>NC_044324.1:43273354-45773354 GCF_007399415.2 Gopherus evgoodei | reverse complement strand
TGGATAGGTAGATTATATTCAATATCTCAAAGGCTGCAAAAGTTAAGCTTCTCATACTACACAAATCAGTACTGGAAGGACCAATTCCAGAGGGAGTATTCATGGGAGAAAGCTCAGTATCCATGCCAGTTTTTAGTTGCAGGTTCTGATTACACGAATGGGCCAATATTTTATTGACTATCTTTTGCTATTTTCCTTAAATTAGAAGAAAATGGTGCATACATAACCTAAATAACTAAAGAATGTTAAACTTGCATGGCACAACTGTTAAAATTGCTATAAAGCTTTGACAAGCAGCAGTGAAAGCATATCCGTACATAAGATTTTAAATTACCCTGTTTAAATTGTTTACTTGGTATAAAACACAATGTAGGAACAAAAACAACTAGAATGGAAAATAGAAAACATCTTTTGGAAAATTGCACAAATCTGGAAGAGGTGTATGTGAAGTATAGGAAATAGTACCATAGATTTTCAAAGGATCCTATGGATTTGGACTCTGAACTCCTTTAAAAATCCAATCCTTAAAAGATGTTTTGCAAATCTTGACATAGATTTCTATTGTAACTAGCAAGTATTTTCAGTTAGTATCAACTGTGCCTGGATTCAAACCAGCAGTATTGCTGTGAAAAGCTCAGTATTACTTTAGCAAATGCCAAACCGTCTATTTATACTCCATCCACAGTAGTAGAAATCACATTTACGATTTTCAAAAGAGTGTGACACCTGAGAATGTGAATAAAATTAAATTATGTTTGGTTTTTCACCATTTCTGAAGTCATGTTTAATTCACTTTTGATATAAAAAAGTCACAGTAACTTACAGATATTTTAGATTTTCAAGGTCTTCAAATGCCCCAGTAGGTATTCTTTTAATCTGATTGTTGTTTAGAAGCCTAAAAAAGAAATGAAAACAGTATGTTTCTTAATTCATAAATTGTTAAAACAATTTTCAACTGAAAAGAACCCAGAATGCCAGGGTGTCTGACTGAAAATGTATACGAGCCAAGCATCAAAAACTAGATTAAACAAAAATAAACTAATGGCATATCAGCAATTGCTACCAGAAATACACAGTGATGAATCTGTGCCTTCTCTGTTTTAAATCCAAATGTGCTTAACTATTTCCTTACAAAATCATGTGCTTAAGTGCTCTGCTGCACTGGGGTGAAAGTGAAATCCTTAAAGAACTGAGAGAGAAATTAAAGAAAAGCACATAAAATCTAAATAATCTGGTTTCATGCAGTACTGAGAATGGCAAGAAGGGGGAAAACATCTTTTCCCCAAATGCTACTGTAGATTATGGGCTGGAAGAGGAGATGCTGCCCCTCTGGATGCCTACACTGAGCTTTTCCAGCCAATTTCTAGTTTAAAAAATGCAGTGGTGGAGAAGCATCTGAACTTGGCTATAACTGGCTGGTCTAGAGAATCCGATGTTACACATCCTTAGAGTTTAAAAAACACAACACAATTATGAAAAACTGTTAATATGCAGTTATATATTTTTCATATCTTTAATAAAATATTGGGGCTGTCAATGTGTTTTCTAAGGCCTCTAAAATTCTAACAAAGTGTTCAACATGTCTGAAAACAAACAAAACAAATAACAAAGACACGTATATTCATTCACAATTCGGTTAAATCTTGCTAGCCATACTCAGGTGAATAGTCCCCTTGACTTTTTAAGTACGATTAGCAGGATTTGGCACATAATCTAAGAAAAATCGTTTGACTGAAGGTGGAAAAAAGTGTCTTCAGGGACCAAGGGAAATAACTTACAGTGTGTTCAGGTTTTTAAGCCGTCTAAATGCTCCAGGCTGAATTTCTTTAATTCTGTTAAACCGTAGATCTCTGTGGGGTAAAAAAACAAAAACACATCAGTATGAAGAACATTACTGTGGGTCACCATTTTGGCAAAGGCTCTTCACCTTTGTGCATAATTCATAGCTCAAGACCAAACAGGAGGAGGGTGGGTGAAACTCATTTGAAACGAGGGCTGAACAAAAATGGATACAGTCAGACAATGTGGTCTGTGTAGGGTGGTATCCAAGCTAGGTTATTAAGCCTTTGAATAGTAGCCATTAATCATGAAGGGTCTTCGCTTCCTCAGAGGGCCATCTCCTAGAAGGTGAAAACTCTACTGTTTTTCTTTGGGTATGTCTACACTTCGAGCCAGAAGATGTAAATTCCAGCTTCAGTTGTGATCGAGCTAGTATAGGTAGTCTCCTTGAACTGGAATTTAAACATTCCAGCTTGAAGTTTAGATTTATCTTTTTCTTCAGAAACTGTTTGGGAAAAATGAGGAAAGAATGGGAGAGAGAAGATAATAAGGAAGGACAATAAGGAAGACAAAAGAAGAGTTGGTATAAGGACAGCCAGAGAGGCTGCCAGTCTGGCCAGCAAGGGGATTGTTTCAAGAGACGTAAACTATTCACATCTTATTTATCCCCCAACAACAAAGATGAAAATGACTTATCTAGTGTAGCTTATGAAAAGTGTAACTATAATTACATTAAACAAGCTGTTTTTGTTTTAATCCCATTTTCTCTGTTTTTAATAAATGATGTTTTATTTAAATTATTGGAGTATAAAGTATAATATAAAGAGAATATCAAAGAGAAAAGAACCATGCTGACGGTTAAGTGTTTCTGGAGCCTACATTTTGCCATTTAGTCTCACGCAAGAGCATGGAAAGAAGAGTCTGCTCCCAGTAAGCTGTGTTGCCATCAAGCTTCACCATGCAAACAAAAAGGGAAAGACTAAGAAGGAGATGGAATTTGTGGTGGTGTAGGTCACACTATTGTTTTTCTGCTCTGACAATTAATAGCTTCAATCCACCTATTAAAAGATATCATATAAATACATACATCACAATCATCTCACTCCTTGAATCAAAACAATCACCTCAGTTGAAAAATATATATAACATTTTAATTATTTTAGATATCAAATCCCCGAGCTAGGTCTTAAACTAATCGGGAAAAATCACAGAACAGAAAAGCCACATTCAGCCGTCTGCTACACCCATCCTATTGCATTGACTGAGATTGTACATAATCGAAGGCATAGCTTAGCCCAAAGTCTTTTGCAAAGGGTATGCTTAAGCCAGGGGTGGGAAAACTACGGCACGTGGACTGAATCCAGCCTGCCAGCCGTTTTAATCTGGCCCTCGAGTTCCCACTGGAGAGTGGGGTCTGGGACTTGCCAGCACTGGGGCACTCCAGCTGAGGAGCAGGGTCAGAAGCTGCTCCGCACGGCTCCTGGAAGCAGCAGAATGGCCCTCCTCTGGCTCCTATGAATAGGAGCAGACAAGGGGCTCTGCTCTGCATGCTGCCCGCCCCAAGTGCCACCCCCACATCTCTCATTGGCCGGGAACCACAGCCAATGGGAGTTGCAGGGGCGGTGCCTGCGGACAGGACAGTGTGCAGAGCTGCCTGGCCGCATCTCCATGTAGGAGCTGGAGAAGGGACATGCCGCTGCTTCTGGGAGCCGCTTGAGGTAAGCACCACCCAAAGCCTGCATCACCTCATCCTCTCATGCCCCAAACCCCTGCCCCAGTCCTGATCCCCCTCCCACCTTCCAAACCCCTTGATCCCACCCCGAAGCACCCTCCTGCACCCCAAACCTCTCAACCCCAGACCCATCACAAAGCCCTCATCCCCAGCTGGAGTCCTCACCGCCCCCCGGCACCCCATCCACCACCCCAGCCTAGAGCCCCCTCCCGCATCCTGAACTTCTCATTTCTGGACCCACACCAGATCCCACACCCCAAACAGAGGCCTCACCCCCTCCCACACCCCAACCCCAATTTTGTGAGCATTTATGACCGCCATACAATTTCTATTCCCGGATGTGGCCCTCGGGACAAAAAGTTTGCCCACCCTAGCTCAAACCCTTATTTTTCATGAACCAAATCCTTAAATTCTTACTCAGTTTTTACTCAGCTAAGCAGAGTCAGTCTGCAGACAGCCCATAATAAGGTAGGATGAGTTGTGCCTCTCTGTTTTAGGGAGCAGCCTACTTTGTCTCTGTTTTGGGTTGCTGTGTGTTACGTTGCTGGTGTCCAAGAAATAAAGTAGCATCACATTGCAAACTTCCAGCAAGAGTATTTTATATTTTTATCTAATTTATCTGTTTGTATCTGTTTATATGCCAGGAACATAACATAAAATGTTATCTTTATCTCAAGACATTCCATACAGACACGTTCTAGTTAAATTGCATGTGTACATAACCGCTGCCATCTTCACCAGAAACTGAATGAGTGATCTCTAGAGCTAAAGGCACACGCTGCTACAGCTTCAGCTAAAGATCTCTGATGAGAGCTGAAGCACTCACATCTTTTGTTGATCAGGCAGACATAAAACATAAACTGACTGACCATTAGATCATACTTCCTTTGACAAAAGGAAGCTCATCCTGAGACCTGCAAGTGTTTAAATCCCAGAATAAATTCCCACTAACATCAGACACTCCGAGGATTTATCCAGGGACCTCCAAAGGTAAACAGCCAAGTGCTAAACAGCTTGTGCTAAACAGCCAAAATTCCTTAGTTATAGCTTTAACAGGTCCATACACTCTGTGTATTGGCACAGAAAGGGACTTGTAAAACACACTCACCAGTGTGTTACACATACAATAATTCCATTTTTATTTTTTTTTTTTTGCAAAATATATTATTTCATTGTAATTTAGGTAAAAATAACACCGTACTTTCAATGCTTTTAATTTTGAGTAAAATTTGAAAAGTGCTTAAGTCCCACTGTTGGTCAATGGGATTTAGGCTCCTGGGCTTCTGGGTCACTTTATCCCTTTAAAAGAAGCACCTGTGACCAAAGTCAACATTTACCCAAAACAAACACAATGATCTATATTTAGAATGGGAAATTAGGAATCAGCGTTCAACCCTCATCCAGCAAGCAAGTATGTGGTTAATTTAAACATGTTAGGTAAGCATTTAACCCTCTGAATCAGTACCAGAGCACTCAGCACAATGCAGGAGCAAGCCCTTAATGTAGTAACTCAAATACCACTGTGATAACTATGGATAGGTAATCTTGACCACCATAAATACACATTATTTGATGTGTTAAGATTGTTTACCCTAGCTACTGCTATAGTTTCTATCTGCATATTAATTTCTGCAAGACTGAACAACAAGTCAAGCAGAAAAGCATGGCAACTTCTTTCATTCTGTTCAGTAGTTTTCAGAAAGTGCCATGACAAACAAATCACGGTGCATCTTACAGTGCCTAAAATTTCTTTACAGTCAGATTCTTCTGGCATCTTCATGGAATTATGTTTCATTAAAAATTATGACCATACAGTTCTGCAGAAAAGGACCTGGGAATTACAGTGGATGAGAAACTGGATATGAGTCAGCAGTGTGCCCTTGTTGCCAAGAAGGAAAACAGCATATTGGGCTGCATTAGTAGGAGCTTTGCCAGCAGATCAAGGGAAGTGATTATTCCCCTCTGTTCAGCACTGGTGAGGCCACATCTGGAGTACTGCATCCAGTTTTGGGTGCCCCACTAGAGAAAGAATGTGGACAAATTAGAGAGAGTCCAGCAGAGGGCAATGAACATGATTAAGGGGCTGGGGCACATGACTTACGAAGAGATGCTGAGGGAAGTCGGGTTATTTAGTCTGCAGAAGAGTGGGGGGGGGGGGGATTTGATAGCTGCTTTCAACTAGCAGAAGAGGGTTTCCAAAGAGGATGGAGCTCAGCTGTTCTCAGTGGTGGCAGATGACAGAACAAGAAGAAATGGTCTGAAATTTCAGTGGATATTAGGAAACATTATTTCACTAAGAGGATGGTGAAGCACCGGAATGGATTTCCTAGGGGGGTGGTGATCCCAGTTCCCTGAGCCTCTCCTCATAAGTCATGTGCTCCAGCCCCCTAATCATTTTTGTTGCCCTCCGCTGCACTCTTTCCAATTTTTCCTTCTTGTAGTGTGGGGCCCAAAACTGGACACAGTACTCCAGATGAGGCCTCACCAATGCCAAATAGAGGGGAATGATCACCTCCCTTGATCTGCTGGCAATGCCCCTACTTATACAGCCCAAAAAGCCATTAGCCATCTTGGCAACAAGGGCACACTGTCGACTCATATCCAGCTTCTCGTCCACTGCAACCCCTATGTCCTTCTCTGCAGAACTGCTGACTAGCAATTTGGTCCCTAGTCTGTAGCAGTGTCATAACATATTTCCCAGATTTGGACCTTAGCGTCCAAAATATGGGTGTTAGCATGAAAACCTCCAAGCTTAGTTACCAGCTTGGACCTGGTAAAGCTGCCACCACCCAAAAAATTAGAGTGTTTTGGGGCACTCTGGTCCCCCCAAAAACCTTCCCTGGGGACCCCAAAGACCCAAATTCCTTGAGTCTTACAACAAAGGGGAATAAACCATTCCCCCCCCTCCCTTCCAGATGTTCCCTCCCTGGGTTCCTGGAGAGATACACAGAAGCAAGCTCCATGAATCTAAACAGAGGGGCTCCACCCTCCCCGTTTCCAGTCCTGGAAACACAAGTACTTCCCTCTTCACCCAGAGGGTATGCAAAGTCAGGCTTAGTAAATCTAACACAAAGAGATTTTCCCCCTGACTTCTTCCTCCCACCAATTCCCTGGTGAGTTGCAAACTTAATTCCCTGGAATTACCACTAAAGAAAAACTCCAGCAGGTCTAAAAAAGAAAGCTTTATTAGAAGAAAGAAAAATACATAAAAATGGTCTCCCTGTATTAAGGTGACAAATACAGGGTCAATTGCTTAAAAGAAATATGAATAAACAGCCTTATCCACAAAGAATACAATTTAACACATTCCAGCAACTACACACATGTAAATACAAAAAACAAACAATATAAACCTACTGTCTTATCTCTTTGTACTTACAACTGGGAAACAGAAGATTAGAAAGGCAGGAGACAGAAAGATCACTCTCAGAGCCGAGAGGGTCAGACACAAGACAAAGAACAAAGAACTCAAACCCAAACTTCCCTCCACCCAGACTTGAAAAAGTCTTGTTTCCTGATTGGTCCTCTGGTCAGGTGTGTTTTGTTACCCCTTTCCAGGGGAAAGAGACATTAACCCTTAGCTATCTGTTTATGACAAGCAGTGCATGGGATTCTTCCATCCTAAAAGCAGGACTGTGCACATGTCCCTGCTGAACCTCATCAGATTTCTTTTGGCCCAATTCTCTAATTTGTCTAGATCCCTTTGTATCCTATCCCTACCCTCCAGTGTATCTACCACTCCTCCCAGTTTAGTGTCATCTGCAAACTTGCCGAGGGTGCAGTCCTGCCATCCTCCAGATCATTAATAAAAATATTGAACAAAACCAGCCCCAGGACCGACCCTTGGCACACTCCGCTTGATAACGACTGCCAACTAGACATGGAGCCATTGATCACTAATCTTCAACTACTGCAAAATACACACACACACACAAAACAAACACTCACACTGAAGGCTCTGGACCTTTAAATCATCAGCCAAAGCCAACTGTCAAACATGAAATTTTTCTAGTAGAATTTGGCAAGCTCAGCAACCAGTTCCAATTTTCTGTCCTTCATTATAAATTAAATAATGAAAAGAATTCAACATGTAAAGTCTGTAATGTTGTATGTTACAGAAGTTGTCTTTTATAAATGCATTTAATGCCATTTTGGTTGGTCAGGTATATATATTAATTTTGCAATAATTATATTTTTCTGAAAAATAAGCATTAGAGTCTTCCACTACAAAATCAGATACAAAGAATAGTACCCCAAAAGGATACAAAATGTCTTCTTTGTCTAAACTACAGTCCATCCCCATTGCCATGTATTAGAAAAAAAGTTACTGCAACAAACCCTTCAAAGCCTCCTATGTGAAACCCACCCTCGATCTTTCCCTGTTGCCCCAAACTAAAACCTCTCAGCCAGCAATCTGTTTTGTTTTCTTCTGTCTCCCTCTCTCCTCTTCTAGAGCCTGACCATTAAAGATACTGAGCAGCCTTAAATCTCACTGACTTCTGTAGAAGTTGAAGGCACTCGGAACTCTGCAAGATCAAGCCCCTATAGTATAACACAAGTATAAATGCAGTGTTCAGAGAGTCACATAGGAGACTGCTTAGTCTGCATTCTATGCTCCAATATGTGCATGTAATTTGGATAAATCTATATCTGAGTGATAAAAGTTCCTAAATAAAAGAAAACCCATCAGTTCAGGTGGAAAAAAAGTAAATATGCATCTTGTATTTTTTAATCATTGACTGAAATTCTACTTCCATTTTCATTTTTTTATGATGTTTTAAAATATTAACAGTTTTTTTTTAAAAAACAGCAGTGTGTGTTGGACAGCAAAACAGAAAAGCTGCGCTCTAGTTAGTTTTGACACTGGTGACAGGAAAATATGTTCTTGTAAATTTCGCTTCTTGGAAAAAGCAAGTTCATCTGTCACTGTTTAGGTTTGAGTCTTTTCTAAGGGCAACACTGTGGAAATATAATTTTAAAATATAAAACCTTTTAATAATATTTTTCCTGGCCAAATTAAATGCAAACCTCTAAGCGTATATTAGAGAGCATTGTGTAGATATTACCAACAAATGTGATCTAATACCCCAGTGGTTGATGGTCAGTTCTTGAAGTTCTAGAATGTACAATGTATCGCAATGCTCAAGCTGTCATTGACTATGTAAAATTATGCAACTATAAGTTAAGAGGGAACCCTACCATGATGGAGCAAGTTACAGTCTTTAAAATTATTAGCATGCTTCAAGGGAAAGGAAGACTTCCTCCTGATATTTATCATCTTAAGAATAAAAGTGTGCCAACTGTGAGGCCTCCAAGAGCATTTACGATTTATATACAGCATCAGTCACTGTTGCAATATGTTGACTCTAATAATCAGCAGTTTCCATGCCTAATGATTAGCACAGTGATTTTCAACCAGGGCTGTGCACACTCCTGGGGGTACACAGAGGTCTTCCAGGAGGTACATTAAGTCAGCTAGATATTTGCCTAGTTTTACAACAGGCTACATAAAAACCACTAGTAAAGTCAGTACCAACTAACATTTCAGACAGACAATGACTTGTTTATACTGCTTTATACACTATAAATTGAAATGTAAGTATTCCAATATTAATATTCCAATTTATTTATTTTATAATTATATGGTAAAAAAGGAAGAGAAGGTACACAATTTTTCAGTAATAGCGGACTGACACTTTTGTATTTTTATGTTTGATTTTGTAAGAAAGTAGCTTGTAAATGAGGTGAAATGTTGGAGTACACAAGACGTATCAGACTCCTGAAAAGGGTACAGTAGTCTGGAAAGGTTGAGAGCCACTGGATTAGCAGACCAATGTATCTAAACAAAACCATAAGAACTAACCACCTGGAGTTAAAAGCTACGTAAAGAGATGTACCTTGCCTCCAGATCAACAGACTGATTCTATCACAAATGGAGAGTGAATTCCAGACCTGAGACCATGCCACACAACCACTCGCCCTCTGCCCTGAAATTCAAAATCTACTGTCAGCAGAAATACTTCTACAGTTCTCATATTCCAGAACGGCAAGGTAGCAATGCCTGGCTATACCGAAAGAAGGACAAGAGACATGATATGGATTTAATCAGGCTGCAACTTTATTATTAGATGTCTTGGACTACCTGGTGGATAAGTAAGTGTACAGTGCAGACAAAGCCATGTTCATTCAAATAGCTACCCAGGGTTTCCACCAGCCCCCTTTCATTTTCCATCCTGGTCCCCCAGTCAGCCCATAACTTGGACCTTACCATCCACCTCTCTCCCCGTCATAGTAGGCTTAAGATGAGCCATAAGAAAGGGAGGGAGTTGGCTCTCTGCAATATCAAACCCCCAGCCCTGTTCCATTAACCAGCATCTCTTTTAAGTCTCTTACCAGGACATTTATCTGGTCACTGGATGCCTTCCCTATGGAGTATCTGCACTGGACATCTGCCCCACACTTGCAAAATAAATTGCAACAGGGAGCCTAACCACTTTTCTCCTCCCATATAGGTCCTCCCTAACACCTGCTGTGGGAAAGGCAAAAAAAAATCCCACTCCACCAAAGCCAATATGGTGATGACAGAAAAATTCCTTCCCAGACCCTCTACAAAGGAGCAACTAGTGCAATGCCCACAGCAGGACCTAAACCAACCCAATATTTGCACCTCAAGGGTGGGTGGGTGGGAGGGTGGGTGTTGCCTTGCTTGCTGCATGGAAAAAGGGCTTCCAGTTCCCGGGATTCCACCTTTTAAAGGCTTCAGCCTCACATTCCCAGAAGATGTGTCAGTTCCACAACGCCCTCATCCCGTCCCTGTCCCCCATCCCGGTGCAGTACGGTGATTATTCGTAATCATCAGATGACATTGCTAGTTCTGTTTATCTGAATGCATAGAGGTGGCCCTTGGAGAGAAACATAACAAACCTGAGGCCACACAGATTCCAGTCTTAGCAGGCAGGGAGCCTGGGACCTCCTATTTAGAGCCAGGGCTCTACTATTTAAGCAAAAGAAAAATTCTTTTACATGTAAAAAAGTAGCGAATTATATAATCTCATTCTGTAAGGGAGGGGAACATAGAGGCTCAGGCCTTTACTGAAAGATTAAATTAAAAACTAAAAGATTAAATAAAGAAATAAAGCCTTGTTTAAGGCACAGGAAATTACATCACATTAGGGCTGTGGGTGGGGAATATATCACCACACTATTGTGCTACACAATAAATTCTCCAGGTACCAAATGACTGAATTTAAAAACCAAACAACTGTTAAGGCTCATGTTAAAGATATTTTGTTTCGTCTTTCACTCCAGTAGCAGTAATCTCTATTAGTGAAGAGACTTTTTTAGTCAGAACAAAACTTTTATACTCAGGCAGTAGTATTATTCAATTTAATTAACATAATTTAATTCTGTAATCAGGAAATTGCTTTTAAAAATATTTACATTTAACATTCTTTTGATGTAAGGGGTTTCTGTTTGTTTGTTTTTTGTGATTTTTAAAAATCCAAGTCTGCCTTCCAGTAACTGGAAAACACATCGTCTAGAAGATGTGTATACAAGGGAGGAAATTAAGGCTTGGAATTTCATTAAGTACAACAGAGTGCACTTGGTTTACTTTAATAATTGTGTTACTTTAACTAGATTAATCCAAATATTCTTTGCAGGGTTTGCATGTGCTTGGTTTTTAAATACTCTTTTGATTAACCAAAGTAAGATAAAAGAATGAATAATGTTAATATGATTACTAGAAGGTAGTGCTCATAGTGAAATGTAGAAGCTGGTACAATGGGAACCTTGAATCTGCATTCTTTCTGTGATGAACTGTGGTCACAGACATTCAGGCACAATGGATACCAGTACAGATTGAGCTCTGGAACGAAAGCACCAAAAACCCCACCTCCCTATCACTTGAGATAAATTCTGTTAACCATCAGTAAGTAGCAGACACTTACTAACTTGAGGCTAATCCAAAAGATGGAGTCTGAGGTAGGGTAAAGGTACAGCTCCTTGGCAAGAATCCCAACATCCTCCACCTTTACATTAGCTGAGGGTGAGAAGGAGCAGAACAGGGCTTCTAATCAGGGTGTTGCTCCTGGAAATCATTGGTTTGACACATACTTTTCAGTCTCTGGCTAACATATGTCTCACTAGCATTCATCAAGGCCTAGCGGGTGGGCCCTGAAGTGGGCCCAAAAAAAGGAGCTGGAACCTGGCAACCATCTCGAGGGGAAGAATTGCCCCACGCAGACCTTTTCTCTCCTCCAGCTCTCTCCCTCCCTTTATGGGATGTAGGAGAACGCCCTCTCCCCACCCTTCCTTACTTTTTAGCCAATACCGGGGATTAGAGTGACCAGACAGCAAGTGTGAAAAATTGAGATGGGAGTGGGGGGTAATAGGAGCCTATATAAGAAAAAGACCCCAAAATCAGGACTGTCTCTATAAAATTGGGACATTTGGTCATCCTACTGGAGATGGGGATCGGCGCTGGTCAGAGGTTGGTGCCAGACACAGGTTGGTGCCAGCGGCACACTCTGCCAGGAGGCTCTGTGGTGTTTGGAGCAGAGTCTGATCTCATCAGCTCCGAGTTTGGTGGGAGGACTGACTCCATAAGGAATGCTGAGAGATGAATGTCCGAGCCTTTTTGGTTCACGGCCTGAATCTCTTGCATTTGCAACACTTATCGCTTATGTGGGTTTCCCCTAAACATTTCAGACTGCTTCTGTGGGGATCCCTGACTTGCATAGGTTCCTTGCAGAAGTCACAGGCCGTGAAGTCTGGGGATCGGGTCATGCCCTGTTCCTAGACTAAGTCCCATATGGGACTAATTAACTATTTCTAACTTAACACTAAGGGAACTATTAACTCTACAACTTTTAACAACTATATACAACAAACTCATTACCAGGCACAGTTGGGATAGGAAAGCTTGCTGAGGAAGGGAGACATTCCAGCATCGTCACTGGTGGTAAGAAGGAACTGAGGGATGGGGGAGCTAGTGGTGCACGTATACCGGTGCATTTGCATGCCATTCCAGAGGGCGCCAGAGCCAGTCCCCTATGGATACCACTGAGGGAAAAACTTCTCGCACCAGTGTATGTGGCAAGCACACACACCTATAATGAAATGGTCATGAGCAAGCACTCAAAGAAGAATCTAATTGTTATGAAGTATCAGGTGTTAGTCTGTATCCACAAGGTTCCACCAGACTCCTCATTGCTTTTCTGATTGTTATGGTAAGTCTAATGCAAATCTCTAAAGCAATCAAAAAGAAAAGGAAAATCATCGGGTTAGAAGGGGCTGCAAGGGTCATCTAGTCCAGTGGCTCTCAACCTTTCCAGGCTACTGTACCCCTTTCAGGAGTTTGATTTGTTTTGAGTGCCCCATGTTCCACCTCACTTAAAAACTACTTGCTTACAAAATCAGACATAAACATACAAAAGTATCACAGCACATTTACTGAAAAATGTCTTACCTTCTCATTTTTACCATATAATTATAAAATAAATTGGAATATAAATATTGTACTTACATTTCAGTATACAGAATATAGAACAGTATAAACCAATCATTGTTGTCTGACATTTTAATTTGTACTGACTTCGCTAGTGGTTTTTATGTAACCTATTGTAAAACTAGGCAAATATCTAGATTAGTTGATGTACCCACTGGAAGGCCTGTGCATACCCCCAGGATACATGTACCCCTGGTTGAGAACCACTGACTTAGATTTACCCTCTGCCAAGATGCGGGATTTGTATTAAATGTGTATTAAATACTGCTTGGTGCATATCCATCTCTATATGTTCCACTGGCCAAATCCTGGCCCCATAAAATATCCCATGTAAACCATCCATATAGGGGAGTTCTATAGGACTTGGGCAGTGGATGACAGACCAAATCCTCCCCAGGCAGGAAGCGGAGCCACACTGGACATGTTTGTGTTTAGCTGGTAGATCCACACAGTTGTGGAACCAGGTTCCCTAATTTTCCACTAGACAGATACACAATTCCCTTATCTGATACAGTAGAAAGAGCTCCTCCTCCCCACATCACATAGTCCCCCAGCATCATGGCTTCACCATATCAATTGTTTTCTCTATTGGGCCCTGCTTGCCTCCTGAATGTTCAGACTGGTGAATGGTGGGAGGGAAGCTATATACAGCCAAGCAAGAAAAATCCTCTGAAAGGAGTTCTCAGATCAATAAAAACAACAAGAAAAAACTTCAGTATCAGAAATTTGGATACTCTAACTGACATGAATAAAGGATGCCTTATGCCATGCTGATTTATTGACAGATAATGAAATATATTTGCTATGACACGTGACTTATATATGAGTACATTATTTGCAAGGAATCAGGACTTCAGCAAAAATCTTTACGGTGATAAACGTATGGTATTTATCATGAAACAAGTTTGGTATGTTCTTATGGAAAGGTAATGTAAAGAATCAGGAAAGTTGTTATTACACATAGTGTTCTCATCAGTTAATGAATAGCACACTTTAAACTGCATGCAGTTGTTCTTCAAATGAATTCTTTCAAATAAAACATAGAAAAAAGAGAAAGGGCAGCTGAAAGCTACTCCGAAGTCTTGAAATCAAAAGCCTCAGCTTCCTGGCTAAGTGATGGAAACAACAGCTTTAATCATCCTTCAGATAACTAACACCAATCACACAGTGAAAGAATAAAATCAAAACCAGAAATATTATAACCAGTGGAGTCATTTGCTAGGTACAATATTTAGTAAAGAGCTTTATAACACAGAACATGGGGAAACAGTTTCTGGACATAACAGCTGGAATGCACTAACATACTTTCCGTATAATGATATCAGCAGAATCTTGAAACTGAGTAAATCAGGGAGCTTATGTTTACATTGGACATCCTCTTTGTTCTTGCAGTAAAAACTGCCTAAGGGTGAATTTATCTTTATGCATATGCCAAGATTTAGACAATGTGTAATCTCTCTTTTGTCTGTGCTTTAGTACTTCTGGAGGGTCAACACAAAATTCTTTGTTATAAATTCTAGACTCCTTTCAGCTACAAAGCAAATTTTAAAATAATGCATTTAGCTATTTTACTGTTTCACACCATATTGAGGAGACAGAGGACATTGAGATTTTTCCAATAAAGGATTTTACTTAAATAGAAATCCTATGTTTTGTGACATGAAAGAACCTCAATTCCACATCATCAAAACTTCACAGGCTCCCTGTGATTGCTCAATAGTCCCCTACATCACAACAGTTCTTCCAGCCATACTGGAAATACATTGCTTATTTGCTTTATAATACCGGAATGCAATCAGTAAAACTCATTGAACACAGCAAATAAACATCTGACAAATGCAAACTTTACAGAAGTTGTTCTGAAGCAATAATTGCACTAATTCTTTCAGTGTACTGTCTAAAATGTGGCAGACTACAAATTACAATATTAAAGATATGTCATGACAACACTACAAAAAAATTAATAAAAGCAAGGAAATTACTAAATTCCACAGGAAAGGGGAGTAAGGCAGCATTGCCAGATTGTCTCAATACAACATCTGTCATCTACAGAGGATGCAATGAGGTTGCCTGCATCAGAGGTAAGATTGGTAAAACAACATTAACTTACATAGGGTTAGCAGTACAGAAGTTATATTATCCCGTTAAAAACAGCAAACTACAGTATATACAAAGTGAGATGCTGCTCTTTTCCATCCAAAAAATAATTTATATAGCTTTTACTGAAGAAAAACATGTTAATTTGGATGCACAAACACCAGACTTGTACAATGTACCAGTGTTTCTAACATGACATTTTTACTCCAGTAGTGACTTTTCATCAAAATGAGGAATAATCTGCAACATTTATCTGTGAAAAAGAATGAAGTTTATAATTTTTAAGGGTACCTATAGGAGTTAGGCACCTGATCATTTACATATTTTTAGCTCCTTTGAGAGAAAGGATGGACCAGTGTTTCAGGTGCTATCTTTAGATATAGGAGACCTAAGCTCAATTACCCATTCCACCACATATGTCATTTGTGACCTTGGGCAAGTCATTTAGTTGCCCCATGTGCAAATAAATATATCAGTACTTGGTACCTTATAGAAGTGTTGTTACCATAAATACATTAACCACTGTAAGGAGATCAGATACTACACATAGTAATGGAGACCACGATCTCAGATAAATAGTTTTGAAAGTTCCATCCAAAATCTTTACTTAGACACCTGTTTAAAGATGAAATCTTTCCTCCATATGTAGATATAAATATTATACTATGGTAAAACAATCTTCATTGCTTTAATCTGGCAAGTTGAAGGGAGGAAACATGGTCTTTGATTCTATTTGAATAGGTAGGGATGATGATATTTCTCAAAACTGTTTTCAACGGACAGATTTTAATCAAATTAGAAGTGGGCCTTTCATCATCATTGCACTTTCCTCCCAAACTTGTATGACAGCAGAGGTCTGAAAAAACGTTGAATGTGAAATGTAATGAATGTATCCTCCCATCAGCATGTAATGACACTTACGAAAATCCAGTTAGCAATAACTGGTGATGCCTTCAACTCATCAAATGTAGTTGGTCCTAACTGGTTATACTCCTTTGTCAAGAAAAATAGTGCAAATCTCTAGAAAACTTTCTTCCCCTTTAAAGAGAGAGGGATGTAAGTTTATATCCTATATTACAGAAATTCTACAGATAAAGTGATTAAATAATTTTTTTTCTTGATTAAATATTTTGGTAATTCATTCTAGTTTCCTAGGAGTACTTCAGAACAATGAGCACTACTCTCGGAATTCTCGCAAATACATCGCTCTGTCATTGGTACACATTTTTAAGGAAATAGTAAATATTTTTCTAACAGCTGAAGACCAATTACCAGCAACGGAAAATCCTCCAGCATAAATGCCAAGCCACTATGTCTCTCAATGCAGAACAAAAGATCTGCAAATGCCAAAAAGACTACATTGCTTATGTCTACTTTATTCTTATTCTTTTTTATTCAGGGTCATTGCAGCAGGAAATGAAAAACAACCATCAGCACAGCAAAAACATTCAAACATAACAAAGCATGAAAATTGCACAAAAGAGATTATATAATCAAGTCAATGCAGTAACTGGAAGATTTCAATGGCACATTAATGCTGTTTTAATGACTACCCTGTTTAAAAAAAAAGTGACACTTTTATGTGACACATTGAACAAACAGGATAAGTTTGTCACTCTTTTAAAATGAATTCTCAACAATATTAGCTACTTATAATAACCCTCTGTGAAAAATCCTATAATCTTCTAGAATATAAGACCAAAAAAGGACATTTAAAAAACAATCATTTTAAAATGTTAAACCTGAAATTTTATTTTCAGAGATTCTTTAGAATCAAACCTACAATGCATGTTCATTCTCCTTGCATTTCATTTTCTTCCCCACTGGCTAATCATTAAAAGCAGTAATTGATGTCCTTTCATTAAACAATTAAATATTTTAGTATTTGATTATATCAAAACATAATCATCCTAAATTCTCATAAGTAAAAACAACACAAACTATAAAAGAGACCCGAACATAAAAATACAACCACTATCAATTTTGGATCAATAACTAAGAGGATTTTTAACTGATGAATAGATTTTATTTTATTTTATTTTTCATTTTAATAACTATTATTTCATAACAAAAGGGAATAGTAAAGCCTTTAAAATACTCTTCCACAACTGAAACTAATACCACAGGATGCAAACTCATTTCATAGCAGTGATCCTTTTTTCCCCTTTTTTACAAAATAGCTTATAAAAATTACCAACAGTGCAGCATTACTCATTAGTACATTCCCCTATTCCAGTGTTTCCCAGACTTGGGATGCCACTTGTGTAGGGAAAACCCCTGGCAGGCCAGGCCGGTTTGTTTACCTGCCGCATCCAAAGGTCCAGCCAATCACGGCTCCCAGTAGCAGCAGTTCCGCTGCTCCAGATCAATGGGAGCTGCTGGAAGCAGCATGGGCCGAGGGACGTACTGGCCGCCATTTCCGGCAGCTCCCATTGGCCTGGAGCAGCGGAACCACGGCCAGCGGGAGCCGTGATAGGACAGATCTTCGGACGCAGCAGGTAAACAAACCGGCCCGGCCCACCAGGGGCTTTCCCTGCACAAGCCACATCCCAAGTTTGGGAAACACTGCCCTAATTCAAATAAACTATAATTTGCACAAATACATGCTGGTTTCTCCACACTTCTTTTTTTAAATCAGTACCTTTTGCATTTACAGACTGTAAAAATCCACTCACAATATGCTTTTCCAGATGAATGTGGAGAGACCTAAGTCATTAATTTCTGCAAAAGTTAATTTTAATAAATAAAATAAAATAAAATAAATAATAATAGTTTGCTGTTTTCAAGAGAAGATAATATTCCAAATCTGAATCAAATGGAAATCGACACAGTCATCTTCTTAGCTTCAGGGCTTCTGACACTACTGTCTTGCAAGCTTTTCCAATCAGCTGTGCAAGTGAAATTAACACAGCACAGGTCAATTTCATTGATCAATAATAAAATAGAAAAGTTAGATAACTGTTGTTATATCCATTTACAGATGCCCAAGACTCTGGGCTTGTCTACACTGGCAACACTAAAGTGCTGCCGCGGCTTGTGTGGTCACAGTGCAGCACTCTCCCAGCGCTCTAAAAAACCCACCTCCACTGGCTCTTTACAGCGCTGAAACTTGTTTTTTTCACCCCCTGAACGAGAAAGTTGCTGCGCTGTAAATTGCCAGTGTAGTTAGACAAGCTATCTGTCATATACATTTACTTCACTAGATTTAAAAATGGAAGCACTACCATTACATAGATATAACCATAACTTCTTGTATTTTGCATTGCCAGAAACTGAAGTCCACTGCTTGAGCAAAACTGTACTTCAAAACCTAAGATTTCAAGTTTTTTTGTTTTCATTTTTTTCCCTAATTCTCACGACTAGTTTAAAAAAAGCTAAAAATTGTGAATAGAGTTTTAAAAGAGGCACTTCTGTCTGCATGCAGCCTGAAGAAATAACACTACACGAAGTGTGAACTGTGCCTATTCATCTCAACAATCAATTCCTCTGAAACCAAATGATGACAAACTTTTGGTGACACCCACCTTGTCTCTCTAACACTCAACTAACTCACTGCAGATTATTCTAGATAACAGAATTATCCAGCTAATTTTCCTACAGTTCCTCATGGGTTCCAAAAGCCTCAAACACCTCCTATCCAACTGTCAAAATATCCAGCTTCATGTTTCTCTTCTTAATAAAAGGGAGAGAGAGAAGTACCAGTATATTGATGGCATTGTAGGTGGTAATACTTAATCTCCACCAGCAACATTCCAGACATATTTCACAAAAAGGATGACCAGGACTGAAGTCTGTAGGATTCAACAGCCAAGGGCTTGGCTACACTTGAGAGTTACAGCGCTGGTGGTGGCTTTACAGTGCTATAACTTATTCCCCGTCCACACTGGCAAGGAACATACAGCGCTGTATCTCCCTGGCTACAATGCTGCATGTACTCCACCTCAACGAGAGGAATAAAGAGAACAGCGCTGGTGCTGCAGTGCTGGGGTGCCAGTGTAAACAGTAACTCATCTTACTACGCTGTAACTGACCTCCGGAACCTTCCCATAATGCTTTTAAGTAAAGATTACGCTCTTTGTTTTGTTGTGATGCCTCTGTTTGTTTTGTTGTGAACTCAGGGCTCCCAGAGCTGCTTATCTAAAAGCAAACACAGCTCCTGTTTGCTGTGAATGAGGCAGGCAGGGCGATCCCTTTGGAATGTCCACAGCTAGTGTTTGCTTGAGGAGAACAGCAGCACGGGGGGTGGGCCGGAGGGGGAGGGGGTCCGTTTCGGAGCAGCTACTTATCTGGTCTGTGAGGAAAAAAACAAAGAAGGCTATTTGCATTTAGTGAATGAGAGAGGGGTGGGGGAAGGTGTCGGAACGTGCAAGGCAGGGAGCTGACACAGTGTCAGTTCCAAAAATCCATTCTCTCTCTCCCCCCACGCTTCCTGTCACACTCCACCCCACCCCCCTCTTTTGAAAAGCATGTTGCAGCCACTTGAACGCTGGGATAGCGGCCAATAATGCACCACTCCCAACACCACTGCAAATGCGGCCACAACAGTGTGCTGGTAGCTGTCAGTGTGGCCACACTGCAGCGCTTTCCCTACACAGCTGTACAAAGACAGTTTTAACTCCCAGCGCTGCACAGCTGCAAGTGTAACCATACCCCAAGAGTCCTAGGGAGAAGCAATCAGCCAACTCTACCCTTCTAGGAACACTTTGAAAGGAATTTGTGAAACCATTTTAAGGTGATTTTGTCCATCTAAGCCAGGGGTCCACAGTCACATAAAAAAGAGCCCCAGGGTCAATGGTATTGAAAGGGCAAGGAAGCTTGACAACAGATCACTGCCCCAAGCACTTGACACCATTTGCAGAGAACTGGAGGATATCAAATGTTGTTGGAGTTGCCCCTCCACCATAATTTCAATAATTTCCCCCACAAATAGGAGGTTATCAACTGGTGATAGCTGGCACTCCACTAGGGTGAGAAGTGGAAACGGAGTCGATGGGGAAGCGGTGGCCGTTGATCCCGCGCCATGAGGACGCGAAGTCAGTCAATCTAAGTCAATCTAAGATACGTCAACTTCAGCTACACTATTCTCATAGCTGAAGTTGCGTATCTTATATCGATCTCCCCGCCCCACCGCCCCAGTGTAAACCAGGCCTAAGAATCCCAATCCTACAATCGCATTTATCTTTTCCCACCCAACTTCTGTTATTACTGACATCCCCTTTTATGGGGCAGAAGAGGCTATCCTCAGAATAACACCTCCTCCTGCAAGGGGCAATAGCAGTTATTCTCAGGAGACAAACTATCTTATAGGGTCCAGTGGAGCCGCTCTAGGATTCTCCCACATGATGAGTTCCTTAGAGCAGAGGTCACACCCTTTTTTCTATTTGGAAATTGTGGGTATTGCCAGAAATAAATAATAATGATGAAGTGAGGAGAAACCTCTGTCCCAGAACCCACAAGGAGAAGCAGCCATTCACAGGTTTCACCTCAGTTAAAATCTCCATGCCTGCTTAGAAGGTACCACTGCATCACAGCTTGGTCACCCCAAGAAAGAACTAAGCAGATGTGAAAGACTCAGCAGCACAAGAAGGGAAAAGACTGGCTGGCATACACTAGAGCTCCTTTGATTTGCACAGGAAGCTGAGGGAACATCTCCTTTGCTTGGGGAGCTCTAGGACGGGAGGTCTTCTTTCCTCCACACAGGTCATTCTGGTTAGCAACTCCTTCTACCTGGGCAAGGTGAGACATGCCCAGAGTATAACTACTCTTATCTCCACAAGAGAGAGTACCCTGGTAATGGCTCCTTCTGTCCCCACAAGGCAAGGGAGGAGAAGATTCAGTGATGATGTCATCTAAGGGTGTCAGGAGAGCAGACTGCATTCTATGGCAACCCCCACTTATTCACATGCTTAGTACCATCTTTATGCGGACACTACCTATCTAAATGAAAGAGGGTATAGATATGTAATGACTTACACCCCCAGACGAGATTTCTAACAATAGGGACAGTAGAAAAGGACATGTTTTCCCACTAAATCCCACCCTGGGCTACATTTGTGGTTGAGAAGCAACACTGAGGCAAAGTTCTCCATGCTCCTGCTGCTGCTCTAGAAAAGAGAACTCACTCTCACAAACAGCAGCGCTGTCTGCCTGAAAACAGAAATGAGCGATCAATGAGATAGCCTTCCAGAGTGCTTTCTGAAAGGCAACAAGATATGTGGACATAAAAAGAGATCAACAGAAAGACCATGTCATGCTTGCCTTGTCTGTCTTGATAATAAAAGTTTACAAACAATTCTACTATAACAGCTTTAAAGCTACAGTTCTCTCATCATGTAACAATTTACCTTAAATCCTACATTCATATTTACATTTAGGAAACAAAAGATTGATGTATTATTGTTTATCATATTGTACAGTGCTTTGCACATTGGAAAGATATTACTGACAACCAAAGCATTTCATTCCATGTTAGAAAATAGGACTAAACTATAGGATATATTTGAAACTTTTTTCCCCTTCACACATCTCTTCTCATCCTTTTCCCAGCAAAAGCAAGTCTAAATTGCTTAACAAAAAATCACAAGGACAAGTGGAAAACATGACTGTTACAGATTCCATAGCTGTGTTTGTCATTTCCAAGAAGACTTTGCTAGTCTTGTATATGTTGTTAATCGTTTTACATACTGACAGCCTCAGGCTATCAAATTCATTTAGTCTAAGTTGTCTACCTTCCTTCTCCTAGCAAACAAAGCCAAGATAGTATCATCATTGTTCAGCCAGTAACTGGTTATATATACAAAATGTGGGTAAAGGGGGAAGTAGTCATCCAAGTCTTGTGAATCCAAGCAAAAGAGAAATAGGAGACTACATGTTTCAAAGTAAATTATAATCTCCTGTAATTCTTTTATTACAGTAAACAAAGAAGGGAAACATAAAACAGCAGGAAGAAGCAGTTGTACACATACAAATGCTTTTGTCTGTTAATTTTTTTTTAAATGACACCATAGTGGTAGAAGACAATACACAAAGTTCATTCTTCCATATAAATGATATTCTGTGATAAATGGTGGGGGGGGAGAGGAATAGCTCCTTTTTATAGACACCCACCCAGCCAATACCTATAAAATCCTCTTAGTAGCTGTTCTCTAATTGCTCTAACTGTAAATGGTTTAAAGTCTGCTATGCATAGGTAAAAGGAAGAGAGTGGGCACCTGGCCAAAAGAGCCAATGGGAAGGCTAGAACTTTTAAAATTGAAAAAACACTCCCTTTTTGTCTGTTTGTTTTCCTGGGGAGAGGCGGATAGGGCAGCAGCTTGGTAAGAAGCTTGGGCCAGGTATGAAAAAATCATCAGTATCGTATCTAGCAACTACTCATTTAAAAGCCCAGATATGTAAGTAGATCAGGAAATGTCTAGGAAGACGTGATTAGATTTATCCCTTTTATTTCGTTATGGCTTGTGGATTCCTCTGTGCTAACCCCAGGTGCTTTTGTTTTGCTTGTAACCTTTAAACTGGACCTCAAGAAAGCTATTCTTGATGCTTAATCCTTGTAGTTGCTCTTTTAAAATCTAGCAATAGCCTGAGTTCCTAGATATATTTTCTTTCTTTCTTAATAACATTTACCTTTTTAAAAAACAGAATTGGATTTTTGTGTCTTAAGAGATTTGTGCACATCTGGTTTAATTAGCTGGTGGCAACAGCTGATTTCTTTTCTTTTCTTTTTTTTTTCCCCTTGTCTTTCTCAGCTCTACCCTGGATGGGAGGTGAAAGGGTTTGAGGGTACCCCACAGGAAGGAATTCCCAGCTGCACCTTCATGGGCTCTCAAAGGGGTTCTGCACTTATGTGGTGGCAGCATCTACCAATCCAAGGCCAGAAAAAAACTGCAACCTTGAGAGTTTAATACCAGCCTGGAATGGCCAGTATTAATTTTTAGAATCCTTGGGGGCCCACCTTCTGCACTTCAAGTGCCAGAATGGGGAATCAGCCTTGACATATACCCTGTCAAATACTTTTTTATACTTTGTTTCACTCTCCATCAGTTAACATCAGCTTAAAAACTATCAGTTATTTTCATTATTGACTTAGTTCTTTCCATTTGGCACCCAAATCTTAAAATTAACAGTTAAGTTCCTTGTGCACTGGCATCATCTGTTATCATCAGTGAGGTAAAACCAGCTTGCTTCAAGTCAATGAAAACACAACTTGGGGCACTGAGAGCAGTTTTCTGAACATCCTACAAAAACAACATATTTAACTTGGGTACTTATTACTCTACTAGACAGTGTTCCTAATACAAAAAAATGCCCCTAACACACCACACACATATACAATTACATCTTGTGCAGGTTAATATTTGATTAATCTCTCATAAAAATGGAATAAGCAGAGAAAATAGAAAATGCTATTAAAAACATCTTTAGAACAAGATATCATAGCATGAACACACGTGCTTAAGAAAAGCAGGTGTGTGAAAATACACACACCCAAAAATCTAACATTACAGATTGAGCAAATGGGACCAACATTAATTTTTTTAAATAATTTAGAGTTGTCAATATTTTGAATACCTAGAATACTATAAATGGTTTGGGACCTAGCTATCAGAGACTGCCTCTCTCCTCATGCAATATTGTGGCAATTAAGACCATCTGAATAATTACACTGTTTTAAACCACAAGAAGGTCCTCAGCTGTGGAATTCACTTCCTTCCATCTCTTTATTTGACAGAGACCAAATCCATGGATCAGGATGTCAAATTACAAAGCCAGTTTATTCTCTTGTGCTTCCCCTGGGGGCATAAGATATTGAGTGATTAAGGGCAGTCTTAGGGCATTTCTACACAACCACTTATGTCAGCAAAATGTATGTCCCTCATGGCTGTGAATATTCCACCCCGAGTCACATAAGTTACAGTGGCATAAGTGGTCCCACCAACATAGCTACCGCCACTCATTGGGAGTGGGTTAATTACGCCAATGGGAGAGCTCTAGAGCAGCTACATGAGCGATCTTACAGTGGAACAGCTGCATCAGAACAGCTGTGCCACTGTCAGCTCTATAGTGTAAACACCACCTTACTTTAGGTGTGTCTGGGTTCTTTAATTGTGGGACTGGTGAAATCTCTGTTTTGTAATTAAAATGTTGCATTTGTGCCTAAAGCAAGGGACAGACGTATTTTAAATGAATCAAACGGGCACACAGTAGCATTAATATACTAAATATACCATGCTGAAATAGACAAGATTTCTCATGAAGTTGCCCAGAAACAGAACTGTCATAAACAGATAGCTAAGGGTTAATGTTCTTTTACCTGTAAAGGGATAACACCAGTAACCTGAAACACCTGACCAGAGGACCAATCAGGAAACAAAACTTTTTCAAATCTGGGTGGAGGGAAGTTTTGGGTGGTGAGTTCTTTGTTCTTTGTCTTGTGTCTGACCCTCTCGGCTCTCAGAGTGATCTGTCTGTCTCCTGGCTTTCTAATCTTCTATTTTCAAGTTGTAAGTACAAAGATAGTAAGACAATAAGGTTTATATTGTTTTCTTTGTATTTACATGGGTGTAGTTGCTGGAAGGTGTTAAATTGTATTCTTTTTGAATAAGGCTGTTTATTCATTTTTTTCTTTTAAGCAAATGACCCTGTATTTGTCACCTTAATACAGAGAGACCATTTTTATGTATTTTTCTTTCTTTTTTATATAAAGTTTTCTTTTTAAGACCTGTTGGAGTTTTTCTTTAGTGGGGACTCCAGGGAATTGAGTCTGCAGCTCACCAGGGAATTGGTGGGAGGAAGAAGTCAGGGGGAAATCTCTTTGTGTTAGATTTACTAGCCTGACTTTGCATACCCTCTGGGTGAGGGGGGGAAGTACTTGTGTTTCCAGAACTGGAAACAGGGAGGGTGGAGTCCCTCTGTTTAAATTCACGGAGCTTGCTGCTGTATATCTCTCCAGGAACCCAGGTAGGGGAACACCTGGAGGGGAAAGGAAAATGGTTTATTCCCCTTTGTTGTGAGACTCAAGGAATCTGAGTCTGGGGGTCCCCCAGGGAAGGTTTTGGGGAGACCACAGTGAGCTAGGCACTGTAAATCCCTGGCTGGTGGCAGCTTTACCAGGTCCAAGCTGGTAACTAAGCTTGGAGGTTTTCATATTTTGGACGCTAAGGTCCAGATCTGGGGAAAATGTTATAACAAGAACATATTAAGTAGATGACCTTCTAAAAGCATTGTAGTTGTGAATATCATGTGTAGCCAAGTATCTAAAACTCAGAACAGTAATAAGGAAAAGTATTCCCTCCTAATTAGTTTCTCAGCTATGAAATATCAATTTTTTTTACAAAAAATAACATTTTAATCAAAAAATGCATTCTAACCTACTGAAAAACTTGTATTGGAGAATAAACAGAATTTCTTTCCAGTACGAATATTAAATATGGTAGTACACACGTCTCAAAATAAATTCACCTACACTTTCATTTGCAAGCAAACAATATGCACTGACAGGAAGAAATAATGGGAGTTGGTTAATTTGATCCCAAGTCCCATAGTTCCAAGTATGCATCCCATAATGTACCATGAGAAAAAACAGAGCATGGAGTAGAGTGGAAGAACCGTGCATTATGAGATATCGTCCAGAATTCTGAGTGATTAATTTGCACTGATACAGAACTGTGAGGATGTAATGATTAACTATGAAAATTGCATAGGGAAAATCAGGCAAAGGCATTTAAGATGATGCTACAGCTAGTTTGTCCCACCACAAAGCTATTGAGCTGCCGGAGGCCACCAGAGAGTTGTATCCAAAGTGCCTTCCCTTTAAGTTCCCAAGATAACCTTCCATATGTGAAATGAACATTAAACTGTTTCACTGCTGTCTAAAGTCTGCAGGGAGACAGCTCCGTTGCCTTTGGTGCTGCTCAGAGCTTTTCCAAGTACTAGGAGAATGACAGTTGACCAGATACTTACCTTTTATTGGTGCTGGCAAGCTACAGACATTGGATCAATACAAGTTTTTAACTCACCCCCCTTGTCTCTTTCACATCCTGGGACCAAACAGGCCTACAACACTGCAAAAAGATACTTAGCAGCAGGGCCGGCTCCAGGCTCCAGTGCGTCAACTGCGTGCTTGGGGCGGCATGCCGCGGGGGCTGCTCTGCCACTTGCCGGTAGGGTGGCAGGCGGCTCCAGTGGACCTCCCGCAGGCGTGCCTGCAGAGGGTCCGCTGGTCCCGCGGCTCTGGTGGAGCAGCCGCAGGGACGCCTGCGGGAGGTCCACCAGAGCCACGGGACCAGCGGACCCTCTGCAGCCACGACTGCGGGAGATCCACTGGAGCTGCGAGACCGGCGAGCGGCAGAGCGCCCCCCGCGGTGTGCCACCTTGCTTGGGGCAGCGAAATGGCTAGAGCCGGCCCTGCTTAGCAGTATTTATTGCAGCTGTTGGGAACCTTCTCAGAAATTGATATGAATTAAGACAGTTTCGTGCTGCAATTTCTGGGAAAGCTGCAAGCAGCTGCAGATTCATAGGTACTGGAGCTAGAGGAAGATTCAAAATGGAGACTTGAGAAGTAGGAGAATGGTGGAAACACCACTATTGCAGCAGCAAGTGACAAATCTATGTTTTTCAAAGAGAAAATTGTGCATGAAAAAATTCAGCCAACTCCATTGAAGATCACCCAGGCCTACTTCCTGTTCATGCTAATGCAATATTCCTGTGAGAGCTCTATTAATTGCTTATAGGGAAAAGTAGAAGTTGGAAAGTATTTATCTATTTTTAACTACGTATTAGTCACAGGGATTTTTCCCTTTTTTAAAAAAAAAATGTTAGTAAGTGTCTCTTCTAGCTTCCAGTTAAATTTCAACAGATGCTATGAATGCCACAAAGTTCAGGTTGCTATAGAAAAATCATTTACCAGATGCAATAGGCTTCTACTTATTTTCGGATCTTGTTCCAGATATACAGTAAGTGGACACAAAGATTTAAAAAACAACAAAAAAAACCACACCCTATGCCCTCACATTTGTTTTGTCTAATACCTCTTAAATTAAAGCATCTGGAAGAACCGGAATTTTTAAATATAGTCTTCAAAGTTATAAAGATACTTTTAAAACCAGAATCCATTTCAACTGCCAATAAATAAATCAAAGATATTTTGTCTTTACATAATCTTACAAACATACATTCTCATTTCTATGACAGATGAACATTTAGGATTAGTGTTCAGATACATATTCAATCATACTTCTAAGGAAGAGTATGGAGGAGTAGAAGAGAAATAAGCAGGATATAAACCATGTGAGCAATAATTATATACAGGCAAGTTAAGTTAGATAGAGATCATATGTTAATAGTATTAGAAATCTCATTCCCAATAGAATCCAGAGAAAAAACTGAAGGAAACTTCATGGAAAACTGTTTTGTGAAATGCCTGAATTGTCTGGAGTCTCTGGATTGTGAATATTATTGGAATGTGAAAGCAAGTTTCTTTTCTTCACATAGATACTAGAGCACAGATACTTCTTCACACAGATACAGAGGCCGTATACCTCTGAAATCATTACTGACAATAATTAAGTTGCCTTGCAAATAAAAACTGTTACATAATTATATTATTTGTATTCCAGTAACACTTAGGAGGCAGGACTCCACAGAGCTAGACGCTGTACAAGCACAAAACAAAAAGTCCCCACCCGAAAAGACCTTCAGTTGGAAAGGCTGCTTTATTATAAAGTTTATTGAATAGAAATGAGAATGGCAATTAGCTAATACGTATTACACTAGTTAATGTATGAATCAATAGCTACATGTTGTGACAGACCCAAACCAGTGGGGTACTGGAGTCTGGTCCTATTGGCATTCAGGAGATGGGCAGGCAAAGCCCACCCACTTCTAAAGGATCTCCCCCCAACCTAAGGGGGGAGCCACAAGTCTGTGACACCAAATGATTTCGTGGGACAACTAATGAAAAAAACAGGATTGGGAGTGAGGTCATAGGGCTAAAGGAAGGGAACCTAATGGGGACACCAAGCAGAGATCCCCGGACAACGCCCACTGCTCCTCGAAGGCGTCAAGGGAGCCAGTGGACACCACTCAGAGGAACTCTGCCCGGATGCGTGAACGGATGGAGGAACAAAAATAGGCCCCACAGTCGCAGGAAATCTCATAGGTCCAACCTCCTCTCCCTGGTTTTATAGATGGCTAGTTTGGCCACGGCCAAGAGGAGGTTGATAAGGAGATCTCGCGACTTAGTGGGGCCATGGATGGGGAGTGCATAGATAAAAAGGTGAGGGGAAAAGTGCAACCAAAAATGCAATAAGATATTCAAGAGGAGCCGGAAAAGGGGCTGCAATCGGGCGCACTCCAAATAAATGTGGGCCAGGGTCTCCATCATACCGCAAAAGGGACAGTTGTTGGGGACGAGGTGAACCGCGCCAAGTACACACCCGTGCTAACGACCCCATGAAGGAGCCGCCAACTGACATCCCCGGCAGGCCTCGGGACCAGGGCAGAGTATAAGCTGGTCCACCGGGGCTTCTCACCCTCAAGAGGTGGCAAGAGGTCCCGCCATTTGGTATCGGGGCGGGACGCAAGGGTGAGGTAGTAAAGAGTGTGGTGGCGCATGAGCGTGTACAGATGTTTCCTTGGCACGGTCTGGAACAGAACCGGCTGCAGATCATGCAGCCAGCTCGCGTTGAAACGGCAGGGGGGCCGATTGGGTCCACGGGGTAGGGGCCCGATAAAAATGTCCACGGGGCCAGGGGTGGAGGATGGGCGGAGCGGGCCTCTAGCAGGACCCGGTCGAGGTAGGCCGAAGCAGCAGGCTGTAAAGTGGCCTTCACTTCCTAAAGTACGTGCCAGGGAGTACAAGGGCTGGAGAGCCCCATGCGCTAAGCGAGCATCAGGGGATCCAGCCAGTCTCCCCGGTCGGAGTCCAGTAGGTCTCCGACCCTGGTGACTCCCGCTAAGACCAGCCTCTGGCGCACAGCGGGGGACTCCGCCACCTGCACACGAAGCTGGTGATTGTGTAGCAGGGGCTCCAAGAGGAGGTCGGCCCCCACGGTGGCCACCACAGACCTAGTTGTTGAAAAGATCTTCCAGGTCCGGAGGAGGTCTTGGTAGAAGACCGGCAGCCCAGAGAGGTCTCGCGGAAGACCTCTCGGATGGAGGTAAAAGAGCTGCCGGTCGTATCGGAGACCTCAGAAGTGGTGGAGGAAGGTGTGTGCCAATACGCTCCACGCCGGACTACCTGCACCACACAGGAACCTCTGCAGGCAGGGCCGGTGCTACCATTTAGGCAGCCTAGGCAATTGCCTAGGGCGCCAGAATAATTGGTGGGTGCCATTTTGCCGGAGGGGGCGGCAGGCGGCTCTGCAAAGACTCAGCCCAGACAGTGACCAGGTCTGGGCCAAGGACGTCCCAGAACACACAGTAGAACTCCGCGGTGAGCCCGTCCAGGCCTGGAGATTTATTGGTGGGCATGTGACGGAGGGCTTCCAAGAACTCGGCCAGAGTGAGAGGCAACTCTAGTCGGTCCCGGTCGCCCGTGCTGACCGTCAGAAGTCAGTTCCATAGCATTCTGCAAGCGTTAGACAGTGCCCCAGCAGGGGCGGTGGTAGGTGGATCAGCAGCGGCAGCCGAGGTAGAGGCTTAGGCAGTGGACATGGGGGCAGGTGGAGGAGGGGCAGTGGGAGCATCACGAGGGGTCTCCCCCGCTGCGTCCCCCGCCATAACGAGAGCAGGAAGGGGGACAAACAGCAAGGGGAGGGGAAGGAGAGGAGGCAACCACCCCTCCCCGCCAGGCTGCAGGCAGGGGAGGAGGGTGCCAGAAAGGGAAGGCTAAAGGGGTGTGGGGAGCAACCAAGGACCTAGGAATGGGAGGGCTTCAGGGCACAGACGCAGAGAGTTCCGGCTCCTCTAGTTGCACTAGGGAATCAGGGGGGACAACAGCAGAGGGGGGGTGCAGTGAACAAGGGGAAACCAAATGGGGAAGGGCACAAGCGCATGGGAGGGGGCGTGGGCACGCGAGGGGAGGGACCAATCAGGGCTGGGGGAGCACAGGGTCGGGGGGGAGGGCGAGCTGGGAATGGGGTAGAGGGACCACAGGGACAGCTGCAGGGCTGGGGCAGAACTATCAGGGCCGCAGAAGGAAATAGGTGGGGTGGACAAATGTGGCAAAGGGGAGGGGATCAGTCCAGGAGGAGGGGGGAGATGGTGCGCCCACAGGCACTTGTGCCAAAAAGTCAATGGTTTGCTGCTGCTGCTGCAGGCCCAAACGATGGAAGCGGGCATGGTGAGCTGTTCAGTCCCAGAGGCAGGAGTCCAAAGCAGAAGGAAAACAGCCAGCAGGGGTGGCGGAGGGGGCAACGATGGTGGTGGGGGCGAAAGGGAACACGGATGGACCGGGGGCAGGCTCCACGCCACACCCCCAGTGTCCCAACAGACACAGTCCAAACCCCCACCACAAGAGCACAGTTAAAAAAAGACTCAGTCCAGAAAAGCCCCCTCCACAGTGGTCTTCTATTGGTCTCCAGCAGCAGGTGGTCCTCTTCTCCTCCTCCTCCTCCTTCTCCTCAGGGCTCCAACAGCTCCCCAGCAACTGCCACAGTAGCCCCAGCAGCTCCAGGTGGTGGTGGTCTGGTGTCCAGGCAGGAGGGACCCTGCTCAGATGGTGTCCTCAGCAACAAGAGTCGGGGTCCCTCACTCCCCCCCTCTCTGGGAAGCAGGCCAGCAGCCCCCCCCCAAGGGCAGTAGGTGGAGTAACAGCAGCAACCGAGGGAGGGGGGGAAATCTACTAGCCAGCCAGTAAGCAGATAGCAGAGAGAGGGGTGGGGGGGGGTGTCTAGCCCAGCCAGGGGAGCAGCAGGAGCAGGAACAGCAGCAGAAACAGCAGCAGCAGCAAGGGCCCAGCACCCAGCAGGAACAGCAGCAGCAGCAGCCCTCTCCCCCCATTCCTCCACAGCAGAGCAGTCCTATTGGCATCCAGCGGGGTTGGGCGGGCGAAGCCCGCCCACTTCTAAAGGGTCTCCCCCCAGCCTAAGGGGAGGACCCACAGGTCTGGGACACCAAGTAATTACGGGGGACAACTAATGAAAAAACAGGATCGGGAGTGAGGTCATAGGGCTTAAACGAAGGGAACCTGATGGGGACACCAAGCAGAGAACCCCGGACAACGCCCACTGCTCCTCGAAGGCGTCAAGGGAGCCAGTGGACACCACCCAGAGGAACTCTGCCCGGATGCGTGAGCAGACGGAGGAACGGAAATAGGCCCTACAGTCGCAGGAAATCCCGTCGGCCAACCTCCTCTCCCTGGTGTTGTAGATGGCCAGTTTGGCCAGGGCCAAGAGGAGGTTGAGAAGGAGATCCCGTAACTTTGTGGGGCCACGGATGGGGAGCATGTAGATAAAAAGGTGAGGGGAATAGTGCAACCAAAAACGCAGGAAAATATTCAGGAGGAGCTGGAACAGGGGCTGCAACCTGGCGCACTCCAAATAAACATGCACCAAGGTCTCCTTCTCACCACAGAAAGGGCAGGTGCTAGGGACAGATGTGAACCGCGCCAAGTACACGCCCGTGCTCACGGCTCCGTGAAGGAGCCGCCAACTGATATCCCTGGTGGGCCTCGGGACCAGGGCAGAGTACAAGTTGGCCCACCGGGGCTCCTCACCCTCGAGAGGCGGCAGGAGGTCCCGCCATTTGGTATCGGGGCGGGACGCAAGGGTGAGGTAGTGAAGGGTATGGAGCACGAGCGAGTACAGATATTTCCGCGGCACGGTCTGGAACAAAACCGGCTGCAGATCATGCAGCCGGCTGGCAGTGAAAGGGTGACGGGGCCGATTGGGTCCACGGGGCAGGGGCCCGATAAAAATGTCCACGGGGCCTGGGGTGGAGAGTGGGCGGGGCGTGCCCTCTCACAGGACCCGGTCGAGGTAAGCCCGAGCAGCAGGCAGTAAAGTGGCCTTCACCTCCTGAAGTACGCGCTGGGGAGTACAAGGTCTGGAGAGCCCCATGCGCTGAGCAAGCATCAGGGGATCCAGCCAGTCTCCCCGGTCGTAGTCCAGGAGGTCTCCGAACCTGGTGATTCCTGCTGAGACCAGCCTCTGGCACACCGTGGGGGACTCCGCCACCTGTACACGAAGCTGAGGATTGTGTTGCAGGGGCTCCGCGAGGAGGTCAACCTCCACGGTGGCCGCCATGGACCTGGTCGTTGAAAAGAGCTTCCAGGTCCGGAGGAGGTCTTGGTAGAAGACCGGCAGCCCGGAGAGGTCTCGCAGAAGACCTCTCGGATGGAGGTAAAAGAGCTGCCGGTCATATTGGAGCCCTCGGAAGCGGCGGAGGAAGGCGTGCGCCAATACACTCCACGCCGGACTACCCGCACCAAACAGGAGCCTCTGCAGGGCCTGGAGGCGGAAGACATGGACCTGAGCGCGTAAGCAATTCAGGCCCTGCCCCCCCTCCACCAGGGGCAGGTGGAGGACCCCTGCAGAGACCCAGTGCGTCCCTGGCCAAAAGAACTCCAGAATCGCCGTCCGGAGGTTGTCCAGGAAAAATGGGGCCGGGACCAGGGTGTTGAGCCAGTACCAGAGCATGGACAGGACCAGTTGATTAAGCACCAGTGCCCTCCCCCAAAGGGAGAGGCACCGGAGTAGTCCTGTCCATTTCCGGAGCCGCTCCATCACCCTGCCCTGCAAATCCTGCAAGTTCTCCGGGGGAGACGGATGCGTGGCAGAAAGGTAAACGCCGAGATAGAGCAGCGGACCCGCGCTCCACCGGATGGCCTGAAGCGCGGGTGGGAGGGAGCTCGCCTGCCACCCGTCCCCGACCACCAGGCCAGAGCTCTTGACCCAGTTGACCCGGGCGGAGGAGGCCGCCGAGTACACAGCCTGGCAAGCCTCCACCCGTGCCAAGTTGCCCGGGTCCTGGACCACGAGGACCACATCGTCAGCGTACGCCGACAGGACCAGCCACAGCTCCAGCTCCCGAAGCACCAACCCCGTCAACCTCTTGCGGAGGAGACAGAGGAAGGGCTCGATTGCCAGAGCGTACAGCTGGCCCGAGAGGGGGCACCCCTGCCGCACTCCCCGCCCGAAGCTGACCGGCTCGGTATGGGTCCAGTTGAGCCTGACCAGACACTCCGCAGAAGCATACAGCACCTGGAGAAAACCCACAAACAGGGGTCCGAAGCCGAACGCTCGCAGAGTGCCCAGGAGATACCCGTGATCCATCCGGTCGAACGCCTTCTCCTGATCCAGGGACAAGAGGGCGAACGACAGACCATCCCTACACCCCAATTCCAGAAGGTCCCGGACCAGATACAAGTTATCAAAGATGGTGTGGCCCGGGACAGTGTAGGTTTGGTCTGGATGGACCACGTTCGCTAGCACGGACCCTAGCCGCAACGAGATGGCCTTCGCAACAATTTTGTAGTCCGTGCTGAGGAGCGAGACGGGACGCCAATTCCGTAAGTCGCGGAGGTCCTCCCTCTTCGGCAATAAGGCCAGCACGGCTCGCCTGCACGAGAGAGGGAGGACCCCGCTCTGCAAAGCCTCGGCCCAGACGGTGACCAGATCTGGGCCAAGGACGTCCCAGAACACGCGGCAGAACTCCACGGTCAGCCCGTCCAAGCCCGTAGATTTATTGGTGGGCATGCGACGGAGGGCTTCCGAGAACTCGGCCAGAGTGAGAGGCAGCTCTAGCCGGTCCCGGTCGCCCGTGCTGACCGTCGGGAGCCCGTCCCAGAGCACTCTGCAAGCGTTAGGATCGGTCGGATCCGGGGAGAAAAAAGTGGCATAGAAGGCCCTGGCCCTCTGGCACATCTCCGCCGGATCCGTGAGGGGGGTGCCGTCCTCCGCCAGGAGGCAGGTGACGTGCTTCTTGGCCCCCCTCCTTTTCTCCAGGGCATAGAAGAAGCGGGAGCCGCGATCCATCTCCTGAAGTAGGTGGATGCGGGATCGAACAAAAGCACCCTGGGCCCGATGGTCTTCGAGGGCCCGGAGCTCCTCCCGCTTCTCCTGGCACGCTCCGCAGAGGGATGGATCCTCGGGGCTGGCGGCCAGACACCTCTCCAGCTCCAAGACCCCCCGCTCCAATTGCCCTATCACCGCATCCCTCCGTCGGCTGGCACCCCGAGTGTAGTCACGGCAGAAGAGCCGGGCGCGCACCTTCCCCAGATCCCACCACCGCCGCACCGAGGAAAAGGCGCGCCTCTGCCCTCGCCAGGCCAGCCAAAACTCCCGGAAGGACGTCACAAAGCCCGCATCCTCCAGCAAACTATTATTAAAGTGCCAATAGGCCGGCCCCGGCCTCTCCGCGCAGAGAGAGGCCGTCACGGTGGCAAGGTGGTGATCCGAAAAGGGGGCCGGCTGAACGCTGGAGGAGTGGGCCTGTGAAAGGTGGAAACGTGACAGGTAAATACGGTCCAGCCAGGAGTGGCGCGACCGATGGGCCTCCACCTGGATGAAGGTGAACGTCGAGATGTCATCTGGGTGGTGGTCGCGCCAGACGTCCACCAGGGAGTGGCGGTCGACGATCTCCCGGAGGACGTCCGTGGCGGCCAGGCACTGCTCGGTCCCCAAGCGGTCCCGTTCCTCGAGGGTGGTGTTAAAATCCCCTCCCAGGACCAGGCACTCATGAGGATCCAGGGAGCCGAGGAAGGCAGACGCCTGCTGATAAAAACGTAGCCTCTCCGGGCCCGATGTCGGGGCGTAAACGTTGACGAGATTAACCACAAGCCCCTCCATGCGGACCCGGAGGTACAGCAGGCGACCCGGCACAGCCTCGGCGACCCCCAGCACCTCGGGCCGTAGGTCGGGGGAGAACAGGGTCGCCACTCCAGCCGCGCAGACCGAGAAGTGGCTAAAGTAGGCCCCGTCCCCCCACTCCAGCCGCCAGCTATCTTCAGCGGCCGGATCCGTATGGGTCTCCTGCAGGAAAACCACACAGTACCCCCCCTCCCGGAGGAAGGAGAGCACCTGGCTCCTGCGGAGACCCATCCTACAGCCCTGGGTGTTTAAGGTGGCAAGGACGATCGGCGCCATGAGGAGGGCTGGGGGGGATCCTCACCGGCAGACACGCCCACGGCCTCTGGCAGGCCGCGCAGAAATCCGTGACCAACCCCGAAGGTGAGTAAAGAGTCACGGAAGACACGTACCCGCTGGTAGGCCGCGGTGGCCTGTTCCCGGTCCTCTTACCCTCCCCCATGAGGGCCCTCGCGGCCCGGAGGACCTGATGGAAATCCCCCCACCGCTGGAGCGCAAGATGGACTTTGTTCCAGGAGCCACGGACGTCCTCAAGGAACTCCCGCAGCTCCTCCATCAGCGCATGGGGGGGTGGGGTCACTGATCGATGACCGTCCCGCAGTGGGGCCCCCGTCACGGCCCCGTGGCCCACCAATGTGGGTAGGCAGGTGGCAGACCCCCAACGTGGTAGCAGATGGGCCGACGCCACATGACCCGCCCCGCTCCCAGATTCAAGAAGGGGCGGTGGAAGGAGAATAGCAGCCCCTGGGGGGTCGGGACAGGAAAGAACTAGTGAACCCACTCCCTGGGAGGTATTCCCAGGGGCAGCACTGGCATCACAGGAGGTGGGGGGGACAAGGACAAGGCTAACGGGAGTAGGGCGGGGATCAGGGACAGAATCCAGGAAGGAGGTAGAGGCAGGATCCGGAGCCTCCATAGTTGAGACGCCGGACAGTGGCTCCTCCTGGCCAGGCTCAAGGATCTGGGAAGTGGGCAGGGGACCCCTAACGATGCCGGGCTCAGCCACTGTGGCACGTGCGGCAGCCTTGGCATCCAGAGAGAGATGTTGGTCAATGGGGTCCCCGCTGAGGAAGGAGGGCAGGTCCTCCACACCCAAGAGGGACACCCCCTGGGAAGCGGGTCTCGGCAGCGGGGCACTGGCTGTCGCCACAAGGGGCTCAGCGGCCATCAACAGAGTGCCACCCGCAGCCAGGTCGATGGAAGATTCCAGGGGACCGTCAAAGGTGGGAGCAGAAACAGCAGATAGGGGAAGGGAACCCAGGGACAGGTCGCCCAGATCGAGGCCCGCCGGCAGAGGGTCGTCCTCCCCCTGCGTGACTGGGGTCAAACCCAGGGCCTCGATCTCCGCGTAGATGGGAGGGAGATCACCATCCACCACCCCAGGGCCCTCCCCGCCAGCACCAGAGGTGATACCCACTGCGGCGCTCGCAGAGGCATCGAGTGGGAAGGGGGCGAGAGAAGCTCCCTCGGGGGCTTCCACGGGAAGGGACCCCGGAGGAGGAGCGGTGTCACCTTCCGGTGCTGCCACGGCGTCCCCAGCCGGCACCACAAAACAGGAGTCATCAGGGGGCAAGGAGGAAGACTCGTCATGGATGCCCCCCTTCCTGCTCTTCCGGGGGGCCTCCGAATCCGAAGGATGTCAGGAGACTCGAGCCTTCCGCTTGCTCCGCTTCCCCTGCACTAAGGACCAGCCCTCCATGGCATCATCCGGGGGCTGGCTAACAGGGGTCGGCTCGGGGGGCAAGGGCAATGGCTCAGGGACTCGGGGAGGCAGTGGTGGGACAGCAGAAACCGGGGAGGATTCTCCCTGGGACGAGCCCTCTCCCACGTCTGGCGGTAGTCCCGCCGCACCCTCCTCCACAGAGGTGGACCGAGAAGGAGGAGGAGGGGCAGCTTCGGGTACCGGGCAGCCAGGGGGACCAGCGATGACAGGGCCGGCGCCTTGCCGGGGCTCAGGGGTCCCGGACGCTCCTCCGTACTGGGCCAAGGGACAGTCCCTCCGGATGTGCCCCATCGCCCGGCAGAGGTAGCACCGGGCCTCCCCCGTTGAGTAATGCGCCCGGTAGCGGGCTCCCTGGTAGGGGACCAGAAAGGATCCCTCGAGCGCCTCTCTGCCACGCGTCGCCGGCGGCAGTTGAAGCTGCACTTGCCGGCGGAACGAGAGAACATGACGGAGGGCGGGGTCCTTGCAGCCCAAGGGGAGAGGGCTGATGACGGAGATGGGGCATCCAGGGCAGAAAGGGCGGGCAGCAGGGCGGCATTGGGCAGGAAGGGAGGGACGGAGGTCAAGATTAAGCGGACCCCCAGGTCTTCCAATGGCTCCAGGGGGATGAAAACGCCCCCCACTGCCAGGCCCGTCACTACCGCCTCCTGGGCGGCGGCCTCCGATGCCAGGAAGAAGACCACCTTCCCGTACATTTTGGAGGCTGCCACGATGGCAGTGGGCCCCACCACCCTCGCCAACGCCCGCACGTAGGTCTCCACGTGGGGCGAGGCAGGCACCAGGAGGCAACGGATGCCGTGCTTCCTGGTCAAAGTGGGAAAGGGGCCCTGGCCGCTGTAGATGTTGGCGGAAGCGGCGGTCGGAGGAGCAGCAGCAGGCGGGGGGGGCCGCCGCCACCTGGGCGTACGCCCTGGGAGCCGGGGGAGGGACACCTGCAGAGCTAGTGGAGGGAACAGCAGGGAGGGATGCCGCAGCCGGTAGCGGGGCTGCGGCAGCGGAGGCAGTCTCCACCATGGAGGGCCTGGCCTTTTTAGCAGGGCCCTTACCCTTCTTCCCACCCCGACCCTTCCCACCAGCTGGGGGGGCTTCCCCCGAATCAGAAGGGGCAAGAGACGTGGCAGCAATGGAGGCCTCCCCAGTACTCGCCGCCGCCAGTGCCCCAGCAGGGGCGGTGGTAGGTGGATCGACAGCGGCGGACGAGGTAGTGGCTTGGGCAGTGGACACAGGAGCAGGTGGAGGAGGGGCAGTGGGAGCATTGCGAGGGGTCTCCCCCGCTGCCTCCCCCGCCATAACGAGAGCAGGGAGGGGGACAAACAGCGAGGGGAGGGGAAGGAGAGGAGGCGGCCACCCCTCCCCGCTAGGCTGCAGGCAAGGGAGGAGGGCGCCAGAAGGGGAAGGCTAAAGGGGCGTGGGGAGCAACCAAGGACCTAAGAGTGGGAGGGTTTCAGGGCACCAACGCAGAGGGGGATTCCGGCTCCTCCAGTTGCACTAGGAGATCAGGGGGGACAACGGCGGGGGTGGGGGGTGCAGTGAACAAGGGGAAACCAAATGGGGAAGGGCACAAGCACCTGGGAGGGGGCGTGGGCGCACGTGGGGGGGACCGATCAGGGCTGGGGGAGCACAGGGTGGGGGAAAAGGGCGAGCTGAGATTGGGGTAGAGGGACCACGGGGACAGCTACAGGGCCGGGGCAGAACTATCAGGCAGCAGAGGGAAATACGTGGGGTGGACAAATGTGGCAAAGGGGAGGGGGTCAGTCCAGAAGAAGGGGGGAGGTGGTGCACCCCCAGGCACTTGTGCCAAAAAGTCAATGGTTGGCTGCTGCTGCTGCAGGCCCAAATGGTGGAAGTGGGCGTGGTGAGCCAGGCAAGCAGCTCAGACCCAGAGGCAGGAGTCCAAAGCAGAAGGAAAACAGCCAGTGGGGGTGGTGGAGGGGGCAACGATGGTGGTGGGGGCGAAGGGGGACACGGATGGACTGGGGGCAGACTCCACGCCACACCCCCGGTGCCCCAGCAAACACAGTCCAAACCCCCACCACAAGAGCACAGTTCGAAAAAGACTCAATCCAGAAAAGCCCCCTCCACAGTGGTCTTCACACAGTCTCCAGCAGCAGGTGGTTCTCTTCTACTACTCCTCCTCCTCCAGGCTCCAACAGCTCCCCAGCAACAGCCACAGCAGCCCCAGCAGCTCCAGGTGGTGGTGGTCTGGCGTCCAGGCAGGAGGGACCCCGCTCAGATGGTGTCCTCAGCAACAAGAGCGGGGGTCCCTCACTCCCCTCCTCTCTGGGAAGCAAGGCAGCAGCCCCCCCCCCCCAGGGCTGTAGGTGGAGGAACAGCAGTAACTGAGGTGTGGGGGGAACCACTAGCCAGCCAGCAAACAGACAGCAGAGAGAGGGGCTGGTGGTGGTGTCTAGCCCAACCAGGGGAGTAGCAGGAGCAGGAACAGCAGCAGCAGCAGCGAGGGCCCAGTGCCCAGCAGGAACAGCAGCAGCAGCAGCCCTCTCCCTCCTTCCTCTACAGCAGAGCAGTAGAAGGGAGAGCCAGTACTGGCCCCAGGAGAAGCAGGCTTCTGTTCTCTGAGGGACCAGAGCAGGGGCTGCATTAGAATAACCAGGAACCTGATAGAACCAATTAAGGCAGACAAGCTGATTAGATCACCCGCAGCCAATCAAGGCAGGCTAATCAGAGCACCTGGGTTTAAAAAGGAGCTCACTCCAGTCAGGTGAGGAGGAGCCAGAGTAGAGGAAGTGTGTGTGAGGAACTGGGAGCAAGAGGCACAAGGAGCTGAGAGTGAGAGGGTGTGCTGCTGGAGGATTAAGGAGTACAAGCGTCATCAGACACCAGGAGGAAGGTCCTGTGATGAGGATAAAGAAGGTGTTTGGAGGAGGCCATGGGGAAGTAGCCCAGGGAGCTGTAGCTGTCATGCAGCTGTTAACAAGCGGCACTATAGACAGCTGCAATCCACAAGGCCCTGGGCTGGATCCTGGAGTAGAGGACAGGCCCGGGTTCCCCCCAAACCTCCCAACTCCTGATCAGACACAGGAGGAGTTGATCCAGACTGTGGGGGAAGATCACTGAGGTGAGCAAATCTGCCAATAAGCACAGGACCCACCAAGGTAGAGGAGGCACTTTGTCACAATGTTTATATTAGGCATCCTGGAATCATTACATCTTAAATGATTTCTATTGGGTAAAATTTTGAAAAGTGTCTAGGTGATTTAGTCATTTAGGAGCCTAAGTCCCATTGAAAGTAAATGGAACATAGGCTCCTAAATTATTTAAACATTTTTCAAAAATATACCAATAATCAAGAAAGAACTGTTATTTTGATTCAGACTAATTTTGATATTCAGAACTGAATTAGTTCAAAAATATTACCAATTAAAGAAAAAAAAATAATTCCTGTCTTGACAGAAAATAGGTTGTCAGCAATCAAACATGGATTCAAACAACTAAGCAGCGTGTTCTGATTGACATGGGAAGAAGCTAAGACTTCAGCAGGAGACTGGCCCGAAGATGGAAGACAGTGAAGGCCCTGTGTTCTGCATGGAACAGAAAAGCATAAAAAAAGAGATGCTCTGATCAGTTCATGATTACATATGTTCAGTAAGTATGTTAGATACACACATCTGACATGTTTACACTGAAAAAAAACAATAATAAAAAAAGGCTAACGAGTCGTGACATTTTTGTATTTTTTATGTCTGATTTTGTAAGTAGTTTTTAAATGAGGTGTAACTTGGGGGACTCCTACAAAGGGTCCAGTAGTCTGGAAAGGTTGAGAACCACTGATGTAAAGCATACACAAAAGGTATGTAATGATTAAAATAAGAATACTTTTGGGGGGAATTTAAAAAAAAATAAGAAGAATGGGTCATGGCTTGTATTTAAAGGGCACTTTAAATTTCAATTGTTTTGACTATGTTTTAAAAAAAATTACTGATAGAGCACCCTTTGAATGGAATGCCATGAAGAAGGCTTGGGGGGGGCGGGTTGTTTGTTCGTTTATGGTTTAAGAAGGGATGAGGGGAAGGAGGTTTCTGCTCCCCTTATTAAAAGGGATTTTTTTTTGTGGGCAGTAAAACCAAACATGCATGTATCTACCATACTCCTGCCTGCTGTCTTCTCAGTCTCAGGCCTTGTCTACACATAAAATTAACTAAAGTTTATAAAATAATTTTAGCTAGTTCAAATGGGTGAAAAACCCCTGTGTAGACACTTAAATTGGTTTAAACGTGGTTTACATCAATTTAGCTTAATTCAGTAAATTATTGACGAGATTCCAGTCTAAAGGGAATAACAGCCCTGATCATTATTTAATCAAATTCCAACTGGGGGTCACAGTAACAGTGGATCTTGATGCTCTGTAAGAACTTTGCATAACAACATGGAACTTTGCCCTTATTTACTGTTGAACACAATTGTTTGCATCCTTTACTGATGCCCCCAAGTCAGGGCAAGCAACCAGCAACTCATGTTGTAGTTTGACCCTTTCTAAAATATCTAATGATCTTGCCTCCGGTCTGTAATCGAGAAAAGTTGCTGTCAAAATGTAACCTGTCCAAAGCTGTTTTTCCACAATCATGATTCCAATGATCAGATCTCAGAAACAAGAGTTATAATATTGCTCAAAGGCAGCTTGCTGTGTTAAGCAAACTCTCCGCAATAAACCAGTAAAAATATGGGTTTGCTGGTTTCTCACCCGAATGTACACTGCACCATCCACTTGTTATGCCTTCCTTCTTCACATCTGTGAAGTATTTTTATTTAAACAGATTTTTTAATAAGCTATTCAGAGCTGACTGAGTACTAGGACCATGCAACTCTGTACACTTAGAAAATATTTTCAAAAAATGCCAAGAGGAAAAAGTTCTCTAGAAGACCACTAAATAAAACATGTTAGGACCTCAGTTAAGACAAAGTTTAAAGGTTATGGTACTTTGGACACATTTATTCAAATAATCAATAAATGTATGCCACTAAGGGTCATAGATATGTTTTAAAGCCAAATAGAATAAAATGTGTTGGAAAACAGTATCAAAATCATTTAAAGATACTCTCTAAGAAGGAAGGAGGCAAAGTGTCTAATAAAAGGATACTCCATGCACCAATCTAGCTAATGCTAAATAAACACTGAGCATGATCCCCATTAAAAGTGCCCAATACTACAAATATAACACTGCAGCAAGTAGAACGTTATGCTTGGTATCCTTTTTAAGAAGGAAGGAAGGAATGTTGGAGTCAGAACATTCCATAGGGTTTGGGGGAGAGGTAACTGGAAAGAGAAAAAGGGGAAACTAAAAAAGTACATTAACAGCAGCAGGAGAACCCCACAGAGAAGGACAGTAATGGCAAAGTGTCATAAAGGTAAAATCAGAGTAAAAAGTAGCAGGGTATATCCCAGTGCTTTTGGTTAGAGTTCCCTTATGTAACTCAGGGGAAGAGAGAGAGAAGACAATTTTTGTTCTGAACTCGTTTACTGCTTCATAATTTTGTGTAGTGCTTATTAGTCTAAAGTTATATTACAGTGGTACCCACAGACCTTAACAAGGATCACGGGGCCCATGCTGGGCACTTTACAAACTCATAAATCCCAGCCCCAAAGAAGTGCCATATAAGCACAGATTAGACAAACAAGGACGAGAGGCTGAGAGCACACACTGCCAATTATAGTTCTGAAGATCTCCATGAGAGACCACAGGGAAGCCTGCACCATCAAAAAACACAGTTTGGAAATCCTTGTTTTATTTGCTGTAACTTAATGTTCATTCAGTTTTATCTGTATCAGAATCAGTTGGCTCTTGTTAACAGTAATAGTTTCATAGCAAAAAGAAATGAAATCCAGCAGCAGGATAAGAGAATGAACCAAAAAAAACAACCTCAACACATTTGAGTCACTCCATTTTAGTTCATCCAATGCTCACTGCACCACCTCTCTGGATTGTTTTGAATTTCTGCCCATGTTCACAGTAGTAAGTCTAACATGTTGCATTTAAAAAAAAAAAAAAAAACGAATTCTGAGTGGAACCAAATGGTTAAGGTAAATGGGACCAGCCATTTTTTTTTTAAAGGGAGGAAAATTATTCAGAAATCCTATTATTTTATACAGCAACCTTTCCAAACATATAAATCATTATAAATTTCTAACCTGAGCAATGTATATTATAAAAAATAGGTTTACAACTGCAGTTTTCCAGTAAGTAAAGTTTTAGCCCCAACTCCTGTAAAGACTTACTATACTATTACTCATTCTTAATAGTCCCATCACAAGCGTGAATCTTTACAGTTCACAACCCTATGGACTATTCACAGTGAGGAAAGTTAAGCATAAGCATAAATGTTTCCAGGATGAGACCTATAGTATTCAAAATATACAGCTTCTAAAATATGGACTGATGTATTATAGATGTATTCTGACTATGGGGCAACACAATCTTTACCTTCCATCTTTGCCAAGAATATCAACTTATAAACCCAAAATGAAATATTTGTAAAAATTACAATTTTGACAGAGAAATCCCCTGAGAAAAAAAATTATCAAAAGTTTGTTTTAAAAAGAATGTTTCAAATTTCTATACTATTTCATGCAATCAGGGCTTGAAAAATATACCCACCATCTTCTAGCCTTTTCAAACAAGGTTAAAAATACCTGTGCAAGCAAACGAAGAATAAAATGTATTTCTTGTGTAATTGCTACAGATTGTTAGTTAAGATTATATTTAATATCTTTATTCGAAATGTAACTTACTACTTCTCTTTTTATTTAGTTCTATCTTATTTCTCTTCTTAACTTCATTCTACCATGATTTCCTCTTTTATTTTCCATATTATGGTCATAGTTTATTTTCTCCAACAGTGGTTTTACTCTCTGTTTTCTCTTCCCTTCTGCCTCCCTCAGGCTATATCTACGCTGCCACTTATGTCAATATAACTTATGTCACTCAGGTGTGTTAGCCACCCCCGATCAACATAAGTTACACTGACCTAGCGTTGTCCCCACCAGCACTTATATCGTCAGGAGAGCTTTTCCACCAACATAGCTACAGCCACTGTAAACTCTCTAATGTAGCCATAGCCTCAGTCTCTTCTCATTTTTTCCCTACATCTACCTCATCTCTGTTTCCTCTACTTTCTGTTCCTGTTCGAGAATAGCACAGCTGAAGTTGACGTATCTTAGATCGACTTACCTCCCGTCCTGATGGCGCAGGATCGATGGCCGTGGCTCCCCCGTCGACTCTGCTTCCGCTTCTCGCCCTGGTGGAGTTCTGGAGTCAACAGGGAGCGCATTCGGCGATCGATTTATTGCGCTTGATTTATCAAGCGCCAAAATAGTGTAATGTCTGTACTAAATGCATGGAACCCAATGTCAGATTTACAAATGTTTCAAATAAATGTCATAAAAATAAAGTTCTACTAAGAAAGTGACTTTGCATAAATGGCAGCTTTATGTTTAATAGATCTGCACTCTATGTGCATTACAAGCCATATCCACTTGTGTGGGAAACTTTTACTACTTTTTAGTCTTGTTCACACTGCATAGCTAACAAAGCTATGAGACAACAAGCTGGTATTCTGTTCTTCTTCACCCTCAGAATTCCAGCTACAGTGAACTCAATTAAACCTGTACAACTCCAGTTTTTTAACTGGGTCTGCCTGGGTGTTGCCAAGGAAAAAAAAACTATGAAGATCAGACTAGGCCTGTACAGGTGTAATTGAGAGCAGAATCTGGCCTGTGGAATCTTTTTTACTGGTGATGATCAGGAGTAAATTAAGGCAAGATCCATTATTATTTATATTACAGCAGCACTCAAATGCCCCAAATCATGAGCTCAAAACCCAGAATGACACCCTTGACCCAAAGAACTTATTATTAAATTTAGGATAAAATTTAACTAGGGAAAGGGAGGACAGGAGTAACAATAGTACGAACACACATTTACTTAGATGCTATATGCACAACCTGATGATTCTGAAACATTTAAATTTTTAAAATATAAATAAATATCAGCAATTCCCACTGGAACTCTCATAGACTCATTGACTGGAAGGGACCTCGAGAGGTCATCGAGTCCAGTCCCCTGCCCTCATGGCAGGACCAAATACTGTCTAAATCATCTCTACTTAGTCATTATTTATTGGAGATTTTCTGTAGGCATCAGGAAGAAGTGGGTCTTGAAGATGCCACTAGAAGGATAAGAGGGTACTATCTTTACAAACTATTTTGGAGAGGGTATTCCTTGGACCAGGGATGGAGTGAAAGTAGATTCAAGGAGCTGCAGACATTGAACTGGGACACAGCCCATGGACACACAGAAGACCTGATCCTGCACTCTGATCCACTCAGGTGAAATGATGTGTCTATGCAGAGCCCCATAGACTTCAGTAGGACTGCACTAGTGTAATAGTCTGCCTGTATGAATCAAAGCCAGAATATGGATCTCCAAGTATGCAGCACAGAAATGGCAATGTCAGAAAGTGGGGCTGCAGGAGGGTAAGAAACCAGGACTGCAACAAGCACTTTTGCAGAAGGAAGACTTTTGATCTGTGAAGGGAACATTTGTCTGGATTGTATCCAGGTCCCACTCTGTTTTAATCCACCACTGGAAGTGATGTGTGAGCCAGAAAGAATACAGTTCAGCTCTCAGCTCCCATGGTGTGGCAGATATAAACTGAAAAAAAATGAGCTCTGGAAATCAATGAGACATAATATACAAGAAAGTCCCATTATGCCATTTTTACAGAGTCACTTTTCAGAGTAGAGCCATACATTAAGAGAAAAAAAAAGATAAGGTAAGAATGGCAAATAAAGTGCTGCCAGTGAAAACCTGATAAGACTCCGGTAGTGTTGTTTGCAGGATTTTTATAGGTTCCTGTTCTAGCAAGAATGAATGTATTTAAATTAAATCAGTTAATTAATACTTTGAAACAATCAAGCTATCGTTGCCATGCAGGACAAATTATTTATATTGCCTTACACTAAATATAACACTAACATAAAATTATAGCTAAATAGAATAGAAAATAAAGGTAAACATAGATACTGACAGATGCTTTATAGATTTGGCTGGAAAATTTCTACAGATTTCTATTGTCCTTACCTCTGTGAAATGCATTAGCTGGCTCAGACTAGTTCATAACGGACAAGGGTCCGCACCACATTGTTTGCAACCTTGCCAATCTTATATTCTTTAATGCACTTAAAAATACTTATTCCAAAAGAAAAAGTTATAATCTGATGACTCACAAACTGAAAGTGATTTAAATATATTTTATTTTTTATCTAATAATGTAAGCCATTCCTGAAGGTGGAAAGTTCATAACATTCCTCCTACTTGGGTGATGACGTGTCTCCATAAAAGCATAAAATTTCTGTGAGAGTTTATAGTACATACTGTTAACAAACTAAGTAGCACTAGGTGAAGTGAAGTATAATTATGTAACCTTTTGGTGCCTAAGTATTACTGCAGTAAGTACCTCAGAAACATATGTAATAAATAATAAGTATTCATAGTGTATATCTTTGAGCTACAGGTAAAAATATTACTTTTGATACATTCATATCAAGTGGCGATCTTCAAGATACTGCTTATTAGATCAATTTACAGGCCTGGGGATTCTTAAACTTTTCCATACTGTAAGAATATCTTGTGGTCCACCTCCTTCCCATTCACCACCACATAACATAACTGTAGCAGCTACAGAAATTGCTTATATGGAAAAGTATTATTAGGAAAGTACTTGATATATTTCTAATTGCCTTTTAATGGTGACATAGTAGGTGGAAACAAGGAGGATAGTCATCACTATGTGACTAGTAAGAGCTCAACAGACCACCAGCAATCCATAGGCCACACTTTTGAGAACAGGTTTCAGAGTGGTAGTCGCATTAGTTGTTAACTCCTCACTTTACATTATAGTTATGTTCCTGAAAAATGCGACTTTAAGCGAAACGATGTTAAGTAAATCCAATTTCCCCATAAGAATTAACGTAAATGAGGGGGCTAGGTTCCAAGGAAATTTTTTTCACCACACAAAAGACTATATATACACACACACACACACACACACACAGTATAAGTTTTAAACCAGGGGCCGGCAGCCTCTGGCACACGGCTTGCCAGGGTAAGCACCCTGGCAGGCCAGTTCAGTTTGTTTACCAGCCACATCGGCAGCTTCGGCTGATTGCGGCTCCCACTGGCCACGGCTCGCCATCCAAGGCCAATGGGGGCGGCGGGAAGCCACGGCCAGCCACGGTCAGCCCATGGCACTTCCCGCCACCCCTATTGGCCTGGGACGGCGAACCAAGGCCAATGGGAGCCGCGATTGGCTGACCGACGTGGCAGGTAAACAAACTGGCCCTGCCCCCCAGGGTGCTTACCCTGGCGAGCCGCGTGCCAGAGGTTGCCGATCCCAGGTTTAAACAAACAATTTAATACTGGTACACAGTGATGATGATTGTGAAGCTTGATTGAGGTGGAGAAGCCAGAGGGTGGGCTATTTCCCTTACTGCTAAATGATGAACTAGCAATTGGCTGAGCCCTCAATGGTTAACTCTCTCACTTTACAAGGCAGCAGGAATGGAGGGAGATATGTGCATTCCTCTTTAAGTACACTGCCCTGTTAATTAGATCAGCTTGCTGAGACCACAGCTGTTGCAAGCTCTCTCCATCCTGAGCCCTGGTGTGTAATCCCCCTGCTCTATGGAAGATGGGGTATGTGGGGTGAAGGAGCAGGGGGGAGGGGGACACCCTGACATTAGACTCCCCCCCACACACACACACACAGCAAGCAGGAGTCTCAGGGAGCAATTCCAAGACACAGGGAAGGAGCAGCACACGGAAGTGGGGGCGGGGACCCAGCTGAACTGCAGACAGCTGCTGCACAGGGAACTTATGGGAGCGGGGAGCTGCCAGTCCACCCTGGTTCCAAGCCCCCACCAGCCAGCTGCAACAGGCTGCTCTTCCTGCAAGCAGTAGACAAAGCAGGCAGCTGCCAAACGACATTAGAAGGGAGCATTGCACAACTTTAAACAAGCATGTTCCCTAACTGATCAGCAATATAACAACGGAACAATGTTAACTGGGATGACTTTAAGTGAGGAGTTACTGTATCAGCAAAAACAAGGAGGAGTCCTTTTGGCATCTTAGAGACTAACAGATTTATTTGGGCATAAGCTTTCGAGGGCTAGAACTCACTTCATCAGATGCATGGAGTGGAAAATACAAGAGCAGGTATAAATACATGAAAAGACGGGAATTGCCTTACCAAGTGTGAGGTCAGTCTAATGAGACAATTCAATTAACAGTGGGATACCCAGGGAGGAAAAATAACTTTCGTAGTGGTAATAAGAGTGGCCCATTTCAAACAGTTGACAAGAAGGTGTGAGTAACAGTAGGGAAAAATTAGATTTAGGTTTTGTAATGACCCAATCAACTCCCAGTCTTTATTCAGGCCTAATGTGATGGTGTCCAGTTTGCAAATTAATTACAGTTCTGCCGTTATTTGTTGAAATCTGTTTTTGAAGTTTGGAATTAATTTGCAAACTGCACACCATCACATTAGGCCTGAATAAAGACTGGGAGTGGTTGGGTCATTACAAAACCTAAATCTAATTTCCCCTATGCTAATTTCCACCCTTCTTGTCCACTGTTTGAAATGGGCCACTCTCATTACCACTACATAAGTTATTTGTCATTCCTTGGTATACTACTGTTAATTGAATTGTCTTGTTAGACTGACCTCACACTTGGTAAGGCAACTCTCATCTTTTCATATATTTATACCTGCTCCTGTATTTTCCACTCTTATGCTCTTATGTATCTAATGAAGTGGGCTGTAGCCCACGAAAGCTTATGCCCAAATACATTTGTTAGTCTCTAAGGTGCCACAAGGACTCCTTGTCACTTTGAGAACAGTTGCCTTAAGACAAACTGAGAATATATAAATGTTAACCTTTTTAAAAAAAAAAATTCTTTACTAAATCATACGCTAGAACAGTTACTCAAATTTGAGAGACTAGAGGGCTTGATATTGGAGAGGTTAGACAAATACGATGTTTGTATTGTTCATATATTTTCCTCTTACTTACTCACAAATTATAAACATCCATGGTGAGAGAGCTCTGCCTTGTCCAGTTTTAATCTAATATATTTTGCTGTTGTAGGCATCAATATCTTTGCCATGTGTCCAAACCTTTTAGACTCACATCCCTATTGTTAGGATTTAAAAAAAAAAAATCAAGATGATTCACAACACGAGACTAAGAAGACTGTGTAAAGCTCAATGACCAATATAAAATGTGTTCTGTATATGTACTTAGTTCCAAATGCAAGAAACATTAACCACCCACTTCCTGTATTGTTCACTAAAACTTTTATAGCTACTTCAGGACTGCTCCAATCCTGCCAAAAGGGCATGCCAAAAAGGGAATCAGAAATGTTAAATAATTGTACTTTTCACATTATGACATTTAGAGTCTGAAATGCAGCAAGGCTTTATGGGGCCCTTTCTGAAAATAACTGAAAGTCATAAGTCAATATGCTACAGTAGGTCCTGCAGAAAATACCCAGGGCCAACCTCTGCTCTCCTAGTTTTCCATGGTTGCATTTGTGTAAGTGAGGGCAGGAATTAGTTCCAGGAGTCAGAGTAGCAGCTGTGTTAGTCTGTATCCACAAAAAGAACAGCAGTACTTGTGGCACCATAGAGACTAACGAATTTATTTGAGGATAACCTTCCATGGGCTACAGCCTACTTCATCATATGCATAGAATGGAATATATAGTATGAAATACATATACACACAGAGAACGTGAAAAATGACCCGTGGGTCATTACACAAATTGTATCTATTTCCCCATGTTAAGTATCCTCACACTTTCTTGTCAACTGTCTGAAATGGGCCATCTTGATTATCACTACAAAAGTTTTTTTCCTCCTGCTGATAATACCTCTTCTTAATTAATTAGCGTCTTACAGTTGGCATGGTTACTTCTACCTTTTCACATTCTCTGTTAGTCTCTAAGGTGCCACAAATATTCTAGTTCCAGGAGTGTTTGGGATACAGGAGTGTTTCTGTATCCCAAGAAACATACAAACAGGTTAATGGAGCCAATCCCTTACTCATAGTGAACTCTAAATCAAAGTGTGTGAGGTTTGTATGGATTCTCTTTTTTATTAAAAGGATAAAACTGGTTTCTTTTAAAAAAATCATTGTCAAAAATATGTAGACTAAATTCTTTACTGGCTTTCACCCCATGTGATCCCACTGAAATCAACTGAACCCCAATGCTGCAAAGACTTATTCATGTACTTAACTCTACAAGCAGCAAGGAGTTAATCCCATTGACATAAATATGACCATTCACGCTCCATAAAGTTAAGCATTTGCAGAAATCTTTGCGAGATTGGGGGCTTGGACTGTATTGGATATAATTCTGTACAGAATTTGGCCCCTGGTGTATTATTATATGTCCATGGTGCTGCTCAAAATTGAGCCAAAAGTATAACATTCCGAAAAGATCCATTGCCACCAATGAAATATACTTTACCAAGCCACTAGTAAGAGTCACAGTGAAAACATTCTAGGAATCATATACACTTAAAAAAACAACGTCTGTTATTAGATACAGAATACCATGTTTCACGATTACTTTTATTTAAGAACATCTACAAATCCACAAGGATTGATCAAAATCCAGTAGCTCTAAAATTCAACAGCCTGATTTATGAAAGCAACCAAAAAAGTACGTTCAATTGAAAACATCTAGGGCTGGGTGGAGTGCGACGAAACCTTTCACATAAAAACGCGAATCAAAGCCAAGTCTCCCATGGTGAAGCAAGAGCTTCTTAAACAGCTCTCTGCAGCTCGGCTCCCTCCGAAAGATGTTGCTGAGAATAATTAATGAAATGATCCAAGAAAGGAAAACTGGAGCCCGCTGAGTGACTTCGCCACCACTCGCCCTGCTGGCTCCAGGCCTCGAGGGGGGGAAGCCACACAGCTGCGGGCCAAGCTCAACGGTGCAGCACATCGGTGCCTTCAGCAGATAATCAGACAGAGAGACAGAGACCAAAAAAGCGAGAGAGAATATACCAGGCAGAGACAACCGGGGGGCACGTCACTGGCCATAGCTACCAGAGCCGCAGTGGGGGGGGGGGCTGGTTCACCCCCTGCGCTCTACAAATCATTCTCCACTGGAGCTAACAAAAGACTCCAGAGGGAGAGGGAAGCCCAGTGATCGGGGCTTCCAACCTGACAGGCTAGAGACAAAGGGCTGTGGCAGCTGCTGCACGGTGTCCCCCGCCCCAGGTGCCCCGACCGAGACCCCCCCCTTACTGCTCCCTCCAGGCCTCTCCCTTCATTCAGGGCGAGAAGCTCCCGGACTCCCTCCCTCTCGGCTACTTGAAGCCCCCCCGCCCGGGGGGTACTCACAGGATGGTGGTTTGGGGCGACACGGCGGGGACGCTTTCCAGCATCAGATGCATGCAGCGCACCGTGGTGCGGAAGCACAAGCAGCGGCTAGGGCACCACACGCTGCCCCGCGGCGGCGGCTGGGGCTGCGGGGAGGCGGCGAGGAAAAGCGCCCCGCTCCACAGCAGGAGCACGAAGCCGAGCCCGGCCGCCGATGTGCAGCGGGCCATGGTGCGAGGGGCAGGAGGAGGAGGGCGAGGGGCGGTAGTAGGTCTCCACCGTGCCTGCTCCGCTCCCAGCTGCGGCTGCTCTCGCTCCTGGACTTGGAGCCAGCGGGCGGAGGCGACTCCCTGCCCGGCGCAGGCTGGGGAGGGGAGGGGCGGACAGCAGTGGAACCGCCCCAGCCGGCGCGCTCGGAGAGCTGGGCAGGCAGCCCCGCCACTGGCTCCCCGGCCCGAGCGGAGCGTTCCACAGCGAGGCACCGCCCGGAGAGGGGGAAGCGGCTTCCTCCGCCCGGGGCGCATGGAGGGGGCAGCTCGGGGAAGCGCATGGCCGAATCCCCTCACCCCCATCGGAGACACAGAGCGCAAGGGTCTGACCCCGACCCCCACCCCCACCGGGGGCACAGAGCGCACGGGTCTGACCCCGACCCCCACCCCCACCGGGGGCACAGAGCGCACGGGTCTGACCCCCACCCCCACCGGGGGCACAGAGCGCACGGGTCTGACCCCCACCACCACCAAGGGCACAGAGCGATAGGCCCCCTACAAGGCTCCCCCCCCACATTCCATCCTGGGGCACAGAGCGGCAGGCCCCCTGCACAGGTCTGCCCCCATTCCCTTCTGGAGCACAGAGTAACAAGCCCCCTGCACGAGTCTGACCCACCCCCCACCAAGGGCACAGAGCGGCAGGCTCCCTACAAGGGTCCGCCCCCATCCCCTCTTGGGGCACAGAGCAGCAGGCCCCCTTCACAGGTCTGCCTCCACCCCCTCCTGGGGCACAGAGTAACAAGCCCCCCTGCACGGGTCTGAACCCTCCATCCCCTCGTGAGACACAAACTGATAGTCCCCTTACACAGGTCTGACCCCCCCCCAATCAGGGCATTGGGTAATTGCCTGTTGTGTCCATTCCTATAAAGTGGAGGCACAGCTGGTTGAAAACAACTGTACTCAAAGAGTAGTTGTCAGTGATTTGCTGTCAAACTGGGCGGACATATCTTGAAAGGTCCTGCAGAGGTCCGTTCTGGTGCTATTCAATATTTTCATTAGCGACTCGGATAATGAAACAGAGAATGTGCTCATAAAACTTGCAGATGAGACCAAGATGGGAGGGGTTGCAAGAACTTTGGAAGACAGGATTAGAATTCAAAATAGCCTTGATAAATTGGAGAATTGGTCTGAAATCAATAAGATGAAATTCAATAAAAAAGAAATGCAAAGTACGACACTTAGGAAGGAAAAATTAAATGCACAATTACAAAATAGAAAATAACTGACTAGGTAGTAGTCCTGCAAAAGAGGTTCTGGTGGTTGTAGTGGATCACAAATTGAATCTGAGTCAACAATGTAAGGCAGCCGGAATAACCAACAGGACTCCACTGGCCATCACATACAGTCCCCAGCTAAAACCTCTCCAACGCATTATCAGGGATCTACAACCCATCCTAGACAATGATCCCACACTTTCACAGGCCTTGGGTGGCAGGCCAGTCCTCGCCCACAGGCAACCTGCCAACCTGAAACATATTCTCATCAGTAACTGCATACCGCACCATAGTAACTTTAGCTTAGGAACCAATCCATGCAACAAACCTCCATGCCAACTCTGCCCACATATCTACACCAGCAACACCATCACAGGACCTAACCAGATCAGCCACACCATCACCAGTTCATTCACCTGCACGTCCACCAATGTAATATACGCCATCATATGCCAACAATGCCTCTCTGCTATGTACATCGGCCAAACTGGACAGTCACTACAGAAAAGGATAAACGGACACAAATCAGATATTACGAATGGCAATATACAAAAACCTGTAGTAGAACACTTTAACCTCCCTGGCCACACTATCGCAGACCTTAAGGTGGCCATCCTGCAGCAAAAAAACTTCAGGACCAGACTTCAAAGAGAAACTGCTGAGCTTCAGTTCATCTGCAAATTTGACACCATCACCTCAGGATTAACCAAAGACTATGAATGGCTTGCCAACTACAAAACCAGTTTCTCCTCCCTTGGTTTTCACACCTCAACTGCTAGAACAGGGCCTCATCCTCCTGATTGAACTAACCTCATTATCTCTAGCTTGCCTGCATATATATACCTGCCCCTGGAAATTTCCACTACATGCATCTGACGAAGTGGGTATTCACCCACAAAAGCTCATGCTCCTAAACGTCTGTTAGTCTATAAGGTGCCACAGGATTCTTTGCTGCTTTCACAGATCCAGACTAACACGGCTACCCCTCTGATTTAGGAATAAAAAAAGACTAATATAATTGCATTAACAGGAGCATTGTATGTATCATACGGGAGGTAAAGCTTTAGTAACGTTTTTGATACTGTCTTGCATGACCTCATAAACAAACTTGGGAAATGCAACTAAGATGGAGCTACTATAAGGGGGGTGCATAACTGGTTGGAAAACCATTCCCAGAGAGTAGTTATCAGTGGTTCATAGTCATGCTGGAAGGGCATAATGAGTGGGGTCTCACAGGGATCAGTTCTGGGTCCAGTTCTGTTCAATATCTTTATCAAAGATTTCAGACAATGGCATAAAGAGTACACTCATAAAATTTGCAGATGATACCAAGCTGGGAGGGATTGCAAGTGCTTTGAAGGATAAGATTAAAATACAAAATGATCTGGACAAACTGGAGAAATGGTCTGAAGTAAACAGGATGAAATTCAATAAGGACAAATGCAAAGTACTCCACTTAGGAAGGAACAATCAGTTGCACACATACAAAATGGGAAATGACTGCCTAAGAAGGAGTATTGCTAAAAGGGATCTGGGGATCATAGTGCACCAAAAGCTAAATATAAGTCAACAGTGTAACACGGTTGAAAAAAAAGCAAACACCCTTCTGGGATGTATTAGCAGGAGTGTTGTAAGCAAGACATGAGAAGTAATTCTTCCACTCTACTCCACACTGTTTAGGCCTCAGCCAGAGTATTGTGTCCAGTTCTGGGCACCACATTTCAGGAAAGATGTGGACAATTTGGAGAAAGTCTAGAGAAGACCAACAAAAATGATCTAGAAAACATGACCTATGAGATTGAGGGATGGATTAAAAGGTCTAACAGGCCGGACTTGGTCTGCAGGCCATAGTTTGCCCTCTCCCGTCTAGATAATACTTAATCCTGCCATGAGTGCAGGGAATTGGACTAGATGACCTCTCGGGGTCTTTTGCAGTCCTATGAGTCTATAATTATCCTGTTCTACTTGGAATTGATGAGGCCTCACCTAGAGTACTGTGTCCAGTTCTGAGCACCATTCTTTAAGAAAGATGTGGGCAAATTGGCCAGAGTCCAGAGGAGAGCAACAAAAATGATAAAAGGTTTAGAAAACCTTACCTGACATTCTGATTTCCAAAGTTCTTGCCTGATCTATGAGGAAAGGTATTCCAAATGCCAATAGGAAAGTCCCTAGCAGACTTCACTGAGTCTTTGGCACTGTTCTAGTTTGGGAGTAAGAACTATGCTATGGAAGACCTTTTGGTTTTGGTATTTTAAGTGTTATTATTTTCTTCTCTTTTGTTGTGAGTGGTGATGGTAGTAGTTAATTGGGCCAAACAGGGTATTAGTGTTCTGACTCTTAGAGATTTTTCAAAGAGGAAGGGTCTGCAATATTTCCTGAAGATGGCCAGACTCTAAATCTCTTCCGGAAGTTTGTTCCGTAGCCAAGTTTTCTTGACCAAGAATGTTTTAATCCTGGTTCCCACACACTTTGTTCTGGGCTTTGTGTTCTGCATTGTCTGGCAGTGCAGTGGTTCATAGATCAAATTTGGTCTGTAATGTAGTTGGGGCTTGATCCATTAATTACTTTGAAAATTAGGTCCAGAGGTTGACTGTGCAGCTAGTGGAAGGACTTGAGCCTGGTGGGGATAATATTGTGAAGAATTACTGGTCTTTTACTCCACCAACCCCCCACTCTGAAGAAGCCTACAAGAATCTTGTAGAACGGTGCTTCTCAAAGCTGGGCCGCTGCTTGTTCAGAGAAAGCCCCTGGCAGTCCGGGCCGGTTTGCTTACCTGCCACGTCCGCAGGTTCGTCCGATCGCGGCTCCCACTGGCTGCAGTTCACTGTCCCAGGCCAATGGGGGCTGCGGGAAGGGCAGCCAGTACATCCCTCAGCCCACGCCACTTCACACAGCCCCCACTGGCCTGGGATGGCGAACTGCAGCCAGTGGGAGCCACGATCGGCTGAACCTGCAGACACAGCAGGTAAACAAACTGGCCCAGACCACTAGGGGCTTTCCCTGAACAAGCGGTGGCCCAACTTTGAGAAGCACTGTTGTAGAAGCCTGCATCTATAGGAATTGAAGGAGAGGAGTTTCTGCAAAGTCACTGAGGGTGAGGCAACAATCTCCCTCACCCTAGATCATCTGAGTCCCCTTCACTCACCAAATCAGAGGAAACAATCTGGCTCTTTATTTAAGATGCCCTTGTTACCTAGCAGCTCTGTGTTCTTGGGGAACCAGGGCGCAGTACCCAGCCTGTCTGACTCATGAAAGACCTTCCCCCACCCCAGCCTCTGCTTGAACCAAAGCAGATCAGAAGAAAGACTTTTAAAAAGCAATGAAAAGGCAATGGGAGACACATCTAAACCCCTGGGATAAGAATGACACAATTAAGGAAACTCCCCTAGCCTCATTTGCATCAAAGTTGGAACAAGGAAGCATCTCTATTAGCATACAGAATGGAGAACAGAGATTCCAAGCAAGAACTATATAAAAAAATAATGGAACTCTGGGACCAGAAAAGCAGGGAAGCACTGCATGATGGGGGAATCTCTGCTCCAGATGTTAATGAACCCACGCCTGCACACCCAGCTCAGTAGTTATCAAACAAATTCTAGCAATAATTTCTTTATTGGTATGCAAAATAGCGAAGCTCCCTAGTTGCACTGCAAACTCCCTCTAAGGAACACCGCTCAAAGCCAGGAATGATCACCTCCCATGTCTAGCCTGAACAAAACAACTTAGAAGCAGCAAAGAGTCCTGTGGCACCTTATAGACTAACAGACGTATTGGAGCATGTCACATGCATCCGACGAAGTGGGTATTCACCCATGAAAGCTCATGCTCCAATACGTCTGTTAGTCTATAAAGTACCACAGGACTCTTTGCTGCTTTTACAGATCCCGACTAACTCGGCTACCCCTCTGATACAAAACAATTTAGAAATTCTTCCTTGTTTACACATGAACAAATCTAGTGTTCTCCCTTGAACCATTGTTGTTTCTCTACAAAAAACCCTACCTATGCTCAAGTAAATGTTCTAATGCCTGGATCCAAAATCTGCATCAGTTCCATTGGGACTTCATCCTCTCCTGGCTGATCGTGCTGATGGCTCTGCCTGACTCCAGCACTCTGGATTCTCAGCTACCACTACCACCACCTGAGACCCCTGATCGATTCAAGCTTCATAGAGTGGTGAGAATCCAGCTCCTCGCTCTTTCTAGGTGTAGCCTTTTGACCCTGACTTGTGTGATCAGTTATGGTTTTGTAAACCTGACTTTTATAATCAAATTTAAATTAGATTTAATATAACAACTATTTTGTTTGTTTGGCTCCCCTGTGGTTATTACCTGGCAATAAATAACTTTCATGACTAAGGTGGTTGCCTCTCCCCCTCCTCCCAACCCCCTGGGTGTTTTTTGGTTTCCTCATTCACTCTGCAGCAGTGCTCCTCATACCTAAGCTAAAAGATCCCTGCAGCGCCCAAAAATCCTGTGGGGTTTGCTAATCAAGTGGGTTACTACCGGAACAATTGTAACGTGAAAGTGGGGATGGAGACATGCTGAGTCCAGGAGCATATGAGAGTGGCAAACTGAAAATGCTGCTCGACCTAGCCTACTGAGTCCAAGGACATATAAGGGGTCAGCTTTGGAGTGCTGATTAACCTGGTCCTCTCAGACATGCTCTGTTAACGTGTGTGTGTCTGTTCACCTGGAAGAACCCAGCCCTGGAGAACCTAGGTCCCACAGGATAGCTCCACTGAGAGAGAACTTCCGTCAGGGAGAAGTAGCGCTCCATATGAGAACACAAGTGACACAAGCAGTACCTTGACAGAAATACAGAACCCACCCCCAGAAGAGTAACCCTAATAAATGAGCATACCCCAAAATAACAGGCAAAACTGGTAACACTCTTCCCAAATTTCCTTACACCTAATCTTATAAATAATAATTGGTGTTATGTGTTATTATTGAAACTGAAATTTAAAAAGCTAATTTACTTTTAACCAACAATACTATGTGTCTATTTTTTGCATTTCTCTCACCTTGGACAACAAAAATAGACTTCTGTTTCACCTATGTTTATAGTTAGCACCAAGTGAGTTTCATTTTGCAATGTTTTTCTGTAATAGGATGTTAAGATGATTGGCTTACAAAAATACAGTAATTTTTTTTTAAATGGTTTCCTTTGGAACGTAAACAACAAACAAAATCTATGGAAATATTTTATAATGGTCTTAAGTTTTGTAAAAGCTTTTTTATAAAAATTCAGATTTGGGGTTTGACTTGACCTGATAGTATTCCAGTATGGAAATTGAATTTAATATATATACACATTTTTCTCTCTTCTTAAATATATATATATATATATATATACAATAAAGGATTAAGATAAATTGGATGTACAGCCATTATTCTGCCTGAGTGAATTTGAATTCTAAGTATCAGAGGGGTAGCCGTGTTAGTCTGGATCTGTACAAGCAGCAAAGAGTCCTGTGGCACCTTATAGACTAACAGACATATTGGAGCATGACATGCATCCGACGAAGTAGGTATTCACCCATGAAAGCTCATGCTCCAATACGTTTGTTAATCTATAAGGTGCCACAGGACTCTTTGCTGCTTTTGAATTCTAAGTAGGTTAATTTTTTTTGAATATTGCATGTATTCCATAAAACAATATAACTATTTTACAGATGGGGAAACTGTGGAACAGGTAAATGACTTATCCAATGTCAAACAGTGAGCCAGTGTCAGAGCCAGCAATACAATTCAAGGTATTTGACTCCCAGTTCTGTTTCCTATCCACTGGAACTTGCATTCTCCTTTTAAAGAAAGTCACAACAAATGATGAAAAACAGTTTTGAGAAGTGAAATATGGCTAAAATGCTGATAGAAATAGGTGGATTGTTGGCAAATATGATTAAGTGAATTAGCCTTTGTTCACTTCCAAAGAGATCATTGTCTACAACTGGATTTAACGATGCAGGAAAGAGTCCAAAGATGAAATGATTATGAAGAATGAACTACCTCCTCACCGGGTTGGGCCACATGGGGAAGTTTCCACTGCCTCTGACTATTCTTTGGGTATGGCTACACTTGCAGCTGTACAGCGCTGGGAGTTAAACCTGTCTTTGTGCAGCTGAGTAGGGAATGCACTGCAGTCTGTCCACACTGACAGCTACCAGCGCACTGTTGTGGCCACATTTGCAGCATCTGCAGCGGCATTGGGAGCGGTGCATTATGGGCAGCGATCCCAGCATTCAAGTGGCTGCAACGTGCTTTTCAAAAGCGGGGAGGTGGAGTGTGACAGGGAGCGTGGAGGAGAGAGAGAATGGATTTTTGGAGCCGACACTGTGTCAGCACCCTGCCTTGCAAGTTCCGACCCCCTCCCGCACCCCTCTCTCACTCACTGAAAGCAAACAGCAGCTGTTTTTTTCCTCATAGACCAGATAAGCAGCCTCACCGAAACGGACACCTCTCCTCTCCCTCCAGCCCGATGCGCTGCTTCTCTCCTCAAGGCCCCTCTCTCCAAGCAAACACTAGCTGTGGACATTCCAAAGGGAGCCTCCCACCTCTGCTCATTCACGTCAAACAGTAGCTGTGTTTGTTTTTTTGATAAGCAGCTCCGGAGCCCGGAGTTCACAACAAAACAAAGAGAGGCATCACAACAAAACAAAGAGTGGGACCTTCACTTAAAAGGATTATGGGAAGCTTCTGGAGGTCAGTCACAGCTTATTAAGATTATTCCCTCTTTACACTGGCGCCCCAGGGCTGCAGCAGCAGCGCTGTACTCTTTATTCCTCTCATGGAGGTGGAGTACAAGCAGCGCTGTAGCCACGGAGATACAGCGCTGTATGTGCCTTGCCAGTGTGGACGGGGAGTGAGTTACAGCACTATATAGCCACCAACAGCTCTGTAACTCTCAAATGTAGCCAAGGCCTATGTCTGTACAGCAGATAGAGGACTTTAGTCTTCAGAGCAGCCTGTCTTGCACCTTTCAGGAGCACTAAATGCGTTTGAGAAAACATATAAAATGGTAGAGTACTGGAAATTGTCAGTTCATAATCTCAAACTAGTAAAATTAGTTTTGATTATGATAAACAACAGATGTAGAAACATAAAATTAGGTGACCACTGTAACTGTGTCTAATTTAACAACTTCATAGCCAAATTCACTCTGTAAAACTGCTTTGTGGCTCATTTACCTGATTAAAAAGTTAAAGACACACTGAACTGTGCAGTGGAAAATGGAACAATAATGAACACACCTGTTTCTCTGTGAACACAGACAGGATTTTGAAAGATCATTTGAAAAATTTGGATTCACCATATTAGACAAAGTTGTGGCCCTCATGTTATATCGCATGTATTAAAGAGCACTCAGTGCCATGTAAAGTTAAATGGGTAATTCTTTACCTGTAATTCTACTTTTCTGAAGATATTTGATTAGATTCCTGCTCTGGACACTCAGTCTCAGTTTCCTAATGTGAGACTGGACAGAATTTCCCTACCTTTCAAAGACTTTTTGCCTTAGGAGGCATAGGGAGTTCAATTTCATGCTGAGATCAACTGCCAGTGCCCTCTAAAACATTCTATTTCAGTCCCATAATGAGTGGGAAGCAGAGATTCTAAGCATAATAGAGGCCCAAGGAATAATTTACATGATCAGATGAGACCAAACAGTGTTGCCAACTCTGGCAATTTTTTCAACTCTTTCAGTAATTATATCCTATTATTTACTAGTAACTGAAAGCCCATGCTATTGCATGGTGTAATTAAAGTCGTGTGTAAAAAAGCCAAAAATGGCTAAGAACTTCAATATTGGACAGTAACAGACTGCAAATCCTAGTGGTGATTGAAGCTGGTGATAATCTAAACAAACAAAGCTCTTTCTATTACTTCCCACAAGGGATCAGAATGATGTAGGGGAATTATGCTGGGAGATGTGTGTGGGTGGCAAATGAGCGGTGTGCTGCCATAATCGGCGATGTGTATTTTGGGCTATTGTGTATACTAGTTGCAGGGCCGGTGCAAGGATATTTTGCACCCTAGGCAAAACTTCCACCTTGCGAAGCTCACCTGAGCTTAGGACCGCGTCCTGCCTCCCCCAACGGCTCTGTCCCTCGGCCGCACTAGTCGCCACGCCTGGCCGGCTGTCTGCTTCTTGCTCTGCCGCAGGCTCCCACTGACCATCCTGCATGGCACCCCTCGCTGCTGGGGTGGGTTTGTTATGAAGGCCTTGGTCCCCACCCTGCCCCGCTCAGCTTACTCCCGTTACACCAGATACTGCTTTTTGGTGCCCCTAAATTTTGGCATCCTAGGTGGCTGCTTAGTTCACATAGTGGTTACACCGGCCCTGGCTAGTTGTGTGGGTGATTTTGAAGAGAACTGTGGCAGTTGGGCTAAGTAATCCACCATCTTGAGCAGTCTCCAATTATATTTTGGATGTAAATTAGTTGTAGAGTAAGGGTGATGATTGCTTGTGTTACAGATTACTGGGTTTCACAATGATTCAGCTTAATGATATTCTGAATAAAAAGAACTTTCAATCCTGCTTGCAGCTGTTCCATCACTTCATACTGACTTTACTGACATTCTGGGCTTCAGAGAGACACGCAGGACAACATTTTTGGAATATTATTCTATAGATTTCTACTATGATAGCACCTAGGAGCCCTACTCATGGTCCTGGCCGCCATTGTGGTAGGCACTGTACAAACAGAACAAAAAGACAGTCCCTGCCTATGACCATGGTGCCTGGATGGGCCACATTGAGAATGCCACACCTAGGGCAGACTGCAAGAAATAGGGTAGACAATCCCCCAAACTGGTGGTTTATTCTATAATTAGATTCACCAAGCAAGTAACAAAGAGCTTCTGTAGTACCACACTGGTTAACAAGAAGCCAAACACAGTCTCCTTTAAGCATTCCAGCCCTTGGCTCCCATCTAGACAACCAAGTCTAATATAGTGAGGGGTTACTGAAAACCCAATTCACCATATGTGCAATTCACCAATCCCAAAGGACTAGACACTTATCCCCAGGTCAATATGAATCTCCAGTCTTACCCAAATATCACACTGTCAGCCAACCCTTAAAAATTAAATCTAAGATTGTTAAACTTCTAACAAGATATAGGTGTACACAGATAAATACACTTAGCACCTACCCTTGATTTATTTTACTACAAATAAATGAGTTGACGATTACTAGTCTAGTACATCTCTTTGAAATTCATATATAAGTGAATTTTCTTGATACAAATGTCTCTTGTTAAGTTGTTATGGGTCACACATAGGTTGACTGGTCTGCCAGTGTCACACTGCCCCAAGGACCTTACAACTTACAATCCAAGTATTAATTAGGGCCCAATTTCAGAGAGCCAATTTAGCCAGTAAGATACTACTTAACATGAGTAAGGGTGGCAGAATCAGGACCTGAAATAATAATATCAGACTGTCATAGGTTGGCATCCCCTTGGGGTATCTCTCTCATTCTAGACATCTTTCCCTAACTGTAGGTGTCACTGTAGCACCAGTTTGGAGTATGGGGTTCAATACTCCATCTACAAGTGTTGAGGAGGTGGCTTCTCTCTCCTGGGGAAAACAGCAATCCAGAATGACAAAGGCAAACAAAAATCCACGAAAGTCTGGGCTCACCTCACTGTTCCTTGCAAGTCACAAGGTAAATAGTCTCTGTGAAGGAGGGGCTCGGTTATTAACCCTTAGTTCATCTTAGGGGCCCAGGCTGAGCACCCTGGGCTCCAATTAAAAAAAACAACAAAGTAAAGATGGTCCCTTTACGTTTTCAGAGGGACCAGGAGGCAGATTCTTGGCAGCAGCTTTTCTGGTAAGGAACTCTGGCTCCATGTGGGAAAGGGAACTGGAGCTCTGCCTCCCTCTAAGTCAACATTTCTCAGATCTGGCTACTGTGGCTGCATGCAGCCACCAGGGGCTTTTTGTGCAGGCATGACAGCCTCCTGGGCAGTGATGTAGAGGGAGAGTAAAGCATCAGGCCCTCTCCCTCCCTCTTTGTTGCTCCTGGAAGCGTCGCCCTGCTCTGGTGTTAAAATCAGCTTTTTTATGAACAGAACTATGTCCAGAAATGAGGTAAAAAAACCAACTTTATACTATTCTGTGTAGCTGCACCATGCTTCTGTTTCTGCCTCAGCAGGAAGTTTCCCAGGAAACTAAAGACTGCAGCTAGAGTGTACAGGAAATGTGGCGTCTATACACTTCTTGGAGGACTTAGAATCATAGAATCATAGAATATCAGGGTTGGAAGGGACCTCAGGAGGTCATCTAGTCCAACCCCCTGCTCAAAGCAGGACCAATTCCCAACCAATTCCTAATGGTATGTTTGATTTTATTTTCAATTAGGGCTGTCAATTTGCAGGTAACTCAAGCGATTAACTAAAACAAATTTAAATTAATCACAGTTAATCACTGTTTTAATCAATAGCACGTCTTCCCTTTTTTAGCTCCCTTTTTGAAATTTCCTGACTTAACTAAAACACTATTAAATTAAACTATCAAACTATAACAAATACAATAACTGACAACTCTTCAACACAACCCTTACAAGTCTCAGTCAGTCTGTTAGGGTGTTTCAGCTGTATTGCAAACCACTTTCAGTCAAATTATTTTCAGTAACTGACTGTTGAATATCATGGTCATTAACAAGGTCAGTTTCTGAATTGTATTCAACTTGTATTTCTGCCCACATTTTACTTAGCTTGGCCAAGTTGTCAGGTATCTTGAGAGGATACTTACGAATATGATTCCTTCTTAAGATTCTGCCTTTGTCTGTGATCACTGAGTATGAGTTAGGAGTCTCCTCTTGAGCATTGTGGCTTTGACCTGTCAGTGCCCATGTTGCCAAATTCTCACCAAGTCTTTGTTTTTTTAACTGTGGAAGAGGTCTCCCTCCTTTATTGTAATATTTTGTTTCATTGTACTTTCCCAGTCTTTTCCTCATTATTACAGACTCCTTAGTCATCCTTTGTTTTTGTCCCATATCTGGTAATGGAGTATTTATATGTTTGCTGTCAAAAAGATCTGCAGATGAGTTTCCACGTTGCACATATATAGCTCTAAAGTTGAGTAGTGCTAAAAATGGATCTGCTCTTGCATCCATTGCTTTTTTGAGCAAGTGCTTCACTATATGTAATCCGCATTCAGCTAATCATGATGTCTCATGATGAAAGTCTTTCATTTTAGCACAGCCCAGGAATTCCTTATTCCCGAAATGCGATTGTTTGTCAGTTATTACTGTTCTTGAGATTCCATAACATGCAAATACATATTTAATGTGCCTGACAACAGTTACTGCTGTGGTATCTTCAAGTGTGACTACTTGATGCTCAGACTGTCATGGTGGACCGAGGAAGTCGACTTGGTGAGCTCCTGCTCACCCCTTCCCTAATTTTCAGAAAAATTTGCGGCAGAGCCCTCCAATTAGATTTAAGCTACTCTAAATCAGAAATAATTTGTTTCAGTTCCAAAGTATATCCAATATATGAGAAATTCCCACTGAAAGTATTCAATAATAAAATTAGATATTGAGGCATTAATGTATTAGCCAAAGTGGGGGAGCTTTTTCAATTAAATTATTTACGACAACCTAGAAAAGTGGGTGTTATTACAATTGACTTTGAGAGGTAGAATTCATGTACTTAAAATGAATATCCTGCCAAGTATCTTATATCCTTTTTTATAGGATTACCTATATACCTCTCAAAAATTTCTTCAAGAAATTTTAAAAAGCTATTAAAAATCCTGTGGTCAATGAGAAGCCAAGAATAAAAAGAGAATGGTTAGAATGTCCAATTGAGATGGGAGGCCTGGCACTACTAAACTTCAAGAGATCCATAGGGTGGCACAGATTAGACTGGCACTGGAATGTATCTCTCATAGAGGGAATCCATAATTGACACAAATAGAACAGAAACTGGCAAACCCAATCTCATGATATAATTGTGTGTTGGATTCTTATCCCAGAATTCTGGCAGTGTGTTCCCTCTAATTTTTTCCATCCATGTGCAGAATAAATGTTATGTGCACTGAGATATGTGTGGACGTTCACCACCAGTAGAAACAAAAAAACCTAGATATAATACATATTTTAAAAAAGTTACTAGAGGGATAGTTATTCCAGCCAGGACTGGTTAGGCATTTTAGAACTCATTACTCAAAGAATTAAGTGTAAGTATATAAAGAATTATGAAATGCATAGACCAGTCAAAACACACTTTGAAAGAATAAAATTACAGAGAATATATGTGAATTGCAAGAAATACCAAGACGTAACAATAATAATACAAATATGTGATAGGAGGTGAGTGTGAAAAAGACTGTGTGTGAGTGTGTATGTGAGAGAGAAACAGACCGAGCAACAGTGTGTGTGTGTGTGCGTGAGAGAGAGTGACCCATAGTGTGTGTGTGACACAGAGACTCTGTGTGTGTGTTTGTGAAAGATAGAGAGACTGTGTGTGTGGTGGCTGCTGGGGAAGTTTCTGAGAGACACCATGTTGTGCTGTCTCTTTAAGGCACTCACAGAAAGCTATCCTGCTCTGTCCTGAGCTCTGTTGTCTCCACTGTGGAAATGGGGTACATGGGCAGAGGAAAGGGGCAAGGGAGAAGAGGGAGACAGAGAGACAGAAACTATGTGAGCTGACTGCTGGGGAAGTCTCAGAAACTGTGTGCTGTCTCTTCAGCAGATCTGAGTCCTCCAATCCTGAGCCAGGCTATACCCTCTCCCCTGCTCCTCAGAGATAGGCTACAGGGGCGGGGGGCGGGGAGCGGGGGGCAGGGGGCACCCTGACATCAGCACCGCCTCCACCCACTCTCCACAGCCAGCAGGAGGGTCCTGAGAGCAGCTGTAGGATGGAAAAATATTGCTGCAAAGTAGTGGGGGAAAGGGCACCTTAACACAAGCTGCCAAATGTGTGTGCTCTGTTAATCAGCTGGGTGGCACTTGAATCTATGCTGGGAGAACGCCCAAGCGCGCAGCTTACAGGGAACACAGTCTGGCACCCCTGAAATATTGCCCGCAGTTACTAATTGGGCACATATGAGACACTTGACTTCCTCACCCAAAAAAGACTGGACAGTCTCTATGCAAAAGAATAAATGGACACAAACCTGACATCAGGAATCATAACCTTCAAAAACCAGTAGGAGAACACTTCAACCTCTCTGGTCAATTAGTAACAGACTTAAAGGTGGCAATTTTGCCACAGAAAAGCTTCAAAAACAGACTCCAACAAGAAAACTGCTGAACTTGAATTAATATGCAAACCAGATACCGTTAATTTGGGCTTGAATAGAGCCTGGGAGAGGCTGGGTCATTACACAAATTGAATCTATTTCTCGTGTTAAGTATCCTCACACATTTTTGTCAACTGTTTGAAGTGGACCATCTTGTTTATCACTACAAAAGTTTTTTTCTCCTGCCGATAATATGCATCTGATGAAGTGGGCTATAGCCCATGAAAGTTTATGCTCAAATAAATTTGTTAGTCTCTAAAGTGCCACAAGTACTTCTGTTCTAGCTCAGTTAGGAGAGGGCTAGCTCAGTGGTTTGAGCATTAGCCTACTAAACTCAGGGTTGTGAGCTCAATTCTTGAGGGGACCTCTTAGGGATCAGGGGCAAAAATTGGTCCTGCTAGTGAGGGCAGGGAACTGGACTCAATGACCTTTCAAGGTCCCTTCCAGTTCTAAGAGATTGGTATATCTCCAATTTTTATATTAACCAAGCTGTTCATGTTTAGTACTTTTTAGTTTACAGAATGTTTGTTTCTCCAGCCCTATATAACAAAATACAGAATATTGACCTGGATATCTTCCTGAAATGCAAAACAACCAAGCTTTCTTTCAGGTACATGATGTGGGACTGATGGATGGTTATAAAAAAAAATGTGGAAAACCATCCTGAAAGAAAATTTTAAAAAATTAGAGATAGAACTCTAACAGGACTTAAGGGCATGCATATTGGAATTGGACTGTTAAAAAGATTCAAACCAGGAAAAGACTCAAACTACTATTCTTGCTCTTCATAGCACAAAAAGCAATCTTAAATTTGTGAAACCCAGCAATGATTCCTACTGTGAAACATTGGAAAAAAAACTACTAATAGAATATTTTATAATGGAAGACTTAAATTTTATGAGAACAGTGCCAGCTAAATTTACCAAAAAATGGATAAAACAATGGTATGCCTTGCACAGGAAAGCAGTACAATAGAAATATTGAAATCATTGAGCTGATTTGATATATATACAGTACATCTATACTTACAAGATACTCAAGAAACATATACACAGAAGGAAATTAATTACACCCTGTTGCCCGACACCCCTTAGCTTGCCTGTCTTTCTGTTCTCTTGAGACTTCCTCCCCTCAGCAAAAAAAAGAGGGGGGGTAAGGAATGGTATAATGAGCTATCGTCAATATGTTGTTTAACATTCTTAGTGCTGTATTAATGTGTGTGTACAAGACAATATAATCGTAATGTCTTATTCTTATTGATCCAAAATATCAATGAATAAAATATTTTTAAAAAGCCAAGTGTGACTACTGGAAAACTGGTAAACTAGTCCATCATATCCATGTGATCACATCTTCCTAAACTGAACATGTCAGTTCCAACTTTCTCTCATGGAACTGCACGTTGCTCTTGCCACATCATTGGTTCGTTCTGCTGGCAATCTCTGTACTTCTGACATATTCCACATCTGCTCACTATTTCTTTGGTATCACTATTTATCTGTGGCCAGAATACAAATTTTCTAGCTCTTCTTTTTGATTTGGTCTTTCCCAGGTGCACCTTCGGGTATTCATTCTAATATTTTCCTTCTCAACACTAGGGGACCCACAATCTTTGTCTCCTTCAAAAGCACTCCTGAGATCACTGAAAACTCATTTGTATAGTAGGAACTTGCAGGTGGAAATGCTGTTTTTTTCCTCCTCCTCCATTAGTATTGCTGCTTGGAGCATTTCATTTTTAGCTGGTTCTGTCTCCAATTCATCCCATATGCCTGGCATTACCACATGTCTCTTTTATCATGTTTAAGGCTATGTTTTAGTCACAGGTATTTTTAGTAAAAGTCATGGACAGGTCATGGACGGTAAACAAATATTCATGGCCCATGACCTGTCCATGACTTGTACTATATACTCCTAACTAATAATTGAGCCAGGGAGACCGGGGGCACCAAGAGTTTGGGAGGAGGGGGGAGGGCCTGGGACCCCTGCTGGTGCTGGGCAGGGGGGTCAGGTGGCAGTGCGTGGCCTTGGACCCCTGCTGGTGCCGGGCATGGGGAGGCTTGGGGCTGGCAGGCTTCCTACCCAGCTCCGCTCAGATCCTCGGAAGTGGCTGGCATGTCCCTGCAGCTCCTAGGGGGAGGGAAGGCCAGGGGAGTTCCACATGCTGTCCCCACCATGAGCGCTGACTCTGCAGCTCCCATTGGCCAGGAACCGCAGCCAATAGGTGCTGCGGGGATGGTGTTTGCAGGCAGGGGCAGCGCACAGAGCCCCCTGGCCCCTCTGCCTAGGCACTGCAGGGGCATGCTGGCCACTTCCGGGGACCCCCTCTCCCAAGGTAAGTGCTGCCCCACACCCCAAACCCCTGCCCAAGCCCTGAGCCCCTTCCCACACCCAAACTTCTGCTGCTGCCGGCCCATGGGCTGCCCAAGTAGCCCCGGACCCAGCCGCACTGACCATTGCAGAAGTGGTTATCCGCAGAATCTGTGACTTTCTGTGATCTCCATGACAGACACAAAGCCTTAATCATGTTCACATGAACGTTTATTGCTAGTTCTAGATCATCAGGCTGGGCATTGTCAAATGGAACATATGCTTTTGAGAGTGTGTCTGCTGTTACTAAGTGGCATTCAGGTTGACACTCAAGGCTTATACTTCTGTATTTCAAAAGTAGTTGCTGTATGCTTGGTGTTGCTTCTCCAAGTCCTTTTTGTATATTGCACTTGGTGGCTTTTGATCAGTTTATGCTTTGAAACTACAACTGTAGAGAAAATCATGAACTCTTCTCCATTCATATACCACAGCTAGTGTCTCTTTTTAAATTTGTGTGTACATCTTCTTTGTGGCTGTCATAGTCCTTGATGCATTCAGGACTGGCAATCAATCAGTTCAATGACACACTTTAATAGTACTGCTCCCAGCCTGACTTCCAAGGCATCTATGGACATTTTGATTTTCAATGGGTCAAAAATTGGAGGTGAAGTCAGAATGTGCTTTAAGTCACTGATTTCTCGTTCATGCTCTGGCATCTATGCCCATTCTGTGACCTTATGGAAGAAATGTTTTAAGTGAGTTGTGTGAGGTATATAATTAGGTATGAATTTGCTGAAATAATTCAACATTCATAGTAGCCTCTGAATTCCCTTTTTATCGTCATAGATTCCAAAGCCAGAAGGGTCTATTGTGATCATCTAGCCTGACCTCCTGTATAAAACAGGTCATAGAACTCCCCCAAAATATTTTCTAGATCATAGCTTTCAGAAGAACAATCTTGCAATCTTAATTTAAAAATTGCCACTAGCTAGCTTGGTAAGTTGTTCCAAAGGCTATATGTGCTCACAATTAAAAATTATGCCTTATTTCAAGTCTGAATTGGTCTCACTTCAACTTCCAGCCAGTGGATTGTATTATACCTTTCTCTGCTAGACTGAAGTGCCCATATTAATGATTTGTTCCCCACAGTTCTTATTGTCATAAACAGATAGTTAAGGGGGTCTGAATCTTGGGGGTCCCCAGGGAAGGTTTTGGGGGGACCAGAGTGTATCAGGCACTAGAATTCCTGATTGGTGGCAGCTTATCAGATCTAAGCAGGTAATTAAGCTTAGAGGAATTCATGCTGGTACCCCAACTTTTGGACTCTAAGGTTCAGATTGGGGAAAGATACTATGACACTTATAGACTGTAATCAAGTCACCCCTTAACCTGCTGCTTGTTAAACTAGCTAGATTGAGCTCCGTGAGTCAGTCACTATAAGGCATGTTTTCTAATCCTTTATTTATTCTTGTGGCTCTTCTTTGAACTCTCTCCAGTTTAACAACATGCTCTTAAATTGTGGGCACCAGAACTGGACTCAGTATTCCAGTAGTGGTTGTACCAGTGCCAAATAGAGAGGTAGAAGAACCTTTCTTCTTCTACTTGAGATTCCCTTGTTTATGCATGCCAGGATTGCATTAGCTCTTTTGGCCATAGCATCACACTGGGAGTTCATGTTGTGCTAATTAGCCACCCCCACCCCCAAATCTTTTTCGGAATCACTGCTCCCAGGACAAAGTTTCCGATACTGTAAGTATGGCCTATATTCTTTGTTCCTAGATGTATACATTTGCATTTAGATATATTAAAATGCATATTGTTTGCTTGCACTTAGTTTATCAAGCAATCGAGATTGCTCTGAACCAGTGACCTGTCCTCTTCATTATTCAATAGGACTCAGATCTTGGCATGTTCAGTATTGCCTGAATCTTTGATTCATTCGGAAAGATTGACTTTGAGATTAGTATCTCTCTCAAGTATTTACGTCTATTCTTCGAAATTGACATTGGCCTTATTCAGTTTAAGGTATCTCTCACACTTTTCAGTACTCCCTTTAATTCCTGATGTTCAGTGATGGTGTCATTCCAGATTATTATGTCAACAGTGTAAACTTTCATGCCTGCTAGAACCTCCAGCCTTTGTCTGATTATATGGTGAAATACTTCTGGAGCCAAACATATTCCGAAAGACAGTCTTAGAAATCAGTATCTGCTAACTGGTGTGTTGAAAGTGTAGATCTTGCAGCTCTCAGTATCCAAGGGGAGCTGTCAAAATCCTGCCAATGCAAGAAATTGGCTCCTGCCTTCCTAAAGGACTTATTCTGCAGTATACTAACCTTTTTATACTCTTTTAGTATTTATCCAAAGTGGAACAGTTTCAACAGGAGAGATTGAGGGAGTCCCACATCAGAATATCTCATTGCTTAGTGGTTAGAGTACTCATCTGAAAGGTGGGAGACCTCTATTTAAATCTTTTCTCCTTCTCAGGCAGCGTGGTAGAATGGAACCTGGATCTCCCACTTTCCAGGTGAGTGTCTAACCACTGAGCTAAAACTATAAGGTTGGCACCACCACCAATGCCACTTTGTGTAGCATGAGGCAGATGCCTAACTCTGTGAGAGGGGAGGGGGTTTAGAACATACCCCTCTAGACAGTAGCTCCAAGTGGCTAACTTAGCTCCCTGTCTAGTATGCCGGCTTTTGTGGCCTTCGAATTCCCTTTTTATCTTCATAGATTCTAAGGTCAGAAGAGACCACTGTGATCATCTACCCTTACCTCCTGTATAACACAGGCCATAGAACTACCCCAAAATAATTCCTCAATCACAAGGTGGTTCCCTCACTCAGGACTGCAACACCTAGCTTTTAGACAATTAGAAAATCACTGGAACAACGCTGGGATTCACAAACCCTGGATTAGGAATCTAGGCTCCTTATACAGTGCTTGGCTAAATTTAGGATTCTTTTATCATGGTTTTTTGAATGCAATAGAATAACAAGCCTATGCAGTATGGCTTCAGAAATCTTTAGTCCAATCTACTCCCACTGAAATCAATAAGAATTTTGCCATTGACTTCAGTGAAAACAAGATCAGATCCAAAGACTCTTCTTTCCTTGTAGAGGGTCATTTTGGAAATATTATAATTATAATAATAAAACCCTATAATTTTAGAGCAGGGATGGGCAAATGTTGTGGCCTGAGGGCCGCATCTAGTTTCTTAAATTGTATGGAGGGCCAGTTAGGGGAGGGGGTTGTGGCCTTGCCCCCACCTCCTATCTACCGCCCCGGGACTCCTGCCCCATCCAAACCCCCTGATCCCTTATGGCCCCTCTGGGATCCATCCAACCACCCCTTCTCCTTTTCCTCTGACTGCCCCCAGAACCCCTGCCCCTGACTTCCCCTGCCATCCATCCAACCCCCCCATCCTTTCTGACTGCCCCTCCCTCGGTACCCCTACCCTCATTCAACCCCCTGTTCCTCCCCTGACCACCCCGCCCCCTATCCATACCCCTGCTCCCTGACCACCCTCCCGAACTCTCCTGCCCTCTATCCTACCCCCCACCCCCGCTTCCTGCCCCCTTACTGCACTGCCTGGAACACCAGTGGCTGGCGGTGGCGGCGGCATGCCCAGCTGTAGCGCCGTCAGGCCAGGCTCCGCAGCTCATAGACTCATAGACTCTAGGACTGGAAGGGACCTCGAGAGGTCATCAAGTCCAGTCCCCTGCCCTCATGGCAGGACCAAATACTGTCTAGACCATCCCTGATAGACATTTATCTAACCTACTCTTAAATATCTCCAGAGATGGAGATTCCCACAACTCCTCCTGCCCTAGGAGCTCACAGCCCTGCCGCCCAGAGCATTGTGCTGGGGTCCCTAACTTTGACTGGCCACTTAGGTCAAAAAGGGGCAACAATATAAACAGCCATGAATTTGCCTCCTGCTCTCTATTTTCCGACTGAAATTTGGACCAGAAACTAGTGAGATTCCTATTCGTTGCTGGCAATGAAAGAACATTTCTTCCTGAATGCTTGCAAAATGCTTACCTTGCAGTTTTACACTATTTAAAAAGATTTTTCCTTTCTCATAGTTTCTGCATACCTCTTGATTGTTGTCAAATAGTGCCACTTGCTGGTTTTATCTCTTACCAGTTTACAGATTTTTATTTGCTGCATTAATAAAAATGTATTTGTTTAGGACTCGTATAACTTATTTTCATTCTGTATTTCCATAAGATTTCAAATATATAGGATATAGCTCAATTTTGGTTCTTGTCAGCAGGCCACCAGTCCATCTTTGCATTCTTTTGTATCGGGGAAGTTACAGATTATTGTCTTTTAAGACCTAATACCTAGGAAATTAAGATATTTCTCTCCAGGTGCCTGTTCCTGCCCCCAATGAAGTCTATGGTAACTTTACCATGGACTTCAATAGACACAGAATCAAGCCCCAGATTACTGTTTATAAGCAGATTGGATCAAAAAAACAATACTTACTAGGTACATCTAAAAAATACTGGTGGAAAGATGCATTAGAAAATAAATATTTAATATAATAAATATAAATGATTACATTGTGATCTTCCTAATACAAAATTCTAAATGCTGAAACACATATAGAGTCTGAACTTTTATCTACTAAAGTCAAAAGCAAAGCTCCCCTTGACTTCAACAGCACAAAATTGGGCCTTAATCTCTACCACACATGCAAAGAGAACAGTCCTGGTCAGGGCCGATGCAAGGATGTTTCGCTCCCTAGGCGAAACTTCAACCTTGCGCCCTGAGGTGCCCCCCTGTCCCCCTGCAGCAGCTACCTCCCTCTGCCCTGAGGCGCTCCCCCCTATGGCAGCTCCTCATCCCCCACCCTCCGCCCTGAGGCACCCCTGCTCCACGCACGAGCACCTCGAGCACGCCATCACTGCTTCAGTTCTCCCGCCTCCCAGGCTTGCGGCACCAATCAGCTTAGGCACCGCAATCCTGGGAGGCGGGAGAAGTGAAGCAGCCACAGCGTGCTCGGGGACGAGGTGGGGCAGGGGTGAGCTGGGGCAGGGAGTTCCCCTGCATTCCACCCCCCCTTACTTGCTGCAGGCAGCCCTCCCCGTGCTCCCCTGCCCCAGCTCCCTCCGCCTAAACGCCAGCGGCGACCAGGGTGGCTGAAGATCCGGCCGCCATGGTTGCTGCCAGAGAAAATGGTGCCCCCCAAATCCCAGCACCCTAGGCAACCGCCTAGGTCGCCTAAATGGTTGCACCAGCCCTGAGCCTGGTATTTCAATATGGCATGTTAACAAATCTGCTGAACTCACAGAACCACCCAGCCCCTGCTGATTAGTTATTAAAATTCATGGCTGTCAATTGGCAAGCCTTTTCCCAAATAGCCAGAATGGCTTTTGACTTTATGAAATAGTGCACACTTCTCCAAGTTCAAGTTAGTCAGTCCCTCTGACCATATACATTCAATATCCTTTGACATCCTCTAGCCAAGGAGGATTGACTCAGGGCATTGTCTCTGTGGACTCTTGAATTTATATATCCTTCTGTGATGAATTGGGAATATGTCTGTACAATTCATTAATGCTGTGTGAGATTCTGAAACCTATGTGTCTGTGTCAGCTGAAAACTCCATTTTGAACGTGCATGCTTTTGCCCTCTCTATATACATTTGCTTCCATGTTGGGTTGAAAATGCCAATGACTGGTGCAAAAGAATAAAAGAGGGTAACTGACTCTTAAGTACCCAGTCACTGGAAATCTATTTACTCTAGACAAAAGACTGGTCTCTGTTCAGAAGAATTGGTTTGGCCTGGTCAGAGCTTGTATTGGCAACAAAGATACCTGACAGGTGCCTGTGCTCCTGCAAGGAAGCTGGCAAGGGTTTGTCACCTGACACAGGGGGATGAAAGTTTTAAAAGAACACAAGCTGGTTGTGATGCAAGAACCCCTTAAGGCCAACTGCCAAGGGGGTTACAGAAATGGCCTGATTCTGGTATGTACATTCTGGTTCACCAAAGAATGTCATGTGAGGTCTTAAATTAAATTTGTTGTGGAATGTCTGTATATTTTGTAAGGAGCAGTGTGTAAGGAGCAGTGCCGGCTCCAGGCACCAGTGGCATTCTGGTAGGGTAGCATTCTGTCCATTCTTGGGGTAGCAGAGTCTGGGCGGCTTTTTTTTTTTGCTTCGGCAATTTGGGCGGCAGTCCAATTGGCTTATTTTTTATTGTTTTTTTGATTGGGGCAGCAAAAATGGTAGAGATGGGCCCTAGTAAGGAGTTATGTATATATGTCAAAAATATTTTGTTAAAGTCTATATCAACGTGTTAGTTATCTGCAGAGATGAAAAAAGAGGTTTTCTGTCAGATGACGCATGTTTAGTCACCTACCTGTCAAGATGTAAATTAAGGTTTGTATGCTAACACAATGGCTACCCATTTACATGCAAAGTCAATGAAGAGGTCTGAAGTCAACAGGGAAGCAGCCACACTGGAAAAAACAAGCCACAGGTGGTTATTCTGTCTCTGAGTACAGACACTGAACTTTGGGGATATAAGTAAAAGGCAAAGAAGACACCACCTCATCCTACACCTAGGTTGTAAATGGGCAGGGCATTTACCTTAATGAAAATGAGATCACAGCCAACCTTGGTTGAATAGCTGCAAAAGACTTTGGGTGAGATCAACTTCTCTAAACAAGAGGTTAACCTGATAGCTAAGTTCAGTCTCTACATAGTGTTATGATTTGTTTTATATGTAATCTTTTGTTTCCAATATTCTTACTCACTGTCACTTGAATCTTTGATAATAACCATATTATTGTTTTCACTATAAATATATCTCACCACTATGGTATCTATTAAGCAAAGTGATAACCTTGAGATGAATCATACAAGCTGGTGTGTGCTGTTCCTTTAGGAACAGCTGATTTCGTAAATCTGTGAATAGCCAGTGTCAAGGGCTGGATATCACAGTGGAATGCTTCAGAGGGACTCAGTGCACATATTCTAAACCTGCAAGGCAAAATAATGGCTGGCATAGCCCAGAGGAAAGTGCTTAAATAGCACTTTAAGCTGGTGGTGTTGAGGAGCTGACACCCAGCTAAGCACAAGCAAGACTCCTTCACTGTGGAGGCAGGGGTAATGAAGGTAATGAACAGTCCTGGGTACTCCAAGAACCAGCAGGGAGGCATATTATCCAATCCATGAGAGAAAAGGCATTCAACATGTAACAGCCTGAATGAGGCAGAGGACACTGCCAGCCTTCTTGGAGCCAGATGGGTTTGCCTCAAGGATCCACAAGGGAAGGATGGTTAGAAAGTGAGGGACATTTGCAGGTTTCAGATGTTCATTATTTTTTATGATCTCTACTCTCCTATGCTTAACACAGAATAATAGAATTGTAGTTATCCAGAGCTGGAAAGAACTTCAGGAAAGCATGTAGTCCATGTCCATGTGCTGAGGTAAGACCAAGTAAACATAGACCATCCCTGAAAGGACTTTTTCTAATCTGTTCTTGTTCTTTGTCTAACCTCAAGTGACAGGGATTCCATAACCTCTCTTGGAAGCCTATTCCAGTGTCTAACAATCCTTATAGTTAGAAAGTTAATATTTAACCTGAATCTCCCTTGCTTCAGATTATTTCTTGACCTAGCTTCAGTGGACATGGAGAATCATTGATCACCATCCTCTTTACAAAAGCTCATAACATATTTGAAGACTTATCAGGTCCCCATGCCTCAGTCCTCTTTTCTCAAGACTAAGTGTGACCAGTTTTTTTTCAGCCTTTACTCATAAGTAAGCTTTTCTAAACCTTTTATCATTTTTGTTGCTCTTCTCTGGACTCTCTCCAATTTATTCACATCTTTCCTAAAATGTGGCGCCCAGAATTGGACACAGTACTCCAGATGAGGCCTCACCAGTCATACGTAGTGTGGGACGATTACATCCCATGTCTTACATATAACACTCCTGTTAATACACTACAGAATATTAGCCTTTTGTCACAACTGCATCATACTCTTGTCTCATATTCAATCTGTGATCCACTATAATCACCAGATCCTTTTCATCAGTATTACCACCTCGCCAGTTATTCCCCATTTTGCAGTTATACATTTAATTTTTCCTTCGTAAGTGAAGTACTTTGCACTTGTCATTATTGATTTTCATCTTGTTGACTTCAGACTAAGTCTCCAATTTGTCAGGGTTGTCTTGAATTATAATCCTGTCTTCCAACAAGCTAGCAATCCCTTCCCAGTTTTGTGTCATCTTCAGATTTTATGAGCATTCTCTCCACTCTATTATCCAAATCATTAATGAAAATATTGAACAGAACCAGAACCAGGACTGATCCTAGCAGGACCCCTCTAGATATGTCCTCCCACTTTGATGATGGACCATTGATAACTATTCTTCTCATACAGTCTTTCAACCAGTTATGCATCCACCTTACAGTAATATCTAGACCACATTTCCCTAGTTTGCTTATGAGAATGTCATGTGCGACAGTGTCAAAAGCTTTACTAAAATCAAGATAAATCATGCCCACTTCTTCCAGCAACTAAACCAATAACCCTGTCAAAGAAGGAAATTAGGTTGGTCTGGCAGGATTTGTTCTTTCCAAGCCCATGTTGGCTTTTAGCTATCATCCTATTATCCCCTAGGTGCTTACAAATTGATTATTTAATAATTTGTTTCAGCATCTTTACAGGTATTGAAATTAGGCTGATTGGTCTATAATTCCTTGGGTCTTCTTTGTTTTCCTTTTTTAAGATAGGTGCTATGTTTCCTCTTCTCCAGTGCTCTAGGACTTTTGAGTTTTTAAAAATAATTGCTAGTGGTTCTGAGATTGCTTCACCTAGTTCCTCAAGTATCCAGGGTGAATTTCACCAGGCCCTGCCAACTTGGATACGTCTAACTTATTTAAATATTCTTTAACCTACTCTTCCCTTATTTTGGCTTGTGTTCCTTCCCCTATATTGTTAATATTATTAAGTCACCATTAACCTGTTTAGTAAAGACTGAAGAAAAATAGACATTAAATACCTCAGCCTTTTTGATGTCAGCTATAGCTGTCATCACCTATAGCTCTCCTTCCCCATCTTTTCCTATACTTTTCTTTGTCTTTCTCTTGCTCTTAATGCATTTAAAGAACCTCTTTTTATTGCATTTTATGTGCCTTGTTAGGTGTTACTCATTTTGTGGCTTAGCCTACATTCTTGTGTTATTGTTTTGTACTCCTCCTTAGCAATACATCCATGTTTCATACTTTTTGTGGGATACACTTTTGATTTTCAGGTAATTTAAAAGTTTCTGATGGAGCCATATTGGCCTCTTACTGTTCTTTCTATCTTTCCTTCATGTTGGGATAGTTTGCAATTGTGCCTTTAATATTGTCTCCTCAAGAAACTGCCAGCTCTCCTGAACTCTTTTCTAACTTAGATTTTCTTCCTATGGGACCTTACCTACACGTTCTCTGAGTTTCTTAAAGTCCACTTTTTAGAAATCTATTGTCCTTATTCTGCTGCACTCACTCCTTCATTTCCTCAGAATCATGAAATCTATCATTTCATTATCACTTTCATCCAAATTGTTTCCACCTTCTGATTGGCTAGGAATTGCTCCCTGTGGGTCAGAATCAAGTCTGGCTGTCCTGGTTACTTCCTCCACTTTCTTATAAAAAGTTGTCTCTAATGCATTCCAATAACTTCTTGGAAATTCTGGGTTTTGCCATAGTATTTTTCCAACAGATGTCAGGGTAGTTAAACTCCCCCATTATTGCCCAGGTCGTGTGTTTTGGATATTTCTGTTATTTATTCTAGAAACGCCTCAGCCACTTCCTCTTCCTGATTTGGTGGTCTATAGTCAGGACTGGCTTCAGCTTTTTTGCTGCCCCAAGTGGCGAAGAGGGGGGAAAAAAAAGCTGCAATCGGTGGCTGGTCTATCATGCTGCTTCATTCTTTGGCGCAATTTGGAGGCCGCTCCTTCCCTCTGAGAGGGACTGAGGGACCCGCCACCGAATTGCTGCCAAAGACTCGGATGTGCCACCCCTTCCAAGGGCCGCCCCAAGCACCAGCTTGCTGCGCTGGTGCCTGGAGCCAGCCCTGTCTATAGTAGACCTTACCATGACATCATCCCAATTTTTTTTATCCCTTTTATCTTTACCCAGAGACTTTCAGCTGGTCTGCATCTTGCCTTCTTCTGTATCTCAGAACAAGAGTATATGTTCTTTTTGGATAATGCAGCATCTCACTTTTTATCTATCCTTCCTGAACAAGCTGTACCATTGTATAGCAATATTCCAGTCATGAGACTTATCCCGCGAAGCTACCATGATGCCAATTAAGTCATGATTAAGTAGAAAGAGCATAAAGGTTTTAGCCTATAAACAGTGTGTGTGTGTGTGTGTGTGTGTGTGTGTGTGTTGACTACTTCATAATTACTTCATACCCCTGGGAGAGTAAACCAGAATCTTCACACCTTTTGGACGGAGTTCTGGGAGTATTTGGGTGTATTTAAGTACCAGGGAGTCTGAAGAATGAGTGCTGCACCCACAGCAGCTAGGAAGCTGTCCAGCAGGTTCCAACGCTCATAGGGGGATAGAGATAGAAGATCTGTGTCCTGAGAGTGTGCCTAGGGACCCTGATATTAGGGAAGTGGCTGGACTCTGTTCAGACTCCAGGAGCTCAAGAATCTCTGGGATCCAGGAGCACAGAGGCTTGGATTCCCCTCACGGAAGTCCTAGTGGGTGGCCAGAAAGGGTTGTCATTAGGATCTGAGATACTTTCTTCCTTTCTGTTAAGGAAGGTCACTTTGTCAATATGTCAAATAGCTGTCATTATCCTTTTCCAAGTTTAATATGGGTCTCCAGTAATAATTGCTCCCCTCTGGTAGATTTCTTAAAGTGTTTCTGTCCAAGAATAAACAGGAGTATGTTGTTCCTCAAAAATGTGGTAGGATACCTTTTAATTGCCACAAGTACCCTAAATCACCACAGCCATATGTCAGATTTTTATTAAAAAACTCCTTTGCTAGATTCTGTACAAATGTGCAAAAACACAGCCCCTGCTCCAAAGAACAACTCAAGCTTATCACCTCAGCAAGATGCCAGGCTGTCTGGTTTGGGGGCTTGCTGCCATACCTAAAGGAAACTAATCAACCTAGTACATTTGAAAGTATTGTTGCTTATAGGATAATGGGTTTTAATGTGGAAATTAATGTGTGTATCCCACACCAAGTACTATTTAAAGACCGAGCTGGTTGCAGCTGAAATAGCTAAGCTTATATCAGATATTTTACTGAAATAAAATATCTGTTTCAAACCATGTGTGCCATTTTATAAAGCCTATCTGTTTTTTTTTATTGATGCTATGTTATTAGTATGGCTAAATCACTGCAGCTAGAATCCACAGTAATTTGTATTGGCTTGTGTAGCTAAATTATAGAGGAAGATGTTGCTAGAGAAAAAATTGCTCTTGCTGGGCATTTAAAGTGTTATACTAGCAAAAGAACATTCAACAAATAGAATGAAAATGAAAATATTGGGCCCTGATCCAAGAGAAAGTATCAGCAGCTTGGCAAGTTGTTCAAGCCTTGACAAACCACAAATCCTTGCTCTGCAGCCAGCCCACATACTTAGGGGAAAAGCTGGCCTGCCATGGGAAGTGAAAACAAAAAAATCTCTGTGAAAGGGAGATTCCCAGAGGAAGGAGTGTTCAAATAAGGGAGCTCCTGATTTCCTACATACCACTTTTCCTTAGCCTCAGCATAAATCCAAAATTGTGAATTAGTGGCCGAGTCTCCTCCCTGCGTAGAGCAAGGATGTTTACCCTGAAACCAATCCAAGATATTATTATTTATATTGCAGGAACAGCTAGAGGCTTTAACAAGATTGGAACCACATTGTGCCATCCGGTGTACAGACAGAGTAAGAAATAGTCTCTGTCCTGGAGAGCTGATAATTTAAATAGACAAGTCAGCCAAAGGACACATTATTATTCCCATTTACCAGATGGGAAACTGAAGCAATAGAGTTCAGTGACTTGCTCAAGGTCAAACAAAAAGTCTGTGACAGCACTGGGACTTAAATACGGTCTCCTGAATCCCTGTCCAATGCCTTAATCACAAGACTTCCATTTGTAAAACACCAGTTCACCCGGAATAACACTAATAATTAATTGTTATTTAGATTATAGTAAAACAATTTATAGAAAAAGAGAAGTAGTGCAAAATAGATAGGAAGCAAATGGTAGGAATTAATGGTCAGTTTTCAGAGAGGCAAATAGTGGTGCCCCTAAGGATCTGTACTGGGACCATTACTGTTCAGCATATTCATAAATGACCTGGAAAAACAAAAGGCGGTAAACAGTGAGGTGGAAAAATTGCAGATGATACAGAACTACTCAAGACAGTTAAGTCCAAAGCAGACTGTGAAGAGTTACAAAGGGATCTCACAGGAATGGGTGACTGGGAAACAAAATGGCAGATGAAATTCAATGTTGATAAATGCAAAGTAATGCACATTGGAAAACATAATTCCAACTATACATATCAAATGATGGGGTCTAAATAAGCTATTATCAGTCAAGAAAGAGATCTTAGAGTCACTGTGGATAGTTCTCTGGAAAGATCCCAATGTGCAGCAGTAGTAAAAAAAAGCAAACAGAATGTTGGGAATCATTAGGAAAGGGATAGCTAGTAAGACAGAAAATATCATATTGCCTCTGTATAAATCCATGGTATGCCCAAATATTGAATACTATGTGCATATGTAGTTGCTCCATCTCAAAAAAGATATATTGGAATTGGAAAAGGTTCAGAAAAGGTCAACAAAAATGATTAGGTGTATAGAACAGCTTCCATATGAGGAGAGATTAATAAGACTGGGACTTTTCAGCTTGGAGAAGAGATGACTAAGGGGGGTATGATAGAAGTCTATAAAATCATGACTGATGTGGAGAAAGAAAATAAGGAAGTGTTATTTACACCTTCTCATAACACAAGAACTAGGGCGTCACCAAATGACGTTAATAGGCAGCAGGTTTAAAACAAACAGAAGGAAGTACTTCTTCACACAACACACAGTCAACCTGTGGAACTCTTTGCCAGATAATGTTGTGAAGACCAAGACTATAACAGGGTTGAAAAAGGAACTAGATAAACTCAAAGAGCATAGGCCAATCAATGGCTATTAGCCAGGATGGGCAGTTGTCATAAACAGATAGCTAAGGGTTAATGTTCTTTTACCTGGAAAGGAGTAACCTGAAACACCTGACCAGAGGACCAATCAGGAAACAAGACTTTTTCAAATCTAGGTGGAGGGAAGTTTGTGTGTGAGTCCTTTGTTCTTGTCTTGTGCCTGTACTCTCTCTCGGCTATGAGAGGATTTCTGTCTCCTGCTTTCTAATCTTCTGTTTCCCAGCTGTAAGTACAGAAAGGACAGTGATTTATATGGTTTTTTTTTGTATTTATATGTGTGTAGTTGCTGGAGTGTTTTGAATTGTATTCTTTTTGAATAAGGCTGTTTATTCATATTTCTTTTAAGCAATTGACCCTGTATTTGTCACCTTAATGCAGAGAGACCATTTTTATGTATTTTTTCTTTCTTTTTATATAAAGCTTTCTTTTTAAGACCTGTTGGAGTTTTTTCTTTAGTGGGGAACTCCAGGGAATTGAGTCTGTAGCTCACCAGGGAATTGGTGGGAGGAAGAAGTCAGGGGGAAACCTGTGTGTGTTAGATTTACTAGCCTGACTTTGCATTCCCTCTGGGTGAAGGAGGGGGGTGGGGGGAGCTTGGCTCTCTCTCTCGGTACCTATTTCCAGGACTGGAAATAGGGAGGGTGGAATCCCTCTGTTTAGATTCACGGAGCTTGCTTCTGTGTATCTCTCCAGGAACCCAGGGAGGGAACACCTGGAAGGAGGAGGGGGAAGGGAAATGGTTTATTCCCCTTTGTTGTGAGACTCAAGGAATTTGGGTCTTGGGGTCCCCAGGGAAGGTTGTTGGGGGGACCAGAGTGCCCCAAAACACTCTAATTTTTTGGGTGGTGGCAGCTTTACCAGGTCCAAACTGGTAACTAAGCTTGGAGGTTTTCAAGCTAACACCCATATTTTGGATGCTAAGGTCCAAATCTGGGAATATGTTATGACAGCAGTGATGCAAACAAAATCATTAAAACTACTCTTTGCAATATTCCCAGTATTTAGGTGAACCTCTTTTCAATACAGGTTTCTATCATGGGTGAAAATCACTACAAACCTGGGACCCACAATTTTTCAAACCTTGAAATCATAGATTCATAGACTCTAGGACTGGAAGGGACCTTGAGAGGTCATCGAGTCCAGTCCCTTGCCCTCATGGCAGGACCAAATACTGTCTAGACCATCCTGGATAGACATTTATCTAACCTACTCTTAAATATCTCCAGGGGCAATTTATTCCAGTGTTTAGCCACCCTGACAGTTAAGAACTTTTTCCTGATGTCCAACCTAAATCTCTCTTGTTGCAGTTTAAGCCCATTGCTTCTTGTTCTATCATTAGAGGCTAAGGTGAACAAGTTTTCTCCCTCCTCCTGATGACACCCTTTTAGATACCTGAAAACTGCTATCAGGTCCCCTCTCAGTCTTCTCTTTTCCAAACTAAACAAACCCAATTGTTTCAGCCTTCCTTCATAGGTCATGTTCTCAAGACCTTTAATCATTCTTGTTGCTCTTCTCTGGACCCTCTCCAATTTCTCCACAACTTTCTTGAAATGCGGTGCCCAGTACTGGACACAATACTCCAGTTGAGGCCTAACCAGCACAGAGTAGAGCGGAAGAATGACTTCTCTTGTCTTGTTTACAACACACCTGTTAACGCATCCCAGAATCACGTTTGCTTTTTTTGCAACAGTATCACATTGTTGATTCATATTTAGCTTGTGGTCAACCATGACCCCTAGATCTCTTTCTGCCATACTCCTTCCTAGACAGTCTCTTCCCATTCTGTATGTGTGAAACTGATTGTTCCTTCCTAAGTGGAGCACTTTGCATTGTCTTTATTAAACTTCGTCTGGTTTACCTCAGACCATTTCTCCAATTTGTCCAGATCATTTTGAATTATGACCCTGTCCTCCAAAGCAGTTGCAATCCCTCCCAGTTTGGTATCATCTGCAAACTTAATAAGTGTACTTTCTATGCCAACATCTAAGCCAATGCTGAAGATATTGAACAGAGCCGGTCCCAAAACAGACCCCTGTGGAATCTCACTTGTTATACCTTTCCAGCAGGATTGGGAACCATTAACAACTACTCTCTGAGTACGGTGATCCAGCCAATTATGCACCCACCTTATAGTAGCCCCATCTAAATTGTATTTGCCTAGTTTATCGATAAGAATATCATGCAAGACCGTATCAAATGCCTTACTAAAGTCTAGGTATACCACATCCACTGCTTCTCCCTTATCCACAAGACTCGTTATCCTATCAAAGAAAGCTATCAGATTGGTTTGACACAATTTGTTCTTTACAAATCCATGCTGGTTATTCCCTATCACCTTACCACCTTCCAAGTGTTTGCAGATGATTTCCTTAATTACTTGCTCCATTATCTTCCCTGGCACAGAAGTTAAACTAACTGGTCTGTAGTTTCCTGGGTTGTTTTTATTTTCCTTTTTATAGATGGGCACCATATTTGCCCTTTTCCAGTCTTCTGGAATCTCTCCCGTCTCCCATGATTTTCCAAAGATAATGGCTAGAGATTCAGACACCTCCTCTATTAGCTCCTTGAGTATTCTAGGATGCATTTCATCAGGTCCTGGTGACTTGCAGGCATCTAACTTTTCTAAGTGATTTCTAACTTGTTCTTTTTTTATTTTATCTTCTAAACCTACCCCCTTCCCATAAGCATTCACTATGTTAGGCATTCCTTCAGACTTCTAAGTGAAGACTGAAACAAAGAAGTCATTAAGCATCTCTGCCATTTCCAAGTTTCCTGTTACTGTTTCTCCCTCCTCACTGAGCAGTGGGCCTACCCTGTCCTTGGTCTTTCTCTTGCTTCTAATGTATTGATAAAAAGTCTTCTTGTTTCCCTTTATTCCCATAGCTAGTTTGAGCTCATTTTGTGCCTTTGCCTTTCTAATCTTGCCCCGCATTCCTGTGTTGTTTGCCTATATTCATCCTTTGTAATCTGACCTAGTTTCCATTTTTTATATGACTCCTTTTTATTTTTTAGATCATGCAAGATCTCGTGGTTAAGCCAAGGTGGTCTTTTGCCACATTTTCTATCTTTCCTACCCAGTGGAATAGCTTGCTTTTGGGTCCTTAATAGCATCCTTTTGAAAAACTGCCAACTCTCCTCAGTTGTTTTTCCCCTCAGTCTTGACTCAGATAGAGTACAGACTATATAACAGATTCTTTTGGTGTCATATGGGGTTATTCGGGGGCTGTCCTCTGGGCAGGCCATTCTTGGCTTCCCTGCAGCCTCAGTTACCTTACGGATCTAGTCCAATAGGGCCCTTCCTCTCTGGGGTGGGCTGTGTCAGTACAGTTCCTCCCCTCAGAGTAGTTTTGTTGTCTTCCAGTCTAGTTCCTCCTAAAATGACCTGAACTTACGTTTAAACTTTTTTAGTCCATCTGGATGCAACTTCTGTTTTATGTTATAGCATGTCTTCCATCAGTGTGAGCGATGGAAGCTATGTGGAGTGAAACAGCTTTAAACTGCCCCCTATTGCCCACAGGTCAATGGTTTAGTGGAAAGGTTCAATGGAGCCCTAAAGACCATGCTGGGAATGTACACTAAGAAAAGAGGCCAGAATTGTAGCGAGTTATTACCTTTCCTGTTGTATACTTACAGGGAGGTACCGCAGAAGTCCACAGGGTTTTTCCCATTTGATCTTTTATACTGGAGAAAAGTAAAGGGACCCCTTGATCTCATTAAAGATTCATGGGAGGGGAATACTGAGGTAATGGAAGAATCAGTAACTGAGTATGTTCAGGAAAGAGTTAAAAGATATGATGGAAATTGTCCAAACCAATCTCTGGGACAGTCAGGCCAAAGAAAAGATGTGGTATGACAGAAATAGTTGTAAATGCACAATTGAAATAGGAGATTTGGTAAGCCCAGTAAAAAAATTCAAGACGCAAACTCTTAGGAGAGGTCCTTCGAGTTAGTAGAAATGGCAAATGAGGACATATATCAAATTAAAAAGCCCCATGATGATGCTGTCCCACAGCTTGTACATGTGAAGAGGCTTAAAGCCTATCGCAGCAGGGGGTTGTAGTGAACATGATCTGTTGTCTGGAAAGGGAAGCTGAGACACATCTACTCATTGATTTGATGGCTGAATGCCAAGGTGGTTGAATTCTGGAAAGCACTGGGATCTGCAAAGAGTTAACACCAGTCAAAAGACGGAAGGTGTTATCAGTGTTGCAGGGATGCAGGGGGTGTTTTCCAACAAGCCAGGAAGAACACACTCACTAACCCATAAAACCCTCACAAAAGGGACACAATCTCCTTACAGGGCCGCTGGCAAGTGCAAGAGTAAATTCATATAGAGATACACAATAGGTTGGGCCTGGGAGTGATTAAGGAATCTGACAGCTCTTTGGCATCCCCTGTGGTATTGGTCCCCAAAAAGGACTATAGAAAACTTAATGCTGTTACAGGTAACAGATGCGTACCCTATGCTGAAAATTGATGATATGCTGGATATATTGAGCCAGTCCAAATATCTCAGTACTTTTGATTCAACTCAAGGTTACTGACAGATCCCTGGAGAAGGATGCACAGAAAAAATCCACGTTTATCACTGACATAGGGCTCTATGTATTCAGGGTGTTACCATTTGGCTTGGTCAATGCTGGTGCAACCTTCCAGAGACTGGTCAACAAAGTGTTAAATGGTTTACAGAGCTTCGCAAGGGCATACACAGATGAATTAGCACTGTTCAGCAGCACATGGGATGACCATACAAAGCATCTGAGGGTTGTGCTGTGAAAGCTCAAAGAGGCTGGTCTAACCATAAAACCCACCAAGTGCAGAATAGGAACAGCCAAAGTTCTTTATGTAGGGCATTGGGTTGATGTGGGGCAAATATTCCCTGACCCTCTTTAAGCCATTGTCAACTGGCCTGTGCCCCAAATTAAAAGGCAGGTCCTATATTTCATTGGCCTAGAAAACTACTACGGAAGGTTTGTGTGTGGGTTCAGTGACATTCACAGACTTGTGTAAAAAGCGCCAACCCAATAAGGTGGTTTGGTAAGAAGCATGCCAGAAAAATTTTGATAAGATAAAGGCACTCTTCTCTGGAAAGCCTGTGCTAGCGGATCCTGCCTTTGCTAAAATATTTGAACTGTGTACTGATGCATCTGACATTGGCTTGGGTGCTGTACTGATGCAAACGGGGAGGGCTGCAAAAAACATCCAATTGCTTTCCTGAATAAAAAGCTGTCATCCACTGAACAAAGTTACTCTGTCATAAAATAGTGCTATGCCATGGTATGGACAGTTAAGCAACTGAAGCCTTACCTCTTTAATAGGAAGTTCAAGATTCTAACAGACCACACACCCGTAATACGGTTAAATGGAACTTAAGGGCACAAATTCCAAACTATTACGCTGGAGCCTGATCCTGCAAGAGTTTGACAGGGAGATTGTAAACATAAAAGGGAAAGAGAAGATGGTAGTGGATGCCCTGTCCAGAAAAGAGGACCTTGGGCCCACTGCCTTGGCATTAATCAGTGACTAAGGATATGTCTTCACTAGCAACATTAAAGCGCTGGATGCGAGTTCTCCCAGCACTGTAAAAAAACCCAACTCCATGAGGGGACTAACTACCAGTGCTGGTGTATTGTCTACACTGACACTTTAGAGCGCTGAAACTTGCAGTGCTCAGGGGGGTGTTTTTTCACACCCCGGAGTGAGAAAGTTGCAGCGCTGTGAAGTGCCAGTGTAGACAAGCTCTAACACTCCTACAGTAAACTAAGGGGGGGGGGGGAAAGGTGTGACACTCTGTACCCTAAAGCAACACCCTGGCACCCCCATAATTACCATGGTGATAGGATTATGATATGTTTTGTACAAAGTAGGCCTGTTGGCTTGTATGGGAAGTTATTCAGTTTTGCTATGTGTGTGTTACTGAAATATGGTGTGAAGTTGGAAACACCCACAACCAGCCTTCCAGGTACAACAATGGAGAAGCCAGAAACTGATGATGGCCCATTAAAGGGAATCCACACTACAAAGGCCTACCCCAGGAACTGTATACAATGGAAACTTCTCAGAGATAGCATGTAGACGATGAAGACTGCTTGACTCACAGCACAGCAAAGAATCTTTCCAGCAAGGTGGAAAAGGTATAAAAAGGGGAAGCCCGGCTTGTCCTCACTTCCCCCATAACTCCACACCTGGAAACACTTCTGGAGAACAAAGACTGAACTGGAGAGGTGGTCCCAGGCTGGAGGGGATTTCCAGCCTGCGTATGGAAGATCTGTGACCTGCTTGTATTGTCTCTCAGGGTGAGAGACTGCTTGATTCAAATTCCATGTAGTGTATAGAACATAGATTGCAATTTTACTTTTTATTTCTTAGGTAACCAACTTTGATCTGTATGCTTACTACGTATAATCACTAAAAATCTAGCTTTCTGTAGTTAATACATCTGTTTTATATGTTACCTAAAACTGTGGTGCTTGAGGAATATGCTCAGTGTACAAAAGCTGGTGCACGTCCACTTTCCTTGGTAGAAGTGGTGGACTGAGTAACAAATTTACACTGGTCCGGCTTCTGACCAAAGCAAAACAGTATAGCTCTGGGGTCCCAGGCTGGGGAGCTGGCGGAATTGGCTGGAGCCACTCTATTGTTAGTTCATTAGTAGCTAGAAGAAGCATTCATGTAACTCAGCTGGGTGTGTCCCTGCTTGTGGATGGCTGTGTAAGTGTAGGATCTGGATAGGATTGCAGCTTGGAGAGGATTGCAGCTCGTCACTGCATCACACTGTGAAAGGGAGGCCAGGCTGGTATGCCAGAGGGCTCAGGGATACCCCACTTCCAGATTGCACCCTGGGGAACCCATCACACTCACTCATTTAGAATTAATTTTATAGCAGTTTTTAAAGTTTTAAAATTTCTCTTTTGGTCACTTGAACGCTCTTTGGTGTTTCTCATCCTTTTTCATTAATCTTTGAGATTCTGGTTTGTTTCTTTTATTTTTCACATTTAGAAAACAGGATCAAGTCCTGTTGTGGAAGTCCCTCTGAGATGCTATCTATAATATTATGTAATAGTCACAGGCCATTCATTATGCGCCCAGCAAAAAACAGAATGGGTTCTGGGTACACTAGAGATACTCAATAGGAATAAACTTTTGCATGTGACCCTAAAAATTAAGATCAACTTCATTTAAATTTTGCCTCTCTCTCTCTAGCCCATATACAAAATTAAATTTCTTTTTCTTTTTGTTGCTCTGTTACTCTTGACTGATTATACAGTTTGCTTTACCTGAGTTCTCATTTTTACTTATACATTCTCACTTTTACTTTCCAACGTGTAGAGTGCCCTGAGTCATCTTTGGCTTCTTTTTTTCTCAGCAGTCAACCAGCAAAAGGAAAAGGGAGAGTCTAGAGTATGTGCTATGGTCCTGTCTTGGTCAGTTAGGATGATCTCTAAAAAATGTAATTAAGAACAATGGCATAGAGGGATAATATAACAGAGTTAATTGATGAGGATACTAAGTATTGTAGGATATAAATCAAACCCAGTGCAGGAACCCACACATACGTTGAAGTAAGCAATCTGCCTATAAATTAATATTGCTAATTCCCTGTGTAATTAGTTATGTTTATTTCTAGTAAAATATGTTTTAATTAGGTGGTTCAACAGTGCTAATCAGATGTAAACTGATTGTTAACTCCTTTGCAGGAATGATCTTGCTTATGTTGGTGACTGGTGCAGGATGGTGTTTGATTTGCACACAACAGCAACTACCATAACTCATTGTTTCTTTTGCAGACTATGACTAGAATTGTAGTTTCCCTGTTAGGCTGACTGACTCTAAAAACAATTTGGGGCCCTCCTGCAGATCAAATGAGACTGAAAATTATTACATCTTAGGCTGATACATAGTTTTCAGTTAAATATCACTTCTGAGTTTGTCAACCCTAATGAGCAACGCATTTAATTTTAAACGTACTGAGGACAATACCACAGTTGAGTTACCCATACTGAGAAATAGCACTAATATCCTCTCGTGCTATAACTAGCAGGAAATTTTGAAATGATTGCGAAGCTCCCTAATGGAACAGTGACCTTTGGTTGTCTTTACATGTCTGTTAAGGATGAAACTGAATAGCTGCATGATTAATTAAAAGGAGCAGCTGAAAATCCTGCATGGAGAATTTAAGGAATAAAGGGCCAAAGTTCATCACTAAAAATAGTAGCTGATTATTTATTCATCATGGCTTCTAGTACATTTGGTAAAGTGAAAATGTTGTCATTGATCATAGAACCACTGTGCTACAAGTGTGGCAACACATTTTTTTTTATTTATTTAGAGTAAGATGTGTTAACATCCAGCATGACAAAATTTGTACAAAGTTCACAATTTAAAAATGAAGTATCACAGCAACTTGTGATTCCACACATTTATAGCAAAATTAAAATGTCAACAAATCCATGCCGTGTAGTACAAAAATAAATCAAACTTCAGTTCCACAGAGAGCACAATAAATAGTTTATACAAAATTCTGTCTTCATAAATGATTACTTAAATTAACTTAGAAATGAATATGAACAATAAGTTATAATAAATAAACTCTGACTCACAATAATTTCATATGAAAGGTCAGCATTCTAATATGTGACACTTTTGTGATCCCTATATAATAGTCACAGATAACTTCTGATTTGATATTATGTACCAACATTAGATGAGCAGCAGATTTGTGCTTAAAATCCCTTTCCATTGTACATAGGTGATAACAATAAGAATCCAAAACTGATACTATCTATTACTCTACTGAAAGCATTACTATATTGGCAAAGAAGCTGCAGACACAATGCAGTGGAAAAATGCATATGCCATTATGAACAATGAAAGCCCTAAAAGGAGGCTAGGGCAAAAGTACAATATATATGGCAGAAGGTGAACAACAAGCACCTTGCTTCAGCTCTCAAAAAGGCAATTCTGAGCATGGCAGCTACAACTAATAGCACAACAGAAAAAGGGCACTGTACAGATAAGACTGCAGAGCCCCCAAAGTAATTACATAATCTTTTCCCAGCTAGTTATTAAAGTCCTCATGGAAAACTGTAAGCTTTTGTACAGTGAGTAGTATAAAGTGCCGCTGGGATATACATATATTTATACATATATATATATACCGAGGTTGAATATTGTATCAGAATATTTGTTGTGAGATCCCTGTAGTCTCCCTTAGCAATATTACTGGATTGGCCATAATGGCTTCCACTATAATTTGTTCAGGTTTAGTGTCACAAGGCTAATGACACAAGAAATTGCACACCTCCGTATGGATATATAGGGCAAGGTAAGTGCAAATAGTCAACTGGCACATTGTGGGGACAATGACCCTGTAAGTCCTGTTCTGCTAAAAATATTTTATTTTTTACAAAACCCATCTTTTTCATAACAAAATTTTAAAGTACTTTTGTACTTTCTGCATAACATCAAGACATGGAAGGAAAAGATATGCTATCAATTTTAAATAAACTCAACATCTGTAAAACACAACACATCAAAATTACTACTTAAAAAGGGAAAAAATGTTGTAATAAAAAGTGGTCTTATGCATATAGATAGTGCAGTCATTTTGAAGAAAACAATCAAATCTTGAAGGTACAAATAAGTTTTATCTTAAAATGATCCAGTTTAAAGCAAAAAAAGTGCTGAAGTATATTTAGTTACATTAAAATTTGATTGCATTCATTTTTGCAATAGATAATAGTAGAACAAATATAAAGCATACATGAATGCCACAGTAATGATTGTTCTCCAACAAAATGCAGAACATAAATATTAAAATATGAAAAATGGGATCAAATGCTTGGCAAAGCAAAAAGAAAAAAATCTTTACTGAGCTGCATTCTTCCTAAAGTTAGCAGTGAATCCAGTTCAGTAACTACAGTAGACACAAATCATTTGTCTTTATCCCAAAATTAAAGATGTAAAAAGGCAATATTAGTTTTAAAATATTGTCTTTCATCTTAAATTGAAAATACAGAGTTTCTGAAAGATGAACTACATTGTTATAAGACATAGTTCAGAGGGGCACTAAGCAGTCCAGGAGAGATACGAGAATGTTGGTGCCAAAGTTTATTTGAAAATAAAAGCTGAAATCTTCAGGTTGTCCACCTCTGATATAGTTCCTTTCATAATGGAAGTTCCCATAGTCATACCATGTAATGCTTAGAAGTTAATTAAAAAGTGCTGTTTAAGCTGCTTTGAATCTTCTGTCAAGTTTCCATGGCTTGATGTTGTCTTACAATAAATTACCCATTTTGTATCTTACATCTAATCCATGCCATTTTCTTGGATTTCAAAAAACCTCATTTTATTGCCCCCACCGCACACCATCCTCTGAAAACAAAAGTCACATAATATTTTCAAGCATTGTTCAAAAATAAAGCATTTTTGCAACCAATTCTTGCTATGAAACAATATGCACACAAAATGTATTTCTTAAATCCCATAAAATCCTCCAACATGAGGCAAAATGATAAAGTGTTTAAAAAGTGGCTGCAGACTGCAACATTGTCATTCAAAGCTGTTTTTTTTGTCCATTTCAGTTCAAAATACTAAAACATTTAATCACTAAAGCATTAAAAAGAATTTACACTCTATTTATTTCGATCAGCTTACCTCTTCAGAAATATATATACCCCAAAAATGTGCATACATTAGCAGCTATAAACATTACATGGCATATCACACTATGTCAGCTTATATGAAAACGTACAAAATGTGAATGTATTCAAAAAACTATTCTGCAGTTACTATCTTTAAAGCAAGACATAAAATCATTATGAAGTCTTGTAAGCATAACACTGTTTCAAACAGAAATAAATATATAACACTTTCTGGTAAATTACAGCAGCAAAAAACAAGAGGCATCCTTTTTTTAAGCAAGACTTTCACCACTATAGCAGCTGTTCAGACCTGAATTCCTCTCACAGCCTGCTTTATATTTTCCAGTAGGGCTTTATTTTCTGGACTCTGATAACGATCTTGATTTGTATACATGTCCGTCAAAGTGGTCACGTAAGCATCAAAATTTTGTTCATTGATTGGTTCCTACGAGATATTAAATAGTAGTTCATATACAACTTTTATTTTCTTGATTGTATATTCATTTAAGCATAACATACTATCATATTATATTGCCACCATTTTTTATAATATTTAAAATGCCTATTTAGATCTTAATTTTACAGGATACATTGGAACAGGCCCACTGTGCCTTTGTTAGCAATTAAATTTATCTTTATGGTTTCAGTGTTGTTACCACAAATATCCAACTGGTTGAGGAACCATAAACATAAAAACGACATCTACTGTATGAGGTGAACTGAAGATCGCCAAATTCCTTAACTTGTGCTCTCAATCACTTACCATATGTGGCAGCTGGATATTAGCTAGACTATGAATTAAAGACTGGCTTAAATTGGCCAGTTCATGAAGAAGAGACTCATTTTGCTGTTCAATTACTTTGTTCTCCTCTTCTATCGTCTTCAAGTTGCTCTCCATTGTGGTAATCTAAAATGGATAAATTTGTGTACAATGTAATATAAGGCAAGCCGTTATAAAGCATGCGTTCTTGAAGTGAGTGATAACAGTAATATCACAACAAAAAAGGGCCTTTTTGTTTAAATAAAAAGATTTCACTTGTTTATAATTTTTTTTATAAATTTAAGAGCTTTTTCTGCTATGTACAACTGCAAATTATATGACTTTATTTTAACGGCTTGTCTTTTTTTATGGTGGAAGTAGTGATTTACCTTACATTTGATTATACGGGCTTTGTATCAATTTAATATTTTTAAAAAATAAATATCTTTTTGTATTTAAAGGCACTTATAAGGGCCTCAAACTTGCAAGCTGATTCATGTGGGCAGACTCTTATATGTGCCTGGACCCCAGCTAAAATCAACGGAGGCACCATATAAGAATCCACCTGTATCCATGAGGTTGCAGGATCAGGGCTAATGTGAGTAGCTGATACATTTATCATATTTTTGGGGTATATGCCATTAACTAAGTGTGCACAATTCTTTGCTGTCACCATTTGGCTCTTTGGAATTATATTTGCATTCAACATATACTGCCCAATGAATATTCTCACAGAACTGTCAGTGAAAGCTAACTATTGTTGCACAATAAGTACAGCACAATAATCAGATGTGTGTGTCTTAGTACTATTCTTTTCTATATTTTTATGTTTTGCCTTATGTTACTAACAGCTTTCAATGTTTGTGTTTAATGATAAACAAAATGAAGTTTGCTGTATTTTATTAGCAATATATTTGTTGTGTGGCCTTTAAAAATATTCTCTAAGACGTAAAGGACTTAACGACAGAACTTACAACATTTGATTACTGTCTCAAATGGGTTGAAATTTAGGAAAAGAAACTGTGTGTTGCATAAACATGAAGTGGTCTATATAAGTAACTTACTGGATGTGAGACATAAATACAGTGGTCACACTTACAAGATGTATTCCATTTGGAGAGATATTAGCATATCCAACAGTGTTCCCCATTTTAAGTATACTGTTCAAACCTGTAGAATCTTTCTAAAATGAAGAAACATTTAAAGCGTGACCAGTGTACATGGCTATTTAAATTCCATGACATAGGACAACTCATCTCTTACCAAGTATAAAATGTGTGTGTGTGTAAGGTAAGATGTACATTGGCAAGAGGGTAGAAAATGAAGCCCAGGAAGCAGAAAAGAGCACATAGAGCCAAATTCTCAAAGAAACAGTCACTTGGTTCTAATTTGACATCCACAATTAACTGCAGGTATAATATATTATAGGAAAAAATGATAGTATTTTGATGTGAACTCTCTCATTTGTCAGCACAAACAGTATGGAGGTCTGAAGAAAAGAAGATTTTTATGTGACCATCAGATGAGCCTAAGTCAGTATGTTTTAATAGGTTTGCTGGCACAATCAGACAGTTAGATGCCTCAAGTCTATCATTGTGGATTTTTGATAATTTGATCTGTAATATTAATTGATAAAAGCAAATCTTTTCTTAAGAGCTTGGTGCACACATAAGACTAGCTGTCAAGTAGGTTTGACTTTGACTACTGATATTTATGCAGCAGATAATCCAAGCTGAGACACACACTGTCAATATTACAGGGGAACATTTCTTCGGGATGAATAGTTCTCCAAGTATTTCTCCAGCATGCTGCAATAGGCACGAATTGTTTTACTTTAACACAGAGAATGGAAAGACATTCCAGCTCTGTTGCTATGTTTTCAATGTATATGTCAGAGACCAGGCCAAGCACATGCCCTAAACTCATGCTCTTTTTGGAATCCAGTGCTAAAGAGCCAGTCCTACTACATATGTGTAACTTTTTTTTTTTTTTAATTCTTCTTAGCTAAGGTCAGTCATATTCCAAGTCATTATGTTTAATATTCATCCTTACTTTTTTTTACATCAAAAGTAATAACTAGAGTCAGAGTATTGACCTCTGATATCAAATATAATTAGGGCCCAGTCCTAGGAGGTGCTGAGAGCCATCAACTACTATTGACTTCAATGGGAGTTGAAATTTCACATTCTCTCATAGGATTGGTCCTTTAGGTGGTTGAGGACTGTTATCTGATAGATTTTTCCTCTTGGGCTAAACACAGATATACCAAGCACCTGAAACTGCACTGATTTTTGTGAAGTTCCAGGTAACCAGCACCTCTCAGGATTTAGCACACTGTTACCTTCATACAATATCTGAAATGTAATTGGTTCCATTAGTTATGGCTCATATCAAGTGACTTTTCATTTTCATTTTCAGTGTATAAATTAAGTATAGTTACAGAACAGAAACTGCTCTCTATATTATAAATTTTCTTTTACATATTTCCCAATTTATATAATGAACTTTTGTTTGAAATCTACATAACACAATGTATTTTTATAATAGCATATATTTTGTTAAGGTTAATGTTAAAATTTTATTGTACCATACAGTACATATGGACTGTGATAATCTTCATGACCTTAACGAGCTGATAAAAACCTTAAGCTATTTAAGTGATTTGCTCCACCAGGTCTGTCCTTTTGAAATGAAAACACATTTTCCTTTGGAGAACACAACAGGTTGAGAGTGTGACCCCTGAATTATTGTGAAGTCCGATTTTGTTGGGATTCTCCATTAGATGTCAATAGTTTTAACGACAGTAAATATTTGTCATCAACAATTTTACCCCCTTTCCAAGTCTGTGTCACATCAAAATGTGCAATAGATCCCTTGAACATTTCCTAAGAATATGCAGTGGTCTAACTCCTCCAAACGAACTGGTTCTCCCCAACTTGATCCATTACCCTGTTTCCTAAGAGTGTACAGTGGAAGCTGTTTGAGAAGTGAAAGCTAGAATTAGTGTAGGGATTGTGTGTTCATTGTGTTGATACAAGTCTCCACCTACAAGCCCTGATCCTACAAGTTCTTTCATACAAGAATAACTTTATGTTTGTGAGTATCAGTATGATTATTTGAATACTGTGGGTGTTCCAGTTTTTCATGTAATTTTTCTATATGGCCATAATGTATTAGGTATTCATCCAGAAATTCAAACACTTGTGGCAGGTTACAGGATGAGATCTGGCCTAATGAATACTGGAGTGTCCAGATGGAAGGCATTTAAAAAAAAAACACTTGCAAAAAACCCTTTAAGCCTTAATGTGGACTGTACCTAGTACACTTTATTGATATCAAACTGTAGGGAGACAAAGCATCATAAACTGCACTAGATATGAGAGCCGGTTGGAAAATGTAATTTCAGTGGAAAGCAAATGAACCTCTACCCCATTTTCTATCCATCTACAGAAGTGGTCAAAAACCTCAACAAAAGAGATTTTCATGAAAAAGAGAAATAAAAATGTTCACAGTATAGTTCTCCATTTTCTGACCAATTCCTTTGGACCCCAAATAGGATGAAGCTGGGGTATGGACTGAGTCCTTTCCAACCAATCAGTGGTCTGGTGCAGTTGCCATGAGGAGTGCTATACAATATTACAGGTGTAGCAATTGCTGCTTCTGTGTGAACTCCTTCTGCAAGCAGAATGCCCTGGCCACTACTGTGTTCTCATCTACCAGTGCCATGATTTAGCTGTCTGAGAATTTAACAGATACAAAGGTGGTATAAAATCTTATAAGAAGGAAATGCAAAGGTGGCTATTTAGCCATGACTTTCAGTTTTTAAAACTGGTGGCTGCTGTGGTGGAAAATAACTACTTAACAGCACCACAGATACTGTTTTCTAAGCTTACAAATGTAAATTAAGAACATATGAAATGTGAGCAAAAATGTGAAAGAAAATAATTTTTCCAAAGACAATTTTTCTCCTATACTTCTTTTGATCAATCACGTGTAAAAAGTAGCTAAATTTAAGGCTTCATAAAACTGTTACCTGAGTTCTGAGTTTAATCATATCAGCTTCCATCTGGGAATTGGATTCATTTAGTTCCTTGATTTCTTCATCTAGCTGCTTAATTTCTTCATCATTTTCTATACCTATGCAATATCAAAATAAAGGCGATATTAAAATAATGAAGCTATAAATCTGTGTTCTGCAACTGAGTCATTTCATATTTGAAATTAAACTTATTCAAGTAAAAAAAGTTCAGAAACAATAAGTCTCATCAAACTTCCCATTTGAAGTTAAACCCATGTATTTCCCATCATGTCTCTTTTAAGAACTGTGGTAATTTTCCAATGAGAATGGTAGAAACAGCTTAGAGAGAGATAAAAACATAACACCACTTTTTAAATATACTAATTAGGTCTTTGCATTATTAAAAATGTACCTCTACTAATGAATTATGCTGCATTGTCACACTTGACCTTTTAAAAAAATACTGGCAATGTCTCTTGTCCTTTTAAGGAAAGAAAAAAAATCCTAACAAGGCAATGGTTTCAAGTCACAATTATCCCAAAATCACTTGCTTGTATAATCAGGGGAAATGTTTCACAACACAGAAAAACTGTAAAATGCCACTGTCAAGCTGGACCACCTGCAGCCTCTGCTACCTCCATAGTTCTTTACCTAATGGTCATTACCGAATGACATAGGATAACACGTTGAGAAGTGTTCAGGTGACTCAGGAGTCTAAGTCCCACTTTCAAAAGTTACTTAAGCATTTAGGAGCCAGATTTTTAAAGGTATTTAAAAGACACAGATAGGTACCTGCTGGGATTTTCAAAAGCACATAGATGCCTAATTCACAATAATTTCAGTTGGGAGTTAGGCACTTTAGAAAACCCAGTAGGTGCCTATATGTTTCATTATGAACCAGAGCGCCTAACTGCCTAAGTCCAACATTTAGGCACCATTGGCATTCCAAAACCTCTTCTCAGCTGCTGCCTAACATTGGAGGTACCTAAATTCCCTCGGAGACTATGTTTCCACCATAAAAGTTGCCAAGGCACCTAAATTTCAGCAACTTGACATGCACTCTGTTGCCTAAATCCTGACATACCTTACACACCTAACCCAGTGGGATTAACACTGCCTATCTTCCCTTTGAGGCTTGAACCAGTAGGCATGTTCAGTAAGGAAGTAAAGTCCATTTTTTCATGTCTAAATGCTGGTGACATCATAGCAGAATTTTTGGAAGTCTTCTTGATCCATCGCTAACTTCACGCACTCATCAACTGGTCTCTCAGTGATCTATTACATACCATCTATCCATCTCCTCGTTGATCATCCCCTTGTATGATGACCCACCACCACTCTCTCCATGATAACTTTCTCGAGGATATTTCCATCTCTGTGCCTGGTGTGACCAAAGTACATATGTTCACTTTTATTGATTTCTGAGAGCAGAGTCTGCTTCTCTCCAATAATATTTCTAACATAAGTGTTCATCTTTTCTGTCCAGGGATGGGGCCCCACTGGCAAGATAGGTGTTTCCTCGCTTAGTTAGAGGACCTACTTTTGGGTCTCTGGTGATTTGGGTTGAGCTAGGGCTCTGAGCAGTTTATTAGTTGTGAGGCAAGGTCAGGGTTTAGGCAGCTTTGCAAAGGCTGAATGGTGGAAACTCTGCACCGGGGGGACTTAGATGTGAATAGAGTTAGGCAGCAACTGGGTGGTGGCTTTGAAAATGTCAGTGGTGCCTATATGGAGTATTGAGGTGCCTAAAGAGGCAGATAGATGCTAAAGTACATTTAAGGAACTGGGCCTTTTGAAAATGGGACTTGGACTCTTAAGTAATTAGGTGCTTTTGAAAATGTTACCTCTACAGCCCATTCCGTACCTATTGAAATTAATAGCAAAACTCACTGATTTCACCAGGAGCAGGACTGGGAACCTCACTTATGGATATTGGTCTAGCTTCCTTCCTGTTCAGTAGCTCAGTAACAGTGCTCCAGTTATCTAGGGAGGCTGCCCACCAGCATCCCCATGCTCCTACCCCCTGTAGTGTTTACGGGTAGGGATATGTATGAGATAGGGAAAATTAAGAAACTGCCAGGCAAACTCCATTGACAAGCTCCATTACTGAGCCAGTCCTTGGATCTGACAAAGCTCACTCAGTTTGCTACAGGGGGAACTACTCTGTGACAAATCATGGGAAGTTTTCTGGCTTGACCACTCTGAGGCAAGGAAGTTTAAGTCGCCTTCAGCAAAGATGGCCACTGCTGTCCATAGTCAATGAAAGAGACCCTTATGAAAGATGTCCTTGCCGTCAGGGGACAGCAAGGGGCACTATGAAGAGAACCTGAACATAGGGGTATAGAGAAGGCAAGAGTGGGACACTGGCCTCTCTGTGTGATGAGAAATGTAGAGTACAGCTGAAGAATATGGGGTATGTGTGCAGGAGGGAGTCTTGTAGGGCAATGGAGTAGGAGAGGTAGGTGTGAACCTGAATGGGCAGGGAAAAAAGAAGTAGGAGGGAAAATGTGATGGATAGGAGACTTTGAGGGGAAAGCAGGACACACATGAAAGACAGAAGACAATGGAGGAGCTTGGAGGGAGAATGTAAGTGGGGTAGGGAGGATAGATAGGAGGCAGGATAGTGATTGTGGTAAGGGATGAGGACAGATTGGCAGCGCCTCCACCTAAAGAGTTTGGAGAGGGTACGTGGAGTCTTCCTCCAGGCAGCCAGTGGGAAGCCGCACATTTTTTGCTTGTGTGTTAAAGGTTGATTTTTGAACCTAATCATACACGAATTGCAGGTAGACAGCTCTTCCTAGAGGCTCAAAAAAACAGAAACACTAAAAAGAAAATAAGTGATTTTTTTAATCTCATGATTTTTAAACCAATCTCATGCCCTGGCACACACTTAATTACAATCTTTCTGATGGACGGGGTTTCTCTTGATATGTTTGATTAATAATATTTTGCCACCAATAGATTACACATATCTTTAATGTGTCTTGCAGACACCAATACAGTTGATTATTAATGTGATAACTCTATATTCATTACATTTGTAACAACAAATTAATTCTGGATTTTTTTTAAGACTACTCCCCACTTCTCCCAAGTTCTAAAAGAACTCTGATGAATCTCCATTTTTTTCCTCACTATAGCCCTCCCCTTCACACCTTTGAAGTGTCATAGCCTTTATTCTTCCAGCTAATGAGGAGTGCAGGGGATTCCTTTTGGAGCCAATCAAAGCTGCTTCTTAATTTCATAGTTCCAGTTTGGGATATTTTAACTGCTTTGTAAATGAAGAGGTCCCGTGTAGCGATTATTTATTATAGGCTCCTTTATACTGTGGTAGTGCTTTTCAGGCCAACCAAGTCAGGGCCCCATTGCACTAGAGCCTAGATCCTTAAAGATATTTAAGTACCTAACTCTCATTGAAATCAACAGGAGTTAGATGCCTAAATACCATTGAGGATCCGGGACTGGGAGCTGTATAAACATATAGTAAATGACAGTCCCCAACCTAATGAGATCACAGTCTAAATGACAAGACATATTAGATGTATGAGACAAACAATTGGACTGGGATTAAGGGAGACAGGGTAACAAAATCATAGGCGGTGTGCAATTCTTTCCCAGTCAGGAGCAATAAACACAAATTGTCACCTGACTAGCTGTTAAAAGAGGCAACATTCCATAAGCATTAAGGAAGTGGTAAATTTTGAGAAGGGATTTGAAGGTGGAAAAGGTGGCAGTGTTATGGATTTTGGATGGTAGTTTATCGCATGTGTAAGGGATGAGATTAATGGTCCAGGAAAAATAAGCACCTCTCATTAAATACAATTCTAAACTTAAAGAAGTGTTGCAACTATGTTGGTCCCAGGATATTAGAGAGACAAGGTGGGATATTAGAGATACTTCTGTTGATGAGAGATACAAGCTTTCAAACTCTCTCACCAACAAAAGTTGGTCCAATAAAAGATATTATCCACCTTGTCTCTCTAAAGTTTAAAAAGTACTTTCCCTTGGATTGTATATGAACTGCTGAAAGTGCTTTTCATACATGGCTGGGATGTTGGATGTAATGCAGCTTTATGATATTCCTTTGCCAATATTTGTCCTGAAGCACAACTGCAGGAAGATAGAAAGTATAGTTTTCCGTTGGTCAGCCAGGAATGTGGGCCTCCAGATTGGCCAGAGGATTTCCTGAAGATGATTAGCACAAGGCCTTCTGGATCTGACTTTCAGAAGTGCTGAGCACCTACAATTCCAGTTGAAGTCAGTGGGGGCTGGGTGTGCTCAGCACTTCTGAAAATCAGGTCCCCTCCTCTTCTGAGCAGTTGAGCAATGGGAGACCCACTGGTCCATCTTGGAGCATCAGACTTAAGTCAGAAAAAACATAGCATGTTATTATATTTGGAAATATTTACACAGTAACCTCTGTGTAAATCCAGAATCTCCTCAATAAAGTCAATAAAAGTGTAGATTTTCTCTGGTGTAAGTCAGGTCAGAATCTGATCTACTGTATTTCTGGCTCAGGCTTCAATAGCATGGACATCATCTGCATTGCTTTCTAAAACGATCTTGTTCATGATATACACTAAGAAAGACTTATAAAAAGGTCCACATACCAATGTGTCTTATCTTGCAAAGAGGTAATATTTAAATAAGAATTATTAAAATTTTACCATTACTGGCCCGTTGCTTTATTGTTAGCATCTGTTCTCCAGACAGCTTTGCTTTCTTCATGGCGGAAGTGGCTCTGGGGCATCCTGATAGACTGTGAATGATAAGAAAATAAAGAGCCTATTCAATTGACATGCATCCGACGAAGTGGGTATTCAACCACAAAAGCTCATTCTCCAAAACATCTGTTAGTCTATAAGGTGCCACAGGATTCTTTGCTGCTTTTATTCAATTGTAATAGATCAAGACAATAAATTTTGAACTAAAACTGTCATGACAATAACATCTGAGAAAAAGTTTATCTCCACTCTGCACCAAAATGATAAGGCACCTGGTTCTGAAAAAGAGGGAGGAGCTTCATAAATTATTTTTTGGTTTTATTTTTCTGCCCCCACCTATTTTTGAATGTGCAGATTATATATAAATCCAAGGAAATGCATTTTATGTACAAAATCTAACTAGGAAAAGAACAATGCAGCCTTTTAGTGATAAGTACCCATAAATAACCTACCTTCTAAAAAAGGTTACTGCTTAAATGCTCCATTTAAACAAAACATTATCTGCCCTACTCCTTTCAACTCAAAAACCCAAACACAGGAAATCTGAATTTCAAGGACTCAGGGAACTGGCTAGCTCTAATTGTGTCTTTAATAATGAGCTCTTATGAATGACTAGCCCTTTTAAAGTATGCTCGTTTTTATAGATATAACCTATTCCTATATTTGAATTGTTCTTTTTCTAAATTCCTTTTTAAAACATATGAATTACTTTGGATCAGATTTTTGTTTAGACTTTGGCAAAGTGCATTCCCAGCCCAAGATGAGACCTGCATGTAAAATGTGATTTAACACTGTATTTTAGGGTTCACGCCTCCACTATCTCGTTCTATGTACAGAATCCTAGATACTATTTTGGGAATAGGTGTTCTATATACTAATACATGAAAAACATACAAATAATTATTTTCTTGAAATGTGGAAAATTTTGATAAAGACAATTAAGTACAGCAATCCACTTAAAACTGAGAGAATTAGAAGTATGGGGGCAATTTTACTATATACAACTACAATCCCAACAGAATTTCAATTCAGCATCTCTGAAATGTAGCACAAACCATTTATCCAGTTAAGCTTATACAGTCTTTGATTAATACCCATAGTAATGCAGAGATATTGTATTATATTGGGGACCTCAGAAATCCATTCAACCTGTTAGACCCCCAAGTGGGGCCCCAGGGCCAGACAACGGGTGCTCCGGCCTCCATCCCCCAACGGATTTCTCCCCCACCCCTCAGAACTGCCACTGGTCACGTAGCTGCCCAGAAAGCAGAACTTGCAACAGGAAAAGCAGCCTTGTGGTCAGCCAGCCTGGAGGGACAAAGTTCCCCTGACAACAGTCGCTTCCTGGGTAGGGACGTTGGGGCCCACTGCCTCCCTTGTATGGGCATTTGCCACTCGCGACCCCCCAATTGGCTTATCACAAACTATGACGACAAATTTACTATATATTGCCGGTCCCCTCCCGGGGACGGGCGGAGAGACCCCGAATTCCTGTCGAAACCGTATCCAGGCCTGATCACCCTGAAGGCTCTCTCGGCTCACGCGTTTCCTGAAGCCTAACCGTTTGCCGGCCGTAATGAAACTTTTGTGGTTTGTATGTGTAAGTATAATTAGCTGTTAAGTATTCTGTACTGATAGATAAGAGGCAAAGACTGATTCCAGCCGCCCCGAGACTCCTGCTAGGGGAAACCCGGTGACCAGGAAATCTCGAAAGCAAGGGGGATCAGTTGAGCCTCACAATTTATTTAGGGAAGTTAGTTGCTGCACTTATGATTACTAATCGCACCAATATCACCTCTACTAACCCCTGGAATGATCTAAATAACTATTGGGACTTAGAAAAATACCAGGGCCAGCTTTTATTTGTAATTGCAGTATTTGTATTATTTGCTTTGGTAGTGTGTTGTAAGCCCCAGATGTAACTGATCGTGTTCTCCTTTATCATTATCTGTGATTCATTTAATAAACCCTTATTCTCTTAAACACTAAGAGTGATTGCTTGCGTGCTCTCCGTCGCTACCCGTGGGCACTTGACACCCCCCCCCAGGGCATCCAGTGATCGAACCTCCGCCCTACCCCAACGCTCATTACCCGGTAGATAACGGGCACCTGGTGGCCATATTGGTGGAGCAAGGGGCGAGAGTAATCAGTAATCAACATGGCGTCACGAACAGGATGCCTACGGGAGGGTCAGTGCCCGTGGTGTAGTGGGGACCGTGAACAATCTGAGCTTGAGCAATTTCAACACTTACAATTTCACCAAGTGGCCAGCAGACAGTCTGCGAGGCCCACCCTAGATTGGGTTTGTACTATAGAGTCAGGGTCAGGGTCGAAAAGCTATACTACCTCATTAACCCTGCCTGCCGTAGGATGCCTCCTCCACTGCCATCCCACCTTTAAGTGTCAGCCGGCCGATGGTTCCCTGCAACCCCAGTGCACGGGGGTTGCGGAAACTAGTCGGACTGAGACACCGTCAGGCATTTGGAAGGAGTGTAGCCGTATCCTAAAGAAATCCGGGGCCACCGTTTCTAAACTCATACCCCCGCCCCGGGTACAGCCAGGTGATCCTGCCCACGGGTTGCTAGCCCAGTTACTGCAGGAATTAGAGCAGACCAGGCGGACAAAGAAACTTAGACCAGACGAGTTTAAGTCGGAGGACGTGTCCACGGTCTTGTTCAGTGCACTTAACAAAGCGCTGGACCTCTGTGCGGTCCTTCATGGAAGCACTATGTTTGCTGCTAAACAAGCCGCTGCAAGCGGTACCGACAGTGCAGAAAGTGAGATAAGTGGCAAGGAGCAGGAGGACGGGAGTCAGGCTGGTAAAAGCCCACCCCCCTATGAAGCTCCCGCTTCGATCTACCCTGCTCTCCCCCCTGCTCTCCCCTCAGCCCCACCTGCGCCTGAGCAGGAGAGGCAGATGGAGGCAATGCCCGTTGCTATCACCAAAAGTAAGGTGGATTCTAATACAGGCCAGACGGTTACGACCACCGAATGGCGAACCCGCACTAAGGCAGAGTTGAAGGAATTCTTAGCAGATACAAAGCGAAAGGAGGGCGAGGCGCCCCTAGTGTGGCTGGGTCGTCTGGCCCTGGATCACGGGGCAGAGACGGTAGACAGGGACGAAGCCGCTGTTCTGGCTAAAACGTCCAGCTGGGCAGGCGGGTTCACGGGCCACCACCTCTTAAGAAATGGGGTCTGGCCGCTCACCACCCCGGCCGCGGCCGCCATGGCCATGAAAGGCACCCTTAAGGGATTGGTTGTGCCTCCCGGCAGCATAAATACACCCCACGAGATCATCTGGGCTATTGCCGGGGCATCTATCGTACTGTGGGATGCACAAGCGACCTCGTTGAACTTAACCCAGCAACAACAACAGGATCCTGTTCCATTCAATTATGTCGCGGACCCTACCCTGATCCCGGTCACTAGGGACGCAGTGGACTTAGTCATAGATAGCGCACCACCGATTGACACAGGGGGATCCCTATTATTACATGGTTGGGTCGGGGAGCCTCTAATTACCTTATATGAGGCCGTGTCCCGGCTCCGAATGCCACCGACCCCGAAGAATCCCATTTCAGCCCTTCCAGCTGAGAACCCTGTTAATAAGGGTCAGCCTAAACACCCTGAACGAACCAAGGCTGAAAGAGCACTTTTTGGGTTCCTATTACATAAGGGGATCCCCAAGGAGGCACTGCGGAAGATGTCTGATGCCCAACAGCAAGATTTGGGAAAGCAGTTGGGATGGAAGGATTGGGATGACTATTTGAGGACAAAAAACGAGTAGAGGCCGGGTGCGCCCCGGCCTCCACAGAGACTTGGGATGACCGACCATACCACACCCTGTTAGTAGCTGGTCCCAAACCCCCTTACACCCCTGTATCCTTTCTGTTGGACACCGGAGCTCAAATCTCCGTTATAAAACCCGATGTGCCCCACGTACCCACAAGTTCTACTATGTTTGTCCAGGGTCTTAACAGTATTGAAGAAAAGCCTGTAGTCAGCTTCACTTTAATTCATAAGGGGTACAAGCGAAAGGTAAAGGCTTTGTTGGGAGGAACAAATTTGTTGGGGGTTGGGGATATAAAACGATTGCGATTACAAAAACAGGTCTGTCAGGCCCTGCCCGTCGCCCTGTCACCCGATGACCCCCCCCCTTATAGCCCCGAGCTTGTTAATAACAGTTCATGGAAATTTTCCCCTATTCCCACGAAGCCTGAAGGCATCCCCCTCATTAAGCAGCTGCTCGACCAGTTGTTAAAGGAGGGACGGATAGTACAGGCGACCGCGTCCAACTATCTATCTCCCGGCTGGGGAATCCCCAAGCCCGGCAACCCCTCTGAATTTCGATTGGTAATTGATTATAGGCAGGCAAATAGCCGGGTCCGACACCTCCCGTTTGCAGGCCCAGCCACCATTCCAGAAATACGGCAGCAGCTAAGCGATGCCGGTGGGAGGTGGGCCTGCACCCTAGATTTGAAGGATATGTTCTATCAAATCCCTTTGGAGGACAAACCCCAAATCTTAAATTTCGCTTTCCTGGGCGCGCAGTACCAGTGGAAGGTGTGCCCTCAGGGGTTCTGTAATTCCCCAGCCTTGGCAACGGCCGCTCTCGCGAAAACCTTAAAAGGGGTAGAAGCCACTGGGGGCACCACCATTTTAGCCTATGTGGACGACATAATTGTAATTGGGCCCAACGAACACATAGTTCAGCACGTAACTAACGCCGTGGTAGCTGAACTAAAGGCCAATGGGTGGCGAATTAATGAGGCAAAAAGCCACCTTGTGCCCTCTCAAAGCTTTTCCTTCTTAGGCCAACATTATGACCCCTACGACTGTGGCCAACCCACCTCGGGGATTCTAGATCCTTGGGTAACAGACCCACCCGAGAATAAAAAGCAACTGCAGAGACTTTTAGGCCTAATTAATTATCACAGGCACTTCATCCCAGATAAACACCTTGTAGACCTGGAGGTGATCCAGGAACCCCTCTCGTCCAAACGGAGACGGGAAATATGGAGTCCTGAAGCTCAAAAAAGCCTGGAACGAATAGCCACTTGGTTTGCCTCTAACCCACGGCTGGCCCGATACAAAAGGGACTCACCTTTTACCATCACCCTTTTCTTTACACAACATCACTATGGGTACTCAGTATCACAGGACGGGCAACCGGTCTATAACTGGGCCCGACGGCTCAAGGGCCCTCAGTATCGATATGGGCCCATAGGACTCATGTTACTAGCCGCAGGTGAGGCACGCATTTGGGCCCCGCTATCTAGTAAGGGAACCCTGACTGGCCCTGAGGTACACCTCATTCCATGGCTCACGCGGTTGCCCCCTCCCAGTTTTCATGGAACCAGCCTAACGTGGCAACAGCTGTGTTATGTGGGGGAGATCACGTGGCGGGAATGGACGCTTAAATCGCTGCCAAACGATGTCCGATTCCCAATAGCCTCGGAGCCCCTGTGCATAGAAACAAAATATGACCCCTGGATTGTATCTGATGGGGGCACTTCCCCGACCCCCCGGGCAGGTGTCCTCTGTGCTAAATGCGACCACTTCCAGGTTGACCTCCTTCCCCCGGGTTCATCGGCCCAGCATAGCGAAGTTCATGGGGTTCTTCTCGCTGCCCAGCACGTTACCCAGGCCCATTCCGTTTCTGCTCAGGTCGTGCTAGGCATAGACTCACAATTTTGTCTCAGCATCCTCACGGGAGAGGCTAACCCCACAGCATTTACGCCCCTGTGGGAGACTATTTTTGACCTCGTACGTAAGTTCCCACGGCCCTGGTTTGTAACCCATTGCCCGTCACATCGTCCTGACTCTAACCCCCTCCACTCCGAATTGGATCACAGAATGAGGGAAGTTCAGGCACCACCCCAAGTGTGCCTGGGGCAGCAGCCCCAGCTTAACACCGACCCATTCCTCCAATGGCTTCATGAGGATTGGGGGCATTTGCCTAGCGGCCGCCTATACAATCAGTTAGCCCTAGGTGCTCAGGGAAAGCCTGAGGTGCGGCGGCAGGACTGCGAAAGAGTCGTGCAGGCCTGCCTTAAGTGTGCACAAATCAAGTCCCAAAACCGCCCGCGCTACGAGCGGTGGGCGTACGCTGCAGAGTACTTCCCTCCTGGCGCGGTGTGGCAAATAGATTTAATGGGACCCCTACCCGGAGCCCGTCGCCACCCTAAGGCTCTGGTAGTGGTAGATTTGGGCTCCCGTCAAACTCACTGCATTCCCCTGAATACCACCACGGCTGCGGCCGTGGCTGGGGCGCTGCAACAGGTAGCTGCAGCATGGGGTGTGCCCTCCGAGGTTCAAGCAGATGGAGGACCCCCGTTTACCAGCAAACGTTTCGAAGCATTAGTGCTGGGATGGGGGGCTTCCCTCCATATTCACTTGAAGTATCACCCCGAAAGTAACGGTGTTGTAGAGCGGAAAATCGGGGTTCTGAAAACCATGATACGTTCAGTTAATCCCAACGATGACTACAAGGGCTGGAGTGCGCTATTACCCCAGGTTCTTATCTCCCTCAATGCAAACTATTCTCGTTGGCCGGAGATCAGCCCCAGACCTAGAGGTCCCTGGACTCCTGTATATCACCCTGATCAACTAGTCTGGGTGGCTGAGCCACAGGCCTCAGGTCGCCGGGAACCCTACGCCGCACAAATTGTGAGTGCAGGTAAATATCCTAATACCTACACGGTTGTGGATGCCCAGGGCACCCACACCTTGGTCCACCATAACTGGATAAGCAAACGTTCTGAGTCAGGAGCGAACTAACGGGGGCCAATAAGGCCGCCTTCTGTTCTGTCTTACAGTTTGCCATAGCGGCAGGGAGCCAGAACGACGATCGGAGGGGCCCACCTCTGCTGAACCTGAGACGGTATCCTGTGGGCGAAAATGCCCATCACCTTCTGTTTGCAGCCTATTGGATCCAGGAAGCCCTGGGAGGAAACATCGACTTATCTTCGCTGACCTCTGATAACTGCCTTGCATGTTCTAACAAGCTGTCTGTAAATAGGCCTTTGTTTGATTTATTACCGTTAGTGTTTAACTTTAGTAGTATTAATGGTCCCCTTAATTGCTCTTCCCCCTCAGCTCAGTGGCTCCCTACCGCGCAGTGGATAGGTTGCACAAATGACCTTTTTAACCCCATTTCCCCTCTTGTTTTCCCTATTTTTAATAGAACTAGAGCACGCTGCAGGGACCCACTCCCCTTGTCACCGGCACAGAGACCCGTGGCGTCCCACTGTTGGGCATTTTATGGCAGGGAGGAACATAAAAACCGGTCAGACTCACCTCATTGGGTCGGCACGTATCCGAATTGTTCCCAAACCCTTGTCTATGGCAACGTGTCTTACAGTGACGTTGTTATGGATCGGGACACCCCCTCGCCAATAGTCAATACAACTGTCGTGGAAATAGATGTCTGGGCCCCACCCTTTAGCACCTTTTTTAACCCTCTTAAGCACACCTATTTTTATTCTAATTGGGTTTTAAACAGATTACGACCTGGTCATTTCTGGCTATGTGGCGAGGTTGCCTTTGCGGCACTCCCCCCCAACCCCAAGGGCATATGTACTATTGGCTCTCTCCTGATAAAAGGGGGCGGTGTTTATGTCAAGACCTGGCAGCCCAGTTCAGCCGGGAGGGTTCGACGTTCTTGGGGATGGTGGGAGAGGGCGAAAGGGGCGTTGTCCTCTATGGTTTCTTCAGTAGTCTCGTTCAACCCCGTGGGGTACATGTTATTGCGTGAGCAAGTATTATTTCAATCACTGGCTATTGAAACGCTAGCTAATACTACTGCAAAAGGCTTTACTTTAGTTAATCAGCGGCTAGGTGAATTAGCAGATTATACTTTTCAGAATCGCTTAATGATACAATTTTTGTTACAATCACGGGATTTTTGTGAAACCCTTGTATCTATGTATCCCCAGTTTAAAGATAAGTGCTGTATCTCTCTTTCTTCTATTTCTGGAAACTTAACTGAAGTAATTGATGATCTTAAGGCCTTAGGAACCGCTGTGCGTGAGTCCAGAGAGACCTTCCGCTTCTGGTCATGGCTGGAGTGGTTGGGCCTTGGAGCCTATAAGGCTTATTTTCAATCCCTTTTTGTGTCGCTTGTGGTGGGCCTCTGCCTCCTCTGCCTTGGGTGCGCTTTTGTGAAGGCCTGTGTTCGGCGGATGGTGGGAAGTGCCCTTATTGCCTCGGCCACTGAGAAACGTCCGCTCGTAGGGGCGGATGCTGACTCAGACACTGAGGTTTAGGTACGTGGGGCGTTGTCGGCCGGAGCATGGGGGCATGTTAGACCCCCAAGTGGGGCCCCAGGGCCAGACAACGGGTGCTCTGGCCTCCATCCCCCAACGGATTTCTCCCCCACCCCTCAGAACTGCCACTGGTCACGTAGCTGCCCAGAAAGCAGAACTTGCAACAGGAAAAGCAGCCTTGTGGTCAGCCAGCCTGGAGGGACAAAGTTCCCCTGACAACAGTCGCTTCCTGGGTAGGGACGTTGGGGCCCACTGCCTCCCTTGTATGGGCATTTGCCACTCGCGACCCCCCAATTGGCTTATCACAAACTATGACGACAAATTTACTATATATTGCCGGTCCCCTCCCGGGGACGGGCGGAGAGACCCCGAATTCCTGTCGAAACCGTATCCAGGCCTGATCACCCTGAAGGCTCTCTCGGCTCACGCGTTTCCTGAAGCCTAACCGTTTGCCGGCCGTAATGAAACTTTTGTGGTTTGTATGTGTAAGTATAATTAGCTGTTAAGTATTCTGTACTGATAGATAAGAGGCAAAGACTGATTCCAGCCGCCCCGAGACTCCTGCTAGGGGAAACCCGGTGACCAGGAAATCTCGAAAGCAAGGGGGATCAGTTGAGCCTCACAATTTATTTAGGGAAGTTAGTTGCTGCACTTATGATTACTAATCGCACCAATATCACCTCTACTAACCCCTGGAATGATCTAAATAACTATTGGGACTTAGAAAAATACCAGGGCCAGCTTTTATTTGTAATTGCAGTATTTGTATTATTTGCTTTGGTAGTGTGTTGTAAGCCCCAGATGTAACTGATCGTGTTCTCCTTTATCATTATCTGTGATTCATTTAATAAACCCTTATTCTCTTAAACACTAAGAGTGATTGCTTGCGTGCTCTCCGTCGCTACCCGTGGGCACTTGACACCCCCCCCCAGGGCATCCAGTGATCGAACCTCCGCCCTACCCCAACGCTCATTACCCGGTAGATAACGGGCACCTGGTGGCCATATTGGTGGAGCAAGGGGCGAGAGTAATCAGTAATCAACACAACCAAGATATAATATCCACTACTGATCAATTTTCAGTCAATCAGCAGTTCTCACCATTTGCAGATGTAATCAAAGAAGTATAGAAACTCAGATTTAATTGTTGGCCAAAAAAACCCAATAATTCACTAGTATTTAGACATCTGATTGTCTCAGACTTTAAAAAATTGTAGGTGAAATCCTGGCCCAACTCAAGTCAATAGCAGTTTTGCCACTGAATTTCACCATGTATTTTTTTAAAAGTGTCCCTAAGTGTGGTACATTTAAAAGTGTGCCTACATTCCTCAAATGTTGAACTTTCTCTCATATTATGCTCATCCTCTAATCACACCACGCAAAAGAATACATCATCACAATGCATTCTAATTGCTCTATTCTGGCAAAGGATGTTGGGCCAGATTGCCCTCACACTCAGCAATTAACTGTGGCACAAAACTGTTCCCATTCTTAAAAATCTTAATATGGCACTGTGTAGTAGAATTGGCAGGAGGAAAAATACGTCTACTGTCATGATAAGTTGGAGTATTATGTTCCCATTTCTATCAGTCTTTAAAAGCAGAGGACATTCTGAAATGTTTCCAAAAATCAATTCTACATTATTTCAGCACAAACATATTCAAAATTTAATAAAACATTTGAACTCTAGATTCCACATGCTACATATATGCTTCTGCATACTGTGAAATTTGCACTTTGTTCCCAAGGCTAGAGTGGATTTTTTCTACTGTTTTTTAATTGTTCACATGTCAAGCTTAAATGCAGAGTCAGAACCAGTACAGCAGTTAATTTTTCTCCTAAATAACCTAGGGATGTGCAATATGGAGCCAATTTCCACGGGATATGGTAGCTTCTCCATCACTAAATAAAGACTCGATTTCTTACTACAAGATATACTCCAATTCAACCACAAGTTATCAAGCTTGATCCAACAATCACTAGGTGAAGTTGTATGGCATGTGTCCTGCAGAAGGTCAAACTAGACGATTGTATTTGTTCCTTTTGATCTTAAAACCTATGACTTTCCAACACTGACGTTCACTCATTAAAATATACTACTCTGAGTGGTCTGAATTATCACATCTACAAGGTTTTGAATTATTATTATTAAGCAGAACTGATAAAAACAGGGACAAATTTTTCACAAAAAATTACAATTTTTAACTGCATTTTCCATCAATATATTCAAAATTGATTTTTGCCAGTTCTATGAATGAAATAATATATAATAATAAACTATGGCTACTATTATCAGTGTGATCTAGTGGATAGGGCTCTAGGCTGGGAGGCAGGAAACCTAGGTTCTGTTCCCAACTCTGCCACTGACCTGCTGCATGACCTTAGACAAATCACTTTACTTCCCTTGCTCTCTCCTTGATTTGTTTTGTTTATTTAGAAGTAAACTTTTGAGGACAGGAACTCTCTTTTGTTATGTGTGTCACAGTTCCGGGTTGTCTCCTTTGTGGTCTCCTCCAGGGCACCCCTCTAGATCTCAGGACTCCAGCAATCACTGCTCTCCCTCACCCTCTAAATAGGGGATTTAGGCTTGCAGTCTCTACTACAATTCACTGTCATCATAACAGGTCTGACTTTAGTCCAGAACCTGCAGTCTGTTTGTTCCCAGGGACAATGACAGAGTGACCAGTCAGCCTTCATGGAGCCCAGTACGTTTGCTTTAGGATAAAAGAATTATAAAGGACACAAATAATAAAAAAAGATGCAATCTACAGGCATGCTAGGTGTCACCCATATTCCACATGGGAAGCCTGGTAGGTTCCAGTCTTTCAAACTCTTCCAGCAGGATTTTGCCCTCTTGGTTACAATCAAAATTAAGGCCCTGAATCAGTTTATGCTGACTCTTTATGGAAAGCCCTTTCTTTGTCTCCTGGGCCCCTTGAACCCAGTCTGAATGAGTTTATGCAGTTCCTCCCAGGGCTTGGAACTTCTCCGGAGTTGTTTACCTGTTCCAGGATTTTCAGTAATCAGTTCCTGAAGTGAATTTGGTAACCTTCCCCCATGCACATGGGCACTGGGTTTGTATAGTTTTTGAGGGTGCCCAGAATGGATCCAAGCAGAGCCATCCCATCCATAGGACAGACTGTGGCAACCGCTCTGTGCTCTGTGCTTTGGGGGGTCCCGCACTTTAGGGGAACATGGGTCCAGGCCTGCCTGGGTGAGTTAGCTGGGGACCTGGCACTGGCAGCAGCAAGCGACCTGGCCCCAGCCCGCTCTGCTCAGCCCTGCCTGTCCTACTGGCTCCAGGCGTTGCTCAGGGGGAGAGGGCAGAAGCCGGAAAGAAGCGGGGCATGGGCTTTGAGAGAAGGGGTGGAATGGGGGCAGGAAGGGAGTGGAGCAGGGGTGGGAAGAGGCGGGACAGGGGCTTGTGGGGAGGGGTGGAGTGGGGGTAGGGCAGGGGCAGAGCAGGCGTGGGAAGAGGCAGGGCAGGGTGGAGCAGAACAAATCAGGGTGGGCTGGGGCCGGGTTGCTCACTGCTGCCAGTGCTAGGTCTCCAACTACCCCCCAGGCTGCCCTGGACTCCACATCCCCCTGAAGCGCAGGGGCCCACAAATCATGGGGCCCAGGCAGTTGCCCGGTCCATCCCATGGACAGGACGGCTCTGAAAATATAAGCCCAAACATTGGTGGAGCTTGGCCCATGTTCCTGAATATTGGTGGACCACCATATAACTCGCTGCCTATGCCCATACAGCTAGAATACAATCCCTGGCCCATAAATAACATTTATAAAATTGATAGAATAATCTGAAAGATATTGCTTGTGTCTGTTATATCTGGCACAATGTGTTTGTACAGCGTCTAGCACAGTGGGGCCTGACCTTGTGGAAGAACTGAGTTTTGGGGAAGAACTGAAATAACAACAGTTTAATGCCTCTGTGGATCAAAACCATGACACGATTAAAGAGTGGCATAGAGAAATGTGCACAGAGAAGTTTGTGAGAGATACATCACTGGCACAACCAAGGGAATGGAGGATGACAGGATAAAACTTTAGGGTTCTGTACCATTTTAATTATCTTGAACCACTCTCTCTCTTTTAGCCCTCAGTTTAAGCTTTTACTCCACGTCTATGGCAGGCTGAAGAGTCCAATTTCAGCAAAGGTGAGGAATCTGATCCCTAGCAATCATACCATGATGGCGTTTATTTTGTGAAGCCAGTAGAGAAGAGCCCACAGAAATCCAAATGTGGAAGTGGCCAGCCTGTTCCTCCTGCATTAAGGGATAATCTCCTACCTAGAGCACAGGCTCTTCCGGGCTGTCACTGCAGTGATGTTTGTGTTGCCATGCAAAAATCATCCTCTTGTGACAGAAATATTATCTCACCGTGTTGTGGTGTGCCATCAAGATGTTACCAACAGTGAATTAATTAAAAGTTCTGGGTAACAGAGCATATTGCTCCTTTAAGACAGAGACCAGGTCTAGCACTATCTTGACCCTGGTTTTCGCCAGGGTTGGGACATTCTGGGAGTTGTAGTCTGGGAATTGCGGACTACCACAGCAAGGCATGCTGGGAAAGGGAGCTAATGTATATAAGCAGCTCTGATTCCTCATCACATGAAAAGACTAGGAAGAAGTAGGAGCTCCTATAAAGAACATGGCTGGACTTAAGATAGAGGGCAGGGAAGTTTGCAGGATATTGACACAGACCTGCTGTGGAGAAACTGCGACCTCAGAAATTAGTCCGAGGGAAGAATTTTGTTTTCTTTGGGCTTTTGTTGTGTATTTGACTGGTGAGCCTGTGCCCTGAGAAGTAGTTTAGCTTGCCAAGGGAGCAATTCATGGACAGATCCCAAGAGAACAGAATGTAAGGGACTTTTTAGTTGGTCACACATTATCCCAGGAAGTGGTGAAGGAAGTGGCTTTGGAGAAACAAATGCAGATAGTCTGAGGCTCAGCAGTAACAACTGATTCCAGTCCTGGAGCCTGAGGCTACAGCTCCCTGGTGGGAGGGAACCTGTACCATGGTGACTTGTATACTGGCTCATAGAGTTGTAGACTCTAAGGTCAAAAGGGATTATCATGATCATCTAGTCTGACCTCCTGTACATTGCAGGCCACAATACCTCACCCATCCATTCCTGGAATAGGCCCCTAACTTCTGGCTGAGTTACTGAAGTCCTCAAATCAGGGTTTAAAGATTTCACGGTACAGAGAATCCACCATTTACACTAGTTTAAACATACAAGTGACCTGTGCCTCATGCTGCAGAGGAATGCGAAACCCCCACAATCTAAATATGGCGATCAGTTAAACCCTGAGTATGTGAGCAAGACCCATCGGCCAGACACCTGGAAAAGAATCCTCTGTAAAAACTCAGAGCTCTCCCCATCTAGTGTCCCATAACCGGATGTTGGAGATATTTGCTGCTGGAAGTCACAGATTGGCTACATGGCATTATTGGCAGTCTCATCATACCACCCCCTCCATAAACTTATCAAGCTCAGTCTAGAAGCCAGTCAGATTTTCTTCCCCCCATTGCTCCACTAGGAAGGCTGTTCCAGAACTTCACTTCTCTGATGGTTGAAAACCTTCGCTTAATTTCAAGCCTAAAGTTGTTGATGGCCAATTTATATCCATTTGTTCTTGGGTCCACCATGGCACTCAACTTAAATAACTCCTCTCCCTCCCTGGTATGTATCCCTCTGATGAATTTATATAGAGCAATTCTATCTCCCCTCAGACGTCTTTTATTCGGCTCAAAAAGCCAAGCTCTTTGCATCTCCTCTCATAAGGTACATTTCCATTCCTCAGATCATCCTAGCAGCCCTCCTCTGCACCTGTTCCAGTTTGAATCCATCTTTCTTAAACATGGGAGACAAGAATCGCACACACTATTGCAGATGAGGTTTCACCAGTGCCTTTTATAATGATACTAACACTTCCCAGTCTCTACCAGAAATACCTAGCCTGATGCATCCTAGGATTGCATTAGCCTTTTTCACGGCTATATCACATTGGCAGCTCATAGTCATCCTGTGATCAACCAATAAACCAAGGTTTATCTCCTCCTCTGACACTTCCAACTGATATGGCCCCAGTTTATAGGAAAATTCTTGTTGTTAGTCCCTGGGATTGCTAGGGTTCAGAGTTCATGTGGCATTATAATGAATGGGGTAGTTCACACTTTTCTTTGCCCTACTATTTCCCTTTATCTCTCTGAGGAGCCAGAAAAATGAGACAACACTGTATTCACTCAAAATCTGATTACCTCTGTCCCCATAGGGTCTAGACACTTAATTTAAAAAAAAAAAAAGCCTAAATTCTGCAGGAAATAATGGGGCCAACAGAAAAGTCCCGATCCCTGGCCCAGCTCTGATTTTAACTGCCCTATGCGTGTATCTTGTTGAAATGTTTACAATCATATAATGAACTGAGTTGGGAATCTTGGATGCAGGCAGACCCCACTCTTTGATGGTAAACACTCCACTTACTTCTGCCTGCACTACAGATGTGATTCACCTCCCCAAATGGGGATTACTAGCTGCTGCTCTAAGTTGGAAACAATCAGGGGAAGGCAGGTCACTCTGGAAGGTTAGCCCAGGTACAGGGAAGAATTAGCATAATGCCAGTAGTGTGCTAAAGTGCAGAGGGTGGGCCAAGGGCAGAAATAAAATTATCAGGAAGAATGAAGCTGAGAAACTACTATGGAAATGGAAGGAGTTATTGGTTGCCAGAAGAAGAAAGAAAGGGAGAAAGCGAGGAGGAGGATGGAGTGAGGCAGGACTTCTGCCAGATTAAGGAGAGAGTATAGGAATTTACTTGCCTCCACTCTTTCAGGAGACAGAACAAAACATGAATAAAATTTGCTTCAGTGCTCAAACAATTTAAGCAGAATTTACCCTCAATGCCTCATAAATCACCGACTTTTCTAAAAACAACCCCAACCAATAGAAATATTTTACCAGATTATTTAGTGGTTTCAACAGAATAATACATATCAGCTCACATCAGATATATGGCCTTTATAATTCACTTCTCAATGATAGGTCTTCCACTACAAGTGGGATTAGTGTGTAATCCTGTTTTAGCTCATTTTAATGCTCTAGAGCCTTGTTAACCTTATGTTGGCTCTTACATAGACATACATAACTCAGGTTTGTTCATTGTAGTACAGAACATCACAGTTTCTGTACAGTGCAAAGCAATCAAGGTTACCTTGGTTGCAGTTGCCATTATTCTTACCTACATAAGAACCATCATGGGCAGGCGGTGCATTTGAGCATGTGGTGCAAGCAACTGACAGCCCTCAGGGATAGTGGATGCAAGAGTGGTGCACTGGAGGAACAAAGGGAAACAGAGAGGTACGTAAATGTTCAGGGACACAGTAGAGATGTCCTATCTCCTGTCTGACTGTCCCTGGGCTGTTAAAGAAGATGAAAGTCTCAAGACAGGAAAGCATCAATCTGGAGCAGAGGGAAACGATCCCATAGTCAGGACCCACCTTCCAGATGATGGCATGGTATCCACTTGCACTGACGATACCCTTCCAGGGGCAATTATTAAGAAGAGACAGGTAATAATAGTAGGGGATTGATTATTAGAAATATAGATAGTTGGGTTTGTGATAACTGGGAGAGCTTCATAGTGAATTGCCTTCCGAGTAGGAAAGCAGCAGATCTCTTGAGACATGTAAATAGCCTTCTATGTAGTGCTGAGGAGAAGCCAGTGGTGCTGAGGAGAAGTCAGTGGTGCTGGTACCAGTGACATAGGGAAAGGGAGGAGAGAGGTCCTGGAGGCCAAATGTAGGTTGCTACGTAAGAGACTGAAGTCCAGGACCTCTATGGTAGCATTCCTACAACTACCATAATGTGGGTATATAATTGGTTGAAAAACCATTCCCAGAGAGTAATCAGTGGTTCACAGTCAAGCTGGAAGGGCATATCAAATGGGTATTTCAGGGATCAGTTCTGGGTCTGGTTCTGTTCAATATCTTCATCAATGCTTTAGATAATGGCATAAAGGGTACACTTACAAAATTTGCAGACAATATCAAGATGAGAGGAATTGCAAGTGCTTTGGAGGACAGGATTAAAATTCAAAATGATTTGGACAAACTGGAGAAATGGTCTAAAATAAATAGGATGAAATTCAGTAAGGACAAATGCAAAGCACTCCACTTAGAAATGAACAGTCAGTTGCACACATACAAAATGGGAAATGACTGCCTAGGAAGGAGCAACTGAATATTGACAACATATACAAGTGCATCTGTACAAATGTTAGAAGTCTAATGCTAAAATAGGTGAACTAGAGGCCCTGGTATTAAATGAGGATATTGATATAAGAGGCATCACAGAAACATGGTGGAATGAGAATAATCATTGGGTTATGGTAATACCAGGGTATACACTATATATGAACGATAGAGTAGGTTGCGCTGGTGGGGAAGTGGCACTATATGTGAAAGACTCAAATAATGTAAAAATCTTACATGAAACAAATTGTACCATTGAACCTCTATGAATAGAAATTCCATGTTTAAATAAGAAGAGTATAGCAGTAAGAATACATTCCTGACCACCTGACCGGGGTGGTGACAGTGTCTGTTAAATTCCAAAGATATTAAGAGAGGTTACAAAAGCAGAAAGCACAATAATACTAGGTTTCAGAATAGCAGACGTGTTAGTCTGTATCTGCAAAAAGAACAGGAGTACTTGTGGCACCTTAGAGACTAACAAATTTATTTCAGCATAAGCTTTCGTGGGCTACAGCCCACTTCTTCAGATGCATAGAATGGAACACACAGACAGGAGATAATTATACATACAGAGAACATGAAAAGGTGGAAGTATTCATACCAACTGGAAGAATCTAATCAATTGAGATGAGCTATAATACTGGGTGATTTCAGCAATCCCCTTATTAACTGGGTACATGTTACCTCAGGACGCGATGTAGAGATAACATATTCAGACACTGAAAACGACTGCTTCATGGAGCAGCTAGTCCTGGAACCCACAGACGCAATTCTTGATTTAGTCCTAAGTGAAGCACAGGATCTGGTCCACGATGTAACGATAGCTGAACTGCTTGGTAATAGTGACCATAATGTAATTCAATTTCACATCCTTGTAGATCAAACACCAGAAAAACCCTCCCCAGTAACATTTAACTTTAAAAAAGGGCCCTATACAAGAACGAGGATGCTTGTTAGAGGGAAATTAAAAGAAGCTGTCACAAGGGTTAAATGCCTGTAAGCAGCATGGAAACTATTTAAAAATATCATAATAGAGGCTCAGACTAAATGCATACCCCAAATCAGAAGACAATAAGATGACCAAAAGAATAACCATGGCTAAACAGCGTGCAATAGAGCCTGTTAGAGGCAAAAAGGCATACTTTAAAATTTGGAAGTCAAAACCTAGTGAGGATAATAGGAAGGTGCACACACACTGGCAGGATAAGGGTAAAAGTATAATAAGGCAGGCCAAGAAAGAATTTGAGAAGCAACTTGCTAAAGATGCAAAAACTAACAGTAAGATATTTTGAAAGTAAATTAAAGGTTGGAACCCTGTCAAATAGGAAGTGGGGCCAGTAGGTGACCAAGGTGTTAAAGGAGCACCTATGGAAGATAAAACAACTGCAGAGAAGCTAAATGAATTCTTTGCATCGGACTTCACTGCAGAGGATGTGGGGGAGATAGCCTCATCAGAGCTTTCCTTCTAAGTACGGTCCCACACTGATGTATCAATGAAAGACGTTACAGAACAAACTGATAAATTAAACAGTAATAGGACCAGATGATATTTACCCAGGAGTACTAAAGGAACTGCAATAAGAAATTGCAGCACTACTAATGGTAATATGTATCCTATCACTCAAACAAGCCTCTGTACCAGATGATACAGTGGTCAGATAGCTTTTTCAAACCAAAGTAATGTTTAATCTGAATAGCAGGAACAAAGCATAACACAAGAGACAAAGGACCGTAGCAATCTATATGCATATCTGTTTCACCCAAAGCTTACCATCTCCTAGAAGCTTTGGCAGACTCAGTTGCTTCAGACCCATGCCACAGGACCTGTCTATTTGTCTGTGTCAGTCTGCTCCTCATGAGCTGCCCTGAACAACTGCCTTGCCCTCTTTTAGAGATTCACCTTTTAACCATTTCAGTTCTTTTGATCTGTCTGTTCTCAGCCTTAGCAAAACAGCTGTGTAACTTTGCCAGGGTCTGCAAATAGCATCTTCACAGCTAATAACTCAGATATTTGTTCTTTAACCTCCTGACTTATTTACCAAGGTATCTTATTTGGACTCGTTGTTAACTTCTTGCTAGTTTTCTGATAGCTCTGCTATTAATTAACCCTACCTGTATTTATGGTCTATATTCTAAATTAGTCAGATAATAAATGTTTCCCAGGACCCTGTCACATTCAGGTTTCATAAATTAATACAGATCAGTCCCTTGTCCTTCACAGAGAGAAAACAGTGGATGATGACCACTGCTCCTTCCCAGTGAATAAGACGGAGAATATCTTATTGCCCTTATATAAATCCATGATATGGCCACATCTTGAATACTGCATACAGATATGGTCTCCTCATCTCAAAAAAGATATACTGGCACTAGAAAAGGTTCAGAGAAAGGCAACTAAAATAATTAAGGGGTTGAAACGGATCCCATATGAGGAGAGATTAAAGAGGCTAGGACTTTTCAGCTTGGAAAAGAAGAAACTAAGAGGGGATAGGATAGATGTATATAAAATCATGAGTGGTGCGGAGAAAGTGAATAAGGAAAAGTTATTTACTTGTTCCCATAATATAAGAACTAGGGGCCACCAAATGAAATTAATGGACAGCAGGTTTAAAACAAATAAAAGGAAGTTCTTCTTCACACAGCACACAGTCAACCTGTGGAACTCCTTGCCTGGGGAGGTTGTGAAGGCTAGGACTATAACAGGGTTTAAAAGAGAACTAGATAAATTCATGGAGGTTAAGTCCATTAATGGCTATTAGCCAGGATGGGTAAGGCATGGTGTTCCTAGACTCTGTTTGTCAGAGGGTGGAGATGGATGGCAGGAGAGAGATCACTTGATCATTACCTGTTAGAGTCACTCCCTCTGGGATACCTGGCATTGGCCACTGTCGGTAGACAGGATACTGGGCTGGACGGACCTTTGGTCTGATCCAGTATGGCCATTCTTATGTTCTTACGTTGAAGCCACACAGTCACAGATCAACCAGTCATTCCCCAGCTGTTCCGTCAGTTTGCCCAGTACTACTGTGATGAATCCCCCATTGCACTTCTACATCATGTGGAGCCTTCTGTGACAGGACAGGAAGATGCTGGATTTCATTCCATGAGCCAAGCTCTGCCGGACTTATGCCCCGTGGGACACCACTGTTCTCAATGACATTACAGGCTGTATTATTCAGGGCTAATTATTTTCCCTCTGTGTTTAGCAATATTTTATAATGGGCACGAGCATTATCTCACAAGACTAATGTCAGGTAAGCACATATTTTTCAAATATCTTCCTTTCCAAAGAGGAAAATACATATAATTTGCTCAACTCTGATAGACTGTAAACAGATTAGATAACCTCCTCCCTCTTAAAGAGATTTTTACACATACATGTTTCAAATGGGTGAATTCTGATTTAATGTATTTAGAACAAGACACTCATAATGAAATTGAGGTGCTGAACACACAAAAGGGAAAGGACCCAAGGGCCCTTAAAATAGCATCTTTGCATGCACCTCTCTTACAATGTACTAGAGTAGCTAAGCTGCTCCAGAGTCCAGGTCTCTCTCAAGCTAGTCCACACCAATCCACAGTGCTGACATTGTCAGAGTGGAATGCCGTTTAAAATTAAGCTCTGTAGTAAAATCCTTTCACACCAGATTTGTAGGCTCTAGGGTCTCTGCCAACTTGTTCAAGAATCAAATTGTAAAAACACACCACAGTGACCTATTTACATTCTGCTAAACAAAAGTTTACTTCATATGCCCTCACTGGTCTGGGACTGCACCCCAGAACGTCACAACAGCACCTCCATGAGGCAGGTAAACATACTATTTCACAGATGGATAAACGGAAACACAGAGAGGGTAAGGCCAATCTTTTGTTAGGCATCTCAGTCCATATACAGACACCTATATAAGTACCCTGATATTACAAAGGTGCTGAGCATTTGTCTCTTCCTAAAGTCAGTGGGAGCTGCAGATGCTCAACCCCTCTGCAAATCAGGCTGCTTATACAGATGAATTTAGGTGCCTAACTTTGGGCACCCACGTTTGCAAAGGTAGGCCTAAGTAACTAAATAACAAGTCACACAGCAAGGCAGTGGCAGATTTGGAGTTTTTATAATTTAACATTTATTTTTGGAAGTTCCTTCAATACACAAAAGGAATCATGATCTCCTCATGAAAGACCTCATAGCTAAAAACAGAACTCAGGAATCTCGAATCCCTGTTTAAGTCACTAGAAAGGTGGCTTCCCACACAGTAAAAAAAGACAAAATGAAATTAAAAGAGAAACACGCCATGGCAAGAGGTTGTACTGCAGATCAGGGTTATCTAATGTAAGGAGTACTTTTGAGGGGAAAATATAAACTGTAGTTACTCACCTACGATGAGTAAGAAAACTACCACTGACATGTCCCGAGCCATCACATCCTGGAGTTGGACATGACATACCTTCCGTCTTCACTGACTTCCAAGAGAACTGCGAGCCATTTAAGTACCCATCCTTCTGCCTTTTGGCAGCTAGAGGGCACCCTGATGCACTGCGATGGGATGCATACTTTCCAGTTATATGACCCTGACCATCACAACCAGGAACTGGACATCTGGATAGCAGATAGATGAGATAAACTTTATTGTCTTGCCATCATATACCTGGTAGCCTCTACAACAAAGTCAAAATAAACCTGACATGAAAAGAAAAGAACAATCATGCTCTATGGACTTCAAAAAAATCACCAAAAATACCCCAATGGAATAGTCAAACATGTGAACCTAGAAGAACTTTGTTAATCAGAAAAAGATTTGCTGTTCTCAGGCTGATAAAAAAATAACCATTCTAATCAATGGCAAAGTCCCAGGCTTTCCACTTACACTGCATATTGGAGAGAAAATAGCAGGGTACATGTTTGAAATGAAGGTGTCTATTATGGTAAATAGCACATTGCGATCAAAGTGATAGTTACTGAGCTTCAGTGACTGAATAATGAAATTTCAAAACTCTAAATTTTTACAATCCCACTTAGCATAGTTCTGTGTGCATTTTAAGAACGTGCATGAAATTTAAAGGTGACACTATAAAATTATGGTAATGTTATAAACACTTAGATATCAGTCAAACCTTTGCCATAGTTAGTACTTCAAAGGGACATTGTCAGATTAAAAATCATGGGCCAAAGCTTCAGAGATTATAAGCACCCACAGATCCTATGAGGGCAGATCGTGAAACGTGGTAAGCGCTCTCACCACTCACTGGTTATTAAATCTCACAGGACTGGGCCCAGAGATACCAATGGAAAGAAGTTTTGGGTGTTCATCAGGTGCTCACTGTTGCTCAAGATCTCCCCCTATATATATTTGGCCCCATTTATTTTTAAGAAACAAATGTTGTTACCTGTGCTAGTAGGTTTAGTTTAGAGTATTAAACACTGAATGTACATTTCGGCATGTTGGTGCTTGATTAAATTTTACAATTTGTGTAGCTTGGACAGTCAGAGTAGTCAATTTCATTGTCTGGTTATCCTACTCTAAACCAATGCTGCAATGTTTGGGATCTGATCCTGAAATGTGCTGAGCAGCCTCCATACTGACTGATGTCAATGGGAGCGGAGGTCATTCCACATCTCCCAAGGAGAAACGCGGGACTATAACAATGTTTAAAAGGGAACTGGATAAATTCATGGTGGCTAAGTCTATAAATGGCTATTAGCCAGGAAGGGTAAAGAATGATGTCCCTCGCCTCTGTTCATCAGAAGATGGAGATGGATGGCAGGAGAGAGATCACTTGATCATTGCCTGTTAGCTTCACTCCCTCCGGGGCATCTGGCATTGGCCACTGTTGGTAGACAGATGCTGGGCTGGATGGACCTTTGGTCTGACCCACTACGGCCGTTCTTATGTTCTTATGTTCTTATTAAAATTTTCGAACTTGGGTGCCTAAAATTAGGCACTTGCTTCCATTTGTAGGCACCCAAATCACTGGCCTCATTTTCAGAGGTGATTCTTCACAACTCCCGTTGACTTCTGAATCCCTTTAAATACTTTGTGCATCAGATGTAGCTAGTCCATAGTGTTTATTCACTGTGTTAACAGAACAAGCCGATGAAGGGCTTGAAGTTTTTTTATTTTTTATTTTCACTTTAAAAAATACAGTTTTTCAAACTTTCCAAATACAAGGGATCAGGTCCTCAGCTGGGTAAATAAGCACGGCTCTTGACCTGAAGTCAAGTCACTGAAGTCAATGGATTTATATCAGTGGAGGATTCAGTCTTTACTAGTCAGAGAACAATTAAATTTCTTTAAGCAAACCACATACAACTGTTTCATTGATTTAAAAACAACTAACTGTGCTCTGTAGTTCAGTATATGTTTGTTCTTGAATTACTATGACAAATATGATAAAGTTCATATTTTTAAAAATCATGCTGTAGATATACCTGATCTTATAATACACACAAAGGTTATTTGACTAGATTTGTACTTACCTAATTGGCTCTTGGTCTTCTTTGTCTTCCTTGCTTTGTGCTATCCTGATTCCACTTTTCTTTGCTCTTGGACAACCTGAGAGACTGAGTGAAAGAACAAGTTTTTAAAAGCAATTCCTCATTTCTGACTATAAGGGCTCTACAAAGGGACATTCTTTGCACATGAAATACTACAGCCTAGATAATACTGTCTTGTTTTCAACAGTTATAGCTCTGATGATTTAAAGAATAAAGACAGCAGGCAATAAAAAACCACAAGGGGGAGCCAAGTATCTAAGATTCTGACTAAAGGCTGGGACTGGGAATACTTTGCACACCACACACACAGCCCCTAAGGAGAGAGAAAGCAGCTTTTCAAATCTCTGTCTAATGATCCCTCCAGCTGACTCAGCAGAAGCAGTGATAGGCTTCAGAAGGAGTGGGATCCAGTGTTCTATGGACAGAAAGATAGCATGTTCTGTGCGAGCTTGAGATGGAAATAAGAATAAGGAGTAAAAGCAGAAAAGATCTCTATCTTTTAAGGGTGGAGTGGGGGAGTTAGAAGGTCTTTTAGGGGATATATTAAGACAGTTAAATTTTCTAACATTTTCCTGCAGAACATGCATTCAGGAATTTGTTAAAGAATCATGGATAATAATATTTCACAGACTACAAAGTTGTGCAATGACTTTCTGGAAAAATATAAGTAATGTAAGCAAGGGAAAATCTAATGAAGCTAACTAGCAAGCTAGGTAAAAGTACTTTTTGCATTAGGCACTGAAAACGTATTCAGCACTATACAAGATGCAAAGAAATATACCTTGTATCCAAAGACCTTCCAGTCTGAGTTCTACTTTACTACATAAAGTATAGTTTATATAAACTCTTTTGCAAGCTTTTCAGCAACTGAGTAAGTTTGCAAAAATTGGGCACATTGGGCTAACCAGTCAGAGTTGAAGGAAAGTTACTTTTACCAGTTGCTATGTGTGTCTGTGACACAAATGTGTACATCTGAAAAAAACAATGCTTAATCTTTAACTCAAACATTATTTTCACCTTCACATATGGATTTGGAAGCTGGAAATCCATCAAAGGTATAAATAGATGTCTAATTGCCTTCAAAAGCAAGTGCCCCAGGAAAACACTAGGTATTAAATGATATGAACTTATAACAAATGCCAGGATTTGTAAGAAAGTTCAACAACTCTTTATCTCCAGAAAAGAAGATGGAAATATCTGGGACATATGTTAAGAATGAAGTCAGAGTGTCTGCCATGGCAGGCATGCCATTGTGCAGGTGGAGGAACATGTAAAAAGGGCTGACCTCAAGAATCCCTCCATCAAACAGTATTTAGGGAGGCAAAATTTATGGGAATAAACAACATATAAGATATACAAGACTGGCCCAGGGTAGACAGGGACAACAGAACCTTGTTTGTGCCCTAAGTGACACCTGATGGCAAGGGAGGACTCAGATGGCTTTTTTTACTGTGGGCCTCACATATTCTGCATCCATTTTTACCAACTACCAAAAATTTCTTGGATACCCAGTTTTCCAGGGGATCTTCAAAGATTGGTATGGGCACTCATCAGGCATCCATTTCTTGCTGACAACTGACATAATTACTACAAGCATCGCAACACACATACACCCAGACACCTGCCTGTGGTAATTAGGACTAGAACATTGGCCCTTCAGCTGCAAGGACAGAGGCCTCTAGCATGAGTTGAAGGAAATCTCCCTTGTCTAACACTAGTAGTAGGTCCCTTATTCACACTATGGGGCAGCCACTAGAGTTCAACACAGTTGTACATAAAATCAGTACATTACCTATATTTAGTAACTCATCCAATCAGCTGTTAGCTGCTTGTTCTTTATGTGGAAATCATCACACTCTCTCTAAACTTCTGTTACAGGTGATTCTTTTAAATCCTTTTCTATACATGAAATCTCTTCTGGATGTCCTGCTGCCCCCTGGAATTCCTCACCTTTTGTCTTCTCTGACACAGTTCTCCATCACTGTCAACAATCTCACTATGTTCTCTGTCCCACAGATATAATGCAGCAACTAGTGACAATGTATGACACTAGTTAGTATGTTAGTATGATACTAACATGTATGAATTATTTAGACAGATATTTAGGAGATCATTTTAACAAGCTTAGGGCATGTTTAAACATTTATCTAGCTTGTTGTTCTTTAAATTACGCCTATATAATACTAATCCTAGCTCTTAAATAGCACTTTTCATGAGTAGATCTCAAAGTTTAGACATCTTGCTCCGATGGTGAAAACGCAACATTATCTCATTATCTGTCTGTTGGTGGATAGTGTGTCGCTTAAAATTAGAGCTGGTTGGGAATTTTCCATCAAGATCTTTCGAGAGAAAATGTGGTTTCCCATAGGAACCTGTTGATTTTGTTGACTTTTTTGGGGAAATTCCTCTTGGGAATATCAAATTAAAAAAAAATTGGGGGTCGGGTCAACCCAATTTGAAAATTTTGGAGTTGTCGAACAAAATCAAAATGGTTCAGTTCTACATTAATATGGGTCTGTCTGAGCAACAGAAAGACAGAAAAAGAATTGGTCACAAGGAGTTAAATGGGTAGGTAAGGAAGGTATGGATATTACTATAAAGATAGTGCCATCTACAAGTCGAAGCACAAAGGGGGCATATGAATGTTTAGAATATGTGGCATGTAATTACCCTGCAATGCCAGCTGCAAGAGTGCCATGCAAACGCCTGTTCTCATCGTAAATAAGAAGCGGGCAGTAAATAAACTTGTTTGTCTTAGCCCACGTCCAGACTAACCCGTGGCATCGGCGGGTTAAAATCGATTGCTCGGGGATCGATATATCGCGTCTAGTCTGGAGGCGATGTATCGATCCCCGAGCGCGCTTACATCGATTCCGGAACTCCATCAACCCGAACGGAGTTCCGGAATCGACACGGAGAGCCGCGGACATCGATGCCGCGCCGTCCAGACGGGTGAGTACCTCGATTTTAGAAATTCGACTTCAGCTACGTTATTCCCGTAGCTGAAGTTGCGTATCTAAAATCGATTTTAATACCTAGTCTGGACGTGGCCTTAGCAATTAGCTGAACAAGAAGTAGACTGTGTGGACTTGTAGGTTTTAAAGTTTTACATTGTTTTGTATTTGAGTGCAGCTATGAGAAAAAATAATAATCCTACATTTGTAAATTGCACTTTCACAATAACGAGATTGCACTACAGTACTTGTATGAGGTGAATTGAAAAATAATATTCTGTTTTTTAGGATGCAAATATTTGTAATGAAAAATAGTAATCTAAAGTGAGCACTGTACACTTTGTATCATGTGTTTTAATTGAAATCAATATATTTGAAAATATAGAAAAACATCCAAAAATATTTATAATACATTTAAATTGGTATTCTATTGTTGTTTAACAGTGCAATTAAAACTGCGATTAATTGTGACTATTGTTTTTAATTAAGTTCATTTGTTTTGCATTAATCGCTTGAGTTAACTGTGATTTACAGCCCTAATTTTTTTGCATCAGTCTTCACTGCCGAGAATGTGGAGAAATACAACCTTTGTGTGATGAATTGGGAGAATCTGAATTCTGTGTGAGATGATGAGCCCTCTGTATGTATCTTTACCAAGTTGCAAACTCCATTTTGAACATGCATTACATCAGCTTGTCTATTGTCTGCTTGCTTCCACATAGGACTGGAATTCCAACAGTGGGTGGCAAAAGGTTAACAAAACACTTAAGTGCCTGACAACTGAAATGTAATGACTCCACATAAAAAAACAGACTCCAAAGGAGAATTGGTTTAGCAGGAGAGAGATCACCTAGCAACAAAGTCATCTGGTAGGACTTTGTGGTCACCTGTTAAGGCTGACCTGAGAATCACCTGGTAGAGGAGACAGGAAGGTTATAAAAATCAGAAGCTGCTATTTTTGCTCTATTTTCAACCATTTGTCACCAGTTTGAGATGAGGGAGGCTGCTACAGGAGCCAGAAGAGGGAGGATCCTGCCTATCTGAACAAAAATGGTTCCTGAAGATTCCCAAGGGAAGGATGAGCTCCCTGCCATCTCAAAAATGAAAGTGTGGAACTAAAGGACATTTACAGAAGAGTGACAAAAATGCTCACTGGCCTGGAAACACATTCCTCTAAAGAGGGATTTACTTTAGAAAGAAGACAAGTAAAAGGGGACATGAAAATAGTATACAAAATACTGAATGATCTAAAGAAGGTAGATTGGGAATTTCTGTTCTCCCTGTCTCATAACACAAGAAGTAGAGGATATACAATTAAATTAAAAGGTGAGAAATTCAAAACCGATACAAAGAAATACTTTTTCACACATGTGATTAAACTATGGAACTCATTGCCACTGGCATTAGTTGAGGCCAAGAATTTAACAAGATTAAAAAAAGAGACTAGATATTTATATTGATATCACGAATATTCAGCACTTTCATAATTAATGATAACAAAAATACTGTATGTGATATTAAACTTCTTGCTTCAGGGCTTAGCCAACCTCCAACCATTAGAGGGCAGGATGAACTAATGGGAAGGCAGATTATCCAACATCTGCTACTGTGGGGTTCTTACACCTTTCTCTGCAGCATCTGGTGCTGGCTACTGTCAGAAACAGGGCACAGGATTAGGCAGATGATGGGTCTGATCCAGGTCTGGAAATTCCTGAGTTTCCCGTGGAATGGAAATTCTATTTTCAACTAGATATCCTTAAAAGGTTATGGGTAAAATCCTGGCTCCATTGAAGTCAATGGGAGTTCTGTTACTGTCTTCAATGGAGCCAGAATTTTCTAAAAATAAAGAAAAATTACTGACAAAAATCTGAATTTTTTGTAAAAGTTTGCAGTTAGTTAAAAAGCTACTTTCCAGTCCCTTCCCTGCCCTCCCCCCCCATATAGTTCAACAAGAATTTTTCTGCTAGCTTTAACAGCAGGTTTCAAGAATGTCATTACAATTCTCATCAATTCCAGATGCCAATGAAGGGCCAAACTCTGCTCTTTGGTGTAAAGCTAGAGTTACTCCACTGACCTGAGTGGAGTAATTCTGTCTTTAGTACTATTCTAGCTGAGAGCAGAATTTTGCCAGAAGTTCTGGTTTAGTTCAGTTTGTTTTTTTCAGAATTATCTAGGTTGCCGGTTAAATGGTGTTATTATTTACTATGCATTCTGCAGTAGTACCAATGCTAAGGTGATCCCATTTTGCTGAGCACTATACAAACACATGTCAAGTTCTTCCTACTTCTTGGCTTCTGTTTGCTGAAGAGAGACTACTATTTTCCTTTCCAAGAAAAATTCTGAATGTTCCAACTTGTGTGGAAGAAGTAACCCATTAATGATACTGAGGCTGATTATGTGTATGACAAATCCTGTCTCTTGTTGTATCTGAAACCTAGACTGTTAGAAGAATTGCCTAGGAAAGCAAAGTACTTTATACTAGATTTACAGCTGGGTGGGTTTGCGAAATTTTTGTGTAGCTTTCATCACACAATCAGAATGAACCATTTAGGCCTTGATTCATGATTCAATGCCTTTTTTTGGCACTATGATATATGAGCAAATTTGAAGACCTTTCAGGTTCTTTAATACCTTTTAAATACATAATTCTGGGTTTATGATTTATTTATTTTTCCTTTGAGAGGAGATTCATTAAGAAAACATGTGACAAATATGAGCCTTTGTTTTAATTTTTTATCCTGTTACAACCAAATGCTATTACAAAGTATACATATTTATTTCATTTTTTAATGTCAAACTAACGCCTCATAAAATAAAACACAGGCTGACAGGCCAAATTCAGCCCTGATGTATGCAGGTGTAACTTCTACATCTTCAAGGGCACTGAATGGCTTTATTGACTAAAATGGAGTTGCACAGGGTTAAACCAGAGTTACATTTGTCTTCAAATTCAGGAATTTGTTATATAGCAGCTATCTGCAATACAAATGATACCCAGACCCGAAGAAGAGTTCTGTGTAACCTCAAAAGCTTGTCTCTCACTTAGAGAAGCTGGTGCACCAAAAGATTCTACTTCACCTACTTTGTCACCCAGACATTCTGGGCAGTCAGTTAAGACAGCAGTATGTCATTGAAATGTTCTTTACAAAAAGGGTTTTAAATCATTGTATCAAGTATAGTCTAAAGAGAAGTGTTACTTAATGAGATTTAAACATGAGGAAAGTAGTGCTAATTTTCAAGGAGAGAATTAGAAATACTAGTTATAGACATACTAAAGTCCATGATATATAACAATTCTTACAGGTTATCAGTTCATTAATTCTTTCATCAATATACTTTCACTAGTCAGTAGTATAGGTCTTGGGCATTCATATGCTGTCATCTCTGAAATGAAGCAACGATGGGCTAGCTTGGTATGTAGATGAAAAACCTCCAATGAAAAGCGAGATCGTTGTGGGAAACGGAGACTCAAAGGGTACGACTATACTACCAGCTAGATCGGCAGGTAGTGTTCGATGTATCGGGGATCGATTTATCGTGTCTCGTTTAGATGTGATAAATCAATTCCCGAATCGATGCCCATACTCCACCTCGGCAGGCCTCGGTAAGCGGAGTCGACTGGGGAGCCGTGGCTCATCACCATGAGGTCAGCCAGGTAAGTAGAACTAAGATACTTCGACTTCAGCTACGCAAATAGTGTAGCTGAAGTTGCATATCTTAGTTCAAACCCCCGCACTAGTGTAGCCCAAAAGTGTCTCCCTCTGAGTTCAGTGCCAGCCCTCCAGCCTGGTGCTCAGGATATGGTGCTAGCAGTGCTTTCTTCCACAAGATGCAAAACCAAGGTTCTGGAGCCTAGTGGTCACTGAAGACCCCATGGTACTTTTCAAGAGTAGGTGTGTAAATCCTAATGACTGGACAAATTCCAGATCAAGTAATTACATTATAGTATATTATTTTTTGAGTCCTTTGGGTGCTGGGACTCTGCAAAAACGAAGGAAAATATTGTCAAATGCACCTATCTAATCCAAATTAGGAAAACAGAACAGTCAGAAACACAAAGCACTGGATAAATCCCAGGAGCACTGTAAAGCACCTTTTTCCTTCCCTCCAGGTGCGCCATACAGTATTGGATTACCTCCCATACATAGCATAAAAGTCCAGATTAATCCCAGGACTCTTGTAAATGTGTCCAATTGTAAACCAAATGTAAACACTGAAGAACTGTGTTTAAAGGAGAGATTTAAGTGAAGGTGGCTGTTGGAAGTGCAAGGAAAGGGAAGTAGTTTCAAGACCCAGATGCAGCAGGTATGAAGGCACTAAAATGGGGCCAGATTGGTCCAGGCTAAGTGGGATGCTGAATGCATAGCAGCTTGTCTGGTAAATGGATTGCATTTTATTTAGCCAGACCATTTGCCAGTTAACTCTCCTCTGCTTCTTCAAAGAGCTGATGGCTGCCTGCTGGTAGCAGAAAACTGGGATGGTTCTATCTCCAAATCAGAACAGTAGTGTCCCTTAAAAAGTAGACCAGAATCATTAACACCCCAGCCCCGGCCCAGGACTTTGACTGTCTAGTCCTTGTTAAAGTGGGCAGGGAGGTGGTGGGCTGTGGCCTCAGCCCTTCCTCTGCACTGTCCACCAGGGCTGGTTCAGTGCAGATAGGGGAACAGGCTGCCCCATCTCAGTGGATTGCACAGCCTGCACATTCCTCTGCATGCCAGGGAGGTCAAGGTGGGACTATGCCACCTAGACAGCTCTATTCCTAGATTTATTACTGATGGGATGGTGTGTGGCCTTGTGCAACTCACCGTGTGTTTACAGTGCTGCAAACAGAGTTGCCTAGACCAGCTAGGGCACAGGGACACTGCACTATTACAGGCCCACACCTGTACGCTTTTTTCTCACTTATGCAACTTCCTAAACAATATTCTTCGCTATTGTTGATGTTCAGTCAGGGCTTGAGGGCTGCTAACGGCCTACGTTCAGTAGAATTACAGTGATTTAATGAGGAAGGGTGAGTGGCGGTAGAACAGGCACACAGGATGACTGCTGTTATAAAAATTGGGCCTACACATTTACCATTATTGTGATATTATTCAGCTGTGAAAAGTGAGTGAAAGTTTATAAAGTGTCACTATAACCTATAGCAACAAATGTTGATGGAAAAAGGTACTAAACGGAGACAGAAAGATTGAATTAGTTAAAAAAAAAAAAAGGGTCTACTGATATAACTCAAGGACCAGGTTGAGATCATGCTTGATATGTAATAAAAGCGTGGAACAAGAAATCAGTGAACCAAAATCAGTGAATTGGAAAATAGGCTTAATTCAGGGGCAAAATAATGAGAAGATGGACTATTCCAGCCATCACTTCCTTATGGGGTCCTAAAAAAAAAAAAGACTTTGAGGAAAATGCCAACAGACTGTGATTCTGCCTGACTGAAACACGTGAGAAGGGTAATGAGTGAGCTTCACCATTATAGCTGCCACTTCCACCATCTTCTGAGACCCCAAACCTTCTTCATCCTAATCCTGAATTATATCTTGACCAGACCAGGCCAGAGACAGTAAGCAGGGCTGGCTCCAGGGGTTTTGTCTCCCCAAGCAGCAAAAAGAAAAAAAGAAAAAAGCCGCGATCACGATCTGCAGCTCTACCGCTGCTTCAGTCTTCGGCAGCAATTCGGCGCTTGGTCATTCGCTCCAAGAGGGACAGAGGGACCTGCCTCCAAATTGCCGCCGAAGACCCGGACGTGCCGCCCCTCACCATTGGCCGCCCCAAGCAGCTACTTGCTGGGCTGGTGCCTGGAGCCGGCCCTGAGAGTAAGCTAGATGACATCGTCATATTCACCGGCTTTGGCTACATCCCAAATACCACCTTGGATGTGAGACGTTGTACTCCCCGTCTCCCCATGTGTCTTTTTCCTTCCCTACCTTATTTCTTCTTTTTTCTATCTCTCTCCTTTTTCATTCTGTCTAATAAATGTCTGGCTTAGCTGGCCACAACTACATATATTGCTCTTGGCCTGTGACCAGGGAGACAACTAAATGCAGTGCCCCAGACAGCCCAATGCTGGTACAAGTTTACCAGGTCTTGGAGTGGTTGATAAGGCCATGTGCTGTGCCTGTGTTTTTCCAGCAGTGAGGTTGCAAGTGAGAGTCAACACCAAAGACAGACACTGCACTTTCTATCTTTGCTGTTCTTTTCTTTCTCCTTTTGCGTGTTTGTCTTATTTTGTCTTAAAGGAAACAGGATCGGACTTTAACAACAATAACAACAGCTCTAGCCCATCGGAACTAACTTCTATTTCCTTCAAAAGGACAGTTGCCTCCATCTCTGATACCTCCTAAAAGACTGTTAAACAAAGGAGATTTTCCTTCTAAAAACTCTTTCCACCTAAAGTGAAAGGGAACAAGGATGCTGTTAAAATGAAAGCCTTATTTAATACTTTACATTTCAGATGCTTTAGCTGTTTTTCATTCTCTTCTGTATCTTTAATTAAAGGTTAAAACAATTTTTATTTATGTGTTTGTGTAACCCACACACCTTCTGGGTGTGATGTTCTGTCCCATCTAGTGGCACTGAGACCACTTAAAGAGACAGATAAAATGAGTCTGCTCTACAGACTGAGTTAACAGGCAGTTGCCTTTTAGCTCATGTGGTAAAGCACTAAGCTCCAAAGGTCCCCAGTTTGATTCCGCCCGCCAACAGCCACGGTCTCTCAGCATTACATCTGTACTAAGTAGGCTTAGGTCTCTATACCAGTGGCTCTCAGTCAGGGGTTCACGTACCCCTGGGGGTACTCAGAGGTCTTCTAGGGGGTACATCAACTTAGCTATATATTTATCTACTTCTACAACAGAATACATAAAAAGCACTAGCGAAGTCAGTACAAACTAAAATTTCATACAGATAAAATGAAAAGTAAGCAATTTTTGTGTAATAACATGCTGTGACATTTTTGTACTTTCATGTCTGATTTTGTAAGCAAGTGGTTTTTAAGTCCGGTGAAACTTGGGGTATGTAAGACAAATCAGACTCCTGAAAGGGGCACAGTAGTCTGGAAAGGTTGAGAATCCCTGCTCTATACCAAACCGTGATCTTGTATGGCACTGTTTAATGTTGGACACTGAATGGGTTGTATTAACACCTTTAACTATTTATTCCCTCTAAATTAATACAACAATGCACACGCTCTGCAGAGAATTGAGCTACACATCAGCTCACAATAGCCCATTGTGGAAAAGGGCTTGGTGGTGGGGTATGGCTACTGGATTCAAATTTATGCAAAGGCCACAAACACTCGAACAGAATTAACACAGGGATCTTAGTCCTTATTTCCAGGACTGGATTAAAGTCACAGAAGTGAGGCAGAGTTGCCTTGTGCCTTTTCTGTGGGTTGAGGTATATTCTCTTCCCCCACAACTTCTTCATAGTCCCGTTAATTTTATTTAATGTTATTAATTCTTTCCTTTTTTCTCCAACTGACTAGATGACTTCTGAGACTGGCCACAAGACAATAGCTCTCACTTGTACCATAATGCAAAAGAATCTTCAAATTGAATTAGCAGATTCAGGAAGTTTGCGGCCAACTGATTTGGCAAAGCACTCCAACGCCAATCTTCATAGTAATCTGAATTTAAGAGTTCTTTGGTGTTTACTGTTGTGCGTACATTATTTTTCAAAAGTGACACAGACACATAGGAGCCTATGGGCTTGTGTACACTTAAAATGCTACAGTGGCACAGCCGTATCATTGCTGCTGTGCTGCTGTAGTGCTTCAGTGTAGTCACTACTACCCTGGTGTTGATAATCCACGGCCCTGAGAGGTGCTAGCTAGGTCAACAGAATAATTCTGTCTACACCAGGGGTTAGGGAAGTTTAACTAAGTCTCTCACGGGGGTGGATTTTTCACATCCCTGAGAGAGGTAGCTATACCAATGTAAATTCCTAGCACAGATCAGATCTTTTTTATTGACTTTCAATGAGATTTAGACCCTAAATGCCTAAAAGCCAGATTTTTAAATGCACTTAGGCGCCAAAAGATGCAGCTAGGTCCCTAGTGGAATTTTTTTAAAAAGCAACTAGACTTTTAAATCCTACAAGGCACTTATCTGCATTATTAGGTCCCACATACCTTTTAAATTTGGCCCTCAGTCACTTTTGAAAAGGTAATATAGGCTCCTAACTCACTTAGGTGATTTTAAACTTTTTACACCTTGTGTTTTTTAAGCAACAAACAGTCATGTGGCACATTATAGATGTATTGGAGCATGAGCTTTCGTGGGTGAATACCCACTTCATCAGATGTATTGGAGCATGAGCTTTCGTGGGTGAATACCCACTTCATCAGATGCAACTTTTTTGAGGTAACCTTTATTTTTGAAATTAAATTATTTTTAAAGGGAATTTAATCATTATTGTGATTTAGTTGTCATTTGTCCTGAACCCAATGGTGTGGCAGATTCCTTCATGTCTGTGTTTCGCTGATGTTTTGGCTTTAAACTACTTTTCTCACTTACACCAGTTTCACACTGCTGTATCTCTACTGGCTTCAACAGAGTCCCTGCTGGTTTGCACCTATGCGAGCAGATAATCAGGCCCAATAGCATTAACTTTAATAGGAGAAGGAATTGGCTATACTACCAACCCTGGGCCAGACATCATAAGGTACGTTCCTGTTACTAAATATAAAGCAGCTTTTCTCACCTTACTGTGTTTCATACACATAATGGAGGTGGCACTAACTACTCAGCATTTACCACTCCCTAGTTACTATACTACCATAGTATCTTGTCTTCTGGGAATGGGAAGATACTATTGTTACCTTGATCAACAAATGCAGCATTTCCCTCAGCATCTGATGCAAATGAGTTTAATAAGGCACAGGTAACAGATAACATCCCCCCCCCCACACACACACACCCCCGCACCACAGGTCCCTTGCCCATTTTGTAATCCAACTGAAACATACACGACTTAAAGACCAAAAACTCTCTTTACATACCTTCGATGTGAAGCATAATTCCCAGTAATGTGCCCAGAGCCATCACAACCAGGGGTCGGACACCTAAAATAAATTAAAACAAATATTAAATGGAGTAATTTACTTGGAAGAAATAAAACCCAGACATTAACCGCCCACCAAAAACTCCCTGCTTGGGATGTCGTTTCCACAGGTGCCAGCAAGGGAGACCCCTGCGGGCTTCTTTGGCTCTGCCTCCTCAGAGCTGAATCCCAAAGCAGGGGGTGGAAAAGCTCTCTTCACATGCAAGCAGAAAGCTGTTTGCTTCCAGGCCACCTCCCCACTCAGACAGCATCTGGCCGACACTGGCATTAGAAGGTGAGCAAGGGATTTCCGCAGCTAATTAGCAGCAGCCAGATGTCACCTCACCACAGCCACTGAATATGGAAACAGGTCAGGCCTATGCTGTATTGCCATTTACTAAAATAAGGATAACTTTACACGTTGGGCATCCTGCTACCAAGTACGGTTATTGCTGTAGCCCACCATACGCAGACTCATACAACCGATCTCTTTTTACCAGAGGAAAAGCCTCTGAGAAAGGCCAGGAATGCAGGCAGAGGGGAAAAGGAATACTGCCCTCTTGTGGTCAAATTGCAACCTAACTAACAAACAAACTGGACAAAAGAGCCATTAATGTAATCACGTCCTGTAAAATTTCCAGTGATTATACAGTATTTTAATGAATATAGAAAAAGGTTCTACACAGAGGTGACAGGCATGCACATTACAGAATAAATTAAATTAGAAAGCTTAATTAAAATAAACAGTGTGTATCTGAACTTCTGAACTTGATCTCATAAGATGTATTAACTACAACAAGTGTAATGAATTAGAAGAGAAGCAAAACTACTTTATATAATACAATCAGACAAATATTATACATTTCCAAGATACACAAAGTTTGTGCATTTCTGGACTTCTAACTGTTCTTTAAGAATTCAGTTCAGGAAAGCATCACTATTCAGGATAGTGCTGAGGCATTGTATAAGTCCCAACGTGCTTAAATCTGATCTCCTCAGTTAAGCACATGTTTAAGTGCTTTCCTGAATGGAGGCCTACACTCATACAGATGAGCCCTTTCTCACAAAGGTTTCTGGGGAAATCTAAAACCTTCATAAACTGAAAAATTGAAATAATCAGGAACCTCGGTGTTGTGGAACTCTTATGCCCCGTAAGGCTGAAATTAAATTTCTGTGAAGCTCAAAATCACCTCCTACTGTTGTGGAGTTTCACAGGACTGAAGGTTCAAGGGCATTTGGCACAATCCACAGGGACACAAATTAAACAAGAGTTTCTGTTAACTGGATTTGGGACACACTCTGCACCTGGCAGTGAATTAACTTGCTGTGATAGTGATCAAGAAGAGGCAAGCAACAAGAAATGATACAACCAGAAATAAAACAAATGGCCAGCAGAAGGATTTAATTTCTGATGCACTTTCAGGACATATTCACACAGGAACTGAAACAGAGCTTGGGGGCAGCTGGGTTCCAGGTGAGGAGCCATGTGTAGCTGAGAGCTCTGGCTCTTCACCCCTCCCTTGCACTGCCCTTTTCAGTTGGTGAAAGCGCTCCAGGGGAGGATGTGCACCAGCAACAGGAGGAGGGCAGTGTGAGGTAAGTTGACATAGGTCAACTTAAGTCTGTAGTGAAGACATGCCCTATGAAAATTCATTTGTGTAAAACTTCACCTCTTTCTATTAACTTCATAGGAAAGAGCTTATGAATAAATATGTCAGCAATCTATATGCACTGAGAACCTGTGGAATATCATAGGTTTATTACACTCAAGTAAGTTTCTTGGAACCAGAACAACTTTGGGTGAGCAGGAAGACAATATATCACTCAGACAGTGGTGGCTGGAGACACTGCCTGCAAAAGCCATGAGAAAGTGTTATGGATTTTCAAAAGTGCTCAATGCTAGCCTAACTCTGCTTCTACTGAAGTCAACGGAAACTGCATTAGACCAGCACTGTACACATTTTCAAATACCATCCTATATCTTTAGAGGGAGTAGGTTCATGTATAATGCTCACGAGCAATCTTCCTACACTTTCAGAAAAAGTGTTACCTGTGTATCTTATAATACAGGCTATCCAGCTCCTACCAGGACTCATGCATATGTGGGAAGGGAAAGGAAGGCAGGCAGGCAGGAAATGCCATGTCCCATGCCCAGACCATGCCTTATTTGGTGTGTTCAAGGCTTGAAATGCTAACTTGGGCAAGTACTTGGACTTGGGCAAGTACTGGGTGTAGCATAATAACTGGCTCCTGCACAAGAATTCTGCATGGGAAGGGGCTATCTATTTTATAAACTATTATCTCAAGCACTATTGGTTCCTATGCATTTGTACAGTACCAGGTACACACTGATCCTGATCTTGGTTGAGACCTATAAACAATGCTGTGGTACAAATAATAAACCAAATGATGATATCTAGGTATGATATGCAAACCTATCTCACTTTATTCTTGCTATTTTGTAAGCAATAGATGGCCAAATTCTGCTCGAGCTGTACTTGTGTATCCTAACTAAAGTTACTGGGGATGCTCGGATGGATGTGAGAGTTTGGCTCTATGTTAGGCTGCAAGTTCCTTACTCAACAGTTACACAACTTGGGGGTTCTCCCCGTGCCCCATACCAGACACAGATAATTAGCACACACATTCTGGATTGCATAATTGTTTTAGATAGTGGACATTTTATGTTTAAAACATTAAATGTTTAATGAACATGATTAAAAATAATCTCATTTAAATACTTTATTTCTAAATATTTAGTTTTGTAAATTGAGAAAAATGGGCTCAGAGATCTGGGTTCTATTCTTGGCTCAGTCACTGCCTGAGTTACCTTGGGAAGGTCAATGCATCAATATATGCCTCAGTTTCCCCATGTATAAAATTCATGTATGGAGACATACTTCTTCTGTAAAGTGCTTTGAGACTGGCAAACAAAAAGCACTAAATAAGGGCTAAGCATTACTATCATTCTTTCAGGCTGGCCTCTTTTTTTTCATAAGTATCACAGCCACTATACTTTAGTCAGTTTCTCTTCCTGTTAGAGTCAATTACTTCGATGGAATCTAGATCAGGCTCCTAATACCATCCCATGGGAGTGGACCCTTCATTATCCCATTAATTAAATGTTTGGGCTGAAAGTGTCTTTAAACTTAGGCTCTGAATGTACCCTCCACTTAGATGAGATAGGAGAACATAGATCCATCCAGCTTCCCCACTAGAGCTGTCTGTGGAACCTAGAGTTCCTTTCCTCATTTATCCAAGAGATCAGTAGGGTTGGGAGGCCAGAGCCTCCTCTATAGACCCTCTATCCTCTCTCCCTAAGGGTGCAATATGATAGAAATTGCACACGATGAGTTTCCAGGGTATCTTCACAGAAAGGTATGATTTGCCCCTAACTAACATGATTTGTAAGCAGCACTAATCTGTATCTTGAAGTTAAACCTTTGCACACCCCCATTTGGACACTTATTTCTATGGAAGAGTGGCTTATTTGAGTTTAACTTAAACTGACTCCTAATCGACATGAACTAAACCAAAATAAGCTTTAAAATGAACTGAACTAAGAATGTTCACAGAGCAGTTTGTACCAATTTAACTAAATCAGTTTAAAATCACACCTTTAGTTAAACCAGTTCAGCTTTCTTACACAGACAAGGCTGTATGCTTTTAAAAAGGTCTTTCATATACTGATTTTAGCACTATAATGTTTGTGTAGATTATGCACAGAAATTTAATGGATCATAAAATCAGAAAAGCAGACTTTGACTCCCTCAGGGAACTGATGGTTAAGATCCCCTGGAAGGCTAATATGAGGGGGAAAGGAGTCCAAGAGAGCTGGCTGTATTTTAAAGAAGCCTTTTTGAGGGCACAGGAACAAACCACCCCAATGTGCAGAAAGAATAGCAAATAAGGCAGGTGACGAGCTTGGTTTAACAGAGAAATCTTTGGTGAGTTTATACACAAAAAGGAAGCTTACAAGAAGTGGAAACTTGGACAGATGACTAGGGAGTAGTATAAAGATATTGCCTGAGCATGCAGGGGTATAATCGGAAAGGCCAAAGCACAATTGGAGCTGAAGCTAGCAAGGGATGTGAAGGGTAACAAGAAAGATTTCTACAGGTTTCTACAGGTGTCTATAGCAACAGGAAGGTGGTCAGGGAAAGTGTGAGACCCTTACTGAATGCAGGAGGCAACCTAGTGACAGATTATGTGGAAAAAGCTGAAGTGCTCAATGCTTTTTTTCCCCAGTCTTCACAGACAAGGTCAGCTCCCAGACTGCTGCACTGGGCGCACAATATGGGGAGGAGGTAAGCAGCCATCAGTGGTGAAAGAACAGGGTAAGGACTATTTAGAAAAGCTGGACATGCGCAAGTCCATGGGGCCGGATGCGCTGCAGCCAAGGGTGCTGAGGGAGTCAGCTGATGTGATTGCAGAGCCATTGGCTATTGTTTTTGAAAACTCATGACAATCGGGGTGGTCCCAGACAATTTGAAAAAGGCAAATATAGTGCCCATCTTTAAAAAAGGGAAGGAGGAGAATCTGGGGAACTACAGACCAGTCAGCTTCACCTCTGCCCCTGGAAAAATCATGGAGCAGTTCCTCAAGGAATCCACTTGAAAGCACTTGAAGGAGAGGAAGGTGATCAGGAACAGTTAACATGAATTCACCAAGGACAAGTCATGCCTGACAAACATGATTGCCTTCTACAATGAGATATCTGGCTCTGGGGATATGGGGAAAGCGGTGGATGTGATATACCTTGACTTTAGCAAAGCTTTTGATACTGTCTCCCACAGTATTCTTGCCAGCAAGTTAAAAAAGTATGGATTGGATGATTAGCCTATAAGGTGGATAGAAAGCTGGATAGATTGTTGAGCTCAGCGGGTAGAGATCAATGGCTCGATGTCTAGCTGGCAGCCAGTATCAAGGACCTGGGGATTACAGTGAATGAAAAGCTGGATATGAGCCAACAGTGTGCCCTTGTTGCCAAGAAGGCTAATGGGATATTGGGCTGCATTAGTAGGAACATGGCCAGCAGATCAAGGGAAGTGATTATTCCCCTCTATTCAGCACTGGTGAGGCCACATCTGGAGTACTGCGTCCAGTTTTGGGGCCCTCATTGTAGAAAGGATGTGGGCAAATTGAAGACAGTCCATCTGAGGGCAATGAAAATAATCAGAGGGCTAGGGCACATGACTTACGAGGAGAGGGTGAGGGAACTGGACTTGTTTAGTCTGCCGAAGAGAAGAGTGAGGGGGGATTGAAGCAGGAAGCTGGTGAAGCACTGGAATGAGTTACTTAGGGAGGTAGTGGAATCTCCTTCCTTAGAGGTTTTTAAGGTCAGGCTTGACAAAGCCCTGGCTGGGATGATTTAGTTGGGATTGGTCCTGCTTTGAGCAGGACTAGATGACCTCCTGAGGTCTCTTCCAACCCTAATATTCTATGATTTGATAGCAGCCTTCAAATACCCGAAGGGGGAGGGGGTCCAAGGAGGATGGAGTTTGGCTGTTCTCAGTGATAGCAGATGACAGAACTAAGAGCAATGGTCTCAAGTTGCAGTGGGGGAGTTCTAGGTTGGATATTAGAAAACACTATTTCACTAGGAGGGTGGTGAAGCACTGGAATGGGTTACCTAGGGAGGTGGTGGAATCTCCTTCCATAGAGGTTTTTAAGGTCAGGCTTGACAAAGCCCTGGTTGGGATGATTTAGTTGGGGTTGGTCCTGCTTTGAGCAGTGGGTTGGACTAGATGACCTCCTGAGGTCTCTTCCAACCCTAATCTTCTATGATTCTATGATAAACTTATGCTGGTCTAAATGTACTGCATTTTAATTTGCATTTCAAGTAGATTTTATAAGCAGATATCTACAAATCTCTTAGACCATTAAAATTATGGATCCTCATTTTCAGAAACCAGGACCATGCAAACACCTGCACATTAATTTTACAAGCACGAATACTAGAACATGTAGATGTTTGACTCCATCAACTGCATGTGCAAGTATTAATGCTTGAAAACTGTGAGCATAGGGCTTATATGTTCAAATACAAAAGGAGGTTGGGCAAGGCCCATCTGAAAATCAAACTCACAACAAGGGGAAAAAGGATCAGGTAGCTTTCCTGCTGTACTTAAAAAAAGAATGTAATCAGAAGGTGCAACAAAAGTTTATTTTAGTCTCCAAAATCACAGAATTACTTCATTACAGAAGATTTAGACTATTCTCATCAGGGAAAAAATTAAAGAACTTTGAAACCTAATTACGACCACATAATGCCAGCACTGTTAGCCACTTCACTGCTGAAAAATAATATACCAGGTACATCCAGCAAATACGTTTGTCCAGTGGACTGAGTGTACCTAGTACATCTTAATATCCCATTCATTAGACATGCTATAGGAAACTGCTGCCAGCAGCTGTGAAGGCAACTAAATAAGCTGGGACGGCTGGAGCCAATACTGGTTTTGGGCTTAAAAGACCCATGCAAAAATAATAATTAAAAAAATACAAAAGATAACTATTGCCAGTTTAGCTGACTAAAAATAATAATGAAATAACTTTGACCCTGAATGTACAAGCTTTTCATCTAAGCTTAATGGATGTTTCCCTTAAACTAATGTGCAGTTTAGCAAGTGTTTATCCAACTAGTATCTTACACAAGGGTGCAAAGAGTTTTTCCCTAAACAAAACAGAAAGACACCTCAGTAGTTTTCTCCCTCATTCTTTTGTGCAGATTTGGATGAGTCCTTCTTTTAAAGGTGATTGTCCAAACTAGTAACACCACCTCTAGCCAACAGAACACATCCCTAAATCATGGATTATACTGCTAACCTGCAGTACAATATGCACATTTTACAATTTTTTTCGTTCAAAGATTTTATGACACATGGCAAGGGCTGGATTGACATAACTGAAAACTGAAACGTTTAATTTATCCAGAAAAGAAGCACAGCTCATGCAGGCTTCCTCGATGCCTCAAACTTGAAGGCTCTTTTGGAGTGAGATTCAGCTGAGCTTCAGTAATTCAGTGGATTTCATCTCTGTGCCAGTCAAATCACCTTTGTTCCTGCTCTCAGTGCCAACAGTCTCTCCTAAAAGCAGAGATACCACTAGATGTCTGAAAAGCTGTGTCTCTTTAAAAATACAAATCCAAATAAAAATCATGGAATTACTAAAGCAGGGTCAGATTCACTACATTACTTAATCTCATGAGCACTCCCACAGAATTCACGTGCCTACAGTTAACATGCTTAAGTTCTTTGCTGAGTAGGGGATGATCATGCTTAGCTTTACCATTAAGGCTTTGTGTTCACTAGGGAAAAATGAATTCTTAACTTATGATACCTTGTAGTTTTCACATAAGTTAGCAGGTCAAGGTAAACCCAAAGCTCCCCCATAGTCTTTAACCTGATCTGCTAACTCGTGTGAAAATTACAAACTGCTTTGTGATTTTACCTCACATTAATTGACTCAAGTTAGCTAACTTGAGTTATAAACACTCCTTTTTTTCTCATGAAGCTGCACCCAAAACACACTGCTTTTCTAACCGCATTGTGATCGGTTTGTACACTGTTTACTTTCTCTAATTAGACTGTAAGCCCTTTGGGGCATAGTAGCAATCCGAAACAAAGCCCTAATGACACTTCCTCTTTAGTTCACTGAATGAAATATACAAGAGAGAGAGAAAGGAAAAAGAGCTGTCAAGTGAAGAGGCGGAATTTACTGTAAGGTATGAATTTTTTTGTGTGTGTGTCTGACTGTAGTGCTTCTTGAAGGCAGTGTCTAGTCTCCAGCTAAATTCTCAGTGGATTTACAGCCCTTTACACAGAAGTCTTCTAAGTTATGTTTCATGGCATACACACACAACAGTAAATAGAAACAAAAATACTCTCACTGAAAGGCTGTATTCTAATACTTCTTTATTCAGAATAATACAAAGGGACCCCAAATCAGAGAATCACAAAGCACACTGCTCCCTAAAACAGAGAGGCACAACTCACCCCACTGTACTGTAAGGCTATCTGTCTGCTGACTGACTGCTGCAATGATGAGGCCCAGAAGGAAAGCTTCCCTCTAGAGTCCCAGGCCTGCAAGCAGGACTGGGAAAACCCCATGAAATTTAAAGTGGCAGCTTAAAATTTTAACACAGTTTTCAATATATGACACACTATTTAATTCCAGAACAGGTAAACCACAGATGACAGAAGTACAAGCTTCTCTCCACTCCTCCTCTAGAAGACTCTATCTGACCTGGAGGAGCTACTTCAGGGTTGAGAACACAATTTGCTTTTTGTACTATCTGTTCCTTATCCTTTTTGCTAAGACTGTCACAAGTCTGTCAGTAACAACTGTGATGGTGGTTATCATTATGTGGATTCCTATCCAGCTGGAACTGGACTGAAACCAGACATTCATTACAGTCCTGAACCATCAGCTGAAGGAAACAATGTTCAGTCATTACTGAACTAGCTGTTTCTGAAACAACGTAGAGGTGTAAAGTGCTAAATCCCATTATCAATCTTAAGTGCATCTATAGGCTGTCAATCTCTAATTTAATTCTGTGATGTGGGGGACAGTGCTGGGGTCTTCCCTAAGGAGATCTCTGAAGAAGAGCTGCTCTCTCTTGTAATGCCAATAGGTACACAGAACTTTTCCTTTTCCTCTTCACTTTTGTCTTTTATTTTCATTTATTTTTAGTTGTCTCACCATTACTCTGTTAAATTCTCAGGCACTTCCTGATTCCTAAAGTGTCAATCTCATAGTCCTTAACCCAAGCAAAATTCACTCAATCAGCTTCCTAGAAACAGCACATCCAACCTGTGACTGACCTGCATGAATTTGTTTCCTGTTCATCTCTGCCTCTACCCTGTTCCTTTCCACTGCTCTTTTCTTTCTCCTCTCAGCTCAACTCTCCTTTCCCTCCAGTAATGTTTCTTACTTCTTGTGTCTCTTGTGGTCTCTTTTCTCTTCCTTCTCATATCTAGACTTTTGTTTTGTCCACATTGTCTGCCTTCTGTCCCTGCTCCTCCATCTTTTCCTCTTCTACTTCCTATCATCTTGGTGTCTCTCTTTAATCCTCCCCCCTCCCTTATGCTGTGTTCTTGTCCTTTCTCTTGCTGTCTCTCTTCTTTTGATTCTTTCTTCTCTACCCTTTCTGCCTGATATATTTCTTCTATGTTCTTCCTTCCTCATTGTCTCTTAACTCCTTGCACTATACAACTTTTTCTCCTTCTCTCCTCCACTGCTGTGTCTCTCCATTATCCCTTCTTTCATTGCCCTTGTTGTCCTTCACTCCTTGCTCCCAGTCCATATTATCTCTTCTTCTGCATGCTCTGCCTGAAGAGCATTGCACTTCATTGAAGTGACTTGGCCAACCATAGCACTACCTGCATTATAGGAGGAAACCCTATGTCATTCTGGAATCAGCGTGGTACTTACTATTCTTGACCATCAGGAGTCACAAAGTATGGTTTTCAAAAAAGTGCACAGTACTAGGCTATTCTCTTACTTATGTCAAAGGGAGTTTTCCCATCAACTTCAATGAGAGCAGAACTAGGCCACAGACAGGCATTTTTTGAAAATTCCATTCAAGAGTCCACTTAAACTGGTTTCAAGATGCAACATCAGCTCTGTGGGCCTGGCATTCAGAAAAGGGATATTTCAGTGGATCCTCAGCTCTTAGTTATATGCTCTAGTGTTCAAAATATACCTGCAAAAGTACTTTTTAATCAGAACTCTATTAAAATCATAGGATAATTAAAGTGCACTGCAAGATTAAAAGTGAGTTAATTTCACATTTACATGATGCATTTCTAGAAACTGGGAGGAGCATTCAGTACCGAAATTAGATTTAAAATGTTAAATATTGAGTTTTCTCCTAGGTGAAATCTACCTGGCACCTCTTCTTTGCTGAACACTATAGAGATCACAAGTCTCATTGCACCCAATGGTATAAATGATATCATAAATGCATTAGGCATTCTGGGATAGCTGCATTTGTGTAACTTGAAGGTATCACTTTTAGGGGGAAACATGAGAGTGAGGACACATAAAAGAATGTGCTCTGGGTGACAATAAAGAGAGGCAGCCAAATTATCTTGTGGTGGAATGCGAATGAATGAATAATAGGGAAAATCTTGCCTTTATCTCTGCAATGCTGAGGACCCCCTGGCATTAGAACCAGTGCAGTTCTTCTGTGTTGTGGGGGGGGGCAGAGCAGAGCACTCTCCAATGTGGAATGGAGCCAAGCTCTGCAGGAGAAGATTGCAACAGAGAAAGGTGAAGGAGCAGAAGAAAGTGTGGAGTGGGAGGATTTGCCACCACCCAGTTACTCCAGTCTTCCACTCATAATGGGGCTATGTCAGGGTTGTGGAGCTAGTCCAGCAATTAAACTGAAGTAATCTTGGCAGAGAGGCTCCACTGAGTGGCTTTCTGGCTCTTCTATCTCTGCAGAGAGACTTTTCTCTCTCTCTCTCCCCCTGCCTTTGCTTCCAGAGATCTCCAGCAACTGAATGGTTTTAAGTTGAGGATGACTGACTGCATTTGCTTCTCTTTGAGTGAAATGTAACTTATTACATGATTTTTTTTGCACCTATGCTCTATGTCCTTAGTTCCTGGTGCTATCAGTATAACACTCTTGCTGCGCTACCTACACTGCATGTGTGGGTGAACCAGAACATGATAAAATGTGGCACACTGGCATTTATTATATCTCTGCACTTGAACACACAGACACACATGCTGCTTTTAAAATTAATTATATCTGTTTAGAAAATATTACTGTGCCTTCAGTCACCATTCCTGCATGCTGCTGATTGTCCAGCGGCCAAGACTTGATAGCATGCCAGCAGCTAGTGCCATGGTGCACTGTCCATTGTGCTAACCTCTAGTACCAGGGTGTGCAGCCCAGTATGCCAGCAGCCAAAGGCATGGCACATGCCCAATGTGAAAAGTCTCTGTGCACTGCTCAGTGTGTCCTACTTATGGAGGCTGCCAAACAGAAGTTGTGAATCAGCCCATTTCCTGGGCACCCTGCCCATGCTTCCTGCCTAGCTAGCACTGCCCACCTTTGGGGCAGCAATGCCCAGTTGTAGAGCTCCCTGCAGAGTGGACTTCCTGCCATCAGGCAATGAATCAGTCCCAACACATGGAAAGCCAAAGGTTCATTGTTAAAAGTCTTCCTGTTTTGTGCAAGTTTAATATTTATAAAGTGAGGAAATTATATAAACCAGACAAAGCACTCAAGAATAGACTGTATTCCACAACCCTAGAGGACTACAGTATACCCAGGAGCTAAGTTCTTTGATCGCTAATAGTGCTGTGTTGAAAACCTCAAAACTCAGGTTTTTGCCAATCACACGCAAAAAGTAGCCCTAAAGCAGGGATCAGCAACCTTTGGCACGCGGCCCACCAGGGTAAGCACCCTGGCAGGCCGGGCTGGTTTGTTTACCTGCCGCTTCCGCAGGTTCGGCTGATTGCGCCTCCCACTGGCCGTGGTTTGCCGCTCCAGACCAATGGGGGCTGTTGGAAGCGGCAGACAGCATATCCCTTGGTCTGCGCCGCTTCCCGCAGCCCCCATTGGCCAGGAGCAGCGAACCGCGGCCAGTGGGACCCACAATCGGATGAACCTGCAGACGCAGCAGGTAAACAAACCAGCCCGACCTACCAAGGTGCTTTCTCTGGTGAGCTGCATGCCAAAGGTTGCTGATCCCTGCCCTAACGTGTGGCTGAATGACAGTTTGCTTCTAAATTTTTGCCAGTTAATACGAAATCACAGAGATTGGCAGCATTATGCAGCAGCTGTTGCTTGCACGTGGGCCGCTTCTGGATTTATCCCGTCCCCACCTTCGCACTGGCTGCCTCCTTGCCTCACTGGATACATTCTGAAGCCACACTTTGCTGAGGCCAATGGGGCTCTGTTCTCATGCAGGGGAGCTGGAGCAGTTTTTATAGTGGGGCTGCTAAAGCCATTGAACCAAACCATAAACTCTGTATATGATGGAAATCACTTCAAGACAGGGGTGCAGCAGCATCCTCCAGCACCCTTAGTTCCAGCACCTATATTCCCATGTAGTTTCTGCAGGCTGAGGGAGGCAGATTTGGTCCAGATGTGCATGTGCCTCAGTGGCTGCTCATTTCACAGACCACCAGGTGGTAGCAAGAGACAGGAACTGGGCAAGAGCAGGGCTTTAAGTAAAATCACCCAAATTTCATCCCAAGAAAGTAATTTTTAGATCAAAAAATTGTCTATTGCCAATTCATAATTTTTTTGGTACTAAGGTCTCTCAAAAGTAGCCAAACTAGCAAATAAATTTTTGGGGTTGGCAATAACTACTTGGACCCAAAGTAGCATGAACAAATTTTGCAAGTGTTGCAAGGGAAGGCATGATTCTCTTGGCACATGGAGGATTGGGCCCAGAACTTGAAAATCCCATATACCTCAAACATCCCTAGTATTCCAGTCTAAATCTCTGGTGGTTCTGTGATTCAAATTCTAACAAGGAAAGATTGCAGATTTTTTTTACTGGCAACCTGAAAAGGATTTGAATCTAGTTCCCTATAAGGTGACTGGCACAGTTCATATGTAGTGTGAAAACATAAACACAAAGAGCCATACTCTCTGACTGGGAAGTTCCTCTATTTATTAAGCTCTCCCTGGTCCACTCTGGTAAATGTGAAAGACCAGGAACTCTATAACTCCATTCACTTTCTCTACAATAAAATATTAAAACTTAAATTATAAACCAATATCTGTACTCACAGCAAACCCTCTATTACATGTATTATTTGCTGTTGTCTTGGCATATCTTTCCCTCCTATTTAGGGTGGTTGTTCTTGCACTCCCCAGTTGTGCACTGTTCTTAAATTTGGTCTGACTCTGCCGTTCAGTTACCGCATCAATATTGTCTGACACAGCCCCCCTTATGCTGCCAGCATATAAGTCACATTGCTGTTTGTTTCTTGCATTCTCACTTTTGCTATAGCTTTTGTTAGTATGGGATCTGGAGCTAATGGAAGCTGTGCTGATAAACTGGTGTTTCTTATACCACCAACTATCCTGTCTCTTATTAGTTCTTTAAATGTTTCATATTTGCAATATTCATCCAGACTATGAACTGCAGTAACAAAATCCTCAGCTGTTCCTCCTTGTTCCCGGCACCTCTTATTAAATTTGGCCTAATATTATCTTTGCCTACGAAATGGGCATCAAAAATCTCTTTCACATTGGTGTATTCTTTCTTTTCCTCTTCAGTGATGGACAGTGCACATAGCGTATTATCACCAGCATCACCCATAGCAAACATCAGGGCATTTAACCTAGCATTTCTGTGCTTTCGATATTAAACAGAAGCTATTCAGAAATGCTCAAATCTCCACTCCCAACTAGGCCAGGTGCCTGAGTTTCCAAAATCAAACTTCTCTAACAGAGCCATTTACACTAGGACTCCACTGCTGTCCTGAGACAGGTCTCCGCCTCCTTCCTGCTGTAGTTTTCACAGGTCTCCCTGATTTCCCACTTTCCTCACTCACCACAGTGGCAGCTTGAGATATATGTCTCTTTCCTTTCCTTTACTCTGTCTTTAGAGAAAAGGAGTCATTCACTTCTAACACCATTTAGGACAAAGCGATAAATACAGAACTTCCTGACTGGGAAGTTCCTATATTTATTAAGCTCCCCATGCAATACACCTTTGTCCTCTCTGGTGATTGTGGAAGTGCATGACCCCTCTGAACACTCCAAACTTATTATCAAATGGTTGGTGCTGTTTCAGCAAGTATTTAAGACATTTCAAATGCTAATCCATGAAACACTAACAAAGCCAACACTAAGCATCTTAAAAAGGCACCACTAAGCCCTTCATGGACTTTTGCAGCCAATGAACCAATCCCATGTGAATGCTGGTCCAAACAGGTTTGCAGAAGAACTCCGGGGGAGTGACTTTGCTTCAGTATTCTCACCAAAAATAACATGACTGGATGACTAGCAAACTTACCACAGACAATAAAGGGGAAGAGATCGTCTGACAAATTGAATGAATTCAAATCAGCAGGGCTGGTTGTTATTCACCCAAGGATACTGAAGTGAGCTGAACAGGTCTTTGGAGCCACCTGCAATAATATTTATAAACTCATGGATAACAGGAGAGGTCCTGGAAGACTGGAGGAGGACTAACATAGTGCCCATCTTGAAAAAGGAGGAAAAGGAAGAGCCAAGGAATTATAGATCGGTCAGCCTGACCTTGATACCTGGGAAGCTACTAGAGCTCCTACAGTCAATTTGTGAATGTTTCATTTGGAAGATGAATGGGTAATTACTAGCGGCCAGCATGGATTTACCTAGAACAAATCATGCCACACCACATTGATTTCCTTCTTTGACAGGGTAATTGGTTTGATAGAAAGGGGGAATGCATGGACATAATATACCTGGACTTCAACAAGGTTTTTAACACAGTCTCACATGGCATTCTGATAGGTAAGATGGAGAAACGTGGGCTTGGCAGAACCACCATTAAATGGACATATTATTGATTGAACAACCGCAAACAAAGAGTAACTATTAATGAAATTATGTCAGATTGGAGAGAGGTCTCAAGTGGGGTTCCACAGGGATCTGTTCTGGGTCCAGTGTTGTTTAACATCTTTATTAATGACTTGGATGTTGGAATAGAGAGCATACTGATCATATCTGCAGATGACACAAAGCTAGGGTGGACTGCCAACACTTTGGAGTATAGAGTTAAGATTCACAGGGATCTTGACAAATTAGAGAACTGGGCTATAGTCAACAAAATGAAATTCAACAAAGACAAATGTAAGGTGCTACACTTCGAGAAAAAAAACCAAATGCACAAATACAGAATGCAGGAAAAATGACTTGGCAGCAGCACTGCTGAGAAGGATCTGGGAGTTGTGGTGGATCACAACTTCAACATGAGTCAGCAAGATGATGCTGTTGCAAAAAAAGCAAATGTGATTTTAGGTTGCATTAGGAGAGGCACGGCATGCAAGTCATGGGAGGGGATAGTACTGCTTTACTCGATGCTGGTTAGGCCTTAGCTGGAGTACTGCGTCCAATTTTGGTCACCAGTGTGTAGAAAGGATGTAGAGAAACTGGAAAGGATCCAGAGGTGTGCGACAAAAATGGTCAAAGGGATGGGATGGAAGCCATACACACAAAGGCTGAAGGAACGTGGGTATATTTAGTTTGGAAAAAGGGAGATTAAGAGTGGACATGAAAACAGTCTTCACATACTTGAAAGTCTTCAATAAAAAAGATGGAGAAAAGTTGTTGTCTCTTGCCACTAAGGGCAGGCCAAGAGGCAATGGGTTCATATTATAGCATAGCAGATTTAGATTAAATCTCAGGAAAAACTTCCCAACTGTAAGAACAGTAGAACAATGGAACAGACTGCCTCGATAGGTTGTGGAAGCGCCTTCTCAGGAAATTTTCAAAAGGAAGCTGTATAACCATCTGTCCTGGATGGTATAGGCACAACAAATCCTGCATTTTGGCAGAGGGTTAGAGTAGATGACCCTTGCAGTCCCTTCTAACACTATGGTTCTATGATTCTATAACCGTATATTAAAAGCGCCTCCATGACAGAAGTAGAGAGGCACAATAGAATGTGTTGGTGCTTTCATTATTGTATGCTACAGCGCTGGATTTTCAAAAGCATTTATTTTTACACTAACTGCTTCCACTGATGTCAGAGTTTCACCCTTGATTTAAAAGGGAGAAAAGTTTGGCAAATGCTACATGCTTTTGAAAATCCTGCCCTAATGTAGGTTTGGGTATAGTTTCCTAATAATAGACTGACATAGTGGTTACAGACTGGGGAGGGGATTCTGTAGTCTGCTCCTGGCCTTACACACCCTTGAAACTATCAACTAGCAGCAGCATACCTCTTGGTGTGCTATTTCTAAGTGTGCTGCTGACACTGCTATTGTCAGTTTCCCAATTGTTTTGCTCCTTTGTTTTTTATGGCTGAAACAAATACAAAGGGCTCTGGAGCTCACAGAAGTAAGGGCCTTGCTAAGAGCTTTCTGGGTGGTGCTATGTACCTTCCACTCTCACTGAATCCATGGGTCAGCAGCTCCCGGGAAGTGCTCAGCAGCTTGTAGAATCGGGGCCTTGACATCCACAACCCCAAGGCACAAGTAACACATTTATTTAACAACTTATATTTCATCTTTGGTGTGATCAGTGCTGTCAATCCATTAACATTTTCTTCTTCTGGAGAAGAGAACTGGGAAACAGAAAGAGCGTGTGGAGGCTTGGCATGCCTGAGCTATTCTGTGTTTCTCTTTTTCAAAAGAAAGAGTCTTTTGCAGATCCAGGAACGCCTTTAAAATCATATGGAGCACTACGTGAATACAAGGACTATGGCCACTGGGTCAGATGGAGGCAGGACATGAAGAGAAAAGACCTTAAAGTGGCCTAGCTGTTCCTTCAAGAGTACTTCATCTAATGTTAATTTGCAAGATTGGGTCTGAGAGTCAGGCTGGGATATTTCTGACTCTTTATAAATGAAGTGCAAACTATAAGTGCTCTGGCTCCAAAGAAAGGCTTACCAATCTAGCAACTAAGCCAGAAAGGAATGGTCTTGTGAATATCATTGAGTCACATTGGAAGTTTCATCACTGACATCAGGAAAACCTAAAAGTCTGCCAAGAAAATGTGACCCACATGACAAAAATGTAGCTGGTCTGAATAGTCTTCCTTCCGTTACCAGGAACTTGTATCTTGGCCCCTATTACAGCAGAGTTACTAAAAGTGTGGACTACTTTGACTTTCAATCTACATTTATTAAGGTAAAGTTGGGTATTTAACACTGGTTTGGTATTAAAAATACTCATCAGCCTGACAACATCTTAAAACTATTCCTTGGGGAAGTAAAATAAAATAATGACATGTTCTCTCTTACTACAGAATCACCATACTGCCTGATAGCAACCTTGAGGAGTGCCACTGTGCCCCAGAGTTATAATATTGAACAGATTCTTTATCTTCCACTGGATATATATATATCCCTTCACTGAAAGGATTTGTCATCTGGTGACAGGGGCAGGTTGGCATGTGGAGGATGTAGACTAAGAAGAGCCTTGAGAGTCTGGCTTCCCCAGACAGCAAAAGCAGAGGTGATACTCTCTATTTCAGGGGTGAAGAGCCAGTAGCAGAAGAGTGAAAAATGGTGTGTTCTGACTTTATGGAAACAAATAGCTTTCCTCTAGACCTGCATGTATTGCTGGAGACCCAAATGAGGGAGGCTTTGTAAGCCTTGCCCTGATGAAAAAAGGTGAATGAAAATGTCAAGTGTGAATTATACCACATTGCGAGGCAGTGTTCTAGTGAAAAGTAGGGCTGCAGGCAAAGGAGATCTCAGCTCTAAATCCCGCTGTTTCTGATTCATTGTGTGGCATTATACTAATTCTTGGCCAAATTTTAAAAAACACTCAATAAGTTTTGGTGTGGGTGATTTAAAACACCTAGGTTCTGATTTTCAGGGAGATTAAGCCCCATATCTCTTCTTTACTTCAAGAGGACCCACTTGGCTCAAGTTGGACATCCAAAAATGCACAGTAATGGATATTCTTGAAAATATTTAACCTAATTTGCAGAGGTACCGAGCGCCCACACAACTCCCAAGGAAGTAAAGAGTTGGATCCATTTACGCAAAGGCTGGATTAGGCCAAAGTGTCTCAGTAATAATAGCAGGCTCACAGGAGCATTGTGAGGTGTCATTGACTGTGAATAGCACTCTGAGGCCACGTCCAGACTACCCGCCGTATCGGCGGGTTAAAATCGATTGCTCGGGGATCGATATATCGCGTCTAATCTAGACGCGATATATCGATCCCCGAGCGCGCTTATATCGATTCCGGAACTCCAACAACCCCAACGGAGTTCTGGAATCGACAGGGAGAGCCGCGAACATCGATCCCGCGCGGTGTGGATGGGTGAGTAATCTGATCTTAGATATTCGACTTCAGCTATGTTATTCACGTAGCTGAAGTTGCGTATCTAAGATCGATTTCCCCCCCGTAGTGTGGACCAGCCCTGACAATGTGTTGTATAATGCTCTCCAATGCTGCTTCATCACTTTGGTCTCCTTGCTTTTTCAGTTCCAACTGCTTTTTTCTTTGAAGTAAATAGAGACAACCCCCTCCTGGTAAAAGAGTCAGAACTTTTGCTTTTTTGCAAATATGATGAAAAGATAAAGATTTCCTTTGTGTGCAGAACATTTTGCAGGGCTCAAGTAAGACTGTACCACTTTAATTCCACATTTTAATAGCAACAGGAATTGGTTGCAGAAACAGCTATGTAGAGCAGTAGGAAGGCCAAAGGTTATAAACAGGGATAAATGGTTATGCAGAACAGTGGGATTATGAAACTGCCTGTGCTATTGGACTAGCTCTTTGTGTTATAAAAACACTTTGCTCAGACTCTTCTGTGAAAGTAGACAGAATGAGAAAGATCCTACACTTAAATATACCTTAGGGCCCACAGCAAAATAGAAAACAACCATCAGAAAGAGAATCTGTAACAAGAACCACTGCAAGAAAAATATTTCAGATAAAAATTAAAAATCTGTTTTCAAAGATACCTGTCACCATGGTATCTAACCATTGAATTGGTTCCCTCCTGTCAATACCAATATGAGTAGAACTGGGCTAACAATTAACAATACTTTATTTGATCAGTTCAGCTTTATTTATTGTTTGCAAAATATCCATGTGTTTTTTGATATCCCACAATTTCTTTTTCAAAATCGTTTCTTGATTTTCTGTGATTGTAACAAACTGCTTATGAACAAATATTCTATATTCTAAATTTAAGCTGATTGGCTTAGTTTTGATCAGACACAAACTTTGCACAGTATTTTTCTCTTTCCAGATTGGATTGGAGTAACCTTAGTATCCTGTTTCTGGGGTGAATATTTGAAATTCAAAATTTATATTCTGAAAATATTCTTTCAAAATTCACCGTCTCAGCCAACATTCCTGCCAGTTAACTTAATCATTAGCATATGGGATAATGTAAAAGACATTAGCCCAGCTGAAAGAAATTGGTTTAAATACAAATGCATATGCACATATGCTGTTTCACCCTGCTGAAGGTGTGAGAGCCTCACACAGGATGCACAGTGTGTAGTGAGGAAAGGAGCTTCCTGATTCCCTAGTGCAGCCTGAAATGATGGCCAGGCAGAATTCCAGTCCTTGCCCTCATCCGTTAACCCCAAGGGGATCACAGCATCTCAAAGGGGTGTTTGAGAAGGTACAGTCTGGCTGTTCATGGAGTAGTAAACTGCATCCAACAATAATGCCTCCTGTCGGTGTTATAGTTTCAAACCTCCCATTACTGTGAGTTATGCCGCCATGGCACATTTGAACCCATAAGTAGTGGCAAATCTTAGAAAGTGGTGACACAGAAAGTGACTGTAAGGGTCAATTTATGAATACAAGTTGCTGCCAGAAAGACAGAACTTTGGGCTTAATAAGTTATTCACAATATCCACTTTACTTCACTGTTAAAAATATAGTCACTGATGTACATAAATGAAAAAAAAAAGGTTCTTAAAAACGGTAATGGCATCAATGTCACTGTCATAAAACAAAAGCTTTCAAACTTGAAGTTAGTATAAGATGGCTTTAAAGATCATTCTAAATTATACATTTAGAGATGGAGATTTAAGACTAATTTGCTACATTTGTGGTACATTAACATTCATGGGAATTTTAAAGACATTTGAGATAATGGACCTGATGCTCTTCTGGTGTAAATCAGGTGTAAATCAAACATAATTCCACTGAAGTCAGTGGAGTTACACTGTTGTAAAATTGATGCAAATGGGATCAGACTCAGGCCCAGCAAAGTTAAATTTAGCAATTCATCTTATATAGATATGATCTAGATTTACTATTGTTTTATATGTATTAACTGTTATTCAGATCTCAGACTCAAAGGTCCACAGCATTAAATGGAAGTCAGACAAAAGTTATTTCTCTAACTACATGTATTTCACCAGCTAGTAACTTATAAAAATTATATACTATTTCTATAAAAGCTAATTGTTCAGCTGCCTCTGATCTATGACAGCATTCTTTCATGAACCAAAGACACTTTCTGAAACTGCTTTTGGAAAGAATATGGTCTGCAAATTCTGCTTTTGGACTTGTACACTCAACTAGCATGAGCTGAGAGAACAGACCTTGGCCCTATGATATTGTTTTCTTTCCATTAAAGTACTGTTGCTCAGGGAGAGCTAGGCACTCACAGAAATAGAACCTGAACCTCCAAACCCTTACTCATATGGGGCCAGATCCAGTCTACTGATGTCAATGGGAACTTTTTCATTGATTTGTAATGGGCTTTGGTTCAAGTCTCTGATTAGGTCTTAGCATCACTGAAGGCCTTCTTTTGTGAATGAGAGTTAGCAGGACTGGACCTGTAGAGATTTAAAAAAAAACAAAACAAAAATAAAACTGATCCATATTGCTATCCCCTGAAACCTTCCACACAGAAACATATACGAAATTATTCAAGACCAAGGCTAGTGACAATATGCAGGTAAATGCTCATATGGGATATACCTACACTTTCCTGACATCTGATCCTTGATTAATACATCAGAAGAAAGTGAATCAGTACCAGCCAAGGTCCCTGCAGTTTACCTTTAAGAGAAACCCATGATTTATATTTGGATTAATTCTTTTTGCCAAAAATGACAACAAAAAATTGGTTCACTATCTACCAAACTCAGAATTTGCAATTTAAGATTAAAAGCTGGTGAAACCAAATTTAACTGGAACTGGCATTTCATTCACAGAATGTTTAGTAATTAAGATAGCATGCTTTGGGTGGGATTTAATTCCCCTTAATGAATGTCCCAGGTATTTAAGACTGAATTTCAAAATGTTTGTAAAAAATTAATTAGGTCTAAGACCCTCAGAATAGGTGTGCAGATTTACATTAAAAATTTAGGTTTACAGCATAATGTCTTGAAAATCTGTTATTTCTTATTTACTTAACAAGTCTTGAATTCTGCATTCAGACTGCTCTTGACATTTCACTGTTTTATATTTTTTAGATGTCATCATCTTATACAGGAGAAAAACAGATCCCTAAACTCATGGCTTGGCAAGTAAATTGAATGAGTTGTGATTTTCAAACATTTATTCTCTTTTATAAAAAAGATTGCTGTGTGAATTAAATGTTCAAGAAAAGAATCAGATTGACTGGCCTTAGGAATCAAGTTTACTATTTATCTATAAGGCAGGTATGACCAAGAAAGCCAGAGAATGTGATGCAGAATCCACCCCTTTCCCATTTCCTGTTGCAGAAAAGTGCTTCAGAATCTATTATTTTATTTAAAAAAATTATAGCTCCAGTAGTGGTAAAGATAACCTTGAAATCATGTACTAATTGTAAATTGATACAGTGAGGTGTTCCTGAGTCTGCAGACAGCTTGAAATAATAGCTCTATGGAGTATGAACTCCTCTCAGTCATCAAAATGTGGTATTAACTCTGAAACCCAAAGATGACATTTAAATGTTCATAATATTGACTGTTTCACTGCTAATAATTTTAAAAGAAACAAGTAGCTAATATACATATATATAATATACTTAAATATAAATTACTTAGATTATAAACTCTTTGGGGGAGGGACTGTCTTTTTGCTCTGTGTTTGTACAGCACCTAGCACAATGGGGTCCTGGCCCATAATTGTGGCTTCAAGGTACTTCTGCAATACAAAGAACAAATAAATAATAGTAATAATAGTAATAATAATAATAATAATAATAATATGCTCCAAATCCCACATTGCCTGTTTCCTCTCCAGGTTCACAAATCTCCAAATCTCTGCTACACAGCAGCCAAACCACAGCTTCCACTGATATTTTCTACGTTGCAATTACATGTCATCAATTGAAAACTCTATAGCACTTCAGATGTGATAATGAGAGACACCATAAAATAAACTGAATAGCAAAATAACAAAATGGCTACTGTCCTGACATTTATTTTCCTAGTGGCTTAACTAAAAATAAACCTTTGGTATTTAAATTTAAATGATTTTGTTGCAGAACTTCAAGTGCTCTGCACTGGAGTGCCACAGAATCCACACACCTTGTTGAATTTATATCTAGCTTACTGCAGAATTCATGGGACCTTGGTTATAGCATAGTCAGTTGTAACCATTTTGCAAAAGTCTGTTGCTCGCAGCACAAGTTACAAAGAAATAATAAAACAAAATGCATTCATGAACAAACAGCTGGATGAAAAAGCTACAATGATGATGATGAACCAACACTCTTTATTGAATCTCAATAAATTACAAAGCATGTTTATGCAACACATTGGTTTGACGCACTGAAAATAAATGAATAAAAATTAATCTGAAAATCAGTACTGGAACAAAGTGCAAAGTAAGCAGAGTCAGTGTAGACAAAAAGATTAATGATGGACAATGTTCAAATAAAACAACAAACCTTGTCTCAGAGAGTGGGCAAAAAATGAGCTCATGTGGCAAAGCCACACTGGCATGTGTGTAGAAGAAGTAAAATAATTCAGCAGATTTTGAAAAAGTGTAAAAACTTCAATGTGTTTTAGGACTGGAGAGTAGTGTGCAAATGTGTTTGTAAGTTCCACTGAACAGGATACTAAAAATACTTTTAAATAATATGATAAGATGTTTAAAGGACTGGAATATATATTAAAGATATAAAACAACACATTGATAAAGATATCATTGTACCACAAAAATATATGCACCATATCAAGTCTCATTAGAAATGAGATATGAAATAAAAAAGGTGAACTTGACTAGATGGCAAAATTAGATGTTATTGTGCAAAAACAGAAACCAATTGAATTAATAGTATGGTCTCCATAATAAAATCAAACAGGTTAAGGATTTGTGTAGTTCAAAATGATTAAGGCAACTACACATTAATGCTAACTCACAAGAACAGCTGAGGGCAAATGGCTAAATCCTCAGCAGGTGTGTATCAGTGACAGTCCATTGAAGTCAATGGAGCTATGCTAACTTACACCACCCGTGGGTCTGAATTAGCGTGTCTAGACTTCAAAATGCAAGAGTAGTTTTAGGGGTGCAACCTAAAGGTTTTGGCAGGTCTGACACAACACAGAAAGTGCAAAACTCTGCAACTCCTTTTTCGGGAAATACATGCTTAAGCAACTTCCCTTTGGGATTTCCTCAGCACTTGGGATATACCACAGCATCACGTCCCAGATCTTTGAGGATCTGAATGGGATGAAAGCAATTGTTTATGATCTGCTGATCTGAGGCAAAAAAGATCAACTAAACAATAAGAGACTGCTCTGCGCCAAAGAAAAGACCCTTGAATTGAACATGAAGAAATTATGTAGGGCACATACTCAGCGACAAACCCAAGGAAGGTGGAGGCAATTGTACAAATGGAAAGACTCCAAGACAAGGAGGCCTTAGAGAGATTCATGGGCATGTTAACATATCTAAGCAAATTCATCACTAATTTGTCACAGTTAATTGCTCCCCTCAGAATGCTGCTTGGGGACAGTTCAGAATAGCACTGGGATGACTGACAGGAGAAAAGCTTTTGGAAATTGAAATAAATTGTTACAGAAGCATCAGTGCTGAAATACTTTGAGATTAATAAAGAGCCTAAGAACTAAAGGGAAAATTTTCAGAAATACCTAAATGGTTTAAGAGCCTAATGGCTTGTCTACACGGTGCATGAGTCCACACCAGAGGGGTGTAAATTCTAGTGTGTATTGTGCACTAACTAGCCAATGTGGCACCTGGTGGCACACACTGAAAGTTCCTTAGCGCACGTTAATGTAATTCCCTTTCCACACACTAGGTAACTTTTAGTGCATGCCAGCAGGGTACACACAGACCAGTTAATGCACAATACACTAGTGTGTACTAGCATTTACATCCCTCCAGTGCAGACTAATGACCTGTGTAGATAAGCCCTAAGTCCCATTTTGAAAAGTGACGTATGCACTTAGGAGCCTAACTACCACTGAAGGTTCCGAAATGCCTGTATTACTTTTGAAAATGGGACATAGGTTCTTAGGTCAGCCAGGGACTTTTCAAAATATTGCCCTAAATCAATGTAAGCTCACAGGGAATATGGCTGGCAGTAGGTTTTGGTTGTGAATGATTTCATGAATATTGTTGTAGGCAAAAATTAGACAATGTAGAAACAGACCATAAACTACAGGGGACCATCGTACAAAGCACGATCCAGACTTCAGAAAATTATAGAGAAATTGCAAAGGTACTTCATGTAGGCAGTCCCTGTGCCTTCGAGCAGTACCTTGCAGCATTAGAAATGCAGTGAAATGCAGATGCCTGGTAAAGAGCTTCTCATAGAAGGCATGCTCTTAAAGCAGCTTTTAAACTGTGAAAACAAGGAAAAGGGGTTCTATGCAAATATGACTCATGTATTACCCATTTCTGATACAAAATTAGACAAACTCAAGCAAGAAACATGAAATGTTCCAACCTTTCAAGAGCTTGAGCAAGTTATTCTAGATGATGGCTTACAGGAAAAGCCCAGGCACCTCCAAGTAAAAAAAAATGTATTGTGACTATAGAGATGAAATTGCTGCATATGATGGGATTCTGTACAAAGGACATTGTCATAGCACCACACAACATGAGGTTGGAAATGCTAAGTATAACCTACAGTGCCCATTTGAGTATTGAGAAGTGCAGGAACAGAGCCCAAGATGTTCTGTTCTGGCCAGGCATGCATGCTGCCATCAAAGATAAGGTATCCAAGTGGAAATCTGCAATAAATACAGGAAACAGAATGCAAAAAACCCACTGAAACCACATGCGATTCCTGATTGCAGTTGGCCCAAGATTGGCACAGATGTGTTTGAATGAAATGGAAATGATTACCTCTTATTGGTGGAATATTACTCAGGTTTTTTTTTAATTAACCATTTATATGACATATTGAGCAACAATGTAATAATGTAATTTTTTCACCATAGGATTCCAGATGAGTTAATAACAGATAATGGCCAACAATTTATAAATGCCTCATTTTGGTAATTTTCTTTGAACATCAGTTCAAGTAGACCATACCAAGTCCTTACAATCAAATTTATGAACAGAAAAGTCAAGTTCAAACATCAAAGAACTTGATTAAAAAAAGCTCTGGCAGATTCAAGGGGTCTGTAGTTAGCATTGTTGGAGTATTGCAATGCACCCCACATTTATTTACTAGGTTCACCAGTTCAGATACGCAGTAGGCAGAAGGATAAAAACTTTAGTGCCAACTTCTGGCAAGCTTATTGAGTCAAAAACAATTAAACCTGAAGAGATACACACTAGGGAAGTAGAGAAGAAGAAATGCTATAACAAGAATGCCAAACAGTTACCCCTGCAGGTGAGAGAGAATGTTAGAATCCTTACAGAAAAGTGGCTGGCAATCTGCCAGTGTAAACTTTATCTCATCTGCAGCAAGGTCATAAGGGTCAGTCCTACAGGAGGAACAGAAGAATGCTAAAAAAAAAAGTAATGAAAACTTTAACCATCTATTTCTTGTGGGTATCCAAAATGCTAGCGATGGTGCGTCTGTGCTGACAGAGGTAACACGATTCAGTCAGTGGCAATGAAAAATACCAGGAATGGCAAATAAAAGTTCTAGGTGGTGGATCCACTTCTGTCTCCAGACCTGCCACTGAAGAAGGAACTGTTCTGAGAAAAAGAAGTGGCCACGTAATCAGAAAGCTCTCAAGGTTTAGAGATATAGAGAATGAGAGAGAGAATAATCCACTTATCTGGCGGGGGTTCAAAGTCATTAACCCCACGCCCTCCTAGAGTTCTCCATCAGTGCGTTTTACTAACTGATGATACTAGTTTATAGCTCTTTTGAACACTGGCTTTCTCTAGAGCCACACTGCAAGAGAAGTCCCTGCACTCCCATAAAGAACTGGGGCAGGCCCTTGCATGGGTTAACCAAGCTGGGGAGGCTTTTTGTCTGCTCCCCTCCAGTCCCAGCAAAACCCCATCACAATCTGGATCTAAAAATGTCGCTTAAAGAAACATATTTATAATGTTTACATCTCTGGTTTATTGCTGAGTTGGGACCATGAACTATTTTTGATGTCTTCAAACTTCACCCTTAAGGGCCTAGGATCCAGTGCCCAGGATTCAGGTTTTAACTATTGTGGAATTACGTGTTCCGTGCCAAATCCTGCTGTCTTCACTCAATCCTTACTCATTCAGCTCTCACTAAAGCAAGCTGGTCTGGGTAATTGAAGTCACTGGGAGTTTTGAGTGAGGATTTGGCCTGAGAATTCTAAATGTCCTCTGATTAGTATGAATAATTAAAAACAATAACAAGCACCATATTTACTGCTGGCTTGCCAGCTGCCCCATTTTCACTGGGAGTGTCCTGGGTATTTGCAGTCCTGGCCATAGCCCCTGGATATCTTTTTGCCTAAGCTGTTAAAAACACATACATAATTTTTGCCTGCTGCCAATAGGGGCCACTGTGGGAATCAATCAGAGGCCTGTGTTAATCAGCTCCTTTTACATTCCCTTGCTCTCTTTCTCAGCAACTATGCTTTCTGCTGGAGATTAGAAAGCAGCACATGGGCTAAGAGAATAGCTAGGGAAGCTGAATATTCACCTGCCTTGGGGCAGTTTCTAACCCCTCAAGCTAAGGCTGCAGTAATTGGCAGGGGTGGATGAGACACAGAGGCCTGGTCCACACTACGCAGTTAAATCGATTTAAACAGCGTTAAATCGATTTAACGCTGTACCCGTCCACACTACAACACACTTTAAATCGATTTTAAGGGCTCTTAAAATCGATTTCTGTACTCCTCCCCAACGAGAGGAGTAACGCTAAAATCAATATTACTATATCAATTTAGGGTTAGTGTGGACGGAAATCGAAGTTATTGGCCTCATCATTTTACAATAGCTACCCACAGTGCACTGCTCCAGAAATTGACGCTAGCCTCGGACCATGGACGCACACCACCGAATTAATGTGCCCTAGTGTGGATGCATAAAATCGATTTTATAATATAGGTTTTATAAAACCAGTTTTAGTTATTTCGATTTTATGCTGTAGTGTAGACGTAGTGAGTGAGGTGCAGAATGGCTCATTTCTCCCTCCCTTTCAGGAGTTAGGGGGAGACACTCACAAGGGAGACACAGATGGGAAAGGGGAGAAAGAGATAAGGGGAATGGGATCCCCAGGGAGATGGAAAGACATAGCTGGTGGGGTGTAGACATTGGATATCCAACAATATGGACTTTAGGGCAAAAAGGGATGTAAGAATGAGGGAAAGGAAACCGCAGGATCCTCCACCTTCAGAGTGGAGAAAACAGTAGTAGCCCTGAGACTCGACATAGATAGGATGATGAGAACGCCTTCCTCCCCTAAAGATGCCAGAAGGGCAAGACACTCGATATTGACGCCAGAAGACAATTCCACGTAGTGAAAATCTACTTAGGGACAGGGATGTTTGGGAATTGGAGGACTATTGGAAGTTCAGATAAGCATCCAATTTTCTGGGGACTTATTTAAACGCAAACATCTTAGAGATCAGGCAAATTTAATATAATCATATGAAACTAACATTTCCTCTTACACACGAGTCTTTGAGAGAGAAATGAACTTAGAGAAACAATGTTAAATTTGGTAATATGTCTTATCATAGGTGACTTATTTAGCATGGCCAACCTACACAAAGCCATATAAAAGGTGTGGTTACTTTTTAAATGACAGAATCCACCTGAAAGTACTGTCTGAAATGGGTATGTTATTTCCTTGAACACTCTGCTGCACAAATGCCCTGGCTGATTGAGCACAGAAAGAAAAAGGACTGGTTTGGTTTGGACTGGTTTAGTCACCATTCAAATGACTGCTTTTTTAAATCAACTAGTCAATTTCAAAGTACAGTTTTTCTTTTAAGTTACTTCTAAAACTTTGGGGAACGTTGTTTCACTTTTTAAAATTCTACGAGACTGAAGTTCTTAAGTCACTGTAACTGCTAGGAAACAAACTAGGTGAGGGGTCTCAAACACGTGGGCCATACGTGGCCTGTGGAGTTATTTCCTGTGGCCCGCCATAGCTCCCCTCAACCCCTGACCCCTGCTCTGCCCCGAGTGCACCGTGTCCCCACTCCTTTGCCTACCTTCCAGCACTTCCCACTGCCAAACAGCAGTTTGGCAGCACTTAGGACTTTCCAGGAGGGTGTGGGGAGGAGCGGGGATGCAGCTTGCTCAGGGGAGGAGGCGGAGAAGAGGCGGGGCTGGGGCAGGGATTTGGGGAAGGGGTTGGAATGAGGCAGGGAGGGGGCGGAGTTGGGGCAGGACTTTGGAGAAGAGGCTGGAATTGGGGTGGAGAAGTGGTGGTAAGAAGTGAGGAAGGGGCAGGGCCTCATGGAAGGGGTGGAGTGGGGGCGGAACTGGGGGCAGGGTGGGGGCTTTTGTATCTTTGTATGAAAAGATGTCAGTGATGCGGCCCTCAGGCCAATGTACTAATCCTCATGTGGCCCTTGTGGTGATTTGAGTTTGAGATCCCTGAACTAGGTTAAGGTTAAAAATTGTATTTAACGACTGAACGTTTTACCCTTCACTTTAAACTTTGTATCTGTAACTTATTTGGCTGCTGATTGCTCTCCCACCATAGGGAGGTTTACTATTCAATTCAATTTGTCTTTTAAGAAAGAAGTTGTGTTTTACCAACACTGCAGCCTGTAACCTAATACTGGAAAGTCTTGGATTCAGGCCAGATGTTAATTTCTTCAGAGACACTTAGAAATACTGAAGTCTTCTCTGCTGGTGCCAGTAACTGGGAACTAAGAGCCAAAGCAATTCCTTCAGCAGTGAAAAATTATTGATCAGACCCTGTAATTGCCTTCACCTATATCTGATCTATGCACATGTGTCTCATGTTTATGTATGCAGTGTTGTTGTAGCCCTGCTGGTCCAGGATATTAGAGAGACAAGGTGGGCGAGGCAATATCTTTTACTGGACCAACTTCTATTGCTGAGAGACATATTTATGCTCAGACTTTGTGTGGCTGGAGAGTCATATAAACTGCATGGCATTCACCAGCATGAAATTCTCCAGTATGCCATTGCAACTGGAATGGGTGGATGTCAAGAAAGAGTTTGGCCAACTTTACTATTCACCATGGAGTGAAAATATGGCTTCATGCCTCAGAAAGCTGCCATAACACAGTTGTTCCAGACCCTGTCTATCAATCTGATCTATGGTATTTATAGGACCCCAATTACTATAGACGATAGCACTGAGATACAAAATGCATTAAAGGATTTGGATGTTTATACTATTCCGTCCATTTTAAGACCTTAAAATTCCTGTAAGTCTCCAATATCCACCTCTTTTGATGTTACTTATGTCTTAAAACAATAATCATGTGTGTGTGTATATATGTGACTCAGAACTACTTTGAATATTTCAGTTATTTAAAAATGAGTGACCTGTCTATAAGCCAGGATACTAAGTTAATAGGATACTAAGAGAGGTGCTGAAGGAACAGGTGGACCAGCTCAGGGAATCCACTCCTAGGCAGACGAGAGACAAAAAAGTTGTGTTAGTTCTTCCTGGGTTGGCTATTCCCCATGAAGGAGAGGAAAAGAGGAGGAGCAAGACTAAGGGAGAGGAGTGAGTTCAATATGTACAAATATGTCAACCAATTCTGCAAAAGCTGCAATACGAGTTAAGTAACCAATGATTTGTCTCCCTTTTGAATATACTGGATCTATACTACCCAACTCTCTTGTACCCCTCCAAACTCATGTTGAAAGCGAGTGCAGATCCCAGCACAAAAATGTGCTGGGTTATAGAAACACTTGTAAATTTCACCTTTATGAATAGTTTGGTCTGTTTAGGGAATGTGGGTAAAGAAAAACTGAAACACAGGTGGAGAACAGCAAATAAACATGCTTAACTGTTCATGACACACAGTTTGTGTGACAAAAAGAGTGGCTAGTCTAGGGTGGTGAATTTGGAAGTTTGCCTTCCAGAGCAGATATACAACCAATAATGCTCATTAAATATCTCATAGCCCTTTTTGCACAAGTATGCTAGGCATGGAGTCCTGACAGAATTCCAGTTTGGAAATTACTTTACACACATTTGTGTGAGTGTTTTATAATTATATATATACTCAGAGAGACAGAGAATACATAATTGTAGAACATATGAAGGTTTTATCCACATGAGTTTAAGATTTGTCACATTACCCATGAATGGCAAAGCCATGAGTGAGTTATGCCAGTCTCCCAAATGGTGCAATCCAGCAATATAATCTTTATATCACACTACAGTATCATGTATTCTGTATCATGTGTTAGAGAAAAATAATTTACAAACGCTTTAGAGATTTAGAACATTTTATTGGACTTCATTTCTTCATTTTTCTGTATTCAGTAGACTTAGTAACTTCGTTAAGATCTGTTCATTTTTTCAGGCTTAGAGGGAGAGGAATTCTGAAAATTTGATAGCTAGACTAAATATGATATAAAACATTAGTTTTAATATTTCTCTCTTTATATCTTTCAAAAATATTTAAAACAGATCTTTTTATACATAAAAATGTCCTATAATTAAATTCTGCTATTCGGGCCTTTTCCAGAGCAGGACGCACGTGCTAAAAGCAAGCTGGGAATCTCTCCTTTCCAATGCGATAGTATGCAAGCTATTAGCCCTACCGGGACGAGAGATACCAACCCTTTGACCTATCATTGGCACACAAATGAATATTACCTATTCAGGGGCTCAGGAAGGTGTAACTTTTTTGGAGGGAAACTCTACAGTTTAGGGAAAGAAGGAAACATTTCTCTGACAGTTTGGCTTTTTAAAAAATGGCAGCTGTTTGATACTGTTCAGGTGTTAGGAACATTAGAATTAGCCCAAAGAAGAGGCATTAGTGGTAATAGGGTAGATCAAAAGTGAATGATAAATTCATTGGTCAAATGAATATCACTTTCACATATATGAATTACAGGTGGGGCATGCACAACTGTCTTTTATTAAGGTTGCCCAGCACATCACATTATCAGACTCTTATACCTTTGCCAAAATTTAACCCACTGGGCTGAAATTTTCTATGCTAGGTGTCTGCCTCAGGCTGAACTTTTCTGGAATGTTTCAGCCAAGGCAGTTTAGTTGTTTCCAAGTATGATGCTCAGGAAAAATACATTGTTTTGGTCATGCTAAAAAAAGTTCCTTTTTCTTTGAAAAGTTCTAGTGCACCCATGTTTTGGAGCAGAGACTTGATGTTTGGCAAGGGAGTGCTCTTTGTGTCAGGAATGTGCCTTGTGCATCCCTATGACAACCTGTCCAAATGTGGCCAGTTGTAAGCCTTTCAATATTGCAGTTCGCACATGCTCAGTAGGGACTTCATAGATCTTAGCAACTATATTCCCTGATGATTCCATCTGTACTGGACATGCTGTAGCCCAGGGCTGAGTAGGATTTTCCCTTCAGTTGCACCTCTGTGCTGCAGCAGACCATCCCAGGTTCAGGCATCTAAACTGTCCCTCCTCTAGGCTCAATACCTCTCCCTGCTAGGCCCAGGTAGCTGCCTGATTCAAATGTAGAGGGGACGGAAGCCAGACCAGAGAGCAGACTGGAAAAAGAAGATTATGAAGAGGGTGTGATTGGGAGTGGAGACTGGCAGGGGATGGGGTGACAAGGAAACTGTTGCTCGCTGGACAAAAAAGACTGGGACTGGGAACCAGGGGTGGAGACTTGGACTGGGAGCCATGGAGAGGAAAATGCAAGGGGGAAGGAGGTGAGTGGGGAGACAGATCTGATGAGGAGCCAAGGTTGGGGGAACACAAACATCAGCTGGGCAAAGAACCTGGGACAAGGAACTGCGATGGGGAAACAGAGATTTGACAAGGAGCTCAGGGAGGGAGACTGGGACAAGAAACATGAGTGAAGGATGACTGGAGGCCAGGACAGGAAGAGAGACAGATCAGATAAAAAGCCAGGAGTGGAGGGAAGTGGAGGACTGAAGGGGTGAGACTAAAACTTGCTGGGCAAGTAGACTGGGATGCTTGGGAGGGAAGAAGAGGCAGAAGGATATAAGAAGGAGCTTCTTCATAGTGTTGTAATTAATGTGATACAAGCACAAGTGGGGTCTCTGTATGTTGCACCTTTTCTGAAGCAGCAGCAAGAACCTGTAGTAAACACACTGTCCCTGTTCCCCCAACAGTCATCCAGTCTGTGCTTGCCTTGTGTAGGCATGATGCCTCCCATCGCTGTGGCTTCAGATAGTCTCTTGCACACCCACCATGTGGTTCTGAGCCCAAGAAACACTCTGCCCTCACTTTACTCTATTTCTCACACTCTGCTTTCATTTGACTTTTTCCTCTGCATGGCCCCTCCCTGCCACCACACATCCCACAGTCTTTAAGTGGAATGGGATCCCAAACATTTGAGTTTAGTATTCAAACCTTTGAATTTGGAGTGGATTTGAAATTAGGCAAAGTGAGTTTCTTACCACTTATGAGAGCTCACTGTCTATGTTAGACAAATCTAGAGAGCAATCTGCTTTAGCAGCTGACTTTCTGAAACATTTCCTAGGCTTTAGGGTCTGTTCTCCCAACAATGCATGTATGAATCTCAAGAAAATGCTAGTCATGGCAGCAAAGGTAGCCCCCCTGCCCAATCACGTTTGGTATACTCCTCAGTATGGTCAAGAATCATCACCAAGTATTTGTTCATGCTGTCCTTTCCCATCCTTGCCTCTTACTTTTAAATATCTGTCCCTCTGTACTATCTATTTGGAGTATGTTGAGGAATGCCACATAATTATCCAATCCTGCAGCATTTCCACGTGCATAGTTTTAGGCAAAGCTCTGGTTGCAGAAGAGTAAGTTTGGACCTGTAGTACTGCTTGACCAAAACAGAAAATGCACATTTTTGAAGGAGGTTACAGAATTCTTGGTAGGACTTCTCACTACAACCACAAGAACATTTGTATAACCTAGATTTTTTATTTAAAAAAAAATCAGAATAGAGTAACTCATCATATATAAATATATTTATTGCTGCCAATAGTAAAAGATCCTATTTCAGCATAGACAAAACTACAGGATTTTCTTTATATTTGAATTGAATAATTCAACATAATACTTTAATAAACTAATGTCCATTGCTTACAATTTTCACTCTGAAATATTGAAAGGAAATCATTACATTGTAGAAAGAAAAAATGCAGAGGACTAGCAAAGAAAACTCTAGAAAAAGTTAGTTAAATGAGGCAACGCATTAGGCTGATAATAGTGATACAAACCTGAGGAGAACAATACATGAATTAGGGATAGGCGAACTGGTTTAGATTCCATAACAAAACACCGATCTCCTCCTTACACCTAAGCATGGACCTTTAATTCTTTTTTGGGAAATAAACCTTCCTTGAGGTTCTGAAATAGTCAGATAATTGCTTTGCCAATTTTGGAATCAGACTAGTTTCATCAATCTATTCTCTTAACATTTTCAGCTCAGACTGATAACTTCAAGATACTTAGATAGTTTAGATAAACTTTGAGTAGGGATTCCAAAATTTGGATGCTTGTCCAGACTGAGACTGCAAAATTTCTGAACTTGCCCATCCTTAATGTGTACTCTATGCACAAAAGAAAATAACAAAGAAATAGATTTATTTATAGCCCCAATCACAGCCTGGATCTCCTATTGGTTTCAGTGGAAATTCCAAGCATGGGTCAGTTCCTGTACATTAGCTAGTACTTTTCCAAATAGCATATCTAGCATCTGTCATAATTACATGCGGTTGCTGAGCAAATAAATATGTAAACAGAATGATTTTGTTTATATCTTACTTGAGTTCTTGTGAGCTTGTGGCCAGCATACTTCGAATGCTTTTGTCAGCCAAGGGGCAGCCAGAAAGACTGTAAGACATGGCAGGATACCCAAGTAAGTCAACCTCCTTAAAAGTTAAACTCTCTCAAACAATCACAACATAAAAAATAAAAATTAAAAATTGTAATGCAGAAAAGCGATGGAGCAAGTGCTGTAATATTGAATTTTGTAATATAGTTAACCCTCTGAATATATTTAGATACAAATTTTACTTCCAGTACTACATAATGTAAATGAACTTTTTTTGTTTTTACAAAGTAGTAAAATGTAACAAAAAATATTTGTGATCCCTGGGTTAACTACTCAAAAAGCTTAAGAAAACTTTGGAAATTTTAGTAATCTATTTAAAAATAAAAGACGTTTATACAACACACAAATTAGCATGCTTTTAATATCAACATATATTACTCAAAGGGTTAACACATAGTTCAACATTTTTACTTTGACAGCATTGTTGAGGTAAGCTGAAAACAATAAATTGAAAAGACAGAATCCACCATGAAAAAAATGAAGTCACACCTTCTATGTGAGGCGTAATTACCAGTCACATGACCACTCCCATCACACCCTGGTGTTGGACATCTGCCACCAAACAAAAACAAAAACAGCCAAAATAGTAAGTATGTTTAAAAAAATAAAAAAAAAACTTTTAAAAGTTTCATTGTTTCCAGTTTAGCTGCAATGACTGCAAGGGGATTTAAGCATCCTATCAAAAAGCTGAAAAATGAACAGCATTAAATGAAAATGGCGTCTCAGTACAATATAGCATCATTAAGAACAAGCAAATACATGTTAGCTTATCACTTTACTTAACTGGCAGTTGGAAACATTTATATGCTGCAAATGTCGCATGCTCATACTGCAAGGCGAATATGTACTCGTTTGTTTAAAAAAGACAAAGAGAAAAGGTTAAAAGGAGAAAAAATAATTTCACCTCACATTATGCTTACGTTATTAAATCCTTTTTGCTCTCTTTGCACTGAGGGTATTTGGGTTTAGGGCTTGGGATTGTAACTTCACCAGGATACCTTCGTTCTTCAAGTGCCTCTTGGAAAGGATCCAAGTCTTCTGGCTGCAGGCAAACATATGGGTATTAGTCCCACTTAGGTGAGGCTGCAATATACACAAAAAATAATGCTATGCACAGTTATAAGACATATCACCTCCATTACTCCCACTCAATCAGAAAAATGTTGACATCATTTTACCTTTTTTTTCTCACCTGCTAGACCTTTATATAGTACCTTTACATTTCAATGCATACTTTAGAACACATGAAAAAGAATTAGATTATTTAACTTGAGGAGAAAGAGGCAAAAGTCAGATATTCTCTCTTGTATAGTGTCTATTCCCAACTGTATCAGCAGCTGCCTCTGACAGTCAACTACTATTCTCTTTCACAAGAATCAATACTGTTTTCCAAAGTCACAAGTTTTTACAAACCACATCCAAGAAAAACAAAGCCTAAATATAGTATCTTATCCATCAAAATGCCAACTTCAATAACATTTTTAAATAGTTAAGCATTCTCCCAAAAGATGAATCAGGAATGATGTTAGCAGCCAATTGCTAAACACACATGTAGTGTCACAATCTGGGGCAAACCTCAATGGATCTGCCTGGCAAAATATAATTTTGTATTTAAATTTACTGATGGATTTAGCCTTTTTATATTTGAAACTTAAGCATTAATTTCAGAAGTGAAGAACACATGGCAGAAAGCACTGATGCAGATACCCCTGCAGATGGTGCTGTGAGCAACAGAATTAAAGAATGATTCTGCTTGTTTCAGTCAATGCTATACAGTATTTAATATCTCCCATTTCTTAGATAATGAGAGAAATCCTGGCCCCAACCAAGTCAATGGCAAAGCCTGCATTGATTTCAGCAGAGTTAGGACTGCACCCAATGTATATAAAGCAAATATCACTTTATTGCATGTCTCTATATTTATTTTTTAAATAACGCCATCCTATATTTTAATTAAAATAAATTGGAGAGAGATCTTGCTACACATGGTTGATAAGAATTCTAATCTTATAATGTAGATTTAGCAAGAGAAAAAATATTGCTATACAAAGTCTGGGATTGTAAAATCATGTCTAGATTACAATGCGATAAATATGGCAAACAGGCCAGTGAGCTAGAGTTGAAACCTGACAAATAAAAAACAGTAGCCTCCCAGCAACTCCTTCCCCCACCCTCTCAAAAGCAGCTGACAACTGTCAGGACCACCCTTTCAGAGTGGTGACTGAAAACACTTGCTACATGTTACAAACTTTGAAACTTAAAATAAATTCACTATGGAGCAAGTTATCTTTATTTACCTCTTTCTGTTTACAGGTTTTTAGAGTGTCTCACACCTCATATTCCTTCATAATACTCTTGAAATAAAATATTTAATTACAATGGTATAAAGGCCCTCTTGTGTATACCAAAGCACACCCAACGCTTTGTGCTCCTACTTTCCTGAATGCATAAGGAATGTAGGAGCAGGCCTTTGACAACAAAATCCTGGTTAGCTAAATTAATGGAAAACTTATATTATACTCTGTGCTTCTTAAGTAGATCTGCGTGTATAAATACACTTTTAAATATTCAGTCCTTCACTTTTGAATCTTAATCTGAGAAGAGTATCTTGTTCGGAAAGCTGGTAAAAACTTGATACCAACATTGAAAAAGGTTATGTCAACTTGCTCAGATGGAATAAGACAGATCTGGAAAATTAGAACATCTTCACAGAAGAAAATATTTGTTAACAAGACAGCGCTGTTAGAAAACATGATTCACATTCACGGTTCAAGTGTTGTTGGATGGAAGTTAGTCACCGATCAGATGTGTGCCAACATGATATATTTTGAACTATTAGAACTACCAGGAAGTCCTCTTGTCAGGAAATTATCCATTTTTTGTTTATTACCTACCATGGTGTTTCCTCTTTCCTTTCAGATTTTAGAAATCTAATGAATTAAAACCATCAGATTGCAATCAGAACCCTTAGATGAAAAAGACATACATTAATCTCTTTGGAATCATCTTCATCTATCCTTCTGGGCTTCATTTTAGTGTAGTCCACTGGCAAGTCCCAGCAGTCACTCTCATTCAGCTGGTAACACCGATTATTCATCACAGCTTGTCGTTGTGGTGACATCGGCTCCAGTGGTGTCAAAATGGTACAGCAACCATCTCGCTGTCTCTGTTTGTTCATGCTTAGATCCAAGGTTCCATTTTCATCTACTTCCATATCAGGATTCTGTCAAAATAAGAAAAGTATTGTTAATTCAGCTTTTGACTATCAAAATGTCACCTCTCTGTGTTTTTTAATTTGATTGCTTAGTAGAATGATAAAAGGTTTTATCATGCCTGTATAGATTGTAAGCATTAAGCCCCCTCCCACACGTAGCATAATTCTGTTACACAACATTAATGCTATTAAAGTAGATTCACTCGTATCTTCATAAAAGGCTAATCTGATATTTGGAAGAAAAGGGGAGACATCCCACTAACCACAACCATCCTCCCAAAACACAGGTGTAAAATTTGACAGTGAAATAAGAAATCCCCAAAGGTGTGTTGCTGTGTTTATGTCCCTGATTTACTCTTTGACAGGTTAGCCTAACAGAGTTAACCTCTATATGATTCTGCCTACTTCCAGTCCTTCCAACACCTGCTTATATGATTAGAGCAATAAAAAACAGATAGCAAGTTGCATCAGAAAAAGCAGAATCCTTTGCTCTTCTAACACTAACCGGTAAAGAATTAGAAAAAAAGAGCTTTGGTTACTAAAGCAAGTTGGTTTACACTGTGTTTGCTACCGTCATACTATGAGAAAAAGCATCCAAATCTCACAGTTCCTCCACCACAGACATTAAGGTTTAATATATCTTAACTTTCCAAAGATTATCTATATAATCAGCTGGCTTGGGTAACACAGCTAATACTGACATTCCCTGCAGCGACAGAGGAACTGTGAAGTATAGGGTGAGTAGGTTTGGGATTTTTGTTTTTGGCTTGAAAATAGATCAAGAATTATTTACTTCAAATCATCTTCCTCTTCTTCTTTCTTTTCCCCAGGGACTGGGAGGGCTTTTAGATGGAAGGGAGGGAAGCAAAATACCCAACCAATCCTTAATTTTTCAAGAGTAAAACACTTCACCAGAAATTAGATTTCAAAACTGCCGTTAATGCTACTGTCTACTCTGATGTCTAGCAGCTCTCTTTCCTCTTGAGGTAAAAACAGAACAGCAGCAAGACACTTAATGAAAATCCCATCTTTGGTTATTGCCTTGATAGATTATACAGTATTATTCTACACAAACACTTTTTGCCATAATTTATTCCTGATTATTGCCCTGATATTAATTTAGGCTTGATAATGTATTTATCTTCCCAGATTTATTACATTTTTTTTGCCACATAATATTTTTAAGGTTATTGCTCAAACTTTTTCAATTCCTGTTGGTACTGAGCACAATCACATTTATTTGCATGCCACAAAGAGAATTCCCTCATCTATCGGATTAAATCAATTAATATAAAAGGAAGCATTTGAAAACAAAATTACTAACCTTACTGAATTCATAAAAATTAAGATCATTACTAATAACTACTGGTAAGATTGTTAGCTCATTATGTATGATCAAGAAGCTTTACACAACAGGAAAAAAACCCTTTGTTTATCTGGAGAAGAGCAGAACATGTCTGCCAGCTCAAAAGCTCTTCTATAAGCACAATAAAACTGTTCCTCTTGCACTGCATCTGTCTATTTAGCCATCTAGTGGCCTCCTATAGGTAGCACTTTATTGGTTGCTGATTTATTTTAAATACCGGTAGTCATTTCTCCTCAGATGTCAGAGTCAAGATTTAATCTGGTTATAACAAAATCAAAAGGTTCTTACAAAAGTTTTACAATGTGGATGAATTTTAATAATGCTACTGTTTATAAAGGTTAACATCAATATCTTTTTACTTTATTTGTTTTAGTGTTGCCATTTAATAATACATTGAGAATTTACTAACACTTTATAGAGCATTAGTGATATTGCATTATTACTGTTACGCAACTTAAAAGTTATCTGCACTGGAGGATTTTTTGTTTGTTTCAAACATATTACGCATCTATTTGAGAACAATTATACTCTGGATAGGTAAGACAATATTGTGTACAATACCACAAATTTTCTTTGTACTAGATCATAAAACCTTAGGGCCCATATGTGATTTATACATGAAGTTACAGTATTAAACCATCCTCTTTCTTACAATAATAAATCAGATAGTGTTAGTAAAAATTCTATAGTGCAATTAATACCACTTCAGCAACCAAAATAGCTTCCATAGTTACTATAGACCCCTTCAGTAAGAGAAGGATTAAAACAGAGAATAACATATTTTATCAGCACCATTTTAACTCTAAGCACTGATCTGGATTTCAAGAGTTATGATGAGTAATTTGCATCTTTATCTTTTATTTTGCTGCCTTAGCAGAGCTGCCACATTTTTGTTCATTTTGAGAAAAAGATTAAGCAAGACGCATTAAAGCTACTCTTGAACCTATCAGGGCACAAATCTAGTGCAGTAAAGAGGTTTGTATCATCATCAACACACATATTTGCTAATTTTTACCCGGGCACAGAGATCCTGAGGTTTAGTGGAGAGGTTCTGAGGCATCTCCCTGCAGCGAGTGGAGAGATTCAGAATAGCAGTGGCAGCCATGTGTGCTGCCTCCATGTCATGAGTATAATCAAAGCTGCTCTTGCTGCAGGTACTGCTGGCACTGCTGCCTCCACCACAACTCATATTGCTGCTGCTGCTAGGGGCATAACTGCTTGTTGTGCTGCTGGTTGGGCTTGAATTCTTACAATAACGTTTAGCTGTGGGAAGAAATATGACAAGGATGACTCAAAAGTACATTACATAAATGACAAGAAAAACAATCTACTGTGGGTGAATTTTATAATGAGCAACAGTGACTGATAAAAAAAGACAACAGAAATGATGCAGGTATTCTATGATTTTGTATGTAAGTCCTTTACACAAGTAATTGAGTATGTATCAAACATTTCTTTAAAAATAAATCCGGAGGATGTGACTAGATACTGTAATGACAAACAGGTGAGATTTAGCAAACAAACACTGTGCATGAAATTCCAACAAAGGCACAGGGAAACACTGCTTTCATTCCATAGTAAGAGCTGATTACCTATTTGTATGAGGACTGGGAACTGTTTGGGTCATTCACTTTTATTAAGGACACGTTAGTGGTATTGCACCAGCAAACTGGGCTAACTCCAGATTCAGAACAGACCTTAGGAATCCCACTCCCTGGAGATAGTGGGGATCAAGCTCATTGGGAAGATAATGTGCTTGATCTCTGGGCCAGAGTGCTAACCATATGTCCTTGGTAATCTCAAATTGACCAAAGTGTTCCTCCATTCTGCAATAAGGGTAAGTACTGGGCTGGTCATTAGAAGGGAAAGGATGAGGAGAAAATGGAAAAAAGAAGGTGGCCATAGAATGAAGGGGCAGGCATTGTCCAAATCTGGATGTGGGGCCCTCACAGGCTAAAGCAAATATAATATAAACAGAAAAAAAATATGAGTTCAACAATGTGATTTTTAGAGGTGCTGAGCACCAAAAGCTTCTTGTTGAAAACAACAGGAATTGTGTACACTCAGCACCTCTGATAATTAGGCCACAAGGGTGTATTTAACTATATAATGACAGACACACACTGTAAGGCTCAGTGGATGCTCAGGAAAGAACTACTGCACTACATCAGGCTTAAGCCTGCACAATTCATTCCTCTCTTCTTTAAACAGAACATGACAATATTGCTGGCTTTAAAAAAAAAAGAATATTAACATTTTATAGCCAAAGGAATTAAAAAAAAACCCCAACCCACTCCTGGCCCAAAATAAATGGCTCACTTTTTTTTTATTTTTAAATAAATGACTGAGAAAAAATGATCTATACTGAACCCAGAGTGCTGCTACGTTTTCATATAGCCCACACACTAGAAGTCAATGTCAGCAGTTACACGTATATGCATTCATGGTATAGTGATTTCTCCCCTTTAAAATCGAGTTCTGTATTTTGCAAAGATCATACTGAACAATATGAAAGAAGTGTTGCAATGCCATGTCATTGTGCGTAATTGCTGGACAGAGGGTCCTATATAAAGGCCCTATATAAAGAGTCAACACACTAGTTAGAACTCTTTCTCCACAGTTTCAATTTATGCCATCCTCTTCAGGTGTGTTGCGGCAGACATACATGCAGTAATCTGCTCCCTTGAGCACAGCCTCTTTATGGACTACATTCTGCCTGGAAAAGGAGAGTCTGATGCAGAATTTATCTTATACTCCGTACTTCATCCCTTTCATTTGTACATTTTTGGAAAAGTTAATGAAGTCATTGTTTACTGTAAATGAAATAAAATGCTTAATTCTTAGCAGATGCAGGAGTTTTCTCAGGAAACCCATATAATACACAGGTGTGCATCAGTGTTGTTCTCTGAACATTCACAGATAATAATCCTGTGAGTTATTTCCCATGACATATTTTACACCAAATTTCATTCTTAAAAAATAGTAATCAATATTGGTCACTAAAAACCGAGCATTTACCCATGGTTGCTACATTCTGGTAGCCAAGATACTCAACTAATTCTCTAAATTTACAATGGGAAGTAAGTACAGTATCTCAGTTACCACGGTTGACATAGTAAATGTTGACTTTTTAACAGCAACCACTTTGCACATGTAATTTGCAAAATTAGGACTATATTTCAAACGAATGAATAACATGCCTTTTCTATCACTTGCAAAACAAAAATGCAGCCATATTATACATTTGAGAGTTGATTAAAATTCAATTAAATATGAGATAATATAAGACATTTTATATATCTGTATCAATACAGAGACTGAGAGAGAAATGGGTGAGGAAAGCAGGGAGGAATAATAAAGAGTTTTTGACATAGGATCAGCCACAAGAAACTCTTCCAGGCTCTGACACAGACTCCCCCTGTGGCCTTGATAAAATCACAAGATCTTTCTGCTTCATCTTCCCCAGTAACAGAAAGGCAATCACGATATTTAATCTTCGGCGTGTTGTGAAGATTAATAAATAATTGTGGAACACTTTGAAGGTGAAAAGCATTATATATGTATTAAGTATATGTGAATGGCTGTGGTCATTTTAGCTTGACCTTTACTGTACAGTTTTTAAACATTTCATGCAGCCTGGATTATCTACCTCACATTAGTTTTGAAAAAGAAATTCAGGACTCCTGTTTATAGTGAATTAAGATAGAGTGAAATCCATCTGCAGAGAAGGGGAACGATAGTGACATTATCTGAATACAAAATAAAACACATTTTGCAGTTCTGCTTTTGGGCCAAACTGTGATTTAGTGCATTGCTGTGGTGCAGGGTGGCTAGGACCTATGTAATCCAACTATGCTTTGTGGCCAAGTGGCAAACCAGAAAGCAATCTCTTCCATCAATGACAGCCATATAGCTCTCAGGCAGCCGCTCCAACCAGCTCAATTTCCAAGAGAGGCATTTCCAAGATTCTGATTTTCCCCTGATGAACTACATAAGGGATGATGACAGTGGGGTAAGTGTTTCTGTAATATCCCAAAGGCTCCTCCATAGCTAAGTAAACTAGGGAGTGGAAGCTGCCCCATCAAAATTAAGGTATGCAGTCTTTTCCAAACAAAGGGGGTTGATGAGAGAATGAGACCCAGTTCCAGCATCCTCGAGACCCAGCACCAGCAGCCTTGGTACCAGTTTTATTGTTTAAGTTAACCACAGTTCCAAAACTTTTTCTGAACCCAACAGGAGCTCTTCAGGGACTGAACAGCCCCACTACCAGGGAGTGAGATAGTGAGAATTCAGGGAGGACTGCTAGACAACTGGTGGGGAGAGGAACAAATTTGCACAAGCTTTCCACTAGCCCTGAGCACGAGCAGCTCCCAACTGCAAAGCTCTGTGAACTCCTCTGGATACTGGATCCAGCTGTTCTCATCATTACTGCCATATAAAATAAGCCCATAGTGTAGCCCATTATGACATTGTCCCTAAAGGGAAAATAAAGCGAAACAAACAAACCCTCTTCCTTATAAGATGATCCCTCTGTAGCATCATCAGGGTATCATATCCTACAACATACGGAGTCCTCCCCCTGTGTAATTCTTATTAAAGCTTACACACACAAAAAAGAACACAGTCCATACAACTCACAACCATTTATTTGTTGAATATATCAGCCTCACAACATTTTCCTGATGGTCTGTGATACAATGCATGGTGCTGCCTCAAAAGATTCAAACATCAAGTGATTCATTTTTCAGACCCTTAATACTATATGTATTTCTGTTTTCCTCTTAGAGTGTTTGACAGAATGAACCTTTGATTAATTACCAATATCCACTAAGTTTATGTATAACACCTCTTCAAAACAAAAATTTCTTCCCTAATATACACAGTTGGTTCATACTATGGACCTCCCAAGCTAGCCTCAATGCTATCTGAATGGGGAAAAAGGGTGTATTCCCCCTTCAAACATACATGTAACTTCTATTTAGATTAATAGGAGATGAGTGTGTATATAGACAGCAGAATAGTTCGCTATCATCTTTCATTTTAATATTTCATTTTGGGTTTGGGGTTTTTCACCCCACCCCTCTTTTTTTAAGCCTAAATTTCTAATATTTATAGATTCAAAGGCCAGAAGGAACCATTGTGATAATCTAATCTGACCTCTGGTATAACACAGGCCATATAACTTTTCCAAAACAATTCCTAGAGCAGACCTTTTAGAAAAACATCCAGTCGTGATTTAAAAATTGCCAGTGATGGAGAATCTACAGCAATTCTTGGCAAACTGTTCCAGTTGTTAATTACCCTCACTATTGAAAACCTACGCCTTATTTCCAGTCTGAATTTGTCATGCTTCAACTTCCAGCCACTGGATCGTATCACACCTTGCTCTGCTAGACTGAAGAGCCCATTGCTGAATATTTATTCCAAAATGCCATTTTGAAATGAAAAGTCAAAACACATTTGAGAATGATCAAAACAAAATGTTTTCAAAACAAAGACAAAACATTTCACTTCAAAATGGCCAAAATGAACAGCTTTGACATTTTTGATGTTCTTTTTTCTTAATTTTTTTCAGTAGAAACTATTTACCATTTTCAACCCACATTTGTGCATAACTGTTGTGAACTGAAAAATGCCTTTTTAGGTGAATTTCCTACTCACTGAAAAATAAATTGCCCAGCTCTGCTCTAGAGACTGCGAAGTTCCTTAAGGAAAAACATTACTTAAGGAAGAGATCTTTTCCTGAGACTGGCAAGTTATCACTTCTTCCCTTTATGCCCATAATAACTAAGGCCATAGAACTTTAGTTTTAACTGTGGGGGTAATCCTGACCTCATTGAAATCAGTGACAAACCACCCACTGATTTCAGTGGGGCCAAAAATTCACCCCATATTTCACCCTGTGTATATAGTGTGGATGCTGCCCACATAACACAGAGAGAGCTGCATATGTGGCCCACAATGGTCGATAGGTTGAGAACCACTGGTATATGTAGATAGTAGAGTAATTCCCTATCATCCTTCATCATTTAGGGCCAAATTCAGCAAAAGCATTAAGTATGTGCTTAGCTTTAAGCATGGTCTTAGGTCCTATTCACTTCAATAAGAGTTAGGCATGTGCTTGAATGCTTTGCTAAATGGGGCCTCAAACTGTACGAATTCTTGCTGCTTACTCCAACATCTGAGAACATGATCACTAAACTTACACATATTCAAAGACTTTCTAGCGAGTAAACAGAGCATGTACATAATAGGCAAAATTATTGGTGCAAACCTGTTGACATCAGAATTTAGCCATCTACCTCTGTTAAGTTGTTACTTTGAGGATGGGTACTGGAGAGTTTAAGGCACATTTACTCAGACATGTCTGCCTTTTCCCACCCTCTCTACTAGTGAGAGACAACTTGCTTACTGATCTCATAGGAAAACTTACCTATCAAAACACATAAGAAAGATGGGGATAGCAACTGTTACAATTTCCTCCTTTTCCACTCATCTACTTTTCTAAGTTAGAGTCTGTTTGAGGCAAGAGCAGAGACTGTTCCATTAACCCAAACTTATTCCTAATTTACTAAACAAAATCTGGGATTTCATAGGCTAGTCAGTGAGGAATCCCAAGCACTTTAACTTGTAAGATGAATTTATCTAGAAAATAAATTGTTCCACGTTGCATAAGAAAAAGAGGAAGCGAATGTTGTGATGTTATTGTTAGGTCTGGAATATCCCAAAATGGGACAACTCCAGCCCTTCATTCTTTGGCCCTAGCGGGTTTTGTTCCTTGGTCCAACTCCTCTCCTCTGCCAGCCAGCCACCATCGCCACATTTGCTCCTGCTCAGGAAAAATAGCCTCAAATACAGGGGTTAATGCCACTTTCAGCCAAATCCCAATCATCTTACTCACACGAGTTCCCACACTCAATTCAACAGGAATACTCATGTGGATGAGGCGAGCAGGGGCCCTTAATTAATTGACGATCAATGGGGGCTGAAGTGCAATGAGATCTGTGTTTTCTCCCTTCTCACCCCCAGAGAGCAAGCACATTATGTTTATGAGTTTCCTAAACTACTGTACAAGAGCAAGATTCCTAATGCAACCCAGGCGACTAAGTCTCCCAGATGGCAGCATAATACACTGCTACTGTGCCACAAGGCTGGCTCTACTCTTTAGGTTTTTTTGCAGGCTCGATACATCCCAAGAACTGAATAGCTAAGGATGTACTCTTATCAGTGCAACAATCCTGCAGCAAGCACCATATAAAATAATGCTTTTTAGAAAAAATCTTTAAAAATAACTTAAACATAACAATGTCATGCTGTGAATAGCATTCCTCTTAATACTGTATGAACATGAAGGTATGTCTTATTTTTATGAAGTTTATATATACAACAACATTATTAACTGTAAACTTGTCTCTCATGTATAAGAGTGTGCACCTCCTACCATCATATCCTTTGGGGGATATATCCCTGGATTGCACCTTGGGAGCTATGGCTCTCTTGCCATAGGCATGGTTGTCATAACTGTTATATTCAAACGAAGTCTTAGAGTATTTCTCTAGTTCCTTGGCCAAGTTGGAGCGGGGTGTGGTGGTGGGGACATTGTTTCTGTAGCCATACTGAGGGATCTCCAATTGCTTAACAAAGCACATGGGCCTAGAAATTAAAGATATGTACAGTTTGTTAGATGCAGTTCAGTTTATTGTGTCTGTGCATAATTTATAGTTCAGATTAGAAAATCTGAGTTATTTATTGCACTCAAGAGACAGCAATACATTATTGTATTTGGTTGGTTTGGTTGTTTCCAGCAGACAAACAATATATATTTTCTTGAGCAAAGCCTAGGATAAATCAATTATAATAGTGCTAAATGTATTCTGTGACTAAAAACAATATAATTGGTGAAAAGTTCTATTTTAAAAAATACTTAAGGGTTTTTCCTTCCCTGTTTAATTACATTATATAATAATGTACTCTCTTTGGGAAGGTGGACTAGAGCGGGACAAAGACCGGTAGAAAACAGCACTAGGATCTCCACTCAGCTCATGGAGCTTCCTTTGAATTCTGTCAACAGTATTTAGTCTGCAGAAAAGAAGAGTGAGGGGGGATTTGATAGCAGCCTTCAACTGCCTGAAAGGGGGTTCCAAAGAGGAGGGAGTTCGGCTGTTCTCAGTGGTGGCAGATGACAGAACAAGAAGCAATCGTCTCAAGTTGCAGTGGGGGACGTTTAGGTTGGATATTAGGAAAAGCTTTTTCACTAGGTGGGTGGTGAAGCACTGGAATGGGTTACCTAGGGAGGTGGTGGAGTCTCCATCCTTAGAGGTTTTTAAGGCCCAGCTTGTCAAAGCCCTGGCTCGGATGATTTAGTTGGGGGTGGTCTTGCTTTGAGCAGGGAGTTGGACTAGATGACCTCCTGAGGTCTCTTCCAACCCTAATCTTCTGAGAGTCTATGATTCTATTTGCATGTGGTTTGCTCTGTCAAAAGAAGCTGGGGTCTGCCTCTTCAATATACAGTTCAGTGGGAGATCCGCAAGAGGCACCCACACAATCCCTCTTGCCTCTGAACTGTCATCCAGTCTCTCTGCCTCCTGCATGCAAGGCTTTGGCAGGAACTGTGACTCCTGGGGCTGCTCCACACACCACACTCAATAGGCGACTCCCACAGCATCATAAGGGATGCAGTGCAAGCTAATACAGACTTAAGCTGTACCATCTAAAATTCTCATGTGAGAAAGTGTTGAATGACTGGGCCCTTGAGAGCAAATCCTATGAGCTGCTCAGCGTCCTAAAAGGCACTGATTTTAACAGAGGTTTAGGGTGATTAACTGCAGACTTCGGGTGCTTAGTACCTCAGAGGATCAAGCCCTTTTTCTTTCCCCCACAATTATAACATGAGAAAATGGAAGGGGCATTCAGGGGAACACTAATTTAGTCACAAGCAGAAGAGCCATCATGCCTTGCTGGCTGATGAAGTGGAACACAATACAGAAATACTAATATATTTTTAGTAGTTTGTGTTTCTAGATGAATTCATTTTCATAGAATTTAGACAAGAGATTGAGGTGTAAATTACCCAAGAAACTATATAATTCATACCATACCCTTTGATTTTCTTTTTTATGTTGGGTTCCTTTGGAAAATTTCTCTTCGCTTTTCACAAAATACAATGGGCCAGATCCTCAGTCAGTGTAGCCCAATATAGTTTGGGCTCATTTAAGAAAATAATACAATTCACATAGCGCACATTCAAAACAAACCCCAAATTTTTGGCAGAGCAAAAATCCTATGAATTTGACTTTTTTATTAGTGAAGACATTTTGAATGCAGGTGGGATGCAGACAAGTGTAAGATCAGTTCACAGGATTTATACTTGGAACACATAAAGTCCCCAATCAATCATTGTGCATGGAATTTATAAGACAACCCTTAGGATGTTCATCTTAAATAGATCCAAGAGTTAAAGGTAAAAGGGACATAGTGTCTGAGATGACAGTCGTACTCAGACTGTCTAACAAGATCTGAAACACATGACAGACCCAGAGGCAAAAGCAAAACTGCCAAAACAACTATCCAAGGAGCTGCCAGAGAACCAGATGCTGCTTTTGAAAAGTAGTCTCCTCTGCATGGCATCTGACTCCTGTGACTTCTCTCTAAAGAACAGTGAAAGCCACTGCATTTTTGGTCTGTGTAATCCTGCTAATGAAGATTTGATGATTTTGTTCAATGGATATTTATTTATTATTATTATTATTATTATTATTATTATTATTATTATTAAAAGCACCATCTGTGAATAAAGTATCAGGGACAGTGTCTGAAAAAAGTGAAACCAGAACTGGGTCTGGTCCAGATAAAGCCACTGAAAACACTTGGGAAAAGGAAAACAAAAATCCAAATTCACTACATAACAGTTAGCTTTCCTGATGTAGGACATTGTTCTGTTTTCTCAACCACAAGAACACAAGGGTTTGGAAAATGCCATCAAGATTTGATGAAGTACTGAGAGAATATTCAAAGAAAGATGTTGATATCAGTAAGAAACATTCATTATAAGTCACCCTATCAAATTTAGGTCAAAATGATAATCTGACAGAGAGAAATTTATGGGAGACGTAGGAAATTCTGTGTGCTGGAAGTTGTGGAAATCCTTCAAATTCTCCCACGGGAAGAAGGGAAGGATGTGGACCTCCTAATCCACAGATATCATAATATCCATGGTGAAATTCTGCAGCTTTTGGGGCATCAATATAGGGCTGGTACATTGATGCAGAAGTCCAATGCCTTTGCACTGCTCCCTAAACTCTCAGATCCCCCAGAAGCCACAGTTTTCTCTGCCCACATCTGGCCCAGCACTAGGTGCATTTAATAGTGCAGAGCTGGATTCTGCATAGGATAAACGCTGAGTCCCAAATGCATGGAGAGAAGCGGGGGTTAATGCCAGATTAGTTCAATCTCCTCCCTCCATCAAATTTGAAACCAATGGAATGGTATTTCCATTCCTTTAATCTCTTCTGTGGGGGAGGGAGCAAAACAGAGACAATGAACTAACCCTTAAGTGTTTTTGGAACCTAAACTAAATCAGGTATTTTTTCCATAAAAAGGTATGCTGCCAATTTAGTACTACAAGTAGGGCTTCTGGTTTTCATTTAAACTGATATTTACTAGTAAAAGCCTGCTGAAGAAAACAAGACTTACCGGTAAATATTAGTTTATTCCCAAAAGATACCAACTTTTTTTCACACTGCTCTTAGACTTTGCACTTCAGCAGTCAGCTTTACACCAAACAATGCCTAAGACAAAAATGAGCTTTTCAGGCTTTACATGTATTTGCCAAAATAATTACCAGCCCACCACCATGCAAATTTGTTGGGAAATAATGCTGAGAAAATTGGATCCAGAAGCCCTAATTCTAAACTCTTCTTTAAGGGAGATATATATGTATATACAATGTATATAAATATAAATGCTCAGATTAACTTAACGTGTGATGAATTTTTCATAGTATTAAGTATTATAGTGATTTCTAATACCTTAAAACCCGATCTGATGCCTGGTTTGATTTTGACACATCACAGCTCTGATGCTTCTCTTGAGCTTTAGCCAGTTTCTCTGCTGCAGCAATAGGACATCCAGAGAGGCTGCAATTACAGAAAGGAAATTTAATTGTCTTGTCCTGAGCAATTTCACATTATAGCACTGATCCAATTACTCCTTCTCCTCCTTAGTCAGCACGAGGAAGAATCTGGAGGAAAAAAATTTCCAGAACCTTTTCTGTCATACATTTCCTCTAGAATAGACTTCCTGTCTTTGAGCAACATTCTGCTTTCAAAGTTGCATGGATGATATCATATCCAATATTCTTCTCCTCCTACTGTATATAGGCAGAACTCTCATGAATGTCAGTTAATAGGCATTCAGTTAGGAAGAGGAGAATATAAGCCAAAATTTACTGTGCGGCTTTGTTAGCAGAACTTGGCCCTTTTGTTCATACACATTTTGTCACTGAAATGGTTGATGAAGATTATTCAATGTCAACACAATACAGATGAAATTTTGTGCTGCTTCACACCTCATTCAGCCTCATTAACTTCAATTAGGTTGTGAGGGGTATAAATCAGTGGAGAATTTGACTGAGTGTCTCTAAAACCTATATCAAAAATATTTTTTCTTGCTGTTTATTCATGAAGTTAAACCACTAAAGGTCATTCTAGTCTCAGATAATGTAACATGAAAAGAACCAAGACATCTGGACTTGAACTCTAATTTACAAATGCTGAACTATTTTTGAAGTGATAGTAATAAGTCTGCTTCTGCTGGAAAAGATTTAGAACAGAGGAAAATAAATATCCTGGTACCAGCAGATGGTGCTCTTAGTGAATCTGTAAAATCCTGTGACCTGAAAATGGAGGGATCTTTTTCTTATTGTCTGTTGCATGCTTATGTGACTGCTCCTTGTGTTCTCCACAGGAAAAGAAATTAAAGTGAAAAGCAAATCAGTGCACTCTGTGGCACAGGGGGTTTAAACTAGAGACAGAGGTGCCTCTCAAAAGGGCTCAGCTTGAAATCTTACTCAGGCTCAGATGCGTTCCTCTCAACAGAAGAAAAAAAGGAAGGAAGAAAAAAAAAAAAAAAAAAGAAAGCAGAGCAAAATGCCCCAAAAGCTGCAGAAAGAGGTGAGCAGAATGCTCCCTCCACTCCTCCCTGGGTGCCAACAGAAACCCCTCTGTCTCAATTCCACAGGGGAAAGGTTGGGGGGCTCTACACAGTTTCAGATTAGTGCCTGCGGCAGCTGCTCTCCAATGACACGCTCCTCTTCAGACACCCGGATATCCTAGCAGATATCCAAACAGAAGTTAGTGCTGTTGCAGCATTAGCTGCCATGGAGTCCCTTCCGAAGCTTTTGCTGCTTGTGCTGCATGACATTAGTGGGAGGCATCCAATGGCTGCATAGTTCCAGAGAAGAAGGAGGTGCCACAGAGCATTCCAAAGAGATTGGTCCTCTGCAAGGGAATCCATGGAGCTGAGATAGAACTCCTGGTGAAGCCAGAGCTCTGTAAGTGCGGAGGACTATACCACCAGTGCCACTTGTGGTCTCCTAAGCCATCTTGCTGCAGTGAATGTTAAAAGGAGCTCAGTAATGGGAACCTTGGGTAGTTTTCCATGCTCTCTGCCTACATTCCCTGGGTTTTGCCATTGGAAGTTACAACGTAAACTTCAATTTCCTCATGGGAAAGTCATATAATATAATAGAAATGATAACTTTTCTATAGATTTTAAAAAATAATCCCTAATATGTAACAGAAAATAAGGTCCATTCTATAGGATTCTATGGGATGATTAAAAAACTCTATAGAAAAGTATCATTTTCTATGGAATTCTACAGGTTTCTAGAATAATTTCAGTGAATTCTATTGTTTTCCTCATCTTGAAAATCAAAAGTATTTTTCCATATTGTTTCTTATTCAGGCAAAATTCTAATTAATTTTTGCCTAAATATGGACTTCAGGTTGAGCCAATGGATGATAGAAAACTTTAAATTATGTAATATATATGTACTTGAAATGCTCTTTCTTATTTATTCATACAGAATTGTTCTTATGATTAGAGTGGATTTTTTCACGCAGTATGGAGTCATCACTCATACAGATGAACATTATATGAACCATAACTCTGTCCTGGTCTTGATGGTGTTTACAGTCTTTTTCCTTCTTCTATTTCTTTCTATTTAAGGGTCATATGCTTCTTTTAATACAACTCTAGTGAAGTTAAAAAAATAAATAAAAACGAGCAAGCGATGCTTAAAAAGTATCTTACATGAATCAAATTAATTCTGCACAGAAGTATCTTCACATTGTAAAATAAGTTTAAGGATTTTATGATGCAAAATGAATAAATAAAGCACACTAAGCACCATCTGCCATCTTTAAAACAAAAGAACAAAATCACATACACATATACACACACACTCTCAGAACAGACTGCCAGAAGTGCTGCAGCTCTGAAGCAGTGTTCTCTCTAGACTATAGTCCAGTGATGGCTTCCTTACCTTCTGTGAGAATTCCTGTTGCTATTTACGTGGCCCCGACCTGTGCAGCCTGGTGTAGGACACTTAAGAACATTTTCATGCATGGCAAGAACTTGACAAGGAGAGTAAGAGAAAACAGCAGCGTATGAAAGCAAGAAAAAAAAATCAAGTCCCAGTATATATGAAATCATTTTAAAACCAGCCAGGATTCATTAACGACCAGCATTCCTCAAAATACATGTAACCAATAAAGTCTGACGAGGGATGGAGGTGTCGTGACCTTATGCTCATTAACACAGGTAACACTGTACGGTGAGAGTTATGGAAATTACAGAATCTAATAATGAATGTGTCTCTGGTGTGACGGTGAAGCAGGAAACTCTCAACATCCTCTCCATACACAAATGCTGAACACTGATCAGCTCAATAGTAACAGGTGGATTGGGAACAGCCCAGTAATAAAGTGTGGATTGTGATTGTGTAATACAGTTTTATGCACATATAATAAAGCATAAGAACCAAAGTCTGCTCTGAGTGATATCAATAAAAAAAGAGGTACTCCAGATTTACACCAGTAAAACTGAGAGCAGAATTTGACCCTAATTATGCAAGTCAATTCAATTTTACTGGGATCCAGTTCTGCCCACAGTCAAATGGCTGTAGTCAATGGAAGTTACTACACATGTAAGCATTACGGCAGAATCAGTCCCTTTCTCTTTATTTTAATTCTCTATAGATCTTAAATTATAAGGATGCAAATTGAAAAAAAATATGGAAAAGAAACTCCTAAGCAGTGAGCACTTTGTAAAATTGAGGGCTGGTGGAGTGATAAACCATGAGAGTAAGGAATAGGTAGCATTGGCTTAAGCAAGATGGGCGCAAAATTTACCCCCAAATTCTTTCAAGGCAATTGTCTTCTGAATTTCAACACTCTTCGTATAATGGGCCAAATTATCAAGAGGTTTTGTAAAATGGAGGTCATTAAACAGGGACTAGACTGGGACCTTTCCTTTTGTAAGACAAGAGACATATCTGAATCCAGGTCTCTAAAGCTGGATGGCTAGTGCATTAATGTACAGAACTAGGTCATTCAGCCCCTCCAAATAGCTCCCATTTTATTCACATGGGATGTACTCATGTAGTCATTGTTTAGTTCTCACGCAGACAATCTCTGCTGAAATCAGCGAGTGCTTTGGCTGAGTAAGAATTGAATAATAACCAAGCAGACATTCAAGGATTTAACCCATAGAGACTGATTCAAAGATCATCATCACCACCATTACCATCACTACCGGCAGTGTATTAAAATGTGTGCAGATGCAAAAGCTTTACTCTGAAATTCCTGCTATTCAAAGCTGTTCTTTAAACATGCTTCACAAGGCCAGCATAACAGGAAAATTAGTTCAATAAATAAATAAAAAGATGAGCTCACCTTTTTCATTTTAGTAACTACGGAACATGCAAACAGTTTAAAGCTATATTCTTCTTTGATTTACAACATCTTCTAAAGAGCTTTATTTTCACCATTAACAAAAAACGAGAGAGAACTTTGAGCACCTGAGAAAATATTTGTGCTTCAGAAAATTACAGGTCAAATTACAAAAATGGAAAAATTAATTCGTTTAGTCTGCTGTATTCACAGATCGACCAAGATGCCGTGAGCTTCCCTAAAGTATATCCTCATTATCTTAATTCTAGAAAGAACAACCCTGCTATGAAAGAGAAGACTTTGTGTTAGACTCTCTCTCTCTCTCTCTCATTCTCTGTGCTACTGCACTTCTGGCTTCCCTTTCGGAGACTACATCTTCCTTGGAGATTTGGGGCCTAATTCAGACCTGCCTTATTCCAGTTTTATGTCAGTAATGCACTGTCATCAACAGAGTTATGCCACTGTAAAACTGGAATTTTGCAGTGGTGAATCAGGCTCTTGGTCTGCTAAGGTGTAAGTCTTAGGGGGCTGATTCTCCTTTCACCTGCACTGGTTTTACACCAGTGAAATTCCATTCGGTCTGATTCTTCTCTGCATGGAGGCTTCTGGATACCTGTGCAAAATGGGTGTAGGGTGACTAGATGTCCTGATTTTATAGGCACAGTCCGGATTTTTGGGTCTTTTTCTTATATAAGCTCCTATTACCCCCCACCCACTGTCCTGATTTTTCACACTTGCTGTCTGGTCACCCTAAATGGGTGTCAAATGTTGCCATTCTGATTTGGATGGGTTTTGCACCCATTTTAATGTACACAGATATAAATGACTCTTCAATTTGCAAGACAGTGGAGAGACAGACCCACAGATTTCAATGATGTAACTCCCGTTTTACACCAGTGAAAGTACGAAAGAGAATCAGACCCTAGCCAGATCCTCAGCTGGTATAAATCAGCACAGCTTAGTTAGCTTGAGTGGAACTATACCAATTTATACCATCTGAGGATCTAGCTTAAACTTTCAAGACCAAATCCTCTTCTCTTCTACACAAGTGTAACTTCCTTTGACTTCAGTCCCCACAGAATTCATTGACTTTAAGGGAAGATGCACCCACGTAAACGATAAGAGAATATGGCTCAAAATCCTGGATACTACTACTAAAGGGCCAAATTCTCTCTCTCTCCTTTTTATAATATACATTTCTTCATTATGTCTCCAAATAAACAAACACAGAAATAAAATGAGTGGTGAGTTTTTCAAACTTGAAAGCACAATTGTTCTTGCACTAAACAACAGGGAAGGTCATGCTGTGACATCAGCACTCAGAAGTAAAAGCAGTGCAGTATTTCTGGAAAATCTTTTTCTGCAGACTAAATGCATCTGTTAAAAATAACCTAACATTCTCAGAATCAAAGAATACAGCTTTAAAAGTTGTTCTTTTTAGTTTAAAAGTTATTAGAGATATGAAAATGATGGAATAAAGACAAAAAAACTATAGCACAGAACAGGATGCTTAACTGAGACATACCATGCCATAAAATGGAAATAAAAAAAGGTTTAAAAAGCATGCTAGAAAAATCTTTGGAGTTTTATCCCCAGTTTCTATGAAACAATGTGGACTTACTTTCTGGAGGGACCCTATCTTTGTGTGGGCATCCTGACAAACTGCGGTGATGGGGGTAAAGCCCCGTTACATGGCCAGTTCCATCACACCCAGGGGTAGGACATTTGCTCTCTTTCTTTTCTGTTCTTGAGGGATCTATAATTTACAACAAATGTGTCAAGTGAATTATGCTTTCCAAATTTCTGTAAGAAGGTTCATTTAATGTTGAAAGTTATTCTTTGGAAAATGTTCTTCAAAATACTAGAAGAAAAAACTGCTGCTTCTTAAAACAATTTTGTCACTTTTATCCCCATCATCTTCTTTTCATACTGCAGGCTCCTATGATCACAGCAATACTTATCATAGTGATTGAGTAGTGACCTTCTTGCAGCAAAGCCATACCACTGTCAATCAATGTTCTGCTGGCAAGCATCAGCTTAAGAGTGTAAGGACACTCTGAAACTGTTAGATGGTTCCCGCCTTTCTTTTCGCCTGATGTATTGAAGCCTGCAAATGTACTGTCACAGAAGTTCAGTCTCTTGAGGTTAGCCGACCCAGCTACTTAGCATACTGATTCAACGATTCAGCACAAATTTATTCTTATTCAAACTCAGATGATACTGATTTCCCTAAATTCCTTATGAAGTAGTAGAATATAAAAGCATAAAAAGCATTTTTTCCTCCAATAAACCAGGATGGGGTAAAAGATCTAATCAGATGTAATAATTCTTTATTTTGAATTTGGGCCATTATAATCATGCATCTATAAAGTTTGTATATTCATAAGCTTAAAAGGTTAATAAACTTCTATAATGCTGTTTGTTTCTTTGTGTACAAGTCAACGAAAGGGCCTAAGGAGACTTCTGTTCAATAAACTATTGTTTTCTGCCAAGAAAGTAATGGAACTACTGGTGAAATTATTCCTGAACTAGAACTTGATCACATATTTCATCAGTTTGTTTCCTGTAATAGAACGTTTGTAAAGTAACATCCCAAGACTTCCAACTCAGCAGTAATACAAGCTACACCACAGCATCTTTAACACTGTTGCCTGATTTTGGAGAATAGAACTGATTTATACACCAGTATTTAAGAAAAAAGGTTCATGCTAGTCTGGCTACAAAGATTCTGTCTTAGTCTAAGTTAACAGCTAAGAGCAAACATCATCACTCATTCTAGTTCTTCAGTCAATCCTGAATTCAGAACTCAAACCGATCTATCATCTTATATATATTTTATGCTGCTCCTGTTATTTCTTCGCTGCAGGATTTATGCTTTTTTTCTTTGGAAATAAGGTTTTGCTGTTAGGTTTCTATTAAATCTTATGGTAAAATTCAGCCCTCATTGAGCAGGTACAACCCCAGTGACATCAAGGGAACCTTTAGGTACTTCTAGAGATTTGGGTACAATCTCTTTTTAGTAGATAAAGTGTACATACCAGCCACAGTTCACATTCAGTTGCAGATTTTTACTCTTATGTTTATATTCTCATGTGGTTGTTCCATATTCCAAATTCCAAACTCTTGTTCAACCATCTTGGCTTATGAGAAACTCTTTATCACGTGGTGAGTGCTCTCCTGGCCTAATTTCCAATATTAACTTATAAGATCACACTTTAAACTTAGCTGTCACAAATGCATTTTTAATTGCTAATGTTTTATTTTAGTTTGCATGTATGTCAGGTGTAACATACAGTACTGTTTTCTGCTGTTCAATGGTAAACATATTTATTTACAAAATTTCATCGTCAAAGCGCTGTCCAGTCATATAAACATCAAAAAACCTCTATGAAGTAGGTAAATACCATTATTCCCAGTTTACTCTTTGGGAAATTATTTTTTAGCAGTTAAAAGCAAGGGGACAGAAGGAGTCAGTATCAGAGCTAGGATGAGAACTCAGGAGTTTCTGCCACATATACCTGTGCTGAGACCACTAGACCACCAGTCCCATTTTCATTCTCACACACAATTCTGTACAACTCTTTGTATAAAGCACATTGAAATGTGGGGAAAGTGTTAGATAAGTGAATAATAAAAATAAATAAAATAAGTATAATGTAAATATACCAGTATTCAAGGACTATTAAAATGCAGATGAATAACACAATAGACCATAATGGCTTCTCTAGAGACCATGGACTAGAACCTCAGCTGATGTAAACTATGTAGCTCTATATTAGTCAATGGAGGAATGCCAATTTAGACCAGCTGAGGAGCTGGTCATGCAAATTCTCCTGAGTTTTCAGATCCTTAGAATAATAGGGTTTATGAGCTCCAAAAGAGCCTTTATGGTCTAGCAAGTCAGAAAAGATGCTGCATACTAATCTTACATTTCCGAAACTTGCATGGAATTTTCTTTGCACAATTTCCCATTGACTTAATAGAAGACATCCAGCTAAAATTCTATGCAACTATGCAGAAAACTTAGGGCTCAGGATTATATTCACCTCTCAATATAAATGCATAAATATTTTGACTAGTTGATCTGCTCTTATTGAATCCCTTCCTCCACTAGAGATACTACTTCATTGTTTTTAATTTTTTTAAGAGCCTAAACCTGAAATCCTCTCTCAATCCTTGCCACAGTAGAAGTGTTGCCTGAACAAAGCTTGCCCAAGCTGGGTCACAAGGTTTTAAAAGTCATCAATCTTGGAGGATAGAGTCTCTGGAAAATTTTAAATGGCAGAAAAAAATTGTGGCTTGCCATGCCTTTGTTGTTTCAGTGATCTCTGAGAGCAGAGCTCCTGAAGAGAGAAGACAGGAGTTACAATTCTTCCTCGACACCTCCACCCTGAGAATATTTCCCTTTAATTGTATCATTCATCTCTTTGGAGAACTTTTGCAAGCATGTTGGGAGATTATATGTGATATGAGAATAAATGACATAATTATAATTTACTCTAATTCACTGCAATATTCTGTTTTTCTCAATCTTCTCTAGAGTGAGGGAGGAATCATTCTCCTCCCCCTCTCCTCCAGCCTTTCCTCTATGAAAAACAGAGAAGGGTCACAGCTGTAAAGTTTCCTGATCCAAACTACCATAAATTTCAGGGCTTTCCTTTGTATTCAAGGGTTGTGTTTGGGCCCATCTCTAATTCATCAGGCAGTTCCTTAGAAGTAGGTTGACATCAGGGAAGCTCTAGAAATCACTGAAATAAGAAGCCCATATTTCCACTACTACTATATTAATCCTTTGGCGACTGCAGAGATATATGTTTATGTGTTTTCCCAAGCATTCATGGGTTGGCAGATCTGGAAAACACCGTTTTAAGAATTTTAAGATATCAGCACTGGTTTGCCATGTTCTGCTTGGTTTTTATTACATACATACATTAAAAGAAAGGAACATATACCTATTATGTGTCACATGCAAACAATAGAAAAATTCACATGGTTATGGAATAACTGTTTAACTAAACTTAAAAAATGTCTTCCCCAAACACCCAACATTACTAGTTCTTACAGTGGATTACAATCTTTGTGTCTGAAAGTAAACAAAATTTCTAAGCTACATTGCATATGAGTTTCTGAGACAAATAACTTTCATGTTCCTGTTTGTATAACTTATAAGAGACTGGTCATTGTCCCCCCTTAAAACTTCTTTACAAAATCAAAAATCTCCTGATCTGAGATGTGGTGTGCCATCTTTAATCTCACAGCCAGATTTTATGACCATGTTATCACCCTTAGAAATCAGAGGTTTATAATGGAAAAAACAAAATAACCCACAACCCCTAATCCACAGTCTAAATTGTAGAGATGAAACCAGGTGTTTCTATAAGAAATACAATATATAACCAATCCAGCAACATGCTTAACACCTCCTTAGAAATGCAGATCCCTCAACTTCCATTAAAGTCAATAGGAATTCAGGGTGTTCAACAATTTTGGGAGGTACTGAATGCTGTATAGGACAGAGCCCTTATGCATATATATGTGGACACATACAAAGGGGTGTGTTAATATTAACACATCATTACTAGGATAATTCTTTAAATTAAAACATATTTTAAAATTAACTTTATATGTATAATTATGGTTAAGGCAGCACCTTAACTGTTTCCACAATGGAATGAAACCAGTGAAGTGGAATGCATATAAGAAAGAAATTGCTATTGATCTCAGCCCAGGCCACACTATGTCTTGCATAGCAAATGGTTTCCATTACCTTAGTATCTTAAGATAATTAATGTGCAGTCACTGCCCCTATCTTATGTTATCGGTCATTCTGATACTGTTCAATTTCTATCAGGCAACTCTATGTTTTAGATGGGAGAGGCTTCATCAATAACTGTCATTTGATGATAATTTTATAAATCATGATGCCACCTACCCAATCCAATCTGTAAAATATGCACTTCACAGCTGATTGACTAACTGCTACATAAATCCCCACCATTCAATAGAGTATGCAATGCAATTCTCCTCATATTTTTAGTCATAATACCCTTTAGAATCATCTTTGCCTCTTTCAACATGATCTCTTATTTGTTTTGTTTCCCTGAAAAGTTATGTTTTTCTATTTAGCCAAATGATATCGCACTGAAATATTGTACAGGTTTCTAACACTGTAGAATGAGTTGTTCTATTAGGTAATAACAGCATGATGCTATTTTAGAATCACGCCATAGTAATACAAATTAAATAAACAATGACTTCACATTAGAGTTCTAATCATCACTTCTTATCACGTTAGCTCACACTTTTTCATGACACAACATACGGTATATAGAAATATTACCTTTACCATAATATGGCTTTTTGACATGGCCGTCACTGGATTTAGGCTTCCTGTCATCCCCAGAAAGTTGTCGCGGAGGCTGCTCCTCAAATGATCTCATATTATCCCTCCTTCCAGCTTCCATTGCCATTTTTTCCCTCATGGCTTTTGCTCTCTCAGTTTCCAAAGCAATAGCTTTCTCAAGCAGGGTTAAGTTACCTTTTGTCATATCAAAAACTTCTTCAGACCTGTCCGAAGTAATAGAGGTGGTATCATCATCTCTTTCATGACACCCATCCTCCTTTGCACAGCTAGAAAAAGTTCTAGATCTGGGACTCAACTGTTCTTCAAGCCTCATTAAGTTCATCATGTCAGAGTAATTCCGATCTGGGGTTCTTCCTTGGAAGTCATCTTCTTGCCTGACATGTTGACGAGCATTCATATTTTGCTGCTGATTTCTTTCCTGTGGATTCGTCTCACTAAGTTTCCTAGCCAGATCAAAACACTGGTTCCTTAAGCATTCCAAACTGCTGAGACACACCTCTTCATCACTCTCCTCCACCATTTTTTCCATAAGTCCATTGTTCATAGGCTTACCTAGCATTACAAAGTTCATATTCCTGTTATCTTGCTGTGAAATATTGTCTGCATAATTTCTGTCATTAATGTTTTCTGAAAGCACTACACCATGTCCTTGTGCTAATAATTTAAGGGAGTCCACTGTTTCCCTAACAACATCACTGTCTAAATCTAAACTCAGCTCACTTTTCCGACCAATATTTTCATTTTTGTCACTATCATCTTCCAGACTATTAGATGTATTGCTGTTCATTTCTGATTCTGTCCTGGCTCTGTATGCTGCATCCTCTGCAATTTTGCCAAGATTTAACAATGACTTGGCCACCAGTTCATCATAATTATCATACTCATCATTATTGTTATCATCTTTTTCTGTGTCTTGCATTATTCGAGTATTGTGACAATTCATTTGATGGTCTTCTGCATAAAAAAAGAAAGAAACAAAGAAAGAAACAAAGAAAGAAAGAAAAAGGAAAAGAAAAGAAAAAAGTGGCTAGAATTGGAACTGTTGTTGCAATAGCATGGACAGAAAACAAACTGCATGTCAATACTGCTTATCGTACAGTAGCTCTAGAACACTAAGACCCATGTTCAGGTAAGTATAAACCGCTGGTATTAAGAAAATGAATATCTGTAAAGCCCATAAGGGCATTTTTATATATTTGCTATGCACCATTAATTTCTTTCATTTATCATATAATAAACTATTAATTATGCAGGAAAAAAGACATTTTTAATTGGCATTATTTCTAAAATATTAAGTCATAAATTCTTCTATTCCTCCTTTCACTTCTTTATTTATAGTTTTATTGGTTTTATTTTATAATTATATTATTCAAACTATAATATTTTCTTAGGTTGCTTTAACTTTCCTCACTCCAATCTTTTCAAAGGAGTGAGCGTTTTAGGGTCTTCATTAATTAATGTACACCAAAAGAGAATTGGTTCTTATATAAACACTGTATACACAGTTAGTGCTATATGAAAAACAACTGTCAAGACAAGTACACAAAGAAGTAAAAATACATTTCAATAAGTGCACCGGTAGCTAGAATTCAAAATCTATTGCTTAGCTATTGCAAACTATGAACAAGCGAAAAACTGTTAGATAATCATTACATAAAAGGAAAGTAGAAATAACAGTATGTACAATATGTGTCCCCAATTTATCCCCAATTTAGATTCGCTTACATACATGACATTGGCTTCAATCCAAAGTGTCTTGTCTATACAAAGGCCACATTAGATAACTCCTGTGTTGGCCTGTTATCCTGTACATCACAATATCACAAGATGACACATAGTAACTCTGTTTTACTGAGTTCTGCTTCAATAACTAGTGAGTAACAGAGGGGCAACTCTGTGAATAGAATGAGTCACTCTGAGACACGAGGAATACCCTTGAATATATCTCATCGTAATTCAAATGTTAGTGTGCTTCACCATCATACAAGTTCTTAAATAAACATAGGTCAATTGTTATTGACTAAAAACACAAAATAAAATATATTTTGACACTCAGCTACTCAATATTTTGAATATTTGCTGCAAGCACTTATATGTAACAGTAAGTCACATTTTTTCTTAAAAAGGACTTCCCCAATTTAGTAATTAGAATGACACACTGGGCCAGTTCAATCAATGGAGTTATGCTGATTTGAACCAGCTCAAGAGCTGGCTCATCAGCATAAGCTAACATCATAGGGACTTGGATGTATTTTGGTACAATTGTAGACAATTTCTAAGCTCTGACCTTTGTGCTTTGGGTTAAACAAAATGTAGTGGGAAATTTCAGGTAGCAGAATTTAATATACTAATATTTTCTGACGGGTATGCTTTTGGCATAAAAGAATATTTTCTGCAGGTTCATGGACAAAAGAATAAATCAGAATTTTAAATACAAAGCTCAACAGTGAGAAATATAATACTTCAGCCACATGCTAGTGTTCATTCTACACAGTGCTTGGGTATCCTGGGATGAGAGGAGGCTGTAGTTAAGCAGCAGAACTGATATACACAGCAGATTAGGTTGTGTCTACGAAAGGAAGAGCAGGGATCTGAGGGTAGTATATTGTGCAAACTACATTAGCTAATTAAGTATAGTATGGAGGATTATTAACAAGCAAAGATGTGTGTTATATTCAGCTGATAAGAAAACCCAAGTCATTGTCATAAAACCCATTTTTATTGTCAATCTTGGTATTATTTTAGTTTACAAGTCTATTATTTTTGTGATATCCAAAATTCTGATGGCCTCAGTTCACTAAAATTGAGGTGCATCAGAACTTGGTTTTCTCAGTGCAAGACTTGGGGATAGAGTTCAGCTACTTAAAAATTTTCCATTTCATGTATTTGCATAGAAGTAGGTAGTTAAGTTAGACGATTAGTCTGTGGAATAAGAAAATCAAATGTGTTTAATACTCTAATGATCATATTCTAAATGAAATTTATAAACAAATCTCACATTCCTGAAATATTATGGCCCAGGCCCATCTGTATGAAGAATATTCAGTGGCAACTGCTGCTTTCACATAGTACTTCTTGCAGTTGTGTCTGATAGGCAGCCAGAGGTGAAAGAAATAACAGTGAGAGCAATTAATGAGGCACTAAGCTACACCTCTGAAAAACGTTGATGTGTTCAAGCCTAAGACTTTAACTTCCAAAAGCTGTTGTGAAGCCAGCATGTGTTTAACAGCATATTGAAACATAGACCATGAAGATGTCTATTCTCTCAGTTCATTCATATTGGGACTGTTCATGTGTGCACTGAGTGTTCCACACAGCACCTTTTGAACCTTTGAATTCTGAGTTGATGTTTCGACTTGAATGACGGGCATATGGATGATCACCAATGGATGAATATGCAGCACTTTGCCTATATTATAGTGCAAAGCCAAAATATGAATCACTTATTTCCCGAGTAAAGACATAAATTTCTTTTGAGTGCTTGTGAAGCTGGGTAAAAGCTGTAACTTTAATACTGTATATTCTGGTAGATTGGTTTTATCCATTTAAGCTCTCCTGCCCATTCAATCTAAAAAAGGAGGAGGAGGGGCAAGTGGAGGAGAAGAAGAATGTGTAATGTTTGAATTTTTGATGAGGGAAATGGGAATAAATTCTTTTAATCCTTCAGTTACTATTTGTCTTCTACTTTATATTTCTTTAAAAACAATTATGTTTCTAGGGAAATTAACTCCACGCAGTAGCTTTTTTTTTTTAAATAGGAAAACTACAGACGCATGTACCAGTGTCATCTGGTCTAAGACAGTTCTCCAGGGCTATCAGCACTCTGGCCAGATCCAGCAGCGCTCTTAGGCAGGTGCTTAGTTTTGAAGCTAAGTACTTAAGTACTTTGCTAGGTCAGGCAAGAATGGTCATCACCCCGAAGGTTCAAGTCCCAAATTAGCATATGTTTTAGTTAACACGATTTTGGAAATATTTTAGTTTAACAATGAGGCAAAATTACTTTATACAAAACAATGTTACTTCCCTTTGATTCAACTGTATAAAATCTTACCATGCTATTATTATTTTTACGCTACCAAAGTTTAACTTTTAACTGGTTCCACACATTTTGTCTGTTTAATGATAATATTAATTTTATTATGACTACACACATTATAGGTGAGATCTTGACTGGCTGTTACATGGCTGTGTGGGGAGGGAGTATGGCACCTTACCCCCACGGTTTACACAACCTGGCTAAAATTGTAACAGTTACACCTGGGAAAGCAGATAGGCTGCTATCAATATGTTTCTCCAAGGTACAGGTGGCCAAGAGTGAGGTGGGGGTGTGTGTGGAAACAGCTATCATTCTGATCCTTCCTGTGTGCTGCTGGCTGGCTGCACAGACAAGGAATATGCATAAGGGGAATTGCAGATTGTGCTTCCCCCATAGTGGCCCAATCAGGAGGTCTCCTGGTTATCTCCTGGGAGGGTACCTCCCCTCTGACAATGCCTTGCTGTGCCTTTAAGGCATGATTTAGCCTTATGTAAATGGTGTCTGTCTACAGATGGTTCGGCAGTAGAGCAGACTTAATTGTTGGCTGGAATCTGTGTCTCTGTTTGTCTAAGTGTCCTGAACATTTCTGCACATGTGAGGTAAACTGGGTACCTTGTAGCTTATAGGAAGTAACAAACATTGAGATGTGCTGTTATACTAGGTAGCTGGACACTTTTCAGCAGTGTTTTAAAGCATCTGGTTCCTTCAGCCACCCAAACATATGTGTGTACCTGTATTACTGCCCTTACAAAAATGAAGCATATTGGCTTTTCCATAGCACCTTTCATCCAAGGATCTCAAAGCACTTTACAAAAATTAATTAATAAAGCCTCACAACACCCCTGTGAGGTAGGTATTTTTAACTCCATTTTACAGATGGGAAAAATGAGACACAGAGAGATTGAGTGAGCCATTCCAGATCACACAGTGAGTCACTGGAGAGCAAGGAATAAGACTTAGACCTCCTGACAGTGCTTCTTCCCTTTGCTTCTACCAAATACATTTTTATACATCTGTCTGGTAGAATAAACCTCGCCATATTTTTACTGTAAGAACTCATGCAAAGTAGCACCTTCTTTTTAAAAGGAAAATATACAGCATTTAGTTTCAGAGATTCTGCAGAGAGAGGCAATGATACTTCAGTAGTAGCTACATTCCTATCAAAAGCCACAGATTTCATAAACCAAAGATTTCTCAAATCTGTGGCGTGCCTGTCATTTTATCTGCTTTTTCATGGGCATGAGGGGAAATAACATGGCTACAATTCCCAACCTATGTGATTATACTAGCTTCCTGAACAGATGGAATTTTTCATCATCCAATCAGCATCCTCTGCTTTTTATGATACCTGACTCATCTCACTACTGACTTAGTCATACACCAGTTCCTAACTGTACAGTATGCAATGTAATTGGGTTGCCCCTTTCCTCCTTCTGGTCCAACAAAGTGAAATAAATATAGATGTTCACACATAGGTCTACATACCACACAAGCATGTCTGGAATATTCTAAAGTCAGTCTAAAAAAGTTTAAAGGGACACCGTCAGATCATATCAGGTACAAATTTCTAGGTGTTTGCAAAACAAACTTCTTTGCTTTTCATTTTTACAAAAATCTCAGACAAACAGAAATTGCCTTCTTTTCTGGAAAAATCCTATAAGGGAGGAAACTGAGGTGAGAAAACCCAGTGAGCTTCCTCCAAATTCTTCCACTGTGGGTGGGGTTTCTTCTCACCCCTCCACTGAGGAAACAGAGGGATCATACTTCACACTGTGGAAGAGTCTAATCCAAAGTTCACTGAAGTCAACTGAAAAACTCCCATTGACTTCAGTGGAATTGGATCACACCCCAAATCTTTCAAAATCCATGTGGTCTCCAAAGACCAAGTAGGCACTCAGGGCTGACAATATGTAACTCTTTGCCTCTGCCCCAGTGCCTGTTATTCTCCTTTGCTGTGAGGGTGTTAAGTTAAAAACCAAAACAATTTTTTGTGTAATATTTGAAATCTTTTTTTTTACCTCTATTTGCAAATACATAAAATAAAATATCCAGGATTTTAAAAAATGTCTAATTAATTCTTAGATGCACTTTAATTACTATATAACATTTATGAAATGTTTTTCCTACTTTTCCCTTAAAAATGCTTACTATAGCAGTAATGTTGGGTTCCACTGCTTAGAATCTCCCACAATAATTACAGCATTCAAATAATAACCAATGCTCAAAGAGAAATGAATGAAGTGTGGAAGTCATTAAACACTGTAAGGAAAGTCTGAGCTGAAGAACACAGCACATCACAGTGGGGTTCAGTATTATAAAATAGGAGAGAGTGCTGCAGAGCTGGTCTGTACAGACCTTCAGATATAATACATAATTAACTAATCTTTCTTGGTGTGTCTTTTCTTCCTTAAAAAAATATTTTCTTTCAGTCAGTCTTTTCATTTTCTCTCTGTTCCACTTTTTATCTGGTCTTACTAACTGATGTATGGTGTAGAGTTGTTGTTTTTGCCCCTTCAAATAGTAAAAAGTGCTGGTATTTTAAAAGGAATAATAGGCATCCTGGCAGAATCAGAATTTGTACCTAACTATAGAACTGTCACTGGCAAATAAAGATGTTCTTTAATTTTTCATATTAAGATAAAATTGAAAATAACCAACATACATTTCAATTAATAATGTTGGAACCATGAAATTGATAAATGTGCTCTAGTAAAAAAATAATGGGCGTCTTCTCATATCAGTGGGCAGGGATTCATATACAGTTTCACTCTATTCTCATAATCCTAATCTCTCTCTTCTTTCTCCCTTTGTATCTCTCTTGTGACCACTGTTTTTTGTTCCATCTGAGCCATGGCTATTTTCTAGCCCTCTGTGACTCAAACAGCTATTACCTCCTGTGCTCCCAGTATTCTTTTTCAGCTTCCCATCCATCCAATGATTTATGATTATTATGTATGCAGTACCATGGAGGTGTGCATGATGCTTTACAGTGAACATGTTTCTTCCCAAAACAGGGTATGAACTAAGGGTCTGTTCCTCCAAACCCAATTCTACCACCCTTACTCATCTTGAACAATAACTTGCCTCACAAATATTCCCATTAGGATGATGGCAGAATATGAGATGTTCTTACTCAGGAATATTCCCATTGACGTTATAGAATCAGCCATGTAACTAGACAAAGAGAGCACTCCAGACAAGCAAGGAGGTGATTAAGGCCAGTTCAACAGTTACAAAGGGCCAATTTTTGCCATTCTTATGCACAATGTAGGGTTGCCAACCCTCCAGGATTGCCCTGGCATCACCAGGAATTAAAGATTAATCTTTAATTAAAGAGTATGTCATGCGATGAAACCTCCAGGAATACTTCCAACCAAAATTGGCAACCCTAACAGTGAGTAGTATGTTACTCTACAAGTAATTTCATTTATTGAAAAGGAACTCCTTGCAGAGTACTTCAACCTCTTTGTTGTTGTGTTTTTTGTTTTGTGTGGCATTCTTCTGAATATCTCCAGGGAGCACAGGGATATCGGAAGGGGCAGTTTTAACAGCAACCATTCTCCAAGGGGTATGTCGGTTTTTTCCTCACTCTTAGGCTACGTTTACATTTCAAACAGGGAATGTGATTTGCAGCTCACGTAGATGTACCCACCTTAGCTTTAATCTAGCTAGATCGCTATAAATAGCAGTGAGGACATGGTGGTGCAGGCTTCGGTGCAGGACACAAATTTGAGCATGTACCCAGGGAATTCAGGCAGGTTGGTATAATTCATCCTGAAGCCTGCTTTGAGGCATCTTCACTGCTATTGTTAACAGGCTAGCTAGATGAAAGAGAGTGTGGGTATTTCTACACAAGCTGCAATTCTCACCCATGGTGTGGCCTCTCTTTCCAAAACTGCATTCACCTCTGACTTGACCTGAGGGGAAATACTTATTTTCCATTTCCTTCTTATGAAAAAAAATAGATATTCCACTTGCCTTTCTTTAATTACAGTGTCCTACTCAGTATCAACCTATGCACCGGGATGGCATTTTCACAGGGCTGGAACTTTTGTCTCACAAGCATTATATCTCACCGTGGCAGTGGTATCCAATCTTGTCAGTCAGAGGGGAAAACATTATTGCAGAAAAGGTGAAGAGGGTGCAATCAATACTTTGGGACAGACCCTCTGGCCTGCTCTATTCCCTTTGCACAGAGACTGTGCAGGGGACTGGGTAGATAATCAGGGAGCTGTGACTGAGGCTGCTTCTCATCTTCTACTGCTTTCACTTCTCCTAGGCTTCCTGGAGGGAGCAAGGGGCTGGGTAGAGTAGGGGAGCCATTCTGTGTCAGACATTGCCCTGGGTTCAGACATAGCCAGTTCAATGTGTACTGGTTTCCTGCTCTAACTCAGGTTCCCACTGTCCACCAGGGAAGCTGATGATGAAGCAGTGAAATCTGCTCTCCAAGCCCTGCAATACAGCAGTGGAGTTGCAGCACAGAATGAAGAGCAGCTACTCACAGATCTAGTTCACAGCAGAGCTGCTCTGGGGCTGTGATGTAGAAGACCACTCAGGAATCAGAGACCTCTCTACCTTCCCCCTATGGCAGCAGGCCCAATCTAAACACCAGTTTAAAAATCACAGGGAGCAGCTCAGAGAACATGTTCCCAATCCATAATCACGTGCACATTTTCTTCTTAGCACAATTGTCCTCTAGGGCCACAGATTGGATACTACTGGGGCACTCAATATCCTTTTACTTACAACAATCTGAGCAATCCTGACTTTTAATCATAGTGTTAGGTTTCTCATTGCTGCATAGCTTGTTGAGGATCAGCAATATTCTTTTACACAGAAGGAATTGTCAGGGGAGGTTAGGAGACAGTTTAAGATATTTTTCGGTTGTGGACAGGAACAAAATTATGTGGGAACAAGCTGATGATGGTTAAGTGCAATGGCTTGTTTATGCTGCGTTGGGTGATGTGGAGATGATTATATCCAGTTAGATGAATCTGCTCTCCATTCTGAGGTTGAGGATGTTCTTGTTAGATAAGATTTTATTATAGGAAGGGGTCTTTTAGTGTTTTCTTAATAATGCTGTCTGATTAGCCCTCAGGCTGGAGTGAGAGACCTGCTAGGTTTTTTTTTCCTCTGTTTCCATCCTCTTGCTGGGTTCAATGGTAGGGAAACTGGGGAAATAAATATTCTATGTGCAAGACTAATAGACTGTCTAATTTAAAAGCTTTTTCTTAGGATATGGATCTTGTTTTCCTTTCCCCACCACATCATTTTTTCAGCTTCAGCATCTACATCCCCTTTAGTTCCCTCAGTCTGGTGGCTGAGAAGGCTGAGCAATGCTACTGTGAGCTGAAGATAGGGAGGGACCATCTCTGGGTGATTGGATTAATTGGTACTTGTGATAGAGGGTAGAAGGAAACAAAGCAGGAGATTCTGTAGATTGAGATCTGTGGGTAGATTATTGCTATCTGTGGCATCATCCTGGAAGGTAGGACACCAATTAGTAGAGACTCTACACTTCAGTTCATGTCGTTTAGTCCATGGCCAGTGACTCACTCTATCAATGTGCCTGCTACCACAGAACCCTCTTCTGTTTTCAGCCATCGACAAAGAAGCCCCTAAGAACTCTCTGCTTATTTTCCAACCTCACAGTGGTATAGTTTTACCTTTCACACCCCGAGCAGGGTAGTGACAGACTTGCCCAGAGACCAGTCAGCCTCAGGGTGTATGAACATTTATGGTACGGTATTGGTAGCAGTGAAGAAAACCTTGTTCTTTCTACTACTGTACACACAAAGTTATTTCCAGCAAGATTGTTCCAAGTGGCTGTCCTCCTGGTATATCCTCCTCTATGGCTCTGCTTGGAAACTGACAGATCTTTCACATTGTGAGGAATTTCCCACCTGCTGTGCAGCTCTGCATTGGACTGGCTGTCCTGGTGGGAAAGGATGTGTGTCTAGGGAGGACAATTGCAACGGCTTCCCTAGGAAAATTTTGGTCAGGTTCTTCATGTTGTAATCTTGTCAAGTATTGACCTGCCTCTAATCTGCCATCTTTGGGAAGATTATCTTGAAGGTTGTGGCAAGGCAATTTTGGTGTCACATGGATTCCTTCATCCCTGTTAGTCTGTTTTTAGTTTATCATGGAGACTGTGCTGTCTCATTGGCTGAGGATTTCCTCCTGTCAGTGAGGAATAGTCCGGAGTCTATGCTGATTCTTTTAGATATGAGAGTGTTCTACACTGTTGAGTGTGAAGTTTGGCTACTTTGCTTGCAGTTACTAACCAGGGAGGACAATAGAGTCTTTGTGACTTCTGGGGGTTGTTGAAATTTACATTACTCGGGATTGAAAACTTGAATCTGAAGCTTAGTTACCTGAAACCATGCCTGTCCTGCAATACACTGTAGCACCACAGCTAATTTCATGGATCCCACATTTAAACAATCTCAACAGAGGGTGTTTCTTTCTGGAACCCATTTTCCTACATATCCAACAGAACTAGAATCTATTGAACTTCAGAGTACAGTACAAATATTTCTCTTTTCTGATGCATGTCTTTGAGGAGATGATTGAATAGTGAAAGGGCTTGTTTGTTTTAAGGTATTTTCCTTTTCTTTTTGCTCATTGGAAAAGGGTATTGCAATGGTATTTATTAAATTTTGATTATGTGCCCTGAGACATCAGAAGGTAGATCATCAATCAAATAAATCAAGTAAAATAAATAATTAAATAAGTGCAATAGCTAGATTTCCATTATATAGATGCAGTCTCAGCTTATAATGTGCAAATTATATTTTCTGATTTATTCTCTGAGCCTGTTCCTACTCTTAGAATGGTGCAAATCAGGGTAGCTATAATGAAGTTCAGAGGAGTTACACCAACATAAAACTAGTGATGAGATCAAAATCGCCTGCTCTAAGATCATATTTGCTCTTTTCCTGCAAGTATTCTGCAGATGACTCACACTAAAATCACTCTACAATATTTTTCCCTCTCAGTTATTTGTCCATTATTTGTATGATTATTTTTGGGCTCTAGTCTCATTACCTTAAATTTCTCTACGTTGAAGTGTGTGGACTTCTTATCAGTCAATAGAACTAATCTACCCATTATTAATTTATTTACTCTAACACTTTGTATTTGCTGCTGTGCTATGCTTTATGACTTCCTAAATAAATTGGAAGAGTATCAAATGCTTTCCTAAAACTCAGATAAATCATGTAAATTGTTTCACCACAATCTATACATTGATGTACAATACTTCAAGCAAGTGACTTCAAGCAAGGCACACATTTTCCAGGACAATATCTTTTTTATAAATACAAGATGATAGTTCCTAATTATGTATCTCTAAATGACAAGTACATTTGGCTCACCACTGTTTTTAATATTTTTGCCACAAATGAAGCCATGCTTACTGAGTCCATGGTTACTGATCAGAGGTAGATAAACCTAACAAAGAGTCATGAAATCTTGCGTGGGTTTTTCAAAAGTACTCAAGTTAGTCTAACTTTGCCTCCAGTTAAGTCAATGGGGATAAAACTTCCCTTCGCTTCAGTGAGAGCAGAGTTACAGCAACACTAAGTGCTCTTGAAAATCGCACCCTTCATGCTTCCAAACCCATCCAGCCCAAACGACATTTTCAAGATATTTCAAGAACAAGTATGATCGTTCAATTCATATGATGTCATTATTTCAGCTCAAAATTAAGAAAACTAATAAAATAGAACCCAAATTATCTGGAGATCTCAAGAGAAAATAAATCTTCAGATAGATGGTTGAGAAAAACAGGGACTATGAGTGCAGTCTTCAAACCCTGCTGGCTAACTTACCTAGTTATAGACAACTAGCCAGCTACCTCAAGACCAGCTGGAGGTGGCAGCAGCAATAGCTCAGTACTTGCACAAAGTCTTTATGCACTAGTCAGACTTTAATATATATGCCCTTAGTGAATTCTTTGGGCCTGATTCTCTACTGCTCTACACTTTATGTAACCCAGGTACACCAGTGAAAAGTGAGTGTGAAATGCTCCCAAATCAGAATGGTGCTGCTAAGTAGTGGAAAAAAAGGCATAAACAGTTCAGCAGGTGTTTATGCACTAAAGTCTAATCTTGGGGGACATTATCAGGTGAAAACTGATACAAGACTTAACTAGAATTCCAATAATTTAGGTCTGCCTGTACTAAATCATGGATGAGTTAATCTCTCAAAATAATACCTACATCAAACAATGCCACCAGCACAGGAAAAGAGTGGTGACGTGATAAACAGATATTAGTCATTTAATGCACTACTTGAAGATGCACACATACTGCGACAATGAGGGTCATATAAAAACCTATAGATAGAATAGAATAGCCACAGATGTGCATGTGGATATGGACATGTTGCCTACCCCTGCTTCTGACCAACTGTTCTCCTGCCACTAAACCCATCTTCCTTTCCTTCCACTATGACCGTGTCACTTTCCTTTTATTCCTTCGCTGTGCTCCTGTTGCCTTTCACACTAAGTTCAAGCTTCTCATCCTTACTTCCACGATCCTGCACAATGTTGCTCCTATCTACATCTCTGCTTTCTTATCTTCCTAATACTCTGCTGTAACTGGTACATGATTCTCTTACCCACTGTCTGCAATCCTCCCAGCCTGACCTCCTAATAATTCTTTTGGAATCAATATGTTTCTTCATACTCATTCCCATTCTCCCCTTTACACTTGGAAGTTGCTCACTCTCCCTGTATAACAGAAGTTCTCCCTCCCCTTTCTTCAAACAAATCCTCCCTTAAAATATTCACTTCTATGCCCACTTTCAACAATAGTCCCCTAAAGAGAGAACAGATTATTAAAAATACTATCAACAATATTATGTCACTTCCAGATTGGATCTCATCTGGCATTTTGTGTTTGAACTGTAACTTCTGTAAATTCATAGAATCATAGAATATCAGGGTTGGAAGGGACCTCAGGAGGTCACCTAGTCCAACCCCCTGCTCAAAGCAGGACCATTTCCCAACTAAATCATCCCAGCCAGGGCTTTGTCAAGCCTGACCTTAAAAACCTCTAAGGAAGGAGATTCCACCACCTCCCTAGATAACCCATTCCAGTGCTTCACCACTCTCCTAGTGAAAAAGTTTTTTCTAAGATCCAACCTAAACCTCCCCCACTGCAACTTGAGACCATTGCTCCTTGTTCTGTCACCTGGTACTACTGAGAACAGTCTAGATACATCCTCTTTGGAACCCCCTTTCAGGTAGTTGAAGCAGCTATCAAATTCCCCCTCATTCTTCTCTTCTGCAGACTAAATAATCCCAGTTCCCTCAGCCTTGGGGCAGTCTTTTCCTATGTTTGCAGAGTGGTATACGAACAGACTGTACTCATCAGACATTAAAAATCAGTAATGTTTTAAATCTATTGATTGCTTTATCTACCAAGTCCTGTGGTTCCACCGCTCTTCTGAATGTTCTAGTAATAATTATTGGTCATTTGGTATTCCACTTGCTACTTTGTTAAATTCTTCTGGTGCTTAATTATCTGAGGGTAGGACTTTATTCATTATACTGTAGTGGGAGGAGAAATGACAATCAACTTTCAATATGAAGCCTGACTTTAAAACTGAATGACTGTTTTAATTATTGCAGAAAATGCTAAGATAGGTAGGGGGCTTCTCTATAAAGATTTTAGTCCAGTGCTTTGCTGGATGTCCAAGAAGCTGTTCAGCAAATGTTTCTCAGTTACACAGCACTTTTTTGTAACGTTAGGGATATGGTGGAACTGCAAATTTGATACTTGGGACGTGATATAGATCAGAAGGAATGATCAGTGCAGTGTGTACAATGCCTAAAAGTGTATGAAATAAACAAAGAGCTCCCATCTCATCCACTAAATGGAAAAATAATGAAAATCTTGATTTCTTTAATGCTTTTTTGTATTTGGGGCAGGCCAGGCCAAATACAGCTCTTTGAAGTCGCTGACATCAGTGGAGTTACTTTAGCTTTACAACAGCATAACTGAAAACAGACATGATGTCCCATGCTTCAGTGCTTACCGAGCCATCTTCCAGCAGTTTGTGAGATTAGGATTGTCAAAGCTATGGATTCTAGTTTAATTTGATCAGCTCACATGATCAGTTCATGTCAAATAAGGCTTAATCCTGTCATAAATTAGCTAGTACAAGGTTTCTCACACATAGATGTTTCAAAACATCTTCTTTAAAAAATTCAGACAAACAAACATTAACCACCTCTGGCACCGGGTATTATTTATATATGAATACAGGTGAGAGGATAAAAAAATAACAAAAATTAATATCCATATTATCTGTAGCAGCCTACATATACCCATTGATTCGGGGAATTTTAATAACCAAGGTGACCAAAACCAGCTTGATTTCCCTGATCTTTTGAATAGTCCTCTCTAATTACCACTTTTATATCCTTAACCCAACTTCTTGTTCCTTTGCTAGCATTAGAGTTCTCTGTCTTTTGCTGGCTGCACTGGCAAGCTGGCTGACTGGCTAATTCTAGCTCCTCAGACTCACAGACTGTCTGTAACCTAAATTAATTAATTCAAGTGAATTTACGTCTTAAGATATAAAAATATTGTCTCATGTGGGGTACAGGTGACAGAAGAATGCAACTTAATTGTTCTGGAACCCATTATGCAAAGGAGACAACACTCCTGTAACAGTTTCTCACGATTATATAAATATATTCATTATAGATTGTTGCTTTTGTTTCACACAATAATTTTCTCAGTATGCTTTTCAGTGTAGTATTAACCCCTGGTGGAACCGTTACAGTGGAAAATTTCAGAAGGAAAAATAAGCTCCTCACTAGCCAAACAGAAACTTCCACTTTTCTGGATGAAATCCTTCTGGCCTTATTAATTCAAAATTCCAGTAGAATACATGCTGTAACTCCAATGGGAGCATTTCCTGAGCAAAATGAGCAGCATTTGGCCCTCTTAGAGCTGCATGAATCAAGAATCTTAGCAAAAGAGATCAAATTAGAATCATTAATATTGACTTGGTGATGAGCAGAATTTCCACGCGTGCTTTTGGAATTACCAAATGCAAATGTCAACAAACACTCATGTAGGCTATGTACCCTCTACCTATACTGCTACATATCCTTGACAGCTTAATTTTGTTTTCTCCGTCTTGGAACTTCTGGCTCTGGAAAGCAAAGGAATTCACAGGGATAATGGCTATTAAAAGTTCATTCTTATACACCATGTGAAAACCTTCTTTTATGTGCCATCTTTCAGATGTCAGACTTTCAAGGACAACATCAAGTCATATTTGTTTGGAATACCCATGGAGGGGGCAAGTATTTAATTTTATTCACTAAGTTCTAGACTGAGCCTTTAGGCACATCCCTGTGTGAGCAATGGTGCATAGCTGTCTGATAAAGGGAGGATCACTGGTAAGGAACTGAGTTTCAAAGAGTCACAATAGATATCAGAGTACACTCCTAATACTACAATATTTTCCCCTTGAACTCCACCCCAAATCCCACTTTGCTCCAGAGGGAGTAATTTAATACACAGCTCTGCCACCCACCATGGGGAGGAGGTGGAGTCAAGGATACACTCTGCATTTGTGCACAGGTAAGGGAAAGTATGAGAAGTATTGGATGCACAACCCCTCAGATTGCCCCTTCTCCTGGAACCACATCTGCGAGTGTCCTATATGACTGTGCCCCAACTCCCCTGGCAAAGCTGCAAAGTCACAGATTGCAGTGAAGGCCAAAGGTAATTAGTCATTACTCAGTGAGGCCAATGCCTTGTTTTCAATTAAGATTCTGGGCAACAGTCAGCAAGTTACAAAACAAGTGCTAATACAACAAAACAACTATAGTCACAGATAAAACAGATTCAATACAAAACAAAATTAAATCAACTGTCAAGTAGTTCTGGTGTGAACACTTACAGTAATACTCTCCTCTCAGGTCTCTTATCCAGACTTCATATTTAATTATTAATATTGCATAATTTGTCCTAACTCCATTTGCAGACCTGCTGCTGATGTCAATGGAAGTTCTCTGTGTATATATTTACAGCAGGGATCCAGTATTTGGATCAACAACGGTGAATACTTCCCTTATATTGTACAAAGCTGTAACTAGACTGTTTACTTTTGAAGGACCAGAAGATCTTGTGCCTGCATCTGATGTTTTGAGACACTAAGTAGGTAAAGTCCGAACTAAGCAAGATACTTAGCCACATTAACTCACTTGCTTAAAATTGGGAAAGCCATCAGATCTGCTCACATGCTTAACGTTGGGCACATGTTTAAGCACCTTGCTTAATCAGGGTCTGAAATAATTGCTACCCAACTGTGTTATGCATTTACAGACAGTACAGTGTCTATTTAAAATTTTGTAAAGGAGGATGTGACAAACATAAAATTACTTTACACAGATGCAATTCCACTGACTTAAATGGAGTTATTCCTGATTTATACTGATGTAAGTGAGCTCAGAATCAGGTCCAGTCTCACAGGAGCATTGGAAGAAAAATTACAACATTTGAAGAATATGGTTAACAAACGATACTGTCTAAGAGTACCAAATGGTAACCACCTTAACTATACAGTATTGGAGCAAGTGAAAGCCTATCTAGCGGCAAATTTATTTTTAAACAAAAAATAGCAGAGTAAGCATGATAAATATATCTGGCCCAATTCCACAAGAGGTATGCAGAGGGAATCTACTAGCTAGCATTTGTCTAAACCCTATTTTTAAGGCTTTTGCATTCCTGCACTAAGCTACTTGTTTTTCAGAAAAATCACATTATTATTTCTAGTTGAATTTGGCTGGGGAAAGATTAATTCTGACCAGAGTAATACTAACTCAAATGATACAAACTACTAAAAATGAAAACATTGAACAATCTCTACATTTACACAGGTCTAGTTTGGTAGGAATGATATATCCGGTACAAAAACAAAGGTATCAAGAATTGTTATACAGTAGCATGATCTGATCCCTTGCATACCTTTGCATCTCTGAAAACTACAGATGAAAGGCAATATTAACAGTTTGTATCACCAAACATCAATCAAGGGACTGAAGTTATGTCTTCTGGTCATTGCTATTAGTTTTTTTCCCCACTATACTGTTGGTGGCAACATACCCCCATCACAGTATTCTCCACCTTCTTTTATAAAGAAGATGAAAATACAGAGCAATACACATGAATAGAAGAGTCCACCAGCACATTTTGAAGGATTGCTTCCCCTTCTGTTTATTAAATCCTCTCTGATCCTGGAAAATGCATTCCTTTCCATTTATCGTTCTAAGCAGTGAACAGCTGTTTCCTGGCCTCTTCATTTAAGGCTGTCATTTCTTTGGTTAGATGATTTGCATATATGGTACACCAAGATAGGAGCCGAGCTTTTTTGCTCCGATTAGTATGGAATGTTTTACTGTGTTCACCAAATGTGTGACTGCTTTCTTGCTAGTAGTTTGAATAAATGAATGTGATTGATGCTAGGCAGATTGGACAGGCCAACTCTCTCTGGTATAAACCTGTTTATTTCATTGTTTCAGAGACTTAGAGATTCTTAAGTTGCAAAGACAGTGGGGATCTGTGTTCTACCACAACATCCTCGGTACTGATTCTTTCATCTTTAGATTGGTGTTTGTGTCTCCCTCTGCTTAGAGGGACATACATAATCAGCCACAGAAGCAATCTGATGAAGGGATCAGAAGATAAAGGAGGGCACTATCAAAGTTAAACTATAAAATAACAGGTGGATTTCAAGACATCAGGTATCTGTATACCAATAGCCTAGTGTGTGCTAGTGGGGAAAAGGCCAAATTTCACCAGAGTATTAAAAACAGTAGTCCAATTTGTAGAAATGAGAAAAAAGTGAAGCATTTCCTCTCTGTATTTCCAAGTAATAGTATGTAATGCAAAGATTTATATTCAGTCTCCTTGAATATGCTGCAACTGTGCCTTGCAGTTATGCAAACATTATGTGGTACCTTGTACTGGTATACTGTATATGCTACTATGAATTTGAGGGAATTAATATGATATAAAAGGGAGTATTTATCAAATCTATACATCCTGACCATTCACCTTTTACTAAACTACAATAAATCTTTTTTAGCATGATCATGTGAAATGGATTAGACTTGATCAATGTATTAAATTTACTTAGATCTAGAATCAGCCTGACTCCTCCTGACCCTGAGGGATTATGAAATACCTGGAGTACAAGCCATCTTGAATGTCTTCATGTGATATAGGCTAAATGGTGCCTTGGAACATCCGTTCCTGGAGCTCCTCCAACGGAGATTTCTTTCTATAATAGAAAAGCTTTGTGAAACAGTCTTTGGGAACCAGCTATCTGAAGTGATCTCTTCTCAGAAGGAGAAATACCTTAGTTTGCCTTGCAAAGCAAATGTGCCCTAAGTATTTGACTACAGGGATTTTCAGCAATAACCACCAAAGTGAAGGGACACTCCCTAAAAGTGGGCTTTATTTTACTATCTTACTGATAGCCTTCCCATGTGGATTGGAATTTACAGGTTAGATTATGTTAACAAGGGTCATGTGTCTGCTTTCTCTTTTGGGGATGTGAAAGAAATTGGAAAGATCTGTCTTTCCTTTCATAGTGGTAGTACTGTACGTAAGGGCTTTTCAGGCCTGTGCTATATTTTGAGTGGATATATCCCTGTTCTTCAAAAAGATTCATTACATTTAATGAAAGGTTAAAATGAATGTTGTGGCCATTGAAAGGGCATTTTAAGCATTAATTTTAGTACAAGTGATTATATACTGAGATGTCAGCAAAGGATTTGGGATCTAGCTCCAAAAAGTCTTTGGTTCTCTTAAATTGGTATTTTGAGATTTGTAAGAGTGTTGCTTTAGGATGCTTCTGTGTCTTCCAAGTCCTTTATTATGTCAAAGGCTCAGCCCTAGGGATAGGATTTTCTAAAAGGCCTAAGTGATTTCAGAGCTCAAGCCTGATTGTCATTCAATAAGAATTATGTTCCTAAATCACTTAGCTCATTTGAAAATTCCAACCTAAATTCAGTTTCCTATTACAAAGGGGTAACTCCAGAGTCATTGCAATTAGTTATTTGAGGTGTCTCTGGATTTACCCCTATACAACAGGAAACTTAATTTGGACCTAGGAAATTATATAGTACATTGCTTTATGTTTCTCATACTTGTTGACTTAGAGATCACGTTCCCATCTGATAGAATTTTTCTAGCAAAACTGTCTGAGATTTTAATTGTCTTGTCCATTAAAACTAGGCTTCGTTATGAGACTTTGCGAAATTTCTATAATCTCATAAGACTACAGCACCACTGACAAAAATGTCTATAAGCACTGCAGAGACACCTTTATCTGGAAGTTCTACTCTTAGTTTCTAACTGTAATTATGTTGGCTGTGTGCATACTGTGATTTTCCCAGAACAAACTCTTAAATGATTCACCTTAAGGGAGTTCTAAAAATATAAGCAGTGAATTCCAGTAAATGATGAAAGATTCCTGTATTACGAGCAATGGAAGGAGAAGACATTTTAGGTTCTCGGTCAAAAACCATATAAAATAAATTATCCCTCAAAATCTGTTTAATTAAATATCTTCTGGACCTCTCAAAAACAACAGACTATGGCTATCATCTCAAATCTAGATCTTCCCACCCACTCCTTGACCTAGAGAAAAAGAACTTCTTATAATCATCATTAGGCACTAGTAACTCTATCTCATGAATCAACTGTGCTGTAACTAGTATCATCTGTATAATAACATGCTGATTCCAAAAAGGTCATAAAATTAATTTGCCCTGAATAATTCCACTGTTAAGCCCCCTATTTTATTAGACTTTCTTTTTTGCTTTCCTAGTATTTTACCGAGGAATACTTTTTCTTTTATCTAGGAAACTACATATTATCCCTGAAGTAACATGAGATCCTCTGGGTAGCTGACCTGTTTGACTTTTCATCTACTCTAATATGACGTCTAGCTAATATAGGTACTTTTGCAAAATTCCTAACTTGCAGTTCTTAATTCGAGTCTACTCAGAGAAAGAAACAATAGCAGGGACTAAAGTTGTTGATTAGGATCACTAACTGTAGGTGCAGCAGCGCTGGACATAAGTAAAGCACCATGTTCTGTAATATCTGTACCAGTAAACCTAATACGAAAGCTTAGCAGAAGGAAGTTTCTTTAGCTCCTAAGTCTTTTCCCCCCCTTAAATCATTTTTGATAGTGTAGATTCATTATTGTCCACCTAGGCCCAAAACCATTGCAACAGCTCGCTATGATCCAGTTGCCATTACCTCTTAAGAAAGAACTGCTAGAGTTCCTATGCAATCCAACAGGATAGCAATTGCAGTCACACACCTGCCTGAGTTCAGATAGACTATCCTTACAGGTTCTGAAACAACAGAGTCTCTTTGCATAAGGAAACAGCCTCCCCTGGCATCAAACTCCTTCGGAACTTTCAAGCTTGGCTACCTTGTTTTTAATAGCTTTGGTAGGCAAATTAAAAGTGAATGAGGAAATGCTGTGGGTTGAGGCATCTGCAAAAAAATGCTCATCGTCATCTGTAAGCCACACAGTTGTCTGAATGAAGAGTACTTCCTAAATCTTTTTCTAAACTTGACCTAAGAGAATGCTGATACAAAAGTCAGACAACTTTCATACCTGGTTCCTAAGAGGAATCTGACTGAGGAGTGCTGAAAGTTTTTCTTATATTTTTATTGGTTAGAAAGGTGAATCTACCCAACCAAAAATGTGTTCCCGGGAAATGGGAACAAAATACTTTTTAGATAGCTCATTTATCTTTGCACGATTCTTAATTTTCACCCCAGTATATTATAATGTAATTAATAGAGGGATTCTGAGATAAGCAGACAGTGATCGTATATTTTGAAAAATATGCTTACACAGAGTCCACAATCCCAGTAAACAGAGATGTCAATGGATTAATCACAGTGCTACTACATTAGCTGGGCTACTAATTAATATCTATATAGGTAAAAGGCATCAAATGTACGGTACTGTATTCAGAAAATATAATTTTAGAAGGACTTTCTTTGTGTAAACCTGTCACTCTCCATAGTTTTAATAAAATCAACTAAAGTACACAACATCCAAGTCTCAAAGAACCAAAGTATCTGATAACATTTCATTCTGATATTGTTTGTCCGAAAGAAAATTCAGGACCAAATTTTGAAAGGGAAGAGATCCACTTGTGCTCACCAAAAAAACACCTGCAAACACTTGACCGCATTTATCTGAGCAATTACCGCTATTAGGTGGGCAGATTCAGTAAATGCACATGCAAATATGAGAACAGGAATTTGCAGTTAACCATTTGCTTATACCTTTACACAATTTTTGCATGCATACCTGGCAATTGCATGCATTAATCCAGTTACACATTTCTGCAGGCATTTTTTCGCACACACACTTCTATATTTGAAAATTTGACACCATTAGGCATCAAAAATATTTGGAAGACAGTCATTAAAATAGATGTTAAAAGAACAATGTGGGGTACATTTTCAGCAAGGCATAGGGAGATTTAGCTGCATGACTTCCATTAGCTTTAATGAGAGCAGCACAGCTAAATACCTGGATACCACACTGAAAGATTAACACATAATACACACAATGTTTACTTTTTATTAATACTCTTATTATTACCACGTTCTTCCTCCTCCTCCTCCTCTTCCTCCTCCTCCTCCTCCTCCTCCACATCTTCTGCTTCCTCTTCATCCTCCTCTTCTTCCTCTTCAATCTCCTCTTCCTCTTCTCGATCTATTTCTTCCTCCTCCTCCTCCTCATCACCTTCATTGTCATCAGAATACTCCTCCTCTTCCTCTTCCTCTTCTTCCTCCTCCTTTTCATCCATCTCCTCTGTTCCATCAGTTTCATAACACTCATCTACTGAAGAGTTGTCTGTTTTAACCACAAAGGGTTTTCTTTTGGGAGCAGGTTCTTGGGGTTGCTTATCTTGTGTTTTTCTTTTTTTTGCCAAAGGACAGCCATAAACGCTATTTGGAAAAATAAAAGACTCATGTTATTACACTGACTGGCAGTTCTCCTCTGCAGGTCAGATTGTACAAAACATTATGCCATTTAATCAGGTTTTATAATTATTTGCTACATTAATTGCTTTCCTTAAAATGTACGTTTTTAAAAAAAAAATCAACAAAAACCACTTTGCTTAGGCAATAATGACCAAAGGGGAAAGCCCTTCCAAACCCTTATGGCGTCTAGTCAGTCATTAACTGTCTGGAAATGCTATACCCAGGGGTCATCACTGCAATTATAAAGCTAATAAGAATTTCCCCCCCCACCACCACCACCACTGTGTTGTCTCTGCTGCATGTTGAATTTTGTTCCATTGTGGACACATTTTTAATTTTATTTTATAGCAAATATTTTCCTTCCTAGCAATTATTGATCAGTACTGTAAGGAGGGGGAAAGCAGTCCTTCATATATTTGAACTATTCAGTGAGCTTTTGATCGGTTACAATCGGGATCTGCTCCTGCAACATTTGAAGCTAAGAGTCGGACTGGAACCTTACATATAGATAATAATAATAATAATAAATTGCTCTTCAATTATTCACTTTACCTCTCCATTATGTGCCATGAAGACACATAAAAATCAAAACAAACATAAAAATTGGCAGAACTAATTTTAGAAGGTCTCAAACATTCACGTTAAAATGTATCGATAAAAATCAAGATATTTTCCGAAAACACCAGTGCTGAAAGTCAGACTTATCTGAAGTTGGGTATCATCTGTTCTCTGATCATCTTAGCTACAGGCATAACAACATTATAGAACAGAAGAGGACCATGCTACTTTTCTGTAGAGTAGTCCATCTATCTGTCCAACTTAATGTTTTCCCCATAATTTCTGGTCTAATATGATCTCCATTGCACAGCCACTATTTCTTCCTCTGAGAGAGCTCTGTTGCACACATTGAATTATCCTCTGTGTAAAGAAGTTTCACTTGAACTTCTTTATTGTCTGAACTTAACTCAAGCCACATTGTTTTTGAGCCTGTTTCCTGTCATGAATAGTTTTGTGACATTCAAACTCTTCTCTAAAGCCCTTTATACATATCAGAATATCTGCGCTTAATCTCTTTCACAATCAATTTTCCTACCTTTCCTCACTGTTACAAACCACTGAGACACTCTATCATTTTCGTAGCCACCTGGCACCTTTTGGAGTTCTATCAATAGCCTTTTAAAACATGGGGTCCCTCCCGGTGCTCAATACTCCAGATACGGTCTGTATGGTGCAATAATGGTCACCTCTGATTTGAACTATATTCCATTATCACAGTTTGTCATTTGCTTCCCTAATGATTTTAAGTTTCTGCCATACTCATCCTCCATATCATTCATACTGTTAGTACTATACCTTTCTTCAGTGCGAGTATCATTAATACCATATTCTTCAAGATTCTGAATCTTATTTTTAAAGCTGTCAGTGGGCTACACCCTGACTATCACCCTGGCTTCTCTCTCTCTCTCTCTTTCTCTTGCTCACTCTTTTCACAACCCTCTTAGAATATTTTAATTAACAGGCAGGGCTCAGGTAAAATACTCAGGGGTGAGGAGCCGAAGCAGGTCCTCATTTGTGAAAATCTCAGCCACTGGAAATAAAGTGAGCTTGAGTTTTGTCATACTTAGAATGCAAGGCAGAGCTCACCTCCTTTTTCCGCACTGTCTACAATAGAAAAGGCTGCTAAATACTTGTAAAGCCATCTCACCCAAACTCAGTTCTCCTAGAAGTCACTCTGGGAAGGGGCAGAGAATATGGTCCTAGTCAGACTACACCAACGCTCCTTTTAATTTTTGGATTTGGCAACTAAAGGCCATTGTGATTGACACATTATAAATCAATTACAGGTAAAGATGGGCAACCTAATTGCCAATCATAATCCTATTTACTATTTTCAACCTTGTCTAGATTTCTCTACACTATATTTCATAAGGCACCTAAGAACCCATGACATTTCTTCTAGGCCCAGTCCCACTAACCTACAATTGAAATCTGTGGGAGTTAGGTGCCTTACTTGGTTAGGTTCCTATCCGCATGTATAGACATGTATAAAGCCTGGTAAATCTAGCTGCATGTCTTTTCTCTCTTTGTGTGTGCTCCGTGTGCTCGACCCTGAAAAGTGCTGGCTACTCTAGCCCCAATCCAGGTGAGCTTATAAGAAATTAATTGAACTTAATGGGACTTCTCACATGATTCAAGTTAAGTGTGTATTAAGAACTTTGATAGATTGGGACCAGAGTACCCAGTACCCTGTAGGATTGACAATACAGTCAGTCTACCAAGAAAATTAACTATGTGTGTTAACTATGAACACCTTTTGGTCAACTTCAACCAGTTTACACCAATCCAAACTATTTGCTCTTTGATCAACATCTAGAATCTGGCTGTGTTTGGATATTAAGCCCTACAGGTCTGAAATTACCTTGATTATTCCTATGAACCTTTTAAAAATATGGTCTTTCATTGACTCCCCTATAGTTTTCAGGTATATCTTAAGTTCAGTGGACACTAAAAAAAATCATTTTTCTCTTTCAGAATCCTGGGAGACAGGCCATCAGACCTGGAACTTACTTTCTATTTAGCTGCCCTAATTTCTTCTCTTTCTTTGCTTTATTCTTGTATTACCCTTAGTTTCATTAATTGTTCATATTCTGCCTCCAGGACATTCCTATCTCTTTCTTGCATTTTCCCCTCATTCCCTCTGGTAAATACACTGAGGAAAAGAAAGCATTTTGCTTCCCAGCAATCTCTGCCTCATGTCACTAAACTCCTCTCACAGTCAGATAAGGAGACTTCAGTCTCTTTTATTGACCTCCTGGTCCTGATATATCTGTAAAATCTGTTATTGTTTGTCCTCGTACTCTCTGCAATGATCTTTCCATTTTCAATTTTGGCTTCTGTGACCTTTGTGTTAGCTGCTTGTTTTGTAGACTTGTGCATACCCTCTCCTAGCCATGATCCTATTGATTTATTTCTTGTTTGCTTTTCTCTTTTATTGCTCCCTATATTCGTTTCTCCCCAACCACCCACCTACTCCCCCACCACCCCACCTCACACCCCATACATGCACACTTCAGCTGTATTTGTTTTCAATAGTACACCTACATGTTGGGCTTCCTGCAATTTCCCTCTGAATACTCCCCATTTCCTTTCTGAGTCCCTCCCACTCATTTTAGTTTCCCAGGCTCTTTCAGTAACAATGCCTATGGAAAAGTCCCGTAGAACTTACTAGGGATTAAACCAGTAGGGGTATAGAAAAGTGTATTAAGGTTCAAAAGAAACAATCTTATGTAACTACCTGATGGTTCAAAAACATACAGTATTATTGTTCTCTATTAAATGCTACAGGACTTCTAATAGTAGGATACACATTTTGATCCCCAAATTCACATATTATTTCTAAGTCATACCACTGCTTTTACCTTTTCAACCATGTCTTATGTGTCATTAAAGATATTACTGACTGATGTTCCCTCTCTGCCACGTGTTGCATCAGATATCACATGTCCACCAGAATGCTATCTGAATAGATTCTTTCTTTAGTGTCCTATTCTATGAGTTCCATGCTGCAGTTCAAACTCAAGCAAAGAAGTCATTGGCTTCAGAAGAAAAGTCAAGGTGCAATTTCAGGCTCTGCAGCTGAGTAATATTCTACATTGCTTTTTCTTCTTCTTTGTGTTAGCACTTTAAAAATATTGGATCTGAGTTTAAAAAATCTTAAAAATTATCCCCAACAACACTGCCCTCCTCTTTTCACATGACATTTTAATTTGAGTTAAAATATAGTCTTTGGTGGATATTTAGGCACCTTAGCAAGTTAGGCACCTAACTCCTATCATTAGAATGGGAATTATGCACCTAACTTGCTTTTGAAAATCTTGCTAGGTGCCCATCTATATTTTTAGATATGTGACCCAAAGTCACCACTTTCTCAACTCTGTAAACTTCAGTACTTGAATACTAAAATATAGTAAACTCCATCCATCAAATATTTAATCTCTACAGCTCTGGCTACATCCTATGTATTTCACAATTCCTTACAATCTATATTTCTGGTGCAATGAATCAAATTCTTTTAAACAGGAAGCACAGTTCATGTGCACATTATCAAATAATGTCATCCTTACTTCATTTTGCTTTCTTTCCGTTGAAAATAAAGTATTAAGTAGAGAGCTGCTGACTTTCTGAAATACATATATGTACATTACTATTTTGATTTGATGAAAACAATTCATTTGCTAAAAAGATGCAAGCTTCACAAATATAAATGACCTTGCTGAACTCCCTAGAGTCTAAATGTCTTCCATGGGAGTTTAGTACCATTCATTATGGAGTAGTAATAATAAAAAAGTCACACTGCCTAAAAGTGTGCTAGCTGCCTCATAGTACATGTAGTAAGATGAGATAGCTACCTCAAACAGCTTGCGTACAAACTATACCTCAATTCTACACTTTTGCATTTAGAACCTTTATGTATATGAATAGTCCCAAGGAGATATATATATATGAGAAATACAACAATATCATCATCATCATCAGCGATGGACTACTACTATTACTACTAATAATAACTCCAAGGAGTTCAAGGTGTCTAGGCATATAGATAAGGATATAAGTGTTTGCAGGATTGGGGTGTCATTTCAAATAGGATGCAATAAAACAGGACCAGGGATAACAAAACAGTCAGAAAAATGGGAGAATGAATAGGGGTGACAATAAGATTATATGGTTACTCAGCAAACATCAGTGTACGGCATGGTACAGGATAAAAATTGTAGTTTTTTTGGTTTTTTTAAAGTAAAACTAAACAAATTTTAGTCAGTTTTCACAATTGGACTAAAAATGTTGGCTATGTATATGTTTTCTATATTTAAAACATATATAATAGGCCATATCATCAGCTGCTGTAAAACAGCTATTGAAGCCAATAAAGGTATCCTGATATACACCAGCTGAGCATTTGTGCCACTATCTTTTGACTTCAATAGGACTATTCACATGCCTAATTTTGAGCATGTGCTTAAGGGCTTTGCTGGATTAGGGCCTAATAGTTTTAAACCCACTGCTGGAATATCTCCTAAAGGTGAAACTAAGGGCATAACATGACCCTGTGAATGTAAATGGTCAGACTGAGTAGCAGACTTGTTCCAAGAGTGGAGTTATTAAGAACTGTTCTCAGGAAGAGAACATGATTTTTGAAAGGAATCTTTCAAGTTTACAATAATTAATTAGTTTTGAAAACAAATTGCCTTGTGTTACTAATAACAACCTAGATTATTAATACAAAAGGATTTGCAAACATCTGAATTATTTTTGCCTGATTTACACTTTGTTTCATTTTTCTCCACTTTCACTTCAGCTTCTCTTGCAGTGGCACAATGTGTCGATGTTTGGGTCACAAGCAGAGGAATAGTTTATTGTTTGGGGGCTGGTTTTTTTTGGAGGGGGGGTTAAGCACATTTTCCACTGGATTTTTTTCTTGAATTTGGAAATTGGAATGGGAAGTGCAACAGGCCACTATGCTGGCGGAAATAGTCTGATGTCTCATTTAGTCATTCCTAGAAAGGAACTTCAGAAGCTGAATCTAGCATAGACTTCTATGGATCTCTGTACATATCTTACCTCCACATAGGAAACCCATTTTTTTCCACCAAATTATTTACCAACCTGAACCAAAGAATACTACTCACTAGAACCTCTACTAGCCTTTTTAATCAAGGCCCCATTCCGCTAGATGCTCTAGAAATGCACAGGAAGACATTCTCTCAGACCCAGTCTAATTGAAGACAAGATACAATAGGTCAGTGTAAGACGTTAGAGGACAGACAGGAGAATAAGGGCAATGCAATAATATGGACTAGCAATGTGTACCTCTAGATCATCAAAAAGTATTTAAATAAATAAATATAAGCCATCCGTGACCGCCCCAACATCCAGACACAATTCATCTCTCTCCCCTTTTCTTTATATTTATGTGCCTATCCTCATAACAGCTAGCCACACAGCATACATTAAAAGTAAGCAACTCACTAAACAAATTTAAAGAGACAAACAACTCTCTGTCCATCACCTATTTAACAAAAAAAACCCCTCCTCGCTTATGGTGATGTTTTGGGACCTGATAATCTATTAGAAGCTGCCTAGATGATGATCCATTGTCATATATATGCCATGGAGTGTTCTAATCTTGGGCCTGGTCTACACTACACATTTAAACCGAATTTAGTAGCGTTAAACCGATTTAACCCTGCATCCGTACACACGAGGCCCTTTATATCGATATAAAGGGCTCTTTGAACCGGTTTCTGTACTCCTCCCCAACGAGAGGAGTAGCACTGAAATCGGTATTGCCATGTCGGATTAGGGTTAGTGTGGCCACAAATTGATGGTATTGGCCTCCGGGCAGTATCCCACAGTGCACCACTGTGACCGCTCTGGAAAGCAATCTGAACTTGGATTCACTGGCCAGGTAGACAGGAAAAGCCCCGCAAACTTTTGAATTTCATTTCCTGTTTGGCCAGCGCAGAGAGCTCACCAGCACAGGTGACCACGCAGACCTCATCAGCACAGGTAACAATGCAGTCTCCTGAGAATCGAAAAAGAGCTCCAGCATGGACCGCACGGGAGGTACTGGATCTGATCGCTGTATGGGGAGAGGATTCTGTGCTAACAGAATTCCGTTCCAAAAGACGAAATGAAAAAACATTTGAAAAAATTTCCAAGGCCATGATGGAGAAAGGCCACACCAGGGACTCAGTGCAGTGCCGTGTGAAAGATAAGGAGATCAGACAAGCCTACCAGAAAACCAAAGAAGCAAACGGAAGGTCCGGGGCTGGGCCGAAAACATGCTGCTTCTATGCTGAGCTGCATGCAATTCTAGGGGGCTCGACCACCACTACCCCACCCTGTCCGTGCATTCCGAGGTGGCGGCGGTAATCTCAGCCATGGCTGAGGATTCTGCGGACGGGGAAGATGAGGAGGAGGAAGAAGAGGACGAGCTTGCAGACAGCACATAGCACTCCGTTCTCCCCAACAGCCAGGAGCTTTTTCTCACCCAGATGGAATTACCCTCCGAGCCCTCCCAAGCCACTAGCCCAGACAATGAAGCCATGGAAGCAACCTCTGGTGAGTGCACCTTTGTAAATATAAAACATGGTTTAAAAGCAAGCGTTTTTTAATGATTAATTTGCCCTGAGGACTTGGGGATGCATTCACGGACAGTACAGTTATTGGAAAAGTATGTTAACAAATCCTCCAGGGACATCTCCATGAAGCTCTCTTGGAGGTATTCCAAAAGCCTTTGCAGAAGGTTTCTGGGCAGGGCAGCCTTATTCCGTCCTCCATGGTAGGACACTTGACCACGCCATGCATGTAGCAAGTAATGTGGTATCATTGCATGACAAAGTCCAGCTGCGTATGGTCCCGGTGATTGCTGGCATTCTAGCAACATCCGTTCTTTACCATACTGTGTTATCCTCAGGAGAGTGATATTGTTCATGGTAACCTGGTTGAAATTCAGGAATTTAATTAAGGGGACAGAGATGGCCATTCCTACTGGGCTGTTTGACTGTTGCTTAAAATAAATCCTTCCTTGCAGGGAGCCAAGCAGGAGGAGTGGGGGAATGGCGATGAGCTTTTTCGTGTTTGGCTAGCAGGGATCTTCCCTGCTACCAGCCACGCGGGGGGGTGGAGGGGGAAGGGGTCTGTTTAGCATTGATCTTCCATGATACTTGCCACGCGGTGGGGGGAGGGGTAAAGCGATCATCCCAGAGAATTGGATGGGTGGCGGTAGTTTCTGCTGCTGCATGTTAAAAGGAAAGAAGCAGCACTGAACGGGATTTGCTTGGTATTTGGGAAAGGAGGGCACTGTGTATATGAAGGCTGCAGAAGTCAAAGGACAATGGCTTATCATGGCCGCATGCAAGCTGAATTCTGCTGCCTGGACCTGCGTCTGTGAGATCTCTAACACCAGAGCCGCAGGCACTCAATATTAAGATGCAAAATGCGACCTTGTAGTGAAATCACATGTGCTATGTAAGGTGAATAGTGTTCACCGTGAAAGAGTATAACCATTGTTCTGTAAAATGTATCTTTTTAAATACTTCTTTCCCTTTTTTCCCTTCCTCATGCAGCTGCAAATTTTTCAAGTCTTGCTACTCCTTCCCGAAGGCTATCTCAAATAAGGCGATGAAAAAAAAAGATGCGAGACGAAATGTTCTCGGAAATCATGGAAGTGACCTGCAATGAAAGAGCTCATCTGAATGAGTGGAAGGACGTGGTATCAAATTACAGGAACGATGCCAATGAACATGAGGACAGGAGGGACCAACGCAAGGATAGGAGGGATGAATGTGAGGAAAGGAGAGATGCTCGAGATGAGAGGTGGAGGCAAGAAGATCAGAGGTGTAGGAAGGAAGATCAGTGGTGGCAGCATGCAACGCTGGGGCTGCTGCATGATCAAACTGACATCCTCCGACGTCTGGTGGAGCTTCAGGAACAGAAGCAGGGTCACAGAGTGCAGCTGCAGCCCCTGTGTAACCACTTTCACCCCTCACCATGTTCCATATCTTCCTCACCCAGACGTGTAAGAACACGTGGGGGAAGGCTTCGTGCACCCGCCCACTCCACCCCCGTGGACAGCCCAACCAAAAGGCTGTCATTACTTTGAAATTTTTTTAGTGGCCTTTTCCTTCCCTCCTGTCTTCCTCCCAAATCACACCCGGGCTACCTTGTCAGTTCTCGCCCTCCTTTTATAATGACTTAATAAAGAATACATGATTTTAAACGATAGTGACTTTATTTCCTTAAGCAAGGTGTAATCGAAGGGGGAAGGTGGGTTGCTTACAGGGAATGAGTCAATCAAGGGGGGGTCATCAAGGGGAAACAAACGCAGCAGTCACACCGTACCCTGGCCCGTGATGAAACTCATTTTCAAAGCTTCTCTGATGCACACCACTTCCTGGTGTGCTCTTCTAATCACCTGGTGTCTGGCTGTGTGTAATCAGCGGCCAGGTGATTTGTCTCAGCCTCTCACCCCGCCATAAAGGTCTCCTCCTTACTCTCACAGAGATTGTGGAGCACACAGCAAGCAGCAATAACAAAGGGGACATTGGTTTGGCTGAGGTCTGAGCGAGCCAGTAATGTGCGCCAGTGCGCCTTTAAACAGCCAAATGCACATTCTACTACCATTCTGCACTTGCTCAGCCTATAGTTGAACAACTCCTGACTACTGTCCAGGCTGCCTGTGTATGGCTTCATGAGCTATGGCATCATGGGGTAGGCTGGGTCCCCCAGAATAACTACAGGCATTTCAACATCTCCAACTGTTATTTTCTGGTCTGGGAAGTAATTCCCTTGCTGCAGCCGTTTAAACAGAGTAGTGTTCCTGAAGACGCGAGCATCATGAACCCTTCCCGGCCATCCCACGTGGATGTTGGTGAAACGTCCCTTGTGATCCACCAGTGCTTGCAGCACCATTGAAAAGTACCACTTGCGGTTTATGTATTGGGTGCCCTGGTGCTCCGGTGCCAAGATAGGGATATGGGTTCCATCCATCGTCCCACCACAGTTAGGAAATCTCATTGCAGCAAAGCCATCCACTATGACCTGCATGTTTCCCAGAGTCACAAGCTTTCGTAGCAGCAGCTTAATGATTGCTTTGGCTACTTGCATCACAGCAGCCCCCACAGTAGATTTTCCCACTCCAAATTGATTCCCAACTGACTGGTAGCTGTCTGGCATTGCAAGCTTCCAGAGGGCTATTGCCACTCGCTTCTCAACTGTGAAGGCTGCTCTCATTTTGGTATTCTGGTGTTTTGGGGCAGGGGAAAGCAAAGTCACAAAGTTCCATGAAAGTGCCCTTATGCATGTGAAAGTTTCGCAGCCACTGAGAATCATCCCAAACCTGCAAAACTATGCGGTCCCACCAGTCTTTGCTTGTTTCCCGGGTCCAAAATCGGCGTTCAATGGCTAGAACCTGCCCCATTACCAGCAAGATCTCCAAAGCGCAAGGGCCCGCGATTTGAGAGAATTCTGTGTCCATGTCCTCATCACTCTCATCGCCGCGCTGCCGTAGCTGCCTCCTCCTCGCCTCGCTTTGCAGGTCCTGGTTCAGTATAGACTGCACGAGAATGCGCGAGGTGTTTACAACGTCCACGATTGCGGTCTTGATCTGAGCAGGGTCCATGCTTGCTGTGCTATGGCGTTTGCACAGTTCACCCAGGAAAAAAGGCGCAAAACGATTGTTTGCTGCTTTCACGGAGGGAGCGGTGAGGCTGTATGAGGAGAGAACCACCCGCAACAATGTTTTTTGCCCCATCAGGCACTGGGGTCTCAACCCAGAATTCCAAGGGGCGGGGGAGACTGTGGGAACTATGGGATAGCAGTGGGATAACTACCCACAGTGCAATGCTCCGGAAATCGACGCTAGCCTTGGTACATGGACACACACTGCCGAATTAATGTTCATAGTGTGGCCGCGTGCACTCAACTTTATACAATCTGTTTTACAAAACTGGTTTATGTAAAATCGGAATAATCCCGTAGCGTAGACATACCCTTAGAATGGTGGATGACTGAATCTAGTGAGTTCAGCCCCTGGGACCTGCTCCCATGGATTATGCCTTGCTTCCCATCCTCAGGAACACATTGCTAATCCAGGGATCATTGGCAAAAGCATCTCAGCAGATCTAAATGATCACGGTGGTGAATAGGGTGAGATGCAGCCTCTAAAGGATAGTCAGGACCCCAATCTATGTACAGCAATATAGCTTTAAACCAAACCACACCTTGAACTGCACCTAGAAGCAGAGAGGCAGCCAATACTACCCACACAGCAGAGATTTAATGTACTCCTGCCAATCCACTACAGGTAGCACATATGATTACATTTACTAAGTGGTTACCCGGACACCTAAAAATTGAGGCATCCAAAATCAGTTACCACTTCTGAAAATGCTGACTTCAGGCTACCATACTCTGCACTAGCTGATGGTCCCAAGCATTTTTCACACAGAGCTTACTGCAGGGCTCCAAACTGGAAGTGAAGATGGCCTGGGCGTCTTTGCCAAGTTATGTATCTAAAAGGAAAGGTCATCGTCGCTTCTTTCTAATCACAGTTGAAAAAAACAAAATAGGCTATCATTGCAACTTGCCGAAGCAATGCAGGGCTCAGAATAGTCAGGTGTCCAATGCCATTTAGGCCATGTGTTTTCAAACTGGGTGGACTCGTTAACCCTCCCTCTCTTTATGATTGAAGCGTGTGTGTGGTGGGGGGCATGAAACTTTCCTTTATTGTAGTAGGGGATCACAGGAGGGGGAAGAACTACTGATCTAGAGATTTGAAAAAGGGGTAGATACACTACACCAGTAGGTCAAGCAGTCACAGTAGCTATTTGCACTGAGAAAAGACAGTGTTTATGTCCACAATACTGTGACACTGCCATAATCTTCCAGTTTCCGATATATTATACAGCATTTCTAGTAAAAGCTCTTCAAAAGTAACTGCTTTTAAGAAAGCCAGCACACTAATTTCACACACACACATGGACACACATGGAACAAAACTGATACAAAGCAAAGATTAGGGATGCTGTTACACTGCCAATCATTTAATAACATGTCTATCTGTATATGAGTACAATCAGCACCTTTGGACACAAACTTAGTAGATCATATTTAACATCAACACAGCAGGTCAAACTATCATTTTAGCATGTACTTAAGTTTTAAGCACTAGCATACTCTGTCAGTTTATTGCATTTCTAATGTAGGGTTACTATAATGTGGTTATCAATTACTGATTGCCATCAGAAATACTCTGTCATCTCCCCATAAATATACAGGAGTATTGGATCCCAATTTATTATTAATTAAGAGTGATATATGATACACTACCAGGACATATGATATGCTAAATTTCACACAATCGTAGCAATAAGGATTTTGCTTTGTCCAAATGGCAAATGAGTGAGGCTCATTGTCATGGTATAAACCCCCACTCTGAACCTCAGCGTCCAAAAGATGGGGTACCAGCATGAATTCCTCTAAGCTCAATTATCAGCTTAGAACATGTAGCGCTGCCACCAACCAGGAATTCCAGCGCCTGGTACACTCTGGTCTCCCTAAAACCTTGCCCGGGGACCCCCAAGACCCAGACCCTCTGGATCTTAACACAAGGAAAGTAAACCCTTTCCCTCACCATTGCCTCTCCCAGACTTCCCCTCCCTGGGTTACCCTGGAAGATGCCTGTGATTCAAACTCCTTGAATCTTAAAACAGAGAGGAAAATGCACCTTCCCCCCTCCTTCCCTCTTCCCCTCCCAGATTCTCCCTGAGAGAGACAGTAATCCTAACACAGAGAGAAATTAGCCCCTCTCTCCCCCTTCCCTCCTTTCTCCCCACCAATTTCTGGTGAATCCAGACCCAGTCCCCTGGGGTCTCACCAGAATAAAAAAACAATCAGGTTCTTAAACAAGAAAAGCTTTTAATTAAAGAAAGAAAAAACAATAAAAATTATCTTTGTAAATTTAAGATGGAATATGTACAGAGTCTTTCAGCTATAGACACTGGGAATACCCTCCCAGCCTAAGTATTCAAGTACAAATTAAAATCCTTCCAGCAAAATATAACTTTGAACTCCTTCCAACCAAATACAAATTTGAACTCCTTCCAACCAAATACACATTTGCAAATAAAGAAAACAAACATAAGTCTAACCCGCTTTATCTACCTAGTACTCACTATTCTGAACTTATAAGAGCCTGTATGAGAGATTGGAGAGAAACCTGGTTGCACATCTGGTCCCTCTGAGCCCCCAGAGTGAACAACCACCAAAAACTAACAGCACACACAAAACTTCCCTCTCTCAAGATTTGAAAGTATCCTGTCCTCTGATTGGTCCTCTGGTCAGGTGACAGCCAGACTCACTGTTCTTGTTAACCCTTTCCAGGTAAAAGAGATATGAAGCACTTTTGTTCTATTAACTCTTACTTATCTGTTTATGACACTCATAATCAATAGAAATAAATACTAGAATGGACCATCCTTACTAATAAAAGGGTGTGAATGCCACTGGTAAACAGTTGAAATTATGGAAGAAACTGTCAAAAATAGAATGATAAATGCTGCAGTCTTTTCAGTGCTTATGTACCACATTCTCACCTCCAGCATAAGCTACAGGACATTGTTCTTTGTCTTACACGGTTGGTTAGGAGTCATTCAAGTGTGAAATATTCTAAATTCTGGTAGTCTGAGGATTGAGATGTTAAAACCTTCCTGTTTTGAACAAAAAGAAGATTGTACTTTTTTGTAACACAGAGAAAGTATGATTACTCTCCAACAGAATGGAAGTGATAGCATTCCACTACTCTATGACATTATGAACACCATCTGAAATTGGGTTCTTTGTAAAGATGTTAAGCTTTATAAGTATGCATTTAGCAAACATACTAGTATGGAGGGACTGCAGGTTTACCCATCATAACATTTTGTTCATAGGTGCTTTCCTTCTCAATAGGCTCTGGGCCACAAAAGTTAACATAAAAACATGTTTAACATAAAGAGGATTTCTGAAATGCCTTTATCACTACACCTCCTTGAGCTTAATTTCCATGACAAAATTTAGGTACAAGCTGTTGTGCCCTTCAGTTTACTGCTGAAGCGTAACCTTATAACCAAACCCCATCTGCCTTTATGGCCTTTCTTCCAGTATTTTGTAAATTTCTTGGCTGGACAGAGAATTTTAATATTATGTATTTATTTTTCAAATAATCATTAGAGTTTTGTGCCATGTTTCCTCTGGGTCTGGATGAAAGCAATCCAGGTCCCTAGGCACACGGTTTCCCCCATGGATCTACCCCATGGTCCTGACCCTGCCTTGCTGTAGAGGAGCCCCCCACATTCTCAAAGAGAGGCAGATGCACTGGCATGAGGCCCCTTCCCCTTGGGAGCAGCAGTGGTGGCAGCAGGGATCCTCTTTCTCCACTAGAGAGGGTGCAGGAGGGACCCCAATACTAACCCCCAACAAAGGGAGTGTTTAGGTTGGATATTAGGAAAAACTTTTTCACTAGGAGAATGGTGAAGCACTGGAATGAGTTACTTAGGGAGGTGGTGGAATCTCCTTCCTTAGAGGTTTTTAAGGTCAGGCTTGACAAAGCCCTGGCTGGGATGATTTAGCTGGGAATTGGTCCTGCTTTGAGCAGGAGGTTGAACTGGATGACCTCTTGAGGTCCTTTCTAAACCTGATATTCTATGATTTTATGATCTGCTTGCATGGGTGGGCCAAGCCTGCTGCACTTTTCTTCTCCTGCCACATACTGGGGTTCTGTTGGTAGGGTGCCCCAAAAGAGTGCATCTTAAAGTTAACACCTCCACTGAGATGCAGAAGGCAGTTCACCTTCTCAGAGATATTGTTTCAGGCTGTTTGCAGACTCAGGCTGACATCACTGATTCACTGATGCTCAATTCATGTTTTCAAGGTTTTCTTTATAACCATGAGGGATAGCAATTAGTTTTCTGTTTAAAATGAAAGCTTGACTTTTGATATAATAACATGACTCCAGAAGCTGGAGCCCTCAGCTCAGGGCTATAATGCCCATGCCTTCATCTGGCCCTGCTTTCCCCCTATTTTGTGAAAAGGAAGAATACCAGTGCAGCAAAAGAGTTGAATTAGAGCCCATCACTTTCTAGTCCAGAATCGTGAGGATGTCACCTGACTCATATCACAATTAAAAAAATATATACTAATGTATATAATGTTACTTATTATAGCTGACAGCAAGCTCTATTAGGCTGTAGAACAGTCTTCAACAGGAAAGGAAAATAGTCTCCCAAGGGAGTGGAAGCCCTGCACAGCACGATTTAAATGTGGCAGCTGGGCTGTGGGAGGGAAGTGGCAGTTTCCCTTTGAAACTATGCTGGCAGCACACCTCCTGTGGCTAGACTTCAGAGGGAAATGCTGTAACTACCAGTTCTACTGCTCAATTTTAAAGGAGACAAGAGAGAAGGGCTGGAAGGGGACAGAGGCAGGCATGGACGAGGGCAGGAAGGGGGTAAGGGACGACCGGGTGAAGAAGGGGAAATGTCTGGAAAAGAGAAGGGCACAATAGGAAGGCTAGAAGGGAGTGAGGAAGAGGGCTAGGAGAAAGGGGACTAGAGGTAACATTTTCATAAGGGCCCAAGTGACTTAGGAGCCTAAGTACCATTTTCAAAAGTAATTTAGGCACTTAGGCGGCTAAGGCTCTTTGAAAGTCGATGGGACTTAAGTCTTCTAAATCACTTTTAAAACTGGGACCTAGGTTCCTATGTCACATGGGAACTCTTGAAAATATTACCCAGGAAGATTTTATGAGAGAAAATTATTTGTTTCTTTTTATCCCAATAATCCCAATTATTAACATCAACAAACTGCAAGTGAAATAAATGGGAGTTGTGCCTATATATCTAAGGCCAGTTTGAGGTCCATAGCATGTTGGGAGTTTTGAAGGGGGGATGTGGTCCCAGCCATGCATCACTGGGAACTGGTGCATCTTATTGTGATATCACAAAAAGCTATATTGCAATACAACAGGTAGGTCTTTTTCAGTTCTGGATTCTGTAATGGTTTATTTCTGCTTTCATATGCTATAGAACACCAAAGAGTTTGGTCAGATTCTTTAGAGGGCATTCAGAATACTTCTGTCATGTACGCTGGATTCCCCTTTCTGCACCAGTTTTCTGCATGTATGCCATAAGACAATGACCCAATTTACTCAGTGTGAGCAAGCACAAATCTAACTCCAGCTTACAGCAGGTTGCAGTCTGGCCCACCGTATTTCACAAAGACTGAAAAGATTCATGACTAGTTATTGTAAACTAACCATGACAATTTTAAATGGTCTCCCCTGGATAGTGGTTTCTAAATCCAACAAATCGCTGTATTTTCCATTGAACAGTCAGAATTACAGTGGATAGAGAATACGCAACGTTATGTCTGTTTTATGGTTTTACTTAAATGCTGGCATTTTAAATAAGTGGTTCCACTTTTAGTCAATGCCATATTAACAGTTCAGTCCTACTTCCTCCTACTTCCTTTTAATATCATAATTGGAAACAGAATGCATGAATTCTGAGATATTAAGTTAACTCTGTAGTTGGAATTTATTTTGCATTCTTTCTAAAAATGATGCTTGTTTTAAAACTCTAATTCAGATTCTGATCCACCTTTACTGTGATCCCATTAAATCTCACCAATTAAGCCAGGCCAGGCCATGTTGGTACCTGATATGTCAGTACCTTCAAGGAACACCACGGTAATGCAGAAAGCAGCTCTGTGATTCACTAAGTGGTATTGTTACTATTAAGGCAATTCTCTAGATAGGTATCACGGTGAGAACATTACAGCTGGTGATGTTTTATTTCAGGGGTGAGGTAAAATAGAAGTCCTGACTATTTCTGGTCATTGAAGATCCCATTTAAGAGTAGAAATGTTATTTCTGGGGCCCTGACCAAATTTAAACTTATGTAATTAAATTCTGCCTACTTCAGAATTACTCCTGCAGTTTCAATTAAGTAAATTAGGTCCCAACCCAGAATGATTGCATTACAACGTGGTGAATGATATGACCTTAATATACCCTTTTATCTACTGTACCTAACATTGCAAAACTGTTGTGAGGCTTAAATTACTTGTGAAGCCTTTGAGATCCACTGATGAAAAAACTACAGAACTGTGAAACACTATTATTGTAACACGTTTTCTCAAAAGCAACCACCAAAAGGATTAAAATATGGCTACTTGTACTCTGTATTTCTTATATATTGCACTGAGGCAGCTGCGGCACTGTAAGCTCTCTAGTGTAGCTTCTCTAAATTGATGGGATAGAGTGCTCCCACTGACTTAATTAATCCATCCCCAACAAGTGATGGCAGCTATGTTGGCGGAAAAAGCTCTCCTGCCAACATAGGAGTGTCCACACCAGTGCTTAGGTCAGTGTAACTTATGTCGCTGAGGGGGTGGCTTATTCACACCTCTGAGCAACATAAGTTATACCAAATTAAGAGGCAGTGTAGACATAGCCTTAGAAAAAAGCATGGGACAGCAGGCCAGTGCCCTGGCTAATAGGTTTCAAGTATACTTTTCAGCAAGGTGATTATAGATATGTAAATATCTAGGACTAGAACTGGGGGTATTTGTGGGTATATAGCATACCCTTTTTCTGAGTAAGCCACAATGTTTCCATGGCCCTTCTCCTGAAAAAAGCATTAGGGGCCTATCAGAGCCAGTAGACCAAGTCTGAAGGTGTAGTTTTCTGAGCTGGGGCCATATGTTTTAGTTTCAAGCAGTTGCAGCACTCTCATCAGCAGAGAGAGACTCTAGCAATGGCTACTCACTAGGACATGTCACTGCTCAGCCACAGCCACCTGTCACATGCAGTGAGGGAGCCACTGCTTCAAAGCCCCATGACAGCATAAGGGATTACCATATTGTCTGATGGCAGATCGGGAATAATGGGAGAAAGTGGTTATTTTGAAAGAGGGGAGCTAAAAACAACATGTTGCTTCATTTCCATTGAGAATAAAAGGAGGTGGCAGCCATTTTAAAAGAGGGCAATTCTTTGTGGAATTTTCTGAAGAAGAACATTCTTCTTCAGCCCTTGGTGAAGAAAAAACCCTTTCAGTTGTAAAGTCTTCCAATGTAGCCTATCCATTTCAGTAAGTTTTATCTCTACAGGAAGTTTAGATACTCTGTGTTATTAAGATCATTAGGGACAAAAAATGATCTGACACCTGGTGCTAAATTTCTTCAAGGATCCATTTTTAAATTAATTTTAACTTAAATTAATTAACAGATTTACTCATAAATGCCCACACAAATACTGTTTGCCCAAGGAGTAGATGCTTGAAATTTTGAGGAAAATACGTTGTATTTGTTATGCATAACACAATCATTGAATCTCTGCTTTAAGTGCAAAATTCATCTCAGACTTAACTATTAATGACAGGTCCTCCTAGAAGGAATCCTAGCCAGCACTTCTATAATGAATGTTGGCCAGTGAGGACCAATTGCTGTTAGAATACCATATAATCACAGCACATATACCATAACAAGTAGTCATCTGCTAGTCTATCTTTGCTAGAACACATTTTTAATACAGGAGTAGGAAGGATGGTCTAGTGCATAAGGCATCAAACTGGGATTCAGGAGACACAGGTTCAATTCTTTGCTCAGATACAGATTTCCTATGTGGTGGTGGGCACGTCATACCTGTACCTCAATTTCCCATATGTAAAATGAGGATAATGTTCCCTACCTGACAGAAGTGTTGTGAATATAAAATTAGTTATTGATTTTATGGGCATACCAGACCTGCACTGGTCCAGCTGGGGTTAACCCCACACTATGGGCAGAGGAGGCCAGGTCTTCATGCCCCTGCTGGACATGCTCTGGCTGGGACCCAGGTATAAAAGAGAGCAACTTAGCTCAGTCAGGGCTGACTGTTGAAGAGGGAGGATGCCAAATCTTCAGCCTAGGAGCCACCAAATCTCCAGACTGTGGAAGTCAAATGTGCTGAGACCCAGGCAAACACCAGGACAATGGAAGGCACTCAAGAGTGGTCAAGGCTGCCAGGAGCCACCCAAGCTGAGGAACCTTGAGATACTGGGGATGCCCAGACCACCACACGAGCAGATGGGTTAGAAAGTGGCCCAGAGGAACAGCCTATAGGGCCAGACACTGTCAGCATGTTACGGTGGGATCCCTACTAACACAGTGGTGGAACTTTCCACCACAGTTAGGGCCTTGGGCTGGGACCCAGTGGAGTAGGGTGGACCTGGGTCCCCCTACATCAGTGGTGGGCAACCTGTCAGAGTAATCCATTGGCAGACTGTGAGACAGATTATTTATGTTGACTGTCTGCAGGCACGGCTGCCCACAGCTCGTAGTGGCCGCAGTTCGCCGTTCCCGGCCAATGGGATTTGCCCACCAGTGCCCTATGTCCTGCTGCCAACACCACATCAGGGTGGCAGCTCCCTGACCTTAGGCTGTATGCCAGAATGAGAATGTTAGACTGTAGACTACTTGGCGCTCCATCGTGCCTGAGGCCCTAGACTGATTGGTGCTCTGTCCTACCTGAAAACCCAGGGCCTCCAGACTGGCTCTGGCCATTAGGCTACACTCCTCTGAGACTAAAGTGGTATGAGCAAACGGGACTATAACAGCCCTTGCCCTACTCCTAAAGTGGGATGGGGCATTAGAGGATTGGGCCAAAAGAAACCTGATGAGGTTCAACAAGGGCAAGTGCAGAGTCCTGCACTTAGGACGGAAGAATCCCATTCACTGTTACAGACTAGGGATTGAATGGTTAGGAAGCATTTCTGCAGAAAAGGACCTAGGGATTACAGTTGACGAGAAGCTGGGTATGAGTCGCCAGTGTGCCCTTGTTGCCAAGTAGGCTAACGTCATTTTGGGCTGTATAAGCAGGAGCACTGCCAGCAGATCGAGGGACGTGATCATTCCCCTCTATTTGGCATTGGTGAGGCCTCATCTGGAGTAGTGTGTCCAGTTTTGGGCCCCACACCACAAGAAGGATGTGAAAAATTGGAAAGAGTCCAACGGAGGGCAATAAAAATGATTAGGAGGCTGGAGTACATGACTTATGAGGAGAGGCTGAGGGAACTGGGATTGTTTAGTCTGCAGAAGAGAAGAATGAGGGGGGATTTGATAGCTGCTTTCAACTACCTGAAATGGGGCTTCAAAGAGGATAGATCTAGACTGTTCTCAGTGGTACCAGGTGACAGAACAAGGAGTAATGGTTTCAAGTTGCAGTGGGGGAGGTTTAGGTTGGATATTAGGAAAAACTTTTTCACTAGGAGGGTGGTGAAGCACTGGAATGGGTTATCTAGGGAGGTGGTGGAATCTCCTTCCTTAGAGGTTTTAAAGTCGGCTTGACAAAGCCCTGGCTGGGATGATTTAGTTGAAAATTGGTCCTGCTTTGAGCAGGGGGTTGGACTAGATGACCTCCTGAGGTCCCTTCCAACCCTGATATTCTATGAATCTGTGATTCTATACCAGCCTTGTGACACCTAGATAAATAGATAATTTTGGATTTCCTTCACATGATACTGTAATTGGCCAGATGGAGAAACTACATTAGTTTCCTGCTTGCTGAACTAATCCTGCACCCCAGCCAATGAGTATTTTAAGTACATTTACTTATAGTATTAAAAACTGTGTCAATACCTGAAGACCTGCAACTAGCAACAGCTCTAGAAACAAACTAATGAGAATTATTATTTAGTATTTGTATTACTGTAGCACCTAGGATCCTAGTCATAGACAAGGACCCTATGGTGCTAGATATTGTACAAACACAGAACAAAAAGTCCCTGTCCCAAAGAGCTTAAAATCTAAACAATGACTGGTGTTAATATTTGAGGATAATCATATCCTGTACTGGCAAAATATGCTTTACAATATTACAAAATATATTATCCAGTACTGATTTAGGACTTTGGTCCTTCAAACACACATGACTAACTTCAGTCACAATAGTACTGCCACAAACTACTGTAATGTATCATTTGCAATACTGCACAACACAGTTGTCCAGTACAGTATGAGAGGGAAAAGGTCAGGTAGGCAACTAGGTCAGGTAGGCAGAATCAGGTAGGCAACTATGAGACTAACTAACCCAATGTGACTACTCATCTGGCTAAAGTTACTCAGTTACTTACAGGATTGTGCCCTTAAGTTGGGCCAAATCACCACAAGCTGCATATCCACTTGGCATTTGGTTTTGTACTGTGGATTTTTTTTATTATTGTCATTGAAGATGACTCTAAAGCAACCAACCTCCCACTGTCCTGAGCTGACACCGCTAGAAGCAGCACTTCGTGTCAGCTACTAATAAGAAGTGATGTCTGTGGAAGGGCTGTCTCAATTTATTGAAGAACTTCAATAAAAGGTTTTTAAAGAAACATCATACTGGGTTTTTAAAAAACAAACAAACAAACAAACTATTCTTTATCCTATTATTCCTCACAACCTTGTTTTTGCTCCTCTAATTCTTTCCCTTTTCCCTTCTCCTCTCTTTCTTTTCTCCCTGTATCCATCTATGGGCTTTTGTCTAGTAGTGTGCTCTAGTAGCTAGATTGGGGGGACTGAAAGTCAGGTATCCTGGGCTCTGTTCTCAGCTCAGATATGATAGAGGTGTCAGATACCATAGAGATCAGCATGGGATAAAGATATAACAACAACGCTCTTAATTTCCTGTTTTCCCTGCTACTTTCATGGCTCACACTTCTGCCAGTACGCCCTTCACTAAGAAGGGAACTAGGATTACAACCGGCTGTGGGAATGAATTAAGGGAATGTAGAGCACCATTGATTCACGAGAATACAGTATCATCCATGGATAAAAACTTCTTTCAAGATATTCACCTTCTTTGTTGCCCAGAATGCTCTTTGGAAAGAATATTTATGCAGCAATTTGGTTAAACATATAGTGCATATGGCTGTTTATTACTAACTTTACACAACACCAATATCCATAACAAAGTTGTTATTAAAATGCACAGCATTAAACAGCGAGGTGTCAAATATTCCTAGCTTATTAAACCTCAGTAATTATAATAAGGCTTTTAGCATAAAGAAGAGACATAGGACTTGTCTACATTTACTGGGAGATCAAAGAGTGGTGATTGATGCATCGGGGGTCAATTTAGGGGGTCTAGTGAAGACCTGCTAAATTGACTGCAGATTGCTCTCCTGTTGACTCCTGTCCACCAGATTGCAGATCGCTCTCCTGTCCACTGGATCTAGAAGAGTAGGAGGAGTCGACGGGAGAGAGTCTCCAGTCAACATCGCGTAGTGAGGACCCCTCCGAAAGTAGATCTAAGCTATGTCAATTTGAATTATGCTATTCACATAACTCAAATTGCAGAGCTTAGATCAATTTTCCCCTATAATGTAGGCAAGGCATTAGTAGTAGTTCTGTATATTCAAAGTAGGAAAAATACAGTTGGTTCTAAATATAAATTCAACCCTCTTTATAAATAATTTGAATTCTGCCTAATCTGCCAGATAGAGGGACTGATACACAGCCCAGTGGAGTTAATGAACAGACTTCCATTGACTTCAGTAGGCATTGGTTCAGACACTTAGTTATTTATGTACAAGTAGGTAAATACTAGAGACAAAGTTGCAAGTAAAGTATATAATAATAATTTCCTGTACAGTGTTTGTTATCCATACATATCAGGACACTTTCTAAAGGAGAATAAATATAATTATTTCCCTAATATAACAGGGAAACTGAGGCACAGAGAGATTGAAATGGCTTGCCCAACCTGTAAGAATCACCTCTGCAGCACTTTTTCTCTGCCAATTGAGAAGTAGAAACCATAAATTTACCCTCAGACCATCTATTTCTATATAAGGGCACATTATGCGTTCACCCAAGCTACCAGACCAGCCATTCTAATTTCCTGTAGCTAGAAGACGTGCAGCGGCCTTTTGGGGAAGATATCACCCCAGTATTACCATATGTTCTTTCTTTTATTCCCCGTCCTTACTGTCCTCTCAGTCCTGATTTATTTAGTGGCTGACAGCAACACCTCCACACAGACCTTTCCACAGCAGACACTGTGGCTGCAAGTGAAGTGCTGAATGAGAAATATGCCCAGCACCTGCCATCTGAAAGAAAATGAGCATATCATCTCGACAACACACATTGTACCAGCCCAGAGACTTGCTGCAGATCCCACTCCCAAATCTGCTGTTTGTTGTCACTGCACAGATGGGTCAGCACCCTCTGATAGCTGTCTGAATTTTCTCTCCTTTATTAGGCTACTACTTCTGGCACATCAAGATTCTGAAACTTGCTGCCACTGAAATTGCTATTCCCAACCCAGATGGTGGTGGGAGGAATTGAACTGTGGTTCCTTTGTGCAGAAAGCCCTAGACAATAGCCACCAGCATGCAGAACCACACACCAACTTCTGGTGTATATTTTGTTGCTGTTTCAGACCCAAGTCCGGACCTTTTTAATCATTAATCAACAATTCAGAGAAAGTGTATATTGCTGAATCCAAACAGCAGCCAATACAGACCTCTAATACATTATGGATTCCCTGTCAGTACATTTATTTATTGTTTGCAGTGTTCCTTCAGAAATCCCTATGCTCTTTCGCTTACAACTGAAAATTAGCTGAAGAAAATATTAAACTGGATTTAACAAAGCAGTGTGTCTCTGCTTAATAAAATATGTTTAAAAATACCTGAATAATGAATTACATGCTATATAAAATATCTTTAAAGTATAATTCTTGTCATTTACCACAATTTTAACAAAATATTTAGCAACTATATCACTAAATAAAATAGAAAGGCATTGTTTATGTAGTGTTAATGTACAGTTTTTCCTTAGGAAAACATCTGGTTGTTCATTTTATTATTGTGATAGTATAATAAAAGTTGGCTATAAGTTAGAGTGAAATGAAGATACATGTGTCTTTACTTCCAGTATTCACCAGAGGTTTTTCACTGTGGCATAAAAATAAGAAAAACCTCACTCTTCTGTGCTAAGGCTTTTATACTTTACACAAATGCATCAATGGACCTCGATTTCTGCACACTGTGCAACCATGCTCTGCTATCAAATTAATGTTAAAATATGTATGTCCTGATTTCTGATTTATGATATCATTGACAAATAGTAAAAAGGACAGGCATGCCATAAAGTTTATGGATGGAGTGATGGCACATACAATGATGTCTCATAAAGAATAAAGGAGGGGGAGTTATTTATTCTTGTGGATTCAAGAACTAAAATACAGATAGATGGTTGCGTGCACAGAATTTTTCATAAATATCCCACAGTGCACCCTGTTGTACAGCAGCCATACATTAATTAGAGCATTCAGCAGACACTGCAATGTGTTACACTCACCCAAGTGAATCTTCATTTTTCACATGCAGGGCCTTACTAATTAAAATCAGATTTGCAATTAAATGTGGAAAATTGTGTTAAACTTTCATGCATGGTTTAGAAAAAAATGTATTTATTTTTAGGGTATTTTATTTTGATGCAAATGAATTTTCCATCAAAGTGAAACCAGTAAAAGGGAGGTATGAGGATTTCTCTTTTTTTGTATTATAGATGCGCCTCTCAGTTGCAAGTTGCAATGCTTCACTATCTCTCTGCCAGTACTTGGCCCTGTTCCAATGCTTTTAGTGAGTGCTATCTGTCAAGGCATGAATAATACAGCCCCTAGGCTGTCGGCAGAATCCAAATGAGGCATACATCAGGAAGCAGGCACTCGACTTTAGCTCCAGAACATGCTCCTGTGAAGACAGGCAATTATTCACCCACGGCTGCAGCCATGGCAATCAAACTGGTGGGTGAAAAGGTATATGAAATGAAAAAATTTGAATAAGAAATATGGCACAACAAGCCAGAGAAAATTCAATAATTTTCTAATAGAGAGATATTTGAGTCTTTTAATTTTCAAGTTTGGCGTTTGAATTATTTTTCTCAGTCTGTTCTAAAATGGGCAGGACTAAAACAGAATATATAATGCCAAAATAATAATAGTGTGATTTTTTTTAATCAAGACAGCATAGCTTATTGTAAAGTATGTGCATTTTTAACAACAAATCTTCTGTTTTAAAGAACAGATCTCATCCTTCAAAAATTAAAATGATCACAACATGTCTATCTGTACAATTGTATAGATGCAAAGGACCAGAGACAGTACAGAGAGACAGTAAACAGAGGTTAATATCAAGAACACTTTGGCGGGCAGTCACAAAGCAAAATACTTTTATAAAGTTGGTGATGAGTCATATATTATAGATCCAAACCTTATGTGTGTGTCCTCTCCCCACTTCAATGATACTTGTTTGCTTCTGAAAAAGCCTGCCTTAATGTTACATCAAAAAAATGGGGGGGAAAGCCCTATACTTCCAACATGAATTTAACAAAGAACACATGGGATTCTTGTCTGGATGTAACGTTTGGGTTTGTTCTGTTTATTTCAGCCACATTCTACTTCTTCAGCGATCAAACTGCAACAAGCTGTTAGGGATCCATCAATATTTCCATTTTAAATCTGAAGGATTTAAGATTCAGCCTTAAAAATTCATTCTGCATTGAAATTTAATTTGCATGGTCTTAGACTAGGAATTTTTTTCCCTTTTACCAATTTCCCATACAACAGTTTCAGCTGTTTTCAGTTATACATATAAAAAAATTACTGCTCCATCAGTTTAAAATTGTTTTCTGCTCATATTTGTTAAAAATGGTTTTCATTTTGAAGCATGTGGTATTTGGCAAGTGATTAGTCCATAATAGAACCTAATTGCTTGTGTTATTCAAGGGGGAAGGAGTGGGGAAATTAAACAACCATGTTATGGAGGTTTTAAAAATAGGCCATGGTCGGACTCAGTATTTTTTTTAATGGAATCTAGTTAGAATTTTATGATGTGTCTAAATACATATTTACATGATAGACCATATCCATCTTTGGCATAAATCATGTGCATTTTAATACAAAATTCTAAATGCATAGCAACACAGTAGACTTTAATACTTCCAAAGCTGCCATTTACATCTACTGGGGAAGTAACAGTGGCCATAGTTTGCTCTCAGTTACACAGGTAATGCGCCTGCATAACGAAGGGAAGAATTTGAACTCATGCCTTTTAATTTATTGTTGTATATATAAGAGCTGGATCCTTCTGCCATTAAAATCAGTGCTAAAACTCCCATTTATCTTAATTGAAGCAGGATCAAACCCAGGGATGTCTTCAAGTATTTAGCTAACAAAAACACATGAGATACTTTACCAGTGTGAGTAGTCCCATTATATTCAGTTTGACTACTCACAAGCAAAAGCACTTGCAGAATTAGGACCCATAACCTCTCCTTGAAGTGACTATTATATCAACAAATAATTCATAATTTTTCAAAGTATCTAATTACCATGCGTGGTTAAACAACAGTCTGTAGTGGATCTGAGGGATATCTAGTAAATACTTGCCAAGAAAGCAATCCAGGCAGTATGAACTAGTGGATAGTTTCTGGACTGGGACTCAGAAGACTTGGGTTTTATTCCTAGCTCTGCTAGTGACTTGCTGTGTGACCCTGGGCAAGTCACTTCAACTCTCTATGCCAGGGTGGCCAAACCTACTGACCTTATGAGTCGCATATGACAATCTTCAGATGTTGGAAAGTCAGAGCACAGCTGCCGGGGCTAAGGGCTTCTGCCCTGCAGGAGGCACCTGCTGGGACTTGGAGCTTTATCCCCATTGCTGCTGAAGCCCCAACCCCCAGCAGGTATGGCTCATGGGTCTGAAGTCCTGAGACCCGGCCTCCTTGCTGGGCAGGAGCCCCTACCCCGGGGTCGGGGGCAGCTTCATGAGCTGCACTTTAACAGTAAAAGAGCCGCATGCAGCTTGCGAGCCACAGTCGGCCACCCCTGCTCTATGCTTCTGTTTCCCCTCCCACTTATTGTCTGTCTTGTCATTCTGTAGTGCTTGATACTGCAAAGGTTATTCACTTTATGCACTGTGAGTAATCTCAGTGGCTTCAATGATATGTAGAGTTAACCATATGCATGTCTTTGCACTACCAGGGTCTCAAACTGTAAACTCTACAAGGTAGGAACTTCCTCTTATTATGTTGTATTCCTGTCACAACAGTACAAGTCTTGGTTGAGGTTTCTAGCTGCCACTCTTACATAAATAATAACAAATATGGGTAAATTTTGCTCTAAGTTACACATGTACAACTTCTTCACAGTCAGTCATGCTGGATGTGTGTAATTTCAGAGCAGACTTTGGCCCAGTGAATCAAAAACCAGACATATTTGCATGAATCAGCACAAACAACTGCTATCATTTGTTCAGTCAATGTCAAAATTGGCCCCAATCCTTCAATTTGATTCAGGCAAGGGAATCCGTTTGACTGAACCAATCCTCATTCACTTACATAGATATAAGGATCCACCAGTGATGACACAATTGCAGGATAGGAGCCTATATTTATAGATATTGGGGTTACTTTTTATTATTATTAAAAGAAAATCAGGGAGATAAAACATCTTGAGGGATTTAAACCCAGAAAAGCTAAAGCTACAAACACTGCTTTCCCTTCCACCTTGCTATGTTCCCACCAAAATAATGAAGTGTCAGTCCAAAGATTTGTATGTATTTACTTTGTGGGTTTAAATTAAATATATCAGAGTGATAGGCACCATGTGAAGCTGGATAAAAGTATGTCACAGTTTGTTAAGAAAAAAGGTCAGAAATCCCAAAGAATTCAAGAGATCCCAGGAAGGAAAATAAATTTAAAAAATGCTGGAAAACTGTTAATTTCCTAGCACGAACAAACACCATTCATTCATAATAATGAGCTGGTCTGCTATTGTGAATGGAAAGGTCATAACCTTATTAAATTCTATTCTGTAAGGCTAAATTGAGTTATGTTTCAGTGTAAATATACAAACCTCTTGAACACATGGAATTTTTAGACTTTTTGATTTTCTTTTACATAAAATGTTTATTTTCTTCCCCCACCCAGATAACAACCAAGATTTGGGGAGTGGGAAGGGTTGAAACAAGAAAAATATTTTAAATTTTATTTAAAATTGTTTATTGATAAGATTTGATACAATAATTGAAAACTGATCTTTTCTGAACCAGAAGCCGTGTTGTGAACCCCAACAAAAATGGTTCCTAATAAAACTAATAGAAGATCTGCTAGCTGAATATAATCTGAGTAGTGGATTGACATTCAAGGTGTTAAAAAAACTAAAAGAAAGAGAGAGAGACATTCTTTTGCAAATAGAAAAAGAGAGTTGTTGATACATTTCCAATTTTTCTGCTTTGTGAGTCCTCCCCAAAAATTTCCTTTAATTAGCAACTCTGAGATTCAGTCTGTTCATGTCTTGACACACCAGAATCATGTCAAGGAAGCAAAATCCAGAATTAATATTTCAAAACTGCACCTAATCTTATCCAACTTTACAGCTATTCCCTGTGCTTTCCATCTGAAAAAGGATTATCACACACACAAACAAACACACACAGAGGTACAGTAATTCAAAAGAGAATGCTTGACTGTTCAAACGAAATTTCACTTGGAAATGATTTTGTTAGTTTGATTTCAGGAAATATGTTTTTTGAAAACTGCATCCAAATCGCATGAAATGCAGAGAAGTGCACTCAGTTAATTTTTGTTTCATTTCCTGTGGAGGACATTATAACTTTATTTAATTGTTGACTATTCATGGAATTTCTGAAGACAAAAAATGGAGTTTGGTGCCATTCATTAATTACTATGAAACTTGAATTTATATGAAGAAAATGAACAATAGAAATGATACATTTTGAAACTGGAAGTTCTAAATAGTCCTAAGGAAAATGATTTTTAATATTTCTGCTAAATTATCCAAATCTCTGATATAACTACAAAAATGGAGCTGCCTTTACTTTTATGGAAGACAACATGATTAGAGTAAGAAATTTGAATATGCTAATAAAGAAAACCAAACTGGTTAACTTTTCCTTTAAAACAGCGTTCAAAAGAATTTTTTACATATTTATCACTTTTTATGGTCTTAATTTAAAAAATATATATTTGTGTAGCCTTATAGGTCTTTGAAAAGATACTAAGATAGTAGAGTAGATTTATACATCTACCTTACACCTCTGGTTCAAAAATGGAATTAGTTGTTATTTTAGTTTAATCCCTAGTGGATATATGTATTTATTACAAAATATCCACTGAATTTGGCATGAAATGTTTATTCTTTAAATCACAATAGTTTCTTTATAATCTGACAACAATACTATTTACAAAAATCAATAATGAAAAAATACAAAAGTTTAGAACAATTTCATTCTAGATTAAATAACTTGTTACAGTTCAATAGAGAGAGGGCCAAAATGTCAGCCATTTTGTCTTCTACATTGGTTGTCATATGAAACAAGTTAAATAAAATGTACTCCATATACAAGAAAAAATGATTTATTCACAAGCTTATGTACTAACGGGTAAATTTTCAAAATGTCGTACAAGAAATACTTGAACAAACTGCATAAGAAACTAAAGTTGTTTCTCTGCATGTTCCACATGCTATTTTGAACATTTACACTGCAAATATAGAAATGTAAAGATTATATTCTAGAGGACTTTCAGACACAGGTATACATAATGCAATCCTGCCTTGATGTGTTATTAGCAATTAATAGCTAAACACATTCTCCTTCTGGAGATCTCTCCACTCACAGTTTAGGAGCTGAAGTAACAGTATTTATGACTATAGTATAATCATCTGAATTTCAAAGTCTCATTATTACGGATCTGTCCTAGACTTTGCCCTTTGAATCTAACCTCATCATTGAACTCTCTGTACTCAAAAGCTTATGTTTTCATTCCAGTTATGAACTACATTAAATGATAGAAGTCACACTGGCACCAAAATGTCAATAAGGTCAAATTTTAATTTGCCACACATGAACTACAGAACTGCATACAAAAACTGAGAGAAGATGGGAAGCAGAAACAAGTGTTCTCAGCAAAACAATATTATAGATTTTGCAAGACATTCAAGGTTACCACCTACATGATTAGGATGCATATAGAATTGTGGTAAGTTTGCTAAGAGAGTTTGGGACTTGTCCTCATTTGGATTGTTTTAGTTTTTAATTTACATTGTGCTTAAGTGTGATAGAATTGTCAAATATTTTGAGCATCCTAACAAATGACATATATAAATGATAGAAATTAGTTGGAAAAAAGAAAGAGAAAAGAAAAAATGTATGAAATTGAACGGCTTCTAGAATATCCAGTCCCTATTTTTTATCATAGGTTAAGTCATTAGCAAGGTCAAGTCAGATAACTTGTTTATCAAATCTCTTCACTATGGTAAAAAAAATTACAGCTATTACCTTCTATGTCTTGCATATTTGCCACTAACATGACCACTGCCATCACAACCAGGAGTAGGACAGCTGCAAAAAGGAAAGAATTAATTATATAGGTGCCAGTATGCTGCAGGAAGATTATACTAAAAGCAGGCAGTAGATATTACAGAGATGGAGGGCAACAAAGACAGAAAGAGAAAAATCAAATAACTGAAGAGAAAAAAAAAGAGGGGATGCTTTTTATTAGCAAGTCTCAGGGGAATTAATTTCATCAGTGCAGCAGGGCATGAGCAAACCACCAATGAACTTGAAAGTGCATTATACCCATTAAAAGGCATGAATTTTCTAAATTGCTAATGGGGATACATTTTACACTCAGAGCACTAACCTGAACAGCTCTTGTATGGCTGGTTCCACGGGAACTGCAGAGAGATGGAAAATATATAAAAATTTATCATCTATTACAAGTACCCTTCTTCTACAGAAAATTACCAAAAAGGTTGTGTAAAAGCAAGGGTCAGAATGAATTGTGCAAAGAGATTCTGGAGGATGAAGGTCACCCTGAGTGGGGGCCTTGAGTGATTTACTGAAGCAAGAGACGTACCTCGAACACCTTTGGAGCGTGTGCGATGGCGCTTCTCGTCTGCATCCACCTCCATCTGGGAATAGATTAGCAGGCAGTCAATGTTCTTATCCTGCATGCACAGACTATCAATGCACAGACTGATACAGTCTCTCACACAATTTATTGGCAATATTTTAATTCCATTTTATCCTGTAAGAGAAATAGTACTTTAGAAATGATTTTTTTAGAATCCCTATATTTATTTTAAAACAGAAATTGCATGGTGATTTTTGCTTTAATCAGTCTGCTTGCATGCCCTCTTTCATAATAGATTTTGTAAAACTGTAAGAGCAATAAATGTTCTCTATTTTTGAAAGGATTTTCTTGAGAGGAAACCCAGGTTACTTGGATATATTTTTTGCAACAAGGGCATAATAGATTTCTAATTAGTTTGAAACTAAGGTCAAGTAGCCCCATTTCATAGGTTGCCTTGTTACAGGTGGCTTTAGAGTGGATAAATAGTCAGGGAATGAGAGAAAGGAAAAGAGAATGAGGTAAGGACAAAGAGACATGATTGGGACAATGCAAGCAAGGTAATACCTTTCATTGGACCAACTTATGTTGGTGGAAGATACAAGCTTTTGAACTACACAGAGTTCTTCAGGTCTGTGAAGCTCAAAAGATTATATCTTCCACCAACAGAGGCTGGTTCAGTAAAAGATACTACCTCACCACCATGTCTCTCTTATAACCTGGGACCAACATGGCTACAACATCGCAAACAACTATTTAATATGGATTTTGGTCTTTTCTTATGTATCCCATTGATTAGGTAAATATTATCATGTCTAAATAAAGTGCTTAATTACTGCATGTGACTATATCTGTCTCTTCATTTTATAAACAGGATTCCCATTGGGGTGACTAATTATGCAATAGTAAATATTCTGGTACTCTTATGGCTTCACTGGTCAGATATAGGGTTTTCCATCAGATCTGAGCTGGAAGCATAAACAGTGACCTATATCAGTTTCAATATGCTTGTGTGGCTTCTCCTAATGCTTCTATGCTCCAAATAGCATCTGATCCAATATATCTGCATTGGTCTCAATGGGTCTTCAAAAGGGCACTCATTCCAGTCTAAGAGTCGTTTTAATCCTCTTGGTCACAAATACAGATCTTACTGGAATTTGTTGAAACAAAGGCCATAACAGGGAAAAATATATTCCATCCCTGAAGTGCAAAGTCTGGTGCAGCAGCCTCCTGAGATGTAGAGACACTGGGTACATAGACCCATGTAGGTCCACACATATAGGAGTGCTATTGTAAAGGTCACAAAGCAAAGCTTAGAAATCAGGGGCACTAAAGTGGATGCAGACAATCTCCAGGGGATTTGTTTTCCAAAGACCACACACAAAAATGGTTGTCAGTTTATGGTAATACTTTTGGACTGACAGCTGGGATTGCTGGTCTCAACTGTTTTATGCAAAAGCACAAGGATTTGTACCCACAATCTTTTCACTAGGGCTCTGATATGACCAAAGAATACCTTTAAATGTGAAAACCTCAGAAACATGGAATCATACGATTTGCAATTAATCCTTTACACACAACTCCACTAATTGTTGTAGCAGATTATTATTATTATTATTATTAATAATTTGTATTCCCATAACGCCAAGGAGTCCACTGTGCTAGGCACTGTACAGACACAGAACAAAAAGTCAGTCTCCACCCTGAAGAGCTTACAGACTAAATACAAAAGCTGAGTGAACAACGTGATGGTAGCGCCACAATTTTTTTGTGGGGGACGGCTTAGTTAGGAAAGGATAATCTTAATGGAAAGCAAGAGGGAACACTGATTGTAAAGGCTGGGGGTGTGCAGGAAAGGAGAGAAGAAGATACTATGAGGGATTGGGAAGGGAGAGGGTTAGATCGAAAAGCCAACCAGCACAGGGCAAAGGAAGTCCTGTCAAAACTGTAGAAAGTTCTCCAAAAGACCTCTGCTTTGGCTGCTTCTGCCCCTACCGGATGGAGTCTCTGGCTGGGGCCTGGTCCACACTACGCTGTTAAACTGATTTTAACAGCGTTAAATCGATTTAACGCTGTTAAACTTATTTTAACAGCGTTAAATCGATTTAATGCTGCACCCGTCCACACTACACTGCTCTTTATATCGATTTAAAGGGCTCTTTAAATCGATTTCTGTACTCCTACAAAACGAGAGGAGTAACGCTAAAATCGATATTACTATATCGATTTAGGGTTAGTATGGACGCAAATTGACATTATTGGCCTCATTCTTTTACAGTAGCTACCCACAGTGCACCGCTCCAGAAATCGACGCTAGCCTCGGACCACGGACGCACACCACCGAATTAATGTGTCTAGTGTAGAGGCACACAATTGACTTTATAATATCTGTTTTATAAAATCGGTTTAAGCTAATTCGAATGTATCCTGTAGTGTAGACGTACCCTGGCTGGCTCCTCTCTGCAGCTTTCTCCCAAGCCCACATGGCAGGGGCAGAGGAGACACCACCTGGGACCCAATGTCTCTAGAGTTAGGGGAGTCACCACTGCACAGTTCTGAGTCCAGAAGGGCTGCATGGGGGAGGTGGTCCAGTTGGACTCCATTTCCCTCCTCCTGCCTGCCAGTGCAACAATCCTGCTTTGGCTGCTTCTGTCCCTACAGGCTTGAGTGTCTGGCTGAGATGAGGGCAATCAGCACATGACAGTGGGCTAGGTCTCCCCCTCCTGTACTAAAACCCACAGGAAGTAACTCAGGGCAGGAAAACTCAGTGAGGATCCTTTCATGGAGCTCCCCACAATCATTTTACCTGCAGGGAGGGGACTGCTCCTGCACTGAGTAGGATCTGGAGCCCACCCAGAAACTGGGATCTGTGGAAGGGAAGTGCCATCCTCACAGAGGCTCTGTACCTCACCTGGTTGGCTCCTCAGGTCCCAGGCAGTGTGGTTCAATACCTCCTCCTAGGAAAGACCCTTTAAATTTAGGGACTTATTCTGCAGCAAAGCATCAAAATTAGGAATTCAGCCCTAAGCTTTGGACTCTCTGTAGGACTGGAGAGAAGACAATGTGCATTCACCCCAACCCTCCAGCCCCTGTTCAGCCTCTCTGAGGTCCTGGGAAAGGCAAGATAGTGCTGCAAAGGCAGCTGAACTCCATTTCACACAGGAGACATCAGAACTGTGTGTGTGTCATTCATTTATTGATTTGGTGACATAATCCCTCCACAGCATCTGGCCCTGCATGATGAGTTAAAGGGGGATAGTGATCATCAGCTATGTTGCTAACACCTTTGGGAGAAAACTCACTTAATTCTAAGTCCATCCTTGACAGGATGATTTCTGGCCCCATTTTTGATAAACGTGGCATGCGTATCACTGGAGAGAAAACAGCCGTGTTTGTGACTGTTCCGTGTAATCTAGATACCACCTTTTTCATGCCATAGCATGGAACAGCCAAAAATTTGGCATATCACAAAAATCCATCACATGTGCCACATTCTTTTCACTTCACTGACAAGAAAACAACATACTGCAAAGGCCCAGAAGTGGAATTACCTGACTAGCAGCCTATGTGTGGTAACGTTTGGAAAACATTATCTGGCATAATCAACCGTGGAATAATCTGTTGAATTAGCTGTTATGATCTTAGCCTGATAATACAGATATAAATGTGCTTCATGTAGTGGTAATCCCAGTTAAGATGATATTCTGTGTAAATTCAGGTGCAGGACAAGGAAGAGGTTGGTTAGCTCATGTTTGCCAACCAAATTAGCTACCTTGATTCAAGAAACTCATGTGTATCTCTAACCCCAGACCCAACTGCATATATATCTAACCACACTGAAGAGGAGGACCACAAATTTGGAAAATTGTCCATAGGTGAGGTCCACAATACTCAGATCCAACGAGGACTTGAAATGAGATCCAATTACTTGCTCATGAATCCACAGTTCTCCGAAAGGAAGATTTTACTTAAAGGCCCAAATTGTGATCCCACCCCAGTGCAGGAACCTAAGGTCTGATGATGCGGGAACTGGTGCAGGGGGAGAAGGCAGACTGAGTTATAGAGTGCCCACACAACCATGTTCAACTGTCCTATGTAGGGGTATGTAACAGTTGTAGGTGCTGTTACAGCAAGTGAGCAGTCACAGAAGTAATGTACCTGCCTTCCTAGCCATATATGGCTTTGGGGGCAGAATTCAGTTCTTCTTGGAGAATCCCTAAGCAATGCCCATTTCCTCAGGTTTTGTAAGAGATAGAAGGAAAGGATTTTGGCCTTAATGAGCAGGAAAGAGTTCATCTCAGGAGCCCTACTTTCTACACAACATTTACATTCCATGACATGTACTTACATTTTCATGGAACATTGGGCCACCTTCTCTGGAGAAAGGATTATGGCTTGGCTGACAGATCAGCTAGAACAGTTAGGAGTAAAGCTGGGTAGGAAATGGTTTTCCAGTCCCATGAAAAGTTTTGAGATTTCAAATTTTTTCCCATTTTGAACTGGGATGAACCCCATAGTCTTTCAACATTTCTATCAGAATAGCCAAATAGCCTAGTGATTAGGCCACTCACCTGGGGTGTGGGAGATAGTGATGGGGCAGCTGCCTCTCACTGGTAGAAAAGGGGTTAAAGGCAGCCCTAGGAGGCTGCACCAGAGGCAGCCAATCAGAGAAAGGCTGAAGGGAGTAGCCAATCAAGGCGAAGCAGGCCCATACAAAAAAGCAATTGCAGGGCAGAGGAAGGCAATTCTCTGCTGGGAACCCAGGGAGGAAGGATTGTGTCTCTGGAGGACTAAGAGAACTGCTAGCATCCTGGACAGAACAGTGCTGCTAGCCAGAACTGGGGAGCGGGAGACAGCTCCTGGCTGGCTGCTGGGGTTTGCAGGCTGAGGCCATGTTGCAAGGACAAAGAGGATGGTGGAGCCACAAGGTAAGTGCCCAGACAATTGGCTACAGTAGCCACTAAGAGAAGTGGCTGAAGAGCAGACTGAAGTTCCCCCCAAAGTGGTGGGAGCACTGTGTGTGGCATGGCCGAACGGCTGTGTTGCTGAAGAGGATGCCACAGTCCTTGGAGAGATGTGCGTCTTAGAGCAGGAGCGATGGTGGCGAGACACCACTCGAGGAGGGTGCACCACCATGCAGAGCTAATTCCCAAGGCAACCTGCAGGAGGTGCCAGAGTGGTGAGTCACATTCTTTCACAGCCCCTGGTTTAAATCAGGCAGGGGCTGTGATCTGGACTTGGACCTGGGACTCCTTCATCCCATGGCAGAGCCATACTCACTAGGCAATTGGGTATTCTGAGGTCTCTTTGTCACTATCAACTTCGCATTTTCTGACAAAAAAAGTTTCAGCAAAAATTCCTAACCTGCTTTAATCAGAACTTTAAACTACCATCTAGAGGGGAAGATAATAAGGGGCCCAGTACAATACATATGCTCACACAGAATCTTGGTAGCTTGAATGTAAATAATCCAGGATGTAAAAAGAAAGTCTTCTATTCCCTATTTACCAATGTTAGAAGCATGAGAAATTAGAAATGCTCATTAACAAAAAGAAATTGACTATTACTGATATTACTGAAACCTGGTTAGCTGCATGGAATGTTTAAATCGCTGGATACACTGTATTTAGGGAAGATAGAGTAGGCAGAAGTGGATGCAGGTAGCACACTATGTCAAAGACACCATTACCTGCTTTAGAGTTATTGATAATTCAGAAGACATGATCTAAAATGCTTATGGATCAATGTTCTTTCTGAGAAATCACAGGACAAAGTACTGGTGGGTATCTGTTATAGACAACCAAATCAACAAGGATACAGGATGAACAGCTCCTAAAACATCTATCTCTAATGTGCAGAAAGGAAAATTGCATTACCACAAGGGATTTCTATCAGTGAAATAATCTTGGAGTTTCTAAAAATTATAGATGATGACTTTCCAAAACAAAAGGTACTGGAACCAACTTAGAGAAATTCTATATTAGATCTCATTCTCATGGATACAGATGATTTGATCATTGAACTGAAAATTGATGGTCTCCTAGATACAAGTGATTGTGACCTAATTTCATTTATGTGCGAACAGAATGTAGTCCCAGACAATTATACATATACTTGGTACTTTAAAAGGGCTAATTTCCTAAAACTGAAAAAAATCATGAGCAAAACTGAGTGGGAGGAAACATTTAAATATAAAACTGTGAATGAAGATTGGGAGTTGTTTAAGAATAATTTATTAGCTGGCCCCCTCAAAACAAACAAACACACACCTATCCCACCCACATATTCCACAGTCATGTGAGAAGACTTCTTTGGTTTAAAAAAAAATCTTGGTTAAGAGGGGAGTGATATATATTAAATATATAAAACAAGACAATTTTATAAAATAATTAACAGGACAGTTTTTCCCCAGGAAAACTCCAGCATATAATCAAGGCATCTTTATAACGGAGATCCACAGGGAGTTTTGCAAGGATAAACAATTTCAATTCCAGTGCATATTTTACAAAAGGATAGAACAAGCACAGGATTAGAATGTCTGTAGAAAGTAAGTTACTCCTCTCCCCTATTCTCCCTGTGATGTGCATACAGAACTTTTATTAACAACAGGGAGAGCCCTGGCTGCTGAGGAGACTATGCCTTTAGGACTTGCTCTCTAATTTTGGGCAAAATCCACTCCCTCCTCCATTATAAGGGGCATTTGAAGGTGAAAAGGGCAGATTAAGGGAATGTAGACTTCAGCCAAATCTGGCAAGTCCTAGAAGGATATGATGAGCACAGTTTAGGAGATATCCTCTGCCTTCTGCTGATCTTACAGGTAACCCCTCCCTGTAGAAAAAGTGAGGTTCAGTGGCTTTTCAGAGGAGTGGCTCCATAAGGTATTGTCCATCAATGGCTCCATGGACTTTAGAGCAGAAATTGTTGTGAAACTTCATGCTGCTCATTTTAGCATTCACTATATATATATCTTCTACATCTGCCAATGTGATGGAGGAAAACGCAGTGTGCAGATCGGTCAAGGAGCCAAAAGTAATATGTTTTTTCAGGGATCCATACCATGAGAGGTAGTAAATATAAATAAAAGCATAAGTTGGAGCACACCTTGCTACTTCAAAGGGGTGTATACTGTCCAACTTAAAACACATGTGGACCTCAGCAGCAATTACATACAAAAGTCAATGGCACTCAGTATCAAAATATCAACTACAAAAGATCAACACAGACCTGCACCTGACCTTTGGCATAAGGATGAGAAAAAGCATGGAACTAAAACAGGAAGTGTCAAGCCTTGGTGGCAATTTGCTAACATGTCCCAAAACAAAATACATACAATCATGGATTTGTCTCAGATGATAAAAGTTTAATTTTCTAATTCTGAATTTGAACCCTAACAACTTTTTCAATCCTACCAGTGAACAGGAAAACAAATATTTCAATTCATTGCAAGCCTTAATGCATCCATGGAGATTACAGCAGAGAGTTAGCCTAAAAAGTACTTTCAAAATCACAAATAGGCAGCAGAAAATTTGAACTTCTGAGAACAAAGTCAATGGAGCTGACTGGCGTCCAAATGAGGAAATCAGAATGGATTTTGGGCCTTTCTTATTGTTATGGTTTATTTTAAGCTGAAGTGCCAACCTGGTTTGTCTAACATTAACCAAATCTGAGTAGAAGGGGTATCATACTATGGGTGAACAGCAGGGCTGGCCTTACCATGAGGTGAACTGAGGCGGCTGCCTCAGGTGTCAGATTGCGGGTGGGGGGGGGGCACACCAGTAGGACCCAGAGTGTAGAAAATTGTGTCTGCTGCTGGTGCATATGTATTCTCTCTGCTCTAGATGCACAGAGATGGTGGAGTGCTGTGCTGGAGGAAGGAGGGCACAGGAGACATAACAGGCAGGCAGGAAAAAAGGTGAGAGGGAATAACAGAAAGCAGCAGGAGCTGAAGGGAAAGAGAGGAGGAGGAGCCTCTTATGTACCTCTCTGGCACCCCCATTAGCCCAGGCTGATTAACACCAGCTTCTCAGGGAGCTTCCTGTTTCCTGCTGCTTCCCTGAACCCACTTGAGAACAGGCAGTCAACTGAAGTAATAGGAGCCAGTTAGGCCCTTAACATGCTGATATCTTCCCTCACTCAGGCCCTGCTACCAGCCTGCTTATTTGTTCCCTTCAACTGAGTGAGAGCTACTATAGCTGGCACAGAACTGCAGTCATGAGTGAAAGAAGAAAACACCCCTCTGAGGCAGCACTCAGAAAAAAGAAAGAAAGAAAAGGAAGCTTTTCTATCTAATCAGGAAAGTGCTCTCCTGAGATACATATACACAAATGTTCACAGTGAGCCTTCCACCCCCAGTGAGGATGTGAGTGATGAGGAGATGCCTGAACTTCCCGTTAGTCAGACTGCAGGTGACCTGTCAGCACTGCAGCATCCATATCTCGATCTCAAATGGATGTAATCATGCACATTTCTGAAGAAAAGTGTAGATCAGAGAAGAATGTGGTAGAGGCGCAAGAAACAGCTGCTGCTGAGTTTAGTTCCTTAAGTCTAGATGATCCAGGACTGTGGACCCACTTAAGCAGTAGCCTGAATGACTTCCTTGTACTGAATGCGCCACAGCAAGTGAAAAACTTCATGTTCCCCAAAGACAATGAAAATAGAAGTTTCCATCCAACACATTACTGGCGTGAAATCCCCAATGGTGACAAAGTGGAGAGGCCATGGCTTATGCACTCAAAAACCCAGAATGTTGCATACTGTATTTGTTGCAAACTCTTCGAGTCCAATGTTCCAGCCACATTGGTTTCTACATGAACAAAGGACTGGAAAAATCTGGCTAGAAATCTGTCATGCCATGAGAAGGCTGCAAATCTCCAGAGCTTGAGATGAGACTAAGGTTAAAGGCCACCATACATGATCAGCATCAAGAGAAGATTGCATCAGAGCCTCTTAACTGGCAAAATGTTCTGAAAAGGCTCATTGCCATTGTGAGAATGCTTGCTACCAAAATCTAGCGCTGAGTGGCACTCCAGACCAGCTTTATGTGCCAAACAATGGAAACTTCCTTAAAATTGTGGAGCTGATGGCTGAGTTTGATGCTGTACTCCAGGAGCATCTAAAAGGGGTCACCACCCAAGAAATGTACACACACCACTACCTGGGAAAAACAATTCAAAATGAGATCATACAGTTACTGGCAACAAAAGTCAAACAGAAGATTGTGGCAGATCTGAAGTCAGCAAGATAATACTCATACTCTGTTTTTGTGGACTGCACACCTGACATCAGCCATATGGAACAAATGACTTTAATGGTGTGATTTTTTGGTCCCATGCAGTTCTCATTCATTGAACTTGGTGGTCAGTGATGCAGCATCAGCTCCTATTGAGGCTGCTGAATTTTTTAATGTAATTCAAAACGTCTATGAAGTTTTCTCTGCATCTCATCAATGACAAATTCTGAAGCAACATCTTGGAACATCCTCTCTGACACTGAAACCATTGAATGCCACACAATGGGAAAGTCGAGTGGAGGGGAAAAACCTATCAAATACCAAATTGGGAAGATAGATGATGTCATAGTTGCCATTATGGAAGATAATACTATGACAGGAACTGTTCGTGGGAGAACAGAGGCAGAGGGAAATGGAATCACCAGAAACATACATAACTTCAAATTTCTGTGTGGCTTAGTGTTGTAGCATGACATACTGTTTGAAATAAATGTTGTAAGCAAGGTGTTGACCTTGATGTATCTGGAGCAATGGAATAACTGGACAAAGCAAAGTCATACCTACAGCCTTACCAGTCAGATGAGGGATTTCAAAATGTTATGAAGAGTGCACAGAAGTTGGCAGAGGAACTTCAAACTGAAACTATTTTCCCACCCATTCAAGAATACAAGAGTCACTGAAGAAGACAACATTTTGATTACAAGACATGGGATAATCCCATAAGAGACCCCAAACAACAATTCAAAGTTGAATTCTTTAACCAGGTGCTAGATTGTGCAATACAGTCAATTGAAGAACATTTCATGCAGCTCAGGGAACCCAGCAGTATATTTGGGATGTTGTATGATATTCCCAAACTCCTCACTATACCTGAAGAAGACCTACACCAGCAATGCAGGGCACTAGAGACAGTGCTGATACATGATGACATGCGCAATATTGATGTGAGTGATTTAGATGATGAACTTAAAGCCCATTTCAGCAAGATCAACTCCAAAGGCTGTTCTGGAATATATGTGCACAAATAAGATGACCATCTTCTATCCAAATGCTTTTGTTGCTCTGCACATACTTCTAACACTTCCTGTAACAGTTGCCAGTGGAGAACGCAGCTTCTCCAAGCTGAAGTTAATAAAAACACATCTACGCTCCACAATGACACAGGAGAGGCTGGTCAGCCTTGCAACCATCTCAATAGAGCATGAGCTGGCCAAGACCGTGGACCTTCAGGAAGCAGTTCAAATCTTTGCAACCAAGAAGGCACAGAAAGCACCACTTTGATTATTCAAATGGATAAAAATGCCAGTGTTTACTATGCATACAAGAAAAGTTACATTTGCTGTTCAGGAGTTTGAAAGTTAAGTGTTACTTGAAAGTTCTGAAGAACGCATTTTAAGTTGTTAGTTCTTCTTTATTGGGATAGGTAGCAGAGCAGTACCATGAGAGGAGTAGAACAGGAAGAAGGCAGAATTGAGACCTTTCAAAGTTTTGGCCCAAGCAAGGGAGAATGGGGGCGTCATTTGAGCTCCCCACCTCAGGGGCCAAAATGTTGTGGGCCGGCCCTGGTGAACAGGCATGGAAGAACTAGGCTATTCCTCAGTCCAAATTAGAGCAACATTCAAAAGATGCCAGTAATCATCTTGATCACTGACTTTAATGTTGTATTCCTCTCCTGCACTTTCATCTGTTCTTGTTTCTACTAGACTGTAAAACAGCAAGTTGTTAGGCATCTCTTAAGGCTTTGTCTATAGTATAAAAGCGCACAACTTTAACTAAACTGATTTAAAAATAGATCTAATTAAACCAGTGTAAGCCCCAAATGTTGGCACACTAAAACTGATTTAACCTTTGCTTTTATCAACTTTGCTTGGTGACATATGGGAATTAAAAGTGTTATACAGTTTGAGCTCAATCATGGGAGATGTTCTGAGCCTTCTTAGGAGCTGAAGGCCCATAACTCCTATCAACTTGCTCAGAACAAACAAGATCAGACCCATGTTGCACAAAACATTTAATTCCATATTTCACAATCTGCGAAGATTTCAAAAAAATTATGAATCTGTACAAATACTTTCCATGTTAGTAAATTTTTCTAAGCACTGGTCATTGCATTGCCATATAGCTTTTACAGAGTTCCAGTAACTCTAATATAAGAGAAGCAATATAACTTGTAAATATACTACTTGTCTGTTTGCAGTGCGAGCCCTTGGCCTAAGTTTGACATAAGAGGCTCATGCTTCTCCAAAAGCAGGAATACAGAGTACTAAAATTTTGCAGATGGTGGCTCATAGTTAAATTAAATACTGCTGCTACAATGGGAAATGCTAAAGTCAGTGGGTGAAAATTTTACAAATGGATACTGTATATCCACCCCTCACTATGCACATGTAACTCTTACTCACATCAAACTGGGTTATGTGCACATAGTAATGGGAAATATGCTCCAAAAGTACAGATTTACATCCAAGATATTATAAACAATCTTAAATGTAAAATACACATGTTCAAAACTAGTACACATATCTAAATATAAATTTATTTAATATAAAAATAATGTGTTCTAAGTAGACATTATGGTCTTTTGGATACTGCACACTTAACTGAAATGTCTCTTTTTCTATTTACGTGTGTGTGTGTGTTTGTTTTTATATGCTGAAAAGTAACTATTTCTGAAGGACTGTCATACACTCTCCTTACGACTCTCACACAGTACATTAACACAACACATTTTTATGTTAAAAAGTCCCAAGAGAATGGATAACCAATCAACTATAAAATGTTTAAATAACCATAGGTGTTGTGGAACGTGCAGTACAGCCCCTAACTTCATACACGGAATTCAGACCATGAAATAAAAAGCCAAGGTAAAGCAACGGTAAATTCAGGTCAGAGTGGTCACAACTTAAAAGATTCAAGTTAAAGATAAAACTCTTAAACTACTGAATCACAATCATGCTGCGTTTCAGATTCTTTTTTTATTTGGAATTACCCATACTCAGTAAAGGCATAGAGGCCTCACCTACTAGCCATGACTGGGAGTGGACAAACAAAAAATATTGCCCAAAAGCCCAATTAAAACTAGACCAGCTCTGAACAAACATTGAATATGTATTTAGGGTCCTGATTATCACTCCAAAAAAAATGAGCATATACATGAACAGGTCAGATAAATGCATATGTCAGGAATCAGTGCCTACAGCAGAGCCTGTCTGGGCAACCTAACAATCGCATCTGGTCTGTAGAGAGCTGCCTGATCGGCTATGCTCCCTTTTTATCCCCCCCACAGATGCAAATGTTTCTATGCTCCCCGTATCATCTCAGTCCCTGAGGTTATCACAGATTAGAAGGTGAAAAAAACACACTCATGATAACATGTTTTCTGAGCTCATGCAGTCCTCCCATACTGATAGGGCACAGCTGAATGCATGGAGGCATTCAGTGACAGAGGCCAGGAAAGCATTAAGTAAGCACGATCAGAAGGTGCAGGAGGCGATGTTGAGGCTAATGGGGGAGCAAACAGACATGCTCAGGCATCTGGTGGAGCTGAAGGAAAGGCAACAAGAGCACAGACCACCGCTGCATCCACTGCATAACCGCCTGCCCTCTTCCCCAAGTTCCATATCCTCCTCACCCAGATGCCCAAGAACACGGAGGTGGGGAGGCTCCAGGCACCCAGCCACTCCACTCCAGAGTTGCTTATTGTAGCCACACTGCTACATTGCTACATTGCTTATTGTAGCCACACTGCAAATCAAGGCTTTGATTTGCAGTGTGGCTATAATAAGCAATGTGGCCTTGTCCTTCACTCCTCCCCTTCTCCCCAATCCCACCTGGGCTACCTTGTTATTTATCTCACTTTTTAAAAAATTAATAAATAAAGAACGCATGGTTTCAAAACAATTGTGACTTTATTTCCTTTGCCAGCTGTGGTCAAAGGGGGAAAGGGGGTTGGCTTACAGGGAATTAAAATCAACAAAGGGGGTGGGTTTTCATCAAGGAGAAACACACACAACTGTCACACCATCATGAAACTGGTTTTCAAAGCCTCTCTGATGCGCAGTGCTTCTAGCTGTGCTCTTCTAATCGCCCTGGTGTCTGGCTGCTCAAAATCGGCTGCCAGGTGATTTGCCTCAACCTCCCACCCAGCCATAAATGCCTCCCCCTTACTCTCACTGATATTATGGAGCACACAGCAAGCAGTAATAACAATGGGAATATTGGTTGCGCTGAGGTCTAACCTAGTCAGCAAACAGTGCCAGCGCGCTTTTAAACTTCCAAAGGCACATTCCACCACCATTCTGCACTTGCTCAGCCTATAGTTGAACTGCTCCTTACTACTGTCTAGGCTGGCTGTGTACAGCTTCATTAGCCATGGGAGCAAGCGGTAGGCTGGGTCCCCAAGGATAAGTACTGGCATTTCAACATCTCCAATGGTAATTTTCTGGTCTGGGAAGTAAGTCCCTTCTTAAAGCTGCTTGAACTGCCCAGAGTTCCTAAAGATGTGAGCGTCATGCACCTTTCCCAGCCATCCCACATGATGTTGGTGAAGTATCCCTTGTGATCCACCAGTGCTTGCACCACAATTGAGAAGTATCCCTTGCGGTTTACGTAATGGTTGGCAAGGTGATCCGGTGCCAAGATAAGGATGTGTGTTCCATCTATCGCCCCACCACAGATAGGGAACCACATTGCAGCAAAGCCATCCACTCTGACCTGCACATTTCCCAGAGTCACTACCCTTGTTAGCAGAAGGTCAGTGATTGTACTGGCTACTTGGATCACAGCAGCTCCCACAGTAGATTTGCCCACTCTAAATTGATTCCCAGCTGACCGGTAGCTGTCAGGTGTTGCAAGCTTCCACAGGGCCATTGCCACTCACTTCTCAACTGTCAGGGCAGCTCTCATCTTGGTATTCCTGTGCTTCAGGGTGGAGGAAAGCAACTCACAAAGTTCCAGAAAAGTAGCCTTATGCATGTGAAAGTTTTGCAGCCACTAGGTATCATCCCATACCTGCAACACTATGCAGTCCCACTAGTCTGTGCTTGTTTCCTGGGCCCAGAATCGAAATTCCACTGTATCAACCAGCCCCACTGCCGCCATGATGTCCCAATTGTCACAGCCCATGCTTTCAGGAACGTCTGTGTCCATGTTCTCCTCACAATCATCCTCGTGCTGGTGGCTCCTACCTAGGCTATGCACATACTGCAGGATAATGTGCGAGGTGTACAAAGCTCACAATAGCAGCGGTGAGCTGAGCGGGCTCCATGCATGCCATGCTATGGCGTTTCCATGGGTAATCCAGGAAAAAAGGCATGAAACAATTGTCTGCCGTTGCTTTCACGGAGGAAGGGAGGGAGAGGAGACTGATGACATGTACCCAAAACCATCCACAACAATGTTTTTGTCCGATCAGGCATTGGGAACTTAACCCAGAATTCCAATGGGCAGCGGAGACTGCGGCGACTGTGGGATAGCTACCCACAGTGCACTGCTCTGTGAGTCGATGCCAGCCATGGTACTAAGGATGCACTCCGCGAACTTAATGCACTTAGTGGGAATATACACAATCAACTGTATAAAATCGCTTTTAAAGATCAACTTCTATAAAATCGACCTAATTTTATAGTATAGACATTCCCTCAGAAAACAAACAGTACAAATATGGGAAAGCTTTATTATCAACCTTTGTTTAATTTTGAAAAACATTCATGCCTCAGACTTTAAAAAAGAGGATGGAAAAACAGCCTGTTGGTTTATTTAAAACACGATGATTACTGCTGTCATTAAGTATACTGAATACTATCTCCCCTGCCTGGTTCACTATTTCACAACATTTGAAAATTGGGTTTGTTTCCAGTTCTTATCTAGTTTAGGAGATTGCATAGGTGGTTTTTCAGAACTTCATGATATCAGAAGTGTTTGTTGCTATTATTCTACTAAATATTACACTTGTCTTATCAAGAGTCTTATGTTATAAATAACTTATAGTGTTTAGAAGTACAACAATTAAATGATAAATTAATAAGAGACAAGCAAAATATGAATCATGGTACCACTAACATAATTAACATAAATTAAATAGCATCACAGATTTTCTGTTTAGTGCAGCTGTTGTATAAAACAAGAGCACCTACTTTATTCATTTGCTGGCTTGTATTTTGTTAACAATAAAACTATATTAGACAATGCCCAAAAGAGAATAAACGAAAGCTCAAAAGTAATCATAAAATATTCATTGCAAAGTCTCTGCACAAGACCAGCACATAAACATCCCCAGTAAAAATCAGAAAAATAGATGCATATGAATTGGTAGCTTCATACATATAGCAAAAAACCAAACATCTTCCAAGGGCACAGACGAGAGCAAGCATAGCATTATTACAATTGCTACATCAGAGACCTGGAGATCTGTGCAAGGCATTTACAAATGTGCTCTATTAAAGCAGCCACCACAGTCTGGCCACCACAGATGTTTCCATTGCAGCCCCTTACTTCCACAGATGTGAAATAAAATTCATTTTAATAAAAAGTCTGGAATGCAAGGTCAGTCTGGGTGGGATTTTATTTCTATATCTGAAAACATATTTATTTGTTTTGCTATATTTTATTTATTCTATTTTGTTAATGTACCACATCCATTGGTGTGATAACTGAGCATTTTCCATTTTAACATTATATATAACAGGGGTGGCCAAACTGTGGCTTGTGAGCCTCATGTGGCTCTTCTATATTTAAAGAGTGGCTCATGGAGCCCCCTCATCCCCCCATTCTCCACCTACCAGACTGGGTAGTGGAGCTTGGGACATCTGTCTTGCAGCTGGGTGGTGAGGTAGTGGCTTCTTCCCAGCAGAGAGTGGAGTCTCAGGGCTAGGGCTTGGGGCTTCAGGAGGAGCAGGGCTGATACCCCAAGCCCCAGCAGGTGCTTCCTGTGGGGCTGAAGCCCGAAGCCCCAGGAAGTGTGACCCGACTCTCGAACTTCTGATGATTGTCATATATAATTTGGAGGATCAGTCAGTTCCACCCCCCACCTTATATATAAACTACTACAAATTAATGCAAATTGAAATTATCTTAAACTAACCATAAAAGATCCAGTCCTGTTTCTGAGGTAAATATTATGTGAAACAAATTATTTCTACATGCTAGGAAGACATATTTTTCTTTTGAATAAGTTAAGAAAATGAAACAAGTAAAACGTACCATGTTCTGCTCTTGATTAAACCAGTACCACCCCATGTTTGCATTTCCCTTGCCAACCCTCCAGGATTGTCCTGGAGTCCCCAGGAATTAAAGATTAATCTTTAATTAAAGATTACGTTATTGCTGAAGCCTCCAGGAATATGGCCAACTAAAATTGGCAACCCTAGTTTGCACAGGTATAAATGAGAGAAAAATCAGATCCATTACAGAATCATAGAAATGTAGGGCTGGAAGGGACCTCAAGGAGTCATATAAGTCCAGCTCCCTATGCTGAGGCAGGACCAAAAACAGCTAGTCATCCTTGACAGGTTTGTCTAACCTGATCTTAAAACCTCCGATAACAGGTATTCCACAACATCCCTTCAGGAGTGGGGGATAGCTAAGTGGTTTGAGCTTTGGCCTGCTAAACCCAGGATTGTGAGTTCAATCCCTGAAGGAGCCATTTGGGGATCTGTGGTAAAAGTCTGTCTGGGAATTGGCCCTGCTTTGAGCAGGGGGTTGGACTAGATGACCTCCTGAGGTCCTTTCCAACCCTGATATTCTATGATTCTTGGTAAACTATTCCAGTATTCAACTATCCTTACTGTTGGACAGCTTTTCCTAATATCTAACCTAAACCTCCTTTGATGCAGATTGAGCTGAATATTTTTTGTCCTACCATCAATGAACATGGAGAACAACTGATCACTGTCCTGTTTATAAGACTCCATAATATGTTATCAGGTTGCCCCCTTCCCCTCTCAGCCTTCTTTTCTCAAGAACAGGAGCTGCTAACAGGGAGTTTTGCAAGGGAGTTCTCCAGGTGAAGGAGGAGCACATACAGCATCCGTGGGGTAAGTGACTGTCTGCAGTGTTTGGGTTTGTGTGTGTGTTTGGGGGTTACTTGCTGTGTGCTGAGCTTGTGTTTGTCAGTCTGTTTGGTTTGTTTGTTTGAAGGACCGTGTGCTGTAGCTGGCAGTTGGAGGTGGAGCTACTAAGAAGGTTTGAAAGCTAGAAGCCTCTGGTAATTGGCTGAACCTTAACCAGTGGGCGGGGCATTCACTCAGGCCAGGGCTTTATAAAGCTGCGCACAAGCGACCAGGGAGCTTAGCGAACAGGAGCTGCTAACAGGGAGTTTTGCAAGGGAGTTAGGAAGGCGGGGGTCCTTGTCAGTCTCATCTGTGACCCATTGGTCCCCTGAACCCATAACCTGAGCCACATCGAAAACCTTTCTGTTTACAGCAGAGAGGAGCGGATAGGGAGCTGTAGACAGGAATTTGAGAGTGTTTGACAGAGGGAGGCTTACAATGGTGAGGAGGACCCGCAACACCTGTGCCAGCACTGCTTCTGTCTCCTCCACCTGCGCCTGTAGCCAGACAGATCACCAAAGCATGGATGCTTTTACCCAGATTCTGGTGTGGGCTTGCAAAGACTGTAATTTGCAATTTCCACTTACTGATATCCAGGCTGGGGGTGGCATCCAATGTGAAAGGTGCCTACTGGTGGAATCTCTCAGGCAGCAGGTGGGAGAGCTACAGGAGGAGGTGGCCAGGCTGACGAACATCTATGTCCATGAGCAATTCCTGGACAGTATCCATGTGGAGACAGCTGATGGTGCTGTCCCAGTTGACAGGACTACTGACACTCCAGTGGAGGAGGAGATGCCTCAGGGTGTATCTGACACACCAGTGGAGGAGGAGGCTCAGGGTGGACACAGCCAGCTGGTTACTTCTAGCAGCAGGCAGTGCTCCACCGCTGCTGCGAACCCTCCTGTTGTGGTAAAAGATAACCATTATGCTCTTCTTGATACAGGAGAGAAGAAATCACCCCCAGCAGTTAAGGGGGTGAAGCCTCGTACCCCTAAGGCTGGGAGGTCTGCTGCCACCACTGATAAGAAACGTAGGGTAGTGGTGGTTGGAGACTCTCTGCTGAGGGAGACGGAGACACTCATCTGTCGCCCTGACCGTTCATCCCGGGAGGTATGCTGACTGCCAGGGGCCCGTATCCGAGATGTTACAGAGGCTTTGTCGAGGATTATCCGGCCTTCTGACTACTATCCCATGCTACTCATCCGTGTGGGCACAAATGATACTGCGAGGTGTGACGCTGAGCAGATCAAGAGTGACTACAGGGCTCTGGGAGTACGGGTTAAGGAGTTTGGAGCGCAGGTGGTATTCTCTTCGATTCTTCCTGTTGAAGGTAGGGGTCCGGGCAGAAACAGATGCATCGTGGAGGTGAATGCCTGGCTGCGAAGATGGTGTAGCCAGGAGCGCTTTGGCTTCCTCGACCACGGGATGCTATTTGAGGAAGGACTGCTAGGAACAGATGGCGTTCACCTTTCGAAGCGGGGAAAGGCCTTATTTGCGCACAGACTGGCTAACCTAGTAAGGAGGGCTTTAAACTAGGTTCGACGGGGACAGGTGAGCAAAGCCCACAGGTAAGTGGGGAACAAGACCTGGGAGATGGGTTGGAAACAGGAGGGAGCACGGGCTATAATAGCAGAGAGGAGGGAGGGTCAGGGCAAAGCTGGGAGGCAAGATCAAACCAGTATCTTAGATGCCTTTATACAAATGCAAGAAGTATGTGTAATAAGCAGGAAGAACTGGAAGTGCTACTAAATAAATACAACTATGACATTATTGGCATTACTGAAACTTGGTGGGATAATACACACGACTGGAATGTTGGTGTGGATGGGTATAGTTTGCTCAGGAAGGATAGACAGGGGAAAAAGGGAGGAGGTGTTGCCTTATATATTAAAAATGTACACACTTGGACTGAGGTGGAGATGGACATAGGAGACGGAAGGGTGGAGAGTCTCTGGGTTAGGCTAAAAGGGGTAAAAAACACAGGTGATGTCGTGCTGGGAGTCTACTACAGGCCACCTAATCAGGCGGAAGAGGTGGATGAGGCTTTTTTCAAACAACTAACAAAATCATCCAAAGCCCAAGATTTGGTGGTGATGGGAGACTTCAACTATCCAGATATATGTTGGGAAAATAACACCGCGGGGCACAGACTATCCAATAAGTTCCTGGAGTGCATTGCAGACAACTTTTTATTTCAGAAAGTTGAAAAATCTACTAGGGGGGAAGCTGTTCTAGACTTGATTTTAACCAATAGGGAGGAACTTGTTGAGAATTTAAAAGTGGAAGGAAGCTTGGGTGAAAGTGATCATGAAATCATAGAATTTGCAATTCTAAGGAAGGGTAGAAAGGAGTACAGCAGAATAGAGACAATGGATTTCAGGAAGGCGGATTTTGGTAAGCTCAGAGAGCTGATAGGCAAGGTCCCATGGGAATTAAGACTGAGGGGAAAAACAACTGAGGAAAGTTGGCAGTTTTTCAAAGGGACGCTATTAAGGGCCCAAAAGCAAGTTATTCCGATGGTTAGGAAAGATAGAAAATGTGGCAAAAGACCACCTTGGCTTACCCTTGAGATCTTGCGTGACCTACAAAATAAAAAGGCGACATATAAAAAATGGAAACTAGGTCAGATCACGAAGGATGAATATAGGCAAATAACACAGGAATGCAGAGGCAAGATTAGAAAAGCAAAGGCACAAAATGAACTCAAACTAGCTATGGGAATAAAGGGAAACAAGAAGACTTTTTATCAATACATTAGAAGCAAGAGGAAGACTAAGGACAGGGTAGGCCCACTGCTCAATGAGGAGGGGGTAACAGTAACGGGAGACTTGGAAATGGCAGAGATGCTTAATGACTTCTTTGTTTCGGTCTTCACTGAGAAGTCTGAAGGAATGTCTAGTATAGTGAATGCTTACGGGAAGAGGGTAGGTTTAGAAGAGAAAATAAGGAAAGAGCAAGTAAAAAATCACTTAGAAAAGTTAGATGCCTGCAAGTCACCAGGGCCTGATGAAATGCATCCTAGAATACTCAAGGAGTTAATAGAGGAGGTATCTGAGCCTCTAGCTATTATCTTTGGGAAATCATGGGAGACGGGGGAGATTCCAGAAGACTGGAAGGGGGCAAATATAGTGCCCATCTATAAAAAGGGAAATAAAAACAACCCAGGAAACTACAGACCAGTTAGTTTAACTTCTGTGCCAGGGAAGATAATGGAGCAGGTAATCAAAGAAATCATCTGCAAACACTTGGAAGGTGGTAAGGTGATAGGGAATAGCCAGCATGGATTTGTAAAGAACAAATCATGTCAAACTAATCTGATAGCGTTCTTTGATAGGATAATGAGCCTTGTGGATAAGGGAGAAGCGGTGGATGTGATATACCTAGACTTTAGTAAGGCATTTGATACAGTTTCGCATGATATTCTTATAGATAAGCTAGGAAAGTAAAATTTAGATGGGGCTACTATAAGGTGGGTGCATAACTGGCTGGATAACCGTACTCAGAGAGTAGTTGTTAATGGCTCCCAATCCTGCTGGAAAGGTATAACAAGTGGGGTTCCGCAGGGGTCTGTTTTGGGACCGGTTCTGTTCAATATCTTCATCAACGATTTAGATGTTGGCATAGAAAGTACGCTTATTAAGTTTGCGGACGATACCAAACTGGGAGGGATTGCAACTGCTCTGGAGGACAGGGTCAAAATTCAAAATGATCTGGACAAATTGGAGAAATGGTCTGAGGTAAACAGGATGAAGTTCAATAAAGATAAATGCAAAGTGCTCCACTTAGGAAGGAACAATCAGTTTCACACATACAGAATGGGAAGAGACTGTCTAGGAAGGAGTATGGCAGAAAGAGATCTAGGGGTCATAGTGGACCACAAGCTTAATATGAGTGAACAGTGTGATACTGTTGCAAAAAAAAGCAAACATGATTCTGGGATGCATTAACAGGTGTGTTGTAAACAAGACACGAGAAGTCATTCTTCCGCTTTACTCTGCGCTGGTTAGGCCTCAACTGGAGTATTGTGTCCAGTTCTGGGCACCGCATTTCAAGAAAGATGTGGAGAAATTGGAGAGGGTCCAGAGAAGAGCAACAAGAATGATTAAAGGTCTTGAGAACATGACCTATGAAGGAAGGCTGAAGGAATTGGGTTTGTTTAGTTTGGAAAAGAGAAGACTGAGAGGGGCCTGATAGCAGTTTTCAGGTATCTAAAAGGGTGTCATCAGGAGGAGGGAGAAAACTTGTTCACCTTAGCCTCCAATGGTAGAACAAGAAGCAATGGACTTAAACTGCAGCAAGGGAGATTTAGGTTGGACATTAGGAAAAAGTTCCTAACTGTCAGGGTAGTTAAACACTGGAATAGATTGCCTAGGGAAGTTGTGGAATCTCCATCTCTGGAGATATTTAAGAGTAGGTTAGATAAATGTCTATCAGGGATGGTCTAGACAGTATTTGGTCCTGCCATGAGGGCAGGGGACTGGACTCGATGACCTCTCGAGGTCCCTTCCAGTCCTAGAGTCTATGAGTCTATGAGTCTATAAGATTAAACATGCCTAGTTTTTTAACCTTTCCACATAGGTCAGGCTTTCTAAACCTTTTCTCATTTTTGTTGCTCTCCTCTGAGCTCTCTCCAATTTGTCCACAACTTACCCAAAGCTGGCCCACCAGTGCTACACACAGTGAGACAATGTGACCCAAATGCAGCCTAAAGGCTCTAAACCAGAAGGCAAATTAAAAAAAAAACCTGACATGTATTGTTTTTTGACTGTTAAGTCAATCTCATGATTTTCTGTGAACCTAACTCATGCCTTTTAAATCTTCGGGTTGGCAATATTGCACACCTGTTTCTTACATTTGGTAAACATGTGCCTGTCATTATTCTAGGGACTGGTTCTGCCAGTGCTGGCCAATGATAAGCAGATTGAAAGGTAACAAAATTCTAGTGGAAACAAGTGCTATTAGCACTTAATAAGCAACGGAAAGAAAATAGCAGATGACAATAGTGAAGTGGTTAGCATGTAGCAAGTAACTTCAGGAATGGTTAACACAGATCAAGAAGTCCATTTTATATGGGCTGAGGATGACTGCCAAGTCTATATAGGACATTCAGAGAAAAAGGAAAATTTTAATTAAAAAAAAAGTTTCAATGGCAAAATTTCAATCAGCACTATCTGTTGCAATATCAAAGGTATTTCATTGTGTTGCATACTCTAACAGCTCGTGCAAAATTTTTATGAAACACTTCAGATAGACAGACATATTCACAGAGAGCCAGAGGGCTCTTCCATCTTACAAAGAAGGAGCCCTGAGCCTCAGCCCTACTCCTCCCAGATTTCACAACCACCTCTTGGTCAGGAGGCCACATTTCAGCTCTAACTCAGACAAAACCAAACAGTAAGTGCTATTTATCTTCCCCGCAACTCTCCACTTCCTTCTCAAAGCTGGTAAGAGCAACAGGAGTGTTGTGACACCAAGGACAGCTTATTTCAAGGAAATGGATGTCTGATGCCACAGACGCTTCCTCTTGTTGGCTCAACCCTATCTATTATTACTGTCATCATGACAAAGTCAGGCTGGAAAGCTATACGAGAGTGATGGAAGGCAAGTATATTAGCCCTAGAATGATAAAGGCCCTTTTCCCGATAGGCTGAAAAGGGGTTACCTCAGGTCAACTAGGGACTCCTGAATCCAATTAAGGAAAAGCTCTCCCATTGGCACAATTACTCCATCTCCACAAGAGGCGGAAACGATATCGGCAGGAGAGTGTGGACAGCGCTTAGGTCAGCGTACCTTGTGTTGCTCAGGGAGTAACTTTTTCACACACTTGAGTGACGTAAGTTATATCGACATAAGCGGTAGTTTAGACCTGCCAAAAGCCAACATACATTTTATGCTCATTTACAGACCACCAGAGACTAAAGAATTATAATAGAGCTCATGGATACCTTGTCAGAAATGGCAGGGAAATTCTCGGGCTTATCGTCCTGAGAGATTTCAACATGCATATCAATAAGACTGCACATGCAAACCTCAAAACTCATCTCATCACTTGCCTCCCTAGGACTTTCACAGGTCATCTCTGGTCCAACCCACTCAGCTGGTCACATCTGGGACCTGATTTTCGGTCTAGATGTCAAAACAGAGGAAACCATGACCCAGCCACTGTCACCTCATTAGGGCAGTCATCAGAGACAATCCACCATGCTGGCAATGAGAAAGACCAACGATCCTGCTTCAGCCATGAAGACTCAAGAACTCCAACAAATTCCAGAGCCTGATAAAGGACAACAGCATCCCACCAACAGGATGAGGACTCATAGATTTGGTAAATCATTACCATTTTATCCTGGTGGCCACTGACACACTGTCTCCCAACTAACTCCTTTCTCCCGATTGCCCACACAGATCTCCTTAGTTTTCTGATACCCAGTGATGGGTGAAAAGAGAAACTTGAGTATATCACTCAAAAGAATAAATCTCTTCCTCCTTCAAACACACAATAGTCTGATAAACACCAAAGAAACCCATTCTGTATACATCAGCCTTAGCCAACGATTGCATAGTGTCAAACCTGTCATTCCTGAGAAACCTCATAGAGAAGCTAGCAAAAGACCAGCTACAAGCTCATCTAACTGAAGCTAACATTCTAGATCCACTGGTCCAGCACAATCTGGATTCAGGCAGAACACAGAACTGAAACTGCTTTGATGGCACTAATGGATGATCTCCGATCAATGGACATACATCCATTTGACACTGTTGATCATGGGATTATGCTGTCTCATCTGAGAGAAGTGGCAAGGGTCCAGGGTAATGAGCTAAAATGGTTTGAGTTCTTCCTGAAGGGATGCACCCAATGAGTATTGATGGAAAAACTGCACCTCCACCACTAGAGCCCTCAGTTGTGGAGTACCACAAAGATCAATTCTCTCTCTGGTCCTTTTTAACATTTACATCCAACTATTAGGTGAACTGGTCAAATGAAATGGACCAACAATATGCAGACGACACACAGCTCTCCTCATCATTCACCACATGTAACCACACCACTAATATTAAGATGGCCCAGTGCTCTTGGATGAAAAGCAGCTGGTGGAAACTGAACCCAAGCAGGGTGGATTGATTTAAATCAAGGCAATTTAAATCACCAAGTGGAAAGCCTCCCTTTAAATTATTGATTTTAACTTGTCCACTTGTACTTCAATTATTTTCTGCATTCTCATTGGTTGATAAAATCATTAAAACATGCTGATTTACAACTAAATAGAGCCTGTACACTTGATTTGGTACATCTTTTTCCTACCTAGGAAGGTAGGCTATACCGATGTACATTTAAGAAATTATATAGCTTAATATTTTTCAGATTCTTATTAAGTGCACATTGTTAGTATGTTAGAAAATGGTGCATGATATATTGCTTATTTACTAGATAATTAACTTTTTGCTCATGACTTGTGTCAAGCTGCATTAGTATGGTAATGGTAATTAAACACACAAAATAGCATATAACATTTATTTTTATTACACAAAACCAGCCCTTAATACAGTATGTGATCTATTGTGCCATATTGATAAATCTTGACCTCAAAATATAGACCCTCCCTCCCCACCCAATTCTTCCTTTATACAGAAAAGAGCCTTTAATTCAAAGCTTTTAATAGAGGCTCATGGGTTCTGCATATTGATTTTTTATTTAAATGTTCTAAGAGATTATAATTGTAGACCTCACATATTTTGTATTACATTCAGATTTCATTTTAAACATGTTTATTTTTAAAAAGAAAAACAATTTTAAAAGACTAAATAAAATATTTATTTTTAATTTTAAAAAATATTTTTTTTAATTCACCCTGAACTTGAACCCTGGTGCAGGCTCCATTGGTTGAAAATACCCAACCACAATTGGTCAATTTGCCGTTATGAAAATGTAGGAAAATTTATGCCCTCAAAATATTTTGGCAAAAAAAAATATTACTGAATAGATCTGAACATGGATTCAAAATCCATCACTTACTTGCTTATAGTTGTTTATATTAATATAAAAGCCATTTACTTGAGCTACCATCTTCTGAGGTCCATTGTGTGACTTTTCTATCGAGGCATATAGTACATAGGACTGGAAGGTACCTCCTGGGTGACTGAATGCAGTTCCCTGCTATCAGAGGCAAAAAAAGTTCTAAGTATTTCATAGACCACAATGCCCTCTTCCGAATAATTTGAAGCTCTTAAGGCCTGTTGTGTCAAACTGCCTCCCATATGCGCATCAACCCTTATATTTTGAAAGTGTTATCAGGGCCAGCCCCAGGGACCAGCAGAGGAAGCACGTGCCTGGGGTGGCACATGCTAAGGGGCAGCATTACGTCCATTCTTGGGGTGGCACAGTCTGAGCGCTTTTTTTTTTGCTTCAGCAGTTAGGCGACTTTTTTTTTTTTTTGGTTGGGGCGCAAAAATTGTAGAGCCGACCCTGAGTGATATGAAGACATATGAAGTTAAGAGAGTCCCCAAAACCATTTAAAAAATTTAGAAAAAGTTTTCCCCTAGAAATATTTTGGATAAAAAAATGTTACTGAGAAATGCACTGTATCTATTAAATAGAGAAAAATTAAGTGATGTGAACATGCAGGGATAGCTTGGATTAATGATGGTGACAAAAGAGGGACATGATTCCTCCCTGAAGGCGTTTGAGGACTGAAACATCATGAAGAGTAATTACTTAAAGCCTAATTCTGCAAATCTGTTGCTCACATATAAAATCCCACTGACTACACCAAGGAGTAAAGACTAGGACTAATTAAACATAGGAAAATTCAGGCTAAATATATAGAACATAATTTCCTAACTGTAAGATCTGCAGAACAATCTCTCAAGGTAAGTGGTGGAAGCTCCATTGATTGAGTCATTCAAAACTAGACTGGACAAAGCATTCAAGAACAGATTGTAGGGGACAATCCCACACTGGCTAGAGGACAGGAAAGATGACCTAATAGGTCTTCCACATCTCTAAGTTACTATGATTTTATGGCTCTATGAAATGCAAACCATTTCCAAATCAAATAAAAACACACAAAGGAACAAAATGATTGGGACTTTCCTACCTGAAATACTGCCTTTCCTCCTATCCCGCACTCAGGGCTGGATTAACTCCCCTATGGGCCAGGGGCTATTAGATTTTGTGGAGCCCTTATATACACGTCTTTTCCTAATTTAAAACAAAATGATCACAATTATTGGCAGCGAGGCTATTAACACTATACTAAACTTGCCTTTTAATTAACATAAAGCTGTTCGGTGGTTACACGTCAGTCTTAAAATATGTAGAATATAGTTAAGTTAATTCAAAATAGCCTACTTCTTACCTTGGAACAGCTGCTATATTAGTTTCTTTCTGGGAGGGAGTTTGGGTGCAGGAGGGGGCTCCAGGGTAGGGCTGAGTGTTGGGGTGCAGGAGAGGGTTGGGGGTGTGGGCTCTGGGAGGGAGTTTGATTCAGGAGGGGCTTCTGATCTGGGGCAGGGGGTTGGGGTGCAGGAGGGGGAGCGAGGTGCAGGCTCTGGCCAGGAGGCACTTACCACAGGCGGCTTCCGGATAGCGGTGCAGCAGGGCTCAGGCAATTGGTTCCTGGCCAATGGGAGCCGGGGGGGGGGGGAATGGTGCTGGGGGCAGGGCAGTGCATAGAGCTGCCTCTTCCCTCCATCTCAGGGCCACAGAAACATGCCAGCAGCCGGCCACTTCCGGGAGCAGCGTGGGGCCACGGCATGCAGGCAACTTGCCCGAGCCCTGCTGCGCCACTGGACTTTTATCAGAGGGGTAGCTGTGTTAGTCTGTATCCGCAAAAACAACGAGGAGTCTGATGGCACCTTAAAGACGCTTATGCCCAAATAAATCTATTAGTCTTTAAGGTGCCACCGGACTCCTCATTGTTTCACTGGACTTTTAGCAGCTCGGCGACCGCAATCAACTGGCAGAGGCTCCAGGATCGACCAGTCAATCACGATCGACCGGTTGGTGACCACTGAATTGTATATAATTATAGATTTATTTTTGAAGAGTCCCCCTCAGCCCAAGACCCTGGGCTGCAGCCCCTAAAGCTGCTGTGTTAATCTGGTCCTGCCCACGCTGAAGTAATTGAGCTCTGCAGAGGTACTTGAACTGAAGAGCCCTCTGTAGAGCAAACTCTGTAAGGGCACCTAACCTTTCGAATGTGCTCCTTCCCACCCTTGGTTTGAAACAACCTGAATTCTTTGCCTTGCCCTTTGTTCTTGTCTCTTTGAGATGGTATTTGGGAGGGCTGCGGCAGCGCAGGTGGGTGGCATGTGTGCATCAAATGAGAACATGTGGGGTGGAAGCTCTGATTTGAAATGGGTATACTGGTTGATTGTTATATAGTTAGAAAGAGCGAGCAGGACCGTGCTGCTGTTTTAGTTAGGTAAGTATTTTTGTAGCATTTTTTTAGTTAATGGCATGGCCACTGTCAGCTGCAGGTAGACACACTTTTTTTTGTTGTTTTTTAAATCCTAATTAAATCAATAAACCAAAAAATCTGAACTTATAAAATAAAAATAAATATCTTTTAGAATGAAATATATTTAACCATTTCCTTCTTAGTTTACTCCAGAGAACTGGACACAGCCAAATTACCATACATCTTGGAGCCAAGTATGGAAAGATACAGACAAGATGAACTATTGGAAAACAATGATCATTTTAAAACTCTATGAGTGGAAGAGGTAGCAGGTGTATGTCCATACCGAATCACTGAGCTGCACAGTGCCCCCTGACCCTTGCAAATTCTTATAAAAGACATACTGGAGGAAAAAAAGTTTTGAAAAGTTTTTCGTGGTCACCAGATTTAACTGTGTAAGCTAGGGGCCCTCTCAACGAGAGTGGAGCACAACAGTCCCAAACTTGTTAAAAATATACTACTATGTGTAATACCTAAATAATATGTTTTCAAATATTTACTCTGCAAGTTTGATGTCTACAGCAGAAAATTGGAGATGCAGGATGAGGGAAGCAGAGGCACTCACTGGTGGGGACAGCCAAACCAACATTAGGTACAGGACAGCCAAAGCAACATTGCTTTTATTTTTGCTTTTGCTTCCTTGTTCTCGCCTATTCTCCTGGCTGGTTTAGCTGAACAGACCGAAAGCAGCTGTCAAGAGGTTGTATTTGGACTTTTTTTTGAGAGAGAGCCTTGTGGGGAGTGGGGAATATTGGATAACTGCAACTGTTAGTTATGGAGAAGCATTTCTGGCAGAACCAACCATAGTTTGTGCAAGGATCTCTGCAATGTAACATGCAGAGAAATCTATCCAGCTCCCTCCCCAAAAAGGAACTATCAAACCACCTCTCTCCAGGGACCCTTGCAACCTTCTGCCTTTGAGGCTTCATGGTTTCCCCATTCCCTACTCCCCGTGCTCTGTCATAAACTTATCTGTCTTCCTTTTTCTCAATCTTTTCTTTCTTCTGCTGTTATGGGTCTGATTCTGCCAAGTGCTGACTGACTCTCAACACCCCTGAAAATCAGTAGGAGATAATAGGTGCTCAATACCTATTCAGAAGCTGCTCAGCAACTCACAGGATTGGGCTTTAAACGTGTTGTTCCAGCTCCACTGATGTTAATAGGGACAGGATTTCACCATAAGTGTCAAGTCCTTTGTCAGCCTGCCTAAATGTTCTTCATGAGTTAGGCCTCCAAAACTCAAGAGAGTGGCTTAAAAACCGTAAGATTTTAAAACTAATGAATTTTGCATTTTTGTATGTCCCTTCTGGGATAGGAGCCCTCCAGAGTCACTCTTTCCAGCTTCTATCTGCAACCCTGAGAGCTAGAAAACTACTTTAAAAAAAATGAAAGCTGAGATTCTCATGTGGTTCCATGACTCCAGGAGTGAGGCTTTCAGAAAAATACCAAATATTGTGAGACTCATAACATTGCAAGAGTTGGAGACACTGAACTAAGCAGTTCATCAGCTACTCCTTTTGTGCAACCCGTCTCCTCTTCATGCTCAGGCTGTAGAGGAAGATTCTGCCTATAAAATCACAACCATTCCCTCTTTCAAATCCCTCCTGAAGATGATTCACTGCTACTGGAATGATTACAGGATATCACCAGTTGACACTGGTAGGCAGAAGGATCATTGAGGTTTGCAGATATTTATATAAACATAAACTTCTACGTGATTCGAAAGACCAAGATATGCACATACCTAGTCTATGCCACCATATAGTCATATATCTGTTATCTTTGTCCTTCTTCCCCTCTTCCCTCCTTGTCACACTCATTTGTTGTGCCTTATCTTGAACCAGATTGTTTCATGAATGCAATCAGCTTAAGGCAGGGGGAAATGTATCTCCCTCTGTGTATGAACAGTGCCGTGCATTATGGAGTCCTGATCCTGACTGGGGCCTTTGGGTGCTATACCAATACAAAATAAACATCACATCAGGCATCTCCGATTTAAATTTTCACATGGACTCTGTGTTCTAATGTGCCCTGGCAAAAAACCCAATAACAATGGGTAGTGTTACATTATAGGCTAGTTTAAAATTTACTCAGTTATTCACAACGAGTAAGAAAGAGGAATATTTGCTGCTAGTGTATGTTGCAGAGATTCACAAAATGAGTAGATTCCCACTTGATGGTGGGTGCATAAAGTAACAGCAGAGCTTGAAAGTGTAGGGCTTTTCAAAGTGAACAGCTAGGGGGCTCCACCTGGATGTCTCTGTGCTCAGCTACAATATCTCTGGTGTCACGAGCTGTTCTAGAGGAAAACTCAATGTCTACAACTCTGGTGGTAGGGTAAGTGAAGGAGAAATATTGTAGGATATTCCATTTGAAATTAAATTTATTCATGTACATATATATTTTAGTATTGGTCTGAAATCCTAGTAAAGAGTTGTGGTTTTCTGTTTGTTTGGTTTTAATTAAGAAAAATCTTTGGCGTTTACCATCAACACATTTAATTTGTGAACAGTGAGTCGGTTGTACTCTTTATCAGACTAATTGTTTCCAGTTTTTTGGGTGTTTTTTTCAGTTTTGCTTTCTGGGAAGATAATATATTTTTTTACCTGCCTGCATGTGCTCCACTCCTATCAATGTTAATGAAGTTTGATATATAAGAAGGAACATATACATTCCTTCACAATAAATTTAAACTAGGCCTGGAACCATGATTTACATTCCGAATATAAATCCCTTAGAATATGGGTTTTAAGATGGAAACACAGACAAATCTTTCACTATAGTGATGTTCACAGGCATCATGGTAATGTCTGCTTTTTTCAAACAGTACAGTATTAAAATACAGCAATAGCTTTAGTGCTTTGTTCCTCTGGGGTTTCAGGTTTCCATGGAGATGAGTGGGAATCCCAACGCAAGGAAAAAACTAACAGGCTATCCGTCTCACACCATGGTGCTAGCTCTCTTAACAGCTGATACATGGTGCAGTTTTCAAGAGAATAAAAAATACACATGTACAATACTATAAATAAATAAAGATAACACTGGGACCAAAAAGAACAAATAGCAATCCTGTCTTAACATACATGAACACATTATTACATATACAAAATCTTGCAAGAATCAGCCATTACACAATTCTGAAGCAATCAGACTTACTGTTACAGTTCCTGTATAGAGTGTTCTGACACTAAATAACCAGGTTATGTCTAATTAAAGCAGAGCCTAATTTTCCTAGTATTTCACTACACAGATGGAGAATTAAAAAGCATCTACCTGCTTAAATTGCAATTTAAACAATGTGCAATATTAAAATCTTACTAGTAATTATGTCCAAAGGCCCATCAACAGCTGTGCAATCTTCTCTTTAAAAACGGTGTTACATTTACAGAGATGCATGCTGTGATGCTACAGCAACAGGATTTATGTGGGTTTTTTATTCTTTTCTTCATAAAAAGTTACAAAGTTAAGACGTCTGTGCTATTCAGATATTCATACTGGAGTGTAATAATAATATATGTGTGGGCCTATGCATAAATTGGTTGTTAAAAATCAGAACTGATCCAATCCGTAGCTCCTGCCCAGATCTGAAACAAATCCAGACTTTATTTTAAAGTTTGGATCTGTTTTGATAAGTTCTCTACCCTCCACTTAACAACCTCCAAGCACTCTGACTTTTGTTGGTTCCCTTAGCATTGCTCTAGGCTCTTTGCTGGACCTACCGTACTGTTCTGTTCAAATTTTATGTACATGATGTATCTGAGGTGCACTCAATGTATTTGGCCCATTTTTTAGCAGGAAGCCTTGGCATGTATGAACTATATGCTAAGCCCAACAGACAGACTGCCAGACCTTGCGATGATATCCCGCTACTCATTAGTTTTGTCAGCCACATTGGAGAAAAGAGAAATCAGGAGGATTACAGGATCTTTTGGGGTCTTAAGGAGAGAAAATAAGTTGGGGATAATGAGATCTGCATAGGGTGACCAGATAGCAAGGGTGAAAAATTGGGACGGGGGTGTGTGGGGGGGTAATTGGCACCTATATAAGACAAAGCCCCAAATATCGGGACTGTCCCTTTAAAATCGGGACATCTGGTCACCCTATCTGCAGAAGGTTTTGGAAAACAAAAAGTGAAATGAGGGTACTTGGAGAGTCTATTAAATGTTATACAGAGGAAAAAAGGTCATGAAACTTTGGATGAAGGAACTTGAGGGCTAGAGAAAGGAGGGATGTATTTGTGAATAAGAACATCAGTGTGAAGGATGGAGACATCAATGGACAAGTCTAAGCTTTAGTTAATTATCCAGACTTTAGGCCCAAAACTTGGCTACATTGAAATCAATGGCAAAGCTCCCATTGACTTCAGTGGAAACAGGTTCAACGCTGTCTAAACCACTAAATATCACATATGTAAAACAACTGTTGTGCTCTTGGATTGTCAGTCTTCATCCAAGTGCATGAAACAGGCTTATGTGAGTGATGATAATGCAATAATTTGTGGTACAAGAACTTTGCTAGCTAACCACTGAATATCTTATTAAGTTTTAGTATGGAGTAAAACTGACTAATGCGAAAAATATTACACACTTAAAATTCACAATCTGTTTTAAACTGTGTAAAATAAATTCTTATCTGACTTTCATCTACCATTCTTCTTTCCTGGAGATCTTATTAAGAACCTTTCATACAATACAGGGTTGGGTCTTGTTACTAGGAAAATTTTTGTTTGTGTGCGTGTGTAATTATTATTAGTTAGATCTTTTCAAACAACAACAAAATTCCAATTTGTAAATACCATTGTTATTAAGAATGCCCAGATTGGTCTGCTGTGATTCCTGTGGTCTTACTTTTTATTAGTAAGTGTTCAAGCAGCCATTCACTACTTGTGCAAATGTCTGAAAACCTAAGAACTTTCTTGAATTGTTTAAAGGAAGTCTATTATTTGTTGTTTACTATTCATTATTATTTATTCCCTGTTTTAAATGCTTCCTTTATCCAATCAGGGAACAGAATCAATGGCATGTGAACACATTTGAAAAAAAAATCAGATTCAGTTTCTGAATAAATTTCTAATCTAAAAAGAGACTAAATTAATTTCAGGAAAGCATCCCTATTCAGGAACACACTTAAAGAAGTGATTAACTTTAAACATGTCATTAAAGTTAAGCCCATGCTTAACTGCTGTCTTGAATAGGCTGCAAGTACCTTCCTGTATTGGGGCCATTATTCATAACAAATAATTTGATCGGTCCAATTGACTGGATGCCATGTGCCCTCTTAACAAGGGCTATAGTGCAAAACTCACTGATTAGTACTATATAATGCAAAAACCCTACACGGGCTAACCATTACTGAGACAAAACCATGTAAACTATCATGCATAGAAGAGAAACTTCAGCACGGGGCAGCTCTGATGCACAATTTAGGAGAAAAAACCCTTTGACAGCGACCTTTATTCCAAACTTGGACATATGCTATGATGTCCTCCTGTGAATGATGAGTAAAGGGATGAAAGAGAGAAGCCTTAGCAGAGATTAGGAAACCTATAGCTCAACCAGGGCATTACAGGGTAGAATGAAATTAATGTTATTCCTCACTGTCAGTTACTTTTTCAACATACAGGACCAGTTTTCTTAAAAAACAAACAAACAAACAAACCTTGAGCCTGATTCTCTTACTGTGGCATAAGGTGAACGCCTTTGCACCAACAGTGGTAGCTGCACAGGAGGAGGACTCACCACTGGGGAGAGAAAGAGGTGTTTACAACCAGGGCCGTAGCAACAAAGAACGTGGCCCTCTCTGAACATATGTCCGGGGCCCCTTACAATGCAGAAACTGGAATGCAGTATTTATTTTATTCAATATACAGGGCTCATACTATGTATACATAGGCCTACAGTGTACATGTATTCCGTATTTATGCAAAGCGCTTCTTTCGAGCCTTGTTCTCGGCAAATTGGTTAATCAATGCGTCATATCCAGAGATCTGGCAATCTTGTTTTCGACTGAGATAACTGCAAGCGCAGAAAGCCTGTCATCTGTCATGGTTGAGCACAGGATATTCTTGATCAGTTTCATTCTGCTGAAGCTCCTTTCAGCACCAGCGACAGTAACTGGTGTGGTCAGAAGAATTCTGATGCAAATGCAAAGATTCGGACATATCTCCTGAAGGCTGTTCTTGTATATGTACATTAAAAAATTGTTTGCCGTGACAAGTCCTCTCTCTTTCTCGATGACATAAATAAAACGATTCAATTCCATTATGAGTTCGTTGGCATCAATGTCTCCCATTTTTCTTTCACAATTTTTGCTGTGATTCTCCAGTTCATTTTCTCTGTGACACTGCTTCAGGCTGTTAGTGTTGTACAGAAGTCCAAACAACTTATACCACTCCACGAGTTGGTCAAATCGCAACGAAACAGAAGATATGGCCTGATCAGTGAGAACAAGAAAGAACCGTGATTTGAACTTTTCTTTGGCAGAAAGACGACTCGAATCATCAGCACATTCGTAATCAAACATTCTCTTCTTACGTCACACCCTGGTTTCTGGAAACACCTGCTCAGTACCCATATGCTCTGCTATTTCACGTGCATTTGTGACCACAGAGTTATATCCTGTATTTCGATAGTCTTCCAAAAACTTCATTGTAGCACCGACTTCTGCCTGCAGTACGTCAATTGACACATCTGGTGACTGAATTAATTTGCTGGTTTTATTGACGTGAAATAGTATATCGTGCCACGTGTACACAGTCAGAACAAAAGGCCACATAGTAACATGGTCTAAAAGCACACCGGCTTCTATTGCTGTATTGCCATCTTTCTTTTTGAGCGCATATTCTCGCAAAGATGACAAAGCATTGCACAATTCTTCAAGGTGATAATGCAATGGCTTCACAGCATCAATTCTCGACTCCCAATGAGTTTCCGATAACCCTTTAACAGATATTGGCATATGTTCTTGAAGTATATCCCAACGTGAAGGTGAAGAAGAACAGATAACGTATATTCTGTTAATCAGACCGAAAAAGTCAACGGCATATTTCGATGACTTTGCCGCGTCTGAGATCACAAGATTCCAAGTGTGAGCTCCACATGGTACATACAAGGCACGGTCATTTATTTCTAGCATGCGGGCTTGAACTCCTTTATTCTTTCCTCTCATATTTGCGCCATTATCATAAGCTTGGCCTCTCATGTCAGCACTGTCTATTCCTAAGTTGTTTGCCTTTTCAAGAAACGCTTCCAATAAGCCCTCGCCAGTTGTATCATGAACATTAAGAAAACCAACGGACGCTTCACGAGTATTGACACCATCTTCACCGTTACATTCAACAAAGCGTAACACCACAGACATCTGTTCTTCATGTGACACGTCGGGAGTACAGTCCAAAATAACTGAATAATATTTTGCTTTTTTAAGCTGCGCTATGTTGGCCTCTTGAATGTTACTGGCAACAAGTTGAATCAGCTTGTTTTGGATCTGTGGACTGAGGTACTGAACATGTGCCTCGGCCTTCTTAATCCTCTGTAAAAGTTCGCCGAGGACAGTATCATACTTTGCAAGCAATTCAAACAGTTCCAAAAAGTTGCCATTCTAAGGATCGCCAAGCTTTTCATTACTTCCTCGAAATGCCAAGTTTCTTTCGGACAAGAAAATAACGACATCAACCATGCGTTTGACATCATTTCTCCAGAAATCTCTTTCTTTCAGAAAAGCCTGCAATTCGAGTTGGTCAATAGATGTACCGGTTTACTATGCCTGACCGAAGGTCAAACCATTTCACCATACAGTCTTGATGATCTTTGCCTGTTTCATGCTGCTGAAGTCTTTTTGACAGTGCTTTCCAAGCAGATGTTCCACGACGTAGCGGTATGTCGCCAGTGCCAAATAATTTACAACAAAAACAAAAAATGGCATCTTTCTGAACTGAGTACATTAACCATGAATGTCTTATTTTCTCGCCATTTGCCATGGTTCGATAGAAATGAGTACTTGTGAACCTCCATCTTTCCTCGTTAAATGGAAATTCGTAACTTTCATTCTGCTGCAGTGGGCCACGTGCAACAATGTCACACACTTGCCTGTCCGATATTATAGATGGCCAATCTCCTGGATCATCAGTCAGTGGTTCAGATTCAGATACTTCTTTCCCGGCAGCAGCTGGAATATCTGTCACAGTTTGTTTGGTAGAACAACTGGCTTCACCTTCGACCTCACTTGAAGCACTTCTGGATACATCTGGATATGATTCGTCGCTGCTAGCACTGTCCGTTTCATGCGCCTGTACCTGTACGTTGGATTGCAGTGCAAAATACGTTGACAACTTTGGAATTTTCTCAAGTTCCTTCTCGGCATCTTTTGCTGCCTTTCGTTTACTAGCTCCGCTCTTATACATTCTCTTAGACATCACAAAGCACGCTTCTGCATTGGAAACGATAAATAACTAAACAACTAAATTAATAACATTTATCCGCCGGCCGCCATTATGAACGCAAATACACATTCTTTGAATGGGTCCAACTAAAATTTGAAACTGACCGACAGACAACTGATGTAGCCAATAGAATTATGATGTATCATAATGACTTCACCGTTTTGTCAGTAAAACCGACATGGATTGTGCAATAGCATCAATAAATGTCACTTATCTAGTTATACATTACATTTTTTTTGCCACTTTTAGGGGCCCCCTTCCTTGCGGGGCCCCCTCCGGTCGGAGGGTACAGAGGGCGCTTGCTACGCCTCTGTTTACAACAGAGGTTCCACTGAAAAGAGTATCTGTAACTTGCAGCTGGAGCTCCAGGGGAGCCCTATTGGTTGTGGCAAGGAATGAGCTGAATCAATATGTCCCCACCACAGCCCACTCTATCTATTGCCACCCACTTTCTGCACTGGCTAGCTGCAGAAGTCCTTCCCACTTCTAGCAGATTTTCCAGCACCCACCCCTGCATAAATCTAGATTGAGTATAAAGCAGGTCTGAATCTAGTACACAGCACGAAATTTCAACCATGTTTATAATAACCACACTGAAGTATTTATAGAACTATAGATTAACATAAATATGTTATTTACTTATGTAAGTATGATTTTTCTACACTATTTCACTGTAGGGGCATAAACTTTCCACTCTGAAGCTAGAGAAATCAGAAGAAGTGTTAATTCTTTTTTTCTCTTTAAATAAAATAAATTAAAATAAGGAAATTAAACACAGAACCTCATATTAGCCTGTAGAACAAGTTACCTGTCTTTAGAATTCTAAAATGAAAGATGAGTGCTTTTACCTTTTCTTCCTCTCCTTCCCTATCTATAGCTCTGCCTCTCTATCTCTATTTTGGATTTTATCTTTGCATTCCAGATTATCCATTGACCTATAGAGCTTTTATCACAGTCAAATTGAACAAATAAGAACAAATTGTTTGGTTCTTTACGCAACACACAATCAACCTGCAGAACTCATTGCCATGGAATGTTGTGAAGGCCAAAAGTATAAGTGGGTTCAAAAAGATGTAAATAGACTCATGGAGGATAGGTCCATTAGTGGCTATTAGCCAAGATAGTCAGGGACACAACTCCATGCTCTGGGCATCCCTAAACTTCAAACTGCCAGAAACTGGGACAAGATGACAGGGGATTGATCACTCAACAATTGCTCTGTCCTGTCCATTCCCCCTGAAGCATCAGGCACTGGCCATTGTCAGAAGACAAGATACTGAGCTAGATGGACCATTGATTTGACCCAGTATGGTCATTTTAATATTCTTATGAAATCCCTTAAAAGCTACACATTCATCCTCACTTTATAACTTTTCCAAAATAGATCATTTTTGGACTTTTATAAAGTATTTTAAAATGTATTTAAGCAGAAAAGCTTATTTTTTTCTCCAACAATTGCCTTAGTCTTAGTCAGGGCTGGCTCAGGCTTTTTTGCCGCCCCAAGAGGTGAAGAAAAATAAAAGCCGTGACCAGCGGCACTTGAGGGACAGCTCAACTGCACCGCTTCATTTCTCACCTGCAATTCGGTGGCGGGTCCTTCGCTCCGAGAGGAACTGAGGGACTCACCGCTGAATTGATGCCGAAGACCCAGACATACCACCCCTTCCCATTGGCAGCCCCAAGCACCTGCTTCGTTCACTGGTGCCTGGAGCCGGCCCTGGTTTTAGTAGCATATGCATAAACACCAAATGAGAGTTAAAACAGACAGGACATCAATAAGAAATGTACAAAATATAAACAGAGCCCCTAGAAATGAAAACATTTCACTGTCTGCCTCAACAAACAAACAGAATGAAATCTGTCCACTGCAAATCAGAGCTGGGTGAATCTTAGGACATCTTTTCCTCTGGTGGCAGCATGTGACATCACTTCTGTCACTGCTTTGGTCCTATATGTCCCTACCATTTGTTCTTAGTTCACTAACACACATAATTTATTCAATGCAAGATGCACCTGTGCAGTTACAGGCCAATGGCGATGTGGAATATCCCTGGGAGAAAAAGCAGCAAACCCTGCAGAAGGCATAGACATTTTATGTAGCATCTCAAGCTCTCTCTAAAATACATTTTCAGAAATTCCTTTCACTAGTCAAACAATCTTGAACTTTTAGCACAGTTTTAGTGTAAAAGTCTAGCCTTTTTGATTTGTTTAGTTTTGTTTTTGAAGTATAAACTATTTCACCCTTTAAATGAACTTCCTCCCCATTTGGGTTAGAAAACAGTTTGCACTTGATAACCATTTGCTCATCCCAGAGTTAAACATTATGTAAAGGGGCAGATGGCAGGAAAATTTATGAAGTTCCTAGAACTCAGGGGGAGGGGCAAAGAATGGTGGGACCATTCAGAGTACACAGCAACGTGGTCTGAAGGTGGAGCAGGCTAAGCAAAGAACAGGAACGGTGTCTATGACTGCAAATCTATGGAGTGGGTTGCCTATACGAGGTGCTTCAATGGCAGGTGCAGAACATTACAACTCATGTGGATGTAATTTCATATTACAATGTTGTAATTTCACATCCCCATTCCTTAAGCCAGTTAATTCAAGCAATCCAAGTCATTTTATAAATATACACGTACATAGATAACAGGTAACTGAGATACCCTTCTTCAAGGTCCTTTGCAGCTCTGCCCTTTGCTACTTCTCTGCACTTACTTCTATTGCATCACCTTTCTCATTCAGTTCAACTCCACCAGTGATGGCAGCCTAAACTGCCCTTTTGTCCTCTTCTCCCCCAAACTTCTTTATAATTTCTCCATACCACCTTTATCCTCAGAACATTCTTTCTGAACTGTCACGTGAAGTTATTACCTCCTTCATGTCCCTTCTCAAGACCCACTTCTGCTGCAACACCTACAGGTACTAACAATATACATGATCGCTAGACTGAGGGGAAATAGAGAAAGTTAATGTTTATTTACACAATTTTGTAGTACAACCCCAAACAGTGCTTGTATAAAAAGTTTATATACCTTGTACATATTTGATTGTGTGTCTTTCTCTCCTCTCCCACCTTCATATTTTGCTTGTTTTCTAATACTGTAATTTCTTTGGGGGGAGGGAGGTAGAGAGGAGTGGCTATGTCTATGGCTGTATAGCAGAAGGACCCTGGTGAAGACTGGAGGCTCTAGATGCTACCATAAAATAAGTATTGAATATAGTAATAATAATTAATAGTTAATAATAGCATCAGATTATAGAGACATCAGGGACTTATGATATACCTTATTCAACAAGTTTTGCTTATTATTTTCCTAGAAAATGTCCATGAACAAATCATGACTTTTTCAAATGTATTTTTTATTCAAAATTTATTCAATGATTTTTTTCACAGTGTTTTCACTCAAAGACTTGCAATTTGAAAGTCGACATGTGGTTGGTCAAATAAGTCACATGATATTCCTTCTGTTCACTAATTGCACAAGTACTGCTTGTACAATCATTTTGCTAGTGTGAATTCACTTTTATGAATATGTGAACATGTAAGCATAAAATTCACTTACCATAAGCATTCATGCTAATAAAATATCTGAGGGAGTGGGGATGGAATGGATGGAGCAGCTGAAAAGAGAAGGGAATGAAATGGATACAGGGGCAGATGGGAGCAGATAGACTAGGAGCTGAGGTAATATGAAGAGGCTGGGGTAGAGAGAATGGAAGGACTGATATTTTTGTGGTGGGGGAATATGTAGATTTGAGAGGAATTACATAGCATGGTACCCATTTTCTATTACATGCAGTTTATAAATGTTACGGAACAGGACTGGAAGAATTTACATGCATGACAAGAAACAGGAAGATTCCGCTCCCGGGGAAGTGAGGGAGTGCCTGTCAAGACACCAAGACATTGTCTACTCTCTAAGATGATCAAATAAAAACAAGTTTTTTCCCCCGATAGGACTTGATATGCAAATATATCTACATTAACTGCAGATTTTGCAAATGTTATGCAGATACAACTCAAGTATAGCAGAGAAATAAATAGAGGGGGCAAGATGCTACAATCCTATAGGTGGAGATGTAAAAAAGAATTTGTGTCTCCAAGTCTTGAGTAGCTACAGCTACCTTCTGGGGAGCAAAGTAGGGCCAGTTTGGCTAGACTTGGCTGGGGCTGCTCCCTGCATATTAGGCATTCCATGTGACAAATAGTGATGAAAAAGCAAAAACAAACAATAAAACTAAATATAGAGCCTCTGCAAATGATGTAATGTGGAGTGCTGCCACGTTCAACATCCCTTGCTTGGTGAATGCTGCATAACTCACTCCTAACACAGTCATCCTGAACTCATGTTAAAGTCCCGTAAGTGAGAACCCTTTCCCAGCCCCTTTATGTGATGTATAGGAGCCAAAAAGCCAAAAAGAGGATTTCCCCAATGCAGGCACTGTAGAAGACCACTGTAAGACTGCCTCCCAAGACCCCCTCACAAGTCCTAGCACAGGACACAAGATGGGGTGGGAATGAGGGCATAGCCACCCAAACTGCAGACAGTGGAGATTCTGGGCAGCACTGAGGCCCACAGAGCAGCCCAACAGAGCTGTCTAAGTTACATCAGGTGCCTCTCCAACCTCCAGAGAAGCCCAGGATCAGAAGGACACTAAGGTAGCTTGAAGTCACTGTAGCCACCCTTCTCCCTGGGCTGCAAGGTCTGAGTTTAGAGGCACAGCACAGAGTCTCACTCCACATCATTATATAGTCCATATGATGACAGCCTTTTTAATACAGTCTTTTAACATTAAAATAATATATTTTTATCATTTTCCTTGGTAGATCAATCAATACAGCTTTTCCAGAGAGTGATTTTTTTTTATCAGAGACAAGATTTATAAAATAAATACCCAGCTTTTCATCAGCAGATCTTCATGTGATTTTGCTAGTTGCAAAGCCATGAATAGAGCTCAGATCTTCTGAGTCCTAATTAAATTTGTATTAAAGCAGAGGGTGTATGTGCTTCTGTTAGAATTCCATTGGAACTCACTGTAAGCAGATTTATTAATTCCAAATTACAGTGGAACTCCTAAATTATGATGGAATTACATACTATTTCCACATCAGGAAGAAAATAGTTCATATTAATATTACAGTGAATACCAAAAGAATTTATAATAATTTCCTTCTGGTTTTAAATCAAATATTTTTACTTAAAATAACATTTTATGGAAAGAAGGAATCTGACTGGACTGAGACACAAGATTGCCTCTCTTTGATTGGTTGACTGTGCCTGAGTTGAAAACATGCAAAAAGGAATTTAACATTAGCTGACAAGTGATTTCACAAGTAAATGAAAAAGTGAGAGATGAAACAATGATACACCAAAGTAGGAGACCCAGACCTGGGAGGGAGGGGTTCGATCCACCCCATTATGTTGCCATACTGGAACAGATTAATGGTCCATTTAATACAGAATCCTTCCTCCCTTTGTGACTATGCCAAATGCTTTAGAGTAAGAGAGCACCTCTATACTTTTCCATAATTATGCAATATTATATATTAAGGAGATGTTTCTACTGACCTCATCTAGTGGTGATTAGATTATGTTCTAAAGCATAAAGACTGCTCTTGTAATTTTAGCTTAGATGGTGCACCCACTGATATGTTTGTTCAAATTTGACTCTTACCAAACTATTTGACTCACTATTATACCTAGGAAAACTAATAGACTAATTTGGCCTTTCTCCATATCTACTTCTTTTCTTATCACTACAAATATTTTATCATCTTAAGTAACAGTATATATAGTTAAATCACATCAATAAACTTCAAGGGAGGAATAAGTATGTCTGACGCTAATATACTATCAAACCGTAAACCTCCATCAGTTTCTATATAGTATATTGAAGTGTAGCATATATTTCTGTTGGTACATTATGTTCAGCAGATTTTGGCTCTTTTCAAAAAGGCAGCAGAGATAGGGATCTAAAAGAACTTTACTTTTATTGGCTTAGAAAAAGTGGAAAGGTGCCGATCCGGACACAGACTTTCTTTCAAAGGACTGGTCAGCAGATGGTTGAAAAAGCAATTCAGATTACAACTGATGTTCTTGCTTTCTTTCTATTTTAGCATGCAAGTCCTGTTATCACTGAACAGAATGACACTTGCAGCAGGTACAACTGACACATGGAAATTTGTTGGATCAGCCTCAGTAATAGGATCTATAGCATTTGCTAGAATACTGGAACAAATATGGACCATGTGTACAGGCAGATTCAGAACCCTACTCTCAGTCAATTTCTGTGTGAACATGTTCAAGTAAAAATACCAAAGGGGTTATGTATGTAACACATTGACTTGTACATTCATAGGGATAGGGATAGGTTGTATAGAAGGACTCATGAGCATATAGGTATATTACAATTGTACAGAGCAAGATGACACAAGAGAGGAATCCTGAAAGACTGGAAGAAGAAAGGATGCATACATTTTAAAAAATAGACTTTGGATTTTATCTTCTTCCCCCTCTTCCCCCAAACTGGGTGGAGGATTTATGTGAAAAGTTCACATTAACACCATGAAAATTGTGTGTTAAAATCCCCCATGCACTGATGGGAAAATTGGCCCCATCGATCACATGTGCAGATATTACAATTTTTGGTGGGAGTTTCATAACTGATATATTGCTTCACTGGGATTCACTTTGCCTGGCCAGACAAAGCAAAAGTGCTAGAGCAGCAGCCACCAGCAGGCGGGTGGTGGTAGTCTCAGAATTAAGAAATGAGCAGCACCTATGCATGAATGTATTGAGAAGAAGGGGTGGGGGGAAGCACCCCCTGAAAAAAAGAAATGCAAAAAGTTATCATAAAACATGTATTTAAACTAACAGACAGATGAAATACCCCTCCCACTCCAGTCATAAGGTCTTTGTATCTATTAACGTTTCAATGGGAGACCTAAAATGAAAAATACTCAGAAATTATTTTAAATGTATTAATGGTGACATTTAAAAATAACATTTTAATGTGATAGTTTAAAATGTGTATTTAAAACCACAATATTATAGAGTAATTCCAATTAATTTTATATTTTGACTGTTGTTTCTTTTATCATTTAACTTAATTTCACCACAGGCTTCTCTGCTGCCTCTGTCTCAGCATCTCATCCAGTCATCTCTTGAACTCATTGATGTGCCTGGTTTCAGTCTGACTGTTTTAGTCATTTATTTCCCAACCTTTGCATAGAAGGTCTACTAATTTTTGAATCATACCCTATTAGTTTGATTTTCTTATTAAGTGGAAAGTCTGTTAATATCAGGTTTTATACACCCCTATTATGATGTCAAAGACATCAAACAGGTGTCTGTGAAATCTATTCTTTCCTAATGATGTTGAGTCAAAGTCACCTCTGGCGTAGCTCCGTTAGAGTGAATAGGGCTACATCAGGAATATATTTGACTCACTAACCCAACTTTCTAAATCTATTTTCCTAATTCAGGGCCAAATTCTTCTTCATTTCAATAGATAGATGCCACCACTTGGTGAAAGTAACGTCAAAGACTTACTGGTACGCAGGGTGGCCAGACTTCTCGGAAAGGTGAGGGAGTGGCTCTTGGCCCCCGGAAAGGGTGGGGCCTTGGGTGGAAGGAGTGGGCCTGGGACCAGACTCCCCCAGCTAGCCCTTCAGTACTACCCAGCCGGTGCTGCCCTGGGCTCTGGTGGCAATTTAAAGGGCCCAAGGCTCCGGCCACTGCTGCAGTAGCAGCGGTGGTGGCTGGGAGCCCCGGGCCCTTTTAAATTGCCGGACCCTGAGACAGCTGCCATTTTTGCTCCCCCGTCAGAGGCCCTGCCATGGCAGCACTTTAACGTCGGCTGCGTACTGGCCTGTACCGGTGGCCACTTTCTTACTGGTACGCTGTACCGGCTTACTTTCACCTCTGCCACCACTTAAACCCACATAGTTCCAGGAGAATTTTACTACAGAGATATGGATAGAAACAGCGTTTAATTTTTAATGAAAGAGGTGCTGGGGCTCAAGCAAGTTTTTACTTCCATAATTGATGCAGCAAGCCGAGAGTGCCAGGGCTATGAACTGCCAAGCCTAGAGGTGCCAGGGCTCAGCCCCGGCAAGGCCTGACACAAATTAAGCTCTGGATAGAAACTATGAATAATCAGCAATACATGTGTCTGATTTAGATTTTTTCACAAACAGACTTTAATTTTTGCAAATGTTATTTGAAATTATTTGATGAATATTTAATGTGAACAAATTTCACCATATGGAGTACTCACAAGCTAAGCTCACTATATTTCTTATTTCTGTTATATAGTTGGTCACCATAATTCCCTGACTGGATGCGTGTAACCATAACAAAAAAGGGGAATGTATGGTAAATTCATGAGGCCTTTGGCATTCTCAGGGAGAAGGTGAGAGTAGTTGATGGAATGAGGAAGAGCTAGTCTGCCAGGATTAAGGAATTTTTAAAATATTGTCAACCACATTAAAATGGGAAGCTTTTGCACCTACAATTTGCTATGGGTGCAAAACTGCAGGCCCAATTAATTGTAGGAGCAGAATTGCACCCACAAAAATAAGGCCCTAAAAAGAGATCTTGAAAAAAACTGAACTACTCTGGAATGATTCGAGACAGTTAGGGCATTAGGTATAAAATCTGTGCTGTAGCCAAAGAGTTAAATGTATTTTCAAAAATGTAAAAGCTCTTTTGACTTCATGGTTACTGAGAATGAAGAGATAGGTGGAGGTAAGGAAGAAAGCAGGCTGAAAATAAAACCCAATTAAAGCTGCACTGTCTGTCATTTTGGCTGTATACCTACTTATTTCCCTTTGATTTCTGACCTTTTCCCTCTATCTGCTCCTCTTACATTGGTTCCTTTTTCATGACCTTCAGATCAAGCCCCGAACCCTAATTATGTTGCAATATCCACCATATGGATTATGAGGTAGAACTGAGATTGTAATTTACTGAAACCCTGTGATATATTGGTTATTGCAAACAATACCCCTGAGATCCAATATTTATGTATATAATTTCTGACACATTCAAGTAAAGGGAAATAACTCCATCACAATAAGTTATATAAAAATATGTCATTAACCATTATAAGTTTCATACAACCACCTGCATATCCATCTGGTTTTATCCAACCAAAGGCTCCCACTGATTTCAGTGGGCTTTGTATCAGCTCCCAAATGGGAAACAGGATGAAGAAATGTTGGATAACCAGGGAAATGATCAAGAACAGAGACTCTTGTTTCTCATGAAAGCAGTGTAGTGTAATGAATCAAGCACTGGACTGGCATTCAGGAGATCTGGCCTGCTGGGTAACCAAGTCACTTCACCTATCTGTGCCTCAGTTTTTCTATCTGTAAAATGGGATAAGGATACTGGCCTCCTTTGTAAAGGGCTTAATTCTAGTGAGGAAAGAGTTACATATGTAAGAGTTAGGAATTATTATATCAAAGAAAAACAGGCACCATTAAAAAGTTTTTGGTCCCCACAGCAGAATGGATGACATAAGCAGCACATAACCATCATTCTTTGTAGAGTATGGTGTCTAGGGTCCCCTACTGTTTTCTGACAGGTTCTGCTCCTGTTCCTGTTGAAGTCAATATGGGTTTTGCCATTTACTTTAATGGGTTCAAGATCAGCTCCTTGAAGCAGATCAATATGGGCCAAGACAACATTAAGAATTACTTTTAAACAAAGAACAAGATGCTCCAAAAAATAAATAGAAGTCCCAATACACAATGTAACTACTTAGTAAAAAATACTCTGATGTCTTCCTTGGTGAGGAATATTACAGGTCATACTTTCACACTCAACCAAGCTATTCTGCAGGAAGCCTGTGTCTGGAACCATTAGATAAGCTTGGTGGGGGAGGTCTTTTAGATGACATCAAAGCATGGAAGCTAATACTTCACAATAATAAGGTACTGCATCCATCCCACTTTTCTTTTAAACTTGATTCAGGAAGGCCCAAAACTAGCCTGCCACCAATTCAAAAATGACTTTATTTTGTAAAAAGATAATCCTGCTGGAAGCTTACCTTACACAGTATTAGGATATCCTTTTCATTCCAGATGAGAATTACCAATTTTTATAAATCTGAAACCTGACTCTTCAGATTCTTTTTCAGCAGATTCTAAAATGCTTACCAGAGTTCAAATGACACAAAGTTTTCAGGTGCCTTACACTGTATCATATATTTCTCTGCAATAGTAAATCATATTAAAGCACACTGTTTTTCTTGTAGCCAGGAGATTTTAAAATAGTGCATGATCTTCCTCATAGGGCTCTATTCAGCAGGAATTCAGGTTGCTTACTGTTCCACCAGCAGGATCTCCTCTGATGCTCACATTTCAGCACCCATGGAATTTGATTATAATCCCTGAGACAAATCTCCCCTAACCCTAGCTGCTGAGCTTGGTATTTAGGCTCCTGCTGCCTGCCCTCCATGGAACCTCTACATTTCCCTCCCTAATGATACCATAGATAGAAGATTGTGACATTTAATAACAGCAGCTACACTTGGCTGAGCATGCGCAAGATGAAAACCTCCTTCTGACAAAACACTGTGGAAGTGTTAGGCAGTAAAAAAGAAAGAATGTTAAAATTTAAAGATGCAAATGCTAGTTAAGGTGATGGTGCTCTCAACTGGGTCAGGAAAATTCTTCTGGCAAGAGAGATTAATGCAAATATTTTCAGACATGGATGTCTACACTGATGCACCTAGATCTAATATTTCAGCTTAATAAGCAGCCTAATTTCAGAGGTGCTGAGTATCCACCAGCTTCCACTGAAGTTAACAGGATTTGTATCTCAGCACATATCTCTTAAGGTGTATAATGATAGTAAGCAATATAAAAATCAATGCAATTTTGGACAGTCAAATACAGACAATCAGTTGATAACCAGTAGCTGTGCTGTAAAAATGAATTCAGATTTTAACATGATCAGTAAATCCACTGGCATCATTGCAGGAGAGGACTGTCCAGTACTGATTGACCCCAGACATCAAGAAATTAGTCTCAGTGAGCCTCGAAGTCATGTATAAAAAAAGCCACGTTTAAATAGGTTAGACAAGGAGATGGTCTTTTCCATCTACAAGTAGGAAGTGTCCAAAGATAGAACTGTTCACTTAAAAAATAAGGAACAATGAGGTCCAGGGGAAAAAAATGAACTAAGTGCTTCTGTGAGCTGAGAATGGGCACCTGACAGAATTCTGCAGAGAGTTGATTCTTTGCTGATATACACTAACCTAAAAAAAAAATCAATGATCAAAACCTGCTAATCTGAAAATGTCACGGCATTTGTTGCAAATTCAGAAAAAATGACCATAATGTCATATTAAAACAATTTGATTTAATGACTTTATTTCAGTATGTTATCCAGTGTTTTGGTAATATTTCTTGCATATGAATCACAGGAATTTTAATACCAGATCAGACCAATGGTCTACTATCTTCCCTATGAGTGAGCAATTCCAGGTGGTTAAGAGGAAGGTGCAATATCACCATAATGGAAGCAACATGCTCAACAGTGAGCTAAAATGATGGAGGTAATATGGAAACTTGATAGATGTGAAGAAGATTTCCTTTAAGCTTCAGGCAGTTCGTTACTGGCTTATGTGCTGAAGCATGGGAGTTGCTTTCCCTCATATGTTCTCATTTTAGTTAGAGAAGTTCATAATATTTTTATTATTTTAATTCATGTCTGGAATATTAGAGTGCTATTTGCTGAATTAATATCTGGTGTTAGAGAGTTCCACAGGTTAATTATGTATTTATAGAGCATACGTTTCCTCTTATTGGTTTTGAATTTGGTGCTTTTAATTTAATAGGATATTCCCTTATTCTTGTAGTATGAGAAAGCTCATTCTGCAACAGCCCTGCTTCAGTTTCCCCAGCGTCAACAACTATCTCAATCAAGCTACCAAACAACTCTTCTCTGGTTCAGCAACACCTTTCCTTGGGGATGGATTTATTAAAGTAACAAAATCATTCCCAAATAAAGTTCAGGAATCTTCCTCAAGTCGGCAGCCATTCCCTGCTGTGACTGGTTTCTACTGAAGTCTGTTCCTCCGGCTTCTCTGCAGCTTCCTGCTCCTCTTTACAAGAGAACCCCCTCATCCTTACCCACCTGGTTCTACTAATTAAACCCCACACTCTGTCCCAGGTGTGGTAGGCAAGGCTAATTTGACTGGATTGGTTGGCTCCAGGCCCCCAGCCCTTAAAGAGGCAGGTCACCCCATTACACATGACATATGTACATATATGTCTGCACTAGTACAATGAGGTCCCAATCATGATTTTGGCTTTTGGATGCTACTGCAGTATAAATGACATGCCAGAAAAATCATCCACATCATACAATGAATTTCTGTTGTGAAATTAATCACATTTTCACAAAATAAAAAGCAGTTTCTCCTGAAACTTAAGGCAACTAGACTATCTACAAAAACATTTCTGTGGAAATAAGTTTTTTTCTCTCTTCCCACCCCTTTTTGACTCCCATTTTCCTAAACCTAGAAGTCAGAATATATCAGTTGCTTACATTTTCTTTCACAGCTACTACCCTTTTCTTGGGACAGCTCTTCTACATATCTCATGCTCACTTTCTTAGTAATATGAGTTGCTTAGCATTGTCTTTAAGAACATGCACAATACAGTCCTAAGTGATCTCCATTAAGAACACTCATAAACACAGAACAAAAATATCTTCATATTTTATTAACTTCATAACAATTGATCTAATAATCTGAGTTTGCATACCAAAGTGTAAGCCACCAATGGCACACCTTCTGGCAGAAATCTTGCCCCTGTATTTTAACTGGGCCTCAATCTGGCCTCCCAAACTGTGGGTGCAATTTGACTCCTGCAATTATCTCTGGCTTCAAAATTACGCATTTATACCTTAAACTGCACACACATGCCTAACTACCCATTTATAGTTCTACTCCTCCTACTTTCAGAAAAGTGCTTAAGCATGTGCTTAAGTCCCATTTAAGCATGTGGTTAACTTTAATGATATTCTTAAGTCCCACTTAGGTACATGCTTTCCTGAATCACAGCCTTAGTTGCGCTTCCAAATGTCTTCCACGTGCAGGCACAAATAATTCAACCTGAAATAACAGAGGCTGGTTTTGAAATTTGGGTTTATTTGTATATATATTTCAGTACAACATGCATAAAGCTGTCATTAATGCAATAGTTAAACAAAGAGCTCCTTGGGCACTGTGCTAAGAAATTAACTAAGTGATGAAAATTGCATTCAGCAATGACCACTAGGCTCAATAATAAAATATATTTACAGCTGTATGGCCCAAACCCCCATCCATTCTTATGCAGGTGTATTTACTCCTGCTTATGGAGACCCTTTAATGATTTTATTGATCCTGTGGGAAGTCAGGCCAGCACAGAAAGAGTTGTGAGGAGAGAGCTGAATTCCACAAAGCTGCTTAAGAGCCCCCTCCCCACAAAATATAAGATTTCCATGGATACTGCCCCTCTCTACAATTCCAAATTATTTTTCTTCCATGAGCTTTTCCTAAATTACTTTATTTATTCACTTTTCTTAAGTTAGCTTTTGTGAAAGCTGCCACATGGACAGCCCTGCAGAAGAAAGCCCTCAGCCTCATTTAATGGGCCTTAAGCAGAGGGGCAATCTGTAAAGGTGAGAAAGTAGCTCAGTTGCCATTCAGTTCTAAATCCCTGTACTGAAGGTTCCAGTTGAGGCCAGTTGTCCTCTCAACACTAGGGCTGAAATCACCACCTCATTTAAAACAAGCCACTGGACAGCTAGTAGGTGGTAACAATTTCCACTCCCAGAAAGCAGATTTGATTCAAACAAGCTTCCAGGAGATGAAAAGCTCTATCTCATAACCAATCACCTGAACCATCTCCAGTTCCTCTATTAAATTAATGTATAAATCCTTAATTTAAAGTTGTCTTACTCTTCCAGAATAGCCTAAATAAAGTGTCTTGGACTAAGACAGAAAATAAATGTGGATCTACTGTTTCTCTAGCTATGTATTCACTAGCGCTATCACACTGTTATCTAGAAATCTATTTGGAAACACTTAATAAGATTTATTCCTATCTGAAAAGATTAAAATACTTTCTGAACAAAACATTTGACAAAGCAATAGCCTTTTGCAATCTAGAGTAACTAGTGTGAAAAGAGGCTGCTTGCCAGTGTGAATTTTAGCCATTGTACAAACAATGCAGCTCCTTTCCAGTTATAATGTTAAAACAATCATAATAGACACGATAATACACCCTTTGATGGTAATTTCTTTTTCCAACTTTTGAAGTGTCAGAATTTGTTTTTGTTGCATACTGGAGTGAAACCAAGACCTGTCAAACATTTTTGCATAATGGAATTGTGCAAGTTTTCCACTCAGGTCACTCTCTTTTCAGAAATGACCAGGGAGCCTTAAATCTCAAAAACCTTCCTGCCAAAAATTTCATCCAAATCAATACTTCTCTTCAAAATGTTTCACCTTTGACAAAATAGCATATTTAATTGAAAATACGTGTAATCAAAAATGTTCCAACTTGCTCTAGTTCGAGTGAACACACTGCACGTAACTGAATTTAAAAAGTCTCAGAAAGCCTGCAGCTTTGTCTTTTGTTTTAGTTAGAGATTCTGTATTTGTCTATACCTATCAACATACATATATGTATATGAACTACATGATGGTATTATATGGCATAAGGAGTTCATCAGCACAAGTCGGAGATGGCCTGAGTGAATATTTCCTAAATAATGTTATCCTTGTAGTTTTGGCCATCATGGCTGTATTGTTGGCTCCCCTGAACTGCACTCTGGATGGACATCAGACCATATTGGGATGGATCAGGGTAAAAGTTGCATCAATTTCATCCACTCCACTTAATCATGATGAAAAGGCCAGCATTAGTTCTTGCTGCCAAGTGCATCCATTTTGCCAAGGTGTGTAATTGCATCCTGTAGTTTACGATCAGGCACAAATGACAGGACCTGTTTCCGTCATGTGCTGTGCACCTTCCTAGCACAGCTAGAAAATACACAATCCAAAGCCCAGGTGAGGTTATGCTTTCTCTACCTTGTCGCACCAAGGAAGGGTTCTCATTAGTCTCATTATTGCCAGAACTAAAATAAAGATAACCTCACATAATTAGTATAAGCGATGACTACTAGGTATTCTGGATAAAGACAGCACAGAACAGGAGGATCTCTCTGCTATGTGCTAGAGCTATTACCTGTCCAGCTTCACTATATCCCAACTGCTACTGAATTCCATCAAGCCAAGTGGGCATCTCAGAGCTATTCAAGCTTTCCATTGTCTTGCAAGCAATCATACCTTTGTAATGGTCCGAGTGGTAAAATGGACACTTCATGAGCAGACCACATAAAAGTAAGCCAACAGATCCGCCAATGAGCCAGGATTTAGCAACAGGTCTGAAAGATCCTTTGTGTATGCAATGGAAAACACCTGGGACAATCGTAGACTGAGGGTAAACAGTGACACAAGAGTGTGCCTCTCCCCCACAAAGCCATCTAGTACTTGCCACTTGCTGCCTCTAATCCAAATACCATCTTTCAATTGCCCACTTCATTTCAGGTGGTCTCCCATAACGTGTTTATCCCTTATACTTAACAATCTGTCCCAACTTCTTTTTAGCTCAGACACTCTGGTTTCCTTCTCTATACATAAAGAACTTCTCAGTGAAGCTGGAAAGCTTGTACCTTCCACCAACAGAAATTGGACCAATAAAAGATATTATCTCACCAATCTTGCCACTCTCATAGACCTGCTCTAGGTTGACTTGACAATTTATGCTGCATAATGGATCGTGAAAGATTACATTTCAACCACTGTACCTACCCCCAAATATAATCATTCTCTTTATTATCTGAGTGACAACTACACATACTCCCCTATAAAGTAAACTCACAGTGATAAGATAAATTTACTTACAGTCTTCCCCAAATCTCAAACTAACAGCTGTGTCTTCAGCTAGACACTCAAAATAGACTCAAACCTACTGTATTCCATTAAACCTTTTACTGTATACGTTTGTATTTAAAAATATCTCTGCCTCCTTTTCATGAAGGATATTCCATATGTTTAAGGAAGATAGCTTGAGAGGATATCCAAGACAGAATAATACACAATACTGTGGATCACTCCCACATGTAAGAAGTGGTGATTCCACTTTCACTGAATTTATTTAGGAATATTTTATTTGTACATATACACACATCTGTAGTTATATATCTCATTCACATATATTTACACAGCTTTTATTAATTCTTCATAGATTATATATATTTCGCATAATTTATGATTTCTGCACAAGTTTTAAATATATTCTACATAATTAATAAATTATTTATATATAGCTATAGCACATACATCTGTATATTTACAAAACAGCCTATTCATCAATTGTAGGAACATTTTATACACAATGGTAGCTGCAAAATAGGAACAAAGCAATTGCCATTCTGATCAGGCTAAGTCCATTTAGTCCGGCATCTGCTATCCATTAGTAACCATTATTAGAGCTCCATGTCTGTGAAACAGAAATCCTCTGTGATTTCAGTAGTGGGCAATGTGGCTGGCCTGGGATTCCCCCTCCCTGCCTCAGCCAGAGTGGTGGCGGGCCTCCTCGGGCTCCTCCCCCGGCAGTGGACGGAGCGGCAGTGGAGCTTCCCCTTCGGCAGCAGGATCCCCCAAGATTCAGTCATGAGTATCTTTAGTAAAAGTCATTGGGCCGTAATATTTTGTTTTTTGCCTGTGTTCTGGGTAGTCTTGTTATCCATATAAATGTCTGATATCTCTGAATTTTGGTAACTGATTTGTCTAAATGAAATCCAGTGACAACGAGTTTCACAAATTAAGAGTTGTGTGGAGAAGTATTTAGTTTTGTCAGTTTTAAATTTTCCACCTTTCAATTTCATTCATAGATCCCAAGACCAGAAGGGACAATCTGTGATCATCTACTTTGACGTCCTGCGGAGCACAGGTAATAAAATTTCCTCAAAATAATTCCTAGAGCACATCTTTTAGAAAAAAAATCTGATCTTGATTTAAAAATTGTCAGTGATGGAGAATCCACCATCACCCTTGGTAAAGTATTCCTAAGCTTTTTATTCTCATTGTTAAAAATGTATGCCTTATTTCCTGTCTGCATTTGTCTAGCTTCAAATTCAGCCCCATTGGATCATGTCATAAGTCTCTCTACTAGACTGAAGAGCCCATTATTAAATATTTGCTCCCCTTATAGACTGTAATCAAGCTCCTTGACTTTACAGTTGTAAGCCATGTTTTCTATTATTGTTTCCTCTAACTAACATTCATGCTATGTCTAAAACTTTTACTTCCTTTATATTCAATTTTAGGTCCTTTCTTACTAACCTTGTAACTTTATTGATATCAAGTTTAGTGTCATTATGTCAGTTTTTGATACCGTATCTGCTCATTGGATGTTGAACCTAATTATACTGTTGTCACTATTGCTGAGAGGCTCAGCTACTTTCAATTTCTGAATTAACTGCTGTATGTTTCTTAAGGACGAAGAGGAGAACAGCCTTTCCTCTTGTGTGTTCTAAAACTAGTGGTTCCAAAAAGCAATCACTTAAAGTGTCAAGAAATTGCTTCTTTAAACTTTGCCTAATGTGTCATTAGACCAGTATATATGTGGGTAGTTGAAGTCCCCCGTTGTTGCAATTTTGTTAGACTTTGCTGTCTCTTTGATCTCTTTCAATATTGTGCATTCAATTTCCTTTTCTTAATCGAGAAGCCTATAGTATAGCCCACTAATATATTTACATTCTTACAGCTTGAGATATGTATTCATACAGATTTGATTGTGTAGTCTTCACCGAGAGTTTTTATCTTGCTAGATTCTCTAGAATCCTTTAGATACAGTGCTGCTCCCCCACCTCTTCAGCCTAGTCTAGCCTATATAGCTTATAGAAAGGTATTATAGTATGCCTTTCCATTATCTTTGATAGATGTCTATCTGACTGATGTGCTTCTCAGCTCCAGTTAGTTTTCCCACAATACCCAGTTAAACACTCAACCAAAATTTTGTTAATTTAACATGCCAGCAATCTGGTTCCACTTTGATTAAGGACTCCATCCTTTTTGCAGGGAATGTCTCGTCTCCAAAATTTTTCCCCAGTGTCTAATAATTTTAAATCCCTCCTCTTTACACCTTTTTAATCTAAACCACGCATTGAGACCCTGAAGTTCTCCCTGCCAAGCTGGACCTGGATATAGAAAGAAAGCATTGCAGAGATGACTACCATAGAAGCCTTGGAGTCTAACTTTAATTTCCAAGATACCTCTCTCACATCTCCCCATGTCATGCTACAAATATGCACCAGAACCATAGGCTCCTCCTCAACTCCCACTAGAAGTTTGTCTAAGTATTTCATGATATTCACCACCTCTGCAATGAGCATGCATGCCTACAAATCGTTCTCAAAATCCCCTACCCAAATATGTATACTCCCAACTATAACCCCTTCCCCTGAAGTGATATTCTTGGTGTGTGAGGACTTATCAGCCTCCTCTATCTCAGACAGAAGATGGAGTATGTTCCATCATTCCAACTAGGTGCTCTTCCATCATAAGACTGGCTTCTTCAACTAGAAGATAATAAAAGTCATCATTTTCCAATTGCTACCATAGTTATCTCATAATTTAAATATAGGAAAATGCTGCAGTACCTATAATACCAATCTCCTGGAACTGGAAGGGACCTTGAAAGGTCATTGAGTCCAGCCCCCTGCCTTCACTAGCAGGACCAATTTTTGCCCCAGATCCAAAGTGGCCCCCTCAAAGATTGAACTCACAACCCTGGGTTTAGAAGGCCAATGCTCAAACCACTGAGCTATCCCTCCCCCCAAAACCAGTTAGCGATATATATGTGTGTGTGTGTGTATGCACAGTGTTCAGTTTTATACATGTTTCAAGTACATAGGCAGGCAGCTGTAAAATACTGTTAAATGTAATGTGTATCCTGAAAGAAAGACTGGCACTTAACTAGTAAATGTTGGGGGAGGAGAGGTGTCTGAGTGGGAAAAAGAAAAAGACAGAACCAAGGAACCACAGGTGCTGAGGCCAGTATCACACACGGAATGGAGATGGAAGATGAACTGAGCTCCCAGAGGTAACCAGGCTTTGTAATCTGCCCAGTGTTGAGCTGAGTGCTGGGGTCATTGAGAAATTCCAGAGACATTATCCACAGACTAAATGGCAAAAAAACCAACCAAACAAACAAACAAAAAAAAAATCCCCATGAGATCAAAACCTAAGACCAGCTGCCAAATCCAAAACCACAGAATACTCATCAATAATACTGGCCAGGAATTTTCTGTTCAATTTTTCAATAAAAATTATTTAATAAAATTGTGGTTTCTTCAAAATTATTTTTTCCATGGGAAAACTGGGTTTCTGAGTATTGCTGAATTTTTCCAATTTTTTTATTATTATTATTTTTGGGAAATATTTTGGTGGATCCAAATTAAAACCTTTTACTTTGTCAAATGAAATAAAAATATTTTATTTCAGGCCAGCTTGACATTGAATTCTGTCCACGTGAGCTGCTATAGTGCCTCATGAGAGGTGTAGTTCTAGTCCTCTGGCTTATCTTTCATGGTGTATCTTGGGAGTACTATGACTCCAACGCATCATGGAAGACGAAGTCTGATCAGGGATCCTGACCCATGCAGGAAATTGGATGTATGAGGCACCTCTATGACAACCTGCATGAGGCACCACAGTAGCTCGGTGCTGAACTGCCAGACCAAAACGGTTCAATATCGGAAGGTCAAAACGTTCTGTTTACATTAAAAATAAAGAAACAAAAATTTCTGACCTTTTCAAATCAGAAATTGTTGGAACTTTCCATTCCACAAAACATTTTGGTGTTTAGACTTTTTGTCCAGATTTGGGGCAAAAAACTGTTGTTTAATATTGGAATTTCTAACAGGACAGAAAATATTATTTTTAATCACCTTTACTTGTCAGCCAGTGCCCACCAGGGCCAGAATCTATCTGACCACTACCATCATCAATGAAAAATGCACAGGGTGTTACATTAAGTTAATGAAGTTGGACAGGCCTCTGACCATGCTTCCTCTCTTGTACAGTCTTTGGTTTAATCAGATATGTCTATATATAAATTCATAACTTTGCTAGGCACTAAAAATCATGGACTCTATAAAGACACTGGATTTATGGCTCATTACACAATCCTCCTTTCTTCTATCACTGCACAGATGTTACCTGCCCATTTCACCTTGATTGGTCTCTATCACCTCCTTATGCTTAACAATCTGTTCCATCTTGTATTTAACTGTGACACTCTGAGTACATTTTCCTGAAGAAGAAATATGTGGAGACCAAAAGCTTGTCTCAGAAGTTTGTCCAATAAAAGATATTACTTTACCCACCTTGTCTCTCTAAGATATATCAGGAATTTGTGCCTCTGCACTATCCAACCCCACTTTACCCAGACAAGACATCAGAAATGAGGAAGATGTCTCAGAATAATCGTGAGTACAGATCGAGGTTTCCCAATGCAACCCTCTAGAAAGCAGAAGTAGTGGGGTGGGCAAACCCCCTTAGTATACTTCTGGAGTAGGAGGGGGACGAAGGAGACACAACCAAAGATGGAAAAAACTTGTGTGTAATTACACTGCTCTACAGCCAACATGTTTCTGAAATAAATGTAGTCCAACTTTACTAATTCTGGGTCACTGAGAACAAAAATGATGCTTAAAATTGTTGATTGACTCTAGTTTTCAAAATATGCTATTGGGTCAGTATATATGACCCTTGACTTGAGAATGGCGGAGGATAAGTGAGTTATAAAGGGAAGGGATCTCAATTTAAACCAGAAATGACTAAAACACATCTCTGACTGGATCTATGAATAAATCTATGACTGGGTTTGGACAGTGCTTGCTTTTTAGGCAAAACAATGAATGATGCAATCTGAAGCTGGTGTTGCGTCATACATGATATGAATTGCATCATGTTATTCCTAGAAGTCATGGATGATGCAATCATAACGAAGCTTACATCACTCTGCTGAACAAATTGCCCTATATCAGCTCTAGAAATCATACAGTGTCGTGCTCTCTTATTTGTCAGTGTTTGATTTTGCAAAGAGACACATTTCTGTCTAGCCAAAGTGAGCAGAGATGCCTCGTACTTATGTGAACAGTGCAGATAACTTCTGCTATGTTTGTGGTGAAGTGACTTTTGCATCACAAAAGCGCAGTATAACCACTATGGTTAAGAAAGTCTATCACCTTTATTTTGGGTGCAAAACTGGAGATCAGGACAAGAGGTGGGCCCCACACATATCCTGCAACACTTGTGCAACAAATCTTCGCCAGTGGTTGAACAGGAAAAGGAAATCTATGCCTTTTGCAGTGCCAATGATTTGGAGAGAGCCAACAGATCATACCAGCAATTGTTACTTCTGCATGGTGCCTCCAGTTGGGAAAGGTGTGTCAAAGAAGAAAAAGTGGACTGTGCATTATCCAAACATTCCATCAGCTATACGCCCAGTACCCCATGGAGAAGGACTGCCGGTTCCTGATGCACCAGAATCACTCTCACTTGAGTCAGACGAGGAAGAGGAAGACGATGAAACTTCTGGTCCTGAACCATCAATGTCACAGGACCCACATTTTCTCCCATCCTCCTCCTCTGAACCACACCTCATAACACAAGGTGAACTGAATAACCTTGTCAGGGATTTGGAACTACCCAAGAGTAAGGCAGAGCTGTTGGGCTCCAGACTACAGCAGTGGAATCTCCTGGCAGGCTATCAGGGCAAATGGAGCCCATCAATGCTTGCAGACTATTGCTGGACAGTGACAAGAGATGCTCCATTTCATGAATACAAGAGACAAGCCAAGAAGCGCCGAGTAGACACTGAATAGGACTAAACTATGTACATAATAGTTCTTTGCCTTTTGTTTCATAATACATTTGATTTATAGAACCCTTTTGCTGATTTGTAAAGTGTTACATAAACAGGACAGGTGAAATATTATCATGTAAAGCAACCATAAACACATGAAAAGACCTAGGTTTACAATTTATGATTAAAACTCTACTATCTACACAATATACATAGACATAAAATGTAAAACTTAAATATCTTAGAAACAGTAGCCAATCCGTTGTTTTGTCATATTTGAATTCAGCACATCAAAATACATAATAAATATCACATTTTATCTCTGAAGCAGATGACTTCTCAAAAATTGTAGACCAGTGTTACCCTTCCCTGGTCCCAGGCTGTATTTGGGTTGTAGGAATTAGACCATATGGGCATGAACAGGGCCCTGTGAATAACCCAACTTTGAGGATACAAATAGCTGTGTAATTACCTATTTTCAAGATGCCACAGAATCTCCTAAAATGAGTGGGAAAGGAGTTCTGCTTTCCCTAGCACCTTAACTCTCCATGTCAGCAACCTCCCCCCCTCCCCTAGCTTATGAGCTGTGCAGCAGGCAAAAGTGGGTGCCATGCAAAGCTACTGATTTGCATAGTTTTAGAGCTCCCATCTAGCAGCAGTTCCCATACCAGCTACTTCCTCCTCCAAGCTTCCACTCCGGTTCCTCCAATTTCCCTGCTGATTGTCTCTCTCTGTTTTTGTCCCAAGGCTCAGCTGCTATCAGTTAACAATGCCACATAAGTCCCAGTTTGTTTAATAATTTCATGCAGCTCTGCTACATAAATTTGGGGGCTGTGCTGGATAATTTACGTCTAATCTATTGCACCATGCACAGGGCTTGACAGAGACTTCGGTTCTCACAGAAATGTGAGTTAGAAATGATGAGTAGGGCATATGACTTTTGGAGCCCACAGTATCCAGTGTGGTCCAGCAGCAAACTAGAGTCAGCAGTGTCAAAAAAAAAGGATTTTGCACTAATTGTCTGGTTTAGAAATACTGCAGCAAATGTATCTCTGGTATATCTCATTTTAGTTACACGAGGGATAACCCTTTTTTGTCATCAGCAGTTAGCATTCTCTGTTCATAGGTACACAGAGATGTCATGTATTATACCTCAAAGAGTTAGCAGAGCTAAGGTGAAGGCTGAAGTTCAGGAAGGTAGCCTGCAGAGTGCTCCTGGTCATTGTTCTCTCTAATTTTTTAACAAGCTCAACAACTGGCGATTCCAGATGAGCACCCTAATTTTGGTACTTAGCATTAAAAGAAGTACTCTAAAAATTTCACACCTCTGCAGTCTGCCCCAGATTTTCTCTCCTACCTTCCATGAGGTGATCTTGGCATCCCCTGCCAGCTCCTATTATTTCAATCGGTTGTTCCAGAAACCATGATTCCTGTCACTGCCTAAGAAGAGCTGCTGCTTCTCGCAGGGAAAGGTTTCTCAATCTCTCTCTCTTTTTCATTTTCTCTCTCTTTCTGTCTGTCTCTCCCTACCCCCCATGTCTTTTCATCTCATCTCTGCTTTCTGTCTCTCCTCCTGCTGTCCTCTTCCATTTTATGCTGCCTTTTTACTCTCCTCTTCCTGATATCGGTCTTCTACTTCTTCCTTTGCTCTTAAATTTTCCCTCCCTTTTCACCCATTAAGCTTACCTCTCCATCCCTTCGTTCTTTCTTCCTACCCCTTGCTCTCACCTCCTCTTTCTTTTCCTTATTCTTTTATTTTTGTTCTTCTTACCCTTCCTTCTCCTCTATCCATGCTACAGCTGGTCAGCCAGGTATTTATTTCATAAGGGTGTTGCTGTAACCCACTGTTCAACATGTGTTGTGTCCCCCTTCTAGACTGAGTTAGGTATAATCGATGGCTAGAGACTTAGAGCTTGATCCAATTCCCATTGTACTCAGTGGGAATCTTCTATTTCACCTGGAAGCTGGACCATGTCCTCAGTCCTTTAGTTCAAGTTGTCAGGGGTCATGTTAGTTTTGGAGGTCCTGATAACCACCAAGATGATACTTGTTACATTGGCATCAAGCCTCTCTTTATAATGGTTCCCATTAAAAAGTCAACATTTGCTAACAGTTACCACAGTTATTTCCTACTCTATGCTTTGTTATTTCAAATATCACGTGTGATAACTGCAAGAAAACACTAATCTTTTAATGGTGAACATTTTATCTTCACACAATATGAAACAATATAGGAACATGTCAAGCAAAATATCAAACAGATTGAATTGGTATTATTTCCACTAATCATTAGAATTTTTGACAATATTAATATATTTATTGCATAACTGTGGGGAAATGTTATGCCATTTTCTGTTCTTGTAACAATTTTTGTCACAAAAATGAATTATCACCACAATTTAATGGCTGGCATCTCTCTCTGTCTCTGATAACATATTCTGGCTCCTATGACAAAAATTAGAACAAGAATGAGAAAATGGCATGAAGTTAATCCATTATTTGTAAGATTGATTGTAGCAAGAACAGGAAATTGCAAGTATTACATCACCTTGCAGAACATTATGGTGGTTCCAAGTCTGTGATTGTTTAATACTTTGACAAGAGGAAATACATTCTAAGGCCTGATCCTGAAAACACTTTTGCACATGCTCAATTTTACTACTCTGAGTAGTACCATTAAAATCAAATAAAATCAGTAAAGTTAAGCATGCACATAAGTGTTTGCAGGATCAGAGCTTAAGTCACTTGAAAAAATAACTCCCTAAACAGACAAGATATGCAAAAATATTTATTCCACTTTTACATCCTTTTTTTATTATTTTGTGTTTGTAGGCAGTGATCCCAATTTACTAGACAATGGTAATCCCAGATGCACCAGTTTACAATAAATTGAGCCTTATTTAGCATCTATAAATTCCATTGACTTAAGTGGGAGTTACACGAGTCGAGCCACTCCAGAATTGGGCCATCAGACCTTGTTTGTCTGTTACCTGCTATTCAAGTGCGTGTGCTTTACACCCAAAGAGAAGCTTAATCTGCTCCCAAACCCCTGTCATCTGAAACTCCACTACAGATCAGAACCTGCATCATTTAACAGATGTGCAGCACCAAGATTAATCATCATGAGCCTGATCCTGCAAGAAGTTAACCACCCTCAACTGCCCATAGGACTGAGTCCTAAGGGAGTAAGAAGTAATCTAAACTAAAAGTCACAAGAACCTGAAAGACTAATATTGATCCATACACCAAGAGTAGAGAGACATTACTTTAAACTTGAGTGGGGTATTTCGTACTTGTTTTTGGAATTGCTGTTTTCTTGGAAAAATCTTTACCAATCTCCATTTAGAAAAAGGTTGTTTATACTAAGTCTTTGGGAGTGAGAAAGAAGAAACCTGTCAATTATCTACCATTGTATTACTGCTGCCTGTATTGTTTTGGCCTAAATCAAGTGAGTGTTAACACAGCTTGTTTACATTAGCAAATATACTTATTTGGTCACAGCTATTCAATGCTTCTTATAAATAAATAATCATTTACAGCAAGCATATATTCAAGTAGAAAAGATAGTAAAATAACTTTATATTATTTTTACTATGCAATGGCTAGTGCCCTAACCAACCTGTTCTTTTATTAATAAGTGAACACCTCTCATTCCGAGTGTGCAGAGGCAAATATTTTTAAAGCTAAGCACACAACAGCTTTGCAAATGCTTTTTGAACAGAACTTCTCAGCATACTTCTCAGCAGAGGTAAAACTGGCTAGAATAATTGCTTTTATCGATCTGGGTAATTAATCTTATATGCTTATCACCATGGTATCTGAACACATATGATAAAACCATCCTATCTAATGAAGAGAATGTATATCATATAGATTGATATTACACATTTTAAATCATGTATGTGGGTTAGAATCTCAGTGTTTCGACTGGGAATTAAGCAGTTAACATCAACAGAGAAAGATCTAAAGAGGAGACACAGAACAGCAAAAGTGAAGCCTGCTAGGCTGCCTCTTTGAACCCCCTTAAGGACTCTGCAGTATTGCCATCACTCCAGAGTTTAATTTGGGCACATTCTGAAAGTCTAATAGTCTTCTTCAGGGAATCAACTCCTGACCATCATAAATTCTAACACTCTTGCTTTGCCTTGGCTATGTTTGATGTTTTTATTTTCTTTATGGGAGATGTGGGTCGTTTAATTGACTCAAGATAATGTCTTAGCAATCATACAAATGCATTGTTAGTACCTGGTGAAATCTTGTTATAGATTAGGTTGAAACCCTATTGAGGTTGATAGGTATGACCTCACACTTCAGTTAACATAATTGTAAATATAAGAGACACCTAAGACAAAAGGTATGTGTGATGAACCCACCCAGAAGCTTTGGGGCTAAGTACTGCTTTGGGTAGGTATGTGAAAAAGTGTGAGAAAACACACAGATACTAAAGTCACAAACAAGAAAGAGGAAAAGAGGCAAGAAAAGCCAGGCAGGAGCTGTAAGCACAGTGACCCTGGAAAAAGGGAGAGAGTGTGCTTTAGGATTGGGTTTTCACTAGAACAGGGTTTCTCAAACAGGGATCGCCACATCTGCAGGGAAAGCTCCTGGCGGGCCGGCCCAGTGTGTTTACCTTCATGAAGTGGCTGCAGAGACACAGCACATTGAGAGCCTGAGCATGGGGCTGGAGGAAATATGAATGCAGTCCCCGACTACCACAAACTATGCTGTCAAGTTTCCCACATTTGGGGAAATCAAAAGAGTCAGCACAGCCCAAGGGCAATGGATAAGCCTCACCCCAGGGAAACCCCCTTGGTGATGATGGTATTTCCCCTGAGCTACAAATTAATATCTAACTTGCTGTATTAATACTATTACCTCTCAATCTCTTTCAAATTCTCAGCTTTCTCCTTTTCATTCAGGACTGGTTTACACTACAAAGTTAAGTCGGCTCAATGACATCAATCAAAGCTGTGAAAAATTCCATGTTCTGTGCAATGTTGTTAAAATGACCTAAGCCCCAAGTGCAGATACCATTAGGTCAACAGAAGAATTCTTCCATCAATCTAATGGTTATAGTACAGCCTCTTGGACAGATGGATTCACTACAGCGATGGAAGAACCCCTTCCATTGCTGTTATGCCAACACTACAGTGCTACAGCGATGCAGCTGCAGTGCTGTAGCTGTCCTGCTACAGCATTTCTAGCGTAGATAGTTTCTGAGTTGCATGTAAGTAAGTCAGGACAGAATTTGTCCCAGTATTAGCAGTAATGTAGTCAGCTACAACAGCTGGTATATTATAAGCTGCAGTGTTTTAATATCACTTCTAGAAATACCAGACAGTGTTTCTAGAAGGCTGCAATGGCTCACAGGTAGGATGGGTATCCAAACCATTTCACCTTTTTGAATATCTTCAAAACTTGATAGTCATAGTTTGGAATTCCAGTTCTGTCCAACATTATTGACAGCTTTAACTCAACATTTCTTCAGTTCCATTGGTTTACATAAGATTTTTGGGAGCCAGATCCTCAAATGGCATAAGCTCCACTGGAGACATGCTCTTCAATTCAGCTATGACAGTTCATGGCAGCTGAAGATATGGTCTTCAATATTATATTAATTTTGGGTATTGCCTATTTATTTTGACACTGAAAAAAGTTAGTCTTTTCATAGTGCGTGAAAGTCAATGAGAGTTCTCAATGAACATTTACAGTAAGGAATGGCTCATATTTTGTAGCTGCTACTGTGTATTTTGTAAATAGGACATTGCATAGAAAGGACATTTACACAGTACTTCTATTCATATTTTTACAATAAGAGATACATCTGACTTTTAAATAGCAAGGAAATGGTAACAAAAGAAAAAAAACCACTCCAAGAAACAAGGAGAATTGCAAAGGATGTGAGAAGGACAAACAACAACAGATTTTACAAACAGATATGGATCAGGACTGTAAGACTATAGTCTCCTTGTGTGATTGTGAGGGGAACTTGGTGACAGATAAGGCAGAGATTGCTGTGAAGCTAAATGATTTTTTTGTCTCAGTACGTTCACTAGGGAGAGTGAGGAAAATATGCCAGAATCAGAGAGAAATTTCCTGGAGGCAAAAAATAAAAAATTAATGAAAGAAAGGGTGACACCAGAGTAGGTAAAAAGAAATTAGAGCAACTAAAAAGGGAGCTAAAACTCCAGACTGGAAGGCCTGCATCTCAGCATTCAGAAAGAGATTAAACTGGAAAATAAAAAAAATCTCATCTAGTTGGGCTTTTAACAGCTCACTGGAAACAAGAGAGGCAGATTAAAAGAGCAGCTAGTGCAGTGTGCCATACTTTACGAGCTCACTGGGGGACCAGAAGATTCCCGGTTTATTAATCTGACCAGCATATTGGGTACGATTTTAGAAGCACTGATCGGAGAGGCAATTTGGAATGCTGCACATTGGTGCACTGAGAGCAGTCAGGACCAAAACACAAGATTTGGCCATTGGATCAGGTGCTTAGACTGAATAGGTCAACATTTTTGAACTTGAGTGCCTAAATTTACATATTTAGACACCTGAATAAAGTAGCCTGATTTTCAGAGGTGCTGTGCACCTCCAGCTTCCAATGACTTCAGAGAGAATGTGGGTGCTCAGCACCTTTGAAAACCAGGCCACTTATTCAGGTACCAAACTATGTGCTGAGGTGTCAACATTTAGGCATGTAAGTTTGGTTAGGGAAACAGGATCTGCAGCAGAACTAGTCTCCAGCAACTTAATGAACGCAGCTGGCCTGTAGCAGGCTGCCTGATTTGCTACACTGCCTGGCTGGTTAGAAAGGTCAGCAGACTGGCTCTTAAAACCCGCTGCTCACAGCATTTGCCCATAGCTGCAATAGTTCCTATGCTTGCTTGTTCCCAGCCTGGCCCATTCCAGGTAACAGTTCTGACCCTCATCTCTGCTTCCTGACCTTCCTCTCTGGCTCTGACCATGATTCTGACCCAGGCTCTGATTCCTGGCTGCCAGCTCCTGCTCTGACCATGTCCTGGGCATTGATAGTTGGCTTTGGATTTTAAGAAGCCTTATTTGGGAGAGTATTACATATTAACCAATCTGATGCCTTATTTTGTTAATAGGGTATTGATGGCAAAATACTCAAATTAGATAAATAACTTGGCTCAGTAATAGATGATGGTGTTGTACGAATCTGTTATTAACCAATTTACATTGCAGAGACTATAGAGGACATGGTATGCATGAGGTATGGATATTTGAAGACTGTACTAAACTGTGAGGCTATATCAATATCAAAAGGCAGAGAGTGCATTTAAGGAAACTGGAAAAATAATATCGTGGGCTATGATGTGGGTTAAGCAAAATAGCACAGAAAAAAGTCATGAAATGAGGACTGGGTTGAACATGGCAAATGGTATTGTGGCTGCACTGCTGGGGGAATAAAAATATTGGGAGAGAATAAGAGACAGAAACTTAAAACTATCAGCTCAATCTCTGCAGGAGTTAGGAAAACAAAAAAGATCTATAAATAGAGGAGATCATTATGGCACTGCTCAAAAGGCTATTGAGCACAATATTTGGCACTATATTAAAGCAAGGATTGAAAGAATTAGGAAATGCACAGAAAAGGGCAACCAGAAAAATAACAGGATTCTAGAGACTACAGTAATGAAGAGAGATTAAAAAAATTAGGATACTATATTCATTAATAAATATGAACACAAGAAGGGTAATAGCCAAGGTGTACAAAAGTCAGAGAAGGAGAATGGAACAAAACTACCAGGCTTAAAATCGAGAGCACATGAAGTGAAGCTAAAAGGAAGGGTTTGGTGTTAGTGAAAATAGAGACGCGTCTTTTATGCACAGAGATATTAATTTGTGGATCTGACCATCAAGGGGAGAAGTAAAATTGGCAACCCTGAAAATAATCTAGAGGAGATGAGTACCCAAAGAGAACAAGCATCATGTGGTCCACTGCCAGACAGATATGTAGAGAGGCCCTTATGGACCCTGTAGCTCTATCAATCCTGAAATATTACACTAATGTAACTATTGTAACAATAGACCATTCTGACCAAAAGAGTTTTTTCCAACAGCCAGCCTTTGTTACCCTTAGATACGTGGAGTAATAGCTTACTTCTCAAATGGTCCCATTGATTTAAATGGATCTACTCCAGGAAGAAGTACTATTCCACATGAGCAGTGGTAGCAGAATCTATTCCTTTAAATGAAGATAAGATGCAACAAGTGGCTGTAACAAAAGAAGTGGAGAAAATATGGGAAGGAGAATGGGAATACATTATTTGCACCATTTGCTGTGTCACTCAAAGGTTGTTTGAATGTTTTCAATAGCTGTAAAATTTCTATCAAACAAAGGAAACAAGATTGATATCAGTAATCCCTACCAGACACAATTTGTAATGTTAAAAATAAATCATGGAATCCAAGGAAAACAGTAATATTTTGCATATCGTTTGCAGTATGCATATAAAGCATACCATAATACAATTCACAAACATTAACTAATTCTCACAGTATTCTTAGAGTGACTTTCCCCACAGGAGGGGGAGAAAGTGAGTCAAAGAGGCAAGTGACTTGCTAAGTGTAACTGAGCGAGTTAGTGTCAGAGATAAGATTACAATGTGAGTGCTCAGTCCTATGTTTAAATCCACTAGGCAATCCTTCCCATTTAACAGAAACAGCCATAGGAGAAAACTAGTACTAGCTGCTAAAAAATGCCAGCTGTTTGATTTTTTTTCTTTTATAGACTACTAAACTGCACTCACTCAAACAAAGGATTAGGAATGCTCACAATTTCATTTTGCTAGAGTTTTGGAAATGGGTTTTTATATTATAAAAGAAAATATTTGAAATCTGAAAACAATATATTTTGAGCCATTTTCAATTTAAAAAGAGTCAAATCCATTAAATGAAAATGAATTATCCAAAGAGTGTTCCTTTTGTACAACTCCAAATAGATGCTGAACCACCACCATGGTACCACTATGTGTTACAATAACTCCTCTGGTAAGGGAATACTCAATGAAAAACACAGGTTTTTACTCTTTGCTCACAGCGTGGGTTGTGTGTGTGGTGGGTTTTTGTTTGTTTGTCAGTTATTGTCAATAGGTTTTAAAAAATACACTGGGTTGTGCAATAGCTAGCACTGCAGAATGTGGACTTCATCACATAGTGGAGATTTATAACTCTGTAAAGTGAACAGATCATGCAACTTTGCTGCTGCTTTAGGCAGACAGTTAAGGTAATTGCCCATTTTAGGAATTCTCAGGTTCATTGCACACTAGAAAGAGGATGCAAGTTATTTCCTTGTTCCTTCATTTGCTGACATTAGCTTTATGCCACTAGCAATGGATCTATTTTGTACTGCACCGCTCTCTACAACTTTGTTTACATGGCACAAAATGTAATTAGTTTACTACCCAGACATTTGAACCAAGTTCTAAATGTTCTGGAGAAAAAATAACTATACCACACTTGCTCACAAGTTATTCACAGAGGGAGGCAAATTAAGCAACTGTATATGCCATTTACAGCCTGCTTAAAAGATGGGTGTTCTTCACCAAGTTTTTGGTGCCCTAAGTGAGACAAATTTATAGGGGTACAGATACATTCAGAAATGGGAGATTTTAGAGGAATGCTTGTTAACAAAAAGCTTTTGACTTCTCATTGAAGTAAAGATGCCAGCAAAAGTTAAAACAGCCTTTGCTGTACTGGTAAGCAGAGGTGTTAGTGTCTTTTATGTACATACAAGTAACAGAGGATCCAAACTCTACCTCTCTCTGATTAAAAGCACAGGCATGAAGGCAGCAACAGTGTGCAGAGAGGCCCTTAATTAGCTTACCTGTTCATGAAAAGTGCCAAGTGCTCTAACTCAAAATCCTCTATCCACAGAATAGATACAACAAAGCCCATGATAAAGGAGGCTTCCCCATCCAACCTTAACTTGAGGGGGTCACCATGAGCAGTGAAAGAGTAGGTCATTTTCGAACATTGCCCATTCAGTCCTTAGCCTCTGCACGGAGATTGCCAACAGTAATGTCAATTATGGTGGTTGATCTTTTTGCAATATGGCTCTTTAAAATTTAAGCAGACAAAATTTAGCAGTGGCTTTTTTAAGGAAGGGAGACAATTCACAGCATGTGTATCTATGAGTGACCCTTCTGCATAGGTGATTCATGTATCTAGTTGTTTAAAGTGCCCTAAGGCCAGTCTAACAATTTACTGACTGTTAGTACACACTTTGTGTCTTTCCTCTCTGGATGGAAGGTTGTGGTAGCTAGCTCCTCTTGCAATGCTAAGACTTCACTTGTCCTTACAACAGGGAGGTACAGCACAGACTATGATTTTGAGATTAAATTCCTTGTCTACTACAGTCTTAAACCACAAGGCACTTAAAATTATATCTTGGCCTAATAAAATCATTTGATATAGTTCAGATGAATTACACCATATTAAACACTCTTGAGGTACAAGTCTTGCTATGTTTAAACAAAGCAGCTACAATTTAAATATACAATATAACATATCAACATACTTATACACTGATGCTTCTGAAATGCATTTTAAAAGTCTCAAATTTGGGAGCTGATTCTATTAGCCAACTGAGTATATAAAACTGAACTATTTATAATGCAAGAGTTCAGGCTGACCTGATGGCTTGTTGTTATATTGAACTACCATGTCATAAATGTAGGTTTTTATCTCATATCAGTGGAAGCTGAGTACATCACATATGTGATACCAACAATTTCCTTGGAGATAAGTGGCTAGATCCACCATTGGACAATTGTACCAACAGCACATAAGTGAAGATGCTGACAAGGACTTTCTCCTAGCAGGTAAAGTGGAGGCTAAAATAGATTTCTGCCTTTCTAGGGAACAAATGCAAGCCCATCAGGGAGCTCTGACACCATAAGGCAGAAGGTTAAAGTGTTAGGAATATGGGGGGATGAAGAAAATACTCCCAAGTAAGTAAAGTAGCACCTTGATTTTATTCCAAAGCTCTGAAACCTTTTTCTTTGATCCTTTTTACCAGTATCATGATTCCTTTGGCTCAAATTATCACTCACCATGCTTTAAATTACTGTTATAGAGATGACACAGAAATCTACTATGTTCATTTTGTTTCTAGTGCTTTGCACTCACGACTTCACAAAATGCTGTTCAGAGCCAGGCTTGGATGTCTGTGAATCATCTCTGCTTGCACCAAAATAAAACCTGACTTTTTGCAATCTGTACTCCAGAGGTTTTTTTTCTGGTCAGTTTGGGGAAGTACCAGATTAATAGATCTAGAGAATGAAAGTCCATCTTTATTCACAGAATAAGAACTGCCAGGGCAGCACCCTGCAGGCTTCCTAAAATGAAGAGAGCAATGTGCCTCAACTGTGTTCTGGAGGAATGACATATAGTAGTGAGAAGGTAGTTCAGTCTCCATATCATTCAATGCTTGTTAAGACTAATGGTCTGGAGACTTAATACAATGACCCAATACTCTTATTTGCATATTTGAGCATGCACTGCTTTATTTACATAAGTAATCACAAATGTCCCAATTAACAACTCTTAAACCTGACAAAGCTGTAGTATGAATCGAGCTTTTGGAACATGGAAATTGCTATGTCCAGGTAACTCTAGCAACTCCTTCAGGCTGTGGCCCTGGTGCTTCTTGTTCTGAAACTGGTGTTTGGGTTGCTAGTCCTTTGTGTTGGCTGCTGCTTGCCCTAGGCTAGGAAGAAGATTTGACTGCTTCCACCAGCTAATGGATGTCCTGACTGGGCTGCCGGCTCATGACCTAACTCAGGCTGCTCCTTGCTACTTACTTCTTGGGTGGGAAGATTCCGGCTGCTGCTCCCTGGCTTAAGAGGCTTGGCCCCGGCTAGAGCTACCCTGTGGTTCCACAGCTACAGCCACAGGTGAGCTGTGGGACTGTACTTTAGGCCAATGTTTCCCAAATGGTAGGTGCATAAGGTTTCAGCACCACTCAGGTTTGGCCCGACCACTCCTCTGTCACAACGGAAGGAAGGCAGGCCAAACCTGAATGGTGCTGCGACCCCATGCATCAGAGTCCAAGTCCCCAAGTGGGGAGCTGGGTCCAGCCGCATGGGACAGGAGCTGTGGCTGCTGGGTGAATGTGGGAAGGCTTACTCTCTAAATCTCTCTCCTCAAGGCTTCCTCAGCAAACAAGGAGTTTGAGCTGGAGAGGGCAGGTGGCGTGGGCGTGGGAGCAGAGCCTGACTTCTTGTAGCCTGTTTTCCACCCCTTTTTAAAGGAGCAAAGGCCTCACACTATGGGGGTGTTTCAGGATCCTACCACAGTTCTTTAGCCACCAGAGAGGGCAGGCCTGGGAGTACAAGAGCAGGGGGCTGGGAAGAGCAAAGTTGGGGATTTGGGAGTGGGCTGGAGAGAGGAGAGGGGACTGGGGAAGAGTGCTAGCAGTGTGGAAAACACACAGTTTTGTTTGTGTTTTTCTTTCTTGTTTGAATTTTTTTAAAAAAGTAGTTTCTCTCTATATCTATAATGGTGGGTCCCCAAAAGAGATGAGATAAGCAGTTGGTGGGCAGCTTTTGTAAAAAGTTTGGGAAGCCCTGCTCTAAGCTATGTCTCTCTGGTTAGATTGCTCTAATCAGAGCGATCCTATTTAGAGCACCCTGAACCATAGTGATACAGCCTAGAGCGTCTGCTCAGCCTTCCAAATCAGGCTATTTAAGCCCCTGCTCTGAAGAAGTTCAGACAGCAACTGGAGCAGGAGCCTCCCAGCCAAATCAAGAGACTTACCAGATCTAATACCAGGCTAGACTACCAATAAGGAATCAAGCTATGGTGTGGGTTGAGATATGAGCAGGATCAACTCACTTCACGCAGGACTTTATATGGACTTATTAAGCAAGCTTTTAGTAACAGCCAACCTAGGCTGGCCTTGAATCAACAACCTAGAAATCATAGGCTCCAGATTCAGTTATTACTTTTAATCATGTATATAGCTACTTTGTGAGGCAGAAGCAGTGGTGCTCTCTTTAGCTCCACTCACAAATCAAGCTCCTACTTCAAAATCCAAAATAAGATGCCTGTGATGGATTTGGAGCCAAAATCTGATTATTGTCATAAAAGTCATCCCAAAAAAATTGGTGCTGCAGAATTCCAAATCAACTAAATTTGCTAATGTCCCCTGTATTGGGATGTCCACCCACACAGGAATGGAAAGCGTTAATGGAGGCCAGATGGGCCAATTAATCTAATAGACAGAATGCTGACAGAGAAGAGCCCTAATTACAGAACAGGCTCACTGTGCAAGCCCCACCTGTTCGGCACAAAAGCCAGGTAGCCGGCTGCAAATAGTGGGTTGCAGTGGCTGGGAAAAAGCAGACAATCCCAGGAGAAGATGACTTGGTGGAGGCTGCAGTCATTCCCTGAGAAGAGGAAGGAGGCTTTGGGAACTGGTAGCCCTAGGAAGAAAAGGGGAACTAGTAGTAGGAAGCAGCCTAGGGAGAGAACCAGGAGAAGAGGGAGGGCCTGTGTTTCCCTACCAACCACTGGGCGAGTGGCACTGGGGCAGTGAGCAGGAAGACTGCCTAGGACTATTGAGAAGATACACCCATCCATGGAAGAAGCAACTTCAAGTGACCTAGCCGGAAGGCTGAGTCACAGGGAGGACGTTGTGGTTCCTGAGACAGAGAGAGTGGCCTGAGGCCCATCAGAGAATTGGAATGACCGCATGGGAACTATAAAAGAGGGCATCGCCTGAAAGAGCTAATCCCAAGAGCAACAAGCAGGAGATACCTCAAGTGGTGACAGATGTACCCTCTGACACCCCCTTAGTAATCTTGCTCAGGCCAAAAATGCAATGCAGCCTAGAGTCTCAGTGGGTATGACTACACTGCAGCTGGGAATGTGCTGCCCAGCATTGATAGACAGATACATGCTAGATCTGATCAAGCTACCATGTTGAAACTAGCAGGGGAGCACAGGCACCAGTTCAGGTTAGCTACCTGAGTACATACCCAGGCAGCTTGGGCAGGTTTGTATTCAGGCAGCTAACCCGGGCTACCCTGGATAAATTGCTTTTTTTAGCCTGCTAGCTTGAGCCCCACTAGCGTGTCTGTCTACCCACACTGGGGAAGCGCACTCCCATTGTGTCAGTAGCACGATGAGTGGGATGAGACAGAAGGGAGGATTTCTGTGATTGATGCATAGCATGCCTATCAGTCAGAGAGAGAGTGTTAAAGACATACAGTGATAATGAATTCCTTAGTGCAATACTCATTAATTTAGATACATGAAATTTGGTGGCTTAGATCTTTCACTATATGCTGAAGTAAAGTAATTAAAAAGATAAGTGAAGAGTCTGACTCTTGGGCAATCGATCCCCACAACGTAGGCCCACGGGTGCGAATGGGAGTTGTGTGGGATTCAAAAGCAGAATACGCCATGTAAATCCAAAACGTGAGCTGGAGAGGAGGATGTTGCCCTTATTCTGGAAAAAAGAAACAAAGTCTTGCTAAGCAACCCTGCTAGCTATATACCTCAATCTCAGCTAAGTCCATATAAAGCAGAATTAAATGTTAAATTTCATAAACCGACTTAATGGCTGAAAGCCTTTATAATGAGCGTAAAACACATTGTGACTGCATACCAACTCTCACCTAAGAGAGTGACTTACGAATTTAACCTCCCAACACCCTTCTGAGGTAGACATGGGAGATACAGTGACCACTAACCAAGAGACTGAAAATGTGTATTTATTTGTAAATGCAAAGCCTCCATATATACAATATTCTGCCAGGGAGAAACCCACTCCTTATCACACAAAGCCAGAGCTGCAGAGAAATAGGTGAGGGTGAGAAGGTGGAATTCACACATGCCCATCTTTGGACAGGGCACAATGCAGTCTTTCTTCAGCCACTAAATCTGTCCTATGGGCTGGCAAAGCAGCTGCATCGGGGTATGCATTCACTAGAGCATGGATCTAGTAGCCCCTGTCCATAGCCAGATTCTATGGAGTTCATGGAGAAACCACAATTGTAGTCCACGTCCCATGACCTTATCCTCCTGCACCAGCCACCTGAGTAGTCTGGGACATCAATCCATATAAATATCATTGACTGCAGTGAAACTATTCCAATATTTTGAGTTAAATATGTGCTTAAGTGACCTGCTGCATCAGGTCCTGGATGCACAGAGGAGAGCATGCTGTAACTTGCTACGATATGTGCAGTATGCACACTGTCCATGTGTGCCATGAAGTTCCTGGAGTCACTATCCCATCTGGAGAAAAATATCTGCTGATTTTGCTCCACCCCCAGTAGTGTGGGATCCCTACCACTCCCAATATTGGCCAGTGCTTTAAAGACTAATCTGGCTTTGTCATAACTTTACTGTAAATTACAGGTAGGCTTGGCAGAATTCTATTTTTTAAAATAATTTCAACAGTTAACTGATTATTTTAAATCATTTTTTCCCAATTTTTATCAATTTAAATTTTCACAGTTTCACAAAATTATGGGTTAAACTTTTTATTTTTTAAGCATTCACAGTTGTGGGAAATTGTAGGGGCAATGTTTATTTAATGACAAATACTGAGATTAAAAAAGTTAAATCTGTAATTTAAAACAAACATAAACATAGCAAATATCCTTAAATCAAACTGTATTCAGTTCTCAAGCAGCACCTTTTTCTGCCACTTTGCCTATCTGTACATTTCAATCATCATCAATGGAAACCACTTTTCATCAGTTTGTGTATAATGGTGAAATTGACATTTACTGATAAAAATCTAATCCTTCCAAGCCTAATTATAGCACTGAAGCTATTAAGATAGAATAATGCAGTGTTTTAGGTAAGATATATTCTGTTTTCACTTTTTTTTTTGTTTTATCATCAGTTAGTTGTTAGTCCCCACATTTTCAAATATTTCAATGTGCTGCTCAGTCCTCTGACTCCTTAGTCAGATTTATTACCTATTCAAAAAGCATATATTTTTATTTTAAAAATCAGTTTTGTCCAGCATATTAGCATAATTAAAGATACAGCCTAAAAAAATGGAACAGGTAAGAATCTGATATCACCCATAGCATCTTTCATTGTAGGATCCCTGTACTTTGCCTAAACAGTACAGAAATCAACAAATGGCATTGGTGAGAAGTCAGAAAGCATCTGGAAGAAAAGTTATTTTCCACATCATGAGTTGATGTTACTCCCATCATGGCATCTGAGGAGTGCCATAAACAATATCTTCAGACTGTCACTAGAACGGATATATTTTGTTCCCTTCCCCTTTGTTATCCGCAACTTTGTCAGTAGAATGGACAAACTTTTCACTACTATCTGTTTCGACTACAGATTTTATCAACGGTATGAGTTATCACTGTATCTCAATGCTTGATATGTTCTCATTCCTAGAGTCAGATCTTCCCCTTGTGACACATTTTTAATAAAAGCAGCAAATACTAAAGAACTAGAGTTGGTGGGGGTTGGGCATGTCAATCTCTGAGCACAGAGAGGATTATAAAACCCTCTTTTTCTCTGTGTATTTTCCAAGCCTACTGTGAAAGCGGCTAGTACAGTATGCTCATGAGTATTTTGTATTTTATAAGTCACTTTTCATGCCAGACTTCATGTTTGCAAAATGCACTGATACTGTAGGGTGATCGTTAAAGTACTCTGCTGGATCTAAATATACAATCCCATTAACAAATGACATGGAATGGAAATGGGATTTATAAGTCTGTCTCCCATGTTCTATTTTGAAAATGGAGCCCTATGCATTTTAATATAGGGGTTAAACTGAATAATAGTAATTTACATTTATATTGCACCTTTCATCCGGTTGGACTGTTGAACACTTCCAATTATATGCACATAATGCCACTCAAATGCAGCCATATCTGTGGCTGAAGGGTGGCAAGCAAATGACATAGTGAATACTGCACAACAGTGGAAGAGACAGGACCCTTATGATCCAGGATACTAGCGTAAACCTCTGAATTCAGAAAAAATACCATGGGATTTTCATGTCTACACAGAACAGACAAAACTTTGTTTTTTAAAGTAACTTCCAAAAGTCCTACACACACAATGAACTCAGTCTCCCTTAGATGGATGAATGGCAGGGTCAGCTCTGCAGAGAGATGAAATATTTCAACTCAAGTTTTAGGTCACTAAATCACCTCTTCTGGATGCCTTTAAACATAGTAACATTTATGACTTGGTAATATAACTCTTGAGGGGAGGGGAAAGTGGAATTTAATCCAATATCAAATAGGAACCTTTGCAAATTAAAAGCAATCAGTCTGATTTCCACTCTGTCTTGCAAGGCTAACCAGATCCAATATTACTAGTATGCCTGACATCATATGATTAGTCTCATTGAGAGAACCACAGTTTACATACTGAAAGCTTATGGTATGAAACTGTAAATAAGAATAATTTGTACACCTGCTTTTCTGGGAAACAATGCAAAGATGCTGCTTTAGGCATGGGGGAAGTGGTAAAGTGAAGCCCTGGTTGGAAAAGGAGATGTCTTTTTTGGAACAGTGTTGTTCCTGTGAAAAGAAACAGTAAAGTAGCACTCTTACTCTCTACTCTTTCTATTGATAATATGGATTAATTCAGCAGAAATTCACTTTTGTCTATGGAACTTCCAAGGTTTTCCTGTGCTCTGCTGCTGTCAGTCCTGACTCTTTAGGGGAAATCCCCTACATTCAGAGGTCATAGGCAATCCAGGCCCACTACTTCTTTAGACAGCAATTTTAATATTCTTGGGCCCAGAATTCAAAAAAGCTCAGTTACAGTCTAGGCAACTAAATGAGATGAGGCAGAGTATTTTGGAAAATCCTGCCATGTATAATAGGAGCTGCTGGGTCATGAGCATTTTTGGAAAATCTGGCCAATGGCTCATAATCATTAGAAGGGACCCACTGTAAATGCCCTAACATGGGGGGGAGGAGGGAGAGAAGAGAGTTCTTTTCCAGCTGACTTGATGTCATGGTGAGTGTGGGGGAATTTAAACGGGATCATGGGCTACAGTTTTCTGTTGAGTCCTCCCTTAGTTGACCCAGGTGTGTTCCTACAATCAGCCAGGGAAAGTTTATATTGGAGCTGCTTGCCATTTCTTACCCAACTACCTTAAAAAAAAAGTAGTGGCTAATAATCTGTCATAAAAATTGGTTGCTAAATAAAATTAGGAGTTAGCATGTCAAAGGAAGAACTAGAATTGGACCAAAAAAAAAGGCTGAAGAAGAGATCTAATGAAAGTGACCATTACGCAACACTTTCATCCTTCTCCCTTAAGCTATTTTTTTAAATTTTGCATCATTTTATAATATAAATGGATATATTGTGCTCTAGCCATCCAAACTCTACTTCCCTCCCCTACCCTCACCGTCATGTGTGACAGACACCCCATTCTAGAGCTGAAATATCTCTTGCTTGCAGTACCACAGGCAGATGTATTTTTAAGAAGAACAGAGACTGGTGTGAGCTGCATGAGAAAGGAGAGCTTCTATGCATGAATTCTTCACCACCTGATCAGCTCTACAACTTACATTCCTGGAGGTGTCTGTTTCTGGCTTTGTTGAGTTACAGACTTTGGTGACAGATTGACCTTTTGTCTGAATAGGATGGCTTGCTAGGAGCCAGGATCAATGACTTTATGGAATTGGTATAGTCCAGAAAGTGACAGACATTTCTTTCCAGCTTAGATCCTTCAGTACTCTTTATCCAGGGATGTTAGAAATTACAGTACATTAGCCCTTGTGAGGTATTCAACCTTGTTTTAACTGTCTGGAAGTACATTGTAAAACATTTAAGAAAGCAAATGTATGTACTTTATAGAATACTGTCATAAACAGATAAGTAAGAGTTAATAGAACAGAAGTACTTCATATCTCTTTTGCCTGTAAAGGGTTAACAAGATCAGTGAGCCAGGCTGTCACCTGACCAGAGGACCAATCAGGGGACAGGATACTTTCAAATCTTGAGGGAGGGAAGTTTTTGTGTGTGCTGTTAGAATTTGGTTGTTGTTCTCCCTGGGTACTGAGAGTGACCAGATGTGCAACCAGGTTTCTCTCCAATCTCTCTGATACAGTCTCTTATATGTCCAGAATAGTAAGTACTAGGTAGATAAAGCAAGTTAAGCTTATGTTTGTTTTCTTTATTTGCAAATGTGTATTTGGCTGGAAGGAGTTCAAATTTGTATTTTGCTGAAAGATTTTAATTTGTACTTGTATACTTAGGCTGGGAGGGTATTCCCAGTGTCTATAGCTGAAAGACCCTGTAGCATATTCCATCTTAAATTTACAAAGATAATTTTTACTGTTTTCTCTTTCTTTAATTAAAAGCTTTTCTTGTTTAAGAACCTGATTTTTTTTTATTCTGGTGAGACCCCAGGGGACTGGGTCTGGATCCACCAGGGAATTGGTGGAGAGAAAGGAGGGAAGGAGGAGAGAAAGGTTAATTTTCTCTCTGTGTTAGGATTACTTTCTCTCTCAGGGAGAGTCTGGGAGGGGGAGTGAGAAGGAGGGGGGAAGACGAATTTTCCTCTCTGTTTTAAGATTCAAGAATCACAGTGATCTTCCAGAGTAATCCAGGGAGAGGAAGTCTGGGAGAGGCAACAGTGAGGGAAAGGGTTTACTTTCCTTGTGTTAAGATCCAGAGGGTCTGGGTCTTGGGGGGTCCCCAGGCAAGGTTTTGGGGGGATCAGAGTGGACCAGGCACTGGAATTCCTGGCTGGTGGCAGCGCTACAAGTACTAAGCTGGTAATTGAGCTTAGAGGAATTCATGCTGGTACCCCATCTTTTGGATGCTAAGGTTCAGAATGGGGAATTATACCATGACAAATACATTTTGGGGGATTCTGCAATGTAACATTTTAATACCTTTTTCACATTTAATTGAGTGGATCACTGTCTGATGCTTTCCTGCGTACATACATACTGAAGTGAAATTTAGATTTTTTTTCATTAATCATGGGGATACTGAAAAAGGTTCAGAGGAGCCACCAAAATTTCAGGTGCCTTATCCAGATGTGTTTTAACTATTTTGGCCAAAGTGGGTTTTTTGGGAGATGAAGAAATCAGCCTGAAGTCAGTATTTATTCTGGGAAATAAATAGCATTTTTAGGAAAGGAGAAATTTAAACTAATTCTAGTCATGAAAAAGGCAAACCTATGTCCACATCAATTATACAGACAATAAACCAGACAAATCTGTTCAAAAGTGATTTCATCAGAGACAGGTCCCTAACTTTTTGAAGGAGTCTTAAAACACAGCAGATACTCAGATAAAGCCTAAATATGAAGCATTCAACCATTTTCACTTACTTTATCAAATTTAAAAGAAAAAACCCACCAGGAAACACTACTTTGTTGGATAGTTCAATTAACACTATCAGAAATAAACTTATACCTATCAAAAGGACTACTGAACACCAGCAATCACTTCCAATAGTCTTCCATTATCAATTGAGAAGTTCATATCCATATTTTCATTTTCCATTTCTAATCAGGGCTCCAAAGATATAAATGTGATTAGACACTAGCTCCCGCTATCATGAGAGATGAACGATTGCTGCAGAAAGACCCAGTTTCTGCATCATCTTTTTAAACTCTATGAAGTTCATTCTACTCTATAAACGGCAGGTATATGAACTGGGCAGATGTCAACTTAAAAATCTTTTTATTCTAATCATGAGACAAATCTAGCACTTTTAAGAGCTTTGGTCTAAATATCCTTCCACTTACCTACCACCACCATATTTCTAGTAGACATTACTTTCTTTCTGAAGACATTGGGTTAATGTGCATCATATATCTAAGGGAAACATTGGCTGATAAGAAGAGCAGAGGGTACAGTTCTGAGGAACAGAATGGTCCAGAGGAAGTGGTGAAGTCATTTGACAGAAGGGGTTGAAGAAAAACTGGAATGACAGAAATATTATACTAAGGATTGAGAGCCCAGTTGGCAATGTGCTTCTAAGATCCAGTGAGGGGGCAGGGAGCAGGAAGGAGGGAAATTTGTTCAATATTTTCATTAGATCACTGTTTCAGAAAGGATGTTGCAGCTGAACAGATTAGCCTGAATTTGTGTCAAGCTAGTAATGCCAACGTGATGTGCCTGTAGGAGCTTTTCTTGATTTTTATTACTTTCTTCATTCACATACTGGGCCCAATTTCCCTCTCCTGCCATTGAGAATCAGGACTACTTCTTTGAAGTCAGTGGAGTTACTCCAGGCTTATGCTAATATAAAAGCAAGGAGAGAATTTGGTCAATTTCTCCCAGTTTTAATGTCATTATTTTTTAGCACGGCATGGATCTTATAGTCTACTACAAAGAGGGTTAGTTCTCCTCCATGTTTGTCTACCTCAACCCATTCAACAAAAACTTCAGACTTTTTTGAAGCCAAAATGGGGTACAGTTTTCAATGAGTTCAGATTTAACAAAAGGACTTAAATAGTCATTCTATTAATCACTCAATTTTAATTAGAAAACATCTACAAACATCACCAATTCTTTTCCCTTCAACCTGCTGCTTTTGGGAGTGAGTTTTGTTTTGGTTTGATTCATATTTACTGGTTTTGGTCACTAACAACATGGGGGGGGGGAGCAAACCTTATGGTTGCTCATGAATGTGTACTGAACTAGAAGTGCTATTACCCCCTTGGCTCCCTACTCAAACAAATATAGAATAGTCACAAAAACTATACCCACCTGTCATAAAAATACAGTCAAGGGTAGCATAAAATCCCTCTTTACCCTGTAAAGGGTTAATTCCTCTTTTACCTGTAAAGGGTTAAGAAGCTCAGATAACCTGGTTGGCATCTGACCAAATGGACCAATAAGGGGAGAAGATACTTTCAAATCTGTGGGGGGAGGTTTTTGTTTGAGTCTTTGTTTTGTTCTCTTCCGTTCAGAAAGGAACCAGGGCAAGAAAAATACATCTCCTTAAGCATATCTGGACTAAGCATCTAGTATTGCAGAAATAGTAAGTAATAGCAAAGAAATGCGTTAGATTATATATTTTAGCTTCTGAATTGTCCCTGTGCTAAGAGGGAGGTTTATCCCTGCTTTTGTAACTTTAAAATTTTGCCTAGAGGGGAAATCCTCTGAGTTTTTGAATCTTTTGTTATTCTGTAAAGTACTTACCATCCTGATTTTACAGAGGTGATTCTTTTACTTTTTCTTTCTTTATTATAAAGTCTGGGGTTTTTTTAGAATCTGATTGGGTTTTAGTGTCCTAAAACCCAAGGGTGTGGTCGGTGCTCACCTTGTTACCTATCTGGTTGGTAGAGTATTCTCAAGCCTCCCCAGGAAAGGGGATGAATGGCTTGGGGGGATATTTTGGGGAAACAGGAACTCCAAGTGCACCTTTTCCTGAATCTTTGTTTAACTCACTTAGTGGTGGCAGAATACTTTTCAAGGACAAAGTGGAATATGTGCCTTGGGAAAATTTTTAACCTAAGCTGGTAAAAATAAGCTTAGGGGGTCTTTCATGCGGGGTTCCACATCTGTACCCTAAAGGTTAGAGTGGGGAAGGAACCCGACACCACCCGAGTGCTGGCTGGCTTGATAGTCAGTGAACTAGGAGCAGCCCTCCTTTGCCTGGCACAAATGGCACTCAGCCTACATATGAGTGAGCAGTACACATTTATTTGGAACTCACACACATTCGATCAGAAAACAAAATATACATCATTTTGGCACACACAGCCTGTGAACTTGTAGTGAACTGGAAGTGCCAAATATCTTTTACTGTACCTCTTTCTCTGGAGAGACCCCCCAAGAAGCACTAACCCAATTCTTCACTTCATTACACCAGTTTTAAGCAGGGGCAATTCCACTGCTGTTAGTGGAATTACACCTACAAAAAACACTAGTGTAATGGAGTGGAGAATTGGCTCCAGATTTTTGCTGTTGAAAGTGAAAAAATAAGGGTACCTTGCCTGCATCCACCAAGAAGAAAAATATCCCTCTGTGCGGAGAACAGGGGAAGGAGGTTTATGTGCATTAGTGGTTGCAGGTTTGGGCTTCCCATGAGTTTCCTTTCAGCACTATTGACATATAGCTGCAAGCTCTCACTCCCTAGTTTTTACATTTTTATGATTTGATTAATGTATTCAGTTTCCTTTCCCTGGCTCCTTTTCAGGCTAAGAAACCCTGCTGCTAACATGTATGGTGAGTTTACAATTCCCACCAATGGCAATTGATGCCCAAAACAAATGGGGTGGGGCTGGCAATTAGACACTACCTCCCCTCACATATCTACCCCCAAACAATTACTTCTGATCACTACACCCCAAGTCAGCTCAGACCACTTAATTATGATCAACCAACTAAACAATTTGGGACTTTTCCTCCTCTCTCAGTACAGGGGGTCCCCTGTATACATTGGGGTTGCATTCTTGAAAAGGGCAATGGATACCAAAACTGATACCCAAAGGAAATATTGGAATAAGGGAGGGGATGCATTCACAACTTCACCACACTTGCCTATGACAATGCTCTTTTCACCTAAACAGTGTACCTCAGTAGTGTTTACAACAACTCATTGAATAAAATAATGTAGAACCCTAACACCGTTCAAACACATAAAACATTTTACTACAGTAAATACAGTACAGTAATACAGTATAAAACTGTGTCAATCATGCTAAACTTGGGTAGGCATGGCGGCTGGGTTTTCCGTGTCTCACGTTTTGGTTGCAAAAGTCTTAAAAAAGGATTTTATCAACATCTGCTTTCCTGCATGAATCTTTGTATGATAGATCTCCCCATACGAGCCACTGCATCATTGAGAGCCCTGGAGACTTTGGCAGACCGTTCACAAAAAGGAACACCACTCTTATGGTTTCCATCACCTCATCCAACAATCCAAAGAAATGGGAGAGATTCTTTGTGATCAGACTCCTGACTTTTTGCCCTATGTTATCATCATCCTTGTTTTCTTCGGCTATCTGTTGTTGATCCAGCTCAATCCATTCCTCATTTGTCAGTTGCTCAGCGTGAGACTCCAACAACTCCTGTACATCCTCCTCCTCCATCTCCTCAACGCCAACATGCTTCGCCAACTTGACAGTTTCTTGCTCAAGAGCAGGAACAGCATCGAATCCCATGAAGCTGTGGGCAGCATCTGGCCATGCACGGTACCAAACACTGTTCATACATTGTGAAGTGACCTCTTCCCATGACGCATCAATATTTTCCATGCCATTCAAGATGTACACAAATATATTCTATAAACCCTTTCATGGTCTTAACTGCTTCTGTTCCTACTGGGTTGAGTCTCTTTCTGGTTCCTCCCTGCAGTTTTTCCCCTGATTCGAGTGTCCCCATAGTGTGTGTAGGAGAAGGTTTACTCTGAATAGTTCTGGGTACAGAGATAGCACTGTGAGGAGGTAGCCCAACTGGGCCCCATTTTAACCCCCTCCTCACAGGGCAGCAGTCCCTGCTCTGGCTGCTTCGGCAATTGCATGGAATCTCTAACTGGTTCTTCCCAGCAGTTTTTCTCCAGTTACCTCTGGAACTCTCTGCCACAAGATATTATGATCCTGTGATCTTTAGGGTTAAAGTATTAGTTGTATGTGATAATTAAGAATGCAATCAACACTTACAAACACTAGGATTATTTATTATTGTATTTTTCAAGCACCCAAAATGTGGTCTTCTAGAATAAAAGTTTGAGGGCTACTAATATTCAGCCATAGGCCAATTATGAACTTCCAGGAGTTGGGTATAAACTTTACCCGTGTATGTATTATTTCAAAATTGTCCATTATGGAAGTTTTATGCCTGTTACTAAAGAATCTCGGGATGGCCTAGGTATCGCCATACTTAAAAACTTAGTTTAGATGCCATTGTTTGAGGCTAGTTGGTGGGCCATTGATCTAATTTATTATAACAAATCCTATGTTTTTGGTTTGGTTTTACAAAGCAAAAACTAAGATGACAAAGCTTTGCAAAACTACACACAATATACAGCCACCTAGGCCTATCTCTAGACATAAGAAACAAATTGTATCACCTCTTTTGTTCTATATTATATCCCTCTTCCAATGCAACCTATTACATTTTCTTGGCTGCTGTTTTGCACAGAAGAAACTTTGAATATAGGAAGTCCACATCAGCAATGTCTCTTCACCACAATAAACGATACTTTGGTTCTTATCATGGTAGCTTCAGAAAGACCAATGATGGGAAGAATTATATAATATGTATGGATCCTAAACTACCAAGCAGCAGACCCCGATCTGACTGGTAATCCTCTAGCTCTGCTTGGTCTACTTGTATTCGGGAAAGCTGGAAGCGGGATAGGGAAAGTTGGATTTGTTGTGTAGAGTAGATCCTACTGATAGAGCAGCAAGGGGACACATGAGGATATTCAGATTGAGATTGAGTTTTATTTAGGATCTGAAAAGGGCCCAGATTTGGAATCCTGAATGATCATCAACCTATTCACCCATCACTAACTACATGCCATCTTGTGAAGACCTGCTAGCCTCGATACTAAGCGGTGCAGATCCAGTGTGAAACACAGTTCAGAGTGATGAAGCATCCCAAGGAGGCCCATTTACAAGTTCCAGGCAAGATAATGCTTCATTTAAGCTGCTTATCTCAAATCCATGCTGTGGATCTGATGGAAAGATTTATCACTTAAGGGTGGTCTGAGAATACAGAAGCCGCATTTGAAAGAAGGAACAGATTAGTCCCCAACACTTGTAACCACAGCTAAAGAAGGGCTGAGGCTCTACAGTTCAGAATGTTTGGGAGGGAAATGTGAAATCAAATGATAAAAGTAAGTAAGTCGATATTAAAGTATCACTCCGCATAATGGGAAAATCCCTTTCAGTATATAGGAATACATAAAAAACCCCACTATCAGCTTCTCTTATACAAATAGTAATATTTCATGACTGACACCACCACCAAAATTTAAGGGACACCAGTGATTATTTTAAAAAAATCACCGTTCTCATGATTACTTGTCCATTGCTATGACACATTACATCTGAATTTGCCATAATTGAAAGGGATTACAAAGGTTATTTCTCTTTTCTTCCCCTGGTTTGTGTACTTTATGCATTGGCAACCAGGTCTGATACAATTTCTCATGTGTAGCCAGTTTTCCCTGTTTATGTGTCTCTTTCTGACATCTAAAGGGAAAGAAAATCATTTAAAGAAATAGAAAAATGTAATTGCAAAAGCATAAAAAGTGATGGGGGATTTGGTTGCAGTAAAAACTATTTTAACTCCATTTTGAAATGTACTTGATTTCAAGTTGCTATCCCTTTAATAATTTAAAATAGTGATATCACCTCTGTGTGAAAGTCTTGTTTTAAAAAAATCATAAAAAACATAGGACTGAAAGAACATTGAGAGGTCATCTAATCCAGTCCTCAGCACTCATGGCAGGACTAAATAGTATCTAGACCAGGGATCGCCAATGAGCCCAGGTCCTGGCCAACGGCGGAGCATCCGCCGAAATGCCGCCGAGTTTCTGCAGCGTTTCGGCGGCGACGCCTCTCAATGACGTCACTTGTCAGCAAGTGACGTCATCAAGAGGCGTCACCACTGAAACGCCGCAGAAATTCGGGGACGACAACTCTCGATGACATCACTTGCCACCGACAAGCGATGTCATCGAGAGGTGTCGCCGCCTAAATGCTGCTGAAATTCAGCAGCATTTCGGCAGATGCTCCACCGCCACCATGGTCCTTCGTCTGGCGCCCGCCAGACGAAAAGGTTGGGGACCACTGATCTAGACCATCCCTGATAGGTGTTTGTCTAATCTGCTGTTAAAATTCTCCAATGATGGAAATTCTCAACTTCAAGGCAATATATTCCAGTTCTTAACCACTCTGACAGGAAGTTTTTCCTACTGTCCAACCTAAACCGCCTTTGCTGCAGTTTAAGCCCATTGTTTCTCCTCCTATCCTCAGAGTTTAATGAGAACAATTTTTCTCCTTCCTCCTTGTTAGCAATCTTTTATGTACTGGAAAACTGTTATCATATCCCCCAAAGTCTTCTCTGCTCCAGACTAAACAAACACATTATTTTTCAATCTTCCCTCAGAGATCATGTTTTCTAGACCTTTAATTATTTTTGTTCTTCTCTGAACTTTCTCCAATTTGTTCACATCACTCTTGAAATGTGGTGCCCAGAACTGGACACAATACTCCAGTTGAGGCCTAATCAGCACGGAGTAGAGGAGAAGAATTACTTCTCATGTCTTGGTTACAATACTCTTGCTAATACATCTCAGAATGATGTTTAGCTTTTTTGCAGCCATGTTACACTGTTGACTCATAGTTATCTTGTGATATACTATGACCACCAAATCCCTTTCTGCAGTACTCCTTCCGAGGCAGTCATTTCCCATTTTGTGTGTGTGCAACTGATTGTTCCTTCCTAAGTACTTTGCCTTTGTCCTTATTGAATTTCATCCTATTTACTTCAGACCATTTCTCCAGTTTGTCCAGATCATTCTGAATTTTAATCCTACACTCCAAAGCACTTGCAACTCCTCCCAGCTTGGTATCATCTGCAAACTATATAAGTGTACTCTCTATGCCATTATCATCATCATTATGAAAGGAAAGGTCTGAAAAGCAAAGTTACCAACTGTATCAGCATCCCATATAAACACACAGTCAACTCATGACCAGAACAAAAATCACTTTATAATGGCAGTAACACACTTCACTAGTTTTGTAGTTTTATGAATACATACACTCCTCAGGCAGTTACAACCATGCTCATTTATGCTTCACCTGAACATATCCAGCATATATGAAGAGCTCGTACTGTGTTATCATTTATACACAGTAAGATGTAAATGCATGTTAAGTGAAAACTAAGAGCTTTTCTACAGTGGGAATTATTCTGGAATAGCATTCCTGATTAACTCCATGTGTAGATATCCCTGTTCTGGAATAATTAGCTAATCAAGAACAGTTAATCCACTTTAAATTCACACCCTTCCTTTTTTCCAAATTAACCTTCATGTGTAGACAAGTCCTAAATCCAAAAATGTTCCTCTATTTAGTGACTGAGGGATGGCAAAATAGCTGTGTGCTATCTTGAAAAACATTCATTACTATACTCAGACTGATTGCCAGGCTGGAATTCCCCAAATAGACTTCTTTGGCTGCTACATGCATCAGCTCCGGATATCATCCAGGGAGAGAGATTAATACCAGAGATTTGCCTCTCTCCCCTACTACCCAGGGATGTATGGTATCAGTCAACCAGGGAAGCACTTTAAAGGGACAATGTCCAAAAGGTAAGCAAAAAAGGCTTTAGAGATCAAACAGTCCTGATAGCGGAACCTTCACCCTGCTATAATACTTAAAGAAAAGCTGCAGTGGAACATACAATATATTCCAATCACTCAGAGCTAAGCTACTGATTTTTTTTTAAATGACCTAAAACTAAAACATTTAAACTTGAAATAAAGAAGCATGAACCAGCCATTCTTTCAGCCTGATCAGATTTAGCAAGACAAGGAGATCAAAGCTACAGCCAGAGAGGCAGGGAGCAGCAGATTTTCACAGCTCTCCTTCAAGTCCTGTATTTTCTTCCCTGGTTTGTTTGCTGTATACTAAAAAAAAATATAAACTTTAGATAAAATACAGAGCTGACCTAAAAATGGCTCTGGAAACCAGCTGCAGTTCCTAGTATCTACAGGTGGTTCCAGCTTTCTCTGTGTGTGGTTGCTGCACTGATCTTCCTGCTTTGATACAGGTCATAGGCTGGTTTTCCAATTGGAACTATCATTGAAATGGCAGCCCCCTGAGATTACACTGCTGCTAAATTCAGATCAGTGGAGTGAAACACACTTTCAGGTATCTTAAAATGCTGTTTTAAAATGTCATTGTTTCGCGTCCTGCACTTTGATCTGTGCAGGACCTTTGTGCTGACGTAGATCAATTGCAGGATCGAGGCCTAAATTATTTCTTGTTATCATCCAGAGCAGTAGTAAAAAAATTACTGAATATTCAGAGTAACACTTTGCACTGTTATAGCACATTCCATCTGAGAGGCTCAAAGGATCTCACAAATGTTGAGAGACAGGTCCTGCCTCCTCCTCCACAGCCACAGAGGGCCCAGACAGAACTTCAACTGCAAAGAGTGGGAGGGTGGCAAGATCCAGGAACCAAGACAGCCCTGTAGAGTGCAGCTCTGCTGAATCTCTCTGGATCTTTGGGGCTGCAATAATGACTGTGGAGTGACTCTGCTACCAATCTGTGGCTTTAGGGAAAATAGGTTTCTCCACCCACCCACCCCCATGTTACCAAGCGTGGCTGTTTGGGCTTGGCACTCCCAAACCCCAGTGCTTGGGGAAATATTAAGCCCATTTTCTAGATCACAAAACTAAAGCACAGAGAAGCTAAATGTCTCGCCTGAGGTCACACAATGAGTCAGTGACAGAGCCAGGTAGAGTTCAGCGTTCCTGCTCCTATGACTTTTGCTACAAGATTGCTATCTAATACTAATAACAGCCATCATCTTAATATATAATAATCAGTACTTTTCCGTCTCCCTTTCATTATAGCTACCTAGTGTAACACTGACAGGCCCCGATCGTCGTCATCATCCGGGACCACTGGAGCTTAATGCCTGAGCTAAAAGACACACATCGTTTAGCCACGGATGTAACAGGCTCATCAATCTCTAGCTGGTCTGGTTAGCAGAGCAGACAGAGTGCCACACCAAGCAGGCATGGGTTACACTGACTCCGTATACAGACGGACTGGTACCCTTTGAAGGGTGACTACTTAGCTCATTCTCCATATCAACTCTCATGCTAGGTTGTCAATGTGTGAATTTTAAGTGGTAGGATAGGGACAGGAGGTGGATTTACTAGGTTCTATAGAACTGGTTAGTGTGGGCTGAGAAATCTCATTTGCATATGCTCCACCTCCTGGTTGGCTACTCAAATGCCTATAGCTTAGCACTGCATAAGAATTTTATTGTTAATTGGCTTCCACATTTCAGCTGATTCCTTGCTGCATGAGCTAACTGGTGTGGAGCCAATTTTCACAACTTCCAAGTCTTACATGACTTTGCATGCCACAAAGCTACTAAATGTTTTTAATTGAATTAAGCCCTTAATTGAGCTCATAAATGTGGAAGAAATACATACATAATATATTCCACTTTTCCACATTTATGGAACCCCCCTAAGAAATAAGGAGGGATACTGATTTGTAACAATGTCTCTGTATTCTGTGTTTTTAATGAGAACCCTGTTGAAATGCAGGCTGATGATCAATGTTTTCCTATAAGATACTGTTCTTCATTATGAATGTTTTCAACGGAAAATGTTATCTAGGCCTCATAAAGATACAAATAATTAACTCATTTCCCATCATGTATATGTAATTAGGTTTTAAGCAATAATATGCAGTCTTTGAAAGAAGGATTTCACTTGGTTTTGATGGCAGTAACTGTAGCTCAATTGGAGTGTGGTCAGACCAGATGGCACGGTTCTCCCCTCAACCCCCCTTATGTCCTTTGTCAATTGATCTTTGGGGGGATTGTATTATGGCAATAAAATAATTAAGACTCCAGTATGCAAATGGACATGAAGCTAGTATTTAAAAGTTATATCTATGCAGAGTTAACATTCCATCCGTATCAGGGAGGTAATGAACCCCCACCCCAAAAAAGGCCACATGGATGGAAGAGGCATAGTGAAAATAATCTCATCATCCGGTCTATTGCTTCTGAACTTGCCACTTTTTTGGTGTCCTAATGGTCCAGAGAAGGAGAGGTAAGATTTCAATTAAAAAAATATTGAGAGAAGACCTTACAGGCAACTTAATTTTGGTCTAGAAAAATATTATCACAAAGAAGAAATGAGGAAATAAAAGTAGTAATGGGAAAATTTAAGGGCTACATTTATACAAATTAAGTTTAGGTTGCACTTTAAATGAGTTCTGAGAGATAAAGACAAATTCCTTCGCTGTACAAATTTATTGTACCCAGTAGGTACTTTACAAGGTCTATAAAGTTACAAGCAATAGACAAAAAGTTCTGGTTGCTTTCATGCTAGAAACATATTTAAGGAGACAAGCAAGAGAGGACTGCATGACTGTGGGGGCTTAGTAATGGTCCATAGGGTCTTTCACCTTTGGGTTGGCAGTTCAAATCCAACTCAGATAAAGTAACGACTGGAAGTTGCTGCTAATAGCTGTTCAGTGGCCTATGTGAAATGAATGTGATAATAGTTCCCTCTGGATTGGCTCCACATCACATCTCCCCCTTCTCACTGCATTTAGGATGCTTGTTCAAACTTTAGTGAAAAGGGCAAGAAAATAACGGGCATGGAAACTTAACAGTCCTTTCAGTCCTAGAAGTGGCTCCTCCAGAGTACAGTAGGATTGAAGTATCTTGGTGGAACAGTATGGCTAAACTTGGACTGTTACTGTCGTTTATACCCACAGTGCTACGAAGGCTCCATTATCAGCACATACAGAGATGATTCCTACTTTAAAAAGTTACAGTTTAAGACAGAGGATATACAGATGGTGAGGGGCAGAAGGGTACAATCAAATCTATTCAGTGCGGTTAGTTTTATGCTACAACCCTTCTCTTCTGCCTTTGGCCCTCATACCTGCATGTTGTCCGTCTTCCAAGGCTTTCAGTATACCACTTTCCCCAAACACTAAATACGAAGGCAATTCTTTTTTAAAAAGGGAAACAAAGTCAATGTGTGTTTGTACCTATAATTTCACCCAGATTTGTCAGGCTAATTTTACATTTCCAGAACACTACAGCAAATTGCACTACAGAGCCTGGAGTTCTGAAATGTATTTTACTCATAGGAAGCTGTGACTTCTGTCTCAGAAAAGAGTGTATGCAGCTAGCAGCCTCATAGCTTTGCAGTATCGTGCCAGATAATTCATGGATCAACACTGCCACATTTGACGCTAGGAGGAGATAAACCACTTATTCCAAATGAGTCGAGTCTCACATCAGAGGATTGCCTTAAAAATCCCTACAGATTTTTTTTAAAGCCACCAGTTTAAAAAAAAAAAAACAGACTAAAGCTATAGGAGAAATATGTCTTAAATACAAACATATATGATGAGCTTTAATTATAGTCAGTGGATTAAAAATAAAACTAAAAATGCCATTTTAAAGGCTCACAAAACTTAAAGAAAAAACGGAATTCTGCTGTTTGAGATTCTTGCTTTGCTTTGTGGTAGTTTTATCACTCAGCCCACACTGCCCCATCTCTCTGGTCTCGGTTTCTCAGACAGTTTTTGAAAAAAATAAGTAAAGCACTTAAAAAAAAATGATGTTGGGGAATTTGATTCATATGCCAGACGCTCAGATGCTTTTTAAATAAGAAAAAGCGTTTCAAAATAAAAAAGCGGTTTGGAAACTGAATTCATTGTCCTCTTTACTCTGATCCTCTCTGTTTTTCTCATCCAGCCAACAGTCTGGCCCAGGGATTGACACACGCATATGTTTAGAAAAAGATCATGATACAATGAAATTTGTTCTGAGTATTTGCTTATGTTTCAGCAGCTTCATTGGCTTCTGCACTTGGAAACATTTGAAATTTCCCACGATATCGCTGGCATAATCTAACTTTGCTAGGCTTGTTCTTCAGCCTGATCCTCTGAAGCATATTCAAGCTTGTGATGAAGAGTGAACATACCAGGTAAACAGCCGCAAGTATACAAGCTTCCAGGGAGGATGAATATTTACTGCATCTTTTAATATGACAGCACAAACACTACATTACAGGACTGATTCATATACACCAAAGCAAAGACATTGAATGTGAAGGGTCCATCCTGAACTAATCTAATTGTGCAACCACATACGATAACACTTATAGAGCCAAATTCAGAGATATCATAAATGGTGGTTAAGCCACACCATAGTTGTAATTTCATGTGAATGTGAGAATATATGTTTAACAGGCTGAGGGGAGCAGAAGGGCAAAGATAGAGCTGGAAAAGTAACATCAGGATGGTGTAAGAAAATTTAAGATAATGGAAGCCTCTTGAGGTTAGTTTATTTGCCAAACTGTTCTTTCCTTTAGGGCCCATAAATTACACCATCTTATGCTAATGATGATTTGTAATTTACACTGCCATTTATGTCCTCTCTTAGTATGAAACCTGGTCTCTTTGGGCCAGAATTTCAAAGATATTCTGGGACCTAAGAATGCAGGGTAGGCACCTAGTGGGATTTTTCAAAAGTGCTTAAGCGGGTTAGGAATTAGATGAGTATGCTCTTTTTTGAAAAATCCTACTAGGCATCTATCTGCTTCTTTAGGTGCATAAATACTTTTAAAATTCTGGCACCTAGATACCAAAGCAAGAGGCTCCTCATAAAAAAAATAGGAAAAGGTACACTTAGAACTCTGCCATACCAAGGTAAATTAATGGTGATAATTTAATATTTGTTTCACTCTTAATGTCAAGGTTTATGATGGTTAATAGTTAAGAGATGTGTAAGCATGTTACAGACGAGGAGTCCATGTAATCTTAAATATGCTTCCAAAGAACAGTCCTCAATGGAAAGATGGTTTGTGGATAACAATTAATGCCTCTATTCTTAAATGCATGATACAGATTTATCTTATTTTTACACTGGGGAGTTATTCTTCCAAAATGCAGCATATCAGCAAAGGGAATCACATGCACGAGGAGGAAAATAACTCCTATTGACATAGACTATTGCGCTCAGTTGCTAGATCCTAACAGTCAGGACATCCAAAATACTGTTGCCCATACAAAGCTGACCATCTAGGTATAAATTCAGATTTCAAATACAAAGTTAGCGGTCCCTCTTTAAAAGAAATAAATAAAAGGAACCTGGGCAAATTTTCAGGTGAGACAACTATTTTTATTCAGTGTTTGCCAACAAAGAGAGAGTTCTTATTAGCACACAATACATAGCGATGTGATCATGGATTAAAATCCCAAATTCTGCCAGCATCTTAGAATGTCATTAGAAAGGAAATATGGTACTAGTGCCATGACATCAATAACAGAATGTGAAATTTCCCAGTTAGCAGCAGAATACATTTGTTTTCAAGAAGAAAATAGAAGGAAAGACTGGCATTCCTACTATAGCAGAAGGTCTAATTGTCCCTGATATATTAATTAGCTGGGTATCTTTGTTCTCATAGATGGATTTCATTGGCTTCTCCATTCAATCTGTATGGGCTCTTATAATTTCAGTGCCATATAAAAACTCCTTTTTGCCCATTTTCAAAAAGAACAAATAAATAAAAATAGGACCCAGATTCTTAGCTGTATGCATCAGAGAGGTTGTAAGGGATTGATGGTAGCTCCCTGATTCTGGGGCCAGTTCTGCACCACCCTTGACACAGCTAAGAACAGTGTAGGAGTTGCTCATATCTATGCCAGCTGCCTGCAGCCACCAAAGAACTATAATTATCAGGGGATTACTGGAGTGCAGTTCACACAAGCCTCATCCCCTCCACACTATAACCACTGGGATATGCAGGGGAAATGGTGTTTGGAGCTGGCTTTACACCTTGGGAGGAACCTCGAGCTGGGGATATCCAGCTGGTTTCTGTTCCCTTTGTGCCATGACACTAGAGTGGGGCTCAGGACAAATTAGGTTGGTATAACTCTATCACTCAGAGGTGTAAAAATCCACACCCGAGTGACTCCGTTAAATCAACCTAATGCTCGATGTAGACTGCGCTATGTTGATGGAAGGACTTCTCCTGTCAACTCAGCTACCGCCTCTCTGTGCTACTGCAACTTTTAAGTATAGATCCACCCCATAACATATAAATTGAGAAGTAAAGAAGAATATTATTCTTTCAAGTAGTTAAAAACAAAACATGTTAAATCTCTGACTCTGATCAGATTTGGTAACCACATTGTTTGGTAATCGCAGATAAAATATCAGCAAGTATTTTACTGACTCAATATTTAAAAGTAAATTTTGTTGTAAAGTTGTAAAACAGAGTTGGAACAATTGTAGGACAGTGAAGATTTCTTTTCAATGATATCCCACTGGCTCATGATAACCTTAAATGAATGGCACAGAGATTACTTATTAAAATGCTATCTTACATATCTCTAGCATAAAAAGAATCCCAGCTGTTTATTTAGGTAAAAAAGGGCCAGTTTTCTGAAGTTAGCGGCTTCTGCCCTTCACAACACAGTAATCAATGCCTGACTCCTGATCATGCAAGGGAATCACTCTCACCGGATCAGACTAAAAAAGATTAATTGCCTTGCAAAAGTTTAAATCCATACATATACATGAACAGCAAAAGCCATGCATGGTATGGAAAATGTCTCCAATAAAACTATACTCCGTTTGAATGAAGGTAAAACCAAATGTGGGTGGGTGTTTCATTTTATTGTCTCCAACTTAAGTTTAGTTTGTGTGCAACACAAGTACAGGTGTATGTATCACTCAAACAAAACAGATAAACAACATTTTTGATGGACTAACCCCAAAGCATCCTACAGCTACACTATGAACTAGAAATATATTTCTGTCTTCCAAGTCTTCAGGAAATACAAGGACAGAGTTTGCTGAATTTCAGAGGTTCCTTGGCACTGATAAATGGAACAGCCAATGAAGAATTACTCACATGAGTAACAGTTGCAGCATCAGGACCATCTTTCTTAATGAGAGCAATTATCTTTCTAGACTCAGGTCAAATGGCCAAAAAATTAGGTGTGAGGCTTTTTAAACAAAAAAACCAAACACCGCTCTTCCCCACCCCCCCAAAAAAAGAATATATAAGTACCTTATAGGCTAGAAAGAGCCTGTTGGGACTAGCCCAGACTAAGAGAAGGCGTGGTAAAGGAATAGCAACTCTGCCAGACCTTCACATGGGCCATACAAGTGATGGCAAGGAGGCTCCTTGTACCTTAAATGTAAGGGCCAAATTCTGATCTCAACTATATAAGTGAAGCTCTCATTGATCTCGGTAGGTGGGCTTCGACAATATTCCCAAACCCAAGTGTTCAAAATCATGAGTCAGATCCTACAAATCATGAGATAAAAAAAGAAAGAAAGAAAAAAGAAAATGTAATTTACCCTCTGAGTTTTTTAAGCCTTAAGGGTTCATGTTTTCAATTTTTTCCCCACAACTAGAACAGGAATTGTGTGGCAGAGGCAGGGATGGAACCCAGTTGACAACTGCTTTTCCCATGAGACTATCCTTTCTCTTCCTGCAGTCCCCTGCCTCCTTCACTACACTACTTTCAGCTTCTGCAACAAATGAAGCAGAGGTCCCATAGACAAGTCTCCTTCACTATACAACCCTGATTCATCCCCAGAGCAGAACCATCCTGTGAACTAAATAAGGCCAGGTGTCCGGTAACAAAAATAGTATGTAATCATGTCATTAAAGACTGTATCATAATGCACATGCACAAGAGAACAAAATGGGCAACATGGGCACCCTTAATTCTGGCATTTCCTGACTTTAGAGTGCTTGGACTTTACAACCTTAATTTTTTTTTAAATGTAAATCTTTTGTGTTTAATAGTCAGTAGGTTAAGATCCCTGTAAGATTTGATAGAATATTTAATTTCAAGCACCCTGTATTTTATCCATCCAGAGTCAATTCAAAAGACAACTTGTTTATGTGTTAAATATAGTTTGTATCCAGATTTTCCTGAACTGTCATAAGCTTAGGAACAGATATACTGGTAAAGTAAAAAGAACATCCATATATATCATGACATTTTGCTTCCTATTGCAAGTCATTGTTGTTTAATAAATTCAAACTAAGTAAGATTAGCAAGGAATTTATGGTCTGACTTTTCAGAAGTATGGGACACAACTTATTTCCATTAACTTCAAAAAATTGCTCACCACCTCTGAAAGTCAGGCCACTAAAATTGAATCAAAAATCAAGTGAAAAATGGACAACTTCAGCAACTACCTCATCAGTGTGGGGAAAGAGAGAATTTTCCTTTGATGAGGGTTGGAGGGAGCCTAGGAAGCAATTTTACACAGTGTCACATTTGTCCCTTAGTCCATTTTCTCCAAACCTAAAAGCCACTCCATGTGGTCCTGCTCATGAATATGACCAGTGCTTCTACAGTTTTGTTACTGACCTGCTGATTCATATCTATTAAGATTCCAGGGATTGCCTGTTGCTTTGCTACCCAAAATGAGCTTGGCAAGGCCTGGATTAGTGAAGCCAGGAAAAATTTTATCCTGCAGCCTAGCCAATATGTTTCACATTACTGTTGTTTAGCAAGATAGGCTGGGGGATACTGAAAAAAACAGATCTTTTCTAGGTACTCCCACTATGTAAGCCTTATGACTAGTGAATGGAAGAGAGCGGAATCCAAATTTAAAAAATTAAATTTTTGAAGGGGAGTGAATGATTAATTTATCTGCAAAAGGCTTCAAGAAGTCTGTGGAATATCTGTCTCACCCTAGGGGTTCTCCAGCTAAAAATTTATCATTTTCACCAGTAACAGTTAAAGAATCCAAAATTTTCTTGGCTTAAAATAATCCGTTTTAAATATAAGACCAAAGGTTAGATGTACAATGGCATTTAGGTGCTTAAAGATATAAATAGGTGCAGAGTGGGGTTTACAAAATGCCTAAGCAAGTTAGGCACTCAATTCCCACTGATATTTCAATGGAAGTTAGCCACCTTAACTGATTGGCTGCTTTTGTAAATCCCATTCAGCACCTATTTGCATCTTTAGCTGCTTAAATATCTTTGAAATCTGGCCTTTAGTTCAAACGTTTATCTCACTGAATGGATTACAGGAGGTGTAGTGATTGACCTTCTCACCAAATGGAGTATTGCCAAGGCTCACAAAACTTTCCAAATATGGGAGTGGAAGGACTGGGAAGAATTACTTTGGTCTAACATTTTCTTCTCCATTCAGAGAAGTTGCAGTTTTGCTAATAGTGATGTTACAAGAGGGAAGTCTGCAAGTTTTGAATCGCATCAACCAGTCATAGGCCTTTTTACTATGAGACTGTTGGAGAATGGTGCTGAGACAGACCAATAATCAAGGAGACCTTGAGGGATGTTCAGACAAAACAAACAGGAATCAAACTATGCACTAGTTTAATCAATATTAAACATTTTCTTTGGTTGCACATGCGCTTGCTTGTGAACAATTCAGGTTTGGCCCAATATAGGTTGCACCGTGTTAGATTTAATCTCAGCAAAATTCCACAGTATATTTTGTCCTGAAAGGTTAACTAAAAAACAAGAATCTGACAGACAGACTACGACTGCTCTTTGCATCTGTTACACATTTAAAATAATGAATAAAGTAAGCTTTCTTCACATGATACTTATATGCTGTCATCTTGAATTCTGGAAGTAACTACAAATGAGTTTTTTATGAGCCTACTTACACAGATCTTACCTCATCCTATGGTTCTGTGGCTCCTGCCTCCATTTTCTTTTGTGTTACAGTGGTTTACCTTCTTTCCATTGTCAGGTGTGGCTTTGACCCTCAACCTATACCAGGTAAATTCCATCCCTTTCGGGGTAAACAACAGTTCAAAAGAAGCTGGTAGGATCTGCAACAGCAGTAGCTAAAGCAGGTATTGCTGCACTGTGGAGGGATGGGGAAAGAGGATAAAATGGGGCCCAGCCAGGGCCTCCAAACCTCTGGACCCAGAACTGTGCAAGGAGAACCCCTATATAGCATCAACTCTTTCCTCAGCCATCTGGCCTTGGGGACAGAAAATGCCAGACAGACACTCACTCAAGCCAGCAGAGCAACTGCAGAATTAGATCACGCAGGGACCCAGGGACACTGATGATGTCACTGGAGTATTTTCTACATATTTGACTGGATTTCCTCTGGCCCTGTGCCGATTGTCTGCATGAGCTCCAATGCCATTGTGCCCCCTCCCACACAGTCTCTTCATCTCAGCCTGAGCTGTCCTGACTCTCCTGTCCTCTCCATTCCCTTATCTTCCTTTATCCCCACCTAACTAAGGTGTGGTCTACACTAGCAAATTAGGTTGGTTTAACTACGTCTGTCAGGGGTGTGAAAAATCCACTCTCCTGAGCAGCACTGTTAAGCCAATCTAAATCCCCTTGTAGATAGCATTAGGCTGATAGGAGAATTCTTCTGTCAGACTAGCTACTGCCTCTTGGGGAAGTGGATTACCTATGCCAATCGGAGAACTCCTTCCATCAGTGCAGTTAGTATCTCCACTGAATGGAGTAGACAAGCCCAAAACCCACCCAAAAAACAATCAGATAAGTAAATCATGGAATTAACATGGTCTTTGCAGCCATCACACTATTCACTCTGCTTGTGTGTTCTACCCCTTTCACCTCATCTGTGTCTGTCCTATTGGATTGTTAACGCTTTGGGGCAGGGACTGTGTTATTCCATGTTTGTACAGTGCCTAGCACTGAGATCCCATTCTCATTTGGTCCCTAGTGGAGCCTCGCAACCTGACCCAAACCCAGTGGGATACGAATACAAGTATTAGGATCTGAAAACAACCCAACGCTCTCGGGTTTGCTCTCTGCTCACCTGCTTCTGCCCGTGGGTTCGCTGCAGCTGCATGGCCCACTCCTTTCAGCCAATACCACCTCGCTTCACTGTGTGCTGCAGAGTGAGTGCCGATGAGGAGCAGTGCCTGTCGCTCCACAGCACACAGTGCGAAGGCAGCAGTGGCTGGAAGGAGCACGGCATGCAGCCACACCCATGCTGACCCCATGGGCAGGAGGCAGCCAGAGATGTATTTCAGGGTAGCACAGTAAGCCCGCCTTAAGGCTGAGACTCAAGGACAAGGCAGCAGCGGCAGTGCTGACACAGGTTAAGGGGGAAATGTAGGGTTCAGGTCAGGTTGGGTCTGAAAATGACGACACTCTTGGTCTTGGGTAAGCTGTGGAGTTATAAGGTTCTGGTTGGGCTTTAAAATTAGACCTGAACGGACATCTATTCCCTAGGCACTACCCTAATAACACTGGACAGGTTCTGCAAGAGCCTCATATTTTCCATCTACCTTGTGTATCCCAAGTCTCTGTTCACAGTTCCTCCAGCCTACTTCCAAGCTGGCATCTTGTGACCTTTCTTCCCATGTTCCTTGAATGTTCTGAAGGTGGATACAAAGGTCTTCCTATTCATCATCATCTGTTATAGCCACATGGAAATCTAAGTGGTGCTTTTCCTCAGCTAGATTTTTTCTTCTTATAGGCCTTGGTGCTTGGCTCTCTCAGAAGCAGCAAATCCTTATTGGCCAAGTCAATCAGGCCTTCCTGTTTATTAGAGCATTGGTTTTGTGGCTACCTACATGAGCATTGCCGTAACTGCAGATTCTGTTTTGTGTGCAGCCTCTGTTTATGCTGAAGAATACAGATAATCACATTCACTGAACGAGCTCCACAACCTACTGGCTGAACTTTTTTGACCTGCTTTCACAAATGACCTGCCTCCTTCTGGGCCAACTTCTGCTGCTGCTTGATCCCCTCTGCCTGAGTTTACAGCTCTATTTCTACCTCAGTCTTCAGCTCAGAGACATCACCACAGGCAGCTAACTTCTCACTGAGGATCCTTTCAGCTTTAGTCATCTGCTGGGCAGGCCCCCTTTTTCTCTGACTCTCTTATTCCTGCAACAGGGGGTACAGCTACATTCCCTCCTCATTAACCTCTGTGAATTAGCTGGCCTCAGGATCCATTTTCTGCTTCATCTCCTCTACTTGCTGTTCCAGGGCAAACTTGGACTTCTCCATCTTATAAATGCTTTCCCCAGTGTTGTCCTTGGGACTCACTAGGTCCACAACCTCTGTTGTGGTTTACTGAACTGCTGCATCTCCACCTTCCGCTCAAGAGCTTCCTCCACCAGAGTTCTGTTTCGGGAGGCAATCTTGCATCTTCACTTCAGCACAGCTTCTTTGCTGAGAGGTTCTTCTCTTCTGCCAGCCACCTATGCAAACTCTTTCTGCTCATTCTCCAAACTGGAAATTATCTGCATCTGGAGGATCCAAGCCCACAGTCAAGTCATCCATCTCTTTCTGCAGATGGGTCTGTTTCCACCTCCCACTGTTTGGCTTTGGGTTCTTGGGCCTGGCCTGGTTCTACAGGTAGGTTACAATAGTTATCCAAAATACTATACTCCAGCGCTGAGAACTGAATTTGGGCATTTCCTTCTGCTGGACAAAAAATATCATCGAGACCACGTGACCCTCAGTTCACAAACCGTGTCACAGTCACACCCTCTGATGAGCCACTCCTATCTTTGGTGCTTGTGTCTTCTCCACCTAAAGCAAACTGTCAGAACTTCCCTCTTTCCTCTAAGTGGGCTCTCAACTAGTTGTGTGGAGGGGTGCATGTGATGTTAAGTCTACTAGAGGCCAAAAATTCAATGACTCATCCAGAATCCTATAACTCAGGCTGTCCTCTGGAGATCCAAAAAGTGGCATGTTTACTACATGGTAAGCTGTGGTAAACATGCCAGAAACAGCAGATTTTGTTTCTGGCCATATTGGAACATCTGCTGCATTGCTGGACAGCTAATCAGACCTCCTGCTGGCTCTGTAGTAACCAAAGCAGAACAAACTAGATCCTGTATTACTACTTTCCTAAGATTGTAGTCTACTATAAGTAGGCCACAGCAAGCAGCTGCTGTTCCTGGATGGCAACAATCAGCCACTGCATTGCACTATGAGGCATGTTACTTCCACCATGATCCCTTCCCTGGAGGAGAGCAGATCTCAGGAATCTTATCACTGGTACCTGTGTCACAGAGCTTTTCCCTGATGTTGTGGTGATGTGGTCACGGCTTCAGATCCCTTTCATGTCACAGCTGTATTTTTTTTTCAGACACCAGGAGCAATTATTGCCAGTTTCCCTATCATCCTGCAGCTAAATTAAGAAAATTCCCCATTTTCTATGGTAAACAAAACACCAATGCAAGTCCAAACTAGAGCTGAGCAAAAATCAAAATGAATTTCCATCCTATGGGAAATACTAGAATTTCAATATTGTTTTCATCACAAATCATGATGAAAAGTTGAAATATCAAAACTTTTCAAAGACTGGAAAGTTCTGAAAAAAATTTATTTGGAAATAGAGAAGTGTTTTATTTTGACATTTTCAGTCCAAACAAAATATATTCTTGTATTGAAACATTTCATTTTGGTTTGTTGAACTGTCCCAAAATGTTTTGTTTTGAATCAATTTAATGTTAAACTGAATCACTCTGTGGTGCTATATTGGCTGATGGGAATTGTAATTCAGGTGCTTGATGCCTCCTTTCTCCCTTATAGGCTGAGCACTCTGGACAGACAACATTTCCTATGACACATGTGAAGTCATGTGACTCCCACTATGTACCATATGACTTGCTCAGAAGGGCAATTGCATTGCCTGATGGAAGATGCATATGGTTAGGGAGCTGAACCCAGGGGAATGAATGGGGACATCGGACACCTGAACTACAACTCCCATGAGACAATGTGATGCCATAAGATGATGCAGCTTAATGTTCAACTGACACTAAAAGAAACAGCTCAGGTCAGTTCAACAAACCAAAATATTTTGGTTCAGTTGAGGTTGAACAGACCCAAAATGAAATATTTTGATGCAGTTTTCCCAACATAAAATCAAAACTTCCAGCAAAATCAAAATATTCCCACAAAAAATTCATTTCTGCGGTAAAAGCATTTTTTGTTCAACAAAATCTCAATGGAAAATGCTTGACCAGCTCTATTCCAAACAAAGTGGCTTCTCCAAGCCACTCTGCCCAGTTCCAGGTCCCTCTCTGAGCTGTAGACCTTTGAGAATCTGAACAACCTTTTTGCTTGATTGAGAAGAATGAAAGGTGGACTAATCAATAAACAGGTTCCTACTCTTGAACTCTACTGTGGAAATGGAAGCTGTTCAATATACCTGCTCACTTTTTTTCCAATATTCACTTCTGCCAAGCCTCTGACTGTCATCAGTCCTTCTAGATGGCAAGGCTCACAAAGCCTGGTGTTCTGACTATTGTGCTAAGACATAACCCCATTTTAAAGGTCACAGCACACAGTTACACCTGTCTGAGGATATGTCTTCACTTAAAACACTACAGCAGCACAGCTGTGCCATTGCAACTGCAGTGCTTCCGTGTACACACTGCCTATCTCCTAGCAGCGTAGGTAATCCACCTACCCAACTGAAGAAAAATTCACACTCCTGAGAGATGCAGCTATACCGACGTAATGGGCTTTTGTAGACCAGGCCTAAGAATGCTCTTTGAAAACAGAAGGCCAAATCAACCCTAGCCAGTCCCTTCACCTAAAAAGGAATTCACTGAAATGGTTCTTTCATCATTTTCCCACAGAGGCTTACTAGTCAAAGGCAGTGTTCAGATCCATTGGGATTGCCACAGCCTATAAAGAGATGATGTTAATTACTGCCTCACTGATGGCACTACTGCTTTTTTCAGGACAGTGCCACCCACTTTGGGGGATATGCTGTGCCCTTATGGGCCTCCTGATGGAGAAGAGATCGTGATCTAGTGTTCCGCTGTAGAGTGAGCAACTTCCAGGTCTAAGTACCTGATTAGCCTAGCCCAGGTGTGAGCAGCCAAACTGCAAAGCCATACCTGAGCAACTCTGTCCTTGCTGCTACTGCACTCCTCCATCTGTATTACTAGGACTTCTGGGGGTACAACCCATGGTTCTCTGTTCTGCAGCAAACTGAGCTACTCTATAATTCTCTCTCACTGAATTGTGGGGGAAGCTGTCTTTTCTTCTGGGCACATGGGTGGGGGGAATAGTGGGAAGGCAAAAGAAGACTATTAGCACTCAAGTAATTTAGCCTGATTCCTCACTACTATGTGAGCAGGTTACCAGCGCAAATGAAATTGGAACCTGGGCTCTAATTCATACCTCCAGCCATCTCAGCTAATCAGGGTGACAGGGCGTGTGTGTGGATTGGGGGAGGGAAAGGCAATACCTGGGTGAGAGCCTGGGCTAACTCTGTAGTGAAGACATACCCTCGGACACTGGCTCAAGTCCAACCCAGGTAACTCCATTACCATCAGAAAAGCATTTAATGGCCTATGTAAAATGAAGGTGTGGTTTCACCCCAATTTACGGAAGTCCAGTATGACAAAAACAACTGTCCAAGAATATGGTCTGGCATCTGGAAATGTCTTGTGGTAGTCCATGTGAATCAGAGTTCAGGCATCTTACCAGGATGTATTTGTTCTGTGGATAAACAGAGCCCCCCCCACCCCCCCGCCACAACTCAAAAGGTATCAGAGTGACCTCTTTCACAAGTATTTACATTCACTTTCAAAAAGAACTAGGCCAGATTCTCACCAGGCATAAATCAGTGTAGCTCCTTTGAAGTCAGAGGTACAGTGATATAAACAGGCTGAGTAGCTGGCCAATTAGATTCCCTAGAATGTTTCTATAAGAACGGCCATACTGGGTCAAACCAGTAGTCCATCTAGTCTAGTATCCTATCTTCCAACAGTGACCTATGCCAGGTACTTCAGAGGGAATGAACAAAACAAACAAACAATCGTTGAGTGATCCATCCCCTGTCGTCAACTCCCAGCTTCCGGCAATCAGAGGCTAGGGACACCTAGACCACAGGGTTGCATTCCTGGCCATCTTGGCTAATAGCCATTGATGGACCTATCCTCCATGAACTTATCTAGTTCTTTTTTGAACCTGTTATAGTTTCAGTCTTGACAATAACCCTGGAAAAGAGTTCCTCAGGCTGACTCTGTGCTGTATCAAGAAGTACTTCCCTACATGTATCCGACGAAGTGGGTACTCACCCACGAAAGCTCATGCTCCAATACGTCTTTTAGTCTATAAGTTGCCACAGGACTCTTTGCTTCTTTTACAGATCCAGACTAACACAGCTACCTGTCTGATACTTCCTTTTGTTTGTTTTAAACCTGCTACCTATTAATTTTATTGTGTGACCCCCTGGTTCTTCTGTTATGTGAAGGAATAAATAACACTTCCTTATTCACTTTCTCCACACCAGTCATGATTTTACAGACCTGTCATATCCTCACTAAATCGTTTCTTTTCCAAGCTGAAAAGTCCCAGTCTTTTTAATCTCCTCACATGGAAGCAGTTCCATACCCCTAATCATTGTTGTTGCCCTTCTCTGCACCTTTTCCCATTCTAATATATCTTTTTTGAGATGGAGCAACCAGAACTGCATGCAGTATTTGGGGTGGGAGGGGGGGAACATGGATTTATATAGTGGCATCATGATATTTTCTGTCTTATTATCTGTCCCTTTCCTAATGGTTCCTAATATGCTGTTAACTTTTTTGACAGCTGCTGCACATTGATCAGATGTTTGAAAGAACTTTCTTGAGTTGTAGCAGCTCACTTAGATCCCATCATTTTGTACTGATATTTTGGATTATGTTTTCCAATGTGCATTACTTTGCATTTATGAGAACTAAATTTCATCTGTTATTTTCTTGCCCAGTCAGCAGTTTTGGGAGATCCCAGGGGTGAAAGTGGGCCGGTTTGGCATACCAGTAAGAAGCTGGTACTGGCCCGTATGCTGCATTTTAACCTCATTTCCCCTTTTGCCCCCCCTCCAGGCTTCCAAACTAGGGGGCAAGGGGGCCAAAAGGAGCAGCTGCCCTGGGGCCGGCAATTTAAAAGGGCCACTACTGCAGCAGCAGCCAGAGCCGCAGGCCCTTTTAAATCGCCACTGGAACCCCAGCCGGCGTAGGCCAGGAAGCGCAAATGGTCTGGCTGGGGGACGTTGACCCTCCCCAGCCCCACCTCTTCCACCTGAGGACACGCCTGCTGGGGGCCTGCTCCAGGTCCCTGTACCGGTAATAATTTTATATTACTTTCACCCCAGATCTCTTTGTAACTCTTCAGTCTGCTTTGAGTAATTTACTACTACCTTTTCTATCTTCTGCAAATTTTGCCACCTCCTTGTTCACCCCTCTTTCCAATTCATTTATGAATATGTTGAATAGAACAGGTCCCAGTACAGATCCTTCGGGGAACCTGCTATTTACCTCTCTCTATTCTGAAAACTGACCTTTTATTCCTACCTTTTGTTTTCTGTCTTTTAACCAGTTACTGATTCCTGCGAAGATCTTCCCTCGTATCCCATGACTGCTTATTTTGCTAAAGAATCTTTGATGAGGGACCTTATCAAAAGATTTCTGAAAGTCCAAGTACACTGTGTCCACTGGACCACCCTTGTCCATATATTTGTTGACCCCCTCAAAGAATTCTAATCTATTGGTAAGGCCTGATTTCCCTTTACAGAAAACATGTTGACTCTTCCCCAACAAATAATGTGCATCTATGTGTCTGATAATTTTGTTCTTTACTACAGTTTCAACCACTTTGCCCGGTACTGAAGTCAGGCTTACCAGCCTGTAATTGCTAGGATCACCTCTGGAGCTTTTTAAAAAAAAAAAATGGTGTAACATTAGCTATGCTCCAGTCATCTGATACAGAAGCTGGTTTAAATAATAGGTTACATACCATACTTATTAGTTCTACAATTTGATATTTGAGTTCCTTCAGAATTCTTGGGGGAATAACATCTGGTCCTGGTGACTTATACCGTTTAATTATCCATTTGTTCCAAAACCTCCTCTACAGACACCTCAATCAGGGACATTTCCTCAGATTTGTCACCTTAAAAGAATGGCTCAGGTATGGGAATCTCCCTCACATTCTCTGCAGTGAACACTGATTCAAATAATTTGTTTAGTTTCTCCACAATGGCCTTATCTTCCTTGAGTGCTCCTTTAATACCTCGATTGTCCAGCAGCCTCACTGATGATTTGGTAGGCTTCCTGGTTTGGCTGTAGCTGAAAATTTTTTTTGCTGTTAGTTTTTTTAAATCTGTCTATTTGCTCTTCAAATTCTTTTTTAGCCTGTCTTATTACACTTTTACACTTGACTTGCCAGAGTTTATGTTCCTTTCTATTTTCCTCAGTGGAATTTAACTTCCAGTTTTTAAATTGCCTTTAACTACTTTTTTAACTTTGTTGTTTAGTCATGTTTGAGGTAAATATAAATTGTAAAAGATTATTTTTCAATTTGAGTTTAAATGGACAAATGTGCATAAGAGAGACAGATGGGTGAGGTAGTATCTTTTATTGGACCAACGTCTGCTGATGAGAGAGACAAGCTTTCAAGCGTACACAGAGCTCTTCTTCAGGTCTGGAAAAATAACTCAAAGAGTCTCTGCTCTGTGTACGCTCAAAACCTTGTCTCTCTCATCAATAGAAGTTGGTCCAATAAAATATATTACCTCACACACCTTGCCTCTCTAACAGGGCCGGCACTTCCATTAGGCGACCCTAGGCGGTTGCCTAGGGTGCCAGGATTTGGGGGGCGGCATTTTGTGCGCTCTCCATGGGGCGCACAGGAGCTTCCAGTTCCGCTCCCGTCGCACTGCCAAAGAAGGACCTTCTGCCGACATGCCGCAGAAAACAGTGGCAGGGAATTGCGCAGCTCAATGACTGCCGCTGTCGCCTGCAGCATTTCGGTGGAGGGTCCTTCTTCGGCGGCGCGATGGGAGCGGAACTGGAAGCTCCCGCACGCCCCATAGGGACCGCACAAAATGCCACCCTCCGAATTCTGCCTAGGGTGCCAGAAACCCTGGCGCCACTCCTGCTCTCTAATATTCTGGGACCTATATGACTGCAACAACACTGCATACAAAAGTGTGCAAAAGGGCAGCAAAAGTATGTATGTTGCTCATGGACGGATGGGTAGAATGACCTAATATTACAAGGCTTTTCCATCTCTTATTCATATAAAGAACACTGACATTTTCCATAGAGACAGCTGAGTGGTTGCTTGGGAGCAAATACTGTATACAGATGTTCACAGACTCCAGAAGTTAAATTGTTGTCTTGTCTGTTTGCATCATGTACTGTATGTTGCCTTTGAAACTGGGGATACCTCGGTTTTGTTTTCATATTCACTTTTAAGCAAAAAATACTGGTTGCCATAGCAATATCTTTTCACCCCGATTTTTTCTTCACACGGGCTTTTCTTTGGATTTCTGCAGTCTGCAACAATCATCACCCCTCTGTCAGATTTGCAGCCCCTTACTTCTTAGCAACTTTTAACTATCTCAAACAACATCATACTCAATAGAAGACATACAAAAGAGCCACAATGTCAAAGGGATTTAAAATTTAAATAATATACTTAACTCGCAATAAACTTTCACACCTGTTTTCTTATTCCCATTCCTGTGCCTTTACATTTCAGTTTCAGCCATATATTTTATTTCACTAATCTTATTTTACAGACTAAACACGCAGTAGCAATCGTGCTTCAGTGATCCTTATAATTTTGCAATGCATTCTGGAAGTTCTAGTTCACTTAGCACACATCCAGTATCACTATCTTTAAAGCTAAATACTACTGCTTAACACAGACATCCAAAGCACACTATCTATAGCAAATTGCTTTCAGACCAAAGAAACAAACACTCCAGCACTGTGAATTTGCCTTACCCTTAACAGTAGGATAAAATTAGCTACTTTGCACTAATATAGCACTTTTCATACAATGATTTCAAAGCACTTTAAATGAAAGTAGATAAGTATTATACTTATTATTTGACTGATCAGGAAAGTGAGGCACAGAGAAATTAAGGCCAACATTTGCAAGCAACTAGGGTGTCTAATGTTCGGTACCTAAATCCTCATTTAAATAAGAGGAATCAATGGGAGTTGTGAGTGGTAGGTACTTGTGGAAATCAGGCCATTTATTCAGATGCCTAAATATGGATCTTGGCCAAAGCAACTTGTCCACATCAACAACAATAATTTTGTGGCAGAGCAGAGATTAAAACCCAGGTGACCTGGCTTTAAGTTTCCTGCTCTACTTGAGACAATGCTGCCTCCCATATTTACAAATTCTGGTTTTCTGCATTTCTTTATTAAAGTATGTTTGAGATTATTTTTGGCATCTTTACAGTGGGTCATGAAACAGCATGTTTTGGCACTTTCTAGCTCCACTACCATGCTGCTTACTCCAGGCTGTGATTCCTGTGCTACCCAGAGTCCCACGTAGGAAACTGACAAAGGCTGGTTGGTGTGTGGAGTTCTGGGGTTTTGCAAATGTTTTTTTCCCCCTGTGTGTGTAAAAATCCAATTCTATCTTCAAGTATTTTATACTGGCCTTCACTTGTTAATTTTAGATTTAGTTTAGTAAATAAACAAACAATATTCTTCTTCCCCTGATCACCCTTTGCATCGGCTGGTGAATGATAAGTGAAGCAAAGGACCACAGCAAAGAAGCTGAACAGATATCTGTTTTATGAGACCCATTTGCTCACACTTCGCACAGCACTGTCCTTCAGGGGTCTGAGTGAAACTCTCATGTTAATAATAATGATGAAGGCAAACCAATTTTATATTATTCTACTAGTGTAAATTAATTCTCTTTTTCTTCATTTCTGTAGTTACTAGCAGGGATTGGGGACTGAGAAATGAAATCACAAGGCTATGTTAGTGAAATTGTTTAGGAGGCACATGCAGACCATTGTGAGATATTGTACTTAAAAGCTAGTAATGTGATTAGTTAAAAGTCAGTGGATTCTGGGACTATGGTGTGGAGGGCAGAGGGAGAGGGTGTTAGGCCTCCCAGTATGATAGATCCAGGAGCTCCTCAGGAAAAGGTGTCTCTGATAAGTGAGAGTTGTCCCACATTCTACTAACATGAATTTTCCAGTGTGTCAACAATATATTATGGACCTGATCCTGCATTCCTTGAACATCTTGATAAAGCCCATTAAATCAATGAGAGTCTCTCTGTTGACTTTGATATGTTTTAGAACAGGCCTGTAATATTTGCTGTGACTATAATAAACATATTGGGTGCAGTAGTAATGCAGCACGAGATAGTTCACCTGAAGTGCAATTAAAATGTGCATTTTTTTGTTCACTGAAAAATCAATATAATACAAATAATATTTTTATAAAAGTAGAAGAGTCCTTTGAGGATAGTGTAATGCATGCTGTCTGATCACGCTGCAAGAGCTAGTTGGACAGAGATTATGAAACTGTATGGATCTGGCTAACCTAAATCATTTTCATCTCTTCTTTTTAAAATAAAAAATCACTGAAAAATATGCTAAGAGTGTTTTGTGTAAAATATCAGCACTATCATCATCAGCGTTCTTAAAAATGTATTCTTGGGTTATGCTCTCACCTGGATATGTGGAAATTTACACATATTTCCAGATGCAGTGAGGCAACATACCCTTTGATATTGGATTTAATTTGATTTTATATCCCACACAATTTTCAGGATGATTTAAAGATTACGTTTTCTAGCAGGCTGAGCTATATATCCTTGAAAATACTAGAAACATTTTCTTTTCTAATTCTTACTGGTATATATGACCCTTCCCTGACGTTTTTAGCTTCAACATAACTGCTCTCTTTAGCCTGCTAACAGCAGCAGCAGCCTGTGATCAATCACAGTTGACTAGCTCATGTGATCTAAACAGCTATGCCTGTCCATAGAAGCAGAGATGGTGTCTATGAACTATAATTTGTGGTGTCTCATTTTTGCAACCAATGAAATTTAGAGAGAGAAAGAAATACAGTTTTTATATCATTATTTCTTCTACTAAAATTTACAGTGGTTATATATAAACACTAAATTTAGAAATGTGTGATGTTTTGATTACTAAATGCTCACTTTTTTTAGAAGGTGATATTAAGGCGACTTATCTCATCCTTCCAACAGCTAATTGAACCTGTCATCGTGATAGTATATTTGCAAGAATCTGGCTAACCTAACTCAATGCAATATTTTGCTTTCTGCCGCCATACTTTTCTGTCGCTATCCATATCCATGCATGGTGTGATTGAGATGTATACACCATTCATCCCTGCGCAGGAGGGAAGTGAAGAATGATGATGATTGGATTATTAAATGAAATATCTGAAGTTACTGAAAACTGACTAAACTCCCATTGATTTCAAAGGGAGGTGAATGGAATCCACAAAGTGAGAATGTACACCATTATGTATAGATACTGCGATTGGTAGTTGACTATTTATAATTACTTGACTGAAAGACCCTGTATGATATTGATGGTCTCTTGCCATTTTGTTTTTTATTAATTTATTTATTTATATAGCACTCTATGAATTAAAGGTCACACAGATAAAAATATGGTCAAAAGCTGTGATCCTTGAGTCTGTCCAAGTTTTGTTTGGTACATTTCCCTAGACAGGTGGGGCAAAGGCAGCTGGCTAAACCTTTGTGTTCTCTCCAATCATCAGGGCAGCTAGGGATCAGTTCAGCCCCCCGCCCCCATAATATCTGAATGCTTCATAACTTAATGCATCTATACACATTTACAACACAATAGGGAAACACTTGTCCCCATTTTATACAGATACAGAGAGGCTAAGTGACTTGCCTGTGGTCACACAAGAAGTATATGGCATAGGAGGGACTTAAACCTAGGTTTCTTAAGTACTAGATTAATCTCCTGACTCCTGGTACACCTTACCCACTTCCCCTTATTTCTTAGGACACTGGGAACTAGCTGGGAGTGGCACTGAGCTTATTTCCTAGGACACTGGGAACTAGCTTGGAGTGGCACTGAGCCTAGAGTGCCACTAGCTGGGAGTGGCAGTCTAGGAAATCCTCAGCAGCCCATTTAGGGTAGCTTAACAGTCTCTTTATACACTGTGACAGTACAAAGGGGATGTAGCTGGGGTGAGGAGGAAGAGGGACTGTAGCTGGCTCACAGTTCCTGCCATCATGACTTTACTTTCTAAAGAACATAATTCCATAAGGAGCTGAGCACCTCCTGAACATTATCATCAAAGGATATATAGATGTCAGCACTTTTCAGGAGGTACTTAGCTTGGCATCTTGCAAGATGGGCCCTAATATAAGCTTCAAAATAAGGTCCCCATTATTTAGTGAGCATTCCTCAAAGGGGCTGCTACATTTGTAAGAAGTGCTTGTGTGACAATGGTTTGCAGGAGCTGATTCCTAAATTTTAAATTGATTTATTTTCCCATTCTAGCCTATTGTTCATTTGTGTATTTATGTATCCATTGTTTGTATTCAAGCTTCATAAATATTTTTAACTTAAAAACAATTTTTATGACAAAATGGGTGTCTGATGTAGCACTGCAGAGATCAGGTTTTACTGCAGTGCTATTTACTCAGGCAAAAATATAATAACTAATATTTCTGTGGGGTTGTTGCAGGGTTGGGCCCTTGTAAAATTATAACAGAGTCAATAAGAGACAAGCAGAACCTGTTCCATTTGTAAAATACATAAAGCAAGTTTGAGACACTGGGGAAAAAAAAAACAAATATTTCAATACAACCTCATTTGAGCCAAAGGCAACTTGTGAGTCATCTGGTCTGTCCCTTGGAGTTATAGAGACAAGGTAGGTGAGATAATGTCTTTTATTGTACCAAGTCCTGCTGGTGAGAAAGAGAGACACTTGCAAAGCCACCCAGAGCTCTTCTTTAGGTCTTCTCGGTGTTACGGCAGGATTAAGTCCTTCACTCCTTAAACCAGTGGTTTTCTAGAGCTTTTATTCTGTGGATCACTTTGAAACAGAGAGATCCCCCATTAATCCACCCAACTTTCCAATGCACAGTCTCCCATTGCTTGGTTCTCAAAATGTTTAATTCAGGAGACCACCACGATGGACAACACAGACCACTTGCAATCTAAAGAGCACTTCTGTCCTCACCCATCCTTACAAAGAGGGTGTTTAGTCATGCCTTGACTAGTTTAGTCACTCTTTGGCAGCCTATTCTACTGCCTGACTCTTCTTATGTTTACATTCCAAAGGGTAAATTTTCCTCTCTGATATGCTGTGTATCCCCAGTACACCAGTGTAGATGGGAGGAGAATTCACAAGGTACATTTTTCCCAATATTTAATCTAAATTTTTCTTGCTTTAACTTAATCCCATTACCACTTGTTCTTTTCTCACTGACTAATAGAAATAATTGATCCATTTTTATTTCATTTGTCTTTTCTCTAGACTGTAATAATCCAGTTCTCCTAACCTTTCCCTAAAGTTTTTATATTCCAAACTTTATTTATTGGTAGTTGGTTGCCTTCCTCTAAATTCCCTCCATTGCATCCATATATATTTTTAAAATGTGGTGTACAAAACTGATCATACTTCAACTGAAGCCTAGCTAGAGCATAGTACAGAGGGGCAGCTATTTTGCTTATTTATTCAAAAACATTACTCTAATTAATAGGTCCCTCCTGTAAACATAAACCCTGTTTAAGTTTGTTCTAGTGGGTAAGGTACCATAATGTAGGTTGGGACACATGGATTCTATCCCTAGTTCTGCCACTCACCTACTATATGATCTTGGGTAAGTCACTCAGAGGGGGATTCACAAGGGGGATGTAGGCACCTTAACTGCCATTTTAAAGTACCTAAGTCCACTCAGCTGCCACCTAACCCTGGAGATGCCTAAAGTCCCTAGCTTTCTAAATTTCACCCACATGGGCCCAGACACGTCAGTCCTAATTCTGCTTAATAGCTTAATACCTAGTGCATGCCTCAGCCCCAGTTGGATTCACGAAATAGGCATTCCCGCCGCCTGTCTTCCCTTTGGGGTCCAATCCAGTAGGTGTGCTCAGAGCAAATCTAAACCCTCACAAAAAGACTGGAGGAGGAGGTGGTTACCCCCTCAAACTTTCAGCCCAATTGTTAGAGCACTGCTTCCCAAAAGAGAGCCCTAAACACTGGGCTGAGGCATACGCTGGGCAGGTCTTTCTCAGTCTCTCCCATTGAAGCTGTTCTATTGTGTATTAATTAAATTGTTATTGAAGTAGGAGAACTGGAACCTGGTGTCCTCCCTTTCAGGTGAGGGCCTTAACCACTGGCCTATAGAGTCATTCTCATTCTTGCTCTGGCCCAATGTATATTTAAGTACTTTATGAAAAATGGAAGAGCTTAAACAGGAAAGTGAGAAACCTCCACCACACCATATCCTATTGCCCAGTGCTTAGAGTATTCACCTGGGATGTGGGAGACAAGTTAAAATCCCTTCTCCACATTAGGTGGCAGTGAGAACTGAATTCAGATTCCTGTATCCTACTTGAGTGCCCTAAGCACTGGGCTAAAAGTTAAAAGGGGGAAAGAATTGTAGTGCCTAAGTCCCCCTTGAGAATCCCACCTCTAATCTTTCTGTGCCTCAGTTTCCCATCTGTAAAATAGGGATAACAACACTTACACTTCTTGGTAGAGGGCCACAGGAGCAATGGATAAAAAGCACTATAGCAGTGGCAAGTATTCTTATGTCCATTCTTTACAAAGTTAAAATATGTAACTCCCCTTCTGCTTAATTTGAATTCACAAACTTCAATGATGTTTACAGTTCTCATGGGTTTTTTTCAAGAGTCCTGGAACTATTTCCCTATGTTCACCAGGGCTGCCCATTGGCATCAGACAAAACCAACTGAATTTATGAGCATAAACATTACTCTGTTTCCAAGTAAACTGTGAGGCCTCTAACACACACCAGGGGAGGAGGTCCTTTTACAGCTCTGGGAAAAGCACTATTAACAGAGTATTTTCCCCATATAAAGTATATGAGTATTGTGGTGTTCTCTTGGGAAAACATAACCAATACACAAGAAAATAATTAGAACAATTGTGACCTTCTTCATAAAACTTTGTACATAGGCAACTCTCAAAAGCTGAAGTGCATGAACTTGACACTAACTTCTCAAATTTCCATATACTCCAGGGATTTCATTAATAAAAAGACAATTGGGGTAGGTTGTAGACAAAATAATTAGGACTTTCTTTTCCCCAATGAACTCTAAAGGGATTGTCATATATTTCTCCATATTCCATATCAGGGGGATGATGATTTATTTGGCATCTTGCACAAGTCCAGAGGTACAGATTTTAAAAACTGACGCTTAAAGCGCCAATATTGCAATATACTGTAATATTACCAGGGTTTAACTTCAGTTCAGTTGCATCCATGTATATTCATAAGCTAAGTTAGAAGGGTGGATTGACTTTTTGCTTCCTTGGGAAAACTGCATGGATTGTCTGAAGGCTCTAAATGAAATGACATTAAAGAAGATCACTTTTGATAAATATAAAAAGAACACAATTAGCAAACACTACTAACCATTCATTGCTGCAAGTTGAATCCTCAGTTCTATTTTTTTTTTAAATCTGTGTCTGTTTTAGGATAACTAGCACCACTTTTTTTATTTGACAGATCAAAGAATTATATTGCAGTCAGGTCCACAAGGATTCAGGTACTCCTTCCTGCTCTATATAACTTCAGCAGCAAGAACAATATATGCATCACCTAATTTAACTGCAAATGGCTCTTTTTAGCATGAGTTGTCTGTTTAAAAAGAATGCACAACAGAACTCTTAACTGCATCCCAGAAGTCCTGAAGCACCAGGCAGATAAGATCACAGTGGTTACCAGGAGTAGCAAATGGGGAAAGCACTATAGGAAATGAACTCTTGTCACTAATCTTAAGAGAGTGGTATATTTAGGTCAATTGTACCTGAAATCGTTTGGTGGGGTAATTGCTCTTTGGTCCAGACTCTGCTTTCTGAGCCTGTTAGGGTGCTTGTAGGTCCACTGGATTGGATTCACCAATTTTCCTCCAGATTCATTTTCTAAAAGAAAAAAACAAAACACTTTGCTAAAAGGCAGCAAGCTTAAAAAAAAACAGCAGATAATCTCGTGTGTTTTTTTATCTTCTAAACTAAAGTTTATAATAAATACACGTTAGAATACATTTTTAATATAGATAACTGATTTCTGCAGACAATTTACTGGAATAAAAATGGTCTAAACGTTTATTCAATTATTCAAGCCTTTTATTGTGCCCCGTAATGACCATCTGGTAAAATTAAGGATGTAAGGTGACTTTTGTAATATTTTACTGCTTTAACTGATCAGTTAGTAGCCAGTACAAAAATTAAAATATTGGATTTAAATCCTATAATGCATTGCAAGCTTTAAAACTTGGAGAGTCCTTTATCTGAAAAAGTGTTTATTGTTTATTGTACTGTTATTATACATGTGTTGCATTTAGAACAGTGTGATAAATTCATTTTTATAAAATCAAATCTAATAATGGCATAAGCCAGATTCTACCTTTTACACAAGTTTCTTGGATTCACACTGGTACCAGAAATCAGACTCAAACGCTGTTGTTTTTAAAGTTTTCTTAGTATCACTATAATATTCTGTTTTGACAATATAACTCTAGTAATTTTTTTTTCACATTAAAGATTTATTGTTAATAGGACTAATTTTAAGATAAGAAAATACCTTCTCTAGCATATGTTCAGTATGTGTTCAGCTATAATGCAGATATAGTGTCATGTTTGAAGCGATTATTCATTGTTTGGCATTACTGTCTCCTGGAATTAAAGAAAAACTCATGATATAATGAAATATTGCTGAAGATTAAAAATGTACTCATTTTGCTTAAAAAAACCCTAAAGTTAGGAGAAGGAATTAGAAACTGTATTGAAAGCTACAGTAGGCGCATCAGTTGTTTCAGCTATTGTTTCTTGTGTAGGGCTCCAAATTCAAAGATACTCATTAAATTGAGTATATGGCAATAACAGACGAAGTGTTAATGGGGCAGCAGTGGAGTGTGTCAGGAAAATGAAGAGACCCTAAGGGGCTCACCATGCTGTTTATGATCAGCTCGATTCAGCAGCATTACCATAAATCCTCTAAAAGATACTGTACTAGACTTCTTATATATTCCTTCTCAGTCAAGGTAATATTCGAAGACTTTAAAAGTTGGGACTTAAACTAAGATAAAATACTCTTCCATAAACAAAACAGGCTGCATATAAAATATAGTAAAAACAAGCTTTAGTATTTTCCTATTGGTGGGGGGAGTTACATAAATAACAACAAACAGAAGACTCATAGTGCTTTAAAAATGAGGAATATATATAAATGGAAAGGTTCTGCCTTTCACTCAGGGGAAAGTCCTATACACAAAAGAGTCAGCATTTACTTCATAAGTGCAATTACATTTTAAAGGCCTGATCCCACAAATAACCAGTCAGATAAGTAGCTCAATTGAATATTCAGCATTACTCGTGAGAGCAAGGACTATTTATGAGATCCCTAAAGTCTTTACTCACAGGATATTTTTAAAACGTCATTTTGGGATAGAAAATTAACCCCAGCATTTAGCTATATTTTGTTAAAAAATAAAAATACTGTTAATTTCAACATTTTTGTTTACTGCATTAAGAAAAAGAGGTTTAAAATCTCTTACATATAACAATGCCTTGATGACAACCTGACTCAGCCTTTACACACTGACCTTAGTGAGAGTCTTCTCTAAGTAAAGGCAGAGTAATGTATGCAGAATTCAGCCTAACACAGCTTTTTTTTTTAAACTGATGTGGTGCTATGCTGAGAATGACAATACCATGCCATATGAGTCCAATTATATTCTCAACTCATGGTAAAAATTATATTTATACAATAAATGCAGTATTGAAACTCGGTGATATGGCTTGTATTGTCTACTTTTTTATTTTTGTTTATATAGGAAATGCATATTTATCATTTACAACTTCTGATCAGGCATTACAAAGTTTATGCTGTGAATTAATTTCCGTTTTTGTCGTGGCTCCACTTCAGCACCAAAGCTAGTGACTGTAACCATAGCAGTGTAAAGGCAACCCCCCTATGACATCCATTATTCATTACTACTGACAACTCAAGCAGAAAGCAGACAGCTAAACTTTGACTTCTGCAGCAAAATTTAACATGTGAGTATTCACCTTCTTTCTTTCACTCTCAGTATCCCTTATAAGCAAAAGCTGATCCCCAAAGGGTTTTCTTTCCATTACAAATATAAACAATCATTCACATGATCAATAAAACAGAATTCACTGCTTGCTTTTAAAAACAAAACCATTTTTTTTCCTTTTTCTTAAAATATTGCCTAATTTTCAAAGGCACTAAGCTCTCATGACTGCTGCTTAAATCACTAACATCTTTGAAAATCAAACCACAGTTTAAATTTAGTTTTCATGAAGCTAAGGGGCTCATAACACTGACTTTTGTGTACTTGGCCAGACATTTTCAAGCCTTATCTCTAAGTGACTATCTATATTTGCATGTGCAGTTGCTTTAACTGTGTGTCCAGAGCAAGTATTTCCATGCGGAAATAATTATTCAAGTACAGGCCCAGATGCCAGCTTGGTGAATACTCATACAAGTGTAGGTGGGCAATTGTGCATGGCAATTTTGAAAACTTGGCACATACATTTTTAATGCTTTCTGATCCTGAACTGAACACTCATTCCAGTGACCTAAACACAATTTAAATTAGTTCTGCAGAGGTAGAAACAGAGGTTTCTTGTGTAAAAGTAAGTGTAGAATGTGTCCTATAGTGCAGTGACCATCTGTACTGCCTAGCTCCTAAGAAAGGCATGTTTAAGGCTAGACTAAGTGACATGGCCTCTGAGATGTAATAACCTAAGAATGGTGAAAACACCAGGACTTGATATCTATTGTTACAAGCAAGAGATTTTTTTTTTTTTTTAATAGTAGCACAAGCCTCAGGGCTCAATGTGCCTTGAAAACCTCTCTTGAAAGGGCCACATCCTGATTAATGCTGATGAGCTGCAATTCCCACTGAAGTCAATAGGAGCTGCAGGTGTTCATTACTCATCAAGAGAAGGAAGGAAGGAAAAAAAGCAACAAACAGAATATGTTCAGTAGCACACAGATTTCATGTGGATCCCTGCTATACCTGAGTGGGTTGTGTGCCTCCTTTCAATGTAGACAAGTCACTCAGCTATAGTGGTTACTTGGATTGTTTATTGTAGTAATTTTCATTTGCTTAATATTTATTGTGGGGAAAGGTGAAATAATTGAAACCATTTCCGGTAAGATAAGTAATTAAAAAGAACCAATAGGTTTAATACTAATATGCACACGGTATTTGTGATTACAAGTAGACTTTAGAAGAAGACAGCTTATATACATTTACAGATACCAAAATCCAAACTCTTTGATTACTCAGCCACTGCCTGAATCAAAACACAGTGGCCAATCCTACTCTTGCTGATATCAGTGATTGCCAGTTACTTCAGCAGACACAGGATCAAGCCCAGAGATTTCACTTCTGGAAACAAATATAAGGATACTTTACATAAGAAGTGACAAGGAGTCAGATGCTTTATTGTTCAGTTAGAACGTGATGGACTGAATCCATTTGCAAAACAGAGTATTTATTTAGAGTAGAAACAGTAACTTCCACTGAATTGCTGGGGTCCTACCTGCCCACAGTAGCAATACACTTCTAGCTGTCGATGACTATAAATGCTGGTGAGTCTTTACATTGCAGCTTATCTACCTTTTACCATCAATAAACAGTGCTACTGCCAATCCTATTTTGAGGCAAATCTAGGCCTCAGCCTCACACAGCACAACACAGAAAAAGGACAATTAAAATGGGCAATCTGAAACAGGAGGAATTAACGCAAGGAATGCCCTTTTTCTGAGAAAGGCGACATCCAATGCTGACATTCAGTGCCCTCTGAAATTCTGAGACTGTCAACTTTAAAGGCAGACAGTGCATCAGCATCCTTGCACATACGGAAGGGCGTGTTTTCTTGATGTCAAGCTTAGCTTCGGTATGATTAATGGTTCAAAGAAACAGTCGCTGCCAAACAAGGATTTAAAATTAATGAGGAAACAATGTAACTGGCACTGAAGGGGGTTTTGGGGAACGTTGCAGGTATTTCTCAATGTAGGGGCACAATCTTGCCTTTCTGAACGCGAGGCACGCTGGCAACGTGGCTCAGGGGATTGCTCTGAAGCACTACTTGCTACTGCTCCAAATGAGCAGCGAACCCTGCCACTAGCACAAGCACCTAATGCCAAAGGTAGCATGCCTGAAGGACAATCAGGGGTATGGCATTATCCTGCAGTGGGCTGACCATAGTATCTGTGGAGTGTTGCCAGTAGGCTCCTACCTGGCATTCAAAGGAGCACAAGGTCCATATTCTGCTCTGCTCTCACATGAGTCCACTGGGAGCAGTGGAGAGACAGGTTCACTGCATTCTAACCCACCCACACAATGCAGGCCAAAATTTTACCCTATATCTTGAAATCTAACATCCTGTGACAGTGCTCTTTATGCCAGGGAAATGCTTTTACAGGTAAAAGCTCTTGGTTTTAGAAGCGTTTTAAAAGTTAAAAAAAATCATTCCGAGGTTCAGATTCACATCTTCAGTGCAGCATTGCACAAAGAGCCAAAGCAGAAGAAAACAAACCAGAGTACTCAAAGGGAGATACCAATGATTCTCCCTTCTGGACAGACACAGCGTCTTCTGTGTCAGCCTAGATGGTACAATGAAGGGATCTTCAGAAAATGCTGGTAGACTGTTAGAAATTCACACAAAAACACACCAATAAATGGTTTACCGGAGTGTTAGGACATACCATTTTATAGTTCTACATTAACAATTTTAGCTCAAGCATTTTATTGAGAGTGCATGTGGCCAGTGGGCATGCATTGCTGATGCCACTAAAAGGTGCCAGATTTTGGTTATTGCAATTTATACTCTATGTGTACAGTACAAGCTAAATTCTGTCCTTGGATAAAAATGCAGGGCTCCTTCTTACTTCCATGTGCCCTTGTATGTTTATCCAAGGCAGAGTGTTATCTTTATAACTACAGTTAGATTTTATAGATGAACTACTGGAACTCCCATAATGAGTAATTTAACAGCCATGTACTCTTTTAAGCTAAATTAACAACTCAACTACGGTACCATGAAACGAATGGCATACCACCAAAAACAACAGACTTTCCTAAGCATCAGCGTTATCCCCAGTACAATACTAACACAACGGAAAACATGGTTTCTGCTCCAAGAAACTTATACTCTACCACAGATAATATACCAAATAAATAGACAAATATTTATTACTAGGGCCCTACCAAACTCGCAGTCCATTCTGGTCAATTTCATAGTCATAGGATTTTAAAAAGCATAAATTTCACAGAGTCAGATATTTAAATCTGAAATTTTACAGTATTGTAACTTAGGGGTTCCTGACCCAAAACAGGGTAATGGGAGGCAATACCATGCCAGGCCACCCTTATTTCTGCACGGCTGCTGGCAGCAGCACTGCCTTCAGAGCTGGGCTCCCAACCAGCAGCCGTGGAGCTTCCTGCAGCCAGGGAAGGTTCTCAAAGATGGGTGTAACCTGGCCTTGGGAGCAGCCTGGGCAGGAGAAGAGGAAGTCCTGTCCCTCTCCAGCCCATCCAGGACTAGCAGCTGGAACCTGGCGCCCAGTAGGAGTCCCTAGCCCTCATTTCTGCCCCTCCCCAGTGTCAGACCCAGTGATTGGTAGTTAAAGAGGCTGTCTGTGGAGAGGGTGACCACAGTAACTCCTGACTAGTCGCCCACCTGTAAGGCCAGCCCACCCTCCCACAAATTGATGACCCCCCCATACAATGCCACCCTCACTCCTGTGCTGCTGCTGGCGGCGACGCTGCCTTCAGAGCTGGGTTCCCAAACCTCCAACTCTCTGAAATCTGGTCTCCCTTACAACAGCCACATTTCACAGAGGAGATCGGATTTCATAGTCCATAATGCCATGAATTTGGTTGGACCTGATATAGGACTTATTATTGTGCATATTTTTAAAGCGCATATCACTATGCTATCTGTGCACTATTATGTCTCTGATATATTTGATTCACACTGTTAAGGTCTAAACATCAATGGTGCTTTTTTTATATTTATATATCCATAGAGAAAGTTAACATCAACCATTCTGTAATGTGCAATCCAGTTTCATAAGACAATAGTGTTTTTGTTTTTTGTTTTGTTTTTTTTAAATAGGCTGTTTTTGTTTTAATACCCAGTAGAAATCCAGTCTGTGTTTTACTGCTGCCAGAACATCACAGGGAAGAAAAGGGATATGTTAGTGGTGGTGATCCCAAGATACCTAGCTGTCACTCACCTTTTTCTGGTTACAAGTTTCTGCAGTCCTTGACCAAGAGAAACTGCCATACCACACTTAATTCTGATGGGAATGCACTTTGAAAATGTAATATAGTACAAGACTATTTTACATGAATATACAGTATGTTAAGGTTCCCAGTGCTAACAAGCAAACAACATGCTACTAAATTAAATGCAGAAATAGTCAATATTACGGTTTTCTGAAAATGTTCTGGATCTCATCTCCTTTCATAGGGTTGTTCTATACGTGGTAACCCTTGACTTGGTGAGATCTTCACCCCAACTCTGGCCCCTTTACACTGCTTAAAGAGCTTTAAAAGCCTGAGCTCCAACTAGGGGAGGATTCCTCTTGCTTAGGACTATGGTAGAGATCAGTAAGGCTGCCCTGCAAAACCCCCACTCAAGCCCTCGCACACAGGGCATGCTGGGGGAAGGTCTGCATTACTGCAAATTTCACTGTAGTGCTACAGCTCACACAGCAGCCCAGTGAGGCTGCCATGAGTTCCACAGGCCCTGAGGGCCTGGTTACACTGAGCTCCTCTCCACCTTTGGATCAGGAGGGCACAAAGATGACAAAGACATTTTGGCCCCACTTCCCTGGGCTACAAGCTCTTAGAGGCATAGCAAAGAAGCTCACTCTTTATCTCCAACTCTGGAGAGTTGTACATTGCATTGTCCCAGAAGACCATAGCTGAATCAGAATTCTTAAAGAATAGGTTGCCTGTGCTGTAACCAGGTCCCAATGCATTAAGAGTCTTGATGATGGCCAGAATCTTGAATCGAAGTGAAATGGGTCTTTATGATGAACAACTAATAGCAAGAGATACTTCTAATAGGCTCCATGCTGTTCCCATTGAAGTCAATGGCAATTGGTAAAATTCCCATTTGATTGCATTGGGAGCAGGACAGCACCCATAAACTCAGGTAAAATGCTTTTAAAGTCTCTTCTTTTGCTGCTAGATTACCTGCAGAATGTAAATTAGCACCATTGTCAGTAGTTTAGATTGATCTTCTTCCTGGTGCTGATTATTGGAAGTGACATACAGATCTAAGCCTGAAATGAAGCAAAGCCAGTCCCCTGGCCCCCCCAGACAATTTTAACAATGTTAAATAGGATCTCTGATTTTGTCTGTGAATTTAAAATATTCAGCATTATTACTGAAGCAAAGAATATTTATTCCAGAAGCCGAAAGGATGCTGTTGCTTAAAATTTTCCAGTTGCTAATCAATAACCCCAACAGAAAAATTTAATCATGCAACAGTATAGGATAGCTCAATAATACAAAACACAAAGAAGCAAATGCTCCTTATTTTCCATGATTAAGAAGCTTCAGGGAATATTAGCAGCTAAGTGCACAGACTTTTCACTTGCCAGACAGCTGTATAAAAATATGTCTGAGTCACAGTGGCTATGGATCTTCAAGTGCAAAGTGGGTGACAGAGTCTAAACAGACAGCGATTGAAAAAGATCAGCAGGATTGTGTAAATGTTGTATTTGCATCATTCATAACAGTTGGATCAGCAGAAACAGTCTACAGGTAGTTCTCCAAGGGCTATCGTATCAAGTGAATGATGAGGAGAACCAGGGACTCAGGTACCAAGGTGAAGAATGTGAGATAGATAGAAAGCCTAGCAGATGGGAAGGAAAAGGCAGAAGGGGTGGGGTGAAGGAATGGGGAAGATTATACATATCATGACATGTATTACATATAATATAAATCCCTAACATACAATGCATATTTACCACAACTTTTGACACAGCTTTCAATGGAGAGCTAAGAGCTTGGTACTTCTTGATAAGATATTTAAGTATTTTCTGTTCTGCTTCCTTAAGGAGCTCTGTATTATAATCCCTTAAATATATTTCAATTCTACATTATACAAGTCTTAATGTGGGTTTTTTTTAAAGGTATTTCTATTTAAAACAAAAAAGTAATAACATGTGCTATACATTCTACAAAATGAAACACTGCAGAAAGGTTGAGAAAATAAATTAGTTAAAAAAAGCAAAGCCATCACTGAGTCACTAGGTCTCATGAAAACAGCAGCAGATCTTTAAACAGTAACATCTGAAAAGACATTTGAGGAAATGAGAATCAAAGTTCCTCCTTTATTTTGCTGATATCCAGTCGAAACAGAAAAAAAACGAGAAAAAATGTATGACAAAAATTTAGTCTTAATTAACTTAAACAACTCTTCTTAATCACAAAATTGGTTCAGAAAAGATTGCTACCATAAAGTAAAAGAGGTTGCAGGCTGCAGTCCTTTATGTAAAAGCAAATGTCAAAAGAAAAGCTCTGATATTTGGTTGTAGGCTCCCACTTTTCACATAGGCATTTCCTAAATCCATGTTTGATGAGCTTCCCCAGCTATAAATTCTGTAAATTCCCTCTGGAGCAGTACAGAGTGTGCTTCATGAAAATGTCATCTGCCAGTGCTGCAATTACTCACACTCCAGCAATCATGTGCACAATGCAGAATGGGTCGAATTCAGGTGAGAACGAGAACCAGCAATCAAGCCTCTGGAATTGAGAACAAAGCCATTTTCTTTCATTTGCCATCAACACAACCATCAAGGCCTTAATTACAAGGCAAGTGTCAAGCCTGGCTGCTGAAAGGCTTATTATTATACAGCTCAGCTTCAAATCAGTTTTGTATTGATGAACTGCAAAAATGAGGAAGCCAAGGTTAGCCCCACAAGAAAAAAAACAGGGACTAAATGATTAGATGATTGGCAGGGAAAAACAGAGACATTTAAAATATATATATTAGATGTTGGGGGGGAGACACGACAAAACACCTGACATCTATAAATACGTTTCCCATTATAACAGAAAATCTGTGTAGTCCAAGATTTAAAGTACATTTGCTTTTATTGATATCATTGTAGCACTCACAAAATGCACTGCAGAAAGGCTCTCGTTCTGTCTTAGGGTGATGGAATATTTTCCTATGATTATTCTCAGATTCAGTCTTATATTTAACTGTATGTGTTTATTAGACAGATAGACAGACACTCTCTCACACACACACACAAAGGTAAGATTAGGTATATCCACATGCCCTTGCACAATTGTCCTACTAGCACTAGATTATTCCCCATCTTTATGAGATAATTGAACACTAAAGCAGAAGTTTCAAAAATACCCCTTACATTTTCTAAGCAAAAGGCATGGTCTATGTTGATTGAACTGAAATATCAGCGATCAGCTACAGAGTAGTTTAAAAAAAATCAAAAGTTCTACTTTTCACTGCTTTCTATAACAATAATTTTCGCCATGATACATAACATACTATTACAGCAACGTCTGATTTTTGGAACAGCTGCGTATGCAGCATTAGGCTAACCACTGGATCCCATTCTGATCTTTTGGGTATTTCCGCCCAAGCCTTGACTTATTCTGTGCATGTCCTATGTGACTGGGGGAATATGTGCTCAGCCTAGTGGTCTGCCCTTTTGATATCTACCCTTTGAAGACCAGAGTGGCTGAATTGGAGGAGCTAAGGGAGACAGAGAGATACACAGATGAGAATTTCTGGGACACAGTAGAGTAGTCCTATCCCACATCTGACAGCCTCCTATGCTGATAATAAAGATAAAAGTCTCAGGGAAGGAGAACATCCAGCTGCAGTTGAGGGAAACAATTCCATAGTTGGGACCCTCCTTCCAGATGATGTCATGGTATCCTCTCACACTGAGGATAACTCTATGGGGTAGGGAACTCCAGTTATTAGGAAGAGACAGGTAAGTTATGGGGTATTTGATCTTTTTAAACATAGATAGCTGGGTGTGTGATGACCAAGACAACTGCCTGATGGTTGTAGATCTTTCATAGAATCATAGATTATTAGGGTTGGAAGAGACCTTAGGAGATCATCTAGTCCAACCCCCTGCTCAAAGCAAGACCAATCCCCAAATGGCCCCCTCAAGGATTGAACTCACAATCCTGGGTTTGGCAGGCCAATGCTCAAACCACTGAGCTCTCTCTCCCCCTGAATTTTTTTTAGAATATCAGGGTTGGAAGGGACCTCAGGAGGTCATCTAGTCCAAGCCCCTGCTCAAAGCAGGACCAATCCCCAGACAGATTTTTGCCTCTGATCCCTAAACGGCCCCCTCAAGGATTGAATTTACAACCCTGGACATCCCTCCCCCACCTTTTGAGACATCAAGATAGATTTATGTGTAGTATTAGGAGGAGCTGGTAGTCGTGGCACATGTAGATACCAATGACATAGGGAAGGATAGGGGAGAGAAGTCCAGGACCTCTAAGGTAGCATTCTCTGAAATGCTTCCAGTTCCACACACTGGGCCAGTTAGACAGGCAGAGCTGCAGGGTCTTAATGCATGGATGAGATGATGGTGTAGGGAGGAGGGGTTTAGATATATTAGGAACTGGGGAACCTTTTGGGAAAGGGGAAGCCTATACAGGAAGGATGGACTCCACCAAAACCAAAATGGAACCAGATTTCTGGCACTGAAAATTAAGAAGGTCGTAGAGCAGTTTTGTTTTTAAAAAAAGGCTGGGGGAAAGTCGACAGGTGCAGAGGAACACGTGGTTCAGGCAGACACATCCCTTGGTGGGGTGGGGGCTCTATTAAAGAAGATTCTCTATGTCCTAGTAAGGAGGAGAGGGTGGAAGATAATAAAATATGGGTAGGATGTGATGAGAAACAGTTAAATGAAGAAGAGTCCCATTCAGTTAAATCACATACTGGAAGACAGCTAAAAAAGTGACAATTTTAAGTGCTTATACACAAATACTAGAAATCTAAATACTAAGATGGTTGAGCTTCAGTATATTAAATGGGGATATTGATATAATAGGCATCACAGAAACTTGGTGGAATTAGATGACAAGTGGGACTTGGTAATACCAGGGTACAAAATACATCGGATGGGCAGAATAGGTTATTCTGATGAGGAAGTGGCACTATATATGAGAGAAAGCAGAGTCAAATGAACTAAAAATCTTAAGTGAACCAAACTATACCATAGAATCTCTATGGATAGTAATTCCATGTTTGAATAAGAAGAATATATCTGTAGAGATATACTATCGACCACCTGACCAGGAAATGCCCAGGGAGATTCAAGAGACTATAATAATAAAAAACTCAATAATAATAATGGGGGATTTCAACTAACCCCATACTGACTGTGTACATATCACCTCAGCACAGGATGCAGAGATAACATTTCTTGACACCTTAAATGCTGGCCCTGGAACCCACAACAGGAGAGGCAATTCTTGATTTAGTCTTAAGTGGAGCACAGGATCTGGTCCAAGAGGGGAATATAGCTGAATCACTTGGTAATAGTGACCATAATATAATTAAATGTAACATCCCTCTGGCAGGGAAAACACCACAGCAACCCAACATAATAGCATTTAATTTCAGAAAGGGGAATTACACAAAAATGAGGAAATTAGTTAAAACAGAAACTAAAAGGTACAGTGCCAAAAGTGAAATCCCTGCAAGCTGCATGGAAACTTTTTAAAGACAGAATAATAGAGGATCAATTTAAATATATACCCCAAATTAAAAAAACATAGAGGACCAAAAAAGTGCCACCGTGGCAAAACAACAAAGTAAAGGAAGCAGTCAGAGGCAAAAAGGAATCCTTTGAAAAGTGGAAGTTAAATCCTAGTGAGGAAAATAGAAAGGAGCATAAACTATGGCAAAGGAAGTATAAAATATAATTAGGCAGGCCAAAAAAGAATTTGAAGAATAGCTAGCCAAAGACTCAAAAAGTAATAGCAAAAAAAATTTAAGTACATGAGAAGCAGGAAGCCTGCTAAACAACTAGTGGGGCCACTGAAAGATCGAGATGCTAAAGGTGCACTCAAGGTCAATAAAGTCATTGCAGAGAAACTAAATGAATTCTTTGCATCGGTCTTCACAGCCGAGTAGGTAAGCGAGCCTCCCAAACCTGAGCCATTCTTCTTAGGTGACAAATCTGAGGAACTGTCCAGACTGAGGTGTCAGTAGAAGAGGTTTTGGAACAAACTGATAGAGCCCTGTGTGGATACAAATTTATACTTGTGGATGCAGATATCCACAGAACCACTGGGCTCTCCCAGGAACCGCAGTGGCGAAAGGAGCAGAAAATGGGGCCAATTCTGGAGCCAGCGCCCCATGCCAGCAGCTCCTCTAGCATGGCTGTACTGCCCCAAGCCCCGCCTACTAGGGTGGGCACCAGTCTCACCGGGAGCTGTCTCTGGTCGTGCTCTTGTGTTCAAGCAGCACACATGCCCCCAGACAGGGGACGCAGACAGCTGCATGGAAGGGTCAGGGGCAGCATAGATGAACATGATTTGTTGGGTAAGAGTCAATATGTTTTTTGTAAATGGCAATCATGTCTCACCAATCTACTAGAATTCTTTGAGGGGGGTCAACAAGCATGTGCACAAGTGTGATTCAGTGGATATAGTGTCCTTAGATTTTCAGAAAGCCTTTGACAAGGTCCCTCAATAAAGGCTCTTAAGCAAAGTAAGCAGTCATGGGATAAGAAGAATAAGAGGGAAGGTCCTCTCATGGATCAGTAGCTGGTTAAAAGATGGGAATCAAAGGGTAGGAATAAATGGTTAGTTTTCAGAATGGAGAGATGTAAATAGTGGTGTCCCCCAGGGGTCTGTACAGAGACCAGTCCCATTCAACATATTCATAAATGATCTGGAAAAAAGAGGTGAAAACAGGGCAAGAAAATGGCAGATGAAATTTAGTTCTGATAACTGCAAAGTAATGCACACTGGAAAACATAATCCCAACTATGCATTCAAAACGAATGATGGGACCTAAATTAGCTGCTACCATTCAAGAAAGAGATTTTGGAGTCATTGTGAATAGTTCTCTGAAAACATCCATCCCATGTGCAGCAGTCAAAAAAGCTAACAGAATGTTGGGAATCATTAGGAAAAGGATAGATAATATGACAGAAAATATATTGCTTCTATATAAATCCATGGTACGCCCATATCTTGAATACTGCATGCAAATCTGGTCATCGCATCTCAAAAAAAAACATTAGAACTGGAAAAGGTACAGAGAACGGCAACAAAAATGATGAGAGGTATGGAAAAACTTCCAAATGAGGAGAGATTAAAAAGACTGTGACCTTTCAGATTGGAAAAGAGATGAGTAGGGAGAGATATAATAGAGATCTATAAAATCTTGACTGGTGTGGAGAAAGTAAATAGGCAATTGTTATTTACTCCTTCTCATAACGCCAAGGACTAGTGGTCACCAAATGAAATTCATAGGCTTCAGGTTTAAAAACAAACAAAAGGAAATATTTTTTCACACAACGCACAATCTGTGGGACTCTTTGCCAAGACCATAACAAGGTTAAAAAAGAACTAGATAAGTTCATGGAAGTTAGGTACAATGGGTATTAGCCAGGATGGACAGGGATGCAAAACCATGCTATGAAGTGTCCCTGGCCTCTGTTTGCCATATGGTGTGAATGGGCAACAGGGATGGATCATTTGATGATTACTAGTTCTTTTCATTCCTTCTGAAGCACCTGGCATTGACCATTGTCAGAAGACAAGATACTAGGCTAGATGGATCGTTGGTCTGACTCAGTATGGCCGTTCTTATATTCCTATCTTCCAATTTATGCCTTTCAAATTGTCCCCCTATTTGGATATTGCACAACACTTCTGGCAGAGCTGATCTAGCCTTTTGTGATTAATACTAATATATATTGCCTTTCTTTCAAGGATTTGATACAAAACTACTCAAGATAATTAAGTCCCAGGCAGACTGCGAAGAACTACAAAAGAATCTCTCAAAACTAGGTGACTGGGCAACAAAGTGGCAGATGAAATTCAATATTGATAAATTCAAAGAAATGCATATTGGAAAACATAATACCAATTATACATATAAAATGATGCGGTCTAAATTAGCTATTATCACGCAAGAAAGAGATCTTGGAGTCATTGTGGATCGTTCTCTGAAAACATCCACTCAATGTACAGCAGCAGTCAAAAAAGTGAACAGAATGTTGGACATCATTAAGAAAGGGATAGATAATAAGACAGAAAATATATTGCCTCTATATGAATCCATGGTACACCCACATCTTGAATACTGTGTGCAGATGCGGTCATCACATCTCAAAAAAGATATATTGGAATTGGAAAAGATTCAGAAAAGGGCAACAAAATGATTAGGGGTATGGAACAGCTTTCATATGATGAGAGATTAATAAGACTGGGACTTTTCAGCTTGGAAAAGAGATGACTAAGGGAGGATATGGTTGAGGTCTATAAAATCATGACTGGTGTGGAGAAAGTAAATAAGAAATTGTAATTTACTCCTCATAACACAAGAACTAGGGGTCATCAAATGAAATTAATAGGCAGCAGGTTTAAAACAAACAAAAGGAAGTATTTCTTCACACAATGCAGTCAGCTGTGGAACTCTTTGCCAGAGGATGTTGTGAAGGTCAAAGAATATAACAGAATTCAAAAAAGAACTAGATAAATTCATGGAGAATAGATCCATCAATGGCTCTTAGCCAGGATGGGCAGGGACGGTGTCCCTAGCCTCCATTTGCCGGAAGCTGGGAATGAGTGACAGAAAATGGATCAGATGGTGATTACCTGGTCTGTTCATTCCCATTGGGGCACCTGGCATTGGCCATTGTCAGAAGACAGGATACTGGGCCAGATGGACCTTTGGTCTGAGCCAGTATGGCCGTTCTTATGTAAGGATTTCAGAAGTCCACTGTGGTGATTTTGATCAGTTCCGATTCCTTTCGCTCAAAATGTAGATTCCCTCTTCCAATCTCTCCCCCCTCTAGCCTCCTTAGGAGATTAAATTGTGAGGTTCAGTAACATATACATTCATATATAAAAAGCTATGCATTCTTTTCATATTTGAGAATAAAAGGGATTTCAAAGCTAGAATTCCTCAACATGAAAATTACAACAAAAGAAAATGCTTTAAAATGTGAATTTAGTTATAGGAACCTTAACATGGAGAACAGTCAAATATCAATAATTAAACACACAGGAGGACCTGCTGAGTGCAGGGAACTATTTTTAAAAAGTATATGGTAACCGAGAGATTATTCCTAAATCTGATACCAATATATTATGATGTTATACACCAGCAAAGGTGCTCAATATCCACCTCGGTATGTTACAGCCCTTTAGAAGAATAAATGCCATCTTACGCCTGAAATTTAAATATGACAAATAAAAATGTCAGCACTATAGTAAACAAAGGTAAATGGAACTGGCATCAATGTCTACTGTGATTTTTACTGGCATTGTCACTGTAGAGCAACAATATAGCTAAGTAAATTCCTTAGTTCTGTAAAGGCAGAAAGAGGGTATGAATACTTAAGCAGAAGACATGATATGACATTGTGTAGGGATATCACCATGCTTCCCGGGCACTGTATGCTCAGGAACCTTATGCCACTCAGGAAGCAACATATGTCCTCACGCAGAACCCAGTTCTGCCAATCTTATGAAAGCAAAGATTTTACTCCACTGTGAGTTCTCCTTGCAGATTAACTACAGGTTCAGGTTAATCATTTTCTTAAAAGAATCCCCTGAAGGACACTGGGCAAACCTGTCAGTAGTGCCTAAATGATTTAGGAGCTGTGAAATTATATTCCATATTCGTTATGAAAATATGCTTATGAATATGATAACAGATATACTTTATGCAAGACGGGTCTTGTAAAGTATCATTGGAAAGGTTATGATTTACTGAATGTGATTATGCAATTTGTATGCATGTATCATTTCTGTATCTGTCATGGTATAATTCCCCACTCGGAACCTTAGCGTCCAAAAGATGGGGTACCAGCATGAATTCCTCTAAGCTCAATTACCAGCTCAGTACTTGTAGCGCTGCCACCAACCAGGAATTCCAGTGCCTGGTACACTCTGGTCCCCCCAAAACCTTGCCCGGGGACCCCCAAGACCCAGTCCCTCTGGATCTTAACACAAGGAAAGTAAACCCTTTCCCTCACCGTTGCCTCTCCCAGGCTTCCCCTCCCTGGGTTACCCTGGAAGATCACTGTGATTCAAACTCCTTGAATCTTAAAACAGAGAGGAAAATTCACTTTCCCCCCTCCTTCTCTCTCCCCCTCCCAGACTCTCCCTGAGAGAGAAAGTAATCCTAACACAGAGAGAAAATTAACCTCTCTCCCCCCCTTCCCTCCTTTCTCCCCACCAATTCCCTGGTGAATCCAGACCCAGTCCCCTGGGGTCTCACCAGAATAAAAAAACAATCAGGTTCTTAAACAAGAAAAGCTTTTAATTAAAGAAAGAAAAAACAGTAAAAATCGTCTTTGTAACTTTAAGATGGAATATGCTACAGGGTCTTTCAGCTTTAGACACTGGGAATACCCTCCCAGCCTAAGTATACAGGTACAAATTAAAATCCTTTCAGCAAAATACAAATTTGAACTCCTTCCAGCCAAATACACATTTGCAAATAAAGAAAACAAACATAAGCCTTACTTGCCTTATCTACCTAGTACTTACTATTCTGAACATATAAGAGACTGTATCAGAGAGATTGGAGAGAAACCTGGTTGCATGTCTGGTCACTCTCAGAACCCAGAGAGAACCACCACCAAAAACTAACAGCACACACACAAACTTCCCTCCCTGAAGATTTGAAAGTATCCTGTCCCCTGATTGGTCCTCTGGTCAGGTGACAGCCAGGCTCACTGAACTTAACCCTTTACAGGCAAAAGAGATATGAAGTACTTCTGTTCTATTAACTCTTACTTATCTGTTTATGACAGTATCTGAAGTTAGAAATATGGACTATGTAACAATTACAACTGGATGTCTGTTGGGAAGACACCCACCAGACAACAGGCCATCAGATTTATGAGCCATCAGGAAGGAACAATAAAACCATGAAGATACTAATCTTTCTCCCTTCTGGGAGGCATCCAGGGAGGTAACTGTGACACTACTAGGTCAGATGGTCTTGTCACCTGATACTAAACATTACCTCAGACTTCTTGTAACTTTCCACTGAAGGGAAGAAGGGTCAAGTTTGGGAAACAAAGGATGAAGGCAAAGGGGACTCCCCTCCATGGCCTGTCTGCCCAAGAAGAAACACTGCAAAAGGGAAGGCAAGGGGGAAGTCCAGGCTGAGACAGGGGTCTAATCTGACGAAGAATATAACTGGAACTCTGAAATACAGAAACTTTGAAACCCGCCTGCAACAATATCTGGGTGATAAATATTATTTGTAACCAATTTCCTTAGTGAAACTAGCTTAGTTTGCACGTTTTATTTCATTTGCTTAGTAATCTGCTTTGTTCTGTGTTACCTCTTTTACCACTTAAAATCTGCCTTTTATAGTTAATACATTTTGTTTTATTATTAAATCCAGTTTCTATAATTTTTAACTTGGGGGGCAGGAAGTGTGCACACCTCTCTCCACATTGAGAGAAGGGATGAATTTCATAAAACCTTTCGGTTTGTACCCCTTAAAAGGAGTGAGCAATAGAGTGTTGTACCAAGTCCCTTAAACTGAGTCTTCCCAGAGCTGATCTGCAGCTGGGTGGCCCAGCCTGTGTGTGTGTTAGAGGAGGCTTTAATAGCCTGGCTCAGCAGGACAGGTTAAAGGGGGCCCATGCTGACAGAATAGGTAGACTCAGTGATACCTCAGCACATCAGGTGGCTTCCTAAGAGGCTCCTGTGACAGGTTATGCCCAACTCCCATTTTCAAAAGTGACCTCAGCACTTAGAAGCCTAAATCTCACTGGCTATGTCGTCTCAGTGCCCCCACCCCCTGCCCGCCCGCAAAAAGAAAAAAAGCTAGCCGAGACAAGCTTAGGTAGTTTTTACTTCAATGTAGCTCACCAGGTCAACACCATACACCCCACCTTATGCTAGTATTTCACATCTACACTGAGGTAGAAACTACCTAGGCCATGTCTCCACTAGAATTTTACAGTGAGATCGCTAATGTGCATTAGTTATGGCACTGTAAAAACACACACCTTTTTTGGCAATAAAGATACACCCATTGAAAGTCAAGGGGAGTTAGGCTCCTAAGTGCTTAAGTCACTTCCGAAAATGGGTCTTAGGCACTTCTGAAAACATTACCCACTCTGCATTTCTTACTCACTCAAAACTCCCACTTAAGCAGAATCACACCAAATAGTTTGCATTTTTTTAAAATCCATGTATTTTTAGGAGTAGTTTTTTTCTTAATGTTTACTGGACATCTCTTCTGTTGAGATCCCTCCTTCAGTACTTACAGGGCTTTGGCTCTCAGCAGTCTTAAAGCCATTTCTGATCCGTTAATGTTCTGCTTGTGTAAAATACAACTAAATTCAGAGGTGTTTAATTTCCCCAGTACAGTTGTTCCTATTTCAAGATGGAAATTAAATCCAGCTTGCCTATGATCAAAATGCCACAGAAAGACATAGCCAAGCCAATAATTTCCCTTTTAAAATGGCTTACACACACACATACTTTTCTTCTTTTCTCTTGTCTTTTCTTTACCTCTGCCCACATCAGTGAGGTCCTATCTTTCAGTCATGCTTCACCCACATTTGTGTTCTTTCTACTTTGTATCAAACAATCTAAGCTGAGGGAATTAAAACTTCCAATTTTAGGTTTTTTAAGACATGACAAGAACATGACAGTTAAAAGTGCAGTGAGGGGTGAAGCCCTACTGAAAGAGAGTTGCTTTGACAGGGCAGTTATACAACAGGATGGGAGCTAAGGAAACAAAGGACCAAAATAAAAACTGAACATAATATACAATCTTACTGAAATACTTGCGTACTAACTATCGTGTTACAAAATTTTCCCCTAGGGATTTCTCTCACCATTTATGAAGCTCTATTTTCCTCCTTTTAACTCTATTGTCTACATACATGGGTGAAGGAGATATGGAATTAGATATAGCTCATTCTGCAACCCATCAGCATTGTTTCATGTGTCTGCCTGAGAGGGTCACCACAGAGCAACATAAGCCTTGTGGAGATAGGTATGTTAACGCCATAGTTGATTTGGAAGTAGGAGGCGAAGGTGCTGATTCAGAAAGATACTTAACTATACATCTAACTTTAAGCACATTAATTCAGTGAGACTGTTTTTGTGCTTGAAATTAGGCACACACTTAACTACCTTGATGAAGTAGAAGCAAGACCTCAATTTGTAACTTTCTGCATTGCACTGCCACAGCAAAGGATAAATTTTTCATAACTATTGTTTTTTGAGATATCCATTCCATTCTAGGTGTGCGTGAGCCTGCATGCGTGGTCGTCAGATATTTTTGCCTTAGCAGTATCCACAGGGTCAGCTGCGGTGCCCCGTTGAGTACCACACTCATGCACCAGTATATCAGGCACTGGACCTATGCCCTCGCAGTTCCTTCTTGCCAACAACTACAACAGAGGGGCAGGAGGGCGGGTAACGAAATGGACGTGAGCAACACATCTCAAAGAACAACAGTTACAAAAAATGTGGGTAACTGTTTTGTCTTCCAGTGCTTGCTCATGTTGATTCCAGTCTAGGTGACTCACAAGCTGGATCCATGGTGGTGGACTCAGAGATCATGGTAGTGTGGCTTGCAGCAATGCTCTGCCAAAGCCAGCATTGTTTCAACCTTGCTGGGTAAGTGCATAATGAGATGTGAATGGGTGGACAGATGACCAGATAGCTGCCCTGCAGATCTCTTGGACTGGCATCTCTGCCAGGAAGGCAGCCGATAATGCCTGCGCCCTAGCTGAGTGTGCCATTATGATCGCCGATGGATCCACCTTTACCACCTCATAGAGGTAGTGGATTCAGGCCGTAATCCATAACAAAATCCTCTGAGCAGACGCTGGGTGACCTTTCATCCTGTCTGCCACGGCAACGAAAAACTGTGTTGACTTACAGAATGGTTTTGTTCTAAGTAGAAGGCCAGGGCCTGACATCCAGGGTGTGTAGCCTGCACACCTCATCTGATGCATGAGACTTTTGAAAGAAGACATGTAAGTATATGTCCTGGCAAGTGTGAAACTGGGAAACAACCATGGGCAGAAATGCTGGATGTGGACGCAGCTGGACCTTATCCTTGTAGAAGACTGTATAGGGCGTCTCTGAAGTAAGCACCCTGATCTCGGACACCCTGTGGGCTGACGTTATTGTGACCAGGAATGAAACCTTCCAGGAGGGAATCAGAAAGCCAAAGGCTCAAAGGGAGACCCTATGAGCCTCAACAGCATGAGATTCAGGAGCCGGGGGGACTGGATCCCAGGCGTGCGGCTAGAGACACTCCAGAACTTTTAGAAGCTGTACCGTCATGTTGTGGGTGAAGATCGGCCTGCTTTGGAACAGAAGATGGAAAGCTGAAATACCCCCAGGTGGACCTTGATCGATGAGAGGAACAAACCCTGGAGTTTGAGGTGCATTTGGAGGGACCGCCTAGCAGCCGCAGTGCCCTCCTCTACCAAGGTGTCAAATTCGTGGGCCAAACCTTACGGAGGGAGTCCCATAAATTGAAATTGTATCAGCCCAGGAGGGTCTGATAGTTCGCCACCCAGAACTGCAAGCTGACCATTGAGTAAATTTTTCTCCCAAACTAGTCCAATCTTCTGGCCTCTTTATTTTTTGGAGTCAAGCTGGTATGCCCCTCTTTGTCTTTCTCATTGGCCAGAAACCTCCAGCGAGCCTGGGGGAGGGTGGGTCTAACAGTATTCAAACCTTTTGGCTGGAACAAAGTATTTCTTTTCAGCTCTTTTTGGGAAGGATGGAGGAAGAAGTTTGGCAGAGGACCTTGGCAATCTTGAGGACACCATCATGCACTGGTAGTGTGACATGGGGTGGCGTACACATTGACAGCACATTAAACAAGGTTTCCACCTGCTCAGCCATTTCCTCTACCTCTAGGCCAAAGTTCTCAGCCACCCAATGAAGTAGGGCCAATTGAGCCTTAAAATCATCTGGCGGGCTGGCCCTTGAGTGTCCCACGACCGCCTTGTCACTGGACGAAGATGAGGACTATATCACGCAAGGGAATCCCTGGGTCATCTTCCACTGTGGAGAAGGGAGGCTTAGATATGGGTACAGTCTCCTCTGCCTCGGCCTCTGAGCATGACTCTTGCACTGAGCCTGGTGCTGTCAGTGCTGTCAGCTGTTGCTCGGAGGCAGTGGCAGATGAGCAGTGTAAAGGGGGCATCACAATGACCAGCACTCCTCACATGCTCAAAAAAGGTCACTGCACTGGCCACTGGCCGGGCTGCCACTGCACCAATTTCGATGTGACCTCGGGTGCCCATTCACACCAATAGGGTCTAGGCAAGGGACTGAACTGGAGGAATCCCATTTCCAGTGACCACAGTTGGGCCATAGATGCCTGAGTCTGTTTGCTGATCATCACTGTTGGAGACCAGTGCCAGGAGCGAGGGGTATTGAGGGGACCAGTGCCAGGAGACCAGAGATGGGACAGAGTGGTCCCATGGGGTAGGTGACCAGGATCGGCATCGAGAGGATGACTGGCGCCTCCCTCTAGGCAATCCACATCGAGATGGCGGGGACCACAATCTTGGCAAGCCCCAGAGGATCTGGGTAGCAACTCCAGCGACCTGCGCTGCAGAGGTGGAGAGTGTGCTTCGTCTCAGGGGATCAGTGCTGCACCATTGCTTCCTGAGGAGTCTTAATGACTGGCTTGCCCTGATGGGGAGCCTTTGACAATTTCTGGGGCACGTGCTGTGTCAGCGGTGCAGGTGGAGGCCTTTGCTCTCTTGGCGCCGGGCGAGTTTGTGAAGGTCTTGATGCTGTCAGGGGTTTAGATCCTATGCTGTTCCCAAGAGTCGGTGGAGAACCTTTAAAGGGGCTAATAGCCCTGACCAGAGAAGCATGAATACATGGCTCTAGGGTGGCCACGTGGCCAGAAACCGGTCCTTTGCCCAATGACCCCTAGCTCTTCTTACCTAGTGCTGGGAAGCCATGCTTTCTTGCCTTCTTCTTGGGTGCTGGCGATTGGGAACAGTGCCAGGTGGAGCCCATGTACGGGGCACGCTGCACGCCAATGCCGAGGCACTCGGTGAATCCTGCCAGACTGCTCAGAAGCCGGACAAAGAGCTGACTCCATGAGGAGATCCCATAAAGGAATACCTCACTCTTTCTGCGTAGGCAGCTGAAAGTTCTTACAAAATCAGTACTTGTCTGTCACATGTGACTCCCTCAAGCACTTGAGGCAGATGTAGGCCTGTTACAGTGTGTGCAGGGCTTAAACCCCGGAGACCAGGGAATGCCCTGCCTGGGATGAAATCCTCGCTGGGACTCTAACTACCAACTACTAGCTACACTTAACAGCTACATAATGCTAACTACTGAAGACAAACTACAAGGCCCTAAGGCGTAAAGATGAAAACCGCTAGCTCTTGCTATGCAAGGAAATGCACTCTGACTAACAACCATGGGTGGTAAGAAGGAACTGAGAGGGCATAGGGCCAGCAGCTCCTGATATACCGGCGCACAAGCACAGCACTCAAGGGAGCGCCACAGCCGAGCCTACGGATACCTCTAAGGCAAAAATCTCCGACAACCATGAACGTGGGTGCGTGCACACCTAGAATGGAATCAACATGAGCAAGCATTCGAAGAAGACCTGTGATAACCAACACACAACATATTTTAATAATAATATTACCAGAGAGCATTTAAGTTATAGAATTGTATTGCTATTTGAAATGCTGTAAACAAAAGTAGTTCTCCAATTATAACACTGTGAAAACACATCAACGCAGATCTGAAATTATTTTTAAATAGTTCTTAAATACCTTTTAAAAACCCACTATGTGTTTAAACTTAAAAAACAAAAATAGAAAGCACAAATTTCACCATATAATTTCTATAGACAGCACACACAAAAAACAATGGTAATATTGTTTAGCCAACATTAAAATTGCTGCTATACTTGAAAAAAAAATGTAGTTACAGGGTGGCTGCTGTTCTAAAAATAATTTTCATGGAAACGTGGTTTACATTATAGGAGCCGTATATTCCTATAGTTGAGACTGTAACAAAATCCACTGGAACTTGGGAGGCAGTGTGGTCTCATATTTGAACAGCAAGCCAAGACTGACAAATGAATTACAAGAATTTGGGCAATTCACTTAACTTCTCTGTGATTCAATTTCCTCATCCGTAAAACATGTATAAAAAAAATCTTCCTTTATAGGTATAAGGTGAGGCTTAATGAATGGTTCTAGAATACTTTAAAATCTTCATATGAAAAGCCCTGTGTAAGTACAAAGTATTGAGTGACTAGTCCTGCATCCATTGGTACTCAAAATTCCTACCCAAGTCAATGAGTTTTTTCAGTACACAAGGAATGCAGAATCGGGTCATAACGAGTGATGATACAAAGGGGCAAAAGGGTTTCTGAATATCAAAGGCAGATTTAATTTTAAAAATCAACATTTCCAAAAGTGATTAGTGATTCTCAATGCCTCAATTTTGGGTACCCAGTTCAAGATACTTTAAAAGGGAGTTTTGGAACATGCCAAGCTTCACCTCTGAAAATAAAATTCCTTGAAGTGTCTTAGGTTGGGCACCCAAGAACTGAAGCACCCCAAAATCACTAGCCACTTTAGAAAACCTTGGGTATGAAGATGAGTTAGATTTTGGTCCACTATGTCACCTAGAGTAAAAGTTTGCCTAAAATGTTTTGGGATATCAGAAACATCCAGTTAAATAAGAACTCCCATGAATTTCTAGCATTGGTTAGATAGGATTGTGTTATAATTATTTTAGGAATTTTTTTAAAAATATAAATTTTGTATAATGACAGAGATATTCAAGTTTCAAAATTATCTATCAGAACTGTTCAGTCAAGTTTCTTTCACAAATTTGTATATGCTTGTTATGGCCCAATTACATCTTAACATGATAGGACTCAAAAGGAGCTCTCATGTTCTAAAGGTCAGAATTTCAGTATGTAATTACCCTCTGGGCCAGAAAGGTGTCTATAAGATATAGAACGGAGGTGAAAAAGAGTTTTGTCATTGACTTCAATGGGATCATGATTTGGACCTCTCTTTACATGTTTTAAAAAGGAAATTAAATTAAGGAAAAGAGAGAGAGAGAGAGAATACTTCTGTTCAAACACAAAGGGACAAAAACCTGAAAATGCAAGGGCAAAGCTAACTGTCTCTCTCCCTTCCCCCTTGCACCCATCATGATGCAAGCTAAGGACATACCATCCATCACATCTTAGAATCAGATAGCATTTTGGGGGTCATGCTTCATCTTGACTATTGCAACACAGGGTGTATTTAATATAATTACAGCATACTCCATTATTTATATAAGGTTCATAAGAATGGCAACAATGCAAAATAGGTTAAGGGAGAGGCAAAGCTGTTTTTGTTGAACAGATGGCACTGGATGAAGTTTGATGGGTTCAGTGGGACCGAGTAAAACTAATGTCCCAGAGGACAAAGAACAATGTGACTATAACTAACAAGGCTCTTTTTCCCCCATTAGCTTCAGTCTCATCTCATGCCATCCTCGTTTTCATACTTCCACTAGCTAGGAAAAAGAGAAACAGTTTGAAATCCTGGTGAATGCTGCAGAAGTCTTAAATGATCATCCTTTGATCACTGTAGCAGTGGAGGATAAAGCATACTGAATTGTTTGCCCATACCTTCATCCATACATAAGCAGCATTTCCTCTAATGTTGCTTGAGGGCCATACTAACTAATTTCCCAGCCTTTTAAATCTATTTTATTATTCTTTATTTGTATTATCATAGTGCCCAGGAGTCCCAGTCATGGACCAGGAGCCATTGTGCTAGGCACTGTACAAACACAGAGAAAAAAGACAGTTCACGCACTCTAGTAGTGTAGCATATACTTTTCTTCCTAATCACATCCTTTTGTGACTCAGACACCAGCACAGACAGAAATATATAAGAAAGCATATGGGTTCAAACAAATGTAAATCCACAAAGTTAAAGAAACTGGAGAGAGAAGGTTGGGAGTTCTTGTTTCTGAATCTCTTCCTCGGACTACCATTTAAGGTTTGTTTTGGATAAAGAGCGGAAAATGCATGTATCGTGCTAACCGAATTAATGAATTTTCATATTCATTCTTGCTATAAATGTATGTTTGGCGGGGGTGGGGATGTTCAGCTAAAAATAATTTTCCCTTTGCCCACAGTTCTGGTCATTGTGTGTGTGCGTGGAGGTGACAAATACATGGATCTCTCTGGCCAGAGCCTCATCTCAGAAGAAATGGCAGTTTCCTAGTTGGCAGAAAGTGCAGAAATACATTTTATGCTACCTAATTAGCTAGGCTTACGGAAGAGTTCAATATAAGAACTGCCATACTGGGTCAGACCAATGATCTCTCCAGCCCAGTATCCTGTGTTCTGACAGCGGATAATGCCAGGTGCTTCAGAGGGAGTGAACAAAACAGGTAATTATCCTGTAACCCATTCCCAGCTTCTGGCAAACAGGACACAAGGTTTCGTGCCATTTGGATGGAAAGCAGGAAGTTGTCTTCTGTGGGAAAGGACAAGAATAATTCTGTCTTTGGAAATAGCATTAATCTGGTCTTGCCCAGGTAAATTTGATCCAGTTGTTCTTCACCAGTTCCTGAAGTCTTGTAGGTAGATCTGACTGAAAATTAAAAAGTCTCCCATGATGCATTGCATTGTGGTCATGGAACTCACACAATGAACTATATTAGCTCAAGCCAGAGTAGAGACTACTGTGCATCATGAGATGTGATCCGACCTGGGAGCCCATCTCAGCAGAGAATGGGGGCACCAGAACTACAGTTCACCTGAGGTACTGCAACATATTCAGGCAGATGCCAATTAACGTCAAATTGATCTGAAACAAAACAGTTCAATTTGACAAAACAAAATGTTTCAAATAGGGTTAATCCACTGGAAAAGAAATATTTTATTTAGATTCTCTCAATGGATTATCTCATCACAAACCTTGATTTTGCAGAAACTGTATTTTCCATCAAAAAAGGAATTTGTCAGAAAAGGCCCAAACAATTCTACTTGTAGGCAATATGTCATCTTAGTGAGGCTGGTGGCTGCATCTGTAGAAAATGAGATATGTGCCTGGGTGTTGCAGATATCTCCTCTCCAAGTGGTCTTATGTAGACACTGAAGAAGAGGAAAGAGAGGATAAATAAAGAGAGGAAAGAAAGGCCCTTAAGAGGTGAGGGCCTTTGGAGAAGAGGAGCAGTTACGGCCATCACCACTCTTTGGGTGAAAAGCAGTGACTGGAGTTATTACAATTCTGTGCTATTTATTCCAGCTGTGACACACAGGAGGGTCTTCAGGACTTGGCAGTCAACTATGGCAAAAACTGCAGAGAAGTCAAGCAGTATGGGACATTGAAAGGTAGCTTCTATCTCTTTGCCCAGCTAAAATGAACACTGGCTATTTTCCTTCTTAAATTAGTTACTCAATCTACTGCTTTGTCTCTTAAGCAAAGAGTCTTGAGCCTCAGGTCTTAAACCCTGGTCCATAAGGTTCCTGGGAGGAGGGCGGGAGTTCATTACATGCCAACCCTCCACTCAAATTGGCCTAGAACCAGGACTCTTTGAAGCCCAGCTTAGACAGACAGCTCCACCCTTGGGCCTCATAGTGGAACACAGAGCTCCTGATTGACTTGCTCCTCCTACTCAAGCCAAGAGGACCACCAGGAAGTTATCTGTACAATGGGGCTTCACCCTACTTCAGACTGCTCACCCAGTGCTACCTGCCCTTATCTCCTGATTTTGACTTCCAGGTTTCCTGGCCCAGCTTGGTTCCTGGTCTCTGATTCATGGTTCCTAATCTCTAGCTCATCTCCTGACCCTGACCTCCTGGTTTCCTGAAAGGCCTGATCCCTGTTATCTGACTCTAGGCTGCTGACCTTGGTCCAGGCCTCTTGGGTCTTAAAACCCCCCCCCCTTTGGTGCAGGGAGCCTCCCCCACTCGCACACACTATTGACTAGGCCTGGCTACCTACATCCCAGCCCTGACATGTAGCAGACTAAACCAAAAACTGCCTCTAAATCAAGACTCAGGAGCTAGTTGATAGAAATACATGTAAACTATACCTACTCAGTGTGGCACTCTGCTCCCCTCTAATGGTGGCTAGGCCAAGTAGAGATTGATGAGCCTGCTACGGCCTTGGCTGTGAAAGCAAGCTCTTTTAGCTCAAGCAGTAGAAGCTGAGGCATTAAGATCTAAAGATCTGAGGTTCAGTTCTTGCTGCTGCACCCAAAGGTACCTACATAACATATAATTATGTATATATCATAGAATCAGAAGGGACTGCAAGGGTCATATAGTCTAACTCCCTACCAAGATACACAATTTGTTGTGTCTAAACCATCCAAGACAGATGGTTATCCAGCCTCCTTTTGAAAACCTCAAATGAAGGAGCTTCCACAACCTCCCGAGGCAGTCTGTTCCATTCTCCTACTGTTCTTACAGTTAGAAAGTTTTTCCCTGAGATTTCATCTGTTGTCTCTTGAGCATTTTATATATGTACAAATGGTTATTCAGAGCCAAGGCATCTGTACTACTAAATTTCTTTTTAAAAAGAGGGAATTTGAGCTGTTTTAACCTTTGAAATCATGGTGAAGTGTGTAGTATTTCTCTTTTAAGTTAAAGTTAAAAAAGACATTAAACAAGGTCTTCAATCATTACCAAGTATGACCACAGACACAGTATAAATTCCAGATGAAATGTTGCCATTTCCCCTTTACCCTCCAAATGTTAATAATCTGTTCAAGTGGCTGTTTCTTCAGTCAGCTGCAGTTTCAGTGGGAGTGCTGTTGGAGGAGCAGGTTTTTGTGGTTTGTGTAGTTTGTGGTGTTTGTGTGTGAGTGAGTGTGTGTGCAGGCTGCTAGGGGCTGTGTGCTGGGAGCGAGGCTGAGCCCTGAGTTGGGGGCGCGGCTTACCTGATTAGGGGTCCTATATAAGGAGCCAGGCACTCAGGCAGCAGCACAGTCAGCTGCAGCGGCACAGGAGGCGGCGAACAGGGGAGTTTCAGTGGGAGTTTCCAGGGGGAGGTTACAGGGGAGACCCAGGCAGAGGAACCAGGAAGGCAGACCAGGGAAGAGGCAGGGGTCTGCCAGCAGCCCAATGCTCGTTGGTGGCCTGCGGTGTGGTGTGAGGCGTGGATTGCCAGGCACAGAGTTGGAGCGCTATTATGGAGGCGGAGGTAGCAGGTACAGACACACTGAGGATGACTGGATGCGGTAGCTGTGGCATGTACATGGTCCTAGAGGGAGCACCTGAAAGGAGTTTCATCTGCATGAAGTGCCGCCTGATAGAGCTGCTGGAGGAAAAGGTAAGGGGACTGGAGATGCAAGTGGAGACTCTGGCTGAGTTTAGAAGGGGATTTGAGCAGATGATGGAACACAGACATGATGAGGCACAGGGGACAAGCTCAGACGAGCGGATAGAAGCAGGACCAAAGGACTCTGAGGAGGGGCTGCTGGGTGAGGAAAGTGGACGGTGGAAGCATGTGACTAGGAGAACCAGGCAGAGGAAAAGACGGGCCAGCGATGGAGAAATAGAACTCAGGAACAGGTTTGCTGAGTTGGGAAATGAAGATGGAGCACAGCAGGCTGCTGAAGGACAAAGGGCGAGGAAGAAGAGGCGAGCAGCTAGTCCTGCAGAAGGAGGGGAGGAGTCGATGGAGGCGACACCAAGTATGAGCCCTAGGAGGACTGTAAGGGCGAATACAAATCGAAAGGAATTGCGACCATCTGCTGTGGGGGATAGACCGCAGAATCGCACTGTCGCCAGGAAAAGGCAAGTCTACGTGATTGGAGACTCTTTACTGAGAAGAGTAGACAGGCCTGTAACTAGACCTGATCGGGAGAACAGAAGGGTGTGCTGTCTGCCAGGGGCTAAGATACAGGATGTGGACTTGAGGCTGAATACGATCTTAGCGGGAGCGGGAAAGAATCCGTTGATTATCCTTCATGTGGGAACGAATGATACGGCTAGTTACTCGCTGGACTGTATCAAGGAGGACTATGCCAGACTGGGGAAGAGGCTCAAAGACATCGAGGTTCAGGTGATCTTCAGTGGGATTCTGCCGGTTCCTAGAGCGGGGCGACGAAGGAGTGACAAGATTATGGCGATCAACAGATGGCTTAGGGAGTGGTGTTATAAGGATATAGACTGGAGGACGAGTACTTGCAAGAATAATAGGGGTCAGATTTTTCTGGATGTGATAGCGGATGGATTTCTTCATCAAGTAGTTGAAGTACCAACGAGAGGGGATGCCATTTTAGATTTGGTGTTGGTGAGCAGTGAGGACCTCGTAGAAGAAATGGTGGTAGGGGACAACCTTGGTTCGAGTGATCATGAGCTGATTCAGTTCAAACTAGATGGAAGGATAAACAAATGTAGATCTGGGATTAGGGTTTTTGACTTCTCAAGGGCTAATTTTAAAGAGTTAAGGAAATTAGTTAGGGAAGTGGATTGGACTGAGGAATTAGTGGATTTAAATGCGGAGGAGGCCTGGAATTACTTTAAGTCGCAGCTGCGGAGACTGTCGGAAGCCTGCATCCCAAGAAAGGGAAAAAAACCATGGGCAGGAGTTGTAGGCCAAACTGGATGAGCAAGCAACTCAGAGAGGGGATTAGACAAAAGCAGAAAGCTTACAGGGAGTGGAAGAAAGGCGGGATCAGTAAGGAAAGCTACCTTGGTGAGGTCAGAACATGTAGGGATAAAGTGAGGAAGGCTAAAAGCCGCATTGAACTGGACCTTGCAAAGGGAATCAAAACCAATAGTAAAAGGTTCTACAGCCACATAAATAAGAAGAAAACAAAGAAAGAAGAAGTGGGGCCGCTATACACTGAGGATGGAATGGAGGTTAAGGATAACCTAGGCATGGCCCAACATCTAAACAAGTACTTTGCTTCAGTTTTTAATAAGACTAGTGAGGAACCTTGCGATGATGGAGGGATGATAAATGGGAATGTGGATATGGAAGTGGATATTACCGCAACTGAGACAGAGGCCGTTCTTGAACAGCTCGATGGGACGAAGTCGGAGGGCCCGGACAATCTCCATCCGAGGATATTAAAGGAACTGGTGCGTGAAATTGCGAGCCTGTTAGCGAGAATTTTTAAGCAATCGATAAACTCGGGGGCTGTGCCGTATGACTGGAGGATTGCTAATGTAGTTCCTATTTTTAAGAAAGGGAATAAAAGTGATCCGGGTAATTATAGGCCTGTTAGCTTGACGTCTGTAGTATGCAAGGTCTTGGAAAAAATTTTAAGGGAGAAAGTAGTTAAGGACATAGAGGTCAATGGTAATTGGGACGAATTGCAACACGGATTTAGTAAAGGTAGATCGTGTCAAACCAATCTGATCTCCTTCTTTGAGAAGGTGATGGATTACTTAGATAAAGGAAATGCGGTGGATATAATTTACCTAGATTTCAGTAAGGCGTTCGACACTGTTCCGCACAGGGAACTGTTAGTCAAATTGGAAAAGAGGGGAATGAATATGAAAGTTGTAAGGTGGATAAGGAACTGGTTAAAGGGGAGACTCCAGAGGGTCGTATTGAAAGGTGAATTGTCAGGCTGGAAGGAGGTCACTAGTGGAGTCCCTCAAGGATCGGTTTTGGGACCGATCTTATTTAACCTTTTTATTACTGACCTTGGCACAAAGAGCGGGAATGTGCTAATAAAGTTTGCGGATGACACGAGGCTGGGGGGTATTGCTAACACGGAGAAGGACAGGGATACTATTCAGGATGATCTGAACCACCTTGTAAACTGGAGTAATAGAAATAGGATGAAATACAATAGTGAAAAGTGCAAGGTTATGCACTTAGGAATTAATAATAAGAATTTTGGATATACGTTGGGGGCACATCAGTTAGAAGTGACGGAGGAGGAGAAGGACCTTGGGGTACTGGTTGATAGCAGGATGACTATGAGTCGCCAATGTGATACGGCTGTTAAAAAAGCAAATGCGATTTTGGGATGCATCAGGCGGGGTATTTCCTGCCAGGATAAGGAGGTGTTAGTACCGTTATACAAGGCGTTGGTGAGACCACATCTGGAATACTGCGTGCAGTTCTGGTGTCCCATGTTCAAGAAGGATGAATTCAAACTGGAACAGGTTCAGAGACTGGCTACAAGGATGATCCGAGGAATGGAAAAACTGCCTTATGAAAGGAGACTCAAAGAGCTTGGCTTGTTTAGCCTGGCCAAAAGAAGGCTGCGGGGGGATATGCTTGCTCTATATAAATATATCAGGGGGGTTAACGTTAGGGAGGGAGAGGAATTATTTAAGTTTAGTACTAATGTAGGCACGAGGACAAATGGGTATAAACTGGATATTAGGAAGTTTAGACTTGAAATTAGACGAAGGTTTCTAACCATTAGAGGAGTGAAGTTCTGGAACAGCCTTCTGAGGGAAGTAGTGGGGGCAAAAGACTTTTCTGGCTTTAAGACAAAGCTTGATAAGTATATGGAGGGGATGTTATGATAGGATCGTTAATTTGGGCAATTGATCTTGGATTACCACCAGATAGGTCTGCTCAATGGTCTGTGGGGAGATGTTGGATGGAATGGGAACTGAGTTACTGCAGAGAATTCCTTCTTGGGTGCTGGCTGGTGACTCTTGCCCACATGCTCAGGGTTTAGCTGATCGCCATATTTGGGGTCGGGAAGGAATTTTCCTCCAGGGCGGATTGGCTGGGACCCTGGAGGTTTTTCGCCTTCCCCTGCAGCGTGGGGCACGGGTCGCTTGCTGGTGATTTCTCTGCAGCTTGAGGTCTTCAAACCAATTTTGAGGATTTCAATAACTCGGTCCTGGGATAGGGGTTGTTATAAAATTGGATGGGTGGGGTTCTGTGGCCTGCTTTGTGCAGGAGGTCAGACTAGATGATCAGATTGGTCCCTTCTGACCTATGAGTCTATGAGTCTATGAGTCTTCTAGCTGATACTGAGGTAATAACTAATGACCTGCTAACTAGAGCTGAGTGAATAACTGATTTTTCAGTTCAGTGGTCGAAACAAAGTTTGGGTTTTTTTTTTCCATTTTCTGTTATTTTCTGAGGATGAGGGTTAATTTTTTTAATGTAGCTAAACTTAAAAATGAAATATTTCAAAACTGAAAGACAAAAATGTTTCCCTTGGAAAATGTGAAAATAAAATTTGTTGATTTTTTTCCTCAAAAATTTCTCTTGATATTGTTCGGGTTTTGGCTGAATCTATTTGCTGAATTCAACTTGAATTCATGAATAGTTTTGGTCAACCCGAAACTGCATTTTTGAGCAAGCAAACTGTCTAAAATAATTCACTTAGCCCTACTTACTGCTAACCCACTGTGATATGACATCATTCTCCAAACTACTAACCCTGGATGGGGTTACCTGCTGTGAATGATGTGTCAGAGTCAGCTAGCCAGCATCTTTGATGTGGTAACATCAGTCCCTATAGCAGGGACTTTCGGAGATGAAACCTCTGGGAAAAATCTCAAAAACACAGTGGCTCCCTCAAGGGCAGGTAAAAGCTCAAGTATCAAATATTTTCTTTTTACCTGAGATGGGTCCCCTTTTCAACCTTCAGGGGAATCGCTAATCTCAATGTTTTCTTTAATATTTTTTATTTCATTTTACACGTGCACGTGCGCGCACGCACGCACACACACACACACAGTGAGACAGTGATATTAACATATACCAACCATCCCCATGACCATGATTTTTCACTCTCTATCTTAAAATACATGTCTGTATTTTTCAGTATCAAGAGAAGTGCCTAGAAAGATTTGGGATATCCTTCCATGAACATCAGAATTCCACAATGATTTATACGGATACAATGGAAGTGTAACACACACGACTGTCACAGGTAGCTGTGGAGAGGATAACCATCTATGATTTCCCTGCAATGCCATTTGCTACCAGAAAAACCTGTAAGCACTGAAACTGCTGTCTCCAATTCTCTGTCAAGTTCCCTTCCAGAGCGAGGGATTCAGCTGGCTTCATTTACCTCATTTTGGGGAAAGATTTAATTTACTTCTCATGCTATTTAGTATCGGTATGATACACAAAAGAGACTGAACTTCATTTCCTGGCTCCAGTCCTTTCATATGGGGCAGGGTTATGAAAGGTCCCCTGACAGGGGTTAATATTCACTGATTCCACTGGCTACTGTTACAGGGAACCCTGTCTTGACCCATAATTTTATTTATTTGGTGATGGAATAATCTGCCCAGGGAAGTAAAGAAGGAAAAGTCTCTACGGGCCTGATGCAATTCCCATTAAAGTCACTGGAAAGGTTGCCATGGGTGTTGAATCAGGACCTACAGGAGATCAAATACCTGAAGTACTAACCTACATGAAAAACTAGCTCCAGACAGGGAGCTGGACTAGACTCATTTCATTGGAGCTAGGATTCCACCCAGAAGGTCTGTTTCCAGGCCTGTTTCTACTCTTGTTTGTAAAATTCATGTAATTATTCCATCACATTCCCCTCCTCCCAGCCTCCAAACAAATGTTTTAGTTCTCCTCTCTCTTTACCTCCCAATCCAACAATCCCTAAATATAAAAATCCACAGAACAGTGTGGGTAATCCAGAAATTATAGCAAACTTACCAAAAGAAACCAGGATCTGAAAAACCTTTCAGTATGAAGACAGCTCTCAATTTCTGATGAGTGTTCATAAATAAGAAGGAGAAACATGGAAGATATCTTGCCAGTGCCACTTTAGCCACTGTTTGTTTTCTCCTCCTCTGTAGCTATTTTAGAGTAACGAGCTGATACTTTACATTTTGAAGATTGTCCATGTTTAAAGACTTCAATAGTTTTTTCTAATTCAGTTTCTTTAAGTAGTGTATTAATTCCTTTTGAAATGTGATAAGTGCTTCTCCAATCACTCAGGAGTCAGCAAAAATAAGTAATCATATCTTGTATTCATAGAAAATAAATCAAATTTATGAAGCCAGCTTCTGGAAACAAATGGGATTAGATGGGCAAATTTTTCAAAGTAGCCTCTCTGTCCGAGGAAGCTATTCTACACACACATGGTAACTTTTGATTATAAGTGACAAATTTTCTTGCTCAAATTACAGGTTTTCTTGTCCAAACAGCATTCACATGTGCAATTTCAAGACTCATGTGGGACTTAAGTGAGGCATTGGTCTTGTGCTAGCCCTCTGCTCAGGAGTGAGTTTCACCTGTTGTTGGTAAGCACATTCTCAACCTGAGTAGTCCCACTGATTTGAAGCGGACTACTCATGTGAATATGTGCTCACAAGCCTGAATAATGGCTGTTCACCATAGTGCTCTGTTGCACCTGCAAATGACTATATGCACAAAGGTTAAACCCAGTCACCTTTACTCGGGCCCTGGATTACACTGACTTCAAAGGAAATTGGATCAGAATATGGATTTCAGGATTTCTCCTCAAATTAGAGGCCATGTTTTTTTTTGTTTTTTTTTGTTTTTTTAAAGTAGCCCCATAAGTTAGTATCTTTCTGAGTTAAAATCAAACAACCAAGCAAACAGCCTGTCACCACAGCGAGTCCAGCCATTATTTTTATTTTGCCTGAGATGATACTCAAAAAACAGATACTTTTTTTTTCCCATTACAATGTAGTATTAATTTCAGGCTATTTAGTCAATAGGACTTAGTAACTCATTCCGCATCTCACGTAAGTAATGATCGATCAGTAGTTTTCTGATTGTTGGAAAACCACTACGATATTTCCAGTGTATGGAAGAGTGAGAAAAATTGTGAAATTAAAAACAGGAATTTGTTTATTTATGTTAGTAAATTGTGTGATTTGAAAGAAATGGGGGGATAAAAAGAATTACATCACCTCAATTTCTAGTTATAATAGCATCACAGTATTTTAGTTTATCAACTACCTAAGCATGCAGGGGTACATTTTAAGTGTGATGCTCAGGGATTTAATGGCCAGGTGAAAGAGCATTTAGGTGTATTTTTTAAAAGCACCATTAGCATCAATCATCAATGTAGAAGGCGAGTGAATAAACTTTGTGCCTAGACTGACAGCTATGCATGGATGCATACAAGGATATAATACATGTAATTTCCTACATGTTGTACTAATAACTCACACACAGACAGTCTCACTTTCCTAAGAAAATCACTGACTATGAGAATCCAGAAACAAACAATATTTAAATGTGTGTTCTTACTGAAGCAAAGCAGCTGATTTGTTTTTCTACAATATTTTAGCTGTTTAATATTGGCAGGTAGAACCTGACTTTAAAAATAAATTGGCAAATGAATTTTGATCATTATTAATACAGGAAAATGCTAATTTCCTTTGTGTCCATCTTCAGCAGCAGAGTAAGAGCTCCTGCTCTGACATGTGACATGCAAGGCCATCACAGAACCCAGCTGCCAAGCTGTGGAAAATACTCTTCCAGCAGCTGCATCTGGCTCCTTGGTGGGCTCCACAGGCAGTGAAGCTGACAGCTCTGAAGCTGCCTGTGGGTCTGTCATGTAGTTAGGCTGCTAGCTGAGCTGACTTATTCTACTCAATGCCATTTTTCTTTGACTCACCTTTGATCCTGAGATATTTGCATATTGTTATGTGCTTGAGAAAAAGTTCCTGTGTAAATCCCTCTTGAGCTCTCTGTGTTTATGCATTCTTACAGGAAGAAGAGGTGATATCCTGTGAACATACAGTCGTGATCTGCATTACTTGTGGTGTTATCATGCAGTAACCTCATCCACATACATAATGGAGCCTGCGTTAATGCAAGTTGATATAAGATGTCCTGAGAAATCACACAATCTAACAGCAGCCCTCCAAACGAGAATACACGACCGTAGGTATCTTTCAACCTACGCATTAATGTTATTCAAGTGCTAGTCCCTCGTCTCAAAGAGGCTGAGTTTAGGCTACTTTTTTAACCTATTATTCTCATACGCACTAACAGAGGCCTAGAATACATTCTAGCACTGTACCTGCAAGCAAACAGAGAGAGAGAGGCATAGGGAGGGCACTCGGGGAAACAAGAAGAAAGGACCGAATGAGAGTGAATCATTCCTGGCCAAAGAGTATCACTGACAGATCCAGCCCTAGAGAATACATCTCGTATGCACGTGCCAACCATGCCCTTTTAGGAGGGCCAGTCTCCTATATATTTCTTAAGCAAAAGGTGCATCATTTTCCTCCATTGTATCTTCCCTGAAAGTTATCCCAGTATTTCACTGTAGTTAAGGGTGTACCATTTCCCACCGTCCCCTGACAAAATGTTCCCATTTAGAGCTTCCAAAAAATTTTAGGCTTTTATGATATTTGTAAGTATGAAATCTCTTTTTATTTTTTAAGCTCACTTGTTAAGAATTAAATGTTATTTTCTAACTTATTAAATTTGGAGTAATTTCCCCTAAAAGACAAGGAGATATTTTGTCTTTGTTTTAGAACTCTGTTTTGTCTCATAAAATATTTGGGCCTACATTTAAAATCCCAGGGTACTTTAAAATGTAGAACCTTCTAAGGTTCCTCTGTTCAAGTCATGTGGTTTGTTGTAAATGGCTTCAACAGGGATGGCATTCCACTATCCCTACATGGAGTGGACCCAACCAAATTAGGGTTGTCAATTAATCGCAGTTAACTCAAGCGATTAATCATGGCTATTTTTTAATCTAGTTAATTTGTTTCGCATTAATCACGGTTTTATTCACACTATTAAACAACAATAGAATACTAATTTAAATTTATTATAAATATTTTGGATGTTTTTCCTACATTTTGATGTAGGAAATATATTGATTTCAATTACAGCACAAAATACAAAGTGTATTGTGCTCATTTTATATTACAACAGTGCCATATGAACGCCTGTTCTCACTTGCAGGTGACATTGTAAATAAGAAGTGGGCAGCATCATCTCCTATAAATGTAAACAAACTTGTGTGTCTTAGCGATTGGCTGGAAAAGAAGTAGGACTGAGTGGACTTATAGGCTCTAAAGTTTTACACAGTTTTATTTTGAGTGCAGTTATGTAAAAAAATATAAATTCTACATTTGTAAGTTGCAATTTCATGATAAAGAGACTGCACTATGGTGCTTGTGTGAGGTGAATTGAAAAATACTCATCTTTCTATAGCGTAAATATTTGTAATAAAATTTGTAAAAATAATATAAAGTGACCACTGACACTTTGTATTCCATATTGTCATTTAAATTGGCATTCTATTACCATTTAGCAGTGCAATTAAAACTGCGATTAAGTATGACTTTTTTTAATCTTGTATTTTTTTAATCGTGTTTTTTTTAAATCGTTTAACAGCCCTAAATCAAACCCTTAGATACTGTACACTGCCTAACTCTGCTTAAGGCTTACCATCAGCTAGTCTGAAGCTGAAGCTGAGTGCCTCCACTCTCATTGCCTTAATGCTTGTGCTGGTGCTCAGTGTCCACACCTATATCAAACTGGGATTTATTGTGTACATAATGTATGGATGCTCTTGGGAGACAGGACAGAAACTTGAGGACTAGATCTGGGCTGAGTTAGAGCAGGTTTGCATGCCTCCCTTGGTGCAAAGCTGCCAGAACCATGCTTCCCTGATCAGTGGCTGACTCCCACTATGCAGGAAGGCCCTCAGATGCTGTAGCAGTTGCTATGCCACATCACTTATTTCAAGCTGTATGTGAAGTAAAGGAACAATAAACAATACATAAAGGCCAGCAACCTGAAGACCTAACTCCTTGTAGCCAGTGGGAGCTCTGCCTCAGTTAAGATGACAGTGATAGATTTGATCTAAACAGAACAGAAAATTCAGCCTAGATGCTATTTAAATTACACACGCTTAAAACACATCAAATTATATGGTAAAATCTGTATATTTTGGAAAATATAATAAAAGTGTCTCTCCATACTTTTTACATAATAACTGAAAATACAAATGTACAGAAGCTGAAATTCTGTAAAATTGCAAAAGCTGTTTTCAAAAGTGACATCGAATTTTGTACTCCTGTTGAGTGCAGTGAGATAACTGGGGGTGCTGCAAATATATACTATCAGACTCAACATCTTGAGCAAACAATTGCATGTGAAAGGTTAGAGCAGTGGTTCCCAAACTTGTTCTGCCACTTGTGCAGGGAAAGCCCCTGGCGGGCCGGGCCAATTTGTTTACCTGCTGCGTCTGCAGATTCAGCCAATCATGGTTCCCACTGGCTGCTGTTCGCCGCCCCAGGCCAATGGGAGCTGCTGGAAGCGGCACAGGCTGAGGGACGTACTGGCCGCCCCTTCCAGCAGCTCCCATTGGCCTGGAGCAGTGAACTGTGGCCACTGGGAGCCGCATTTGGCTGAACCTGCTGGATTAGAGGCATTGCTGAGGCATTTTTGAAAATGTGGCTTAAGTTGTCAGTGTAGTCAAGCATGTTAAGTGACCTAGGTACACGTCTTCTGTCAATGCGTATGCAAAATTGTCACTACGTTAATGAACGCGTATCAGGAGCAGAATGTAGCCCATAACACATGGCTATTCATACAATCATAGAAGATTAGGGTTGGAAGAGACTTCAGGAGGTCATCTAGTCCAACACCCTGCTCAAAGCAGGACCAATTCCCAACTAAATCATCCCAGACAGGGCTTTGTCAAGCCGGGCTTTAAAATTATCTATGGCATTTCAATTGCTTGAAAAATAAGGGAGTTTCAATACTTTTGAAGCAAGTTAGCAAAGTCTGCTTTGAATTTAGCAACAGAAAAACCTAGAAACAGCACTGGTGTCACAAGATCTGGGGTTCTGGAATTCCCAAGCTGGCATGGAAAATAGGCTCAGAGGTAATTTCAACACATCAGGTGACAGTCCAGGGGGATCTCTGTGACCGAACCTGTCACAAGTTGATCTTAATACTTTCAATGCCCTTACAAACTTAGATGCTTCTCACCACAGGCTGGCTGGTTGCTCTTCGGCAGGCTCTCCTCTTTGATCAGCACTTCAGTTACTTAGCGTGGTGTCTGTAGAGGTAGGTGGAAGAGAGAGGAAGAGTCACACCCCTTCCTTTGGTTTGCGATGAGGTAATGCTCACCAGGGGGGGGGCAGGGGAAGACAAAGCCAGGAGGGAAGAAAGAACTTGATAAAAGGGAGAGACTTTGCCATGCTCTTCCTCTCTCTTCCACCTACATCTACAGACACCACACCAAGCAACTGAAGTGCTGATCAAAGAGGAGAGCCTGGCCAAAGAGCAACCAGCCAGCCTGTGGTGAGAAGCATCTAAGTTTGTAAGGGCATTGAAAGTATTAAGATCAACTTGTGACAAGTTCAGTCACAGAGATCCCCTTGGGACTGTCACCTGATGTGTTGAAATTACCTCTGAGCCTGTTTTCCATGCCAGCTTGGGAATTCCAGAAACCTGTCTTGTTGAGTCAGACACGCAAGCCTGCTGCAGCACAGACCCAGGGTCTGGTCCATACCCCCAAAGCTGCAAACTTAACTGAAAACAGCTCAGCAGGTTACCTGTCTCCAGCATGCAGACACCCAGTTCCCAATGGGATCCAAATCCCAATAATCCATTTTACTCTGTACAAAGCTTATACAGAGTACATTCATAAATTGTCCGCCCTCTATAACACTGATAGAGAGATATGCACAGCTGTTTGTTCCCCCCAGGTATTAATCACTTACTCTGAGTTTATTAATAAACAAAAGTGATTTTAATTAAGTATAAAAAGTAGGATTTAAGTAGTTTCAAGTAATAACGGACAGAACAAAGTAAGTCACCAAGCAGTCACACAACTTAGAATTTGTTTTGCTTTTATTTCATTTGACCAAATCCAACTTGTTATGCTTTGGCTTATAATCACTTAAAATCTATGTTTTGTAGTTAATAAATCTGTTTGTTTATTCTGCCTGAAGCAGTGCATTTGGTTTGAAGCATGTCAGAGACTCCCCTTGGGATAACAAACCTGGAACATATCAATTTCTTCGTTAAATTGATGAACTCATATAAGCTTGCAGCATCCAGCAGGCATAATTGGACACTGCAAGACAGAGGTTCCTAGGGTTGTGTCTGGGATTGGAGAGATTGGCTAGTGTCATTTGGTTGCACAATCCAAGGAGCAGTTTATATGCCAGAGGCTGTGCATGAACAGCCCAGGTGTGGGGGTTCTCACAGTAGAGCAGGGTAAGGCTGGCTCCCAGAGTCAAGGATTGGAATGACCTAGCACAGGGGTTCTCAAACTGGGGGTCAGGACCCCTCAGGGGGTCATGAGGTATTACATGGGGGGTTGCAAGCTGTCAGCCTCCACCCCAAACCTCGCTTTGCCTCCAGCATTAATAATGGTGTTAAATATACGAAAAAAGTGTTTTTAATGTATAAAAGGGGTGGGGTCACACACAGAGGCTTGCTGTGTGAAAGAGGTCACCAGTACAAAAGTCTGAGAACCCCTGACCTAGCACATCACCGATCCAGACAACACCAGAGGGGATCATCACAACAAGATCCTGGCCTCTAAACCTTTACAATCAAAAGAGCACAAGCCTCAATGACCATTTCATTTAGGGGCTGAAATGAAATGGCCATGGACGCTAAACTCTCTGGAGCATCTGGTCCTATGTGGTAAAGGGGATAATACCACAACAAAGAGGGGGTGAGGGAAGGAGGACAGAGGTTACAGTAATAAGACTGAGCTAGCATACGGCATGTTGAAAATGTAAGCATTCACACAAATAAAAAAAACCCACAAGTTACAAAACATTATAGTAGATACATCCAGACTCTAGAGCTACAAGATCTTATTGAACTTAACTGCATCAGGTACTAGGATAACAGAGTGTGGGAATCCGTGCTGACAAACATTCTTTGGCCATTTTCAAAAAAATGGTCCTGAGGTTTTGCAAACATGTGAGAGCTCCTAAAATGCTGCTTAAGGAGAATTGTAGAATGTGGGAACTCCCCTCCCCACAACATTAATAAATGAATTTAAATTGGTGGCATCGTCAAATAAAATGTCTCTGGGTCTATTTCATTCCTTTTGGTTCCTTCTGTCTTCTTGCTCAGTTACAAGCACACCTCCCCCTTCCTCTCTACTGCTGTCCTCCCCACCCCCTTTCTTTCCCCTTCAGGCCCTTGCTCTCTGTGTCTCCCTTTTCAATGAATTGTCTGTCTCTCCTTCAGAGCCTCTGTGTATGTCTCTCTCTCTCTCTCTCTCCCTTCCCCCCTTTCAGGAACATTTGTCTGCTTCAGGCCTCCTTTTCTTTCTCTAAGGTGTCTGACTTTGCTGCTGCAGGCCTCCCTTTCTCCTGCAAGATCCCCCACCTCCTGAACTTGCTACTTATCTTGTGTCACCTCTGGACCAAAGCTGCCATTGTAGCTCTGCTTCCCAGAGCCAGTGACCCACACCAGTGACTTGCTCCTTTGCCTTTCTTCTCTTCCTCTTCACCCGGCTGATATAGTTTGATTAACTGGGGTGAGTGAAAATCCTGTCAGTCAAAATCACCCCACACACCCTACTGCTACAGTCACCTCTTAAAGGACAATGTTTCTAATAAGCTCCAACTTCAAATAACTTGGCACAAAATTTCCTTTTGGAAACCACAACCATTCTAGTCGCTTCCACACTTTCCATAATGAGTGCTTCCTTTATGGGCGATTAAAATACATGATCTTCCAGTGCAGCATCCCGAAAGCTAAGCTGTGAATGCTTTTTGCTGCATGCAGACAGGAAGACAAATCAAGTTCTTCAGAGACAGAGTAATCACTTTATTTGTATGAATATTGCAATTGAATTTGTGATGCAAATAGATACAGTATATCATCACAGCTTCTGAAAATTCCTGAATGAACCAAGGAAGCTCTGGTTACAACACAACTATTATTAGTAACAAGCCAGCTCTCTCACCTTTAGTGCCCTAATTTTCCTAAACCAGACACCACTTCCCATACTCTAAACAGAATTTCTTTCTGGGAGAAGACATTTCCTCCCCTTCTTTTTTCCCAGTTCCATTTACAGCTTTTGAAAATTCACATTTTAGTCACAGCTGTTAGGATCCGCATTAGTAAAACACATGGCAAAACATTTCATAGCCTAATCTGTGCTAGATGTATCCAAAATGCTCTCAGAAGATAAATCTCTATGTAAAACAAATTAAAAGGAACATAATTTCTTTTGTGTCTGCTACATATACCTAAGACCCTCTTTCCAACCATAGCTCAACACTTGGGAGACAACAGTATAGCAAGGACTCGAGTGCTTTAACACTAATATTTCAAACATCATTATCTTCTGCAACACACAGCAATTCTTGCATATGGTTTAAATTACTACAACTAGTTTTTCATTTTAATGAGCATTTCCCCATTGCTTCCTGATAGTAAATCCCAATAGAAGTAGAGCAAAAACCTGGCTTTTATGAACAATTCCCTTCAGAAAACTTGAAACTCCTGTCTGCTTATCTGATTAGTGCAAAAGATTGTCCCAGTGTTATCTGGGGAGGAGATGTGGGAAAGGGGTGGCGGGAGACGAGGTGGAAACAGAGGACGTGGAAATACATGTGAGGATCTTGATATGAATACAGTTCCTAATTTTAAAATCTTGCAGGATCTTTTTCCCTTTTCTGAACTCAGAGGCTTAGCTGCTTACTTGCTTAAATATCTCTAGAGCTAACTGCAGGAAAAGAAAAAGGATAAACATGGCCTTGATTGATCAAAAGTGTAGAAGGGGAGTGTAAAAATCTATTCACCTACCGTATTTCTTAGGAAAGTGGCATTGTGACATTTGGGTGTTCTTAAGAGAATCTGCTGATCTTTGGTTCTGGGTGGAAGAGTTTCTCTCAAAACCTGGGGAAGTCTCCAGAAAATTTGGCAATGCTCTTTAAATGTGAGGTCTGACTTATTAGACGTGTTCACCTAATCAACTCTAAGAATACCGAAAGGAAAACAATACCTCACTAAAAGATGCACGAGTGCACAAAGGGATAAAAGTCATGTAATTATTTGAGCATTGGCCTGCTAAACCGAGGGTTGTGAGTTCAATCCTTGAGGGGACTAGTTGGAGATTGGGCCTGCTTTGAGCAGGGGGTTGGACTTAGATGACTTCCTGAGATCCCTTCCAACCCTGGTATTCTATGATTCTATATCATACCACCCTTAATTTTGCCTGTGCCACTAGGGACGTATTTTAAGACAAGCTGCAGCACAGCCTCTCTGTTTCAAGCAAAAAATACTGCTGCACAAAATGGGCCTCTACCTGCAAAGGTCAGTAGTTACATGCATATTAGCCACCTGATTTTTACTTACCATCAGTAAGTTATTATTACTCCTGCAATTCATTGCAGGTGAAAAAAAACTCTAGCACATTTTCATGGGCATGCCAAAGTGAGACTGGGATTCTGAAGGGTCCGTGCTTAGCGCACATATGATTTCTTACCTTTGCCTGCACGTTGCTAGTCTGAGGTCCCCAGCTACCTTGTAAGACCTGTGGTGCCTCTTATTAAGCAGAACATCTTTTTATCAGTGTGACAACAAAACACAGCTTGAGTGAAGTAAAGAAATACAAGACAGTGTCTAGCAACCATGGGCACAATTTATATCGACCCTACAGTTGCCACTTAATCATAACTGTACTTGCTGCAGGGGAATAAAATTAATGGCCCTAATTCAAAAACTCAGGCCTGTCCAGGGGAATCTCTGCTTGGCTCAATAACAGTAGACCTGATCCTTTCCAATGCTTAAATGTATAAACTTTTGAACAGGACAGATAATATGTTGTAGAAATTGGCACACTGGCCCAATAGACAGCATACTACATATTCCTCCCCACCCCATCAAGAGCAGTGAAGAGCGCTGGGGTTCACAAAAGCTCAGATCAGTGAGGCACCAATGTGATATACAGACACCACAGCTGCCAGCTACACACACAAGGAACAAAAAGCCCAAATTTTCTACTCCAAAAACAGCTCTCTCTTAAGTATGGTTCACATCCTGTTTTCAGACAAGCCACTAGAGGGTGAGACAGTTACAAAATTGGCAACTTTTGAGCAGGTCTCATTCTATCTAGCAGAGGATATTGGTGAGTGTATTGCTGTGTACATGGAAGCCAGTGAAGTAGAAGTGTTAAGAAAAGAACTCTTGGCAGCTAGTATAACTTTGTAGATGCTTCATATTACACCCAGGACACTATCATTATATGCCATTATGTAAGTGGAAGTATGAGTTTGATGGCCATGCAACAATGAATTTTCTCAATGTATCACAATTGAAAATTTACTATAATTGCAGAGAACGATCATCCCAGGGGATTGATAATAGGCCTATCTCCTCCAGGTCACTGATTCAAACATAGACCAGGTCGCTAACGATCAAATGTTGTTAGCATCTGATGACTGTTCAATGGCCTACTGAAAGGAAAATGATTTGGTAGTCTCAGTCTGGTTCCCAGAAAAGTGCTGTGCACACATCACTAAAAACATCCATCACAAATGGCACTAATTTGCACTGGCTTCCACAGACAAGCCAACAACAGTGCTCCCATTTTATACTGAAACTCTAGCCTTTTAGCAGACAAAAATTTCAGACGCATCCAACCAAATTCTGACCCAACAGAAGGGGCCACAATTCCAATTGACTTCATTGGATGACTTTCCTGTTTACAATAGGCCTAAATTGTGTCCTCTACATCCAATGTATGTGTTGAAAATACTCAGATATTCCAGACAAGAAATTAATATTTCTAACCAATTTTATATCAGTGCAACTCCTGCTTAAAGTAATAAGTGTTCATATCCCAGTGTTTGCTGTCATAAAATCCATGTTACACATTAGACCACATTTTGTGCTTTATACTATACCCTGCACTGAAAACAGTAAGCAGCGGAGGAATGCCATGAGAGATTTTGCATCAGCAGGCAAAAATCCCTCTCAGGGTCCTCTAGCATGCAGGAGGAGTGCATGATCAGCACCATCCTTTTGAGAGCTGCCCCTGCTGAGGGTGAGTGAAGGAAACGGCATGGCACGGCTTCTTTCCCAGCCCACTTCCCTTCTTCGGGGTGCCTTGTACCCTTGGTAGCGATGATAGAGAAGTCCCTGTGCTCTCCTGAGTGAGAGAACTGAGGTTGTTACCTTGGCACTTGCAAGAGAAATTGTTGCTCCTTTCCCTCCCCTGGTGAACACTCACAAGGTCTAGGGTTGATCTAGATCAGGGGTGGGCAAAGTTTTTGGCCTGAGGGCCACATTGGGTTTCGTAAATTGTATGGAGGGTCGGTTAAGGGAGGGGGTCGTGGCCTGGCCCCTACCTCCTATCTCCCCCACCCCAGGACTCCTGCCCCATCCAACTCCCCTGTTCCCTGATAGCCTCTCCAGGACCCCTGCCATCCCATCCAACCCCTCCTCTCACTCCTGATGCCCCCCCTGGAACCCCTGCCCCATCCAACCACCCCTTCTCCCTGTCCCTTGACTGTCCTCGGAACACTTGCCTGACTTCCCCCTGCCACCCCATCCAACCCCTCTCCTTTCTGACTGCTCCCCCGGGATCCTTGCCCCCATTCAACTCCCTGTTCCCCACCACCACCACCCCGACCCACATCCCCACCCCGACCACCACCCCGAACTCCCCTGCCATCTATCCGACCCCCCTGTTCCCTGCCCCCTTACCGTGCTGCCTGGAGCACCTGTGGCTGGTGGCGCTACAGCGACACCGTCTGGCTAGAGCCGGACCATGCCGCCGCCACCGCTGCCACCACGCAGCACAGAGACCAGGTCAGGCCAGGCTTTGCAGCTGTGCTGCCCCAGGAGCTCACAGCCCCGCTGCCCAGAGTATTGCACCGACGGCGGAGCGAGCAAGCAAGCTGAGGCAGCTGGGGAAGGGCCAGGAGCTTGGAGGCTGGGCAGGATGGTCACATCTGTAAAGAGGAGTAGACAGGCTAATTTAAAGGGGACAAGCTTTGAACCTGAAATAATGGAACCAAGTGAAGTAACAACAGGCCAGGGGCAGAGTAGACAATTGCACAGGTACAAGGGGAAAATGTGATTGGTAGGTGTGATGTGCCAACCTATATCTTCAATGTAGTTATTCCAAGATAAACGCGCTCTCATTATTAGGATTAGAGCAGTGGTCCCCAAACTGTGGGGTGTGCCTCCCTAAAGGGCCACAGAGGACGTTCTGGGGGGCGCAAGGGTGAGGCCCAGCCCAGGAGGCGAAGAGCAAACATCACCCAGGTCTGCTCTGCCCCAACCCAGTTCTGGCCCCAGCCCCAGCCCCATTCCACCCCCTGCTCCACCTCCAGCCCATCTCCAGCCCCAGCTCCATTCCACCGCCTAGCTCAAGCCCCAACCAGATCTCCACTCCGCCCCTTGCTCCCAGACCAGCTGTGCCCTCATTCCGTCTCCACCCTCACGCCAGCTTCTCCCTCACTCAGCTCAGCCTCCAGCACTGCCTTCAGCCTCAGCTCCTCTGCTGAGCCAACAGTGCAGTAATGGGGATGGGAGGGCACAGACAGATTCCATCATTGGCAAGGGGCAGCAGGACAGTAAAAGTTTGGGCACCACTGCTTTAGAGAGAACGATGCAGTTGAAAGATTAGGAGATGTGGTATATTTATTATCATGGAGTATCACAAGGGATGTACCAGGAGTGACAGATTAGAATCTTTATAGAAATCAAAAAGTTTTTTTTCCTCTCTCTCTCTCTCTGTGTGTGTGTGTGTGTGTGTTGAAAAAAAAAATTTCAGCTGTGAAATGGGAAGCTCACTTTGATGCACACAGAACAAAAACACCCCAACACGGACACAAAAACCATTTGTTTTAGTCAGTCTCTTCTAGTACCTCCCTTTCTTTAGCAAACTCTTGTGCTGAATGGTTAATAAATGCCAATAACTCAAGATAAATTACTGAGATTTCATTCTTGTTAGATATACATGTATGAGCTCCAGAGGTAGCACAACCAGAAGATGGAGATTTGCCTTCCAGGGAAAAAAAATCCTCAGTGATCCATTAGATCATTTCCATGCCTAACTACTATGAATCTACTCTCTCATTAAGCGATAAATACTTGGGGATACATTTGAAACCTGGCCTCTACCTTGTACATTTGCAGAAATGCATGTGCTTATATTTGCATCTGTACTTAGCGTGTGCAAACATGCACTGAAAATTCTACCATGTTTGTTTGTCCTTAGTAACGTAACTCTTGCTTGCACAAAAGCATTAGACCAAGAGTAATTGCCAGAGCTGAACACATAGTCCATGATGTCCATAAACAACTTTATGTTCTTCACAAAGCACATTTTTTTCTTGCTTACGCATATTTTATCTAAAACGTCTAAATCCTATTTCTCAGTTAGGAGTTGCCTTTTAACTTGCGCTCCTGCATGTTACTGTAACTTCTCCTGTCCCCTCCTCTCCTTGCGTCAACCCCTCCTTAAATCCATCTGCCATGGGGAGTACAGACCCTCATGCTGGCCTAGCAACCGAGGAGTTAATGCAGGAACCACCAGCCAGTGCTTGACTGGCCACCTCATAGCAGCTGGGAGAAGTAAAAGAGCTGAGAAGCAGAGAGCCAAGCAGGCTGAAGAAGGAAAGTCCTGCCCACAAGCCAGTAAGAGGCTGCACAAGGGAAAAAAACCCAAAGGAGGGATGACCGGATCTACAGGCTGGAGAATCCCACAGCACCAAGAGAGGTAGGAAGGAGCTCAGGGCACAGCAGGCATGGAGGCTTGATTCTTCCTGCCTGGTTTAACAGTCCTGAGCTGGAACCCAATGGAGTGGGTGGCCCTTGGTTTCCATACTGCTCCCTCAGAGACTTAAGAACCAAAGGGGTTTCTAGTCCCCATGAGGACCAGGACAAGCTGACTCTGCCAAGTACAAGAGGAAACACGTACCCCCGCACGACTGAGACTAATACTCTTTATAGCCCAGAATGGGACCACCACAGGGACTCTGGCCAGAGGAGCTGACTGACCGCCAGGCCAGACCAAGTGGACTCCATCTGACAAAGAGGGCACAGTCACATTAGCACACCAGCTCACAGCCTCCTTCAAATGTTCCCTTATAAAATAAAACAATGACACAAAGATAAACTATGTTGTATTGTAATATCCATTCTGAAAATCTGTGTGCATTGCCGCTTTAATGATAAAACAAAAGCCTAGCTTCTCAGATTCTAGACCTGCTTAGTGAGCTTTGCCCTAGCGATCATAACCCCCTTTGCCAGCTACAGTTGCCTCTGTAGAACTAGGGAGGGTATTAAATATCTGTAAATGTCTGTCTGTTTCAACAGAGTCAGCATACCAAGTTCCTAGATAATGGTCGAAACCCAGAGTTACACGGTAGGGATCCTGCTATAATAGCACTGCCCAGCATCGCCAACTGATAATGCTGCCAGCAATAGTTCTCGGCAGGGGGAAGGGGAGTGCAATTAAAAAGGAGGCACTGGGTGAACAAATATATATGTATAAATAAATAAAAGGCTGCCAGAATCTGAACGCCAGAATCTATCAAAGATACTGCATGCAGAGTAACATTAGCAAAGGGAGAAAATGATGCACAAGGGTATTATCGTAAGTCTGGATTACTAAGAAATTCAGAATACATCGATACTACATCTTTTGTGCATGTACATATATTATATAAAATTTATCTAGCTCCTAATAGGTGTTGTGAGAATTAATTAGTTAATGTTTGCAAAATCTTTTGAAGATTAAATGCACCAGATAAATGCTAAATGTGTGTCTTTTCTTGGGCCTGATCCTGCAATCTTACTCAGACAAAATGCTCTGTGATTTCAATGTGATTTCTGAATTAGGAAGGATGGCAGGTCTTTGGCCTTTGTTTTGTTTTTTTTTTTTATGTTTGCAGCCAGGGTTTTCTCCTGGATTCATGAAAGCAAAATACAAAAATTAAAGGGCTGATTTAGTTTCAGGCACCTACAGCAAAAGAGAAGTTTGGGGGGGCACAATGGTGACCCCCGGTACAGGCACACATATAAAGGGCTCCCTTACTGCACTGTGTGGACTCCCATATCCTGGGTCACAGGCAGGGGGATGGGTTAACAGTAGAGCTGTGTGAATAACCAATCTTTCAGGTTGTCAGCCATTCTGAAAACAAAAATAGAAAAAAAATCATTTCAGGTCAGCCCAACATGAACATTTTTTGAATTTCTTAGTGAGCCAAAAAGTAAAAAAGAAAGTTTGTTTTGGGTCAACCAAAATGGTTTATTTAACCCCCAAAGGAAACGTTTCCTTTTGTTTGAGAGAGTTTATTTATTTATTTACTGTTCTAAAAATAAAATTGGAGTAAAAAGTTGTTTGAAATTTGCAAAATCTTTTTTTTTTTAATTTTGGTCTTTTTGTTGTGGTGGTAGTGATGTTTTTAAATTGAAACAATTCAGTGAATTCATGAAACATTCTGGTTGACCCAAATCTGCGTTTTTTAGGCAAAAAAAGAAAAACAAAAAAGAGACATGTTGCATAGTACCTCATCCCAGTGAAGTCAGTGGAACTATTCACGGAGTAAGATATTATCAAGGGCCAGATTCTGATACCTTATATGCAGTTAATAACACCTAGTAGTAAGGAACAACTCAGCCAGGTTAAGAGTATTGGAATCCAGCTCAAAATGAGTAAAGGAGGTAGAACTTTGCTGCTCAAAGCAGGACCAATCCCTAAATCAGCCCCCTTGAGAATTGAACTCACAACCCTGGGTTTAAGCAGGCTAATGCTCAAATCACTGAGCTATCCCTCCACCAAACTGTCTCAATGCTAGCAAACATTTTTCTTTGATGTACTGAAAACCACAGGTCAGAAATCTAGAATTTTAATTATTTAACAGACGGTTTTAACAGACAAACTGAAGTACACAACATCAGCCTACAAGTCTGCAGAGTGATGAAAATTAAAGGGATGGCATGAGTATGAAAAAAATTTAAGGGCTACTTTAAGTACTTAAAATTTCTCTTCCCTGCTTTCAACTTCAAGTATCTATGAAGTGTCATAAATATTTATTGTATTTACAGTACACAGACATTCCTCAAATATATTTCAGTTTGGATGCGTATATTTGGTTTATTCGACAGGCTTGGGTCTCAGTCCTGCTCTTGAAAATATGGGCACGCATTGCTGTGTACCTTGCCAAATTGGCTACTATCCGCGTATGTACTTACACAGTAACTGAGTTTACAATACATATAGCTGCGAATGCCGTATATACGTATATGAAAGCAACACCAGAAACCCTTAGACATAAGCAGAAATTAACAGGCATATATTAATATACTAACATAGGGGTTGTCTACACTTACAGCACATTAATGGCACAGCTTCACCTCTGTAGTGCATAGCAAAGACACTACCTATGTCAACAGAAAAGCTTCTCTCATCAGCATAGGTATTCCGCCTCCTTGAGAGGCAGTAGCTATGTTGAAGGGAGAAGCCCTCCTGTCGACTTAGCACTGTCTACATGGCAGGGTTAGTCGGTATAACTACATCACTTATGGCTGTGGATTTTCCATACCCCTGCGTGACAGTTATACCAACATACATTTGTAGCACAGACCAGGGCTTATTAGATGTATATGTTCTCTACTGTATGGAATATGTTAAATCTTCTTATGTGCTCCCCTTCTGATTAGGAATAGGCCCATTTTACTACCTGCTGCATAAACGGATCTACTTCTTTAGCTGACTGAGCAAAGGCCTGTGTTTTCTGGCACAAATCTGTAACTGTGTCCCAGGTACCATGGTTTTCAGCAAACTGCATATCTGTATGCTTCAGGAACTAGGAATCTCTCTTAGCTCCTGACTGGGTACATTAACCAAAGTTACTCATAAGAAGACAAACTGCAAATAAAAACCCACAGCTGGCCTATGCCAGCTGACCTGGGCTCCCGGGGTTTTGGATGTGCGGCTGTTTAACTGCAATGTAGACGTCCAGGCTTAGCCGGGGGCCCAGGCTCTAGGTGGGAGGGACCCAGAGCTCAGGCTGCAGCACAACCTAAAATGTCTACACCACAATTAAACAGCCCTGTAATCCATGCCCCACAAGCCCAAGTCAACTGGCACGGGATAGCTGTGGGTGTCTAACTGCAGTGTAGACATATCCAGAGAGGTCTGCTTCTCAGCATTTCTCTCTCTCACACACACACATACAGTCTCCCTTCTAACAGGAGAATTGTCCCAAAGAGTTACAAGATCCATCTACCTCGTTATTTTAATCCAGTCCCATATTTTAATCACCTTCCTACTTGCATTGGTGAGCTAAACAAGTAGAGCATCATTCACTTAACCAGAAGCAATACATACAAAAATACTCATATCAAAACTAGTTAAGCGGAAGTGAAGGCTGAGAAACCATTTCCAACTTAAAAGGAAAAGCAAGGGTTAGAACAAACAAACACCATAAAGTCAGGAAATTATGAGATAACGTTAAAAGGAAAATAAATGTTTAAACATCTCAAAAGTCAGAGTTAATGTACCATATAGCTATGCCAACACGAGCCTCACCTCACTCAAGCACTATTCAGATGGGAGGGTTAGATGATGGCGAGTAGAGCTGGGCAACCAATGGTTTTCCTGTCTTGTGAGAATTGCTGAGGTTTCAAACACTTTCCCCATCTTGAACTGGGACAAAAACTTGAAATCTTGAAAAATTTCACAAACCAATAATAATTTTAAAAAATGGATCAGATCAAAGTATTTTATTTCAATAATTTCAACCTTATTTTTTGCCTTTATTCTTAGTATGAGTTAACTAAAATTTCAAAACTAAAAGTAATTTTGAACTAAAAACCCAAAAATTTTCATTTAAAAAATGTTGAAAAAAGGAGGCAGTTTCAAATATTTTTCAAGTCAGGAGATTCATCAAACCTGACAGTTTCTCGCAAATAGTTTCAGTTTCAACTAGTTGGCATTATCTGACGGAGAGTAAATGGGAGATAGGAGCAAGACTGCACTGAGAGGGTGACTAGCTATAGGGGAAGACTGACAGCAGAGAAACACAAAGATTCATTTCAGCAGAGCCCTCTGCATTCTGTGGAGCTCAAAGGGCATATCTGTAGATGTAGGGGGGTGGGGCACAGGAGAGGGTATCTTCCAATATGAGCTCAGCTCATTTGGAGGAAGCTGGCAAGTCACAGGGCTTGATTGCTGACTGAAGCCCCTAGGTGCTACCACAATAATAGTAGAGCTCTCCATGACATGGAATGGTAAAGGGAGCAACAGAAGTGATAAGCCAAGGAAGAAGAGACCAATGTTTCTCAAAGATAAGCAAGTTTGACCTGTTCCATCCAATAGAGGGAAATGTTGCATATACAAACTAGACAGAACGCTATATACTTACTCCTCAAAATTATAGAATAGTTATGAAATGTGGATGCAGTTTGCAAAGCCAATTATATGCTAAAAACAGAACAAAAAAGAGCCCAGTTTCCTATGCAAAGTTTCAGATTTGTTTATGTCTGCTAACTAATCCAACTGCCTATAGAGAAATTTCTATTCAGACATAATTATTGCAGTATCAACAAAGAACTGGGCCCCAATACTAGTCTCATTGAATCAATACTCCCTTTGACCTCAGCGGTGTAGGATTAACCCTTTGGTCTCTTTTCACTTCAGTTATAAGCAGCACAAGATAAATTCATAATTTTTTTTCACAGGTTACAAAGCCAGAAGGGACAACAGTGATCATCTAGTCTAACTTCCTGTATCACTGAGGCCATAGGATTTCCCTGAATTAATTCCTGTTTGAACTAGAGCATATCTGTTAGCAAAGTTTGATTTAAAATTTGTCAGTGACTGCAAATTCACTACAACCCTGGATATGTTATTCCAATGGTTAATTACCTTCACTGTTAAAAACGTGGACCTTATTTCCAGTCTGAATTTGTCAAGTGTCAGCTTCCAGTCATTGGATCTTGTTAGGTATTTTTCTGCTAATCCAAAGAGACTAATCAAATTTTTGTACCCTATATAGGTACTTATAGATGCGCCTTAATCTTCTCTTTTTTAAGATAAAAATATGAAGCTTCTTGACTCTGTCACTATAGGCACAATTTCAAATCCTTTAATCATTTTTGAAGATCTTCTCTGAACCCTATCAAATAAATCAACATTTTTCTTGAATTCTAGACACCAGAACTGTCCACGGAATAGCAGTAGCAGTCACATCAGTGCCAAATAATGAGGTAACAAAATTTCCCTACTCCTATTCGATATTCCCATTTAGGTATCCAAAGATCATATTAGCCCTTTTCACCATGGTGTCACACTAAAAGCTAAAGTTCACTATGACCCCAAGTCTTTTTCAGAGTCTCTGATTCCCAAGATACAGTCCCCCACCATGTAAGTATGGGGTACTACGAAGGGAGAAGACAGTCAGTACAAGTGATTTGTGAGTACTGAAAAGTCCTGATCTATAGATTGAGTGCCATGTCTGCCCTGGTGGTGAAAAAGACGACTAGCCTCGCATCCTGTATTCTGTACAAATGCACTGACTGTAAGCCACCTGGTCTACTGAATTCTTCTTCTGCTTCAGCTATTTGCACTTCATTCTGTACTTCCAGTATAAGAGTGCACATGATTAATTACATATGACTTTTTTTTTTGTTAAGGCAGACATATTTGGAGACCCACTTTGTCCCTGAAGCATATTCCTAGTTCAATCTTGGTTAAATTGGGAAGATCTGCGCTAAGGACCAAATCCATACACATTTCTAGAAACTGAAAGGCAGCACTAAGGGAACATTGTCACCATCATTGGCAAGGGGAGGCAATGGGAGAAATGGTTGGGAGGCTTCCAAACATGTAGGCCTATTTCCTGTAAACAACTCATGCCCATTCAAAGAAACCCATAATATAAAATTTATTTCTATAGGAAAACTGTGCAGATCAGAGGACAATATGAATTTTAAAAAAGTCATCTTGTGTTGTATTTTCCTTCATTCTATCCACTAAGTCTATGATTAAATTATCTTCATGACTGCTGGATCTCTGAAGCTCTGCAGGCATTCTGCGCTTCATAGCCAAGGAAGTATCCCATCTCCAGCTGAATTAGTGCTCTTTACCTCCCACAACACTGATATCTTCCTCTTCCACCTCTGGTCAGATAGGAAAATAATTCCAGCCCAGGAATTTGATCAACTCCTAACTGCTGTGGTCATGGATAGGTTATGTTTTTAAAGAGGAGCTTGAGTGCACAATATCAATGTTATTAACTGGGTCATACAGAAAATTACTATACAACACTCCCTTGGCTTTGGGTTTCATTACAAAGTTGGAACTCAGTCCATGTTTATTCAAATGTCTGCTAATGTTCATGATGCTTCAAGCAAACCTGGGTCCAAGTTTGAGCTAACTTGGGTCAGCGAAAGGTTTTCCATTTAAAGTGTTAAATTTGCAATTGTACATTGTTTCTAAATAAAAGCAGGTGAAACTCAGAACTCTCACTTTAAACTTTTGGGTTCATTCAACTCCAAAATTCAAAGTGAAAACTCAAGGGATGAAAATTTGGTAATACCTGAAAATCTTTGACAATCACAATTAATGTTGATGGGAATAGAGGGCTGTTGGATGTATACTCTGCCAATCATGTGTTGTGACATATGGTAACCCCAAAATATTGTGGATATAGATTTTCATGAAAGTCTTTTCAAATTTTATAAAGAGGACTATGTTAACACAAACTAGGAATCTTTTAGTTCATGCCAACAGCATCCACACAGAGCAGTTACAGTGCAGAACTCGCACACTGCTATTCCCACCCTGCGGTCTGAACTAAGGGGCAGGACACACAAGCCCTTAGTTATACTCCTTTGGATCACCCTAAACACTTCCTCTCCCTCCTTTGCATTTACAACTTTAGTGTTTTACTTTCATTTTATTGTTATGTATTCAGCTGCTAGAGAAAGACTCCTTGTTCCTACCAAGTAGGTTAATTCCTCTGATGCTGTTTCACCACTTCTTGTTGTTGGAGACTTATAGCTATAAAGGCCAGAAGGAACCATTATGATCATCTAGATCAGGGGTCCCAACACGGTGCCCACGAGCGCCATGGTGCCCACGGGGGCATCTAAATGCACCTGTGTCCTGGCCAGTGGTGGAGCATCCGCCAAAATGCCGCCGAATTTATGCGGCGTTTCGGCAGCGACGCCTCTCGATGACATCACTTGTCAGCGGCAAGTGGTGTCATCGAGAGGCGTCACTGCCAAAATGCCGCAGAAATTCGGCGGCATTTCGACGGATGCTCCACCACCGCCATGGTCCTTCATCTGGCGCCCACCACACAAAAAGGTTGGGGACCACTGATCTAGACTGACCTACTGCCTAACACAGGCCATAGAACCTGACCCAGTGGTTCCTGTGCCAAGCCCATAACTTCTATTTAGGAACAGCATATCTTTACTGGATTTACGTAACAATTAACATTTTCCAAAGGACCCTGAAAGATCCATTTCCATCTTTCCACTAGGCCCTTGAGCCCTGCAGCTTTGATCAGAGCTAAGCCCTTTCCTTTCACCCAAATGGATTGTTTTGGGAGTGAAATTAGTAGGAAACCAATTTCTATAAGCAGAAGGAGGTAGAACTGTGACATAGACCCTGCAGAGAGGCAGGGAAGCTTCTGGAATCCAGCCTGAAAAAGAAAAGCCTTGAGTTGGGAGACTTCTTACATGGTCCTACTTGGATGAAGGTGGAAGAGTAAGAAAGGGTTGAGGGGGAGAGCCTTCACCAAGAGACTTCAGCAGGTGTTGTTTGGGAGTTCCACTCTTCAGGAGGCAGGCGGAGTCATGGGGAAACTCAGCCCAGGGAGACTCATTAAGCTAAAGACCAAAGAAGCGAGACATCTGCAGCACAGATAACCCCTTAAGACTTTAGGATCCTGATACAGGAAGAATTCTCATAACCCAAGGGCACAGTGCTTCTAGAGGAGCAGCTGGGCCTGCAAGCTTTAATATAACAGGTGACTTATAATTGTGATTAAGCTTGCACCAATATTACACTGTAAAAATATATTAATCTTTTTCTAAAAATCATGGGGAAATATGTGCATATATACACACAGTGGTCACCATTAAAGAGTTCTAATTTTACCTGTGGTTATACAGCATTACTGTCATATTTGAAATATTATTTACAGTTTATCTAGGGAACACAGTGAATACTCTGGCAGGGCCGGTGCTTCCATTAGGCGACCCTAGGCGGTCGCCTAGGGTGCCAGGATTCGGGGGGTGGCGTTTTGTGCACTCCTCAGGGGCGCACGGAAAATTCCGGTTCCGCTCCTGTCGTGCCGCCGAAGAATGACGTTCTGCCGATGTGCTGCAGAAAACAGTGGCAGGCAATTGAGCAGCTCAATGACTGCCGCTGTTGCCTGCGACATTTCGGCGGAGGGTCCTTCTTCGGCGGCGCGATGGGAGTGGAACCGGAAGCTCCCACACGCCCCATAGGCAGCACACAAAATGCTGCCCCCCGAATTCTGCCTAGGGTGCCAGAAACCCTGGGGCCGCTCCTGTACTCTGGTAATACTGTTTAGTTACAAAGACAACTGAAAAGATTTCTGAGGGTGACTACTATGAAACACACACGTACCCCATGTATGTACATTTGTGATATCTATGTGATAAATTGAAAAGTCACTTGAGAAACAAATTTTATCACATAGTTCTGTACTGTTGGTGCAATTAACCACAGATACATTATTCTGAGGAACTAAAGGCTACAGACGTGCTTCTTTGACAAACTAGGTCTTGTCGCTACTTACATTTTTGAACCTGAATTTCTCATTTTAGTCATGAGCTTTTCAATACTTTAGTGCATCCTAATTATTTCATTAATCTATGAAGGATTTCACTTCATTTGAAATGTGGTGTCTGCTCAGCCACTAAGATTATTCTAGCCCAGGAGGAATATTAACATATTGACTCTCTGGCGTCTCCTTGTTGAGGGTTTATTCCTTGCTTATAGATAAGAAATCTTGATATTGACTAAACTATAAGAGATTGTCGGATTCATGGCAGACTGAGGCAGCCATTCTAGAAAGACACTTTTCCTTCCCCCTCCTAACTGTGTGTGTGCGCATGTATGTATATATGGATGTGTGCATGTGCACTCACTTATTCTCCCTCTCTGGGCTTGTTTGTCATTTGGCAGCCTAACGCTATCAGGACAATTAAAAAAATAAATAATTATCGCATCTCTCCTTTTCATCCCTTAGAAGTGTTTTTCAAAAGCAGTCACTGTCATTTCAGTCCTCAAAGGACTTTATATTTTTTCTTTTAATTGTTGTATGGGGGTGGGGGGTGTTTGGTTCAGCTAAGAACAAAAATTATCTCTAGAGTAACAATTTGCAACTGGCCATCCACATATTCATTCTCAGCTTAGAAAGAGCTTTCACACACTTGACAGCAGCCCAGCCTTGCCTGAAAGAGAGAGAGACTTTTCTGTTGAATTCTGTGCTCGGGGAGCCTAAATGAAGCTCATCCCAGTTTGTATTTGGTAGTGACTTAGGATCTAGTTCATTACTAAATGCTGTTGTAACTGTGACAAGTGTAGTTATATATTGTAGCTGTATGGCTTCACCTTCAATACACGGCGCACTCAACTGAGAAAAAAAGCCCTTTCTCCCAAAGAAGGGGATACCTGTCAGAGCAAATACTTCTGAACAGTAAATAAGTACAAGATTATTATTTAGCACTTATACAGCACTTCTCATCCAAAGTGCTTAACAAAAGCAGATAACCTATAATTAACCCTGTCATTTAGTACTCATGTGAAGTATTATTAGCCCCATCTTACAATGAGGGATAGTGAACTACAGAACAGTTATGTCCCTTGTCTGCGGTCAGGCAGCCAGTACAAGCTTTAAGACAGCACAAGCTGCCCGAGTCCCAATATGGTGCCATGCTGCCATTTTCTTTTCATTTTGATTCTTCCAAATTTAAGCATGAGGATATGCAGCAGACCCCCTGTGTCATGATAACTGTATTATGTATACGATTTTACACATTAGTCCAGAAATATTCGACGAATACAATAGCTGAGAAATAAACCATACAGCTGGAGTAATGAGCAAGTACTGCCATAATGGAGCAGCTAAATCTCCATATTTCAGTAAAAAAGTAAATTTCACAACAGAAGGATGTACCTGTTTGACTGCTTCTAATACACCTCATACACCACAGCTACTATGTCATAATGATAATGGGATTTACACATGTAAATAATGTGTAAAAGAGACGCCTAGATGGTTTTACACTTGTTAGTCTGTTACTGTGTTCAAATGTGTATGCCTTGGCATGTGGGACCTATATGGTATATCTCATTCCTTCTGGAATACCAGGATTTAGTGAAATGGCTGAAATAACTCTTTTAATGGGGGAAAAAGTGAAACATATTTTGAAATAGATACACAGAGGGCACATTCCCAACTTGGTACCTGGGGGAGTCAGACCCACATCTGCTAATAATCTGATCAATGCTGCTTGGCTGGAGTGTGGAAGAAAGAATTGATCCCAGATTATTTAAATTTTCAAACCTGCAAGCCCTCTACATATGGAATTGAAATAGAGAATAGGAAAGAAATCAGTGATTTATTTTTTTGGAGGGGGGGCAGATTCTATATTCTATTTTCAGCATGAATGGTGTGTCTTGGTGAATCAGCATGAGTGGCACCAGAGAATCAGCATCAGTGATTTAGTGAATCTGGTCTTTAATGTTGGATCTTTAATGTCACTGAAAGGTCAATAGTTGGAATTGAATTCAGCTAGCTATGAATGGTATAACAAGTCTAGATAAACCTGGCTTTCCTTCATAAGGAATAAGGGAATTATTGGACAACAAAGCTCTCTAGACCAAAGAAGCCTGCCTCCTTTAGGTTTATCTCTGCTCTGCCTTCTGATTTGTTCTACCCTTTACAATTCCCTCTGTTTCCATATTTCATATATAAAATTTCCAAATGATAATCAAAGTTCTGCTCTCCATTACCCTAATTCAGTTCTCCCATTATGCTTTGGATCAAGAAAAAGGTTTGTCCAGCTGTATAAACCCGCAGAAAAGACCAATTCACATAAGACAGAAACAAGAACACTGATTTGGCTTCACTGCTTTCAGTGGGGTTGAATTTGTTCACTGATATTGCAAAAGCAGGGATAGGGTACTTAAATAGTAAGAGAGACATTCTGTTTGCACTGACTTGCACTTTGGGCAACCTCATGCAAGTCAATGGGGTTAAACAGAGTTTTAATCAGGGTAGAATTTGGCCCGAAGAGCACTAGGAATCAGAAACTGTAATCAACATTTGTTTACACATAGCTTCAAAACTCACTTATTCCATGAAGCTGATCAGTGTCAATTCAGTACTCAAATATATTTGTTTAAATTTAGAAGCAACGTTGAAGGGAGGAAGAGGAAAGCTGTACCACTTGGTGATAAATCCATCTTTGGTAGCTAGTGCTTTATTTGTCTGGAATGCATAATTATTTTCTTTTTACACGGTAAGCACTTTGGTTCTGTCTAGCCATGTGCTTTCTGTCACTGCCCAACAAGCAACACTACTTGAGATCGGGGTGTCAAACATATGGCCCATGGGCTGGATCTGGCTCTCCGAACCCTTTCCTGCAGATCACACCATCCTCTGAAATTTACAAAAGGTGGCAGGAGGTTACAGATGCATTCACTTAAAAAAAAGGGTCTTTGTCTTTAAATTCCACATTTCACTTTGCCAGCTGAGGAACTTTTCACTCCCAGCCCATGGACTCTGACTGAATGGGTAATTGGACTCTCACCACAGAATGAATTTGACAACCATGCTTAAGATGAAGTGTTAATGAACAATTATGGAACCTGTACTCTTCCATTCTAGTTCACTACTTGAGTTGCTGGCATGATCACCCTGTGAGAGTGAGAAGCAAATATGTTCTTTTTCAAAATTTAACAACAATTACAAAAAATAGACTGCAATACAAAGCCCCAGATCTTAGGCTAACAAGGAGATCCAGCCAATAGACTAAGAATTCCGCCCTTCCTTTCTACAGACTTCAAGATCCACTCCCCTGAGTGGACACCATCCCAAGAGTTCCTCAGTAGCAAAGTGGTATGGGGAGAAACATCACAAAGAGATTAGAGAGTAGGAATGAAGGTGCCCCTTCCTCTCTCAGTTTCTCCAGGATTTTCTCAGCCACAGAGAGCTTGGCAGATCATTAAAAAAAAATTAATCATAAAGTCAACAAATTTCAGATTTTCCTGTTCACAAGATCTGTGCAAGAAGATAATGTTTTTCTAGGACTGATTAGCTGTTATTATCTGAAAAAAAAGTTCTGCGAATAATTCTCTGTAGGTTGTTCATGAAGATACCCTAGGAGCTGAGCTCCTCTTCATTTTGGGCACAAGGACTTCAGCGTCTTTCACCTATTTGCTCTTTGATTAGTGGATGCTTGACTATCCAAACCCCCAAGGGACATGACGCTCTTTCAGACAGTCAATGTTCTTCTGTATTACTACAGATTCTACATCCTGGACATTTCTGCTTCTTATTTTCAAAAGAAATTTGGTTTTCCTCCTCAACTATTGTTTGTTTTTAAAGAAAAACTCTACTGATTTAATTTTTAAAAAATAACTGAAAATTTTACTCAGGACTAGATTTGATCTCACTTATGCTGATGTAAATCCAGAATAACTGCATTGACTTCACTTGAATTCTCCTGGATTTACATCAGTTTATATCCATCAGTATATGTGAGATGGGTATCAAGCTGTTGGGTTCAATTACTAGCAATATTTTTTAAGGAAAGAAAAGAAAGGAATAACTAGGGATGTAGTATTTCTGTCAGTGTTAAGGGCAACAGAATTAACATTATCCACTACTCTATCTTAGTTGTATGTGTGGTGACTCCATATGTGGGCTTCTGCAAAACTTAGTAGGTAGCTTACATCTTGTCTGCTTATTCTCTTGGGATCAAACCCTCTCTCATATATATATATATGTTTTAATACAAATATTTGTCAGATCATAGTGGAATCCTTTGAAAAAGCAGGCCTGCATTCTGGCTGGTAAGACGCTAACATCATTCAGTTTGAAATGCACTCGGGGTGGGAGGAAATTTTTCTGCCCACCTTGTCAACTGATCTGATATAGACAGAAAATGGGGCTTTTCAAGCAAAGCAAGCCCTCTGGTCTCTTTTTCCATCTCCCACTCCAAAGAGGTGCAGGTCTTCCACTGAACCCCTGCTGACACTGGTGGAAGTGCTTTTCATATGCCTCTTATTTCCATCCACTAGCAAGGCTGGCCATTAGGAAGCCAATGATAGCCCACAATATTTCAGCTCAGAGCCGGAGTAAGTTACTTGACTCTTCCACACATCTGACAGATTTGTGTGTTTGGATCATGGCAGGAGCTCTAACTTGCCCCTTTCCTGGCTACACTTCTCTTTCCTCCTGTAAAATGAGAGCCAGGAGCAAGATGTAGAGGTGTCATTCCTCAGCTTGCGGTCTCAAGGAATGCTGTGCTATCACACATGAATGCAATACATGATAACCACCAGTTTTTTTTGATAACTTGTGAGCCATTTGGGTGTTTTGTTTTGTTTTGTTTTTTAAACCATGTACCACATGTACTACATTCTGTCTGACCAATTCAGGACAGGCTTCCTACTCCTTTAGCAAGACATTACACACAAAGACTGTAATACTGGGGTTAGTGTTACAAATTCAAAACCTGTGGCTGAAACTGCAGGCTCCAAATTGCTCGGCCAACATCTGTTTGAACAGAAAACACAACACAAAATATTTGCCACCATTTCTTCTAACTTATTTGTGACCATAGCAATCACATCAAAATCAAAATGTATTTCAGCACTTTGCATGAAGGGTGGCAGCACATGTATCGACTCTCAGTAACACTGATGTTGGATCACAAACTGATTATTTTGGCTGTGGCATGCCTCAGTGGACCATCCTGAAAGTATGCAGTGTAGTTGTAGCCATGTCAGTCCCAGGATATGAGACAGACAAGGAAAGAGAGGTAATATTTTTTACTGGACTAACTTCTGTTAGTGAGAGAGACAAGCTTTCAAGCTCTATGTGGCTCAAAAGCTGCTCTCTCTCACCAATTGAAGTTGGTGTAATAAAAGATATTACCTCATTGTGAAAGTACCATGCTTTCTTTTCAACAAGACTGTTCCCACATAACACAACACATATCACTCCTCTCTTACATGTTGATATCCATTCAGTTTTGATCTCACAAAAGAGGAATAAATGAGGAATAAAAGGAGGAATAATTTTAGTTTATATCAATAATCAGTACTGAATTACCGTTGGATGATTTACTGCATGAAGAATATTGTTCACATTACATCTGTCACATGTGAAAAAGCTATATCTATATATACGGATGCTATACGATCAAGCCAATGGACCCTCAATCATCCAGAAAGTGTCACAAATCCACACAATGTCTCTGAAAGCTAGATTTTACATTTAGATCTCTGAATTAGCTGAAAGATGTACAGAGTCACAAGTCAGCAAAGAACTCCCTATTGTCTATGCCTCTGAGGAGGCTCCTGTGCATTGTTTATTCCAGCAAATATATAAGACAACTTTCACTCATGAAATGTGGCACAGTTCTATTTGTTTGCAACAGGAGCATGTGAATAATTGATGTATAGAGCTGATATCTCCCAATTTGGGGACATTATACCCTTTTCCTGGCATCTTCTATTACCGGCATATTAGGCTGGTATCATTGTCCTAATGTGCCTTCGAGAGCATAAGAGTATTCCCAGGATACTACCTTTTTGTGTGCAGACTGCAACCAGCATCTCAAATGCAGAGGCTTTTCCATTTTCAGGGGCTAGGCACGCATGGATGTCAGTTCAGAATGGAGCCCCTTTCATGCAGAATAAATCTTCCTTTTGGTATACTGTGGTATGAGCCCCTGGTTCTACTTCTCTATTCAAAATATATGCTATAATTAGATATAAAATGTAAATCCCAAAGAGTCAGTGTAGTGGGGCGGATTGGCCACCCACAGACCCAGAAGGGGAGGAGCCCCTTATTGAACACCAGTGGGCAGAGCCATGCCATGCTCAACCCTCCCGCTGGAAGTCAGTGGGTGGGATCGGAAGTATAAAAGGTGGGCTAGATAACTCAGTTGGGAGACAGCCACTGGAGGAGCCAGATGCCTCCTGTGAGCCTGAGCTGGGAGGCTGCTGCAAACCCCAAAGGAGCTGAGGACTGGCCAGGACCGCCAGGGCCATTTACAGACCCAAGCCCAGAGAAGCTGCAAGTACTGACAGAGGCCTTCTTCCCTGACAACCAGGATGACCTCTACAGAGTCAGGTACACTTTGAGGGAGAATTGGAAAGTGGCCTGGGGTAGCCAACCCCATCTGGCTGCAATGCTGACAGTAGGCAAGTCAGTATGTTGCGGTTAGGATCCCTGCTGACTCAGTAGCAGACCGCTCTGCCAATGCTAGGGCCCTGGGCTGGGACACAATGGAGTGGGTGGGCCTGTGTCCCCTCCTGCCACCCCAGTCCATGCATGGCAGTCTCCCCACCTCTTAGACAAGAAGCCTGTGCTTGTCAGCCCTCTGCCAGAGCTACGAGGCTCAACTGTTTGCTGCTCAACATGAGTGCAGACCTGAGCCACAGACTCTTTGCTGCCCTGCCCCAACCAGGGACTGGGATTCCGTAACTGTGTTTGTTTTTCGGCCTGGATCACAGGCCCAAGCTCACGTCTCCCATTGCCCCACTGATTTCCCACGTCAGGCGACCCTCAGAGACGTAGTGGGGTCAATTGGCTGCCCACAAGGGGAGAAGCCACTCCCCTCAACGGGCTGCAGTCAGACAGAGGCTTTATCAATTTAGCCACTACCCACCCAACTGCACTTTCTTGGTTTAATTACTTTTTATTCTGATGCAATGAGCATACAGCTGTTTTTTCACCACCCATATTTTATTATGCGGTAAGTCTGTAAATAGTGAGTATACATATAACTGTAAAGGGTCAGCAAGGATTCTCCATCACGGCAATTTTTAAATCAAGATTGGATTGTTTTTCTAAAAGATATGTTCTAGGAATTATTTGGGCCTGTGTTACAAGAATTCAGACTGGATTCTCACAATGGTCCCTTCTGGTCTTGGAGTCTATAAATGGTAGCTGTCTTTGGAAACCTTCACTTGCGGGGACACGAGAAAGAAAGAAGAAGGAACAAACAGGCACAAGTCTTGCAGACACAGAAGTGGCCAGGTATATATGCATTGTTTCATATCAAGGATCTGGAGTGAGTCCTGTGGCCAGCAAAGATTCCCCCGTACCATGGTCCAAGACAGACCCAAGCTGAGGCCCTGGCAGCCACAAAGGAGACAGAAACAGCTACATCTTTCTGCAGAGTACAGCAAGCTCTTGTTTGTGGAGGCTCTCTTTCAGCATGGCACAGTACTGTGGTATTGTGAGTGAGCTCTGGATTACCAGAGCTCTGGCTGCCCAGCTGTCCATGTGTTCCTCTCACCACACTGCTGCTAGGGGCACGTAGGGCAGTTGGTGGGCAGAAGCAGATTAAATAGGCCAATTCTTTGCTGGATCACCACTGATCTTCTCCCATTGGTCCTGCTGTTGCTATTCTCTCTCTCTCCTGCCTCAGACTCCCACAAGGGGAACTGGACAAGGATGTGTGCTACTTGAAACTGGAATATAGGGTATCCAAAGCAAGGGATGCAAATTTGAAGCTAAGGGCATAAGAGTTATTATTGCTACTACTGTTATGAAGTGGCAGCAGATAAGCCAGCCTGTTTCCTACCAGGACCCTACAGTGCGCCCTCAGCATTATGGCTTGTACACTATGATTACAAAGGGAATAAAATGCAAAGTATGCAAACACAAGCAGTAAGACAGCCAGATTCCATGTGAATGCACTCAGGAAGCAAGCCTCTATAAGCCAGCCTAATCAAAGTACAGAGAAATCTAGTGATAGGCAAACCACAAAAGGCTCATATTCAAAAGCTCATCTGAACCTATAAGGAACCCAGCTACACCATGCTTCCATTTGTCCCCACCATACCTGTGTAGTCTTCACACACAAGCATACACCTATAAAAGCATTTCTTTCCATAGAGACTGAAGGATGAAACAAGCAAACCTCTTAGTTTTTAGAACATACCCTGTTATTCAGGTCAGGTAGATATTGTCTTTAGAATGTCCTGGTGCAGAGGTTGTGTTACATTTAATTCTGAGAGGCAGAATGCTGAATACTGCACAGAGCCTTAATCTTAATGTGCACCCACAGGCAAAATTCCATGTGGGTGGATGAAAAGCAAACAGTCTTACGCAACTCCCAGACTGCATGACGTTCACACAGCATCCTTTGTGAGCAAAACCAGTGATTTCTTTTCTTTCTGTTTTTCTCCCTAGACCCTAAATTCACTCTTGACTCATCTTTCCAACTCACATCAAGACCTTGCTTATTGGATTTGTGCTATGAACTTCTATCCACTCAGGGTATTGCTCAGCCCAATAAATATATTTCACCTGTGCTTTTGGCAAGATTCAATTCTAAGCTGCTCCCTGACAGAGCAGATCAGCATATTAACGCACGAACCCTGTCTGCACTATGGCATGATTTGTAGCCTCTGTCAGGCAGTCGGTTTTGTGGTGGGTCTGTTGTTCTAGATAAAAGGTGCTGCTCTTCGGGGTGGGGAGAAGGGGAGGATTACTCTCTGAGAGGAAGTGCAAAGCTCTCCAGACTGAGATTTTAAGAGCGATAGCAGGACAATTTTTAGAAACAGTTACAAACACAACCCCTGTTAAAAGACAGAGGGTTCACTCATACCCCAACTGTCATAGAATCATAGGGTTAGAAGGGACCTCAGGTCATCTAGTCCAACCCCCTGCTCAAAGCAGGACCAATCCCCAGATTTTTACCCCAGCTCCCCAAATGGCCCCCTTAAGGATTGAACTCATAACCCTGGGTTTAGCAGGCCAATGCTCAAACCACTGAGCTATCCCTCCCCCTAGTTAGACCCTTCAGTGTTTTTGACAATATTTTTATTCTCTCTAGTCAATTGCATGCCTATAAATTCCCCCTTATTTGTCTTTTACTAGCTCTTTTGCACTCCCTTCTTATCTCTCCCTTTACTCTGTATACTGCATACAATATATTCTCTCCTACATGTACTGCAGATTAAATATATTGTACTGTGTCTGAAAGGGAATCTTTGTTAAAACAGGCCTGATCATTTTTCAAAGATCCGTTGCCCCATTAAATGCCATTTTATTCTAATAAAATGCTATGTGCTTATCCAATATATATAAATTTCCTAGCAGCTCGATCTCCAATATGGACAAACTGAAATTCAGCTTTAAGAAAAATAGCCATTATTTTCAAGATAGGAATCATAATAAAACAGAAATGACAGTGAAACATATTATATATGTGGAGTTAAATGTATTTCCAGCTAATATTGTTAAGATGGTATCCTCACTCATGAATTACTAAAAATCAGCTTAGTACTGCTACAAGTTTCAAGTATTTCAAAACTAGGACACCATGCTACTCGTGTCTAGGGAACATTATTACTCTTTCTGCTCCAAAACTATTTTGGGTCTCATCTTTTATCCTTTGGGGACTCAAAACTTACACTGATTTCATTGGGAGTTCGACATGTAGAGAATGCAAAATCCAGAGCCATATATTATGTTATTTCAATCATAATAAGTAATAGTAATACCCATATCCTATTTGTTTATTGGGGGACATGGAGAGGCAATATTATTGTACTTAGCCAATAGCAAATACCTAGAGATTTTCCTTAATATGAAACATTTATAATACATAGGGGTCTGGCTTATGACTTTATGTTGGATGAATGACTTCCTCTTATGTCACCTAAACTCCCTTGCATTCACTTGTCCAAGCACCTTCTAGTGATGTCTGTTCTGGCCAACAGAAGTTTCCCCTTCTGTTGAACACTGGCTGGGCTTCATGGCCAGGCCCTCTGCTGGTGTCAATTGGCACAACTGAATTGAAGTATACTGAAGTCGATGGAGCTAAGCTGCTTTACACCAGCTAAAGATCTGGCGGGAGTCTAGAAAATGTTCTCGCTCTCTACTGAAATATTGCACCTATTGACATGATGGATTATTTTCTTTTTTTAAGTTGCAAAAAGCAGGGAGATGGGTGCTATAAAGAAAATGCAGGCCTTGGTAAGAAAAAGTACCAGGCTGTTGTCAGACAAAGCAATGAGTATGAAAGTATTATAACCACAACACATAGTGGACACTTCATTATTTGGTTTTTCCCATTTTAATTACTTTCTTCTAAATTATTCATTCCTTTGACGTGAATTTATCTCCTTTACCCCTCTCTGTGTACAGTCATTTAGCAAGGCACCAGTCTTCTACACAGAAGAGCAGGAATGTAGCTCTCTTTCAGTCTCTACCTTTCTTTCTCTCATTCCCTTCTTTTTCTATGCAGAAGGGACAGCTGATCCAAGAAACAATAAGTGAAGGGTGACCCATGTCCCATTTCATCTGGTAACTTTCAGAGAATGCTATTTTGATTCTGTAGATAGATTTTTAATAGAGTCTAATTCTGGCACTCATTCACATTAGGTCAGATAGTCGAGTAGTTTATGGCTTCTTTGTGCCAATACAGGTCAAAAGCCACTAAAGCAGACTTAACCAGTCAACTAAGGACTTCTCATATGTAGGAGAATGCCTTGGTGGAATAGATTTCCCATACACGTGTTTACTCCACTTCCATGTTAAACTTCTGGCCACCAGAAAAGGAATCATGGCTAAGCAACTCTATATCCTGGTGAACCACAGGAGTATGGAATGGCTCTTTGGAGTTATGGACAATTAGCATAAACTAGAGCAGCCCTGGGGTTGCTCTCAATTACTTCAGGGACCAGATTATCTTTTGGATAGGGGAATACAATTTCGCTTAAAGCCACTTTTGCATACAGCCGTTGAGCACTAAGCACAGCACAGACACAGTTCCATTTTTTCAAAGAGACTACTCACGTAGTGAGATACTCTGCATAAAGATGACAAATTCTGTCTCTGAATGAGTATGTATTTATGTATTCACATGCAGTATACTTATATATATATATAAATGCTTTCAAATGTATCATGTGTTTACACAGGCACGTACGTTGAGACATTGTGGGCTTGAGTCTCCTGTCCTTAGCACTAATCTAAATCAAGCGTAACTAAACTGAAACCATTGCTGTTACACTGATATAAAGCTGATGTGAGATATGTACCTATAAGGCCGAATTCTCCTCTCTCTTTCAGGATTGCAAGCCAAATGTGGACTCAATGGCAGACTAATATTATAATAAATATAAATAAGCACAGCATCAGGGTTCTTCCACGACTGGCTAATGTTTGCAAGACCTGGACCTGTGAAGCCTTTGAAGTTCAACAAGCCTAGGCCTGGGCCATCTCCTCCACAAAATTTATATATGGTCCTTGTGCCATTTCAAAGTCCTTTCTCTTGTCTACAGAATGCCACCATCTCCTGTTTTCCCCTGCAGCCAAGTACCCAACCAAAGCAGTTTGCTGGTGCCTTACAGCCTTTACCACCTTCTCAGCTCATGCTAATAATGTTACATTATTTAAAAATGGGGGGGAGGTGGAAATCTTCTGAGGTCGGGCTTATGTCAGACCAGTGAACTCGAACTCCCATGAGCCAAAAAGGCAAGTTTCAATCACAAATTCACTTAACTCATATTTGTGCTGCCCTGAAAATGTGTTTCAATAAAGGCTGCTGTGGCTGGTGTATGTCCCTTTGATTGCCTAGCTATTAGAATAAGCTCTACCCTAGACAGCTGCAAGGTCTGCAGGATGCTTTGCAGAAACTTTGGACTGTGAGGTCCACAAAGAGGCTTTGTGTTTGTGACCTCTGGTATTTCTTTTTTTTTTTTTTTCCTAGCTAGAAAGAAAGCTAGTCTTTTTATGGTGAAAACTGCATTCGCACTTTCTATTTCATTTCTTATTCAGATATGATTCCCATTTAAATGAGTCAGTATTCATTTCCCCCAAAATGTGCTTTGAGTGATATTTGGGATGTATTTTTACTTAGAGCCCTGTTCAATTAAAAACAATGCTTTCCTACAGGGTCCTTCATACAAAGTACCAAAAGTAAACCCTTTAAAAGAAAAGTAGAATGGAGAGAAATAACATTCTTGGCCTCAGCAACCCTTTGAAGCTCCAAAAGGGTAGGAGACACATAGAAGTAGAGTAGAGGGAAGGAAAGCTGAAATGTAAAGCATTCTCGCACACACAATACATAGAGAGGAAGGATGGAGGGCTGTGGCAATGAGGAAAGGGTTAAATGAGCAACATTTACAATCAGCCATAGGCTGAAGTGATGAATAGAAAAGTTTGAAGTCGAGATCGGAAGAGGAAGTGACTCAGCGACTGAAAGGGAGGAAGCAAGGAGACAGTTCTGGATAGAGAGAGGTAGCACAAGTGAGTTGTGGAAAGCCACCAAGAGGAGAGAGAAGAGACTGAGGATGAAGATGCTGAGCAAACTGTCAGGAAAGTAGGCGGACAGAAGGTCAGAGATGTACAGAAGAGCAGGCACAGAGAGCTTGGGAAAAGGAGACAATCTGAACTGGATTTGGAGATAGATTAGCTGAATAAACCAATGAAGGGGATAGAGGATAAGCGAGATGGTCTTGCTTCCTGGAACAAGAGAGTAGTCTGGCCATAGCAGTCTGGCTATCTAGACAATGCTCATATATTCAACTGAATTAATAATGATGCTTTTAATCAGTTAGACTTAGCCAAAACGTATATGCTGCTTCAGAGCAAGCCATAGAAGCCATGCACTGATCTGGGGTTCCTGGGGTCAGCTTGGAGACAGTGTATATTCCTCTTGGCCACTTTTAGGAATCAATGTAAGTGACCAGCCTTTCTCATTGTGGAGACAGCTTTTAAATGTAAACTGGTTGCTAAGGGAGGATATTACAGAGGTCTATAAAATCATGAGTAGTATAGAGAAAGTAAATAACGAAGTGTTATTTACTCCTTCTCATAATACAAGAACAAAGGGCCACCAAATGAAATTAATAGGTAGCAGGTTTAAAACACAAGAAAATATTTTTTCATGCAATGCACTGTCAACCTCTGGAACTCCTTGTCAGAGGGTGTTGTGAAGGCCAATACTGTAACGAGGTTCAAAAGGGAGCTAGATAGATTAATGGAAGATAGCCACTGATGGACCTATTAGCCAGGACTGGCAGGAATGGTGCCCCAGCCTCTGTTTGCCAGAAGCTGGGATTGGGTGACAGGGCATAGATCACTAGATGATTACCTGTTATGTTCATTCCCTTTGAGGCACCTGCCATTGGCCACTGTCAGAGGACAGGATACTGGGCTTGATGGACCTTTGGTCTGACCCATTATGGCCGCTCTTATGTTCTCATTTGTCAAAGCCACAGGAACATTTTACCTGTTATTTGTGGTCCCCAATGCAGCCCATGCAGCACCAGTCTTTACAGCACTTGAATCCTACACTTCCGTAATAAGAATTTGCGGCTGTGCGGGAATTGGGGGTCTTCCTGGGTCACCATTTGAGTGCTAGAATCACCTCAAATGCCCTTCTGCCGACAGCCACCCATGCGGGCAAGATGATCTCTGGCATAACACTTCAAAAATATGGGTTTTTTAGTGACCTCAGAGACACAATGGTTCCCTAATAATTGAAGTGCTCAGACTAATAGCCTCATTGGTTTAAGATATAAGGGAGCTAAAGGCAGGGCACTGTCAGTGAGAATGGGTTCTTAATTTAAAGTTGCCTTTCCCCTTGGTTAGGAAAGCCCAGATTTGTTGACCATGTGAAGGATGAGTGAACGGGAGAGGCTGAGACCTTTGAATTTCAGGCCGGAGGAGGGGAGAGAATTGGGCAGAATCTGGACATCCGATTTGTAGTGGAGTTTTACTGCTATTGGTCATGCACCCAGAATATTGGATGAATGCATTTTAACTAAACGAAAGAAATAAACCTCGCTGATGAAGTGTAAATTTGAATAGGCAAGTAGTATTCCTACTGAGTAACTATCCAGTATAAATTATATCAGATGGAGCTTGTTAGCTACAGTTTCCTTCTTCCGATTACCTAACTTTATACTCAGGAAAAATAATTTAAAATATTTTATTTATTTTTGAAGTTAGCACCCCACAGACATTCAAAGGAGTTGGCTGCACCGTAAAATCTACAGGTTGATAAAGCAGCCACTTACACTGATGTATTTCTCTCCTCCTACCCCCCAGAACCTATACAATAATTTGTTTTTTTAAATTAGCATATTTTGGAGCTGTTCTTATTAAAACAAAAAACAAACAAACCAAAAATAGTAACCAAAGTTAATGGGAGCAATGAGTGCTCAGCGCCTCTGAAAAATCAGGCCTGAGATATCTCTGCTGTGCCACACAAAAAACTGACACACCATAAACTAGTGGACACTTTGTAACTATGCTTTTAAAAGCCATTTTTAATGCAGAAGAACACACCAGTTTCTTTGCTGCATGATAGCATAGCATAGATGGATTTCAGCTGCATTTTTTTCAGTATCCGCTAGGTTTGTGACTACCCAGTAGGACATACTTTGTCATCTGCTACTGCTACACTGGACAAAATAGGATCAAACTTTTAATAAAGAGCAGGACAAAGATCAATATGTCGGGGACAGTTTGCAGACATTAGGGCCCCCAGTTCAGCAAAGCACTAAAACACATGCTTAAATCCCACCAAAACCCTGGGCTGATTCAGGGCCTAGAAAATTAACTGAGTATGCAAACCAGTATTTACATATGTAGCTGCTGTATTTGTATACAAACTTATAACATAACAACCTCTTTAAAAAAAAAAATTGGCCCGATAGTTGTGCATATGTGCATTCGGTAGTTTATTCATCCAATTTAATCTTAAATTTTTGTATTCCTTTTCGAAATGTTGAATTAAGCATTCTTGAATTCGTGTTGTTTTCTGTCCCTTTGTACCTTCAGGAAGAACTCAACATATTTTTCTCGTGTTAGGTTTAACATACCTCCCATTTGTCTAACCATTACTGTAGGTTTTTAACTATCCTGTTATCACCTTCTCATTCATTTTGTTTTCATAAAGTGATTCTCTTTCTCATGAAAAGTATTGGATCGAGAGCACTGCTAACTCAATATTCAGTACACATTTTGTTAAACCTCTGTGCTGCGTGTGTGTTCATATCACCTCTACGACTGAGAGGGAAATTCATTATTCGTGCCTTTTCAATCCTTGGCATCTCTACTGAAACTACCAACAAGGGTGCCAATTAATGCTAATTGAGGTGGTGGATTTTGTGATATAGCTTCCTATCTAGTAGAAATTGTACAGACACCATCAATTCATTTCACATAAGACACCAAACAATTGGCAAATGGTAACCTCCAGTCACTCTGACACAGATACCTAGTCTGGATTTGATCTAGGTATGGTAAAACTTTAAAAAAGTTTGCAGATTTGGTGCAGTTTGCGTATGCACCTGAATATTTGAATTTGTAGTCAAACTATCTACCCTTATGAAAAAGCAATGTAGAATTTAATAACTGTCTACAGCATTCCACAGAAGAAGGACACTTCTATTAAATACATTTCTGCCATTAAAAAAAGGAGCAGAAACACACAATTCTCTACCAATTCGATAGATTGTTAGAGTATTTTCTATAGGTTTTGAGAGCAATTTCTATAAAATCACATTGATCTCTTCCTTTATTCAATTTAGTAATCATTTTCCATAAGGGTAAAATATCCAAACCTCTTGAATTATGCAAGAAATCTGATGAGACCTTTCCTCACAAGATAACCATTCCTTTCTTTTTCTAGTTGGTCCAGAAATATCATGCAATCTGTAGTCTCTCTCTCTCTCACTGTATTCTGTCATGTCATTTCTGATTTCAGTTGCAACCAAGGCATGCAGAAGGAAATTAATTTTATATTTTTAAATGAACCTAATCTCAAGAAAGGATGAGTTCTGGACACACATTTGATTGGTTTTTGTTTTATCAGAGCTGCTTCACCAACTCCTAATTTGAACCAGAATCTAAACGTGAAAATCTGCCATTCAGTCTCCAATTATTCAAATTCTCCAGCCCTTCAAATTTTTACCTTAAAAAAAAAAAAGTGCAATAATTTCAAATGTAATGGCTGCGAGGTAGAAATAGAAACATACCTCATCTGCAGTTATCACTATTTCTCCCTTGTTATATATGTCTTCTCTATCTTGTTGCTGGCACAAAATTTCAATAGCCAATTTTCTCTCTCTCGACCCAAAAGCAATGCCAAGGTGTAAATTAATCTGTACACTACACAGAATGCATACTTGAACTTGCTCACTGAAAATCCATATTGTGTTTCCTATTGACTGTAATCCATGTTATAAACATCATATAATGCTAAAATTATTCAGTTTATAACAAAAAATATTTATTGTTACCTCTGCTCAGCACATACAGATCACCAACTATTTCAAAAGGAAAAAAAGTACAATTTTCAGTCATTTAAGATATTTAAAATAAGTGCACATTTTTAATAGTATTGATAATAACTTTAGCTGTATCTGTTGCAAGCTTAACTGTGAGACTTTTGACACTGACCCAATTATGCATCCTTGCCTTTGGCTTAGGAAGAATGACTCAGGTCACAACCATTTATCTCCCACTAGAATTCAGACTACTTGGGATAAATGCTCCAGACAGCATGATTCTCTACAGCATAACGGAGAGGAACAGTATTCCTTTAAGGACTTGTTCCCCATTTTTATACCAGAAGAAAACCTGGCTTATACTAATGCTGATAGTCTCTATACAGTACTTATTTTTATGGCACTTTAATATTATCTTCAGAAATATTTTTCCTTGCTGTGTCTTTTATACAGTAGCAAAATTACACCAAACACATCAGCCTCTGCAATAGCATCTGTTTGCCTGGGTCAGGAAGATTAAATTAATTATATTCTGGTCTCCTTCACAAAATAAACTCTTGGCAGGTAATCCTGGCATGCTAAAAATTGCAAAGGACAATGCTGTTTTAATGGAAGTTTTAACATGTAATTTACATTTCTTTCATAGAGAAAAACATGTTTTGATAGGAAAGTACAGATTCATGTCCTAAGTTGAAAAATAATTTGAATCTTGCTTAATATAGGTTTACTAAATTAGAAAGAAACTGAGAATACAGTGCTATGCTAATGTGGGCCCTTTATATATAGATTAGATGAACAACCATCTAAAATTGTTATTATTAAGGCTTATTATTACAAACACACCATTAAGTTTGGAAGGGAAGAAATTAAAAAAGCTCAGGTCTGGGTTATGTTTCAAATCATAGCTACAAAATTTGGCATACCTGAACTCTATCCTCATCTACATTGCTTTTGATGTTGCATGGCAAACACCTTTGCATTACAATGCCAGCCAAGAGGAGCCTACACTCTGGAAACCAATTCCTAGAGTGGAGGAGAGGGATGGAGCACCAATTCAACCATCTGCCAAAGTGAATTTACACTGATTAGTTAGCTAAATTATTCACTGCAAATAAATTTTCTAATGAAGGAAGCCCTTTTCTCTGCTTGCAAACTGACCCTGACTTCTATGAACATATTTGTTATGCCCAAATATTCTCTGAAAAATTTGGAACAACAATTTCTAGCCTGTGGATTGTTCACAAACAGTTCAATTATTTGTGGAGTTTGAGTGGTCACATAAGTCACATGATATTGATTCTCCACCCTGAGTGGAGCAGGGAAGAGAATACCACATGACTAAGGTGACCAATCACAACTGGTAATAATAAATATATGCCGCAAACAGAGTTGACAAGCAACCCATAAGCTAAAATCTTGTCATGATATACTTGTTACATAATTCTGAATAACTAAAATATGACCCAAAAAACCTAAGCTGTTTTCATAGAATTTTCAAAAAATGAGAGAGAGTGAGGACAAAAGTTGCCAGATAAATTGTTTGATATACACCCCTACCCTGATATAACGTGACCCTGGAACTCACTTCCAGGTGATGTTGAGAAGGATAAAACTATAATATGGTTCAAATAAGAATTAGGTAAGTTCATAGAAAATAGGTCCATCAATGGATATTAGCCAAGATGGTCAGAGATGTAACCCCATGCTCTGCGTGTCTCTAAATCTTCAACTGCCAGAAGCTGGGAGTGGGCAATAGGGGATGGATCACTAGATGATTGCCTGTTCTATTCATTTCCTCTGAAACACCTGGCATTGGCCACTGTCGGAAAACAAGATATCATTGGTCTGATGAAGCATGGCTGGTTATGTTTTTAAAAGGGCTGCTCTCTGCAGACAGCTCTAGTTATTAAAATTTTAGAGGTGCAGGAGATAATCACAGTGTCTAGATAATATAGAAAGAAATAATGTCCAAGAGGACAGAATGCTCTACCACAAGCTTCCTGTGTGATCTTGGACAAGCCACTTAGGGTAGGTCTACACTGTAATTAAAAATCCACAGCTGCCCTACACCAGATGACTTGGGCTCACGAGGCTTGGGCTGCAGGTCTGTTTCATTGCAGGGTAGACTTCTGGGATTTGGGTGGGCCTGGGCTCTAGGACCCAGAGAGGTAGGAGGGTCCCAAAGCTCAGGTGCAGCCCGAGCTTGGAAGTCTACCCTAAAATGAAAAAGCCCTGCAGTCTGAGCCATGCATGCCCAATTCAACTGTCACAGGGCAGCCGTGGGTGTCTAACTGCAGTGTAGACATACCACTGTCTCTCTGCCCCTCAGTTCCTGTCTGTAAAATGAGGATAACAACACTTCACTTCCTCAAAGGGGTTTTGTGAGAATAAATACACTAAAGATGGTGATGTGCTCAGATAATCGTAAGGGGTGTGATATATAACATGTACACAAAGGGAGGAGTCCTTATAAAAAGAAAATTGTGGCACCTTATAGGTTTTAGTAAGAGAATTAAAATTCTCCGGGCAGAAGGGGATATTATTCCTGGTATGAGCAGTCTGTTATTTGGCATAGGAATTTATTCCTGATTGGAGCTGAAATCATCCGCATTGTTTACTGTGATTGGCTGTAAGGTTCATGATTAATGCAGATTTATTGACACTTTTATGGTATGGAATAAGGTAGTGATTATTTTTCTTTCTGGTATTGATGTGGCCCTGATACAATTACATTTAGAAAAAGGGAAAGGAGGGAGTGGGATGTGGGTGTCAGACAATGTTAAAACAAGGAGAGCAGCAGGGGACAAAAGTCAGCAGAAACAGATCATCCAGACTGTTCATCCTGCTGGGATTGGAACTGCTGAAAACACGAGATCCAGAATGCACAGCTTCACTAATTCTCAATGTATGAATGGTAAATTCTTTCAATTTGAAGCAACATTTATATACAATTTAGCAGCAGCAGTTCCAATCTTACTTGTGCATGTGTGTATAAAAGTAACAAGCTAGGTTTACGGCTAAAAAAAGGTTAGGTCATGAACACATACAGCAAGGTGAAGGTGTCACTTGTAAACAAGCCCTCTAGAACACCTCAGATTGCGTCAAACAGCCCTTGGTGAAAGAGAAGCAAATAGCATTGCACTAGGTTAGTAGCCTAAAGCTTGGAGGGGGGATGGGGGAGTGTAGAAGCATCACCTACTAAATCTTAACTGTTCAGTTTCTTAATAAGAATATAAACATTTTGCACATTATATAGACACCAGCAGCTTGAAAAATCCGTTTCTGTTGGAAAATGTTATGCTCACTACATTACAGGTAGCACATAAAATTACTGTAACTTTCAGAAACTGACAAAAAAAAATCTCTCTCTATTTTCACTTTATTTTGTGCATTTGACAGAATTTTGTGGATGGTCAGTTTCAGCGTATCACTGTGCAGTCAGTGAGGCCTCAATCTGCAAAGACTTACATACAGACTTAACTGGAATTCACTGAAGCTACTAACATGGTTCAAGGTAAGCATGTGCTTAGTCTTTGTAAGATCAGGGTTTGCTTCACTTTTATCAGTCCCAATTAGGAAATGGTATGTTTGAATTATATGATTTTAACGCATGAAATAAAGATGAATTGAAAAGCTTTAATAAATATATTTTAAAAAATTAGATTCTAAACCAATAAGGAAATATATGTATACATTTTAAAATGACAACTGCATCTATCTTTTAAGTTTTAAACAATACTTAGAGATTTCCTCTCTCTCTTACTTGTCAAGGGCTGAATTCAGCAGTCAGCAGGAAAATGTTCTGCGTATGGAACATGGGTGTTGATTAGCACATCAGCCCTTGCAGGTGAAACCCTGAACATATGTCTTGAAAATTAAATGTAAAAGAACTAATTTTCAAACAGTTAGTTTAATTGTGTATTTGTCATTCAAAATGACTTAGGTTAATTCAGTGTTGCCCCAGCATGCTGCAGCCTGTATCTTGGCATGTTTGGCCATTGCTCTCTTCACGGGGCTACCAGGGGAGAGATCTAGCAATATCTGCCCAGACTACCATTAATTGGCTGACCTTTAGTCAGATCTTCTATTGGCTGCCATCTAAGCTCCAAAGGCCCCTTTTCCTTCCCCTCCCCCCTCCATGGCTGGCCAGGTTGATTCAGGGCCCCTTATAAGGAGATATGAAGTGGGGATGGAGATGTTCTTTCCCAATCTCTGCCTCTAGGAACAGATTTGAATGTCCTTCCCCACCCTAAGTATGTCTTGTAAGATCCATGGTGAGCTCTCTGGGTCACCTGTAGCTCTCCATCCTTCTGTGCACTCTGCAGTCTTTCAAGTAATCCAAGTCTCCCTCCACTCTCCTGGAGCCTGCAGCTATACTGTGAGATGACCACCTCAGTGAACTGCTGCCACCAGTAACCATCACTACCAGAATTTATGCCAACATTTTCCTCACTGCAAATACTCAATATGGACCAACAATGGATTGTCAGTCAATTTAGGATTAGCCGTTATTTTGCTCATAAACTTGTCTACCTCACCATAGAAATGTGCTACTATGAAAAACATCACATAAGCAACAGATTCTTCCATTGGTTACATCTATCCAACCTTGTCAAAATCAGCGGGCCAGAATTTGGCCTTTTGTGTGTGTCTCAATATGTGATCTCATCATGGCAAGAAAACTAATTAAAGGCCCTTTCCTGCATTTCATGTGAACCAAAAACAGGTGGGCAAGGACTGCAGGATCAGTTCCTAAGTAATGTCCTGCCAATCATACCCATCCAGATCATTAAGAGGGATCTTCCCCTCACACTTAGAATCACTGAATCATAGGACTGGAAGGGACCTTGAGAGGTATGTTTGTATCATTCCAGTGGTAAAAGCTCTTATGTTCTTACAATAATACACTAAGGATACTAAACTGTAAAATTACAAAGACATAAATAAGTGCCAATTTTGGGGGGGGTGAGGAAAGGATGTTTACAAATATTTTCATTATGTGCAACATAATGTGTTTTTTTTTTTGTGGGGGGAGGGAGCTGGGGTGGAAGGAATCGCTGAACTGTGAGAGAATATTCTAATTGACAGCAAAATCATCCTTTCAGATGGAATCACATTTTGTGGGACTATAAAACAGCTAAGAACATTGGCTTTGTGTTGAACTTTTGGGAGAAGAAAAAAGGAGTGTCATACTTTCAGACAGAAAACTCATTACACAGGTATTCAGAAAGAAAAAATTGGCATTTATACTGGTGATCTCATTGGAGAGGCAGTATGACCTGGTAGCCCAGGAGAATAGGGGCATGAGGTACTCAAACTACAATTCCCATGAGGCACCATAGTGGCATTTACAAATGAAAATTTTAAGTTTCCAGCCAAAAAAATTTTGGGGAGGGGGTTGATCTTTTGCTGAAAAATCTAAATTGTTTGTGGAAAAAAATCCATTTTCCAATCAGCTCTAATGACAATTGTTTCTTCATTATAAATAATTATATTATCAAGATTAATCTAACTAAACAATAATCTTGGTAATAGTCTATGTTTCATAAACATTTTACCTCCATTCTACATGGACCAAAATTTCTGGCTTATAGAATGTACATACAAAATTGGAAAATTGATCAGTGAATTTTTTCATAGCTGCAGAAGAAAATGTGTTATTTCAAACTGAAAACATAACTCTTTTAACAAGACCCTTGCACATTAAAGACAAGATTTTAATGAACTAAGTAATGTACTTTCAACCAACTTGACAGTATTGTGTTAACATTAACTAGGCTTGGCAGAACTCAATTTATTTTCTTTTTGTTATAATTTTGACAGAAAATAGTATATTTTTAAGAATTTTTTGATATTTATTGATTTATATTTTCACAATTGCACAAAATTATGGATTTTAAACAGATTTTTATCAATTTAAATTTTCACAGTTACAGAAAATTACAGGGGGGAGATCATATAATTATATAATGACAGTAGATGTTGAGATTCAAAAAGCTTGTGTTTTAATGGTTATAAAGCTTAAACTGTTATCATCACGTCATAATATACAAAGTAAATTTCCTCAAATGAAACTCTAATAAGTTCTCAAACAGCATTTTTCTTACTTTGCCTATCAGTAAATTTGTACTATTATCAATGGAACTATTTTTCCACTGATGTGTGTGCGTGGTGAAATCAATATTTAACCAACATTTACTAATAAAAATCTAATTCTTTCAAACCTAACATTAAAAATGTTGAGTAGAAAGAGAGGTCCTTGTAACTCAGTGTTTGAGCTCACAACTCCTTTAGCATACCAATTACCATTTTTCATTTGAAATGTTGGAAAGTGGGGAGAAGAGGGAACTTCTATTTTTGAAGCAAACTTGTGTGGGATGTTAAATAATGAAGATCATACCTGTCACTGAATGTTGATATTTGAACATTCCAGTGATTGGTGTCTGCTTATATTGACTAACACATCTTTTACTCATCTCTAAGGAGGCAGACAGCTCCAGGGACTCAAATTAGTGGTCTTTAAGAAAAGTACACCGTGCCAGATCAGCTCCTGGCTGGAGCTCTGCACCCGACTTGGCTCTGTGCTCATGGAAATCAAATTCTGAAGAGGAAAGTTGTCTCTGTGGGCAGGAGCCACAATATCCGCTCCTTACACTGATGGAGTCTGATTTCATACCTTCAGTGACCCACACCAGCACAGCTCAGAAATGGAGCTCTCTAAGTCAGTAAGGATGGGAGTCCAATGAGCTGAAAGACCCTTCAAGAGCAACTGGGGCTAGTGCTAGCCCTTATGTTAATCTTCCATCCCCCACTCACCTGCACCTGTAGTACAGGGATTACTCTGAATGAATTTACCATCTCTCTCATCAGGTTACTCTGTTGGAACTACTGTTCCCAGGGCTATGATAGCCTTTGCTGTGCTTGTGTGGGACATACACAGAAACCAGGATTCTTGGAGGCCTGACAGAAAGATGAGCAACTACATTCAGAGGCTCCAGAAGTCAGGACAGCCTAACCTACCATACTGGTCTGACAAACCTGAGGAAAGCTCCCCTTATTGGGAGTAGGCTCTGAAGAAGATTTAGCCCTTTCAATTGAAACTTTAATCCCACTAGGACTGCTTGTGTGTAATCTTCTGTATAAAGTGATTCACTTTGCAGAGTCCAGCCCTTTGTTTTCTACTGAAACTGCCCCTTTCTCTATCAAATTTTAGTAGCAAGCATGTGTGTGCAGAAAACCTTGTATGAGCTGGTTATTTCCTCAAAGCTCTGTATAGGTATGATGGCATGCACTGCAGTGTTGCTCAGACTATGGGTGATTTAATACATTAGTGTTTCATCTCTAGAGACTTGGGCCAGATCCAGTTTATCAGAAAAGTGTAAATGAGTGTGGAGACCTAGCTCCAAGTCCTTGGCTTTCCCTACATCACAAAATCACTGTCAGTCTCTGCTCAGGAGTGGCCTACAAGTAGCAGAGCAGGAGTCTGGCATGGCAGGGAGGTGCACTAGTGGTGTTTGAGAGGAAATTTGTACAGCTTCCACCTGTAACATGCCTTGAGTCTAGCCACTACTAATCATTCCCAAAATTATGACCACTAAAATGTACCTGCCTTCAAAATAAAACTGAGCAGCAGTGAATATCTGAGTACAGCAAGCCATTATGATTTATACATACATTTCACACAGTGGAAGGATTTGATTTTTAATCTCTAAAGAAATTCTGACGTCTAAAATGTCGATGGTAAATGAAAGATGAATTCATTATAAAAAGAAACAAGCATTTGTTCCTTCTACAACTGTTAACCCCAGTATTGTGCAAGAGCAAGGCAAGAGTAGTTTCTTTAAAAAGGGGCCCTTACAAAATGCTGCCTGTTTAAAGCTCATGTTAAGAACATGGTTTCTTTTTTGCGGCCCTTTCTCTTACATTTCCAGTGCCCCTTGTCCTCATGCACATGTCACTGCAACACCTGTGCTCCTGACAGGGGAAACATTGAAGAGCTTTGTCTGAAGCAGAAGCCTAAACTTTCCTTGTGTGGGCGAGCGCAGGGATCATCCTTCCCCTGGTGTAGTGTGCCCTAACCGCTGTCCTGAAATCCTCCCCAACCCCAGGAGGTTGAAGCATAAAGCGCTGTTCAGAGAGTGAACACCCTGATTCTGCTGATCAGTCTGGCTCCCACTCCACAGAAAGTGCTGATATGGTAGCAATCATATAAGCTCTAAGGACTGAATTCTGCCCTTAGTTACACCCATGCCATCTCAATAAACCTTATGACTTTCTGCAGGGCAGAAACAGGACAGAATAGATTTAACTTTACAGTATTACTTTTTCTTGTGTTACATACCGTAACTTATAGGCAGGGGTTAAATGTCACTGCCATATAAAAGAAACGCCATCACACATGGGTAAAAGAAGTTACTGAAAAAGCAAAAACAGCTTAAGTGAAATATGTGGATAATTGATAATGGCAAACATTTCCCCAGGATAGCTAAACAGAGGATCAGAGCTGAAATTCTTTGAAGTCAATAGGAGTCTCTCCAAGGTCCTCAGTGGGCTTTAGGTCAGGCCCAAAATGTTTATCAAGAAGCATAGAGGAGGAAATTCATTTGGCAAATGAATGCCTCTCTTAGCCACCCCACCAGGGAGAAGGTAGATAGAGGGGAGGAAAGAGAGGAAAATGGGGAGGGGGGAGAAATCCACTATTTTGTGTTATATCAGAACACAGGAGCTTACACTCAAGGTATTTATTATTATTAATAGCTGTGACTCTTGTCTATCATCAAAGATCTCAAAGCACTTAGAAAAAACTTAATGAAGCCACACAACACTCTCTGTGCTAAGCATTATCCTCACAACTTTTATAGATTGAACCAGGTGCTCTACACCTCAATTTCCTAAAGTCCGTTGAAGTCAGTTGACTTTAATGGACTTTTGAATCAGGCCAAAGATAGGCTCTCTGGACAGTGGCAGATCTAGAAATACAGCCCAGTGGTCTTGACCCCATGTTTATTTGTTTTCACCATAAAATCACATCCTCACCTGAACATGAAAATTCACAGAAGTATTTACAACATAACAAGCACATAAGAGTGTTTCCTTTTCAGAAGGTAATAACTAAACTGGTCTGAAAAACCCTGAGAACTTTAGACTCAATGGGTAAAATGCTGGCCCTATTGGAATCAATGACAAAACTCCCCTGGGATCAGAATTTCCTCCAGAGTTTAGTTGCCTTGGTCATGGTTACTGCATACTTACATAGGGAGCAACACGTATGCTATTGTTGTGATACAGATTTGTATTAAATATTCAAATAAAAGGAAAGGGAAGAAAAAAACCAATAATGTGGCTCGCAAAACCACAGAAAGGTGATTTTAAAACATTTGAAAAGCTTTCAGCTCTTCCTCTTCACCCTCACCCTAAATAAATCCTGCCTCATCTTCCTGCAGTCTACCCCCTTCCCTCCCCAGAGATCAGCATGGCTCTTTTCTCATAAAAATGTACACGTGCTGTAGTGTTCATTCTAAGTGGAAAGAAAAGAAAGAAAGCAACATAGATGATTTTATTTATGTTGTGTTCCAAAAGTGAATTGGGAGAGACAGCTTGGGACCTTCCTAGTGTAAGCACACAGAAGTAAAGGTGTATAACCATTATTGTGTCAGCAATAGCCTTGCTAGTTGGTAAGGAGTGACGTTGATTCAAGGGAGGGTGGAAGGGTTAATTTTCCACCTTTTCAGTGATTTGACAGATATTTTCTTTGGGTTTATTTTTCCTTCTGTGACACATGCATTTCGTGTTTTTCGGCTTTAGCTGGAGGGAATGAGATGCAGAGGTGGGGGTTTCTGATTGGCACACTGGTTAAGAATTCTGATTAAATTAGCCAATCACAACAGAGGATTTATAGTAGCCAATAAAATACAGAGATTTGCCAATTCATGGTACAGAAATTTTGAAGTATTTGTAATGTAAATACAGGTTCCTGTACTCTGGGCTGCCTGCACTATCAGAGTACAGATTCCCATCTGCTGCATGATTATTAAGCAATAGCTGTACTGCAATAATTCAAATCAGACTCTCAGAACCAATCAATATGCAGAGAATTGCATAACTGGAAAAAGCACTATAGTTATGCACTGTTAACATATACAGCATTATTGCACTCTGATTGTCTCATACAGTTCAATTCCAGCACAATTTTTTACAGGATTCTGTAGTGTGAACACAACAAGCTTCTCCAAGGAAGTCTTTGTCTCCAGTATACTGCTAGAGTACCAATGTAAACAGGCACCTTTGTTGGCTGCAAATGTGAAGCTACAGAATCTGCCACATGATTTACCATTTGTTTTAACTGCCACAGAAATTCTCCTTCTGTTGCAGAAATCTTTAGTGCTTTCAGATTTGCAACAATTTCAACTGCCATTGTGTTCCATGTCTCTCCACCAATTCTACTGCTTACGTTTCTTCCCCGCTAATCTAAATAATAAGGGCCCAGTCCCGCAAACACTCTCTAATGGGTGCAGATTTACTACCATAAGTTGTTTCAAGTGAAAGTTCACCATTGGGTAGGGTGACCAGATAGCAAGTGTAAAAAATTGGGACACTTATTTTAGGAGGTGAGGGGTATAGTTGAGTATATAAGACAAAGCACATAATATCAGGACATCTGGTCACCCGACAATTGGGATCTGACAAAACTGTAAACACCAGACACAGAATCCCCCTTCTCATAGCCTATGCCCTACCTGCTGTTGCAGTCAGAGTGGAACCCTGCTGGAAGCACATCACTGCAGAGTTACTGTCCCAGAAACTGAGCCTCTGTTTTATTTTAAATGCATACAAGACTAAGTCCAGCAGAGCACTTAAGTATGTGCGTAACTTAAAACACATTCATAGTTCACCCAGCAAGTAGTGAACTATAAGAACTGGGCATATGCTAAAATGCTACTATTTTTGTTACCCTGTCCTCCCCCCCCCACACACACACCCCTCTATCCACTTGTTTATCTCATCATATCTTGTCTTTATAGTATAAACGCTTTGAGATAGAGACTGTCATTTGCTATATATACTTTCACAAGGCCAAGCTCAATGGGACTCTGACTTGACTGATGTCTCTAAGCTCTGCCACAATATAAAACTTAAATAATAGGTAAGTCCCAATGACTTCAAATGAGCTTTGAGGAAGGAATTAATTTGAAAGTTGATTTCAATGGGAGCACTAACAGGGTAAAAACTATGAATGTGCTTTAGGTTTTGCTGGTTGGGACCTTAGCTATTACCTTTAACTAGACTTGGAAGGTTTCCATTTGTATTGGTAAATGTTGGTAAACAGCAATTTCACTGAACACACACAAACTGACCAAATATATATATTTCCATCAATAATAAAATTTACAGATAAGAAAAATGCTGCTTGAGAATTTATTGATTTAAGGATATTTACTTTGTGTATTTTTACATGCAGTGTTGACAATTTGTGTTTTAACAGTTATAAAGCTTTAACTTTTTGAATCTCAACTACTGTCATTAAATAGTTATTGCCTTACCCCTCCCATAATTTCCCACAACTAAGAAAATTTAAAATCAAGATAAAAAAGCTTTAAAATAATCAATGTTATTATCTGTCCAAATTATAAAACAATAAAAATCAAATTTTGTCAAGCCTGCCTTTAAATTTTGAGTGAAGGTGTCTTTGTTGTATAAATTTTGTATTTAGTTTGGCTTGAATTTGATTTGTAATCTTGTAACAATATTTTATTTCTCCAGAACTTTCCTTGGTTTTAAAGAATATTCACATTTCTAGGAGGTTGTCCCCTACCATGGCTTAGATTTTTCCCTTCCTACATGCGTGTCCCCATTTTCCTTTTAAAAATCATCCCATCCCCTCCAGGAATTTTCCTGAGTATTAAGATTTTTTTTTTCCCAAATTATTTTTACTAGTCCATATGAACAACCAAATAACCATATGTTCCTTCCAGTGGTGTTTTCTCCTGCCTGTGCTCAAATCTGATGTATGGGGTGCAAAAAGCCAACATTTGCACTTCATATCCCAAGAATGATCACATAATAGTAGCTTTTTGCAGCCTATAAAGGTCCAGTGGCATATTCCTACACTTTTATTTCAATGAATATATTTATTTATTTTTGTAAACACACACGTTTTTGTAAACATATAATCAACCAATGCTGCTGTAGAATTCTCAGTTTGCCATGGAGTATAGCACTCATGTACAGCAGAAATCAAAAGAGTATTACCACAGATACCAAGTCCAATGTGCTGCAGACTATACAGGGCCCAGAATATAAAACATGCCGTATAACAGGCTGAAATGGCTTTTGGAAGAGCTCATATTCATAAGTCCAAACACAGATAAACCTGCCCACTTGTGTACAAAGCACATGACAAGTACTAGTACTTCACCTACCAGCACTTAAAGCTGCTTTAACTGACAATCTGGACAATGGACCTGCTTCTCCTCTCATGGGCTTCAGTGTGAATCATGATTAAGGCCATTGGTTTCAGCAGAGTTACACCAGGGTATAAAACAAGGATGAGACGTGATTGGACCCAGATAGTCTAAACCAGCTCAGGCTGTGTCTTCACTGACCCAAAGGTGGGTGAGTTGTTGGGGTTCGCGCTCTCTCTCTTTTTTTTTTTGGTTAAAAATATAAAAACCAGAAAGATAACTAATGCATGACAGTTATCTTACTGTAAAATCCTACGTGAAGACAAGGTGCTTGTAGTGTTTACCATGAGGTAACTAGGCAAACTCAGCACTATACCCCCTCCCTGTGGTTGACTTTGTGGTAACACTAGGGTTACGTCTACATTGCAATAAAAGACCCATGGCCTGGCCATGACTTGCTCAGGTCAGCTGACTTGGATTCCGGGGCTAAAAATTGCAGTGCAGATGTCCAGGCTCTGGCTGGAGCCCAAGCTCTGAAACCCCATAGTGTGGCAAGGATCTCAGAGCCCAGGATCCAGCCCAAGCCTTAATGTCTACCCTCCAATTTTTAGCCCCGCAGCCCAAGCCCCATCATCCCAAATCAGTTGACCTGGGTTCTGCGACTTGGTGCCACAGGTTTTTAATTTACCCTAAAATGCATTGTTTCCACTATGTTTTTACAGTAAGACAGCTAACACCACACCCCTTTTTGTCAGTGAAGATGTAGCCTTAGAATGCTAGTAGGGGGAAGGGATTTATTTATTTCTTCCCAACAGTGCCAAAAACAATTTCATTTTGACTCGGAATGCAAGACAGATGCCATAGGGTGTTAGGTGAAAAATAATTTTGAAAACTTTAAGTGTGCAAAGAAAGTCGATAAACTACTAAATGAAGTTTAATCTAAGAGTATTTTAAAATTGGAAAGTTGTTTGAAGGGCTGCTTTTGGGATTGTGTGAAAGAGGCTGTCTCTTTTTGAGGAGGTTCCAAGTTTAGTTTCCAAAACATAAAATCTCTTAAATAAAACCCCAAACCTGTTTTTCTTCCCCTTTTATTTGGTCTTGAGATATAATATCATATATCTCTATTTTACCTTCATACCCAGCCTTCTGCCAGAGTACAATATTGTTCCACAAGAGCTGATAAGCCACACAGAGTGAAATTCTTCTCTCAGTAACACCAGTGTACATCTAGAGAAACCCCACTGATATCAGTGGGGACACTCTGGGTTTACATTGGTGTTACAGGGAGAGGAATTGGCCCTTAATCTTCTCTAGCTGTGACTAAGTCAAGTATCGTGTCTCTCTACAGTGCAATGAACCTACCTGTACACATTACACAGCAACTCAAGCAGCACCATACTGTTTACATTTTCTTTTTGTATTAGGCAGCTTTGTATAGTCCCTACAACTTGATTCTTTGAATTCTCAGCATCAACCAATAACAATACAAAGGAAAGTGGTAAGAAGTAGGACATGGTGTTTTGATAGTGAGGCACTGGAATTAACCTGCTTCCCCTGCTCTACAACAGGGTTGACTTATAACAAACTTGCACTTCTCTTAATACAAACAAACAAGATAGAACTGGGTTAGTGGTTATTTTTGTTTGTTTGGGGTTTTTTGCTCATTTTGTTCCATCCCTCTCTTGAATTCGAACTGTTTTTCATACTGCCTCATTATACTTTAATTTCTGTGATTCCATGAAAGGAGGTTAAGATGGAGGAGACAAATGAAGTCAACCAGAATATCTCCGTGCCAACGCAGGATTGATTCCTACAATATTATTTTCAGTGCAGTAGATGTGAGATACCATAGAAAAGATTAATCTTTCCTCCCCGGATGATTTTTTGAAAAAAGAGAAAGAAGGCATGGTAAAAAACAAAACACTTCATATAGAGGGACCTGAGCTGTGTTTTACCTACGAATCTTTGCTCCTTTAGGGATAGTTTGAAGACATACTAGACCTACTAGAAAACTACCCATACTAGGACAAATTGAAGTCAATGGAACTATGTCAGTTTATTACAGCTGAGGATCTGGTCCTAGGCCTTATACAGAGTTAGGGAACCTCCCGTAAAAATCAGTTTTGGTTTTGACATGTTTTGTCCAACCATCTTAGACAAATCCAACATGCCCATCAGTAGACTCAAGTCAGGTTTTAACTCAGCTCTAATACAGTTTGGCCCTGTTGCCAATGATGAGCCAACCATTTTGTTAAAGAGCCACTCTACATGGTGCTTGAGGCTTTATTGGTAAAGTGCAGGGATTCTGATGTTTTAATTCTGGACCTTGGTACAGGAAATATCTACTGAAACATTTGTGCTGGTTGTGTGAAGTGGCACAACCCTTCTGATCACAACTTTTATCTTTCTGTATTTCCCGTCTTACGCTTTGTGGAACAAAATACCACCTTCTTTTCAATTAATTCCTCTTCAAATTATTTTATTCCCTGGAGTTCTGCAAGCTCAAGTTGCGTTTCACCTTTTTAAAAGGTGATACCTGCACCACTATGAGTTTTGAATATCAACTAGCATCCCAGTGCCTGATGTGTCTGCACTGTGTTGTCTATCTAATATAGGTCAGATCCTACAAAGTAATTCTGCCCATGCTGAATTTACACTTGCACAGAACTTCCATCATTACAATGGGACTATGTGTGGGTATCAGTGTCAATATGGGTGAGTCCCTTCGCAGGATCCTTCTGTTTGTACAGAGCTGAGCCCTTGAAGATGCTCAAATTGATAATAGTAACATCGCAAATATAGTTTCAGTGCAATATCACAAGATGCACTGACGGCAAAATCCTCATTGCTGCACAAAAACAAAAGAAGAAATAGTGACTAATTTGTTTCTCGTAATTCCCCTACAATTAATTATACTGCTGGCTAAGAGTGCTCTCAAGGTATATCTATGTTACAAGCACCTCAGCAGCACAGCTGCAGCACTGCAGTTACACCGCTGTAGTGTACACACTTACTACAGTGACAGAAAGGGTTTTCCACACTTGTAATAAATCCACCCCCGCAAGAGGTGGTAGCTAGATCAATGGAAGAAGCCATCCATTGAACTAGCAGTGTCTACGCCAGGGCTTAAATTGGCTTAACTATGTCTCTGAATTTTTCACATCCCGAGCACCGTAGCTAGATCAACCTAAGCTTTAGGCGTAGACCAGACCTCAGAGACACACGAGAATGAACTAGTATTATCTTCTGATAATGTATTTTGCCACAAAAATATAGATGTGTTTGTTTGGGGTACGGGACTGTTATTAGGAAGCTTAATAACATAGTAGATGCGTGGAATTTTGAGTCTGGGTCCATTAGGTGAGTTTAATATAAAAGTGCTACTGCCTCTGTACTAGAAAGCCATAGTGTATTGGACATTGATTTCATTTCACTGCAATATCCAAAGCTACACTCTTATCAATACCAAATCCCATACTGCTATCACATGGTAAATAAGAAATATGCATTTTCCTGCTTATTTTCTTTTTCTGAAATTGATGTTTGGTAGCTGATCATAAAAAATAGTTGCGTTGTAGGCTTAGGTTTTTGTGTTGGTTTCATTGGAACAACACCCTAATCAGGGCCTCTTATGCTAGGTACAGTATAAACACATATAAAGACACAGTTTCTGTCCCAAAACATGCATCACTGAATGACATACCAGCTAAATAATCTACCCCACCCAAAATATTGCATTACCTGTGTTGTCTAGGCAACTACACTATTGATCCCATCAGCATTTGTAATAGTCTCAAATCCTTACACCAGAGTAAATGTTTGGTTTTGTCACATTATTAAGGCATATTAGAGGGAAATGGAACACTCCTACCTATCATAATGTGCTTTAATAATCAAATTATCGCGAAGTACAAAAAGCTGCTAAGAAAACAGAGTAGGGAAAGGTGAGTTAAGTAAGCCAATTGCAGCTGGCGTAGAACCTGTCTTGGGTAAGTCCCTTAACCTCGCTGTGCTGTAGTTCTCACCCATGCGAAAAAGGGTAGAAACGATATAAACCACCCCCAAAGGTATATTGTGAGTCTTAGTTAATGAATACATATTCATGCAGCACTTTGAAATCTTCAGATGAAAGACAAAAGAAATACAAAGCATTATATTATTTATGTTTTATCTAGTGCTTGTGATCTAGACTTCAGCAAAATCATATGCCCCAGACAGCTACTGGTCTGTAAAGAAAAGAAAAAGATAAAGATAAAGCAGCACTAACAGACAGATATTCAGTTGCCCTCCACCCATTCCAGTTACATGAGGGCAAAGTGGGTATAAAGTGCTGCCCTTCTGGTTTAATATCATTCCATACCCACTTTCCACTAGTGCAGATGACTATACAAAGTACCTTGTAAGGAAGACTCAGGACTTCGGACTCAAAGAAAGCTAAGCAAATGGGAGAAATCATAAAGCAGAAAGTGAATGGTCTCAAACACTCTGCTCAGCAGGTTTTCTTGGTTCATCAGGCAAACCTTAGTAAGAAGACTTATACTAACACTTCTGATGCTATTTTGTTTCTAAGGCCAGTGCCCATGTGGTACTGCCAATCAGAAAACACATTCAGAAGAAAAGCGTTAGTACTTGTCACCATCCTGAGAAATCAAGTCATGCTATTTAACACCACCAAGCGCAACCTGTCCATATCTCCCTTCCTCCCTGCCTTTCCCTGCTGGCTGAAGAAACTGTTAAAAGAACAAGACTAGCTAGCAGCATGTGTTAGAAATTCTCTTGGTGGCAGCACTTGCAGACCTCTTCCAGTGCCACCATCAATTTCCAGAATATATCCTGGGTTCTGCATCAAAAAGGACATGCTGAAATAAGATACCATGGCCTAAAAAAGGGACAGAAAGGAAGAAAATCAGGATCAAACAAAAGAAGTGTGCTGACAGCCCATCTACAAAGCCATCTGTAATGGAAAAGCAGTTCTAATCATGTCAATGGATCATCTGTATACAGTTTAAGAGCACTATGAGGCCCTGGGAGAGAGAGAGATTGGTAGTACTGGTTAATTAGCTAGCAAAATAAGATCTTAACCAGGATCAGGAAATTACCATGAAGTCTTCAATAGCTATCACTTATTAAATGTTTAATAAGGACAAAAAAAGTTACTCACTGGTATTAGAAGCTGATTTATTGATACAAGTATACTAACCCTTTCAATAGACCACTGTTTTGATCATTAGTGGTTCAGTCTATTTGTAAACAGGTGCAATATCATGCCTCTGGAGGGGACAGGAGAACATTTCTTGGCTAGCATTATAGGTGTTGAGATCTCACGGGGAAAGATTGTTTTTTAACTTACTAAAACCATGATAACGATTTATCAGAAAAACAAATATTCAGTAATGAAACTTCAAATTCAATGTTAGAATTCATATTTTTGGGCAAACTAACAAACCGGTGAAAGCACCTGATTCTTAACAATGCAATTGATAAACCACAGGTAAAGTAATCGTGTTTCAGAATTCTATTGTACACATTTTTAATGTAACAAGTTTAAACAGTGGAGGATTGTGCTTTTGCTACCACTAACGTGAATGACAAAACTCGTATTTATTTTAATAGGAGCTGGATTGGGACCTTAATTCTGTTAAGATGGCTATGTAGTTAGAAGTGTCTCCTTATTCTAAGGTTCATGTCTTGCAAACTCCTCCTGGATCAGTTACTACTGATCCTTCTGATATTCAAAAAGGCAAGTAACCATTAAATAGTCAGTTTTAGACCCTGGCAGGGTTGGACAGAATATACAGCTACAAGTGTATCAAAAGTTCCTCTCTCAGTGGTTTTAATCTTTAAATTTGATAATTCCAGATTTCAAAAGTAAATTGAGTTGGATTTGGCTCTATGGTACATAATAATCTAAATACTCTGATATACAGGGAAGCGTCTGTGTTTGTCTTGTTTATATGGTTTTACTTTCACATGGACAGCACAAACAGATTCTACTGGCCTACTAGACTACACGGTGGCAATGCTGCTTATGTCACAAACAAAGGTCATAGATGAGTAGCGATGAGCCAGCCTTTCTGTCTGCGCACACACATAGTCAAGACGTCTTCTGTCAATCAGAATATGCTGTATAACCAAAGCACACCAAAAATTCGACACTGAACACCATAATATCCAATAGCTTCCACAAACATGTCAAGAGTTCTAAAAATGCTCATAGAACATATCTTGTCTGTGCTCATCAATATGGTTTCTAAAATATGTTTAAGGTATTTTACTTAATTAATTACATTCCTTGTGAAATCTATACAAGTTCTCTCCAAAGCAGTTTCAGTATCATGACCGCTCTCTATAGGTGTATTTATTCCCTGGCATCAGTATTGTGCCCAGCCCTGCAGCACATACAGCTTCACATCCAAACTTGGGCCTCTTACTCCTTGAGACAATGGAGGAATAATTCAGCATCTCTGAAACTATCTTCTGACACCCCCTATTTAGCAGCCAAACTAGCATAAGCTACTCTTAAATTCAGAGCATTAAGACATATGATTAGCTAACCATTCTGGGGAAGGAGATAAGAATTAAAGGGATGAGCCAATGGCAGTCAGCAGCACAAGAGGGCAGGGGAAACCCTTTAAAAGGTATTCCCTGATCCTTAAGCTGAGTCTCTGCTGCAGCACAAAAGAATCCCAGAGCATTTGCTGTGAGTGAAAGATCACTCTCCATAGCTTATCCAAATAATAAATCTGAGATGTCTTTTCTTATTTTATTGTGGGGGTTTTGTTTCTGGGTTTTTTTTGTTTGTTTTTTTGTTTTGGACTGAGCAAATGTTCATGAAGTGACAAAGATGGACAGGGTTAAATGCTGTAACATAGCACTTATTCACACCACATTAGGCAGAAGAACACTAAAATTAGGCATAACATTTTATTCCCTTGGTAATATACTCCTGTCCTGATGAGAGACAATGGGAGAAGAGGGAACTTCCCTTGGAAAAATAAAGCAAGCCGTTCACAGATTATATAAAAACTGGCCCTCTTTCAAGTAAATATTCCCATTCTCCCAGTCTTTGTGAAATGTGTGATGATTTGTAAAACTATTCCTGTAGCAGAGACCAATGAAAACATGGGCCATTCATTGATTAATCTGAAGGAACATCTGAATTACTGTATCTATAGTATTTGCCTATACATTCTGCCCTTAAAAAGCCTAATTATCCACAACACACAGGAGGCTATAGTACATTGTTAGATCTTAAATGTAAAGGGCTAAATTCATCATTGGTGTCATACCACACAGATGTATTTGGCCCAAAGTCTTACTGTATATATAAGGGCCTGATCCAAAATTCATTGAAGTCAACGTGTCTCTTTTGATTTAATTTGAGTGAGAACAAAAGAACAGCCTTCTCAGACCCTACCAAGCAAGTAATTAAAAAAAAAAATTAAAAAATCCACAGCCTTACCTTGATTCTCCCCACCACTGCAACTGGTGATGAGCAACACTTTCCATAGACCCAGACTCCGAAACAGCTGGAGTGTTGCCAAATGAACATGCATACATAGTATACTATGCCCTTTTTAATCAACTTCCGAATTAAAAAAATGCCTTGCTGGCATGAAGTATGAGAAATGTAGGCTTCAAATAATTCACAAAATAATAGCCCCGCGCGTCTGTCCCCCCCGCAACCCAGGGTAGGTTGAAAATCTGTGTTCTTACAGATGTTTATATTTCTGCACTAGGCAAACTCATAATCAATTTCCTTATGCCTGACCCTCAAGATGTATTACATTTATCCTGAAGGAAACTGGTTTCAGAAACCAATTGCCCAGATGCATTAGACAGGTGGGAGTTTCAGTGAACCAAAGGGTCTACTGGCAGATGCAACATTGATTTCTGAATGTTCACAATCTACCAGACAGCTCCATAGCAGACTTGATTTGATGGCTCTCTATGGGGTGCCCTGCAGCCTTGATTACTTCCACAACCAAGTTGGCTAGGACTGTTATGTGGTGACTGTGCTCTGTGTTTTCAGCTTCACTGTAAATGTATCTCTACAACAAATCTGATCTGAGGTCTGATCAGACTTAAAACCCAAACTTACAACTATGCTTACTGCTTTCATAACCCACTGTCTGAGCCCATTTAAGGTTTCCCTCCCTCCTTAAGTTCTTTGTCATTAAAATTTGCTGCTCTCTCTCCGAGTAAGATGGTCATGATGGTTCTCATCAAAGCAAGATGATGTAGAAATTCTATAGGGAAAAAAATCTCTCTCAGCATACCAAATATATTTGCTTTGCTCATGGACTTATTGACCTAAGGCATGCTTTATTTAGAGAATAGACCAACACATGGGCTGAATGCTGATTCACTTCATGAAAATCTAAGTGCACTTCTATAGATATTTAAACCACCTTTATTAGTATCATTACGCCTTTTTTCAATCACTTCTGGGGGGAGGGGGAGTCAGCAAGTAATTTATAGCCTTGAAGTTTTCTTGCATTATACTATCAAGAGCTTCACAATTGCATTCAAATTTGACCTATGTGATGCAAACATTAATCTAGTTCAGATCAATTAAAATTACATGCAACATTTCCACAATAATATTCAGTGGTACAAAAATTCTGAAAAATTATTCTGCCACCAATGAGACAACTACAGTACTCAAGAGTTCATCAGGAAATAGGTTCTGACATAGGAAATCTTCATTTTTAAAATGTGCATATATTATGTATTTTAAAAAATAATGTACATGCAGATTACTCATTGAAATGCTGATGGAACTATAACAATTCTGTATTTTCACTGCCTTAGTGTATAGCAAGATTGCTGCACAGAAACAAAAGAGTATTCAGAAGAATACTTTTCCACCATTCATGTAGCAAAGTTTCAACACCTGAATCAATATTTTAGATATTTTTGCTAATAATATTTGTGTTTGATTAAAATAGTTCCTTTTTATATACTCAGCTCTCCACCATTAAAATGAAATGAAACCAAAAGTAAAGGGGAAAAAAAATAAAACTAGTCACCTATAAATCCAGAGAAATAATAAACCAATAAATATATTTTAAGTCTCTCTTCCTCTTTTATTTTTCTTTGTATCCATACAATAGTTTGATTCTACAATTCATAAAAGATGCAGTAATGCAGAGAAGAAGAAAGTCATGCTATGAACTAAAAACTATTGTGATGCAATTTGGGCCCCTTTAAAAATGCAGGAATATGCCTGAGTAGTACAGTCTAAGACAAAGAAACCACTGCAGATGAAAATACTAAACCAAACTATTTTCCTTGTGTTGCCAGTTCATGCTGATAGATTGAAATGCAAATAATTTAATATTTCAGCATCCAGAAAGTATAGAGTAAATTAATCATAAAATCAATTCACGATTCTAAATTAGCTTAAAATGTATTGAATTTTGGATCTGCCAGTTGTAACTTATTTCTTTTCTTCATTTCAGTTGATAAATGAATATAATTAAAAACGCCAGCATTAGTGACAAACATGATTTTTTCCAGTTAGATTCCATTTCACTGTATGTAGTTTTACTTTACTTTGTTTTTCTAATGTTTAGAATTTTATTCTGCAATTCAATGTAAGCTTATTTGTTTAATATATATACACAACTATATATACACACACTACTTGTCTTCACCCTAACAACCAAGTTTAAGCTAAGCATTCAACACTTGAACAAACACTATGAAATGATCAAAAGCAACTACACACTGCTTGTTAAGAGAAAACAGTTCATTCCAACATTTTTTGTTTGGAGTTTTTGGCATAGTGAAGACTTCTTCTGCTTGTTGTAGTAGTTTATTTTCATAAAATACCAAACAAGTATGAAATGCCAAAAAGATAAAAAGCTATATTCCCTTTGAAAATATTCACTGTTGTTCTCCAAAGCAAAATAGTTAAAGATGACTCCTAAAAACACAAGCCTCTAAAATGAAAGCCAATCATTCTTTAACTGATCTGCAGTAGTCAGAAATCTATGTAAAGACAAATCACGGAGAGTCATTTCTATCTAACATTAACAGTAGTTAAAAAAATTAGGTCAGTTGAAATGAAAAGCTCCATTTTTAAGGAGATTAAGAACCATTAACATAGGATAAAACTATTCCTAAATGACTATAAGAGAAGGAAGCAAATTCAGCCAATTTTTAAAACATTCAATGTTGTAGTATATACAACATTAGAATTATGTAAGAAATCTATGTCGATGGATGGTCTATTAGAAAATGAGGATTCTATTCATGTTCAGTGTTGTCTGGCAGAATTTTGAGTAATTAAAAGCTATTTTTATTTATTTTCTTGTTTTTGTTTTCAGCCTGCTCTTCAATAAAGAACCTCTCTCAGCAACACAGAAATCATGTTTTTTTTTCCCTCCCACTAGCAATATGCAGATCTATAACTTAAGTTTGGGTTTTAGAATCATTAGTGAGTTGGCTAGTAAATAAACTACAATCTTATTCCAACCAGGAAAATACATACCAGTTAGAATTAAATACTTCTAGCATTTACTAATGTTACTGGACGGACATTGTACTAGCAAATATTAAATATATTTAATAATGGACATTTGCAAATGCAAATTTCAGAAAACAATAATCACTAAGGGCTCGATCCTGCTCCCTTTGAAATAAATGGCAAAACTCCCCACTGACTTCAGAGAGAGCATGATCTTGCCCTGAACAGTTCAGATAATCTCCAGATCTTTGCATACAAAAATATGTTGAGCAGTTTAGCAAAAAAGTACAGCAAAACTGGCTATTCTTTTGTTACTGTCCAGAGAGTTGAACTTTCCTTCACTTTCTGAACAAGAGCAAAGTGACCTGAGAACAATAACAGTGAAAAAAGGACATATTTACCTTTAGGGAATGTCAAAGGGAAAGCTGAAGAATTGCAAAACAAAGTAGTCCAAATGAATTATCTATGCATTGCAGTCCAATTCTGCACCTTAAACTAGGCCACAGTCTGTCAGGCAATCATTTCAGCACCAGCCACCCTGCCTTCCATCTTAAGAGATTCACCCAGAAAATTGACAAACCTGCTCCAAGAAAACAAAACTCTTCTAATGCTTTTGAACGCCCACCATTTGTTCTCCATTCATCCAATCAACTTTTCTCTGCACATCTTCTCTTGCTACCGAGGCTCAGAGACAGGATCACTTCTCATCTGTATGCTAATTATTTTGCCACATGGACAAAAGTAATAATGCTTTTAGACAGGAAACCAACGGGCCTGAAGTAGAAGACAGAAATTAATAAATTGACACCATTAAACAATGCAAAAAAGATGAGCATGCGTGCAGCACTGTGGCTGATGGATCAGCTGTAACCTCTATTTAAAAGCAGCAGACAGACAGGCGATGGGCTACAGAAAACCCAGGCTGTATAGTATGCATCAAGCACAAGTTCCCTTAGAGACCACATTACTGCAGCAGAATAACATCAGTAGCATATTGCTGACTTACCCTCTCTCAGTCTGCATCCTTTAAGCAATACAAAAACATATCCATTTGCGTGAGGGGGACTTCACCGCTAAACAAGATATTTTTTCAGCTATAGTTTTGGCTTAAAACCAATATTTTTTTTAACTCTCCTGTTTATTAGGCTTGCAATAGTCAGACAAGATTGGGGTTGTCTACTATAATGCTTCCTGCATTGTACCCACAGGCCCCTAAATCTCTGGAACAGAATGTGTATCATGTGCAGTGTTGTATTTAATGTAATAGATGGGAACAGAAAATACCAGACTGTTAACAGATACGGAGTAGGTGATACATCTAAAAATACCTCCTCTAGCACTGATCCTATGGCAAAATGGAGCTTGGGTAAAAGAAATCTTAGAAAAATTCAGCAAAACTGTACACTTTTAAATGCTTATGGTTTTTAAAATGATTAAAAATAAATATGTTATTTGCTTGCCAGTAAAACAACCTTCCAGTGTGTATAGAGTTAACTCAAATTTCTGAAGCCTCGTTTATTTTACCAGCTAGCACCATATTCTCTCTTTTAAAACAAAAGAAACAAACTATTTCCAGCTGGAAAGATTACCAAGGTTCTACCACGGATATAAACTTGATCAAGGAAACTTTCATTTGACAAACAGACCAAATGTAAACAAGATCTCATATACAAAAGACTAAATTTGCATGTGGCTTTCACAAAAATGTTGCCAGTAAAAGCAGGTTGATTTTGTAGCTCTGGCTGACTCAGGCTAGTAAATGAGCTGTATTATCAAGGAGAGGGTCTTTTTCACTCAAAGGGACACTCAAATTAGTACACTCCCCCACCCCTTTTACAACACTCACTGTCCTAACACAGCCTTTTTCAACCCTCTTCCCCTCCCCCAACATGGTAATAAGCTTCACTTCTGTATAACGCTCGAAATATGGGGCAGGGCTCCTGAATGAGGTTATCAGGAGGGTAAAGGCTCCCTTTAAATCTGTCCCCTAAAAATGCCATTTTCGTACTAGGCTGATAATTTGTGACCTAGGTAGAACTGCAGCGCTCTTTACACAAAGTCAAACCAAAACGACAGTAAAGAAACTGCAGCTCACCTTAAATACTCAAAGGGGCTTGGTTGCAAGTCTAGCAGCTGGGAGCCTAGGCTTCCCTGCTGCACCCTGCCCTCCATACAATATAAAGAGAAGTAGAGCACCTCTCAGTAAAATTGTCAGTAGCTACCAGGCAAAAGCCGTCCTTCAGAATCAATTTCTGACAAGCAGCTATTTTTCGTATGAACAGGCGCACATGGACGCAGGTTGATTTGGTTGCCCTCTTCATTGCCATGGTATTCATTGCAATCCCCCTGGTTCCTCCACCCTGTTAGTTTGCTGCCTACAGTGATGCTCTCTTCTCTGCAAGCAGTACCACTGCTGATAAACCACTGCAGACTTGCAGAGGGGGACCATGCTGCCCACTGTTTCAGCAGCAGGGACTGAACACCAAAAGGGTAAATCTCAAGAAACACCGTCTCCCCCCCTCCCCCAACCCTCAGAGGTAATCCCTCTAAAGCCCGAGTCTGCTGGCTGACGTGTTGAGACCAGACATGTTGGTTGCTACAGAGGTTACAATTCCCTTCTCATCCAGCCTTGCCAGAAATCACGCTGCAGTCTGAAGGGCGGGGAGCCTATCTGTGTGTAAGTAGCCCTTGGCATCTTGAGCCATCCGAGCTGCTCCACAGCCACAGAGATGACAAACTTTGACAAGGGAGAGGGGTTTTAGAAAGGGGGCTAAATCACAGCAAACAGAATGAGGAACATGCTAGCAAAAGCAAAACCATCGCTTGCATTAATTGGGAGGATGCAAGGATTTGTGTGTCTCTCCCCTCCCCAACACACACACACACACCTGTATTTTCTGTAATTCTTCTCTGTCATCTCCGATTACATCTACCTACACTCCCAGGACTCCTCGTGACGCCAGCGTCTAGAACGGGCAACACTCTGGGAGCACCCATGGGGAAAACATTCGCAGAGCTCGAGCAATGCAGGTGTGACACGCACGGGCAGACGCCGAGACAGTGAAAGCTGTTCCATAAAGTAAAGAGGAAGCAGAGACAGCTTCTCAAGGAGAAACGCCTCTCCTGACCTTTAAGGCGGAAAGCGAGTGCTAGCTACCATATCTGCTGCTTTATGCAGTAGGAGGGCGGCTTTGGGTTTTTTAACCGAAGTAAGCCACCATTTAAAATAATCAAAATGTAAAAACACCTGACAAAGGGTAGTCACCAAAAACAGCCTGTATATGCTTCTGTTGTTTGAGATCACTTTTGGGTTCAGTATTTTACGGTAGCTTCCTCTTCCTGGGAGGGGGGGAGAGGAACAAACCCAACCCGACAAAAAACCTGTCCTCTTTCATATGCCACAAGTTGACATGCCACCTTACTTTGTCCATATGTTCACATGTACCGTGTCCACATGGTATTAGCATGAGACTGAGGCACATACCTCCTGACAGGTGTTTACAAACTGCAATGGCTGGGAAACGTTTCCACCTGGCAAAAAGCTCACATTCTGGTTCAGGTTTCGAGCTGGCGCAAAGAAAGGGCCGAGCCCTGCTGCTATGGAAGCCAGTACCAAAACCACCCCATGGGAGCAGGATGGAGCCCAGAGTTAGCAGCATAAATTAGAAGCATTTGCACACACGCACAAAAAGACTAGTGTGGAAAATAACCTGGGAGACTGGTGATTCATTGGCCTAATTATCCTCCTTAAGACGTGAGAGTATTGTGTTAATGGTCTGGGATGCCTCCCCCTCCCACAGCCTGGGCCTCTTCAGGGTGGGGGTCGGGGGAGGAGATGTTACGCGGCGTTAACGAGAGAGCACTGTATTCTTTCTGAAAGCTATGTTAAGTGAACTAATTTCAACTGACCTATACAGGAAAACCTACCATTTCATTGACTTTCTCACTGGTGGTAGTTTATTGCAAGCTACCGGAAGCATAACTCATGCACGAGACAAACTTACTACTGTTAGGCTGGAATTAAAGTCCTGTATTTCTTAGAAAGGGCGGGGGGGGGGAAAGCAACCAGCAGCCTTAATTAGACTGTCACCGTAAGAACCTGTTCCTATACAACCCTCTCTATGTCCTTTATTAAAGGTACAGCCTTCTAAAACAATTGCGGGTGAAAGTACTTCTGGACGGGGGGTAGGGCAGGCGAGGAGGCAGGTGACAGGAAAAGATTTATTCTTAAGAGCAGGTTTTCACTGACGTACACTGTTAAGAACTGTGTGAAACTCGGCTTTACAGTAACCCCACCAAAAGTTAAAGTAGGTTCTGTGGCGTTGTATTTGGAGAATTTTGAAAATAGGCATTAGCCATCCAATGGCCTGTAGTGGCTGCAGAGGAATCGTTGGAATCTATTGTGTTACTGGCTACTTGGATATTTTACATGCATTATTTAATAGCTTAACTGCTTTTCAGCGATGCACTTTTAATGTAAAAGGATTCTTATTTTAATGATTCGCAATAGTTTATTTGAAGTAATGACCAATCTTTGACACAACATAGTTTAATGCGTGGCTTCAATTCTGAATATAGAGCTATGTTCATAAAGAACAGGAATGAAAAAAATGTGACAAAAGAAGTTAACTGCGCATGCGCAGTAGCCAATTAACTGATAGCAATATAACTTTTACATAATAAAAGTCACATACCAAACTGCATAGCAGCAGATCGTGCACTAATACCATGTTTTAAACTAATACTAATTTTAAACAAATCATGCCTAGTCTGATTTAGAAATCTCAAACCAGAAAACGATTGTATTGCAACCGAAAACAGACTAAGTCGTTTATATTATGTATTCACTAACAGGAGATCTTTTAGACTAAGTTTCAGTCAAACAGTGCTTAGCAATGTCAAACTCCTGAAAACTGGTGTTTGCAATTCAGGGAAGCTTCCATCTATGCTGGTGCCAGCGAGGGCAGTCATAATGTTGAAGAATTAAGCTTGATACTATATATGTTTATTCGTGTAAAAAGGAGGAAAACTAGTGGCATTAACTCATTGTGGAATACTTTGAAGAGGCATCATTGAATATAACAACACCTGTAATGCCATTATATCTTGATAGTAAAATTGCATGGATGCAAGGAAGTACTACTTAAACTACAGTATTATGTTGATTTCACAGACTAAACAAAATGCATGCAAGGACAGCTTTTTAAATGAAAGAAAGAAGCATTAAAGAGCACAGATTTTATATTTTTACCCCAGCCATCTTCATATTGTCTAATTATAAAGCATAAAGGCGTCTCTTGCTTTTACCTCAATGAGCAGAATCATTAAGGTGATGAAAGTAAGTCATTTTCACATTGCCAGTATACTAGTAGGAAGTCAGTCAGTGCTGAATGTAATTGCTATTTGCAGCGGACAGCTCCTGGTGCTGAAAGGGAAAGGCAGAGAAATCTCTTTCACAATAGCTCACTCAACCAGCCTTTGAAAAATCACAGCAAAACTGAATGAGGTGGCAAGTGCTCGGGCTGAATAGCTCTGTCTGCTGAACAATGGCAGCCAACTCCAAATCCTACAATAATCACATTAATGAGATTAATCAGCGAATTAGCAGTAGTCAAATGTCAGGGTGGCAAGGAGGAATCCAACCAAGCTTGGTAATTAACTTTTTGGGGTCAGGGAGAGAGAACCAATTGTGCTGTCTCTTAGGCTTTTTCAGAAGTTTACCCATTTCTCTTTGGAAGATTCTAACAATTCAAGAGGAAAAAAATAAAAAGACCTCAACCTGTTCATGCTACAAGACAGTCTGCTAATAAACAGGATCGTGTTACTTTTCTGTTACTTTCAGTGGAAGTCCACTGAGGAAACTATCATTTCAAACAATCTACCCAAACTATCAGAGCTACGTTGTATTCAACTTTGAGTGTGAAATTAGTTTTGTAATCGAATGTCCGCCACAAATAGAATATACATGATAAATAAGGCAGATACAGAATAAATGTCATTCCCTTTAAGAATCTATGGTACAAGATACATTTTTGGAGAGGGGAACAGCACCTTTTAAAATATTAGTCACATGTTATCATGATAATCTACTAGTGGGTCTATTGGAAACTGGTTCTTATAACAAAAATAAGAATAATTTTAATTAAATAATTTAGTGGAACTTCCTTTCTGTGGCCAAGTCAGAGATCTGCCATATTGTAACTGACCTGAATACGAGTGAAACTTCTTTTCATCTGAAATTCAGCGCCTAGGATCATTTCAGTGTTACAAGGAGTTATTATGCAGCATTAAATTTAGAAATAAGCTTCTTCGCAAATGGCAAATAACTGAAATGCAATTTTATTAGCAAACAAGGGAATGCTGCATAATTCACTTTCTGCCTTTTAAAGCAACAGTATTGTCAGCCGTGTGAAACATTTGTAATTAAAAAACAAAAACAAACTAAGCTTACAAACACTTCTGTGGAAATGAACGCTAAAAACAAAAGCAACAAAACTTTGGGTGGTAGTTCGTCTACCTGAGGTTGTGTACAGTGTTCATTATAGAGGAAAAAAATGACTTGCTTTTGTTCTATGAGTTTAATCTTATCTAGTTACAAATACAAGTACAGGAAGAGAATCTGCTTAGAGAGTAAGTTTTAATTACTTCTGATTCCTTTTTTTTTACAATGTTCAGCTGCTTTTCAGTGATTAATATTTATAATTTTCACCAAGTTTATATAGATATTATACAATATTTTCTTCAAGCTGTCTTTATCTGAACTATTTTTAAACTGAAGTATGGGAGGATGAAGATTTCAACACGGTATATTAAATGAATCAACATTATTTGCAAAGCTGGTTCTATGTTAGGAATAGTATACCACGTCAAACTATTGTAGATTTGAAATATTTAAGAAAGTTATCTTTAAAATGCAACTTTTATGTGAATATTACCTTAAAAGTATAAATCCATTATTTTTCTGTCACTGTGCCTTCAAGACATATTTTGTGTAAAAAGCATAGCAGTTTAGCATCTTTTATTTGAATGTGTTTGAATATCTGTAATTCTCAAGTATTTTATGGGTATCAGAAGTTGTCGTCTCAGGATCTTCGTATCAAAAGTACTATACAACATGCAGCAAGTTTATATAAACAACATGCTTAATGCAGCAACACATTCTTGTGCACTGAAATCAGACTTCAGTATATTACTAACTAGCCTATAGTTCAATACAATCGCATCTGCACAGCAACACTGCAAGAACTTGAAAAGACCAAACAATGGATAGTATAAACTATTGAACTGCAAAAACCAATAGCCACCCTCCTAGAATCAGCTCCCTGCATAAAATACAGCCCTCACCTACACCATTAAGTATTACAAACTAACCACAAGAACGACATTTCAGCATGGTTAAGAAACAGTCCTGGCTCACGGCAACTTTGAAAGGATGAGGAGTAAGAAGCATACCACAGAGACCCAGAAAAGGCTGCTTTTTTTCTTCACTGAACACTGAAAAGATACCCCAGGTTCCAGGGATTAAAAAAAAAAATTTGAATACACCCACCAACACCGAGTAAAAATCAGGGGGGCTTCAAGAAGACTGCAGGGAAAAAGCTCTCTCACTCTCCTTAGTGTGCAGAAGCTTAGGGGGGAAAATGTCGCCCTGGCAGGAATGACAAATGCAGCACGATAGGCTAGCAGGCCTGAGGGATCTGTTTTACTTCCACATACATCCTCTAATGCACGCACTCCCACTCATCCTCTCGATATGCTTCCCCCCCCCCTTTTTTTTTCACCAGCTCCAAATCCCCGGCATATGACCTTCTGTTAAATAGATAAAAAAAATTTGCTTATCAGTCATGCAAATGAGGCTGAATTCATTTTCCACAACAGATGGCCTCATAGATAATGATGATGGAAGAGAGAAAATTGAATGTCTCTCACAAGGTGGTCATGGCAACCGAGAGCAGAATTATATCAATAATAAGCTCACTGCATAATAAGGTTGTCAATCCCACAAATCAAAGTCTCCAGCTAAACCAGGTAGCCCACCCCCAAGTCGTTACCAGGTAAATAGAGAAATGGACCGCGTTGGTGGCTGATGTAAAACAAAAACAAAATAAGGGATTGTGAAAAGAAATAGCAGCTCGAGCAAATTCTGAGACACAGTTGGAAGGAGTAATCAGGAGAGATTCCCCCCCCCCCGTGCTAATTGTTTTATTGGATGATTTTTTTTGGGGGGGTGATGGGGTTTTACAGGGATGCGTATATATTAATAGCGAGGCTGATATTGCGAACTCGCTCTGCTGCTGGTGCCTTTCTCCCCACCCTGTCTCTGATGTGGAGTGCTGCATTGATGCAATAGCAGTTCTCCTCAGGCTTCCACCTTGGCTCCCAGGGGGCCACCCCGCAAAATGAATCAGCAGCCATCCTGAGCAGCCTGATTAAAATGAAAATGGCAAGGCACATGTCTGGGCGGAACTAGAGCTGAGCTGCCTGTCTGGCAAGCATGCTCAATATAGCTTTTGCTAATAATGGCTTACTGCCTTTCATTTTTAAAGGTATTACCATCGTCCCTTCCCCCTCCCCCGGTGCTGGCTTTCCCCTCCCCCCTTAATTGTGTATTGCTCACAGTTATAGTCTGCCAGACTGACATGCAGTTATTGTGAAAAGACACACTGTCTTCGCAGGGAATTTCTCCTCAAATATGCTGAAAAACCCAAGACAACCTATTAACATGGAGCTATAAATTATTTCCAGCTATTAGGTAGAAAACAGATCTCGGGGAGAGGGGGAAACTCCATCTAGGCACAGTCTAATATCCTGAAAGGGAGCCTTTAGGGGGGAAAAAAATCATTTCTGTATCCCTTCCCCTGCAATCCTATCTACATCGCAAAGCACGCCTAGCAGCACATGAAAAAGCGTCGGTCTGCAACCCTATATGAAATGTATTTAGGAAAAATCCCGCCTGAGCAACCATTCTAGGAAAACTCCCCCATGCAGCGAATTGGATGTATTGAGAAAAAGAAGAATTGAACTGCACATTTTAAATGTCACCGTTCAGCTGACTACAAAAACACTGTTCTGGGGCAATCAGATTTTTTCCAGCATTAAGAATATTAATACACGCCTAATATTTTAAAGTTGGCCAGCCTTGTTGTGTTATGAGGGCTTCACTTTGCTCTTCATATGCTCTCTCTATTGTGTGAGTGAGACTTCTCCTAGGCAAGTACTGCGGTAGCAAAGCTATAGCTTCAGCTCTGTACATATTACATTTATACACATACACAGACAGAGATGCCTTCAGTTAATTCCTGTTTCTGAGACTTGCTCTTTCCTGCATTCTACCTCCGATGCTGCAGTGTGAATCAGAAATCAATAGAGCCGCTCTAATGGAGGTTCCACTCAGCAAAGCAGCTGCAGCTGGCTGTGCGCAGACACACACACACACACACACACACAGAGCTAATGACGTTTGTGCAACTTTTTCAGCTGATTGGACACTGCATCGGATGTTCTGTGGAGCAAAGAATAGGAGGAATCTGCTATTACAGTCTGCTAAAAAAAAATATGGGAGCTTGTATTTTCCTGGCTCCACGAGAGCAAGGCTGAGCGCCTACAGCCTGGCTACAGCGTGTGTGAGCGAGAACTGTTCTCTAGGGGGATGTGGTCACCCTGGAATAAAAAATAACACCCTAAGATTATCATAGACACTGCTGTGGCACAGAACTCTGCAAACCACACGGGATTATTAGTTTTATAGGGCTACATCGTCACATCACGAGAGAGAAGAATAAGGCACGGGAAGTAGACATGAAAATCAAAGTTGTTTCATAGCTAGATTAATAGGATAATTTGTGCCCTTTGGTGCGTTTGCAAGGATTTCTGCTTTTCCCATCCGTCGCAGGAGTGGTTTAACAAGAGCAGTATTTTAAATTCGTTGTCATAAATTATGCACTAAAGAAAAAACCAAAAACGAATCACGTCAACTGAAAATGTCCTTCTACTTCCCTTACATACAAAAGAACAATGCTATATTTGGTAAATTGTACCCTCCAATTTCATTTGCTAGATTTTTTTTTTAAGTACATTTTTCCATATCCATGCTGCAAAGCTGCTGCTGATCGTTTCCTGGAGCTGTATTTCATTGAACCAATAAACTACCGTGCTGCTGAATCTCTCTCTCTCTCTGTATTTTATATATAAATCTAATCCTTTACTCTCCAAACAAGGCATTCCTGGTATCTGCGGCACCGCAGAGCACCTCCCCCATCCTCCTGTCAATGTGTCTGAGCTTCAGGATATTGACAGCAACAGTCCCAGCTTGAGTCTGGCTCCAGTGGAGCATTTATATTCCTTCCACTCAGCCCTGTGTTTTTTTGCAAGGATGAGAATGCCAACCCAAGACCAACTCTGGAAAAATAAAGTTTGGAAAAAATGAATGAATCATAAAGCCAAATTGCAGGACAGAGCCACATTCCAGACTGTGCTGTACAGTTAATTCTTATGCAAGCTTTAAAAACTCCAGCTCAAAACTAAAAATTAAGAGATGTGGCAGACTGCAAAGTAATGGACTGTAGGATATTTTAGAACAAAAAGGGGCCAATAAGCTCAGGAGTCCACCTTCTTCTCCCAGTTAGCAATTATACCTCCACAATATACCCCACTCTGAATATTTGCCTAGTCTGGGTTTAAATTATTTATACAAGTTGCTCTTTCTGCTGTCCTTGACAGTTTGTTGCACATATTAGCTGCTCTCTGTGTAAAGCAGTTCTGTCTAGATGCCTTTCCTGCCCAACCCTTACTTAGCCTTAACTCCTTTTGTACTGGACAGAAAGCTTTGCCCATTTCCAATGTCTGCTCACTTGGACATAGATTTCAGGATGTAGAAGGTACATTCAGCAGCCCAGAAACTGAGTGTTTGCTAGACATAGTAGGTAGTATGTTAGGCAAAGGTTAAACAGTTTATGGTACCTTCCGTTGTATCTGAAATTAATCCCCCCCAGCTTAACCTACATGGCAAAGTATATTTCCTAAAAAAAAAAGTAGTCTTTTCTCTTTAAAAAACAAAAACTTAAGATGACTGATACTCATGAAAGTAAATATTGTTACCACTGACACATTGGAAGGAACATTTTTCATGAATTTCCCTAGTTTGGCTGATGCTATATTTATCCAGTCTTCTGAAAATGAGAGACCCACAAGACATATAACAGAGCAGCTTGGTGACAGCCACTCACATTTATTTTGGTGATACCATGGCTAGAATAGTGCATGTATTAAGGATGAAAGATCTTCAAAAGTTTCATGTTGCAACTTCATTTTGGATAAGTATGTTAAACTTCAGCAGTTCATCAAAGGTCTATCTGGCTAAACAGACTTATTCAGAGTGCACTATTGGTCTGGGACTCTCATGAGGAAAGACTGTCATGAGATTTCCAGAACTACTGCTTCTGGCCAGAAATACCATGATAATAACCTCTTCTCCAACCATTTGACACTCTTAATTCTAGATTCAGACAGAAGCTTGAAGTGAAAACATATTTAACACATTTCAGCATCTCAATGAAATATTTTGCTTATAACAATGAGGAAATGGATAGGAGAGGATCTGCATTTATTTGAACTGGTTCACCAATCTGTATCCAAAACTAGAAAGATTATGGCTTGTTATTTACTGAGGGATGTGTGCTTTCCATTTTGTTATTGACATCAGTGAGAAGGAGCAGCCCCACCGCAGTATCAACAAATTGGAGACAATTCAGTGAAAAGCAATAAAAACAATTAAGGGACTGGAGGGAATAGCTTATAGGAAAAGATTAAAAGGGCTAAACACAGAGAAAATAACTGAGGGAGAACATGATAACCTTCTTCATGTACTTGATGGTTCAAAAAACCAAGCAGGGAGAGCAATTGTTTAGGGTATCCTAAAGGGTGTTGCTAGGCGTAATGAGAATAAATTAAGCAAAGGAATACTAAGGTTGAATATCAGGAAACAATTCCTAATGATGTGATCTATTAGACTGTGATATAATTTCTTCTGAGATTAGCAAAGCCACATTAGTCAAGTCATTTATAACTGGACCAAACAAAGCACTGCAGGTTATACTATAGGGAGCAATCCTACAATGGCAGGGGAGTGGTCTACATAACCCAATAGGTCTTTTCTCTCTCTAAATTCAATGCTTCTCAATTCTTATTAGTTTATACCTCTGGTTAAGCAATAGTCCCCATTGTAAGCTCTGTTGGCTAAATCAGAAAGAATCATGGGAATTCTGAATCTCACTACTAGAACATCGAGTTTTTCCAGTTTAAAATAGTTGTATAAAGTACTTAATTAAAAATAGTCAGTAGAAACAGATTCATTTATTTTAGTATCTTTATATCATATGACCAAATATTATGCCAGCAATGTGCTAGGCACTTTAGAAATAGGGTAAAGGGTCACAATCTAAGGTCATGAAAGATTTACAGTCTAAGGTCCTGATTCATCAAGATGCTTAAATTAGTGTCTAACTTCAAGCGAGTAGTTCAAACAGCATCAAAGTGACACAGGCACGTTTACTTTTGATCTGAACAATGTATTATGCAACAACTTTTTGGTCCTTGTACCTTGCAGCCTTTGTTACCCCCAAGCCACATAGATGTCAATAGGATTACTCATGTTCTTGAAGTTTAGCACAGGCCTAAGTATCTGGCTGAACTGGGATCTAAGGTGCCAATCCTGCAAAAAATTACATACATGAATAGCTACACACATGAAGAGTTCCCTTATGTCCAAGTCAAATAGGACTACTCATAGATCATTGTTTATTACTTATATTATGCTAGAATCAAGGAGCATAGACTCTGAAGCCAGGGGTAGGTGGGGGAACTCAGGCTATGCCCCAACCCACTTTTTGGCCTGGCCAGACCTGGGTGGTGCTGTTACCTCTTGCACCAGGTTGCAATACCATTCACTGACATTTGGAAACAGTGAGTGTATGGCATCACGGGCCAGGAGGATCAGGTTGCTGGCTGGACAGATGGAGCCTGGGAGAGGAAGAGGAAAGTCAGGTGTGGGAACAAATCTATGACTCCCCACACATACTTTAAATGATGCTCTGCAGCCCCTGCCTCGGACCGCCAGTCATAGACCAAGACCTTATTGTGTTAGACATTGTACAAACACAGAACAAGACAACAATCCATAGAGTTATGCATATGCTTAAGTCTTTGCAGGATAAGGTTCTACATAAACTAACGCTAAGAAAAGGCATGCAACAGAAGTTGGAGACTGAGCAGTGATGACTAGTGTGTCTTGTTACTTCTACTTAATTTTTCATATTTATTATGTAGTAAATACTTTGATATCCTCAAAGCAGTGTGCTTTCAAAAGGGATTTAGGAGAAGAGGATGGGGAAATGACAGATTGACTCAGGGTGTGGCATCATGGAAGGGGCATCCTGGAAGAACATGTGATGATGTGAATGGGAAGAAGTGGGCAATGACTGGGGGTGTGTGTGAAACACAGACTGAAAGGTGTGAGGCTCAAAAAGTTTTATCCTTTTTCAAAAGAAAAGTGATACCTTCTTGCTGGAAATGCAACCTAGTTTGTTCTTGCAGTGCCTCTGTTTTACCTTTAAAATATTAAACTTCATTTAAAATTTTTCAAAACTGTACTATACAAATTCAGAATGTGGTAGCGCCCAGAGGCCTTATTCAGGATTGGAGTCTGCAGGAGTGGACACACACAGTCACATTAGACGTACATCATCTCTTTTATAGATAATAGGGGACCACATTTTTCAACATGGGCTCTTTAATAGGTCATCCAAATATGACATTTGGATGCTTATACAGACCCTTAGATATTAGGCAAATATCTGTTTCAAAAACATTCATACCACCTGACGCATCCAAACCCAAGATTTTAATGTTCCGTTAAGGAGTTTGTGCTTGAAAGTGATGCCTACGATGTCATCTTTATTCAACAAAAGTTTTCTATGGAAGTTTGAACTGCATTAGCACTGCATAAAGCATGCTCTGTGTGTCCCCACATCATTCTCACTAGAATAGTTACCCTAGGGAAGACTCCACCATGAGGAAGTAGGCAGCATAGGGTTACCAGATAGGGCAGGATTCTCCAAGCAGTCACCGTTAAGCCAACAATGCCTAACCAGCTTTTGCAGTTGCAACTAGGAAGAAAGTACTTTCTTCAAAACAAGAACCAGTCCCTAGTTGTTTAGTTCATGAGGCCTGTGAAACTTCTGCTTATCAATGGCTGTAAGGGTCTTTTTCCTCTGCACAGAGCCTAGAACATGTATAACATTAGAATAGCCGTATCAGATCAGACCTGTGGTCCAACTACAAGATGCTTCAAAGGAAGGTGTACAACACCCATAGCAAATAATAATGCACTACCATACTTCTGGGCAAGTTTCTTCTGAACCCCATGCTTGCAGTGGTTGGGTTCTATATTGGAGCATGATGGGTGATGACAGATACAATCATTTGTAGTCCAATATAACTGGATTTTGATGTCAAACCTTACTTAATAATTGCATTTTTCCACAATTAAGCACATTACTTGGTTCTGATTTTTTTCCTAAGTGTTTCCAGTCTCATTTGACCTCTAATTTACCTCCATCACTTGCTGGGGCTTTAGCCTTATTTCTTCAGTTAGACTTTTCAGACAGTTAGCCCCACTCTATGTAAAAAGTGCTGGAAAATGGCTACTAGTCCATCATCTATTAGAGTTGCCCCTCTGCCATTTATAGTCCAAAGTAATTGGATTTTGAGGTCAAACTGTAATTTATAATCACAGTTTTCCAGAATGAAGTAACATGCTTAATTTTTACTTTTTTCCTAAGCATTTCTAGGGTTGTCTGACCTGGAGTTGTAGAAGATAGCAATCGTCCTCATCTGCCATCCCATGTGGCATACCAAAGGAAACTGGAGAACCTCTTCTGAAAGGGCACAGGGTGAGAAACATCATCCACTTCTAGGACTCCCTTTTACATCATTCTGGGATGTATTAACAAGGGTGTTGTAAGCAAGGCACTTCAAGTCATTCTTCTGCTCCCCTCCATGCTGATTAGGTCTCAACTGGAGTATTGTGTCCAGTTCTGGGCATTACATTTCAGGAAAGTTGTGGACAAATTGGAGAAAGTTCAGAGAAGAGCACCAAAAATGATTAAAGGTCTAAAAAACATGACCTATGAGGGAAGATTGAAAAGATTGGGTTTATTTAGTCTGGAGAAGAAAAGGCTGAGGGGGGACATAAGAGTTTTCAAGTACATAAAAGATTGTTACAAGGAGCAGGGAGAAAAATTGTTCTTCTTAACCTTTGAGGATAGAAGCAGCAGCAAGGGGCTTAAATTGCAGCAATGGACATTAGGAAAAACTTCTGACAGTTAAGAAGTTTTTCCTTATGTCCAACCTAAACTGCCATTGGGTGCAGAGGACTGGACCCTCAAGGTCCCTTCCAGTTCTATGATTCTATCTTCAGGCCTATGTACAACAACAACATCCCGAAGACTAAGCTGCTATGTGGGGAGGATGAATCTTATTCTTTTAAGCTCAGAAAAGCTAAATTCTGAATACTGAACAAACTTAGCTTTAACATTAGGGGTTTCCCCATGTGTCCATCAGATCTAAGCCCTGCGGGTGACACCCTTTACATAGGAGGACTCCTTAGGCCACTCCTTTCTGAGGAAGAACCCTTGACAATTCGACTGCAGATGCTACCCCTTCACTACTTTTCCTCAGAGAATGAAGGGTTCTCTTTCATGGATAATCTGAGTTAAATTCCCAAGCAGTCTAGGACTCAAGTGGTCTAATTAAAAACAAAATGTATTAAGGTGAGAGAGATCAGGTTAAAACTTAAGGGAGGTATGCATAACATAGCCCACCTTCTACTCTGCAGAAGTTAGTTATATTTTTATCTAAGCCTTCCCTTTCTTTGACCCCTTGATCAACCAGATTGGGACAATCACACCTTGCTGGTCCCTGTTAGGAATCGTCATAGCTCAGGTACATTTTAATCTTCGGGATATTATCCTGGCCATTAGAATATTAGACAATCATCTCAAAATGCATTTATACAAATGCTCTCACTGAACAGGTTATCCCCATTACCTCTGCAATGTCCATTTTTAATCTGAATCATGCAGCATCATACACGCTGTCCTATAAAGTTTACAGGGACAGGAAACCAGATTGGTGTATAGCATATAGCATTTATAGTATAAACCAATCTGGTTTCCTGTCCCTGTTTCCTTCTCCTGCATCATAATAGGTCTTTCAGCTCATATTTGCATCTCCCCTCTTTACAGGTGATGCTGGAAGAAGCCAGGTTTGGGATGTTAATGTTTTTTGGAATGTTCATGCTCCCCCCTCCCCACCCAGATGTTAGCTATGAAACAAACTCGCCATCTGCCTAGTAGAGATATCTATTTTTCCTTTTATTATTCTACATTATTGACAGATTAAAACTCAGCTGTCACAGTTCTCACTGTCGCCTGGTAGCAAGATATCATATCCCACCACCTCCAACATTTTCTCGCTACCACATGCATGCAGCCACTAACACTAAGATGGACCAAAAATAAATTTATTTATTCTCTCTTGCTGAAAAAGGTACCGACAATACTGTATTACATTCTGAGTCCTTCTCAGCCAGTCCACGTCCCTGTACAGAAGACATCTTCAGCCCTTCCTTTATTTTTCTTTCTGTAGCACTTGTTTGAGCAAGTATTCTAAGTAATAAAACACCCCCATCAAACCCATTACTTAAGCTTTCATGTCCTGGACTTGTTTTAATGCCACTTTCTAGTCTGCTTGCTGTCAGTCCTGCCAACAGCATTCTTTAAGAGGCAATAAAGTAACCTAGAAGGGAAACATTCACAATGAAATTTTCACAACTATGTTCTGGTATAATTCTCAAACTTGGAGAGCTAAAGAACGAAGTTTACCTGTCATCACTGACATTGGGGATTTCTACATGAAGATACCACAACATAAACTGGAGGCTCCTCTGAGAGCAGCTACAGCCATGTACAAATTTGGAAGTTAAAGCCAACAATACCCTGCATGTTTGACAGAATCTTATTGCTGATCCTTGGTTCTGTATTAAGTTTGACATTGCTAAAGTACAGCAACGATCAGAAATGTTACCATGTGAAAACAGAACTGGCTTACTGACAGTACCTGGCTACTGTTCCTTTTTAGTTTGGGTGTATTCAGAGTACTATCTGCACACTTTAATGACAACCTCATCTTAGCACTGTAGAGCCAATAAAGCTGTAGAAGAGTGAAGTATACTCTTTCTGGCTCATATAGCATTAAAAGAATTATTAATTTAGGCTCCAATCCTGCAAACATGTACATAATTTTAAGCATTTTAAGCATTTGATTAGTTCCATTGACTCCCCTTTGCCATTAACGTCAATGGGACTATGCACTTGCTCAACGTCAATAGAATACCTAAGTGGTTGCAGGATCAGGGCACAAGTTTAGCCAGTCTTACCTTCAAAGAGTTCTGTGGCATCTTATAGACTAACAAACATATTGGAGCATGAGCATCGATGAAGTGGGTATTCATCCATGAAAGCTCATGCTCCAATACTTTTGTTAGTCGATAAGGTGCCACAGAACTCTTTGCTGCTTCTACAGATCCAGACTAACACGACTACCTCTTTGATACCAGTCTTACCTTGCTGCTCAGTGGTGGTGTATTGTGCCTCATTCTGGTTACTCATGAGTCATGCACACAAATAGATACTGAACTCAATCAATCCTGTAGGATCATTGCAGGGATTCTGAAACCACAGTTGCTGTACTGCCTTGCAGGGATTGCAGCATCATCAGTGAGGGGGGATGCTTTCAGCAAAAAGGAGACACAGAAACAGGTGCATGAGCTATTGTGTGCACACATTCCACAACCCAAGAGAGATGGAAGTCTAGAAAGAGCTTTGCCTCTGAAAATCTCTTTCCCTAAAATACTGTAGTGGAAAACTACACAGTAACAAAATAGCAAGAAATGCCAATGATCTTGGAGAAACTGGTTCATTCAGATACTGACCTTGAACAAAAACATGGGTGTACTCTAAATTGAATGAGATCTGGGATGGCAAAGACTGATGACAAAATGACCTAGTAGAAGCTGAGGAACAACCCCAAATATGACTGTGGAGAGCCTGGGCAAACACTTGAAGACTGCTTGATGCAGTGCTGCCAATAATATGCTGTAGTCCCAAGGAACTATTTGAGCAAGTGACAACACCCAGTCTTGGCTGCTGCTTTGGGAGCAACAAGTTCAAATTCCAGAATCTCTATGTTAAGTGTTAAAAAGTTGTATACCCAATTGCACCTATAATGTAGTTTATTTGATTAATGATTATAATGCATGAGTCAGAACAAATGCTGCTTGACTTTCAGGACCCAGATTGAGTTTGCAGGGCTTGTAGCTGGGGGAAACTAAGCAAATATTATGGAAGTCCTTGAAAGTCAAGACCTGTTCCTGTACAGTTGGACGTGTGCATTCTACAGGCAAACTATAATGGTACACCTCTACCTCGATATAATGCTGTCCTCAGGAGCCAAAAACCTTACTGTGTTATAGGTGAAACCGCCTTATATCGAACTTGCTTTGATCCACTGGAGTGTGCAGCCGCCCCCCCCCCCCGGAGCACTGCTTTACTGCTTTATATTCAAATTCATATTGTATTGGATCGCGTTATATTGAGGTTGGAGGTGTACCTAATTATCAGAAAATAATTTACACAGGAAGAGATCCTCAGCTCCACCTTTTAAACTACTTTATTTGTAGTTATCTTATGAAATACTATAAAATGAGAAGCAATTTTCTTAGTTAAGATTCATAAAAACCAAAAATATCTGCTAGGCCAGTGGCTCTCAACCTTTCCAGACTACTGTACCCTTTCAGGAATCTGATTTGTCTTGTGTACCCCCACATTTCACTCATTTAAAAACTATTTGTTTATAAAATCAGACATAAAAATACAAAAGCGTCACAGCCCACTATTACTGAAAAATTGTTTACTTTAATTTTTACAATACTATAAAATAAATCAATTGGAATATTAATATTCAATGTACAGTATATAGAGCAGCATAAACAAGTCATTGTCCGTAAGAAATTTTAATTTGTTTGGACTTTGTTAGTACTTTTTATGTAGCCTGTTGTAAAACTAGGCAAATATCTACATGAGTTGATGTTCCCCCCTGGAAGACTTCTGAGTACCCAGGGGTAAGTGTGCCCCTGGTTGAAAACCACTGCGCTAGGCAAGACATACTGTCTGGAACAGAGGAAACATGAACAAACTGAGAATTTTAAAGAAAAAGGAGCTCTTTAGGCTGCAGAAGGAAAAGGCCAAGAGAACAACGAAGGACAGGTGTCCAGTACAAAGGTAGCCCTTGCTCTGTGTGAGAGAAACAGAGTACAAGATTTAAGACAGACAAATAAACCTCTGACATGCACTCAAGACACAAGAAGTTTTATGCACATGAATAAAATTTGTATTGAAACTATTTCTGTGGAGACGTTGCAGCATTTAACAGATATGAGAAAGCCTATAGAAGGTGACACATCTCTATAAAGTCATTGGTTTTGCTACTTATTTAACTTCCACCTCTCCATGACAGAGCTGTTTGTTCTCTGTTGAATCTTTTAGAAGTGAATAGGGTAAAATAACGATCAGAAAGGGGAAAAAAGCGCCTAATACTGAGAAGAAAAAGAAAAACTGTCAAAAAAAAAAAGGAAAAAAGTGGTATATTGTGTAGGTCTTGGGATGTAATTTAAAGCCAGACACAGCCTTGCAATAGCGTCTGCAGTATTCATAATTTACGTCTAGGATTAGATAGAACTAGAGTGCACTGAGGTGCAATTCTGTCTGCCCAGACAGCTATCCACTAGCTCTCTGACTTCTCTGATCCATCATATTGGCAGTACAGTGCTTTGGGAGAAGCACCAGCAAATCAGTCCTTACTCTTCAAACAGAGAAAACTCAGTACCTAGAGGAATAAAGCTCCTTTTTCCTCATCTAAATCCCACTTTAACCTTTACTCTGTTTCAAACACTGGGATAGAACAGGGTTAAAAAAAAGTGCAACATGAAATCCAGGCGGCGAGGATAGTGTTTTCAGTGTGATCTTATTGAAAGTCCATATAAAGGGCCAGAACCCCAGCTGATTTAAATCAGTGTTGTTCCAGGGAAGTCAGTGGAGTTGCACCAATTTATGCTTGCTGAAGATCTGGCCTGAAGTTTGTTTACTGTTATGTCTAAACAAAGTACATACTTAATAAAGGAGATAAATATATTTTTTAATTAAAAAAAATCACCTGGCTCTATGAGATAGTTTTTCTTAAAGACGTTTATTAAAATAATTAAGTTTATAACAAAACATTTTTGTCAAGTGAAAATTAAAATGCAAGTGATCGTACAATATGAAGTATACTCTGATCATTCTACCTTTTTACCTAGAAGAGTGAATCTGACGTGCTTAACTTTTAGCGCATGAATAGTTCCACTGACTTCATGAAGTTACATATAGAGTAACAGGACGCATATATGTAACTGTTTGCTGGAAGAAGTTTGAAAGGCAGGGGGAGTTATGCACCTAGTTGCCCATTGCATGTTTGAAAAAAATCTTTCCCTAAATTATTGTAAGGGGAGGCGCGCTCATCACCGGAATCCCCTCATCATGCCAGGATGTGATATTGCAGGCACTTCATCCATACCACCCGCTTTGGTTGGCCAATCTGCTGCTACAGAGGTATTCTTCTGGGTGACAGTATGCTTAGTTCATTCTCCTTCTGGGTAACAGAAGTCAAATTTAAACAGCCAAACAAGACATCCAATAAACTTGCTTCTGCCCTTTTTAAGACTTACAGGTGTTCCCATGCCTCCCCTGCCTAGGGACTCTAGAAGTTTCTCCCAGGGACTCCTCCTTTCTTATAGACCTTATATCAGGGCTTCCCATAGGAACCTAAAATATTCTGTGCAGTTCTCATCCCAGCTGCCTCATGACTGCATTCTTTTAGACCCTTTAATTATGAGGCCCAGGTGTTTGCCATACTAACACCTGATTCCCTCACTCCTGCCCCTCAGCTTGGGATGCAGTTAAAGCACAGGTAAGACTGAATGAATAGGGCTGGGCTAGCCCCAAGTCTCCTGGCCTTTAAAAGGCAGACTACACGGTTACAATTCATTCAAAATCAGCACTATGTAAAGCATTCAAATTAGTTTAGGAGAGCATTCACATACATACCAGTTTCCGCAGGGATTTAGTTAAATCAGTACAATTTGTGTTTAGACAAGGCCTGAGATTAAGGAACTGAGAGACTAGTTCAAGGTACCTCAAGCAACCACTTCCATTCTTCTTCTTCTTCATCTTGAAAAAGTGTTAAGAGGAAGATAATAGTAAAGTGATCTGTAAGAGAAGACAATGGTGTTAGCCCATCTGGCACTATATATTTTTAACTCACTTCATCAGGACAGGCAGCCAACAATATTAGTTATAAATTATTCACTGCAAGCAGCAACAACCTACTATACACAGCACAACATTGTAACCAGCTGAGAAGATATACCACACATTTCATCATCATGAGCATTTACATAATACTGCATAGGCATTTAGTACTATTGTCACTAATGCGACTCTTTTTGTAGTCCCTTGAGTGCCTCTGGCTTTGCAGGGTACATGTAGCTAAATAGCACTTGTATGGCCCAAGGACATATGCTGTCTGGCCTCCCACAGCCACTGCTCAATTGAATATAATGGAGTCATGCTAAATGACACAGCCCTCAGCATGGTAGGTGGAGGGGGCAGGCACATGCACAAAGAATCAATCAAGCAAAGCAACTTTAAATTCTACAAGTTCTGTCAAGCAAATATCTATAATACGTTTTGTCACTGAGACTGTCAAAAATGGGCTAAATCCTCAGCTCATATTTCTCAGCACAGCGCCACCAACTTCAATAGAACTATACCAATTTACACTAGCACAAGATCTGACCTTATTTTACAGCTTTTTAATTTAGTGGTTTGTTTTCATAGTTTAATACCCTTTGAGAAGTCTGAAAACCACATTCCTCCCCTGTCCACAAAACAGGTTTTATCTTTTATATTTTGGAAAGTATCAATTTTGCTACTCTGGAGAAAAAGTCAACTTAGTTCTGAGTTATTTACTTCTCTTGTTGTCAGAATCGGCTCTGAATTTGTCAACAGTTATGAGTACAAAATTGGTTATTTAACTTGAATCCTATAGACGTGCAAATAATTTGTAACAAGTAATTGTCAAATTTTATTTATGTTGCTTATAAAAATAAAATAAGTAAATAAATTAATGGAGATATCCTATGTCCTAGAACTGGAAGGGACTTTAGAAGGTCATCAAGTCCAGCCCCGTGCCTTCACTAGCAGGACCAAGTACTGATTTTGCCCCAGATCCCTAAGTGCCCCCTCAAGGATTGAACTCACAACCCTGGGTTTAGTAGGCCAATGCTCAAACCACAGAGCTATCCCTCCCCTTATGTTTATGAAAGTCTCAATGCATTATTTGCAGTTGTTTTGTCATTTCCTTATGGTATTTTATCTTATATAAGTAGTTCACAAATACCAGCTCAGGTCAATTCATTGACTTCACAGAACAGACAATATATTTGAAGATCACAAGCACTGAGATCGGATTTTACTGAGCTATCTTATTCTTCAAAATTAGGAAATCTTCACTAATAAATCTTGCAAAGTTGTTCAATTTGTAAAATGAGACTAATAATACTTCACACACATGTATATGACTCGGGAAATCTTAAACCATGTATGGTTTTGGATGTTCCTTATGGTATAATAAAAAAAATAGACTCTCTGACCGCATTGTTCAGATGTGAAAGTGGAAGCACAGAACAATTTAGTGGCTTTCCAAGGAGACACTATTATCAAGGTTCAGTAATTAGACATAGGACTAGAATAGAAGATTGAAAAATTTCAGAAGTTGGAAATATTCAGTGAAAGAGAGAGACATTTTTCATGAAAAGATTTTCCGTTTTTTGACCAGTTCTAACTAGAAGTCAGCAAACCAGGGTTATAACCCAGGTTATGACACTGACTTTCTGTGTGAACTTTGTTTCACCACCTGTAAAGTCCTGCGTAAATACACTCTGTACTAAGTAGCATTTCTATAATGAAGTGTGAAAGCATTAATATCAGTAGCAGAGTCAAGACTAGAATTTCCAGGCCTTTGACTCCTACTCCTGTAATTAGCCCACCTGCTTTTTATGGTACGAGCAGTGTGTGTGTGTGGGCTGTTAAATAGGGGACACCCCTTTCTCCATTCTGGTGTTTCCGAAGCTACAAGAGTGAGTTGTTACATGAACTGGATTGAGTGTCATGTATCTGAATTCTCACAAAAGAAATATTTCACAAGTTATGCCCAGTTTTACTCAACACTTTTCTCTCCCATCTCGTACAGTAGAAGAGGCTTCCTGTTTTGTGGGTTAAGACTCAGACTGCCACCGGTCATAGTCTGCATTAAACCAAGATATCATATGGGTAGTAGAAGAATCAGCATAACATCACAAGTTCCATTTTGCTTTTCCTGTGGAAGTACAAAAAAATGGCATCTGCCTTTACAATGGTGAATGGAGGTCAAATTGACTTGCTCTCCATGAATATACTATGTACTGATTTATTATGGTTAAAAATGGGAATTTTCTTTATCACATAAAGGTATAAGCTGCTATTAAATGCACTTGTCTCTGTACATGACAAACCTAGGAGGCAAATTCCCATCATGAGCCAGGTGCACAGCATGTGGCTGTCAGCTGGGTAAAGCTGAAAGCATGCATAAATATATTGGTGGGTATAGGGGAAAAGGAGAATGGATGAAAGTTGGGCTGACACAAAGGAGAAGTATGAAACGAAGAGACAGATGATACAAGAGAAAAAGGGACAGATGCAACAGTACACTAAATAAGAAATAACTGCCCGATTGAGAGAGAGAGAGAGAGAGAGAGAGAGAGAGAGAGAGAGAGAGGAATGGTCTAAAAACAAAGCAACAGAACAAAACAAGTAGGTAGAGGGGCAGATTAGAAAGGTCCTTTCTTAGGACCGAAGGAAAATTGTAACTATTTTGCATAAGGTCACTCTCTTAAATGAGTTATCTTTTAGTATATCTTTTTCTCTTTGGTTTGTGGATGAAATTTAGACTAGCTGAAAGCTGACTTTGGAAGAAGTCCAAGCAGAAGATATACTAACAAGTCAGAATATGAATCAAAATCCTTCTGATGTTACTCATCACTACCAAGCTATCCCTCTTCTTTAGCAAGGTCACTGTGTGCAGTGTGTCTTATTTAACTTAGTTGAAATTAATATTGGTACACAGTAATTGGAAATGGACAAAGAAATATCCAACAGTGAACATATGGTGATCATTCAGCATTTCTCAGACCTGGTTTACACTATGATTTTAGGTTGAATTTAGCAGCGTTACCTCGATTTAAGCCTGGACCCGTCCAAATGAAGAAGCCCTTTTTTTCAACTTAAAGTGCTCTTTAAATCGATTTCTTTACTCCACCTCTGACAAGGGGATTAGTGCTGAAATCAATCTTGCCGGGTGGAAATTGGGGCAGTGTGGATGCAATTTGATGGTATTGGCCTCTGGGAGCTATCCCAGAGTGCTCCCTTGTGACCGCTCTGGACAGCACTCTGAACTCAGATGCACTGGCCAGGTAGACAGGAAAAGGCCCACAAACTTTTGAATTTCATTTCCTGTTTGGCCAGTGTGGCGAGCTGATCAGCACAGGTGACCATGGAGAGCTCATCAGCATGATGTGCACATTTCTGGGGCACATTGCCCGGCCCATACTTTGTGAGAAGTCTATGTCCTCATCACTGTCGTCACTGTGCTGCTGTCGCCTCCTTGCCTAGTTTTGCTTTTGCAGCTTCTGGTTCTACACTGAAAAGAGGCACACAACAATTGTCTGCCATTGCTCTGATGGAGGGAGGGGCGACTGACGACATGGCTTACAGGGAATTAAAATCAACAAAAGGGATGGCTTTGCATCAAGGAGAAACACAAACAACTGTCACACAGAATGGCCCCCTCAAGGATTGAACTCAAAACCCTGGCCGTTAATTTCAGAAAACAAATCAGGCCAATCTCTTGTTTCAATCCACTCCATCTATCTTTTACATCTTCAGATGGTGCAGTACGACTGCTAGCCATCATCATCTCCTGGTTGCTCGGCAGAAGATGCTGCATTACGATTGCTAGCCATCATAATCTCCTGGCTGTTCACCAGAAGATGGTGCAGTATGACTGCTAGCCATTGTCATCTCCTGGGTGCTTCGCAGAAAATGGAAATGACCTGGCTAAGTCACTCCCACGTCTGCCCAGGTGCCCCGACCGACCTCACTGAGGTCTGCTAAAAGAGCACCCAGGAGTACGAGGATGATGGCTACCAGTCGTAATGCACCATCTGGTGCCAAAAGGCAATGAGCTGCTGCTGTGTAGCAATACAGTCCCACGTCTGCCAGCACCCAGGAGACATACGGTGATGGTGAGCTGAGCGGGTTCCATGCTTGCCGTGGTATGGCGTCTGCTCAGGTAACCCAGGAAAAAAGGCGCGAAACCATTGTCTGCCATTTCTTTCACGGGGGGGGGGGCCTGACGACATGTATGCAGAACCACCCGTGACACTGTTTTTGCCCCATCAGACATTGGGATCTCAACCCAGAATTCCAAGGGGCAGCGGAGACTGCGGGAACCATGGGATAGTTACCCACAGCTACCCACAGTGCAATGCTTTGGAGGTCGACACTAGCCTCGGTAATGTGGACACAGTATGCCGACTTAATGCGCTTAGAGCATTTTGTGTGGGGACACGTACAATCGACTGTATAAAAGTGATTTCTAAAAACCGATTTCTATAAATTTGACCTAATTTTGTAGCGTAGACATACCCGCAGTTTGCTTGAAGGAGTGGGATTAAACTTCTAGAGCAGGGGTAGGCAACCTATGGCACGCGTGCTGAAGGTGGCACGAGAGCTGATTTTCAATGGCCCTCAACACTTCCTGGGTCCTGCCACCAGTCTGGGGGGCTCTGCATTTTAATTTAATTTTAAATGAAGCATATTAAACATTTTAAAAACTGTATTTACTTCACATATAACAATTGTTTAGGTATATATTATAGACTTATAGAAAGAGACCTTCTAAAAATGTATTACTGGCATGTGAAACCTTAGAATAGAATGAAGAAAGAAAGACTTGGCACACCACTTCTGAAAGGTTGCCTACCCCTGTTCTAGAGGAATAGGAGAAGTAGAGAATAAGTTTATTTGTATGAACCTGTTCATCCTTTTCTGAAAATATTACACATGGTTATCCACCTTTGATAAGAACATATGCCCTTATTCACATTTGTAAATAGACAGCATCCTCTATTACGGCACTTGGAGCAATTTCAAGGGAAGCTAAATAATGTTGTTTTTGACTTGATACTGAGTCATGAGAAGTCCCTGTCTGTACCCCGTCACTGTAGAACTTGAAAATGCACCCCCGTTTCTCCATAGATTCTAGTTACTTCATTGCTCTGCCAGTCATCTTTGACACCAAATTGCATATGTGTGAGCAACCAATGCAGACACAATTAGCAAAACTTCTAGTGGAGTTTCAAAGTAGAAATCTCATTTCTCCTCTATATCAGAACTGGGTACAGCTTCTGAAGAGAAAGATCAGACATTCTTATGTTATTGGGGGGGGAGTATTAAATAAATTAGGGAGAAAACATGTAACAAATACTGCTTGACAAGCTCAGCTAGAGCTCAATCCAAGGCATATTTAAACCAGTTGGAATCTTTTCATTAACTACAATGGACTTTGGAGCAAGCCCATGGTGCAGAATGTAGCAGCCCACTTGTTAAGCTATATTTCTGACAGCGAGTACATTACATCTGAGCTCCAGAGTCTGCATTGAGTTCTAGCTATTTTCCATGTGCAATTTAATGTTTGTTTTAATCCATAACGATCTAAACAGTTTAGGTCCTGGGTACCTCACTGACCGTCTTGTGAAATATCATGGAAGTTGAGATCAGCAGAAGTACTGAAATTATTTGCTTTACAAGTAAGATTTTTCTCTGAATGTGTTCATGGTTGGAACTGACATGTTTTAAGCTGTTTTTTCCACTACATTTTCACTTCAAAGTCACTTCTTAATTTTTGTTTTCTGAAAAAGGGAGTTTTCAGTAATAAAATGCAATTTTCAGTAAATGAAAAAGTTTTGATACTGATGACAATTTTTAGTGAAAACTTTTGGTTAAATAAAAGGGCAGGTTGTGTTCTTTTTTGTTTTGACAAAAGCTTTTTGGGAAAATTTTGATCAGCTCTAATTCTAGGTCTAGCAGAGCCTGTATTTGCTAACCTTCAATTCATTTTATCTCTTCTTCCTGGCTTCTCTTGGGAGTAGAGGACTATGTACATTGGATTAGGTGGAGGAATTCAATTTTATATCCACTAGGAAGAGAGGGGTCAGCAACTGTGACAGCTTCCATCTTGGGGTCTATCTACTTGGAAAGAGCTTCCCAGAATTTTTTACCATACTACTGATGACAGATTAGGATACAGGATAGTTTGAGTGGAAGAATACCCATTCAACTGCACAACAAGAATCTACAGCCATATTAACAGAGTTTTATATTGTCTGACACATATCAGACATTTGGAGAACTAAATTTCAACTCCATGTAGCTGAACTATGAGATCATACAATGAAGTAAGATGCTTATCCTGCTCTTCCAAATGAGAAATTAATCCCTATATGCATACAGAATGGAGAATTTACTGGGAGAACAGTCACTGGTGGGCTTAGAAAGAGGCAAGGGGTGTAGGAAGCAGGGAGTGGATACAACAACTTTACTCCAAAGAGGTGCATTAGACCATTCAGCCAATTGAGCAATCAGAAATTTAAAAGGACAGGAGCAGAGGGATAATACATAGCTAGATCAAAATTGCAAGTATGTTTCTGGGCCTTACCATATCTGAGGAGATGTTATGGAAGTGCCACACTGAGATGAAAGTTATATTTTTCCATGGGTACTGCTTGTCATTTATTCAGGAATACAGTCACATCTCCTTGTTTGGTGTACTCTGCCACGCAAGTTATTTATTTTCATTCCGTTCTGAATCCCATCAACTTTACACTGGCTCAGACCTGTAGGCAAAAAAATATATAGGCAACCGGAACTGTATGTTTCTCCTTAGTTTCCTTTTTCCCTCATTACCAGTCAGTCCTTCCCCACCCCAATGCCCCAAACCAACTGCTGGCTCCTCATACTCCTACCTTTTTCCCCTCCCCAATGACTAACTCTTCCCCTCCTCACAACAGCCACCAAACTCCCACCTCTTCCCCCAACCTGGCAGCACCTCACATTCTCTCCTCTATAGCATTCCCTCCTTTGCCTCCCAGCTGATGGACCATAGCACTTTCTCCCTTCCCTCACACTTCAAGTGCCAATCACCTCAATACAAAATAATCCCCATTCCCAAAACACAAATACCCCAAGTGCCAAAATCTTGCTTCTCTCCTGCTTTGAGACAAATTCAATTTTTTTTTAGTTAAGCCGTTTGGCTCCTATGACAACTCTCAGTTTAATCTGAATAAAGCTTTTAGGGTGGTTATTTAAGTCTTCATTTCCTTTGCTATGGAAAGAAATTGGAAATAAAGGTGTAAACTTTTTACATTATTTCATTCAAACAATGTAATGCAGTTATAAACCAATTACTTACAAGGACAAAGACAAAACCCCCACATAGAAAATACCGCCCCCCCTCGCCACACACACACAAAGCAAAGAAAAATGTTATATCTCTGAACCTTTTCCTCTATCCCCTTCTTTATCTGTTTGGGCATTTTTCAAGTCAGCAGCTCTTAGAGATATCTGCCAACCTGTAAATACCAGCTAGCTCTTCCTTCTTTCCTCAAGGGCTATTCTTTCTTCAGAAAGAATATTATGTACTTATTGAAAATTAACAAAAATCGTGAAAGCCTTCCTACATGATCCAGAATTACTAGAAAGGAAAAAGAGAGAGACAGACATTGTCCGCTGTTTAAGTTCTTTCCCCAAACACAGGTCAATCTCCATCTACAAGTCTCTACATTTTCTTTAACATTTCTCTTCTGCCTTTCTCTATAAAGGAAAGAAGCTGGCAGACCTCTAGGACTTCACTGAAGTCTCCTGTACTGCAGATGCAGAAAAGAGGAAGGGCCAGCCTAGAAAGAAAGAAGCACAGAGAAAACAATTGAAGTTCTTACCTCAAATTCATACACTACAGCATGACCTAAAACACGCAATATACAAATCATGAAGTACAAGCACCTGATTTCTCATTTCACTGTCCCAAAGTAAGTCATGTTCATGGCCAAACAGAGACAGTTTTACAGTAGTTTGGCTGTTAGCATATCATCTTTACAACATAAGCAAAACCATTCTGGCAAGAGAAGGTTTGCCCAGCTCTCTCCTCTTGACTTGTTTGACATAGTGGTATGTAGCGGTCATGCCTCCTTTCAGCACAACTATGCTTTCTCTGTTCAGCTCTCACTCCAGACTGATGGTCCCTCACACACACACATACTATATGCTGGCTTCTCATACTTCTCCCCACACACACCTACCCACTGCCAGGCCCTCACACAGCACCTGTCTGACCTCCCACTCCTAGCTCCATTCCCACACAAAAATTTCCAGCCCATCCATGTCTCTCTCTACTGCCACATCAACTGTCTGCCTCCCATACACTTCCACTCCGGCTCCCTTATGCACCAGGTGCCCACCCCTCAAGCTCCTTCCCCCAGCATCTGTCATTGCCTGCTTCTTCTGCTGAATTGTAAAAGTTAAAAGAATTTGAACTGTTGTTGTTGAGGAAAGTCTGACTGAGCAGCTGTCCATTTTGACAAAATGTAAATGTTTCGACCGGTCGATTTTAAAACTTTGTTTTTTAATAAATTGAAGAAAATTGTGAAACAAAAAGTCATTTTGAACCAACATCAAAACATTTGTTTAAAAAATATTTAAAAGAAATGTTTCAGTCAAAAAAACCCCCCTTCAAATATTGAAACAGTTCAGCAAAAAAATCAACATGAATGCGCAAAACATTTCAGTGTCACCGTGCCTGCATTTTTTGGCCAAAAAGCGTGCAATAAATTTTGCCCTGCTGCGTGTGTGAAATGGAATGGAAACATCTAGTTATTTCCAGAGCCAATACAGCCATCATATTATACCACTCCACTGTGCTACATTTTAGCGCAACACTATTTTGCAATTTTTTTAAAAACCTTTTTGACTGGTACTATTTTTGTATCCCTCTGCCTTTAAAGCAAAGTTGCATGATTCATCATATATGGGTCTTCAAGTGATAGAAAATCAACAATATGAACCATGCTCTAAAATAGCTTTTCTGTATATCAGGTTGTGGTAATGTTAAGATCTGAAACTTTCTGAACCACTAGGGCTAAATAATTAGAACATTTGGATTTTATATAGGTCCTGATCCAGTGGAGCATTTAGGCATTCACCACCTTCAAAAGGGACTACTCACATGCTTAACTTAGAAGTAAATACTCAAGTGGCTGCCCGCGTCAGGGCCAAAGGTAAAATGGGGGTTCAATTATTATAGACTGCACCTCGCACCATAAAACTGTTACAAGTCCAGGACTGAATACTGCCAGTCCTGGGCCTATAAGGAATACAGTTGTGAGGGGTAAAAGGAAGTCTCCCAGGGTCTAGTCATCCCTTCCACCAGGAAGCTTGTCCAGCCAACAAGCTACCTCAGTCTCTGGGCTACAATCAGGTTTCTCTCATATCAGGAGAAGCCCAGCTCTGGTCTCCTTCCTAGTCAACCCTAAAATGGGCTGGGTCTGCTCTTTTTAAGTCCTGTCACCATGCTTGACATCTGTTGCAGCTGTGGCAGTGCCACTTGGATCCATAGCAGTGCCCCAGTACTGAAAAAAAAAGTACTGGACCACCCCCTGAGGCAGCAGAAGCTTGCTCTGAATGTGGGGCTGAGTTGCATACTGGGGCAGTGGGAGTCTCGGGGGGAGAAAAAAGGGGAGCAGAGGGAAGATAGTGGCAGTGGAGGATCTGGAGGATGCCCAGAAGATGACTCAGCCCTGAGCCTGTCCTGCCCTGCCTCTCTACTTGTGCTCAGCAAGGGGACTCTGCAGTCCCAGCAGCCTTAGTACCCAGCCCCCAACATCACTCAGCTTTGGCTCCACCTGAGGCTCTCAGTGGTCTAGCCCCATGCTCCCCTGCCCAATGCCAGCTGCAGCATCCTCAGCTCCCTCCATGCTGACCCACTGCCAAGTGCTCCCTGCTTGGGCCCCAGAACCTACCAGACTAAAAGGGGCTGCCTGGTCCAGGACCATCTCCCCTCACCAGGCACTGGGGCCCTCACTTGTCCCACCCTCCAATTCTTGGTCATGGCTAGAGTTAACAGAAGCATCAGGATACTATTCCAGCTCACAGGAAGAACACTGGAACCATATTCCAGAGCACTCTGGCATGACTTGGGTGCTGACCCCCATACTCTCATTAACCCCCTCCTTGTCAGCATGGGGCATGTCTGCCCCAGCACATACAGATGTAATTACATTAGTATAGTTACTGTGTTTGGTATAGTGCATTTAAAACTCTAAAGTTATACTGGTATAACTCTCCCTTGTTTTAGAATAAAAGTGACTTTTTTCAGGATTCCAAAGTTTCATAAACAAAGTGGGGGAAAAAAAATCACTCTGATATCAGAATAAGAGTGTCCACATGGCTATATTACTGGTATAACTCTAGCGTTTTAAATTCATGTCCTATCTTATACCAGTATAACTTCCACACATAAACAAGCCCTGAGTGGATGTAATTTACACAAAGAGGATGCAGTGTGGACAACTTTTATGAGTCTTGCAAATATTTGTTATGTACTTAAAACCTTAGGTCCAGGAGACAAGAGAAGGAGAGAATCTCAGCTTTTAAAAAAAGAGACAGAATTTTCTAGTAAGACTCGATGGAAATGTCTCATCAAAAACTTTCTGGATGGAAACATGGGCTTTCAACAAAAATCAAATATTCTGGGTAATGTAGTCTGACCCGGGAGCTTGGCCTGTAGCAAGTAGGAGCATGAGGCATCTGAACTACACTTCTTGTGAAGTACCACAGTTGCATATCCAAATTGAAATATTTCAGTTTGGGACCAGTGTTTTCCATGCAACAGCCCTCTTTCCTTTTTCTGACCAGTTGTACTTTCTAGTCCTTATGGTTGCAGGGGCAAGAGCTTGAAATAAAACCAAATGCACCCAGAAGACTGAAAAACAACAAAAAATTTCAGAAGACAAATAATAAATAATTTGGTATTCTTTTTATTTTTTAAGTATCATGATTTTTGGTGGTTTGGCTTATAATTTTTCAATGCATGTGATAGGGAACATGAAGAGAGACTGCTACCTATTTTCTGGGTAGCTAGATGTGGACATTGAAGAAACATCCTGGGGTGCAGAGCATGTTTTGCTATTTTCTACTAAAACTAGAAAAAGATTCAGATATGAAAAGTTGTCTTCACTTCAGAAATGTTCATCTGGCAGAAAGCATGGTCTTTTTGTGTGTATGTGCTTTATTACAATGGAGAATTTCAACGTTTTTTGCCAGGAAGAGCAGGGGGGACATTACACATGGAGATCCATTCTCACCATTTTGGAAGCTTACACGAAGCAGCTTCCATAGACCAGACACACCTGACCGGGGTGGTGGGGGTGGGGGTGGGGGTGGTGGTAGTGTTTGCCTAGCAGTACCAAATAGGAATCCTATCAGAAGGCCGCAGAAAGGCCAAAGATCCTGTAGAACTTCAAAAGGTCTACCTAACCTGGGTGTCTGAAACACAGACAGCCTGGGGACAAGGAGCCAAGCTAGGAAATTACCAGGCCAGATACTCATCTCATATACCAGGGCAGCCAAGTGCAGATGGCACATCACTGAAATTGTTCAGACACATATACTGAGCTTAGAGAGAGACAGTTCAGTGGAAGAGTTAGCTTCCAGCAGCAAGAGATACAGCCTTTCAGTTATTCTCTGAGGGAAGTAAATAAGGAGCACAAAGAACCCTGGGCTCATTGGTGCTAGAGTGGGCCCTAGGGTCAATTAGGTAGGAGAAATAGGTAGATTCTATCATTCAAGGAACAGCAGTGCTTTAGGAGGGAGTGAAACACCCTTCAACTTCTCAGTAAGATCTATTTTCCCACGCAGTGAAGAGAAATGAAAGTTTCCACGCTGTATTCAGATCTAGTGATCTGATTAACCTCACTCTTCAGCCTGACCCACAACACTCCTGGAAGGCTACATATGGCCAATGACGTAAAGACTTCAAAAATCATACAAAATAACTCCTTGAGATAAGTTACTTTCTAATAGCATGTTTACACAAATAATCATGACAGTGGGAAAACTGAGAGTTGGTGAGCATTGTTTCACAGATGGCTTACCTTTCCAGCATTAGGATTCAGAATTCCTCAGTTTGCCCTCTAGGCTGCAGATTCCTGCTGACAGGGTATGCCAGGCCTCAGTGGTTTAGCCATGCAGATAAACCATAGCATCCTCCCCTCTGGAGTAATAACATCCAACAAAGTGGGTTTTTTTTTTTAATCCTTCTAAGTCCCTGGGCTAAGCAGTCCTTAGCAAGGGTACACCTTCATCTGCCCCTTTGGTGCAAGGGAATGCATAAGGTTTCCTAACCTTCTCCAGAAGCCCCTCTTGAGACCCCTAAATAAGGGCAGGTGTACACACTAGCCTACAGGCCCACACCACTTCCCATCCTAGGCCATCTTCTACAAAGAAAAGTCTTCAGCCCTCAGTGCAGGGCTTAAAAATAGCCTTTCATTCCATTGAACAGCTTACTCTAAGGTTCTTTCCTCTGCAGGACTCATCCTCAGCCCTTCATAGACCACCTCCTCCTTCTAACTTTTTTCAGCCAGGAGCACCCTACCAGTCTTCCTTTTACTGGGAGAGCTCCAGCAGCTGCTGCCATTTCCCTTTGGTACCTTCCCCACAAAGAGTTTCTCAACCAACAGCTGCTGCTTAGCTATCTCCCTGTCTAAGCTGAAGGGAGTTCTTTTATAGTCCTGTCTCCTTTCTCACCAGGTCTTGCTATTGCCTGAAATCACATGCTCCTTCCAGGAACAATTCCCAGAATTCTCTTGATTCTGGACTAAGACAAGACAGGCTGTGTAGCCTGTAAGGACCAGGCTACCCTGTTACACGCTGGAACACTATCTTTTCAATGGGATTTACCATCATAATATCAAATATCCATATGACTCTTTTAAACTGAAAAGCACTTTATAGATGTCAGTCAACCCTCACAACACTGTAGATAGGTATTGCAATCCCCATTTGACAGATGGGGAAACTTTAGAAGTCAGTTTAAGTAACTTGCCCAAGGCCACAGACTATGTTTGTGTTAGAGCCTCGGTTCTAACTCAAGAGTTCCCAGTGACGTGCAACAATCACCAGGTCATGACTTTTTCAGAAAAAATTGAGCTCTAATCACTGCTCCAGTGACTATTTATACAACATGGAACAGCTGCAATAGGAGAGGCTGACAGCAAGCTACCCCAGAATATTTAATAGTCTGGTGGTTAGGTCACTTACTGGTGAGGGGAAAAAGCTGTAGTCAAGTCCCTATTCCCGAGCTTGGCTATTAGGGGGGCACCACCACCTGATTAGTACCTAAATGTTGGAGGTACTTTCCTAAGTCCCCTGGTGAGTCTAGCCTGAAAAACTGAGCTATTGTTTGGAGGGAAAAAAAAGAATTGTTTCTATATTTTTGAAGATTTTTTTTAATAAAACAATTCATCAATATTGACACAAATTCACTAAATGTTTTGGACAACCAATATCTGTGGCAGGAATCCCCGCGAAAAAAATGTGTATAATTCAGCTGGAAGCTCTGAGGTACTGTGTGCAAGAGTAGAAACTCCTACATCAGTTTACAATATGCCAGGGGAGGAGAGTGAGGAGAAGGAACACAGACCATGGCTCAGCTCAGACCGCCTCCATTTTGGGGTGAGGGAGGGGACTTGGGCAATGCTAAATTAGCATGTTATCTGAACTCCTCACTCTGATTACAGCCTGACCTTTGTTCAGGAGGTGGAGAGAGTTCTTCGCATTCTTTCCCCCACCCTCATTGCCCATGCACGTACAGCCAGCCACAACCTGACCCTCAGAACACAAAGACATAAGGCTAGAACCTGTTCACGTTATTAGCTCATTAAGAACCACATACACTTATGATGCTACATAGATAACAACAGTAAAATTTTATACAAGTTGCAGTTTTGTTAATTTTGCTATATCAGGCTAATGGTTATTCTCATGATCAGTATGTTTATGCCTGACATGATGAACCTCCCAGGCCTGCAAGATGCCTAAATAAAAAATATAAACAACTGCAGCTAGCTATGCCTCCTCTGGGTTTTCTTTGAGTATTTGTAGTGCTGGAAGTTTGTCAGGGTTTACCTACTCAGAATGCAAATCAGGTACCAGGTTTAGATAACATATAGCCTAAATTAGTTAAGTATGCAGCTCCACTCACATATAACTCTTTGGCTTAAATATTTAACATGTCCTTAGCTCAGGCTATGTTTTTCAATACCTAGGAAAAAAACACACCAAAATCTTCATTATAAAAGAAAGAGACAAATTAGAGCTTTTCACAATAAGCTATTATCACATATATTAACAATTACAGAGTGGAGGATGCATGGTGAAAGAAACAGTCCTTCAATTTTGAAATTTTGGGTTGCTTGAAATAAAATACTTTCATACCTTAACATCTCGGTTTGGCTGTAATAATTGGATTTTGTTATTTTTGTTGTGTATTTGGTTGTCATGGTTTTTGTTCCCATGGCAACTGAGTTAGATTATTAGGGGATAGCCTAGCCTGCTGCAGCTGGTTAGGTGAGCTCTCTGTGTATGTAAATAAATGGTAGTTTTGTTAGCTGTCTGCTGTCTGGCCTCAAGTGATTTCTTCCTAAACTGACTGCCCCCAAGAATATCACAAGTGGCGACGATGGATGCGATTCCGGTGCTGCTCCAGTAACAGAAGGAAGTAGAAGTCAAGGTAAAACAAACAAACAAACAAACAAAAAAACTGCTTGTTTGCACTGACTGTGAAAGTGAAACTAAAAATCATGGCTACTCTGACCAGGCCACTGGAACCTTTTGATGAGAATATAGAGCAGTGGCACGTGTATACTGAGTGTTTTGAGCTTTTTGTTATTGCAAATGACATTACAGAAGCGAAGAAGGTGCCAATATTCTTAAGTGTTGTAGGGGCTAAAACCTACTCCCTGCTATGCAGCTTACTACACCCGGGTAAGCCTGAGACTAAATCTTACAGTGACGTCGTGGAAATCCTAAGGTCCCATTTTTCCCCAAAACCACTGGTAATTGCTGAAAGATATAGGTCCCACAAAAGAGACCAAAAAGAAGATGAAACAGTTGTACAATTTGTAGCAATTTTAAAAAAGCTAGCAGAACACTGTGAATTTAAAGAGATGTTAAATGATGCCCTGCGTGACAGGTTAGTGTGTGGCCTGTACAGTGAAGCTATACAGAAGCGCCTACTGACAGAGGCTCAGCTTACATTACAGAAGGCTGTTGATATTGCTGTCTCCATGGAACTGGCTACAAGGGAGGCGCAATACATTGGTGCATCCCCTAGGGTGCAAAAAGTGTCACAAGAACCTACCCACAAAACTGTGCAGAGTCAAGAATGTTACCGCTGTGGTAAGCCAGGTCACCAGGCATCAGAATGCTGGTGTAAGGACCTGGTGTGTCGACACTGTGGCAAAAAGGGACGCATTGAGTGTGCCTGTAAACAAAAGAAAAAGAGGCCTGTGGTCTGGCCGACAAAAAGAGGTACCCTGCATACCCTAGAGCAGACCCAGGATGATCAAGGTGACACCTCATCGCAAGTGGAAGTGCCACTGCATCTTTTGTCTTTGGCAGTGGGCTCACATGAATACTGGGTAACCCCATTGTTGGATGGCAAACCTATACGCATGGAACTGGACACCAGTGCAGCCGTCTCGCTGGTCTCCGAGACTGTGTATAAAGAAAAGCTACAGCATCTTCCGCTTAAGGCAACAAAAACTGTTCTGAAGACGTATACAGGAGAAGCTGTGCCCATGTTGGGCACTATTCATGTTAAGGTGGAGCTCAATGGACAGGCTGCTAAATTGCCACTGTTCGTGGTGAGAGGTAACTACCCAGCCTTAATGGGTAGGTCTTGGCTTGGGAAGATTCAGCTGAACTGGACAGAAGTGTACCTGATGACTAAAGAAGAAACCAGTCTAACCCCTATACTAAGGAAACATAATGCTGTTTTTGGATCTGATTTGAGAAGTATGAAGGGAATCACTGTGACACTGAACATTAAATCTGACAGTCCACCAAAATATCTGAAAGCCCGAACTGTGCCATATGCCATCCCTGGAGCGCCTGGTCACCAATGGAGTCCTAATACCAGTTACCCATAGCTCATGGGCCACTCCTATCGTCCCAATAGTGAAGAAAGATGGCTCTCTCCGGATCTGCGGTGATTTTAAAGTCACTGTCAACCCAGTGTTGTGTGCAGAGCAATATCCGCTTCCCCGCATCGATGACCTCTTCGCAGGCCTGGCTGGAGGACAAAAGTTCAGTAAGATTGATCTGAGTCAAGCATATTTACAGATGCACGTCGATGAAAAGTCCCAAGAGCTGTTGACTATTGTGACTCATAAGGGGCTTTATTGATACTGTCGCCTACCCTTCGGAATAACATCTGCTCCCGCCCAGTTCCAGAGGGCCATGGACCAGATCTTGTGTGGCTTGTCAGGAGTTCAGTGCTATCTAGATGATATCCTGGTCACTGGAAGGAATGAAGAGGATCACTTAAAGAATTTAGAGTCTACCCTACAAAGGCTGGAAGAGTATGGCCTACGAGTTCACAAAGACAAGTGTGAATTCTTCAAGCCCTCTGTTGAATATTTGGGACATATCATTGATTCTTCACGTCTTCATAAGGCCCCTGCAAAAGTTAAAGCTATTGTGGAGGCTCCCCCACCTTGAAATGTAAGCCAGCTGCGCTCGTTTCTAGGACTACTGAACTATTATGGAAAGTTCATCTCACAGTTAGCCACACTGCTAAAACCACTTCATGAGCTCCTTGGGCAGAACAAGGCCTGGAAGTGGACTGAAGCCTGTGATGTTGCATTTAACAAAGCTAAGGATGCATTGCTAAATTCTGAAGTTCTAATGCACTTTGATCCATCCTTACCCCTACAATTGGCCTGCGATGCCTTCCCTTATGGAGTGGAAGCAGTCGTGTCACACATTATGCCTTCAGGAGAAGAGAGACCTATTGCTTTTGCTTCACGCACTCTAAGCAAAGCAGAAACTAACTACGCCCAAATTGAACGTGAGGCATTAGGAATTGTTTTTGGAATTCGGAAGTTTCATCAGTACCTGTTTGGGTGAAAGTTTACTCTTCTCACAGACCATCGACCTCTGACGTCAATTTTTGGACCCTACACAGGCATTCCCTCATTAGCTGCTAGTCATATGCAACATTGGGCATTGTTACTTTCAGCACACACATATGAAATCAAATATCGGAAATCCACTCTGCACGGCAATGCAGATGGCCTCTCAAGGTTGCCTTTGCCGGTCAAACATCAAGATAGTGCCCAAAAGGAAATCTTCTACTTTGAACAGGTAGAGAATACATCCATCACTGCTACTCAGATAAAGAAGGCAACTCGCATTGACCCGGTATTGTCCCAAATTATGGACCTGATGTTGCATGGAAAATCTCGACAAACCTCTCCGGTCTCACTCGACCTTGTTACCTACATGTCCAGGAGGATGGAGTTATCGGTCCAATCTGGTTGGTTGTTGTGGGGGAGACGTGTCATTATTCCACCACCATGAGATCACAGATGTTAGAACAGCTACATTCCGGTCACTGTGGAATAGTGCGCATGAAGGAAATTGCACGAAGCTATTTTTGGTGGCCTGAATTGGACAGTGCTATTGAAGAGAAGGCAAAAGTTTGTATGTCATGTCAAGGTGTGAGGAATGCACCCCAGTGGGCACCCCTACACCCACGGGACTGGCCTGAAAACCAGTGGCAATGTATTCACATTGACTTCGCTGGCCTCCTTGAAGGAAGCAAGTTCTTGGTGGCAGTAGATGCCCATTCTAAATGGCCAGAAGTCTCTATAATGCAGTCCACTACTGCAGAGAGTACTATCCAAAAACTACGGGGACTCTTTAGTCGTTTCGGTCTGCCAGAACAACTTGTGAGTGACAACGGACCGCAGTTCGTCTTTCAGGAGTTTCAAAATTTTATGAAGGCAAATGGGATACACCACATCACGTCAGCACCATATCATCCATCTACCAATGGATTAGCTGAAAGATTTGTGCAGACAATGAAACATGCTTTGAAATCAGCAAGGGGACAACACTCCATTCAAAAGCATCTGGATACCTTCTTACTTTCCTACAGAAACACACCTCATGCTACAACCCAGGCATCCCCGGCCTTTCTAATGATGGGACGACAGCTGCGCACTTGCTTTGATCTGCTGAAGCCTTCTGACAAATTGTGCAACATCAGCAGCAATAACAAGTCATCAGACGGGCACCCAGAGCAAAAGACTGAACCTTTAGCCCGGGACAGCCAGTTTTGGCTCGGAATTATACTTCCAGAGCTAAATGGGTCCCTGCCACAATCATCACTCAAACAGGACCTGTTTCCTACACAGTCCAAACTGCAGAGAATCTTACCTGGCGGCGACATGTAGATCAGCTGTTGCCAGGTCATGCCAGTCCTCGGGACACATCTGCAGTTGAGTGGTCTGACTTCACCTCTTCTGGTGAGACACCGAATCACGAATCACCTGTTTCTGACTGTTCTCCTCCATTACAGCCGGCGGCTGAGATACCCCTTTGCCCAGCATGAACTGATACCACCTCCTTACCTGTTCGTGCTGCGGACCCTGAGCCCAATGGTACTTTCGGGTGCAACAACACTAGGAGTTCGCCGTAATCCACCTAGATACAGAAGGCCTCCTAATCGGCTGGATATTTAGCTAGGGCTAACCCACGGTCATGGGGCAAAATAATCCCAGGGTTTAGCCGGGAATGGAGGCAGTCTACCCTCCTTCTCTAGTCTAGTGTGTGTTTTATTTAGGGGATGTTCTTATTAGGAGGGGAGGAATATGTTGAGTATTTGGTTGTCATGGTTTTTGTTCCCATGGCAACTGAGTTAGATTATTAGGGGATAGCCTAGCCTGCTTCAGCCGGTTAGGTGAGCTCTATGTGTGTGTAAATAAATGGTAGTTTTGTTAGCTGTCTGCTGTCTGGCCTCAAGTGATTTCTTCCTAAACCGGCTGCCCCCAAGGATATAACAGTTTTATTCTGCATTTCCTTTAGTTTCCAACAGCTGAGATTAACAGGTATTAAATAAGGAAAACTTTGCCATTTTGTCTAGACTTTTAAATCCAGTAAATCTCTGTTAGCTATTGTAAGATGGAGCAGAATTATCCAATATTAGTTTATAGGAAAAAAGAAAACAGATAGGAGAAACTTAATATTTAAAAGCTAGGATTTTTGTGCCTTGGTAGAATGTGAAAGACCAAAGCCCTGGCAGGATTATAAGGAAACAATCCTGTTTTTAGTGGTATAATCTTCTAGACAAGAGACAGGCCATTCTTGGTGTGCTGGTAATTTTTACATAACACTGGATCAGCATTTTCTTCAGTCTGCTAACACATTGACATTTGACTTATTACTGTAGCTGTTCTGCTCCTCAGTGGTATCATTTTTGCAGGGGGAAACCTCTACAGAAATTAATAGTGGCCATACCAGCTAAAGACAGATGTATTTTTCTACATTTCTAGATGGAAAGCGGTAATTTATTGTTAGAAAAGCAGTATGATCTACAGGAAAGCACATGGGATTTAAAAACATGAGGAACATGAGGCCTAAGGTCCAGCCTTGATTCTGCCACTTGTCTTTGACTAGCCTTGGGCAACTCACTTCACCTTCCTGTGCTCGGTTTCTCTAGCCACTAAAATAATTATAAAAGTTAGACTATTCCTATTTAGAGAACTCTTTTCTGCTCATCCCTCCTCCCAAGGAGAAATGTCTTCATTCCATTTCAGGCAATTTCCTTTCTCTAGGAATATTGCTTTGCATCACCTCACGTGTAAAGAACAAGAAGTAGCTTTGATGTGAAATTTCTTCCTTGTGAAATTCAGAAGTGGGATGGGGGCATGTTCTGAAAATTCTCTTTTGTTGGCAGGAGAGAAAGTGAGAGGCATATCAATCCTGAGCCTCTTCTGACATGGGAAAATGGGATTTCATGCTCACTCGAGATTTTATTTTTAGTTCATTTGCATGAACTTTGTCCATAGGCCATTCACTTATTGGATGTTGATAAGACAAACAGAGAATAGAAGGTATATTTGGCACCTGGTGTGCTGAGACCACTATCTATCCCATTGATCAATATTGCTTTATTGTTTTCCAGTATTCCTCTTCCTTGTTGTCTCTAGTCCTAAACAGAGTATAAACCCTTGGGGCAAAGACCATGTGACTAGGTGTTCCCATCCAGCACTGGTTCAGCAGGGGGAAGGTCCTTTAGAAGCCTGCCCACTTCCTGAATTTCAACAGGATTGGTTCAGCAGGGGTTAAGCACACTCTGTGGGCTGTGAAGACTACACCCCTTCATCCCTGTTGGGCATGATCCAGCTGGAACCCAGATATAAAAGGGAGCAGTTCATCTCAGTCTGGGCTGATTGCTGAAGGGAGTGGAGGTGTCTTGTAGTCTCCTAGGAAGAGGCTGCTTGTAGGTAGAGATATGGTGGCCATCTGGGCAGAGGTGGCAACTGACCAGCATGTCAGAAGGAGGAGAGACCATGGAACTCCGTGTTTACCAGTTGTGGAAGAATGGGTAGGAAGTAGCCCAGGGGAAATAAATATTGATCTGATTGTTGAACTGGGGTTTGACTCAATATGTTTTGGGAGGATCCCTGCTAAATCGGTGGTGGATACCTCTGCTTCAGACACAGCCCAATGCTGGGACCTGGTGAACCAGGGAGGGCCTGGGTCCCCCTATCCTGGCTGTCACCCACCCCTAGTTGGTGGCTGTCTACCCTCTTTGGGCCCCTGGGACTCACTGCCCTTCTGCAAGAGGGCAGTTCTGTTGACTTGGGCTGCTGTATCACACTGCCCTAGGAGCCAGGGCTGCTGTGGTGACTTGGGAGACTAAGCAACTTAAGCTATCCAAGCTCTGCTTTAATTCCTCTATACCCTGACAGCCTCAATAGGGTGGACCTACCCTGCCACAGACTACTTTTTTGTTTTGTTTGCACAGTACAGTAGCACAAATGGGGTTCTGGTTCATGACAGGGGCTCTGTCACAACAGACACTATAAAAACTGCAAGATTATGATTTTATACTTGCAAGACAGAATAATATTAAAAACAGATGAGACAGAATTTAGAAAATAACAAAAAATATTCTGCAGATAATTTTACAAATTTGGGGAAAATATTTTGCCCAGCTCTATGGATGAACAGCATCTGCTTTACATTTATTTAATAAGAGCCTCCAGTTTTTGGAGGAATGTTTAGGAAATTGTTTTGCTCAGCTCTAACTGTGACACTAACTAATATAATTACTCTTGGTTAAACATTTTATGGCAACATGCCTAGTTTTCAGGCTAAGTGCTGCTTATGCAAACCATCAACTCTCATAATTGCATACAATGTAGCTAACTTTGTAGGAAATCAACAGGTAAAATGGTATTTCCCTTGTTATAATGATACAAAAAAACTAGTGCAAATCAATAGCTTGCCATGGGCAGTTTACCCCCTTCTGCTTTCAGGAATTGAGGGATTGGAGATCAGTGGTAGGAGATCAGTGACTCAGCTGTCCATCCCAAGAAGGAGAGAACAAAGCCTATTAATAGAACATTACTAGGACAGCAAAAAAGTCTTTCTGCTGGTTCCTCCAACTCTAAAATAATATAAACTTTGTAATTTAAACCACCTCTAATCAAATGGAAATACCCAGTGAAAGTAGCTGATCGAAAAGTTTGTGTCAACAGGATGTATATGGTAGGGGATAACATCAACATTCAGATAATAACTGGATTTGATTGGGTCTCTTTCCTCCCTTCAATCCCACCAACTAAATTCAGTTCCTTGTTTCACTTCAGGCCCAGCTTAAAAAAATTAATAATCAATGAAAAAATCAGATGCAGTAAATAGATTGAAGTGGTCTGATCATTTGAGCGCATGGATGTCACACAGCTATGGGCCCACAACTGTTTCTCAGATATGGAAGTCCCTCCACTATGCTTGATATGGGAAACTGATTTGCCTAACACTGTGATGCTGTTAACCAAGAGCCAGCTCTTGTCAAAGCTGTAGGCATTAGCTAAGCATTGACAAACTTATAGCTGGAAACCAAATCAGGTCACCTGCATGTTTTTTGTTCAAAATTCTTCTTAGTCTTATAAGAACATACTTAGCATTTCATACAGTCTAAACACTTGGAAGTTGCTGCATGCATTAATCTCACCTGTAATGTCTGTATACCATGCTAGAAGGAAATTTCAAAGTTTTGCTTTATAACTTTGAAAATATTTGCTCTGAACTTGTGAACCTAGGCATGGGGATTATCCTCTGATGCCCAATCAGGAAGCCTGTGAAGATTAAATGGGCCACTAAGGAATGTCATGGTACAAAGTGAATGGCCCTATCATACCCTGGCACGGTTACATTCAAGGGAGTTCATCTCAGGAAAGCTAATGGAAAAAGATAAAACAGCATCACAAGAGAATTTTTAATCTCTTTGGTATTTGAACTCTCACAGGACCAGAGACACCCAGGGGTTACCTCTTGCCCTGAAAGACATTTTGTAATAATCTGTCAATGCATCTGTCATCTTTAGGAACCATAGATGGCAACTCATGTATATGTATTGCCTGTAATAACTCTCTTGGCTCTTTCCTAATTAATAAACCTGTCATTTATTACAGGATTGGCTATAGGCATTGTCTTTGGTGTGAGATCTGGGGTAAGTGACTGGTCTCTTGGGACTGGGAACAACCAGAACATTTTGATTTTTGGTGTAAGTGTCCATGTATCATTAAGTCCAGTTTGCCAGGGTGGCAAGATACCCTTAGGCTCTCCAGTCTATCGTCTGTCTCCATTTTAAGCCTGTTATAGTGATCCCAGAGTTAACATTTGTTATTGGGTTGGTGAAATCTAATTGTAGAACATCCCACTAGTTTGGCGTGTCGGCCCTATTTTTGACATTCTGCCTTGAGGTACACTAATGGTTGTGAGCCACTCCAGGCATCTTGAGAAACACCTCTCCAGTCATTTCTCAATAACTGCATTAAGATTGCAGATACTTCAGGGGAAGGACCGTGTCTTTATGCTTGTGATCAGTGAAGAGCCTGCATGTTGGTGCTATTCAAACTGTCTCTGAGATTTGCTCCCCAGCTCTTTTTAGCAATCATTTTCACATCCGTATGTCCTAAAGCAGTGGTTCCCAAACTCGTTCCACCTCTTGTGCAGGGAAAGCCCCTGGTGGGCCAGGCAGGTTTCTTTACCTGCCACATCCTCAGGTTCAGCCGCTCATGGCTCCCAGTGGCCGCAGCTCACTGCTCCAGGCCCATGGGAGCTGCTGGAAGTGACGGCCAGTACATTCCTTGGCCCGCACCACTTCCAGCAGCTCCCATTGGCCTGGAACAGCGAACTGTGGCCACTCAGAACCGCGATCGGCTGAACCTGCAGACGCGACAGGTAAACTGGCCCTGCCAGCCAGCGGCTTTCCTCGCACAAGTGGTGGAACAAGTTTGGGAACCACTGTCCTAAAGAAATATGACTGCTTTATTTCCTTACCCCTCTGCTACCATATGCACCCATACACTTCTCTCAGCCTACCTCACCTAGCATATTCTTACTCCTGAGGAAGGCTCATCATCACATACAGAGTAATTTCATTTGAATTAAGTTGTGGTTTTAGTTTTTTTTTACTTTAAAAACTCTCCTTCCTTTTCTTCCTCCTCCCCCTTCAGAAACAGCAGTGCTGATTGGGAAGAAGAACCCAGATTCTGCCAAGTTAGCTTTTAAATAACGTTCAATGGAAATGGGGGGGAGCCTACCCAGCTCTTATTTGTAAAAAGGATCTTGTAAAATAAATATTGTCCGAGACCAATGCAGGTTCGAGTAAGTATTTGATTGAGAGAGGAAAATCAAAACATGACAGATTGAAATTTCAAACCACATGGCTGTTTATTAACTGGGATAAGCTGCAACTTGGGCCAGGGAAGAGTAATTTATCAACTAGAAATACTATCAGAATAAAACCATACACAACTTGAAACAGTCTTTATACATCCAACAACAAGAAACCAAACGATCTATGACCAAACTACTCACTAAAAATCAGAGCAGATACACAAAACTAAGTAAACTGTACACATATTAACCAAATATTGTAAAATACACTAACCAACCACAATAGCAATTAATACAATAATTTGGCTCTCATATACTGTATACATAACTTTGCACTAACTAAGGGAAGAAAAAAGAAAAAAAAATGAAGAGGCTAAGCAAACAGAGTATTTACAGAAATTAAAATGCACGTACCACACTCCAAGTGCAGCTGACCAGCAGTACAGACACGGAGAGCATGACGAATTGATGGGAAATAATCCACAAAACAAAACGAAATGACAGGACACAAGCCAGCAAAATCCGGAGGATACCCTGGCTGAAAGGGTGATCAGGCCTTTCAGCTAACACGCGGACACTCCTGCCATTTTTAGCGCGAGACATAGTTTTATCTGAAGATTCTTATTCGTGTCAGCGTCTAATTGGTCCCTAGCTCCTTTGCCTTCCAGATTCCCAGCTGGTGCCCTCTACGTAAACAGGATCTGCACCCGGCACACTACTTTTTTGCACATGACACCCTACTCTTTTGCACATGGCACTAATTTGACCTACAATTGACCAGACAGAGGGTTCGAGAATAGACACACTGCACTATAATGTTGCACACCGCACTATAGGGTAGCACACGGCACCGATGTGACCCCTTGACCAACAATTGGCCCTACAGACGCCATGTTTGAGCATAGGTTTAGGGTTGCGACACGCCCCTGTGGCCGATTGGCGGTCCATCACGAAAGGGATAGCTCACGCCTAGGAAGGGGGGCGAGCCTAGGGAAGGGACAAAATTTAGACTGGGGACTCGATGTCTGATTGGTTGTCAGCTGGCTGAAGGGGGGAGTACTCAACCTGAACGCGTAATGCAGACACAGTTTTAACAATTAAAGCTTTGGTAATAGCAAGACCTAAACAGAAGGCAATAATAACAACTCCTGCAACAATTAACCATTGTTCTAGAGATTGTGCCCATTGTCCTAGTCCCCAGCCTGATAAAGTAGTTTGCCACCAGTCCCAAGATTGGCGTTCCTCGCGGATACGGACAGCCAAAGATGATAACTGTTGGGTGATGGCAGAGATGTTGTTCCATACGGGACGTAAGCAAAGACAACGTTGTCCTTTGAAGCAAGAATCAAGATTCTCTAAGGCTTCACAAAAGTCCTGATGTAGCAGGGTTTGTAGCATAAGGTGATTTTGTTCAGCATACTCAGCCAACACAGTGAAAGAATTATCAACCTGTTGGAATCCAAGAGCTGTAAGATTAGTAAGCATTTCTAAGTTTGTTGGAAGACTGTGAAGCTGATTGAGAGTGAAAGCATAGCCAAGGGGATTGAACTGTACATAGCCCCAAAAAAGGGTTTCAGTGGCAGATTTTAGATGGGTCCACCATGTAAATTCATGCTTTTGTGGACCGAACACGGAGGGAAGTCTGTGAAAAATGCCTCCTCCTTTAATAAAAACTTGTCCAAGGGCGCAGATGCCCTTGGGGAAGTGAAGATGACTATGGGCAATGCCATAACCACACAGCCAATAAATTCCAAAAGGAGAATACAGGCCAGAAGCATTGTTCCATTTAAGGAGCATGTTCCTTTTGTTTACATGCAGGGTTGCGTACAACTGTGATCCAGTTACAATACACCCAATCAACGGCCCTAAGACCAACTGTTTGCCCTTTAGTAGCGAATACGAGGTGGAAAGAGGACAACCATGAGGTGGCATAAAAACAGTAACAGGGACATTAGATTGATTAAGAATGGCTAAGGTGGACTCAAATGCCTGGCAATACTAATTGGGGGAATTTGACCACTGTCAATCGTGTTGATCACCACAATTATATTGTTTACCACACCATTGACAGGGGGTGGGGTCATATAGAAATGAGACCAGTTGGGATATTGCCCCCAGCAACGGAGAGATCAGGACCCAGAACCACAAAACAAGGGCTGGCCAGAGGTCTGGGTTTAAACACAGAGACAGAGGTGCTAGGGGTTTCAAATTGATCCAATTGGGTAGAGTTACAGGTAAACAAGTGTCTCCAAGGCCAATCGGGTTTATCACACCGCGAGGCGGGTTCCTTGCTAGACACATTTTCATGGGAATAAACTTAAGAGAAAAGGGGGTCTCCTCAGGGGTGGAAAGGGGGCTAGAACATACTACACAATAGTGATTTGGGGGAATGGAAGAAACATCACCTGAATTAGCAGCCAGAAGTTCCTGACAGAATCCAGTTCATCAGAGGGTTTGGATGTGGATGATGTGGTTGCAAATAAACCTGAAATGATAAAAAAGAGGATAGGATGAGCCAGTGCACACAACATGATATGTATTGGGGAAGTGGCGAGGTTTAGATACAACAGCTGGAAGGGGTTGTGGATGCTCGGGCGCCACTGGGACAGATAACCACACTGGTTCCTGGGGGGAGAAAACTGGCTTCCAGGGTGGAGGTGGCTCCGGGTCGATATGTGGCCATTGACTATAGGCTGCATTTAAAGTAATGAGGGCCTGTGGCAGGGCCAGCTGCCAGCCTTTGTAGTCTGGTTTCCCAATAATAGCACGGAGCTGTGTCTTAAGAACCCAAATGAGATGCTCCATAACACCATTGCTATGGGGTTGATAGGGGAAGTGAACATGGAGCTGGGCGCCCCATTTGGTAACTAAGGCCTCAAAACTGTGACCGGTAAAGGGGGCCCTCCATCAGTTTGGATTTCAGAGGGAACACCCCAAGCTGCAAAAACTTGAAGCAATGCCTTGATAATAGCTGGAGCTGTAGACCGTTTTAACGGTGAGCAATGGACTTGACGGGAGCTTAGATCCACAAGTACCAGCCCCTTTGGGAACAGTTTAGCCCCAGCTAGAGGGCCAATTAAATCTAATTGCCAATGATATCCAGGTCTGAAAAGTTGGGATTGTAAAGCTCCATGGGTTATAACAGGTCGGGACGTATGATGGGTCGCTTGGCACTGGTGGCAAGCACGTATAACTTCATTGCAGTGCTGATGGGTCAAATCCGATTTACGGCGCCCGTGTACCGTGAGAATTTGATAGAGGGCTCATCCAGGCAAATGCCCCCATTCTTCATGCAGCCATGTCAAAAAAGGATTCCAAGGGTTAGGAAGAGTAACATAAGACACCTCGGGGCTACTAGGGGTCTAGGCCTTAAAGGTCCGAAGATGTTGGTCGAGGGTAGTATGGAGTGGGTTACTGTCTTGTCGGTGGGAGGGACAGTGGGTAACAAAACAGGGTAATTTAGTCTTATGCAGGAGGGTGAAAACTTGCTCCCACAAGTCCTCGTGAGCTTGTAGCTGCCCCTCACGAGTGAGGATGGATACCCCGTAGGCAGAATCAATACCAAGGACAACCCGAGTGTTAGAATGAAGCCATGCTGCTAAATTATTTACAGCCTGATCAGCCTCTTCAGTCCAGAGCAGTCTCTTGCTTTTCGCAAACTGCTGGACGATGGAAAGGGCATTAAGCAAGTTGGCCGGGAGGAAGGCCCGGTGGTAGTTAACAATTCCAAGTACTCTTTGAATGTGTTTTTGGGGGCAGGGGGGTGAATCCCCACCTTGAACTGAGGCTGTAGCAAATGGTATGAGGAATGCTGGAGGACTCCCTCCTCAGCGTTAAACCCCAAAAACTGAAACGAGGTTGATGGTGATAAACCACTCTTTGCCTTGTTAAATTCCCACCCATCACTGTCTAGGGTCTGGAAGACCTGACTGGTGAGGGTTTGGACAGAGCCAGGATTGGGGCCACAGATGAGAATATCATCTATGTAATGGATGATCTCAGCCCCCGACTGGGGCGAGACAGCTTGAACAGTTCGGCTTAGGGCCTCGGTAGCACAGGCGGGTGAATTTCGGTACCCCTGGGGACAGACTCGCCACTGATATTGGGAGCCCTCGTACGCAAAATTGAGGAGCCCTGCGGGTCATGGAGGGGTATTTGGTAAAACATGTCTTTAAGGTCAAGGGTACATGCCCACTTGGCCTGTCGGTTAAGTAAGACGCTTTCAATTGTAGGTAGATCCCACTGGCTTGCGAATGCAATAGCCTCCATATGCTGATTAGCCGAATGGTAATCAATAACCATACGATACTCATTGGGTTTATGAGGCTTCGGAATGCCCCATGCGCTGGACAAATATCGACTAGTAGTGACACAGTGGATACGTTGGGCGCTTTCAGGTTGAACTAGGAGTTGACTAATGGAGGCCTTTCCCTGGGGAGGAATGGGGATAGGCTGATATTTCCACGGGGTCGGGTTGCTTGCGCGGGGCTCGTGGGGATTGGTGATTAAAGTGGTCGGTAGGGCTTGAATGATGACTGGGGCTAGTTTAAAAGCTTTCAGCTTGCTCACCCCAAGAAGAGCCTGGTCTCCCAAAAGAGCACTAAACTGGACAGGGGTACCCCGAAGGGTGGCTTTAACTTTAACCTCGGGTCGGGACTCGATACTGTTGAGCACTTGAACATAGACAACACGACCGGTACGTTTATGGGGTATAGATGGGAGAGTAATAGATACTTGGGCGCCTAAGTCTAATAAAAACTGGACCTCCTGATTATCAAGGGTAACTAGGGGAAAATACGGCCTGGGGTCATTGGACCGGGTGTTGGCCGCCATTACGCACTTGGTCTTGTGTTGTTTCCCTGATATGGTCCCTCTGAATGGTCCTCCCATCCCAAGGTTATAGCCAGCTCTTTCTGTTGTACAGGGCTTAATTTATGAGCGGCATCCTTGCTAAGCCGCCCTTTATTGAGCAAAAACCCGAAGATTTTTCATTCTATATAAGAACGCTCAGGATACTTGGGCTTAATCCCGGCGGTTACTGTGCCTGTGGCCACTACAGGTGGTCGGGGGGTAGGCCACTTTAGGCGATCCATAGCTTGGAACAGAGAGGTGACTGGCCATCCCTGGAACCCCTGCATCCATAGCAGCGTGCTTATATCCCCTAAGGGGCTACTGTCAAAAGCCATGTCTACCCTTTGTTCGTGTATGGGGATGGCAGCTGGGTTGGTAACATAACAGTAGGCCTGGAACGGGTGAAGTTGCTGCTGTGCTAATGTTAGATTTAAGGGGGTTTGTGCAGGGTCCCACCAGATAAGGGACGCCTCTGCAATGGTAAAAATTAAATCACGAGGGGTGGAAATTCCGCCAGAAGGGAGTTAGAATGCCTCGGGGCTATTCTGTATCTGTAAATAAGTGGCTACTGGTACAGAGATTGGCCATACAGGAGCCATTAAAAGCAGTCCGCAGCCAGTTCCCCATGACCAGGTAGCGCTCCGGGCTATAAGGGTCACTTCCTCCTGATCAACTAATTCCTGGTTCTATTCTAGAATGAGTCATCCTAACGAGGTGAATACCGGCTCGTTTGGTTCTGGCCCTGTATCATTAAGAAGGTCCTTCATTTCTGCCTTACTATGGGTGCACCGCTCGTAAGTAATATTTTGCTCCCCAGTTGGGTCCACTTTAGTGCGTGTTAACTGCACTGGCACAGCCTTAACGGGACTGGGAGCTATCACTTCGGGGGTCGGCGGTGGTAAAGCTGGGTACAAACTGGGAGCTGACTTCTCTGGGTTTACTTCGGGGGTTGGGGGTGGTAGAGCCGGGTATAAACCGGGAGCTGATGGGTATGATGGAGGAGAGGATTCGGGGATTTTAAGATCTGGCAGGGAGGGAGGAAGTGGGGTTTTAGACGATGACTGGGTCGCACCGGGAGCCTTGGGGGTATCGATCATCTCTCAAGTGGTGGAAGTTAGAGCCCCCATGACAATAGTCAATTTATCTAGGGCCAGACCTAGAATTTTGTGATAGGTGCTGGCAACAGCTTCTGATTTATACTGGTCGGGACGAAGCTTTTTAGATACCTTCCCATCCTCTAGCTCCTGAATGAGCTGAATTACTAGCTCATGCACGGGGCCCCCGCTCGGAAGTCTCGGGGGGTTAATGGTGGGCGGACATGTGCCCCTGGCCGCTTTTAAAATTTTTCGAGCATCTTTCCACAAATGCGCCGGATCGGTCCCAGCACCGGCTTCCCCTGACTTGATACAAGTCGGTCAATAACTGGCCTCCGTGGGGGTTAGCCAAAGGCCCATGTGGCATGTTGTTCAATGAAGTTCAATAAAGACAAATGCAAAGTGTTCCACTTAGGAAGGAACAATCAGTTTCACACATACAGAATGGGAAGAGACTGTCTAGGAAGGAGTATGGCAGAAAGAGATCTAGGGGTCATAGTGGACCACAAGCTAAATATGAGTCAACAGTGTGATACTATTGCAAAAAAAGCAAACGTGATTCTAGGACGCATTAACAGGTGTGTTGTAAACAAGACCCGAGAAGTCATTCTTTCACTCTACTCTGCGCTGGTTAGGCCTCAACTGGAGTATTGTATCCAGTTTTGCGCACCGCATTTCAAGAAAGATGTGGAGAAATTGGAGAGGGTCCAGAGAAGAGCAACAAGAATGATTAAAGGTCTTGAGAACATGACCTATGAAGGAAGGCTGAAAGAATTGGGTTTGTTTAGTTTGGAAAAGAGAAGACTGAGAGGGGACATGATAGCAGTTTTCAGGTATCTAAAAGGGTGTCATCAGGAGGAGGGAGAAAACTTGTTCACCTTAGCCTCTAATGATAGAATGAGAAGCAATGGGCTTAAACTGCAGCAAGGGAGATTTAGGTTGGACATTAGGAAAAAGTTCCTAACTGTCAGGGTAGTTAAACACTGGAATAAATTGCCTACGGAGGTTGTGGAATCTCCATCTCTGGAGATATTTAAGAGTAGGTTAGATAAATGTCTGTCAGGGATGGTCTAGACAGTATTTGGTCGTGCCATGAGGGCAGGGGACTGGACTCGATGACCTCTCGAGGTTCCTTCCAGTCCTAGAGTCTATGAACTATGTTAAAAGACAACCCATGGACTGATGGATAGGCTAGCGGTATAGGTCTGGCTCGAGTAGCCGATTCCAATAATGCAATTCCAACTAATTGCCTCAGAGTGCCCCCGATCGAGTAATACATGATATTGAAGATGATTAAATTCATCATCGGGGGTTTTGTCAGTAACCTTCGTTCGCCAGGGACAGTTAAAGTGCACAAGTGGCAGGGAACAATTTTCCCCACTCAATCCTGTTCGTGAAGCCATGTCCAAGACCAATGCAGGTTCGAGTAAGTATTTGATTGAGAGAGGAAAATCAAAACATGACAGATTGAAATTTCAAACCACGTGACTGTTTATTAACAGGGATAAGCTGCAACTTGGGCCAGGGAAGAGTAATTTATCAACTAGAAATACTATCAGAATAAAACCATACACAACTTGAAACAGTCTTTATACATCAAAACAACAAGAAACCAAACGATCTATGATCAACTACTCACTAAAAACCAGAGCAGATACACAAAACTAAGTAAACTGTACATGCATTAACCGAATATTGTAAAATACACTAACCAACCACAGTAGCAATTAATACAACAATTTGGCTCTCATATACTGTATACACAACTTTGCACTAAGTAAGAGAAGAAAAAAAAATGAAGAGGCTAAGCAAACAGAGTATTTAGAGAAATTAAAATGTACATACCACACTCCAAGCACAGCTCACCAGCAGTACAGACACGGAGAGCATGACGAATTGATGGGAAATAATCCACAAAACAAAACAAAACGACGGGACACAAGCAAAATCTGGAGGATTCCCTGGCTGAAAGGGTGATCAGTCCTTTCAGCTAACACGCGGATACTCTTGCCATTTTTGGTGCAAGACATAGTTTTATTTGAAGACTCTTACTGATGTCAGCATCTAATTGGTCCCTAGCTCCTTCGCCTTCCAGGTTCCAAGCTGGTGCCCTCTACGTAAACAGGATCTGCACCCGGCACACTACTTTTTTGCATACGACACCCTACTCTTTTGCACATGGCACTAACTTGACCTACAATTGATCAGACAGAAGGTTCGAGAATAGGCACACGGCACTATAATGTTGCACACCGCACCATAGGGTAGCACACAGCACTACGGTGTTGCACACGGCACCGATGTGACCCCTTGACAGACAATTGGCCCTACAGACGCCATGTTTGAGCATAGGTTTAGAGTTGCGACAAATATAATCCACATAAATTCAACGTGATGCAGTGTTAAAGTTAATTAAACTCCATGGCCTAGGTGAAGTTTGGAGTTAAGCATAACCCTTTTCTTTTCACTGTGCTTTTTTGCTTTTTATTAAAATGGTTTCATCTTTATATGAATTTAAGCTGTTTGTCAAATACAATGCAAACGGGTGTTTTCTTCAAACCTGTTTTTTTCTGTAGACTTCATTGAGATTTAAAAATCAAGTCAAATTTGAAGACTTATGAACTATACTATAACTTGGCCTATGTAAAATTTGCATAAGAAAAACCTGCTTGTGGTGTTTGACAAACTTGTAGTGACATAGAAAATTCATATTTTCAGTTATGAACACAAGGGGGAGTAGACGAATGTAGAACTGTCATCCTTAAGTAAACATTACCTGACTTTTTGAGAGCTTGGTTTTCCAACCTTAATGCTGTTCTAACGTTAGGTGTTGGTATTGTTTGTCTGGATTGTCCTTGTGAAGAAGTGTGAAGCTTTTTGAAGGTACCCAGGGCTATCAGGCCTCTCACAATCACCTGCCCTTAGTGTGAGGAAGCCTGGTCTCTGCCTGCCATAAGCAACATAGGTACTCCCCTCACAGGCCCTGATGTCTTTCTACAGGTTAGCGATAGGCAAACACCAACTCTCAAGCTTTCAAAGTCTCCCTGGAGTATCCAGTCACAATTCATAGGACATTCAGTGTTCACAGATCCACTCTTTTAAAGAAACAGTACTCGCCAGTTTACCAGTTCCACTTCATTTCATCACCCTTAGATGTGTTTATAGTTAAATCAGATACCTGTTTGTTTAACAAAACAGATTCAAGTGACAGCAAGTAGAATTATTGGAAACAAATAGTTACCTATAAAGTAAAATAATCATAACACACATTCTAGAGCCTTAGAGTCAGTTAATTAAATCATCATGTCTTTTAGAGTAACTCTCTCCCCTTCCCCTCCCTTGGCCCTAAAGCCTTGCAGTGCTTTATAGCCAGTTTTGGCTGTGACCCTCCTTTCATGACAGACTTGCTTCCTAGGTGAAGGATTCAGTATTTCCTTATACTCCAAGATATAACAGTGCCATCCTTTGTCTTTAGTCAATGGGATACCTCCTCCTATCTGTTACATCTGGTAGATTTTTCTCTCCTGTAGAAATCCTTATTTCACAATCTCCTCCTATTCAGTCCATGGCTCAGCATGCAAATGGACATCCACTGTGAGGCACACAATACACAAATGGCCAGACAGAGATAAGTGTCAGTTACCTTCTGGTGACCTGCCTTAAGTTCAAGACCTTAGGAACATATTTTTTTCTGTATAGATACATAACTCCTTAAATATTATTCTCACATACATTTCACAATGAGTATCAACCAGAGGGCTACTGGTTTTCAGTACAGACCTTATATGCCATCCTTAAGTGTACTATTATACATATGTCTGACCCAGGTCATCTCTGCAAACCCCTATGAACCCCCTGAGCCCTCTGCCTGTTGGCACTAAGGGTCCCTTGGTCACAGGAAAGAAAGTTTAAAAAGAGAGAACAAAAAGTGCTAGTGAAGCACATGAACTTTTGCTCATTGCCTCCATAACCCAGCCACCTTTGAGGGTTTTTTGACTATTTGGCTCAGGCCTTGACTAAGGCCTCCCAAATCCAGCTGCCCAGTCAAAGTTGAAATCACTTCAGCCTCAAAGGTTTTATATTTATCAAAAGCTGAAGTTGCTTCATTACACTGTCAACCAGTCTAGCTTTAGGTAAGTTGATAGTTAAAAACACCAAGACATTCATGACTTTAAAACTACCGAGTCCATTTTCTTCCTATTTGGCTGGCTGCTTAGATCTCAATGAGACACATCCACACACTTCATGCTCTGCTCATTGAAAGATTCTGTTTTGGTCCTTTGGCACACCTCAGCTAAGATCAATCATGGAAAAATTTGTTTAAAAAAAGCCACTACTGAAACGCAATCACAATGCAAGTAGTTCTAAAACAGCCACATTGCAGGGGCCTTACACCTACTAACTTCTGACACATAATGCTACTGAAAAGCTAGCCCTTGGTGGTTGGCCTGGGCTGGCAGACAACTTAACTTTCAGTCTTGGGGTTTTGTGCCTAGAAAAGGATTATCTCATAAACAAAGGATACCCTCAAGTTTTGTTCTTTAATCAACTTAAAATCATAAATACAAGAACAAAAATTCAGTCACATGATAAGCCTGATCTTGCCACAAAATAAGGATAGGTTCCCCAAAAGACAATAGTCTATAAGCCCCTCACCAGACCTGAACCAATGATACAAAGAATTCTTAAACCTTTTACTTCATTCAAAATTTAATTATATTCAGACAAAAGGGGAGGCTGATATTCTTAATGTTCAATAGCTAGAGAACAAAGAGACTAGAAACTTCGTTCAATTAGAAAAGCAGGATTTTTTTTGAAGTGCCTACACTTTATCTTTCTCTGTCATGTTTTTATAGCTCAGTCTGATTTCCTAAGTCTATTTTTGTATTGCAATACTTCAATAGGGGGAAAAATTATCAGACATATAAATATTGATTAGAAAGGAGTTAAATACTAAGGTGATGGGCACAGTATGAAATCCTAAATAAACAGAGGAAAAATGTGATTATCTGGACTGACTGGATGGGACAGCATGGGAACTATAAGAGCCTTATCCTTTCCCAGCATCAGGTCATCTGGTCATGCCTCAGTTTCCACACAGTGCATCAGTTTCCTTCTGGATATGTTTGTTTGGATAATACAGTCCTCCTGCCAAACAGGAATCCTCCACTCCAAGGCCTGGTCTACTTTAGGCCAACATAGCTATGGTGCTCAGAGCTCTGAAAATTCCACAACCCTGAGTGCCATAGATAGGCCAACCTAATCCTCAATGTAGACACAACTAGGTCAATGAAAGAATGCTTCCATCAGCCTAGCTACTGTTTCTCTCAGGGAGATCCTGTTTCTATAGTGATAGCCTACAGTGAGGGAAGGGGGTTTTCTGTCTATGATGAAGTAACACTTTACCAAAACCTTGCTGGCATTAATGTGGTTTTGCCAATTCTTCTTTTTTACATAGAATTACTGAGATACTTAAAATGATGATATTGCTGACAGAACAAAGGAGAAACATGTTGTGCTTGAAGTTTTGAGGTGGTAATACACAAGCCTGTAATGACTAGAAGCCTTTTTTTACTGGAAGAACTCAGGGACAGGATGACATGAAAGAAAATGACACATAAATTCTCTAAAGAGCAACAAAAATTTTGTAAACTGAAGCTTACATATGCATAATGTATAGCTTACCTAAAACCCAAAGGTTTGATGTGCTAAAAGCTGACTGGAGAAAAGTTAAGTAACACAGAATATGGAAATGTATAGAAATCCAAGTGCATGAGGTCCAAATAAGGAAAAACTGGACCAGAAACTGAAGGAATGGGACTGAAGGATCAATCAGAAGAAGTGACAACCATCATGAAGTATAGGAGAACTTCCCAGTGCTCCAGCATGTGGTAACTTTGGCCCTCTACCTATTCCTTCTTTGTGTGTTAATGTCTGACATAAATACGGTCAAATACTGTGAGTGACAATAATTGTTTGAAATTGTATAAATAATGGCAAAAATTGTTTAAGCCTACCTTGGGGGGATGTGTGATTGTTTCCTACTTTACAACCCAATCCTGCCCTCAACTGACTTTAAGCTTACTCCATTTCTCTTATTCCACACCAAATAGACTTTTTTTCCATAGCTCTAAACCTTACCCTTCATACCTAAGTTCATGACCTTGTTGATGTAGGATTGAAATCAATAGCTTTTCTGCACTAACAAGTAATTTATTAGCTTGGTGAAACCTTGTTATGGGTTGAGTGAAAACCTCATTGCGAGTGATGAGTGTGAATAGATCTGTCAGTTAATATAATTGTAAGATATATTAAGTCCCCACCTAAGACAAAAGGGTTGTGTGAAGTCACCTGCTAGTGTTTGGGCAGCAGGGCTTTTGACTGGGTATTGATTGAGTTAGAAAAGGGTGTGTCTGTGAAGGGGAGAGAGAGTGCAAAACAGAACTAGAGAGGGACAAACAGCTGGAAGAAATCCAAGTGGAAATCTGGAGTAGCCCTGGAAGAAGCTAGAGACCACTTTTGTGTCTGGTGTTGGCTAAAGAGGCTTGGAAAGTGTAAGCCAAGACACTATTCCATTTTTGGTGGTTCTTGTATTCAGAGAAGCAGAAATTTGCTAATTCCTTGTAAATAAACAAGATTGCATAAAAAAGACTCATCAACGTCCTCTAGACCCCAAACTTTAATTATCTGCTTGGGTCAAAAAGGCTAACAATACCTTTATCTCCTCCCTCTTCGGATCTCAAACAATTTGATGCTTCTTGTGGTTCCTCCTTCCTCAACTCTCTTAATAAAAAGCCTCCACTCAGATCATGCCTTGCCTTAATCTTGTCAGAGTAAGCAAAAAACCTTGATTCATAATCTCCTGACCTCCCAGCATCCCTTGCTGTCAGTCTGTATTTTGAGCTAAAATCAGAAACTGGCTATGCTGGCCCTGTAAGCATCTATTAAGAGTATTCCCTGCTACAGATACTCAAATTTACTCCGAGAGCAGGAAACATATATGTGGGCCACTGCTAAATTTAAAAGAGGGTCTATAGTCTCAGGAGTGTCCCTATCTGTTAACCAGCTTGTTCATGCATTAATCAACCACTGAACAGGACTTCTCAGGTAGAAGCACAATATCACATTTTCTACAGAGTTTAATGAATAACCAATGCAGAGGTGAAAAATGGAGATAATGCTGTTGAGACTCTAGCACATTATCCAAAAACCACACTCTGCAGAAATTTGCTTGGAACCCAGTGATCGTTAAGGGAAACCCCCAGAACAGAATAAGAAATACTGAAGCCAAAATAAGGAACAACTGTGAATCTTTGCATCCTGCAAGAAGAAGTTTGCTGTTTTGCAGCTTTCCACTACCCAGTGAGAGCAGACAAAAGCAGTTTTTATCAGTTTGCTGCAATACGGCAAACAGACCTCCAGATGTCTGTAAAGAGAGCTCCAATGGGAATGAGTTTGAATCTTACTTTTAAAATTGCAAATATTTGAAAAACTAAGTTGTCTTAGAAGCACAATCAGTAAATGACAAGGACAAAAGAAGAGTTTTGTTACCAGCATAGAATATAGAATGGAGCAAGTAATTAAAGAAACCATCTGCAAACACTTGGAAGGTGGTAAGGTGATAGGGAATAGCCAGCATGGATTTGTAAAGAACAAATCATTTCAAACCAATCTGATAGCTTTCTTTGATAGGATAACGAGTCTTGCAGATAAGGAAGAAGTGGTGGATGTGGTATACCTAGACTTTAGTAAGGCATTTGATACGGTCTCGCATGATATCCTTATCAATAAACTAGGCAAATACAATTTAGATGGGGCTACTATAAGGTGGATGCATAATTGTCTGGATAACTTTACTCAGAGAGTAGTTATTAATGGTTCCCAATCCTGCTGGAAAGGTATAACAAGTGGGGTTCCGCACAGGTCTGTTATGGGACCGGCTCTGTTCAATATCTTCATCAATGACTTAGATGTTGGCATAGAAAGTATGCTTATTAAGTTTGCAGATGATACCAAACTGGGAGGGATTGCAACTGCTTTGGAGGACAGGGTCAAAATTCAAAATGATCTGGATGAATTGGAGAAATGGTCTGAGGTAAACGGGATGAAGTTCAATAAAGACAAATGCAAAGTGCTCCACTTAGGAAGGAACAATCAGTTTCACACATACAGAATGGGAAGAGACTGTCTAGGAAGGAGTATGGCAGAAAGAGATCTAGGGGTCATAGTGGACCACAAGCTAAATATGAGTCAACAGTGTGATACTATTGCAAAAAAAGCAAACGTGATTCTGGGACGCATTAACAGGTGTGTTGTAAACAAGACCCGAGAAGTCATTCTTTCACTCTACTCTGAGCTGGTTAGGCCTCAACTGGAGTATTGTGTCCAGTTCTGGGCACCGCATTTCAAGAAAGATGTGGAGAAATTGGAGAGGGTCCAGAGAAGAGCAACAAGAACGATTAAAGGTCTTGAGAACATGACCTATGAAGGAAGGCTGAAAGAATTGGGTTTGTTTAGTTTGGAAAAGAGAAGACTGAGAGGGGACATGACAGCAGTTTTCAGGTATCTAAAAGGGTGTCATCAGGAGGAGGGAGAAAACTTGTTCACCTTTGCCTCTAATGATAGAGTGAGAAGCAATGGGCTTAAACTGCAGCAAGGGAGATTTAGGTTGGACATTAGGAAAAAGTTCCTAACTGTCAGGGTAGTTAAACTCTGCAATAAATTGTCTAGGGAGGTTGTGGAATCTCCATCTCTGGAGATATTTAAGAGTAGGTTAGATAAATGTCTATCAGGGATGGTCTAGACAGTATTTGGTCATGCCATGAGGGCAGGGGACTGGACTCGATGACCTCTCGAGGTCCCTTCCAGTCCTAGAGTCTACGAATCTATGAATCTATGAATATAGTAAAACCAAATACAATCAAAAGTAATATCTCTCTCTCTCTGGTATGTTTTAGATGTGATATTGAGAAGGGCACTCTACTGCAACTGTAATGTATTGTCTTGTTAATGTGTACCATGGCCTTCTACTGGATATAATCAGAATTGCTTGACTGTTGTAAGATCCATAACGTTATCAGGAAATAGTGTTGTTCCTTTTGCTCAATTAGTAGGATGCAGATCTTTTGGGAGAGATGGGTATCAGGCCTAGACCCCTAGATATGTTTGAGGTGATATCCTATGTCCTAGGAAAAATACTGAAATCAAGTATAGTAAGTGTATTTTCTATATTAAAAATAAAGTGGAAAGGTTTATCAGTCAGATTAGGAGATGAACAGTCAAATACTTGGGTCCTAATCTCCATCGCTTAGGGAAAATCCAATTCTGTGTGAATGAAATCCTGGTCAGGGTCAGGATTTCACCCTATATCTCATGTTCCCATATCTCAATGTGGGGATATCAATTATTTACCTACTTTACCAGAGAATTAGTTAAGTTTGTACAATAGTTTGAAGACACAAAGATCTACTAAAATACTTTCAATTATTACTATATTATCACACAGAATTTAAGGGTTACTGCAGTAGCAGATCTTGCCATCCAAAGTGTGGCTATCTTTATTGTAAATGTTATGTTTTAGAAAACTTTTAAACTATTATTCTTCAAGTTAATAGAATTCTAGTACATCAATAAAAATTCAGAATTATAGTACATCTTTGTTGACAAGGTGAACTAGATGAGTGAAACAAGTCTCTTCCATCATCTTCTTTGTCATCATAACTTTTGTCAGTAACTTTTGTCTTTTTACTCACTGAACCTTGCTCACTGAACTGTCTGCCATAAGACACCTCTTCCAATCAGGTTACCAAGAACTATTTAGCTATCAGAATGAAGCTGGTAAACTGAACAAAAAATGGTGAGATGGGATAATTCCATTTATAATATGTACAGACTTTTTGTTTTCAACCTACAGTCTCTGGATACCTTTGCTACTCCTTAAAGGACCTGATCTGAAGCCCACTGAATTCAATGGTAAGTTCACCATTGACTTGATGGGCTTCGGTTCAGGCCCTGGAACAGCTTCACACTCATTTGTAGGGCTGTTCTAAAACTTTCTGTTGAAAATGTTTTTTGGTATTTATTCTGCTTTCTATGGAAAACTTTAACTGGCAGTCAAAGACTGAACACCTGAAAATCAAATATTTTCAGCTACAAACTGAAATTATGGGCAAAATCCATAAAATATCAATTTGGAAATGCCACTGTAATGCTTCATGGGAATTGTGGTTTGGGTTATGCCCTCATTCTGCTCTACAGGCTAGGTTTTCTAAACATACTACATCTTCTGTGATGCACCAGGAATGTCCATAATACACCAGTGACTCAGCAAGAAGAAAGACTGTGTTGCATCATGGGAGATGTAGTCAAGCCAGGGAGACTGGCCCACAAAGGAGAATGAGGGGCATGAGGCACCCAAAACTCAACTCCCATGAGTCTTTGCAATGGTATTTAAAAATCAAAATTTTTGGTTTGACAGATTTTGGCCATATCTCTTCAGTTTTCAATGTTTCATCAAAAGTTAGAAATTTCTGTGGAAAACTTTTGATTAAAATAAGTCATTTTTGTCAAAAGTTTCCTCCAAAATATAACTCTTATTTTCCAGTCAGCTCACCTCAATAGCTGTTATGACAATCAAGAGAATCTCAGTACCATGTTAATTGCTAACAGCCTCCCTTCAGGAGGTATGCTGAAGGTCAAAAAGATACTTTCTGAAGCATCGGTTCACTAGGCACAAAGTTTAGTCTTGTATGCCTTTGGTCCTTGTCCTGTACCTATATGGAAAGTCTGAAAATTCATAATATAGCTTGCAGGGATCTTGGATCGGAAATGTTGTAGCTGAAATGCATGGCAGAAAAAATTGTGGAATGGCATGGATTGCAGTTTCCTGTTGCCTACAGCAAGGCAGAACATCTACCTATTTAAGTAGAATCTTTAGAAGGACACTGAAACATTACAATAATGAGTGTAATATAAATATCTAGATAGAGATTAGAGAATTAAAATAGATTTAATAGATGAGTAGATGGTCCTTTCTAACCCTGAGATGACCGGGAGACTACAACAGTGCTTGTTAGTGTACGGTCTGTCTTCTGAATGTGGCTAACAAGTAAAATTAGTCACTTCTGCTATGATGTAATATATCCAGGTGAAGGTGTAATGAACTAGTAATGTTCTTAATGTTTCCTCTGAATACTGTGTTGGTGCCTCAGTGTCCCCTATGCAGTTCTTAAGTATCTAGGTGGTGGGATAAGGGCATGTGATTGCTGAAGAGCAAAGGGCTAGTGCACCTAAATGCCTGGCACTCTGTCTCCTAGCAGCTGATGGCCTGGGCCCCTTCCCTGCAAAGGTGCCAACTGAAGGTGTTGGAGACAAAGAGATCAGGTGACCTGCTGGCCCGGGAAAGGAGCCAAGCAGAGAGGAGGGGCTGGAAGGGGTAGTTAGTCTGGAGCTGGCTGAGGGCAGACGTGGGGGTCTGGCTCACTGACCCCCAGAATGGACCCGGCCGGGGGGTCCAGTTCGTGGTACCTACAAGCTCTGTTTTAGACCCTGTTCTTGTCATCGAATAAACCTCTGTGTTACTGGCTGGCTGAGAGTCACGTCTGACTGCAAAGTGGGGGTGCAGGACCCGATGGCTTCCCCAGGACCCCACTGAGGCGGGCTCGCTGTGGGAAGAGCACGGAGGGGCAGAGGATGCTGAATGCTCCAAGGAGAGACCCAGGAGGTAAAGACGTGTGAGCTTCTTGCCCTGAACAAGTCTGCTCCAAGGGAGAGGAGGCTCCCCAAAGTCCTGACTGGCTTGGTGGGGAGCAGTTAGAGAGCATCGCCCGGTGACTCCGTGACAGAAGGCAACCACCTTTCCAAATTTTCAGACAACTACTGATCATTAGAAATTTGACAAAAAATGAAAGTAAACTAATGCAAAAACAAGACAGAGAAGCTGTAGGAAAGCCACTTTTTGAAGGACAGTTAAAATATATAGAGAAAAGACAGTATGAAAGAAAAGACCTGAAGAATTAAAACCAGTCAAAAATTAAAAATAGGAGTGAAACCCTGAAGTATCATGAAACATGTCTAGGAAAAGACAGAATTATAAAAATGTCAAAATAGGTTCAAGACACTCAGGATCACCTGGAAAATGTAAATATGCACAAATAGATGTATAGGAAATTGTATCTCATTTAAGAGGAAGGAGAAATAAGATTTATATCCCTTTCCAGACACCCACAAAACCACTACTTAGTGACTAGTGAATTTGGTATTGTAATTTATATTACTGGAATAGTTGTTAAACATGGATAAAAGGATAAGAAAGGAAGAAATTGGTTATGGCAATAACCCAGGTATCTATGGCTGTAATTGAATCCCTCTGCTAATAAAGTTGTGTTCCATGCCAAATCATGTCCAATACTTTGTCCAGTACATTCTTGACCACCTTTTGTGGAGTGTCTTTCAACTCTTTTCCTTTGGAAGACTGTTCTACAGTTTAAAAGAGGAATACTTTTTTGTGATCTTCAGCCTAAATTTTTCAACTCTGAAATTCATTTTGTTACTCTTAGTTGTACTCTTATGGAAATACTAAATGCTTTCTCCCTCTTAACTGATAATACTCTTCAAATAGTTGTAAATAGTTATAATGTTATACTGGAGCATGGGTAAAACCTCATTGAAGCTGATGGATGTAATAGCTGCCCTCCATTCAAGATAAATATAAGAAGCAGTTAAGCTACTTTTTGCTATAAGATCTGTAAAACAATGGGAGCCATTACCCAAACACAAGCCACATGCAGGGCCAGGCACCAGTGGATCTATGTTGGTGGAGGGCAGAATGCAAATGCAGGGGGCTGGTTATTGTTTAGTGAAGGAGTGTATATGTCTGTAAGCCGAAGCACCCAGAGAACAGGCAGACAGAATAATCCAGAAAGTCACAAAGACAGCAAGAGGAGCACTTGGGAGTGTGACAGGAGAGAGCCTTGCACAGAGTGCTGTCTGGAAAGAGGTTTGGAACTGTGAGCAAAGAAACTCCTCTTGTTTGATTCCTTCTGTGTTCAGGAAAACAGGACTTGATCAATGTTCTTTGTAAATAAATAGGATTGCATGAAGGAAATACCTGACTCCATCATCAATTTCTCTTACTAATAAACAACCCACAAGTTCTTCGATACTGACTTACTACTCAGGTCCAAAGGTACACATATTACTGGGTCATCACTTAGTCAAGTTATACAGATATAGTTCTTTCCATATTGTTGCATAATTTTAATTTCTCCAGCCTCTTAATCATCACTGTTGTCTAATTCTGTCCAGTTTACTATTTGTTAACCTCAAGGCACATCTGCAGCACAGTATTCTATCTGTGGTCACACTTCATGTACCGCATGCATGTAATAACAAGAGGATTCCAGACTTGTGCAACTAAACTTGCTCTTCAGTAAGACCTTTTTGCAGACATGATGCAACTGCAGCTAGCATTCTAGCCAAGTGCACTCAGACTGGCTTCCTGGTGTCTTCTCCAACTTTCTTCCTGAAATATGTGCTCCTCCCTCCACATTCCATGCAGGATGCTACCATACCAATGCTGTTCACAGAGGGACTATCAGCTCCCTGGTCTGTGATATAGTGACTCTGCATATGCAGTACAAAATCACCTTGGCCTTTCTCACCACAACATGGCACTAATGAACTCATTTGCACAATCAGCCTTACATTTTTTCAGCATTTCTTTCCAGCTACAGTTGATGCACTTAAAAATAAACTTACTGTGATGTAGTATTTGCACTTTACCACAATTTCCTGTTCAGAAGTTTACTGCATTGAGATGCAGTATCAGACCTTACAATGGTAAATCACAAGGAAGAATATTGACTTTTTAAGCATAAGTTCAACAAACATCTCCTTCCCTGTAAACATTTTTCCAGATTGAATCTCATATGGGGTCTGATCCAACTCTCATCGAAGTTCAGTGGAGTCCTTCCATTGGTTAGGCCCTTTGTTATTTCCTTTATTTCCTATCTTATATTTTTTTCCTTTTGGTTGCTCCTCTTGTATAATTTCTTGGCTCTCATTCATGATTGAAACACCTCTCCATTTCATAACATCTTCAAGTGTAGGTCTAGGTACTACACATCTTACTCATCCTGAGTACTTTTTACAAAGACATTTTTTCTGGATATAACTGGTTACTCTCAGGAATTATTGCTACTCAGAATGAGCTAAAGTTGCAGATTTGGGTCCTTAATAAACATGCATTCACCTTCCAATCACTGACAATGCTGAATACAACTGTACTTCACACAAATCAATGTGGCTCTGTACTGGAGCCTCCCCTCAATATCATACATTTCCATTTATCATTTAGGATAGTTCTTTCAGGTACGTTTTCCCTAGATATGAGTGTTCCTATCTAAGACGATTTGAACTCATTTTTCAAGAATTCATAAGACACTATCAAATCTTTTACTAAAATACTTGTATGTTCTATCCACCATGTTCCTTCATCCACTGATTTGGCAACACTTCAGGGTCCTAGAGCCTGGTCTTCAGCCTGAGTCCAGAAGTCTACACAGTAATGAAACAGCCCCACAGCCTAAGCCCTGTGAGCCCAAGTCTGCTGACATTGGTCAACTGTGGGTTTTTCTCTGCTGTGTAGGCATATGCAAAGAGGCCAAATTTGGACTTACTATAAGATGTCTCCTTTGTTCAGAGCTGGATAGGTAATAGTATTATGTGGGAATTATGTGTTCTTTAAAAACATTTCCTGGTTCCATTATCCTCCAGACATTTATAGATCTTTATAAAGTCTATTCTACTGGAAATTAGATTTACCTGAGTGTTGCCAGGGTCAATCATTCTCTCTCTTAAAGACTGATACCAAATTTACTTTTCAATTCCTTTGGTACTTGCACTCTGTGCCTTTTAAAAAATAATTGTCATTGTTGGAATGAATTCATTAGCCAATTTCCTTTGCGCTTGGAGATGCAGATCACTCAGACTCCTAAGTTTTGTTTTGAATTAATCCAAATATTTTCTTTTACTTTTTTACCCAGTTATACTTGCAGAAGTCTTCATTGTCTTCTGATTGTTTTTACCTCTTTATTAGTCTTCCAAGGGACACAGTCAGTGAAAGTCTCAACATTTGGGATGTACAGAACACTGTAGTTAATCTTGCATTGTCATTAGAAAACATAATCACAACTACACATACTACCTCTCAAAAAGAGATCTTGAAGTCAATGTGGGTAGTTCTCTGAAAACAGCTGCTCAATGTGTAGCAGCAGTCAAAAAAGCTAACAGAATGTTAGGAATCATTAGGAAAGGAATAAATAATGACATAAAATATCATAGTGTCCCTATATAAATCCGTGGTATGCTCACATCTTAAATATTGTGGCAGTTCTGGTTGCCCCATGTCAAAAAAAGATATACTAGGGTATGAAACAGCTTCCATATGAGGAGACATTAATAAGACTGGAACTGTTCATCTTAGAAAAGAGATGACTAAAGGGAGATTTGATAGAGGTGTATAAAATTATGAATGATGTGGAGAAAGTTAATAGAGAAGTATTATTTACCCCTTCATATAACACAAAAAATAGGAGTCACTCAATGAAATAAATAGGCAGCAGGTTTAAAATAAAGAAAAGGAACTACTTCTTCACAAAACACAGTCAACCTGTGGAACTCATTGTGAGGGAAAGTCATGAAAGTAAAAACTATAACTGGGTTAAAAAAAGAATTAGATAAGTTCATGGAGGATAGGTCCATCAATGGCTATTAGCCAAGATGGTCAGGGATGCAAAGACTGGGCAACAGTGGATGGATCTCTTAATTAATGCCCTGTTCTGTTTATTTCCTCTGAAGCATCCAGCCACTGTTGGAAGACAGGATACTGGGCAAGATGGACCATTGGCCTTACTGGGTCAGACCATTCATGTGTTCTTATGTTCAACTTCTCTTTTGGCACTCAGAAGCTATTGGTAGTTTCAATTTGACACAATCTAGGTGAGAGGTTACTTTTAAGCACTTTCAAAGTAAAATGTTTTTTACTCCTGAAAACTATAGTTTTGGGTTCAATTTTCAGGTACAGAGCTTTATCTGCCTCACAAGATAGGGCAGTCTTTGACAGTAGACAGTTTCTAATGCTTCAGAACAATTTTCAGAAAAAGGCATCATGCACAATTATGTAATAACCTTCCCCTATGAGAAGGTTTTTCTTAATCCCCATCTGTCAGTGGTTGAGTTATGAGTTATGTCCAGAAGCATGAGGGTTTATAGCCCTTCTAATACAAGCTTTTTTTAATGTCATGGTGTCTAAAGTAACTGATTTTTCCCTTTAGCAATACAAATGTCTCTTCCCTTTTTGAACCCTACTAAGCTCTTGGGCTTAGTGATATCAAGTGGCAATAAGTTCCACAGTTTAGCAGGGATATACAACCGACCACCTAACCAGGATGGTGACAGTGACTGTAAAATGCTCAGGGAGATTAGAGAGGCTATATAAATAAAAAAACTCAATAATAATGGGGGATTTCAATGATCTCCATATTGACTGGGTACAGTCACCTCAGGACGAGATGCAGAGATAAAGTTTCTTGACACCTTAAATGACTGCTTCTTGGAGCAGCTAGTCCTAGAACCCGCAAGAGGAGAGGCAATTCTTGATTTAACCTTAAGTAGAGCACAGGATCTGATCGAAGAGGTGAATATAGCTGGACTGCTTGGTAATAGTGACCATAATATAATTAAATTTAGCATCCCAGTGGCAGCGAAAACACCACAGCAGCCCAACACAGTAGCATTTAATTTCAGAAAGGGGGACTACACAAAAATGAGGACGTTAATTAAACAGAAATTAAAAGGTATGGTGCCAAAAGTGAAATCCCTGCAAGTTGCATGGAAACTTTTTAAAGATGCCATAATAGAGACTCATCTTAAATGTACACCCCAGATTAAAAAACCTAGTAAGAGAACCAAAAAAAAAGTGTCACTGTGGCTAAACAACAAAGTAAGAGAAGCAGTGAGAGACAAAAAGTCATCTTTTTAAAAGTGGAAGTTAAATCCTATTGAGGAAAATAGAAAAGAGCATAAACTCTGGCAAATGAAGTGCAAACATATAATTAGGAAGGCCAAAAAAGAATTTGAAGAACAGCTAACCAAAGACTCAAAAAGTAATAGCAAAAAAGATGTTAAGTACAGTAGAAGCAAGAAGCCTGCTAGACAACCAATGGGGCCCTGAACTATCGAGATGCTAAAGGAGCACTCAAGGACGAAAAGGCCATTGCAGAGAAACTAAATGAATTCTTTGCATTGGTCTTCACAGCTGGGATGTGAGAGAAATTCCCAAACGTGAGCCATTCTTTTTAGGTGACAAATCTGAGGAACTGTCCCAGATTGAGGTGTCATTAGAGAAGGTATTGGAACGAACTGATAAAATAAAAAGTAATAAGTCACCAGGGCCAGATGGTATTCACCCAAGAGTCCTAAAGAGCTCATATGTGAAATTGTAGAACTACCAACTGTACCAAGTGACTGGAGGATAGCTAATGTGATGCCAATTTTTAAAAAGGGCTCCAGAGGTCATCCCGACAATTACAGGCCAGTAAGCCTGCCTTCAGTACCTGGAAAACTAGTTGAAACTATAGTAAAGAACAAAACTGTCAGACCCATAGATTAACATAATTTGTTGGGGAAGAGATGACATGGTTTTTGTAAAAGGAATTCATGCCTTATCAATCTACTAAAACTCTTTGAGGGGGTCAACAAGCATGTGAACAAGGGGGAACCAGTGGATATAGTGTACTTAGATTTTCAAAAACCTTTGACAAGGTCCCTCACCAAAGGCTCTTAAGCAAAGTAAGAGGTCATGGGGTAAGAGGGAAGGTCCCCTCCTGGATTGGTAACTGGTTAAAAGATAGGAAACAAAAGGTAGAAATAAATGGTCAATTTTCAGAATGGAGAGAGGTAAATAGCGATGTCCCCCAGGGTCTGTACGAGGACCAGTCCTATTCAACATATTCATAAATGATCTGGGAAAAGGGGTAAACTGTGAGGTGGCAAAATTTGCAATTGATACAAAACTACTCAAGATAGTAGCTATGGGGGAGAGTGGACCAATGGTCCCAAGCAATCTGCAAAGAGCTAAAAGGGTCTCACAAAACTGGGTAACTCAGAAGCTATTGGTAAACAAAATGGCAGAGAAAATTCAATGTTGATAAATGCAAAGTAATGCACATTGGAAAACATAATCTCAACTGTACATATAAAATGATGGGGTCTAAATGAGCTGTTACCATCAAAAAAGAAATCTTGGAGTTATTGTGGATAGTTGTCTGAAAACATCCACTCAATGTGCAGTGGCAGTCAAAAAAGCAAACAGAATGTTGGGAATCATTAAGAAAAGAATAGATAATAAGACATAAAATATCATATTGTCTCTATATAAATCCATCGTACACTCACATCTGGAATACTGTGTGGAGATGTGGTCACTGAATTTCAAAAAAGATATTTTGGAATCGGTAAAGGTTCAGAAAAGGGCAACAAAAATGATTAGGGGCAAGGAATGGCTTCCATATGGGGAGAGATTAATAAGACTCATGCCTTTCACCCTGGAAAAGAGGTGATTAAGAGGAGATATGATAGAGGTCTACAAGAGCATGACTGGTGTGGAGAAAGTAAATAAGGAAGTGTTATTTACTCCTCCTCATAACATAAGAACTAGGGGTCACCAAATGAAATTAATAGGCAGCAGGTTTAAAACAAACAAAAAGAAAGTATTTTTTCACACAACGCACTGTCAACCTGTGGAACTCCTTGCCAGAGGATGTTGTGAAGACCAAGACTACAATCAGGTTCTAAAAGGAACTAGATAAGTTAATTGAGAATAGGTCCATCAATTGCTATAGTCAGGGTGGGCAGGGATTGTGTCCCTAACATCTGTTTGCCAGAAGCTTGGAATGGGCAACAGTGGATGGATCACTTGATGATTACCTGTTGTGTTCATTCCCTCAGGGGCACCTGGTATTGACCACTGTCAGAAGACAGGATACTTGGCTAGATGGACCTTTGATCTGACCCAGTGTGGCCATTCTTATGTTCTTATGTCTTTTCCATCTGACTTTTATGATCAGGAAGAGAAGAAGATCTCTTAATATGTGTGGAGGTTTTAATCAATGGTGATTTTCAAATGAGCTTGTGAACTATATTTGTAAACATTAATTTCACCACGAATGATTGGATTTACCATTAAGGAAAAGTTCTAGAGAAATTAACCAGGATAAAACCAATAGGATTCTATAAAAACCTGAAACCTTATAGTATTTATTAAAGAATAATATCATTTCTTTGTAACCATCTGAGATGGGGCGCACTTGCCCCGCACTGGACGGAAAGGGGTTAACGCCACATTGTGGACTGAGGAGGCCACACCCCCATCTCCCTGCTGGGCATGCTCCAGCTGTATCAGTATAAAGGAGAGCAGCCCAGCTCAGTCTGGAGGTGACACCAGTGGGGAAGGATGTGTTCCAGGAGCTCCTGTTGAGGATGGCCTCCAGACTGTGCCAGAGGAGAGCAGAGATGTAGACCATATCCTTAGACCTCAGCAGCCCACGGAGACCCAGGGAGAGGCCAGTGCTGAGGAACTAAGAGATCCCAACTCCTCCTGGACTACAACACCCAAGACTACAGTAGCAAGTGACCCAGGGGAGGTGTTGGAGTGGTATCTTCCACCAAGGTAAGCTCAGCATGTTTCAGTGGGACTCCCTGCTGAGCTGGTAGCTGGTTGTATCACTGCTACTAGGGCTGTGGGTCAGGGCCCAGTGGAGTCAGGTGGGCCCAGGCCCCCCTACTGGGGCTGCTGACCCCCATAGACTCTGGCCATAGGCCACACTGCCCTGACAGTTGGGGCAAGTTTCCTGAACTCTGGCCACTAGCCATACTACCCTGAACAAGTGGGCATTTTCTGTAGACCCTGGCTGTTGGGCAACACTGCCCTGACAGTAGGGGCAAGTTTCATAGATTCTGGCTGCTAGGCTGTACTACCCTGAATGAGTGGGGCATTTTTTGTACATTCTGGCCATTGGACCACTCTACTCCATAGCTAAGCCCAGACATGTGGACTTGAGTGGAGGGGGATAGGCACATAAAGCTCGTGCACCAGCTCCATTCTCCAAGAAAGGCAGGCACACTTGCCCCGCACTGGACACCTTAACAAAGTGACACCATCCTACAGAATTCTGTCATTCAGAATATAATTCTCTATTGAATTTAATAGGATAGTTTAGTAAACCTATAGGATGTATCCATAGACAAATAAATTCCTTTTCATTCTGATTGAGAACAAAAACAAAATTTGAGATGTCAGTTTTATCTGAGGAATGGAAATCCCAAGTTTCAACCATTTCTTCTGGTGAAGAATTTTCTTCACTCTCCATTGGACCCCAGCCTACAGGAACAATATTCCATCTTCAGGCAACTGTGAGTTCAGGGCACAAACCAGCAGAATACAATGCTTCTTTCACTCTATGGCAACTCTGGGTAGCAGAAACTAGTACATTTTCTCCTCATTCCGTGATGCAGTTTATAGTCTGATAATTGCTTTCAAAGAGTGCCATTGACACAGATAAAGAAATCACTGATGCTAAAAGCTTAGCTGATTCAAAAACAATTGGATATTTATATAGATAATAAAATTATCCAGAGTTACACCATCATATTTAAAATATAACCTTGCCAACCTCAAACTATTAGGAGCTAACAAGAAACTTTCCCCGGAGCTTGGCCTTCCCATAACTGCTTATTGCCTATTACCACCTGTCTTTGAAACAGCTGATACTGGATTTTAATAAATAGAATAATGGACTGGATGGACCACTGGCTTGAGCCAGTAGCTTAAAGCCAGAAGCCTAGGTAAGCAAAGTCATCACAGGATGATAAAGTACTTGAGCTGATCAGCAACCGCTCTAAAAAATACCCTATGTCTGGTATTGAGCATCACAAGAAATAGGAATTAGACTTTATAAGAAGGCATTGAACAAAATCAGGATTTTGTTTTTTGTAATATCTCATTATAATCAGAGATCCTTCAAAGAGTTTGACAGTAACATCTTGCATTCAAAGAACTCTAAGTACTTTACAACTATAAGTCCTACGACTTAATTATTGCTTGTAAACTGTCTGTATTCTTGGATTAAAAAATGATACAGAAGAAAAAGAGAAACAAATGAAAGGAGAAACTTCAATAAAAACATAAGCAGAAAGAAAGAAATGCACAATATTTATAAATGAATTATTCAATTATTTCTATTTTGTTTAGTTGCTTGTGCATTGGCCTGCTAAACCCAGGGTTTTGAGTTCAATCCTTGAGGAGGCCATTTAGGGATCTGGGGCAAAAATCTGTCAGGGACGGAACTTGGTCCTGCTGTGAAGGCAGGGGACTGGACTCGATGACCCTTGAAGGTCCCTTCCAGTTCTATGAGATAGGTATTTCTCCATATAACAGAGATACAAAGCTCCCCCTAAGGATATAATTTTTTTCACATGGTAAAATCCCAAAAATCTCTGATTTCAGCAGCACTTCTATGTGATCATGGTCACTTTTGCCCATCAAACACAGTTAGGTCCTGCTGGACATAGTTAATAGGGAATGATTTTGCAGGGATCTTTACCATGAGTGACTCTAATGGTATGGCCTGGATTCAAAGGGTGGGTGAATAAAGGCTACACAGGCAGCATTCATACATACATACTCTAAAAGTCTCTCTGAATTACTTACTCTAGCTGCATCTGGGATGGACCATTTTCATTAAATAATTGATATGGAAGGATCCCTAATGCTTAGCGGCACTGAAACCCTGCAGATGAGTGAATAATAAATAAAAGCATTTGTTCTTTTGATAGTTGCTGGTAGCCTTATTTTATTTTTATGGTGGGTGGCTAAAAAATAGGAGAGTGGGACAGGAGGACATCATTATGATGGATAAATCTCTGAAGGTTCACAGCTTTGGATAAGCATCCATTAGTTTGTATCCTCTCCCGATTAAAATCTCAACCTCTGGTGTCTACTAAATTTGGCTGAAAATTTAATGAGACCAGGCTGTCTCTCAAGATTTCTGTATAGTATTTCCTGCTCCCAGTCAGCCTGGAAATGTAGAGAGGAGAGGATTGCAAAAACAAGGGAAAGAAGGGGAATGGAGGAAAAATGAATAAACCAGTTTGTGAAAATAGGGGGGAACTGAAGCCCCCCACAATACAGTCATTCCTGAAATTCTAATTTCTCCTCTGGCTTTAGGTGTTGCTGCTGCACTTTTCTTTCTTTCACTTTCCCGTCTCTTTTCCTTTGCCCTCCAAGCTAACAGTAATGCATGTTTTATCTGAACTTTCTTTGTAAATAAAGGCCAATATTTTCATTCAGATGCCTACAGCCAGGAACATAAATCTATATTAGGTATCTAAAAAAGGCCTTCATTTTAAATGAGCCAAGCATTGTAGTCAATAGCAGTTGAGGGTGATCAGCCCCTGTGAAAATCAGGCCACTTATTTAGGTGCCTAATGTTAGGCTCCCTATATTTGAAAATTTTGGCCATGGGGCCTGAGTCTAAGGCCTGGTCTACACTGGGGGAGGAGGAAGGGATCAATTTAAGTTACGTTGACTTCAGCTACGCTATTCTCGTAGCTGAAGTTGCGTATCTTAGATTGACTTACTTCACTTCCTCGCGGTGCAGGATCGACAGCTGCCATTCCCCCATTGATTCCACCTCCGCCTTTAGCCCTGGTGGAGTTCCGGAGTCGACGGGGAGCATGTTCAGGGATTGATATATCACATCTAGACGAGACATGATATATTGATTCCCTGATAGATCGATCACTACCTGCCAATCCGGCTGGTAGTGTAGACATACCCTAACCTTCATTATACAGTGCAATTTCTGAAGAACTGAAACTGATTTGCTGATGCACTGGAGCTTTAACATTCAGTTGTTGGAGCTTTCATGGTATGATACAGTTTGAGATAGACATCAGCATAACATGCAGCTGGGGATAGCTCTGGGCCACTGGGTTACTTCTTTGTCTCAGCAAGAAAGTATTTGCTGGCAATTAGACTGTGTGTCAGCTCCCTGCCACCTCAGTCGGTCGCCTTCACCAGCAACGTCCAAGTCAGAACATCACAGTATATTAATGTAAGTGGGGTAAATACACCCTTCCCTTCAAACACAGCAATGAACTGGTTTATAGAAAAGTAAAACAAGTTTATTAACAAAGAGCATGGATTAAATGATACCAAGTAAAAGAGAAAAAAATAGAGATGATTACAAGTAAATAAAAGTGAAAACACACTTAAGTCTATAACTTAATCTATCATGATACAGTCTTATGTTCAAGATGGCTTCTTTCACACCCAGTCTCCTTTCCAGCTTTTTACTGGACTGCCTGGCCAGAACCCAACATAGAGATAAAAATGTTTGCTTTCATTGTTTTATGGATGAAGGATCAAGATGAAGGCTCTCTCTGATCCTTATATCCCCAAAGAGATGTATTTGTCTTACAAGTGACAGTGGCCTCCTGGGGACTCAGTCTCTCTGGGTGCAGGAGCCATGTTAATTTTCTGTCTCTTAAGTTCAGGAACAGGATATTCCCCACTGGTTTAGCTTGATGGCTTTGTTTGCTGCTACTATGTCATTTGAGATAAGTCCACTTTTTCTTTGTCTAGGACAGAGCTGTTTACTAACTTTACCTAGGCTAGGCTGTCTTATGTTAAACATATTCTAGTAACATCATAAAGAAGTAATTCAAGAATTCACATATAACAGTAACATTTGCATTTTACAATTATATTAATAACCAAGTTTCATATGACATCTCACAAGGCATATTCCCTATCAATATCTTTGTAGTAGTGCATTTCACAGATATTCTATTGGTTTTTGACTATTCTCTGCTACAAAACTCCTTGGAATTTTGTGGTTTTCTCATATGTTCACTGTTTTCTGTAAAAAACTTGCAAAAATCAATAAATACTAGCTTCACAAAGAAACTGAGGTATGGTGATCCTCAACATCTAGGTACCTAGAAAATCACTAGGATTGACAAAGCCTCAGTTAGGCACCTAGGCTCTCTATATAATGAATAGGAGAGATAGGTGCCTGAGTGGGATTCACAAAAGCCAGCATAATACATAATAGGTGTCCCCTTGCTTAAGCACCAATGGGGGATGCCAAGCTGGGGGGGGGGGTTGTTTGTGACAAGATACAATCCAGACTAATTAGTTGCTGTGTCATCCCTACCCTGTTACCTGAGGTGCCCTTTAAAATGCCTTGCTGCTGTATCTTCCAACCTGGACTACTCACAGCCTCCAGCACGTAAATCACTCCCAACTGTCTGTGTGCTGCAGCCAGCCAACCACTCCTAGGCTCTTACCAACCTTGGTTATGCTGCAGGATGATCCAACCATGTTGTATCATCTCCCAGAAATGTACACCCTGTATTGTCCAGCCCTCTCCTGGACAGTACAAATATGCTGTGTCCATTATTCCTTTAAGGGAATAATATGCACACAACCTTTTACCGCAAATGGAGTTACCCAGATGCTTCAACTTGAACACACTGGATTAGATAAAACAATAAAAGTTTATTAACTACAATAAAAGATTTAAGTGAGTACAAGTCATGAGGCATAAAATTCGGAAAAGGTTACAAGAAAAATAGAGAAAACACTTACTGGTGCCTAATGTAACAAACTTCATTAGATTCAAAGTTTTCTCACCTAATGCTTTCAGCAGTCTCACTGGCCAAACTCTTTAGGGCATAAACCCTCCCCCAGAGTCCAATGGATGTCTCTTTTATCTTTTCAGGTGGAGTGAATGAGATGGGCAGGGGGAAAGAGAGTGGGGGGTGTTTGTCCCTCCTTTTTATAGTTTCAGTCCTCCTCTTGAAAAACATTTCCAGCTGAAACCCAGAAGTTAGAGTCTATGGTGAAGGATATTCCTTGCTGGTTCTTTTCACCTGTTTGAATTTCCTTTGTCTTGATGAATCTGTTTACTGCTTAAATACAAATTAAGGTAAGCAGAGCTTCCTTTGCTTAGGATAGACCTGCTTGCTAACTTCTGTTTGGACAGGGCTGTGGGGTTTGGAACATGTGTTAACAACACTATACGGGGGAACCTTATAGATTCACATACCACGTTGACACACATTTTATCAGGACAATACTGACTAGCAAATTATGATTTTTCAAATGATACCTTACAAGGCATATTCTGTACACCAATTATTACATAGTGGGTAGGGTATGCATACTGGGGTATATTCCATCACAATGTTAAACCACACCCCTCTCTTAGAGACAGGAAACCAAGTCTTGGCTACAGAAAGGAGTCTCCCTCTACTTGGGATTCTCAGCTGCAACCTTCTCTTGACTTTAGGTATCTAAGCTGTCTTTGTAAGAAGCCAGGGGTGACCTCACTTATCACTTTTAACCCAGTGGCTAGGGCACTAATTTGGTATGTGGAAGATCCCCTGTTCAAGTCCCCTCCTCCACCTGCAGGGAAGAAGGGATTTGACATGAATTTGCTACTTCTCAAGTATTCACCCTAGTTACTGGGCTATTGGGATATTCTGTCATGGGGCGCTCTCAATCTCTTGTGCTGAAGCTGTTTCATGCTGATGTCAACAATGAAAGAATCACTGGACCAGAGAGTGAGAGCAATAGCAAGCATGTGAATGACTCTGTAGCCTAGTGGAAATCCAGGATCCAGTCCCCCTACTCCAATGACCATTTTAATTATTTGTCCACCTTGGAACAGCTTTAACAGGAGAGACTGAAAGCATATAATCATTTGGGGTGCCATAATCCGGGCTAGAGCATGTCCCTGCAAGGTAGTAGATCTCATTTCAAATCCCTTCTGCCCCTCAGGTGCAGGGAACTTGAACTGGGGGGTCTCCCATATCCCAGGTGAGTACCCTGTGCACTGGGCTAAAAGTTAGGAGGGAGGTTGTTGTCTGCCTCAACCCACCTCAACCTCCTCAATATTTTATATGAACTCACCCACATGGGCCTAATCCAGCAGGTGAGCCCAGAGCCCTGGATAGGAGCCCCATGGGCGAGTTAGGTGCTTATCTTCGAGATGGCTGGTGTAGGGCTGCAGTACATATGCACACAGGCAGAAACATAGGTGTTTAGGTAATTTTTACTGCAAAACTTTAGGTGATGAGTCAGTTTACATGCCTACAGCATTTGGTAACAGCTGAGTGGGGGGGTTGTGAATGACAGTGGAATCTGATTCTGGGATTTAGGTGCCTAAAGTGGCACTTAGGTGCCTATGTCTTTTTGTGGATCTAGCCCTAAATATTTCCTTTCATGCTAACTCTCAAACAACTCCTAACCCACCCAACCGTCTGCCCGCTCCCACTGGAAATGCTCATTCAGCTCTAGAATATGTTCCTTCTACTACCTGCCATCCAGCTGCTAGTTCTTGACTTATCTACTGTGCCAAGAACAAGCAGAAGTATGTGAGTTCTTCTTCTTCAATGCTTAGCCAGACAGTCGGTCATAGTGATTGCTCACCATTTTGTTTGTTTCTGTGCAACTGCAAAGGTTTGACGGACTGAGAGTCCAACATTGGAACAGACTTGATGAACCCTGTAATGGGGGGGTCTGCTTCTGGGCTTCACCCCCTCCCATCCTTTGCTTGGTGGAATTTTATTCCAGATGTTACAAGCCAGCTGGAAAATGGCATTCGCTGGAACAACACAAAATGCCACCCACAAGTCTGACCTGAAGTAGAGGATTGCTCTTTGGAGCTATGCCATCAATGATGAAGGCTTGTGTGAAATATCGCCTTGGGCATTATGCTAGGTGGCGAGTAGCTGTGGATATTCTGGGTCCTTTCCCAAAAAAGACACCCAGAGGAAAGCAGTACGTACTGACTTTAGTGGACTTTGCTACCCGATGGCCGGAAGCAGTAGCTCTAGGCAACACCAGGGCTAACACTGTGCCTGGCCCTAACAGACATCTTTGCCAGGGTAGGTTGGCCCTCCGACATCCTTACAGATTCAGGGTCTAATTTCCTGGCAGGGACCATGGAAAAACTGTGGGAAACTCATGGGGTGAATCACTTGGTTGCCACCCCGTACCACCATCAAACCAATGGCCTGGTGGAAAGGTTCAATGGAACTTTGGGGGCCATGATACGAAAATTCATCAACGAATTCTCCAATAATTGGGACCTAGTGTTGCAGCAGTTGCTGTTTGCCTACAGGGCTGTACCACATCCCAGTTTAGGGTTTTCGCCATTTGAACTTGTGTATGGTCACGAGGTTAAGGGGCCATTACAGTTGGTGAAGCAGCAATGGGAGGGGTTTACGCCTTCTCCGGGAACTAACATTCTGGACTTTGTAAGCAACCTTCAAAGCACCCTCCGACACTCTTTAGCCCTTGCTAGAGAGAACCTAAAGGATGCTCAAGAAGAGCAAAAGGCCTGGTATGACAGACATGCCAGAGAACGTTCCTTCAAGGTAGGAGACCAGGTTATGGTCTTGAAGGTGCAACAGGCCCATAAGATGGAAGCATCATGGGAAGGGCCATTCACGGTCCAAGAGCGCCTGGGAACTGTAAACTACCTCATAGCATTTCCCAATTCCTCACTAAAGCCTAAAGTGTACCATGTTAATTCTCTCAAGCCTTTCTATTCCAGAGACTTACAGGTTTGTCAGTTTACAGTCCAGGGAGATGAGGCTGAGTGGCCTGACGGTGTCTACTACGACGGAAAAAAAGACGGTGGCGTGAAAGAGGTGAACCTCTCAACCACCCTGGAACGTCTGCAGCGGCGACAAATCAAGGAGCTGTGCACTAGCTTCGCCCCATTGTTCTCAGCCACCCCAGGACGGACTGAACGGGCATACCACTCCATTGATACAGGTAATGCTCACCCAATCAGAACCCCACCCTACTGGGTGTCTCCTCATGCCCAAGCTGCTATAGAACGGGAGATCCAGAACATGCTACAGATGGGTATAATCCGCTCATCTACCAGTGCATGGGCATCTCCAGTGGTTCTGGTACCCAAACCAGATGGGGAAATACGCTTTTGCATGGACTACCGTAAACTAAATGCAGTAACTCGTCCGGACAACTATCCAATGCCACGCACCGATGAGCTATTGGAGAAGTTGGGACGTGCCCAGTTCATCTCTACAATAGACTTAACCAAGGGGTACTGGCAAGTACCGCTAGATGAACCTGCCAAGGAGAGGTCAGCATTCGTCACCCATGCGGGGGTGTATGAATTCAATGTCCTTCCTTTCGGCCTTCGAAATGCACCCGCCACCTTCCAGAGGCTGGTAGATGGTCTACTAGCTGGACTGGGAGAATTTGCAGTTGCCTACCTCGATGATGTGGCCATTTTTTCAGACTCCTGGCCCGAACACCTACTACACCTGGAAAAGGTCTTTGAGCGCATCAGGCAGGCCGGACTAACTGTTAAGGCCAAAAAGTGTCAAATAGGCCAAAACAGAGTGACTTACCTGGGGCACCAGGTGGGTCGAGGAACCATAAACCCCCTACAGGCCAAGGTGGATGCTATCCAAAAGTGGCCTGTCCCAAGGTCAAAGAAACAGGTCCAATCCTTCTTAGGCTTGGCTGGATACTACAGGCGATTTGTACCACACTACAGCCAAATCGCTGCCCCACTGACCGACCTGACCAAAAAGACCCAGCCAAATGCAGTTAAGTGGACTGATGAGTGTCAAAAGGCCTTTACCCAACTTAAGGCAACGCTCATGTCTGACCCTGTGATCAGGGCCCCGGATTTTGACAAACCATTCCTAGTAACCACGGATGCATCTGAGCGTGGTATAGGAGCAGTGCTCATGCATGAAGCAACAGATCACAACTTCCATCCTGTCGTGTTTCTCAGCAAGAAACTGTCTGAGAGGGAAAGTCACTGGTCAGTCAGTGAAAAGGAATGCTATGCCATTGTGTACGCCCTGGAAAAGCTACGCCCATATGTTTGGGGATGGCGGTTCCAACTACAAACTGACCATGCTGCGCTAAAGTGGCTTCATACTTCCAAGGGGAACAACAAGAAACTTCTTCGTTGGAGTTTAGCTCTCCAAGATTTTGATTTTGAAATTCAACACATCACAGGAGCTTCTAACAAAGTTGCTGATGCACTCTCCCGTGAGAGTTTCCCAGAATTCAGTAGTTAAAAAGTGTTCTTAAAATGTAAAAGTCTGTTAGTTATATACTTAGTAGTATATGTAAAGGTGCATGAGTTGTAGTAATCTGTTTATTTTAAAGTTCTAGAAGGAAATCGCTGCCAGTGAGCTTCCCCACTGTCTGCGATTTGGGGGGCGTGTCATAAACAGATAGCTAAGGGTTAATGTCTCTTTCACCTGAAGCACCTGACCAGAGGACCAATCAGGAAACCGGATTTTTTCAACTTTGGGTGGAGGGAATTTTGTGTCTGAGGTCTTTGTTTTCTGTCTGCCTGCTTTCTCTGAGCTTTGGAGAAGTAGTTTCTGTTTTCTAATCTTCTGTTTCTAAGTGTAAGGACAAAGAGATCAGATAGTAAGTTATATGGTTTCTTTTCTTTGGTATTTGCATGAATATAAGTGCTGGAGTGCTTTGATTTGTATTCTTTTTGAATAAGGCTGTTTATTCAATATTCTTTTAAGCAATCGACTCTGTATTTTGTCACCTTAATACAGAGAGACCAATTGTATGTATTTTTCTTTCTTTTTTATATAAAGCTTTCTTTTAAGACCTGTTGGAGTTTTTCTTTACTTCAGGGAAATTGAGTCTGTACTCACCAGGGAATTGGTGGGAGGAAGAAATCAGGGGGAGATCTGTGTGTGTTGGATTTGCTAGCCTGATTTTGCATTCCCTCTGGGTGAAGAGGAAAGTGCTTTTGTTTCCAGGACTGGGAACGGAGAGGGGGAGTCACTCTGTTTGGATTCACAGAGCTATGTCTGTGTATTCTCTCCAGGAGCACCTGGAGAGGGGAAGGGAAAAAGGATTATTTCCCTTTGTTGTGAGACTCAAGGGATTTGGGTCTTGGGGTCCCCAGGGAAGGTTTTTCAGGGGGACCAGAGTGCCCCAAAACACTCTAATTTTTTGGGTGGTGGCAGCAAGTACCAGGTCCAAGCTGGTAGCTAAGCTTGGAGGTTTTCATGCTAACCCCCATATTTTGGACGCTAAGGTCCAAATCTGGGACTAAAGTTATGACAGACAGATCCAACGTGAACCCTGAAAATGATGGCTAACACAGGTGGCAAAGATGCAGGGCAGCAGCTGCACCTAGCTACTCGAGGTGAAGGAAGTTGCTGAGAGACTTAATAGCTTGGGTCACACAGCGTGAAGCCAGTGCTGGTAGACCAGGAAAAGGGTCATGTTACTGGGCCTCTGTCTCATCCCAGTGAGACAAAGTATTTCCCAGGATAATTGTTTGTATGTGAGTTGGTGGGAATATATGTCTAGAGAGGCTGAGGAGGGAACCAGATAACAGCCAGAGTGAAGCTGAAGGCTAGTGGCAGTACTGTATGTAAGGAGGTGGCAAATTGAGGACAATTGACCCCACAGAAGTGGGCTTGAGAAGTAGCAAAACTACCTGGATGTTGCTACAGGACAGAGGGAAAGCTGAGTTCCTGAGAACCATAATGCGTCTGTTCATTTCTTCTCTGTAATTCACTGAGAATGTGTACACAGGAGATTTTTCCAGTTATGCCAGTATAATTATAACAGTATAGTTAAAGCAGTATGTAGAATCTCTAAATCTGGAATAAGAATGGCTCTCTTTCAGCTTAGTTTAAACTACTTCCAAAACAACATAAGCTAAACCAAAAAAGGCACTGATACCAAAATAAGTATTCACACAGGGGTTATACCACTATAATTGTAGTGGTTTAAATTCACACCCTACCTTATTTTAGTATAGCTTCCTCATGTAGACAAGCTGAACATACTCAGCCTTCAGAGCAGTGAGCTATCAGCTAGAAATGAAGACCTGCTGGAGTTAAACAACAGGCAGATGAGCTCAGTGAAAAGCAAGTGCTCCAGTTACTCAGTTTATAACAAAAGAGAATGTGAAAGACTAGTACTGTATCATATAAATGGTGGACTAGAACCACCCTGACACAAGCTGTCTGTGGGCAATACAGACAAAAGTATGAATCCTTCTGTATCCAACCTTGTATGTATATCTCTCACTCTTCCTCTGTCTCTCTCACAAACATACATACACACTATGATTTCCTCTAGCTTCTTCCTTTGTGTTGCTAGTCAGGTCCCCCCTCTGCAGTCTTACATAGGAAGAAGATTTATAATAGCTGCATCCAGCGCCACTATTCAAAGAGACAGTATCACATCATGTGTAGGATCTTTATACGGGTTTTTGTCATCGCTTCACTGATTTGGAAAGGTACTTTTTTAAATTATTCTTAATTATTTTAAATACTTAATTCCTGCAATTTTTATCTCCTGGTAGATACTGACCTCTGAATGCCAACATCTGTAAAATCACAGTCTGTTGTCACAGTAGCATAATGGCTGTGATGTCTTAATTGAAAACATGGGAGGTAAGGAATTTTAAAGTATAATTAGAGCACACTTCAGTATGAAGCTGTAAGTGGTGTTCTGTAAGTGGAGTGGAAGACGTCTGATATTTCTGACATACTGTATCAAAAATGTAAAATGCAGACACAGTACTCATATGGAAAACAAACAGCACAAAGACAATGCAACTGTGCCATATGTTAAGAAATGCACATCTCAGAAACAGAGGGCTAATTAGCTCAAGAAAACCGAGACGACCGAATGATGAAGCTAGGAAATAAAAAAGGAGAATGAAATCTAGAGGCAGGCTAGTACAAGAGACCCACCTGGCAGCAGCTTGGCAGCCTCATGAGATTAAATCAAATCAAAGAAGAAATCACGGAGGGGAAATAATGGGTTTAACTGTGCAATTTCCTTTTGTTTTAGACTCTTGGTCACCTGTTCCTTTCCCTCTTGACAAGTGTCATGTATTATAAATAGAGATGGGTGACCTTCAAAGACTTGGAGGTTCTGTTCACATTAGTGCCCCAAAGCTTAGAAACTTACCTGAACTTTATTTAAAATCTCTGCCAAAACAGGATGGAAATCTAAAGAGCATAGAATTCCTTGAGATATTTCTGGCACCACTCGGTGTCAGGAAGTCAAAGTTACAGTAGGCTTTCTTTTGGCATTTTGACACCTCTCCTTCTCATCCCCAAGAAGCGCAAGGTCCATGAAACTGAAGGTTAACGGGGGGGGGGGGAAGTCTAATTTTTTTTCAATATTTCACAATGAGGCCAAGGGGGAGGAGATGTGATAGGTTCAGGGCCAAATCTAGGATTTATAGGGCCTGGAATAAAAATAACAAGACTCCACATCACCATCCCCTGTGGCTATGATACTTTCTCCAGAGGACTCACCTCTTCAACTGGGCTCTGCTTCCTCCTTGATGTGTGGGGTTTTTTTTTGTTTGTCCGTCCTCCCTGCATCCACTGCTGGTACATTTCTCACTGTTGGTATATTTCTTCCTCCCTTTGCCTTCAGCTCCCCCATGCTACTTCCCCACCAGCATGTGCTGTTTGCCACCTACATATTTAAAATTCTTGCCATTGATACACTTGTCTCTCCCAGTTTTTCTTTCTCACATACATATACACTCCAGCCTCTGCTTCCTTTTCTTATTCTTATTTGAATGACAGAAGTTTCTAGAGATCTCAGCCAAGACCAAGGTCCCTTTGCGGTAGGCACTGTACTAACACTTAGTAAAGAGACAGTTTTTGCCTTGGAGAACCTACCATCTACTTATACAAGAGAGGTAAAGTGTGAGAGAGGAAACAGAGCGGTGAAAAAACTTGACCAAGGTCACACAACAGCCAAGCTGGAAACAGATCCAGGTATCCTGATGCTCAGTACAGCATGCTTATCCACTAGATCACATTGTCTCACAAGTTAAGCATCAGAATTAACTATTTCAATGCTGATCACTTAGCTGCAGGGTCTAGCTAATATGTTTATTTAGTGTGGATGGCTCTTAGAAAATGTAATAAAGTTCTGTTAGACTAGAGAATCTACTCTATCCCCCTGTCACTACAGGATTGTTCCTTATTGTATAATCTCCTATACTTTGACCATTTCAGTTCTGTATATTCCACCACTTCCCCTGGGAGACTATTCCACAACAGATAGACGTCCATATTTGGAAGGTTTCCAGTTTTTCAATCTTAAGTTTCCTTTTCTTAATTTCATCCCATTATTTCTAATTCTGCCCCCACCCTGTCAATAAGGGGGATGCTGAATTTCTCATTACTTGGTCTTGCATGTTTACTGTCCAAATATAGTCAGGTTGTGAGGAAATCCCATCTGGTTAGTTTCAGGCAGAGTAGCAGCAGGGAACCTTTTATGGGAGGGGCAGAAAGATGCTTTTTCGACCATCTCTAACTGCAGCATAAGATCATAGTCTTGTTTTTGTTTGAGTGTCAGTGGAGCAAGGGATGAATGGGGACTTGGGACATTTTTTTGTGCTGACTCTCAAGTTGTCTAGAAGTCAGTTCACCTAGTAAGACTTGTCTTCTCAGACCTGCTGGCATGCTGTGATGTCCTTTTCAAACAGGCTAGTGTCCAAAGTATTAACAAAGTATTCCTTATCTAAAGGGTGCAGATACACATAGTTTTCATGTGAATAAGATGCACACCAAGTTTTCTAAGTCAAAATGCTGTACCCGTGAAACGTTATATGTCAGCTCCAACAATGAAAAAAGCGTCCATGTGATTATTTTTCCATGTCAGATTCAAAGGAGATTCATACTTAATTTTTTAGAAATGTTAATTATGATATATTTGGGAGGAGCTGTTTGAAAATTAAACTTTGCATAATGTTATGATGAAAACGCTTTACTAAGGGATTCCTGAGGTATCATTATCGTACTTTATAAATCCACAGAGACTCTTATCACAATATATAAAGACAGAGATATGAGACAAGTCACAAACAATTTAAAAAGGAATAATTTATAAAATTTTAAATACATATTTTCTCAATTGTCTTCACATTTTTCATGAAATGTTCCATTTTATCCTTGAGAGATGTGATTTACACCACTCCCATAATGTGCAGAATGCTGTCTTTAATCTAGCCTCTAAATCCAATTCCTTGCCTTCAGATCCCTCCTCTAGACCCATTGCCACCATACTACCTATGGTAAATTGCCACCTGAGAATGTGTAAGTGGATGGCTGGCTGAGACTTCTTTCAGTTATGTGTTATTCATATCTTATCAACAATGGATCAGACCCATTTAACTGTGCACGTCTGGCCTCTGTTAACATATATTCTTTTTCTGTTTACTTCCTCCTCTTACATCAGTTGTTTGTTAGGTCTTGTCTTAATTCCAGTGGAATAACTCATATGCTTAAACTAAGTACCTGGCAAGTCTTTGCAGGATTGGGGCCTTAGATCGTTAACTCTTCAGCATACTTGTTTATTCTGTGTTTGTGTAGAACATTATTCTGTGTTTGTATAGAACAAAGCAGAGAGGGGTCCTGGCTATGAGTGGGGCATGTAAATGTTACCATAATACAGATATATAAACAATAATAACATGTAGCTATAGTGGGGTTGAAAACTGACCTTAGAATAGGAGCCTGGTTACAAAATTTACTCTGGAGAAATTACTATCTTTCCTGAATACTGCTCCAGTATAATTTTCATTCTGGTCCTGGACAAGTTATTCTTTCTTCCCACCAATTTCTACTTCTCACCCAGCCTGTATATACAGCCTGATTTGGTTTAAAGTAACATGCTTTATAGCGTTTTTTTTTCTTCTTCTTCCTCTTCTTCTTGAGCAAAAGCAGTAACAGTCATGACTGACTTCTCAGCTGATGTCAGCAGCAGGGAGTCAGACTCCCACCTGATCATTAGATAAGCCTGTAATCAATAGGAATTCACTACCCTCTTGACACTGAGGAGGTTTTTCTGAAGAAGAAGGGAAAAAAAAGGAGGGCGGGGGGAATAATTTAGCCATCCATATCAAATTAAAAGGAAATGCATAAGCTCTTTCCAGGTCAGTTAAGCACAGTGGGTCACTATCCCTCAGCTTCTTATCAGAACATAAAGCAGCTTCTCTCTATATATTTTGCCATACAGTAGCTAGCCTGCTGTTGCTGTAATGAACAGATTTACTTAATTTTACCTTTTCATGCATTTCACTGAAACAGATTGCAACAAAAGGAGGAGTAACAAGACAACTGGTTTAGAAGTCTAAATTAAATGGCATTTTCAACTTGTTAATCATATCAAATAATCTACTAGATTTCTGGAATTATCAAATAAACCCTACCCAATTTAAACTAGTTCCTTGTTATGAGGCTTTTTCTCCTCTTACCCCCTCTTCAGGGGCTTCTGGAGCTTGACCCTAACACTACAATAAATCAGACAAAATTCTGTTTAACTCAGTGGAGTAACCCCAATGGGAAACCAGAGCGTTCAGAAGCAGGGCCAAAATTTTTGGTTACAAAAAGGATAGTGATAAAGGCCTAAATCCTGCAAACACCTAAGCACATATTTAACTTTGAGCAGTTTGTAGCCCCAGTGAAATCAGTGGGACTATTCACATGCTTAAAGTTAAGTACCGCTGAGTGAAGTTAAACCTTTTGCAGGACTGAATGCACAGGAGTGTGCTAGATCAGGGGTTCCCAGCGCGGTGCCTGTGGGCACCATGGCACCTGCAGGGGCATCTAAATGCACCTGTGTCCTGGTTGGAGGTCGAGCATCTGCCGAAATTTGGCGGCATTTCGGTGACGACACCTCTGGATGACGTCGCTTGCCACTGATAAGCAACGTCATCAAGAGGCACTGCCACCAAAATGCCACCGAAATTTGGTGGCATTTTGGCAGATGCTTGACCACTGCCACGGTCCTTCATCTGGCGCCCGCCAGACAAAAAGGTTGGGGACTACTGTGCTAGATATTCCCATTTTGCTAACTAAGCATATCTTTAATCGTCTGACTGTTTCCTACACAAACATAGTGGACTCAAGTAGATGTCACTTTTGTGACCAGCAATGTTAAAGAAGGTACACAAAATAGGGGTCCACACAAGTTAGAGGGGCTGTGGGAGGCTTAAAAATGTGTATAATATTTGTCATGGTGTGAAAAATAGTTACAGATAACATTTTCCCTGACTTTTTTTGTGTGTCTGGACTCACCTTGCAGCTGTGGCTCTGGTGGCTTCTGTGTCCTTCAAGGCTGGACCGAGCACCCTGCTCTGGGTATTGCAACCTGGCATGTGGTGTTACAGCACCACTCAGGTTTGGCCCACCCAATCCTCTGTCATGATGGTGGGACAAGCAGGCCAATCTTCACTAAGTGGCATTGCATGCCAACCCTCAGCACTGCTGTGAGCCCGCACGCCACCAGGTTGCAATGCCTGGAGCAGGGTGCCAAGCCCAACCCCATGCAAAACAGGAACTGCTGGAACTGCCACTGCAGGATGAGTGGTGGGGCAGGCTCGCTCCCTAGTGTCCCTTCCTTTCGCCTCTGCCCTGGGCTGGGATTAGGGTTGCAGTGCCTAGGGTGGGGAAAGTTGCTGCTGCAGGTGGTACTTCTCTGGGAGAAAGACCCCTAATAAAAACCTGCACCAGAGCTCATCTTTCTGTTCCTCCACCACTGGTAGGCAGGAGAAATATTATGTACCTGAACAAAAACCACAGAGCTGGACAATTCCTAAATCTGGGGGTGTCATCCAAAACACCCCTTTCTGGATCAGAGAAATAGGTTGAAACAAGCTAAAGAAAAAAAACACATTCAGAGAAGAAAATATCTTGAAGAAATAGGATTGATGAAGCCAAGGTGAAAAAATCAGCATTAACATTTTACAAAGGTATTAAATGTTATAATAATAATAAAAAAAACTTGGACGCTGAAACTGTGGGGGTCAGGGAGAGGGGAAAGACCAAACTAGATGTAAGGAAAAATTGGAGTGATGGAAGGTTGGAAAGATAAAAACTGGAAGAAGGAGACACAGTAAGTTAGTATATAAAACATATACATATAGTATTATAAAACATAATACAACATGCAATTTTTACTGGAAAGAAATACAGTCTATTGGTTTGTGGACCTCACTGGAAGTCAGAACTTCTGGGTATTATTCTTTGCCTTGCAACTGACTCCTTTTGTGATCTTGAACTGGTCACTTAGGGATCAACTGTGCTATGAAAGGGGATCTCTATCCTCAAAAGTAACAGACACGACATTGTGAGATTCCACGTTTATTCCATCTCATTGATTTCCATATTGAATTTGATGTGTTTACAAGTTAAGAGTAGGTTTTTTTCCTTCTAAGTGACAGCCCTCTAGAATCAGCCTTAATCTGTGTCTCTGCTCGAGTCTTGATGGAAAAGAGTCTGTGCATTCTCCTGCTGCTCCTTCGCATCCTTAACCTCTCGGTGTCTCAGTAAAATGAATACAAGGTGGATTGTGAAACTAGATTGTCTGTCATGTGCTTAGTAGCCCTTGGGTGAAAGATGCTATAGAAGTGAAAAATATTATTGTCTGTATTTGTGGTGGGTAATATCATGGGACAGATGCATCTGGCATTGTGCTATCTCTGAAAGAAAACACTGAAGCATGTTTATGCATAGCAGGAGTTTGGTTTATTTGGGGGAACAACTAAAGAGATGAAGCAGTATAATTTCCTCTACAATAGGTCTACTGTTTTGTGTGAGATAGGTAAGGAACATCAAACAACGAAAGATGTCCTTTTGTGCTGTCAAGCTCACTATCAGAGCTCAGTGACAGAACTCAGCTATCTCTCCATTGGACCATTTGTTCAGTCAAGTGCGATACTCTTGTTCTGAAGAATTTCCTAATATGTGACATGGAATAAATAAGCCATATTTTCACTATTTGTTTTTCTTTTATTTAATAGTCTGATTATAATTTACATATAGTTATATCATCATTTGCTGTCTTTTGCACCAGATGAGTGCCTGCAGATCATTTTTTAAAATCCTATTTATCGCACTTACACATTCTGTTTGTAGTAATCTCACTGTCAGCTATTGTACATGATGCTTCTATTGTGATCTTTGATTTTACAGTGATTTTATAGTACCACATTCCCTTTTCTTTTTCTCTTGTAATTCAAAATAAAATGAAATAAAGGGAAGGAAAATGCCTATAGACTATCCTATATTTATTTATTTGTATTTACTATTATAAACAATAGGTCAGCTTCAGGAACTCTGCCCCATATCTGAAGTTTTGTGCACTGTTGGTATTACACAATGTCTGATAATACAAGAACAAGGGGCATTCAATGAAATTGGAGGCAAATTCAAACCAACAAAAGCAACACATGACACATAATTAGACTATGGAATTCATTGTCACATGATGTTGTTGAGGCCAAAAATTTAACAAGTTATGAAGAGGGATTGGATATTTATATGGATAACAAGAATATTTAGAGTTATAATAGTTAGTGTTAATAACAAGACTACTGGGAAGGGAGATGGCACCTTATGTTTCAGGGTTTAAGACAAATGGTGGTGTTAGGGGTTGTGATGAGACAACCATGGCAGTAAATAATATCACAACTGCCCACTGCAGAGTTCTTATACCTTCCTCTGAAGCACCTGGTGCTGACCACTGTTGGAGACAGAATACTGGGCTAAATGAACCTCAGGTTGGATCCAGTCTGGCAAGTCCCCTGTTCCTGTAATAGAGAAAGAGATACAGATAGGCAAAAGCAGCAAAGAGTCCTGTGGCACCTTATAGACTAACATGTTTTGGAGCATAAGCTTTCTTGGGTGAATACCCACTTCGTCGGATGCATGTAGTGGAAATTTCCAGGGGCAGGTGTGTGCGTGTGCGTGTGCGTGTGTATATATATATGCAAGCAAGAAGCAGGCTAGAGATAATGAGGTTAGTTCAATCAGGGAGGATGAGGCCCTGTTCTAGCAGTTGAGGTGTGAACACCAAGGGAGGAGAAACTGCTTTTGTAGTTGGCAAGCCATTCACAGTCTTTGTTTAATCCTGAGCTGATGCTGTCAAATTTGCAGATGAACTGAAGCTCAGCAGTTTCTCTTTGGAGTCTGGTCCTGAAGTTTTTTTTTCTGCAGGATGGCTACCTTTAGATCTGCTATTGTGTGGCCAGGGAGATTGAAGTGTTCTCCTACAGGTTTTTGTATATTGCCATTCCTAATATCTGATTTGTGTCCATTTATCCTTTTCCGTAGGGACTGTCCCATTTGGCCAATGTACATAGCAGAGGGGCATTGCTGGCATATGATGGTGTATATTACATTCGATGTGCAGGTGAATGAACCGGTGATGGTGTGGCTGATCTGGTTAGGTCCTGTGATGGCATCGCTGGTGTAGATATGTGGGCAGGGTTGGCATTGAGGTTTGTTCCATGGATTGGTTCCTGAGTTAGAGTTACTATCATGCGGTCTGCAGTTACTGGTGAGAATATGCTTCAGGTTGGCAGGTTGTCTGTGGGCAAGGACTGGCCTGCCACGCAAGGCCCGTGAAAGTCAGGGATCATTGTCCAGGATGGGTTGTAGATCCCTGATGATGCATTGGAGGGGTTTTAGCTGGGGACTATATGTGATAGCCAGTGGAGTCCTGTTGGTTTCTTTCTTGGGTTTGTCTTGCAGTAGGAGACTTCTGGGTACATGTCTGGCTCTGTTGATCTGTTTCCTTATTTCCTCGTGTGGGTATTGTAGTTTTGAGAATGTTTAGTGAAGATTTTCTAGGTGTTGGCCTCTGTCTGAGAGGTTGGAGCAGATGCGGTTGTACCTCAGTGCTTGGCTGTAGACAATGGATCGTGTGATGTGCCCGGGATGGAAGCTGGAGGCATGAAGGTAGGCATAGCGGTTGGTAGGTTTTTGGTATAGGGTGATGTTAATGTGATCATCACTTATTTGCACCCTGGTGTCTAGGAAGTGGACCTCCCATGTAGATTGGTCCAGGCTGAGGCTGATGGTGGGGTGGAAGCTGTTGAAATCGTGGTGGAATTTTTCCAGAGTCTCCTTCCCATGGGTCCAGATGAAGATGTCATCAATGTAGCATAGGTAGAGAACAGGCATGAGTGGACGAGTGCTGAGGAATCATTGTTTCAGGTCAGCCATAAAAACATTGGCATATTGTTGGGCCGTGCGGGTGCCCATAGTAGTGCCACTGATCAGGAGGTATATATTGTCATTGAATTTGAAATAGATAGGCAAAGCATATCATTAATACACTCAATCTGTCTCTCTCCACTCAACCCAGAGTCACTCACTTTCTTTTCTTCCCCAACAGGTAAATCTTGACTAGTGGGTCCAGGCATAGGGCAGGAGCATGGAGGTGAGGGGAGGGAGAAGATTCCCTTTTCATCTCCCTTGCTATAGCAGCTACTGAAAAACAAGAGCTGGCTCTTTATGCAACTCTTAGGTGGAGTGTGTGTGTGTGTGTGTGTGTGTGTGTGTGTGTGTGTGTGTGTGTGTGTGTGTGTGTGTGTGTGTGTGTGTATAAATGGGGGTGGGGTGATGATGCAATGATCATGCCTGTAGTAGATACACCACCCTGACCTCCACTTTTCAGAATTCTACATTGGAAGCACCCACAGAGTGCCACCAGCACCCCAAATCCCTCCAGGTCTCTCCACTGCCCTCTTGGACATCAGAACCACAATGCTTCTGCAGCCATATGGCCCACTGAGTCAGTGAAAAGATTTTTCCCTAATTGTTCAAACTCCTTTTTATAATTTTCGTGTTGAACACAGATTTTAAGAGACCTTATCAGCCATTTTGGGTCATTATTAATTTATCAGTAGACCTAGGTTCTCCCTAGCACTTAGCTTCCCATTGATATTTTGGGAAATGCCCTTCTTATCCCCTTAACTCATTTTGGCTAGCATTAATCCAACATAAAATAAGTATTTTTAATTACAATTTGCACATAATTTTCTTCCAGGGAAAGGAAGGGGGAACGAAAACCATGGATGACAGATTCTAGTCACACCATTCAATGCATTTCTGGGAAATACCCAGATACCATAGTGATGAGCATGGTCTGAGAACCCAAAGAAAACAGAATACAACTTTACTTTCTTCCTGCCACCACAAGCTTTAAACTGATATTCTCAATTTATTGTCTGCCCTGTTTCTGTTTTCAGCGCAGGTTTTCTTTCACTGTCAGAACTTTGTGCAGCCTTCTGGAAAGGCACACTGACCAATTCTTCTTTCTTGGATGCTTCCTTTTTGCAAGCAGGAATATAACCTCTTGTGCAGGAATTCATTTTTTCTTTTAGGATTTCCAGTCCTAGACACTTTACTCAGGGGTTGAAGACCATTCATGGTTATCCTCTCTTGGTTAGTTGCACAGTTCTTGAGATAAGTGCAGAGCTTGTGTATTGAGCTCTTTTATATACTCCTCTGTGACTTTGTTTATTCCTTGGTGGCTTTGACATGCAATTGCTTTTACACAGAGTGCCTTGGGCTCCGCTTGACAGTTACATAGCTTTGGATACACTGAGGGGTCTTAATAGGTTTCCCATGCAAACATCAAAGCACCACCTTCCTTGCTAACAGCCCATCATGACTCTGAACTCTGTCCTCCAGTCATCAACTCTTCTTTTCTCAGCACAACATCAAAATGTGTGATCAAGTTTAAGGCAGCATGTGGTTCCATTGCTTTGGTGCTGCCCCAGAGGCAGGACCCCTTTCTGGAGAAATGGCACTTGCAGTGCAATGCACATGCCTATCTAAACTAATCAATGTCTGGTATCTATTCCCAAAGGCAGCGATGCAGCCAACCAGTAAACAGGCACAGTGCCATTCTAACAGATGGGCATTAATGTAGACAGCCAAGAGACCATATATGCATATCAAGGGTGAGTGTTGAGATCAGGAGACTAAGCCAGGAATATCCAAACCATTGTCTAGTGTGTGTTTACATGGTTGTTTACTGTAGTGCAGTGTGGTACATCACATTATCATTAATCCAGCTCTGAGCAGCATTACTTTGACTTTCATAAATAAAAATCAGAGAGAGAAGGTGGGTGAGGTAATATATTTTATTGGACCAACTTCTTTTGGTAAGAGAGACAAGCTTTCTCTTTCTCACCAATAAAAGAGATTACCTTACCCACCTTGTCTCTTTAATATCCTAGGATTGACACAGCTATAACTAACTGCATAAATACAAATCATTCCTGATCAGAAGAAGTGAGTTTTAGATCCATATAAATTGGGCGGAATGCTATGTAGCATTTGCATTTCAATATATCTCAGCATTTGTATTACATTTATCATTAAGGTATAGTAATTTGGATACAAATTAATTCTTTTCACTCTATTCTCCTCTTCTGTTGATGACTCTATAGAATTCATGTAAATAAGCTTTTATATGAGTAAGTTGCATTTCAAATTTCTTCATTTTTAGGGTGTAGTGTCTCCCATGAACAACTGGTGTGTAACAACTGTAATCAAGGAAGTGAGCTAGTAAATTTCAGTATGTTGCACAGAAATAAGTTTATAAAATATCTTCAATCCAAAACTATGTCAGGTAAAGTCACTGCAGCAACAGATCATCTTTTTGGACCAAAAGAAGAGGACCATGCAAAAACAAAGATAGTCAAGCTAAATTTATAAAGAAGACCTAACTGTGGCTGGACTGAGCTGACATCACATTTTCTGAAATCAACAAAAAACTGATTTTCAAATTATATGCAGTCCAGCTCCCTCTCAAATTGACCTGATTTCTCCACCTTCACCAGCAAATCTCCAATCCTATTTTAGGTAGGAGGCATTTTTCCATGTTTCTAGGCACCCTAAGTGGTGGTTGCTGGTGAGACCTCTCTTCCTAGTTATAGAGCCAGTAACTCAAACAACATGACACTGAGCTTCTTGCATGTAAGTGTAGGCTCTTCTACCACCTGTGTCAACATTGCCTGTTTAGATGCAACAGAAAGCCATTTGTACACCTTTGTTCATATTTTGCAACATATCCACAGTACAAGTCCTATGAGAGGAGAAGCAGGAAGTTCACAGGATATGAACAACCTGGTGACTATTGACAATGAATTAGATTAACATCATCTTGCTTTTTATATTACGGTGGTTTAGTTTCCTTTCTAGACTACATTTCCCCTCCCCCAAGGAAATGACAGAAAATGTAAATGGCTTCAGAGACCCTTACACAGCACAGAAGTGGGAGACAGAAATATGGGCAAGTCTATCTGAAGGTGCTTCTAAGCAATCTGATTGTATTACTCATCATTGCAAAAGTACCATTGTGAAAAGGCCCTTCAGCAAAATTGTGCTCTTATTGTCAAACATTCTATACTGTATGTACCATAATAAATTTCAACATTTGGAAAACCAAGGTACTCTACCAGCCCTCACCTGCACAAACTACTGTTCATACCCCACAAATCACCATCAGCAAACAACCCCTGGAAAATGCGGACTATTTTCCATACCTTGGCAGCCACCTCTTCCAAACAGCCAGCACTGACACAGAAATTGAATACATGATCCGCTGTGCCAGCGCATCTTTTGGAAGACTATTCAAACAAGCCTTCAATGATAGGGATCTACAAACAGTTACTAAGCTCTTGGTTTATGAGATAGTTGTAATTCCCACCTTCTCTATGGGTGTGAGACCTGGGTAACCTACAGATGAATCTCAAGCGGAGTGGTTCCAGCAGTGTTGCCTCAGGAGGAGCCTCAGGATCAGCTGGGAAGACTGATGCACTAACATCAGTATTCTCTCTGCAGCCAACATCATCAGTATAGAAGTTCAGGTCATGAAACACCAACTCTAGTGGGCTGGCCACTGTGTATATATGCCTGGCACTCGCCTCCCGAAGCAAGTACTCTTCTCTCAGTTAAGTCAGAGGAGAAGGGCTCGCAGAGTGCAGCGAAAGCATTTCAAAGCCATACTGAAATTACATCTTAAAAAGGGAGACATCAAACCAACAAACTGGGAGGACTTGGTGTGGAACAGAACACTGTGGCGCCACACATACACTAAGCCACAACTCACTTTGAGAACAGATGTGCTCATGAAACATAGAAGCAACAAAGGAGGAAAGAAAGGGCACAATACTCCAGCCAACAACTATGTCTCCTCCAAGATTACACCTGTCACTTCTGTGAGAAAATCTGCAGGGCAAGAATTGGGCTCCTCAGCCACTTAAACTCACCAATGAACCCCCTTGGCAGACATCATCCTCGCATCAAAGGATAGCTGAAGAAGATATGTCCCAATACATGTAATCCTGATAGGTTTGATTGAAAACCCCACCAATCCTTCCCTGCAGAATCAGTGGCAATTTAAGTAAATATATTCCTCTTTGCTGCCAGTTAATCCAAGACAAAACTGACAACAAAATCTAAATTGGAGCTCTGTATTTTGGCTCCAACTGCCAGGAATGACTGCCTGTGCACATGAGAATGAGACAATGGGAGCACATGGAAGGAGGAAACCTCTGAAAGTAGACCAGGTGCCAGCTCCTGCCAAGACCCCTAGACTTTACTGAACACTGACAAATGGATAGCTGGAAACCAGTCTGGCTTACCTGTGTCTTAGTATTCAGTATTTTATTAGATTTACAGAGAGGTGTTTAGTGTTTGGACTTTATGAAATGCTTGCTGCATGCATTAATCTCACTTATAGTAACTGTATCCCCTGTCATAAGGTAATATTTAAGTGTGTGTTCTTTAAATATAAAAGTGTTTGGTGTGAAATTGGAAACTCCTACAGTTATGAGAGAAGCATTACCAAGTGTGAAATACTAATTTATCACAACAGGGGTCATCTCCTGCCCAACAAAAGAAGGTCTATAGACATGGGACAAACCATTGTGGAACATCAGCGGATGAAGGTCTTTGTTGATTGTTTCCCCACACCCATGAAGAGGTGATATCCACAAATGCTTGTCTCATCACAGCTTTAACTCTGGGGGAAGGGAATACAAATCTTGGAATTGGAATCGCTATGCTACTTGGAATTTGGAGAGTGAAATCTTTCTAAGCATAAGCAAGGGATCCCCAACCTACTTATCTTAGGTTAGCCATAAAGGACATATAGAGCTTGCACATTATATTAGCTTCTATTACTTATTGGAACATAAGGCATTAACTCATCTGTGTGTGTGTTTACCTGCTTTAATCTCTTATTTCCTTTACTTAGTTAATAAATCTGTAGTTAGTTTATTACCAGATTGGCTACAAGCATTGTCTCTGGTGTGTGACTTGAGGTGCAATTGCCCTGGGTTAAGTGACTGATCCTTTGAGACCAGGAGTAATTTGAAAATCATTGTGATTTTTTTGGTCTAGGAGACCATCTCTCACAAAGGCAGGCTTACCTGGATAGCAAGATAGACTGGAATGCCCAAGGGAACTGTGTGACTGCATGTTACGACTGTTATAGTGCTTGACAAGGTCACACTTGATACTTGGTAGCTGAAATCTGATTATAGAACACATCACCAATACGGGGTTTGTGCCCTGGTTTTAACAGTCTGCTCTGAGGTTGGCATCCATGTTCGTGAGTCACTCCAGACTGCTTGACAACCTCAGACTTTTCAAGCAATCAAAAGCCAGGGTCTTTTTGGTCATACTTTATTTTCAGGTTCCACTCATAACAAATTGTTAATGTATTAATAAATAGTTTCAGTAGCAGATTCACATGGCTATGATGTAGACATGGTAGCACATACGATGGACTTCCAACTTAAATGATCCCTTGCAATTCCTCCTCCTCTTAAAGCTTGATTTCATTGTGCACAGCAGATGCAACTGATGAAGCAGATGAAACTGCGGAAGTTTTGAATCCTTTTCTACCATGTGTCAAAAGCTAAATGTTTTATGGGGATGGCTTGCTAGACTATGGTCCAACCCTCCGACTTTATCTGGCCTTGGGACCAGCATTAGGAATAAGGAACCCAGTGGTGTGGCTAATAGATTAATAATTTAAATATATTTTTATTAATTGATTAATGAAATTTAATAATTGTTACTGAGCTACAGTAAGCCAGTGGGCCAACTCACTGGCCTGTGAGTTGAAGCTCCCAACAGCAGCAGAATTTTACATGTGGTAAAAAAGAATTCAAAACTTCTGCAGTTTTTGTATTGCTACCCAGAATACAGTATGTTGCCAACAGGCAAGTGATCAAGTCTCTGCAAGAAAAGCATCCTATAATTATATTGCATATCCACTGTTCAAAAACACATTCTCCTCACTATTACTTACATATTTCTCTTCAATGTTATAAATATTGTTTGAAAGTTAATGCTACATTGGCCTTAGTCAGCTTTTATTTATGTGCAAGAGCTAAAGAATTGTTTTATAATTTCAAAGCCTTTAATATTCCAGTCTGAGATGTGTGTTAAGTTATCCAGGAAACTTGTAATTCATGACGAACAGAAGGCAGATGCCAATATAAACAGATGAAATGTGCGTACCAGCTTTATTTCACAGAAATCAAGGTTTTAAAATTTTGCTTTTATGATCTTGCTATAGTGGTAACACATCAGATGTAAGTACATTAATTACCAGTGTCTGCCTCAGCAAAACTAGAAGAAAATCAAGGTTAATGTCTTCTTTTAAACTTTTAATATTTTTTCCCCAGAGGGTCAAGTTCTGATAGTTCCAGCCAGCAAACTCTGCACAAACAGGTTAATTTATGATTCAAACACCTATATCTGTGCACAGAGAGATATAAGCAGTTCCTTTAATACTTAATGACCAGCTATAAATTTGTACTCAAGAGGCAAGTATTCAGTTCAGCTTCCCTTAAAAAAAATCAAGTAATTTTCTCCTACAACTGTTTGCCAGTACAAAATGCAATACAAAATCTGAGGGCTGTGTCAGCTGACGAGAATTCTAGATGCAAATCACCAGTGCGTCAACTTAAATGTGGCATTTTTTCCTACTTTCAACTTACTTATAAAATTTAAAGAGGAAAGAAAACGTATACAAATAAATGAATTTGCCTAGAGCCACTCAGATACTATGGGGGCCCAATATATGAATGAACCTAGATTAGATGAGAAAAAGAGCCAGAGGGCTGTAAGTGATTTCCTCACACCATATACTGGTCCCCACAGTTCGCAACAAGCACCATCTTATTCCACATTCATGGACATTCAAGCTCTCCTTAGAAAAATCCACAGTAAAATAGACTGAATCGAAATATCTGAGCTCTGAATTCAAATGAGATTTAATTAAATTCTAAAGCTTTCACTGTTCTAATGACTTGGCAAGGCAGAGCCAAGATGAAGTCAACATCTCTATAGAACAATAAATGATTAGCTACTAAAAGAAGAGAGCCATAGGCTTCAACCAGAAGCAACAAAACATTAAATTTAGGATAACTTCATGGGTGGTGGATTTTATAGAAGGGACAATTTGTTATTGTTACTTCCTATTTTCATATAAAATCACAGGTTTGCTTAGAATTTTATAGATAGAATAAGGGGACAAGAGGCACAGAAATGCAATTACTTTTATAGCAAAATGGATCTGTAAGACTTTCTTAATTAAGAACATGAAGATGATCTTCTATACATGGAATACTGCCTTTGAATTCCAAACAAAAAGAGAAAAGTAGAGTACAACCAAGGAACAATCTTAATCTTTCAGGTATTGGACAACTGAGATTAAAAAATGTAAGCTATTCAGTATCAGTAGTATATCATCACTCCCATAACCGCATTGGTTGCTGAGGCACCATTATCGATGAGAAATCAACCAATTGTCTCCACCCCATGATTGCATGTCAGTGCTTGAGTCTCCAAAGTCCATTCCTGTCAACTCTTTTATGTTGTCAATCCATCTCTTCTTCTGTCTACCTCTTCTTCTCTTCCCTTGTACTGTCCCTTGGAGGATGATCTTGGATAGGCCAGATGATCTTGTTACATGGCTGTACCACTTCAGCTTGCGCTTCTTCATAGTTGTCAGGAGGTCTTTATATGACCCAGCACATTGGGTGATGATGTTGCAGACCTCTTCATTAGTGACATGGTCAAAGTAGGAGATGTCCAGGATTTTACGGAAGCATCTCATCTCTACTACCTGTATTTTCCATTCAAGTTCTGCAGTAAGGGTCCATGTCTCACACGCATAGAGAAAAATGGAGATGACCAATGTGTGCAGCAATTTCAGTTTGGATTGCAGGGAGATCTTCTTATTCCTCCAAATTGGCTTCAACTTTTCCATTTCTGTTTGCACAGTTCTTGCCTGAATTTCTGCCTTAGATCCTTCATCAGCGATGATTGCTCCCAAATACTTGAACTGTTTCACTGTCTCCAGCTCTTGTCCACTGACAGTGGTATGTGAGCTGATCCCAACACAGTTGTTTGTCATCAGCTTGGTTTTCTCTGCACTGATTTCCATGCCATATTTTGTGGAAGTTTCATCCAATCATTTCACAAGGTTGGCAAGTTCATCTTTGCTGCCAGCCAGGCCATCAATTTTATCAGTGAACTGAAGATTTGAGATTGTTAGCTCCCAATGCTTACTGTGCATATGTGATCTTCTAGGGCATCAGTCATTATGCACTCCAAGTATATGTTAAATAGTGTGGGTGAAAGAAGGCAGCCTTGACAGATTCCAAAAGTGGTGCGAAACCACTCTCCTATTGTGCCATTGATGAGAACTGCACTGCTGGCCTTGGCATACAGTTGTTTAATGCTAAGAATAAGCTTATGACCAACATTATACTTCTTCATAGCTGCTCAGAGGGCTTCATGCCATACTGTCAAACACCTTCTTGAAGTCAACAAAGACATGGTAGATATCCTGCTGGTGTTGTAAGTACTTCTCACATAGAACACGAAGGTTGAAAATCTGTTCTGTGGTATTTCTTCCATCACGAAAGCCAGCCTGTTCTTCAGTGATTCTCGTGGATTCAATCTGTTCAATATCAGAGGGTAGCCGTGTTAGTCTGGATCTGTAAAAGCAGCAAAGAATCCTGTGGCACCTTATAGACTAACAGACGTTTTGGAGCATGAGCTTTCATGGGTGAATACCCACTTCCTCAGATGCATGTAATGGAAATATCCAGAGGCAGGTATATATATGTGTGCTAGCAAGCAAGCTAGAGATAACGAGGTCAGTTCAATCAGGGAGGATGAGGCCCTGTTCTAGCAGTTGAGGTGTGAAAACCAAGAGAGGAGAAACTGGTTCTGTAATTGGCAAGCCATTCACAGTCTTTGTTCAATCCTGAGCTGATGGTGTCAAATTTGCAGATGAACTGAAGCTCAGCAGTTTCTCTTTGAAGTCTGGTCCTGAAGTTTTTTTGCTGCAGGATGGCCACCTTAAGGTCTGCTATAGTGTGGCCAGGGAGGTTGAAGTGCTCTCCTACAGGTTTTTGTATATTGCCATTCCTAATGTCTGATTTGTGTCCATTTATCCTTTTCCGTAGAGACTGTCCAGTTTGGCCGATGTACATAGCAGAGGGGCATTGCTGGCATATGATGGCGTATATTACATTGGTGGATGTGCAGGTGAATGAACCAGTGATGGTATGGCTGATCTGGTTAGGTCCTGTGATGGTGTCGCTGGTGTAGATATGTGGGCAGAGTTGGCATCGAGGTTTGTTGCATGGATTGGTTCCTGAGCTAGAGTTATTATGGTGTGGTGTGCAGTTACTGGTGAGAATATGTTTCAGGTTGGCAGGTTGTCTGTGGGCAAGGATTGGCCTGCCACCCAAGGCCTGTGAAAGTGTGGGATCATTGTCCAGGATGGGTTGTAAATCCTTGATGATGCGTTGGAGGGGTTTTAGCTGGGGGCTGTATGTGATGGCCAGTGGAGTCCTGTTGGTTTCTCTCTTGGGTTTGTCTTGCAGCAGGAGGCTTCTGGGTACACGTCTGGCTCTGTTGATCTGTTTCCTTATTTCCTCATGCGGGTATTGTAGTTTTGAGAATGCTTGGTGGAGATTTTGTAGGTGTTGGTCTCTGTCTGAGGGGTTGGAGCAGATGCGGTTGTACCTCAGTGCTTGGCTGTAGACAATGGATCGTGTGATGTGCCCGGGATGGAAGCTGGAGGCATGAAGGTAGGCATAGCGGTCGGTGGGTTTTCGATATAGGGTGGTGTTAATGTGACCATCACTTATTTGCACCGTGGTGTCAAGAAAGTGGACCTCCCATGTAGATTGGTCCAGGCTGAGGTTGATGGTGGGGTGGAAGCTGTTGAAATCATGGTGGAATTTTTCCAGAGTCTCTGTTCAATATGACTTTCAACATCACATTGCTAGAATGGCTAATTAAGCTTGTGGTCTGGTAATTCTGACAATTACAGGTTGCCTTTCTTTGGCAGACTGATGATTAGTGACTGTGTCCATGTCTAGGGCAACTCACCGATCTGCCAGATCTTGTTGCAGATCTTGGTGAATACATTTATTACTATTTCTCCTCTGAATTTCATCAGTTTGACTGGGATGTTGTCAATACCTGTAACCTTTCTATTCTTGAGTGATTTCACAGCTGTGTCCACTTCTTCACACAGTATTGGAAAGTCACCTTCCTCTGTTGAACCTAGGCTGTCTAAGACAATAGGATCTCCATTTGTTTGGTGGCTGTATATATTAGAGCAGTAGTTTGTCCACCTATTGATGATGTCCCTTTCTTCTGTAAGACTGTTCCCTTCTTTGTCTTGAATTGTGTAAGTATATAGTTTATTAAAAAGCTGGAAGGGTTTATTTACTTCTGATTATTAGAATTGCAACTCAGACATTGAAAGAAGTAGGATTTTCAAAAGAACTCACCATTGGCTTACCTCTATTCTTGTTGAAGTCAATTATTGTAACTGAGTTCAGTAGAAGCAAATATACCACCCGTAAAGTTTTTCTGCTACACAGTGAAGGTTAGAGAATGACACACAAAAGAGAGCTGTATATTTTGGGACTCAGGTTGTGGTCAAAATATTCTGCAAAGGATAAATGGAGCAGAGTGTAAAATGATCAATAGTGTAATCATAATATGGAAAAAAGCTATTGATGTTAGTATAATACTGTCCCAAGAAATTGGCAATTTTTTGTGTTTCTCTTGCACATTTTATTTAGAGGAAGATTTTCAAAGGCACAAAGATGTATTTAGATACCCAATGCTCACTAACTTTGGTAGGAGTTTGGAACCTCATTGCCCTTTGTGCCTTTGAAAATCTCCTCCTTTGTCACTCAGCGCACATCCAGACTAACCCGCGGCATTGGCGGGTTAAAATCAATTGCTCGGGGATCGATATATCTCGTCTAGTCTGGACGCGATGTATCGATCCCCGAGCGCGCTTACATCGATTCCGGAACTCCATCAACCCGAATGGAGTTCCGGAATCGACACGGAGAGCCGCGGACATCGATGCCGCGCCGTCCAGACGGGTGAGTACCTCAATTTTAGAAATTCGACTTCAGCTATGTTATTCCCATAGCTGAAGTTGCGTATCTAAAATCGATTTTAATACCTAGTCTGGACGTGGCCTTAGGTATTATCTGTTCAATTTTGGTTGTTATAGTTGCTGGTTATTTAAGTTGAGGGTACCATTAGCTGTCCAAGTTCCATATATTTTTATAGTGTTTGTAACTGACATGTGATCTCTATGAGACAGAAATTCTAGAACTATATTCTTGTGAGACAATTGTATGGCCATTCAGTTTTCCATCATAATTTGTGTACCTTATGACCTTTTCATTTTTGAAGATGAATATTTATAATTTACCAGAAGAATGAAAAAGAACAGAGTCCACAATGGCCAATAAACACTGTACTTAAAATCAGCGTGATCAGAAGAGTTGTTAGTTGTTGAAACAAAAAGTGTTGTGAAATATGTTTGTTTAGGTCAAAATTTCAAAACTGAAATGTTTTTCAGTTTTAGGTTTCATTGAAAAATTGCACAATTGCAAGGGAAAAAATGAATTTAATGGAAATTTTGTTGTTACATTCAAAGTTTTTTTCATAGAAAACATATGACATTCTTAGACCTTAATGGGACATAGACTCCTAAGTCACTTTGCATTTTTGAAAGTTTTACCCTTGTTCTAATCGTTAAGGATTCTAATGGTACTTTTTTGTGGCTGAAACTAGAAGAATTTACTTAATCTCACCACACCTAATTTTGTGTGAGGATGTTACAGTAGCTCATTTTGAGGCTGACACTACACAATATTTTTAGCACAGACTTTGCTTACTCAGTTTAAATGGCATTTTGTCACAAAATGTGATTTCATTTATAAGTAAATTGATTATTTTAATTTTCACGTGTGTTCATACAGAGGAAACATGGTCAAGTGGTTAACGCATAGGACTGGGAGACAGATGTTACCTTCTCCAATCTGCAACACAGCCTCTGTATGACTTCGGAAAAATCAAAAACACTCTGTGCCTAAATTTCCCCATAAATAAATAAATAAAAATAAATAATCCTGGTTCCTATACAGCACTTTTCATCATTAGATCTCAAAGCACTTTTGAAAGGATCATCATTCCCATTTTACAGATGGAAAATTGAGGCACAAAGAAGCAAAATGACTTGCCCAAGTAACTCAGCACACAAGCCAAGCCAGGAGTAGAATTCGTTCTCCTGATCCCAAGCCAGTGTTCTATTCACTAGACCACACTGTCTGACTCCTCTAACTTGTAGAGATATTGTGAAGACATATTTGACTTGATAGGGAACCCCTCCCGACCCCACCTTACCCAAGGCCCCAGGCTTTTTTCTGAAAATAAAGTAAGAGTAGGCCCTTAGCTAGAAGCAAGAGTTTTAACTCCTGCTAAACTTGTTTTTCTGTACAAAGGGCACGCTGAGGCAAAAAGATGTGGTCAGGGCCCCAAAAAGAGGAACTAGAATTGGATAAAGGGGAACCAGAAAATCTGTTAAGTTATAACAGCTTTTAGTTTATTATGGTTTATTAAGTTGCTTGTGTGGGCGTAAAATATAACTCATGATCATTTGACCAAAGGTACACCAATAGGTATTTTTGGACCCAAGTTCCTCAAAATTTGCTTCAGAACACAGCTGCTGAAACCGCAAGTAGGTGGAAACCAGGTGTCAAAGTCCTGACAATTACAAAAACCCGTAAAAAGGGGAAGTAACAAAGAGCAGGCTTGCAAATTAGCTCATAACCGGTATATTAATAGCAATTGTTTTTAGCAAATGGTTAGAAGATGTTATTGTATTAACCAAATAAGGTATCATCGGATGTATGAGTTCATATGGTAATGTGCGGTTTTTGGCTTTATAAACCTAGGTATCACTGCTGTAGGGCAGAGCGACTTACCTCTTGCTAGAGGACCTGTCGTCTCTCCATGCATATGCATGTATTCTCTGATTAATCAATAAAGGAGCCTCAGGCTGTCTAATCATTTTCCACGACAGACTCTAATTGGAACCTCTAGGTAATATTGTAATATAAATAATACTTAGCACTGTTTGTAAAGTCCTTCAAGATGGAAATATCAATGAATGTGCTTGTAAAGATGATAAATAAATTAAATGAGAGACTAAGCTTTTTGCTAAAAATCTAATTCAGGTTTCTCAGAGAAATATATCATTGGCATTTTCAATTTTTGCTGATAACTATGAGACTCTGTGGCGTTTTGTGGCTCTAATTTTTTCAATTTAATCTGAGATTGTTGAGACAATTACAATCATGGTCTACTTTTAGGATTATTTAAATATTTCTTATGCTCTTCTTAGGATTCAAAAAAGCCAAAGGATTGTCTCTCTACTAGTAGAAATTAAAATCCCAGTTTCCCTAGTCTGAAGACACTATTGCCTTTTGAGATCACTTTTAAAACGATAGTACCCTAAGGCAATGGACCAGAAGCAATAGTATATGCAATTACTGTCACATTCAATCTAGACCAAGAGTGTTATGTTTTGTTTATACAGGAACCTTATTGGCTGTGTAACTTGATTTAAAGATGATCTTTTAAGAATTACCAAGTCACATGCCCTGAAAAGAAGGGTAGTACACTCATTAAAGAATTGGTCATACAGTATCCGAAGGAACTTGAATAGAGCTTGAACCTACATTTCCAGAGACATCTGTCAGAGGAATAAATGTAGCCAGATGTTTTAGTTCACTACAAAAAATAAAGCAGGGCAGTTGGGAGGCTAAGAGGAGGATTGGTTGAAATTTGCAATGAAAAGGGAGAAAAAGGCCCTGTGCAGAAGCACACTAATCTAGTGCAATGATAGATAAAAAGTTGATATTGATAACTGTTATTTATTAATTATTGATATTGCCATGGAGCCGAAAGACCCCAATCAGGACTGGGGGCCCACAGTGCAAAGTGCTGTGTGAACTCATAGGAAGAAATGGTTCCCACACAGAACTTATAGTTCAGTTTAAGATAAGACAAGTAACAGAGACAATCAGCAGGAGGGAAATGTGGAGCATTCATTTATAGATTCCTTGGACAAAATCCTGGCCTTAATGCAGTCAATGGGAGTTCTGCCATTGACTTCAGTGGGGCCAACATTTCACTCAGAAAGGTGATCATAAGATTTTAAGGCCAGAAGGGACCAATATAATCATCTAATCTGAATTTTTGCATAACACAGGCCATGAAACTTCACACAGTAATTCCTGTATCAAACCCATAACTTCTGGTTGATCTAGAGCATATCTGTTAGAAATACATCTAAATCATGATTTAAATATTCCAAGTGCAGAAAAATCCACCACAATCCTAGGTTCCCATGGTTAATTACCTTTGCTGTTAAAAATCTGCACTGTATCTCCAGTTCAAATTTGTCTTCCACCAGCTGCCAGCAGTTGGATCATTTTATGCTCATGTGAGAAAAAGATGTTTTCCAGTTCTCAAATCATTCTTGTGACTCTTCTCTGAATACATGTAAACTATGTGCACAAATTCATGTTTCCAGCTCTTTAAAAAATTGAAAACTATATTTAAACAAATAATGCCAATCTGTGGCTTTCTCATGATGCTTTGCAGATTTTAAAAAGCAGTCACATCACTTCATCTGGTTACAGCAGTTAAAGAAGAATTTGTTTGATTTTAGTTATGGATTAATAAATAATCTGATTAGAGCAGCTGACATTCACAGGAACATCAGCACTTCAGTGCTGAACTTTTACAAATGTTAGAGTACATTTAGCACACCTGTCTGCTTAAACTTATCACAAACCATGCCTAAACGCAAAAGTTAATGAAATGTCCTCTTATAAAGAGAAGGTTAACAGATGATAATTAAAAGAAAACAAAATATACGGGTTCTCAAATAAAGAAGCATCAATGGATTTCATATTTTACTACCTACATTTTATCAGGTCTTTTTTCTGGGTGGTTCTTAATTAAAATTGTTTTGGAGTGTTGAGAAAGGAGTGATGTCAGCTCTTGGAAATAACTTTTATAGCCAAAATTTTGATCATGTATTATCAGTATGGCAATGGTACCATAAGTAACAGATTATTGGACACTTCAGAAATGAGACATGATTTTTATTGGCATTAAGACTTAATACCATGAATATTTCTCCTCAATTAGATCAGCAAGTATATGCAACATACAGTAGTGAGAGAAATGGACAATGGAGGGGGAAAGTGGGAGTGTATAAGGGTGACAAAGTTTAAAAAGCCAAGTTAGACTTTATGGAAAATAGAAGGGAAATAACAAATGCAAACAGCATAAGACTTTTCAAAGTGGTAGAACTGGAAGATTTTATCATTTCTCATCCTGTATTATAATAATAGTCTTAAAGCCAGGGAAATTCTAATCAAAATCATCTGTTTTTATTCAGTGTAGATACTGGTCAAAAAGGAGGCATTTGGATCTATTAAATAGCATTTGAAAGATTTCTTATGGTATTATATGCTATCTTTATTTTTCACCAAACAGAGTTTTCTTTGCTGGACATGAATGTTTTCTCTTTTCCAGACTCCGAGACTATGTTTTCAGACTGTTAAAAAGAGGTCAAAATGGAATTGGAGGACTCACAGTCTGACATTTCAGATCTCTGCAAATTCCTTTGGCAGAAATATTTATAGATGGTGGTGAGTTAGATTTGAGCATTAGTGCAAGCCCTAGCTATTGCACCTCTGTGCAGAACAGGGAGCTGCATATGCCTCATTACTTTTTCATGCTTTTATTACTGTTCTCTGCCATAAAGAACACCTATTTTTTGTTGCACTGTATGTAGTTCAGTGAGCCATGTAAATGTGCCTTACTGATTACTAAGTGAAGTGATTCAGCTCTATGTAATGTAATTCTAATTACATTTTGGCATGGGAGGTAATACTGAAAATTTCTGGGTGCAAAGGTCGTGGATCTCTTGAGACATCTTAATAGGTTTATGTGCAGTGTTGGGGAGGAGTCATGGTCCTGGTGGTCATGGTACATGAAGGTACCAATGATATAGGGAAAGATAGAAAAGAGGTCCTGGAGGCCTTTTTTAGGCTGCTAAGTAAGAGATTGAAGTCCAGGACCTCCATGGTAGAATTCTCTGAAATGCTTCTAGTTCCATATGTGATGCCAGATAGGCAGAACTGAAGGATCTCAATGCATGGATGAGACAACTGTTTAGGGAGGAGGAGTTTTGGATTAAGAACTAGGGATCCTTTGGAGGAAAGGAGGAGCCTACACTGGAAGGATGGACTCCACCTATACCAAAATTGAACTAGATTGCTAGTGTAACCTGATTTAGGGTGTACTAACTATTTAATTTATCAGTTTAATTTAATAATAATAATGATGTATTAATATTAATAGTATGGGATTTAGGCTCGCCAATCTGTTTGATAAGAAGATAAAAGTTCTTGTCCCGAATCAGGCTCCAAAGAATTTATAAAGGACCCTTTGGAGTATGACAGGAAGCTCACACTGAGACAGATATAGCCTTAAAGACCTTTTATTGAAATCAATAATAGTAAGTAAATGGTAAAACACTCAGAATTACAAAGTTACAATTGCATTAGTGCTATTCAAAAGATACATGTGATAACATAGTATTATATGCAACAAAGATTTGGTTAATATACTTACATCCTTCCTTGATAACCTGGTGGCAAGAGACATAGGACCAGCCTTGCAGTTCAGGTTTCTCAATTCTTGAGTGAGGGGTGCAGTGCTTAGAAAAAGCTAACGCTACTTAGGGTTTACTTGACTAACTTAAAATCAAAACCTAACAAACAAACTAAGAATAAAAGCTTAGGAAAACCAAGTTTAGCCTAGTTCCCTTGAAACTTAGAAAATTTAAGAATAAGTACAGCCTACTAATAGTAGCAGTCATCATAGATAGATAGATAGAATAGTTAGAGAGTGGAGGAAGTAAGTGAGAATAGAGTAAAGTGAGAATACTCTAGTGAGGTGGTCACCTCTTTTATAGGGTACAAGTGCCAGAAATCCTTCCTCCTATGTCCAAATTTCATTCCTCACCCACAAAATGCTAGAGTACGCTTACTCCATAGCTAGTACTTATGTACGTACTGATGACATACATACGCACATAAGTTTCCTTGTGGTGTACCTGTTAAGTCCGTGGGTACAACACTGAAAAAACCTCTATGCCATTCTCCATTGTCTATTGGTTTAGCAAAAATGTCATAGACATAGGCGTGGGTACTTATCGATTTAGGTAACAAGCTATAGGTCAACTTTGCTTTCTTAGTAAAAGATCATAATATAGATATGCTAACTTTGCTTTAGCTTAACATACAGGATATGGCCTGTAGGTCTCTTGCATTCCAGCCAAACTTATTTTAATATAAATCTATTACAATAAACCAAATACTTAAACTATAAGAAGATATATATATATATATATAAGCAAGCAGATTAATCCTATAGGCTACACTAGCATGTAAAATTAAAAAGGTTGTAGAGAAGTTTTTAATTTAAGGGCTGGGGGAAAGCCGACAGGTACAGAGGAGCACATGGTTTGGACAGAGACATTCCTTAAGGGAGGATCTATAAAATGAGGATTCTCTATGTCCTAGTAACAAGGAAAAGATAGAAGTTGATAAAGTACATGTAGGAAATAAAGAGAAACAATCAAATGAAAAAGAGTTCCATTCAATTACATCACACAATGGCAGAGAGCTAAAAAGTGACACATTTTATAAATGCTTGTATACACATGCTAGAAGTCTAAATTCTAAGATGGGTGAACTAGAGTGCCTCTTATTAAATGAAGATATTGATAGGCATCACAGAAACTTAGTGGAACAATGATAATCAATGGGACGCAGTAATACCAGGGTAAAAAATATATAGGAATGACGGAGAAGGCTATGCTGGTGGGGGAGTGGCACTATATGTGAAAGAAAACATGGAGTCAAATATAAGAAGAATCTTAAATGAATGAAACTGTACCATGGAATCACTATGGATAGAAATGTCATGCTTGAATAATAAGAATTTAGCAGTAGAAATATACTACCAACTACCTGACTAGTATGGTGATGATGATTGTGAAATGCTCTGGAAGATTAGAGAGGCTATAAAAATAGAAAAATTAATAATAATGGAGGATTTCAACTATCCTTATATTGACTAGGCACGTCATTTCAGGATGGGAGGTGGAGATAAAATTTCTGGACATCATAAATGAATGCTTCTTGGAGCAGCTAATCCTGGAACCCACCAGGGAAATGGCAATTCTTGTTTTCATCCTAAATAGATCACAGGATTTGGTCCAAGAGGTGAATACAGCTGAACTTCTAAGTAATAGCAACCATATTATAATTAAATTTAACATCCTTGTGGGGTGGAAAATACCAAAGAAGTCCACCACAGTAGCATTTAACTTCAGAAATGGGAACTATAAAAATGAGGAAGCTAGTCACTTAAATCAGCTTCTGTACTGGAAGACTGGAGTATAGCTAATGCAACACCAATTTTTTAAAAAGGCCCCAGAGGTGATCCTGGCAATTACAGGCTGGTAAGCCTAACTTCAGTCACAGGCAAATTGCTTGAAACTATAATAAAGAACAGAATTATCAGATACATAGATTAACACAATTTGTTGGGGAAGAGTCACCAGAGCTTTTGTAGAGGGAAATCATCTCTCACCTATCTGTTGGAATTCCTTGATGGGGGTCAACAAACATGTGGACAAGGGTGATCTGGTGGATATAACATATTTGGACTTTGAGAAAGCTTTTGACAAGGTCCCTAACCAATTATTCTTAAGCAACATAAGCAATCATGGGATAAGAGAAAAGGTCCTTTCATAGATCAGTAACTGGTTAATGGATAGGAAACAAAAGGTAGGAATAAATGGTCAGTTTTCAGAATGAAGAGAGGTAAATAGTGGTGTCTGCTAGGGATCTGTACTGGGACCAGTGCTGTTCACTATATTCATAAATGAGCTGGAAAAAGGGGTGAAGAGTGAGGTGACAAAATTTGCATAAGATACAAAATTACTCAAAATAGCTAAGTCGAAAGCAGATTGAGAAGAGTTACAAAGGGATCTCACGGAACTAGGTGACTGGGCAACAAAATGGTAGATGAAATTCAATGTTGATAAATGTACAGTAATGCACGTTGAAAAAAATAATCCCAACTATATATACAAAATGATGGTATCTAAATTAGGTGTTACCACTCAAGAAAGAGATCTTAAGTCATTGTGGATATTTCTCTGAAAACAGCATCTCAAAGTGCAGTGGAAGTCAAAGTGAACAATGTCAGGAATAATTCAGAAATGGATAGATAAGACAGTAAATATCATAATGTCACTATACAAATCCATGATACGCCCACACCTTGAATACTCCATGCATTTCTTGTTGCCCCATCTCAAAAAAAGATATATTAGAATTGGAAAAGGTACAGAGAAGGGCAACAAAATGGTTAAGGGTATGGAACAGCTTCCAGATGAGGAGAAATTAAAAAGACTGGGATTTTTCATCTTGGCAAAGAGCTGACTAAAGCAGGATATGATAGAGGTCTATAAAATCATGAATGATGTGGAGAAAGTGTTATTTACTCCTTCATGTAACATAAGAACTAGAGGTCACCTAATGAAATTAATAGGCAGCAGTTTTAAAACAAACAAAAGGAAGTACTTCTTCAAACAATACACAGTCCGACTGTGGAACTCATTGCCAGGGGATGCGAAGGCCAGAACTATAAAGGTTTCAAAGACAAATTAGATAAGTTCATGGAGGATAGGTCCATCAATGGCTATTAGACAAGATGATCAGGGATGCAATCTCATGTTCTGGATGTCCCTTGTTTCTGACTACCAGAAGATGGTAGTGGATGATATAGAATGGATCACTCGATAATTGCCCTGTTCTGCTCATTCCTTCTGAAGCACCTGGCTTTGGCCATCGTCGGAAGACAGAATACCGGGCTAGATGAACCATTGGCCATTCTTAAATTCTTATGAAAAGCTCCAGGATTTATATGCTTCACCACAACCTTTTAATAACTGTGTGTCTGCTTCTATTTAACATGAGTGTTTCTTAAAGAATGTAATTGGCAAGAGACATTCTGAAGGTAAGTCACATTGTACCTGTAAGGGGTTATTTCTTAAAAGAAGACTTTGATTATTTATAATTGTATTTGAGGGCAGGGATTGTTTGTTTTGGTAGGGTTTTGTTGCTTGTGATTTCCTACTGGAGACAAGGAAGTAATGAGAAGAAAAGAGGTTATTTCAGGGGAGTCTAAGTGGCTTTGAGTGTTTGTTTTTCAGGGAAGCTCAACAGAAGCAATGAAGTTGAGTGCTTAATCTCAACTGGAGGCAAGCCTGAGGTCAGCTTGAAGGAAACTAATCCAATTCTCTTGAAAAGAATTTTTGTTAGACCTCAGTTTCAAGAGAGATCCCAAACCCACCTCACAATTTTTCCTGTCTCCAGACACCAGATTCAGCTACCTGTTTCATCTCCATTAGTGATAATGTACAACTTTCCCTACACAATCCTACCTTTAATTGCTAGCAAACACCACCTATTCTGAGTTCTGCTACCACCAAGTAAAACCATTCCCAGGTCAAACCATCTTCCTTTCACCTATATTTCCAATATCCTCATGTAGTCACCCTATTCTTTCCCAGCTTGCACTATAGTTGCTCCCAATCCAATTTCTTGGACCATCAGATAAATCTCTCCAAGTAATGAGCCTATTTCTAGCACTACAAAAAATTGCTCCCAGACAAACACATTATTGCTAAAAATATAATGTAGATCTACATTCTCTCTTGTTGCAGCCCCAGGCAGAGCCTTCTATGCAGATTATACCTGCAAAGATGAAAAGTTGGTGGCTGGGTTATAATCCATTTCCAGGTCAGAATGTATTCACTGAAAGATGTGCACCATGCCCCTGAGTTCCCTGGAACACCAGCCTGGGGTCAGGAAGTGCAAGCATAACTACCTTGCATGAGTTTTCAGAGGAGCCAGAAATGAGGAGGAAAAATTTTGCAGCAGGCTACGCCTTGGCTTGCTACTTGTCTGATAGGTGTATCAGCAGACAAGCTAACCAGAATTTGGTTCCTTGTGTACAATATTAGAGTTACCAAATTGACTTCACCTCCCAGATCTCACTGTTTCACACTGACCTCCCCGACTTGTTCATTTCCTTTTATAGAAGAAACGTGCGATACGTTTGTGCTTTCATACTCTGCTGTTCTTATAACAGGTACATGTTTGTGCTCCAGCCTCCTTTACACAATTTTCTTGAGATTTCGGTTCATCTCCTGTAATAAAGAATATATTGCCAAGTGTTTTCATAAAATGCCCTAAAAATGCCAGTTTTTAGGAAGCATGGTATATGACAGTGACACAATACTTTCGGTGTTTTTAATTATGCTGTCCTATCACTTTAGCTATCATTAATATTGAGTGGCTTCATCATATTTTAAATGCATTCTACATGCTGTAGAATATTGCAAGAGAACATTGCCACAATTCTAAATGCAGTTTTCATTCAATTATTGTGGCAGGCTGTACAAGCAGGCAAATCCTTTCGAGACCAGTAGATAGCCCACTCTACCTTTCACAGTGACAACCCTAACCATCTTGCTTGGAAACGGTGCTGAGCTGCAACCAAACCACTAGCAGTTGCTCAGCCAGCTTAGCCTGCATGCTGCCTTCTCAATGCTAGACTTCTAAAATCTGTTAATTAAAGAACGATTAGCAAAAGCATTTTGAGACCTATGGATAATAAGCACTATAAAAGGGCTAGTCATTGTAACCATATGCACAGCACACTATTTGAGTAACCATACAATGAAGTGATTTTCAGGGGACTTCTAGAAGGGGAAGGAATAATCTCCTCCAGCTAGTCCCTGTTTTACTTTTACACATACAAAGAACAGTTGATGGATTCTGTGCAGTTGAGGATCCACTAGCTCTATCTTCAGATATCTTTCTGTAATACACAGGTCCCCCTCTGGTCCAATCCACAGAGGCTATGAGCTGTTACAGTTCCCAGCTCTATAAGTTATTTTGTAGCATCTCATGCTTTTTACTCTAGAAGTCTCTGGTTCAGTCCCCAGCACGTAGACCAAGATGGTGGTCCTCACACTTGCTCATTGTCAAAAGTAGAGCCTTGCCTGAAATAAGCTGGTGATCTGCCCCTTTCTGCTCAGGCTCCCAAAATCTTGCCCAACTGCATACTGTGGATCCACATCTGTTTCACTGTTTAAGGAGGCATGGGGTTGGCCCCTGGGTTATCAGGTTGTCCCTCCTGCTGGATGATTCCTGGATTGTTAAAGTATCCTATGAGATTCTGCAGAAGCCTGATTTGTGCACATCAGGTACTAATCCAATAAAATATCACAGTCATGGAAATGTAAGAAAGGATAATAAATTGAACAACAGAATTCTGAATTTTAGCAGTATATGTAATGATATTGCAATAGGAGAGAGACCAACTCTTAAAAGATCATTATTAAGGTTGAGAAGTGAAACTCTCCAAAGTCAGGAAATGTCAGAATTAAGATTAACCTTATTTTGGCTCCCTTTTGTATGTGCATTATAATATAGCATGGATCAGCAATGTTTGGCACGCAGCCCATCAGAGTAGACACCCTGGCGTGCCAGGCCGGTTTGTTTACCTGCTGCATCCTCAGGTGTGGCTGATCTCACCTCCCATTAGCCACGGTTCACCGCTCCAGGCCAATGGGGCCTGCAGGAAGCGGATGGGGAACTGAGGCACAGAGAAATTTAGGCCAAAAGTGCTCACTAATTTTGGCCAGGGCCGCTCAGAGGGGGGGCAAGTGGGGCAATTTGCCCGAGGCCCCGGGCTCCACAGGAGCCCCCATGAGAATGGCTGAGGCTCCCTCCCTGGCCCCGGCCCAACCCCACCTCTGCTTGACTTGGAGCTCGAAGCCCCGCCCCCTTACCATGCAGCTCTGAGCGGGGAGGAGCTCAGGCCCTGCCGGAGCCACGCTGCAGCTGGCCAGGGATGCTCCTGGATGTGCTGAAGCTCTGGGTGAGGGGGGAGCCAGGGGTAACGGGCTGGGGCCAGAGGGAGTTGGATAAGGATCAGGGAGTCCCGGAGACAGTCAGAGGAAAGGGAGGGGGCAGAGGTTGCGGGGGCGGTCAGGGGACAGGGAACGAGGGGGTTGGATCAGGGGCATTTCGGGGGTCTGTCAGGACTCAGCACGGGGGTAAATAGGGGTCGGAGTAGTCATGGGACAAGGAGCAGAGGTGGAGTTCCAGGGTGGTGGTTGGGGGAGTCTCTGGGGGACGGTGAGGGGACAAGGAGCAGGATGGTTTGGGGATTCTGAGTGGGGTGGGCAGTTGGGGAGCAGGAAGTGGGTGGGGGTCAGATAGGGGGCAGGACAAGGCTGTTTGGGAGGCACAGCCTCCCTACTCTAAAGCTCATTCAGCAGTTTGAAGCTTGCAGAAGAGCCAAGCTGTTAGCTTTTCCATTAGGGCTACCATCCCTTTCACTTCTCAAATGCCAAATTATAGTCTGTATTTAATTTCAGGGGAGATTCATGTCAGGGGAGGATAGCTTCATTTAAAATTAGCCACGAGGGGAGGGATCACATGAGAAGAGCAATATCCTACACCGCCTACCTCCTTCCCCACCCTACCAAGGGAGACCCTTCTCCCCTGCATTCCCTGAGGCTTCAAAGGGGTTAATTCAGTGGTTCTCAAACTTTTGTACTGGTGACCCCGTTCACATAGGAAACTTCTGAGTGCGACCCCCTCCTTATAAATTAAAAACACTTTTTAATATATTTAACACTATTATAAGTGCTGGAGGCAAAGCAGGGTTAGAGGCGGAGGCTGACAGCTCACGACCACCAGTAATAACCTCGTGACTCCATGAGGGGTCCCGATCCCCCGTTTGAGAACCTCTGGGTTAATTTAATTTTAGCACCTGTGTCCATTCACACGCACGTGCTATTTTGAGCATTTCAGTTTTCACAACATAGGCTCATTCCAGATTCTGGAACAAGCTCAAATGCTCAGTTCGTGGAGTATGTACATAAGCTATACTAAAGACAAACCCACAGTAACCGTCTCCAGTTTGTGAGGGACCCCCTGGAGCCAGTCTCTAGGAAACACATAAATGCATGGAGGTTAAGTCCATTAATGGCTATTAGCTAGGATGGGTAGGGAATGGTGTCCCTAGCCTCTCTTTGTCAGAGGGTGGAGGTCGATGGCAAGAGAGAGATCACTTGATCATTACCTGCTGGATTCACTCCCTCTGGGGCACTTGGCATTGGCCATTGTCGGTAGACAGGATACTGGGTTGGATGGACCTTTGGTTTGACCCAGTATGGCTGTTCTTATGTTCTAACCTAAATGAACCCAAAGTTATGGAGACAGATATGAGTTAAGGAAGCCAGCAGAGCATCAGAAACCTGGAAAAATCTCTGATTGGATGGGCTCAGGCGTTTGGTCACAAACTGAGGTGGTTCAAAAGTTTTGGATTTTTTTTAAGCAGAATTTTTGTATTGTTTCTTTAAGCAATCAAACACAGGAAGCAGCAAATATTTAGCCACACACTTCTGAAACTCCAAACCATATTCAGGTTTTGGCAGACTAATTTCAGCTTTTCAATTAAAAAAAACACAACAAATTTTGAAGGAAAGCAGACATTGTCTGTGATTTTTTTCTGCTTTTTAAAAACACTTAGTTTTCAATCCAAAAAAAGTTTTGATGGAAAATATTTGTCCCATTTTTTTAATGAGCTTTAATGCCTTTTAGCATTAGCTGATGCTGAGAACCAGTGATACTTTGTAAAGAAGTTTTCTCAAAACTGGGTTTGTGCTGAGATGCGGAAGGTTTATTTTTCCCAGGGCCTCCCGTGGCTGGGGGGAGCAAGTGGGGAATTTTCCCCAGGTCCCACAGAGGCCCCCATGAGAATATAGTATTGTATAGTATTGCAATTTTTTTTTTATGGATGGGGGCCCTGAAATTGCTTTGCCCTAGGCCCCCTGAATCCTCTGGGTGGCCCTGATTTTGGCTGCCTAGGACTTGATTTTTCAGAGTACTTATTATACAGTACTTTATATGTTCAGGGCACAGATTCCACTGAGTTCAGTTGTAGCTGTGAGTGCTCAGCACTTCTGCAAATCAGACCCCAGGGTGTCAAGTTGAGCACTCAGAAAACAAGGAACACACAATTAGAGACCATCTGTGAAAAGTTTGGTTTAAGTGACTTGCCCAGCATCATGTAGGAACTCTGTGGCAGAAGCAGGGATAGTATCCAATTCTCCAGGGTAGTATTCAGCTGCCTTAAACATTAAAGCATCCTTTCTTCCTGCAATCCCCAGCCTCATTAACTATACACTTTCCAATTTCTGCAACAAATGAAACGGGGTCCTCAGACAGCCTCCTTCATTACAGAACCCTGATTCATCCCCAGAGCATGGTGACTCCTCTGCACTGAATGAGGCAGGAGTTTGTGGAAAAAATACTATGTGATTATGTAATTAAAGAATCCTGTGGCACCTTATAGACTAACAGACGTTTTGGAGCATGAGCTTTCATGAATGAATACCCACTTCATCAGATACATGTGATGAAGTGGGTATTCACCCACGAAAGCTCATGCTCCAAAATGTCTGTTAGTCTACAAGGTGCCACAGGATTCTTTGCTGCTTTTACAGATCCAGACTAACATGGCTACCACTCTGATACTTGTAATTAAAGACTGTATCATAATATATACACACAAGGGAGACAAATTTAGATTACACAGGCCACCTTAATTCTGGCATTTCCTAACTTATGAGTGCTGGACTTTTGCAATCTCAATAATGTTGTTTTACCTAGAGCTAGCTGGAAAACAGATTTTCTGTCTCACAAAAAATGTGAGATTTCAAGCCAAACAAATCATTTCATTTTGAAAAAAACATTTAATTAATATTTGGGACTATTTTTATATCAAAAAGAAAGTAAATTTCAACATGAAAAAGCTACACTTTTCATTCAGAAAATGTTGGAGTGGGATGGTTTGACATTTTCAAAAAAAATCAACATTTTTAAAAGAAAAGTAGGTTGAAATGAATAAAATGTGAAAAATTTCATTTTTGCTAAATAGGCATTTTCTGGCATAAAATTGTTTAGACAAAAGCTTTCCAACCAGCTCTAGGTTTAATATGTTTTTTGTGTGTGTAATAAACATGTGTTAAATACATGATGGCAGAGTGTTGTTTTACACATTAGAGATACTCACTCCCATGGCCCCCTCCCTCACAGATACTCATCTGATCTGTTTCTCTCCCCAGTGCTCCCAGCCCTCTTACCCCCCATTGAATCCCAGTCCCAATCTCCCTCCCAGAGCTTTTCATCCAATTTTAGTCTCTTTCCCCCCCCCAGGTTTGTTTTCCCAGGATCTTTGCCCAGCTATTTCTCAGGTGTTCCCTGGCATCCCAGTGCCTTGTCAGATGCCTCCCCTCTCCCTGTGCCTCCACCCCTCCCCTCACTATTTCCTGGTCTCCCTTCCTATCCAGTCCCAGTCCCACCATCGCTACGCTGCCCTGGCTCCCAGTCCCAATCTCTCTGCCCAGGCATTCCCATTCTCCATGCCCTACCAGTCCCACTCTCCATCCCTGTCTCCAAGTATCAGTCTCTCTTCCCAGCCAATTTCAGTCTTCTCCCCTACACCAAGTCCCAGTCCCCATGCCCAGTCAGTCCCAGTCTCCCCCAGCTCCCATTCCAATTCTTTCCCCTCACTATTCCAGGCTCCAATCCTAGCCTCTGCCCCCACCATAATTTACTCCTCTCACCTTCCTCCAGGCACGGTTGCTGTCCCTTCTGCATTCACATTGGGCAGCTTTCTCCTACATGGTCCCAGCATGGGGAACTTTGAAAGCCCAGGAGATAAAGCCTCCTTGCTGTCAGTTCTGATACCCAATGCCATGCCAGCCTTAAGCAGCTAGGAGCACAACTGCAGGGGAAGTCCTGTATGACCCCATCACTTTGGGCTGGAGCAGGCTCAGTGGAGATAGAATCTTTGGAGAATTTAGTGGAGAATCTCCAATTTGGCCAACCTTGGGCAGTTTTTCAGAGGGAAGGCAAAGGCATCTCTCTGACACAATGGCTACCTCCCTGTCAAATTTCAAGTCCCTTAACCAAAGCCTGGGGGCATTAGAGCTTCTAAAAGAAAAGGGTTAGAAAGGTTACACAACTTTTTTAACACGACAAAACAACATTTTCCCCTAGTCTTATATTCAGGGATGGCTGAACTGTTTCGGCAAAAATCTCAGCCTGAGGCAAATTCCTGGCATGGAAGATTTCAGATTATATAGTTAAAGTGCTAGCAAAGTCAAAAGCAACTGAAAATAGAGTTTTATAATGGGAAGTGTCAGGCAATCTCAATAACAGGAGGTGCTCCCAGCTATGTCTATAATAAATAAGATTCTCTCTAAGCCCCAAATGCTGCAGATATGCTGCTGGGGATCCTGACCCTCAAACTGTTTAACTATGTGACTTTCTACTGGCCCAGGTAGGGTTGCCAGGTGTCCAGTTTCGACTGGAAAGCCTCAACAAAAAGTGACCTTGGCGGCTCTGGTCAGCACCGCCAACTGGGCTGTTGAAAGTCTGGTCTGCGGTGCTGCTGGGCTAAGGCAGGCTAGTCTCTGCCTGTCCTGGCACTGCGCTGTGCCCCAGAAGCAGCCAGAAGGTCCAGCTCCTAGGCTAGGAGGGCCACAGAGCTCTGTGCGCTGCCCTGCCCTGAACACCAGCTCCACACTCCCATTGGCCAGGAACCGCGGCCAATGGGAGCTGGAGGGGTGATGCCTGTGGGCAAGAGCAGCATGTGGAGCCTAGGAGCTGGACCTGCTGGCTGCTTCTGGGCACAGCGTGGTGCCAGGAGAGGCAGGGAGCCTGTCTTAATCCCACTGTGCCACTGACCAGGAGCTGCTCGAGTTAAGCCTGCACCCCAGCCCCGAGCCTCCCCAAAACACAGCGCCCCTTTCTGCATCCCAAACCTGTCATCCCCCACCCCAGCCCAAAGCTCCCTCCCACACTCTGTACCCCTCATTTCTGGTCCCACTCCAAAGCCTGGGCCCTCAGTTAGAATCCTCACCCCTTCCTGTACCCCAACCGCCTGCCCCAGCCCAGTGAAAGTGAGTGAGAGTGGAGGAGGAGAGAGAATCAACAGGGGTGGTGTGGGAATATAGTGAGCAGGGTTCAGGCTAGGGTGTTTGGTTTTGTGCAATTAGAAAGTTGGCAAATCTATCTCCATGTCCTGCTTGCAGCCAGCCAGTCCTCCAGTTGAACAAATCTATAACCTTCCCTAATTTAGAATCACACAGTGAGCAAATCCCTAATCTAGTTCTCATGCTGTTTGAGCTTCAGGAGTTTAACGTAGATAGATGAGCCTCAGGAACCATTCAGATAGTATACGACTGACACCAGGTGAACACTGCAGTTAGTTCCTAGTTCCCTATTGTATACACCCAGTGGGTAGAAGGTTAAGTTCTGAACATTAACTCAGAACTGCTGGACTTTTTACATTTAAATCCATATTTAGACTCTGAAATAAAAGGGGCCTGACAATTTAAGAGACACTAAAGGTTGAAAATGTTGGTCTCAACCTTAGGGCTGCATTAACAGAGGGGTTTTGCATTTAACAATGAGCATAGTTTCTCTTCATATCAAATAATGTCATTGGAACAAATAACATGCTACACAACATATTAGAATAGTTACAGTGAAGCAATACTACTTACGGAGAAGACATTTTAACTTCTGCTTTTCAAGCGTGCAAGAATACACCATATGCCAAATCTGTGGCCTGATCCTCAGTGGGAACTGAACATGCTCAGCCCATCTCAGGATCAGGACCCAAAACTGCAGTAACTCATGACAATGCACTGTCCTAAATATTTTAACCCCAGAGGAAGCTAAGCATGCTGTCAATCAGCAGCATCACTGGAAATAGGCTCCAAATGAGTGATATGTATTTGCTGTGCAGAAGACATGAATGTGGACATAATTTCCTTGGCTACAGATAGAGGCTGAGTTTTTCACACAGCTGAAAGTCTCACTTCTAGCATTCTCTGGAACCAATCTATAATGTAGCATAGTGTTGGTTTCAGCTGATTCACCTAACTTCCACTTCCTTTAAAGAAACTAGCCAAGAGAAGCAGTTTCTTCAGTTAAACACTCTCACACAAATATGTATCACTCGTCACACATTTGTGGGAATTATGCTAATCAAAGTAATATTTTCTAGATCGTTAATGTATAATAGTTAATTAAGAGTGGCATTCTCTGAAAAAAAACAACATACATTTTCTGTAGGAACAAACTACTACAGATTGTTTCCATTGTCAGAGAATACCAGTATGATAAATATCATAGGCATTTTCCTTATATGCTAGCCAGGTTAAAGTTCTGAGCAAGCTGCAAATGTATTTCACAACAACTAATAACAGATAAAGAAAATAATTAGACTGTATAAAAAAAATCTCTTTGTTGTAAAGTCATCTCAACTAAGATGGCTACACAATTTTTGCATACAACCTTTAAGCTATAATTGCCAAAAATACTGCTGTTTTTATAAAGCTAATAGTGCATCATCAGCTTGAATTTTTGCAATTCAAAGAACAGTTGGCAAGAGATAACAAGTGTACACTGGTTTCACTTTTTTTTTTGTATTTATTAAAATCTCTGGGTACCAATTAACCTTGCTCAATATTTATTATTGTTTCATCTGCCAGTAAAGAGGAACTGCAAGTACTACAATAAATGAATTGAAAGATAGTTTTTTACAAAACCTACAGCAAAACCAGACTATGATCTCACTTCATGCTGTTTCATAAATATTTTCCAGTTACTCAAATATTCTTCAATTAATCTTTGCAACGCTCCTACGGCAATGGTGCATTAAAGACATTATTTTTCTCTTTTGAGCAGGGGAACGAAACACCTGTTACAAAAGCTGTGCTTGGTCAAGGCAATGCCATTTTCTATAATAATATCAGTGAAAAGTTCCCAAACTTCAAATGCAGATCTTAAAAAGAGTGTTATTAAAAAACTCACACATTTTTATAGACAGTCTAGATCTACCACGACTGTGGCTCTGTATCCTCATTTCACGTTATTGGAACAAAGAAGTTTGCACTTTACCCTAAGCGTCTTGAACTTCATGCAAGTAACAATTTTTCACATTTAAAAACCTGCCAGTCCTAGATCTGCTTGCCATGCCTAGGTAGGCAGATCTGTACTAAAGAACAAGTTTTATTCTGATCCCAGATGAGTTCAGTAGCACAGCTGGCTGAAGACAGTTAATTGCTCTTCATGATGATTAGAATGTTGTTAAGGTTTTCTCAGAGAGAGAGAAAGAGAACAGGCATGTGGTTATGAAAGGTCATGGTAGAAACAAGATATAGCAGACACAACATAGTGTTATATTGACAAATGTTTATCATAAGAAAACACATTGAATGTTAAAACCTGCCTGCTGCAAAGTTTTCTAGCTGATTATACAGTAGTACAATTTCATTAAGTAGATCTATATGCTGAGTCCTTGGTAACTAGTAAATTGATAGGGTTTTCTGTTCACAGTAGTTCATATGTTTTAAAGAAGCAACATAAATATGTTTAGACTTGGCAGAATTCAATTTTATATAATTTCAACAGATAAGAGGTAGAAAAGAAAAAAACCACCTTAATCATTTAGCTTTGAAAGATGAATGGATTATTTTTCTAAACTATGTAGACTCCATAATAGGAAATCACAGGCTAGAAACATGGTTGTATGTTATTACTGTTTTATTCTACACTGCTCTTAGTTTATTTCACACATACAATTGAACAATAGATTCCTCTTTAATAACTTTATAAAACTGATATATTCTGAATTAGATATTTCCCCATTTTGCTGCCATATAGACAGGTAAAGGGATTTATAATTCTGTTTATATAGTTTCTCACATGTTTTACATAAATTTTCAAGGTCCAGGTACAGTAAACAGTCCAATATAAACATTGTAAAATGACATTCCAATAGCCTGGCCGATGTACACAGAATAGCTAGAGTTCATTTACAAAATAGCTGGCATGCAAGGGCTTAATAGAATCATAACAATTAAAGAAGGAAGAGGCCTATTTTAATGAATCATGTATTGTAGAGGATCAAAGAGTTAAAGCAGGCACACAAAGGGAACTACTAGACTTATTTGCATAGTTTGGACATCCTATCCATCAAGCAGTGGCTCAGTGCTGACAAACCATAATTTATTTTCTTGATACTTATGATCAGTCACACATATCTCTCTCTTTATCCAAGATCTTACGTGTACCCATCGCCATGGAATCTAATGCAATAACATATATCAAGATGTTAAGTGGTGTTAAAATGAAAGAAAAAGGGGAATACGGAAAGAGAGTGACTGTTAATGTTCAAATAAAAAACATAAGAACCATTAATTCATACACCTAAAATAATTAAAATCAAACATTTTTCCCCATTTGAATGCTACAGTTAAATCCAAACTTACACAGGAAGGTTTTATTTTGGAACCTATATAGTCTCACTTAATCCTCCTAATATATACAAAAAGATAAGAACTTCTCAATAACAAAACGTTTCAACTCTCTTCTGCCAAGATTTTCCTGATGAAATGGAAAGAAATTTATGATCGGCCTCTCAAGAAACTGTCCATTTCATTTAGAACATAAATATTCCCCTTTTAAGTGTTCTTAACACTGTTCTTTTTGTCTCAAGGTTTGTATACTTAGTGAACTTGTTTTATCAAAATTACACTGGGATCCTTCCCTTATCCTGGTCAGGACCTTTTGATTCAGGGAGAGTAGTTTCCACCTTATATCATCTCTAGACTTCCCTGGATGGTCTTTGGTAATTTTTGGAAGGTTTGGTGATCCTTTTGCATATTCCTGCAAGATAACTGGAGCAACTTGACCAACTTGGAGGCTAATTACAACATTTTCAAACTTGCTTGCCTCATGTTATGTATCTAAAAAAAAAATAGCCTGTTGATGGTGGGAGTTTGTGTCCTCAACTCCTCTGAAAAGCCAAGTCACTTATTTATTTTATTTAACTTGAGGCAGCCAAGTTTGAACATTTTGGCCTATGACCTCAAGGCAGGCTAGACCAGAGAGGAGAATGTTCCAGAAAGGAGATAAAAGCCAGAAGATCTTGCTTAGAGGCTGAAGTAGTGTATTTATTGATTGATATCGAATCTATTTCTCTAATAAATGGTTATACCTCAGTTAAAGTGCATATAACAAATTCAATCTCTAATTCTGCTAGATATTCTAGATACATAGTGCACTGGGATTTCGAAAGACTTTCTTGATAACAAGAGTGTCTAGTGGTGGCTCTAGCTTGCTTTAGCTGTATATGTGCTCATTAATTAAAGACACTTTTGAAAGTGTCCTTCAGGTCTCTGCTGTGGCTGCTGGGCTGTTCAGTGAATTGGAATTGACATCACTAATACCCCTGGGTTGCTTATAACCCTCACTGTAATATGCATTACATTGCCTAGGGAGCTGGAGTAGCTCTCCTGAATGGATCCATCATTTGGAAGAACTAGTCTGTTAAATTAACAGGTCTAAATGGCCCACAGACTTGAGAAGAAGGTAGAGTGGTTTAGCCTTATTTTGTTTTCTCTGCTAGACCTTAGTGACAGGACCAGAAATGAGAATGCTGTCACATGCTGAGGTGGAGGACCAACTGCAAAACAACTATAATAATAATAATTAATAATAATGTGTCCTGCAGATGCTGTAGCCAGGCATTGTCATTGTTTATAATTGGCACAGTTCAAGGAGAAGCTAGATTTCATCAATACATAATTTAAAAGTTAAGATTAAGAGAAAAATAACAGTGATGCTACTATTGCCTACAAAACATTCATTTTTCTATTTTTCTAGCTGTTATCTTGAAAAGCCAATTGCATAGGTTCTAACAATTCTAACTAGGTCAGATTAATCACTGAGGTACATGTCTACATGAGGGCATGTCTACACTATATTTGGGAGTGAGCCTACCAGCCTGCTAACAATATGTGTTAGCTCTGCTCAATTTAGAGCACTAAAAATAGCAGTGTGGACATTGCATCATGAGCCAAGCAGCACAGGACAGATACCCAAACATGGACCAAGGGAGATGGGCAGGGTTGTACTCCGGTGGCTAGCTGCTGTTCATGCCTCAATGTCCATACTGCTATTTTTAGCATGCTAGCTAGAGCAGAGCTAGCACATGTTGGTCCACCCAGGCTAAGAGACATGATCCCAATGTATACATACTCTGTGAGGTCAGTGCAGTTGCCCCAGAGGTAAATTTGTCTTAAGCCCTCTCCCATATTTACATAGAATCAGTATGCGGCAATTCTCCATGAGAATTGCGTGAAACTTTCATTACAAAACAGAAAACCACAGAAAGTTCAGCTTGGAGTTTTGTTATGGACTTGAAATGTGGCCCAGCTTCATTAAAACTTTGCAATGTTTTTGAGTAAGCCTCTATGTGAAGTGTTGTAGGATTTTGACATTAAAACAGGCAATGGTTTATGGTTTCAGATGAACTATGAGTTGTTTTGAACCCCAAACTCAGAGTGAAATGCCAAATGCTGCAAACACATCAAAAATAAAAACTCATAGAATCACCAGTGAATCAGAACTATCAGAATCTCAACCATTTTAATCCTAGTATTACTGATCTCTTGCCAAATAACAAAATAAAGAGTCAGATTCTAGTTCTCTTGGTCACACTGAATACTACTCAAGAATTAGGATAGCAAAATAGAGTCCTTAAACAGAAGAACTTGGAATCAGAAGACCTTGGAATGCTCATTTTAAAAACTCTCTGTATTATGTCATAAACATCAAAGAAGTCCTTAGGATATTGGATCCATTTTGTATTAGGCACTGTCCATGATCAGACTGTCAAGTATCAGAGGGGTAGCCGTGTTAGTCTGGATCTGTAAAAGCAGCAAAGAATCCTGTGGCACCTTATAGACTAACAGACGTTTTGGAGCATGAGCTTTCGTGGGTGAATACCCACTTCCTCAGATGCATGTAGTGGAAATATCCAGGGACAGGTATATATATGCTAGCAAGCAAGCTAGAGATAACGAGGTCAGTTCAATTAGGGAGGATGAGGCCCTGTTCTAGCAGTTGAGGTGTGAAAACCAAGAGAGGAGAAACTGGTTCTGTAGTTGGCAAGCCATTCACAGTCTTTGTTCAATCCTGAGCTGATGGTGTCAAATTTGCAGATGAACTGAAGCTCAGCAGTTTCTCTTTGAAGTCTGGTCCTGAAGTTTTTTTGCTGCAGGATGGCCACCTTAAGGTCTGCTATAGTGTGGCCAGGGAGGTTGAAGTGCTCTCCTACAGGTTTTTGTATATTACCATTCCTAATGTCTGATTTGTGTCCATTTATCCTTTTCCGTAGAGACTGTCCAGTTTGGCCGATGTACATAGCAGAGGGGCATTGCTGGCATATGATGGCGTATATTACATTGGTGGATGTGCAGGTGAATGAACCAGTGATGGTGTGGCTGATCTGGTTAGGTCCTGTGATGGTGTCGCTGGTGTAGATAAACGTCTGTTAGTCTATAAGGTGCCACAGGATTCTTTGCTGCTTTTACAGATCCAGACTAACACGGCTACCCCTCTGATACTTGACACCATGCAAGGCACTGCATTTAGCCGTATGTAGTGGAAATCCATCAACCTCATGAAGAAACTTGCACAAATACAGACAGATATCATCTTCCTTTCCAAATGCAAACGGATGGACATCATACCAAATGGACTAAAGATAAAAAATCCACTGCTATCTACATACTACACAGACCACAGTGAGAGATTATGCCACACTCTATCAACAAAACTGAGGAACCACCTGATCAGCATCCTATACAGCAAACAGGAAAACATCAAAAAAGAGCTCTCTAACCTGGAGACTCTCATTAATAACCAAACTTCTACACAAACGGACTTCACTAGAATAAGACAGAAGATCTACATTACTCACTTCACCTCTCTACAAAGGAAAAAGAACTGTAAGCTGTCTAAACTCCTACCTGCCACTTGGGGCCACAATCGTGGTACCCCTAACCCACCCAGCAATATTGTCAATCTATCCAACTACACACTCAGCCCAGAAGAAAAGTCTGTCCTATCTCGGGGACTCTCTTTCTGTCCTGCCACCCCCACCAACATGATACAGTTCTGTGGCGATCTGGAAGCCTACTTTCGCCGTCTCCGACTCAAAGAATACTTCCAGGACAACACCAAACAGTGCACTGATACACAGGTGCCCTCCCACCAACAGCACAAGGAGAAGAACTCCACATGGACTCCTCCTGAGGGTCGAAATGACAGTCTGGACCTATACATTGAATGCTTCCGCCAGCGTGCACAGGCAGAAATCATGGAACAACAACATCGCTTGCCTCACAACCTAAGTCGTGCAGAACGCAATGCCATCCACAACCTCAGAAACCACCCTGACATTATCATCAAAGAGGCTGATAAAGGAGGTGCCGTTGTCATCATGAACAGGTCTGACTACCAAAAGGAGGCCGCCAGACAACTCTCCAATACCAAATTCTACAGGCCACTTCCCTCAGATCCCACTGAGGAATACACTAAGAAACTACAGCATCTACTCAGGACACTCCCTACACTAACACCAGAAGAAATCAGCATACCCCTAGAGCCCCGACCAGTGTTATTCTATCTACTACCCAAGATCCACAAACCCGGAAATCCTGGATGCCCCATCATCTCGGGCATTGGCACTCTCACTGAAGGACTGTCTGGATATATGGACTCTCTACTCAGACCCTATGCCACCAGCACTCCCAGCTATCTCCGTGACACCACTGATTTCCTGAGGAAACTACAATGCATTGGTCACCTCCCAGAAAACACCATCCTAGCCACCATGGATGTAGAGGCTCTCTACACAAACATCCCACACACAGATGGAATACAAGCTGTCAGGAACACCATCCCTGATGATGCCACAGCACAACTGGCTGCTGAGCTCTGTGCCATTATACTCACATACAACTATTTCAAATTTGATGACAATATATATCTCCAGATCAGTGGCACTGCTATGGGCACCCGCATGGCCCCACAATATGCCAATATCTTTATGGCCGACCTGGAACAACGCTTCCTCAGCTCTCGTCCACTCACGCCCCTTCTCTACCTACGCTACATTGATGACATCTTCATCATCTGGACCCATGGGAAGGAGACTCTGGAAAAATTCCACCACGATTTCAACAGCTTCCACCCCACCATCAACCTCAGCCTGGACCAATCTACACAGGAGATCCACTTTCTTGACACCACGGTGCAAATAAGTGATGGTCACATTAACACCACCCTATATCGAAAACCTACCGACCGCTATGCCTACCTTCATGCCTCCAGCTTCCATCCCGGGCACATTACATGATCCATTGTCTACAGCCAAGCACTGAGGTACAACCGCATCTGCTCTAACCCCTCAGACAGAGACCAACACCTACAAAATCTCCACCAAGCATTCTCAAAACTACAATACCCGCACGAGGAAATAAGGAAACAGATCAACAGAGCCAGACGTGTACCCAGAAGCCTCCTACTGCAAGACAAACCCAAGAAAGAAACCAACAGGATTCCACTGGCCATCACATACAGCCCCCAGCTAAAACCCCTCCAACGCATCATCAAGGATCTACAACCCATCCTGGACAATGATCCCACACTTTCACAGGCCTTGGGTGGCAGGCCAGTCCTTGCCCACAGACAACCTGCTAACCTGAAACATATTCTCACCAGTAACTGCACACCGCACCATAATAACTCTAGCTCAGGAACCAATCCATGCAACAAACCTCGATGCCAACTCTGCCCACATATCTACACCAGCGACACCATCACAGGACCTAACCAGATCAGCCACACCATCACTGGTTCATTCACCTGCACATCCACCAATGTAATATACGCCATCATATGCCAGCAATGCCCCTCTGCTATGTACATCGGCCAAACTGGACAGTCTCTAAGGAAAAGGATAAATGGACACAAATCAGACATTAGGAATGGCAATATACAAAAACCTGTAGGAGAGCACTTCAACCTCCCTGGCCACACTATAGCAGACCTTAAGGTGGCCATCCTGCAGCAAAAAAACTTCAGGACCAGACTTCAAAGAGAAACTACTGAGCTTCAGTTCATCTGCAAATTTGACACCATCAGCTCAGGATTGAACAAAGACTGTGAATGGCTTGCCAATTACAGAACCAGTTTCTCCTCTCTTGGTTTTCACACCTCAACTGCTAGAACAGGGCCTCATCCTCCCTAATTGAACTGACCTCGTTATCTCTAGCTTGCTTGCTAGCATATATATACCTGCCCCTGGATATTTCCACTACATGCATCTGAGGAAGTGGGTATTCACCCACGAAAGCTCATGCTCCAAAACGTCTGTTAGTCTATAAGGTGCCACAGGATTCTTTGCTGCTTTTACATGATAAGACTGTAATATGTCTAGTGGATTTTTAGACTTCTTACACAGACCATTCAACTCTGCTAGTCTGACTGAGTCATCTGACAGATTTACCAGTAAACTGATTTAAGGCCTATCCCATAACAGAAAAGTTGGCCTTCCACAACATACTCCTGCTTTTTAAAAACAAATCTTGTTAAAGCACGGAGTTGCAAGTATGAATTTTCTGACCCACCAATAAGATCTGTTGTGCTGCTGACAGAGGCTAACATCCTCAGTGTAGTATCAAGGGCAGTACATAGAGACGAAAGATATATATATTGTGTTATGCTAGTAATAGCATGGGTCCATCCTGTTTCTTTCGGAAGGTTCCTCATTTGAGTGTCAGCTTATTGCTCTCTAGGGATCCAGCATCTTACCCTTTCTTTTGTGCTGGTGACTATATTTGTATGCTGCTCCTTTGGAAAGGAATCAATATTAGGCTGGCAGACAGCATTTGTTACAGCGAAGAGCATCCTTTGGGAGTTTTTTGGTGTAGCCCCCATTCTTCTGTTTTAGCAAAATAGGTATGGAGTGGGCTTAAGCTGGCTGAATCCTCCTAGTGCATACGTACTCTATTGTGTTTATGTCTGCTGTGGACTTATCCTCCAGAGGCAGCAGCTAAGCGAAATGTGAGCCAAACACTGTGCCTGATGCACTTTCTCTTCTCTACACTAGAGCCAAGTAGATGACTCAAGAGACCTGTATCAGTAAACTTTACATGCTGTATATGCCCTTGGCAGGGATGTACAACTCTTAAGGGGACTAACTCAATCAAAACAGAATCCAGTCACATATTTTCCTTTAAGAAAGTGTGTAGTCAACTGCAGCTGCAGTATATTAGATCAGGGTTTAAATGTCACTCACTTAGAAATTCTTCTACTTAAGAAAAGGTATGTAATCAGTAAAGGCGTGGGCACACTGTGTTTTACTTACAGCAAGCCATCTCTGACATGCCAAACAGCATGCACAAAGAAAATATTTTGCAATTATCAAATTATCTCTGCTCAAGGACCATACATGAATGCAAGGCTCAGTGGCATGGGAGGCCTGTGTCCTCAGCCCCGAGGTTCTTCCACAGAGCTTTGTCCACATGCCCAGCCATGAAAATCACAGGATGTTTTCAGACCATTGTGACAGCTCCTCCCACAGGCACCAAAAGGGCTAATAGGATCCTTGGATGCATAAACAGGGGAATCTTGGGTAGCAGAGAGGTTACTTTACTTCTGTATTTGGCACTGATGTGACCGCTGCTAGAACACACTGTCCAGTTCAGGTGTCCACAATTCAAGAAGGAAGTTTATAAATCGGAGAGGGCTCAAAGAAGAGCCACAAGAATGGTTGAAGGATTAGAAAATGTCTTATAGTGACAGACTCAAGAAGCTCAAGATATTTAGCTTAACAAAGAGAAGGTTAAGGGGTGACTTGATTACAGACGGGAAATCAGCTATAAACTTTTAACAGTCAGAGCAATTAACAATTTACTAAGGTTGTGGTGGACTTTCCAACACTGGAAAATTTTAAATCAAGATGGGATGGTTTTTCTAAAAGAACTGCTCTAGGAATTATTTTAGGAGAGTTCTATAGCCTGTGTTACATGGGAGGTCAGACTAGATTATCACAATTGGCACTGGAATCTACGAATGTATGTATAGACATCAGGGAAATAATGGCCATCTTGCTGACTTCAGCTCCATTGATAGTAATGGGAGATGGTGGCCATTTTGACTAAGGGAAGATTTGTAAGTCGTCAGCCTTTCAACACATTTTCATGAGACAGGTAAAAAAAACCCACCCCCAAGTCACTAGAATCGCAATAAAATCATGAGAGTTGGCAATACTGGTAGCTTGCTGTAGGTACTCCGTATTTGTTGCAGAGTAACAGAACAAGTACTACATATGTGCAACAAATGAGTTGCCATAATTTTGAATTTCCTGAGATTTCATTTAAAAATCTCAACCATAACACTAAATTAGCAAAGGTGTTTTAGCATCGATCTGTATTACTATTCAATTAGAGGGCCACACACTTGCTTTCTATTGTAGGCTGAGTCCACTGCACATATCAGGTACTTGTTGCATCTTGCCATTCTCTGCCAACCCCCAACACACACATGCAAACTCTGTGTGCCACCTTCACATCCCTCTCTATTTCAGGGACTCCCTGTACCATCCTCCACCTCTTCCTTCATGTCAAGGACACTATGTGTCCCCTTGTCCACCTACCCAACACCAGTCCTTCTTCATTCTTCCCCCATGCCAGAGGCTCTGTGTGCCCCTTCATTTCCTCCTTGTCCCCATTTCCCCTCTACTACATGCCAGGGGCTCTGTATTACTCACATACCCGCCTTCCCCATACCATTGTTCCCCTTTTTAGCCCATGCCAGGGAATCTGTGTGCTCCCCCCATTTCTCCATTTCCATCCATGCCTCTTCTCCCCATACCAGGGTACCACATTCTCCCACCATACCAGGGGTTCTGTGTTCCCCCCATTTCTTCCTTCCTTGCCATGACAGGGGCCCTGTGTGTCCTTCATGCCCACCTTTCCCCTCCTCCCCCCACACACCAGGGTTCTCCATTCTTCCCCCCTGCCAGAGATTTTGTGTACCATCTCTTTTTCTTCATGCCAGGGTCCCCCATTTATCCCCCCTCCATGCCACAGGCTGTGTATGTGCCCCCATTGCCTCCTTCCTCTCATGCCAGTGTACCTTGATCTCCTCCCCTCTCCTTCCTCTCCTCCCCTCCAACCCACCATTTTAATTTATTTTCTTTCTACCTAGAAGAAAAGTCATTCAGTGTGTCAACACTTCTAAACTGCACTGGGAGGATCAGCAGAGCTGAGATGGGGATTATTATTACACTTTAAAGTGTTAATGACTGCCATCAGACAGTGCTGTGGAGCTGAGTGTAAGACTTCCCTTCACTTGGCCAACAATACATGAAAAATGAACATGTACGGCCTGACTCATCCAAAATTCCTGCTGAGGTCAATGAGACATTTGAGTACACAAGGAAGCAATATCAGTTCTATTCACTGCATGCTGCAAAGATATATATTCCAAACAGTCTAATAAATTGCTCAGATTCCAGAAATAATAAATACATATTTGTGCATTTATCTGGCACAGAAAACTGGAAAAACTCAGACCCAGTCCTGCACTCCTGACTCATGAAAATGGGATTTCCATGGGAGTCAAGAGTGCAAGACAGGCTTCAATTCTTACCCCAAGATGTAATGTTTTAAATATGTACTGACTAATAGATATGAAGTTTTTTGGTGTTCCATTCCAACCTCACTTATTCACAGCAATCCATTAAATGTTTACCTACCATCCAGCCAGGGCCACTATCCAACACTGCATTTTAAACAGATTTTCAGCACCTCCAGTTTAAACCTCATTTTCAGTCTTTGAAAATAATTGTTTCCTTTCTATGTAGAACAAGTTGATTAACATTAAGCCATTCCTGAACTCAATAAAAATCAATGGCCCAATCAAGTGTGCAATTGTCAGAGCAACTCTCTAGAGATCTTCACCATCCGCTATGTACCGCTGTAAGTGCACGACAAAGAGTAAAAGATGCAGTATAAAGGAAACTCACAAACTAAAATAACAAAGTCCCCCAAACACACATTCTACTACAAAATGTCCAGCTTGTTACTAGCAACTGAACTAAATATTTCCTGAAGTTGTCCAATTCTGTGATGACTCTTGAGTGCCAATGAAATGTAGTTTTGAATTAAAATACCCATTGTTTATCAGATTAAAGAACCAGGATAAATAGTTAAGTAAATATATTCCCACCATCTGCCCCTTATTTGTCATACTGTGGGTGTAATTTGATAACCTCAGTAATGATGAACTTGTTGACAGATAACAAAAAGACTGGACTTGTGTGAATAATTACATCATCCTTGAATCAGAGAATACATTTCTGCTTTCCCCATAATTTATAAATCTCAGAAATGCACAAAGCTGGTCCAAAAATCTTTCATTATCAAACACATCTATGTGTAACCACAAAACACACCTTTGACAAAGTACAAGTGCTACAAATCCCTTCTAGAAAGTGTTTTTAATAGGAGCTGAAAGGGATGGCTGATGAGAGATGTAGTGAAAGACATCTAAGTTTTGGAAAGCATTCAAAAGACAAACAGAATGGAAGTGCAGTAGCTAATCAATGACTTAATACTGAAAAAACAAAAGCCGGAGGTCACAAAGTCTTCCCAAAGTAGGATTTTTATCTTAAATTATTAAGGGCCTTAAGTCCTGAGAGCTGTTGCTAATTTTATTTGGACAACCAACATTATAGTTTTGCTTCTGCCCAGTACAAATGCAAAAACAGCCTTAGCAATGAATAGAAGTGGGTGAAAAAGGTTTGTTTCCCCACCCTCCCTCAAGATTTCAATTTTTTTCCCCATTCAACACTAGGATAAAACCAAGAACTTTCGAATTTTTTTAGTGAAAAAACCAGTGAGAGAGATCCATCCCAGAACAGTGTTCTGATTAGGGCAACAAGCTATTGGCAGGAGACCCAGCTTCAAGTTGCTGCTGGGGGAGGTACTCACTCTCTGGCCTGGTCTACACTACGCGTTTAAACTGAATTTAGCAACGTTAAACTGATTTAACCCTGCACCCATCCACACAACGAGGCCCTTTATATCGATATAAAGGGATCTTTAAATCGGTTTCTGTACTCCTCCCCAACGAGAGAAGTAGCGCTGAAATCAGTATTGCCATGTTGGATTAGGGTTAGTGTAGCCGCAAATCGATGGTATTGGCCTCCAGGCGGTATCCCACAGTGCACCATTGTGACCGCTCTGGAAAGCAATCTGAACTCGGATGCACTGGCCAGTTAGACAGGAAAAGCCCCGCAAACTTTTGAATTTCATTTCCTGTTTGCCCAGCGTGGAGCTCTGATCAGCATGGGTGGCGATGCAGTCCCAAATCCAAAAAGAGCTCCAGCATGGACCATACGGGAGATACTGGATCTGATCGCTGTATGAGGAGACAAATCTGTTCTATCACAGCTCCGTTACAGAAGACAAAATGACAAAGCATTTGAAAAAATCTCCAGGCTATGATAGACAGAGGCCACAGCACAGTGCTGTGTGACAGGCGTAATGGAAAGCCAAAGAATCAAATGGACGCTCATGGAGGGAGGACAGGGATACTGAGGACTCCAGCTATCCCACAGTTCCCGCAGTCTCCGAAAAGCATTTGCATTCTTGGCTGAGCTCCCAATGCCTGTAGGGTCAAACACATTGTCTGGGGGGGGTTCAGGGTATATCTCATCAATTTACATCCCCTCCCCCCTGTGAAAGAAAAGGGGAAAAAATTGTTTCTTGACTTTTTTCAGTGTCACCGTATGTCTACTGCATGCTGCTGGTAGACGCGCTGTTGCGACACTGATCAGCAGCATCCTCTCCCCTCCGCTCCCCAGTGGCAGACTTACAGTACAAAATGACTGATAGCCATCCTCATCATCCTCTGAGTGCTCCTGGCTGGCCTCAGTGAGGTCGGCCGGGGGTGCCTGGGTAAACATAGGAATGACTCCCGGTCATTCCCGGCAGATAGTACAGAACGGCTGGTAACCGTCTTCATCATAGCAACTGGGGGCTGATCTCCATCAGGACCCCCCCTTTCATGTCTAAAGAAAAGATTCTGTCCTGCCTGGACTATCATAGCTGCTGGAGGCTGCCTCCCCCTCATTTTATCTCACTAAAAAGTCAGTGTTTCTTATTCCTGCATTCTTTATTACTTCATCACACAAATGAGGGGACACTGCAATGGTAGCCCAAGAGGGTTGGGGAAGGAGGGAAGCAACGGGTGGGATTGTTGTAGGGGCACCCCCTAGAATGGCATGCAGCTTATCATTTCTGCGGGATCTGACAAGGAGCGGCTGTGCTCTCTGGTTCTCTGGTACACTGGTTCTCTAGTACACTTGCCCCATATTCTAGGCAGGACTGACTCTATTTTTAGATAAAACATAAAGGAGGGAATCTATAAAATCTATAAAAAGGGAAATAAAAACAACCCGGGAAACTACAGACCAGTTAGTTTAACTTCTGTGCCAGGGAAGATAATGGAGCAAGTAATTAAAGAAATCATCTGCAAACACTTGGAAGGTGGTAAGGTGATAGGGAATAGCCAGCATGGATTTGTAAAGAACAAATCATGTCAAACCAATCTGATAGCTTTCTTTGATAGGATAACAAGTCTCGTGGATAAGGGAGAAGCGATGGATGTGGTATACCTAGACTTTAGTAAGGCATTTGATATGGTCTCACATGATATCCTTATCAATAAACTAGGCAAATACAATTTAGATGGGGCTACTATAAGGTGGGTGCATAACTGGCTGGATAACCGTACTCAGAGAGTAGTTATTAATGGCTCCCAATCCTGCTGGAAAGCTATAACAAGCAGGGTTCCGCACAGGTCTGTTTTGGGACCGACTCTGTTCAATATCTTCATCAACGACTTAGATGTTGGCATAGAAAGTACGCTTATTAAGTTTGCAGACGATACCAAACTGGGAGGGATTGCAACTGCTTTGGAGGACAGGGTCAAAATTCAAAATGATCTGGACAAATTGGAGAAATGGTCTGAGGTAAACCGGATGAAGTTCAATAAAGAGAAATGCAAAGTGCTCCACTTAGGAAGGAACAATCAGTTTCACACATACAGAATGGGAAGAGACTGTCTAGGAAGGAGTATGGCAGAAAGAGATCTAGGGGTCATAGTGGACCACAAGCTAAATATGAGTCAACAGTGTGATACTATTGCAAAAAAAGCAAATGTGATTCTGGGATGCATTAACAGGTATCTTGTAAACAAGACACGAGAAGTCATTCTTCCACTCTACTCTGCGCTGGTTAGGCCTCACCTGGAGAATTATGTCCAGCTCTGGGCACCGCATTTCAAGAAAGATGTGGAGAAATTGGAGAGGGTCCAGAGAAGAGCAACAAAAATGATTAAAGGTCTTGAGAACATGACCTATGAAGGAAGACTGAAAGAATTGGGTTTATTTAGTTTGGAAAAGAGAAGACTGAGAGGGGACATGATAGCAGTTTTCAGGTATCTAAAAGGGTGTCATCAGGAGGAAGGAGAAAACTTGTTCACCTTAGCCTCTAATGATAGAACGAGAAGCAATGGGCTTAAACTGCAGCAAGGGAGATTTAGGTTGGACATTAGGAAAAAGTTCCTAACTGTCAGGGTAGTTAAACACTGGAATAAATTGTCTAGGGAGGTTGTGGAATCTCCATCTCTGGAGATATTTAAGAGTAGGTTAGATAAATGTCTATCAGGGATGGTCTAGACAGTATTTGGTCGTGCCATGAGGGCAGGGGACTGGACTCGATGACCTCTCGAGGTCCCTTCCAGTCCTAGAGTCTATGAATCTATGAATGACCCGGGGAGTCATTCCCATTTTTGTCTTTGAGCCCCCGGTCGACCTCAGTGAAGGCCAGCCAGGAGCACCCATGACAGCAGCAGATGGTACAGAACAACTGATAACCGTCATCTCATTGCCAATTTACAATGGCACAGCAGACGGTACAGAACAACTGATAACCGCCATCTCATCACCAATTTACAATGGCATGGCAGACGGTACAATAGGGATGGTAACCGTCTCAGCTACCTTGCAAAGGCAAATGAATCACCCGCGACACTGTTTTTGCACCATCATGCCTTGGGATCTCAACTCAGAATTCCAATGGGCGGGTGAGACTGTGGGAACTATGGGATAGCTAAGGGATAGCTACCCACAGTGCAGCACTCCAGAAATCGACTCTAGCCTCAGTACATGGACGCACACCGCCGAATTATTGTGCTTTGTGTGGCCCCGTGCACTCGACTTTATAAAATCTGTTTTACAAAACTGGTTTATGTAAAATCAGAATAATCCTGTAGTGTAGATGTACCCTCTCTTTCTTGTTTTGAACAGAGATGATATTTTTTTCTTTAATTTTGAGCAAAGATTTTATCCTGGATGTGGGAAACCTTCTCAACAAAAGTTTAGTGAAAACCAATATGACTAATTGGCATTTTCTGACGAAAAGCTGTTTTGTCAAAAAAAAATTCCTAACTAGCTCTAGTGATGAACCATTTGTTTGGGCAAGTACCGAGTTGCACAAAATCACTGGGTAGCAAGGCCACCAACACATAGGATAGCAGTTAAATATCACATCCAAAGTGTTACCTAAATAATGCAATTAAAGACTGCCTGGAGTTTCATGAAGTTTGCTTCATCTGTATTCAAAACTGCCATAGCATGTGTCAAAAACAGATAGTCAATGGTTAATAGAACAGAAGTACTTCATGTCTCTTTTGCCTGTAAAGGGTTAAGTTCAGTGAGCCTGGGTGTCACCTGACCAGAGGACCAATCAGGGGACAGGATACTTTCAAATCTTGAAGGAGGGAAATTTTTGTGTGTGCTGTTAGATTTTGGTTGTTGTTCTCTCTGCGTTCTGAGTGTGACCAGAAGTGCAACCAAGTTTCTCTCCAATCTCTCTGATACAGTCTCTTATATGTCCAGAATAGTGAGTACTAGGTAGATAAGGCGAGTTAGGCTTATGTTTGTTTTCTTTATTTGCAAATGTGTATTTGGCTGGAAGGAGATCAAATTTGTATTTTGCTGAAAGGATTTTAAATTTGTACTTGTATACTTAGGCTGGGAGGGTATTCCCAGTGTCTATAGCTGAAAGACCCTGTAACATATTCCATCTTAAAATTTACAAAGATAATTTTTACTGTTTTTTCTTTCTTTAATTAAAAGCTTTTCTTGTTTAAGAACCTGATTGTTTTTTTATTCTGGTGAGACCCCAGGGGACTGGGTCTGGATCCACCAGGGAATTGGTGGGGAGAAAGGAGGGAAGAGGGAGAGAAAGGTTAATTTCTCTCGGTGTTAGGATTACTTTCTCTGTCAGGGAGAGTCTGGGACGGGGAGAGAGAAGAAGGAGGGAAGGTGAATTTTCCTCTCTGTTTTAAGATTCAAGGAGTTTGAATCACAGTGATCTTCCAGGGTAACCCAGGGAGGGGAACTCTAGGAGAGGCAACGGTGAGGGAAAGGGTTTACTTTCCTTGTGTTAAGATCCAGAGGGACTGGGTCTTGGGGGTCCCCGGGCAAGGTTTTTGGGGGACCAGAGTGTACCAGGCACTGGAATTCCTGGTTGGTGGCAGCGCTACAAGTACTAAGCTGGTAACTGAGCTTAGAGGAATTCATGCTGGTACCCCATCTTTTGGACACTAAGGTTCAGAGTGGGGAATTCTACCATGACAGCATGAAAGAAAATAAACTAAAAAACATGAAAAAGGAGATCAAATGAAGACTAAAAAGCTTATTAACTGTGATGTGGACTTTCACATTCTGGGTCCAGACCAGTCTTTGCCAGAACAATTGACATATTTATGCTCATACAAGTGTAGCACACACTTATCATGTGCTAGGAAATAACATGATAATACATAAACAGGCTAGCCATAGTTTCAATTTTTTTCTAATGCTCAGTTAGTTTCCTTGAAGTACCACAAGTGTTAACAGGTGTTCAGGTTACAGGCTATCATGCAGGTAATTCAGCATTAGTTTTAGTTAACTACCCATTCCTCCTTAGACATAACCCACTGTTTACTCATATCAAGAGAGAGTAGTAAGTAGTTCACCCTCATTGTTAAATTACTTAATCACACTCAAGAGGTATATTTATGTTAAAGTGGCAGCTCCAGTGGTTTGGATAATTTTCCAGATTCATCTCTTTAAAAAGACACAAGAGATTTTATATTTCCACTGGGAAAAGGTGTTTTTATTTAGGGAGCTTTTAATAAATAACTAAAGGCTAGATCTAGCTCAGAACAAGGGGCAGTTGCATAGCTGCTGTCCAGGAGCAGATAAATGAAGGAATTGTGACTTCCTCCCAGCTTGCTGTAGAGAGGAACTAATCTGCTACTTGTCTATAGGAGCAGGAAGTTACTTCCTCCACTATATTGGCTCAGCTGCAGTGGCCTATGCAATATATATACATAGTATTTTTGTTCTGTCTTTTGAATGTTGAGCTCCCCTCACCCATCCCCAGTGTTTGTGTGACAATTAGTGTTGCCCATTCTCCCACAATTACTGGGAAAGGTGATTGAGGCCCCCACTGCAGGAGCTCTCATCCCCACATCTACCTGATCCTGACCCAGAAATTAATTCTAACCGCAACCTCTAAATCAGTCCTGTTCCCACATCAGTTCTTCCCACCATCACTTCAGTCCTCCTCAGCCACCGTCAGGTCAGCCACACCTCTGATCCTCCTTCTTCTCCCCCATTTCCAGGCTGGGGGGCAGCTCCAGGGGTCTTCATTCCCCCACTTCCCTGCTGCAGAGAGGGCGAGGGGAGGAGGGAGAAGAGAAACCTGAGCAGCTGGGGTATTTCTGCTGCTTCCTCCGCTCCTGTGAGAATGGCTTTGGGCTGCTGAGGGGAGGAAGAGAGGGAGAGAATTTCCCACACTGCAACTCTGATTGGTGTCTCTGCTCAAAGAGGTGGGCAAGTAGCCAATCATAGAGGGCTTTCCCTATAGGTAGGGCTCATTTTCAGTAGAAGACTGGAGCTTCTCGTGTCACCTCAAGATTTGCCTCCAGCCTGGCCATAATTTCATCACTTGTGAAAAAAATCACAAGAGTTGGCAATATTGTCCTAACCAGCCACCTGCATGGGGGGCTGCTCACTCCACAGAGCCTGCTGTCCCTCCAGTGCTGTGTCCTGTAGTGTGAGTAGCTCACACAGAAGAGCCAGGGGACAGCTGATAACCATTACTCACCTGCACAGACAGGTAGGTTCTAAACCTGATCCCTAGTCCATCGAGTGTGTGTCTTCAGAATGTGATAATCCATTACACTGGAGGCAAGAATCCACCCCTGCCTGTAACACAGAAATTCAAGAAATCACTTGACCCCAACAAAAGTGAAGTCAGGAGGAGGGATTCTAATTTCACAATTTGGTAGTAGCTTTGGAGGAAGTGAGAACATGTTATTATAGCAGTGCCTAAGGGGCAGCCAAGAGTTGGGCCCCATTGTGCTGAGCATTGTACATGCATGGAAGAAAAGCTGTTTGGGGTGGGAACATCTAATCATTTAAATAGATAAGGCAGGCAGGTGGGGTGAGTGGGATGAAGGAGAGGTATAACACTAAAACAGCATGATCGGTGTGATAGCAGCAAACATCATATTGTGCCATGACTTTTCTTCTTTTGTGTCTGTGGGGGGCGGGGTGGACAGTATGCTTAGCAAGGGATAAGCTAAATGGAAAGAAACAGTAAGGGAAAGAGGGTGAGAAGCAAAGAGGAGGGGAGAAGAGGGGGAGTTGTGGAGTGAAGATAAGGTGAAGAGACTGTGAAGGAGGGGAAAGTTTGGTGCAAACAGCCGATCAACACAGGGCAGAGAAAGCCCAGTCAAAACTGTAGGAAGTTCTCTGAATGTCCTAAGGTCCCTGTTTTGGCTGCTTCTCCTATCAACTGGACTCCTCTCATGGTAAGGTGGAATTACCTGGGCCCTAGTGCTCTCATAGTTTGGGAGAGGATAGCTCTGGGTCCAAAGAGTTCTGGGGGGTGGCCCTGCCTTGGCCCCAATTTACCCTTACCCCCAGCATACTGACAAAGTTTTCCAGTATGTCAGGGAGACTTGTGTGTACAATTAAAAATCTCCCAACTTCCAATTTAATAGTGTTGTCTCCTGCATAAAAACAACAAAAAACATCCATTTATGCCAAATAAAAAGATTCATCTACACTACCTAGAATCATGAGCACAGGCTGTGGAGGTGGGGGCTATGGCCTGACCACTTTTTGGCTAGGCCAAACCTGAGTGATGCTGTGACCCCAAGCACTAGGCTGCAACACCACTCACTCAATTTGGAAGGAGGGTGAAAGGGCCCATGGGTCTGAAGTGCGGACCTAAGAGGGGAAGAGGAGGATCGGGGTGGTGGAGAGGGGGAGGAATACAGATAGGTTTAAGTAGCAAATTAAGTGCCACTACAAAGCTCACTGAAATTAATTTGAAAAGATTGGTCAGTATGTCCCCTAGTGCAGCAGTCCCATCTTTGGCTGCTTTTGCTCCTACTGTTAGTCAGGAAGTCAGGAGAGAGCGCTGGGGGAAAGAATAAGGAGCATCTCCCAACAGTCAGTGAAAGGCCTGACTAGAATGGCAGCCCCTATACTCAGGGTTCTGTGTTTCACTAAGTACTGGACAGCAGAGCTGGCAGGTCATGCAATGGGGAGCATGCTGTGCCCTGTAAAGGACTGTAGCATTACTTACTTTGCCCCATTGAACCACAGAGCTCTCTGAGGTGCAATGCCACTAGGGCACTCCCTAAGAGTGTGGAGGATGCAATTCTGCACAGTCAGGTACAGTTAAGCTCCTTGAGACTACAGCAAAAAGAGTCATTACCACTTTTTGACCTGAGTGGCAAGTCAAAGTTCAGAGCTGTGTGGATTGTTCCAGTTTGGATGAGAAATTGACAATGGACTCTGGTACCACTGATGCAATCTGGTTTATTTACAAAGAATGTATGAAGTCCTTTTTCTCTGAACAGAGGAGGAACCACTGATTAGGACATTGCTTCCTTACTCACAGCATCAAAAACTTTCAGCCAGCAGTCTGATTCCAAACTTCTCTCTCATCTTTTCATAGGGCCACACACCATACCTCCAGGCCTGCTTGGCTTTCTTTCTGCTTCTCTCTGTGCTTCAGTCTGTTTCTCTGCTTGTTCTGTGTCTCCAGTTTGTGCTATGTTTCTCTCTCATGCACACACACAGACCAAAATTATCCCACCAATCAAAACCCTCTCTCTCTTCTTCTCTTATGCCTTTCTATTCTATGCAAAACACAGGATCTACATCACTGCCTTCCACCTTTGCTAGTCTCCTGCTGCAGCTTAGCTTCTTCCCATGTCATTTTGATAGCTTTCAATGCCGCTTCTATCATGCATTTCCATATTATCCTTGGTCAATCTCTTGCCCTTTGTGTTCCAACACCTGTTTTGTTATGTTATTTGGATCTTTCCTCCATGTATGTCCTAGTCATCTCCATTTTTGTTCCATAGTTTCCTGTCCTATCGGCTTTTGTTTCTTCCTCCTCCAGAGATCTTTGTGATTTTTTTATCTGTCCATCTGATATTGAGAGTTTGTCTGAGGCAGCTATTTAAAAAAACTAGGAGTTTAGATAGTAAAGTCTTAATAAGTCTCCAAGTTTCAGCACCTTAAAGTAAGAGTGACCTTACAAAGGTGTTAAATATTCAAAGTTTAGTTTGGAGGGAGACATTTCTGTTTCTGCAGATCAGCTGTAGCATTACAAAGGCAAGTCTGGCTTTGACTATTCTGTGTTTAGTGTCTTCATCTGTTCCACCTGTTGTATTTGCAACGCTGCCAAGATATGTGAAATATTGGACCTCTTCTACATCAGTCCCAGAAGTGTTATTGGTGTTTCTTGTTTGTGGTGATTCTCATAGTTTTAGTTTTCTTGATGTTTATTTGCAGCCCCACTAATTGTGCACAAGTCTAGAGGTCATTTCTTTTGGCTTGCATGTCTTTATGGGTATGGGAGAGTAAACTGATGTCATCTGCTAAGTCCTGGTTCCATAACTTCTGTGTGAAAATCCATTGTATGCCCCTGAATTGTTCTGTGTTCCTTCTCATTACCAAATCCACTACCAGTAGAATGATCATGGGTGACACAACACATCTTGATGCTCATAGTAACCTCCAATGGTATAGTCAGTTCACTGTTATATATTACTTGGTATGTCATTATCATAGAAGCTCTGAATGATGTTTGCACATTTCTAAACATGTGGAAAAAGGGGTCATATAGTGAAGCTGCCAAAGAAAGGTGACCTCAATGTCAGTGTAAAAACTGGAGGGATGTTGGTTTGAGCATTGGCCTGCTAAACCTAGGGTTGTGAGTTCAATCCTTGAGGGGGCCACTTAGGGATCTGGGGCAAAAATTGGTCCTGCTAGTGAAGGCAGGGGGCTGAACTCCATGACCTTTTGAGGTCCCTTCCAGTTCTAGGAGATTGGTATATCTCCAATTATTACCTTTATTACCCATCTTATTCTAGAGAGAATAAAGAAAATGGTGGACTCCCAGTTACAAGAAGAGCAAGCAGGGTTCAAACAGGAGAAATCATGTATAGATAAAATGGTAATCCTACATATTGTCATAGAACTGTTGATCAAATGGCACTCATCACATTATATGAATTTTATAGATTTCCAAAAAACCTTTGATACACTGAATAAAACAGTTTTATGAAAGTTTCTATGCCAGTATGGAATTCCTAAACCCTGTGTTTTAAAGCCCTTGAGACACGTGACTTAGCTTCCCAGCTTGTGCCTCTTTTGGTTCAGCTACCTAATTACAATGGCTTCTTTGCATTTATCTTGAATGTGAGGCAGTGGCCATGCCTGACCCACAGCAGCAGGGTCTAGCCCAACCCACAACAGGCTCCATTGCTACTCAGAATCTCTTGCCTACTAATGGAAGGTTTTTCATTTTTTGGAGTCTGGGGGTGGCGAAGCTTCCTCTTGCCAAAGAACAGGATGTTACCTGCTTCACTCAGAAAGAAATATGTTTGCTCCTGGCAGGGTTTAAAACTCAACAAGAGGCCAGCAGAGATGGTTTCTAAACCCATTAGAAACACCTTTCAGCTGGGACGGGGTGGAGGAGAGGGTGTTAAGTATTGTGACAAAGTTCCTCCTCTCCCTTGGCGGGTCCTTCACTTACAGGCGGATTTGCTTGCCTCAAAGATTCACAGCAGCCCTCAGTTTGGCCACTTTTGCTAGTGGCTCAAACCTGCCATTCACTCAGCTAACCTCATCACTGGCCAGCATGGGGGAAACGGAGAACAATCCTCGCAGTCTGTGTGTCCCACCTAGTGGGTCGGGAACAGTCCAGATCCCTTTCCAATTTAGACCTTCCCTTCTGGTGTTTCTCACAGACTAGGTCAACTTCTCGTGTGTCCAATCAGGGGATGGGGGGAACCCAGGCCCACCCTCTACACTGGGTTCCAGCCCAGAGCCCTGTGGATAGCAGCTGTCTACAATGTTCCCTGTATCAGCTGTGTGACAGAAACAACTCCCTGGGCTACTTCCCCATGGCCTTCCCCAGCACTTTCTTTATCCTCACTGCAGGATCTTCCTCCTGAAGCCTGATCATGCTTGAACTCTTCACTCATCCAGCCACACCCCTTCTCACTTCCTACTCCTTGCACACACCCCTTACTAACTGATGGGAGGTCCTTTTTAAACCAGGTTAGCCTGCCTGCCATGATTGATTCTAGAAAGTTCTTAATTGGTTCCAGGTGTATTGATTAGCTTACCTGTCTTAATTGGTTCTAGCAGGTTCTTGATTGCTCTAGGGCAACCCCTGCACTGGTCACTCAGGGAACAGAAAATTGTTCATCTAGTGGCCAGTATATTTGCCTTCTATCAGACTCCTGTACCCCACTGGTCTGGGTCTGTCACAGTTGGTAATTGACAAATAACTGCAAAATAACCCTTATTTTATAATGAGGCAATATGTTTTTTCCAGTGACATTTTTGTATATTGTATTCACTAAATTTAGTCCATGAAGAAAGAAATGTATCTCAGTAGTCAATGTGTGCTGTTACTGTACTCACACGGCCCTTACTGAACAAGTACAGCCATATTTACAGTTAGCTTAAACTGCTCTTCCTAGAACTACACCATATATCTCTGCTAACCTACATTGAGAGATAGGATTATATATATATAAACAAATTCCAAAAGCTTCACTTCTCCAATTTCTTCTTCTTCTTCTTGAGATCAGGACAATTAATGACCCTCTTACTTTTCAGTTCCACTGAGACTATATTTTGCTTTCTTCAGTTTAAAGCACTGAAAAGAGGAAAGCCAGGTTTACCTACTCTGTAAATATGACATCTTCTTTTCACTCTAATTACTGCTGGCCAGAAAATATGTTACTTTTTTTAAATTTTTGTTACTCTTTCCTTAGCACTTAAAAGATGTATATATTGCAGTAGCTTATATTGCTCAAAGAAGTGGATGTGCTATAGGGCATTAGGAAATGTATTCCCATATAGTTAAGAATTTATTTGTTTGTTTGGAATAAAAGCATTTCTACTATTAAACTAAAATGAAAGCACTTCTACAAACTAGGAAGCACACAGTAGCTTCCCTTAAGTAAGAGATATGCCTTTAACAGGGTGCCTGATGGGATAGCTTTAGGCAATAAAAGTCCATCCAACTTAAATCTCTGGAGTTCTTAGTTTAATAGGACAGCTGTGCTTTGGGGTTGAAGTTTAGCATTCCATGCTCGTAACGGTTGGGACAGAGATGAACTAAACCGCATTCGATATGTGATAGGTTTCTTTGATAAGTTATCTTTGTTAGAAAAACTTCAAATCTAATCTCAGGACTCCTTTCCTAGCCAAGGTACTCAACAGTAGCTGTCTTAGATTAATAACTATTAAACTCTTCTAATAATTTCATTTTTCATAAAATTGAGAGGCTTGTGATTACTAATTTTCTATGATATATACCCCTGTGTAGGGATGAGTAACTACTGCTGTTTGTATAATTCTGCCAAGTTACAGTACATACCAGAGGCCCCAGTCTTCCATCAGACTCCACAAGCACCAATTTAATAGTGCCAGAGGTCACGGTTAGGACTGGAGTCCCATTGTGCTCAGCACTATACAAACTTTAGAATATCATTTTAATATAAAAATGTGATTTTAAATGGACAGTATCACTTTAAATTTGCAATATATTTAACTGTACAAGACTTTATCTAATACACAGGTTTCAAAGTAACAAATGAAAGCTACAGAAGTACTAATTTTGCCTTTTTTGTTAGAAGTTTGATTAATTGTTTAACCAGAGGCCAACAGTCTTTGAACACATAGGGCTCAATTCTCTGCTGATTTACAGCCTATGTAGTCATTTACATCTGTGCAAACTATGACCCCCAAACCTGCAAACACTTAAGAATGTAACTTTATACATGCAAATAGTTCCACTGAGCTTAATAAAACGTAATAGTGTTCCTTAAGCATTGTTTGGGCACTATGTGCACAATGGGTGCACAATATAAAATTCTGTGTTTTACACTCTGTGCATACTAACGTCACAACATCTTGGTGGCCACAGGCATAGAGGGTAATGGGAAGTCCACACTGCAGATGGAAATATTCAAGTTCAAGAGACAATTCTGTTTGTGGATGAGGCGATTCAGGGATCCGGTGAAAAAAAGTGGAACTAAGATGAATTCTAAAAGTCTATGCATGTCCAGCACAATGGCCTTTATCCAGTAGTAAAACTCCTTGTATCCTTCACATTCCATTTCTCAAATAATTATCTATATTAGTTTTGATTTCCACATTCTATTCCATTCCCTTTTACCCCAAAAGATCTGATAGCAGGATGAGGGTAGAAAATTGTATGTAATGGTAGTGACTAGAGGAAATAAAGTCTGGTCTCTTAGTAACATTCCTGTGTCATACCTTTCCTTCCTTTTATTATCAGGCATATAATGGAACAAAGTTTCCCTATATATTCATGTCTATTATACCATGAGTATTTGGGAAAACCTGATTTAATTATATATTTTGCCTGGCCTGGTGACCTAGTCTCTCCCTTACCCTAACCTTGTACTTTATTAAAAATATAAAAATAAACACAATTTAGAAAATTCAGTGGTAAACACAAAACTGAATCAGTTTAATGAAGTGGGAGTAATCTGTGTCTTCTAATCACACAAAGAAAACAGGGAAAGTGCAGTCTGACCCACATTTTCCAGTGTGAAATGTCCACAATAGTGTTAATTTGTAATTGTCCAATTACAGTATTTATGATTGAATTTTATCACAGATTGCCATCATGGAATTTGCCAAATAGTCAATTTTAGTAAAAAATCCTTGATATGACTAGTTAGAAAACAACATGAACTATCCAACTGAATTATATGGTCAAACAAATGTCTGTCTAGTATCTATAGCAGCTGCTATCTGAAAAACCGAAAGGAATTTATAACCAATCTTACAATGCCTTGTAAGGGATATAAGTATTAATATACCCATTATACGCATTATAGGTGAGACCGCATTATATCAAACTTGCTTTGCCCCCCCCGTTCCTTGTTCCCAGACTGCTCCCTCCAGAGACCCCTGTCCCTAATCATCCCCAGGGCCCCACTCTCTACCCAACCCCCTTGGTCCCTGTCACCTGACTGCTCCAATCCCTATCCACTCACCTGCGTCAGGAAGCGGAGCAACACGGCCCCAGCCCACTCTGCTTTCCTTGCCCCAGCCCCAGCCATGTCACTGGGGGGAGGAGGGGTTGGGGAAAAGTTCTGCACTCACCAGTGGTGGGGAGCACAGCACTGCGGCTGGGAGCTGGTGGAGTGGAGCAGACTGGGTCCAGGCTGCTCCACTTCCCACTGCTGATGAATGTGAGGAGGTTGGGGAAAGGATGCCCTCCACACTCACCGGCAGCGGGAAGCAAAGCGGTGCGGCCCCAGCCCACTCTGCTTTCCATGACCCAACCCCAGCCGTCTCGCTGTAGGGGGAGCATTGGGGGTTGGAGAAAGGTCCTGCACTCACCTGTGGCAGGAAGTAGAGCACTGCGACTGGGAGCTGGCAGAGTGGAGCAGGCTGGGGCTAGGCTGCTCGGCTTCCGCCGCTGCCAGTGAGTGCGGAGGGGAATCCTTTCCCTCAAGCCTCCTCCCCAAGCGACACAGCTGGGGCTAGGGCGAGGGAAGCAGAACGGGCTGCTCCTGGCCCCCCGCTAATCCTGCAGGCCAGTCTGGGACTGTGGGGCCCCCAAAATTGCCCCCCACAGCTCCTGCCTCCTAGACCCTGGGTGGGGGGAGCCCCTGACCACCCCTGAGACCCTCTGCTCCTTATCCAACCCCTCAGCCCCGGATTGGCCCTGCACCCTTAACACACTGCTCAGAGCAGCGTGTCAGACCTTTACCGCATTATATGAGATCCCATGTTATATCGGTGTAGAAGGGTAACTTGTCCAAGATCATACTGAAAGGTTATTAGAAGCAGGAACACATAACTCCTGTCTTCAGTCTGTGCAATAATAAAGCCACAGGTCATCCTTCCCAGGCTCAGAACGGGTTTATACAGGGATGCTGGAATGATTTATATAGTGGGGATGCTGAGAGCCATTGAACCAAACTGTAAACCTTGTATATAATGGAAACCTTTTCCAGCCACGAGGTGCAGCAGCACCCCCAGCACTTATAGGGTTTATTGGGGGGAAACAGGAAATTATCCAAAAACTTGATTTTAAGTTGAATTTTGTGATCCATAAATGTCTTATCTTTTGTGCTTTAGAACAATTTACTATCACTGCTAACCTGCCTTCATAGGAGTGATCTGCTATATGCTGTGTTGCTCTTTATTTTGGGGAAGCCATTTCTGGCTCTGTGCATTTCAGCTACTTAACATATTTCAGGAGGCTCTCCTAAAACTTGCTGTGTTTCACATTTGGGACTGTGCAGTTGTGTCTAGCCCTCATGTGTACCATGTAAGGTGGGCCAAGGGGAAGGCAGGTGATGTGATGATTTAGGGAGAGAAGAGAGGGTATCCCTAGTTCTTTCCAGCAATGGTCTTACTTCCTCCATTCCAGTATGATGAAGGCAGGAGACTGCCCACAAATCAATGTTCAGTGAAGGAGAGGCCTCTCCCAGCAAAACCTGACCTCATCTACTAGAGTGACCAGGTGTCCGGTTTTTGACACCCAATCGAAAAGGGACCCTGGCGGCTCTGGTCAGCTCTGCCGACCAGGCCATTAAAAGTCCACTCGGTGATGCTAAGGCAGGCTAGTCTTTAGCTGTCCTGGCTTGTACTACATTGTGCCCCAGAAGTGGCTAGCAAGTCTGGCTCCTAGGTGTGGGGGGGGGCCAGAAGGCACCATGTGCTGCCCAGGACCCAGGCACTGGCTCCACACTCCCAATGGCCAGAAACCAGCCAATGAGAGCTGGGGGAGGTGGCACCTGTGGACGAGAGTGGTGTGTGGAGCCTGCCTTAGCCCCCCTGCTGTGCCAGTGACCTGGGAGCCACCAGAGATAAACTCATGTCCCAACCCCAAGCCCCAACCCTCTACCCCAGCCCTGAGCCACCCACCTCAAACTAGGAGCAATCTCCTGCACATCAAACTCCTCATCCCTGGCTCCACCCCCAAGCCCACACCCCCAGCCCAGAGTCCTCACCTCCCTCCACCTAACCCCCTGTTCCAGCCCACAGTCCCCACCTACACCCTGAACCCCTCATCTCTGACTCCACTCCAGTGATGTCACCCTGTCCTGCATCCCAACCCCCTGCCTCAGACCACAGCCGTCTCCCGCACTCTGAATCCCTCGACCCCAGAACCCAGCCAGGAGCCCCCCCAGTGCCCCAAACCCTACATGCCAGGCCCCACCCCAGAGCCAGCACCACCAGCCAAGAACCCTCACCCCCTCCCACATCGTAATCCCCTGCCTCAACCTGCAGCCCTGTCCCACACTCCAAATTTCTCAGCCACACCCCAGCCTGGAGCCCCCTTCTGCACCCCAAACACCTCATCCTCAGCCTCATCCTAGAACCCGCACCCCCATTTAGAGCCCTCATCCCCTCCCACACCCCACCCCACCCTCCTGCTCCAGCCCAGTGAAAGTGAGTGAGGGTGAGGTAGAGCGATCTATGGAGGGACAGGGAATGTAGTGAGCAGGGCCTTGAGGAAGGGGTGGGGTTATGGTGCTCAGTTTTGTGCGACTAGAAAGTTGGTAACCCTAACTCCAGGTAAGTATTTCTTCCCCCCAACAAGCAGAGCATCTGTTCTGTCTGTCTTCCTTCTTGGGAGTTATTTCAGCCCTAGAAATTCCTGCCATGGAGTTAAAATTCCATGGTATTTATTCTTTTGATTTGTACATTGTACCTTTCAATGCCTATCCGAACGTGTATGGATGCACACAAACACTTTAATGCACATTAAGTTAGAGCTGGTCAGAACGATTTTGTTGAAAATGCTGGAAAACGTCATTTTGACAAAACTGAAATATTTTGCAAAATTGTATCAATCAGGGTAAAATTTTATTTTTTTTTGAGGACTTTAATTTCAAAATGTTGGCTTTTTAGCCCTATTCAGGATGAATTTTTCTTTTAATATGAAAATTTTTCAAGATGGAAAGTCTCTCTTCCGGCCAACTCCGCATCCAATAATCAGATTACTAGAACCTGGCTTAACCCTTACACACAGTATAAGGTAGTTTCCCACACACATGTATTTAGTAGTATGAGTCTCTCCAGCATAAATGCAGAGTCAGGCGTATAATATTAAAAAGATACTAAAAGAACTTCCTACTGCTTACCAGGACTCTCAGTCACACTTCAATTATGTCTACACTACCAGTGCTTTACTGGTCTGGCAGTACTATACCAGCAAAGCATTCCTAGTGTGGATGCCGCTACAGTGGCAAAGCTGTGTTTTGTACCAGTGTAGTAAAACAACGGCCCATGAGCAAAAACGGTCTACCAGTAAAAGCGCAGCTTTGCAATTAGCTGCATCTATAGTAGGGACGTCTGCTAGCGCAGCTGTGTTGGTCACGGATCAGACTTCTTCACATCTCTGACTCATAGCTATGCTGGCAGAAGTCTGTACTGTAGATATGGCCTTCCTCTAGGCTGCCAGGCGACCCTATGGTTTCTGTTAATTTAAAAACATTTTAAAAGCGTTATGTCTGCTGCATTCCATTTCCTTTCTTCTCCCTATTTAATTTGCTAGTTCAAAATAGGTTGCTATAAAATTATACTACTTGTATGTTTTGTAATGATCTCCTCTCAGGTAATGAAAAGTAGGGGTAAGCTCTGTCAAGTGAGTCATAAGATAATGTCAAGCAATTCTCTCCCTGAACACAATTGCTGAATCCAAGAGCAGGTACAGATGAACTGTTAAGAGGATTATTTTTTTAATAGATGTGAAGAGAGAATCTTAGATTGTATTTCTACCCCTCCCAAGCTCCTACCTCTCCTGCCATATTGGAAGAGGCTGTTAATCAGGACTCCTCTTAGGCTGAACTGGAGTGTTGCTTAAGCAATTTAGCGTGTCCTTTGGGGAAAAGGATGCACTTTTCATGATTTATCATTCTTAAAAAGGGTCATTTAAGATTTGCAATAAATGTAACAATTATTTAGGGTGGTAATAATTCTCTTCAATCTGATGTTAATGCAATCAACCATTTATTGAAGTGATAAATGTCTAGGTTGTTAACTGGTAAACAGGTAATTAAGTGTCTAACTATGTGGTCACAGAAACTAAAGGATATGGCACTTTTTTTCCCCTGTAAAGTGCCTGTAGATAGGGATAATTCCACTTCTACATTCTTTACATTACAGGATAATATTCCTTTATCCTCCTCCAGTACCTTTAATTTGACGACTTCAAAATCCTTTACATACCATAATGCCTCACTCTTGCTGCAGTGGAAATCAATGGGAGTTGTTAATTAATTAATTAAGGAAGGTGCACAGTCTGAAGCATACCTGCCATCCTCTAACCACAAAGCAGTAGATTGTAAAGGAGCACTCATTTCCATATAGTTGAACGTATTCAGGCACAAGCCATTGGACACACTGATTTTTCCTAATTTAAGAATGATTTGCAACAAAACATCTTTAGAATTTTTCTTTCCTTACCTCAGAATCCTTTGTAACTATAGACTGCTAAACTAAAGTAAATTAATAAATAATAAATAAAATAATAATAATAATAATAATAATAATAATAATAATAATAAGGACTAGTCCTTAAAAAGAGAGAGGATTTTAAAATGTGCCTTTATTCTTTTTTATTTCATCCTTTTCTGCAACCATTTCTCACAATAGGCATAACAAATTATTTTGTTTTTCATGGATGAGATCTGCGTTGCACAATCATAGAATATCAGGGTTGAAAGGGACCTTAGGAGGTCATATAGTCCACTTACTGATCTGGGGCAAAAATCAGTACTTGGTCCTGCTAGTGAAGGCAGGGGGCTGGACTCGATGACCTCTCAAGGTCCCTTCCAGTTCTAGGAGATAGGTATATCTCCAACTAAAAAAAAACAAACCAAAAAAAAAAACAGCCACACCTCTGCTTAAAGCAGGACCAATCTCCAGACAGAGTTTTGCCCCAAATGTCCCCCCTCAAGGGCTGAATTCACAGCCCTGGGTTTAGCAGCCCAATGCTCAAACCACTGAGCTATCCCTCCCTCAATGATGGGAGTAGGTCCACAGTTGTGACTTCATCATAAAGGTCCAACCTGCCAGTTAGAATGTGGGTGTGAACAATGAGTATCCCCAGTAATAACTATTATATAGCAGTGTAAACTATGGTGCAAAGAAGTTTAGGCACAAATTTTCATATGTGGCCTTTATTTCTGAGTACTTCAATTCCTGGGTGCCCAACTTTAGACTCCCAGGGCTTGGTTATTGGAAGTTCAGAGCATCCAGAAGTCCATCTGATGTCAATGAGAGTTGTTGTCTGATGCTTAGCATCTCTGAAAGCCAACATCTTAGTGGTAAATATGAACACCTAAAACCTGAGGTACCAAAATTACTTCCCAAAATTTGGACCTTGTGAGTGCACACTTTCCAATAAAATGTTGAGAGATATGCTCAAATATTCCCTTAGCGTGCCTCTCTGATTCCAAATTCTTAAATTAAAAAGTTCATGAAGAAATAGTTCAATGTACTTCCGTCTTTTTTATTTGGAGGTCAAGCTTTAAACCTGAACCTCAATTTTATTGTTGACTTTTCAATTGATGCAGACACGGCAATAGGTGGGTTTCTTCTTGCTGTGTTGCCATTATTTGGTATCCCCTCATTCAGCACTTGTTTTCTATGTATTGTACTCCTGGTTCTTCCTTTATGGTAACCTCATCCATTTCAACAACTGGAAATAGCATTGACAAACACCACTGCTCATTATATCACTGTAGAAATGAAAGAAATACTCGCTGTGTTATAAGTGTTATGTGAAAAGAAACCTACCTACATGAAGGAGTGTAATCCATTTCTAATTTGTGCTCCCAAAGGCCCAAGATATAAAAGACACGCATATTTTTCCTTTAACATGGTTTTTAAGACAGCCAGATTCTGCTGTGCATCTATTTCATGCATCAGCTGCCTCATTCAGGTAATGCACAGATTATTTCACATTACAGTGGTAGGCTTGTGCTTATGTGCATTTAAGATAAGACTCAGAACCTGCTCCAGCCTTCATTGAAGTCAATAGTAATCTTTGCACTGATTTTTATGAATATTGCATGAGGCCTATAGTTGGGCCAAAAGCAGGACCCAATAAGTGGTAAGATCCTGTGTGACGAGTTCTTTCCTTCCAGTGATTTGCTCACATAGCAGTATATTTTTACCATCACAAGGGAACTCTACCTTATTTGATATGCTGGCTTTGCTTCTGGAAGGTCCACACTAAAAGCATCAGCTGCAGGTGATACATCTAATATCACAGCCCTTCTTGGTAATCAAACCCAACATGGTCATTCACTGTTGTTATTCTATGGGTCTTTACTTCTACATATTTTAATTCTGAGCAGCTTATTCTGGTTTTCAAGCAGAGAACATCCTTGTTAATCCCCTTGCTTGCAAAAACCTGGGTTAATTTACCAACTGTGAATAATGCTGTCTGCTAAATCATAAATGTTTGAATTCCAAAGTACCAACTGATAATATTAAAGAACAATGCTCATCACAGAACCCTGGGCACTTTTTAGAATAAAATGTGCAAATCTGGAAATAGGGCAAATATCAAGCAGCTTTTATCCATAATGCTCCATCAAGTGGTGTACTTTAACTGCTGAGGCTTTTGGAGTTTCAGCTGGATGTAAATAATATCACAGCTGAGCGCCAATAGATTTTTTTTAACAGCATTAAAAAAATCTATTTTTTAAACTACAAGGAAACAGCAGTAATATATCCTCTTCCGCAATAATTTTTAAAATGGGTGATGTGGGCCTGATTTTCATTTATACTAAAACCGCTTTACACTGTTCTGGCATTGTAAAGGGTTCTTAAAGTGTGTGTAAGTGTAATTTGCCAGAGAAGTGTAAAGAAGCCCCAGGCTACGTCTACACTTGTAGACCACAGCAGTTTCAATTGCGGAGCACACCATATTGTTGCGATCTAACTTTCCTGAGTGGATGCTGCTGGCACAAACTGAAAGGCACCTAAGTTTGTGTTAATGTAGTCCTCTCAGTTGAGCTATGTTAATGCAAACCATATACCTTTAGTTCACACAGCTGCATCCACATAGTGCAGTTTAGAGTGCAATCACAATAGTCTGCACTGCAACATACGGTAGAGAAGACATTAGTGTAAGTGAGAATCAGGCCCTGTGTGTTTAAATGTCACATCCTAATTCCTGTCTCTTTGGACTCAAATATAGGCAAAGCCTTAGCTGTATGATACACATGACATGTATTTATGATGACATTTTCTAAAAGCAATTTCCATTCTGATGTCTTCTTTCACAGATTGTGTTATTAAAAAGTTAAGGGAAATGGAGAATCCAGACTCAAAATTAGATCTTTCACAGATGGAGCTATGAGGTTAATTGGGCTGCGTAATATGTTCAGAGATATAAAAATGTGTATACTACTATTTTAACAGCAAGGAATTCCCCCATGCCAGAGGGATCTTAGTCTAACTGATTAGAGCAGCCACAAGAGTAGTGCAAAGGGCCCATACTGAGGACCAGGATCTGGGCCTCAGGGTGCAAGCCATGTCCCAGTAAAGTGTTTGTCTACACAATGCCAGCAGTGCACATCAGGGGGTGTGATTTGTAGAGCGCACTCATGTGTTTCTGTCTAACTTCCCCATGTTGAATCTGCCGGAACACAGTAAAAGGTACCTAGTTTCCTAGTACCTAACATAGTCCTCTTTGAAATGGGATTATAATAGCATGACCTAGGAACCTTTTAGGGCAGGCCTGCAAAACATGCGGCCCAGGGGCCGCATGCGGCCAGCGTGGGCTCACTGTGCGGCCCATGGGGGGTGAGTAGTCAAGTGGCAGGTGAGGAAGGGGGGCTGAAGAGGCTGGCGGGCAGTGGTGGGGGGTGAGGAGGCAAGACCTGGGAGTGGCAGGCTCAGGAGGCAAGCAGGCAGGCAGTGGCGGCGGGCGGGTGGGCACTGGCAGGGGCTGAGGAGGCAAGCCAGAGGGATGGGGGGCTGAGGAGGCAAGTGGGCAGGCAGTAGTAGGGGGGTGAATAGGCAAGCCGGAGGGGTGGGGGACTGAGGAGGTGTCATATAACCTAGTCCCAGATTTGGACCTTAGCATCCAAAATATGGGGGTTAGCATGAAAACCTCCAAGCTTAGTTACCAGCTTGGACCTGGTACTGCTGCCACCACCCAAAAAATTAGAGTGTTTTGGGGCACTCTGGTCCCCCCGAAACCCTTCCCTGGGGACCCCAAGACCCAAACCTTGAGTCTCACAACAAAGGGAAATAAATCTTTTCTCTTCCCCCCTCCAGGTGCTCCTGGAGAGATACACAGACACAAGCTCTGTGAATCTAAACAGAGGGACTCCACCCTCCTAGTTCCCAGTCCTGGAGAACAGAATTACCTCCCTCTTCACCCAGAGGGAATGCAAAATCAAGCTAGTAAATCTAACACACACAGAGTTTCCCCTGACTTTTTCCTCCTACCAATTCCCTGGTGAGTACAGACTCAATTCCCTGGAATTTCCCACTAAAGGAAAACTCCAACAGGTCTTAAAAAGAAAGCTTTATATAAAAAGAAAGAAAAATACATAAAAATGGTCTCTCTGTATTAAGGTGACACATACAGGGTCATTTGCTTAAAAGAATATTGAATAAACAGCCTTATTCAAAAAGAATACAATTCAAAGCACTCCAGCAACTATATTGATGTAAATACAAAAGAAAACCAATAGAAACCTTACTGCCTTACTATATTTTGTACTTACAACTTGGAAACAGAAGATTAGAAAGCAGGAAACAGAAGTCCTCCCATAGCCGAGAGAGATAGATTTTAGACAAAGGACTCACACACTACAAACCCTCCACCCAGATTTGAAAAAGTCTTGTTTCCTGATTGGTCCTCTGGTCAGGTGGTTTAGATTACTTCTTTCCAGGTGAAAGAGACATTAACCCTTAGCTATCTGTTTATGACAGGAGGCAAGTGGGCGAGCAGTAGCGGGGGAGTGAGTAGGCCAGCCGGGGGGGCGGGTGGGGGACTGAGGAGGCGAGCAAGGAGTCAATGGCTGACCTGTTCTACTCATCTGGTCTCTCCCATCCCCTCTCCAAGGGTTGCAGCTGTCTGGAGGTGCTGCCTTCCACATCTTCCTGATTCACACCTCATTCATTCAACAGGACAATCGATTACAAAGTTGGGGGAAGATCTTATTCTACTTTTAGCAAAAAGACATTTTTCTTTTACCTTAATTATACTACCTTAGGGGCCCACTATAACATATTACCGCTGTTTTGGTGGGGCAGTGCTGGGGAAGGAGGGTTTGTTTCCACAGGGCAGGTGGTGCTGGGGGAGGAGTATTTCAGGGTGCTGGGCGGCGCTGGAGGGGGATGTTGTGTTTCGGGAGGGCTTGGAGGAGCTGTGGGGGGGAGGGGTTCGGCCCTCAGCTGTTGGGAGTAATATGGCCCTCGCTGCTTTATGAGTTGTGCAGACCTGTTTTAGGGAATGTCTATGCTGCAAAAAACCAAAAACCTGCAGCAGCAAGTCTTTAGAGCCTGAGTCAGGCTCACAGGGCTCAAGATACAGGGCTAAAAATAGCGACGTAGTTCCTGTGCAAGCTAAAGCTGGGGTTCTGAGACCCACCACCTTGCTGGATTTCAAAGCCTGAGCTCCAGCCCCTGCAGAAATGTCTACACTGCAATTTTTAGCCCTGTAGTGTCAGCCCTGCAAGTCCAAGTCAGTTGACCTGGGCTCTGAGACTTGCCGCTGTGGAGTTTTTGTTTTTTTTTCAATTGCAGTGTAGATGTATCCTTAGAGTATGCCAGCAGAGCTTCCACAGGGCAGTTATAGCAGAGCATATTAGGTATCAGAGGGGTAGCCGTGTTAGTCTGGATCTGTAAAAGCAGCAAAGAATCCTGTGGCACCTTATAGACTAACAGACGTTTTGTAGCATGAGCTTTCGTGGGTGAATACCCACTTTGTCTGATGAAGTAGGTATTCACCCACGAAAGCTCATGCTACAAAACCTCTGTTAGTCTATAAGATGCCACAGGATTCTTTGCTGCTTTTAGAGCACATTAGAACGCTCTACAAGTCACACACCCTGGTGAGCACTGCGGGCATCGTATAGACAAGTCCAATGTCAACAGAAGGTTTGCATTCAGTTCAGCATCCACTGGATTGGGACTTGAGATGCTAAATACATCACTGTCCTTGAAGATATAACTCTGCTGAAAATAGGTGCAATATTAGGAGCAAAGCATGCACTTAGATACCCTGGTGATGGGTAGCAGTATAAAATCCTATGACCGAAAAGTGCTTACATGTTCCCTGCTTGTGGGTAAGATAACCATAGACAAAGAGATCACAAGGTTCAGCAAGTACTGTGTGAAGGGTTGCTTCACTTGGCTCTTGAAACCATGCGCTCTTCAATGCATTGGAACCACTGAGAGCTGATGTGATAGAAACTTTTGTTTCAACTCTGTGCTTCTGTTAGACTAGCTCTGTGCTTTGCTGTTTCTCTGCTGCTTTTACTTTTGATAATTCTGTTCAAATATACATCAGCAAGAACTACAGATAGGCAAATAAAAGTAAAATATGTAATTTATCAACCTTGTGTCTGCTGTTTGTTCATTTTCTCTCCTAAATTCAACTTCTTGAATCAAATCCCCCCTGCTTGCCATCTCAGTACTATATTGGGTATTTCTACATATTTACAATCTCAGCCATTTTTAGTCACAGCAAATTCTTTTAGAGCTGCTCACACAACCATGTAGACTTGAACAGAGTTGCATTTCAGAGAATGACAAAATACATTCTTTGTGAAACATACATGAGGAGCCAGATTTCAGGCCTTTATTCATGTGAATTATTTTTTAAAATCTGAGATAATAGTGTGAATTTGAGGATAGCATTTGGTCTTCCCTGTTCCTCCTCTGATCCTCACAACTCCGTCTTGTTTGTGTCTGACTTACGCCTCCCAGGTCTCTGCCTCCATGTTATCTTCCGACAACTTAGTCACACTGAGTCATGCCCCACAGCCTTGCAATGCATTCAAACCTGAGTCCAGGGCCAGCAGAAGTTTGAGATGGGGGAAAGAGGATGTTCATCATGCTTTTTGCAACCACAGTTAATCCCCTAAAAAGTTAATGCATCCAGAAGCAAGACAGGGCTTATTTCAACAATAGCATCAAGAGACTTGATATACTTGCAGGAACCAGGCAGTAAAGTGTTGGAGGCCATAGATCAATGACTTGTGCCCTGAAACGTTTAAAATAGCCATTAATGAGAGTCATCCCAGAAAGAAACCTGATGTGTATGCAATGGGCTAGGGAGGCGATGAGATAATAAGATGCATAACTAAAGCACTGCTTAACTTGCGATATTGCGGATTGCACAATATTAGGCTTCTACTGCAATTTTCAGCCCTAGGCAGATGATAGTGGGAGTTCCCACTCTCAGCCCCATATTCCTGCTCTCAGCCCCTGGCGGTCAAAACTGGGATCCACCGCTCTAAGCCCCAACTTGCTGACACTGGGAGCCCCCACTCTCAGTTCCAGGCAGCCAACAGTGTAAAATCATGGAAAACTAATAATGGACTTAATTACTACAAAGAATTACTTTTCTACAGTTTTCCATGGATTGACCACAGCTCAGCCACAATTTTTTGACAGTCATCCTACAATTCAAGTAGGGCCTTGTGCATAACTTTATTATGTTCCCCTTTTTCCTGCACCTCAGTTTACCTCTCTGCTGAAGCACAAGCCAAAGCTCTGTCTTTTCAGGACTGCTCAGAAAAAATATTAGATAGAGTTAAATCTCACAGCTATGACAAGCAAAACCTTGACTGTGGGTGGTAATGAGTGCTGCCAGTCAGCCTCAGAGAGAGGGTACCATACAATTTTCTTTGTGAACAAACATTTAACACACACACAAATATTTGAAACAGTATTTTGAACACTTTTGGGAAAAATTTCTTAAATAATACTATTCAACAGTATTGATGTCCTTCATAGAGATGCCCACAATTAAGCTTCTGTATTTCAGGGCACTGGGGCAAAGTGGTTCACCAGCAGGTGCACTGCTTTTTGGCTAAGAGTGGCATTGCAGGGTTTCATCCTCTAGTCCTGCTGACCAGTCAACTGGTGCTATCCTTTGGCCTTGTGACTTGGCCCTCTGGTTGGATCTCCTTGGTCTCACCCTTTTCAGGATAAACAGGGTTTTCACCCAATAGCACCAGCCCCAATAATATTTCAGGTCCCTTGAGTCTGGGTGTCTTCTGGTCAGTTCCTAGTGAGGCTGTAGGGGAACCTAGTTCCTCCATTTATCCCAGGTTCCAGCCCAGGGAGCCTTGTGCAAGTGGCTATTGTCTATCTGGGCAGACCTGTTGCTTCTTCCCTGGGCTACTTTCTACAGTGTATCCACCTTTTCCATAGGATACTCATATTCTTTGCAGGAATCTGCCCTGAGGCCTTGTCCTTAGTCATAGTCCTTGAGTTTATGTAGGCACCGCCTACTAGAGGGGCCTCTGACCTAAACCGGGAGTGTTCCAGTAAGGAAGATCCTGAGTGCTGCAATCCAGCCTGGGAGAACAGAGAGGCTTCCACTTCCAGGGGACACAAGGAAAGCATGTGGTGGGCTCCATGTTGGTGGGGAGCTGTGATCCTGGTCCGGGGAGCTGAGATTGCTTTGTGGCGCTCTGTCCAAGCCAAGAGCTGCTGCTAAACTGCTGCTAGAAAACCACGAGCTGCAGCAGAGAAACTGCTGGGGCTTTGACCAAGCAGGGAGCCACAGAGGTTATTGCTGGGCTTCATTGCAGCCAGGGCAGAGGCTGTTGCTGTGCCCAATATTGACTGAGATTGACATATAATGAAGGTGTGTGAGTAACCACCACATTTGTTGTTTGGTTATAACAACCCCCATCTTCAGAGGGGAAGTGAAGCTTTAAATGACCCTAAATTAGAATTTCTCTACCTCTTATTTCCTTGGCCTGACTGGGCCAACAGAGTGCTGTTCCTAACTTCAAGATCTTTAAGCACGCCCACACAAGCAAGTGTCTAGGAGTCTGAAATTCAGAGGCGTGCACATGCAGGGGTGAGATAAATGGTGGCAGTGTAAATGTAAGTTGGTTAAGTTTCATTACTACTGTGAACTGTGTTTATTAATTGATTTAGTGAAGTGCTCCCTGCTGATTTAAAGTGGTTACGACGTTTTAATTGATCTGAATGTTAGAGCATGTTTTTCTAAGTAGCTAAGTAAAGGTGTGTTAACTCTAATCTAAGAGTATTTTGGTTGTTTATATTGTTTATAATTGGTACTTTTGAGTTAAATCCCATGCATAGATTAGCTCTGGTTTATTCCTGGAGTTCTCAAGGCATGCCAGTGAACATGTACAGGGCCCAGCCAGGTGGAGGCACCACCAAGATTAATTTCTTTTATAAGTAAAAGGACTGCAGCAGAGGGATGGATAGAGGATTCCCACCTATCCATCATCACCACTGGGCTAGTCAGGATCTCCTTTAATGTTGACAAGATCAGGTGCCTGGGCACACAGGTAAGCATTGACTGCTCCCAAGTAACCCAGAAAGGAAGGTGGGGGAGGGATGTTACAGTAACAAAGGAACAGAAAGTAAAAAAAACATAAATAAGGAGTAGCTCCAACTTCCCTGCTATACCCAGATCCTCCAGCTATCTGTCCTATCATTCTTGTCCACGGTCAACCTACAGTAGTTTGGTTCTTTGTGGTACTCCCTCCCTGAGAGCTCAGCGTGAGAGGTCTGTGTCTGTCCATCTCCCAGGCTAGGTCCTTCTGAACTGGACTTCTCCTTTTGTAAGGCTCCTCCTCCAAGAATGGCACTTCCCACAGAACAGAAATTCTTATTTGCTCTCAGCTCTGGTAAATAGTCAAATTTCTGCTCAGAACCTTCTTGCCCCAACATATGATCACACTGAACAAGCTATCACTACATTTATGTGAATTTTGGTACTTTTTTCCACCTAACATGGGACATTTCCCCTAATTTAGCAAACATTTTTCTAATAGCAGGAGAACATGTGTGCAATCAGTGATGTTATATCCATATCAATAATGCCCATGAATTGCTCAAGATTTTTATATTAATTTATATGCTCCATTTTACAATTGTGCTCAAACTCCTGGCTTAGTGTATTTCAAGGTGATATCATCAGTTCTTTAATGCATAAGTTATTCAGCCCTTGGTTTGGATATTATCATGTTATCAAAAATATAATATAAACAACCAGAAATGCACAGCCTGAAATATTTTAAGATTATTCATCTCTATCATGGAAAAACCTGGAAAGGGATGCATGAAATGAGTTTCACCTAAATCAGCCTGTCAAGGGTATGGTTAGCAGAATCACAGAAAGGTTAGATATGGCCACTCACTGTCCTGGAAATCTAGCAGATCATGGAGCTAACATGCAGAGGCTCAGCAATTCTGCATTACTCTGTCCATAATAATCAATAGGACCTTGAGGTACAGTCTAGTGGCACTGTTTTGTAGAGGTAGCCAGGGGAGTGAAGGAGCAGCAAAAACAATAGGAATCATGCTGAGTGGAAGTCTGATGAGTGGATGGCTAAACTACATATATTTAGCAACACAGTATGTGTGGCTTCTGGCCATTATCAGGAGATGGTTGTATATAGAGAAGGAAAGGCATGCTAGCTGGGTGGCAGCACAATGGCTTCACAGCAAACCTTTGATCTGCGAGTTTTCATTATGTGTTACATTAGTAGTGTATTGGGATTAAAGGGAAAAGAATATAGGGGATCACACATTTTAAGGCCTATGGGTAATTCTGAGGTAATGGTTTGTCCCTATGTGAGAGGTGTGATGACACAGACAAGAATCTGAAGGCAGATCTGAGCTACAAATTTGCAGATGTACCAATGCAGCTGTGCCACTGTAGCACATCTGGTGAAGATGCTCTAAGGCAGGGGTTCTCAAACTGGGGGTCAAGAGGTTATTACATGGGGGTTGCGAGCTGTCAGCCCTCACACCAGAACCCACTTTGCATCCAGCATTTACAATGGTGTTAAATATATTAAAAGGTGTTTTTAATTTTTAAGGGGGGTCGCACTCAGATGCTTGCTATGTGAAAAGGGTCATCAGTACAAAAGTTTTAGAATCACTGCTCTAAGCCAACGGGAGAGAGCTCTCTCATAGGCTTAATAACTCCACCTCCATGAGAGGCAGTGGGAGAAATTGTCCTGCACTGTCTGCACGGGGAGGGTGGGATAGGTCGGTATAACTACGTTGCTCGGGGTATGGATATTTCACAGTCCTGAGCAAGTAAGTATGTAGTGTAGACCAAGCCTGAGAGAGCTAACACTGACTGAACCAGTGTTAACTCAGGAATTTCCCTGCAGGTTAGTCAGGGCTTGATGCCATAGAGAGTAAGACTGGCCTGGAAACTGGAATTTCAATTCATGAAAAATTCACTGGTTTTGGAATTTGTTTTTGTTCTGCATCAGAATGGGGGAGAAAGAAAAAGAGAGACACTCTCTCCCCGCCTCAAAATATCCTCGTGGTTAAGTACTTACTTGGCTGATGAGAGACCCACGTTCAAGTACCTGTTCCACTTGAACCCGGTGAGTGCTCTAAGCATAGGACTGTTGGCTTTTTGGAGTTTCTCTTGTTCTGACCAGTAATTCCATTTTGGACTTAAGAAACTTTCCAGATGGAAGTTTAATCAAAACCAGCTTTTCTCATGTAATGTGTCAGATTTGACAAATGTGGCACCAACAAAAATGAAAATATTTTGTGAGGAAATTCCCAATCAGCTCTAACAGAAATACATGTCCCTAGGTTGCAAACATTTTCCCTGTCTACCCTCAATTTCTCTACATCTGTCAGGCTTACTGAAGAGAAGCTTCCTGGTCCAGATGGGAACAGGAAGGAAGCAAAGATGCTGCTACTATTGTTCCCTTCTGTAACAGTTAATGCACCATTGGGCAGATGATATGGCCCCCAATTACATAAAAAAAATTTACTGAAATATCAGTTAAAATTGAGTCCTAGATACAACTGTTTAGACTGTTTACTGTGCAAGTAACAGTGGCTTTGAGTGGTGCACACATTCCAGTTTGCCCAGGGCAGTAAAACCCCTCAAGACAGCCCTGTCAGGTATAATGCTGACATGCATTAATGGCCCAGTTACTAGTAGATAATATAATGCAATTAACAGATCTCATCACTTCAGGGAATGCAGTGCATTACAAAATCTAGATACAAATGGTTTACTCTGTCATAATCAGTGCAAAATTCATACAGCCCACTACATATCAACTATTCTGAACTAACTGCACATATCAGCCTGTCTACTCTAGCCCTGTATTTCCTAAAATACTAACTGGAGTCAACAGAAGATTTACACCTGCAGTCCTAACACATGCAAAACCCACACTGACTTCAATCTAATCTACACAAATATGTAAACCAGTGGCCAGAAGCTCTAGAGGGGAAAGAGCTCTCTACTTCCTCTATGGGTCAAAAGGGAAACGTGCTGCTGTAAAGATAAATGTACATACACTGCCTACCCACAAATCCTCTAGTGACACTCGGGAAGTCCCAATAACTGTACATGAACTTGGATGTTTGGGGCTAGTGGGCTCCCAGAAAGACACTGCAGAGGGGTGGGACCAGGGCTCAACCCTCCCTGAGGGCGGAGGGGAGCCACTCCGGCTCGCCACATGCTGTCGGCCTGGCCCCTTGGCTTCAGGGCTGACGCAACAACGCCGAGTCACTGGGGAGTTTGGGCCTTCCTCAGGCAGGGCTGAGCAGTAATAGTCTGGCTTCCAAGAGTTGATAGGCTCGGGCCCTCAGGCAGGGCTGAGCAACAATAGTCTGGCTTCCCAGAGTCACTAGGCTCAGGCCCTCAGGCAGGGCTGAGCCTAGTGACTCTGGGAAGCCAGGCTATTGTTGCTCAGCCCTGCCTGAGGGCTTGAGCCTAGTGACTCTGGGAAGCCAGACTATTGTTGCTCAGCCCTGCCTGAGGGCCTGAGCCTAGTGACTCTGGGAAGCCAGACTATTACTGCTCAGCCCTGCCTGAGGGCCCGAGCCTATCGACTCTGGGAAGCCAGACTATTACTGCTCAGCCCTGCCTGAGGAAGGCCTGAACTCCGCAGCAACTCGGCGTTGTTGCCTCAGCCCTGAAGCCAAGGGACTGGGCCGACAGCGTGGGGTGAGCCGTGTGGCTCCCCTCCGCCCTCAGGGAGGGTTGAGCCCCGGTCCCACCCCTCTACACGTGGCATCTGACCAGGGACCGACTGCCCAGAATGTGGGCACGAGCCCTTGACCCCTGCGAGAAAGGGGCTGTGGGAGACCTGTCCCCCACCGGAGACATGGACCTAGCCAAGCTCCTCACGGTTTTGATGGAGACCCAAGAGTGACAGCAGGCGGCCCAGCTGCAGCAGCAGCAGCAGCAACGTCAAGAGGCCTCCCGGCTCCAGCAGCAGCAGCAGTTGGTCGAGCAGCTGGGGGTCCAGCAGCAGCAGCTGATGCAGGACTTGGCAACTCAGACTGAAGAGTTTCAGCGATAGTGCCTGCAACAATTAGCGGGTGCGCTGCCCCGCTCCCCCGACCCCCAGATGGGGGGCCCGGATGGGACCCCTCGATTCCCTCCGCCCGTCCAGCTGACCAAGATGGGCCCCCTTGATAACCCTGAAGCATTCTTGGTGACCTTCGAGTGGGTGGCGCAGGTTGCCGGGTGGGCCCCTGGTCAGTGGGCCACCCTGCTGGCCCCGTATCTGCCGGGAACCCATCCTATACAGTCCAGACTTCTCCCGAGGGTTTGTCCTCCAGACAGACGCCTCAGAGGTGGGGTTAGGAGTGGTCCTGTCCGAGGAGGTATATGGCGAAGAACACCCCGTTGTCTACCGTAGCCGGAAATTGTTTCCGTGGAAACGGCACTATGCTGTGCTCGAGAAGGAGGCCCTGGCAGTGAAGTGGGCTTGTGATGCCCTACGCTATTACCTCCTGGGGGGCCCCTTTCCTACTGGTCATGGACCACGCCGCGCTTCGTTGGCTGGCTCAGAAGAAAAATAACAATATGCGGCTCATGCGGTGGTATCTGGCGCTGCAACCATGTGCTTTTACCGTCTGCCACCGGGCTGGTAAAGAGCATCTCAACGCCGATTTCTTGTCCCGCCTCGCGGAAGTAGAGGGGCCTGACCCCGATGGACAGGGGTCAGCTTTGAGGGTGTGTGTGTGTGTGTAGTGAGGAGGCCTCACTCCCTGCCGCACCTAAGAGGGACAAGCCAGAACAGGCGCGGCAGTGGGCAGAGCCATCACCGCCTGTCCCTGCCCCCCGGAAGTCAAGGGGCGGGACAGGAAGTATAAAAGCCCAGCCCCGGCACTCAGTTGTGGGGAGGCTGCCGGAGAGGACAGATGCTGGTGCCTGAGCTCCCGCCGGGCCCAGCCTGCTCTGTGCTCGGTACCCAGAAGAGCGCTGGTCTGACCTGCCCCGTGCTCGGTACCCAGAGGAGCTGCCTGAGGTTCCCGACGCCCGGCACCTAGAGGAGCTGCCTGAGGTTCCCAACGCCTGGCATCTAGAGGAGCTGCCGGAGCTTCCCCATGCCCAGTGCACAGAGGAGTGGCCTGGACTTCCCGACACCCGGTACTCTGAGGAACCCATGGTCTGGGACCCACCGGACGGCACCAGCTGGGAGGCAGTGGAGTGGGAGAGCCTGCGTCCCCCCTGCCACCCTCCCAAGGGTGGCAGACTCCCCCTCCACCTTGGGCTGAGGAGACTCTTTTTTACTGGCTACCTTGCTGGTCAGCCCCTGCTCAGGGGCCTGACTCGTAGCCGTGTTTGTTGCCCTGCCCTGAGCCCGGGCTTGGGCTGTACAAGCCGCCACTGTGTTTGCTCAGCCCACCTAAGAGGCCTGAGCTTGAACTGCTTGGGGCCCTGCCACGCTACAGGGCCTGGCTTATAAACTCAGATTGCTGCTCAGCGCTGCCTGAGGGCCTGAGCCTGTTGACTCTGGGAAGCCAGACTATTGCTGCTCAGCCCTGCCTGAGGGCCTGAGCCTATTGACTCTGGGAAGCGAGACTATTGCTGTTCAGCCTTGCAGAGGAAGGCCTGAACTCCCCAGCGACTCGGTGTTGTCGCCTCAACCCTGAAGCCAAGGGACTGGGCCGACAGCGTGTGGTGAGCCGGTGTGGCTCCCCTCCGCCCTCAGGGAGGGTTGAGCCCCGGTCCCACCCTTCTACACACACAGAAAAGGGAACTAGCCTTAGCTTGTGGTAAAGCACTCATTTCAAAGCATCCAGGACTCTGCTTAAGCATCATCTTGGCTCCCTTCCTATGAAGATTGGGAAAAGCAATGCAGCCTGAAAACTGTTTGGTGAGAGGTTAATAGAGAGGGCAGCAGCAAAGTTGAGTGGTCTCCGGTAAGGCCCTGCTTACCCAGCACCTTCATAAAGTTGAATTACCTCTGGTGTTTATCCCAGACCAGGCAAGCTGCTTCTTTGGGACTTGAGATAGAGCAGCAGAGAGACATTTGCACTACTACTGCTACTCACTGATTCAAATTGTGAGTGGGGGTTAGTGCCTGGGTTAGGTGGTGTAAAGGACTATCGCCTGTGGGACATTCTCACTGCTGGGGAGAGGGAAGGAAGTTAGACAAACTACTACCAAATTACTGTATGTGTGTGTGTGGGGGGGAGATTTTCCTCTTTAGCTGCATATATATTATATTGTGATTTCCCAAACTTACAACTTTGTTCTCTTTTCCTTCCCTAAAAAAAATTTTCTTGTTTGTACACAGACTTAAAGTCTCTGCAAGTGAGAAAATTCTGTTGGGTAACAGCACCCAGGAAGAATGCATTTAGTTTCCCAGGCTTCTGGATCGTAGTGGTGGGGGGGGGCAGTTTAATTATTTTACAAGAGAGACCCTAGATACTGAAACCTGGTCTTTATTGCTGCTATTAACCGCATGACAGAACAGTTACACAAATAAAGGCAGAACGATTAGGCCCTAGCTTGGGGTTATCCAGGATTCCACCAGTTAACAACATATGTATAAGAACAAGACTTTCAGCACATCGCTAATTAGCTGTCTTCATTAATTCAGCACACAAAAAGCTGGTTCCTCGGTAGGGTGAAGTCAAAAAAGGTTCTGCAAAATTAGCATTTTCTTCTCTGGGGATATTAGCAAAGAGCACCATATTCTAAAATGAGACAGAGCTGATGTCTCCTGGCATTATTGTTACTTCTCGTGTCTTCTGTAATAGCATACACCTCTGAAATATTTGGTCAGTGTGCCTTCCCTTCACAATGGGAAGCACTAGATAGAGGTCCTGGGTAGGGATTATAAACACAAAGGCACAGATATGCTGGGAGATGTGGGCAACATAAATATCAAAATAAGCAGATATGTAATTTAGCAATGTTTATGAAGTTCGGAGAGAATTTCAAATCAGGGTGATATTAGACAGCATCTCTAAATGGATTGCTCTGGGCACCCAAAAGTTTCATAAAGCAATCCAGATGGCACTTGCCACAATCACCTCCACTGGTTGCAAATCTTGTCTCCATCACCATGTTTCAAAGGCCCTGCAACAGATCAGAACCACTTTGGTTCAACAGTTCAGGGGAAGACAGATCCCAGGAGCATGCTCAGTGGGTATGCACCCACAATGCCAAGCTCTAAAGGCAGCCCCATGGCCAGGAGCAGGGTCGGATTAACTTTTTGCGGACCCGGCGGCAAACATATTTGTGGGCCTCCACTGGGAAAATAGGGCATGTGATGGGGGGCAATCTGCAGAGCGAGGGGCTCATTGGGGGCAATGAGATGCAGCGCAGCAGGAGTGGCCCCACTCAGCCGAGGACAAGGGCACTGTTTACAAACCCCAAACTGCTAGACGCACACTGGCCTGCCTAGCCCTGCTCTGCCAGTGTGACCCTTCCACACTGCCCCCGTGCCCAGTGCCCTGCCCTTATGCTAGCACCCCCTCACCCAGAGACTTCCCCCACAGACCCCTATGCCCAGCACTCCCTGCCTAGAGACCCCTCCCACTGACCTCCCATCACAACTGCACAGCACCCTGCACACCATACCCCCTGTCCATCTCCCCCACCCACAGATCCCCTACTGTCCAGCACCCCCTTCACAGTCCCACCAACTCAGCTGTACAGTGCCTCATATTCCTGAGGGAGTTCTGCACCAAATTCTGTGCATAATATTTTAAAATTCTCATTTTTTTTTATAATAAATAAATGTGGAAGCTCCACCATCGCAGTGGGGAACACAGGCCACTGGCTGCATGGAGGTGGGAGAATACCCTGCAGCCTCCCCCAGCTCCCTGAGACAGGGACTTGGCAGTGAGGCTGAACCTGAACCTGACCCTGACACAGAACAAGGGCCAGGCCTGCCCCAGAAACACCCCGGGGCCCTGCCCCTTTTGCGCCAGGTACACCAGATGTGGGCAGGGAGGCTCAGCCCAGTAGCAGGATCCAAGTGCAGAGGGACTTAGTGTGGGGATATCCAGATGGGGGTGTCATAAACCGATAGTTAAGGATTAAAGTCTCTTTTACCTGTAAAGGGTTAACAAACAGGGACCCAAACACCTGACCAGAGGACCAATCAGGAAACAAGATACTTTCAAATCTAGGTGGAGGGAAGCCTTTGTTTGTGGGTTTTGGGTTTGTGTGCTGTTCTCTCTGGGTCCTGGATGGGACTAGAGGTGCAGCCAGGTTTCTGCCAATCTCCCTGCTACAGTATCTTATCTATTCAGAATAGTGAGTAAGTAAAAAGGCGGTTATAGTCTTTTAACTTGTTTTTCTTTATTTGCAGATGTGTACTTGCTGGAAGTAGCTTAAATTGTGTTTCTGCTGGAGAAAGCTTCTTTCTATTGTCTATAAGCTATTAAAACCCTGTATATTTACCATCTTGATTACAGAGACAATTTTTATGTTTTTCCTTCTTTATTAAAGTTTTCCTCTTTTTTTTTTTAAATCTAATTGATTTTTTGGTTATCTTTTGTAAGACTCCAGGGAAGGGAGTCTGCACTCACCAGGGAATTGGTGGGAGAAAGGAAAGGGAGGAGGGAAGAAAAACCTGCTCTCTGCGTTTATTTCTGTATCTCTCTCCGGGGAAGAAGGGAGGGGGAAGGTAACATTCCTCTCGGGGTGGTGATTCAAGGAGTTGAATCACGGTGGTCTCCTAGTGTGTCCAGGGCGGGAAAGAGCTGGGAGGAAGAAAGGAGGGGGAAGGGAAATGGTTTATTCCCCTTTGTTGTGAGACTCAAGGAATCTGGGTCTTGGGAGTCCCCAGGGAAGGGTTTGGGGGGACCAGAGGGTATCAGGCCCTGGAATTCCTGATTGGTGGCAGCGCTACAGAATCTAAGCTGGTAATTAAGCTTAGAGGACTTTAGGCTAGTACCCATATCCTGGACGCTAAGGTCCACAGTTGGGAATTATACTATGACAGGGGGTAAGAGGATTCTGTGCGAGTCAGTCTGGGTGCAGGCAGCTCAGTGGGGGATCTGGATGCACAGGGAGGTGCCAGGTGCAGGGACAATGGGAGTCTGCAGAGGGGACCAAGTGAATGGTTGCAGCTCAGCGACAGGAGAGTCTGGGTGCAGGGGAGGTGGGGTTGTTGTACTTAAAGTACTGCACAAGATCTTTTCAGGGGGAGTAAGGCAAACGCCACATTTATTGGCAATACAGTCAAACCTAGCAATAACGCACCCCGCCATAACAAAAAATCGCATATAACGCGATCATAAGTTGGCTCCCCTTAAGGCTTAATACCAGTGGTCCCCAACGCCATGGCACCCACTGGGACATTGATGTACCTCTGCGTAGTGCCCAGCAGGGAAGAGAAGCTGCGGCCCCACTCCTGCCTGGGACAGGGAACTCCAAGGCTGCAGGCACCGGCTTGGAGAGAAGCCACGCCCCCGCGCCTGCTGGAGACAGAAAACTTCAGGGATGCGGGAGCTGGTGCTCTCTGTCCCCAGCAGGCGTGGGGCCGCAGCTTCTCTCCAGCCTGCCAGGGACAGAGAGCACTGGTGCCTGCAGCCCCAGAGAAGCCAAAGAGAAGCTACCTTTTATTCCAGCTAAATGCATGTGAACTTTAAAACAATGTTAAAAACTAACATCAATCTACCAAATAAAGTTGTATTCTCAGATTGGACATCTACTGAAACATAGGTGTTACTTCTGTCTTCAAGGGAGTCATTCCAAACCACAGATACGTGTTCTACCTGCACATGTCATAATAACAATAAGCAACTTTTCTAAGTGGTTAGAGAAAACTAGACACAGGATCACAAATAGCCTTTATACTGATAGATGAAATACAATAGATCTTCTTCTGATTCTTGTGGGTGCACAAATGCACGTACGGTGATAGGAACCAAGAACAAACAACAGCAGAGTGCACTGTTGAAAAAGAATAGTCACCAGCTTCATGACTTTTTTTAAAATCCCTAATACAACAATTATCATTAAGAGTGATTTTTTTACTACATAACTGACAAGTAAATTATCACGTCTGTACCCTCATGTTGAGTTACTGCTTCACCTTCACCAGTAAACAAAGACGGGGGGAGTGGGGGGATCCTACTTGCTGCTTTCAGTGACAAAGAAATTTCTTTCAAGGAACCAAGCTCTTTGTTCTTCCTTCTATACTATATTATTTTAAAAAAATCAGCTATAATTAGATAAAGTGGTAGCATAAAGCCGAAAGAGCTTTTTCTGGAAATCAGGGAAACCTTATTTCATTTACTACTATGCCTTTGAATGTCATCTTCTGCCATTGCTTTCATTCCTACAGCCATCCTTAAAAATGTAAAAAGGCAAATTAATAATTAATAAAAGTTTTTATTCTGCTTTATTAAACGCTGAAGAGGTATAATGGGCAAATGGATAGAGTAGTGGGTCACAAATGTATAGATTCTGTAGATTCATTTAAATTCATCTCTACTTCCTTCCTTAATTCCTGGCGTTTCACAGGAGAGAGAGAACCTACATCTTTGATTTTTCCATCAGGGTTATTATATTATACAGTTATCTGCAGAAATTAAATAAAAAATAGTTTGGGGTAAAGAAGTAGAGATCTTATAGCTACTGCAGCTTTATCAGAGATGAATAACAATTAGGCATCACCAGCAAACATACCTGTGCAGAGAAGATAAGAGATAAAATGTTCAGTGCTCCTAACTTACATAGCAGTGTAAAGGCGATTTAAGGCCAAATTTTTAAAGGAGTTAGGCACCAAAATTTTGAAAATCCCACTAAGCACAGTTCTGCATATTTATGTGCCTAAATAACTTTAAAAATCTGTCCCTTCGGCTCTTAAGTGCCATAGGGCATTTCTACACAGCAGCTAGACACCTGAGGCTGGCCCATGCCAGCCAGCTTGAGTCTGTGTTGCTTGCTGCCGGGATATTTCATTGCTATGGAGGATCCCAGAGCGTGTGCTCCCACCAAAGCCTGGAAGACTACACAGCAATGAAACAGCCCCATGAGTTCAAGTCAGCTGACACAGGCCAGCTGTGGTATTTTATTTGTTTTGTAGACATACTTTAAGTCACCTTTGAAAATGGCAATTAGAAGCCACTTACGTGCTTTTGAATATTTTACTCTAGACCTATATGTGGAAAAGTTGCATAACCAGCAAAAGGGGTAGAAAATATCAAGTTCAATGGGATTTATTAAATGAAATAATGTTCAGTTTTGTCTTCAATTCTGTTTGCTTTCCCCATAAGAAACCATAACGTTTTATTTTTTGTAGCACTTATGAATATTTGCACAACTCAAATGCAGGAAATGTTATGAGGTTTAATTATGGAAATTTTTGATAGCCAAAAAATTAAAAATGCTGGTGAAATGCCATTGACAAAAAATCTGGGAATTCTAAAAAAATGTGTGGATTAGGGGACAAGTGTTGATGTATGTAACTGTAGCAGGGTAGAAGATGAATGAGACAGACCAAAAAATGGAGAAATATAAGATTTTTAAATGGAGATACTGGACATCACATTTATGATAGGGAAAGATAAGGGAAATATTTTATTATGGAGAGATATGGCCTACCATCAGTTTATAAAATAAAAGAAGAAAGGGAAAGGATATTGCATGCTGGACCTGATTCTTCACTTGTTTACTCCAATGTAACCGTTCTGACCGCAACGTAATTACCCTGATTTATACCATTGCATGAGAGTGGAGAACTAGGCCAGTTGTGTCTCCCATATTTGTCCAGTTGGGTCTTCAGGATTTATCTATTCACAAGATTTCTCTGGTCTTCCGTGCTCGTGTAGGTACTACCCCAGAGCTTCTCCAAGCTTTTGATCAACTGCTTTCTTCTGAGTAGTTCTAGAAACAACATAGGCTAAAGGTCAAGGTGAGCAAAGGTGAAAAATCATGCCAAATGCAGTTACGCACAGGCATACAATCATTGCAGGGCATGGATTGTGCTTAACACTGTGTGTAGCCTGAGTTGTTGTGCACACCCAAATCTAATTACATCTGTTTAGACTTTTTAAGTCCCATTCCCACAAATTCCCATTATTTAGATTCCAAATGAAAATTTAAATGACTCCCTGTTTTGCTCAGTGAAAGTGGTGAGCTTTGGGGATCGCTTTCAAAAACACCTCATTTGCATCAGTTCAGCTCATCTCTTCCTTGTTGGAGAAGATGAAAGCATGCCTCTATCTTATGTTTCCCTTTTCTCACACACACAACCAAGTACTCATACTTATCAAAAAAGAAAAAGAACTAGATCAGCAAACTTGTTCTCTCCTTTTCCCTGTGTTTTTTTGACTGCATAATTGAAACCCAGAAAAAATTGCACAAAAGAAAGAGGCACAGATGTTTTCATCACAGGTACCTCAAATAACTTTAAAGTGTCCTAACTGAGTATAGCCTGTGAATATATTTCAAGCCTCACTCACTGAGAATTAGCATTGAAAGTCATCACAGGGAACACAGGGAACTGGATGAATTTCAATCTACTGCAGAAACCAGCCACTTATGTTGTTTGATGTCAGCTGCAGTCACATCACTGCAGACATCTTTTGCAAGACTAGCAAAAGAAGCATTGTCATTTTTGACATGGCTGCCTGTCCCTTTTCACTGCTCGAGTGACAGCATTCATAGTGTTCTTCCTGTTGCTCAGTGTCTATAACAAACCCAGGTGCAGAGATGATTCTCGGAGGCTTCACTTTGAAGACTGTCAGATCAGCTCTGGTTCTTTTAAAACCATTCCCTTGGACCAGCTGACATTTGTGCAAGCCACATAACACAGAAGAATCAAGATTTCAGGCAACTGATACCACTTTGGGGACACACAAGCACTAATCTAGATGAAAGTTATGAAACAAGAATTAACAAAACATGCAACCTCACGCTGCTGGGATATGAAAACACATTACACCATTAAGAGAGTTCAGGAAAAGCATCTCCACTGTGCAGGTAAAATAACTCATGTTCATGTTTTAACGCTACCAGTATTGGTCTTTTAACCTAATCCTGACCATCAGTACCTGTCATAAACAGATAGCTAAGGGTTAATGTCTCTTTCACCTGGAAAGGGGTAACAAAACACACCTCACCAGAGGACCAATCAGGAAACAAGACTTTTTCAAATCTGGGTGGAGGGAAGTTTTGGGTGTGAGTTGTTTGTTCTTTGTCTTGTGTCTGACTGTCTTGGCTCTGAGAGTGATCTTTCTGTCTCCTGGCTTTCTAATCTTCTGTTTCCAAGTTGTAAGTACAAGGATAGTAAGACAATAGGTTTATATATTTTTTTGTATTTACATGTGTGTAGTTGCTGGAATGTGTTAAATTGTATTCTTTTTGGATAAGGCTGTTTATTCACTTTTTTCTTTAAGCAATTGACCCTGTATATTGTCATCTTATTACAGAGACCTTTTTATGTCCTTTTTTCATTCTTTTTATATAAAGCTTTCTTTTTAAGACCTGTTGGACTTTTTCTTTAGTGGGGACTCCAGGGAATTGAGTCTGCAGCTCACCAGGGAATTGGTGGGAGGAAGAAGTCAGGAGGAAAATCTCTTTGTGTTAGATTTACTAAGCCTGACTTTGCATACCCTCTGGGTGAGGGGGAGAGATTAGATCTCTCGGTACTTGTGTTTCCAGGACTGGAAGCAGGGAATCTCCTAGGGTCGTCCAGGGAGGGGAGCCTGGGAGGAAGTAACCAGGAAACAAGGGGAGGGGATTATTTCCCTTTGTTGTAGGACTCAAGGCATCTGAGTCTGGGGGTCCCCCAGGGAAGGTTTTGGGGAGACCACAGTGAGCTAGGCACTGTATAATTCCTGGCTGGTAGCAGCTTTACCAGATCCAAGCTGGTAACTAAGCTTGGAGGTTTTCATGCTAACACCCATATTTTGGATGCTAAGGTCCAGATCTGGGAAAAAATGTTATGACAGTACCACATTAGAAAATTGTCTCATGCAAGCTGTCCAAACGGGCACAAAAGGGAAATTTTCAAGGGCAGCTGGGTGCCTCACTTCTATCTGTGCCTTTGAAAATCTCCTAAGTAGCAACATTCAAATACAAGTCCAAATATCTGCCTTCTGTGGTACATTGCTAGCACTATAGGGGATTTAGTACTAACTTCTACAGCTGGTATGTGAATTGTATACGTTTTGAGGGTGTGGTTTGGTGCATATGAGCTGCCAAACCTTCAGGACAACTATCCAAAGCTCTTGAATCAACCAAACTGGGCTGGAAATCAGATGAAAGCAGACTTTCTTGGTGATCACTGACAATGCCTCTTCCAGCTCAAAATACCAAGAGAAGAACCTTCCCCGTGTATTGTGACACTTCTCAGACAACGCCTGGCTGGAAACAGAGGTGAGAAAACATAAATATGTCAGCCCACTTTGGAGTCTCACAAAAGTCTGGGTAGAGCGGTAGTATTTTATGTGAAGTCTCAGCAATTGATTCCTTCAGGAAGGACTTTTTAAGAAAGGAAAATATTTTCTCTTTCTTAAAGACATAGATATACAATTTATGTTTGGGGACAAATTTCCCAGCTCCCCTTCCATTACACGCACAGAATGAAATTCATGCCCCCCTTCTTCCAAGGGCCGGGAAGAGGCATATATACCACATTAATCCCACTCAGACCCTATTTTGTTATTTTAAATGGGATTTACATAGGGCACAGTCTGGTGCTGACCTTCGAAACAAGGGTGAATTTCACCAACAAGAGAAATCAAGTTTTCAGCTTTCAGCCACCTCTTCATTTTCTTCATTTGACCCTTTGTTCTTCTCCAACTCAGCGGCTGTCTATACTGCATTACTCTTCAGATGGCAGGTGGCACATTAAGATTCAGAGGACTTTTTACACCCTACCAGAGTTTTTCATTACAGTTATTGATATTATGTGTTAAAGATTAATGATTTGGAGCCCTTAATATCAGGAAATGATATCTCTAACGATATAGCTTTGACCTCCAGTCTGAAGTCTGCATTGCAGTTTCCTCATCTGTGTAGATGTTTCTAAAAGCCTGGCTGAGTAGCTTATTGGCTAGAATAATGGCTTCTAGAGTTTTCACCTCTGCTACTCCACTCTATATACTGTTCTCCACAGAAAAGAACTGGGAAAAGACAAAGGTGGTTCACGGATACAAGTCAAGGTGCACACCAGGTGACCTTAGCACCTTAGTTTAGTATGCAAGTCTTCCATATCCAGCATTCACAGTCAGCAAACAAATGGGGTGTTATCCAGGATTCCTTAGCTCCACCAGATGTAGTGAATTTGCACGAAGCATGAGGGACTTCAGTATAAGCTCTTCACATTTAGACAAGGTTACAGGAGTTCTGGAAGGTGGAGAAAGGCAAATAAAAGCAGGTTACTGAGTTAAAAGCTATAGCAGTTAGAGCATTCTACAACTCACAAAGGCCCCAATCCTGCAAAGAGATCCTCGTGGCTGGAAGTCATCATAAGATTAAAGCTCTGGGGACCACCAATACAGAACTTTGGTTCTAGTGCCGTCAGTCTTTTCAGACCTTAGACACTGAGTATGAATATTCAGCTCTGCCTAAACTGTTCTGTTGTTTGAGACTAGATTCCCTGCATTTCCCTCCATGTTTTGGAAAAGATTAAAAAATGTGTACCAGCATTTGTATCTCCAGCATGCAAATGACAGCTTTCTCCTTCAAGGAAGCCATGAGAAAACATTTTTATGTAAATGTACATATCAAAAGAAAATGAAATATTAACCAGCTAGCTGAACATTTTATTTTTAACAGTGTTCCAGCAACAGACTTGCTATCTTCAGTGGCAAGTATGATACTCTGCAGGGATTTTTGTCACCAAATGCTTTTCTCTGTAATCCATGTATTGCACTGGATTTCTCTGCACAAGACTATTGATCATATGTGAACACTGGGATACAAAATTTGCCTTAGGAAACTGAATTATGATTAATTTTCTTGTAATTTAAACTTTTTTATTTCAGATTTTCATATTCTACCAAACACAAATACATGCAGCCCAATCCTGAACACCTTAATTATATAAAAACTCATCCCATGACTAAGTGCCCAAACATAACAAATAAGGCCCCAATCCTGCAAAGTCTTATGCACGTGCTCAATTTTTGCCTACTTCAGGTGGTCCTGTTGATATCAATAAATAAAGGGCTATTCACAGACCACAGTTCAGCAAGGCACATAGGCATGTGCTTAAGCTCATCCCTGTTCAGCAAAGCACTTATGCATATGCTTTCGGGGAAGGACTTAAGCATATGCTTAAAGTTAAGCACGTACTTAAGTGCTGAATTGGGGGCATAAAGCATCAATTTAAGCACATGCATAAATCTATGCCAGACTGTGGCCCAATAGGCTGAGTAAAATAATTTTGTCAGGTAAAAATTAAGCTGTATGGGAAGAAATTATTTGGCAGGATTTCCATACTAATAATAGACTCTAAACTGTTCTGTTTGATGTCGGAAGCCCTTTTCAATTCATATGTCATAAGAATAGAATGAAGTCAATGGTCAGAAGATATTTGCAAGGTGTATCTCCGATTTTGCAATATAATTTTGGCATTTGTAATTGGATTGTCTATACATTCTCATGTATTAGTGACAAGTAGGGCTGCAGGTGTGTCATGGCATTTTTTTTATCAGAAATCACAACGCAGTCATGTTAAATTTAGTGAAAGTCATAGGTTTAGAAACTGCTCCCTGATTTATGATAAAAAAAATCCTGACAAAGGAGGAAACACCAGCCACCCACAGAAGCATCCTCCGCCCCAGCACTGTAACCCTAATCCTGGCCTGGTGGGGGAGGGAAGGCAGGGATGGGCACTTGAGAGTGAACCCACCTTGCACTCATCTTGGGCAGTGGCTGCTCCTGTGTCCTGCAGAGCTGGGTCTTGGGATTGAGAGGCTCATCTGCAGCGCACTCCAGGCCCGCAGGGCTGGGCCCAGCACCTCACTCTGGGCATTGCAATTTGATGCACTGGGTTGCAGTGCCACTCAGCTTTCTCTCATTCCCGTCTCATGATGATGGGGCAGCTGGGTCAAACCTGAGCAGCACTGGCACCCCTCGTGCCTGGTTGCACTGCCTGAAGTGTGGAGCCAGGCCCAGCCTCGCAGGACAGAAATCACTGCTGCAAGTGAGTCATGGACACACACAAAAAAGCCACAGACAAATAGGAAACTCATGCTGTCTATTACTTTTCTGCCACCATGACAAACTTGCAGCAGTAGTGATAACTTGTTCTTTTCATACAATTCATTATTTTATATATAGAGGGGCAAGATTCACAAAGAAACAGGAACAGTGACGCTCTGTATCACCATACTTAACTTTTAGGCACCTAGTAAATCACTGGTATTCACAAAGCCTGAGTTAGGTGCCCGGCCTTTCAGTATATCAAAGGAGATAGGCACCTCAGAATGGGAGTTACAAAAGCCAGCACCTTAGACAGCTCTTCGCCTAGATTAGCCCTGCCCCTCTCTTGGGGATAGATGCCTTTGACCAGGCTGCAGGGAGGTGCTTCCCTCTCCCTGGGACTCTCAGATGCAAACCCTCTCTTGGCATTAGGTGCCTACATTATCTTAGGGAGGACAAGGGCAATGACAATGGCCTCTTTCATAATTTTTAGCCTAGTGGTTAATGTAGTCACTGGGCAGTGAGGCCCCTGGTTCAAGTCCCCTGTCCACCTGAAGAAGAGCAGGCATTTGAACAGAGATCTACTACCTCATTGGTGAATGCCCTAACCACTGGGCTATGAGATATTCTAATGTGGGAGGGATGCCCTCAGTCTCCGCTCTTGAAGTTGTTTCACTATGGCTTGTTAAAAAAAAAGTCATTGGCACAGGATGGCTGGATCCTGGATGTTCCACCTCCCTGGTGAGTACTCTAACCACCAGTCTACAGAGTCATTCCCGTTTTTTTTCCTCTCTTTCTGGCTGAATGATTCTTTCATTATTTAGCCACCGTGGAACAGCTTCAGGGAACCTCACATGAGAATAGCCCCATAGCCCAGTGGTTAGGGCACTCACCTCAGCAGTGACTAAGCCCCGTTCAAACCACTTCTCCCCTGCAAGAAGAAGGGAGAGATGAACCAAAGGGTCTCTTGCATCCCAGATGTGTGCCCTAACCACTGAAATAAAAGTTATGAGGGAGACGGTCCTTCTTCTCTATTTTGTGACTGCTCATCTATTGGGGTCCAGTGCAGTAGGCTAGCTCTGAGCACATTTACCAGATTGGGCCCCACAGGCAAGTTAGGATCTGGGGTTTAGGTGTCTAGGCACCTGACATGGGGCTGCAGTGCACATGCTCACTAACAGAAACATATGTACCTAGGAAACCTTTGCTGCAATAATTTTAGGCACTTAGGCACCTACAGTTTTGGTATGAGCTGAGCAGGAGTTTTATGAATCCCAATGAGCCCTGATCCTGAGATTTAGGCACCTAAAGTGACAGTTGGGTGCCTAAATCCTTTGTGCCTCTACTTCAAAGGCTTATTTAAAAATGATGGCCCTGTTTCTGCTCCCATTCAAGTCAATGGGAAAATTGTCATTGGCTTCAAAGGAAATTGGAGCAATGGTCCTTACTGAAACGTAGGACCATTGCTACGTTTTCAGTAAGGATGCTAATTTTTTTCTTAAAAGCATATCTCACAATAAAATATTTAAAATATTCCCAAATATTCTGATATTTGCTTTATTGGTAGATTTCAATATACTTTTAAGAAGCGGCAATGTTAGGTTTGTCATGAGCAGTGTCTATGCTTTCCACATGCAGTCATTTCCTGTTCCTGCTGGGTAGGTGCATGCTCCAGGGTCTCTATATGCGGCCCTAGTAAAGCACTGGTTCATCCTGTATTCATTTGAGTAAGGACCCACATGGCATAAGAAAGACTCTTATATATAGTGTCAGAAAATCGCAATCCCTGCTGGGAGACAGAACACTTTACATTTTTTAAAAATACTCAGAAACCTTCCATTGTGTTTCTGTGCAATGTATGACACAAATAAAATAAAATACATCATGATGTGGTCTGGAGGTTTTAATAATTTTGGGTAATCTGCATAATTTACTTATGATTTTGCTACTTGAGAGTTATACGAGACATCCCAAGCTCTTGCCAAGAAACCTTTCTACTAAACCATCATGTATTCTTTATTTATTAATACTGTAGGCAGTTCTGGGCAGCTCAGCCAGAAAAGTATGCACAGAGTTGAAGGAATTCAGAAAAGAGTAACAAAGTTGATTAGGCACCTATAAGATTTGGCTGCAACTGAGCTGGCGTTTTGTGAATCCTAGGGGGGCCTGATTCTGATGCATAAGGAAAGATGGATAAAAACCAAACACCTATCATTTGGATAACTGTCTACAAGTATTTGAAAGGCGAAGAAGCCAACAGAGATTGTTAAAGGTGCTACACTGGGTAATATAAAGATTAACTGAATGAATGGGGGAAGGGACAATGGTAGTTTAACTATCAAGAAACATTTCTTAATGGCAAGATTTATGAGACCATAGGGAAGTTTCCCCATAGCAAGTGGCAGAAGTCCTATCACTTGCACCATTTAAAACTGACCTGGAGAATATACTGTAAGAGACCAGTCATCCACTGGCACAGGGATATACTGGGTGACCTAACAGGTGTTTCCCCATGATTAGTTTTTATTTCTTTAATGAATCTCTACTTTCTTAATCTTCGCCCTCTTTGAAAATCCAGCCATGTAAATTCTACAAACTAGCAAAGGCTCTACCTGCTTCTTCCATCTATGCTGATGCGCAGACAGATGTTTCACACGGTCTAGTTATTTTTGCGGGTGTTTTTTTTTTCTTCTAAAGCCCCACTTTTCCTTGCTGCACTATGAATGGGAGCCAAGAGCGTATGTGTGAGAGAGCAGCTGGTTTGAAGTGGAATAGACACACTGCTGCCAGAATAATACAAAGAGCAGTTAGAGAGCCACTGACAGTTCAAAGTGTCTTGCTTTCATTAAGCCACACCTGCCATCAGCTCTGTTGCATCTGTTAAATTCCCTTTAGAGGAATGTTGTTTTCATGAGAAAAATGAATAGCTCCCCTTTTACAAGATGAAAACCTGTTGCTGTACAAAGTTGTTGAGGCAATTATTAATATTAGCTCATATATATCATTTAATGGTAGCTTCTCTTGAAAGCTGTGCCTAAAACAGCGACATAATTTACTGTCATTGCAATAGGAGAACCCTGCAGATGAGTATAAGTGATTCTCTGTCTGTGTGTCTAGAGCCGCATGTAGCAAACTGTGGCAGCTCTCACAGGCTCAGTGACAACTGCAACCATGATACTTGAGGCACACCAAGCGCTAGGAAGATTAAGCAGCAAAGGGATAATAATAATGGGAGATATACCTATCTCCTAGAACTGGAAGGGACCTTGAAAGGTCATTGAGTCTAGCCTGCTGCCTTCACTAGCAGGACCAAGTACTGATTTTTCCCTCCAGATCCTTAAGTGGCCCCCTCAGCGATTGAGCTCACAACCCTGGGTTTAGCATGCCAATGCTCAAACCACTGAGCTATCCTCCCCCTGTTTTTTTATCCCTTTCCATTCCTTTAAGCAGGCTGAGAAAGAGATAGTAGGCTAAGATCTCTGGTTATGGCCAAGATGCAGAGAATCTGCACCTCTCTCTCTCACTTTTTGATCCTGGTGCTGCCCTGTGCACTGCTGCTTCTCTGGGCTGTGTTAGAGTAACTTTTGCTAGCCTGTAACAGCCACAAGAAACTGAAAATGTAGCCCAGGACTTGGAAAGCACAGAGTCAGCCTAACCAGACCTTTTTTCCTACTACATCCCCTGCCCTGCTACACTGGCAGCTGGGACAGTGCATGGCATCTCAGCATTCATGTGGGTTGCATGCCAACAGGATCAGCCTACTCTAGCTTGATCCTCTCTGTGCCAATTAGACAGCCTTTGTGACCAAAGAACTAGCAGTAGCAGTGCAGCACAAAGGAGACACTACACCAGTTGAACTGAGATGCCATAAAATGGCATGACAGACTGGCATTGCATTGTAATATCTGCAGCCAGGTGATGTGTCAATATATCATCCGCTGATGAGATGTCATGACTCTTAAAAAAAACAAGTCATTGCAATATCAGTACATCCCACTGTGACTATTTTGTAGCTCATTACTACCCCATTCAACAACAAAGAAACTCTTAGCTCTTCAAGGCTGTCGCTGCTTTCAGCTAACCGCACATAAAAGCATGTCATTCTAAAAATTAGCAACAATCCCAAAGCTTCCTTCCTTTCTAACTGAGAAATCGTGAGCTTTAGACTGTGTCTGAAAACACAGATGCTCCTAAACATTATTACCCACTGTACACTATACAGATCATCAGTCCATCAAATAAATCAATACAGTAATAACTTTGCTGTGCCAAAACACATGGTAAATTTAAGCCAAAATTTGCAAAGTATGGTGTCTAAAGGTAGGCATCTCTGGCCTAATTTTTAGAGGGGCAAAGTATCTGTGGCGCTCACTGAAATGTGCTAGCTGCTGAATGTTACACATTGAAATTTGAATTCTTTTGCCTTAGGTTGTATCTGCACTAGAAATGCTATAATGGCATAACTGCAGTGCTGGCAATCTAAAGTGTAGATACTTACTACAGCGATGGAAGAAGTGCTTCTGTCGCTATACTAAATCCATCTCTCTGTGAGGTGGTAGCTAGGTCACTGGAAAAATTCTTCCTTCAACCTAGTTCTGTATTCACTGGGGCTTAGGTCAATTTAACTCCATCTCTCAGGGGTGGGAATTATTTACATTTCTGAATGATGTAGCTAGGTCGACCTAACTTTCTAGTGCAGATCCAGTTTGAGATTATAATCTCTGTGGAGCAACAACCATGCTTGTTCAGAATTTACCACTTTATGGGTGCTACCAGAAGCAAATGACTATTATTAATAATATATAAAATGATAAAATAAATACAGTAATAATAGCCATACAATTACATAGAAAATTGCATTTAGTTCTGTCTTCTGCACCAAAATATACATTTCATGGTGATGACCTTGTTTAGCTACAAAGTAAAATTAGTCCCAAGCAATCTACAGAAATGCTTACTGCACTGCTACACAAATTTCATCATGGAAAACCTAAACGACCTCCCTGCCATTGCAGGGGCTTCTGATGTTACTGCAGCTCGGTTCCTCCTGTACTCTGCCTATGGCACACAATAGTTTAGGTCCCTAGGGGCTGTGATACTTTGGTCTAATTCTGCTTGTCAGGCATAGTGTGGGGATGGCTGGGTGGTGTTCAATGGCGTCTGACACACAGTATCAGAGGGGTAGCCATGTTAGTCTGGATCTGTAAAAGCAGCAAAGAATCCTGTGGCACCTTATAGACTAACAGACATTTTGAAGCATGAGCTTTCGTGGGTGAATACCTACTTCGTCAGATGCATGTAGTGGAAATGGCTTGCCAACTACAGAACCAGTTTCTCCTCCCTTGGTTTTCACACCTCAACTGCTAGAAAAGGGCCTCATCCTCCCTGATTGAACTAACCTCATTATCTCTAGCTTGCTTGCATATATATACCTGCCCCTGGAAATTTCCACTGCATGCATCTGATGAAGTGGGTATTCACCCATGAAAGCTCATTCTTCAAAATGTCTGTTAGTCTATAAGGTGCCACAGGATTCTTTGCTGCTTTTACAGATCCAGATTAACGCGACTACCCCTCTGATACTTGACACCATGCAAGGCACTGCATTTAGCTGTATGGAGTGGAAATCCATCAACCTCATGAAGAAACTTGCACAAATACAGACAGATATCATCTTCCTTTCCAAATGCAAACGAATGGACTTCATACCAAATGGATTAAAGGTAAAAAATCCACTGCTATCTATATACTACACAGACCACAGTGAGAGATTATGCCATACTCTATCAAAGAAACTGAGGAACCACCTGATCAGCATCCTATACAGCAAACAGGAAAACATCAAAAAATAGCTCTCCAACCTAGAGACTCTCATTAATAACCAAACTTCCATACAAACGGACTTCACTAAAATAAGACAGGAGATCTACATTACTCACTTCACCTCTCTACAAAGGAAAAAGGACTGTAAGCTGTCTAAACTCCTACCTGTCACATGGGGCCACAACCGTGGTACCCCCAACCGAACCCAGCAATATTGTCAATCTATCCAACTACATACTCAGCCCAGAAGAAAAGTCTGTCCTATCTCGGGGACTCTCTTTCTGCCCTGCCACCCCCACCAACATGATACAGTTCTGCGGCGATCTGGAAGCCTACTTTCGCCCGTCTCCAACTCAAAGAATACTTTCAGGACAACACTGAACGGCGCACTGATACACAGGTGCCCTCCCACCAGCAGCACAAGAACTCCACATGGACTCCTCCTGAGGGTCGAAATGACAGTCTAGACCTATACATTGAATGCTTCCGCCGACGTGCACAGGCAGAAATTGTGGAAAAACAACATCGCTTGCCTCATAACCTAAGTCGTGCAGAACGCAATGCCATCAACAGCCACAGAAACCACCCTGACATCATCATCAAAGAGGCTGATAAAGGAGGTGCTGCTGTCATCATGAACAGGTCTTACTACCAAAAGGAGGCTGCCAGACAACTCTCCAATACCAAATTCTACAGGCCACTTCCCTCAGATCCCACTGAGGAATACACTAAGAAACTGCACCATCTACTCAGGACACTCCCTACACTAACACTGGAACAAATCAACATACCCTCAGAGCCTCGACCAGGGTTATTCTAGCTACTACCCAAGATCCACAAACCCGGAAATCCTGGACGCCCCATCATCTCGGGCATTGGAACTCTCACTGAAGGACTGTCTGGATAGGTGGGCTCTCTACTCAGAACCTATGCCACCAGCACTCCCAGCTATCTCTGTGACACCACTGATTTCCTGAGGAAACTACAGTGCATTGGTGACCTTCCAGAAAACACCATCCTAGCCACCATGGATGTAGAGGCTCTCTACACAAACATCCCACACACAGATGGAAAACAAGGTGTCAGGAACAGTATCCCTGATGATGCCACAGCACAACTGGCTGCTGAGCTCTGTGCCTTTATCCTCACACACAACTATTTCAAATTTGATGACAATATATATCTCCAGATCAGTGGCACCGCTATGGGCACCCGCATGGCCCCACAATATGCCAATATTTTTATGGCTGACTTGGAACGCTTCCTCAGCACTCATCCACTCACTCCCCTTCTCTACCTACGCTACATTGATGACATCTTCATCATCTGGACCCATGGGAAGGAGTCTCTGGAAAAATTCCACCACAATTTCAACAGCTTCCACCCCACCATCAGCCTCAGCCTGGACCAATCTACATGGGAGGTCCACTTCCTAGACACCACAGTGCAAATAAGTGATGGTCACATTAACAACACCCTATATCAAAAACCTACCGACTGCTATGCCTACATTCATGCCTCCAGCTTCCATCCCGGGCACATTACATGATCCATTGCCTACAGCCAAGCACTGAGGGACAACCGCATCTGCTCTAACCCCTCAGACAGAGACCAACACCTACAAAATCTCCACCAAGCATTCTCAAAACTACAATACCTGCACGAGGAAATAAGGAAACAGATCAACAGAGCCAGATGTGTACCCAGAAGCGTCCTACTGCAAGACAAACCCAAGAAAGAAACCAACAGGACTCCACTGGCCATCACATACAGTCCCCAGCTAAAACCCCTCCAACGCATCATCAGGGATCTACAACCCATCCTGGACAATGATCCCACACTTTCACAGGCCTTGGGTGGCAGGTCAATCCTTGCCCACAGACAACCTGCTAACCTGAAACATATTCTCACCAGTAACTGCACACTGCACCATAGTAACTCTAGCTCAGGAATCAATCCATGCAGCAAACCTCGATGCCAACTCTGCCCACATATCTACACCAGCGACATCATCACAGGACCTAACCAGATCAGTCACACCATCACCGGTTCATTCACCTGCATGTCCACCAACATAATATACGCCATCCTATGCTAGCAGTGCCCCTCTGCTATGTACATTGGCCAAACTGGACAGTCGCTACGGAAAAGGATAAATGGACACAAATCAGATATTAGGAATGGCAATATACAAAAACCTGTAAAAGAACACTTCAACCTCCCTGGCCACACTATAGCAGACCTTAAGGTGGCCATCCTGCAGCAAAAAAACTTCAGGACCAGACTTCAAAGAGAAACTGCTGAGTTTGAGTTCAACTGCAAATTTGACACCATCAGCTCAGGATTAAACAAAGACTGTGAATGGCTTGCCAACTACAGAACCAGTTTCTCCTCCCATGGTTTTCAGACCTCAACTGCTAGAAGAGGGCCTCATCCTCCCTGATTGAACTAACCTCATTATCTCTAGCTTGTTTGCATATATATACCTGCCCCTGGAAATTTCCACTGCATGCATCTGATGAAGTGGGTATTCACCCACGAAAGCTCATGCTTCAAAATGTCTGTTAGTCTATAAGCTGCCACAGGATTCTTTGCTGCTTTTTCTGATACACAGGAGGTCAGACTAGATGAGCTGGTAGTTGGTCTCTTCTGGCTCTAAACTCCATGACTCCAGAATGGGCTCATCACTTCTAATGTTCCAAAATAGGAGAGCCCACTTTAGTGGGAATGAAACAGGAAGTAATCCTGCTAAGTGAAAGGAGTCAGATTCCAACACACTTCAAGGATGGCCAATGATCTTTAAAGTCTTGAGAGGTATGGGACCCAGTTGTCTGAGATGATCTCTACTCTTCCCTTGTGGAGGCAGTTAAGATTCTCTAGGACAGAGATTGGCAGCCTTTGGTATGTGGCCTGTCAGGAAAATCTGCTGGCAGGCTGGGAAGGTTTGTTTACCTGCAGCGTCCGCAGGTTTGGCTGATTGCAGCTCCCACTCGCTGCGGTTTGCCATTCCAAGCCAATGGGGGCTGCAGGAAGTGGTGACCAGCACATCCCTCAGCCCAGATCACTTCCTGCAGCCCCCATTGGCCTGCAGTGGCAAACCGTGGCCAGTGGGAGCTGCAATCGGCAGAACCTGTGGACCCTGCAAGTAAACAAACCACCCTGGCCCGCCAGCTGATTTCCCTAATGGGCCGTGTGCCAAAGGTTGGCAATCCTCACTTTAGGATAACCTTGTTGATACTTGAAGCTGAGTTCTGCAGGGTCAGCAGTAGTGATTCCTCAGATGAGGTGCATGCTCTGGCATGTGTTCCCTTTGATTGTCCACCAGAGCTTGAATCTAAGAAGCAGAGCATGATGCAATGTCTATCGATAGAGCTTTGCTTTTCCTGGACTTTGGTAATAGCGGTTATAGTTTAATACTACCCACTGAGAATATGCATGGGTTTTTTAACTTTGCATGTAAGCATCTAGTTACTGCATTGAAAGGCTCCCTATAAGTCAACAAATCACAAAATAAGTGTTTTTTTTCTGCCCCTACTATCTACAGTACTTGTTATTACACAATTATCTCATCACCTTGCTATGGCATATCCTTGTTTACTCACTATCAAGTCTTGCTTCCATTTTTAAGAAAATTCAGTTTCAGTGGCCAAATGCACTGGAGTGTTTTCCAGACAAAGTCCTCCAGAGCCAATGACATGAAGAGCCATGCTGATGTTAGGGGAAAGACAGCCTGAAGCACCCGCTTAGAGATACTAACATTTATGCAAATACTTGGGAAATCCTGATAGCTCAACTGTGGTCAGGAAGAGAATGTACCTACTTGAAAGGAGACTGAACACAGAACCTTAGAATTAAAAACTGGTTTTTGTTACTATGGACATGCCACAGTAGTTATCTGTCCCATCACCCAAGTGCTCTGCATTCCTTAGTATAAGGCATAATAATAACAAAGACTTTATTCCATGGAGCAGAATGGTAGTATTATGAGATTCTGTGGGATTATACAGTTAATTCTCATAGACCACAGCTAGTAACTGTGCAATTAATGTATGTCACTATAGCAGAGTTACTTGTAAGCGAACAGTAACTTCCACAATATTTAGTAGAATAAAGCAGTGTTTCTCAACTGGGGGGTTGAGGTCCCCTGGGGGGCCATGAGCAGGTTTTAGGAGGTTGGCCAAAATCAACCAGACAGCAGGGCCTGCATTAGAGTTGTTGGGGCCCAGGGCAGAAATCCCAAGCCCAGCAGTGTGGGGCTGAAGTTGAAGTCTAAGCAACTTAGGTTCGTGGGACCCACTGTGGTGTGAGGCCCAGGGCAATTTCCCTGCTTGCTACCACCTAACACCAGCTCTGGCATTTAACCTCCTCGATATGCAGAAAAACAGTTTTTGTGGCACAGATGGGATGTAGCATTTTTACAGCATGCTGGAGGAGCCTCAGAAACAAAAAGGTTGAGAACTTCTGGATAAAGCATTACTATCATTCTGAAAATAAAGCATTGGTGGCCCATTCACTATTGAACTCAAATAAGCAGCTACTCATTAAATCCAAGCAAATTTTTAAATGGAAAATGCCACTGGGAGAAACTTGACAAGGAAGAAAGGAGTTTGCAATATTTTACATTCAGACCCTTGTTTATGGTATATTAATTGAGCATATTCAGGTCTGGCCTACTTAGGCATAAAGCCACAACTCTTTAAATGAAGATCAAAGCTTGAAGGAAAAACTACTAAATAAACCAAAGTTGTCACATTTAGAAAGGTGGAAGGACATTTATCTGAGAATGCAAGTTCTCTTCGCCCACTAGTATAACTGTAGGGAAAAACTGTGGAATGGACTATATTGACAGCATTGCAAAGGTGGGGGCAGTTAGGGGGATTTTGTGACAATAGAGGCTTACCCAAATCTTCAGGTGGCAATACTTTGGCTAGGCTGTGGTGCACTTTGGGAGCTAGCAATGTACGCTTAAATAGAAAAAGTGCCACCCAAATAAGCCCCTACAGCAAAAGGATTAATATTAATACCGCGAAAATTGTTCTTCCCTTTGAACTCTCAGTGAAGACAGTAAAGACGGTGATTATTAAAGAATTCAGCTGGTTTCAATATTGACCTGAACCTGGGAAAAGCGAGGCAGAAGCAAAGGGAAAACACATGAAAAATTAAATTCAGTGTTTCACGGCCTTTGTACCATGGGACTGGGGTACTTGAGAACTACTGACAGCTTGCATTTCAAAGCTGATTTGTAAAGTTGCCAACAGGTCAGTAATCAGTAACTTTACAGAGCATGCAGCTGACATAGAAAGGCTAAAAAGAACAACAAAAGATATAATTGCATCTTAGGACTCCAAAGATGCCATGAATGCATTCATTTTTGGCACTATGTATGCTGCATGTTGCGACTAGATATGGGTTATAATGAAGATGATTTGCATATTTTTCATGAAGTTCAGACTCACTGAGTTATAAAAATAACCCCCACACATGAAGTTGCTTCATTGGTCCTTGGAAAACCTGATTTGAGACATTCACAGAGTCACAGAAGAAGTTAGAGGAGGAAAAAAGACCTACTCGGTCATCATGTGTATCTCTCTTCCAGTGCAGAATTATTTCCTACAGTTTATTTACAACTCCTTTGTCCGGTCAAGATTTAAATGACTGCAGCAAATGTGACTTCCCCCATATCCCTAAGGAAACGATTCCACAGTCTAGTGACAGCTGTGTTTGTTTATAAAACCAAAGAAAAGAAAAGCAGGCAAACACAACAGAAAATACCAGAGGAACTACAGGAAACTGAAAACTTCATAGTAGTTTAACAATAAACTCACAGGCCCAAAGGATGAAGTCTTTATTCAGTGTTACTACAGCCAAACTACTATTGACTTCAACAGAATTATCATCTGAATAAGGACTAAGGGTGTCAGGGTTGGGTCCATAGGGTAAAATTATTTTCCCTATCATCTGCCGTTTTAGCCCCCCCATACACACAACTGCATCAAGCCCAAGAAAATGTGTTTTTTGCAGGTAGCTATGCCATGCTTGGCAATGATGGAACTCAACCTACAAGCTTTGTACAGAGCAGCTTCTCAGTCTTTCTGTGGCCATAGCTCTAGCCCAGGGGTAGGCAACCTTTGGCACTGGTGCCGAAGGCAGCACGCGAGCTGATTTTCAGTGACACTCACACTGCCCGGGTCCTGGCCACCAGTTTGGGAGGCCCTGCATTTTAATTTAATTTTAAATGAAGCTTCTTAAACATTTTAAAGGCCTTATTTACTTTACATACAACAATAGTTTAGTTATATACTACAGACTTATAGAGAGAGACCTTCTAAAAACATTTAAATGTATTACCGGCACACAAAACCTTAAATTAAAGTGAATAAATGAAGATTCGGCACACTACTTCTGAAAGGTTGCCAACCCCTGCTCTAGCCCCTCAGAGTGGATCCCTGCATCCACTATGAAGAGGTTTGTGGGATCTGGTTGGGTGTAAATGTGAGCTTAATAGTCACCCTCAAGGCACATTTTCATGTAATAATACCCTTGGCTGTGTCATCTGTGGAGACTGAGCTGGGGATCTCTGGCTTGAAAAGCATGAGCCTCTCCTTTAAGGACCAACTTCATTACCTGGGAGGCAGTAGCCGACTAATACACTTCTGTATGTGGCACAGCCACTAGAAGGGGAAGAGGCTGAGTGTGGGTTACTCTTGCTCCACTCTGCTCCCAATCCTCTGCAACAATGGCATATGCAGAACTGGCAGCATGCCCAGATCCATCATGTACAGGGAATGCAAAACCATTCTGAGCTCCTCATTCTGCATAATACAGAATGCATCTGAAGCTCTCTATTGTCCTGGGTGAATTTCATCCATAGAGAATAGCGAGGAAGGTCACATGACCATTTACTGATGCTGCATCTGCTCTACTTTGGTAATCCCTATCTTCAAACAGGGCAGGATGGCAAAATCTGACAGGCGTTACAGTCCATTCACCTTGTTGTCATCAGCATAGAATAGTTGTAAGAGCCTAGATTCTCAGTTACATTGGTGCAAATCAATTACCATTGCTGTAAATGAGATCATGCTCCATCCACTATTCTTACAGACAATTATCAGTGGGTAAGGGACAGGAGTAATTTCTTGAAAAGGCAAAACATGGAGAAGAATTCACAGCACATCAGATATCCTCATGTGTCTCAGCCCAGGAACAAATAATATGTTGGATTTAGGACACCTTCCTGTTTACAAGAGAACAGAGTCATAAAAGTTTGTTGTTATTCAGGCTGTAGCACTCTCAGGAATATGGCAAGTCTTTTGGTTCTTATCCTTAGAAAAACTTATTGCTTCTGTGCTTGTTATTCTGCTTTTCCGTTTCTGAAGATTTTTTAAAAAGTTTCCATGAGGATATTATAGCTGTATATTCACTTCAAAGAAAAAAATGTATAAATATTAACACAGGAATGCACATTACTGTGGTACTTTACTATTATTTTTGCTCTTCTCAATACACCAGTGGTAAATCTGTGCCAGTTTTCAGGATTAAATAATTTATTTTTAGGGATTTTTTTTAACATCATGTTTCCTACAGGTTCCTTACAGAGATTAAACTATGAAAATACAGAACATGAACATAGAATCAGGCTAAGGATTTGTGAGTCCTTGTTTTATCAGAATTGCAGACTCCCTTACTGGGACTCCAAAGAAACTAAGGGTCAGGACTAGGTTTTTACTGCTGAAGAATTTTTACCATCAAGTTTGTGGGAGAAAAGTGTAAGCCAATTTGCTGTCATTAGAAAGAATCTACTGCTGACTTCATAAAGGGAAAAAGCATGATGTAAAAATATATATATATTGCAAAATGTTATTTAAGTGCAATGAAAAATCTGGCATTGTGTCCATGGGAAAATACATTATTAAATAACATTGTAAAATGGCATAAAGTCTCTTTTCAGATCTGCACATGCGATGTCACCTCTGATAATCTGATCTGTCTCTGTGTATGGATCTCCCATGATGGCAACAAGAGACTTGCATATGTAGGGAGAACAGAATATCTCCCTACATATGACTTGCAGATGAATGGAAAACAGAAATCTTCCATGCTGCTTTGAGAGTAGATTTTGTTCTAAATGTTCTTCTGTTATTTTCATGAGTCCAGGATATTTTAATTAAGAAAGCAGAGCCATACCAAAGCCACAATGAATGTTGCAAACTGAATGGGACAGTGCATTGATGTGGTTAAGATGGCAAAACCACTGCGTGTCCTGAAAGGACTGTGAATGGAACAGTTCTGTCATTATAATGCCCAAACTCACTATATTGTCCCCACCAGCTGATTTTGAACACACATCTTCTTAATAAGCAATGGCTCAGGGTACATATGTTAAGTTTATGAATATTTGAAGGGCACTAACATTAAGGAGGAAGATAAATTATTCAGCCTATTAAAGGGAACCATAAATAGGAATAGTGGGATAAAAAGAAGAAAAGGAAAATTTAAACTCAATATCAGGCAGACTTCCCTATCAGTAGAAAGATTGTCCTCCCAGGATCCACATGAAGAGGACTGGGTCAGAAATTCCATTGCACTATCTTGGTTAAGGGGTGTAACCATGCTGCCTTTGGGGGGGACACTACTGAGAGTATCAATTCAGGACAAATTGCTTAGAGCAGGGCAGTCACAGCCCAAGGCTGGAGTCTTTTGCAAAGTAAGGCACACCAAACCAGCCAGACAGAGAGGACTTTGGTTTTACCCCACTGGCTAACCATAAGTTACACAAGCAATTCCCTTAGACACTCCAGTTTCCCAGAAGGAGGAGTGCTGTTCCAAGAAGGAGGAGTGCTAGGCAGAGATGGGCTCCACCTAACGAAGAGAGGGAAGAGCATCTTTGCAAGCAGGTTGGCTAACCTAAGCTGGCTAAACTAGGTTCACTGGGGGAAGGAGACCAAAGCCCAGTGGTAAGTGGAGAAATGGGATATCAGGAGGAAATATGAGCAGGACATCGCAAGAGGGGAGGACTCCTGCCTCATACTGAGAAAGTGGGATGATCAGCAAGTTATCTTAAGTGCCTATACACAAATACAAGAAGCCTGGGAAACAAGCAGGGAGAACTGGAAGTCCTGGCACAGTCAAGGAACTACGATGTGATTGGAATAATAGAGACTTGTTGGGGTAACTCACATGACTGGAGTACTGTCATGGATGGATATAAATTGTTCAGGAGAGACAGACAGGGCAGAAAAGGTGGGGGAGCAGCATTGTATGTAAGAGAGCAGTATGACTGCTCAGAGCTCTAATATGAAACTGCAGAAAAACCTGAGAGTCTCTGGATTAAGTTAGAAGTGTGAGCAACAAAGGTGATGTTGTGGTAGGACTCTGCTATAGACCACTAGACCAGGGAGATAAGGTGGACAAGGCTTTCTTCTGGCAACTAACAGAAATTACTAGATCACAGGCCCTGGTTCTCATAGGAGACTTCAATCACCCTGATATCTGCTGGGAGAGCAATACAGCGGTGCACAGACAATGCAGGACGTTTTTGGAAAGTGTAGGGAACAATTCCCTGGTGCAAGTGCTGGAGGAACCAACTAGGGGGAGAGCTCTTCTTGACCTGCTGCTTACAAACCGGGAAGGATTAGTAGGGGATGAAAAAGTGGATGGGAACCTGGGAGGCGGTGACCATGAGATGGTCGAATTCAGGATCCTGACACAAGGAAGAAAGGAGAGCAGCAGAATACGGATCCTGGATTTCAGAAAAGCAGACTTTGACTCCGTCAGGGAACTGATGGGCAGGATCCCCTGAGAGAATAACATGAAGGGGAAAGGATTCCAGGAGAGCTGGCTGTATTTTAAAGAATCCTTATTGAGTTTGCAGGAACAAACCATCCCGATGTGTAGGAAGAATAGTAAATATGGCAAATGACCAGCTTGGCTTAACAGTGAAATCTTTGCTGCTCTTAAACACAAAAAAGAAGCTTACAAGAAGTGGAAGATTGGACAAATGACCAGGGAGAAGTATAAAAATATTGCTCAGGCATGCAGGAGTAAAATCAGGAAGGCCAAATCAAATTGGAGTTGCAGCTAGCAAGGGATGTTCAGAGTAACAAGAAGGGTTTCTTGAGGTATGTTACCAACAAGAAGAAAGTCAAGGAAAGTGAGGGCCCCTTACTGAATGAGGGAGGCAACCTAGTGACAGAGGATGCGGAAAAAGCTAAGGTACTCAATGCTTTTTTTGCCTCTGTGTTTACGAACAAGGTCAGCTCCCAGACTGCTGCTCTGGGCAGCACAGCATGGGAAGGAGGTGACCAGCCCTCTGTGGAGAAAGAAGTGGTTTGGGACTATTTAGAAAAGTTGGACGAGCACAAGTCCATGGGGAAGGATGCACTGGATCCGAAGGAGCTAAAGGAGTTGGCGGATGTGATTGCACAGCCATTGGCCATTCTCTTTGAAAACTCATGGCGACTGGGGGAGGTTCCGGATAACTGGAAAAAGGCTAATGAGGTGCCCATCTTTAAAAAAGGGAAGGAGGAGGATCCGGGGAACTACAGGCTGGTCAGCCTCACCTCAGTCCCTGGAAAAATTATGTAGCAGGTCCTAAAGGAATCAATTCTGAAGCACTTAGAGGAGAGAAAAGTGATCAGGAACAGTCAGCATGGATTCACCAAGGGCAAGTCATGCCTGACTAATCTAATTGCCTTCTATGATGAGATAACTGGGTCTGTGGATGAGGGGAAAGCAGTGGATGTGTTATTCCTTGACTTTAGCAAAGCTTTTGATACAATCTTGCCAGCAAGTTAAAGAAGTATGGGCTGGATGAATGGACAATAAAGTGGATAGAAATCTGGCTAGATCGTCAATGTCTAGTTGGCAGCCGATATCAAGTGGAGTGCCCCAAGCGTCAGTCCTGGGGCCGGTTTTGTTCAATATCTTCATTAATGATCTAGAGTATGGCGTTGACTGCACTCTCAGCAAATTTGCAGATGGCACTAAGCTGGGAGCAGTGGTAGATACGCTGGAGGGTAGGGATAGGATACAGAGGGACCTAGACAAATTAGAGGATTGGGCCAAAAGAAATCTGATGAGGTTCAGCAAGGACAAGTGCAGAGTCCTGCACTTAGGAAGGAAGAATATCATGCACTGCTACGGACTAGGGAGCAAATGGCTAGGCACCAGTTCTGCAGAAAAGGAACTAGGGTTACAGTGGATGAGAAGCTGGATATGAGTTAAAAATGTGCTCTTGTTGCCAAGAAGGCTAACGGCATTTTGGGCTGTATAAGCAGGGGCATTGCCAGCAGATTGAGGGATGTGATCATTCCCCTCTATTTGACATTGGTGAGGCCTCATCTGGAGTACTGTGCCCAGTTTGGGGCCCCACACTACAAGAAGGATGTGGAGAAATTGGAAAGAGTCCAGCGGAGGGCAACAAACATGATTAGGGAGCTGGAGCACATGATTTATGAGGAGAGGCTGAGGGAACTGGGAAGGTTTAGTCTGCAGAAGAGAAGAATAAGGGGGGGTTTAACAGCTGCTTTCAACTACCTGAAAGGGGGTTCCAAAGGGGATGGATCTAGACTGTTCTCAGTGGTACCAGATGACAGAACAAGGAGTAATGGTCTCAAGTTGCAGTGGAGGAGGCTTAGGTTGGATATTAGGAAAAACTAGGAAGGTGGTGAAGCACTGGAATGGGTTACCTAGGGAGGTGGTAGAATCTCCTTCCTTAGAGGTTTTTAAGGTCAGGCTTGACAAAGCCCTGGCTGGGATGATTTAGTTGGGGATTTGTCCTGCTTTGAGCAGGGGGTTGGACTAGATGACCTCCTGAGGGCCCTACCAACCCTGATATTCTGTTATTCTATGAGCATTGCTTTTTATGGGGATGACTGGTTATGAAAACCAATACCTCAGTGAAAGGAAAAAGAGGTTCTCCTGATCCCAAAGGACTAAGCCCCAGACCCAGGTCAATATACAAGTCAGATTTTACCCACAAATCATGCTGTTGCCAAATCTTTAAAACCTAAAATCTAAAGGTTTATTCATAAAAGAAAGGAATATAGGTGAGAGCTAAAACTGGTTAAATGGAATCAATTACATACAGCAAAAGCAAAGTTCTTGGTTTAGACTTGTAGCAGTGATGGAATAAACTGCAGGCACAAATCAAGTCTCTGGCATACATCCACAGCTGAGATGGCTCATTCAGTCCTTTGTTCAGAGCTTCAGTTTGTAGCAAGATTCCTCCAGAAGTAAGAAGCAGGATTAAAGACCAAGTGGAAGGGACTTTTATAGTCTCTCTCTTGTGGGCAGAAACCCCTTTGTTCTTCTGTGCAAAATCACAGCAACAAGATGGAATTTGCAGTCATGTGGGCAAGTCACATGTCCATGCATGACTCAGTTTGCAGGCGGCAGCCATCACTCACATGCTGTCTTGAACATCCCAGGAATACTTCTCATATGGGGACTGGAGTTTCCCAAGGTCCATTGTCAGTTAAGTGTTTCTTGATTGGGTACTTAATCTGCATATTCATTTCTCAAGAAACTGACCAAATGTTTCATTAATGCTACTTAAAATCAAACCCATTGAGACAGAATACATAGCCAACATTCAGAACTTCAACTACAAAAATGATACACACATACAGCTATTCGTCATTGTATCCGACGAAGTGGATATTCACCCACAAAAGCTCATGCTCCAACACATCTGTTAGTCTATAAGGTGCCACAGGACTCTTTGCTGCTTTTACATACAGCTAGTATAATCATAACCAGCAAATCATAACCTTTTTATAGACATCTCACATGACAACCTTTGTATAATATTTGCTGAAATATATAACAGTGGTTGCAACAATGATATATTCAGTCACAGTTCATGTCATTAACGTCACAAGGGGTTAGGTAAATACCTATCTGGACAGCCTTAAATCCATTTAACAATTGTAAAATGAATTGGCGTTAAAATCTTTGGGAATTTTTAGTACATTTCTCCAGTGTAGACATGGTCTCACAGGTCAAAGGGTTGGACAACTGCAGAAGTGCACTAGCCTTCTGTCTACAGAAAGGTGACAGGAGGTCTGTTAAGCATTTGCTGACTGCAGTGCCATTGGGTCTGACACTTAATTTGCTATGACTTTTTAGCACTTTCTACCAACATTTGGAACGAAGGCAGGCTGTGCTGTGCATGCATGCGTGGCTAACTTAGCTACCTACGGAATATACATATCTTGTCAGATGAGCAATGAATGAGGCAGGACTCCACAGGAGCCATTATTAGCGTGGCTAGCACCATTCACTCCTTTAATTTAATAATCTGATGTCCTGTCTATCTCATTTAAAAAAAATTGTAATAACTGTCACTTACACACACAGACAGACCCACACACAAAATTATATAAAGCCCTGGAAAATCCTCCAAACAGTTTTTTATTTAAAAAAACAGTCAATGTTGCTAGCACTCAAAATTGAAAATAAGGCCTCTGCAACTCACTGCTGGACTGAGTCAACCTTCTTTTGCTTCATCATAGCAAATTGTCAAAAAATATAGGTTTTGCCATATCAGCTCCATAAAGATAAAAATAGGTTTAAATGTTTAATAGGCCTTTAAACAAAAGTGGCTTAATTCTTCTTTTTTAATATAAAATTGAATTTGACAGGCACCTATTCCATAACATAGTCTAATCATTTTTAGTATTTTGATACGAGTCTACTGCATATATACCATATATACTCGTTCATCAGCCTGTTCGTTTATAAGCCGAACCCCTCCCCAAAATGGATAGGTAAAAAGAGCAAAAACTGTATGACCCTTTCATAAGCCGACTCTATGTTTCAGGGGTTGGAAAAATTTGGCTTCCAGCCAATCAGGGTAAGCAGCTGGCGGGTTGGGACATTTTGTTTACCTGGAGCATTCACAGGCACAGAGCCCTTCAGATCCCACTGGCTGGGAACGGTGAACCGCAGCCACAGGAAGCTGAGGGGCTCCATGCCTGCAGACGCTCCAGATAAATAGAATGACAATGTATTAGATATTCAAGTCAATGTTTCCATAGAGTTTAAAACCACCAAATTTTGATGTACACCCATTTATAAGCCAACCCCCGCTCTTTGATGAGTCACTTTTTTACCAAAAATATTTGGCTTATGAACGGTATATATACGGTATATACGATAGTTTACTGTATGTAGTTACTACTATCCATACAATATTTACAATGCACACTTTACAGCTAAGTTTATGTGATAGTTGTTATTGTGTAGTCAATAAACACAAGAGCATGCATTTTTAAAATAGTAAATATGGATAGACTAGAATGGCCTTCGTCTTTGAAGGATATTTACTGTACACTGAAATTCACAACATCAAGTCATCAAGAAATTTCACAAAATCTATTCCAAACCAAGCTTCTGAAACAAACAATGCCATTCAGAATCACTGCAACAATGGCAATATTGTCTATAGTGTGACACTACTGTGGCGGGTATCACTAAAAAGAAGAGAGTGGAAGACACTAATCACTAAAATTAGGAATTGAAAGGTCTTTGCACTCACACGATCCAAAAACCAATTATACAGAAAGCTTTGTTAAATCATATTAAAATCATAGATGTCAGAGACGGAAAACACCTCTTAGATAACCTAATACAGGCCCCTTTCACTACAAACACTGAAAAAGAGTGTTGGCAAAATGTTCTCCTGTGCACAGCAATTCTTTTCCTGCTCCAAAGATAGAAGCAGAGGAGAGGTGCACTGGAGTGTATCAAGGACTCTGGAGACCAGTGCAGCATGAGCAGTAGCCACCACATAACTTAATGCTTTGAAAGTGACTTACTTCTAGGTATAAACAAGAGGCATGCCTGTGCATCCCTGAATAGCCCTAGACCCAGAGACATTACAGCTAAAGAGAACATAGAAACAGCCATACTGAGTCAGACCAATGGGCCATCTAGCCCAGTATCCTGTCTTCCAGCAGTGTCCAGTGCTAGAAGCTTCAGAGAGAATGAACAGAATAAGACATGTATCAAATGATAATGATACATGGTCTAATGGAGATAAAAAGAATGAGACTCTTTGTGAATTTTTAATCTAAATTTAAAGAATATTATATTAGATTCAATTACAACATGAAATAGTTATTAAATTCTGTGCAAAATTTTATTTTCAATGTTTTAAAAACATATCTAACAATTTTGTGGTATTTTTCTGTAGAGTAACATCAGCTTTTATAACAAAAAGATCTTAGACTTAGGGCTTGTCTACATCAGAAAGTTGCAGCGCTGGTGAGGGAGTTACAGCACTGCAACTTAGGAGGTGTACACATCTGCAAGGCACCACCAGCGCTGCAACTCCCTGTTTGCAGCGCTGGCCGTACTCCCGTTTTGTCTCGGGTGTAGAGGATCCAGCGCTGGTGATCCAGCGCTGGTAATCAAGTATAGACACTTACCAGCGCTTTTCTTGACCTCCGTGGAATAAGCAGGTATCCCAGCATACCTGAGGAAGCCTCTGGTAATCAAACTGGTCTACTTCCCCGGCTTGCTCTTGCGTTCCCCGAACCCCGAGCAAGCAGGTCTCCTTCCCTGAGGTTTGCTGGGTGGTTCTGGGAACGCGAGAGCAAACCGCGGTGAAGCTGGTCTCCTTTCCCGGTTTGCTCTCGCGTTTCCCGAACAAGCAGGTCTCCTTCCCTGCGGTTTGCAGAGTGGTTCCGGGAACGCGAGAGCAAACCGCGGCGAAGCTGGTCTCCTTTCCCGGTTTGCTATCGCGTTCCCCGAACAAGCAGGTCTCCTTCCCTGCGGTTTGCAGAGTGGTTCGGGGAACGCGAGAGCAAACCGCGGCGAAGCTGGTCTCCTTCCCTGGTTTGCTCTCGCGTTCCCCGAACAAGCAGGTCTCCTTCCCTGCGGTTTGCAGGGAGGTTCGGGGAACGCGAGAGCAAACCGCGGCGAAGCTGGTCTCCTTCCCTGGTTTGCTCTCGCGTTCCCCGAACAAGCAGGTCTCCTTCCCTGCGGTTTGCAGGGTGGTTCGGGGAACGCGAGAGCAAACCGCGGCGAAGCTGGTCTCCTTTCCCGGTTTGCTCTCTCGTTCCCCGAACCCCCGAGCAAGCAGGTCTCCTTCCCTGCGGTTTGCAGGGGGGTTCGGGGAACGCGAGAGCAAACCGCGGCGAAGCTGGTCTCCTTTCCCGGTTTGCTCTCTCGTTCCCCGAACCCCCGAGCAAGCAGGTCTCCTTCCCTGCGGTTTGCAGGGGGGTTCGGGGAACGCGAGAGCAAACCGCGGCGAAGCTGGTCTCCTTTCCCGGTTTGCTCTCGCGTTCCCCGAACCCCCCTTGAAGCCGCCCAACAGCGCTGCAGTGTGGCCACATCTAACACCACTTGCAGCGCTGGTTGCTGTAAGTGTGGCCACTCTGCAGCGCTGGCCCTATACAGCTGTACTAATACAGCTGTAACAACCAGCGCTGCAAAATTTTAGATGTAGACATGGCCTGAATGTCCAAATGCCTCTCTGCTGGGGACACCACGGAGGAATTTGTGCCAGTCTCCCAATTATCACATTGATCAACAGTCCCATGTATATCATAATGAATATTAATAGTTTGCAATTCTAGTGCACATTACATCTTAAGATCTTAAAGCACTTAAAAACATTAATGTGTCTTCACATTAGGTAAGTAGTAATATCCCCCATTAGATGAATAGGTAAACTGAAAGATGGAAAGATATACTTTAGTCAAAAACAAGTTATTAGGCTCAATACAGTAGTAACTGTAACTCCTCGCTTAATGTTGTAGTTATGTTCCTGAAAAATGTGACTTTAAGCAAAACGTTGTTAAGCGAATCCAATTTCCCCATAAGAATTAATGTAAATAGGGGGGGTTAGGTTCTAGGGAATTTTTTTTCACGAGACAAAAAACTATATATTATATAGATATACACACAGTATACATTTTAAAACAAACATCCTGTTCACAGCTATAATGATTGTGAAGCTTGGTTGAGATGGCATATTTGCTAAATTGTATGTCAGACTGTCCATTGTAATTTGACAGAGTAATAAAAAGGCTTTCTTATCATATTTAAATAGAAGGAAAGAAAGTTAAGGCTAGATTCTGATTTCATTTAAAACTGTGTAAATCAGGAGTGTCTCCACTGGCTTCAATTAAGTTATTCATGGGTAAAATTGGTCTGAGATCAGAATCAGGACTTTTAACTCTGAAGTTTTGGCCTTTGTTGATTTGAGATGTCAAACCTTCTTGCGTTAATTCATATACATATTTTAATGTTTTCAGTTTGTTATGGTATATATTGTACAGAAAGGCAACATCTATTTGATATTTAAAAGGTTATTGAATTTATTTTGTTATGTGAAAAGCTTTATTAGAAAGTAGATTTTTATTAAAGTTGAGAGGAGAGTTTGAAAATTATGTAATATAGGTTAAAATAGTGATATTTCACCTGTGGCTCTTGAACTGCACATGATGCATCATTTCTCTCAAACCTTCTCACCATGTGGCATCTAGATGTTGAAGCAGCAGATGCCCTGTGAGAAAGAAAAGACAAAAATGAAAACATAGCAAGGGACAGAATCACACACCACACTACATGTGGGTAGCAGTGATTTTAAGAAAATCAGACAGATTTTGAATGCTCCTTCTACTGATAAGCTTAAATGACATTTCTCAGACTGAGTAGGTACACCAAAAAGGCATTGTTCCCATCTGGATAAGGTTTAGGTGCTGGTTTAAAATTGGAGTCAACAGCACCAAAATTTTGCTAGTTGTTCTCATGATATTTTGGCCCCAAGTGGTGAAAGCTGGGGAAGGAACGATGTCTTATTTGTCTGTAAACACTATGCATATCTTTGAGGCAACAGAAATAATAATTCAAATCTTGAATGGTAGATCTCTTACTAAGTCAGGGATTCTCATAAGATTTCAACTATCTTGAGCAGTAAGTTCAAGAGAAAAGTTCAGAAAATTTCAGCCATTTTGGAAAATAGGCTCCTTCCAGATTTGGATGTAACTTGAAATCAAAACTATAAGAGTTGTTCAGATTCAGTGATTCAGATCTGAGCTTATGGAATCTTCCCCTTCCTGCCACCATCCATCCCCAGTTTTCAGTGTTCCAGGTTTATTCTCTCTAATCCTAACCACTGTGTAGCTGTTTTGTTACGAAGTACGTACTAGTAAGGCCCAAATCCTATGCTAAGCTCCACAGTCAGGGCCTCCAAAGAGGAGGGGAAAGCAGTAAATGCAGAATGCAGGAAAAACACAGCTCCCTTGCCAGAAGCCATGACTGTGGAGCAACTCAGATTGGAATAGCTCTGTGGCCCCAGTATGTCCACCTCTGAGTGGGAGGTGGAGGACACAAGTATCCACACAACAGCCACAGCTCAACCGTATTACTGTGTTTACAACGGCCTACATGGGGGCCCCAGTGAAGCTGAGCTCCACACCAGGAAGAACATGAGCAGCCGCCTGAACATTATCCTCAGCTTGTGCAGCTGAGTTGAACTGTTTTGCTTCAGAAGAGTCTTTAAACCATGCAGACATGGACATAGTTTGCTGCTAAATGCAAAATAAAGAGGAAAAAAAGGCATCCTTGTTTGCTAGGGTTGCACTGATATGCGTTTCTGTCAAGGTATTTTTCCCCACTTTGAACTTTAGCGTCCAAAAAGTGGGGACCTGCATGTATCCTTCTAAGCTTAATTCCTAGCTTAGATCTGATAGCACTGCCACCAGCCAAAATATAGTGTCTGGCACACTTTCTGTTCCCCCAGAACCTTCCCTGGGGAACCCAAGACCCAAACCCCTTGGGTCTTAAAACCAGGAAAAATGAACCATCCCCCCTCCTTTCCCCCTCCCAGACTTTCCCCTCCCTGGGTTACCCTGAGAGGCTACACTGATCCAAACTCCTTGGATCTAAAAACAGAGAGGAATTAACCTTCCGCCCCTTCCTTTCCCCCCACCAATCCCTGGTGAGTTCACACCCAATCCCTTTGGGTCTTAAACAAGGGGGGAAAAAATCAATCAGGTTCTTAAAAAAGAAAGCTTTTAATTAAAGAAAGACAAAAGTAAAAATTATCTCCATAAAATCAGGATGGAAAATGTTTAAAGGGTATTCAGCTCATATAGACTAGAGGGACTTCCCTGCCCCCCAGCCTGAGATTCAAGTTACAGGAAACAGAGGTAAAATCCTTCCAGCAAAATACGCATTCACAAGTTAAGAAACAAACATAAGACTAATCCGCCTTTTCTAGCTAGTACTTACTATTTTGAACATGAGAGACTGTTTCAGAAAGATTGGAGAAACCTGGGGTGCACGTGTGGTCCCTCTTAGCCCCAAGAGCGAACAATGAACAAAACAAACAGCACAAACAAAGACTTCTCTCCACCAAGATTTGAAATTATCTTGTCCCCTGATTGGTCCTCTGGTCAGGTGTCAGCCAGGTTTACTGAGCTTCTTAACCCTTTACAGGTAAAAAAGACATTAATCATTAACTATCTGTTTATTATTAAATGAATAGTCTGATGTGTAGCTTTAACTGCTTCCTTGCACAGGTGCATTATGATAAAGCCCTACAATACTACCTAAATGTAAGATAGTATATCATGAGTAAGAGTGTTTAGTGATTAACTATTTTCTAGAATCAGATGTTCTGAATCCTCACTGTCAATGTCCCAGCTGTCCAATAAGACAAGGGAGGCAAGGGAGGAGTTAGTGTGGGCAACACAGATGAAAATAAATTTGAAAAAAATAACATTTACCACATGCATCTGATGAAGTGGGTATTCACCCACGAAAGCTCATGCTCCAATATGTCTTTTAGTCTATAAAGTGTCACAGGACTCTTTGCTGCTTTTACAGATCCAGACTAACACGGCTACCCCTCTGATGCTATTTACCACAAGGTTGCAAATCACCTGCACTTGTTCTTTCAAATTTCTTTGTAAGTATATATTGTCTATAAATGTATTTTAGAATAAAATCTCACTGTAGAGCACGACTCTTCTCCTTGCTGCTTTGGAGAACTGTTGTGTATGTAAAAGTAGTTCTTAACATCCACTTGCATAAACAAGTCAGAACAATTCTAGCTGTACTGTCTGCCTGCTGACAGCCTGATTTCACTTCCCCTTCTTTGGAATTCACTTTCAAAATTCATCTAGACATTTGCTTTAGATGACACTTCACAAATATTAGCTTGTGAAGAGGGAGCATGTGTCCCATTCCCAAACCTACTTTCAAAGAGACAATATCCTTTGGACAATATCCTTATGCAACCCACTCCTATGTATGCTATGGCAGTTCTGCAAGTGCCAATAAAACCTCTTGTTTTTGGCAGCCGTATGAGGCTGTGATCTCACTGGTCTGTTCTCCATAGTTCAGGTATTCTATTGTGGCACTTTTAATCAATTTTTTTAAAGCAGCTGGGCATCAATATTGGAAAAGAGCTTAATATAGAGGAAATAGCACTTGAAGTAACATGCAGTCAACACAGTCAAGCCCAGCTGTGTTTGAAACCTATGCCCTTCTGAGACTAACATACTGCATACCTTTTCAGAGGGCACAGATGTCATTCCAACAGTTGGAAATGAGCACAGGGAGCCAGAAGACCATATACTCTATTTGTGTGCTAAGTGACATATTGCTATTCAGAATTGTCAAAACCACAGTCTGTCCCAAGATTCCAAACCTGTGAAGAAGGGATATGTTATTGTTATCCCCACTGAAAGGTAGATTAACTTCAGGGATAATAAAATATAGCTTTAGAAGTCACGGACAATGAGTTTTTAGGTCCAATGAATCGTGATTAGTTTTCTAGAACCGGTAGCAAGAGATATCATAATGCAATTGCCATCACTTTTGGCTTTCTACAGATGGCTGTCATAGAAATGGCTAGGAAATGTTCCAAAGAATGGGTGAATTTCTGTTGAAAAGTAAAGCCAGTGAGGCAAGTGAGGTTCATTTAACATTTCTACTAAATAAAGAATAGATACAGTTTTGAATGCATTTCAGTCACACAAAGTCATATGAAAACCAAAAAAAACAGCAAAATGCCTAGTAACATTCCTAAAACCTCACTCTAATCTATAACAGATTATAACAGAGTTCAAAAAAGAACTAGATAAATTCATGAAGAGTAGGTCCATCAATGGCTATTAGCCAGGATTGACAGGGATGGTGTTCCTAGCCTCTGTTTGCCAGAAGCTGGGAATGGGCTACAGGGGATGAATTACTTGATGATTAGCTGTTTGTTCATTTCCTCCGGGGCACCTGGCATTGACCATCAGAAGACAGGATACCGGGCTAGATGGCCCCTTGGTCTGACCCATGGCCATACTTATGATCTCACACTGGTTTTATGTCAGTGTAAAACTACTGACTTCAACAGAGTTACCCCTGTTGCCAACTCAGTAGTGTTGTCAGCTCCAATACTTTATCACAAGTGACAAAATATTTGATTGTGGTTTTTTTGTTTTTATTTGCTTTTGTTTTTAATGGTTCTCATGAATTTCTGATATCTACCTTCAATCTTGTGAAGTTTTGTCCTTCTTCAAAACAGCTGCCATCTCCCATTACTGTCTACGAGATGATTCTCAACAAGGTAACTGCCAGGTTCAGTTAAACTTTGCAGGTGAAAGTGAGGCTGCACCAGGAAAAACAGGATGCTGGCAGGGAAGATAGTGGCCCCTTAAGGTATGTCTACACTGCAAAAAACAAAAACAAAAAAAAAAACAACACCACAGCGCCAAATCTCAGAGACTTGTCAATTGACTTGGGCTTGCAGGGCTTGGACTGCAAGGATAAAAACTGCAGTGTAGGGGTTTAGACTTGTGCTGGACCCTAAACTCTAAACCTGGTGATGTGGTAGGTCTTAGAGCTTGGTCTCCAGCCTAAGCCAGAATGTCTACATTGTTATTTTTAGCCTGCCCCCAGCCTGAGCCCCATGAGCCCAAGTGAATTGACGCAGGCTCTGAGACTAGGTGCTGTAAGTTTTTTGTTTCAGTGTAGTTTTACTCTTAGTTTATTATGTGAGCACCAGTCAACAGACAAGAGAAGGTGGGAGTAACAGGGAGGGGATCTGTGTTAGGGAACTGGACAGGAAATGATAGGTGAGGGGTATATGAAAAACAGGAGGCAAGTAGAGGTGGTGCAGGGGAACATGAGGAGCCGGAGGCAGACTGAAGAGGGGCATGTTATGGGTATGTAGCATGAAAGAGAGGAAGAATGTGATGGGTAGTAGATTGTGAGGAGAAAGGGAGGGAAATATGGAGGGCAAGTGGATGTAGGGAACAGGGGTGGACATGAGACTGCAAGGACATATAAAAAGAATGTGAATACCTATCCTATCTAACTAGGAAGGCAGACAGAGAGGCAGTAACTCACGCCATGGAAGATATGAGATAGTAAAGGAAGTTTCCTCTGATCAATGAGCAGAGAGGCTGATTTTTTGTGCATGTATTTAAGGATGAATTTTGACCCTGAGATGATCACACACAAGTTGGAGGTGGAGAGAATCTCCCTACAGGTAACGAATGAAAGAAGGCAAAAAGTAATATGATTTTCTTTAAAAAAAACAACAAAAAAAAAACCTCACAATGTTTAAGCCAATCTGATTCTGATTCTGGGGGTCTGGCTCAAGAATTTTGAAGGTTTGAGATGACAAAACTGCCCCAGTATAAGTGAGGTCAGAATCAGGACTTTCACAACATTCTTTAGATTATTGTAGCTGTGGCTGTCTTTGTGTCACCAAGACTGGGCAAGAATGAATTGTGAGCAGCCCCTTCATAATAAAAGTAAAGATATGTAATACTATGAAACAACTGCCATTATTACCTGTCTATCAAGGAGTCTCTAAAGATTATATATGTATTAGGATAATTATACAGTAAATTAATACAAGACTACATGGAGTTTAAGGCTAGAAGTCATTCTTCCCCATTCTGTGACATGAAAAAGTACTGTTCCAATATCCTCTAGCAAAGTATCCGAGGTAAGACTTACAGATCCATTGGTGTCATAGCATACTAATATTTTACAGACCAGTGGCTACCAAGATTTATCTTTTAAAGGCTTGCTGGTGTCATACTGTACTGCTATTTTACACTTCAGTAGCTTCCAGGGTTTATCTTTTTAGAAAGGCCCATGCAAAGGTTGAAGTGTCTTGGACAGTTTTGATAGGAAACATCCATAATCATTTAAAAGACTGAAAAGTCGTTGAAGCTTAGAAACATTAATAATCTTCACTGCATTCACAATAGGTGACACTTTTTCCTTTGTAAATGCAGCATGTCAGAGACCACCAAGAAAGGAAAATTTCCCAGTTTTTTCCTAGATTGATGGAGGTTGTTGAATAGGTTGTGGACAGATGGCTGAGAAGAGGCTTTATTGATGCTTGGTAATTTTTCTTTTCAAGAATTTGTACATCCTCCAATGCACTGGCAAGCACAGCTGCACCAGCACACCTGGAGAAGTACTCTGTGCCAAGTATATATCTGATAAAGGGCACTTCCTCTAGAACAGAGAGAAACCAAAAATCAGATTGAAACACTGAGTCATACTCTGGTTCCCGATCTGCTCCTGGGCAGCAAAGCAATGTGCTGTCCCATACATGGGGATTGTGACTTGTAACAAAGCCTTTATTAATCAACAACAGGAAAAAATACATAGTAAATATGATTTGGGAGTTTGCATGCTGGCATCTGAACCTATAATATGTATAATTCTAAACAAAGTAAGATTTCTCCTCATGACTGTTTTGTTTTTTGATGCTAAGTTCATACTAACCAAACAATCTTCAAAGAGCCAAAATCATGTGTTCAACATCCCATCTTCCTGCATCTGTGTTTGTCATAGATGGAAAAGCTGCTCTAAGAGCCCATTTGGATAGCCTGTGCTTGGTAAATGTGTGACATTTTCGTTTTGTTATGTGCCTCTCAGTAACTTGTGGTAAATCCATATGCAGTCATTTGTACAATAAACAGCTTCATTGTTGCAACATATGTATACTGTAGTTTTAGATCAGTGGTTGTCAACCAAGGGTCCGATGCCTGAGGCCCTGAGCCCTGCCACCCGGGGCTGAAGCCAAAGCCTGAGCAATATAGCTTTGTGGGGGGCCCTGTGGAATGGGACCCCGGGCAATCATCCTGTTTGCTACCCCCTAATGCCGGCCCTGGACTTTATATGCAGAAAACCAGTTATTAGGGCACAGGTCGGCCGTGGAGTTTTTATAGCATGTTGGTGTGGGGCTCAGAAAGAAAAAGATTGAGAATTCTTGTTTTAGATGATGCTTTATTTATGCCCACTATATGTAAAACATTAACATAAAGTTGTACACTAGTGCTCTGTATTTGGAAGAGGATAAGATTTATCCATCATACTCTACTTTAAAGAGAACTTTTACTCTCCACAGTGTATACAGTCCTGATTCTCCACAATGTATACATCTATCAGTTCTTTCATTATTCCCACATGTATCCAGTCTAGCTAACATCCTATTCTTTATGGTCTGATATCAACTCATTAAGTGTTGTAAAACTTCACATAACGTATGAGTTTCTTGGCATCAGTGTTCAGAAAATATACCTTGTTACCTGCAGCAAAAATGTTTGTCCAATTTAATAAAATTCTTTGCTAACAGATATGTTATCCCCTAGCAATGCTGGCCAGACTGCCAGTCTTCTGCTTAAATAAGCCTGCCTACCTTTTTTTCACACCTTACAAAAGCTCTAATCTGACAGCCATATCAGTGTAAAAGCTTAGTTGTGCTGAACCTTAGTGTCTGCTAACGGTAAATTTACTGAACACTTTTGATGGCTCTAACACAAAGGATTCAGACTTAATTGTCTACATGCAGTTCTTGAGAGGTATGTTATTGTCATTTTCCCCTACTTCTAGCAATACCTACAGTATGTTCAGGTCAACTTTTTTTTCTCCAAGATCTTTAGATCCTCCAATCCTTTCAACAAATTCTGTCATTTGTTCAAGAACTCTCTCCTTATATAGCATTTTTTATTTGAAACCTGCAGGTAATGGGTCTGTGTTTGCCGCTATTTAAGAAGCTAGATTTTCTGAACCTTTCATCTTCCACTTTTGGGATAATTTTCTTACTTGTGCTAAAGTAGTTTCATTTCTATCAAAAGATTGCTGTTTGGAAATTTGTCACCAGGTGGATCTCTAAACTTTTTTAGCAGTTTATAACTGTATTTACTGGACAATTCTTCAGCGCTTTGAAGCTATTGCCTTAGCACAAGCAATCTCACAAGCAGTTTTAAAAGGATTTATTTTCTGAGTGCAATTTTTTGTGAATGGACTTGCTGTTCAGTTCAAATTCAACTCTATGTCAGAACAGAATCCTGTGGCACCTTATAGACTAACAGACGTTTTGGAGCATGAGCTTTCGTGGGTGAATACCCACTTCCTCAGATGCATGCAAAACGTCTGTTAGTCTATAAGGTGCCACAGGATTCTTTGCTGCTTTTACAGATCCAGACTAACACGGCTACCCTCTGATATCTATGTCAGAAAACACCCAAGAAATGTGTCAAAGTTACAGTTTGCAGGAAACTGTTTCAAATAATATTGCAATACAGTCAGGGCAGGCTCTCAACCTCCATACAAGTGCATGTGGTGCACAGCAAACCAACCAAGTGTCTGATTGTGCAAAACCACATCTGAATAAAGATGCTCATGCACATAGGTGTTTGCAGGATAAAGCCCCAAACTTGCCAAATGTATTCTTATTTGAGAATTTGCTGTATTTCCTTATTCCATGAGAATTTGCTTTATCTAGATTTTTATATTTTACTGTAGGTCAGGATAGCTCATTCAGAAAAATAGAAGATGTATATACAAACTTCTCTTTACTTAAAAAAACAACAACCCTACCATTACACAATGTAATGAGCTATCCTCTAAGCTGCATCACAAACAGAAATGCTTATACTCAAGCTTATTATTGGAGGCATGCTATTATCTAGCTGTAGTATTTTTATATAGAACTGGTCAAAAATAATTCAATGTTGAAAATTTTCAATGAAAAATAGGGACAACATTTTTGCAAAAGGTGTTCCTGAATTTTGGACTCTCTAAATTCCTTCAACATTGCCAGGGACGTAATCTGAGAAACTACCCTCCCTATTCAGATATTTATTAAAGGGGATTATCCAGAATCTCCTACCCAAAAAGAATCAAAACCTTCCTTTTCATTCAAAAGAGAAATTACTCATAACTGAAGCAACTCACCACTGTATTTTACTTTATATATTTAAACTGACCCAAACACAAGCAAATAAACATGCCTGAAGCAAGACGGTCACTCAGGTTTTGTCTACACTACTAAGCTTTTAGTGACACAGCCATGTCACTAAAAGTCAGGAAGTGTAGCCATTGTTTGCCAGCACTTTTCCCAACAAAATGCTTTCACCCCCAACAAGCAGCATTCACGTTGTCAACAGGAGAGTGCTTCTGCTTACAACGTGCTGTTTACACTGACACTTGCTGTGGCAAAACTTTTGTCTTTCAGTGGCGAAGGGGATTTAGCACCTCTGAATGACAAAAGTTTTGTCATTCAATTGCCAGTGTAGACATAGCCTCACTCACTGAACTACATTTCCCAGAATAACAAAAGGGCAGTTTACATCTCCTTCACAGTTGAAAAAGAGGCTTGACTTCTACTATGTCTCCATAATAAGGGGCTTCTAACTCCAAGGGAGAGCAAATAATGTTCCAGCTCTCACTGGTCATATTATAAACATACTGTACATTGATTTGCAAATAAATTAGGTACTTTAAACAATCATTGGATAATTCATCAGCCCACCCCATTTTTCACAAATATAGTGTATAACTGGATTTTTCAGAACTTACTTTTCCACACAAAATAGCACCTTTTCTTTTCCTCCTCCCTAATATTTCCTTTTAAGGGATAGACTTTTTAACAATTTTCTTCAATAAAGTTCCCGGTCTCAAAGTAAGAATTACATGCTTCAGTTCACACTAAAGAAAGGAAAAGTTGTTAACCAACTACAGTAGAAGGAAAACAGAATAAATCCATGCACAACACACCCATTCATACACATATTCTGTACACAAAGACTGTCATCCGGTTGTTTTCTTATCCCAGGCATTTCTATCACCTGTCCAGGCAGTTATAATATGCAAAATTTCTGTTGGAAAGGCTGGCAGAATTTTGGTGGTGCAGTAACCTGTTTGACACCAGCCACGTCAGACATACAAAGGACCGTGTAATACATAGGCTTATACATATGGATAACCAAAACCTTCATTGTAAATGGAGTTTTACTGTAACAGATGAGAATCTGTTGGGTAAAAAGCTCCCTTCTTCTTGACCCTGAGAGTTGCAGCAGGTCCTCTTTTCCCTTTCCTGATTTTTTTCTTGCTGTGACAAATACCCAGCCTTAATATTAATACCTTTGACTTCCACCATGTAACATCTACCAGATTGGTGGCAATGGATGTGTTCCAAGGGGATTAGCTTAGTGGAACCTAATTACTGGACTCTGATCTCTTATAAACTGCATGAACCTTTACTATAAGTAAATTTTAGTGAAATGCATTGAAACAATTCAAGATTTTCATTCCTGTTAACTAGATGTACAGTTTTACTATATGCAAGTTCACTTCAATATGGTCAATATAATTATATGATCATACTTCCCAACTAACAATAGATTGCAAATCAAATAATTTCTGGTGTGAGATAGTCATTATATTCCGTAGTTCTGGTGGTCTGCATAACTTTCAGCTTTGTCCTTCATATGGGAACAAATGATACGGCTAGATTCTCGCTGGAACGTATCAAGAGAGACTATGCCAGACTGGGGAAGATGCTGAAGGAAATCAAGGCTCAAGTTATCTTCTGTGGGATTCTGCCTGTTCCTAGAGAAGGGCAACAAAGGTGTGAGAAGATTATGGCAATCAACAGATGGCTCAGGCAGTGGTGCTATAAGGAGGGCTTTGGGATGTACGGCCACTGGGAAGTATTCATGGACAGAGGACTGTTCTCTCAGGATGGACTTCATCTGAGTAAGGAGGGAAACAGACTTCTAGGATGGAGGCTGGCTCAACTAATTAAGAGAGTTTTAAACTAGGAATTTGGGGGAGATGTCCAGGTAATCTCCAAGCCGGAATTCAACATTGAGAGGGAAGAAAACAAAGTAAGAGAGGATGCAGCCGTGGGCAGGAGAATGGACATAAAGAGGAAGGGTAGTATAGATACCAGTCTAATTGGTGATACTGGTGGTAGAATGTCTGTGCCTAACTGGGTAAAGAATGTCCGTGAAACCAAATGGCAAAAATTAAGATGTTTGTACACTAATGCGAGGAGCCTAGGTAACAAAATGGAGGAACTAGAGCTACTGGTGCAGGAAGTGAAACCGGATATTATAGGGATAACAGAAACATGGTGGAATAGTAGTCATGACTGGAATACAGGTATTGAAGGCTATGTGCTGTTTAGGAAAGACAGAAATAAAGGCAAAGGTGGTGGAGGAGCATTGCATATCAATGATGAGGTTAACTGTAAAGAAATAAGAAGTAATGAAATGGATAAGACAGAGTCTGTCTGGGCAAAAATCACACTGGGAAAGAAAGCTACTAGAGCCTCCCCTGAGATAGTGCTTGGGGTGTGCTACAGACCGCCGGGATCTGATTTGGATATGGATAGAGACCTCTTAAATGTTTTTAATGATTGTGTGATCATGGGAGACTTTAACTTCCCAGATATAGACTGGAGGACAAGTGCTAGTAATAATAATAGAGCTCAGATTTTTCTGGATGTGATAGCTGATGAATTTCTTCACCAAGTAGTTGAAGCACCAACAAGAGGGGATGCCATTTTAGATTTGGTTTTGGTGAGTAGTGAGAACCTCATAGAAGAAATGGTTGTAGGGGACAACCTTGGTTCGAGTGATCATGAGCTAATTCAGTTCAAACTAGATGGAAGAATAAACAAAAATAGATCTGGGACTAGGGTTTTTTATTTCAAAAGGGTTAACTTTAAAGAATTAAGGAAATTAGTTAGGGAAGTGGATTGGACTGAAGAACTTGTGGATCTAAAGGTGGAAAAGGCCTGGAATTACTTCAAGCCAAAGCTGCAGAAACTATCAGAACCCTGCATCCCAGGAGAGGGGAAAAAAACATAGGCAGGAATTGTAGACCAAGCTGGATGAGCAAGCATCTTAGAGAGGTGATTAAGAAAAAGCAGAAAGCCTACAAGGAGTGGAAGATGGGAGGGATTAGCAAGGAAAGCTACCTTATTGAGGTCAGATCGTGTAGGGATAAAGTAACAAAGGCCAAAAGCCATGTAGAGTTGGACCTTGCAAAGGGAATTAAAACCAATAGTAAAAGGTTCTATAGCCATATAAATAAGAAGAAAACAAAGAAAGAAGAAGAGGGACCGCTAAACACTGAGGGTGGAATGGAGGTTAAGGATAATCTAGGCATGGCCCAATATCTAAACAAATACTTTGCCTCAGTCTTTAATGAGGCTAATGAGGATCTTGGGGATAATGGTAGGATGGCAAATGGGAATGAGGCTATGGAGGTAGATATTACCACATCCAAGGTAGAAGCTTAATGGGATGAAATCAGATGGCCCAGATAATCTTCATCCAAGAATATTAAAGGAACTGGCACATGAAGTTGCAAGCCCATTAGCAAGAATTTTTAATGAATCAGTAAACTCAGGGGTTGTACCGTAGTACTGGAGAATTGCTAACATTGTTTCTATTTTGAAGAAAGGGAAAAAAGGTAATCCAAGTAATTATAGGCCTGTTAGTTTGACATCTGTAATATGTAAGGGCTTGGAAAAAATTTTGAAGGAGAAAGTAGTTAAGGACATTGAGGTTAATGGTAATTGGGACAAAATACAACATGGTTTTACTAAAGGTAGATCGTGCCAAACCAACCTGATCTCCTTCTTTGAGAAGGTAACAGATTTTTTAGACAAAGGAAATGCAGTGGATCTAATTTACCTCAATTTCAGTAAGGCATTTGATACTGTTCCACATAAGAAATTATTAGTTAAATTGGAAAAGATGGGGATCAATATGAAAATTGAAAGGTGGATAAGGAACTGGTTAAAGGGGAGACTACAACGTGTCATACTGAAAGGTGAATTGTCAGGCTGGAAGGAGCTTACTAGTGGAGTTCCTCGGGGATCAATTTTATTTAATCTTTTTATTATTGACCATGGCACAAAAAGTAAGAATGTGCTAATAAAGTTTGCAGATGACACAAAGCTGAGAGGTATTGCTAACACAGAGAAGGACCAGGATATCATACAGGAAGATCTGGATGACCTTGTAAACTGGAATAATAGTAATAGGATGAAATTGAATAGTGAAAAGTTTAAGGTCATGCATTTAGGGAGTAATAACAAGAATTTTAGTTATAAATTGGGGACACATTAATTGGAAGTAACAGAGGAGGAGAAGGACCTCGGAGTATTGGTTGATCACAGGATGACTATGAGCCGCCAATGAGATATGGCTGTTAAAAAAGCTAATGCAGTTTTAGGATGCATCAGGTGAGGTATTTCCAGCAAAGATAAAGAGGTGTTAGTACTGTTATACAAGGCACTGGTGAGACCTCATCTGGAATACTGTGTGCAGTTCTGGTCTTCCATGTTTAAGAAGGATGAATTCAAACTGGAACAGGTACAGAGAAGGGCTACTAGGATGATCTGAGGAATAGAAAACCTATCTTATGAAAGGAGACAAAAAGAGCTTGGCTTGTTTAGCCTAACCAAAAGAAGGTTGAGCGGGGATATGATTGCTCTTTATAAATATATCAGAGGGATAAATATTAGGGAGGGGGAGGAATTATTTAAGTTTAGTACCAATGTGGACACAAGAACAAATGGATATAAACTGGACACTAGGAAGTTTAGACTTGAAATTAGACAAAGGTTTCTAACCGTTAGAGGAGTGAAGTTCTGGAACAGCCTTCCAAGGGGAGTAGTGGGGGCACAAGACATATCTGGCTTTAAGACTAAGCTTGATAATTTCATGGAGGGGATGGTATGATGGGATAACCTTACTTTGGCAATTAATTTGGCAACTGATCTTTGATTATCAGCAGGTAAGCATGCCCAGTGGTCTGTGATGGGATGTTAGATGGGGTGGGATCTGAGTTACTACAGAGAATTCTTTCCTGGGTGCTGGCTGGTGAGTCTTGCCCACATGCTCAGGGTTTAACTGATCACCATATTTGGAGTCGGGAAAGAATTTTCCTCCAGGGCAGATTGGCAGAGTCCCTGGAGGTTTTTTGCAGCATGGGGAGCAGGTCACTTTCTGGAGGATTCTCTGCAGCTTGAGGTCTTCAAACCATGATTTGAAGGCTTCAATAACTCAGACATAGGTTAGGGGTTTGTTACAGGAGTGAGCGAGATTCTGTGGCCTGTATTGTGCAGGAGGTCAGACTAGATGATCATAATGGTCCCTTCTGACCTTAAGGTCTATGAGTCTATGAATCTATTCTGCTGATAACCCCACCTCTAATTATTACACCATTCAGTTATTTTAAGTAAAACAGATTTGTCACAATTCTCTTTCTACTAACTGCTTTGTTGTTGCATAACCTGCCAGGTATGCTAGACAGTGCCTCAAATACCAGCTGGGACCACAGTATTGTCTATTAAACAAAAATTGTAGGGCTAGGTACTGCAGGTGTACCATCTTCTTCCTCTCATTCCTCAAAGTGACTGATCTTCTACCTCCCCTAAATCAGTGACAATAGACCTTAAACCAATGTTTCCAAAGCTATGAGCCATGGCTCACTTAGGGAACCACGAAGGATTCCCAAGGGGAGAGGGGAATATTAATTGATATGCAAATTTTAATTTTTTTCCGGTTAAGAGGTTACTAAATTAGGCTTCATATATCACCTGAGTCTTATCTATGGGTCTGCATCTTATGCTGCTGCTGCTGGGACTAGGGCTGGGAGCCTGCCTTCTGCTCTGCTTCTATAGGGGTCTTCAGCAGAGAAATTCTTGTCCTTGCTGAAGGAAGCATTCAGCAGGATAGCTCTTAACTCAAAGACCCCATGGAGCAGAGGGCAAAGAGAGGCTCCTGTTAATGGCCATGGCAGCAGTAGCTGATAGGGGAAGTGGGCTGAAGAAGAGACAGGTGTAATTATCTTTATGATTGAACAGTTTTTACTAAGGGTACATCCACACTACCCACCCGGATCAGTGGGTAGCAATCGATCTATCGGGGATCGATTTATCACATCGCGTCTCGACATGATAAAGCAATCCCCGCTGCATTCCCCATCGACTCCAGAACTCCACCAGGGCGAGAGACAGAAGTGGAGTTGATGGAGAAGCTGTGGCCATTGATCCTGTGCTGTGAGGACATGAGGTAAGTTGAAATACGATACATCGACTTCAGCTATGCTATTCTCATAGCTAAAGTTGCGAATCTTACATGGACCTCCTCCAATGTAGACCAGCCTTAGGTATTAAGCCTACAGGTAGCAAACATTTGGCTGAAGCAGATGATGATGATTTTAATAAAGTTAAACAGAAATGGAAGAAAAGACACTAGAAGTAATTCTTCCACTCTACTCCACACTGATTAGGCCTCTGCTAGAGTATTGTGTCCAGTTCTGGATGCCACATTTCAGGAAAGATGTGGACAAATTGGAGAAAGTCCAGAGAAGAGCAACAAAAATGATAAAAGGTCTAGAAAACATGACCTATGAGGAAAGACTGAAAAAACTGGGTTTGTTTAGTCTGGAGAAGAGAAGGCTCCGGGAGGCAGGGGATGACATAATGCTTTCAAGGATATAAACAGTTTTTACAAGGAGGAGGGAGAAAAATTCTTCTTCTTAACTTTTGTGGATAGGACAAGAAGCAATGGGTGTAAATTGCAGCAAAGGAAGTTTTACATTGGACATTAGGAAAAACTTCCTAACTGTCAGGGTGCTTAAGCTCTGGAATAAATTGCCTAGGGAGGTTGTGGAATTTCTATCATTGGAGATTTTTAAGAGCAGGTTAGGCAAACTCCTGTCAGGGGTGGCCTAGATAATACTTAGTCTGCCATGACTGCAGGAGACTGGACTAGATTACCTCTCAAGGTCCCTTCCAGTCCTATGATTCGATGAGTCTATGATGTGATCACAATTCTAAGAGATTTTCTTGAGCTGAGATACTTGAGATTGGAACAGAGTCAACTATTACAAAGAATGGGTTTTGAATCCAGTTGGTATTTGGAGATTCATGTTCGACTCAAAGAAAATGTTCATGAAAATGGGAATACAATATAGATGAGTGAGTTAATATTTGGACTTTTATAGCATTTTGATAACTTTCACTCTTTCTTTTTAAAAGTCTAATAACACAGGAAACATCTCAGTGACCCCTTTCTAAATGTGGCATCACCAAAAACAAATCTTCTTCATGGATCCCCGATATTCTATTTCATATCTAGTATATTTTTATTCCTACCTTGAAGGGTTAGAATCTGTTCATCCAATTTGCCAAATATATCCCCCAGGTAAGCTAACGTAGTCAAGAAGTCAACAATAAACATATAATCTTCAAGCTCTGATTTCCAAAGGAGGAAAATTCTGATTTCGTCACATAATTCCAAGACATGTTGTAACACTATTCCATGTGACAAATCTAACTTCACTGTGTAACATAAGCTGAGTGTGATCAGTCCATATTTTCAATGTACAGCTTTAAAAATCCTGATTAGATCAGATTATATTACTAAACAAACTATATAAAATTGAATAAAGTTGCAAAATTATCCAAACTCTAGTGTGAATCTAGTTTCCTGAATTCTTGAGTCTAACGTCTTGAGTCAGTAAAAAAAAAAAGTTATTTGTTTGTGGAGAGCCACCGGTACTAAAATGTTTGGGAACTACAGCCATTTACTAAGCAGTGTCACCATATAATCATTAAAGAGGGGCAGCCGTAGCAAGAATGCTCAAAGCACCTTTCATAGCTTTCCTTTTAAAAATTCAGGCGATTCTGGTAAATAAGAATTAATAAGCAGATCTTCCTGAGAAACCAGTGCATCTTCATCAGGTTTCAGTTTGGCTGTTGAACAGGAGTTCAATAATTTGTTTTGCTTCATTAATATCTGACAATGTACATTTTGACATCTGGACCATAATCTGTGGATTAGCCAGGCAGAAAACTATGATTTCGGCATTAATATTCACAACCTCCCCTTTTAGCAAACCAGATTAACACAATATGGTCTAGAGGGCAAGGTCAGGGAATACGTGAATTCTGTGTTCCAAGTGAACAAACTTTTTATTCCCTACACACATAGCATTGGCACAAGACCGTCTTTATAAACAGAAGAAATCCAGAAGGAAAATTAAAGTAATCATCTCTCCTCATTCAATCTACATTTACCAGCAACCTGAGACACAGTCAGAGCTTCCCTGTGATCATGGTAATATTTTTCTACAGTTAAAGGCAACTGCAATGTAAATCTAGTATATCAATGAGCCATGGGTACCAGGACCCACAGTCATTTCTGTAAAACAAGTATGTATAAGTGAACAGATTCATAAAGGTTACTCTTCGCTTGATTTATGATTAATTCTCTTTTAGTTGCTCAGATGGCCCCCATTATCATAATGTTTGAGTTCTCACAATCTTTAATGTAGCTATCCTCACAGGATAGGAAAATGCTATAGTTAAGAGATGGGTGAAAACTTGTTATGGATTGGGTTTAATCCCACTGAGATTGATAAGCATGAACTCACCCTTCAGTTAATATAACTGTAAACCTAAGCCCCACCTAAGACAAAAGTTGTGTGTGAACCCACTAGGATCTTAGTATTGTTTTCAGTAGGGGCGTGTGTGATGTCACAGAGAAGTCAAGAACAAAGAAAAACAGAGGAAAAGAGGCAAGAAAAAGTCAAGTGGAAGCCTGTAAACACAATGTGACTCTGGAAAGAGCAAGAGAGAGTTTTTTGGTCTGGTGTTGGCTAAAGAGGCTTGGGGACTGTAAGCAAAGAAACTGTTCCTTCTGTTCTTGATTCCTTCTGCATTCAGAGACACAGGACTTTGTACATTCCTTGTAAATAAACAAAACTGCATCAAAGAAATGCCTATTACCAATTTCTACTCCAAACTGGAACATCCCCACGGCACCAAGTTTGACTAGTTGCTCTGTTCAAAAGGAACAAAGCTAATATCAAAATTTTACAGATGGGGAAGCAATATTAAATGGCTTGCACAAAATTACAAAGCAAGTTTACGGTGGAGCAAAAATTGAATGTGGGTGTCCCAATTCCCTCTTGACCTGCTGCTCTATCATAAACAACACATGCACCTTTACATATACTACTAAGTATATAACTAACAGACTTTTACATTTTAAGAACACTTTTTACCTACTGAATTCTGGGAAACTCTCACGGGAGAGTGCGTCAGCAACTTTGTTAGAAGCTCCAGTGATGTGTTGAATTTTAAAATCAAAATCTTGGAGAGCTAAACTCCAACGAAGAAGTTTCTTGTTGTTCCCCTTGGCAGTATGAAGCCACTTTAGTGCAGCATGGTCAGTTTGTAGTTGGAACCGCCGTCCCCAAACATATGGGCGTAGCTTTTCCAGGGCGTACACAATGGCATAGCATTCCTTTTCACTGACTGACCAGTGACTTTCCCTCTCAGACAGTTTCTTGCTGAGAAACACGACAGGATGGAAGTTGTGATCTGTTGCTTCCTGCATGAGCACTGCTCCTATATCACGCTCAGATGCATCTGTGGTTACTAGGAATGGCTTGTCAAAGTCCGGGGCCCTGAGCACAGGGTCAGACATGAGCATCGCCTTAAGCTGGGTAAAGGCCTTTTGACACTCATCAGTCCACTTAACGGCATTTGGCTGGGTCTTTTTGGTCAGGTCGGTCAATGGGGCAGCGATTTGGCTGTAGTGTGGTACAAATCGCCTGTAGTATCCGGCCAAGCCTAAGAAGGATTGGACCTGTTTCTTTGATCTTGGGACAGGCCACTTTTGGATAGCATCCACCTTGGCCTGTAGGGGGTTTATGGTTCCTCGACCCACCTGGTGCCCCAGGTAAGTCACTCTGTTTTGGCCTATTTGACACTTTTTGGCCTTAACAGTTAGTCCTGCCTGCCTGATGCGCTCAAAGACCTTTTCCAGGTGGAGTAGGTGTTCGGGCCAGGAGTCTGAAAAAATGGCCACATCATCGAGGTAGGCAACTGCAAATTCTCCCAGTCCAGCTAGTAGACCATCTACCAGCCTCTGGAAGGTGGCGGGTGCATTTTGAAGGCCGAAAGGAAGGACACTGAATTCATACCCCCGCATGGGTGACGAATGCTGACCTCTCCTTGGCAGGTTCATCTAGCGGTACTTGCCAGTACCCCTTGGTTAAGTCTATTGTAGAGATGAACTGGGCACGTCCCAACTTCTCCAATAGCTCATCGGTGCGTGGCATTGGATAGTTGTCCGGACGAGTTACCGCATTTAGCTTACGGTAGTCCACGCAAAAGCGTATTTCCCCATCTGGTTTGGGTACCAGAACCACTGGAGATGCCCATGCACTGGTAGATGAGCGGATTATACCCATCTGTAGCTTGTTCTGGATCTCCCGTTCTATAGCAGCTTGGGCATGAGGAGACACCCGGTAGGGTGGGGTTCTGGTTGGGTGAGCATTACCTGTATCAATGGAGTGGTATGCCCGTTCAGTCCGTCCTGGAGTGGCTGAGAACAATAGGGCGAAGCTAGTGCACAGCTCCTTAATTTGTTGCCACTGCAGACGTTCCAGGGTGGTTGAGAGTTTCACCTCTTCCACGCCACCGTCTTTTTTCCCGTCGTAGTAAACACCGTCAGGCCACTCAGCATCATCTCCCTGGACTGTAAACTGACAAACCTGTAAATCTCTGGAATAGAAAGGCTTGAGAGAATTAACATGGTACACTTTAGGCTTTAGTGAGGAATTGGGAAATGCTATGAGGTAGTTTACAGTTCCCAGGCGCTCTTGGACCGTGAATGGCCCTTCCCATGATGCTTCCATCTTATGGGCCTGTTGCGCCTTCAAGACCATAACCTGGTCTCCTACCCTGAAAGAACGTTCTCTGGCATGTCTGTCATACCAGGCCTTTTGCTCTTCTTGAGCATCCTTTAGGTTCTCTCTAGCAAGGGCTAAAGAGTGTTGGAGGGTGCTTTGTAGGTTGCTTACAAAGTCCAGAATGTTAGTTCCTGGAGAAGGCGTAAACCCCTCCCATTGCTGCTTCACCAACGGTAATGGCCCCTTAACCTCGTGACCATACACAAGTTGAAATGGTGAAAACCCTAAACTGGGATGTGGTACAGCCCTGTAGGCAAACAGCAACTGCTGCAACACGAGGTCCCAATTATTGGAGAATTCATTGATGAATTTTCGTATCATGGCCCCCAAAGTTCCATTGAACCTTTCCACCAGGCCATTGGTTTGATGGTGGTACGGGGTGGCAACCAAGTGATTCACCCCATGAGTTTCCCACAGTTTTTCCATGGTTCCTGCCAGGAAATTAGACCCTGAATCTGTAAGGATGTCGGAGGGCCAACCTACCCTGGCAAAGATGTCTGTTAGGGCCAGGCACACAGTGTTAGCCCTGGTGTTGCCTAGAGCTACTGCTTCTGGCCATCGGGTAGCAAAGTCCACTAAAGTCAGTACGTACTGCTTTCCTCTGGGTGTCTTTTTTGGGAAAGGGCCCAGAATATCCACAGCTACTAGCTGAAATGGGACCTCAATTATGGGGAGTGGCTGGAGACGGGCCTTGACCTGGTCTTGAGGCTTTCCCACTCTTTGGCATACCTCACAAGACCGGACATACTTGGCAACTTCCTTGCCCATCCCCTCCCAGTGGAAGGACTTCCCCAACCGGTCCTTGGTTCTGTTCATCCCAGCATGGCCACTGGGATGATCATGGGCTAAGCTTAAGAGCTTCCCCCGGTACTTAGTTGGAACCACCAACTGATTTTGCGGCTGCCATTCTTCCAGGTGTCCACCAGAAAGAATTTCCTTGTATAAAAGTCCTTGGTCTATAACAAACCGGGATCGATTAGAAGAGCTGAGAGGCGGTGGGGTGTTCTGTGCCGCCGCCCAAGCTTTCTGAAGGCTGTCATCTGCTTCCTGCTCAGTCTGGAACTGTTCCCTTGAGGCTGGGGTCACCAGTTCTTCCTCAGACTGTGGACTTGGGCTTGGTCCCTCTGGAAGCGATGTAGGTGACGGGGTTGTTTCCGTTGCTGGTGAACCGCTCTCCGCTGGTGCACCTGAGGGTATTTCAGGCTCTGGCTGAGCCTTTTGGGTATGGCTGTCTGTTGCTTCTGCCAGTTCTGGCTCGCTGGTGCCCTCTGGCGTTGAGTTTGAAGATGTGGTTGCACTTGCTGGTGCTGGTTGCTGTTCCAGTTCCGGGCCTGGGACTGGAGATGCTGTGGCTGTTTCAGTGGTAGGCATGGAATCCGGGTCCACTACCTCTGTCTGGGTCTCTGGTAACACAGGCGGGGCCTCTATGGACGGCTCAGGAAGAGGAATGGGTCGGGAAGCTTGCCTGGTTTGGCTACGGGTAACCATTCCCACTCTCTTGGCCCGCCTCACCTGGTTGGCCAAGTCTTCCCCCAGTAGCATGGGGATAGGATAATTGTCATAGACTGCAAAAGTCCACATTCCTGACCAGCCTTTGTACTGGACAGGCAGTTGAGCTGTAGGCAAGTCTACAGCTTGTGACATGAAGGGGTAAATTGTAACTTTGGCCTTTGGGTTGATGAATTTGGGGTCTACGAAGGATTGGTGGATAGCTGACACTTGTGCCCCCGTGTCTCTCCACGCAGTAACCTTCTTTCCGCCCACTCTCAAATTTTCCCTTCGCTCCAAGGGTATTTGAGAGGCATCCGGGCCTGGGGATCTTTGGTGTGATGGTGGTGTAATGAATTGCACTCGCATGATGTTCTTTGGACAGTTGGCCTTGATATGTCCCAGTTCATTACACTTAAAGCATCTTCCATCTGATGGGTCACTGGGCCGAGGTGAGTTACTGGAGACTGGTGAGGTGGAAGGGTAGGGTGTTTGTGGCTTTACTTGGGTGGTATGTGGGGTCTTTGGCTGTCCTCGGTTGTAGGGTTTATGGTCTGTGTGCCCCCTGGGGTAATCGTTTCCCTTGACAGTAGCTTTCTTGCTTTCTGCCAGTTCCATCCATTTGGCTCCAATCTCCCCCGCCTCAGCGATATCTTTGGGTTTTCCATCTTGTATGTACCGTGTGATGTTTTCAGGAACACCATCCAAGAACTGCTCCATTTGTATGAGGAGGTTCAGTTTTTCCAAGGTTTGAATGTTGTTTCCTGTTATCCAGGCCTCATAGTTTTTTGCAATGTAGTAGGCGTGTTTGGGAAATGACACCTCTGGTTTCCACTTTTGGGTTCTGAAGCGCCGACTGGCATGATCTGGGGTTATCCCCATCCTGTATCTGGCCTTGGTTTGAAAAAGTTTATAGTCATTCATTTGCTGCTTAGGCATTTCAGCTTCCACCTCTGCTAAAGGTCCACTGAGTTGCGGCCTTAATTCTACCATGTACTGGTCTTCGGGGATGCTGTACCCAAGACAGGCTCTTTCAAAATTTTCCAAGAAGGCCTCGGTGTCATCACCTGCCTTGTAGGTGGGAAATTTCCTGTGCTGTGGAACAATAATTGGCGCCGGGTTGTTAGGGTTGGCTGGCACATGCAGCCCAGCTTTTGCCAAGTCCAGTTCATGTTTTCTCTGTTTTTCCTTCTCTTCATTCTCTTTTTGTTGTTTTTCCATTTCTTTTTGTTGTTTTTCCATTTCTCGGCGGTGGGCCAACTCTTCTTCTGCTTGTTTCCTTCGGTAGGCCACCTCTTCTTCTTCTAGTTTTCTTTTGTGTGCTGCCTCTTTGGCCGCCTGTTCTCTTTGGAAGGCTGCCAGTTTGATGCTTTCTTCCTTTTTCTTTCAGCTCCATCTCTTTTTGTTTTATTTCTAGTTCCTGTTTGTGTTTTTCCATCTCTCGCCTGTGTTCAGCTTCTTTGAAGTGCTCTTCACCCTCCATTTTTGTCTTGGTAGACATGGTTCCTGTTTTCTTGTGTTGGGGTGCCCTCCGGTGTTTCTCTTCTGAACTGCAGGCTCTGTTGCCTCCTGAAGTCTGCCTAGCAACAGTGCCTTTAGCTAATCTTCAATGTTAAGTAAACCTGAAAAACCACTTTATTTGCATTTATATAGTGCTGGTATGATTCTCAATGGGAGTGCTATTGTGTGACAAAAGACTCGTGATAGCACCTTAACGACTTCTTGCTTAACATGCAAGCCACAAACTGCCAGAGAGAGCAGAGAAAAAAAAATTCTCTCTGGTTCCCTTTTAAAACCAAACTGTTTCTCTCTGCTAAAAAGCCCTTAGCAGAGAAAAGAAAAATATAATATTCCTACTGGCTTCTGGATTCTGTCTATATCCCACCACTGCTACACCATATCATAACCTTATTCCCAGATTTGGACCTTAGCGTCCAAAATATGGGGGTTAGCATGAAAACCTCCAAGCTTAGTTACCAGTTTGGACCTGGTACTTGCTGCCACCCCACCCAAAAAATTAGAGTGTTTTGGGGCACTCTGGTCCCCCTGAAAAACCTTCCCTGGGGACCCCAAGACCCAAATCCCTTGAGTCTCACAACAAAGGGAAATAATCCTTTTTCCCTTCCCCCCTCCAGGTGCTCCTGGAGAGATACACAGACACAAGCTCTGTGAATCCAAACAGAGTGACTCCCCCTCTCCGTTCCGGTCCTGGAAACAAAAAGGACTTTCCTATTCCCCCAGAGGGAATGCAAAATCAGGCTAGCCAATTCAACACACACCGATCTCCCCTGATTTCTTCCTCCCACCAATTCCCTGGTGAGTACAGACTCAATTTCCCTGAAGTAAAGAAAAACTCCAACAGGTCTTAAAAGAAAGCTTTATATAAAAAAGAAAGAAAAATTACAAATGGTCTCTCTGTATTAAGATGACGAATACAGGGTCAATTGCTTAAAAGAATATTGAATAAACAGCCTTATTCAAAAAGAATACAAATCAAAGCACTCCAGCACTTATATTCATGCAAATACCAAAGAAAAGAAACCATATAACTTACTATCTGATCTCTTTGTCCTTACACTTAGAAACAAAAGATTAGAAAGCAGAACTACTTCTCCAAAGCTCAGAGAAAGCAGGCAGCCAGAAAACAAAGACCCCAGACACACAATTCCCTCCACCCAAAGTTGAAAAAATCCGGTTTCCTGATTGGTCCTCTGGTCAGGTGCTCCAGGTGAAAGAGACATTAACCCTTAGCTATCTGTTTATGACATGCTCACAAACAGGGAAGAATTGGTAGGGAAGTAGAAGTGGGTGGCAACCTAGACAACAGTGACCATGAGATGGTCACCTTCATGATCCTGACAAAAGGAAGAAAGGAGAGCAGCAGAATACGAACCCTGGACTTCAGAAAAGCAGACATTGACTCCCTCAGGGAACTGATGGGCAGGATCCTCGGAGGCTAATATGAGGGGGAAAGGAGTCTATGAGAGCTGGCTGTATTTTAAAGAAGACTTATTGAGGGCACAGGAACAAACCATCCCAATGCAAAGAAAGAATAGCAAATATGGGAGTGACTAGCTTGGCTTAACAAGGAAATCTTTGGTGAGTTTAAACACAAAAAGGAAGCTTACAATAAGAGGAAACTTGGACAGACGACTAGGGAGGGGTATAATCAGGGGCGTAATCAGGAAGGCCAAAGCACAATTGGAGTTGCAGCTAGCAAGAGATTTCAAGAGTAACAAGAAGGGTTTCTACAGGTATGCTAGCAACAAGAAAGTGGTCAGGAAAAATGTGCGCCCCTTACTGAATGAGGAAGGCAACTTAATGACAGATGATGTGGAAAAAGCTAATATACTCAATGCTTTTTTTGCCTCAGTCTTCACAGACAAGGTCAACTCCCAGACTACTGAACTGGGCAACACAGTATGGGGAGGAGGTGAGCAGCCCTCAGTGGTGAAAGAACAGGTTAAGGACTATTTTGAAAAGCTGGACATTCACAAGTCCATGGGGCTGGATGCAATGCATCCAAGGGTGCTGAGGGAGTTGGCTGGTATGACTGCAGAGCTATTGGCCATTGTCTTGTGGCAATTAGGGGAGGTCCCGGACAATTGGAAAAAGGAAAATATAGTGCCCATCTTTTAAAAAGGAAAGAAGAAACATCAGGGGAACTACAGTCTGGTCAGCCTCACCTCTGTCCCTGAAAAAATCATGGAACAGGTCCTCAAGGAATCCATTTTGAAGCACTTGGAGGTGAGGAAGGTGATCAGGAACAGTCAACATGGATTCACTAAGGGCAAGTCAAGCCTAACTAACCTGGTTGCCTTCTATGATGAGATAACTGGCTCTGTGGATATGGGGAAAGGAGTGGACTTGATATACCTTCACTTTCGCAAAGCTTTTGATATTGACTCCCACAGTAATCTTGCCAGCAAGTTAAAAAACTATGGATTGGATGAATGGACAATAAGGTGGATAGAAATCTGGATAGATTGTCAGGTTCAACGGGTAGTGATCAAAGGTTTTGTTCAACATCTTCAGTAATGATCTGGATAATGGGATGGACTACACTCTCAGAAAGTTAGTGGATGACACTAAACTGGGGGGAGAGGTAGATATGCTGGAGAGTAGAGATGGGGTCCAGAATGACCTAGACAATTGGAGGATTGAGCCAAAAAAAATCTGATGAGGTTCAACAAGGACAAGTATAGAGTGAAGAATCCCATGCACTTCTACAGGCTGGGGACTGACTGGCTAAGCTGCAGTTCTGCAGAAAAGGACCTGGGGATTACAGTGGATGAGAAGCTGGATATGTGTGCCCTTGTTGCCAAGAAGGCTAATGGCATATTGGGCTGCATTAGTAGGAGCATTGCCAAGGGAATCAAGATCAAGGGAAGTGATTATTCCCCTCTATTCAGCACTGGTGAGGCCACATCTGGAATATTGTGTCCAGTTTGGGGCCCCCACTACAGAAAGGATGTGGACAAATTGGAGAGAATCCAGCAGAAGGCAACAAAAATGATTAAGGGTCTGGAGCACATCACTTATGAGGAGAGGCTGAGGGAACTGGGATTGTTTAGTCTGCAGACAAGAAGAAGGAGTAGAGATTTGATAGCAGCCTTCAATTACCTGAAGGGGGATTCCAAAGAGGATGGAGCTAGGCTGGTCTCAGTGGTGGCAGATGACAGAACAAGGAGTAATGGTCTCAAGTTGCAGTGTGGGAGGTCTAGGTTCAATATTAGGAAACACTAATTCACTAGGAGGGTGGTGAAGCACTGGAATGGGTTACCTGGGGAGGTGGTGGAATCTCCATCCTTAGTGGTTTTTAAGGCCTGGCTTGACAAATCACTGGCTGGGATGATTTAGTTGAGGCTGGTCCTGCTTTGGGCAGGGGGATAGACTTGATGGCCTCCTGAGGTCTCTTCCAACCCTAATCTTCTTCCACTGCCCTAATCACTGGACCTTCTCTTCCTTTGACATTTTTGCAATTATTGTTTTCATATAGAAGAGAGAGGACAGAGGACAGAATTGTCTACATCCGTCGAGGGATCACAGGCAAAGTTACAAATGTAGTTTTTCTTCTGCAGAGCTAACTTTGACAGACACAGATAAGGCAGTTGTGTCTCCATTTCTCCTTTCATAGAAACAAGAATGGTCAGTAACAAGGTTCTCACAAGGAACAATGTGTACAAGTATTCATGTTGGATGTAGCAGCAATATGCAAAGATGATCCAGTAACTTACACAGTTGAACTCCTACCAGCAGCCTCTTTGATTACCACATCAGAATTAAACCACAGTCCAAAGTTTGATGTGTTCTCCATTTGGTGCTGGTGGATATGGTGAGAGGGTATGAGTACAGGAAGGGTGACATTATAAATACAACAGTACAAATATACTCCAGTGCACAAAGACAACCAAGTGATGTCTGCTGGAAAAGTGAAAGGATCAGATTTAAAAAAAAATAAATCAAAAAATTTAGATCCTAGCATTGCGTGGACTTCACTGAGAAAGTACATCGTTAGCATAAAAGCCAGCATATTCTAGGCAACAGCTGTCCTGACTGCCATCTTTCCTTCTTCCCCAGTATAATCTCTTCTGTATAGGAATCATGTGTTTATTTTTGTCTTCTACAGCACCAAGCACAAATCTGCTGCAGGCTGGTGCTGTGAATGCTATAGAGCACCCATCCCCTGAAAGTATGGTAGCATGCTGTGTGTACTGCAGGTTCAGAAGAAGCATGGAAGATGCTCTAAGCACTAGGTCCTTCAGCCTCTAGTCCTCATAAATAATCACAGTCTGAGACATAACAAAGAATGCTTTACTAGAGGGCTGACAGAGATAAACAGTGAAATTACCCTGGGCACATAGAAGACAGGAGACATTCCAGAAAACTGGAAAGGTGTAGATATAGTGCAACCTATATGGAGCTACTATAAGGTGAGTGCATAACTGGCTGGAAAACCATTCTCAGAGAGTAGTTATCAGTGGTTCACAGTCATGTTGGAAGGGCATAACAATTGGGGTCCCACAGGGATCAGTTCTGGGTCTGGTTCTATTTAATATCTTCATAAATGATTTAGATTATGGCATAGAGAGTGCACTTATAAAGTTTGCAGACGATACCGAGCTAGGAGGGGTTGCAAGTGCTTTGGAGGATAGGATTATAATTCAAAATGATCTGGACAAACTGGAGAAATGGTCTGAAGTAAATAGAATGAAATTCAGTAAGGACAAATGCAAAGCACTACATTTAGGAAGGGACAATCAGTTGCACACATACAAAATGGGAAATGACTGCCTTGGAAGGGGTACTGTAGAAAGGGATTTAGGGGTTATAGTGGATGACAAGATAAATATGAGTCAAAAGTGTAACACTGTTGCAAAAAAAGCAAACATCATTCTGGGATGTATTAGCAGGAGTGTTGTAAGCAAGACATGAGAAGTAATTCTTCCACTCTACTCCCCGCTGATTAGGCCTGAGCTGAAGTATTGTGTCCAGTTCTGGGCCCAACATTTCAGGAAAGATGTGGACAAATTGGAAAAAGTCCAGAGAAGAGCAATAAAAATGATTAAAGATCTAGAAAACATGACCTATGAAGGAAGATTGAACAAGTTGCATTTGTTTAGTTTGGGAAAGGGAAGACTGAGAGAGGACATGATAACAGCTTTCAAGTACATAAAAGATTGTTACAAGGAGGGAGAAAAATTGTTCTCCTTAACCTCTGAGGATAGGACATGAAACAATGGGCTTAAATTGCGACAAGGAAGGTTTAGGTTGGACATTAAGAAAAACTTCCTAACTGCCAGGGTGCTCAAGCACTGGAATAAATTGCCTAGGGAAGTTGTGGAATCTCCATCATTGGAGATCTTTAAAAGCAGGTTAGACAAACACCTGTAAGGGATGGTCTAGATAATACTTAGTCCTGCCATGAGCGCAGGGGACTGTACTAGATGACCTCTCGAGGTCTCTTCCAGTTTTATGAGTCTATGATTCTATGAAATGACAAAATAGATGAACTCAGCATCCCAGGGGATATTCACTCCAGCCATCTCCTCTCCTAGAGGCAACCCCAAGCTTGCAGATCCCCCAACCAGAGTTCAGTCTTTTGGTCCTGTCACAACTACCCCTGTCCCAGACCAGCTCTCAGCCTTTCAGTCCCAACTCCTAAACTGTCCAGCCTTCTTTCCTCAACCAGCTCCCAAGCTGTATCAAGAGATTTAAAAAAATTATTAAAGCTTATGTTAAAATTATCTAAAACATGGCTTAATTAAAAAGTTTCTATTCATCTGGGTATAATGCTTGAATTATTCAAAAGAAGCAAGTTTGGTTTTAAAAGTCATAAAATGCATTAGTTGATAATCTGCAATATCCCAAATTAAGGTTAATAAATTTAAGAGTACAGCTTAAATATCAGTATTCAAATACTCAGGTACATCACACACATAAAGTTATACTAAGAGTAGCTTGTTGAAAATAAACATAGCAATAAGTGTAAATTGTCCCTCAATAATTGAGAATATAGGATAGGTTGTCCCTGAATAGATACGGTCCATTAGAGACGTAGTTCGGCTACTTTCCTGTCTTCCCTTCTCATTGGCACTGTAGCTCATTTCTCCTAATGTCCAGCAATATGTTCTAAATAAATGTCCCTTGAACACCTGATGATGTCTGACATCATGAGTGCTGACTGATTCCATATTCTCATAATATTCGCTCATTACTGGGATCCCATGCACTCTAGTGATCAGTGTGTGTATTTGAACCTCATAACCCCTAGCTCTCAAGGCATCAGCTGTGGGGAGGAATGTATTTCACCACCTTTTGAGCTTTGGCATAGCAGAAGGCCGGGGTCCTTTTCTCCAAAGGAATTGTGATGTCCACCATGAGGTTCCTCTTCTGTTCCTCATTATTAATGACGGTGTCTGGTTGCAGTTGACTGTCCGTTCAAGGATCAGTGGCGTTCACGGCAACCTTCCCCACATGTGGAGGGATGACCATGATTAAGTGGTCTTGGATGGTGGTGTGGTACAGCTGCCAGGTTCTGAAGTGGGTCTTGCAGCAACACAAGACATGAGGTATCATCTCATTGACATAGCCACACTTTCTGCATTATTTGTTCCAATTCCCATGGCAGACAGCTCCGTTCAATGGGACTGTGATGGTGTGCGAGCCACTACTGCAGTGCCTCCTTCTGGCTGTCTTGGGAATTGGCTCTGCTTGCTAGTGCACCTCTTCTCGTGATGTCTCGCTGCCATCACTTCTGTTCCTGGACCCATGTCACTCCAGGAACAATGGCGTCCTCTTCAGGACACAGCCCCTCGGCTATACCACACTTTGTGCTCCCCCTCTCCAGGTGAGTATACCGCAGTCCAGTAGTCCAGGCAATTCCTCAGTGGCGAGTGGGGTGAGGGGGCAACCTGGGCCCACCCACTACTCTGGGTCCTGGCTCAGGGACTCTGTAAATGGCAGCCATCTGCTGCATCCCCTCCAACCTCTCAGTCTACTTCCCTGGGCCAGTTCCCTTTAGCCCCAGCACCTTCTCCTCCCTTATCTCAGGGCCTCAGCATGCCAGTCTTAGCAGTCAGCCAGGAGCTGCTGATATTCCAAATGCCACCCAGGAAGGTACCACCACTGGAAAGAATAGCACCTCCTTGGAAATCCAACTCCCTCCATGGAGTCTCAATACCTCTCTGGATGCTGGCCAAGCCGAACCTCCTGATACTACTCCCCCAGATCATGGAGAACCATCTAGCAAAACAGTTCAAGTGACTGAACCCCGTCCAACACAGGAAGAAGAAAGGGGGAATGATTACATCTACTTGCAGTATCCCCTCCCTAAGGATGCATTCCTCTGCCCTATCCACTACCTGGTCCAAGGATTCCAATATCTTGGTGGTCTTAAGAGGCACATTAAGAGAATCCAAAGCAAGATCACCTTCTGATGTGCCCTCTATGACAGGCCTTTTGCAACACAGAAGAAATGTAAGTCACATCAAGACACCTGCAAATGGCATCTTGCACCAGAAGAGGCCAACTCTAGCAGACTCCGTTGTTGCCATCCCACCCCTGCTCTGAATGCAGAAACACTGTATGCCCAGCTCTTGCTTCTAACTCCCCTCATAACCCTGCTAATTCATCCCAGCCACAACAGGAAAAGATGGCCCAATAACTTACTGCCAAAAGGACTACCTCGGTTGCAAGGATCACTGAACAGAAAGTTGTCTTCAAAAGGACAAGTGCTACCTTGAAGATATCTAAGCAGGGCCCCAACAATAGGAGGATTGCCCCCCACCCAGACTATGCAAGGTAAGTCCATCTCCAGAAGGCTCAGTACTCCCTGACAGAATGTCTAGCATGATCCCATCATTAGAAAGGTCAGCACCTCCCCACAGATAAGTTGGCAGGATTCTGCCACCAGAAGGGCTAGCACTACCTCGCAGGACACCAAGTGGGACCCTGCCAATGGAAGAACCATCCCCATTGCTAGGACCATACAGCAGGACCTCATCCTTAGATGCACCAGCACAGCCCCGAAGACCACCCAATGGGACCTCATCTCCAAAAGAGCTCACATTAGAACAGAGACCTCCCAGACAGACCTCTCTCACAGAAGTCAGAAAGGTGGATTATCTAAACCAATGGAGGAATCCCTTCCATCTGCATAAGAAGTCTCTACACTAAAGTGCTACAGAAGAGCTGCTGCAGTAGCGCAGTTGTGCCACTGTAGTTTTTAAAGCCCTTATATGTAACTATTAGCTTTTAGTTGCATTCATAATTTGAAAGTTAGGAAGAATTCCTCTATTTACAATCTAACTTGTTGAGATTTTTCATTTCAAATCTAACACAAAAATTCTATAGGTTTCAGGATCTAACCCTGCACCTCTAGAGTCTCCAGTTAAATATCCATTGGCTCAGGTGAATTATGCAGCTGAGTCTTTTTAAGTGAAAGAGTTAATGGAAAGATTTGTCACTGAGCCATTTCTGAACAGAACCACAAAGTGTACACTAATATTTTCCTAGACCATCTCCCTGTCCCACAAATGCATTTAATATTCAATCCCCACTTCGGGGACACATTAGATATTAAACTGATAAGAACAGATTTCAAAATGTATTAAAGCTTATATTAACATTATCTAAAACACAAATTACATTAACTCCTCACTTAACGTCATCCCACTTAACGGTGTTTCATAGTTATGTTGCTGATCAATTAGAGAACATGCTCATTTAAAGTTACGCAATTCTCCCTTATAATGTTGTTTGGCTGCCGCCTGCTTTGTCCACTGCTTGAAGAAAGAGCATACCTTTGGAGCTAGCTGACAGGGGCATGGACCCAGAGTGTATGATGTTGCACCCCATAATGCTTTATAGCAATATGCTTATGAATGTAAATATGACATAACTGGAATACATTTTATGCTACATATGCCACGTAACATATCTTTGCAAAGGTTATGTTCTACTGAATGTATTCATCCTATTTGTATACATATATCATTTTTATATCTGCCAATGGAAGATATAAGTTATGAACATTGGCTCTATGCTTGTATTTAAAGTGTTTGCTGTAGAAAGCACCTAAGGCAGATTTGGTCAACATAGTGTGAAGGGGTTATTCAAGTAATTGGGAGTGCTTGGCCAACAATGGACCTTGATAGATGCCAATCCACATTTGAGCTTTCCTGGGAACATTCAGACTAACATGGCATTGGCCTGTAAAGAGAGATGGTTTTCCACCCGCAAGAGGGAGGCTATATAAGCCCTTGTGAAACCTCTCAATTTTGTCTTCAGCTATCTCAAGAGATAGCCTTTCCACCCCAAAGGATGCCTGAAAGAAACTGGAACAAAGGACAGTAACTACAGGGGTCTGAGTGATTGCTGGACCCAGGCTAGAAAGAGGCTACTCTGTTAAAGAAGCTTATTGGAACATTTCTGAGAGTAAGATTTACCTGCATTTAGTTTCCTACTGTATTAGGCTTAGACTTGTGTGCTTTATTTTGTTTTGTTTGGTAATTTACTTTGTTCTGTCTGTTATTATTTGGAACTACTTAAATCCTACTTGTTGAATTTAAAAAATCACTTTTTGCTTATTATTTAACCCAGGGTAAGTATTAATACCTGGGGGAGGGGAGAGCAAACAGCTGTGCATATCTCTCTATCAGTGTAATAGAGGGCGAGCAATGTATGAGTTTACCCTGTATAAGCTTTATACAGAGTAAAAGAAATTTATTTGGAGTTTGGACCCCATTGGGAGCTGGGTATCTGAGTGCTGGAAACAGAAGCACTTCTTAATCTGTTTTCAGTTAAACCTGCAGCTTGTGGGGGATGTGGTCCAGACTTGGATCTAGGTTTGCAGCAGGCAAGACTGTCTGGCTCAAACAAGACAGGGTACTCAAGTCCCAAGCTGGCAGGGAAAACGGGCTCAGAGGTAGTCTAGGCACATCAGGTGGCAGTCCCAAAGGGGGTTTCTGTGATCCAACCCATCACAGGGTGGACTGGCAGCCCCTGTATCAGCTCCTCTAAGTTCCCTGTGGTGGCAGAAGCCCAGCAGGCTATCAATTGCCCGGAAGTTCAGCTGTCCCTCCCCCCCCACTGTCATGTGATGCTCCTGCCCTCTGCCTTGGAGCTGCTCCTGGAAGCCTCCTGCTTGCTGTGCAGGGGTGGGGGAAGAGGGGTGCTAATGTTGGGGTCTCATTCTCCCCCCACTCGTGCCCCCTGCTCCTGTACCCCATCTCCACAGAACAGTAGGGGGAACGTGACAAGGCTCAAGACGGAGGGAGCTTTCTGGCAGCAGCTGCTGTTTCAACTTTTTGATCTACTTAAAAAGGCAGTGTACTTAGAGTGGGGTCAGCATACTTAAAGGGGCAATGCATGTCTCTCTCTCTCATACACACGGTGTGTGTTTCTGTCTCTCCCTCTCACACACACTCTCTCTCTCTCTCTCTCTCACACACACACACACACACACACACAATCTCTCTCTGCCATGCTATGTCTCCTTCCTCCATTCGTGCTGCCTTGTAGAGTGTGAGGCTACATTAACAACATGTTAACCCTTGAGAGCTCAGCCGAGTGCTAGTTCATCATTTAGCAGTAAGGCATTCCCTGGGCAATATCCTACCCTCTTCCACCCTCTGATTCCACCACCTCAACCAAGCTTCACAATCATCAGTGGAACCTAACTCCCTCCCCTTTACATTAATTCTTATGGGGAAATTAGATTCACTTAATGTCATTTTGCTTAAAGCAGCATTTTTCAGCATTAAGCGAGGAGTTACTGTAATTAAAAAGTTTCCTTTCATCCAGGTATAATGCCTAAATTATCCAAAGGTACACCACTACCTCGATATAACGCCACCCAATATAACATGAATTTGGATATAATGCGGTAAAGCAGTGCTCCAGGGAGGTGGGGCTGCACACTCCGGTGGATCAAAGCAAGTTCAATATAACATGGTTTCACCTATAATGCAGTAAGATTTTTTAGCTCCCAAGGACAGTGTTATATCGAGGTAGAGGTGTAATAGGTTTGTTTTAAACAGTCATAAAATAGTTTAAATATCAGTATTCAAATAATCAGGTACATTATTCATGGGATGGTATACTATGAGTTGCTAATGGAAAATAAATGAGTAATGAGTGTAGATTGTCCCACAATAATTGATTACTTAGGGATAGATTGAATAAATATGGACTAAAGAAGAATTTCAGCGACTTGCCCATCTTTGCTTCTCAAACACACTGTAGCTCATTTCTCCTGGTATTGATGATGTGTTCTAAATAAATGTTCCTTGACCAACTGATGGTTGCCACATCAGCCATGTATAGTATTGGCTGTTTCTGCATTCCCACAGCACTCATTCGTTACTGAGATCCCACTGGTGTCCCTAGCCTCCGTTTGCCAGAAGCTAGGAATGAACAACAGGGAATGGATCACTTGATGATTACCTGTTCTGTTCATTCCCTCTGGGGCACCTGGCCAGATGTCAGGATACTGGGCGAGATGGACCTTTGGTTTGATCCAGTATGGCCATTCTTAGGTTCATGCACCGAGGGCTCCAATGATCAATGCGTGTGTTTGAACCTCAAAACCCCTGTTTCTCAATGCATCAGCCAGGGAGAGACATTTCTCCACCATTCTAGTTCAGGCATCACGGAAGGCCAGGGTCCTGTTCTCAAAAGCTTTACCCTGGTCCAGCTTCCATTTCAGGTTTTCCACGTACTGCCAACAGATGGCATCCTTCAGAGTCTCTCAAGCACGGCCCTTATTCTCAAAATGATGACGGTGTGCTCCGTGTTCTTGACCTGTAGCACTAAGGCTCTCAGCTCCTGACGTTCCTCATATCACATCCAGTTGCAGCCGATATGCTTCTCCAGCCATCATGTTGTACTGTAGGTATGAGTCCAAAGTGAAGCTAAGTCTCCCCCGTCTCTTCCAAATTTGCCTTCCAAGGAATGATCCCTGGAAATTCGCATCCTGATGACATCACACGCAGCATCACTGCAATGTTCCTCTCCATAGCATCTGGGCATGTCAAAAAATGGAATGTGTGAGTGACTGCCACAATGACACATAGACATTGACCTAGTGCTGTCTACACAGAGATTTAGGTCAGCTTAACTATGCCACTCATGGGTGTGGACTTTTCACAACCCTGACTGACGTAGTTAAACAGACTTAAATTTTTGGTATAGACCAAGCCTAACTAGTTATGTCTTCTGGGAATGGCTTCCTGAATCTATTATAACCCCCCCTCCCATTCACCGTCCCAGGATAAGGTTGTTCAAGATAGAGTAAGTCTGCTTGGTGGCTTTTTAAACAACCTTGGGAAACTGGGTCTCAGGCTCCTCCCTCTGCATTGTGTGACAGTGTGTGTTCACCTCAGACCAGACACTCTCAGACAAACAAGCAGGAACAAAGTTTTATTCTGTAAGGAAATATAGAACAGGATAACAGTCCAGCAGCCTCCTCTTTGCTTGCTTGCTTTGCTTCAGTCAATGCTAGGAGGAAAGAAAGTACTTCCTTGCAGAAACCAGGGAATTCTCCTGACATGCAGCAATTTCTACTCCATAACTTATTGTTCCCATTCCTGCGGACTCACACTGGACCTTGGGCTACATATGCTTGAACTTCAGAGGAACTCAGGCTCAGACCTTATACTTATCAGTTCAAAGCAAAAGAAGTATTTCAATTACATTTTGCACAAGATCAAACCCACCCAAATAGTTTGCTTGAAAGATCAGCTTAAACACTATTGGGGATTGCATTCTGCTTAACCAAGCCTGAGGCCTGGTCTACACTGAGAAAAATCTACACCACTGAACAGCATAGTTAAGATGACCTAAGTCTCCATTTACACAGTGCTAGGTTGAGGGAAGAATTCTTTCATTCACCTACTACTGCCTCTTGGAGAAGTAGATTACCTATGCTGATGGGAGAACCTATCAGCACAAATAGTGTCTACACTGAAGCGCTACAGTGGTGCACCTGTGCCACTGAAGTGTTTTAAGTGTAGATAAGCCCTGAAAAGAGAAGCAGAAAGCAAGAGAAATAAAATATAATTAAAATAGGCCAGTAAAAATGAAGCATGGAGTGGACAGTGTGTAAAACAAATGCATAAAAAAGTGTGTGTGGGAGGAAACAAAGGGAGGTGCATTCTAATGAAACAAAATAATATCTGTGTCTTTTTTTGCAGGCCTTATTTTGTTCCCACAATTTTTCACTCTCAGACAGTTGCTGATGTAAATGCTGCATTTTTATGTCTGCATGATACAAGGGGACAATAAAGTAGTTAGACAAACAACAGAGCAATCTTTTGCTGGTGCAAATGATGGCTGATAGAATGACACCCACAATTATTTTTAGATAAAAAATTGCTGGTATATATAGAGGACTAGTTAGACTACAATCAGTAAATACCACAGACCATTTGTGTCAGCTTAGTTTATAAAGGTGTTCATTTGTTCCTATTGAGTAGTAAAGTTTTTCCATTATTATTATGTGTTTGTATAACCATAGCACCTAGGGACCATAGTCATGGCCCTGAGCCGCATTGTGCTAAGTAGCAAGAATCCTGTGGCACCTTATAGACTAACAGAAGTTTTGGAGCATGAGCTTTCGAGGGTGAATACCTACTTCATCAGATGCATATAGTGGAAATCTCCAGGAGCAGGTATATATATGCAAGCAAGAAGCAGGCTAGAGATAATGAGGTTAGTTCAATCAGGGAGGATGAGGCCCTGTTCTAGCAGTTGAGGTGTGAAAACCAAGGAAGGAGAAACTGGTTCTGTAGTTGGCAAGCCATTCACAGTCTTTGTTTAATCCTGAACTGATGGTGTCAAATTTGCAGATGAACTGAAGCTCAGCAGTTTCTCTTTGAAGTCTGGTCCTGAAGGTTTTTTGCTGCAGGATAGCCACCTTAAGGTCTGTTGATCTGTTTCCTTATTTCCTCTTGCGGGTATTGTAGTTTTGAGAATGCTTGGTGGAGATTTTGTAGGTGTTGGTCTCTGTCTGAGGGGTTAGAGCAGATGCGGTTGTACCTCAGTGCTTGGCTGTAGACAATGGATCATGTGATGTGCCCGGGATGGAAGCTGGAGGGATGAAAGTAGGCATAGCGGTCGGCAGGTTTTCGGAATAGGGTGGTGTTAATGTGACCATCACTTATTTGCACCCTGGTGTCTAGGAAGTGGACCTCCCGTGTAGATTGGTCCAGGCTGAGGCTAATGGTGGAGTGGAAGCTGTTGAAATAGTGGTGGAAATATCTCCACTGATCCGCAGATATATATTGTCATCAAATTTGAAATAGTTGTGCCACTATGACTGTGAATGGCTTGCCAACTACAGAACCAGTTTCTCCTCCCTTGGTTTTCATACCTCAACTGCTAGAACAGGACTTCATCCTCCCTGATTGAATTAACCTCCTTATCTCTAGCTTGCTTGCATATATATACCTGCCCCTGGAAATTTCCAATACATGCATCTGACGAAGTGGGTATTCACCCACGAAAGCTCATGCTCCAAAACTTCTGTTAGTCTATAAGGTGCCACAGGATTCTTTGCTGCTTTTACAGATCCAGACTAACACGGCTACCCCTCTGATACTTGACATTGTGCTAAGTGCTGTACAAACTCAGAACAAAAAGATGATCCCTAATGTTTTAAAAAACTTAAATAATCCTTATTTTAAAAAAATAATAATACAGGAAATGGTTGTGAATTCAAACTCATTTTGCAAACCCCAAAAGCGGGTCACAAGACCTCAACATTCATGGGAGCCTCTTCCCTATTTCCAGTTTTCAATCCATCAACTTCCAACTTAAATCGTAGTCAGTTAGAGTAGCCTGTCTGCAACTGATTCAGAGTACAATATATATTTGGAGAACTGATGATAAAACTACTGAGATGGTATTATAAACAGGATAGGCATCATTATTATTTTTAAGGTTGCCTGACGCTTTCCATTTTAAGTTCCTCATTTCAGTTGCTTATATCTTTGCCGAACTTTAATATGTTGTACAGAAATTTTCTATTTAGGATGTGTGCCACAGGCAGATTTTTCTTTCCTTCTTTCTTTTTAATTTCAGCCAAAATGCTTCAGCGGTTTTTAAGAATGAGGCTAGGGGGGAAAACATTGTTTTGCCCATGTTAAAAACGTGTGTCAACTTCTTCTTTGAGAAGCTCTAGCATCCACGTTCCTTGTAGCAGGGACTTGAAATTTGAGATGGGAGTGGAATTTGTGTCAGATATGTGCCTTTTCCCACATCATGAAAAATCTGCCCAATTGCTAGACCTTCAAAACTTTTTTTCCCAAAGATCCCATCTGCCCTGAGTGTGTTGCAGCCCAGGCCTATAGGGGGTTGAGCAGAACTTTTCTTGCAACTGCAGATACAGATTACTCGGGATTTGCTCTTCTGTGCTCTCAGGCCTGGTCTACAGTACGATTTTACGTTGAATTTAGCAGTGTTACCTCGATTTAACCCTGTACACATCCACACGATGAAGCTCTTTTTTTCAACTTAAAGGGCTCTTAAAATCAATTTCTTTACTCTACCTCCGATGAGGGGATTAGTGCTGAAATCGGCCTTGCCGGGTCAAATTTGGAGTAGTGTGCTATCCCAGAGTGCTCCATTGTGACCACACTGGACAGCGCTCTCAACTCAGATGCACTGGCTAGGTAGACAGGAAAAGTCCTGCGAACTTTTGAATTTCTTTTCCTGTTTGGCCAGCGTTGCAATCTGATCAGCACAAGTGACCATGGAGTCCTAGAATAGCAAAAGAGCTCCAGCATGGAACGAATGGGAGGTACAGGATCTGATCGCTGTATGGGGAGACGAATCTGTGCTAGCTGAACTCCGTTCCAGTAAACAAAATGCCAAAAAATTTGAAAAAATCTCCAAGGGCATGAAGGACAGAGGCTATAACAGTTCTGCATGAAAATTAAGGCGCTGAGGCTAGCCTACCAAAAAAACAGAGAGGAAAACGGCTGCTCAGAGTCACAGCCCCAAACATGCTGCTTCCATGATGAGCTGCATGCCATTCTAGGGGGTGCATCCACCTGTACCCCAACCCTGTGCTTTGACTCCGTCAATGGAGTAGGACACAACACGGAAGCGGGTTTGGGGGACAAGGAAGATGAGGATGAGGAGGTTGAAGACAGCTCACAGCAAGGAAACAGAAAAACCGGTTTCCCCAACAGCCAGGATCTGTTTCTCACCCTGGACCTGGAGCTAGGAACCCCTGAACCCACTTCTCCTGGATGTATTCCCAAAGCCTTTGCAAAAGGTTTCAGGGGAAGGCAGCCTTATTCCATTCCCCATGGTAGGACACTTTACCACATCAGGCCAGTAGCACGTAGTTGGGAATCATTGCAGAACAAAGCATGGCAGCGTATGGTCCTGGTGTTTGCTGACATTCAAACAACATCCGTTCTTTATCTCTCTGTGATATCCTCAGGAGAGTGTTAACATTCATGGTCACCTGGTTGAAATAGGGTGCTTTTATTAAGGGGACAGCCAGAGGTGCCTGTTCCTGCTCAGCTGTTTGGCTGGGGCTGAACAGAAATGTTCCCTGCTGTTAGCCACGCGGTGGGAGGAGAGGTGAAGCCCTCAAAATGTGACCTTGTAGCAAAAGCATGTGTGCTATGTAATGTTAACAGCAAGGTTTACCGTGAAAGAGTGCACCCATTGTTCTATAAAATGTGTCTTTTTAACTACCACTCTCCCTTCTTTTCCCTCCACCAGCTGCATATGTTTCTCCTTCCCAGAGGCTAGTGAAGATTAGAAGGTGAAAAAAAAACGAACTTGGAATGAAATGTTCTGTGAGCTCATGCTGTCCTCCCAACCTGACAGAGCACAGCAGAATGCGTGGAGGCAGACAAAGTCAGAGTGCAGGAAAGCACAATATGAACATGAAGAAAGGTGGCGGGCTGAACAGAGTAAGTAGCGGGCTGAAGAGAATAAGTGGCAGGTTGAAGATAATAGGTGGCATCAGCTTGCTGACAGAAGGCAGGAGTCAATGCTCAGGCTACTGGAGAATCAAACTCATATGCTCCATCATATGGTTGAGCTGCAGGAAAGGCAGCAGGAGCACAGACTGCCACTACAGCCCCTCCTCCCCAAGTTCCCTAGACTCCTCACCCAGATGCCCAAGAACACGGTGGGGGGGCCTCCGGCCACCCAGCCACTCCACCCTAGAGGATTGCCCAAGCAACAAAAGGCTGGCCTTCAATAAGTTTTAAAGTGCAGTATGGCCTTATCCTTCCCTCCTCCCCCACCACACCCAGTGCTTCCCTCCTCCCCCACCCCTCCCGGGCTACCTTGGTGGTTATCCCTCTATTTGTGTGATGAATTAATAAAGAAAGCATGAATGTGAAGCAACAATGACTTTATTGGCTCTACAAGCAGTGATTAAAGGGGAGAGGAGAGGGTGGTTAGCTTACAGGGAAGTAGAGTGAACCTAGGTGGGGATTTCATCAAGGAAAAACAGACAGAACTTTAACACCATAGCCTGGCCAGTCATGAAACTGGTTTTCAAAGCTTCTCTGATGCACACCGCACCCTCCTGAACCCTTCTAACCACCCTGGTGTCTGGCTGCACATAATCAGCAGCCAGGCAATTTGTCTCAACCTCCCACCCTGCCATAAATGTCTCCCCCTTACTCTTACAGATATTATGGAGTGAACAGCCAGCAGTAAAAACAATGGGAATATTGGTTTCACTGAGGTCTATCTGAGTCAGTAAACTGCACCAGTTCACTTTTAAACATCCAAATGCACATTCTACCACCATTCTGCACTTGCTCAACCTATAGTTGAACAGCTCCTGACTACTGTCCAGGCTGCCTATGTATGGCTTCATGAGCCATGGCATTAAGGGGTAGGCTGGGTCCCCAAAGATAACTATAGGCATGTCGACATCCCCAGTGCTTCTTTTCTTTTCTGGGAAGAAAGTCGCTTCCTGCAGCTTTTGAAACAGACCAGAGTTCCTGAAGATGAGAGCATCATGTACCTTTTCCGGCAATCCCACGTTGATGTTGGTGAACCGTCCCTTGTGATCCACCAGTGCTTGAAGCACCATTGAAAAGTACCCCTTTCGGTTTATTTCCTCACTGGCTTGGTGCTCTGATGCCAAGATAGGGATATGGGCTATTCCAAGATTGGGGATACTGCACCACCACAGTTAGGGAATCTCTTTGCAGCAAAGCCATCCACTATGGCCTGCAGATTTCCTAGAGTCACTACCCTTGATATTAGCAAGCCTTTGATTGTGTTGGTTACTTGGATCACAGCAGCCCCCACAATAGTTGCCCACTTCAAATTGATGCCCAACTGACCGATAGCTGTCTGGTGTTGCAAGCTTCCACTGGGCTATTGCCACTCGCTTCTCAACTGTGAGGGCTGCTCTCATCTTGTTATTTTGGTGCTTCAGGGCAGGGGAAAGCAAGTCACAAAAGTTCCATGAAAGTGCCCTTATGCATGCAAAAGTTTCGCAGCCACTGGGAATCGTCCCAGACCTGCAACACTATGCGGTTCCACCAGTCTGTGCTTGTTTCCCAGGCCCAGAATTGACATTCCACAGCATGAACCTGCTCCATTAACACCAAGATGTGCACAGTGCCAGGGCCTGTACGTTGTGAGAAGTCTGTCTCCATGCCTATGTCCTCATCGCTCTCGTCACCGCGCTGCCGTTGCCTCCTTGCCTAGTTTCACTTTTGCACCTTCTGGCTCTGCATATACTGCAGGATAATGCATGTGGTGTTTACAGAGTTCATAACTGCCGTGGTGATCTAAGGGGGCTCCATGTTTCCAGTGCTATTCCTGTGCTGAAAAAAGGTGCAAAACGATTGTCTGCCGTTGCTTTGATGGAGGGAGAGGGGGGGCCAGACAACATGTACCCAGAACCACCTGCGACACTATTTTTGTCTCACTAGGCACTGGGATCTCAAACCCAGAATTCCAATGGGCAGCGGAGACTGCGGGAACTGTGGGATAGCTAGCCACAGCGCAATGCTCAGGAAGTTGACGCTAGCCTCAGAGAAATTGAGACTGAGGCCTGGTCTACACTATGCGTTTATACCGAATTTAGCAGCGTTAAACCGATTTAACCCTGCACCAGTCCACACAACGAAGCCCTTTATAGCGATATGAAGAGCTCTTAAAACCAATTTCCGTACTCCTCCTCGACGAGGGGAGTAGCGCTGAAATCGATATTGCCATGTCGGATTAGGGTTAGTGTGGCCGCAATTCGACAGTTTTGGCCTCCGGGCGGTATCCCACAGTGCGCCATTGTGACCGCTCTGGAAAGCAATCTGAACTCGGCTGCACTGGCCAGGTAGACAGGAAAAGCCCTGCAAACTTTTGAATTTCATTTCCTGTTTGGCCAGCGTGGAGAGCTCACCAGCATGGGTGACCACGCAGAGCTCATCAGCACAAGTAACAATGCAGTCTCCTGAGAATCGAAAAATAGCTCCAGCATGGACCGCACGGGAGGTACTGGATCTGATCGCTGTATGGGGAGAGGATTCCGTGCTAACAGAACTCTGTTCCAAAAGACAAAATGAAAAAACATTTGAAAAAATTTCCAGGGCCATGATGCAGAGAGGCCACACCAGTGACTCAGTACAGTGCTGTGTGAAAGTTAAGAAGTTCAGACAAGCCTACCAGAAAACCAAAGAAGCAAACGGAAGGCCAGGGCAGGGCCGAAAACATGCCGCTTCTACGCTGAGCTGCATGCAATTCTAGGGGGGTCTGCCACCACTACCTGGTGTTAGCTGGCATTCAAGCAACATCCTTTCTTTATCTTGCTATGTTATCCTCAGGAGAGTGATATTGTTCATGGTAATCTGGTTGAAATTCAGGACTTTAATTAAGGGGACAGAGATGGTTGGGCTGTTTGCCTGTGGCTTAAAAGAAATCCTTCCCTGCATTTAGCCAAGCGGGGGAGGGGGCTGATTGGAGCTGAGCTTTTTTGCGTTTGGTTAGCTGGGATCTTACCTGCTACCAGCCACGCGGTGGCGGGGAGGGTGGCCAGCAGCAATCTTCCATGATACCAGCCAAGCGGTGGGGGGGAGGGGTAAAGCAATCATGCCAGAGAATTGGATGGGGGTGGTTCTGGTGCTGCACGTTAACAGGAAAGAAGCAGCACTCAACGGGCTTTCCTTGCTATTTGGGAAAGGAGGGCGCTGGATATATGAAGGCTGCAGAAGCCGAAAGACAATGGCTTACTATGGCCACACGCAAGTCGAATTCTGAGGCCCGGACCTGCGTCTGTGATCTCTAACACCAAAGCCGCAAGTACTCAATATTAAGATGCAAAATGTGACCTTGTAGTGATATCACATGTGCTATGTAAGGTGAATAGTGTTGTTCACCGTGAAAGAGTATAACCATTGTTCTGTAAAATGTATCTTTTTAAATACTTCTCTCCCTTTTTTCCCTCCCTCTTGCAGCTGCAAATTTTTCAAGTCTCCCTCCTCCATCCCAAAGGCTCTCTCAGATAAGACGGCGGAAAAAAAAGAAGCAAGATGAAATGTTTTTGAAAATCATGGAAGTGACCTGCAATGAAAGAACTCATCTGAATGAGTAGAAGGACGTGGTATCAAAGTACAGGAAAGATGCCACTGACCATGAGGACAGGAGGGACCAACGTGAGTATAGGAGGAATGAACATGAGGAAAGGAGAGACGCTTGAGATGAGAGGTGGCGGCAGGAAGATCTGAGGTGTCGGGATGCAACTCTGGGGCTGCTGCGTGATCAAACAGACATGCTCCGGCGTCTAGTGGAGCTTCAGGAACGGCAGCAGGATTACAGAGTGCTGCTGCAGCCCCTGTATAACCACCCTCCCCCCTCACCATGTTCCTTAGCCTCCTCACCCACCAGATGACTAAGAACGCATGGGGGGAGGCTCCGTGCACCCTCCCATTCCACCCCAGTGGACAGTCCAACCAAAAGGCTGTCATTATTTTGAAATTTTTTTTGCTGTCTTTTCCTTCCCTCCTATCCTCCTCCCAAACCCCACCCGGGCTACCTTGTCAGTTCTCGCCCTCTTTTTATAATTAATTAATAAAGAATACATGATTTTCAAATGAGAGTGATTATTTCCTTAGGAAGCAAGCAGTAATCGAAGGGGGTGGGTGGGTGGCTTACAGGGAAAGTGTCAATCAAGGGGGTGGGGGGTTTCATCAAGGATAAACAAACATAACAGTCACACCGTACCCTGGCCCATGATGAAACTGGTTTTCAAAGCTTCTCTGATGCGTATCGCTTCCGGGTGTGCTCTTCTAATCGCCCTGGTGTCTGGCTGCGCGGAATCAGCGGCCAGGTCATTTGCCTCAGCCTCCCACCCCGCCATAAAGGTCTCCCCCTTACTCTCACAGAGACTGTGGAGCACACAGCAAGCAGCAATAACAATGGGGACATTGGTTTGGCTGAGGTCTGAGCAGTCAGTAATGTGTGCCAGTGCGCCTTTAAACGGCCAAATGCACATTCTACCACCATTCGGCACTTGCTCAGCCTGTAGTTGAACAACTCCTGACTGCTGTCCAGGCTGCCTGTGTATGGCTTCATGAGCCATGGCATCAAGGGGTTGGCTGAGTCCCCCAGGATAACTACAGGCATTTCAACATCCCCAACTGTTAATTTCTGGTCTGGGAAATAATTCCCTTGCTGCAGAGTAGTGTTCCTGAAGACGCAAGTGTCATGAAACCTTCCTGGCCATCCCACACGGATGTTGGTGAAACGTCCCTTGTGATCCACCAGTGCTTGCAGCACCATGGAAAAATACCCCTTGTGGTTTATGTACTGGGTGCCCTGGTGCTCTGGTGTCAAGATAGGGATAGGGGTTCCATCTATCGCCCCACCACAATTAGGGAATCCCATTGCAGCAAAGCCATCCACTATGACCTGTACATTTTCCAGAGTGACAAACTTTCGTAGCAGCAGCTTAATGATTGCTTTGGCTACTTGCATCACAGCAGCCCCCACAGTAGATTTGCCCACTCCAAATTGATTCCCAACTGACCGGTAGCTGTCTGGCATTGCAAGCTTCCACAGGGCTATCGCCACTCGCTTCTCAACTGTGAGGGCTGCTCTCATCTTGGTATTCTGGCATGTCAGGGCAGGGGAAAGCAAGTCACAAAAGTTCCATGAAAGTGCCCTTATGCATGCGAAAGTTTCGCAGCCACTGGGAATCATCCCACACCTTCAACACTGTGCGATCCCACCAGTCTGTGCTTGTTTCCCAGGCCCAAAATCGGCATTCTATGGCTAGAACCTGCCCCATTACCAGTATGATCTCCAAAGCGCAGAGGCCCGCGTTTTGAGAGAATTCTGTGTCCATGTCCTCATCACTCTCGTCGCCACACTGCCGTAGCCACCTCCTCCTCGCCTGGTTTTGCAAGTCCTGGTTCAGCATAGACTGCATGAGAATGCACGAGGTGTTTACAACATCCATGACTTCTGTCTTGAACTGAGCAGGGTCCATGCTTGCCGTGCTATGGCATCTGCACAGTTCACCCAGGAAAAAAGGTGCAAAACAGTTGTCTGCTACTTCACGGAGGAAGGGGTGAGGCTGTACCCAGAAACACCCATGACAATGTTTTTTGCCCTATCAGGCACTGGGATCTCAACCCAGAATTCCAATGGGCAGAGGAGACTGTGGGAACTATGGGATCGCTATGGGATAGCTACCCATAGTGCAACACTCCGGAAATTGATACTAGCCTAGGTACATGGACGCACACCGCCAAGTTAATGTGCTTAGTGTGGACGTGTGCACTCGACTTTATACAATCTGTTTTAAAAAACGGTTTCTGTAAAACCGGAATAATCCCGTAGTGTAGACATACCCTAAGATGGAGCAACAAGGAGGATGTTGGGACTGGCTGGACAAGGAGAATGGGGAGAGCCAGAAAGGGAAATTAAAGCAGGGACAGTGATTGTGCAATGCATTTAAAGGTTCCAGCTTCGCTGATGATTATGTGGGTGTCAATATGATGCCATGTGATGGAATTTCTGTTTATTTCAGTTTGCTTTTAAAAAAAAAACTACTATAAATTACGCACACACATAAAAGCTCTATTAAAGTTCATAGATTCATAGAGTTTAAGGCCAGAAAGGACTATTATGTCACCTAGGATGAGCTCCTGTACAACACAAGCCATTATATTTCACCATTACTCCTATAATGGGCCCAATAACTTGTGCTTGACTGAAGTATAACTTGGTAGTTTGGTTTTAACTTCCAGCCATTGGACCTTGTTATCCTTTTCTTCACTGGATTAAAAAGAGCCCTTCCGTACCTGGCATTTCCTTCTTGTGAAGGTACATACACACTATGATCAAGTCATCTCTCGATCTTCTGATAAAAAGATCAATTTGTTTATCATAAGTGCCTATCTGAAAGGCAATTTCTCCAGCCTTTGAATCATTTAGGTGGCTCTTCTCTGCACCCTCTCCAGTTTTTGCACAGCCTTTTAAAAATATGGACACTGGAACTGGATGGAGCATTCCAGTTTTGGTATCACCAATGCTGTACACAGAGGTAAAATAACCTCCCTGTTCTTACTCATTACTCCCCCATTTATAGAGCCAATGATCAAATTAGCCCTTTTTTTTTCTCCACAGCATCTCACTGGAAGTTCATTGGGCCACTCATTGAACAATGGGGAAAAACTAAAATACTGAATAGTTACTTACTAAATGAGCACTGTACTTTCTGTACATTGAATGAGGCAGAGAACCTATGGAAATAATAGTATGTGATCATTAGTAACATGAAACAGACTTCACATCCTGTAAGAATTTAAGATTTCAAAACATTTTCCCATCTTGAAACATCAAAATCTCAAACAATTTTGCAAATCAAAAATCCTCCTTCCTGGACCCCAAAAAATTCAGATTGGATCAAAATGTTGTTTTGATTTAGACCTTGTTTTACTATAAATTAACTTAAATTTCTAAACAAAATGTCATTTCAACCCCCAAATTGGAACTTTTTTGTTTCAAAATATGTCAAGATAGCCTATTCCAACAATTTCTAAAAAAAAAGTCAAAACTGGCAATTTATCAAATTTTCCTTCCTGCAGATGTTTTTGGTGTTTTCCAGTGAAAAACGCATTATTGAAATATTCCTGGTCAGCTCGTGTGGGAATGTATTTAAAGGCTGTATCATGATTAGGATTGGCAGAATTCAATTTTATTTATAATTTCAATTGATAATATTGTTGTTTGTTTTAAGTATTTTTTTCATTTTTTATCTATTTAAATTTTTACATTAGTGAGAAATTATGGAGAAGGTCAATCAACATTTATTTAATGACAGAAGATGCTGACATTAAAGAAGTGAAAGCTTTATAACCACTAAAACACAAATTGTCAACATCACATGTCAAAATATACAAAATAAATATCTTGAAACCAAACTCATTCTGAAGTTGCATTTTTCTTTCTTTGCCCAGCTGTAAATTTAGATTATAAATGGAAATCTTTTTTCATCAGTTTGTGTGGATGATGAAATTGATGTTTACCAACATTCACAGAAAAAAAATCTAATCTTACCAAACTTTATCATGATACATGTGTTTAAGTGAGAGGGGGCAAATTAAAGCTGTACAGCAACTCTAATTCTGGCATTTCTTGACTTTTGAAAGCTTGACTTTCCAACATTACTAATGTTCTTTTAAAGTAGCTTTCATGAATGTAATATACTGTGTATTTTATTGATTGCCTTCTAAATACAGCATACCATGTAAAGAACATTGCTACTAAATAAAACCTTTCCAGAAATTAAACCCATTGAACTTTTTATAAACAAGTAGCATATGTAAGTTACTCAGCTTTTTCAGCTCTCTAAGGGCCCAGTCCCACAAGGTGCTGATCTCACAGGAGGTACTCTTCTCCTTACAAAATCAATCATGGATGGAGTATCTATATTCACAATAGCAGTTTCTCTGGTTATGGTAAAGATAAGGAACTAATACTGATAGATAAATGTATCCAGCTTGAGTTTTGTTCTCTGAAGCATTCAAATGGAACATCCATTCTATTTAAATAGTAACAAGAGAATAAACCTTGGTCTTACAGAAATAAAAATTCATCATCAATGCCAGTTAACCTCCTCCTCCAAAATTTTTCCAATGTAATAAAATTCATTAAGCTTACTCAACAAGAAATTCAGAATGTCCCTTGTGGAGAGGGTATATATACTCATTATTAAAGGACACTTGGAAAGATTTGACAGACAATGAGTTCATAAGCTTTTCATTGTGGGGTATTTCAGCAAGCCACAGCTGAAATGATCACCCATCCTTGTGACACCTGCTTCTGTATCCTCCTGCCAAAATGACAGTTGTGCTAGTGTCAATAATCAGTGTAGGGCAGGATCTATACTTTGATCAGTTAAGATGTAGGCTGTGGACAAAAATGGTTACGTGGAACTAGTATAATTTTGTTAATTGTCAGGCTCATACTATTTCTGCCCACAGTCCCCCAAAGGAACAGACAAGTTCTCCCGCAATACCCTATGAAAACATTCATTGAGTGATATGGTATGCTGGTGCTACAAACCTTGGGAAAGGCGCCTGGAAGGCTTTGATTATTTCTACACTAGTGTAGTGTAGTGCTGTAGTGTAGACACTTGCTACAGCAATGAAAGGTTCTTACAAGGAGGAGGGAGAAAAATTGTTCTTCTTAACCTCTGAGGATAGGACAAGAAGCAATGGGCTTAAATTGCAGCAAGGGCAGTTTAGGTTGGACATTAGGAAAAACTTCCTAACTTTCAGAGTGATTAAGCACTGGAATAAATTGCCTAGGGAGGTTGTGGAATCTCCATCATTGGGGATTTTTAAGAGCAGGCTGGACAAACACCTGTCAGGGATGATCTAGATAATACTTAGACCTGCCTTGAGTGCAGGGGACTGGACTAGATGACCGCTTGCGATCCCTTCCAGTTCTATGATTCTATGATTGCTGTAGTTAATCCACCTCTTCAAGAGGTGGCAGCTAGGTTAATGAAAGAATTCTTCCATTGACCTAGAGCTTTCTATACCGGGGTTTAGATCAGCTTAACTATATCTCACAGGATGTGAAGTTTGTCACAGTCCTTAGCAATGTAGTTAAACTGACATAACATTGTAGCATAGACCACTCCTTTGTGTCACACACACAATTGAGTACTGTGCCAGTGTGGATACAAACCATTAGAGGAATCCTGTGGAACTCTATTGTTATTTTGTCATGTGGTTGCACTCTGCTATGCCAGTCTGACTCAAGGGAATTGACTTGAGGCTGAATCACTGGAAAAAATTCTGTAATATTGACATACCCACAGAGGGGTTTGCCTAGAGTTAATTGAGTGTGAGCTAACTCGAGGTAGTTCACACCAGGCTAGTCTAGAGGCTCCCCAAACATTTGTTCCAGATTACAAACATTTGTGGTTTGCCCAAGGAATGAGCATGGGGTAAACTGTAAATATTTGTATCCTGGAACAGTTGTTTGGGGGGTATCCAGGCTAGCTTTAAATTGGAGTCAACTCCCTCGAGATAACTGGCAATCAACTCTAGGTAAAAAATATCTGATAAAGACAACGTGTGTGACTAAAGTCAGTCAGCATATTTTCTATAAAACATTTCATCATAGAAAGATCCCATCTCATAAAAGCCTTAATATTTTACAGAGATGTGTCTATTGCAACAGAGTTTTCAATGGGAAGTGTGGTGTGACATTGTACTCTATATGATTTTATGAAAATATGCTAATGAGTTTAAATATACTGTAACTGGAATATGCATCATGCAAAAGGTCTCTTGTAAGCTCATAATATACTGAGTATGGTCATCCTATTTGTATAAATGTATCACTCTTGTATCTGAAACTAGAAATATGAAATATAATTCTGAGGGCCTATTGTAATTATGCAAAGTGGGGGCATTAATGGTGGTTTGGAATCTTGATGACTCCCATTAACCAGGACAATTAACTGCAGATGGCTCTGTTTTACCTGTAAGTCTTCCTGTATATGTGTGCACTGACAAGTGGGTAATGAAGTCTTACAGTGACATGTGATCATGTCACCTGAACTGGAATCCATCTTTAACCTAGTGCTTTTCCATTGGGGGAGAGGGACCCAGAGGGACAAAGGATTCCCACCTTATGCAAAAGATATATAAGTGTGTGGAACAGAGAAAAGAGGGCAGCCAACATGAGGAATCCCCTAGCTACCACCTGAGCTGGAACAAGGGCTGTACCAGGGGAGAGGACTGTGCCCAGACTAAGAAGGCATCCAGTCTGTGAAAGAAACTTATTGAAACATCTCTCAGGGTGAGATTTTATCTGTACTTTGTTGTATTACAGTATTAGACTTAGATTTGCATATTTTATTTTATTTCACTTGGTAATTCACTTTGTTGTGTCTATAACTACTTGTAACCACTTAAATCCTACTTTCTGTATTTAATAAAATCACTTTTTACTTATTAATTAACTCAGAGTATGTATTAATACCTGGGGGGGGGAAACAGCTGTGCATATCTCTCTATCAGTGTTATAGAGGGCAAATAATTTATGAGTTTTCCCTATATAAGCTTTTTACAGGGTAAAACAGATTTATTTGGGTTTTGGACCCCATTGGGAGTTGGACATCTGAGTGCTAAAGACAGGAACATTTTTGTAAGTTGCTTTCAGGTAAGTCTGCAGCTTTGAGGCATGTGGTTCAGAGCCTGGATCTGGGTTGGAGCAGACGAGTGTGTCTAGCTCAACAAGACAGGGTGCTGGAGTCCTAAGCTGCCAGGGCAGGAAAGCAGGGGCAGAACTAGTCTTGGCACATCAGTTGGCAGTTCCCAAGAGGGTTTCTGTGATCCAACCCATCACAGGTGGACTCTCCAGTCACTGCTAGAGGGATGGCGGTGGGAGAATGTGTGCCTGAGTCAAAAACCTGACAATTTTGATCAGAAAATGGACATTTCCAGTTAGAAAATGGACATTTTCAACACATTTCCATTTTGAAAACACATCCAGTGTGGAACAAAGGCAACATTTGAAACTTTGAAGTTGTTGCAAAATGGAATTGTTATTCTCTGGCCAGCTCTGTATATGATCAAGAAGATGAATGGAAGCACTTGGTCCTCTAGGCATGGGGCTGGCTTTGCTCCAAATATCCAGAGGTTTACAAAGAGATACTTCCAAGAGTTTACTAGTACATCTGAAGAGAAAAAACATATCTGCAAATAGTTAAGTAAATAGTCTCCGATTTCGATAGGTTCACTATACCAGTACTGATATAAAAATATTCTTTACAGTAAAACTAACACGACTACCCCTCTGATTCTTTACAGTGACTATTTTGTCTCTAACTCAGGTATTTATAAGCATCTTGGTATCTAAGTAGACAGAATAAATTAAACTAGTGTTTGCTCTCTCCTCATTCCCTGGGGATCTATACATGATTTTTATTTCTTTGTGTTTTGGGTGGGAGTGTACAGGGCATTTAGCATTTGCAGCATTTTGCATTTTTGATATATGTGGCATCAAATTTAGACCATTACCATTGTGAACCTCTTGATATACAGTATAGCAGTATTAAATTATTGTAAATGAGAAGGGAATTGGGGAGTGCATATAAAATGGACTTAACTTGGTCCATAAGATCAGCTATGCTAAACTCTTTTTCTTTTGTACTATTTAAAACCTACTTCTGTGGCATCAATTGAAGTACTGGTACTGTACTCAAGCTTTCTGAGATTTGGGTTTATACTAAGAAATCTAAAATCTGGAACCCTCAGGGGCATGATACTGAAAATGATAGATGACCTGATAAGAAAAGATTTATATTTTATTATGCCATTGCTCACATTTTTGGTCCAACATTGTAATCATTAATCCACTGACTGATGGAGGAACAGTTGGAATTTTAAAAAAACGTCTAACCAATCAGAAGCATTCCATTATTTGAATATCAGAGCTTATTTGATGATAAAAAATTAACTAATAACTAAAGGAGGATCATGTACATCTGATCTAAATTAATTTTTAAAATGTGCTTCCAAATGACTCAAAAAACAGGAGTTTCTTAGGAAACCTGACAGAGAAAAATGAATAAAATCATTGCAAAAAAAGTTTCTTATTCCTCCTGTAATCTTGACACCCACTCTAGATTATTTATGTCACTATCCTTGGTGCTGAGGACAGATTGCAGAGAAGGATCTTGAATTAAAAGTGCCATCTGTAAACTAGAATGTATTGATACTATAGCTCTGACAAATGGGTACAGAATGGCCTGTATCAGGGCCCAATGAAATGCATCCTAGAATACTCAAAGAGCTAATAGAGGAGGTATCTGAGCCTCTAGCTATTATCTTTGGAAAATCATGGGAGACGGGAGAGATTCCAGAAGACTAGAAAAGGGCAAATATAGTGCCCATCTATAAAAAGGGAAATAAAAACAACCCAGGAAACTACAGACCAGTTAGTTTAACTTCTGTGCCAGGGAAGATAATGGAGCAAGTAATTAAGGAAATCATCTGCAAACACTTGCAAGGTGGTAAGGTGATAGGGAATAGCCAACATGGATTTGTAAAGAATAAATCATGTCAAACCAATCTGATAGCTTTCTTTGATAGGATAACAAGTCTTGTGGATAAAGGGAGAAGCGATGGATGTGGTATACCTAGACTTTAGTAAGGCATTTGATATGGTCTCGCATGAAATTCTTATCGATAAACTAGGCAAATACAATTTGGGTCCCTGAGCTAAAACACCTTTGTTTACCAATGTGTTTCCTCAGCAAGTCCAGCTGAGTTTGGCACCTGCAAGAGACTTCCCTTCAGGAGCTGTGACCAGTAGGTGATACAGTGACTCAAAGGAACTTCTTCAAAACTAAGGGCTAAAACAACAAGCAGCTTACACACATTTGTTTTGCCAAAAGTTTGGGTAGGTATAACGTGTCCCAGAGACTGGGAAAGGTGGGTTAGTCTGCTCCCCATAAGTCACTTCCTCCTTCTGTCTCTTTCTCATCCCTGGTCTACACTAGGAGTTTAGGTCGAATTTAGCAGCATTAGATCGATTTAACCCTGCGCCCATCCACACAACGAAGTCATTTTTGTCAACTTAAAGGGCTCTTAAAATCAATTTCTGTACTCCTGCCTGATGAGGGGATTAGCGCTGAAATTGACCCTGTTGGGTCAAATTTGGGGTAGTGTGGATATAATTTGATGGTATTGGCCTCCAGGAGCTATCCCAGAGTGCTCCACTGTGACCGCTCTCGACAGCACTCTCAACTCAGATCCACTGGCCAGGTACATAGGAAAAGCCATGCAAACTTTTAAATTTCATTTCCTGTTTGGCCAGCGTGGCGAGCTGATCAGCACAGGTGACCATGTAGTCCCAGAATCACAAAAGAGTTCCAGCATGGACTGAACAGGAAGTACTGCATCTGATCGCTGTATGGGGAGATGAATCCATGCTATCCGAACGCCGTTCCAAAAGACAAAATGGCAGAAAATTTGAAAAAATCTCCAAGGGCCTGAAGGACAGAGGTTATAACCGGGATCCGCAGGAATGCCACGTGAAACTTAAGTAGCTCAGGCAAGCCTTCCAAAGAACTAGAGAGGCAAACGGCCGCTCCGAGTCAGAGCCCGAGACATGCTGCTTCTATGATGAGCTGCATGCCAACTACTCCACCCTGTACTTCCCTCCTCCCTCACCCCTCCCGGGCTATCTTGGCAGTTATCCCCCCATTTGTGTGATGAATTAATAAAGCATGCATGAATTTGAAACAACAATGACTTTATTGCCTCTGCAAGCAGAGATCAAAGAGGGGAGGGAAAGGCAGTTGGCTTACAGAGAAGTAGAGTGAACCAAGGGGGCGGGTTTTCATCAAGGAGAAACAAACAGAACTTTTACACCGTAGCCTGGCCAGTCATGAAACTGGTTTTCAAAGCTTCTCTGATGCGCACCACGCCCTCCTGCACTCTTCTAACCACTCTGTGTCTGGCTGTGTGTAATCAGTGGCCAGGTGAGTTGCCTCAACCTCTCACCCCACCATAAACATCTCCCCCTTACTCTCACAGATATTGTGGAGCACACAGAAAGCAGTAATAACAATGGGAATATTGGTTTCACAGAGGTCTAATCGAGTCACTAAACTGCTCCAGTGAGCTGTTAAAGTTCAAAGGCACATTCTACTACCATTCTGCACTTGCTCAGTCTATAGTTGAACTGGTCCTTACTACTGTCCAGGCTTCATGAGCCATGAGAGCAAGGGGTAGGCTGGGATAGGTGCGACTGCGTCGTGCTGCCGACTGGGAGAGCAGCCTGAGGCAGAAGCCTCCAGCTGGCATGATATTCCAGGTAGGACTGAATCTCCATTAGTCAAAACTTAAAGAAGAGAATGACCTGGAATCATTCCCATTTTTATCCAGGCGTCCCTGACCAACCTAACCGAGGTCGGCCAGAAGCACCCATGGGACAACAACGGTTAGCAGTCATATTGCACTGTCTGCAAGACAAGCCAAAGCAGGGGATGTTTCTGTGTAGCACTGCAGCACCACGTCTGCCAGCAGCACCCAGGAGACGTACGGTGACGGTGAGCTGAGCGGGCTCCATGCTTGCCATGGTATGCCATCTGCATAGGTAACCCAGGAAAAAAGGTGAGAAATGATTTTTTGCCATTGCTTTCACAGAGGGAGGGAAGGAGGGAGGTAAGCCTGATAACATGTACCCAGAACCACCCACGACAATGTTTTTGCCCCATCAGGCATTGGGAGCTCAACCAGAATTCCAATGTGGGGTGGAGACTGCAGGAACTATGGGATAGCTACCATAGCGCAATGCTCCGAAAGTCAATGCTAGCCTTGGTGCTGTGGATGCACAAAGCTGACTTAATGTGCTTAATGGGAACACACACAATCGACTGTATCAAATAGATTTCTAAAAAATCGACTTCTATTAAATTGACCTAATTTTATAGTGTAGACATACCCTCAGCTTCAGCACTGAAGCTCCAAAGTTCATTGTTTCATTCTCTCCATTTAGATTCTCCCTTCCAGAGTTACGAGCCAGCTTGTTGATCAGAGCACGGTAGGGGTAAAATTTCAAAGGAATCGGCCTCAGTATTGTTTGTTAAATACTAGTGACTGGGTTATCTGAAGTCATTGACTTTGGTTACTGCAGATGTGAAAGCCACCTAAATCCACTTCCAAAGTAGGTTAAGGTAAACTGTACAAAGACACTCTCAGAGCTTGTCTACGCTTGAAATGCTATGGTGGCACAACTGCATCACTGCAAGTGGGCCACTCTAGCACTTCAGTGTGGACACTACCTACAAAAATGCAGAGGTTACTCCCATTGCCCTATGTAATCCACCTACCTGAAAGGTGGTAGCTAGTTTGATGGAAGAATTCTTCCGTTAATCTAGTCCTGCCTACACTGTGGGTTAGGTCGACTTAACTACATCACTTAGAAATGTGGATTTTCCATACCCCCCTCAAGTGAAATAGTTTGCTAGTGTAAACCAGACCTTGGTGCAGAATAAAAGTGTCCACATGAAAAGCTAGTGTGGATTAGCTATTTTGATCTGTTTTCCCATGTAGCCAAGCCCTAAAACTGATTTAATCCCTATTTATTTTTCAACAAGCAACACAATAGCCAAACAAACTAATAGCCATAAAAATATTGGAAATATCTCCCACATTCTTCACAAATATTATATCATCTTGGAGCTTTATTGGCTGAGAGGCATGGATTCAGTTTCTCTACTGGGGCTGTAGTCATTCTTGTGAAAAACTCGACTATTTACACAGTGCTCTGATTCACCAAAAAGAAAACTACAAGAGAAAATAAAACTTACAAGAGACAGAAAGAAACTAAAACTTAAATACACCAGGTTTAAAATGTAGTTGATGTTATTCTACGGGGCCTCCTTATACCTCTTGAATTCTGGAACTTGCTGGGGTTAAAATACTTTCAAAATATACAAAAGTTACAAATAAAAAAAGACTTACCAAGTTCTTTCATGTTACCCAATGAGGTGATCTCTTTATCCTGTGGAGAAACCAATAGGAGACAACTTCATCTGTATGTTATCTGATTGGCTACATTATGGAAGCAGACTGACTGATAGCCAATTGCAACATAAAATAAATGTTCATGGAATAGGATAATAATGCGTTAAGGATGGGCGAGTTAACACTGAAAAGAAAAGCAATTTTTGAGAGTGGTGTCTTCGATTCAGAGCAGTTGTTCAGACCACAAAACCACTGGGTGCTGGCTTAAAGAGGACAAACACAGCTGTTCATCTATCTTTGAACAAGATAGGAACAGTAACATGAATGACAAGCATATTCTAAATAAAGTAGACCAGGAGAAATTATCTTGGGTTTGTGTCCACCCATCATAAGAACATAAAAACAGTCATACTAGCTCAGACAAATGGTCCATATAGCCCAGTACCTGTCTTCCAACAGTGGCCAATGCAAGGTGCTTCAGAGGGAATGAACAGAACAGGTAATCAAGTTATCCATCCCTTGTCATCCACTCCCAGCTTCTGACAAATGGAGACTAGGGATACTCACTGCGTTGGGTTGCAGCCTGCACATCCTGGCTACTAGAGAGTGATTGAACTATCCTCCATGAATTTATCTAGTTATTTTTCATCCCTTTTACAGTTTTGGCCTTTACAGCATCCGATGTCAATGAGCTCAATGGGTTGACTGTGCATTGTCTGAAGAAGTACTTCCTTTTGTTTGTTTTAAACCTGCTGTTTATTAACTTCATTGGGTGACCCCTAGTTTTTGCATTATGTGAAGGAGTAAATAACATTTCCTTATTTACTTTCTGTACACAAGTCAGGATTTCATAAACCTCTATTATATCTTCCCTTAGTCATCTCTTTTCCAAGCTAAAAGGTCCCAGTCTTTTTAACATCTTCTCATATGGAAGTTTTTCCATAAACCTAATCATTTTTGTTGCCATTCTCTGTACCTTTTCCAATTCCAACATATCTTTTTTGAGAAGGGGCAACCAGATCTTCACGCAGTATTCCAGATATGGGCATACCATGGATTTATTTAGAGGCATTATGATATTTCAGGTCCTCTCAGCGGTCTGGAGAGGCCCAGGTCACTTCCAGCTTTTGACGCCCCTAGCCATAATACAAATAAAAAATGACGACATATGAAAACAAAATAAGGCACCAGAAAAAAAGAGTGAGACATAGTTTGAATATTTTTTATTTAACAAATGCTTTTCTAGCCTTTTTCTGTGCAAATGCACTAATTATGGAGGAAAAACCTAGCTTTCATGCAATGTCACAGTTGATATTAAGCATGGTGAGCCCATTCAAATGCTCTTGTCCCATAGTTGAACGGTAATAGTTCTTTACCTGGTTCAACATGTTGAAGGTGCATTCATCTGAAGCCACTGATGCAGGCAAATTGACAAAAACACGCAACATGTACTCAATGATATTTGAAATGTTCTGCTATAAATAAGTAGCATATTCACAGTTTAAAATGTTCTAGTGTTAATAAGCAGCCTTTACAACTTGAAATGTTCTGCTGTAAATAAGTAGCCTATTTACACCTGAAATGTTAGAAAGAAAATATGTAGCCTATCCACACTTCAGATATTCTGCTGTAAATAAGTAGCTTATCTACACTTGAAATCTTCTACTGTAAACATGCACACAAATGCTGAATGGTACACAAATGCTGAAAAGACTTAAAATGAAGGAGTACTAATTAAGAACATAAAATGAAACAGTCATGCAGGTTATTATCCTTATCACTAAATCAAAACTCAAGCACACAAGGTATAATATAACAGGCTGAGCTGAAGACAAAGGGAAGACATATATATAGTAAACACAGACATGGATACAGACAGGAGAATAATGTTCAAAAATTTTAAATGTGTGTTCTCAAGAAACTCACTGTAAAAGATTGTCCTCACAAATTTTCACCTTGAATCTGGGCCTATAGACTACGAAAACCTGTGATGATGGCCAAGCTACCAAGCTAGGGCTCAACCAACCAATCAGCCACCTCTTTTGGCTACCATATGAAGATAATAATAAGGAATTCTCACACATAAATAATTCCTTAGTCAATGAGATATAAAACGATTCAGACACTAAAATGTAACAATTCTCTACCTTTCAACATGCACTTGATCCAGCACCAGCCACTAGTGGTCATTTGTTTATAGAATCAGCTGATCGTAAAGGACACTTTCATCACGATCTAATCTTGTGCCATCAGAACCGATGTATTTTTATTAATATTTATGAACATTTTTAACTCTTTAATATGACAAAATCTATATCAGTTAACAAAAAAATTATGTCTTTTACCAAATCGTATCTCTTATTTGCTTAAATTTGCAGTTCTAAGTTGAGCGAGTGTGTCACATTTTGGTCTGATAGGGAGGCACATAAAAACAAGTTGTGAAACTTATCAAATGTTAAAAAATTAACAAGTGTCTACATTTGAAATCCCCTTTGAGCTTGAGGCCCAGGCCAAATGGCCCTCCCCACCCCCCACCCCGCCAATTGGCCCTGTGATTTTTGATTGCCTCTGCAAATTGAGCGGATGTTTTCTGAGAACTAGTCACAATGACTCTGAGATCTCTTTCTTGAGTGGTAACAGCTAATTTAGATCCCATCATTTTGTAAGCATAGTGAGGATTATATTTGCCAATGTGGGTTGTGATCTTGCCTAATGAATAATTAAGACATATAGGAAGTCTAAAATTATTTATCCTGCTCAGCCAAGGGGAAACCACAAATATTTGTGTCCTGGGACAACTGTCTGAGAAGTTTCTGGATCAGCTTTTATAAGGGTGTTAACAAACTCAAGGTAACTGGCAATCATTTAACTAAAGCTAAAACAGGATCAAATATCCCTAGTCTACCCATACCCTGAAATACAGAAAACAAAGAATAGGACCAAATTTTCACCAGGGCAAAAGGTTAACAATAGAGGTGCCTAAAAGAGAGCTAGTTTAGCCTTTTATTATACTTAGCAGCAACACAAAGAACCTACAGGCCTGTATCCTGCAAGACCTTAGCTTAAGCAAGTTAATATAAGTATAACTGAGCAGAGTAGGCCTGGGCAGACCCTTGGAATAGATAAATGTCCTGATAGTTACCCTTAGACTTTGGGAAACTAAGAATAGCTTGCTCAATAGCAGGATTGGGAACATAACGGTACCAGGCAATCGCAGGAATGCTGAAGTGATACTGGGCTTGGATATTTTAGGACAGAATCATTGGCAGATGTCTAACCACAACTTTGGTTGAGCAATAGATGACATATAGGGTAATGAGTTAAATGGTATGAATATGTTAACCCATAGGATAAGTGTGCCCCAATATTATGAGGGTGAGGAGGTTAGATTTGGACATGGAAAGCTTGGCATCAAAATGTATATTCACAATAGGACCTGAGCACTATAGTAGGCCAAATCACCATATGGAGGGGGGGGGGTAGTTTTCCATCATTTGACCTTCAGCTCTATTGTTATCTACCTCCAATCTCTGGGCATTGGAGAACTTGGACCATCAGACTCATTCAATGTGCCAAACTGATTCTTTGTCTCTCACCACCAGATCCTCAAGGCAGGGTGTAAGTATACAAGTCACAGAGCATATGCAAGAATGATACCACAGATATACCCAATATTACATTACTCCTATCTGTTTATGTGGTTTGGAGCTTTTGTCTCTTTATTACTTGCTCAAATAAAAATTACCAAGGCTTTGCTTTGCTCTCAGTGTGTGTCCTTGCCATACACCCCAAGGTTCCCGACAAAATATTGAACTTGTCAGTTTTAGTTGTGTGGAACCTGATTCTGGGACAAGAACCCTATTATCCCCTACTCATTAATCAGTGTCACTCGGCAATCAATATAATTATTATTAACCATTAAAAAGGATCAAGCAACAGTAGTAAGACAACTCACACAGAAAGGCAAACAATTTTAAATAGTTTAAAATAAATACTTTTTACACAATGTTCTTTCAACTGTGGAACTCATTAGCACGGGCTATCATTTTGTTTGACAGCTCTTTAGTAACATTCAGAATACAATTACTCTTTTTATTTGACATTTATCAAATAAGATCTCTCACTTAATCTCCAGAGTCTTAGAAAAAATGAGTGATTGGCTTTAAAAAAAAAACCTTCAGAAAGTGACCTGAGTGTAAAGGGTGCAGATATTTCTGCCAGAGTGTGCAGACAGCCTGAAACACTAGCTCTGAGAAGTAACTACCACATTTATTTCGCTAAATTGTAACAGATACTAGTGAAGACAGTTAGCAATGTTGACATTTAAAGCCTCTTCACTGCTGAAAACATGTAAGAAAGGAAAGTTACTACTGTATTATAAAGATCTAGATAGAGTAGGTTTGAAGGGGGGCACAATTTGTAACCCCACTCCCTTCATTTTCCTGAAAGGTGGCTCCACTTTCAAAACTGGGAAATGCTACCTTATGTCCAGGTTATTCCATACTTGTATCTTGCACCTTCCTCTGAAACATTTGTACTGGCTTCTATCAGATACATAGCACAGAACAAGGTCTCTGACCCAGCATGGCAATGCCTAACAACACTTTTATCATTGGGACATGTAGACTGATGGTATCACTGAAAGCAGAAGAGTGAGTATTTATTTAGAGGCATATGCACGTAAAGTTCAGTGTGATCCTACAGAGTTCAAAGCTGGCTGAGTTTGCTACGACTGCTATTGTTCCTTTACAGAGGATCCTGATGTTGATTGTAAGATATCCAGTCATTTTTCATGTCCATGCCTTTAGCTGTAACTCTTGTGCTATTTCAAATAAAAACTGCAGCACGCTGACCCTCAGAAAAGGAATGTCGTTCGCGATGAGAGATTCTGTCATCATATTATTATAAAGTCACAGTTTAAAAGAGTTAAAATAGATATGCAACTTTGCCTGCAGTAACATCAGGACAATGCAGTGAATAGAGGCAAATATTTCTGTATTTGGGGATGGCATTTTCTTCTTAAATGTGGGGCTCACATTGGAAGAGTGATGTGAGGGAAAGTGTAAATGACCTTGTTAAATTGAATGTGTTAGTCAAAATCAACTAACGTGTCTGTTTAAAAGATATAGGCCTCCCATTCAGGAAAATATTTGTACAAGTACTTAAGTGTATCCCTATTCAGCAAAGCCCTTAGCATGTGCCTAATTTTAAGCATGTGCTTAAACCCATTGAATTGAATGGGATTCACAAGTGTTTTGCTGAACAGGGGATGCTTTACCGAAGTGGAGAGAAGCAGAAGAAAGAGAGGGAAATAATTTCTTCTGTAAAAAGGAAAAAATATCAGCTGGAATATGCCACCAATTTTTGTGGCAGCTGAGCTATTTTAGCTTATTGCTGACAATGATCAGTTTCCCTTGCAGGGAAAGGTTTTGTAACTGGTGGCAAGAACGGGGTGACCAAATCTTGAATTTAGACTGTCAACTGAGTGTCTAGATGCACAAAAACCTGTGTTATGCACTTAAATGCCCATTTGGGAAGCCAGTTACTCTCTCCTTCTGTCTTAGGCGCTCCTTAGCTCCATATATAGGTGATCATCCACTTTTGAAAATTTGCCTGTGTCTTAGTGAAGTTAACAGTGCTGTGTGGAGTCCAAATTTGCTCTACCATATAACTCTGCCTTTAAATCAGGACTGGGTGTCTTTCTAAAAGATATGCTATAGCTCAAACAGAAGTTATGCATCAGATGCAGAAATTAATTTAGTGACATCTCATGACCTGAGTAATGCAGAAAGACGGAGTAGACGATCCATGGACCCTTTTGGCCTTAAAAATCTATGAATCAACATAAGGTTACTTGGTACACAGAATGGTACAGATTTTTTTAAACAAACCCCATTTCAAAGTAATAGTAATAATAGAGTTGAACAAAGCCATATCACAAATGCATACCAGAAAGTGTCACTGTATTCTATGAGAGACTTCAAAGAAAGCATTAAAGAAATTATCGTCCTAAAAGTTCTTTTTTATGTCACTTAATGTCAACATTTTCAATAAATGCCATTTGTCTGAGTGCTTTTGTGGAATGTGATTAACATAATTTCCTTCATTTTCTCTAAACTGTGTGTTTACAAGGCTATTTTTGGTAAGATACAATATAATCTTATAAGGATAAAATGGTATAACTTCTGCATTTTCTATAGTCACTCAATCTTACAAATTTTAAAGACTCTGGCCAAATTATTGATGTAGAAGAAACCTCAACTTTTGGAATATCAGAATTTAATTTTGCAACCTTAAAGCTGCATTAGTGTTATTTATTGTATATTTGCATTTGATATCTGAAGAGTTTTAAGAATGAGGTGACGAAATCTGGTGGTTGGAGTCATGAAAAGATTTTCAGGCCTCAGAGGCAGCATGACAGAAGGTATCGCCCTGGGCATTTGAACTAATGTTGCCACAGCAGAGTGACAGATAGGACAAACACAGGCCTAGCTTGAGACTATTGTATTTAATTCATTAGTCTGGATTGTACGTTGGTATGTCACATGCAGTTATGCCAAAACTTTGACAAGGAGTATTAGGGTTTAGGATACATATTTCAGTAAGTCTGACATACCATCTAGTAGAGGTCACTGGCACCCATAGACATCAATTATTACATCACCATTTCTCAGTCATTCTCAGAAAGAACCAAGACCTCCATCTTTGAACAGAAGTGCCACAAATAGAGCAATCTGAAATAAACTCAATTTCTGTCTTGCAGGAAATCTTTAGATTTTGACATTTGATTTCGCCCTAAATCAGGTTGAAAAGTAGAAATATCAGAATTTTTACAAAAACAGATATTCAGTAATGGTTTGTGGGTTTTTTTGGATAAATTTGAAATGTTTTGCTTGCCTTTATGCTTTTGACTTTTATATTATGCCATAAATTACAATCAGAATCAAAATGATAATGTCAAAATGAAATGACTAAAGTCCAAACAAAATGTTTCAACCTTAATAAAACATTTCAATAATTTCCCACAAAATTCCCAGCTAAATAGATATATGCCCACAAAACAAGTTGAATCAGCATTTTCTGATGGATGCTGTTCCGTAGAAAAATTTCGACCAATTCTAGTCAAAACTTTAATTTACCTTAATAGACAGCTTGTGATCTCTTAGATGGAATGGCAGAAGTATTCCCTAGACATTTAGATGGATCAGCACCTGAGTGATAGTTGTGGTAAAGGCAGTGTATCTGTCTGTCATAACATTTCTTCCCAGATCTGGTCCTTAGCGTCCAAAATATGGGTGTTAGCATGAAAACCTCCAAGCTTAGTTACCAGCTTGGACCTGGTATCACTGCCACCAGCTAGGAATTATACAGTGCCTAGCTCACTGTGGTCTCCCCAAAACCTTCCCTGGGGGACCCCCAGACTCAGATGCCTTGAGTCTTACAACAAAGGGAAATAACCCCCTCCCCTTCTTTCCTTGTTACTTCCTCCCAGCCTCCCCTCCCTGGACGACCCTAGGAAATTCCCTGTTTCCAGTCCTGGAAACACAAGTACCGAGAGATCTAATCTCTCTTCCCCCTCACCCAGAGGGTATGCAAAGTCAGGCTTAGTAAATCTAACACAAAGAGATTTTCCCCCTGACTTCTTCCTCCCACCAATGCCATGGTGAGCTGCAGACTCAATTCCCTGGAGTCTCCACTAAAGAAAAACTCCAACAGGTCTTAAAAAGAAAGCTTTATATAAAAAAGAAAGAAAAAGACATTTAAAATAGTCTCTGTATTTAGGTGACAATATACAGGGTCAATTGCTTAAGAAAAAAAATGAATAAACAGCCTTATCCAAAAAGAATACAATTTAAAACATTCCAGCAACTACACACATGTAAATACAAAAGAAAACAATATAAACCTATTGTCTTACTATCCTTGTACTTACAACTTGGAAACAGAAGATTAGAAAGCCAGGAGATAGAAAGATCACTCTCAGAGCCGAGAGGGTCACCGAACCAAGACAAAGAACAAAGAACTCACACCCAAAACTTCCCTCCACCCAGAGTTGAAAAAGTCTTGTTTCCTGATTGGTCCTCTGGTCAGGTGTTTGGTTTCCTTTGTTACCCCTTTACAGGTAAAAGAACATTAACCCTTAGCTATCTGTTTATGACACTGTCTCTGACTTCTTCCATGTTTGACAAATAACTAGCAGCCTAAACAGTTATTTCCTGAAATTTTTACACCAGTAGCTAGTGCTAAACTAAGCACTGGAATTTTCTTGCTCTTGAAATTCTCTCTGAAAAAATCATAAAGGAACAAAAGCCACCTTTTTCTTTTATACCAATAGGAAGGGATGGCTCCTATTATGTAGACCTGGCTACAGTTTATTAAATATTCCAAGAGGTAAATATTGCAGAGGATTGCATTTGTATGCAATACTTTCACTAGGGACGTCATTCACCGAAGGTTTAAATTCAATTTTCTTCAGTTTCCCAGCTGTGGAAAGCTGTTGCAAAGAGGATTTCTGTCTTCCATTGTTGAGTTACCCTTTTTAAATAAAAAAAAAAAAATCACCTACTCTATCATTTCATCTTTACTATGCAGCACTGTATAAATTGCCCCGCTGTGATAGCCAGCTTCTGAAGGCAGCATATGAGATGAGGTGCTGAAGTACTCTTTGCAAATCCATAGCAAGTCATTGCTAATTCTATCAGTGATTTTGGAATGCTTACACACGCGGCCTTAGCCCACAATCACAAAGTCTAGAATTCAAGTCTCTCTTTATGAAGACACAAGATTCAGTTTAGCACAGACAAATGTAGCATGCATATTTTTGTGATCTCATGCTATATTCACACATTTGTAAGGATCTGACAGTAGCAGCACAGAAGGGCTATCAGGTATCTGGCTTCTCCACAGTCTATCAAAACACCATAGCTGACACTGGCTGGGGCAGTACAGAGGAGGGAATAAAAAACTTTGTCTTGTTAAATCTTCCCCTTGCCACATCTGTAGAAGTAGAGCAAGATTCAGCAGAAGCTGAGAGGGAATCTGGTAGAGCAGTGGTTACAAACTGACTATTTGCTCCATTATCTTTCTGGGTTCTGAAGTTAAGCTGACTAATCTAAAATTTCCTGGGTTATCCTTATTCCTCTTTTTATAGATAGATATTATATTTACTCTTTTCCAGTCCTCCGGGATCTCACCTGTCCTCCATGAGTTCTCAGAGATAATTGCTAATGGCTCAGAGATTTCCTAAGCAAATTCCTTAAGTATTCTAGGATGTACTTCATCAGGCCCTGCCAACTTGAAGACATCTAACTTGTCTAAGGCAGGTCTACGCTATACAATTACCTCGGTATAACTACATCACTCAGAGATGTGAAAAATCCACACACTTGAGCAACATAGTTATGCTGACCTATGTGCCAGTGTAGACAGAGAGCTTCTTCCACCAACATAACTACCACCCCTCACAGAGGTGGACTAACTATGCTGATAGGAGAGCTCTCTTTCATCAGCACAGAGCAGTGGTGGGCAACCTGAGGCCCACGGGCTGCATGTGGCCCATCAGGGTAATCCGCTGGCAGGCCGTGAGACAGTTTGTTTACATTGACCATCTGCAGGCATGGCCACCCACAGCTCCCAGTGGCCATGGTTAGCCATTCCCAGCCAATGGGAGCTGTTGGAAGCGCCCCCTGGGAACATGCTGGCCACCATGCCTGCAGATGTTCAATGTAAACAAACTGTCTCACGACCCGCCGGTGGATTGCCCTGACGGGCTGTGTGCAACCACATGTTGCCAACCATGGGCATAGAACATCTTCATTACAGCTCTACAGCAGCACAGCTGCATCCGTACACCTGTGCCAATGCAATGTTTTAAGTGTAGACCTGCCATAAGTAATTCTTAACTTTTTCCTTTCCTATTTTAACCTCAGACCCTATTCTATTTATATTGTTATTCACTATGTAAGTCATCCAATCACTGCTAACTTTTTTGGTAAAAACTGAAACAAAAACACATTTAACATTTATTGTCTTTTCCTCCTCATTGAATAATGGGCCAACCCTGTCCTTGATCTCTTGCTTCTTATGTATTTGTAAAATGTTTTCTTGTTATCTTTTATGTCTCTAGCTATTTTAATCTCATTTTTTGGCTTGGCCTTTCTAATTTTGTCCCTACATGCTTGTTTTCTTTTATTTATAGTCATCCTTCATAATCTGACCTAATTTCCACTTTTTGTATGACTTCTTTTTGAATTTTAGGTCACTGAAGATCTACTGGTTAAGTCAGTGTGGTCTCTTACCATATTACCTGTGTTTCCTAGACATTAGGATAGTTTCCTCTTTCATCCTTAATAAGTCTTTTTTTAAAACTGCCAACTGCCCTGAACTTTTTTTCCATAGATTTGCTTCCCATGGGATCTTACTTACCAATTCTCTGAGTTTCCTAAAGTCTGCCTTCTTAAAGTCCATTGTCTTTATTCTGCTGCTTTCCCTCCCACCATTCCTTAGAATCATAAACTGTATCATGTCATGATCACTTTCACTCAAGCTGCCTTCCACCTTCACATTCAAAACCAATTCCTTCCTGTTAGAATCAAATCTAGATGAGCCTCTCCCCTATTTGCTTTCTCCACCTTCTGTAATAAAAAGCTGTCTCCAATGCATTCCAAGAACTTGTTGGATAATCTGTGCCCTGCTGTGTTATTTTTCCCCCCAACAGATGTCTGAGTAATTGAAGTCCCTCATCACCACCAAATCCTGTGTTTTGGAGAATTGTGTTAGTCATTTTAAAAAAGCCGCATGCATTTCTTCTTCCTGGTTAGGTGTTCTGTAGTAGATACCTACCACGACATCATCCTTGTTTTTAGCCCATTTATCTTTACCCAGCTACTTTCAACAGGTCTGCCTTCCTCTTCTATCTCAATCTCAGTACAAGTGTACTGATCTACAAGACAACACCTCATCTCTTTTTCCCCCACTTGTTGTTCCTGAACAAGCTCTATGCTTCAATATCAATATTCCAGTCATGTAAATTATCCCATCAAGATTCTGTGATGCCAGTTACATTATAATTGTGATTATCCAATGGTATTTCTATTTATTCCTGTTTAGTCCCCATATTTTTCTCATTAGTATACAGAAATCGAAGACGTTCATTAGATTTCCCCTCTACATTCCTTCTTGTCTCTCCTTGTCCCTGCTGCAATTGCCCATGTTTCCCTCAGATTCCAACCTTTCACCCAGGTTCCATGTTTTGGCCTTATCTGTGGGCTTTTATCTCCTGTCCCCATTGAACCTAGTTTAAAAGTCCACATCAGTAGGTTAGCCAGTCTGTATCCAAAGATGCTCTTCACTTTCCTCGATAGGTAGACTCCATCTCTGCTCAGCAGTACTTCTCAGAACAGCATCCATGGATGAGGAAGCCGAAGCCCTTCTGGTGACATCATCTGCGCAGCCAAGCACACCTCCAGGATGTGTCTCTCTCTCTGCCTGGGCCGCTACCCTTGACTGGAAGGATCGATGAGAACAACATCTGCACCCCCCAACTCCTTTGCCCTCACTTCAAGGGCCTATAGTCTCTTCTTATCTGCTCCAGGTCATACCTTGTGGTATCACTAGAGTCTGCATGGTTGAGCAGCATTGGATATATTTTTTTATTTAAAAAAAAATATTTTCAGGCCACTTCTAAACATCAAAGAACCAAAAGACTTTAAGGACACCTCTTTTTGGTGTTGTTTCAATCGGTCTGTCTGCAGACTTGACAACAAATATGCATCAGTCTATATTGGCAAGAACCTTTGCAACTGGAAAAAAAAATAATTGCAGTTCTACAGAGGTCTTGTCAACACACAGAAGATACACTACTTTAAATAACAACTGTTTATTAAATCAATTTAAGCCGTGTCTACAACAGGGAAAGGGTTTATGCGTTAAAATCCTAGTGTAGACAAGGCAACTGTAGTTTTAATATGCGTTAGCTAGTTGGGGTAATTGCTAACGGGGAGTCCAGGGTCAACTTCAACCAGCTAACTGGCTAAAACTGCAACTTGCTTTGTCTCCACGCCCCAAACAGACCCAACTGGCCCTATAAAGGCCAGGAGCAGACACAGTCTTCTCTAGCTGTAAAGGGAGATGGGCCTGGCTGCTGGGGAAGCTAGAGAAGGTACCTGGAGTGGAGCAGGGCTAGGGGAAGGCTAAGGGAGCTGGAGATGACACAGTGTGGTTTTTCACATTAGGCATAAAGGTTTGGATGGCATGAATTGCAGATAGTGGCATTATTGACAGGCAGCCAAGCCACAAGTCAGTTATTCATAGAATATTAGGGTTGGAAGGGATCTCAAGAGATCATCTAGTCCAACCCCCTGCTCAAAGCAGAACCGATCCCCAAATGGCCCCCTCAAGGATTGAGCTCACAACGCTGGGTTTAGCAGGCCAATGCTCAAACCACTGAGCTATCCCTCCCCCCATAGATAGATTCCAAGGCCAGAAGGGACCATTATGATCATCTAGTCTGAACTCCTGGATAACAAAAGCCAGAAACTTCCCCAAAATATACAGTTATGCAGATTATCCCCAGTGAGTGCTGATAAAACCTTCATACCACATCATGCCATCATATATTCTGTATATACAGCACAGGCTCCTCACAATGAGCCACAAGCTTGAGGACACTTGGCCCTGGAAGACCCTTCCCCTCCCAGATCTGTGTGTGGGCTGGAATTTCCCAAGAAGAATGGCTATGTAGGAATTCTTGGGAATCCTTCAGAAAGGAGAATGTCAGGAACAGCAACTGCCTGTACCACCAGGGGTTGGGAGAGGGTCTAGCTTAGCTTCTGCCCCATCCTCTTGCACAGTCAGGACTTTGGTGACGCATTGTCCCTTCAGCCCCTTCACCTTCTTGAAGTACCAGTGGGGTGACACCTTCACAGTTTCAGAACCCTAGTAACATCAGCAGTTTTGGACTCTGAATACAAGTCAGGAGTGCTGACTCCCTGCACTGAACAATGGAACACACTAGCCAAACTCTGCTTGATGGAAGGGCAAGACAGAGGCTGTAGGGCACATACACTTTTGTTATTGAACTCTGACCATCAGCAGCTCATTTGCTTTTGCAGTTCTCTGATCCCAAATTACCTGTGTTGTTTTTCCTTCCCCAGCCTCATTTACCTCAACCTATTCAAGTGATCATGCCTGCAATTAAGTCAGATTAAAAACTTATAACTGGCAGTGCCTTTTCTACGAATATATAGCTTCCTGGGATAGAAAGCTGCATTCTTATAAGGCAACTAACATGATTTTGTTCAAGTTTTGTGCAGCACTTCACCCCCAGACTCTGAAAGCCCCACATGCTTGCTGTAATTCAGACAAAATCTTTATAACTGGAACTTAATTCCCTGATTGCAAACTGTGGCCTTTAAAGGCTATCTAGCCCTAACTATGGAAAAACAAATGACTGACATAATGGAAGCAACAGTGGAAAAACCCCCCACACTTCCTTGAAAGATGCTCCCCTTCACTGTTTCCTACATGACGGAGTATTTAGTCTATTTTCCTATATCAGTAACCCTCCATGTGTTTGCAAACATGATCTTTATTGTGAATCATTTTCAATATTTTCAGTTTCAATTTTGATGGAAGCTTGTGTAAAAAATTTCAAGGGGAAAATATTCAAAGCAATCCCCTAGACACTACTGTAAACCTGCTGATAACTGCTCTGCCATGTCTCATAAGCCTTCAGTAAAAAAAAAGGAAGAATTTGCCATGTAAGCTCCTACTACCTGTTTTAAAATTCTATTTGAAATCTACAATTTATGGTGGAAAAAAACCTAGTGAAGATTCACTATACAATTGTTATTATTCTTCAGTTCCTCCAAGACCTTCTGCCCTCACATTATTTTTTGGGAAAGCAGAGATTACTTGAGCGTAGCTTGTTTTTGCATCATTTTCACATTGTGTCATGGCATCAACAAACCCTCCATTCTGTGAGAGTGTAATTCCTCTATGTGAGAGTCCCTGGTATCACAGGCTTTGTCTGTGCTGGTCTCAGATCACTCTCCCATTAGGGAAAGGCCAAAATAGCTCTAATCCCAATCCAGGTATCAAACTAATGAAAACACAAAAATGTTACATTGAGGAAATTCAGTCAAAAAGAAACTAATTCCTCCCAGAACTATAGACACCTAATATAACTTGAAAAACAGCTGATCATCGCGATGATAAATAAAAATACTTTAACGTCATGTTTCTGTGTAAAATTATATTTTAAAAATGAGTGTTATGTTTTTCATCTCATTCTACAAGCATGGTCCAAAACAAATTTAAAATAAGCAAATGTGAACAATTATATAATATATATAGACATGTGCACACACAAAATCTCTCTCTCTTGCACACACATGCTTCAGTTAAAAACAAAATAAAAACACCCTCCCCAGAACAGTAAATAACTTTGAAGACAATTATTTTTTCTGATATCACCATCTGAATTTTTTATTTTTTCTCCTGTGCCATTGCCCCTTGTCAGTGCTGGCATGAAACTGAAAGAGCTAAAGAAAGCAGAACTAAAACAGATAAAAGGGTCAGTTTGCTGAGACAAAAGATGATATCACGTCGAGACAAATTACAGAGGTGCAGTGTCTAAATGTGTTGAAGCAATAACTGCTATACAACAGCCATATCAGCAGGGCTGTTCTGTGCTTCTTGCTTACGCACACTGCATGTAAAGCATAAGGTCTACAGATGAAGAGCTGTTATTCAGGTCACACAAGCAGCATTCCAGCAGTTTCAAAGACTGCTAGCTACTAGGCCACCTGCAGGCCATTCTGCTCATACACAGAAAGTATCTAAAAAAGAAGTCATTAGAAGTGACAGGTAGTCATAAACTTGAGGGCACAGTTCTATCCTGCCAACTCACACAGCTTTTTCACCAGTCTATCGATAGTCACCCACTTATCCTGCAGGGATTGTGGACTATGCACAAACATTCAGGCAGGCTCCTTAAAATGCAAACTGCAGAACAGAGTAGCTTAAAAAAAATCCCTTAAAAATCACATCAGTTCTCAAATTTCCCTACATCTTCTGCACTATTGTAGCTATTACACAAACTTATTATTCTATTATGATTACAGAAAGCAAAATATATAGAGAGAGATTAATATCACAGCAAATTATCATCATCATCCATCCTCTTGTTATTACTGGGATTACCCTTTCTTTAAAAATCTCATTACATCTGTGAAGTGTCTCATAGCTAGTTGTGAACTGCTGGAGAGGGGGTAATTGTAGGTTCCCTAAAATCACTATTGCTAAATTAGCTCTTTAATCCATCTGCCTTTGATAGGAAGTTGCAAGAGATAGCTACAAACTTTGCAAGGGAAACACCAAGTGCTGTTAGAATATTGGTCACATCACCCAGTTGCTACCAACAGGGCAAATTAAATCCAAAATTCACACTCAGAACTGTTTTACTATTCCAGTACTCTATACTACAAGGAAACATCACCACTTTTTTTCTGACATACAGTGCTACTGGTGTAACTAATGACAGGATAATTATATGCAGTGTTGTTGTACCTGTGTTGATCCCAGGATACTAGAGAGACAAGGTGAGTGAGCTAATATCTTTTATTGGACCAACTTCTGTTGGTGAGAGAGACAAGCTTTCACAGACTCGAAGAAGATCCTCACTCACCTTGTCTCTCAGGATTATTACATGTAGCCATATGACATACATTGCTATTATGTACCTAGCATTATTGATCTTGTAAAGAGTTTGACATATTTAATTACACTGAGGACCAGCAATTGCTATAATGATTTGGGTTTGCAATGAGCATCAGTGCTAGTGTCTAAACTGTGAGAATGAACTGGAAACTTGGGAACATGCTTCTGTAGAAACCAAAAGTTCTCTCTTGCATGGTTTGCAGTCAAAGTTGTGGAGGAATTTCATTCTTAAATTCAGTGCACCCAATCCAGTGGGAAATAGCCAAGCTTTCTGAGTCACGCATGTTATGGAACTCCAAAGCACATTGGCTCAACAGTTGGCCAGTTTATCCCCAGGTCCACCACAAAAGGCTTATAAGAAACTAATGCTATGGACAAGAAAGTTGAGGAGGAGTTTGGGGTAATGGGCACAGGTAAACTGTTTCTGTGATTCCTATCAGCTGCGACTGTCTCTTGGCTTGTCCCCAGGGAAAGACTGGCTGGTTCCCACACAGGTAAGAGCAGAGAATATTAAAAGAAAAATAAACATCTGGGGGAAAGAGGTAGGGTAAAACTCTTCTGGTTGTGGGATACTTCAGCCTCCCAAATGTGTTGTGTGGGGGTTCCTTCTGGTTACCAAAGTACTTCTTAGTTGATATTGTTTTGGGAGATTTGCTGGTGAGTGCAGATCCTTTACCCAATTCCTTGTTACTGACTGAGCACCAGTCTATGCCTGAGAACAAAGCTGACATTCAGCAACATTCACAACATTTTTAATATACTATCCCAGCTAACTAAATCACAGTCTTAGGGAGATAGCTCCACTCACAGCTTCTGTTTGGGATTCCAGGGGGCTAAACTGCTCATTGTCCTAATCTCTCGTTCTCAGGGAGATTAGGGCTGGTTCCAAGGTAGTTAGTGAAGACAAACCACAAAGTAGGGTGCCAGTCCCCAGAAGTTTAGAGAACTCCTGAAAACTTGTAGGTGTTAAGGCTATTTTGGGTCTACAGTTTGCAACACACAAAGAAAAGTCTGTTTTACACTCTTGTTTGCATTGCATAATACATTGTCTTCTCTGAGACTCCTAAATTCTATACCTTCATGAGCTTAGTCTAGAAAAATAATTTGGAAGCATTAAAATTATTGGTGATGTCTGCGTTGGCCAGAATGTTTGAAACCAAAGTTCTGGAGCCGTACCTTACATAAATGCCAAGTTTTGTAATTATATTTCTGTTTGTCCACATTCCTTTGTCTATATTATTATTCCATTGGTCTTAGAGATTTGTTAATCAGCACCTCTGCTGCTGATTTTTGTTTTCTGTATTAAAGAAAGGATTTCCAATTATTTTAAAAGTATAGTTATGCCAAAGGGGAATCCTCTGGCACTGAATTGGCAATGTTGATAGTGCATTTCTGTACCAAGTGCTACTGAAAAAATCAAACTCTGTTTAAGAAAATAAGAATAAGATAATAATTTCAAGGAATAAAAGAGAATACTAAATCTCATTCCAGTTCTCTCCATCTTAGGGTGGAGCTATGAAATCCCTGGGGGGTTGTTAAACCATCTGGCTAAATGAGTAAAGTGAAATACTATAAATATGGTATATAGATTTGGTGGAACCTCCACATCATAATTGTTTCTCTCTTATATGAAGTAATATTTTACTGTTATATAAACACCTTTAATTCCAAGGGATCCCAAAGTGCTGTACATATTATATGTTGTACATACAGCACCACTGTAATGCAGTTATCTCTGAGGCAGAGAGCAACAACAGACCAGCATACACAGTAGTGGGAAAGGGAAATTTTGGCCAAGGACCAAAATCCTTACTTGTACAGCATAGTCCTAGAGGTCCTTAATGTTCCCAGAAAGCAAACAGGGTCCTCAAAATTTAAATAAATGATAGAGAAAGATAAATGTAATGTTGCCCTGCCATTTAAACTATTCAAAATGATGTTCTTATAGCATAATATGCACCATCATTCGATTCCTGTTGCATTAATGAAATATCAGTCAAAAGGGGAGAGATTAAGGACAAGGGAGTATAATGTCTCCATGCTGTACATAACTTGCTCTAGCTTCGAACCAATTTTACCCTCCTTTTCAGGTGTGTTAACAAAACCACACATATATACACAAACATCAGGTATAATAGCAGCCCTGGTGGTTGTTACCCTTTCAGGAACAAGGTGATGTTTATACTTAATCTTAAGGATAAAACAAGGACTATGATTATTAGAGCAATTCACTACAACAGTGAAAACCCAGGTTTTTCCTATGGTTTGATTTCTCCCCAACACCATTTTTCATGTTACTTACAGTAAATGGCTGCAATGGCGGAAAAGATCAGATACTCCAGTGTCTGATCCAATAATTATCTTCCATATAATAATCAACTTATAAACAAGACAATGAACAGATAATTCAAGTGCTTTGGGATGCCAAAAGATTTCCCCAGATTATGCTTTATTCTTTTCTTAAATTGTTTCCCAATTCCCGCTTTAGGCAAAATCTTGTCTTCTGCATACTGTCATAACCAATCACACATTTTTTCCAAGATGTTACCAATTTTCTCTTCAGAAATCTTTTAGCGAATATTGCCAGTAAATAAACACAAACCAAATGAATTTAACCTCAGGATGTCACCTCATTTGTTTGTTGGAAAAGTTTTATTAAGTATCCATTTCTTCGTTTACTCTACTTCTACTAAGGGCTTATCTGAAATAAGAGTCCTCTGTGCACGTGTCTGAGTAATGACTAGTAAGGAGTTATCATGGTGGCTTCACTGTAAATAAGTATGTTGCACCCACCACATTTACAGAAAAAATAAAATCCTTGTTAAAATTTCATTGCAAAATCATGCATAGAGTTTTGTGAATACTGCCTAACGGAGGGCCAAGCTATGAGACTTTTACCTCATATAGAACCTTATACCACAAACAATCCCTTTCAATGAGGCTATGTGTTGACTAAATTAATAACAGAACTAGTTGAAATTGCATCATCAGAACAATTTTCATTTTGCTTGTTGTAGAATTTTGGAACATTTTTATTTTGGCTAAAATTGCTATTTTCAGGGGAGTTCTATTACATTTTTTCCACTTAGGTTCAGTTTTTGGTAAAATATTTTAAACTTTGCTTTTCAAAAACTGAAATTTTTTTTTACTAAAACCAAACTTTTTACTAAGAATAGTTTTTGAAAATTAACCCTAATCCTAATCTTCAATTTTGTTTTTTTCAAAATATGGATACTTCCCTTCTGAAGTCAGTGGCAGCAACAATGGGGTTTGATTAAATCATGTGAGACAAACCAAGATAATCTCTGGCCTGGTCTACGCTACACGTTTAAACCGAATTTATCAGCGTTAAACCGATTTAACCTTGCACCCGTCCACACAACGAGGCCCTTTATATCAATATAAAGGGCTCTTTAAACCGATTTCTGTACTCCTCCCCGACGAGAGGAGTAGCGCTGAAATTGGTATTGCCATGTCAGATTAGAGTTACTGTGGCCGCAAATCGACGGTATTGGCCTCCAGGAGGTATCTCACAATGCACCATTGTGACCGCTCTGGAAAGCAATCTGAACTCGAATGCACTGGCCAGGTAGACAGGAAAAGCCTCACGAACTTTTGAATTTCATTTCCTGTTTGCCCAATATGGAGCTCTGATCAGCACGTGTGACGATGCAGTCCCAAATCCAAAAAGGGCTCCAGCATGGACCGTACGGGAGATACTGAATCTGATCACTGTATGGGGAGACAAATTTGTTCTATCACAGCTCCATTACAGAAGACAAAATGACAAAGCATTTGAAAAAATCTCCAGGCTATGATAGACAGAGGCCACAGCACAGTGCTGTATGACAAGCGTAACAGAAAGCCAAAGAATCAAATGGACGCTCATGGAGGGAGGGAGGGGGTACTGAGGACTCCAGCTATCCCACAGTCCCCGCAGTCTCTGAAAAGCATTTGCATTCTTGGCTGAGCTCCCAATGCCTGTAGGGTTAAACACATTGTCCGGGGTGGTTCAGGGTATATCTCGTCAATTTACGCCCCCTTCACCCCCCGTGAAAGAAAAGGGAAAAAAAATCTTTTCTTGACTTTTTTTAATGTCACTGTATGTCTACTGCATGCTGCTGGTAGACGCGGTGCTGTGGCACTGAACAGCAGCATCCTCTCCCCTCCCATCCCGGGTGGCAGACAGTACAGTACAAAAATACTGATAGCCGTCCTCATCATTCTGTGAGTGCTCCTGGCTGGCCTCGGTGAGGTCGGCTGGGGGAGCCTGGGTAAAAATAGGTACAGAATGGAGCTCCATCAGCCCCCAACTTTCATGTTTAAGAAAAGATTCTGTACTGCCTGAACTATCATAGCAGTGGGAGGCTGGGCTTCTCTCCTCCGCCACCGTTTAATGTCCTGCCTGGACTATCATAGCAGCCGGAGGCTGCCTCCCTCTCATTTTATCTCACTAAAAAGTCAGTGTTTCTTTTTCCTGCATTCTTTATTACTTCATCACACAAATGGGGGGGACACTGCAATGGTGGCTCAGGAGGACTGGGGGAGGAGGGAAGCAATGGGTGTTGTTGTTGCAGGGGCACCCTCTAGAATGGCATGCAGCTCATCATTTCTGTGGGATCTGACACGGACTGGCTGTGCTCTCTGGTTCTCTGGTACACTGGTTCTCTAATACACTTGCCCCATATTCTAGGCAGAACTGACTCTATTTTTAGATAAAACATAAAGGAGGGAATGACCCGGGAAGTCATTCCCCTTTTGTCTTTGTGCCCCCTGCTGACCTCAGCGAAGGCCAGCCAGGAGAACCTATGACAGCAGCAGACGGTACAGAACGACTGATAACCGTCATCTCATCGCCAATTTACAATGGCATGGCAGACGGTACAATAGGGATGGTAACCGTCTCTGCTACCTTGCAAAGGCAAATTAATGCTGCTCTGTAGCACTTCAGTACTGCCTTTGTCAGCAGCATCCTGTACATATACGGTGACAGTGACAAAAGGCAAAACGGGCTCCATGGTTGCCATGCTATGGCGTCTGCCAGGGCAATCCAGGGAAAAAGGGCGTGAAATGATTGTCTGCCGTTGCTTTCACGGAGGAAGGAATGAGTGACGACATTTACTCAGAATCACCCGCGACACTGTTTTTGCACCATCATGCATTGGGATCTCAACCCAGAATTCCAATGGGTGGGGGAGACTGCGGGAACTATGGGATAGCTACGGAATAGCTACCCACAGTGCAACGCTCCAGAAATTGATGCTAACCTTGGTACATGGACGCACACAGCCAAATTATTGTGCTTTGTGTGGCCTCGTGCACTCAACTTTATACAATCTGTTTTACAAAACCGGTTTATGTAAAATCGGAATAATCCCATAATGTAGACAATACCCTCTTTCAGCCTGGAAAGTCAGCAAAGTATATTAAGAGTTTTGGACAACCAGAGTCTGTAAATTTGGGAAGACAATAACAGCTTCTCTTGCTCATGAGCTCTATCAACCATCCTAAAAAAATTCCAACCAAAACCCCACTATGAATAAATAAATAAATATCACACAAAAATAGCAAAAAGAAGGAAATGAAATCATAGAAAACAATCTCTCACTCACTTAGTCATGTACACAAAGGAAAGGCCCTTATTTTAAAACTAAGCAGTTATTTTACAGTTTTGAAGATAGATCAGTTTTGTAGATTGGAATGACAGAGTTGGTCACGCTGGAAGGAGAGTGGAACTATTTGTGAAAGAAATTATGGAGATAAATATAGTAAAAATCTTAAATATATCAAACAGTTCTGTATGGATAGAAATTCCATGCTTCAATAATAGAAGTATGGTAGTAGGAATATACTACTGGTCCAGGATGGTGATGGTGATTGTGAAATGCTCAGGGAGATTATGTAGGCTACTAAAAAAGAAAACATAATAATAATAAGGGATATTGACTGGGAACATCACCTCAAGATGAGAGGCAAAGAAAACTGCTAGACACTATTAATGACTGCTCCTTGGAGCAGCTAGTCCAGGAACCCAGCAAGTCATTGTGAGGTGAAGTCATGAAGGACAAAACTATCCCTGGATTCAAAAAAGAATTAGCTAAATTCATAGAGGATATGTCCATCAATTGGAGCTCTCATTCTGTTCATTCCCTCTGAAGTATCTGGCACTGGTCACTGTTAGAAGACAAGACACTGGTTTAGATGGACCATTTGGCTTATTGGGTCAGACCATTCATATGTTCAACTTTTCTTTTGGTACTCAGTAGCTATTGATAGTTCAATTTTAAATATCAGAGGGGTAGCCGTGTTAGTCTGGATCTGTAAAACCAACAAAGAGTCCTGTGGCACCTTATGGACTAACAGACATTTTGGAGCATGAGCTTTCGTGGGTGAATACCCACTTTGTTGGATGCATGTAGTGGAAATTTCCAGGGGCAGGTGTATTTATATGCAAGCAAGAAGCAGGCTAGAGATAATGAGGTTAGTTCAATCAGGGAGGATGAGGCCCTCTTCTAGCAGTTGAGGTGTGAAAACCAAGGGAGGAGAAGCTGGTTTTGTAGTTGGCAAGCCATTCATTGTCTTTGTTTGATCCTGAGCTGATGGTATCAAATTTGCAGATGAACTGCAGCTCAGCAGTTTCTCTTTGAAGTCTGGTCCTGAAGTTTTTTTGCTGTAGGAAGGCCACCTTAAGATTTTAAATGTCACTTTTGACACAAAATAAGGGTGAGAGGTTACATTTAAGCACTTTCAAAGTAAAATGTCTTCTACTGTTGAAAACTATAGTTTTGGGTTCAATTTTCAGGTACAGAGCTCTATCTGCCTCACAAGCTAATGCAGTCTTTGACAGTAGACAGTTGCTGATGCTTCAGAACAATTTTCAAAAAAAGGCATCATGCACAATTATGTAATAACCTGCCCCATGGGAAGATTTTTCTTAATCCTCATCTGTCAGTGGTTCAGTTAGAAGTTATGTCCTGAAGCATCCAGGTTAATATCCCTTCTAATAGAAATTTGTTTTTTTTAATGTCGTGGTGTCTAATGTAACTGAATTTTCCCGTTAGCCATACAAATGTCACTTCCCTTTTTAAATCTTACTAAGCTTTTGGCCTCAATGGTATCAAGTGGCAATGAGTTCCACAGTTTAGTAGGGATATAATACCAACCACCTAACCAGCAATGAAATGCTCAGGAAGATTAGAGAGGCTATAAAAATAAAAAAACTCAGTAATAATGGGAGATTTCATCTATTGAACACTTACCTTCACCAGCTGAGGATCTGATCCTTTGTTTTTTATCATGTACAAAGCAACTTGTATTTAATCACAATGGCACAGATTCCTACAGTTATTTAGGCACTTAATTCCCACTGCTTTCAATGGGATATAGGCACCCAAACACCTTTAAGTATCTGGACCAATCACCTTAACTCTGTCCCAATTAAATAGTATTGTTTTATGAATCATCTCAAAATATAAATACAAGCAACATAAAAATTATATATGTGCATGTAGTGGTTCTTCGCTCTCTAGTTCGGCGGGAGGCCATTCAGCCTCACTATAGGCAGAAATTAAAAACAGTCCATAGAGCAGAGGTCCTCAAACTGTGGTGGAGCACCACCAGCTTTACTCCTGCCCCTGTCCCCTGGCTATTGGCCCTGTTCCTTGCCCCTCGCTGGGGCTCCACTCCCAGCCCCACCCTGTCACCAACCCCAGCCTCAGGCCTCTTACTCCTGTCTGCATTCCCCCCAGCCCTGGAGCTGCGGCCCCACTCTAGGCCCCGGGGAGCATGGACAAGGGCAAGGGAGGGGCATGAACATGAAAAGTTTGGGGACCACTGTTATAGGGGGAAACTCACTGGGGTTTCATCAAGAGAGGGCTCAGTCTCCTCACTTCGCAGTCAGGCAGCAGCCATTACAATCCCTCCTCAGAGTATTCTGTTTTCTCCAACCACAAGACCTCAGTCCACTCGGAGGCTGAGGTGGAATCCTGCAAAGGACTCTGCTCCCTCCCATGGCCTACCACCAACTGAGCTCCAGGCTCTCTTTTTATACTCCCTGTCCCCCACTGGTACTTCTGGCCTAGGAGGTGGGGCAGATTTGGCTCCACTCACCAGGGAAAGTATATTGGTCCCTCACTCTCCAGCTTGGAGGGACGCCACACTGCCATGCTAAATTGCACATTTGTGATCAGTTTCAGATGTAGGTCCTCCTATATACATAATTTACCATAAATCAACAATATTATCTTTAGCTTAATAAATCCAATATACAAGATTATTCTCAAAGAACATCAATACTTTACAAAAAAGTGTGTATTCAATTGATAAATATTTTAACTGATATTTCCTACTTATGTGTCACTTAAAAGAAAATATTCAGATGCTACAATTAATAAAAAATACATTTAAAATCCCACAACTCACAGGTCAGTATTATTGTGTTGCGATGAAAGATAAATGTCTTTGACCTTGATAGAAATAATGTGTGTGTTTATTATGTGGAAAGTGTACTTAGCAACTCATTTCCTTGCTTTTCAGGGCTTACCTCTTGTAAATGATGAAGCAGTAATACAGTGTCGCTTAGCTACTTTGTGGTTCTTCAAGTGAAGTTTTATTGGTTGTTATAATAATTTACATCAACATTTCAAAAGTACAACTATAAAAATAAGCAGAAATTAAAAGCAAGTGTTATCTTTCAACAGGCAACATAAAGTAATATTGAAAATATAGGATGAAATTCCCTTTCACTTCAGTGCAGCTATGATTTTTCATAGATTCTAAGGCCAGAAGGGACAATTGTGATCATTTAGCCTGATCTCCTGTATAACACAGGCCATAATTCCTAGAGCAAATCTTTTAGGAGAACATCCAATTTTAATTAAAACATTGTCAGTGATGGAGAATCCACCACAACTTTGGTAAATTTTTTTCAACAGTTAATTACTCTCACCAATGAAAATGTTTGCCTTATTCCCAGTCTGAATTTGTCTAGCTTCCACTTCCAGCCATTAGATCATGTTATATCTTTCTCTGCCAGACTGAAGAGCCCATCATTAACTATTTGTTCCCCATGTAGGTACTTCGAGACTGTAATCAAGTCACCCCTTCACCTTCTCTTTGTTAAGCTGAATAGATGGAGCTCCTTGAGTCTATCACTATAAGGCATGTTTTCTAATCCTTTAATCTTTCTCATGGTTCTTCTCTGAACCCTCTCCAATTTATCACCATCCTTCTTGAATTATGGGCACCAGAACTGCACACAGTATTCTAGCAGCAATCACACCACTGCCAAATACAGAGATACTACTCCACTCAAAAGTCCCCTGCTTATGCATCTCAGGATCACATTAGTTCTTTTGCCCACAGCATCACACTGGGCGCTCATGTTCAGATGACTAACCTCCATGGCTCCAAAATCTTTTTCAGGATCACTGCTTCCCAAGATAGAGTTCCCCATCCTATAAGTATGGCCTACCTGCTTTGTTCCTAATGTGTATTTTTACATTTAACTATATTAAAATGCATATTGTTTACTTTTGCACAGTTTACCAAGTGATCTAGATTGCTCTGAATCTGTGACCTGTCTTCTTCATTATTCCCCAATCCCCCAATTTTTGTGTCATCTGCAAACTTTATCATTGATGATTTTATGTTTTCTTCTAGGTCATTGATAAGGATGTTAAATAGTGTAGGGCCAAGAACCAATTCCTACAGGATTCAACTGGAAAGAGATCCACTCTATGACAATTCACCATTTTCAGTTACATTTTAGACCTACCAGTTAGCCAGTTTTAAATCCACTTATTGTATGCCATATTAACTTTATAAAATTTTAGTTTAACTAAAATGTAGTTCAGTACCAAGTCAAATACCTTACAGAAGTCAAAGTATATTACATCAACACTATTATCTTTATCAATCAAACTTGTAATCTCATGAAAAAAGTTTAACAAGATCTATTTTCCATAACCCATGTTGATTTGCATTGATGACATTACCCTCCTTTAATTCTTTATAAATCAAGTCCCATATCAGCTGCTCCATTATCATGCCCAGGAAAAATGTCAGACCAACAGATTTATAATTACCCGGGTCATCCCTTTTACCTTTTTCAAAAAAAGGCACATTAGCTTTCATCTAGTCTTCTGGAACTTCCCTAATGTTCCAAGATTTATTGAAAATCAAAATTAATGGTCTAGCAAGCACCTCAGCCAGCTCTTTTGAAACTCCTAGATGCAAGTTATCTGGACCTGCGGATTTGAAAATGCCTAACTTTCATAGCTTCTGTTTAACATCCTCCAGATATTATTGGAATAGAAAAAGTATTGTCACCATATGATGAGACTGAATCATTTGTTTTTCCCCAGATATAGAACAGAAACATTTATTGAACTCTTTTGCCTTTTTTGCATTGCTATTGATACTTCTGCCATTTTCATTTGGTAATGGACCAATATCATTGACAAGATTGTCCTTAAATCTGCTGGCCATAGATTTCTCCTTGAGTCCCTTGGCTTCCCTTATCAGTTTTCTACAGTTCCTACATTTTTTATATTCATTACTGTCAACTTCCCCTTTCTTCTATATATATTTTACAATTGCCTTCACTTCCCCTCTAAACCAAGTTCATTTTTTTTAACCAAAACAGCCTTCTTCTGTTGTGACTTTTGGGAGATCTAGTAAAGTGTTCTTAAGTGACTCCCCATTATCAGTCACTTTTTTAATTAAATTCTTCCTCCCAGCTAATTTGGCTCATAATTGTTTCCAGCTTTGTGAAATTACCCCCTATTAAAGCACCAAGTATATATATTACTGGTCTGGACCTTATTCTGCTTGTACATTATAAAGCGGATCAAGTCTTGATCACTTGTAAGTAAGCTACCATTACCAGTTCCTCTTTATCTGCTAGAACAAGGTCTAACACAGAATTCTCCCATGTTGACTGTAATACTCTTTGAGTTAGGAAGGTGTCATCAATAATATTTAGAAATTCCAAGAATGTTTTAGTGCTGACAAGATGAGACTTTCAGCATATGTCACTCAGATTGATGTCCCCTATTAGCACAGTTTTTCCCTACACATTATAAATAGGAGGTAATCATCCTGTTCCCCAGTTTGCTTTTGTGGTCTGTAGTAGGCATCCCAAATAATAGTCCATCTTGTACTTTATCTGTTAGGAAATTGATTCATAAGCACTCAAGATCATTTTCTCCTGAGTTATCTGTGACTCAGAAACAGGTAATGCCATTTTTGACTAAGTGTCACTCCCACTACCCTTTTGTCCACTCGATCCTTCCTAAATAGGTTATAACCGTTGATTTTAACATTCCAATTGTGTAAATCATTCCACCAGGTTTCAGTATTACCAACTAGATCAAATATATCCTCATAAATGAGCAATTCCAATCCCTCTTGCTTGATTCCCAGACTCCTACCATTAGTGTATAGGCAATTCAAGAATTTCCTTTGGTGCCCTGATTATTTTTTTCCTCAATATCTTGATTTTGTGTTAACTAAGTGTTTAAACATTCCCTCTTTTTACCCTCCCCTTTTGTTATTAGTGTAACCCCTCCTGACTACTCTAGCCAGCCTGTCTCCAAGAACATTGATTCTTCCTTCTACTAAGATGGAGGCTATCCAAACCATCCCTCTCCCCATAGAAGGTGGACCAATGTTCCATAAAACCAAAGCCCTACTCTCTACTCCACTTATCTAGCCAGAAATTCCAGAATCTTCTGCCTTCTTTTTTGCTCATGGGTGATGAAGGATCTCAGAGAAGATTGCTTGGACATTTTTTGTCTTCAACATACTTCCAATTTCCCTGAAGACAACTACTACCTGCAAAAATCCCACAATGTTGTGTCATTAGCGCCGATATGAAACAACACCAATTGATCCTTGCCTATAGACTCAAGAAGCCTATCTAATCCTATATTTTGTCTCCAGGAAGGTGGCATAGTGTCCTGTTGTCCATCTGTCCATTGCAGAATGTTCTTTTGATTCTTCTGAGTATTGAATCTCCAACAAGCATTGTCTGTCTTCCTTGGACAGTTTGGTGAACTCTTTGCAGGTAAGATTTTTTATTTTCTTATAGACTGGTCTGAGCTGCAATTCACAGATGAGTCCCATTCATCTCTTCATTCCTTTGGACATGCTTGATATTGAGAGGTATCTTCCATAGTTTTCACACTGAGGACATGGTATAGATTTGAAATTTCTAGTTGTGTGAAATTCCTCCTGCTTTTCTTCTGTCTGGTGGCCTGAGTCTGCCTATTCTTATCTGTCTCCAACTTTGCAGAATGCTGATGTGTACCCTAATCTCTGGTGTTTATGAACTGCCACGCCTCTTCTCTGACTTCCTCTCTCACCAATTCCTTTGTGGCCAGCTCTATTCTTCCTTAAACCTGGAATAGGTTTGCTGAATCTGGTTGCCGAATCTGGTTGTCTAGGAATTCTGATTCTTAGTAGCATCTCAAGTTGACTCTCCAATCCAAAAATCTTTTCCTTCAGCACAGCCACCAACTTGCACTTCATGCACAGGAAATCCCTTTCGTCTTCAGTCAGGAAAGATAATATGGAACATCATTTGCAAGTCACTACCACTGTTCAATCACTGGCCATCATGGTCCCACACTAAGTGCTGAACCTGAAAGGAAAACCACTCACACCCCCTCTCTCATCTCTCTCTGAAACTCTCCTGTTAGCTGGTTCTGTTCATGGCTCTTGAGTTCACCTAGCAAGTGACTGTTTATACCAAGTCTTCCCTGCTTAACTCAGCTCAATTCAGCTCCACCCCTCACCACCCAAAGACTTCAACCAGCTGGACTGATCAAAGCTGGACTGATCAAAGCTGTAAGGGCTAGAGCTTTGCAACCTTTCGCAAGGCAATGCCTTTAGCAAAACAAAGCTTCAAGGGCTTACTCAGGGGCCATGGCCCAGCTACACAGCCTGTACACAGAGACTGAACACAGATGAACCAAACACCACTCACCAAGCCCCACTACCTCAAAGCACAGTGTCTGTAGCTACTCCCTCAAAAACTCATGTTAGCTTCCTTCTGTTTCACCCATAGTGTCTTGAAACAGCGTGCTGTGATCCTGTTGCTGTCATGTACACAGACATGCACACCAGTAGTTTTTCTACTTGCACAATTCTTGTGTCACTGTAATTCTCTTCAATAATGATCACAGACGCCAAGATTTCTTGAGGCTTGTTAGTTCTTTCCTAACTAGAAGGAAAGCAATGTGTATGTAATGTAAAATAATTTTAGCCTTATTAACAAGCCTAGGGTGTGACACAATTAGTCAACTTCTCAAGCGGTCTGGTGAGCTACATAGAAATTATCTGGTTGGTCTGCTTTACTGGCACAACCATTTTCAGTGTTAAAACTCTCCAGTGTTATTAAGAACATAAGAGCTGCCATACTGTGTCAGACCAATGGTCCATCTAGTCAAGTACCCTATCTTCCAGCAGTGGCCAGTACTAGAGTTTCAGGGAGAGTATACAGAACAATTTTGGAGTGATCTACCTCAACCTTCCATTCCTGGCTTCTGGTAATCAGCGGTTTAGGGACACCCAGAGGATGGGGTTGCATCCCTGACCATCGTGGCTAATAGCCATCATCTAGTTCTTTTTTGAATCCAGTTATGCTTTTAGCCATCACAACATCCCATGACAATGAGTTCCACAGGTTAATTGTGCGTTGTGTGAAAAAGTACATCTTGTTTGCATTAAATCTGCTGCTTATTAATTTCATCAAGTGAGCCCTGAATTTTTGCATTGTGGGAAAAATTCTGGCCGCAGTTACCTCTGTTTCAGTTATTTTAGTTACACCATTCCCCATTTACTTTATTGGGGATTGCATGAGTATAACTAAAGATAAAATTTAGTGCTTTGTCAGGATCATGTCTTTCTAACCTTGAATCAGCAACTTCATCCAGTATATGAGCTGTTTGCCTCTTTATGCCCTCTCTAACTTATTGTTTAAAAAATTAGGGGAAAGCTCAGAACATAATATCACTGGAAACAACTTTAGGGCCTGATGCAAGGGAGAGTTCCCATAGGCATTCAGGTTCTTCTGCTGTGTTGTAGAGTCAAAACAGGGGATAGCGGGCATAACATGCTGCTGTTAAATTCTTGCATGTACAGTTATTTCTTTCAGCACTCCAGGACGTGTGCTATATTTTTTTCTTTGGTGCACTGGCTTTACTTTTCCCTATGCTGCTGCCTCTTAACAGAAAAAAACCTACTATTTGTAAGGATGGATGATAATTCTCCCATCTTTCCTTCCAATTACTTAGATTTTGAGTTCTTGGGGGCAACCTTGCTTACATACCTGTTAAAACATCTACCTCACTGTCGGTCTTATAAAATAAATAATAATTGGATTGAATTAGTCCTATGATGAGCATCTTTCAGCTGTTGTTTTCCATTTCTTGTTTCAACTGAATTGTCTCTCTGAAATATGAAATGTCAAAATGCCTCAAAGTTTCTCTCTTTTGGCTTCATCTAAACAAAGAAAATACTGCTAAAATTGCTTTGGCAAAATAGAACAGTGGACACAGAAGCCAGAGTATAAACAAATTTATTAATAGTTAATTGTATTTTTTCCAAATTTTTCCTCTTGATACCCAAACATCTTCCTTATGTCTTTTGCATCCTCTGCACAGCATTTGCAAGTTGGTAAGAATGAGATCAGGAAGGCTTGTTGTAGCTGGTGCAATGTGCCACTTCCCCTTCAGCTCCCCCTTTCCTTTAGAGATGTAACTGTGCATCACATGGGAAGTCATCTACCCACTTCTTAGCAAAGCTAAAGAATGGACAAACCAATCCACGAAAAGATTCAATCTGAAGAGAGAGATCCTCATTGTACAGAAATTTAAAAGATGGTTTCTAACTTTTTTTTGTTTAACTTTAAAATTGGGGCTGAAATCAAATTTATTCCCATATCTAAAATGGGCACTTAAATACACAAATACAGAGTGAAGTTATGTTCACTACAGTAGGAGCACTAAAAAGTTTGTGGAGCCAATTCTCATATTCTCCTCACCGGACTCTCTCCTAATTCAATACTTCTCATTTTTCATTCATTGTAATGTTACTTGTTCATTTTCATCATTTGTATGCATGCCACTGTACCAAACAAGACAGTATGATATCTATCCCAAGGAAAAAGCAGCAAAGAGTCTTGTGGCACCTTATCGACTAACAGACGTTCTGGAGAATGAGCTTTCGTGGGTGAATACCCACCTCGTTGGATGCAACTAAGTCAATATTTCTCAGCTGATAGGTCACAACGTCATGCGGGCAATCAGGGTGTTGCAAGGCTTTGAAAATTTTATTATACTCTAATTATACTCTTGCTGTCCCACTCCCTGCATGCACTTATCCTTCAAGGTTGATATTCTCTATCAACCTCTTAAAACACACACACAAATAAATTAAATAGGCTTATAATTGTGATGATTACTATGCCTCTTACTCTGATTTTGATGGTCAAGATGGTGGGGGCATAGACTCATAGACTCATAGACTCTAGGGCTGGAAGGGACCTCGAGAGGTCATCGAGTCCAGTCCCCTGCCCTCATGGCAGGACCAAATACTGTCTAGAACATCCCTGATAGACATTTATCTAACCTACTCTTAAATATCTCCAGAGATGGAGATTCCACAACTTCCCTAGGCAATCTATTCCAGTGTTTAACTACCCTGACAGTTAGGAACTTTTTCCTAATGTCCAACCTAAATCTCCCTTGCTGCAGTTTAGGCCCATTGCTTCTTGTTCTATCATTGGAAGCTAAGGTGAACAAATTTTCTCCCTCCTCCTGATGACACCCTTTTAGATACCTGAAAACTGCTATCATGTCCCCTCTCAGTCTTCTCTTTTCCAAACTAAACAAACCCAATTCCTTCAGCCTTCCTTCACAGGTCATGTTCTCAAGACCTTTAATCATTCTTGTTGCTCTTCTCTGGACCCTCTCCAATTTCTCCACATCTTTCTTGAAATGCAAATGTTAACTTTGAAAAACAGGTTGCCAAACTGAAAAAGTTGAGAAACACTGGTCTACGACACTGATCTCTCAACTATTTGTGCCCGGGTGCGACACTGAAACTACACAAAGCCCTATTTACTTAAATGCAGGTCATTGCAAAAACAATGGAAGGATCAGGGCCTTAGTAGGTCAGTTCAGCTGAGACACTTGAACCATATTAATGGAAGTGGAAGGGTCACAGTATTTAAGTGGGACTGATATCTGACTTCCATTTGAAACCAATGACTGAAATGCTTTATGAAACGTGTTTACAGACAGCTCAACCAAAAAAAATAGAGAACGTTCCAAGACATTAAAATGTTATTTTTTTCCATAAAACAGATTGTCAAACTTGTAATTTGTATGTGTATATTAATATCTATAAAGTGACTAGGCAAACAAGTAGTGACCCATGTGATATGATCATCACTTGTCTGGGAGCCAATGAGATTGCTTGATTTCTCTAACCATTTTGTAAAGTGAGATAACAAAATTCCAAACTCTTTTGAGGCATTTGGCTTTTACTTAATTATAATAATAAACCATTTATTTTCTTATCAGGACAAGCACCCAAACTCTGATCTAATTTTCAAATATTGAGTTACAATAGCAAATATAGATTAGCTGTGCGTGTTTTCCTACTGGTAGAACTTTACATTAATATGATAGAAAATATTAAGCAAACAAATGGCCTGATTCTGTCACCCTTACTCATGTCATACCTTATTCATTGAAACCAGTGGGACTCCTGGTGGAATAAAGTAATGTTCCAAGTTAGTCAGTGTGACAGAATCAGGCCTGAAATGAGTGAGGAAACTACAAAATATAGAACGATAACTCATATTTCCTTCTAGGGAGGAGCTGGGGGAATTCCCCATCAGAAGAGCCACATAACAAAGAAAAATATGCTAAGAGGTAAATCTCTGGGTTTAGCTGTAGTGCCTTGGTTAGCAAATCATGAAAAGATACACACGGGCCTTAAAACAAATAGATGGATGGACCTCACACACTGAAAAGTTGCATGCATGTGTTTAAAATTTGGAATGGTGCATGTATTTACAGCCAACAAATATTAAAGCATGTGGAAGGTGTCCTTGTAATTGAATAGCATACTGAGTGCTACAATTGTCATTAATTATACAAAATTTTATCAGAAATACTTATCAAAATTCAGCTCATAATGTTTTGACAACATGAAATTTTTGTCCTCTTGGATGAATATAAACTGTAAATAGTCACTCTGCCCCTAAAAAAGGGATTCTGCAAGAGATTCATCTGGAACTGACTTTACTGGTAATATACTCAGCAACTAAAGAGAAATGCACCACAAATGACTATAAGCATTGTCTCAAGATCTAACTCCATGAGATACCTGCGTCCAGCTGTTCTATTCCCCCAGGACTCTACTATATTGCTCCTTATCCCCTTAAAATCTGCACCTCCTGCATGTCCCTCAAAGCATCCACTTCTATCAGCTCTGCCCTCCTGATCCCTGTCTATCCTGCTTCAGCCAGGACCTGTCAGCTTTTATCACTGACTGTTACATCCCCATAGAACCTGATTCTACAGTTCCAGCTCAAGCCTTTAAGTGCCTCTCTAATGCTTCCATCCAGGTATGGATGCTATACACCAGTTCCCACTGCCACCATGTTGTCCTGCAACTGCTTTACTTATTCTGCTGTCCCATCCACTAAGCAATCTGGTGGGAGTAATACAATGAAATGAGAGGACAGACTGGGGACCTGTAGTGGGGCAGACTGCCCCACTCCCTGGGAGGATGGGCTGTGGCAGGCCAGGGAGCCTGCGCAGCCAGGGAGTCAATCAAAAAAGGGGTTATGAGGAGCCAATCAGGGCCCCGATTGGAGGGAACCAATCAGGGCCAGGCTCACCCATATATATAAATGCTGCCCAGAGCAGGAGCAGTCAGTCTGTCCCAGGCCTTTGACAGGGGAAGGTCAGTCTCCAAGGGGGAGACTAGCACTGCGGACAGCACAGTGCTGGGCAGGCTCAGGGAGGCTAGAAGGCTCTAGCCCATAGCTGCCAGGCTGCTGGCCCTGAAGGGAAGGGCCTAGCAGGTGCAAGGGACCGTAGGGGAAGCAGCCCAGGGGAACAGACAGAGGAGGGGAAAGAAAGAGGACAACGAGGCTGATGCCAGAGGGTCCCTGGGCCAGGACCTAGAGTAGAGGGTGGGCCTGGGTCCCCCCCGCCTTCCTCCTTGCAGTATACCCAGCCATTAGCTGTAGAGAGTGGCCATTATAGACTACACCTGATCCCTGACAAGAGGGATTAGACTTTGGGTTGCGTGGTGGACTGCTGATCATCGACCCCTGGAAGGGGTCCAGATGGACTAAGGGACACTGCCAGAGGGCAGTGGCCTCGAAGAAGACGCCTCTGAGCAGGGAGCAACGTGGGTCCAGCAACAGCAGCGGAGGGCAGAACGGATGGGACACCACCAGAAGGGGGCGCTCCACTGGAATCGAGCTAATTCCCAGAGTTACCAGCAGGAGGTGCCAGCTGGTGAGTCCCAACCTGTTTACAGGACCATAGAAGGACAATAGAAAAATTATGACCCTTGGTGTGTCCTGGTTTCCAGGGATGAATATCCCTCTTCTAGTGGATTTGATAAGTAGGGTATTGTCTCTTTATAATCTGCTCAATCAGTCTCTTTCCCCTGAGAGCCTCTTAGGCAGCACTGAGGGACCTAAATATGCTCATCTATTGAAGTGGATACTGCCATGTATAGCTGAGATCTGTTGTATTGATGTAGGTGGAATGCATAGGCCAAAGGTGTTAAAACCAGTCACTGTCCTACATCAAACAGTTTAAAACAAGGTATGGGGGTTGGTACATAGAGACCTCAGCCAGCTTAGTACCATAGCCAATATGCCATTAAGAACCCTTTTAACCTTCTACTAAAGATATAGAATAGAGGAGAAAAGAGTTAAAACATCTGTAAAGTGAAGTATTTGGTAAGGCTTTCATTTTAACTTCATCCTTTGCTCCCTTTCCCTTCAGCAGGACAGAGTTTTTAGAAGGAAAAAAAACCACTTTGTCTGACAGCCTTTTAGGTGGTATCAAAGATGGTAATCGCTGTTCTTTTTGGGGAAAAGAGAAGTTAGCTGAGATGGGTTGGAGCTGTTGTTGTTTCTGTTGTCTTTAAAGTCTGGTTCCGTTTCCTAAGAAGACAAAAACAGACACATACAAAAGTGGAGAGAAAAGAAAAGCAAGAATAGAAAATGCAGCTTCTGTATTTGATGCTGACTTTCACTGATAGCCTCATTGCTGAAAAACTCAGGCTCAGCAAATGGTCTGATCAGCCACTCCAAAACCTGGCAAACTTGTACCAGCATTGGGCTGCTTAGGGCATTGCTTTTATCTGCCTCTTTCTAGTAACAGGCTTATAGCAATTTTGCAAATATGCAGCCATGGCCAGCTAACCAAACTCTTTGTAGACAGAAGGAAAAATAGATGTCTGGGAAAGAAAAGAAATAACATTGGGAAAGAAAAGAACACACAAAGTTGTGTAGGGCAAAAAGATGGTATTCAGGATTTAGCTGAAGCTGATGGAGGTGGCGATGTCATCAGGTTCCATCTCTCTGGCTTGGTCTGGCCAGGACTTCTTTCAGAATTAGGCTGAAGAAGGTCCAGGATCCCAGGTGATGGTGGGAGTGGCAGCCATGATGGTGAAGCTCTCTTCTTACCCTTTTCTCATCTTTCAGGCAGCCAACATTTCAGTTGCCAGCTTTCCTCCACAAAGTCTCTTTTTTGAGGACCCCCAAAAGGAGTGATGAATGGAATAGTCTATCCCCTCATTATTTTGTCCACCAGTTAGGACTAGTTTTGGACACACCAATTTTGGTTCATTAATTTCAGATCCCACATTTTCTTGTTTACCAGGCATGATCTTAACACAGTCCTGGAATTACATCCGGAGGACTTTTCATTTGGACTAATTCAGTCTGTCTTGCTTTTGCACCTTTCCTATCAATATTTATTACTGTAAGTTATTGTGACACTTCACAAACTTCCACTCACTTTTTACAAGTGAGCTTACAATTAAGGCAAATCTGTAGCCTCGAGTATTACAACAAACCCAAGAGTACTATTAGGTATTTATTTAACCATTGCCCTGTAATGCTGTTAAAACCAAAGAGCAGACAGTATCGCTCATGCATTTAAAACTGACTACACAGGCCAGCCTGGCTCCAACTTCCAAGTTGAATAACACAAACTCTTGTGAGTTCTGAATATTCTCACTGTTAGTAACCCAGTGTTAGTAGCCCAGATATGGACTATGAACTTTAGATCACCTGTACCTCTCACCCCATGTTAGTCTCTCAGCACCTCCCTTCATCAGTTACCCACTCTCACAACCAGGCCTGCCAACAGCAATTCTGGGCCCTGGGGCTGTCCCTAGGGGGAGGTGGGGACTGGGGAAGAAGTGACGAATCCATCAATTCCAGGACTGAGCACACTGGCCAACTCACCAGCCTGCAGAGTCCCCCAAAGTGTGGGGCCCGGAGCGGTCACCACCCCACAAGCATCAAGGAGCCCTGCAGCCTGCCTGGCTATTTAAATTTAAATCGCTCAATCCCCTGGGCAATTATCCCCTTTGTTTCCATTCTGCTGCAGAATGAAAATTAGACTGGATTTTTTCATGAAAAAATGAAGAGAAAGAGAGTGATCCACCCCAGAAGAACCTATAGCCCAGTGGTTACCACACTGAACTGGATGTGGGGATGTCTTAACCACAGGGATATACAGTCAGTCTTTCACAATCTCTTCTCTTGGAACCATTCCTCTTCGTACAAATAATGAACTATATTTGGGCTAAAGCGAGGGAGACTGAGGGATGGTCTACATTAGAAAGTTAGTTTGACCTAGCTACATTGTTCAGAGGTGTGAAATATTCACACCCATACACACACCCCAGAGACATAGTTAAGCTGACCTAAGCCCCAGTCTTCCAGCTATCAAGCTATTGTCTCTTGGACAGGTGAATTGACTACAGTGATAGAAGAACCCCTTCTATGGCCATAGTATGTGTACTACAGTAGCACAACTGCAGCTTTGCAGCTATGTCACTATAGCCTTTCTAGCATAGACCCACCCTGATTCTATAGACCACTGTTTAGAGCATTCACTTGGGATGTGGAAGACCCAGGTTCAAGTACCAGCTATGAATCAGACTGACTCAGCTATGTTGCTCTTCTAGCATTTAATAGGCAGCAGGTTTAAAATAAATAAAAGGAAGTTCTGTGTGCTGCGTGAAGAAGTCAATTTGTGGAACTCCTTACCCGAGGAAGTTGTGAAGACTAGGACTATAACAGCGTTTAAAAGAGAACTGGATAAATTCATGGTAGTTAAGTCCATAAATGGCTATTAGCCAGGATGGGTAAGGAATGGTGTCTGTTTGTCAGAGGATGGAGATGGATGGCAGGAGAGAGATCACTTGATCATTGCCTGTTAGGTTCACTCCCTCTGGGGCACCTGGCATTGGCCACTGTCGGTAGACAGATACTGGGCTAGATGGACCTTTGGTCTGAACTGGTACGGCCGTTCTTATGCTCAGGAGTGAGAAAAATTCACATCCCTGAGTGACATAGTTAAGCCAACCTAACACCCAGTATAGACAGGGCTAGGTCAATGGAAGAATTCTTCCATCGATCTAGCTACCACCTGCTGAGGAGGTGGATTAAGTACAGCAATGTGACCACCACTCCCATTGCTGTACTGAGTATCTACCTTGAAGCGCTGCAGTGTTTCTAGTGAAGACAGAGCCTCGATCTACCACTGAGAGCTGTAGCTGTGCTGACCTAACCCCCAGTGTAGACAGCACTCAGTCAATGGAAGAATTCTTCCATCAACCTAGCTACCACCTCTCAAGAAAGTGAATTACCTCTCCTGCTGTTGCATGAAGTGTCTGCACCAAAGCACTGCTGTGTGCAACTGCAGCATAGCAGCTGTGCCACTGTAGTGGTTTAAGTGTAGATGTACCCAATGTCCCTTAAGTAGAACAAGCTTCCTGCTGCTCCAGGTCGAAATTTAACATATTTCCTCCCACACTTTCTTTGCCTCAGGAGAGATCCTGCTAGCTCATCTCACCACCTCAATGGCAGTTTGTCTAAATCTGAGTAGTTCTGGACCAAGCCAACAAAGAGCAAGTCTATACTTAAAACACTGCATTGGAAAGAGAGCTCTCCCATCAGCTCAGTTAATCCACCTCCCTGAGATAGTGCTGTTTATGTGCGGGGGTTAGGTTGATATAACTACAGCACTCAGGGATATGGATTTTTCACACCCCTGAGCCACGAAGTTATACCAGTATAGATCTGCAGTGTAGACCAAACCAAAGTGAATGGCCCTGGTGACAGCTGGGACTATTGCCTGCATAACTGAACCATTGTGTCTTAATAGTTGTATTCATTTACCTGGATGAGTTCATTCTGTGGTCTTGGAAGGTCTGTCCTCCCACAGTGAAGTTTGTTTGTTGGAGAACATATCCATCCTCCCCCTGTTGTTTGGTACGCCATAAGACAACAATTTCTAGCATTAAGGCTAGAAGTGTGCATTCATCCAACTTCAAAAATATAATTTATAAGTGATCACATAGTCACATTTTGACATGTAAAGTAAATCTGAGTGCTATCTTAACATTGTCTCTAATAGTTAAATGGTGGCAAATTGTGATTATTATGCTAGCTACTATTGATTATCTAGTTACGCATATGAATTTTGTATCCAGCTAGCCTATGCTGATACATCCTATCATTATTAATTATTATTATTATCCTCCATCCCCCATAAGTGTGTGTTTGTCTCACTTTCCTGTTTTCTTCTTGTTTATAGATGAAAAGATTTTGGGGCCAGGCACTGTCATTGACTATATGTTTGTACACAGGAGGCCTGTTCTGGTAGAGACCTTGAGACGTTGTCCCAATATAAATAAATAATAATATGGGGGAGATTTTCAAAGATGCAACTGGCAGTTAAGCACCCAACTCCCATAGACTTTCAATAGAGTTAGACATCCAACTAACATTTATGCCTAGGAAAATCTCTGCCTTAAACTTTACTTGGGATTCTTTATGGACCAGGTTAGTAAGGTGACATAGGAGCTCAGTAAAAAGGGAGTAGAGTTAGTATAAATACTGCTCGAATGAGACAGAGCAATACACTGTAGGGCAAAAACAAGAGGTACAGCATACTAACATATAACCTCTGTATTTGAAAGCCTATTATTCTACATGAAAAAAGTAACCAGAGGCTTCCCCACGGAACTGCAGAAATAACCTTATTTTTGCAGTCTAAATATATATCTATATATGTATTTCCCTGGGTCTCTGAACAGCTTGACTAATTGAAACACAAGTTTTCAACCAAGCAACAGAACAGCGAGATTTCCCAATCATGTTTCTCCACAGTAGATCATTTTAATTTGAAAATTATTGAAAATAAATTAGTATAATTATCCACTGAGTCTAATATTCCTTGTCAGCAAGAGAGGTTTTAGGCTAATTGAAAAGGGTTCGGTATTAAAAAATTTAAAAAACTCTGCAAAGGTAAAATACAAATGAATTACACCAACAATCAGTGCCTATACAGTCTATCTGCATAGAGCCCTCCATTTCCAGGACATAGCACTGCATGTAGACCCTGGCCTACCATTTAGCCACCATTGATCTCTTGGTTCCCAAAGCACAATCTCTGATTATCTGTCTGGGCATCCAATCTATCCAGAGGCAGCAGTCTATGGCCCAGAATAAATTCCCAGCTTGCACTAGTGTCCTTCTCTGCTTCATAAGCTTCACTTCACCTGTGCTTCCTGGCTTTCAAACCAGCTGGCCAGTTTGTAAACACTAGCAGAATTTATGCGATACCTGGGATTGACAATTGCAAGCAAAAAGACTGCTGGTGTGGAAAAGCCAGCACGCCAGTAGGTCCTGAAGCAAAAGATGATGTCATGATAGTAGCCCACACCTTAGAACAAGTTGATGCGTTGTTTCCCTGTTGTAGAAAATTCCAGACCACCTGATTTAATGTGAAGAGTTCAGAGCAGACAAGTCAGAGTCTGGCTGCTTCATCTCCACTGCCACTTTTGTCCCATTCCCATTTTCCCCTTTACTTTGTCATAATCAGAGTGGAAGTATTATTCATTTTATTTTTTCTAAATAAATACTTTGCTGTTTAGCCCTTGTCTCTACCCCTTCTCTCTGCCAAGGTGGTCAGTCTTCTCTGATCCTTTTTGTGTTCTCTCCCAGCCTGCAAAGCATCACAGAAAATGGTGCAGTCAGGGGTCATGGGAAGACAGGGAATGTTTTGAATGTCCTGCGCTGCGGGGGAGAGGAGGACTGGTCACAGGTGAAGGAGATGAATGAAGAGCTGCAGGTGTGGCTTTGAAAGGGAGTATGACAAATCATAGGGTCAGCCTTGCCTCTCCCTAGATCACTTCAGGCTATAATCTCATCAGATCTCACAACCTAGATGGGTTGAGTCTGGTCACTGTGTATGGACTGAAGACTTACAATGAAATTAGAGGATGATGCAGGACACAAATAACCCAATAGGTGGCACTCTTCTCTCTTAGTCAGTGCTGACCAAATGCAATCCTTCTGAAAATGTAGCTTTTTGGGTGAGATAACAAAACTGAGATCCTGAACATTAAAGACCCCTGGTACTTTTTTTAGTAGCAAGAATGTTAGTTCTATTGTCCTGGCCAAATTCCAATTGGGTATTTACATTCTGCAAACTTAAATTCTCCTTGCAGTTCAATTGGATGTGGCATCCCTTTTAACTTTCTATCCAAAACATATATTGCATTGCTGTGTATCACTAAGTTACTGCTGTGTTTCAGTCTACAGATGACTGCTTCTCTGCATTGGATTAAGTGATTCCTGTTTATTGTTTGTAGAGCCCTTTTATAGTTTCATAGATTCCAAGGCCAGAGGGAACCCCTGTGATCATCTAGTCTGACCTTCTGTATAGCATAGGCCATAGAACTTCCCCAAAATAATTCCTAGAGAAGATCTTTAGAAAAACATTCAATCTTGATTTAAAAATGGTCAGTGATGGAGAACCCACCAGGACCTTTGGTAAATTGTTCCAACAGTTAATTACTCTTATCAATAAAAGGATTATGCCTATTTCCAATCTGAATTTGTCTAGCTTCACCTTCAAGACATTGGATAATGTTCTATATTTCTCTGTTAGATTGAAGAGCCAATTATTAAAAATGTGTTCCTCATGTAGATAGAATGTAATCAAATCATTCCTTAACCTTCTCTTTGTTAAGGTAAAGAGATTGAACTCATTGAGGCATGTTTTCTAATCCTTTAATCATTCTCGAGGCTCTTCTCTGAACCCTCTCCAATTTATCAACATCCTTTTTGAATTGTGAAGTCCAGAACTGGACACAGTATTCCAGCAGCAGTCACACCAGTTCCAAATATAGGCCCCCTTCAGGGTGAAGAAGGCCATGTTATGTTAAAATTTTATTATTATTAATGTTCCTAAGAAACATATATGAAAATGAGAATTTGTAATAATTGTGATTTTGGGAACTTTACGGGGAAACTTGAAGGCCTTGGCTTCATCCCTCAGAACAGTGTGTGCCTAGGAAAGTTGAAGAATCTCATGTCATCTGTATGTGTTGTACTTGGTGCTGTACAAACACAGAGCTGTAGATGATCCCTCACTCAGAGTTTACAGTCTAAATAGACAAGACTGACACAGGGTTGAGGAGGAGGTCGAATACACAAACACTGTGATGGCAGCAAATGTTGTGTGTGTTCCATGATTTTTGTGGGGAGTAGGTTTGGTTAGAAGGGGATCATTTAAACTAAAAGAAAAGTAAAGGGAGAGGGGATCCTGAAAGAGGAAAGGAGATGGGGCAGAAGAGGGTAGGGGATTCTATGAAATGAAGCTGAAGTGAAGAGACTGTAACAGAGGTGGGAGGCAAAGGTTGGCACAAGCAACCAATCAGCACAGGGCACAAAAAGTCCAACAAAAACTGTAGAATGCTCTCTGAATGTTATATTGGTATAGATGTACCAGTAAAGCCACCTAGTGGAGATGCAATGTATGTTTGCAAAAGGACTCCTGCCGGCATAAGCTGAGTCTACACAGGAGGGGTTGTGGGCATAACTGTGTCAGTAGAGGTGTATTTTTTTTCACACTCATAACCAACAGAGCTACACCAGCAAAAGTTTGTAGCATAGAACTGGCCTAGGTTGGAAATTCTCCACTACTTGCAAAAGATATACCTGTGAAAGCCGATTCTGCACCTCCTGCATGATGCTTTTTGGATCTTCAGGCAAGGACATGTCAGCCATAAACCAGTCTGTTTGTCCAATATAGCTGTGATGAGACTGGTGGTAAACTAAGTTCCCTATAAACTGTGTGGCCTATTTACCACTGCGTAGGGAATCTTCCCAGGTGGGGACCTGCTGTGGCCAGTGACCTGCTGGGGAGGGGAACCCCTCCCCCAGGCCCAACCTAGCCTGGCTCCCAACCTGCAGAGGATGTGGTAGCGCAGACCTGCCGCAGCCAGAGCACCCCTCCTCTAGCCCAAACCCAGATCTGCTGGGGCTGGGGAAGGGGCAAGTATTTTGCAGCCCCAGTCCAGGAGCTGCCATAGCGAGGAGAGGCACCTCCCCTCCTCAGCTTAGGTGCTGCTGCAGGGAGAGAGAGTTGGGGGGAGTCCTCTCCCCCCACCATAGCCCCCTCCTGCAAACCAAGCCCGTCATTCTAGGTCCCACCCCAGAGCCACCACCTCCAGCTGGAGACCTCACACCCCTGGCACCCCAACCCTGAGTCCCCTCCCACACGCTGAACCCTTTGGTGCCACCCCCACCACATGAATTTTATTATGTGCACCAATATGAAGGTGTTGTTTCACACATAACAAAATTCATTCTGCACATGGGTGGGAAAAATTAGAGGGAACACTAGAAGGAACAACCTTTGCAGTCTCCAGACTGGGATGAATTCTGCTCTAACACCAGCATAATTTAAGAGTTACTACACTGACGTTAATGGAATTACAATTGTGTTAAAATAGGGTCTCCAGTAAGAAAACTGGAACTTACAAATAAAGAATACTATAGTGCCAGCTGCCGGGTTTGCACTGAATATGTCTCTCAGGCACTCAACTGGGAAAGCTATCAATTTACCATAAATGTGGAGTGCTTGAGCTACTTCAGATTCACAGACAATGTTGTCCTGTGAAGGATAACAAGCACAAGTTATTGTAGCTGAAAAAGGACTTAAACGAAGGAAGCCAAAAAATGAAGATGAGCCAAATGAAGATTATGCTTAAAACGTAACAAAGGAAAACTAGGTGAGCGCACTGTAAATGAGAGCACTGCTGAATCTAATGTTGTATATCCGGCTTTCACAGCGGCTCAGGACAGAAAAAAATCAGGTGGGAGAACTACAAAGAACATTATTTGCTCAAAGAACATGAAAAAATGGGTGTTGCCATATCAATTCTAATGAGACTAATCAATTAAGGTGGGCTATTATCAGCAGGAGAAAAAAAACTTTGACCCATCCACTCCCAGTCCTTATTCAAACCTAATTTAAAGGTGTCCAGTTTGCAAATTAATTCCAGTTCTGCAGTTTCTCATTGGAGTCTCTCTAACACCACATTCTACAGGCAATTACCCTCTGATCCCACTGAGGGTTGCCAAAAGAAAATACATCATTTGCTCAAGAAATTCCCTGAAAAAGCACAGGAACAAATCTGCAGACACACCCCTAGAAACCCAACCAGGAGTATTCTATCTGCTACCCAATATCCATAAACCTGGAAATCCTGGACCCATCATCTAAGGCATTAGCACCCTGACAGCAGGATTGTCTGGCTATATAGACTCTCTCCTCAGGTCCTACGCTACCAGCACTCCCAGCTATTTTTGAGACACCACTGACTTCCTGAGGAAACTACAATCCATTGGTGATCTTCCAGAAAATACCATCCTGGCCACTAGAGATGTAGAAGCCCTCTACACCAACATTCCACACAGAGATGGACTACAAGCCATCAGGAACATTATCCTGGATAATGTCACAGCAAACCCGGTGGCTGAACTTTGTGATTTTGTCCTCACCCACAACTATTTCACATTTGGGACAATGTATATCTTCAAGTCAGCAGCACTGCTATGGGTACCTGCATGGCCCCACAGTATGCCAATGTTTTTATGGCTGACTTAGAACAACAGCTTCCTCAGCTCTCATCCCCTACCGCCCCTACTCTACTTGCGCTACATTGATGACATCTTCATCATCTGGACCCATGGAAAAGAAGCCCTTGAGGAATTCCACCATGATTGCAACAATTTCTATCCCACCATCAACCTCAGCCTGGACCAGTCCACACAAGAGATCCACTTCCTGGACACTACAGTGCTAATAAGCGACGGTCACATAAACACCACCCTATACCGGAAGTCTACTGACTGCTATACTTACCTGCATGCCTCCAGCTTTCATCTAGACCACATCACATGATCCATTGTCTACAGCCAAGCTCGACGGCCATGGCTACACTGGCACTTTACAGGGCTGCAACTTTCGCGCTCAGGGGTGTGAAAAAACACACCCCTGAGCACTGCAAGATACAGCTCTGTAAAGCCTCAGTGTAATCAGTGCTGCAGCACTGGGAGCTCTCTCCCAGCGCTGGCGCTCCGACTACACTCACACTTCAAAGCGCTGCTGCGGCAGCACTCCCGCAGCGCTGCCGCGGCAGCGCTTTGAAATTTCAAGTGTAGCCATACCCTAAGATAGAACCGCATTTGCTCCTGTCATAAAGAGACAGTAAAGGGTTAAGAAGTTCACCTAGACTAGCTGACACCTGACCAGAGGAACCAATGGATGGACAAGATGTTTCAAGAGGAAAGAGGGAAGTTCTTCCTTTGTTCAGTTCATTAAGTTTTGTGCTGGAGAGAAAAGATCCAAGAATCAGCCTCCTATCAGAGTAGTGAGTATTAGGGAAATGAATAGGTTTATGTTTATTTTCTTTTATGACTTGTCTTGTGCATTAGAGGGATAATCAAACTGGGATTTCTTTTGTGTAACTAAGGTTTTGCCTGGGGGAACATCCTCTGTGTTTTGAATCTGTTGTCTGTGGGAGAAGCTTGTATGCTCTCTCCTAGAGGTTTTCCTTTCACCTTTCTTTCTTTAATTAAAAGCCTTCTTTTTAAGAACCTGATTGATTTTTTCCTTGTTTTAAGATCCAAGGGGTTGGATTTGGACTCACCAGGAATTGGTGGGGGGAAAAAAAGGGGATGGTTAATTTCTCCTTGTTTTAAGATCCAAGGGTTTGGATCAGTGTTCACCAGGAACTTGTGGAAAAGTCTCTCAAGGCTACCCAGGGAAGGGTTATAGTACTTGGGAGAGAGATATTTTAGGGGGAAGACAGAGTTTCCAAATGACTCAAACGATTTGGTGGTGGCAGTATACTAATCTAAGATGGTAATTAAGTTTAGGGGTTCTAATGCAGGTCCCCACGTCTGTACCCGAAAGTTCAGAGTGAGGGTGAAACCTATGACATGGTAGGCAGTGAGATGGGATTTAAAGGAACCAAAAGCCAGATTTTTTTTCTCTCCTTTGAATTGCTGGGGAAGCAGTAAAGAGGGATACAGATCTTATCTTTTTGGCCTGAAGGCAAACAGATTAAGTTTTTTTTTAACAAGGCTTTGCTAGAATGGTTTCCAGCTGGGCTTAGCTGGAGAGTAATTAACAGGTTGCAGAAGTCAAGTCACAAAACCAGTTTTCCTTGTTCCTTCTTATTCTGAGGGTTCAAGTTACAGTAACAAAGAATTTACAGGTTATTTTTTTCCCTAGGATAGTTAAGTTAGGCAGGGGGGTGGGAGGGGAATGTCAGGCAAGGGGAAAAACAAAACTATGCAAAAGGAAATAGAATTAACCAGATTACAGGCTGAGGAAAACCAAAAAGAACATGACAGACAGATGGCCAGAGATGAGGCTGCCCATAAACGAGCTATGAAGGAGAAAGAAAAAGAAGAGTGAGCCAAAGAGGCTGACCATCAGAGGGCTATGGAAATCCAGAGGGAGTCACAGAAGCATGCAGTGGAGTTAGCAAGGATTCAGCAGAATACACCAAACAATCCTAACAATCCTCCACAAATGGGAGTGATTATGTCCACAGTATGATGAATCCAGTGATATTGCTGAATATTTCCTCACCTTTGAGAGACTGTGCACCCTCCATACCATGCCTGAAGAACAAAAGATGACCACATTGGTAGCAAAATTGACTGGAAGGGCTCTGGACAAATTCAACAAGATGCCTATTGGGGAGGTTTCTGACTATGGTAAATTTAAGGATTTGGTTTTGAAACAATTTCAAGTTACACCTTACACTTACAGAGTCAATTTAGAACCCTTCAGAGGGGGCTCGGACTAAGTAATGTGGCTTATGCACACCAAATAAAGGCTCTGTTAAAGAAATGAGCTGATGGCAGGGGTATAATTACCTTTGAAGGAATGATTGATTTAATGAGTCAGGAACAATTCCTGAATATGACCAAGGATCACATAAAGCAGTGGTTATGGGATAAGAAAATAGACTCAAGCGAAAGTCTTGCTTCTTACACTGATCAATACGAACAGTCCCAGGCTGCCAGCGAGGTGGGGAAAATCGACACAAAACGGGTGGAGGGAACAGAGAGAAACGACCCAGGTCGCAGTTCAAGCGAAAATCAGAAGGGAAACCCTCAAACCACACCCTACCACTGGGGGCAGCCCAAAGCCCCACCTACATCCCAAGGTAAACCGCTTATTGTCCCATCACAGCAGTCTCCAGCAACCCACCTTGGCCTGGTGATACCTTAGTAGGGCGATGTTTAAAGATAATAAGCTGGGGCATATAAAGGCCCACTGCCCCAAGAACCCCAACTGATTACAGTTCATTGCACACAATCACACCAAAGGTCCCCAGGCCCAACAAAGGAAGTAATAGAATGCCACTAGCCGTCACCTTTAACCCTCAACTAAAACCTCTCCAATGCATCAAGTATCAATCATCCTCATCATTATCAAGGGCCTAATTACATCAGCCACACCATCAGAGGCTCGTTCACCTGCACATCTATCAATGTGATATATGCCATCATGTGACAGCAATGTCCCTCTGCCATGTACATTGGCCAAAGTGTACAGTCTCTATGCAAAAGAATAAATGAACACAAATCAGACATCAATAACTATAACATTCAAAAACCAGTCAGAGAACACTTCAACCTCCCTGGTAACTCAGTTGCAGACCTAAAAGTCACAATTCTTCAACAAAAAAACTTCAAAAACAGACTCCAATTAGGAACTGCAGAACTGGAATTAATTTGCAAACTGGACACCTTTAAAGTAGGCCTGAATAAGGACTGGGAGTTGATGGGTCATTACACAAAGCAAAAACTAATTCCCCACGCTAATTTTCCCCCTACTGTTACTTACACCTTCTTGTCAACTGTTTGATAACCATCCTGGTTATCACTATAGCCCACCTTAATTGATTGACCACGATCCATTGTCTACAGCCAAGCTCTAAGATAGAACTGCATTTGCTCCAATCCCTCAGACAGAGACAAACACCTACAAGTTCTCTATAAAGCGTTCTTAAAACTACAATACCCACCCACTGAACTGAAGAAAAAGATTGACAGAGCCAGAAGAATACCCAGAAGTCACCTACTACAAGAGAGTCTCGTTAGAGTTAGTATGGTAACACTCATTTTTTCATGTTCTCTGTGCATATATATATATCTTCCTACTGTATTTTCCACTGCATGTATCTGATGAAGTGGGCTTTAGCCAATGAAAGCTTATGCCCAAATAAATTTGTTAGTCTCTAAGGTGCCACAAGTACTTCACGTACCAAAGGGAAGCAAGACTGATTATAAAGAGGAACTACTACTTAGAACAAGAGAGACTGGTGTTCTTAGTTGTTGGCTGCATGTGTGTTTTTTTCTGTGCATTGTTCCAGTTCTGTGCAGATAGCTGACACAGCAAACCTTGATCAAACTGCCCAAAAGACCACAAACCTGTTTCTGTAGTGAAGGTTTATTGTCAATGAAGCACAGTACTAGCTCCCTGGATCAATGCCCACGGTTACACTAGCACAATGGACACAGCTCAGTGACTGGCAAGACTTTCCATTCCCCTTGTTGCTGGACAAGGACACTCCCTCTGAGACCCCTCTTTTATATACGTATACAGATAAGTTATATATTGCCCCGCTGACATGATTAGTTACCACCCTTTAGCTTTTATTTTTGAAACACCATCCCTGTTCTTGCCAAGTTCATGTATTAGACAGTGAATCTGCAAGCAGGCATCTGCTTTATAACAGGTGTGACAAAGTTCCTCCTCTACCTTAGTGGGCCCTGCACTTATTGGCAGTTTTGCTCACCTCAGTGATCTTCCCCACAGTCTGGGTCAACTCTTCCTGTGTCTGATCAGGACTTGGAAGGTTTAGGGGAACCCGGGCCCACCCTCTACTCCAGGTTCCAGCCCAGGGCCCTGTGGATTGCAGCTGTCTATAGTGCCTTCTGTAACAACTGCATGACAGCTACAACTCCCTGGGCTACTTCCCCATGGCCTCCTCCAAACACCTTCTTTATCCTACCACAGGACCTTCCTCCTGGTATCTGATAACGCTTGTACTCCGTAGTCCTCCAGCAGCACACCCTCTCACTCTCAGCTCCTTGTGCCTCTTGCTCCCAGCTCCTCACACACACTTCCTCTCCTCTAGCTCCCTCCCTGACTGGAGTGAGCTCCTTTAAACCCAGGTCCCTTGATTAGCCTGCCTTGATTGGCTGCAGGGGTTCTAATCAGCATGTCTGCCTTAATTGGTTCTAGCAGGTTCCTGATTACTCTAGTGTAGCCCCTGCTCTGGTCACTCAGGGAACAGAAAACTACTCATCCAGTGACCAGTACATTTGCCCTCTACTAGATTCCTGTACCCCACTGGTTTGGATCTGTCGCATATCCCTCCCCCCTGCTCAACACCAAGGGGTTGGGCAGCTTGGGATGCCAGACTGTGCACACATGACAAGCCATCATCATTGCCGTGACGGCTCCTGCTCTGTGTTGCACACGGAACTGGAAAGGTTGGAGGGATAAGAACCACCTGGTCACCCTTGTGTTCTTCTCCTTGTTCCGCTGCATCCACTGAAGAGAGGCATGGTCGGTCACGAGGACAAATCTGCACCTGAGCAAGTAATAGCTCAATGCTTCCATGGCCCATTTTACGGCGAGGCACTCTCTCTCCACCACTGCATATTTTTGTTCCCTCGGAAGGAGTTTCCTACTGAGGTAGAGAATTGGGTGTTCCTCCTCCCTGACCATCTGTAATAGAACGGCCCCCAACCCTACTTCCAATGCGTCTGTCTGCAGGATAAATTCCTTTGTGAAATCAGGGGCTGTCAGTACAGGGTTACTTCAGAAGGCAGTCCGTAGGTCTGTGAATGCTTCTTCTGCTGCTTCAGACCATCTCACCAGATCAGGTCCACGGGCTTTCATTAGGTCTGTCAGGGGGCTTGCCCTTGTGGCAAAATGGGGGATAAATCGCCGGTAATACCCCACTACACCTAGGAATGCCCAGACATGTTTCTTGCGACGTGGTTGGGGCCAATTTTGGATGGCCTCCAACTTGTTTACTGGGGGTTTTACCAGACTTTTTCCCACAACGTAGCCAAGATATTTGGCCTCTGTAAACTCTACAGCGCACTTGTCAGGGTTTGCTGGAAGGCCAGCTCACCTGAAGGTATCAAGGACTGCCTCCACCTTCTCTGGGTGGGTTTCCCAGTCTGGGGTATGAATGACCACATCGTCCAAGTAGGCAGCAGCATAATAGTTATGTGGGCGTAATAGCTTGTCCATGAGATGCTGGAAAGTAGCTGGGGCCCCATGTAGTCCAAAAGGGAGGACAGTATATTGAAAAAGACCCTCTGATGTAGAGAACGCAGTCTTTTCCTTTGCGTCTTCCACAAGGGGAATCTGCCAGTACCCCTTTGTCAAGTCTAGAGTAGTCAAGTACCAGGCATTACAGATGGTCCACTAGCTCATCTATGTGAGGTATGGGGTATGCGTCGAACTGGAATACTTCATTTAGTTGCCGGAAGTTGTTGCAAAACCTTGTGGTGCCATCAGGTTTGGGCACCAGCATGAATGGGCTGGACCACTGACCGTGGGATTCTTCGATGATTCCCAACTCCAGCATTTTTTTTACTTCTGCTTTTATTTCCTCCCTTTTGGCTGCTGGAACCCGATAGGACATCATTGTTATTCTGGCCCCAGGGTTCGTGACGATGTGGTGATAAGTCTCGGTTGTTCGAGCCGGTTTTGTCGAGAACACATCTTGGTTCCGGAACATCATCTCAGACACCTCATTCTTCTGGTCTGGTGTTAAATTGAGAGACACTCTCACCTGTTTGGAAGGCTTGTTTTCCTGGGTTAGGTCTTTTTGGACAGTTATGCACGCCTCTTGTGCATGCGAGGGTTTCAGAAGTTTGATGTGATAAATCTGTTCTTGTTTTCGGCATCCTGGCTGCCGCACCTTGTAGGTTACTTCCCCCATGGGTTGAACCACCTCATAGGGCCCCTGCCATTGGGCCAGAAGCTTACTTTCTGCCATGGGTACCAACACCATCACCCGATCCCCTGGTTGGAGCTGTCGGACTTTTGCCTAGTGATTGTAATGGGTTCTCTGGGCCTCCTATGCCTTTTCCAAATGTTCCCATACAATAGGGTGACACGGGCTATCTGGTCTCGCATCTGTATTACATGTTCTATTATATTTCTCCCCTCACTGGGTTCCTCTTCCCAGATCTCTTTGACAATGTCTAGTATGCCACGGGGGTGACGCCCATGTAATAACTCAAAGAGGGAAAACCCAGTTGAGGCCTGAGGTACCTCCCGGATAGTGAACATAAGGTAGGGTGTTCCAATCCTTCTCTTCTCAACTTACCACATTCCTTATTATAGCCTTGAGGGTTCGGTTAAACCTTTCTACCAACCCATCAATCTCTGGATGGTAGACTGAAGTTCTCAGGGTATGTATATGGACCAGTGTACAGAAGTCCTTCATTAGCTTTGACATAAATGGCATTCTTTGGTCTGTAAATATCTCCTTTGGTAGCCCCACCAGCTCTTTGGCTATCGTTTTAGAGGCTGTGTTCCACAGGGGGACGACTTCTGGGTAGCGAGTAGCATAGTCCAAAACAACAAGTATATATTGGTGGCCTCAAGCCGTCTTCTCCAGGGGTCCCACTAGGTCCATGGCTATTCACTCAAAGGGGACTTTTATGATGGGAAGGGGTACTAAAAGTGCCCTCAGGTGGGGATGGGGACTGTGCATATGACACTCTGGGCAGGACGCACAGTACCTCTGCACTTCTTCATGAAGAACCGTCGTAGGACTCATGCCAGGGTCTTCTCTACACCCAAATGCCCCCCAGAAAGATGACTATGAGCAAGACTTAATACAGCGTCCTGGTGTTTTTGAGGTACTAGGATCTGCTGCACCTTCTGCCCGTGTACTGGTGCAACCCGGTATAAGAGATTCTTCTTTATTATGAAGTAGGGTCCTGGTCTTTGGGTTTTCCCTTCCACGGGGAACCCCATCTATTTCAGTCACCTGCTTCCTAATGTTGTCGTACCTTGGGTCTTCAGCCTAGTCCCATCCAAAATTTCCTCTCCCTGGGCTAATCTGCCCAAGATATAGGCGCCCAGTCTCTGCTGCCTCTACTGGTTCAGAAGCGATAGGGTGCAGGACAGACTCGGGTGCTTCTCCCTCCTGGCTGGCCTCCTTTTCAGCTGCTCGGGTCCACCTACCTACAAGAGTGACCCTCTGGCTTTGAGTCAGTATTCGGGTTCCCAAGGCTTTAGCTGCCCTCCTTTTCCTTTTTGACTTTCTTTCCTGTTTGGGAATGGAAAATAAAGCTGGGGATATTTCAGGTAGATCATAGTAAGCCTTCTGAGCCTTCCCACACAGGAATGGGGCAAGGATGCCAGACCACTGATCTCGAGGCCAGGCCTCCCATAGGGCTGTCCTCTCAAAGGCCAGAAGATATGCTTCTACATCAGCCTCCCACGTCATTTTTTGCAGCCAATGTCTGGCCCATTATCTGCATCCCATCATGGCCGCGGTTCAGCTCTGTAAGGGTCTTTACCTGGTTTACCAGTTCCCGCAACATAGCTCGGTTTTGAGAAGCCTGGTCCATCAGCAGGTGATTAGTCTCTTGCTGCAGTTGCACTGCCTCCTGTTGGGCAGCTCCCTGGACACGGGTAGCCTCCTGTTGGGCTGCCGTAGCTTGTATCAGTGCCTGTACTAAGTCATCCATTGTGGTGAAAAAAAAAATAAACCCTTTACCTTTTTTTTTTTTAAATCACCCTCCTTCTTCTGCCACGCTGTGCACACCTAATCCCACCTCTGTCATCAGTTGTGACAAAGTTCCTCCTCTACCTTGGGGACCCTGCGCTTATTGGCAGTTTTGCTCACCTCAGTGATCTTCCCCACAATCTGGGTCAACTCCTCCTGTGTCTGATCAGGAGTTGGGAGGTTTGGGGGGAACCGGGCCTGACATCCAAGCCCTGACAGCTTGATTTTTAAAATCAAGGAGCTAAATCCCAATTGCACCTTCCTGAAGGGTACACCTGCATTTGAATGTTTAATCATTCTTATTTGTAAATTCTAATGTGGATGGGACACAAACGTTTGTTGCCAGTGATGTTTAACACTAGGCTGCACCAAATATCTATGTAGTATCCCCACTAGCATTTACAATCATGGTAGAACGTGATGGAAATTCAAAGGTAGACTTTCCTAAAGTGATTTCCACTGTGCAGCTTTGGGGGGTGGCGGGGGAAGAGGGGACCTGTGGAGAGAAGACCCTCTTCTGAGTCCCCAAGCTGGGATCCAAAATAGCAGGCTCCCCTCTGCACAAATGTGTAGAAAGAAACATGAGATCTTATATCCTCAAGTCAAATTGTGATGTGTGAAGGGATTTATGGACACGTCTCTGTATTTGTAAACTAAAACTAATAATAATAAAACAAACAGAAAAAACAAAAACCACCTACCTTGCTCTGGGCTCTGAAGTAACAGCAATAAATCTAACACACTTATATTGCAGAATAGAATAACTAATGTAATGTCTACTTTCACTGTTTTAAAAAAAAAAAAAAAACCTTTAAGTATTTGGCATGACAGAGGACTTGGGGTCTGTCAATTTATATTTCATGGCAAGAGAAAACTGATAGCAGATTTTATAACAGGCATGAGGTCATGGTCTAATTCCAAGAGCCAAGAATGTAGAACATGCAGATCAAGAGTCAATCACCTTGACTAGGGAGGGGTGCCTAAGGCCTGGTCTATACTACAAAGTTAGGTCAATGTCAGCAGCCTTTCTTTGACTTAGTTGCGCATTTGTCTACACTTATATTTGTCTCCCACCAACGTAAGTGCCCCCTTACTGCAAAGAAGTAACAATACATCTCTGAGCAGTATTGAGCCATGTTCGATGTACTGAAGACGACGCAATGTAAGTGTAGACACTGCATTACTTTATGTTAATCCTAATAGTCCTCAGAAGTGGTCCCACAATGCCCGACACAGACTAATCTGGTCACAATTGTTAACTCCACTGCCCAGGTCTAACAGAGACTGGAATTTACCCCTCCCCTTTCGAGGCCCACAAATGTTTGAAATGTCTTTTCCTGATTGTCCAGCTTGGCAAGCACACCTAGCAGCTCTCCAGTCTTGTGTACAACTGCCCAGCTAATCATGCTGGCTACATGGTCCAGATGTGCTCCAGCTTGTAGTAGACAAAAGATATTGGATCTCCTGGGCCTGTGAAGAGAAGAGACTGTGCTAGCAGTCATAGAAACATGGGCATCTATGAGCAGATTGCATTAGGGATACAGGAAAAAGGGCATGACAGGGACCAGCAGCACTGCTACATGAAAGACAAGGAACTGCAAGAGGCATAGCAGAAGGCCAGGGAAGCCAATCATTGATCAGGTGCCAACCTGCAGACCTGCTGTTTTTACAAAGAGCTGCATGCCATACTTCTCAGAGAATCTTAATTCACATTCCTTTGTGACTGTACTGACAATGGTAGCTCTGTGTGTTTTATCTGCAGCTCGTGCCATAGTGTCCTTGAGGGGTTCTCCCTCCATACCCATGGAATGTCTGAGCCAGATGAGGAGAAAGAAAGGGATTTGTGATGACATGGTCAATGAGATCCTGCAAGCCAGTGCTGCATCTGACCATGAGCACAGGGCCTGGAGGTGAATATTGCAGACAGCCTTGAGAAGGATAGAGCAGACAGGAGAAAGATCCAGGAGTCCCAGCAGGAAAAGGAGAGGAAGATGCACTAGGACATAATGGGGCTTCTCTAGCAACAAACACAAACACAAACAAAATTTTGCAGGCTCTTCTTGACCTACAGGTTCCACAATTATCGGTTCATCTCCCTTTGCAGTCCACAGAGAACTCCATTACAGCACCTCCCTACACTCGCCCCATGAATATTTCACATGACATAAGTGGTCACATCTCTTCTCTAACCACAGCAACATATACACTGCCCTGTGAAAGCCACAGTTCCTGTATGTGTAGATAAAAGGAACATGAATGTTCTTTCCCATGGTTAAGTTCTATTCTATTAATTTATTAAGTTTTTAATGTGTTTGCTTTTAAATTGCACAGATTTTTCCTTGCACTGGTTTTGTTACTCAATAAAGTTCTATCATTTGAAAAATAATTTCTCTTTATTAGCAGCAAAGAATCCTGTGGCACCTTATAGACTAACAGACGTTTTGGAGCATGAGCTTTCGTGGGTGAATACCCACTTCTTCAGATTCACCCACGAAAGCTCATGCTCCAAAACGTCTGTTAGTCTATAAGGTGCCACAGGATTCTTTGCTGCTTTTACAGATCCAGACTAACATGGCTACCCCTCTGATACTTCTCTTTATTAGTTCACAACATATGCTGCAGAGTGCCTACTGGTACTGAAAGCCCCCACTTACTTTCTATTTTACAGTGTGATAACTCATAGGATCAGTGACAAACACTCATAGATGTACAGGAAAAACCACAAAATTAATAGGCGCATTGACAGCTATATTCATACATGTAAACCAAGTACCACACAATTCACAATTGGCCCCAAAACAGCAGGACCAGGTATCATACATTGTCCCACAATGCATTGCTGTGGCTCACTGTAAAGTGCTCTTTCACTGCCTTCCTGAGCCATATAGCTCTGTACTGAGCTCTTCTAATAGCCCTGTGTCTGGCTGCTCAAACTCAGCAGACAGCCATTCCACTTCCGCCCTCCACTCCAGCAGCAACTTTTCCCCGATTGCTTCACAAATGTTGCGCAAGATACAGCAGCAGCTATAACTCTTGGGATATTTTTTTCACTGAGATCTAATCTTGTAAGGAAACACCACCAGTGTCCATTCAATCTACTTAAACTTCATTCAACTGTCATTCTGCATCTGCTAAGCCAGTTTCTGAATCTTTTCTTGGTGCAGGCAAGGTGCCAGCATAGGGCTTCATGAGCCACAGGGGCAAAGGATAGGCTGTGTCCTCCAGGTTTACTACTGGCATTTCAAACTCAGTAATAGTAATCCACGGTTCAGGAAAGCAAGTCCCTACCTGTAGTTTTCTGAAGAAGCCTCCATTCATAAAGATACAAGTGTCATGTACCTTCCCTGACCAGCCAATACTGATGTTGGTAAAGTATCCCTGGTGATCCACCAGCACTTGCATTATCATAGAAAAATGGCCCTTTCTGTTTGGTGTATTTTGTGGCAAAAGAGTCTGGTGCCACAATAGGGATCTGCATGCCGTCTATTGCTCCACAACAGTTTGGGAATCCCTTTGCTGCAAGTCCATTCACTGTATCCTGCAAAGTGCTGAGAATCAGTCCTGAGTAGCAGAAGGAAATTAATAGCCCTGCACATTTACATGACAATGGCCCCCACAGTGGATTTTCCAACTCCAGAATGATTTCCCACTAACCAATAGTAATCCTGCATTGCAAGTTTCCACAGTGTGATTTGCCACTCACTTCTCCACTGTCAATGCAGCTCTCATTACGGTGTCCCTGTGCTGGAGGTCTTGGCACACAGTTTCAGAATGTGGCCTTTGCATCCAAAAGTTCTGCAGCCACTGCTCATCATCCCAAACCTGCCTAACAATGCAATCCCACCAGTCGGTGTTCGTTTCTCAGGCCCAGAAGCTGTATTCCACCATCTCCAGCTGCTCCATGAATGCCACCAACAAATTTGAATAGCATCTTGCTATGTCCCAAAGCAATCTGTCCTCCAAGAAATTGTCATGTTTCACACAGATTCAGTTCTTCTTTTGGCTCTGCAAATACCGGAGGAGTGTGCTTCCTGTGCTTGTAACACTTATGGCAACAGTGCAGAGCTGTGCAGGCTCCATGCATCTGTCAGAAATGGGCAACAGCAAGGAGGGCCGTGTGGGATATTTTTTTTTAAAAAGGCATGAAAATTATGGGATATAGATTACATTATGAGACGGACACAGTTGCAGCCTGGGAAGTTGACTCCTTGCTCCCTGTCACCCTTCCCAACTCATTTCTGCCCCACCATGAATTGCCAAAACTTCCCAAAACATGGTGGACTGGAAGGTGATGGGTTGCACATTGGGATACCTACTCATGGTGCACTGCACTATGCATTGACACAAGCACTCCTGGTGCATGCACCCAGTGCTGACACAAGAAGCCAAGTATGCACACACATAAGTGTTACATTAACTGCAGTGGCTTTATACCGCCATAACTTGTGGCAGCAAAAGTTTGTAGATAGACATGGCCTGAGAAAGAGAAGAGCAAAGCAACTTATGAAACACTAGATTTAGAGACAGAAAGGGGAGGAACATCCCAGAGGTAGCGTGAGAAAAATAATCCTTGTATGAGGGGCAAAAACAGTGTGGACGATCAAACACTTCTCTGTGGAAATGTTGCTGTGAACTCCCCAGGATATGACCATGAACTCTAACAACTGAGACTTGATAAGCAGGTAAGGTGAGAGACAGAGAGGGAGAGCCTTCCAGCGTGGCCAGAGAGAAACTTGATTTCTAGAAATGTCAGATTTTCTTTCCTTTTCTCTGTAACTAAGGTAAGGTGAGCCTGTCTCACTGGATTTTGCAGTGAGTATTTAGATGAGGTACTTTCCACAAACCTGCAGCTCCTATCCACAGCTCAGCTGGATACATGACATTCAGGCTGAGCTGCAGGCTGGCATGACATGGCTGCATGAGTGGACGTGGTAACTGGCAACCCTGAATACTGGAGAAAGAAGAGCATTTATATAGCATTGTGAATGAACCTGCTACTAGCTCATTACTGTAATACCCAGTTCAGCATCCAGCCAGTACAGGTAAAAAAAGTAGTATGTTGGGTTTGGAGGGGACCAGGCTCAGCGAGGAGCCAGAGGCTCCTTACAGCAGCAAGCCAGAGATGATGGCGGTGGGAAGAAGGCTGAGCAGCAACCAGCTTAGGAGCTAGGACTGAAAGGCTGAGAGCTGGACAGAGACATCCAGCGAGGCGGCAGCAACCACAGTGCCCAGCCCTGCTGGCATAACGGCATGGAGGGATCCCAGCAAGACTTAGGGTATGTCTACAATAGGGGATTATTCCAATTTTAAAGAAACCGGTTTTGTAAAACAGATTGTATAAAGTGGAGTGCACGCGGCCACGCTAAGCACATTAATTCGGCGGTGTGTGTCCATGTACCAAGGCTAGCATCGATTTCCAGAGCGTTGCACTGTGGGTAGCTATCCCGTAGCTATCCCATAGTTCCTGCAGTCTCCCTCGCCCATTGGAATTCTGGGTTGAGATCCCAAAGCATGATGGGGAAAAAACAGTGTTGTGGGTGATGCTGGGTAAATGTCGTCACTCAATTCTTCCTCCGTGAAAGCAACGGCAGACAATCATTTCACGCCCCTTTTTCCCTGGATTGCCCTGGCAGACGCCATAGCATTGCAACCATGGAGCCCGTTTTGCCTTTTGTCACTGTCACTGTATGTGTACTGGATGCTGCTGACAGACGCGGTACTGCAGTGCTACACAGCAGCATTCATTTGCCTTTGCAAGGTAGCAGAGACGTTTACCATCCCTATTTCACTGTCTGCCATTGTAAATTGGCAATGAGATGATGGTTAGCAGTCATTTTGCGCCGTTTGCATTTGGAAATTGGCGATGACGGTTATCAATCCTTTTGTACCATCTGCTGCTGTCATGAGTGTTCCTGGCTGGCCTTGCTGAGGTCGGCCGGGGGCGCATGGACAAAAATGAGAATGACACCCTGGGTCATTCCCTTCTTTATGTTTTGTCTAAAAATATAGTCAGTCCTGCCTAGAATATGGAGCAAGTGTACTAGAGAACCAAAGAGTACAGCTGCTCTGGGTCAGAGCCCCAGAGATCCCGTAGAAACGATAATCTGCATGCCATTCTAGGGGATGCCCCTGCAACAACCCCACCAGTTGCTTCCCTCCTCCCCCAAACCTCCTGGGTTACCATGGAAGTGTCCCACCATTTGTGTGATGAAGTAATAAAGAATGCAGGAATAAGAAACACTGACTTTTTAGTGAGATAAAATGAGGGGGAGGCAGCCTCCAAGCTGCTATGATAATCCAGGGAGTACAGAATCTTCTTTAGACATGAAAAGGGGGGCTGATGGAGCTCAGCCTCCAGCTGCTATGATGAGGACGGTTACCAAGCCTTCTGTACCGTCTGCCGGGAATGACCGGGAGTGATTCCCATTTTTACCCAGGCGTCCCTGGCCGACCTCATCAAGGCCAGCCAGGAGCACTCACGGGCTGATGATGATGATGGATACCAGTCATTTTTCACCATCTGCCACCGGGAAGGGGATGCTGGTGTTCAGCACTGCAGCACCCCGTCTACTAGCAGCATGCAGTAGACATAGGCTGACTTTGAAAAAAGGCGAGAAACTATTTTTTCCCCTTTTCTTTCGGGTGGGGGGGAAGGGTGTAAATTGACGACATATACTCTGAACCCCTGGGACAATGTTTTTGACCCTTGGCCTTGGGAGCTCAGCCAAGAATGCAAATACTTTTCAGAGACTGCGGGGACTGTGGGATAGCTGGAGTCCTCAGTACCCCCTCCCTCGCATCCATTTGATTCTTTGGCTTTCCATTACGCTTGTCACGCAGCACTGTGCTGAGTCCCTGCTGTGTACTCTGTCTATCATAGCCTGGAGATTTTTTCAAATGCTTTGTCATTTCAACTTCTGTAACGGAGCTCTGATAGAACAGATTTGTTTCCCCATACAGTGATCAGATCCAGTATCTTCCGTATGGTCCATGCTGGAGCTCTTTTTGGATTTGGGACTGCATCGCCACCCGTGCTGATCAGAGCTCCACACTGGGCAAACAGGAAATGAAATTCAAAAGTTCACGGGGCTTTTCCTGTCTACCTGGTCATTGTATCCAAGTTCAGATTGCTTTCCAGAGCGGTCACAATGGTGCACTGAGGGATAGTGACCGGAAGCCAATACCGTCGAATTGCAGCCACACTAACTCCAATTCGACATGGCAATATCGATTTCAGTGCTACTCCTCTCGTTGAGGAGGAGTACAGAAATCGGTTTAAAGAGCCGTTTATATCGATATAAAGGTCTTCGTTGTGTGAACAGGTGCAGGGTTAATTTGGTTTAAACGTGTAATGTAGACCAGGCCTTATCTTTATATCTCTGTACCAGAATACTCTAGGGGCTGGGTTAGGATCATTACTGTAACTTAAAAATTCCACTTGGTGTATTTGCATCTTTTATTTTGTAAATCACTCCTACCAAAAAGTAATATTACACACCTGGGTGGGCCATTGACCCATCTGAATCTTAAGGAATAAGCTTCTACTTCCTGAGCTAAGAGATTTGGCTATATTAATTAAGGCTATTGCAAGCTCATCAACCTCGGTTTGTGGCGCAGCCAGAAGTAGAAGGGGTACCACGCTGAACAAGTTACAAAAACAGTCAGGGCCGGTTTTAAGCTGATTCCCCAGAATCGGGCCCCACGCCTAAGAAGACCCCTTGCCTTAGGTGTCTTTTTAATTTTTTAAATATTTTTACTCACCCAGCAGCAGGGGGTGGGGTCCACTCCAGGTTCTTCAGCGGCATTTCGGTGGGGGGACGTTCTTTGGTGCTGCAGAGGACCCAGAGCAGACCCCCCGCCACCAAAGTGCCACCGAAGCCCTGGACCACTGCTGGGTATTCGAATCGGGCCCCGCGGGTCATAAAGCCAGCCCTAAAAACAGTCATGAGTTGCTGAAGTGTTTATGGGAACCCACCAAGGGCTAGATGCTGTAGAGCATAGTGCCGGGAGATCCTTCAGCATTTGCATCCATGCTGGTGCTATACAGAGCACACTACCAAGTATCTAGAGCAGCTGGAGCACCACAACAATTGCAGTGACACCCTGTAGTGGAGTCAGTTACAATATGCAGTGCATTACAACAGCACCTGTGGCAATGGTAAATTTAAGAAACAGATATAGCCAGAATAGATCCTGTGTTTTGTCAGCTCCCCATCCCATCCAGCTCCTGAATACTTTTCACTGCTCACTTATCTTCATGCCGCTCCCTACTACTATATATATTTCCTACAGAACAAAGAGGTTAAATCCTTGCTTGAAATGAAAAACTTTACTCAATGTGAACTCTTCATACATCCCTGCTCATCCTTTCTACAGGTGGCCAGCTAGTAAGATGAGCTAACTGTCACTCACACTTAGTGCGCTACCCACTGCCAGCTATAAACAGACCGCATTTGTAAAGAAACACATAGCTCAAAAACTTTGGTTATATTACAGAACACTGAACTCACAATGTCTGTGTAGATAAGAGTCTTTTAGAAACGGATCTAGCATCAGGCCATTTAGAAGCTTATTTCTTATTTGTATTTTTTGTTAATTACACTACTCTACAGCCAAAATGCTTCTGAAATAAATGTAGTCCAACTTTACTAATTCTGGGTCACTGAGAACGAAAATGATGCTTAAAATTGTTTATTGGCTCTAGTTTTCAAGATATGCTATTGGGTCAGTATATACAACCCTTGACTTGGGAATGGTGGAGGATAAGTGAGTTATAAAGGGAAGGGATCTCAATTTAAACCAGAAATGACTAAAATGCATCTTTGACTGGATCTATGAATAAATCTATGACTGGGTTTGGACAGTACTTGCTTTTCAGGCAAAACAATGAATGATGCAATCTGAAGCTGGTATTGCGTCATACATGATATGAATTGCATTATGTTATTCCTAGAAGTCATGGATGATGCAATCATAACGAAGCTTACATCACTCTGCTGAACAAATTGCCCTATATCAGCTCTAGAAATCATACAGTGTCGTGCTCTCTTATTTGTCAGTGTTTGATTTTGCAAAGGGAAACATTTCCGTTTAGCCAAAGTGAGCAGAGATGCCTCATACTTGTGTGAACAGTGCAGATAACTTCTGCTATGTTTGTGGTGAAGTGACTTTTGCATCACAAAAGCGCAGTATAACCACTATGGTTAAGAAAGCCTATCACCTTTATTTTGGCTGCAAAATTGGAGATCAGGACAAGAGGTGGGCCCCACACATATGCTGCAACATTTGTGCAACAAATCTTCTCCAATGGTTGAACAGGAAAAGGAAATCTATGCCTTTTGCAGTGCCAATGATTTGGAGAGAGCCAACAGATCATACCAGCAATTGTTACTTCTGCATGGTGCCTCCAGTTGGGAAAGGTGTGTCAAAGAAGAAAAAGTGGACTGTGCATTATCCAAACATTCCATCAGCTATATGCCCAGTACCCCACAGAGAAGGACTGCCAGTTCCTGATGCACCAGAATCATTCTCACTTGAGTCAGATGAGGAAGAGGAAGAGGATGAAACTTCTGGTCCTGAACCATCAATGTCACAGGACTCACATTTTCTCCCATCCTCCTCCTCTGAACCACACCTCATAACACAAGGTGAACTGAATGACCTTGTCAGGGATTTGGAACTACCCAAGAGTAAGGCAGAGCTGTTAGGCTCCAGACTACAGTAGTGGAATCTCCTGGCAGGCTATCAGGGCAAATGAAGCCCATCAATGCTTGCAGACTATTGCTGGACAGTGACAAGAGATGCTCCATTTAATGAATACAAGAGACAAGCCAAGAAGCGCCGAGTAAACACTGAATAGGACTAAACTATGTACATAATAGTTCTTTGCCTTTTGTTTGATACTCAATTGTATTTATATAACCCTTTTGCTGATTTTTAAAGTGTTACATAAACAGCACAGGTGAAATATTATCATGTAAAGCAACCATAAACCCATGAAAAGACCTAGGTTTACAATTTATGATTAAAACTCTACTATCTACACAATATACATAGACATAAAATGTAAAAACTTAAATATCTTAGAAACAGTAGCCAATCCGTTGTTTTAATTGTCATATTTGAATTCAGCACATCAAAATACATAATAAATATCACATTTTATCTGTGAAGCAGACGACTTCTCAAAAATTGTAGACCAGTGTTATAGTACAACTCGACTACACCTAGAGTGACAGCTACTACTGAGTCTCTCTGCAATGTGTTGGCGAGAGTGACAGTTTTCCTACGAGTTTTCAGTATAATCAGAGCAACATAGCAGGTGATCAGTAACTCTGGATTCTATGACCTGTAATATCTTCTGTCACAGTACATGTCATGAGGCTGGTTAGCACTTAATTCTAAATCTGACTGTATTAGAAAAAGAAATGGTAAAGCACTAATGCTAGATTTCCACTACAGTCTAGGAAATATACTATTGCTCTGAATAACATGAATAGCTCTTCTAATTCTCTAGCTGGAAGAGAAAAATAAGGCAGTTTCATTTGTTACCTTCTGACATTTAATATTACTTATAATATTACTAGCAACATGGGATTATCACACTTAAATCCTCAACCATGCTCCATCTACACTTCTGGAAAATATCAAAAGTCAGCTCAGAACATCTGAAGATTTACACAGACAGGAAGGGACTAAAGGGGTCTATTTTTTCCTCAATGTTCATATTAGTTATGCACATAAATTCCTTGCATGTCAACAACAGCCTCCTGAAAGCATTAAATGAGAGCAAGTAATTATACATGCCGTACTTAAAGGAACACAATAGAGCTCAGTGAGCCCCACAGTGTTCCTACCCTAAAAATATTTAATTTATTTCCCTGAATCTTTCTAAAACCCTTTCTTGAAGACAATATTGTAAACATTTTTTTCCCACAGTATCAATTTAAAAATGTTAATCTTACTGATCAACCGAAATTGCCCAATGTAGTCTGTAAAATATACACAGGTTTTATGTACGGATATGAACACTTGCGCAGTCTGACAGATACCTCTTTGGATGTGTCCACACTGGGAAAAACATGGGTTTTTAACCGTTAGCCAACTCATGGTAAAATTCTAGTGTGGACAAGACAGTGATAAGTTTTAACACATAGCAGGTCAAGGTAGACATTGCTAAAAACACATACTGCCTTATATACTTATATGTCCCTCCAAGTACTGTAGCATCTGAGCACCCCACAATCTTTAATGTATTTCTCCTCACAAGATGAGAGGTACGGCAATACTATTATCCTCATTTTACAGATGGGGAACTGACACTCAGAAAAACTAAATGATCTGTCTACGGTCACATAGGAAGTCTCTGGTAAAGCTGAGAAGTGAACTTAGGTTTCTCAGGTCCCAGGCTAACACTGAAGACAAAGCCCGTGGGACACAAATGCCCCTTACTTCAAGTTGCCACAAACCAAAACCTCCTGGATGTAGGCAAATACATGACTACTTGCACAATTGAACAAATGGATTACTTCAAAATGAGTCAACCTAATGCCTCTTACACCTATTCACTTCATCAGAAGAGCCTTGTTCAGAAGGAAGAGCAAGTGGACATGGGTTTTGCTCCAAAGACAGGAACATATACAAAAGGAATTGGACTGAGATATTTTGAAGGAAGAGTCTTAACTGGAGTAGGGAATTTCAGGAGATGCTCAAGGAGGTAAGTTTTCAAAAAACTTATTGGGAAAAAAGGCTAAGTAAAAATGAAACTGAAAACATGATTTAAAGGTTGACAGTGTCCCTGGTTTTAGGGAAAAAACCACAATATATTAAAGACCAAATGCTATATCTTGTAATAGTGTCTATCCAGAGTGTTTGAAGACTATTACTCTAGAATATTGGGATTGGTTTTTTAAAGAAAGAGAGCTTTTAAAGATGAGCTCCCATAATATTTTAGGCGGTGACACTTCCTTATGGCTCACAGAAAAAGATTATCTTGTGCATATATTCTCATTTTCTCTCTCCTCCCCCCATCACAGATATTTGAATGTAGAGCTTGTTGAAGTTAGCTCTTTTTTCCAGATGCAAAACAGTCCAGATTTCTGTGACTATCAAATATTCAAAAAATAGATTGAGGGAAGTTTCAGTCTCTGGGTTGTTTGTGAACTGGTCATTTAAACTCTTTGCTATTTACTATTTGTGATGTATGATTGGTCACGTGGGATTGTTTCCACTCACTTCCTAGATGATATTTTTTTAAACAGAAGAATGACAAACAACAAAGAAAGTGACACACTTCTAGTGTTCATATTCAGATTAATAATTGTTCGTACTAAAGTTTGTGAAACTGTTCCAAATAACCAGGGGATCTCTGAAGACGAACAAAAATACTATATTCCATTCTATTCAGGTTTTTATGCCATAATATTTGAACCCGTCTGGAATTAAAAAAAAAATAAACAAAGTGACTAACATCAGTTGCGTGGGGTTACTTTCCATTCTTCCCCCCAGGGGAGATATTTTTATATGATCCTACAGATAGCAGCAGATCTAAACTGGCTGGTTCATACACAAACCTCCTTTTTCACTATTCAAATCATTCTATTTGAATTCTTAAATTACTAATGTGAAGCCTGACCTGGCAAATTCTTTTGCACACAGCCAGACCCATTTGTTTCAGTAGGACAACTCATGTAGGTAAGGGCTTATATGTTAGCTATAAAAACATCTTGCTCAGAGGCCACACCATAGAATGAGTGAGTTTAGCTACAATTTCATGAAATGTTACAATTTTATATCATGGCTGTTTTCTTATTATGAAATTTCTTCTGTCCTAATTTTGGGCATATTGAATTTTCAGAGCATCTGGACTGACTTTGACAGGAATGCTAATACTAGTTATATAGATAGTGGGGGATTTTTTCCTACAGACCTGACAAATTCCATCTGAATAAAAACACTATCCAAAGTACAACTTAGCTCTAGTACACGTTGGTGTCTGAAGCTTAAGCAGAAAGCTCAAACTCAGGTGTACAGTTCCATAAAACTCTTTGAAGGTTTGAGGGATTGATACTGCAAATAATACAGAGTTGGTCCTTTTTCATGGAGACACTCACCAGGCATCAACTTCCAGTATGCTCAACTGTGAAGAAAAAGTGAACTCCATGCTGCTCGTCTTCTGTTATGTATTCAGTTTTCTAGAGAGAACTGGCCACTATTAAAAGAAATGAGGCATGTTCATTCACTCCATTGGTTTCCAAAGAAATGACGGTACATTAGACAGGTGCTGTACAGCTCTGATTCTCCCCACACTCTGCTTAGCAGAATTCAGTGATGCTCAAGGATGCATTATTTATTGACTCTCTTGGATGTAGGTTAATTTATGATCTGATATTGATTGTCTGTATTGGTGTATGTGAATATACAGTTAAAACGTGCAACTGAGGCAGGTTATTCCTCCATTAAGACAAACTTCCCACTTTACGTCATTCATGTTTCCAAATATTTAACATAGGTCCAATCACGCTGCCCTTACTCATCTGAGTAGTCTCACTGAAAACAATGGAAATATTCAGATGAATAAGAGCTGCGGGATCAGATAGCATGCTTTTTCAGATTGTGCCGTTTCAGCAATTACAAATGCATAGAGCATATTTATCCATATATAGAGACAGATCATTTAAAAAGCAATAGATGTCCTTGCCCACATCATGGGAAACGAAGCATAATGTGTTCATTTTAATCAATTAAGCCAATTTTAAAATGAACATATTATGCTTTGTTTTCCAGGGTGCGAGCAAGAACCTCTATTGCTTTTTAAGTTATCCTTATCCAATTTCAGTAGCTTTCTGAACGGATATAAACTATTTTATGGTTTTGTACTAGCACTTAGCACCATACATTTGAGAGCTTCCCATAGTATTAGATTTGCACAACAATGCCCCGAGTGGAATTCATGCAGCCTCCTACCTTCCCTTGCCACAGACACAGACCTGTGAATATCTGATTTTGGGGTTCTTGGCTGAACTGAAAAAAAAACCCAACAAAATAAAAAAGTGCTGTTTTCAAGGGTTTTTTAGCCTTTTGTTAATAAAACTAAAGTAAAATTTGAAACAAAAAAACAATTTAAAATAAAAAGATCAGGATGCTTTGGTTGACCTGAATCTGCATTTTTTATCAAAAAAAAATTTTGCCTACCTCTACAGAGACAGATTTTTTTCGTCAAATCAATTGTACATATTTTATATGCAGCGTCCAAGAAGCCTTAATGGCTCTGAAAAAACTCTTAGAATTGATCTTGAAGATATTTTAGAAACCTTGGTAACTCTTAAGTATATAACCCTAAACAGGATAAGTATGTTAGAGCATGAAAGGGGATATATTCCAGTGAAATAGCCAGGACATGTGATTGTTCCAGAGAGATTCAGTGCTCTTGGCGGATCATTTGTGCATCAGTCAACTAACTGAGTCAAATAGTAAAGAGTTAAGCTTAAAAGTGCCAAACCAACATTTATTTTTTTTTCTAGAAAGTAGATTGACTTTAATTTTTTATCTGCTGCCAGTCCAGATGTATTTTAATATACCACTCTGGAGTTATTGAAAAACTTGAACGTGGACTTGGAGTACTTGGAAAAAGGAATGCATGCAAGGGAGAAGGTTCATCTTCATGGTATTTATTTAAGAAAACAATCGTAGGCTTAAATTATTCCCATATGTAAAACTATTCTAAATTGTTTCTAAAAGGGGATGTAATCTACCCTCCTAAAGAAAACTGCTTTATGCTGTAAACATGCTACAATATTCAGTATTATCTACTAAAGAACATGATCAACATATGCAAATATCAGAAATTCATATCACATGTGTCACATATTATGTGTCTTTGCAGCTATAAATCCCTACAACACCTACAGATTCCCATAGAACATGCTGCAGGAGTCAAAAAAATTTTAACTGACAGCACTATGGTTAATGAGGTAAATGTTCTGCAGTATGAGTTTGAAAATATCTACATATATATTTTAGCTAGGTGATCTTAAAATGTGCCTTCGTGTATACAAAAAGCCATGTTTAACCAAAGAGACCAGAGGTGTTCTAGTCTATTTCAGGTAAATTATACACATCATCCTTCTGAGAATGTTTTTATTTTTCGATCTATCACTAAATAACTACAGATAAACAAACAGAGACAAGCACATTTAAAATGACATTGATACAAACCTGAACTATGACATTAAATTTAGAATTGCCAAAGTTAATGTTCAAACTCACTGGAATGTATATTTGACTTGTATTTTCACAATGCAGTAAATTAAAGAACTATGCATTACACCTAAGCACAAAAGTCTCCAGCTTTCATTTTGTTGGGGGGACAAAAAGAGAGAGAGAGAAGACAAACCATGTTTTAACCCGCTATTGGGTACATAGCCAAGGTCTAGATTTTCAAACATGTGCTCACGCACTTGTAATCCCTCAGCTGTTGTACTTGCAAATCCTTATTTGTTCAGGCATAATGTATGTGAGTATGTCAATTGGTGTTTAGGGCTGCACATCAATGTTTGTGCATATGGCTGTCAGAAACATCTATGTGCACTTATGCATATGTGCTTTTGAAAATCTGTCCCCAGAGAGCCCAATTTAACTCTTTCTGAGGAACAGATACAGTTGTATATAACTGCAGGATTGAAATAATACAGATATCCATATTGACAGCCTTGGGAACCAAACATCTATTCTATTCCGTTTCTTATACTGCCCACAACATCAGAGAATCTGAATGCCTTCCAGTAATGCATTAAGTTACATGACTAACATCTGTCATGTGTGGTTCATTCCTTCTCTCCCAGGGGGGAAACTGTGTGTACAGTGTAGTGTTTTGTTGAGTTTATTTTATTTGATTTTGTTTTTTATAAATGTTATGTACACTGTGCTATGCCATTATATTGTAGAAGGCAAGTCAAAGAAATGTACCTTGCACTTGGAGCACCAGGCAGTGACGACTGGGCTGGTTCTGGATTCTTTTGGGATTTTGTTTCACAGTCTTGGACCAGTCTTTGGGAAGGCATAGACAAGATTCACCCGTGCACTGGACAGCTCTATTTTGTTTGAGGAGATGAGTTGAATTATCAACCATGATCCTCATACTGGTTCATCAAGTGATCTTTTGGGTCTCCTCGCCCAGATCATTGAGTGCCTTGAAGAGAAGGATCAAGACCCTTGAACTTGACAGAATATTCTATGGAAAACTCATGTAATCTGTGTTGCTGAGGAGACATTCTGCTGTGTTCTGTACTAACTGGAATTTCCTGAGGGCTGACTGCTTCATGATCAGCCATCTTGCATTCATAGAATCACAGATTTTCAGATCAGAAAGGATCATTACATCATCTGGTCTGATCTTCTGTATAACACAGCCCATAGAATCTCACCCAGTTACCCCTGAGTTGAGCCCAATAACTAGTGTTTGACTAAACATACCTTCCAGACAGGAGGTCCAGTCTTGATCTGAAGACATCAAGAGATGGAAAATCCTCCACTTTTCTTGGCAGTCTTTTCAATTTTTAATCACTCTCACTATTAAAATGGTGTGCCTTATTTCTAACTTGAATTTGACTGACTTTACTTTCCAGCCATTGGTTCTTGTTATGTCTTTCTCTGCTAAATTAAAGAGCCCTACAGTACCTGATTTTTTTTCCCATGAAAGTACTTATACACTGTAATCAAGCCAGCTCTCAATCACCTCTGCATTGTTATAGTCCAGCTGAAAGGTGACAAAGTGTGTGTAGCTGAAGCCAGGTCATCCCATCTCATGATAGGATGGAGTGTACTCTAAATAGAGCAACCATTACTCACACTTCCTGTTACATGAGACCTTAGTGTCAGTGATGAATCCAGGAGAACTCTAGAGCTACAGACTGATTTGACCAATTGTGGGTCTGCATCCTCACCAAAAGAGACTGGACTGAGAACTCTTCAAAGGCTGCGAATTCTTCAAAGTACTTTCCCCCGATCTCAGTGTCAGCTTCATGCAGCTGCTCTTCATACATACACTGATCTTATCCAAATGCTGAGCCATCTTGTAGATAGTGGTACAGTCACATAGCAAAGGATAAGCACAGCTGAGTCATCTGGCAGTTCCCTAGAAACAGTTTGTTATAGGTAGTGACAGTATAAGTTTTCCAGATACATCTCCCCAGTGTGCTTCATCCTTGCTCTAAAGGACTACCTCTGAGAGTGAGAAGGGTTCATTCTCCATAATTATTAAGACCCAGTCCAATGCACATTGAAAACTCAATGGGAGTTTTTCCATTGACTACAGTAAGTCTTGAATCGACCCCGCTATTGAAACAGACAACTAGCTAGTGACGGTTTTGTTATATTAACCTATTCCCTAGGAACTATGATGAGACCTCTAGCTCATTTTACATAAGCCACTAAACAGCCATCAAAAGCCTAAATTTAAATTGGCAAACTGGAGGAGGAAAGCTCCGTAATCCATTACTATTCCCCTGAGCCATCTGGTCTCAGTTCCTCAAACAACTTGTATGGTACTTAGTATCTATGAGTAGTTTACCAGGATTTGTAAAAACTAAGCATACATATTTAATACTGTGAACCGTTTTCTCTCAACATCAGTAAAAGCAGGCTTTCAGTTATGCTGATATTCATTTTAGTTACACAGACTAGTGTTTAAATAGAAGGGAAAAGGGCATCTATCAATATACAATTTAAATACTATAGTGTGTTAACCTATAGGATAACTGCACTCCAATATAGGTTCCCTAAATCAGCATGCAAACACAATGATTTGTGTATGATTAAGGCTAAGATTTGGTCACTGATATTTTTAGTAACAGTCATGGACAGGTCACACGCAATAAAAAATAAATTCACAGAAGTCCGTGACTTGTCCCTGACTTTCACGAACAATATCCCTGACAAAATAAGGAGGAGGGTTCATCTTAGCACCCACTGCTGCTGGTGCTCTGGGTTCATCCCACCCACCCCACATGGTGGCTGAGCTGCTCTGAGGGGTCTAGCTACCTGCAGCAGCAGGAAGCTTTGGGGGGTCCCCCATCAGCTGCAGTGAGTGGAACCTCCAGGAGTCCCCCACCTCCCACCATGGCTGGGCAGCTGCAGTGTGCACCCACTGCCCGCCACGACAGGGCAGCTGCAGGGGTGGCCTGTTGCCCACTGTGGCTGGGCAGCTGCAGAGTCCTCCCACCAGGGCAGGGCTGGGAGATGCAGGGCGGGGGAGCTTGGAGCTCCAGCCCTGGGGCAGAAAATGTCATGGAGGTCAATGGAAGACACGGATTCCATGACTTTCATGACCTCTGTGACATTATTGTAGCCCTATGTATGATCATAATGACGGCACTGATCAGCAACAGTTGGTCACACAAAGACTTTGGCATGACAATCCAATAGTATTTGAATATGTTTGTGCTTTTGATCACATAAGTGCATGTAAAAATATGTCCTATTTTCAGTTAGACCAATAGCCTGCTTTCCTCTTATAAAATTATTTCCAATTATTTGTGCACACAGTCATACATGGAATGGTGATTTATTTCTGCAGCTCTTCCATTTTATAACTCACACTGCAGTCAATGGGCCTAATTCTCTACAGAAGAAGAAGACGATGAAGAAACAGCAGCAGCAGCGGAGCTCTGTGTAGTTCAAAAGCTTGTTTCTTTCATCAACAGAAATTGGTCCAATAATAGAAAGTATTTGACCCACCTTGTCTCTCTTGCACCTTGTGTAGTCATTTACACCGATACAAACTGAGTGTCAGATGCTCCCAGATTATAATGGCACCATTTTACAGTCACTTTGCACAAGTGGACCCCAACTACAAGATGCCAAAAAGAGGGGAATAAGGTCCAATGTGAATTCTATGTGAGGAATGGCTGCTAGCTTGGGCCATAAATGTATTCTTAAAAGGCAATCTTATAAAAAATGTAGCCATGAAAGACCAAAGAGATTCAGCTTAATATGATTCAGTATATATTTTAATATTTTAATGGTATGCCCAGCCTGAAAGCTACACTTCATTTAAACTAGATATTACAGCAGCAGTCAGGGTCATTTTATAGAAGAAAACTCATTAGCAATATAGCAGACATATGAATATAAATGCAACAGGAGAAACTCAGACTGGAAAGGCACAGATATGAAGGCAGCATATTTACAAAGGTCTCTTCTCTATACTGACTTTACAAACTTCTTTTAACAGTGTTACAATGACAGGCTCAAATTGGATACTGATGTTATTTGTCAGACAGATGAGTCTTCCTAATAGATGAACATGTACCTATATGTTTTACTGCAAGAAAACTGAAATCAAGCTTACACCTTTGTACACTCCCAGCTGATATAAAATAAGGCTTCCAGCCCTTCTCAAAGATATTATGTTCCCCCTCTCTCCTCACACTTTCTCTAATCAGTTACACTATGGTAGATTACATGTAGGTTATCTGCTTACCTGCCATCCCAGCACAACTCTGAATCCAAGAACAAAACTTCACCCTGAGCTGACTGGCTTAGAGAACAGTTGGAGTGCTGATATATTAACCTTTCAGCTGTTAATTCCATGGATCAGAAACAAAAGGTAGGAACTAAAATCACCCAAGTCTAATCACTTGTAAGTCTCTGTCACTAATCAGCTGTATTTTATGGCCTTCTGTCCAGCTTCTAAATAATTCAAACACTAACAGTAGCAGGTATCTTACTTAGTCTTTTTGATGTTCTAGTGAGAAGATCCACTACGTACCATTCTTTTTAACTGAAGATGCAACAGTTTTGTGCAGCCCTTGTGGTTCTTTAAAAGGGCCAGTAAGAAAGGCATGGTCAAATTTTCATTGGTCCCCAAGGAGGATATTGTATTGAAGGCAGGAAGGAAATTAAATATACATTTTTGTTACGTTACAGCCTCAGTAATGAATTGGGTTAAATGGAGAGGGCAATAGATTATTTTAAACTTAACGAGCTGATAACAGAAGACATCTAAGACCTTATGTTTGAGAGTGAAGGTCATTATAGTCCATTCTTTGTCCATTGCACAATGGCTGTAGATGAAGATAAAAAAGGCAGGAGACACATCTACTGTACCCTCAGACAAACCCAGCTTCATTGGTCCCGAGGTGGCTGAGGTACACCAACTTGAGTGACAGCTCAAACACAGTTCTTGAAGAACTTTAATGTGGTTGTGGTGAGGCAAGATCTAAAGATCTCCCTGGCTCACAATATGATGCTTCTATAATGCTTATGTAGTCCCTATCCAAATGTGTTATTAACTACAGTTTGAAAAGATGCTTAAACAACCTGGATGACTGTCACATTCTGGGGTGCAGTCCAGACCAATGAGGGGTTGTGTCACCACAATCTTGGGTGTCTCCCAATACTTTGCTGTTGTAGCTCCAACCAGGGCTGCTCACAAACATGCAAGTCAGACCTTGAGAGTCTGTGTATAGCCACGGCCCTGATCTAGCAACTCTGACCCCAGCAATCTGCCAACAACACTCCAGTCAGACTCTGACTTCCACCTACTTTGATTACTACCTGCAAGGTGACCCCAACACACTCCTGGTCCTGAATTTTCCCCAAAAGACATGTGTTCTGTGCTGTCCAGCCCTTTCTTGGACAGTTCATATATTAGAGGTCTGTTGCCCCTCTACAGGGTCAATATTCAACAGTTTGTTAATTCCAGTTGCAAACAGTTCAGTTTAAACACATTAGATTAATTTAGATTAAAAATAAAACAAGTTTATTTAAATACAGAGAGAGAGATTTTAAGTTGAGTACAAGTATAAGGTATTTGTGACATTCCCCTCTGGCATTATCTGGACCTGTGATCTGCTAGGTCACTCCAGTCCTTGACTCTGGGAGCCAGCCTTGCACTGCAGTTCTGTGAGAACCCCAAGTCCTGGGCTGTTCACGCGCAACCTCTGGCATGTAAGCTGCTCCCAGCTACTTGCAACTGAATGACACTAGCTAATATCTCCGGTTCCAGACTTCAACCCTGGGAACCTCTGTCTTGCAGTGCCCAGTTATGCCTACTGGAAGGGGCAAGCTTATATGAGTTCATCAATTTAATAAAAAAAATTGATATGTACCAGGCTTGTTATCCCAAGAGGAATCTCTGACATGCTTCAAACCAAATGCACTGCTTCAAGTAGAATAAACAAACAGATTTATTAACTATGAAAGATAGATTTTAAGTGATTATAAGTCAAAGCATAACAAGTCAAATTTAGTCAAATGAAGTAAAAGCAAAATGCATTCTAAGCTGATCTTAAGACTTTCAATGCCCTTACAAATTTAGATGCTTCTTACCACAGGCTAGCTGGTTGCTCTTCAGCCAGGCTCTCCCCTTTGATCAGTGCTTCAATCACTTGGTGTGGTGTCTGTAAATGTAGGGGAAAGAAAGAGGAAGAGCATGGCAAACATCTCTCCCTTTTATCATGTTCTTTCTTCCCTCCTGGCTTTGCCTCCCCCTCTTCAGAGTCAGATGAGCATTACCTCAGTGCAGTCCCAAACTGACCAAAGGAAGGCGGGTGACTTACTCGAGAGTCCAACAGATCCTTTATTGTTGCCTAGGCCAGTGGCCTTTCTTCCTGTGAGGCTGGGCTGGGTTTGTCTCATTCATTCCCTGGTGAGGCGTGAACTGCCCCTCTGCTTCTGGAGAGTTTTTGCCCGGTCTTGCTTTAAGCCACGAGGACACATTTTCAGCCTCATAAGTATATACATGAAATTACAACCTATAACATTACCATAACAACAATGCTCAGAACATCATGAGCCATCTGAAGACACCCGACATGACAAACTTTGCATTAGATACCACACAATCATATTATAAGGATGAACATGGGGGTGCTGGGTGTTCCCCCAAGGTACAGAACATCACGGTATTACAGTCAGGGCTTGGCTACACTGGAGAGTTGCAGCGCTGGTGATGGGGTTACAGCACTGCAACTCACTGACCGTCCACACTTACAAAGCATGGCCAGCGCTGCAACTCCCTGATTGCAGCGCTGGCTGTACACCTGGTCTGCCTGGGGTGTAGCGATTCCAGCGCTGGTGATGCAGCACTGGTCATCAAGTGTGGACAACAAAACCGCTTTTATTGGCCTCCAGGGTATTAGGAGGTATCCCAGCATACCTTTTCAGCCACTCTGCTCATCATTTCACACTCCACTGGCCTGGGCTCAGGTGACCCGCCCTTTAAATGCCCCAATAATTTTTTAAATCCCCTTCCTGTTTGCTCAGCCAGGTGTGGAGTGCAATCAATCAATCAATCAATCACTGACCATGCCTCCACGCCCCAAACGAGCCCCAGCATGGAACACTTCTGAGCTGCAGGACCTCATCAGTGTTTGGGGTGAGGAAGCTGTGCAATCACAGCTGCGCTCCAGCCATAGAAATTATGATACCTATGGCCAGATATCAAAGTCCATGCTGCTAAGGGGCCATGAACGGGATGCATTGCAGTGCAGGGTAAAAGTAAAGGAGCTGCACAGTGCCTATTGCAAAGCCTGTGAGGGAAATCGCCGCTCAGGAGCTGCCCCCAGGACCTGCCATTTTTACAAGGAGCTGGATGCCATACTTGGGTGTGACCCCAGTGCCAATCCGAGGAGCACGATGGAGAGTTCAGAGCAGGGAGAAGTGGGGGAGGGTGTAGAGGAAGCTGATAGTGAGCCTACTGGGGTGGAGGGAGACACCCTGGAGTCCCAGGAGGCATGCATCCAGGAGCTCTTCTCAAGCCAGGAGGAGGCTAGCCAGTCGCAGCAGCTGGAACTTGTTGGTGAAGAAGAAGCAGAGGAGCAGGTTCCCATAAGCAGATTTTATTTTTAGGATGGAAATGTTTTGGGAGAGGAGGGTGGGGGTTATGGCTGCCTGCATGCATGCCTAAATGTGGAATAGCCCATTGATGTGGTCTCTCACGTCTCTGTAATCTGCCTCTGTAATCTCTTCAAAAGTTGCAGCCAGAGCGTGGGCAATGTGCCTGCGCAAGTTTATAGGGAGAGCCACCGTGGTCCTTTTCCCGGTCAGGCTAACTCTTCTGCTCCACTGTGCCGCGAGGGGTGGGGGGACCATTGCTGCACACAGGCAAGCTGCATAGGGGCCAGGGCGGAATCCACATTGCTGTAGAAGACCCTCCCTCTCTTCCCAGGTAACACACAGCAGTGATATATCTGGCAGTAGAAAATCCTGTTGAGAATGTAGAGATATAGTGTTCAGTGCAGGTCCCTGCACTCTGCTTTCACCCTGGGCAGGCCCAAAGACTCCCTGCACTCTGCTTTCCCCAGTGCAGGTCCCAAAGACCCCCTGCACTCTGCTTTCTCCCCAGTGCAGGTCCCAAAGACTCCCTGCACTCTGCTTTCCCCAGTGCAGGTCCCAAAGACCCCCTGCACTCTGCTTTCTCCCCAGTGCAGGTCCCAAAGACCCCCTGCACTCTGCTTTCTCCCCGGGCAGGTCCCAAAGACTCCCTGCACTCTACTTTCTCCCTGGGCAGGTCCCAAAGACCCCCTGCACTCTGCTTTCTCCCCAGTGTAGGTCCCAAAGACTCCCTGCACTCTGCTTTCTCCCCGGGCAGGTCCCAAAGACCCCTTGCACTCTGCTTTCTCCCCGGGCAGGTCTCAAAGACCCCCTGCACTCTGCTTTCTCCCCAGTGCAGATCCCAAAGACTCCCTGCACTCTGCTTTCTCCCCAGTGCAGGTCCCAAAGACCCCCTGCACTCTGCTTTCTCCCCAGTGCAGGTCCCAAAGACTCCCTGCACTCTGCTTTCTCCCCGGGCAGGTCCCAAAGACTCCCTGCACTCTGCTTTCTCCCCGGGCAGATCCCAAAGACCCCCTGCACTCTGCTTTCTCCCCAGTGCAGGTCCCAAAGACCCCCTGCACTCTGCTTTCTCCCCAGTGTAGGTCCCAAAGACTCCCTGCTCTCTGCTTTCCCCAGTGCACAGAAACCCCAGTAAACCCTCAGGCAGTTCCCCTTCCCACGTGAAGTCGTGGCAGAAACACTCACCCCATTGCTCGCCATGCCTTCGCTGCCGTGGCCTGTCTGTGCTATGTTTGGTATGTGTAAAAATGATGCTACAAATTGTCTACAAAGTCCTTTGGTGTGATAAAGAACAATGTAGCCTCTGTATTAAATGCTTATATTTCTGTTACTTTAAGTGACCTTGAATACTGCAGCCATCTCACCGCCTGCGCAAAGACTACAGAATTTGAGGAAAAAAGCTAGAAAATCAAAAGAAGATTTGATCAAAGCAGTTATGGACCAGTACGCCAGAGACAGTAAAAAGCTGCAAGAATGGCTAGAGAAAGTGCATGACTGGAGGCAAACAGAAAGCAGGAGAAAGGATTTGGCTACCAAGAGAAGCAGGAAGCAGCTGATAAGCCTCCTGGCTCGCCAAACAGACTGTATGCAGTCTCTCGTAGCCATGCAGGCAGATCATTACCGTGGTAACCCCCACCCCTCTCAAAGCTCTCTCCCTTGTTCCCCAGTGTTTGCACAAAACACCTTTCTCCAGCAGCCTGGTTCTTACCACCACCAGCTGCCCCCAACACCTGTACATTCACCTATCACCCCTGAGAACTACAACCCTTGCCCTATGCACTCAACCCCCATCACGATGCAGTCTATTAATCCTGAAGTGCAGCAGGCATTGAACAACAATCCAAGCAGGACATATTCAAAACTCTGAATGTACAGTCCACCACCCTACCCCCCTGCCCTTTTATATACTGTATTTGGAACAAATGAAATAAATGAAATACAGTACCCCAAGGGAAAAACTGGCACTGCAAAGGCACCAAACATTACTGTTGGCTTTCAACCTCAAATTGCTCCCTTAAGGCATCCCTAATCCTTGAAGCCCTTTGCTGGGTCTCTCTAGTAGCCCTGCTCTCTGGCTGTGCAAATTCAGCCTCTAGGCATCGAACCTCGGAGGTCCATTCCTCACTGAATGTTTCACCCTTCCCTTCACAAATATTATGGAGGGTACAGCAGGCGGATATAACAGCGGAGATGCTGCTTTCCCCCAAATCTAGCTTCCCATAGAGACACCTCCAGCGTCCTTTTAAACGGCCAAAAGCACACTCCACAGTCATTCTGCACCGGCTCAGCCTGTAGTTGAACCGGTCCTTGCTCCTGTCTAGCTTCCCTGTATACGGTTTCATGAGCCATGGCATTAAGGGGTAAGCAGGGTCTCCAAGGATCACAATGGGCATTTCGACGTCCCCTACAGTGATCTTGCAGTCTGGGAAAAAAGTCCCAGCCAGCAGCTTCCTGAACAGGGCACTGTTCCGAAAGATGCGTGCATCATGCACCTTTCTAGGCCATCCTGAGTAAATGTCGGTGAAACGCCCATGGTGATCCACAAGCACTTGGAGAACCACAGAGAAATACCCCTTGCGGTTAATGTACTCAGATGCCACGTGGGGTGGTGCCAGAATAGGAATGTGCGTCCCATCTATTGCCCCTCCACAGTTAGGGAAACCGATTTGTGCAAAGCCATTCACAATGTCCTGCATGTTCCCCAGAGTCACGGTTCTTCTTAGCAGCGTGTGATTAATGGCCATGCAAACTTGCATCAACACTATTCCAATTTCCAGTTTCCCACTCCAAACTGGCTCGCCACCGATCGGTAGCTGTCTGGAGTTGCCAGCTTCCAGATTGCAATAGCCACCCGCTTCTCCACTGGCAAGGCAGCTCTCAATCTCGTGTCCCTGCGCCGCAAAGTAAGGGCGAGCTCAGCAAACAGTCCCATGAAAATGGCTTTTCTCATCCGAAAGTTCTGCAGCCACGTTCGTGATCCCAGACTTCCATGACAATGTGATCCCACCACTCAGTGCTCGTTTCCCAAGCCCAAAGGTGGCATTCCACGGTGCTGAGCATGTCCGCTACTGACACAAGCAATGTAGTGTCTCGCACGTCAGGCAAATCAATATCATCATCGTCTGACTCCTCACTGTCACTTTGGAGCAGAAGGAATAGCTCCACTGCCAAACGTATGTGCTGGCAACTTTCATCAGCAAGGTCCTCAGCAGCTCGGGCTCCATTTGTAGCAGAAATCGCGCTGCAGACTCACAATGGCGCCAAACTGCTTGGAATGTGTAGCAAAGCACCACGGGGCGTTGGAACAGGAAGCAGAATGACCCGCACCCTTCCTTCTCTTCTCACAACCCACAGCGCCAAAATGGAATGAGGTGCTCTGTGGGATAGCTGCCCACAATGCACCACTCCCAACAGCGCTGCAACTGCTGCAAATGTGGCCACACTGCAGCGCTGGTAGCTGTCAGTGTGGCCACACTGCAGCACTGGCCCTACACAGCTGTACAACCACAGCTGTAACTCCCAACACTGCTCATCTGTAAGTGTAGCCATGCCCTCAGAAATGGTTACAAGGAAAATAAAGATAAAACTGAACAAGCGAGATGTGATTCAAGATAAAGTCCTTACCAGATGTTCCCAGCAACAGGGCTGATCAAATTCTCAAGTCAGGATCTCCCCCAAAAGCCAAAGAGAGAACACCTGGGGTGTTTTTGCCATTCACTTTTATAGTCCAATCACCCTTTGAAATTCATTTTCCTGAGGGTTATCCTAGATAAAGTTCCTTCCAGCTGTGAGAAGGAGACATGGAGTCTGCTAAAATGCAGATTGAACTGTCTCTGTCTCTCTTCACTACTAAAGAATGACTACTTGACAGGTGATTGCCAATCAGCTTTGATGACACCTGGCTAGAGGCATCAGCTTGCTCTTCACCTTTGAGAAACCAGTTTATTCCCCTTCACACTTCTCTGGTAAACATATTATAGTCATAATTTCAGCTTATGTTCATAACTCTTAATACACATTTTGTACTACAGAGCCCAAGAATACTGAAGATCAATGTGTTATTAGTCTTTAAGTGGTACCTCACAAGCCATATTTTGCATAAAGATTATCACAAAAATGTGTAAGATGTGAATACAGGGGTGTTTTAAGTCACAGTGACCTTAACAATGCAGGAAATAAAATACACATATATTGTGATGTAGTAGAAAGTACACCTATTGCCCCAAAGTTCTCATCTCAATAGATAACTACGCAGATGGTAACGTTGCCTGAAGATTTCGATAAGATACTATGGTGATGAGTGCAGTGTAAGAACCTATATAGTACAGAATAGAATAAAATAAGGTATTCACCTAGTTACACTCAGTTTGGTTCCCAACATAATGTATGCACTAGCTAACTTTAATGTATTTACTTCTGTGCTAATATATGGAAGTACTTGAAACTATTTCTCCCTCTATTTGTTGCTGTTTCTCATTCTTTTTAGAAGCAGACTCACCATACTTAAGTTATTTGGGTGGGGCAGAACCAATATATTTTTCAGGAAAACAATCTGCAGTATTCTGTTTTATCTCCAATTTTCTAAGTAGCAAAGATACACTACATATTTCAAGTGACTTTATTCTCAAGATCAGCAAGTGCTTTACAAATACTAATAAATTATGCCTCACAAGATCCCTGTGAGATAGAAAATTATTATTTTTTCTAATCTGAAAGTGAGGCAAAAAAAGGTTAAGGAATTTGCTAAAGGTCAACCAGCAAGCCAATGACCTAGCTAGAAATAAAGACGTTAGGTAGCCTGACTCTCAGTTATGTATGCTTACCACTTGATAACATCCCCTGATTAAATTCATAGATTCAGTCTGATAATCATGACTTTAGATAGACACTGACCTCTTACTAAATAATTTGCAGATGTGTATATCGTGCATCAGTCAATCAATACCACCAACCTGCTTAAGCTTTGCAGTTTTCCAGCAAAGACAGCACACACACACTTCCTTAAGAAGATGACAAAGAGAATCTATAACTCTTGAAGCACAGATCAAACAATAAAGCATCCTCTAGTTAAAGAATCAGCTATGCTTTCACACTATTTGGGTTCACTTCCAGGGACCATTCATACTACTGACCCAGATAGTCATAAAAGTAAATTTCAAAGATGGATGTGTAGGAAACAGAAAACTCTAGATTCAGTCTTGAATAGTTACTCTGAACATTTCTGTGAACTCACTCCATCAAGAAACTAAAAATACTATGTGATTTCTCTGACAAATTACAGGTAACCAATAAAGAAATTGTAATATACTCAGGAATATTCTGTAAACAAAAAAGAAAAAAAACTAAATTCCTAGGTAAATCTTTTATCAAATTTATTCACAGAGCTCTTATTAATATGTTTATGTCACCCTAGTATGTTCTAATAAAGCTGTTGTTACTGCTGGCACCAATCGGTCTTGGTGCAGTTTATTCTGACACTACCTGTTAATGGTAATTCATCCAGGCTTTTCTCCTTTGTACAGAATATTGCTCTGGATTACCCGATGGTATAGTACCAACAGAAGTAGCAATCTTGTTCTACTAAACCTGAAAATACAGGTTTAAGAAATATCTGGGAATCCTGCCTCTACATTTAGTATCACTAAGATAGATCAGAATGGTATCAAACTATTTCTGGCAAGGGGAGAAGAAAAAGATAAGGAAAGAAAGAAAATCTGGGAATAATATAAAAGTGAGAAAGAAGGAAGTTAAAGAAAATGTATAGAAAATAAAAATGAAAGGCAACAATGAGAAAGAAACAGGAAGAAACAAGATGAGAAAAGTTAGTAATCAACAGCAGATAAATTATTTTCAAGACAATCTTGAAGTGAGAGCAGCAAAGAATCCTGTGGCACCTTATAGACTAACAGACGTTTTGGAGCATGAGCTTTCGTGGGTGAATACCCACTTCTTCAGATGCATGTAATGGAAATATCCAGGGGCAGGTATATATATGTGTGCTAGCAAGCAAGCTAGAGATAACGAGGTCAGTTCAATCAGGGAGGATGAGACCCTGTTCTAGCAGTTGAGGTGTGAAAACCAAGAGAGGAGAAACTGGTTCTGTAATTGGCAAGCCATTCACAGTGAGAGACTCTGCTACCCAGAAGTCAGATTGTGAGTCTTTCTTCGTGTTGACTAGTACCTCATACCAGTATTCTGTTGAAAGCAATGGAACTATTTGTGGAGTAAAATACTACTACTACTGCTAAGTGTGAATATGGCCCTTAGAAAGAAAATTCCTGGACACTGGCAAACTGCTGTAATAACAGATAATTTGTATACAGACAGAACAGGTAACACTAAAACTTTTGGTCCCATAACAAAAAGGAATCCACCCAGAAAAAGCAACAAATTACAGAATTTGATAAGAATTGAAACTAACAAGTACTTGAAGAAACTGGTTTGCTTACATTACAAACTGGCTACTTTGTGAGATTCCTGCCTCCCTCTCTCTCTTCCCACCCCATATTTTCCCAAACTCCTTCTTGCTGGACATTCCTGACATGTCAGTGCTTGGAAGTGGACTATACTGGATAAGGAAAAGCTATTTACTTAGTCTCATAATACAAGAACTAGGGGTCACCAAATGAAATTAAGAGGTAGCAGGTTTAAAACAAATAAAAGGAAGTTCTTCTTCACACAGCGCACAGTCAACTTGTGGAACTCCTTACCTGAGGAGGTTGTGAAGACTGGGACTATAACAATGTTTAAAAGGGAACTGGATAAATTCATGGTGGCTAAGTCCATAAATGGCTATTAGCCAGGAAGGGTAAAGAATGGTGTCCCTAGCCTCTGTTTATCAGAGGATGGAGATGAATGGCAGGAGAGAGAACACTTAATCACTGCCTGTTAGCTTCACTCCCTCTGGGGCACCTGGCATTGACCACTCTCAGTAGACAGATGCTGGGCTAGATGGACCTTTGGTCTGACCCGGTACGGCCGTTCTTATGTTCTTATGTTCTCATAGTTGATAATGTTGGTTGACCATAATCAAAACATAGTACCATCTGCTTAAAGTGCCAGAGAAAACCACCTGGTCTCTGGAAATTTCTGAAACAACTGTGTGACCTGTACTGTCAACTAGTTAAACTATGAGGACTGCCTATGGCTTGCAGCATTTGATTTCTGTGGGTGGAAGACTTTTGTTCCAGAGCAATCAAGGGTGAACCCATCAAGTTTCTGTATGCTATTCTCTCTCCCTCTCTGTCAGCAGACCTCCCAGACTGAGACCAGGTCTACACTATAAACTTACATCAGTGTAACTATGTCACTCCCGGTGTGAAACATCCACAGGCCTGAGTGACCCAGTTATACCAACCTAACCCCCAGTGTAGACACTACTATGTTGACAGGAGGGTTTATCCCATCAGCATAGCTACCACTTCTTGTGGAGGTGGATCAGCTATGCCTATGGGAAAAGCTGTCCCATCAGCATAGTAGCATCTTCACAGAAGTAGTCCAACAGCGGTGCAGCTGTGCTGCTGCAGCATTTTAAATGTAGGAATATGCTTGTAAGGAAGAGCGCTGATTTCAATGAATGGCTCATGAACTTGTGTCTGCCCAGTGCATAGCTGAGGTTGTCTCAGAAAATAAAACATAGTACTATATTATCACCAGCTAAGATTTCCTTCTCAGCAAACTGCTTTGAGCCATGAATATAAATTGAATTTGGAGAATAGGGACAGTTAACTTCCACTTCTATATTTTTTCCTGTCAGCCACCAGCCTCAGACTTGACAAATCTCTCAGGAGATGCCTATCTGTCCATCTATCTGTTTTAAATGGTGCCCATCACTCTGATATTTGAGTGCTTCCAAAAAATTATTAAGTATACATATAAAAGGTCTCTCTCAGTCTCTCCCTGAATCAGCAGGAAAGGTTAGGGAGGAGAAGCAGGTTTTTCATTTTGCTCTGAAGACCCCAAAACTCATGATCATCCTGATCACTTCTGGAAGCAAGTGCCAGATTAGCAGACCAGTCACTGGAAAAGCTCTTTCACTTGAACACACAAGTTTCATTTTTGAGATTGACAATGGAGAAGAGAAAAACTACAAAGAAGAATATGGTCAGGAGAGGGGGAAAGAGAAGGGGAATAGAAGAATCTAGTCAGAAAATCCAAGATATTTTCAAATTGATGGAAAAACAAACTTCTACACAACATTTAGCTGATTTTCTTTAATCTAGATCCTGGCCTAGGGCTATTAAAGTTTCTTAGGCATCTGAGTTGCCCGTTTCGTACCTAAACTGAGCCTGAACACACAGTTGGCCAGAGACTGGACCAGATGCCAGGACAGGGAGGCAGAAGCTCACTCTGGAGAATGAAGTAGATAGCAGGTTAGATGAATGAAACAGAACTGTGAACGATAACGCAAAATACACGTGCTTCTTATAAATTGTATACTGTCTCCAGTTCTGGCATCCACAATTCAAGAAAGAGGTTGAAAACTTTGAGAGGGTTCACAGAAGAGACAAGATGATCATAATTGTCCCTTATGGTCATATAATCTATGAATCTAAGAATAAACAATGAAGGTGTTTGAAGTACAGGAAAAAAGACTTTCCTGTTTTTCATTTGGTGATGATACTCTTAGCTGTATTTTTTTGCTGTTCAGCACTGTCATTAATTGGAGGTGCTGGGAACATGAGGAAAGTCAAGAAACTATCAGATTCCAATCTGAAATCTATAAACAACTCTCACCCAGGTGCTTACGGGGCATCAGCTTATGGTCAGCTGAGCTGCCTGCCTGTGCTTTGATTCAACTGTCTTTTAGCTTGATGGAGGAGGTTGATGGGGATGGCTGGGTGCTTTTTAGGTCAGAGGTAAGTAAGGAAACTGGTGTCATGGAAAATGTTGAGAGGAGCTTGGCTGTATTTAATATCATGTCCACTGCATAGGAAAGGGAGCTATTTATTTAATGCACTTAAAAGATGTAAACTGCTATACAATTGTTAAGTATTATTGTTACTTAAACAGGGGTCATCACACTAGGAAAACCTTGAAGATATATCACAGTGAAATGTAAATCTGATTAAAACGTTTCACTTGCTCTTGTTATGTTTAAACAAGGGTTAAACATTCACTTGATCTTTTCATGTTTAAACAAGTGTTTACTCCCTTGCAACCCCAACTTCTCTTGACCTGTAGTGGAGTTATGGTAAAGCTGAAAGTAAATTGCTATTTAAGGAAATGCCCTTTTTAAAAAGGTTACCCGACTGTGCAAGTGCTTTTTAAAGTAGCATGTGGTATCTCTGTATAATATAAGGTGTAAGCACAGGAGCTCTCCTGTGTATGTCTGATATCTTGTAGAAAAAACAAAGACTCTTTCCAGATTGAATTGCTGATAATCTATTTTTCAAGAAACCCTCCTACAGTCTTGGCCTCAGTGTCCTCTGAATTAGAATCCGTACGGCGTGTAGAGAAAGAGGAACATCTGTCTAGATTAGCTATCATCCCTTGTCAAAATAAAAGAGCTATTTCTCAGCATTAGACAGTACACTACAAATAACAATTTAAAAACAAAAACTACAGTGCTTCCTTCTTATCATTATTTGCATTTGATTAGGACAAACATGTCTACCCAAATGAAACAAAAATACTTCTTTTCCTTTGATTTTATCATCAAACTCTTTCATCAACATCATGTTAATCACTGGATCTTTATTTTATTTGTTGCATTTGCTGCAGTTTTGCTTTTGTAGTTAAGTGCTGTCATACCTTCACAAGTTTGTCTGTAAATACCTTCAGTGGTTCAGGTCAGCATAATGATTTATCAGCTATAAAAACCCTCACAGAAAATGCATCATCCAACTCTGGAGCTGAACCTACAAATATCAAAGTATAGTAAAAGCCTGATTTAAAGTGAAGGGAAGTTGAATCAACATAAAATGACTGTGTGCAACTTTATTGGGATTTTGTTTTCGCTGACAAGCCAGAAATGCATTAATAAAGGTACATACATATAGCAAATGGTATATGAATTACCTTTCTTAAGGTACATATAGTAATAATTAAAATTACTTTAATAATTACTAACAAATAATGACCCATAGAGCATTTCCCATGAATGTGTTGAATTTCAATTATGAGTTTTATTAATCAATATATAATCTAATGGTTAAAACTTATTAAGAAGTAATAAATCAATTTTTTTAATTAAAGTGTTATCACATAGTGGTAAACTTATCCAACACTTTACCATCCTGTATACTGGATTTTTATACCAATATGGAGCTATGGGTCCTTAATACAAGTCTTTATCAATTTACCAGCTAAGCTTTGTAACAGTCAAAAGTTACTAGACTGTCACTTGACCGTTCAACAAAAGCAATTCTATTTCTGAAATTAAACAATCACTTAATTATTAAAATAGCAATTCGGTTCTCAGATAATGATCATGCATAGCTAACCAAATGCATGCCTGAATACACGCATAGCACACTCTAATATATAGTTAAATGTTTTTCCTGGTTTTTCTTGTAAGCAGATCTTTTGATGCCTTTGCTGATTAATCAACATTCATTCATGCTCTAATCACTCCTATTTAAAATGGAAAGGCTTATTATTATGACTCCCCTTTGTTGAAAAGATCTTATAACACCAGAACTTCCTCAAGGTGACTCTTGTCATTCAAGGTGTTCTATCCAGAATTTCTTTCTGTATGCATTACAGCTTCTTTATAGATTAACCATCCATTTCTTTACATAAGTTTGATTTCTCATCAAATGGATTTGACAATTCCATATCTAAGAGTAAGCCTTTATTCTGTATTTCAGTTTAAACCAACCCACAAAAAGGAAAATGTATGTTCCTTAATCATAAATTCTCTAGGAGTTTGTTGATAGTAGGCTAGTTGCGTCTGTTTCCAAAACCCCATCTTCTTTGAAACACAGAAAACAGCTTCTCTTTGCTTCCTATAAGTTTCTGGCATATCACTATCATTGATATACATAGTAAAGTTAACACATTCCATATTTTATGGATCTAGTCATTCCACCCTCATCCTTCTTCCCCCTTTCCATCTGTCTATTATAGTGCTTGTACAATGTCTAGCACAGCATCCACATCACAAAAAACTGGCATGAATTGGCGTCTTTGTTGACAGTTTCAGCAACAAGACCAAAGATTGAATCAGCAATGAGACTGAACTACCTGCCCACCCTTTAGATATAATTACACACATTCTATAGCTGTTCTGTGGATAAATAGGCTTTCAAATCTCCATGGCTACTAATCTGGAACTTTTCATGAGCTCTAAATTCACCATAAAAGACTTATAAATTTGCTCACAAAGGAGGATAGTAAAAAGATGAAAAAGGAGAGGTTTGAAAGCAGATGTGAAAGGATGGTCAAAAAAACTAAAGCAAAGGACAAGGAGAGAGAAGGGACTATAGTAATACGCTGTGATAAGGAAGTTTTGTCTTCTGTTTCTGGAAGCATGGAGAGCAATCGCAGTTCAACTTCTATTCTGATTCAGTTTGGTTCAGCCACTTAAACAAAAAAGTTAAGATTCATATTTCAGAAAAAAGTAAGACTGGATGTTCATACTCAAAGTTCTGTTGCAGGCCCAACACTAGCTTAGGCCTCTGAAGTAATGGGACTAAGATCAAATATACAATGAGGCATAATATGCTGCGCTGGTGCAGAAACCATTTCCCTTCCATCTTGTTGTAGTGTTGAAGACAGACAATCTTAACTCGTTCTTTTACCTTAAATTATTAACATAACGGTAGGTTCCCAAAGCACGTTTCAAAGCAAAGCTGTATTCGTTCTGATAGTGCAATTCTTAGTCGCCAATGAAGAATCTATAGACTCATAGACTCTAGGACTGGAAGGGACCTCGAGAGGTCATCGAGTCCAGTCCCCTGCCCTCATGGCAGGACCAAATACTGTCTAGACCATCCCTGATAGACATTTATCTAACCTACTCTTAAATATCTCCAGAGATGGAGATTCCACAACTTCCCTAGGCAATCTATTCCAGTGTTTAACTACCCTGACAGTTAGGAACTTTTTCCTAATGTCCAACCTAAATCTCCCTTGCTGCAGTTTAAGCCCATTGCTTCTTGTTCTATCATTGGAGGCTAAGGTTAACAAGTTTTCTCCCTCCTCCTGATGACACCCTTTTAGATACCTGAAAACTGCTATCATGTCCCCTCTCAGTCTTCTCTTTTCCAAACTAAATAAACCCAATTCCTTCAGCCTTCCTTCATAGGTCATGTTCTCAAGACCTTTAATCATTCTTGTTGCTCTTCTCTGGACCCTCTCCAATTTCTCCACATCTTTCTTGAAATGCAGTGCCCAGAACTGGACACAATACTCCAGTTGAGGCCTAACCAGCACAGAGTAAAGTGGAAGAATGACTTCTCGTGTCTTGTTTACAACACACCTGTTAATGCACCCCAGAATCATGTTTGCTTTTTTTGCAACAGTATCACACTGTTGACTCATATTAAGGTTGTGGTCTACTATGACACCTAGATCTCTTTCTGCCATACTCCTTCCTAGACAGTCTCTTCCCATTCTGTATGTGTGAAACTGATTGTTCCTTCCTAAGAGGAGCACTTTGCATTTATCTTTATTGAACTTCATCCTGTTTACCTCAGACCATTTCTCCAATTTGTCCAGATCATTTTGAATTTTGACCCTGTCCTCCAAAGCAGTTGCAATCCCTCCCAGTTTGGTATCGTCCGCAAACTTAATAAGCTTACTTTCTATGCCAACATCTAAATCGTTGATGAAGATATTGAACAGAACCGGTCCCAAAACAGACCCCTGCGGAACCCCACTTGTTATACCTTTCCAGCAGGATTGGGAGCCATTAACAACTACTCTCTGAGTACAGTTATCCAGCCAGTTATGCACCCACCTTATAGTAGCCCCATCTAAATTGTACTTTCCTAGTTTATCTATAAGAATATCATGCGAGACCGTATCAAATGCCTTACTAAAGTCTAGGTATATCACATCCACCGCTTCTCCCTTATCCACAAGGCTCGTTATCCTATCAAAGAACGCTATCAGATTAGTTTGACATGATTTGTTCTTTACAAATCCATGCTGGCTTTTCCCTATCACCTTACCACCTTCCAAGTGTTTGCAGATGATTTCTTTGATTACCTGCTCCATTATCTTCCCTGGCACAGAAGTTAAACTAACTGGTCTGTAGTTTCCTGGGTTGTTTTTATTTCCCTTTTTATAGATGGGCACTATATTTGCCCCCTTCCAGTCTTCTGGAATCTCCCCCGTCTCCCATGATTTCCCAAAGATAATAGCTAGAGGCTCAGATACCTCTTCTATTAACTCCTTGAGTATTCTAGGATGCATTTCATCAGGCCCTGGTGACTTGCAGGCATCTAACTTTTCTAAGTGATTTTTTACTTGCTCTCTTTTTATTTTTTCTTCTAAACCTACCCTCTTCCCGTAAGCATTCACTATACTAGACATTCCTTCAGACTTCTCAGTAAAGACCGAAACAAAGAAGTCATTAAGCATCTCTGCCATTTCCAAGTCTTCCGTTACTGTTTCCCCCTCCTCATTGAGCAGTGGGCCTACCCTGTCCTTAGTCTTCCTCTTGCTTCTAATGTATTGATAAAAAGTCTTCTTGTTTCCCTTTATTCCCATAGCTAGCTGTGCCTTTGCTTTTCTAATCTTGCCTCTGCATTCCTGTGTTATTTGCCTATATTCATCCTTCGTGATCTGACCTAGTTTCCATTTTTTATATGACGCCTTTTTATTTTGTAGGTCACACAAGATCTCAAGGGTAAGCCAAGGTGGTCTTTTGCCACATTTTCTATCTTTCCTAACCATCGGAATAACTTGCTTTTGGGCCCTTAATAGTGTCCCTTTGAAAAACTGCCAACTTTCCTCAGTTGTTTTTCCCCTCAGTCTTAATTCCCATGGGACCTTACCTATCAGCTCTCTGAGCTTACCAAAATCCGCCTTCCTGAAATCCATTGTCTCTATTCTGCTGTACTCCCTTCTACCCTTCCTTAGAATTGCAAATTCTATGATTTCATGATCACTTTCACCCAAGCTTCCTTCTACTTTCAAATTCTCAACAAGTTCCTCCCTATTTGTTAAAATCAAGTCTAGAACAGCTTCCCCCCTAGTAGCTTTTTCAACTTTCTGAAATAAAAATTTGTCTGCTATGAAGTCCAGGAACTTATTGGATAGTCTGTGCCCCGCGGTGTTATTTTCCCAACATATATCTGGATAGTTGAAGTCCCCCATCACCACCAAATCTTGGGCTTTGGATGATTTTGTTAGTTGTTTGAAAAAAGCCTCATCCACCTCTTCCACCTATAGGAAAACTATATGAAATATTTAAATTAGAATTAAAATGGAAAGAGCAGATGAGGTATATATTTAGGCAGCTATTTCAATAATGTATTATAGTTGCAATGAAAGCTACTATTGCAACCCAGAATTTGTAAGATTTTCTAGTAAAAGTGTTTGTAATGAGCTTTTATAACAACAAAACCAGGAAAATAAACTTAAAATGTTATTTTACACTTTTATACAGTGGTCCTTAAAAGGTCTGTGGGGATCACAGGAGTGAAATCAGATGGTCCACACAACATGCCAGTGAAAACATGTTTTGTCTCCAGGAAATCCCATTTACCCCAAAACTCAGAAAGTGTCTCATTAGACACTTGCAGCTCAGGGGGCAAGGGTGGCTAAGATGGATTTAAGCCCTGCTTCCTATAGGCAGGTGTGACACCCAGAATCAGAATCTCAGCATCATTATGCACTGTGGCTCCACTCCCAACACACCAGTCCCATCCCCAGCAAGCCCCTTACACCATGACTTGTGAGCTGGTCCTTGGAAGACAACCTCTTCAGTTCCTGCACTGGAAAATTCCCCCCTGGCTGGATCCATGGCTTTTAGAGCCCCTTCTCACCACTCCAGCCCTTTTACCTGGAATAAAGAACAAGGGTAAAAATCTCACCTTTATGGCCTGGTAGGTACACATATAGGGCTAAATATCTGTCCTTGGTACAATCCATTGGTGCAAACCACTGCAAAGCCACTTTAACCAGCTTCCCAAGAATCCTCCTGGCATGGGGGAATCCCTGGGCTCTGTAGAGCTAGTGTAGCTGCCCACTTTCTGGTTGCCAGAGAATGGGGAGTGGCAAAAGATGTGTACATTTGGCATGGCTGCAGAAATCCAGCTATGTCCTTCCTAAGAGCTGGTCTGACTCAGAATTTTTTTTTCTCTCTAAATGGCTACAGTACTTAGAAATATTTAAGCATCCAATTATCTTTACCTATTTTTAAAAGAAAAATTAAATGGAGGATAGTATGGCTTTTATTTGTTAGTGTAAGTATAGATACAACTCTTAAGGAGTTTAGGAATATCATATAGATGTAGGGAAAGCAATTCAATCGACAGTCACTACTTGCAATTAATAATAACCAAACAACCAATGAAAAGATGTATGATAAAGAAATGGAAGAAGGTCTCTGAGTTTCTAATGTTCTAATATAGGTCCCAACTCTGCTTCCACATATGCAAATGGATGTTCTCTAGAGCTCCCTCCGGGGTAGGGACCTCAGAGGTAAAGCACCTATTAGAGGGATAAAGATTCATTGCAACAGGTGGTGGGCAGAGAGGTGCTCTTATTCACATCGGTGGGGAAGCTGATCACCCAAGTAGTGCTGCAGAAATCAACAGGATTTCTAGGGAGAGTAATTCCTCACCACTGAGAAAGGTATAATCTGGCCCTAATAATAGAAGAGTGAAGTGTTTGATGTGAGGTGTAATTAAGACCTCAAAGCATTGTGCAAGTGTTATATATCAAAAGGTCCAGTGCTCTCTTTATTCTTCTTTTCCAGGACCAGGTTCTGATCTCACTTACACTGAAGTAAATCTGGAGTAACTACTGTAATCAGTGGAGTTACTCTGAATGAATGCCTGTGCAACTGAGATCAGAATCTCACCCCAAAGAGTCTATCTTCATTTAGCACTTAATCCGATTCAGACTGAGTCAATGACCGTTCAATGGAGCTATGCCAGTTTACACTACCCGCATGAGTTTTTCCATTATCTTCAATGAGAGCTGAATTTAAGCCCTTAAACCTTTTCAAAATGGTATCATTCCACTCCTATGTGTCTTCTTCCTATTGCTAGGAAATAGATTGACAATTCTCATGAAGTCTTTCTGGGATTCAAAAGAAATAGTCCTAAATAATAACCATCCTTTCAAAATATTTATTAAGACTCAATCCACGCAAACAACCATAGAACAAAAAAATTTACAGAGATGCAAGTCATCAAGGTCCTAAGCTACTTTTCAATACAGTGTTTGCCCAGGAAAGAAGGTACCCACCTTCTGTTTGAGCTGGTGCACTCAGCACCTCACAAACTACCCGTCTTTTTCTTTCTGAGACTGAAAAAACACCTGCTTTTTCTCAAACAATTTTACAGTCCTTTGTGACCCTATCCCAGAATTGTTTGTGTTTTTTCAACCTCACGCATCTCTCATGCACCAATTCTGTAACTTAACTTGCTTTCTCATGCATCTGATGAAGTGAGTATTCACCCACGAAAGCTCATGCTCCAAAACGTCTGCTAGTCTATAAGGTGCCACAGGACTCTTTGCTGCTTTTGCTTTCTCTAGTTCATTATTCCATATGTGGCCAAGCTAGGCATTGGTATTAAATGCATACACATTTTTAAATTTCACATTAGAAAACTATAATCTATACATCCTCACAGAAAATGTAATGAGTTGTATATTCCCAAATTCTCTCTATATTCAGTATACTTAGTTACAGTAAATATTTACATTCCAAAAGTTTGCTTCACAACCAGAATAATTACAGCTTACTTTCTGTATAAAATTTCACAACCTCCAGAAAACAGCTTAATGAACTAAGGTTTAAAAAAAAGTGTTACTGTTTACTTTAAATGCTATTATATTCAAATCCTAACTTCTTCTAGTGCTTTGCATGCAACAGTGACTGGTTTTCCATGTAATAAACTTATCCGAAACACACCTTAAATAAAAAGTCTAACATGAAATTACAAGTTTACAAACATCTTATCTTGAAATATTCAAAGCAAGCATTAGAAAATTACTGGCTTATTTCCTACATCAGTGCTGTATATGGTTGTGAAGGGATCCCCGGGATGCCCCCCTGAACTCTCTCTAGACTTGTCTCTCTCTCACAATGCCTTGCTAGTGACCAGCAGCACTGTGATCACTCAGCACAACAGCACATGGAGCTCCACACCCAGCTACATTGCATGAATACTCCCAGAGCTACTCATGAATCATACAGAGAAAGTCACCAGAGAAAAATCCCCACACATCCATGCCAGCTCCCAGCACTGTACCTCAGGAATGTACCGTCTTACCCTATTCAAGATGAGCTGTGCAAATTTATTAATCAGTTCACCACTTCGTCAATGGAAAGTGGATATATACCAGCCTTTGCAAACCTGAGCACATTTGTCACACACTTCAGGCAAACTCATTGATAAAGATAAACAGTTAAACAAATGTATTGACTACAAAAGATACATTTTAAGTGTCAATAAGTGTTAGGCAAAAAGTCAGAGTTAGTTACCCAAAGAAACAAAATATAAGCACACAGTCTAAACTCTCAACCTTATTAGACTGGGCAACAACTAGACTATGCAGTTTTTCTCACCCTACTGGATATTGCAGTCCTTAATATATAGATTTGTCCCTTAAATCTGGACCAGGCTTCTTTGCTGGAGTCTTCAGTCTTCTTTTTGGTGTCTTTGTTGCTTGCAGCGTAGGTGGGTGCAGGATAAAGGCCCAGCATGCAGCCACTGTGTTCTGTTTTATAACCTTAGTCCCATGTTCTTAGGATGGGGAGCACAAGTCCAGGCATGTCTGGGGAGTGTTGCTGAGTCTCCAGGCAAGGTTGAGCAATTCCCCTGGTGTGGCCTCATGCAGGTGAGTCATTGCATTGTAGCCCCCTTGCTGGACAATGGCTGGTGATGTCTGTTCAACAGCACCCACCCGGGTGCTGGTTACCTCCCTTGTCATTATCTCTGTATAGCTAGTAACTGGGTGCCTCCCTAACCCACAGCATATTTTAGTGAAAATCATACAACATGAGTCTTATAATTTCAGATGCACTGATGATACACATATTTAGATAGAACAATGTCTTTCAGCAGATCATAACCTTTCCCCTGATACCTTACAAGGCATGCTCTATATGCAATTCATGATTATATAAAAATGAGGAATATGGGAGTTACAGGGCGCTCCCCAAGGTACAGAATGTCACAATGGTATTATGCAAGAATAAATTCACCGAATTATCACCAGGAAGTGATGCTAGCAGATTCTACTTTGGCTTCAAATGCTTTTAGATTTGCATTTGCACTAAGTGGCCCTAGAAATATTTATATTTTTATACTGTACAAAATAAAAGATTAAATAAGAATTAAAAAAAATAAGACTAAAACAGGATCACCTATTAGTGCAAATGCAAAACTAAAAATATTTCTGAAGCAAAACAAAAATTTCCTATCTACATTTACTGATGAAAATCCAGGCCACAGTTTTTAAAAATGGCTAGTGATTTTGGGTGGCCAACTTGTGAAACCTGAAAGGAGTCTGATTTTTAGAAAGTGCTAAGACCCATCCTCTGAAAATGACTCCCTGTAGGCAAGGGTGCTGGAACAGTTTGTATAGTGGGGGCACTGAGAGCCATTGAACCAAACTGTAAAACCTGTGTATGATGCAAACCATGGCAAGCCAGGGGGTGCAGTAGCACTACTAGTTCTTGCACCTATGCCTATAGGGGTCTCAAAGCTGGGCACTCAAAAATTTTATCATCCCAAACCTCTAGTCACTTTTGAAAATCTTGGCCATAGACTGTAAATTATTCTTAGATAAGACCACAGAGGATAAGTGAGAGAACAGCAAGATGTGCTGTTCCCTGATAATGTTCTCACTCTCCTGCTCATAGTTTGCAAAACTCTTTGTGGTCCTGATTGTTCACCTAAACTAACACTGCTGAACAAACAACTTAGCTAGAAAGTCATTATTTTCTACATCCTTTTAATCAGATATTAGAGAGATCATTTTTGTTTTCTTGTTAAGAGTCACTACAATAAAGGTTGGAACAGTTCTTATACCCTCCTGGCCAAATGTATATTTAACTTGGATTTCTAGCTAGTTTGTCTAACAGCTCCATTTTCTGCTCTTGAATATGTTTTTTCTATTTTTTCAGTTCACAATTTTTTCAGGGATATTCTTAGATAATGGTACTGTCATCATTTGTTCCGAACAATTAGTCAAAATATGGAATCTTGCAAATCATTTCCCTTAGGAGAAGAAATTGATGGTGGAATCAGGTATTTCTTTGATGCAATCTTGTTTGTTTATAAATAAAGTATATGAAGTCCTGTTTCCCTGAGCAGAATAGGAAGCAAACAGCAGGAAATAGTTTCTTTACTCACAGCTCCTAGCCAGAACTCTACCCAAAAGCTCTCTTTCGTTCAGTTGCTTTCTCGGGGTCATGGTACAAGTGTTTCTCTGGCTGTCTCTTGTTTCCTTGCTAACTTCTTTGTGAGTTTTTCTTTCTTTCACACAGTTGCAATCAAATCAAAGCTCCATTCTTGTGTTTGTTATTAGATCCTCAGGAAACTTCTTGGATTGCATGGTCTAGCCACTGCTCAGACTTGCACATGATCTCATCCTTGGTCACTGATTTTCCATTGTTTCAGCTGTCACTGAACAAAGGAGCATTTGATTGTTCCCTCATTTAGTCCACAGGGAGGGTATCTGTCATGCCCAACGGCTTCATCAAGGTGGTGTGATTGTGAACACTCTGCATAACAACACCCCCATTCTCAGCTCCGCCCATTTTCTCTGTAGAGTCCAAAATGATGACAGACTGTATGATCCACCCCAAATAGAAAAGAAATAATTTACAAATTACCAATGATGCAAGCTCAACTTTTTACATAATTATATGGTGTTTTTCTGTCTCAACATTTTCACATCATCAATCAAACTGGTTTTATTTCCATCCAAGACTCCTAGCAATTCTTCTTTCCCTTCCCAGTTTCCTTTCAAGCATCCCAGATAGGCCTCTTTTAATGACCCCCCAAGTAATGTCTGTTGTTTCTGAGAAACCTACTGGCTGAGACAGACGCAACCCATTTTGTTCTAACGTCACATGAGTACTCTGCACACAGAATTTATATTGATATTATGCGAAGTTCCATGTGCTTAGTAAAGGCAGATTATCATCATCATTATTTATTAAGCACTAGCAATGTGCTACAAGATATTACTCCTGGGGAAATTCTGCGCCACTGTGCATGTGCAGAATTCATGTCTGGCACAGAATTTTTTCTCTACTGAAAATATATTCTGCCTGAGAAGTGCTGTTGTTCTGCCTTTCACCCACCAAACACTGCCATGGTGTCAGAACAGCTCTCAGCCAGCTACATTCATCACAGCACCCTGCCCATGGAGCCTGGTTAGGACAGATAGACATGGGGTTGCTGGAGGGGGGGTCACAGACTGGGGTTCAGAAGGGCTAGTTGGGAGGACACGCTGGGGTGCAGGCTCAGGAGCTATTGTGGTGACAGCATTAAGCCAAGGGCTGAATGGGAGGGGAGCTGCAAGGCCATATGGGGATGGGGGAGAGGGGGTGCAGGGCCACATGGGGACAGGGACAGCTATACCAGGATGAATGGGAGAGGCTTAAGGTCAACCAGGGTCTGCATGGGAGAAGCTTCCCAAATCCCTAACAATCCCTCTCCTTCTCTTTCCCTTCACCCCAAAAAACCTGTTCCATACTTCTCCCATTCTCATCCAACTACCCTCCAAGTTCACTTTCAGGCTCCTTCCCTCTCCCTTAGCTCCTCCGTTACCTCTGACTCCTCCAAGCCTTTGCACTGCTTCTGAGAGGTGCAGGAAATATGTTTCTGTATTGTAGTTTAAATGAATTACTCAAAGTTCCATATTAATATGCCTAGTATGGAATCTGTTTGTCAAAAAACATTACCTGAATTTTGTGTATGTGTGTCTGTATTGTTACAGACATACTTGCTGATGGATATTTTGAAATATATTACCAAAATTATTTAAACTGACCTGATTATATTGTGGTATTTTGACAAATAACATGTGCAGAATTTTAAAATATTGTGTGCAGAATTTTTAATTTTTTGGTTCACAATTCCCCCAGGAGTCAGATATGGGCACAGATAATTAAAAGTTATATTTTAGATATACTCCATGTGTCATCACTGATTTCAGTTTTTGACTTATTTTTTTTTTTAATTCTCTAGGACTTTGCTGTTTCTGTTATATTTAACCTGGGAAACTGTCATTCCTTGCTAGAGCACTAGATTCAGGGCGAGCTCCAGACACCAGCCCAGCCAGCAGGAGCTTGGGGAGGCCAACGGAGAGGAGTGGCATGTCTGGCTCTTCGGTGGCAATTAGGCGGTGGGTCCCCCACTCCCTCTCGGAGCAAAGGACCAGCCACCAAATTGCTGTCGAAAACTGAAGTGGTGGTGGTAGAGCTGCAGATTGTGGCTTTTTTTTTTCTTTTTGCTGCTTGGGGTATCAAAAACCCTGGAGCCAGCCCTGACTAGACTGGGTGTAACTGCGTACCAAAGGAATTGCTGGAAAAGCGAGAGGTAGAAATGTGTGCACTAGAAAGGTCTTATAGTGGTTGCACTGCAGTAAAATAGCACTGGAGCTATCTTTATTTTGCTAACCTGATTGATCAGATCCAATATTTTCAGTATGTCATGCATCTCTAAATACAACCCTCCATCACTGAGATTATTTATTATTGCCATCAATTCACTAAATTCTTCCAAAATACGTGAAGACTAAGTTATTTTATTAATCTCTTACCATTTATTATTTACCTTATCTTTGTTAGGGTAATTTCTTTAGAAAACTTATCTGTCTGTACAATTATTGAATCATTTCCAATCTTTTGTCTTTGGCCCCCTAGCCAGATACAAACTTGACTGGGGTGAAGATGGCAGCTCATGACTGAAAGCAACTTCAAAGTGTGTCTTGTCTTGAAATTAACCTCTTGATGCACAAAGCTCATGTACAGTCTTATCGTGTTGCTTTTGTTTCAACCAGGTCTACTTTTTCTCCTCCCATTGCTAATGAGAAGTACAGACCTGAAGCCTTATTTTGTACTATTGATCACATTTTGAACCACAAATTACTTGTTGTGCACAACTCTTCAACTACCTCCTGTGAGGAATTCAGCAAGAACAGAGTGAATTTCTAATCAGCTGCCACTGGTCAGCCCTGCTTCTCGTAATTATAACACCAGTGCAAGTCTGACAGTTTTTCTTTGTTCCATGCTGAGCTCATATAGGCTATGCCTACACTACAAAGTTAAGTTGACTTTATGTAAGTCAACATCAAGCCTCTGATTTAAGTAAATCAATCTTCCATGTCCACACTACGCTCAATGTGTTGGTGGAGTGCATCCTCACTAGCAGGGCTTGCATCGACACACAGAGCACTGCACTGTGGGTAGCTATCCTACAGTGTACATAGCTAATTGGAATTTTGGGTTGAGTTTTCAATGCCTTATGGGACCAAAATATTGGCATGGGTGGTTATGGGAACATAGTGTTAGCCTCCCATGATGCACTTATCTCCCTCCCTCCCTGAAATCAATGAAAAACAAACCAAGCCTGTTTCAGGCCTTTTTTGTAAGCCTGGGTTACCCGCATGGACACCATAACACGATAACCATGGACCCCACTCAGCTGTACACTGCTGTGAGCATTACAAACACCTTGTAATGTATTTACACAGCTGATATAGCATTACAAACACCTCCTGCTGTTTGTAATGCTATATCAGCCCGATAAAGGGGCTGCCGCGCAGAATAATGCCATGCCATGCACGTAACCCTGCTTGAAGCCACAGAGCAGAGCAATTTGCAGTTGTTGGCAACAGTCACGCACCACCTTGACATGGCTGAGTGCTTTTTCTGGGCCCAGGAAACAAGCACTGACTGGTGGGACCACATCATTATGCTGCTATGGGATGATGAGCAGTGGCTGCAGAACTTTCATATGCAGAAGGCCACTTTCCAGGAACTGTGTGAAAAGCTTTCCCCAGCCCTGAAGCATAGCAATATTAAAATGAGAGCTGCTCAGAGAGTGGAGAAGAGAGTGGCAATAGCACTGTGGAAGTTTGCAATGCCACACTGCTACCATTCAGTGGGGCATCAGTTTGGAATGGGTAAATCTACCGTGAAATCTGTTGTGATCCAAGTTTTCAGGGCCATTAACAGATTTCTGCTAAGAAGGATAGTGACTCTGGGCAATGTGCAGGATATAATGGATGGTTTTGCCACGATGGGGTTCCCTAACCACAGTGGGACAATAGATGGAATGCATATCTCTATATTGGCACCAGACCACCTTGCCAAAGAGTACAGAACCTGAAAAGGGAACTTCTCAATGGTGCTGCAAGCGCTGGTGGATCACAGGGGCCATTTCACCGACTTCAACATGGGATGGTCAGAAAAGGTGCATGAAGTGCGCATCTTTAGTGCAAGCAGTGACTTTCTTTTCAGACTGCAAAATATCCACTGGTGATGTTGACATGCCAGTCCTGATCCTGGGAGACCCAGCCTACCCCTTGCTCCCATGGCTCATACAGCCGTACACCAGCAGCCGGGACAGCAGTAAGAACCTGTTCAACCACAGACTGAGCAAGCACAGAATGGTTGTGGAATATGCCTTTGGTCATTTAAAAGGTTGCTGGTGTTGTTTGCTTACTAGGCAAGACCTCAGTGAAAGGAATATCCCCATTGTTATTGCTCCCTGCTGTATGTTCCATAATATCTGTGAAACAAAGGGAAAAAAGTTTCCATTGCGGTGGGGAGTGGGGAGTTTAGGCAGATCACCTGGCAGCCAGTATTGAGCAGCCAGACACCAGGACAATAAGAAAAGCATATCAAGGGGTTCTGCATCTCCGTGAGGCTTTGAAAACCAGTTTCAACAATGAGCCAGAGTAATGTGACACTTATCTATGTTGTTCCTTACCAAACTGGCCCCTCCTTTGCATTTTCTCCCCTGTAAACTCCACCCCCATCAACTGCCATGTGTTGAATGAATAAAGAGCTTTTTCTCCTTAATCTGTTACATTTTATGATGCACACAAACAAACAGAGACTGCAAAGAAAAGTAAAATAATCTGGGGCAAAGGGACTGATAACACTATGCAGGGAGAACAAGAAAGCTTGCTTAGAGATGCACTGCAATAACAATCAAAGGTGTGGAAATGGGTGCCTTCTGGTCCTTGTACCCTCCCCCCTCGTGTTGAGTGCAAGGAATGCTGAATTTTCCCACCCACACCTTCGCTTCCCCCACCTCATAGGACATTTGGGGGAGGAGGATGTAGAACTGGGTGATAATGGCAGCAAGTTCACCATAAGCTGCAGAGGAACTCTAGCCTCCAGCTGCCTCTCCTGAACCTCAACCAGACACTTCAACATGTCTGATTGCTCCTTCAAAATCTACAGCATCTCATCCTGTGTGGCGTGCTCTTGTTCCCTGCAGGCTCTCCTGTCCTCCCCTAGCAACCTGGATAGTTCTTGAGGACAGGCACCAATGTAAAGCCCTCCAAATAATTTGTTTTTTTGCAAAAGTGGCACTGGGTTGGGGGGGAGGGGAAAGGGAGACAAACAGGAAGCCACTCCCCTCTTTTTCAATGCTGCTTGCAATACATAGTGATCCCTTCCAACCACAACCATGGCACATTTAGGAAAGCGTGGTTATGTGACTCAGATTTCACCATGGATTACTTGTTGAATCGTTTGCAGCTTAAGGGCTAGCACTGAAAACTTCCCCCATTTCTCCTAGGTGACCCTATGCAATATCATTCTCCTGAGAGTAACAGAGGTGGCAAAGGAGCAGATGCTGCAAGCCTCTGTGTACAGACCTGGTCCTTATGCCGTAATGCTGTGTGCTGCAATGATGCCAGCAGAGTTAATACTGGAGTGGCATGGGAAAGTGTCCTAGCATGGTGAACAAAATAAGGTAGCTCTTCCCAGACACCTCCTGCAAAGGATTGCAGTGTGTTTCCATGAAAGATTCCAAGAGATCTGTACGGAGGATTCCCAAGCCATCCCCATGCACATAAACAGTCTTTTTCAGAGACCACCTTCTGCATAGCTCAAGTGGCCACCAGTACCCACTACACCTATTTTGTTCAGATTAAAAACATCAAAAAATAATAGCATGTAACCCCTACAATTTGATTGGATATGTGTGTGACAGGTTGGATCATAGAAACCCCCTTGGGTCTGCCAACTGATGTGCTAAGACTACTTCTGCCCCTGCTTTCCCTGCCAGCTTGGGACTCCAGCACCCTGTTTTGCTGAACCAGACACATCAGCCTGTTTCAACACAGACCCAGAGTCTGAACCACGTACCCCAAAACTGCAGACTTAACTGAAAGCAACTTAAGAAGTGTTCCTGTCTTTAACACTCAGATGCTCAACTCTCAATGGGGTCCAAACCCCAAATAAATCCACTTTACCCTGTATAAAGTTTATACAGGGCAAACTCATAAATTCTTCGCCCTCTATAACACTGATAGAGAGATATGCACAGCTGTTTGCTCCATCTCCCAGGTATTAATACATACTCTGGGTTCATTAATAAGTAAAAAGTGATTTAGTTAAATAGAGAAAGTAGGATTTAAGTGGTTCCAAATAGTAACAAATAGAACAAAGTGAATTACCAAGTAAAATAAAACAAGAACATGCAAGTCTGAGTCTAAAACAGTAAGAAAACTGAATACAGACGAAATCTCACCCTCAGAGATGTTTCAATAAGTTTCTTTTGTTTGGGGTACAGACTGGAAGCCTTCCTATTCTGGGCACAATCCTTTCCCCTGGTACAGCCCTTGTTCCAGCTTCAGTGGTAGCTAAGAGATTTGTTATGTTCCACCCACTTATATATCTTTTGCATAAGGCTGGAATCATTTGTCCCTCTCTTGGTTCCCACCCCTCCTTCTCAATGGAAAAGCACCAGGTTAAAGATGGATTCTAGTTCAGGTGACATGATCACATGTCACTGAAAGCCTTCAAGCCTTCATTCCTCACAGGAAGGCTTGCCTGCAAACAGACCCACCCATAGTCAATTGTTCTGGTTGATGGGAGCCATCAAGATTCCAAACCACCATTAATGGCCCACACTTTGCATAATTACAATAGGCCCTCAGAGTTATATTTCATATTTCTAGTTTCAGATACAAGAATGATGCATTTATACAAATAGGATGACCACACTCAGTAGGTTATAAGCTTTGTAATGATATCTTACAGAAGTCCTTTTGAATGAAGCATATTTTAGTTACATTATATTCACGTTCATTAGCATATTTTCATAAAATCATATAGAGTGCAATGTCACAATGTGTACTCCCCAGAGGTGCCTTCCCCAGCACCACACTCTGCTTCCAACTGGTCTTGTGAAGGGATGGGCTCCAGAGTTAAAAACAGTACTTGGCTGTTGGGGCAAATGGATCCTCCGCTTGCCTGCCTTACATTCTCCTTCTCTTCCTTGTCAACAATGTCCTCCTCATTGTTGCTTGAGGTCACCTGGGGTTCCTGGGAGGTATGCATAGAGCGTTTTACAGTAGTGGTGGGGTCACCACCAATGTTCCCTCTAATTTTTTTTGTCTATGTGTGGAATAAATTTTGTTATGTGCAGCAATATGGAGGTGATGAGGGGTGAGGCTGGGGATGAGGGGTTTGAGGTGCGGGAGGAGGCTCATAGCTGGGACAGAGGGTTGGTGTGCAGGGGGTGAGGGCTCTGGCTGGGGGTGCTGGCTCTGGGGTGGGGCTGGGGATGAGGGGTTGGTGTATGAGAGGGGGCTCAGGGCTGGGGCAGAAGGTTGGGGTGTGGGCTCTGGCTAGAGATAAAATAAAATGAAAATATATGGAGATATACCTATCTCATAAAACTGGAAGGGACCCCTAAATATTAGGGAGCTCAGCCCCCTGCCTTCACTAGCAGGACCAAGTACTGATTTTGCCCCAGATCCCTAAGTGGCCCCCTCAAGGATTGAACTCATACCCCTGGGTTTGGTAAGCCAACGCTCAAACCACTAAGCTATCCCTCCCCCTACAGGAGAATGAGCGGTTTGGGGTACAGGAGAGGGCTCAGGACTGGAGCAGAGGGTTGGAATGTGGGGGTAAGTGCTCCAGCTGTGGGTGTGGGCTCTGGTGTGGTAGCAGGGGACAGGTGCCCCTCCCCAGCCATGGTAGTTCTAGGGCCAGGGGAGAGGCACCTCTCCCCGGCCAGGGAAGCTCCAGGACCCGGGTCAGGGGAGAGGCATTTCTCCCTGACCTCAGCAGCTTTGGGACTGGGGTTGGGGGAGAGGTTCCTCTTCCCAGCCATGGCTCTCAGCTCCCAGGCTGGGAAAGGTGCCTCCCCTGCCTGTGTGGTCCTTAATAGCCTCCTGCGCAGCTTAGAGGAAATTTAGGATGCCACCGAGAATCGCATGCAGCTCATTTGTGGAGCAGAACCAGAATGACTGTTTACCTCCCTTGTCTTCTGCTATGTTTCCCTAAATTCTTTTATTTTCATGCAGCACTGCTGTGTGTCCCTGGTGTAGCCCTTCTCCCCCATGCCTTGCATGATCTTGGCATAGATGTCAGCATTTCTTTTGCTGGATCAGAGCTCTGCCTGCACAGACTCTTCTCCCCACGCAACGGTTAGATCCCCCACCTCCTGTGTACTCCATGCTGGAGCGCGTTTGCTGTCTTCAGCCTCCATGATCAGCTATGCTGATGAGCTCTCCACACTGATCAAACAAGAAATGAAAATTCAAATGTTCCTGGGGCTTTAACAGGGAGTGGCTGTTCCCTGTGTACCTGGCTGACTTGCAGTGGTGTTGAAAGTGCTCTCCAGGGCATTCACAGAGGAGCACTGTGAGACACCTCCTGGAGGCCAATTCATTCAAATTACACAGCACAGTGTCTACACTATCCCCATGTTGAACCATAGATGTCAAATCAAGCGCTACATCTCTCGCGTAGGTAGAGTACAGAAGTTGACTTTACAGGCCACTTAGGTCAGCAGAAGGAACTGGGTAGTGTAGTCACATACATTACTAGATTGACTTAATGTGGCTTATGTCAACTGTCAAAGTTAGACTCAGGACTCACAGTTTGTCAGACCACTCTGTTTTATCAGCACAGCACTCTGCTAATAACACCCAGATAATGTGAGCACCATGCAAGGCACAAACTATCTTATTTATACAGATAAAAGGGCGAGCACTTAACAAGATAACAACAAAGGAAGCAGAATCTGATAAGTTTACCTGGGCTAGGCATGCATATCTTATTTCCTTACTAACTATTACCGATCCTCTGTTAATGTTTCACCATTAGCAACGTTATTTATGCCTAATGTTTCTTCTCCTGGTACCTGTATTTCAACATTTCTTATTTCTGCTTAAAGGTACATACAACATTTCTTTAATCCATTCTTATTTTTACAATTTAATTCATTCTACTTTCACACAACCTAAGTTTGAAGTGTAGACATGGCCATAGTTGGGAAAGCAATCATGCTCCATTACTTCTTGTTTTGACTTTTGGCCCATATGGCTGCTCATGGACAGTGTTTTGGTGCTTTGCTACATTAGCTAATATGGTTAATGAGTCTTTGCTTTCTGAGTGTGTTCATTATCTGTAACTGTTCATTGTTAGTAGAAAGAAGCCAAAGCTTTCCCCCTTGTATCTTTCAGATTTCTATCCTACAACTGATCCCTTACTAAACCTCCTATTTTGGATAGCGGGAAGGGAGAGATTGGAAAAGATGGTTGTCCTTTAACTAAAGGCAAATTTTGCCTGGGAATGGATTATATGAGAGGTTTCAGTCTGGCTTCAGGGAGAACAGTACTGAGATTGCTTTACTTAGCAGCACAAATGATTTATTACTAGCTGATTATTCAAGTTAAATTACACTGCTCCTTCTGATAAATCTTTCTGCTGCTTTCTGTACAGTAGATCTTGGAATACTACTGAGTCATTTGAAGGAAATGCTTAGATTATGAAGAACTGTCCTGGCTTGGTGTCATTCACCATTTATAGGACATTATCAGTTTGTAACTGGGCAATTGTGGATCAAATTTTCCCACGCTGGCTCCATTACTCTCCAGAATATAATATCCTATAATTCTCTCCTTTTATTTGCTGCAGATGTGGACAAAATTCTCTAGCAGCATAATGTTTATTTTAATTAGAACACAAACAATATGCATTTGTCTTTTACAGTTTTCGGCAACAAAAATGATTAGGGGTATGAAACAGCTGCTGCATAGGGAGAGATAATAAGATTGGGACTTTTCAGCTTGATAAAGAGACAACTAAGGGGGGATATGATTGAGAGCTATAAAATCATGACTGGTGAAGAGAAAGTCAATAAGGAATTTTTATTTACTCCTCATAACACAAGAACTGAGGGTCACCAAATTAAATTAATAGGCAACAGGTTTAAAATAAACAAAAGGAAGTATTTCTTCGCACAATGCACAGTCAACCTGCGGAACTCTTTGCCAGAGGATGCTGTGAAGGTCAAGACTATAGCAAGATTCAAAAAATACATAGATAAGTTCACAGAGAATAGGTCCATCAATGGCTATTAGTTAGGGTGGGCATGGATGGTGTCCCTATCCTCTGTTTGCCGGAAGCTGGGAATGGGCAACAAGGGAATGGATCACTTGATGATTAATTGTTCTGTTCATTCCCTCTGAAGCACCTGGCACTGGCCCCTGTTGTAAGACAGGATACTGGGCTAAATGGACCTTTGGTCGGACCCAGTATGGCCATTCTTATGTCTCTTGTAGCAGTTTTGCCCATGTCTACGTGTTTTACCAAAGCATGATCTGTGATGGTTATAAATTATTTGAAACTGAACTGAGATAATATGTATTTGCTTTTTGCAAATCTTCTGTTTTTACTAAGTAGTTGTTTTCTAGGCAATCTAATCTATCTATATATCATACTGACTCAGTGAAGGGGATGGACTAGACGACCTCTTGAGTTCACTTCCAGCCCTTCTTTTCTATGATTTTATTGCTGAAGTTGCATCACCTTGCATTTGAGGGATCTTTCGCCAAAGAGTATCATATATAGGCTACCAGAGTTAGAAGCCTTGGAATGAAAATAGAGTTCTATTATCTGGTCACCAAGTTTGCTTTTCATCATCTCAGAAGTCTTAGAGTGAAACTGCATCTTCGCAATGTGGATATATTATTTTTTATTTGCTTGACTTTTTATTTCTCCCCTGGAATCTTCTATAATATTATTAACGTATGCATTCTCTAGTGTTCAAAATATGAACATTGGGCCTTATTCGAAATGCCAGGATTGTCCCTGGTAATACAGAGTTGTTCTTAAGCTACTTCACTGGCTACTAGTATCGTTTCAGTTTTACTTCATAATCATATTGATCATTGCCCAACTACTGCAATGATTATCTCCTACTTCTTTCTAATACCATCTGTTTCAATAGGCCTTTAAGGCCCGTAGAATCAACTGTTTCCAGACTCTCATCTTCAGACAGAGGAGAGCTTTTACTTTCCCATCTAGAAGATGGGTCTATCACTTTTGTATATGGAAGGTTGAACGTTTAGCAATGCCACAACAAGACCACCCATTGAACCCTTGAACCCTTCACCAGAAACATATCCTATGGGAACTGTTTATATTTTTGTTTTCCTGGAAAACTTACCCATTACCAAAAAAATACTTATTTTTCATTTTAGATTATCCAATACCTGCACTTTGTGCATCACCCAGTGTTAGACACTGCTGCTTCAAGCAAACCACCACACCCACATAACTGCTTGCAGGATTTGATTCTCAGTTATATGCATAGTTCAGAGTTTCTAACACTAGAGAGATCTTCTGAGAGGTGACAAATCCATCAGAAGTGACATTCTTATTCAAATGAGTCATTTTTTGTGCCTGACAGACACTGCTCTTGTGTCATCAGGCAACCAAACAGGATAGAGTTAGAAGTGGATATTCTCACAACTTCATTTTCTAGTGCCACTTATGCTAACTGAGCAATGTTGTTCAGGCACCATTCCAAATATGTTTGATTTTTTTAATATAAAATATTAAATGTGATTTAAAATGTATTATTAAGTATTTCCCTTTAAACCAAGATTGTGTAAAAAGACGAGCTGTTTGCGAAGCACTTGGGTGCCATGGGCATTTACAGCTCACTCGGCTTATATTACTCACAAAAAAGCCTTGCACACACAGAAAATTTCCTTCCAGATTAGAGAGGACTTTGCTCATGGGAGGTGGAGCAGGGAAGGTTAAAAACATTTTTATTTTTAGATTCTATAAGCATGTTTTTTCTTTGACTTGGAAAACGTCTCTTCACATTTCCCCAGCTAATGTATCATGCTGAAAAGCATCCTCTCCTTTTGCATCACATAAATAAATATGTAACACAATCACTTGGGATGCCTCACATAACACAAGGAGACAAGACATTTGAGCAGAAGGTTTTCTGAACAATTTGGTAAAGAAAAACAATGTTTAGAGAGAAAATAAAAAAGCTTTTATCTTTAGATGGGCCAATATAAGTGCACTACCCACATAGTTGCCTATGGGCATTTAAAGCCCAGTTCTGATTTACTCCACCCTTCAGTATGCAAGCATACACGGTCCTCCTGCTGTTAACACACTGGAGAAACATAACAGATGCCTTGTTAAAACTCACTCCTCCAGGCTAGCAGTCCACAAATATTCTCCAAATGCTCCCCACTGCTCAGCACCTGATCATGAAAGTATTAGGAAAACTAAAAACAAACTAAAGATAAAAAACTAAATTAAAATACTTAAATAAAACAATAAACAAACACAGCAAGAAGCTAAACTGATTGGACAAAAAGAGCAGCTCTTTTAATTGCATTTTAAACCACTTTTACTATCATTTTATCATCTTCATGGTGGCCCAATCCTGCGACTTCTTATGTGTGGGTGGTCTACCACACATGGCCTCACTGATCTCAGCCTGCTCACATGCAAGATGTTGCAGAATCAGGGCTTAATTTTAAGGTCTTTGGTGCAGGACCTTGGCTTCTTATACATCTATAAAACACCATGCATTACCTAATTACCAGTAATAAGAATACTTAACACATAATCAATATTATCACTGTAACTCTTACAATCACTTAAAATGAATACTATAAACAAAAGCAATACATTGATTCACAGAAAGATTGGGTTTAGTGGAAATATTAGACCTGCTCAAATGCAATCATAGTTCAGATTATCTGGTCAGTCAAACTTCCCCTCATTTTAACTGCCCCTCAGCCAGCATTAAAATAAGATTCTATGTCAGCTTGAATATACACTACCCATGGTAATAAACCAAAAAAACCAACAATAAACTGGCGGAATAAGATATATCTATGGGATATTTTTCCATTATTGGTGTGTAGAATTGAACAGTGACTATTTGATGTTCAACACAACTGTAGCTGAGACTCATCTAGTTATCACTACAACACTGAATGCAGGAGATGAGCTAGTCAGCAGAAAAGCATTTTCCTCAGAGGACACAAAAATCTCTCACATATTGGTGGTTTCAATGACAATGTGTTCTCTAGTTACAAATCAAAGGTCTGATCCAACATTTGCTTTAATTAATGGCAATTCTTCCTTTGACTTCAATGGGCACTGGATCAGACCCCAAAAGCTGAAAATATGGACTTCTTGGATGGGACTAATTGGCTGGAAGGTTGCTAATTCTTACATTTCATAACAAAACTTGCAGTTCTATGTAAGGAGTACGCACTCCAAAGTGTCTCAGTTTACATGCCGTGATAAACAATATTCTATCCTTTTTGGGGGGTGGGTCTTCCTTCTATCTGTTGTCGTCACATGGCACCCCCATCTCCATCATATCTGAGCACTTCCCAATCTTTAAAGTATTTATCCTCACAACATCCCTTTGAGTGTGTTGTTATCCCCATTGTACAGATGGGGAACTGTACCACAGAGAGACCAGGGCCCAGATCCACAAAGGTACTTAGGAGTATAAACCCCAGACTTATGTGTCTAAGTCCCAGTTTTAGGCTCCACAACAAACCTAAAACAGACACCTAAAATCACTTGGTGCCTACAGTTTTCTAAGCAAAGATTCTCTAGGCCCCTACATTTCAGCCTTTTGGCTTGTCCATTCCCTCTAGGCATCCCGATGCCTGTCTCCTGCCTAAACCTCAGAATGAGTCACAAACCAGGGAAGATGGTCTTTTGCGCACCTAAGTCACAAGCAGGGTCTAATTCAGCAGGCTCAGGGGGCACCTAACGGATTGGGTCCCATTTAAATTCAGCTGAAGGAAGAGGCGATAGGTTCCTGTTTGAGGATTGCCAAGGAGCGATAGCCCCCTCTGTCTCAATTTAAGACATCTATCTCCAAAAGCAGCATGAGGCTTAGCACGCGCACACACACACACACTTATTGTCAGTCTCTCCCACAGTTAGCTAGCTTAGGTGGTTCCCTGCCTAGTATGCTACTCTTTTGTGGATAGTATTGGTACCCATCTCTCCTCATTCATTATATAGGGAATCTAGGTAACTAACTTGGGCTTTGTGGATTGCACCGTTGCTCCTGGAATTTTCTAAGCACCATGACACTCAGTGCTGCTATGCCTAGATCCCTTTACATATCCTAACCTAAGTGACTTGCCCAAGGTCACACAGGAAGTCTGTGGTAGAGCAGGGACTCAAATTTAGGGCTCCCAAAGCACAGATTTGTGTCTTAACCAGTGGATCACCCTGTTTCCTCTTAATTTCTTCAGACTTCATCTTCCTCAGTAAACCCCACCCTCCCCCATTTGACATTACTACTCTCTCCTATTAATTCAATTTGGCCTCATCAGTCTCCATTGCTATCCAGAGCACCAAATGAATTGCTCTCACTAGTGAATATGTTTTATTGGTCCTTCACACAGTCCTTACTGCCCTCTGCCATCACTGTCCGTCTTTGTACTCTTCAGTACATTACGGTGTTTTAACTGTATTTTTAGACTGTTTTAAAATTTCTGCATAGCCATCTATGCTCCCTCTCCTATTGGCCTGTTCTTTAAATAATTTCATATTGGCTATTTTGAGTGGGATTTTCAAAAGCACTCAGCCCTGCTTTCATTATAGTGTTAATGCTGAGAAAATCTCATTTTGACACACACAAATGTGGTCACGTGTGAAACGATTGTACTCTTGTTCCTTCTAATTTTCGTTTTTTGACTGTTTACCCAACCTATTAATAATAATTTGCATAACCATGGTATGGTGCTTTCTTTTGCAGATCTCACAGCAGTTTATAAAGGTGACTAAACATGATCATCTTCATTCAGCGAATGTGGAAATTTAGAAGATGACAGTTGACTTGGTTACACAATGTGTCAATGACAGACACTGGACCACATTCTGAACCTCCTCAAACCCAGTCCTGTGTTCTAACCGCTACTGCAGGAGAAGTAGCCTGCCACAGTAGTAGGAAGTGCCTTCCTACATCATTGCCTGGCTAGAAAACTCCATTCCCTCCTTAGATGAGAACCCTAACCATTACAAATCTATGCTTTCAGCACCTCCAGATTAGACTATTACAACTCATTCCACCTGAGACTGTGCAGAACTGACTCAAGATAACTGAGATTGGTGTAGTACGCAGCAATGCACCTCATAAACTATAAAGATAAATGGGAACACAATATACCTGAGCTTTGTACATTCTGCTGGCTCCCTATTAACTTCAGAAGTCATGTCAAAGTTTTGGTCTTAATCTGTAAAGATCTTAACAGGACCTGGTTGTGCCAATCAACTGAGAGGAGTTGTGATTTACAAAGGGAGAGGCTGATTTATAAAAGGAGCTGGCTGATGTGATTATAAAGCCATTGGCCATTATCTTTGAAAACTCATGGCGATCAGGGGAGGTCCCAGATCACTGGAAAAAGGCTAATGTAGTGCCCATGTTTTAAAAAGGGAAGAAGGAAGATCTGAGGAACTACAGGCCAGTCAGCCTCACCTCAGTCCCTGGAAAAATCATGGAGCAGGTCCTCAAGGAATCAATTCTGAAGCACTTAGAGGAGAGGAAAGTGATCAGGAACAGTCAGCATGGCTTCAACAAGGGCAAGACTAACCTAATTGCCTTCTATGATGAGATAACTGGCTCTGTGGATATGGGGAGAGCAGTGGATGTGTTAATCCTTGACTTTAGCAAAGCTTTTGATACAGTCTCCCACAGTATTCTTGCCAGCAAGTTAAAGAGGTATGGGCTGGATGAAGGGACTATTAGGTGGATAGAAAGCTGGCTAGATCATCAGGCTCAATGGGTAGTGATCAATGGCTCCATGTCTAGTTGGCAGCCGGTATCAAGTGGAGTGCCACAAGGGTCGGTCCTGGGGCCGGTTTTGTTCAATATCTTCATTAGTGATCTAGAGGATAGTGTGGACTGCACCCTCAGCAAGTTTGCAGATGACACTAAACTGGGAGGAGTGGTAGATATGCTGAAGGGTAGGGATAGGATACTGAGGGATCTAGATAAATTAGAGGATTGGGCCAAAGAAATCTGATGAGGTTCAACGAGGACAAGTGCAGTCCTGCACTTAGGACAGAAGAATCTGATGCACTGCTACAGACTAGGGACCAAATGGCTAAGCAGCAGTTCTGCAGAAAAGGACCTAGGGGTTACAGTGGACGAGAAGCTGGATATGAGTCAATAGTGTGCCCTTGTTGCCAAGAAGACTAATGGCATTTTGGACTGTATAAGTAGGGGCTTTGCCAGCAGATCGAGGGACATGATCATTCCTCTCTAGTCGACATTGGTGAGGCCTCATCTGGAGTACTGTATCCAGTCTGGGGCCCCACACTACAAGAAGAATGTGGAAAAACTGGAAAGACTCCAGTGGAGGGCAACAAAAATGATTAGGGGACTGGAACACATGACTTATGAGGAGAGGCTGAGGGAACTGGGATTGTTTAGTCTGCAGAAGAGAAGGATGAGGAGGGATTTGATAGCTGCTTTCAACTACCTGAAAGGGGGTTACAAAGAGGATGGATCTAGACTGTTCTCAGTAGTACCAGATGACAGAACAAGGAGCAATGGTCTCAAGTTGCAGTGGGGGAGGTTTAGGTTGGATATTAGGAAAAACTTTTTCACTAGGAGGGTGGTGAACCACTGGAATGGGTTACCTAGGGAGGTGGTGGAATCTCCTTCCTTAGAGGTTTTTAAGATCAGGCTTGACAAAGCCCTGGTTGGGATGATTTAGTTGGGGATTGGTCCTGTTTTGAGCAGGGGGTCGGACTAGATGACCTCCTGAGGTCCCTTCCACCCCTGATAGTCTATGATTCTATGAAAACAGAAGCTTTCAATTCTGTAAGTAAAACACAAGAACTCAATAATCAAGTTTCCACTCTACTAATGAATCAGGCCTACCTCTCCTTTGACTCTGTCCTTTAGATACTGATTACACTGAATTATTTTAGAGCTTTGTGCTTGTGTAGTTCTTTGCTGTTTATTGGACAAAGCCAGGTTCTCACTGAAACTGCCAGCCATCCTATATTCATTCCATCACCTCATTCAATTGCTTTTCTAAGTTTAGTGTTTCTCTGTAAAGTCCTCCTCATGTTTCTTACTAACTTCAACACACTTATGATAGTTGGAATTAAATGTAGAAGTAGTCTCATAGCTGCCAGTTTTGTGCAGCTCCATGTGTGAAATTCTATCCAAATTATTTAATGAACTAATTTACAAAGCAGCATAAATTTCAGCTTAAGGCCACTACCTAAATGCTCCCTCCCAAGCAGTGGTGGGAGTAGGACACATAGCTGCCTAAAATTTGGCTGTTGTGAGGCAAGGCCAGATAAGGGGTTAGTAGGTGGGAGGGTAGGTGTTAGGAGGAGGATTCTGGAGGTTATCTGGGGTTGCTGGTTACGTGCATTCATACTAGGATGTCTACGTCACTGAGTGCTTTTGGGTAACTGTGGGGGTTGGTGTGGCTGTGTGCTGTCAGGGGGTGTCTGGAGTAAGTGGTACAAGTGCTGCATGCTGAGATGTCTGGGAATGCTGGGATAGTCAGGGGCTGGATGGGAGATGGGCTCTGGTCCCCAAAGAGGGCAGGTATGGTTACTCTCTCTGAGGGGCCAGGGGCCTGGAGAGAATTTCTGAGGGGCTGGTTAGGGAAGCAGCGGTCTCAGGTTTTGCTGGGGTCTGGCTGCGGGAGCCGGGGGCTGTTATTTAGGTTACATAATCTTTCTTCCCAGACAACCCGCCACCTGCTGCAGCCAAGTCACTATGCTGCTGCTCCTTTCCCAGCTGAATCCAGTACTGGGAGCATGTGGAGGGAAGGCAGAGTGCTGCCCTGAAGTGCTGAGCTTCATTGAGCGGCAGTGAGAGGACTCAGGAGGAACTGAAGTTTCTGCTCTCAGTCCAGCTGGGCTATATGACATTCAGACTGAGCTGTGAGCAGACAGGACAGAGCTGCCAAATGCATGATTGTCATGTGTGATGCACAGAATTCGGCAGCACTGCAGACTTGCCAAGAGTTCCATCCAGGGTCAGTGGAAAGCAGGAGTATTAATAAAGTTACTGAATATGAGGCTTATGGAACATATGGAAATATTTTAAATTTGCACATGCAGACCTGCCATGTGTATGTGCTTTCCCCATACACTATGGAGCTTCTGACCCTTCTATGGAATGCCCCAGGCCTAGCCTAAATGGAAATACCTTCTGATTTGCTGACTTCACCATCATCCCACCTCCTGGGGAAGGGGAAGTCAGTTTTAGGAGCTGCATGTGGTGAGCAGTCAGTTGGCACTTAACATTTTCAGTAGCCAGTGCTCCTTTGCCTCCCCAAATGTAAGCAGACTGTTGGCCCCTTACTAAAACTCAGTGGGGGTGTTTTGGTTGGCTAGCTCCCCCTACCAAAAGGAAGGATCAATGGGAAATCAGGACCCTAGACTGACAGTCCCCTGGAACAATGGGGAGAGGCCAATGCTCCAGGCCAGCCTGACTGACAGGGCAGGCAGACTAATAAGGGAGTCAGGAGGCCAGGATGGATCCCATCCTCTGCGTGAGCTGGAATGGCCTGGGTCAGACAGAGTGGGGCTGAGCTAAGGAGAGAGCAAGAGCCTGAGCTGAGCTAGGGAGCAGAGCTGTGCCAGCCAGAGAGGCAAAAAGCCAGAGAAGCAGCCCAGGAAGCAGGTCAGTGCTGGTAGCAGAGCCACAGAAGCAGCCTAGAGACCTGACCTGTGCTGGGAGGAGAGCTGCAGCAACCAGAGCCAGAGGGACCAAGAGGGTTGCCATGCACTCAGTTTCTAACCGGAACACCTGGTCAAAAAGGGACCCTGGCAGCTCCCATCAGCACTGCTGACCGGGCCGTTAAAAGTCCAATCAGCAGCGCAGCAGGGCTAAGGCAGACTCCTTGCCTGTCCTGGCTCTGTGCGGCTCCCAGAAGCAGCCAGTATGTCCCTGCACACCAAAGCACAGGGTTAGCCAGGGAGGATCTGCGCGCTGCCCCTACCTTGACCGCCAGCCCTGCTGTAGGGGTGGCACCTGTGGCCAGGGGGGAAGCACGCAGAGTCGTCTAGCCGTGCCTCCCCCTAGGGGCCGCAGGGACATACCAGCCACTTCCAGGAGCCACCTGAGGTATGGGCTGCCTGAAGACCACACCCCACATCCCCTCCCATACCCCCGCCCTGAGCCTCCTCCCACACCCCAAAGCCCTCATCCCTGACCCCACCCCAGAGCCCGCTCCCCCAACCAGAGCCCTCACCCTCTGCCCCAGTCCAGTGAAAATGAGTGAGGGTGGCTAAGAGCAAGCGAGGGAGGGAGGAAGGGAGGAGGGATGGAGTGAGTGGGGGCAGGGCCTCGGAGAAGGGGTGAGGCAGGGGTGGGGTTGGAGGGGATAAGAGTGTTCAATTTTTCTGCAATCAGAAAGTTGGTAATGCTAGGGGCCAGAAAAAGCAGCCCAGGGGGCTGGAGGCAGAGCAGCATCAGTGCTGAGGCAGAGTGGAGCTGGGCCTGAAGCACTCCTGAGCCAGGTGTGGTGAGCAGCTGGGAAGAGTGACTGGGGACCCTGGGCAGCTGGCACGTGCAGGGAGAAGCCCCAGCCAAGAGGCCTTGCAAGCCAGACTTGGAGGGGGATCATAACTCTGACCGGGGGGGGTGGGGGCTGATGCTGGGAAGAAGGGTCCTGCCACCTAGAGCTGAAAGCATGTGTCCACTGTGTCAGGGAAACCTGCCCCTCCCTTCTTATAACAGAACTAATACATATAAATCGATCTTAGGCCTGCAATACTAACACCAACATAATCACTGCGAAACTACCCTCCCAGAAGGCAGTTTTGTAATACACAAACCATGATCATGCTGCTAGCTTACCCCTGCCCTACAGTAACACATTAAAAAGCCTGCGTTAGCATAATTCAAAGTGTCAGCATAGCAACAGCTGGCCAGAAATGGGAACTAAACACCGGACACTGAGTCCCAGGGGGCCTTACAAGGCAGGTCAGTTTAACCACAAGTAGAGTAACAGTTAGACCGCAAGTAGGGTAATTGATGTCAGGGTCTCCTGACAAGCACGAAAACATCCTTAAGGAAGTAAAAGATAAGAGCTTGCAATTTTATATTTGTTATACCTACCATATAAGGATAATGTCAGTTGCTTTTCGGAAATGTATGTCATATGATTGCCAAATAAGGTTATAGTTTATGTGTAAGCATATATGCTAATTTGTGGTTTTACGCTTTATAAACTGTGGCAAAAATCAGTTGGGGAGAGCGGCTTAACCCTTGCTAGGGGACACGCTGTCTCTCCGTGCGTGCACGCATGTATTGATGATTCCTCAATAAAAGGAGCCTCAGGCTGTCTGATCAACTAACAAGGTGGTGGTCTTTTCCCCGACAATTGCCAGAGCAAGTGTCTGACCTGCAGCATCCCTGCAGCAAGGCCAGGGCCTGAGAAGGAGGAACAGACTGTGAACTTTCCTTACATTCCAGAGATGGCTGTTCATGATGTCCCCGTACCACAGAGCAGGGTGATGTGTTTTCCTGTAACGTTTCCCATTTTTTCCTTATTTTTTTAATTGATTGCTGTTTAATAAATTGTATTTGCTTTGAACTGTATGTAATGATCAGTGGGTCAGGGAAGCATCCAGTGTGGAGAGCACCCCGGCGTGGAAACACCCTAGCCCTGTCCTAAGTAACTATGACAAGGTTGGGAGTCGAACCCTCCAGGAATCCTGGACCCAGCCCTGTTGGGATTACGAGGACTCTGCCATACAGGAGAGTGGAAGGGCAGCCTTCAGGCAGGCCTCTGGATAAAGGAAGTGGGAGTAAGGACTCAGATCCTTTCACTAGCCAAGTCCGCCAGGGTAGTGCATATGCCAGGAAAGTTTCCCACAGTAGTGGGACCATTGCCCCACTTACACAAACATCAGGCTGAAAGCGAGTTGGAGAGAAGCAGCTCCTTGCTAGCTCTGTAGTTTCCACCACTAATTTCCCTCCACTCATCCTGTCCAGATCTCCTGGGGTAAAAGGGTAAGAGGCCACTAATGCTGCCTTCTCCCAGACTGGGTGAGGGGACAAAGGTCTCCGGCTTCTCATCCTCTTCTCCCAACATCTGGAGGACAGCAGCTGGAACTGCTCCAGCAGCAGAGGAGAGACAGTGAGAGGCAAAGCAGCCCAGCAGAGCTGAGAGACAGGGGCCAGGAATAGAGCAGGACTAGCACCCACCCTGCAAATAGGTATGGATGGGGGCAGGGCAGGGTATTCCAGAGGACAGGGGACAGGATTAGTGATGGGCTGTGTGGATAACAGAATTAATTGGGAGTCAGAAACAGGATTAATTAGGAGACCTGCCTATAGAGTGTATAGAATTTATTGGGGACTCTGTGCTGGGGGAAGCCATGTTATTTGGAGGAACAGTTGGAACATATATAATTAACTAGTGGGGGCTATGTGTAGGCTAAGAGACTTAATCAGGACTGCATGGAGCATGCAACTTGGGTGCTGTGCATTGGAGAGACTGACAGAATTACTATTTGTGCGACAGATGTAATGTGTGGGGCACTAGGGATAAGTATTGATTTTACAGGTGTGGAGGAGAGGATGAGGGTATGGGGAAAGGTAAGAAAGGAGTTCTTTCCCTTCTAGAGTTCATTCTCTCCTCCCTGGGGAGTTTTGCTGGTTTTCTCTGCTATTTTATATGGGAGGAAGACTGAAAGAAAGTCAGGGCTATGGACAGAGGAAGGGCACCCCCTAATAAAGGGGCTAACACCATCCACAACATTTACATCAGTCTGACTTAAGAGTGCTTGGTGGGGGTGTCCAGCTCTTCTCCATTGTCGTCGCCGGGGACTCCAATGATATGGACAGTACTAGGAGAGGGGCTGGCCTGGCATGTACTCCCCATAACATCAGACCCCTGCCTACATCAAGGGAGAGGAACTGGGACCATCACCGAGTACTCTAACCCACCTGTTTTTGACATATGTAAATTCAAATCTAGTGGCTTCTGACTGACCGCTGTTGGCAGGTGACAGCATGCTTTAGGGCCGAGCTAAGTGTCACTTTTTGCTCACTAAAGTTTAAGTAATGCATTCAAACACTGATCAAAGTAAGATTTAAATAATGCATTTAAGTGAGTAAAGTAAGTAAAGTAAGATTAAAACACTGATCAAAGTAAGTTTTAAGTAATGCATTAAAACACCAGAAAGGGGGACCGAATCCTGAGCCCACCCAAGCTTCCCTGCCCCAGGTTGGGAGGCCAAAGCCAAACATGAATAGTGGGATTTGGGCTTCAGCCCCAGGCGGTAAGGCTCAGGCTTTGGCCCCGGGCGATAGGCCTCAGACTTTGGCCCCAGCAAGTCTAATGCCAGCCCTGGCAACCCCATTAAAATGGGATTGAGAGACTCACTTTTGGGTTCCGACCCACAGTTTGAGAACCATTGCCCTAGATACATGGTTATAGTTCACCCAACCGTCTTGTACTAATGCCAGTTTTCATTCTTCTAGTCCAGAAATAATAAAACACTGAAAATAAATAGCAAACAATAAAACCTGAACATAATGGCTGGGATTTAGATGTCAAAATCCCATTAAAATTGTGTGCCCAACTCCCACTGGCGCCTTTGACAACCTCAGACTAGGTTTACATACACCATATAATCTAGAAACAGAGAATGGAAAACACCAGTTATTCTGGATGTCGTGGGTGGTGTTGGCTCCTTTTCTCCTGAGTGAGTTTGGGGGTGCTCTCTCTGTCCATAGCCCTGACCTTCATTCAGTCTTCCACCACACACCCACTCTCCCCTACCCATCCCACCTCCTCCCAGAAAATATCTACTCACAGTGTCTGTCTGTGTCTCTAATATATGGGTGTAATCCTCCTGGAGTGTAGAGACCTTGGCCCCTTGTCTTCAGAAGAAGTGCTGGTTGTTCTGGGGAAAGGAGAATGGAGAAAGGGAGAGAGACAGGGGTGAGGGGGTGTCTGTAGCTCCAGACAAGAAGGCCTACAATGAGCAAGCCCTCACATAGCGAAGCAGCCAAGAACCAGCCCGAAGCCCAGGAAGGACAGAGTATCTGACAGGGGATGTCCCAGGATGAGAAGCAGGAGAAGCACCATGCAAGGAAACAATCACCTGAGAAGGGGCAAACCAGAGCCAGTCCCAGTATCACTCCTGCCGAGAGCTGTATGGGGCAGGGAGTACTGGGGCTTGTGACCTGGCATTGGGAATAAGGAGGGTGGCTGTAGCTAGTTAAGTGGGGAGGTTGTCACTCTGTCTGGATTTGCAGAGAAAGGCAGAAGAGGGGTGGATCCAGGGCCGGGGCAAGGATGTTTCATGCCCAAGGCAAAACCTCCACCTTGCGCTCCCCCCCCAGCGGCAGCTACCGCCCCCAAGGCATCTCTCCCATGGCACCTACCCCCCTCCACCCTGAGACGCCCCCCTTGCGGCAGCTCCCCACCCCCTACCCTCCGCCCTGAGGTACCCCCCCACCCCAGCTCACCCCTGCTCCACGCACGAGCACCCCGAGGACGCCATGGCTGCTTCACTTCTCCCACCTCCCAGGCTTGCGGTGCCAATCAGCTTAGGCGCCGAAAGCCTGGGAGGCGGGAGAAGTGAAGCAGCCATGGCGTGCTCGGTGAGGAGGCGAGGCAAGGGTGAGCTGGGGCAGGGGGTTCCCCTGTATGCTGCCCCTCCCTTACTTGCTGCAGGCGGCCCTCCCTGAACTCCCCGCCCCAGCGCCCTCTGCTTAAATGCCAGCGGCAACCAGGGTGGCCAAAGGTCTGGCCGCCGCGGTCGCTGCCGAAGAAAATGGCGCCTCCCAAATCCCAATGCCCTAGGCGACCGCCTAGGTTGCCTAAATGGTTGCACCAGCCCTGGGTGGATCATATTTGAAATTTCATGTCTACACACACGCACACGCACACACACACACACACAAAATAAGATAAGCAGTATGTAAGACGCTTTCTCAGTTCCATACACTAAAGCCATAGGAAAGACTCCCTCTGAACACTCACACTTTCTAAACTCTACCCAAAACTGATTTGTTTTAATAAAAAAATAAAAAATTCACTAAGAACTGATATCTAGCCTTGCCCTTCTCCAAACCTTTCCACATACATATTTTTCCTTCCAGATTCCTTGTTTTAAAGTCCAGAGAGCTACAGGGTTAGGCAGCACATCTTTAGAGTAATTCTAGCCTTATAATGACGCTAAGAATTTAAAAAGGAATAGAACGTGCTTGGGCAGATTAGATTGGCCAAATGGCTTTAAACATCAAATTAGCTCACCCTTGACACCAGACAGGTTGATTTATTATACTGTTAGCCCTCCTGACAACATGCACTGTGGTCTTGGCACTGTCTAGTCATTTTTCAAGCTCTCTGCTCACTACTGGCACCTACACCCTCTAATACATTACATCAGACAGCTCAGCTACAGAATGCTAAAAGTGTTCTCTGGTTTTTTTTAAAGCAGCCTAAATGTAAATTATAATTTAATGAAAGAGGAAGGGGTCAGTGTTTGTATCTGCTGGACAAATAAATAGATATGGGCTAGAATGTGTCAAAAGGACATAGCTCATAGTATTTTATTTATTTATTTATAGTGGTGCCTGCTCAGGAAGGCTGCTCCAATAAGTTCACAATCTAGTAAGGGCCAGTATGTAGCTGTCCCATGCAAGCGGTATCTGAAGGAAAGAATCATGGTGGAAAGAACCACAATATCCTCCAGGGGGCTAAAATTTGCTATTGGCCTATAGGGGTAAGGAGGTGCACATCACCACTGGCCACAACCACGGGCATTCAGCCTGCAGAGTCCAGAGGCCAGCAGAATGCCTTCACAGGAAAACTGAAGGAGCACGTTGAGATTTGGTGTTTATACCTCCATTGTAGGTTAAATATGCAAGTCCCCTTCCCAGCACTGGCCATGGCCACCAATCATTGTGCAAGGGGTGCCAGGCCTTAAACAATTTGAGTTGCAGTTTATTTCCAAAAGAAATAACTCTTCATCCATCTTTCCTTATTTTATCTAAGACGCACAGAAACACAGCTCTGCTAAATTAGATATCTAAGTAGATTCCAGGATTCCAAGGCCAGAAGGGACTACTGAGATCATCTAGTCTGATTTCCTGTATAACAGGAGTCACAAAACTTCTCCAAAATAATTCCTGAATAATATTTCAGGAAAACATCCAATCTTGATTTAAAAATTGCCAGGGATGGAGAATCCACCACGACCCTTGGTAGACTGTTCTGATGGTTAAATACGTGCTCTGTAAAAAATTTACACCTCTTGTTTCCAGTCTGAATTTGTCTAGCTTCAACTTCCAGTCATTGAATCATGTTATATCTTTGACTGTGAGTTTGAAGAGCCCATTATCAAATATTTGTTCCCCATGTGGGTATTTACAACTGTGATCAAGTCACCTCTTTAATCTTCTCTCTGTTAAGCTAAGTGAATTGAATTCTTTGAGTCTATCACTCTAAGGCATGTTTTCTAATCCTTTATTCATTCTCATGACTCTTCTCTAAGCCTTCTCCAATTTAAAACATCCTTCTTGAATTGTGGACACCAAACCTGGACACAGCATTCCAGTAGTGGTCATACCAATACCAAACATAGAAGTAAAATAACCTCTTTACTCCTACTTGAGATTCTTCTGTTTATGCATCCAAGAACTACTTCCAACTATTATGAAAATAAAAGATTTTCTTTAATATTCACAAACTATTTCCATACATGGTCTGCAAGGCCTTCAGTTCTATGAAGGCCAGTGTCCTTTGATAATGGGTTTGTTTTCAACTTGTTCGCTCCAAACTTCCCTATCATTATTTCATACATTTCCCACAGCTTCATGAAACAATTAGAGATTCATCAATATCTGAGCAATTTTGTTTTCAGCAATCTGTAATGCGAAGGCACATGACACCCTAAGTGTATTTTTATTTAATATGACTTTTTTGGAAATAACTTTCCATCTGTAACGATCTGAGACTCACTGCTGCTGCGCCTCCTGCTGTCGTTCTGGGACTTAGCTCTTTCACAGCCTTGGAGCGCCCTCTGCAGGCCCCATCTTGCCTTGCTAGGCCCCTATGTCCCTCCTGGACCCCAGTGCCCCTTTCCACTGGGGATCTGCCCCTTGCAGTACCCCTGCAGTCTCGGTGGGTCTCCCCTACCTGGGGAACCCCCACCCTCTATCCCCACCTGGCCTCAGTCTTGGCTACTGCCAGTCCCCATCTAGCCTCCACTTACTGGGGCAGACTGCAGTATGATTGCCACTTATCATTGGCAAGGAGAGTTTGGGCCTGCTGCCTCTGCCTACCTGTGGACTGCCCTCTGCAACACCAGTATCTTTTGGCCTTGTAGCAAGCTGACAGCCTGGGGAGTTTCCTGGCTGGAGCTCCCCAGCTCCTCTTGCCTTCCCCCAGCTCTGCTCCACCTTAGGTACCCAGGTACACTCCCTAGCAGCCAGGCCCTTCTCCCTCTAAAGGCAGTGAGAGAGTCTCAGGATATGTCTACACTACGAAATTAGGTCAAATTTATAGAAGTAAGTTTTCCACAAATCGTTTTTATACAGTCGATTGTGTGCGTCCCCACAAAAAATGCTCTAAGCGCATTAAGTCGGCGGATGTGTCCACAGTACCGAGGCTAGTGTCGACTTCCAAAGCCTTGCACTGTGAGTAGCTGTGGGTAGCTATCCCACAGTTCCTGCGGTCTCCACTGCCCATTGGAATTCTGCATTGAGATCCCAATGCCTCATGGGGCAAAAACAGTGTCGCAGGTGATTTTGGGTACATTTGTCAGGCTACCCCTCCCTCCTTACCTCAGTGAAAGCAACAGCAGACAATTGTTTCATGCCTTTTTTCCTGGGTTACCTGTGCAGACGCCATACCACGGCAAGCATGGAGACCGCACAGCTGACCGTCACCATAAGTCTCCTGGGTGCTGGCAGACATGGGACTGCATTGCTACACAGCAGCAGTTCATGGAAGCAGATAGTGTGTTACGACTGATAGCCGTCGTCGTCATATTCCTGGGTGCTCTTTTAACTGACCTTGGTGAGTTCAGTCAGGGGCGCCTGGGCAGACATGGGAGTGACTTAGCCAGGTCATTCCTATCTTCTGCCAAGCACCCAGGAGATGATGATGGTTAGCAGTCATAATGCAGTATCTTCAGCCGAGCACGAATGAGATGACGATGACTAGCAGTTGAACTGCACCGTCTGCTGCCACCCTAAAGATGTAAAAGATAGATGGAGTGAATCAAAACAAAAAATAGACCTGATTTGTTTTGTATTCATTTGCTTCCTTCCTCCCTCTGTGAAATCAACGGCCTGCTAAGCCTAGGGTTTTGAATTCGATCCTTGAGGGGGCCATGCTGTGTGACAGTTGTTTGTGTTTCTCCTTGATGCAATGCCACCCACTTTGTGGACTTGAATTCCCTGTAAGCCATGTCCTCAGTCTCCCCTCCCTTCATCAGAGCAGACAATCGTTTTGCGCCTTTTTTCAGCGCAGATGCCATAGCACTGGGATTATGGAGCCCACTCAGATCACCGCAGCAATTATGAGCACTGTAAACACCACACACATTATCCTGGAGTATATGGAGAACCAGAATCTGTCAAAGCAAAATCAGGCAAGGAGGTGACAGCAGCGCAGTGACAAGAGTGATAAGGACATAGACATGGACACAGACTTCTCACAAAGTACGGGCCCCAGCAATGTGCACATCATGGTGTTAATGGGGCAGGTTCATTCTGTGGAACGCCGATTCTGGGCCTGGGAAACAAGCACAGACTGGGGGGACTGCATAGTGTTGCAGGTCTGGGATGATTCCCAGTGGCTGCAAAATTTTTGCATGCGAAAGGGCACTTTCATGGAACTTTGTGACTTGCTTTTCCCTGCCCTGAAGCACCAGAATACCAAGATGAGTGCAGCCCTCACAGTTGAGAAATGAGTGGTGATAGGCCTGTGGAAGCTTGCATTGCCAAACAGCTACCAGTCAGGCGGGCATCAATGTGGAGTGGGCTAATCTACTGTGGGGGCTGCTGTGATCCAAGTAGCCAACGCAATCAAAAAGCTGCTGCTATCAAGGGTAGTGACTCTGGGAAATGTGAAGGTCATAGTGGATGGCTTTGCTGCAATGGGATTCCCTAACTATGGTGGGGCACTAGACAGAACCCATATCCCTATCTTGGCAGTGGAGAACCAAACCAGCGAGTACATAAACCACAAGGGATACTTTTCAATGCTTCTGCAAGCACTGGTGGATCACAAGGGACGTTTCACCAACATCAGCGTGGGATGGCCATGAAAGGTATATGACGCTCATGTCTTCAGGAACTCTGGTCTGTTTCAAAAGTTGCAGGAAGGGACTTTCTTCCCAGACAAAAAAATAACCGTTGGGGATTTTGAAATGCCTATAGTTATCCTTAGGGACCCAGCCTACCCCTTAATGCCATGGCTTATGAAGCCATACACAGGCAGCCTGGACAGTAGTCAGGAGCTGTTCAACTGTAGGCTGAGCAAGTGCAGAATGGTGGTAGAATGTGCATTTGGATGTTTAAAAGCTCGCTGGCACGGTTTACTGACTCTGATAGACCTCAGCGAAACCAATATTCCCATTGTTATTACTGCTTTCTGTGGACTCCACAACATCTGTGAGAGTAAGGGGGAGACATTTATGACGGGGTGGGATGTTGATGCAAATCTCCTGGCCACTGATTACGTGCAGCCAGACACCAGGACAGTTAGAAGAGTGCAGGAGAGCATGGTGCACATCAGAGAAGCTTTGAAAACCAATTTCATGACTGGCCAGGCTACGGTGTGAAAGTTCTGTTTGTTTCTCCATGATGAAACCCCCTCCCCCGTCCTCCGGTCCACTCTACTTCCATGTAAGCTAGCCACCATCCCCTACCCCCTTCGATCACTGCTTGCAGAGGCAATAAATTCATTGTTGCTTCACATTCATGCATTCTTTATTAATTCATCACACAAATAGGGGGATAACAAACAGGTATCCCGGGAGGGGTGAAGGAGGAGGGAAGCACCAGGTGGGATTGGGGAGGACGGAAAGACAAGGCCACACTGCACTTTAAAACTTTAAAACTTATTGAAGGCCAGCCTTCTGTTGCTTGGGCAATCCTCTGGGGTGGAGTGGCTGGGTGGCCAGAGGCCCCCCACCGCGTTCTTGGGCATGTGGATGAGGAGGCAATGGAACTTGGGGAGGAGGGCTGTTGGTTACACAGGGGCTGTAACGGCGGTCTGTGTGCCTGCTGCCTTTCCTGCAGCTCAACCATATGCTGGAGCATATGAGTTTGATCTTCCAGCAGCCTGAGCACCGACTTTTGCCTTCTGTCAGCAAGCTGACGCCACGTATCATCTTCAGCCTGCCACTTACTCTCTTCAGCCCACCACCTCTCCTTGTGTTCATATTGTGCTTTCCTGCCCTCTGACATTGTCTGCCTCCAAGCATTCTGCTGTGCTCTGTCAGTGTGGGAGGACAGCAGGAGCTCAGAGAACATTTCACCCCAAGTGCGTTTTTTTCACCATCTAATCTTCACTAGTCTCTGTGAAGGAGAAACATTTGTAGCTGGTGGAGGAAAAGGGAGAGTGGTTAAAAAGATACATTTTAGAGAAAAATGAGTACACTCTTTCATGTTAAACTTGCTGTTCACATTACACAGCACATATGCTTTCGTTACAAGGTTGCATTTTGCCTCTTGTATTGAGGGCCTGCCGGTTTAGTGTGAGAGATCACTCATGCTTCACCTCTTCCCGCACCACATGGCTAGCAGCGGGGAGCATTTCTGTTCAGCCCCAGCCAAACAACCGAGCAGGAACAGGCACCTCTGAATGTCCCCTTAATAAAGCACCCTATTTCAACCAAGTGACCATGAATGATATCACTCTCCTGAGGATAACACAGAGAGATAAAGAACGGATTTGTTTGAATGCCAGCAAACATTGGGACCATACACTGCCATGCTTTGTTATGCAATGATTCCAGACCAAGTGCTACTGACCTGGTGTGGCAAAGTGTCCTACCATGGCGGATGGAATAAGGCTGCCCTCCCCAGAAACCTTTTGCAAAGGCTTTGGGAGTACATCCAGGAGAGCTTTATGGAGATATCCCTGGAGGATTTCCACTCCATACCCATACACATTAACAGACTTTTCCAGTAGCTGTACTGGCCTCGAATGCCAGGGCAAATTAATCATTAAACACGCTTGCTTTTAAACCATGTGTAATATTTACAAAGGTACACTCACCAGAGGTCCCTTCTCCACCTTCAGGGTCTGGGAGCACGCCATGAGTGGGTTCGGGGGTTATTGGTTTCAGATCCAGGTTGAAAAACATATCTTGGCTGTTGGGGAAATCGGTTTCTCTGCTTCCTTGCTGTGAGCTATCTTCAATCTCTTCATCACCATCTTCCTCGTCCCCAAAACTCGCTTCCGTGTTGCATAATTCTCCATTGACAGAGTCAAAGCACAGAGTTGGGGTAGTGGTGGCTGCACCCCCTAGCATGGCATGCAGTTCATCATAGAAGCAGCATGTTCAGGGCTCTGATCCAGAGTGGCCATTTGCCTCTCTGGTTTTTACGTAGGCTTGCCTTAGCTCCTTAATTTTCACGTGGCACTGCTGTGCATCCCTGTTATGGCCTCTATACTACATGCCCTTGGAGACTTTTTCTAATGTTTTGACATTTTATTTACTGGAACGGAATTCAGCTAGCACAGATTCGTCTCCCCATATGGGGAGCAGATCCCCTACCTCCTGTTCAGTCCATGCTGGAGCTCTTTTGCAATCCTGGGACTCCATCATGGTCACCTCTGCTGATAAGATCTGCACTCACCTGCACCTTGCCATGCTAGCCAAACAGGAAATGAGATTCAAAAGTTTGTGGGCCTTTTCCTGTCTACCTGGCCAGTGCATCTGAGTTGAGAGTGCTGTCCAGAGTGGTCACAATGGAGCACTCTGGGATAGCTCCCGGAAGCCAATACCATCAAATTGCATCCACACTACCCCAAATTCGACCTGGCAAGGCCGATTTAAGTGCTAATCCCCTCATTGGAGGTGGAGTAAAGAAATTGATTTAAAGAGCCTTTTAAGTCAGAAAAAAGGGTTTTGTCGTGTGGACGGGTCCAGGTTTAATTCAAGGTAACGCTGCTAAATTTGACCTAAAATTGTAGTGTAGAACAGGCTGCAGAGTGCCTGGCTCTGTGTGGCACCTGTGTTCTGTTTGGGTCATGGCCTCAGGTGGGGCTACTTTCCCAATCACAGCCCTCTCCTGGACTGTTCTAAGCCCTCTAACGCAGGAGCAGGGCAATCACCCTGCTACAGCTGCCTTTTCATTTCTTATTCCTGCCAAACTAATCTCTTCCACCCTCCCCCCAGACCCTGGGTGCTTAGATGAGATGTCTCTTCAGATTCCATGGTCTCAAGCCATCATTTGCCTAAATGTGGTAACACAAAACACACTGTGATTGTTGGATTCATATTCAGAGCATGGAAATTCATGTGTCTGCCTGTGTTGCCTATTCAGCATTTCCTTCTCTATTTTATTTCTGTGGCTCTTGTTCCTTGCACTACTGCCTTATATATAGAGAGACAGAGATACCTAGCTCATAGAACTGGAAGGGACTCTGAAAGGTCATCGAGTCCAGCCCCCTGCCTTCACTAGCAGTACCAAGTACTGATTTTGCCCCTAAGTGGCCCTCTCAAGGGCTGAACTCACAATCCTGGATTTAGCAGGCCAATGCTCAAACCACTGAGCTATCCCTCTCCACCTTTGCTGTCACCTTCATGTTCATACTTCTCTCAGCTGCCCTTCCACTGTGATTAGTGCTGCAGGCCTTCATGGACTTTAGAGCAGAAAAGAAGGAGGATGTGGTGACTCCAGGTGGCCACTCCTGCCACTTCTGATCTTAGTGCAGGACATGGCGAAGCAGAAGGAAACTCCTAGAGGCATATTCTGCCACTTCTACAGGACCTGAAAAAAGAGAGAGGAAGCTATGAATATGTATTTCAGAGATATTTTAGTTTTGTATCATGTCTCATTTACCAAATCTCCATGCTTCACCAGGAGGATATGCCTCATGACTTGAAAGCTCTTGTCCTACAGAACATCATTACCTAATTATGTTTCTCATCTAATAACATATGCAAAATTACTTTCTGATTTTTTCTGTTTGGTTTTCTATTCCACAACAGCCAACTAAGATGCTTTCACTGGAGGAAAAAAAACTACTTCTTTCCCTTGAAACGGAGGATGTCATGATTATATTTGGATATTCTTAGCATGAACCAAACCAGACAAATCCTGGCTGTTGCACAGTAGGAAAGCTCATACATTTATCATTGATACAACATGAGCATCATTCACAAAGAGTCACTGTCTGTCAAAAAGAGCAGGAAGAACTGAAGCAAAGCTATTTGTTGAATTCAGTCTCAAATTTTGTTTTCATAGACTCATCGACTTTAAGGTCAGAAGGGACCATTATGATTGTCTAGTTCAACTTCCTGCTCAACGCAGGCTACAAAACTCACCCACCCACTCCTGTAACAAACCCCTAACCTATGTCTGAGCTATTTAAGTCCTCAAATCATGGTTTAAAGACTTCAAGGTGCAGAGAATCCTCCAGCAAGTGACCCATGCCCCATGCTGCAGAGGACGGTGAAAAACCCCCAGGGCCCCTGCCAATCTGCCCTGGAGGAAAATTCCTTCCCAATTCCAAATATGGCGAGCAGCTAAACCCTGAGCATGTGGTAAGACTCACCAGCCAGATATCCAGGAAAGAATTCTCTGTAGTAACTCAGATCCCACTCCATCTAACATCCCATCACAGGCTATTGGGCATATTTACTGCTAATAGGCAAAGATCAATTAATAGCCAAAACTAGGCTATCCCATCATACCATCCCCTCCATAAACTTATCAAGCTTAGTCTTGAAGCCAGATATGTCTTTTGCCTCCACTGCTCCCCTTGGAAGGCTGTTTCAGAACTTCACTCCTCTGATGGTTAGAAACCTTGGTCTAATTTCAAGTCTAAACTTCCAGATGGCCAGTTTATATCCATTTGTTCTTGTGCCCACATTAGTACTTAGCTTAAATAATTCCTCTCCCTCCCTGGTATTTATCCCTCTGATATATTTATAGAGAGCAATCATATCTCCCCATAGCCTTCTTTTGGTTAGGCTAAACAAGCCAAGCTCTTTAAGTTTCCTTTCATAAGATAGGTTTTCCATTCCTCAGACCATCCTAGCAGCCCTTCTCTGTACTTGTTCCAGTTTGAATTCATCCTTCTTAAATATCGGGGACCAGAACTGCACACAGTATTCCAGATGAGATCTCACCAGTGCCTTGTATAACTGTACTAACACATCCTTCTCTCTACTGGAAATACCTCGCCTGACGCATCCCAAGACTGCATTCACTTTTTTTCACAGCCATATCACATTGGTGACTCACAGTCATCCTGTGATCAATCAATACTCTGAGGTCCTTCTCCTCCTCTGTTACTTCCAACTGATGTGTCCCCAACTTATAACAAAAATTCTTGTTATTAATCCCTAAATGCATGACCTTGCACTTTTCACTTTTAATTTCATCCTCTTACTTTTACTCCAGTTTGCAAGGTCATACAGATCTTCCTGAATGATGTCCTGGTCCTTCTCTGTATTGGCAATACCTCCCAGCTTTGTGTCATCTGCAAACTTTATTAGCACATTCCCAATTTGTGTGCCAAGGTCAGTAATAAAAAAATTAAATAAGATTGGTCCCAAAACCAATCCCTGAGGAACTCCACCAGTAACGTCCCTCCAGCCTGACAGTTCACCTTTCAGTCTGACCCATTTAAAAATCCAATATTTGTTATTTACATGAACATTTGTACAAACAGCATTTTGTTCTGAATGTTCATGAATAAAATGAATTATCTGTATAATCTGAAATTTATTTCGGGATCATGGGAGTTCTGATTTGGGACAGAAGAGGTAATACCAGCAAAAGTTATACAGTGACAATGAAATATAACAAATAGGGTGAAAAAAAGTTGACAACCAATAGGTTACATTTTCGCTGACATTTTTCATATGATTCCATCAAAAAAAATGACAGAAATACGAAAAATTGTATAAACACCAACTTTTTTTGTAAAAAGTTTTTAAATAAAAAAAAGCCTGTATATTTTAATGAAAGAAAAAAGTAACCAATATCTCCGCCAGCTCTAATGGAAAATCTCCAGCTACACTACCTAAAGTTTTTAAAAAACAAAATCTAGCAGAGGGCAGGGAGCCAGGAAGTTCCAAGTTCCATTCTCCCTGCCTCGCCAGATCACTGTAATGATGTGTACATAGGTGCTCTAACACTTTACAAGTGTTGTTTAGTAGCTAATTATTGCTGATCCCATTTTACTGACAGGATTCTCTCCTTGACCTACTCATTTCCATGGGCACCTTCATCTACTCTCACAGACTCAGCTAGTCACTTTATGCTGGTAACTTGCAAATCTGTTTCTCCACCTGATCTCTATTCCCTGTGTTCAGTCCTACATATCAGCTTCGTTCTTCCAAATTTTGTCATGATAACTTGCTGACAATTGTAACCTAACATGGCTAAAGCCAAACATTTTATTTTCTCTGCTAACTATTCTTTCTCCACCCTCTTTCTTGCTGATGATAACACCATGCTCCTTGTCATATAGGCTCATGATCTCAACTAGTCCAGCTCTCATATACAAGCAGTGTTCAAATATTGCCATTTCTTCTCTCAGAGCTCATTAAAAGTCTGACCTTTCCTATCCAGACAGTTAAAATAATTGACCTCACCCTCATCCTTGAATTTTCCTTACTACAACTTCTTAATCTCTGGTATTCCTGGTACCCGCATTACTCCTACCAGCCCATCCAATAAACAAACATTTTCTTCCCCACCCATTCATCTGAATGCTTCTCTCTATTGGTTCTCCTGGCATACTGTGTCAAGTTAAACTTCTCATCTTCATGTGTATTTCTATCCCTACCTATACGTCAGACCTTACTCCCATTTCTTTCCAACGTACACCTCCCACCAGTGATAACCACTATTTTCCTTCTCTTGCTACTATCTTTAAATATTTTCCATGTTGCCCCATGCACAGAATGCCTTCCCTGTCCTGGTAGCCCATGCTGCCACTATCTCCCTCATTCAGAGCTCTCCTGAAGACCCATGACGATTGAAAGAAATAGTTTTATAACTATCTTAATTTATTCTTAACTCTAGATTTCATCTGTATCTGACTTTCAAACCGTAAATTCTTTAGGATAGGTTTTGTCTTTATTGTGTGTACATTGTACAGCATAGACCACACATTATCAGAGCTAAACAGACAATAAGAATACTGAGAAAGAAACTGAGAATAAGGCACTTCAAACCAGAGGTTCTCAAACTATGGTCCGTGGACCACCAGTGGTGCACGAGCTTCATTCAGGTGGTCCACCGATAGTTCCCACTAAGGTGCGTACCTGGGTGGCCACACCCAAGAAAATGAAGGGCCACTCACCTAATTAGTGGAACTGCGCAGATATGGCTCCACTAATTAGGTGTCTGGACCCTGGAGATGATACACATGAGGTGGTGGCCGTGGGGTGAATAGGAGGTAGTGGGAGGGGGCAGTGGGGTGAGAAGAAGGGGTGGGAGGAATTTGGGACATGAAGGGCTGTGGCAGCCAGAGAAAGAGGCAACTTTTCCCAGCTCCAGGACTGCAGCTGCTGAGGAGATACGGCCCTCCTTCCCAACCCCAGCTCAGGGGCTGCTGTGGTGGGGGAAAGAGGGCACATCCATTGCATTAGAAAGTTAAGACTACTGATATTAAAATATGAGTTGTGTGTCTGACGAAGTGGGTATTTACCCATGAAAGCTTACGCACCAATACATCTGTTAGTCTTTAAGATGCCACAGGACTCATTGTTGCTTTTGGGGGTTATAGTAGATCACGAATTAAATATGAGTCAACAGTGTCATGAAAAAGGCTAATATAATTCTGGGGGTATTAACAGGAGTGTTGTCTGCAAGACACGGGAAGTAATTGTCCTGCTCTACTCAACCTACTGGTGAGGCCTCAGCTACAATACTATGTTCAATTTTGGGAGCCACACTTAAGGAAAGATGTAGATAAATTGGAGAGTGTCCAGAGGAGAGCAACAAAAATAATAAAATCTTTAGAAAAATATGACCTCTATTAGGAAAGGTTAAAAAAAATTGGGTATGTTTAGTCTTGAGAAAAGAAGACCGAGGAGGAGACCTGATAACGGTCCTTAAATATGTTGTGTGTTTTTAAAAGGACTGATCAATTGTTCTCCATGTGCACTGAAAGTAGAACAGGAAGTAATGGACTTAATCTGCAACAAGGGAGATTTAGGTTAGATATTAGGAAAAACTCTCTCTATCTAAGGGTAGTTAAGCACTGGAATAGGCTTCCAAGGCAGGTTGTAGAACCCCCATCATTGGTTTTAATAAAAATATATTGGACAAATACCTGTCAGGGATAGTCTAGGTTTACCTGGTCCTGCCTCAGTTCTGGGGGCTGGACTAGATGACTTCTCCAGGTCCTTTCCAGCTCTACATTTCTATGATTCTAGGATACCCTTACATGAATGAACCATACATTTCAGTACAAGCAGGGTAGGAAAGAAATGATGGCTGAAATGGACCCTAACACTACTTTACAATATCATTACTATTTCAAAACCAAATGCAACGGCTTATATCAAAGAGAAAGCAAATTTAAACTTTGTCATAACTCTCCTACTCAGATCTGAACTTTAGAGTTCAGAACATGAGAAGCTAGCATGAAACCTCCAAACTTAATTACCAGCTTGGATCTGATATTGCTGCCACCAGCCAGAATTCCAGTGTCTGGCTCACTCTGGTCTCCCCAAAACCTTCCCTGGCGGACCCCCAAGACTCAGATGCCCTGAGTCTCACCACAAAGGGAAATAACCCACTTCCCTTCCCCCTCTTTACCTCCTCCCAGATGTTCCCTCCCTGGGTACTCTAGGAGATTCCCTGCTTCAAGTCCTTGAAACACAAGTACTGAGAGATAAAATCTCTCTCTCCTCTCACCCAGAGGGTATGCAAAGTCAGGCTTAGTAAATCTAACACAAAGAGATTCTGTCTTCCCCCCTGTCTTCTTCCTCCCACCAATTCCCTGGTGAGCTGCAGACTCAATCACCTTGAGCCTCCACTAAAAAAAAAAATCCACAGGTCTTAAAAAGAAAGCTTTATATAAAAAGGAAGAAAAAGACATAAAAATGGTCTCTGTATCAAGGTGACAATTATGCATTGTGTGAAAAAAAAATATCCTGGTATACATTTTTAATTTGTTTCCTTCCTATTTAATTGAATGTCCTATACCTCTTGTGTTTTGAGACAGGAAGAGCAGACATTCTCAATCCAACTTCACAGTACCATTCATAATTTTGCATACTCTGATCCCTTCTACTCATCTCCTCCCTAAAGTAATTAATCCCAATCTTTTCAATCTCTCTTTACATGAGAACTTTTCCATATCCCTAATCATTTTCATCACTCATCTCTGAACTCCCTTAAATACTCAATTTAACCACAGACCTTTGACCATCACACATTAGGCTTTTTAAAATTTGCCATGGATGGTTCACCTCATCTCATTTCCAAACAAAAGAAATGGATAATATTTCTAATTTGCTGATTTTTTAAACCAACAATCATAGTCTTTTTAGCCTTCTAGTAGATTAACTGCAAACTCAAAGAAAGAAATGCATATGAAACTTACAGGCTGCAGTGAAATGTGTGATAAACGATTTAAAAATAATTGTGTTGATGAATGACAGAAGATTCCTTTCTCCAGGGAATAATTAACTTCATGCACCTGAAAAAGTGGAAAAAAAAAAAAAGACATTACAAATATTGGGCCAAATCCTCAGCTGGTGATTTACACCAGCTAAGGATCTAGCCCTTGTTTTAAGTAGTGATTGTAACATGGGAAAAGGTTAACATACATATACTCATTACATTATGTAAGAATATACAGGAAGATGACAGCATCTAGGCTACTTGCCACGATGACGAAGTGCCATTTTATACCATATCAGCCAGCATGATAAGCAGAGACATAAATTTCACCCCATTGTGCAAATCAAATTACATTAGCAAAATATCTGATGCTATGATAGATACCTGTAAGCAAACATTCTTACAACTATTTTGAATTAAATTGGTTCCAAAAATATGGTGTCCAAAATATAGTATATTATGCAGTTTTAGAAAATGCTGCCAACCTCACTACTATTTATATGCATGATAAAAGTGTACAGGCTATTATAGACAATTAAAAGACAACCTGTCTGCCTTGAGGAGCTTACACTCCAAGGCTCTGACTTATACACATGCTTAACTTTACACACAGCAAGGAGTCCCATTGACTTATTGCTACTCATAGTGCATAAACTTAAGCACCAGCGTAAAAGTCTTTGCAGAATTAGGGCCTATGGCCTCCATGCTGAAAAATGGATATACAGATTCAATGAGGCTTCACAAGGTGCAGCTGTCCTGCCACATAGCTAAGGCTGCTATGTTTGTTGGGTAGATGCACCCCTCATGGAACCACTGTTCCCATTGTTCTGTTGCAATGTAGTGCTTCGCTAGTTTCTATTCTATTCTCTATACTTTCCTCTACCAATAGCACTTTTTTGTGCTAATCTATGTGATCAGATCAGGCCTACATTTCAAACCAGATGAACAGTAACCTGGGAACAGTAACCATATTACTGGTGAAATGTCAATCTTAGCTGTTGGAATTTTCACTTGATTTCGAAATATGTTATTTACCAAGGCAGTCAGTCTCAGTTGTCACTCACAATCTCAGACTGGCAGTGGCAACAGAATTTTAATTTTTATTAAAAGGAAGACAAAAGCTACACTTATCAGAGCAAGTGAAAGTCAGACACACTACAAACATGAGAAAAGCAAGAAATCATGGCATAATACAGAGCAAGAAGAATGCAGAGGGATGCTATTTAATGTAAAACTATCACAGTGGCAACATTTCATTTTGATTCACTTAAGAATTTGATAAGACCCTGGAAATTAGTGCAACCACATTTTTCTATTAGATAACTGGAGTGGAAACCTTAACTGCTTGTTGACAAGAGATCAAGATCCTGCCTCCCTCACCCAGATCTGGTGTCAAGCTTGGGTAATTTTAATGTTTGCTAATTTTGGTGTACAGAGAGTGGGTTCTGTTTAATTTTCTTTGATTTTCAAAAGAGGAATAACTTCCACTGACACCATTTAATTCTGTTTTTAAACCATAATGCAGTTTCATTGAAACCATTTTGCCATCATAACCTTACATTGTAAAGGCTTCATAATGGCATCATCAAAAGTCCTTATAGACTTGCTATGAAATAGTTTTCCCATAATAACTTCACATCTCTGACTGTATTGTAATGGTATGATCATGGGGTCATAGACTAGCACTGAATTCCTTTTGCCATTGTAATCGTACAGTACATCATTATAGCCTCAGTCATTGTGGCATTGTTATGGGGTCTCCATCGGCTGGCAATGAAACTATTTCCTCGTCCTTCATTAGTCTTATATAACAATATCGACCTAATGATATAGTCAAGAGGTTAGGAAAGAACAAGCCATACCCTTACTTATTTCAGTTCAGCATTAGATTCAGGAGGCTGAGGCTTTACAGTATGGCCTCCTGAACGACATTCCCTCCTTTTGTAATGAAAATAAACCATGGCTCTATAAGCCACAGAAATAGAGAATTTTTTTTAAAGGGGGAGGGGCCTTTACCTCTGCTAGGACCTGATTCATCAAAACATTTTAACACATGCTTAAGTTCATTCCTCATCATCAAAGCACTTAAGCACATGCTTAGCTTTAAAGCAATGCTTACATCACATTGACTTCATGTTGTCAAATTCTTTGCTGACTTCGGATGGACTTCAGCACATGCTTTTGCTGCACTGGAGCCTAATGTATCCCAGTTCTGGTCAGCTCGCAGCCAAATCCTGAAGAGTTCGGTATACCTTCAAATTCCATCAATACCAATGGGAGCTGACTCTCTCAGCAACTCACAGAGTACAGTACGTTCAGTCTGTACTCCACAAGGGCCCCTGTTGTCATCTCATCAGATCCACAGCCCTCCACTTTGTATTCAGCTTTGTAATGGTTGCACATATATAATTTCTTTGAAAGGGACCAAATGACATTTTCCATTCCCTCCTATTTACCCACACGGGCAACATTTTGCCCAGACCCCTGAAACACTTGCCATTTTATTATCACATCCTAATGGCTCCGTGTTAATAAAACCTCCATAGACTTGTACCTTATGCCGCTGAAATCTCAAACTATAATGGTCCTGTAATCACGTCATCACAGGATCTCCATAAATTGATTATCCTTATTTTGCCACTGCTGTTGCACTAAACAACAGTCCCCTTTGCTGTTGGTGCCATGGTGAGAGAGTGGGATAATGATTTCCTTGTAAGATGAGAAAAATTCATTTTAATTCCCAAATAGAAAGGTCTTGACATTCAGTCAAAACACTATCAGAGTCATTAGCGCTGTCTGTGCACTTAGGAGAAAAGAAAATTCCTTAAAGTGAGCACTAAGAAGCAATATTGGAACAGTCTCGCTGGCTTGATATCTCTCAGCTTCACTCAGTGACACAGCTCCAAGCAGCAGGTACACAGACAGCCCCTCTTTTCGTTGCCTCCCCTCACTTTATGCGGAAGAATTAAAAAAAGGAAGTGACAATGGGAGTGAATGAAGGTATACTCTAGCCACCCCTTTGAATATTCCACATATTGTTATTGTTCCAGTACTGGGTATCATTATACAGACCAGTATGAAAATAAATTGGCAAAAATATGGATGGCCACTACAACTGGGCTCAACTAGCATGGATTCCTCCAAAGAAAGTAGTGTTCAGCATGCTTAGGGATAATGAGCTTTAGAGGAAAATAAATGGTTAAAATGGTGCAATTCTCTCTCTCCTTCCTCCCCCTTTCCCCCAGACACACACTTTTCACTCAAGTGTCTGCGGATTTCAGATCCTGACATTAGAGTTCTAAACACCATGGCATTCATGACATACCTTCTCCAAGTTTCTCCACACCCCTATAATGCATTTCTAAATTCCTCTCAGTTTTTCATTCTTTTTCAAACTGACAATACTTTACTTCATTTACCAAAGACACACGTACCTCTCTTACAAAGGAAAAAAGAAGCAGCAAAACTAATATTTCCTTTATGGCTTATTGTAATCTACTGGGAAGTTTTAAAAGATTATTTTAGAGAAATTATATGTAAATCTATAAAATAAATAAAAGTTTCCTTGCATGAGCTCCAGACAAATAACCTGAAAATAATCCCAAGAAGATTTTATTTACAGAACTGAGGACCTCTGTCAGAAAACACTGCTATGAGCAGCCACATGATTTTTAGCATCAAATGCCTTTCAGTGTAATTTTTTCCAGTTTTACAAGTTTTGACTAGATGACAAACAACCTTAACTCTGCCCTTATTGCCCCATCATCCTATATAGCTCTGAGTCAGGAAAATATATGGCAATAGCGAATATCACAGTATCACAAACAGTTGAATCATAGTGCCTTGGCAGCTCACCCAGGATCATGGTGATGGATCCCTTAAGCCTTATACATACAACTACATTTCTGTAAATATAGATATTTTAAATCTTGTCCACAATGGTTTGTACAGCAGTGCTTGCATAGCCAAGTCAAAAGATATAGACATCAGCAAACAAAACAGGATAAAGACAGTATTATAATTTTGATTTCATATTTGAGTGGAGAAGTTGTCCCCTTTTCAACTTTTGCAATTGTGTTAACTACTTATATTTTACCATTCTATACTTCTGTCGATATTTGGCACCTATTTATTGTTAATGGGTCAGATACTCTCCATAACAGCAACAGCCACTTAGGAGCAACATGGCAAAAGGGCACCGATAAATTACTACTAATGAGTGTCTATTGTAATTAGAAAGTGTTTCTTAATATCTAACATAAATCTCCCTTGCAGCAGATTAAGCAGGTTACTGCTTGTCTCACCTTCAACAGACATGGAGAACAACTGATCACATCTTTCCTAAAGTGTGGTGCCCAGAATTGGACACAGTACTTCAGCAGCAAAGGGTCCTGTGGCACCTTATAGAGTAACAGACGTTTTGGGGCATGAGCTTTCGTGGGTGAATACATGCATGCATCTGACGAAGTGGGTATTCACCCACGAAAGCTCATACTCCAAAACGTCTGGTAGTCTACAAGGTGCCACAGGACCCTTTGCTGCTTTTACAGATCCAGACTAACACGGCTACCCCTCTGATACTTGACAGTACTTCAGCTGAAGCCTCCCTATGTCTGTCTTGTCCTGCAGGAATGTAACTTCTTCGTGACAAAAACTGTCTTTGTACATTGCCTTCCACAAAGGGGGCCCCTGATCTCAGCTAGTGACCTCTAGATGGTCCAGTAATACAGTATAAATAATACTAAATAGTAAACTATCTCTGTGTATTCTAATTTTCCAATCTGTAAAATGTCTATAATTATTTAGCATCTCCATCCTAGGGACCTTTTTTTATAATACAAAGCAGCATTTATTAATTCCCCCATATTTAATTAATTGTGACCATTTTGCTAGGAGAGGTCGCTTTTGTTGTATTTAAGCCTTTACTTGGTCATTGTTACATGTGTTATATTATAATTAACAAGGCCATAAAAACACTACACCAATTTTAACAGAAGTTACCCTGTGCATTACAATGACACTTTGACCAGAAAGTAAAATTCATTGTAAAGGACATTTCCAATTACTTACAGAATGGACTGTTTGCAGCCTTAATTGGACTAGAAAATCAGTTAAGTGAAGAGAGATTTTTCACCTTAAAAAGCCTTTATGCCAAGAATGTGGATGAACTATATGTGCCTATCTTCCTAAGCTTTCATTTAGTAGGCGACGTGGACAATGCCACTGTTCTAATTCACTAGCGACAAAAAGATGCACAACTCCAGGAAAAGCAGGAAAGGGTCACACCTTGTTTTTGTTTTTTTTAATTTTGGATGTCCATATGATATAACCACCTCATTTTACAATGAAAAGAATTCCATTGCATTATTTCAAGTATGTCAGTTAAAAACTAACTGCTCTGATCGTCACAAACGTCAAACCCTCCTCCCAAATTCAGCGAAGCAGAAATCAACTAGAACAATGGTTCTCAATCTTCGTGCTCAGGACCCACTTATAAATGTTTAGGGTCTGTCACCACCTAGTAAATAGTCTTGGAGTGGAGGTCCTGCAGTGGTTTGGTAGGATCCTGCCCCCAGTGGAGGTTGGGTCCTGCCCAGCACTCACCCCACAGTGGCGGCACCTGCAGTTCTTGTGCTGTGGGGCTGGCTGGGCTTAACTCTCTGCTCCAGGAGTTGCAATTTCTGAGGCTACAGTGCCTCTCCGGGGCTGTAGTGCCTCTTATGTTCAGCCCTGTCCCCCTGACTAGACGTTGCATGAGTAGAGTTGTGACCTGGCTCATGGAATTGCAGCGCCACTCACTCAAATTTAGCCTACCCAGACTCCCATCATCATGATGGCTGGGCTAAACCTGAGTGACGCTGGGACCCCAGAGATTGCAGTGCCTGAAAATAGTGCAGGGAGGCGAACCCAGCCAGCCCCGTGGGACAGGAGCCACAGGAGCTGCCACACAACCCTTTGAAACTTTCTGGCAACCCAGTTTTGGGTCTGACCCACAGGCTGAGAAATCCTGAACTAGAATATAATCTAGTAATTTGATCTCTGATTTACAAAGATACTGTTATGACAAAGCTGGCAATGGAATGTATGTTATGAATGACTGACTAGTAAGTAGCATAGCATTCTTCACTGAGAGAGATTAAATTTAGACCCCATTAAAAGTGGCTAAAGCAACTGCAACTGGGTGGTTGTTGGGTTAGTTGTGAGTTCAACACTTGCTGTAGTCTGGATAGACATAAACAGATAACTTGGTTCCAGTGGATGCTATTTATAATTAAGCCTGTTGTGAGAGTTCCTTTTTGTTGCAGAGCAGCTGCAAGCTGGACAGAGGATTGACACTCAGGGAACTTGAACTAATGTAAGCCTAGCATTGACGAGGAGCTCCATGCAGCGAAGAGCTTATAACTTTGGACTACTTAGTTTCCCACATAAAATAAACGCTGGGCAGTACACAAAAACCGACAGTGTGTAATGAGGCAGGGCCAGGGCAAGGATGTTTCACGCCCTAGGCAAAACTTCCACCTTGCGCTCACCGCCCCCATGGCAGCTACCCCCTCGAGGCACCCCACTCGTGGCAGCTACCTCCCTCCACCCTGAGGCACCCCCCTTGCGGCAGCTCCCCACTTCCCACCCTCCGCCCTGAGGTACCCCCCCTACCCCAGCTCACCCCCGCTCTGCGCATGAGCACCTCAAGCACACCATGGCTGCTTCACCTCTCCCACCTCCCAGGCTTGCGGCGCCAATCAGCTTAGGCACCGAAAGCCTGGGAGGCGGGAGAAGTGAAGCAGCCACGGCGTGCTCAGTGAGGAGGCGGGGCAGGGGTGAGCTGGGGCAGGGGGTTCCCCTGCATGCTGACCCCCCTTACTTGCTGCAGGCGGCCCTCCCTGAGCTCCCCTGCCCCAGCTCCCTCCGCTTAAATGCCAGCGGCAACCAGGGTGGCCAAAGGTCTGGCTGCCGTGGTCACTGCCAAAGAAAATGGCGCCCCCCAAATCTCAGTGCCCTAGGCGACCTCCTAGGTCGCCTAAATGGTTGCATCGGCCCTGTAATGCGGATAGAAAGAGAAACATCAGGTCAGAAAAGGATTCTGCTTTCTGACTACAGGGCTGGACGCAGTGGAGTCTTAGCTGGAATTTCTGCCAGAGGAATTACCTCTGCATGTATTTTGCTGGCATTTTTACCATCTTTGTGCAAAGCAACCAAGACTTGTGACCATCTTCATGTCAAAAGTTTCTCTATCAACAGAAAGCTGCCACTGAAAAGTCCCCCCTGCTACCACTGAGCAATGGGCAACCAAGCTTTTGAAGAGGACATTTTTTTACCTTTAGAATACACCAGACTGCATCAATAGTACTCAGATTCTATGACAATGAGCAAAGTTGAAGAATCTCTACAGAACAGCCTCAAGCAGGGAGGCAGACAAGCCAGTTGCAGGCAGGGGTCTCAGATTCAAGAAAACAGTACAGGGTATGTCTGCATGGCTCAGGCTGCAGGGCTAAAAGTTGCAGTGCAGATATTCAAGCTCAGGCTGGAGCCCAGGCTCTGAAACCCCACAAGGGGGAAGGGTCTCAGACCCTGGGCTCCAGTGCAAGCCCTGATGTCTACAGTGCAATTTTTATCCTTGCAGCCTGAGCCCCATGAGCCAAAGTCAATTGATCTGGGCTCTGAGACTCACTGGCGCAGGTTTTTCTTGCAGTGTAGATGTACCCTTAGGTCCTAATTCTTCAGTGACATGATGGCCTTTGCCATTTACAGGGAGACATGAAACATACCTACTGAAAGGTGAATGTTAAATACAGTATATGGACTGAAGTGAATGACTTTTTGAGAGTTAATGTCCCATTTGAAGGGAATTACCACTATTAAAAACCACAGCAAGCTATTAGTGGCGCTCCCAATGCTTAAAAAAAATTAACATCAGCAGTTCAGCTGGATGACTATGCTGGAAATTGGTCATTCCTTGGAGATTAATAAGCCATTTTCTGTCAGCGTGAAGGGTAAGCTCTAGTAGAAAACCAACAAAAAAAGCACCATTCTCAGGGAATTATTGTTAACAATCCATTGTGTTGTATATATTTAAGAAGAAACTTGTGGCTATCGCTATCATCCCAGAACTATATTTTCATTTATTTTTCCCTATAAACACTAGAAGCCAATATATGACACATTACAGTGCACTGGATATCTAGATTCTAAAATGACCAATTATAGCTGAAAAAACAACAATAACGTGTTTGTTGATGATGGTGGTGGGGCTTTCTTGTTTGTTTTTTGTGCAATTGCTTTCATTTAGTTTTGCCTGCCATTTGCTGGTGCTTATTTTTCTATTAGGCTTTATTTAAATCAGCCACAGGTGATTAATGTGAACGGTTTGAGAATTATTGTTTAAGTGTCCCTAAGCAGGCATTCCCTTAAAAAGCATAAAGTTTCAAAAGAGACCTCTCTGATTAAAGAAATGTAATTATGAGTAAGATCAATGTGATTTGTACCAGATGCCTAAATGTTAATACATAAGATTCTTAGAATATCCTTCTATAAAAAACTTGCCCTAGTTTAAAACGTTCTGCCATTTTTTTACCAAGACATACTTCACTAAGGTTAATATTCTGTTTTAATCATACCATATAGTAAATTGGTCATGGAATAACACGTGTAGGGGGCATGGGGTAAGATTGTGTTGTGTCTAGACAACATTATTTCCGATCAAAGTGTAGCAGAGATAAATAAATCAGTTTCCATGTAGGAGACTAAAAAAGGAGAAAAACAATATTGTGCATGCAAATTTCTTTCAAACAGAGCATTTTGCAGACCCAAATCCTTTTTCTGTGGTTTCAAAGTCACGGTGGAGCTAATATGCTGCCTTATTCATAGATTCATAGACTCTAGGACTGGAAGGGACCTCGAGAGGTCATCAAGTCCAGTCCCCTGCCCTCATGACAGGACCAAATACTATCTAGACCATCCCCGACAGACATTTATCTAACCTACTCTTAAATATCTCCAGAGATGGAGATTCCACAATCTCCCTAGGCAATTTATTCCAGTGTTTAACTACCCTGACAGTTAGGAACTTTTTCCTAATGTCCAACCTAAATCTCCCTTGCTGCAGTTTAAGCCCATTGCTTCTTGTTTTATCATTAGAGGCTAAAGTGAACAAGTTTTCTCCCTCCTCCTGATGACACCCTTTTAGATACCTGAAAACTGCTATCATGTCCCCTCTCAGTCTTCTCTTTTCCAAACTAAATAAACCCAATTCTTTCAGCCTTCCTTCATAGGTCATGTTCTCAAGACCTTTAATCCTATCCTATCACAGGACTCTGTTCTCCCATACAGTTCAGGTTACACAAGAAGCAACACTGAGGATGTGATTTGAGGAGCTGGTAAAGGGTGAGTGTGAAGGTGTATTGAGATAGAAGCAGCTTCAACAGAAATGCCACCAAGTTCTTATAACAATAATAATCTTGACTAATGGTTACGCAGAAATGTAGCCACTTATTCCAACACAATGTGACCAATCCCATCCAGTCTACCTGGAATCTGATCAGGCAGATGTAGAAGGGATGTATAAGGGAGCTACATTGTTATAAAGGATGAGAGTTCAGAGCCACTTGATTATCCTATCCTCCAACCTGCAGATCCTTCTGCAGGGCCTGTGTGGGTTACTGTAGGTGCTGAAAACAGTAGGCCAAGACCAAATTCCCTGAAGGCTTGGTTGCTGAAGCGTCTCTCTCCTCCCCTCATCCTGACTGCTGTGGCCTTAACTGTGTGGCTTGACAGTGCTTCACAGGAAGAGAGTTGGGGATTGTTAAGCACTCCACACTCATCATCAGAAGCAAGCTCTCCACAGACATGGACCCACCAACTTAGTGTGGCACCTAACCCAGTCGAAACAACAGATGCAAGACCTGCAGACATATTTCCACTGCTGCAGTGATCAACACCCCCCATAACACACCTTTCAAGATCCATGGGTCCTACACCTGCCATCAGAATATGTTGTGTACCTCACCCAGTGCACTAAATGTACCAATAACAACTATGTGGGTGAAACCAGACAATCACTAAGCTCTCAAATGAACTCACACAGGAATATGATAAAAGACAAAAACACCACATTATCTGTGGGTGAACTCTTTTCCCAAACCCATCACTCTATATCTGACCTATCAGTCCTCACACTCAAAGGAAACCTGCACAAAGCTTTCTGAAGATGAGCCTGAAAGCTAAATTCATAACTTTGCTAGACACTAAAAATCACAGATTTGAAAAGAGACACTAGATTTATAGTTTATTACAACAATTTGTAACCCACTAACAACTCCCCCTACCCCCAGCTAACTTTCCCCCACTTCCTTTTTCTCCTATGATTGGAGGGGTGTTAATGGACCATTTTGCCTTGAATGGTCCCTTGAAATAGGTGTTAACTACTTATGCTAAACAATCTGTTCCACCTTGCATTTAGCTGTAACACTTTGAGTAGGTTTTCTGCACCTGAAGAAGACCTCTGTGTAAGCTCAAAAATTTGTCTCTCTCACCAGCAGAAGTTGGTCCAATAAAAATATTACCTCACCACCTTGTCGCGCTCAACCATGTAATCTAATCATTAGCCCCAAGTGTTACTTAGCCAGAGTGACCATGATTTCCCCCCACTCAGTGGTGAGCTTGAGCCAGTTTGCACAGGTTCACAGGAACCCGTTGTTAAATTTAGCAGGCCTTTTAGAAAAGACGGTTACTCACCTTTGTAACTGTTGTTCTTCGAGATGTTGCTCATATCCATTCCAATTAGGTGTGCGCGCCGCACGTGCACGTTCGTCGGAAACTTTTTACTCTAGCAACTCCAGTGGGCCAGCAGGTCACCCCCTAAAGTGGCGCCACCATGGCGCTTGATATATACCCCTGCCGGCCCACCCACTCCTCAGTTCCTTCTTGCCGGCTACTCCGACAGTGGGGAAGGAGGGCGGGTGTGGAATGGATATGAGCAACACATCTCAAAGAACAACAGTTACAAAGGTGAGTAACCGTCTTTTCTTCTTCGAGTGATTGCTCATATCTATTCCAGTTAGGTGAATCCCAAGCCTTACCTAGGCGGTGGGGTCGGAGTGAGAAGTCGTGGCATGGAGCACTGCAGAGCTGAAGGCCGCGTCATCTCTGGACTGCTGGACCAGGGCATAGTGGGAAGCAAAGGTGTGGACCGATGACCAGGTCGCTGCCCGACAGATCTCTTGGATGGGCACGCGGGCGAGGAAAGCCAGGGACGACACCTGCGCCCTGGTAGAGTGCGCAGTCACACGGCCCGTAGGGACGTGAGCCAAGTCATAGCAGGTCCTGATACAGGACGTTACCCACGAGGATAACCTCTGCGAGGAAATGGGAAGCCCCTTAATTCGGTCCGCTACTGCCACGAAAAGCTGGGGGGATTTGCGGAACGGTTTGGTTCTGTCCACATAAAACGCGAGAGCCCGACGGACATCAAGCGAGTGGAGTTGTTGCTCCCTGCGTGACGAATGAAGCTTCGGGAAAAAGACGGGGAGGAAGATCTCCTGGTTGATGTGAAAGGCTGAGACCACCTTGGGGAGAAAGGCAGGGTGCGGTCTCAGCTGTACCTTATCTTTATGGAAGACCATATACGGGGGATCTACTGTGAGGGCCCGGAGTTCCGACACCCGTCTAGCTGAGGTGATGGCCACTAGAAAGGCAGTCTTCCAGGAAAGATAGAGCAGGGAACAAGTCGCTAACGGCTCAAAAGGAGGCCCCATGAGCCGAGCCAGAACCAGGTTGAGATCCCAGGTAGGGGCAGGGGGTCGGACGTTGGGGTAAAGACGTTCTAGTCCCTTCAGGAATCTAGTCACCGTCGGGTGAGAGAAAACCGAGCGGCCATCCTCACCCGGATGAAAGGTGGAGATAGCCGCCAGGTGAACCCGAAGGGACGATATCGCCAGGCCCTGTTGCTTGAGGGACCAGATGTAGTCCAAAATATTGGCGACAGAAACCTCCATAGGGAGGAAACCCCTCTCTGTGCAACAACACGAGAAACGCTTCCACTTGGCCGAGTACGTCGCTCTGGTGGAAGGCTTCCTGCTGCCCAGAGTACTTCACGTACCGGGGTAGAGCAGCTTAATTCGGATCTGGTCAGCCACGCAGGAGCCACGCCGCAAGGTGCAGCGACTGGAGGTCCAGGTGACAGAGTCTGCCGTGGTCCTGGGTGATCAGGTCCGGGTGAAGGGGCAGGGGGACTGGGTTGGCTATGGCCAGGTCCAGCAACATGGGGTACCAATGTTGCCTGGGCCATGCTGGAGCTATCATAATCACACGGGCCCTGTCCCTGCGCACCTTCAGAAGGACCTTGTGGATCAGTGGGAACGGAGGGAACACGTAGAACAAGTGGGTCGTCCACGGGATAAGGTAGGCGTCCGCTACTGACCCGGGTTCCCAGCCCTGAAAGGAGCAGAACGCCTGGCATTTCCTGTTCCCCCTGGACGCGAAGAGGTCCACGCGGGGACAACCCCACCTCTGGAAGAGTGAGAGGGCGACGTCCGAGCGAAGGGACCACTCGTGTGAGAGGAAGGATCTGCTCAGGCTGTCCACCAGCGTGTTCCGTACTCCGGGGAGGAAGGAAGCCGTGAGGTGAATGGAGTGGGCTATACAAAAGTCCCAGAGCCGCATCGCCTCCTGACATAGGGGAGAGGATCTCGTGCCGCCCTGCTTGTTGATATAGTACATGGTCGTCGTGTTGTCGGTGAACACCGCGACACAACGACCTCGAAGCTGATGGGAGAATGCTTGACAAGCAAGACGGACTGCTCTCAACTCCCGTATGTTGATGTGGAGATCCACTTCCTGAGGGGACCACAGGCCCTGTGTCCTCAGGGTTCCCAGGTGGGCCCCCCAGCCCAGGTCTGAGGCATCCGTTGTTAGGGACACCGAGGGTTGGGACGGATGAAACAGGATCCCTGCACACACGACGGACTGGTTTAGCCACCACTGGAGGGAATCCAATACCCCCTGGGGGATGGTGACAACTGTATCCAGCGAATGTCTGGTTGACCGGGACTCCAAGATGAGCCAAGATTGGAGGGGCCTCATGCGGAGCCGCGCATACCCTGTCACAAATGTGCAGGCCGCCATGTGGCCTAAGAGGGTTAGGCATGTCCTTATAGAGGTCAGGGGGGCCGCCTGCAAGCGCTGAATGATGGCCGACAGCGACTGGAACCTGGCCAACGGCAGAAGGGCCCTGGCCAAGGTGGAGTCCAGAACGGCCCCAATGAACTCTATCCTCTGTGTGGGGAGCAGAGTGGACTTGTCCAAGTTGATAATGAGGCCCAAGGTAGTAAAGAGGCCGCTGATCCTGTGGACATGGTTACGGACCTGCAGTTCTGATGTGCCCCGAATCAGCCAATCGTCGAGGTAAGGGAACACGTGAATGCGACTGCACCGAAGATATGCGACGACGACAGCCATGCATTTGGTGAATACCCTCGGGGCCGTGGATAGGCCAAACGGGAGGACCGCAAATTGGTAATGATGGCGGTCGACCACGAACCGAAGGAAACGTCTGTGTTGTGGCAATATGGCGATATGAAAGTAAGTGTCCTGCATGTCAAGGGCGGCGTACCAGTCTCCAGGATCCAGAGATGGGATAATGGTCCCCAGGGATACCATGGGAAACTTCAACTTCACCATATGTTTGTTGAGTTCCCGCAGGTCAAGGATAGGTCTGAGGCCTCCCTTGGCCTTGGGGAACAGGAAGTAGTGGGAATAAAACCCCTTGCCCTTCTCGTTCTCCAGAACCGCCTCTATGGCTCCTTTGTCGAGGAGCGTCTGCACCTCCTGGCGGAGGAATTGCTTGTGAGAGGGGTCCCTGCAGAGGGACGAGGGTGGGGGCGGGAGGGAGGGAAAGATGTAAACTGCAGACGGTATCCCGTCTGCACAGTGTGTAAGATCCAGCGGTCGGATGTTATTTGGGTCCACGCCTGGAGGAAAAACGAAAGGCGGTTGGAAAACGGGGGGGAAGGATCCGTGGGGGAAACTGGTACCGCGCCCTCGGGCGCACCTTCAAAACGAAGGTTTGGGCCCAGGTGGGGCTTTGGAGGAGCTCTGGTTCTGCCCCCCTTGGTTGCCTGACTGTCTGCGCCTGCCATTCCTGCCATGGCACCTATTGAGGTCCTGCCGCTGGCGGAACTGGGGGTACGGCCGGCGCTGCTGCTGTTGTTGCAGCCGGAAGGGTCTGCGTTGTGTCCCGGGCGTGTGCATCCCAAGGGAGCGCATGACGACCCGATTGTCCTTCAGACTTTTTAGCCTGGGGTCTGTCTTCTCCGAGAACAGGCCCTGACCTTCGAACGGGAGGTCCTGGATGATATATTGGAGCTCCGGTGGAAGGCCAGAAACCTGAAGCCAGGAGATGCGGCGCATTGTAACCCCTGAGGCGAGGGTATGAGTGGCCGAGTCTGCTGCGTCCAAGGAGGCCTGCAACGAGGTTCTTGCAACCTTCTTGCCCTCGTCAAGAATTGCCGCAAATTCTTGACGCGCCTCCTGTGGCAACAGCTCCTTAAACTTATCCGCTGCCACCCAGGAGTTAAAGGTGTAGCGGCTAAGGAGGGCTTGTTGGTTGGAAACCCTGAGCTGAAAGGCCCTCGCTGAATAGACCTTGCGGCCGAGGAGGTCCATACGCCTGGCCTCCTTGGACTTGGGAGCTGGGGCCTCTTGTCCATGACACTCCCTCTCGTTCACCGACTGCACTACGAGGGAGCACGGTGTCGGGTGAACATGGAGGTACTCGTAGCCCCTGGAGGGAGCCATGTACTTACGCTCCACGCCTCGTGCAGCAGGGGGGATGGAGGCCGGCGACTGCCAGATCGTATTGGCGTTGGCCTGGATAGTCCGAATAAAGGGCAGGGTGACCCTAGTGGGAGCATCTGAGGAGAGGATGCTCACCATGGGATCTTCGATCTTGAAGACCTCCTCAGCTTGCAGGTTTAAGTTCTGCGCTATGCGCCTGAGGAGGTCCTGGTGCGCCCTGAGGTCGAGTGGGGGAGGGCTGGTGGAAGATGTGCCTGCCACTGCCTCATCGGGAGAAGATGATGAGGAGACCCCTGGCAAGAGAGTGTCCATGGGGGGGTCTGTCTGAGCCCGCGCCTCTGACTCCGGAGGGAGCTCAGGGTCCCGCTGTTTGGACCTGTCCTCCCAGTCCGGAGAGGGAGGGGGGCAAGACAGCGATACCTCCGGCGCCCTGTACTCAGCTGTCGCAGGCCTAGGAGGAAGTTGCTGGGGGCCCTGGGCTTGGGGGTACGCCCAGGGTGTCCAGAACCCCCACTGCTGCGGTCCCTGGTCCTGCGGAGGAGGGTCCTGAAAAAGGCCCGCGTGCCTGTCTGTGTCCAGCACATAAACACTGTCTGCCTGTGACGACACAGACTGCTGTCTGGAAGGCCATGGAGGGGCCGAACGCGGCTGGTAGGGATCCCTTCGTCCTGACGCTGAAGATGTTCTCGGAGCCAGGGACCGGTACCGGGAATCATACCGGTGCCAGGATCGGGACCAGGGCCTGCCTTTGACTCGGTGCCGGGATCGGGACAGGTACCTGCCTCCGACCCGGTGCCGGGATCGGGACCAGGACCTGCCACCGACACGGTGCCGGGAGGTCGACCGGGACCGGGACCTGCCACCAGCTCGGTGCCGGGAGGTCGACCAGGGAGTTGATCGCCGGTGGGAACGGCTCCTAGAGTCCCGGTGCCGGTAGCGGTGACTTGAACCAGACCGGGACTGTTTGGAGGATGACGGGCGCCGTGAGTGCGACCGGTACCATCGAGGGGCGCCGGGAGTGGAAGCGTCCACGGTGACGGGGTCTCGACAGTGAACGTGAGTCCCGAGACGGCGCTCTCATCATCGGCTTGCCTCTGGACACAACCCGCACCGGGGGTACCGAGGGTGGACGCTGAGTTGGCTCTGTAAGTGCGATCAGGTCCCGTGCCAAAGCAAAAGTCTCCGGCGTCGATGGAACCAATAGCTCAACCCCAGATCTTATGGGGGAGCTAGGAGGGACCAGACTCGATGGACCCTCCGGGCCCGGAGTCGACGGGATCCCTGCTGGTGGTGCCGCGGCCGAGGTACGTGCCGGGCGTTCCACTCGAGTCTGCCTGGATGGAGTCGCAGACTTCGAGGACCTTGCTTCGGGTCCCGGTGCCGGGGAAGGACGGTGCCAGGGTGTCTTTCTGGTGCCGGCGTGGTCTGGTGCCGGTTTAGAGGCGACGGTCTGCGAAGCTGCCAGGTTGAGTGCCACTTCCATAAGGAGAGTCCTTAATCTCTGGTCCCTCTCCTTTTTTGTCCTAGGCTTAAAAGCCTTGCAAATGCGGCACTTGTCCGAAATGTGCGATTCCTCCAGGCACTTTAGGCACGCGTCGTGGGGATCGCTGGTCGGCATCGGCTTCTTACAGGCCGTGCATTGTTTGAAGCCCGGCGAACCAGGCATGGGCCCGGTGCCGGGAAGGGCTATGGCCCAAACCCGCTAACAACTATTTACAACTATTTACAATACACCAATTAACTGACTATACTTAACAACTATTTACTACTGACTACAACTATGAACTGTAAAACGAAGGAGAGCTAGGGACATGGAGGACAGCAATGCCGCGCTCCACAGTTCCAACAACCGACATGGCGGTAAGAAGGAACTGAGGAGCGGGTGAGCCGGCAGGGGTATATATCAAGTGCCATGGCGGCGCCACTCTAGGGGGCGACCTGCTGGCCCAGTGGAGTTGCTAGGGTAAAAAGTTTCCGACGAACGTGCACGCCTAACGGCGCGCACACCTAACTGGAATGGATATGAGCAATCACTCGAAGAAGAACCGGTTGTTCCAGGACAACTGGTTCTATAACGGCTTCCTTTATTTAACAAAAACTCCAGGCCAAGCTCACTTCCCCCTCCTCTCCGGAACGCTCCGCCCGCCTTCTCCTCCCCCTCCCCTGCTTCCTGCGAATCAGATGTTCGTGGGAAGCCTGAACAAGCGGCAGGCAGGCAGGCAAGCTGGTGTGCGGGGGAAGGGGAGGTGCGGCTGGTCTGGTCCCGAAGAGTGGCTCCCTCCGGCCCAGCTCCTGGTCTCGGCTGAGCGCCCCAGCCCCCTCTTGTCCAGGCCCCCGCTGATCCAGCTCCAGCCCCGGCCTGGCCGGGCCCAGGCCTCGCAGCGCTGGCCCTGGTCCCGGCCCTGTGGCTCCTGCCCGGCCCTGGACTGGCCCCCGCAGCGCCGGTGATGGTGCTGGTCCCAGCCGAGCAGCTCCAGGCAGCGCGGTAAGGGGGCAGGGAGCAGGGATGCGGTGTTGGAAGAGGGCAGGGGAGTTTGGAGGATCATGGGGGTGTTGGGGGGGGCCAGGCCCCGAATAACTGACAATATGGTGTGGGGTTAAAAGTTTACATTCTCAGGCCTGCCATCGCCCTCGAATTGCCCCTTAGATTAATCAATATGTTCCTTTAGAGCTGGCATAAGTACATGTTATCATTTATCATTTTCTTTTGTTCTTTTGTTTATGGTACAAGATGTAATCGAGCAAAGGGGGGGCTCTGTAGTGTGGGTAAAGGATATAGTTTAATTAAAGGATCCGGTACTTAATGAATTGTAAATGATGAATTGTGGCACCTGTGAACGTCTTTGTAAACAAGCAGGGTATATAAGGTGGGGAAGAGGATAGTGATGTGTGCATGATCTGAGATTGTATAGGATAACGAGCCTTGTGGATAAGGGAGAAGCAATGGATGTGATATACCTAGACTTTAGTAAGGCATTTGATATGGTCTCGCATGATATTCTTATAGATAAACTAGGAAAGTACAATTTAGATGGGGCTACTATAAGGTGGGTGCATAACTGGCTGGATAACCGTACTCAGAGAGTAGTTGTTAATGGCTCCCAATCCTGCTGGAAAGGTATAACAAGTGGGGTTCCGCAGGGGTCTGTTTTGGGACCGGTTCTGTTCAATATCTTCATCAACGATTTAGATGTTGGCATAGAAAGTACGCTTAATAAGTTTGCGGACGATACCAAACTGGGAGGGATTGCAACTGCTTTGGAGGACAGGGTCAAAATTCAAAATGATCTGGACAAATTGGAGAAATGGTCTGAGGTAAACAGGATGAAGTTCAATAAAGATAAATGCAAAGTGCTCCACTTAGGAAGGAACAATCAGTTTCACACATACAGAATGGGAAGAGACTGTCTAGGAAGGAGTATGGCAGAAAGAGATCTAGGGGTCATAGTAGACCACAAGCTTAATATGAGTCAACAGTGTGATACTGTTGCAAAAAAAGCAAACGTGATTCTGGGATGCATTAACAGGTGTGTTGTAAACAAGACACAAGAAGTCATTCTTCCGCTTTACTCTGTGCTGGTCAGGCCTCAGCTGGAGTATTGTGTCCAGTTCTGGGCACCACATTTCAAGAAAGATGTGGAGAAATTGGAGAGGGTCCAGAGAAGAGCAACAAGAATGATTAAAGGTCTTGAGAACATGACCTATGAAGGAAGGCTGAAGGAATTGGGTTTGTTTAGTTTGGAAAAGAGAAGACTGAGAGGGGACATGATAGCAGTTTTCAGGTATCTAAAAGGGTGTCATCAGGAGGAGGGAGAAAACTTGTTAACCTTAGCCTCCAATGATAGAACAAGAAGCAATGGGCTTAAACTGCAGCAAGGGAGATTTAGGTTGGACATTAGGAAAAAGTTTCTAACTGTCAGGGTAGTTAAACACTGGAATAGATTGCCTAGGGAAGTTGTGGAATCTCCATCTCTGGAGATATTTAAGAGTAGGTTAGATAAATGTCTATTAGGGATGGTCTAGACAATATTTGGTCCTGCCATGAGGGCAGGGGACTGGACTCGATGACCTCTCGAGGTCCCTTCCAGTCCTAGAGTCTATGAATCTATGAATCTAGGAATCTCCTTGCATCTTATTTGACTCAAATAAAGATACTTGCTTCTCCACTCCGGTGTGGTCATTGGGGATACGCACACCGGGCAAATGAATCCCAACTGTTGCCCCCCCGCAACAGAGGGGTGGATGGGGTGAGGCAGTCAGAGGGCAGGGAACAGAGGGATTGAATGGGGGCAAAGGTCCTGGGGGGGCAGTCAGGAAAGAGCAGGGGTTGGATGGGGTGATGGGAGGCAGTCAGGGAATAGGAAGAAGGGGTGGTTGGATGGGGCACGGGTCCCGGGGGGGCAATCAGGAATGAGAGGAGGGGTTGGATGGGGCAGCAGCGGGTAGTCAGGGTCAGGGAAGGGGGGTGGATGGGGCAGAGGTCCCAGGGGGGCATCAAAGAACATGGGGGGCAGGGTTGGATGGGGCAGGAGTCCTGAGGGGGCGGTGCCACAACCCCCTGGTGAGGTGAGGAGGAGGGAACCTGTTGTTAATATTTTGGCAGCTCATCACTGCCCCTACTACAAACCTCTGTTCAGACACTGAAGAGGAAATGCCTACCCTGTTTGCTACATGTTTAATCTAAGTGGGGAGGGACTATTTGTGTGTCTGCCCCAAGCGAGTGGGCAGGATTGAGTGGCCATTAGGAGCAAATGGCTTGTACTGAGATGACCGTTTACCCCTCAGGTTCCACAGGTCTGGAGCAAGATATACCTACATGATTTAGATCTGGCCATGTGTTACAGAGGCAACAGGGCCAGACACTAACTCTTACATATAATTTTTCAAAGTTCCCCATAAACAGTGACTGAGTAATTAAACAGATGGAGAAACTTGCAAAGAGAGGTTACAGGATTTGCCCAAGGCCAAACAGTACATTGCAAAATTGGTCTTATTCCCAAATCATTTTCTGGGACTGATCTTAAAGCGGGGCAGTCAGCATAGTTTTGCAAGGTAAATCTAGCCATAGTGGCAGAGACAGGATCGCATTCAGGAGTTCCTAGCTCATATGCCTGTGCTCAGTCCACTAGGTCTCCTTACCACTTACACCATGATAGGCCATAGCCATTGTTCAAGGAAAGAGCAATGCCCTAATAGTCACAATCAGACAAAGAGATGAACCGAAGTCATTGCAGTCTGGCCCAACTACCAAGTACAGTGTTTTGGTGAAAGTGAATTTCACGCTGCCTGTTGTTGCCCATTGTGATTTTGACCTAAGAGAACACTTCCCTTTTTTCATTGCAAATGACAACTGTTGTCAGACTCTGCTGGGTCTCTTCTGTATGTTTCAGTCTATGCTAGGATTGCTTTACATCCATTGCTTGGAAATTGCACCCTCCTCTTGCATGTATTTTGGCAGCCGCCAGGTGGTCTTCATATGTTTCTAAAACACCATCTGCACTACAAACTGCCTTGTTAATAATCATAATGCACCAGATTTTCATGCCTTCCTTTCTTCTGCTGTTCAGACTCTCTCATAAGGGGAAGAAAGAATTTTGTGCCAACATGGCATTGCAGAAACAAGTGAAGAACATTCTGCTATGGAACATGGGTGACTGGCCCATTGCCAGGCACTGATGGCATATGGCAAGGGGGTTGGCTAATATTTTTAGCATTTTAGAGAACATGGGCTCAGTTCCATCCTTAGATATACAGGTATGGCGCCAATTGACTTCAGTGATGCTAGCATCGGTCTGACAGAACCAGGCACTAATTAACACATCTGTTCTGTTTATTAAAGAAATTATTCCCAATCATATATTTTTGTGTGTGTTAAAATATTTGGCCTGGGTTGTTGAAATGTTCTGAATATTTTAAAAATACAGAAAGAAAAATGTAGTGAAAGAGCTGATTAAATGTATGTATAACAGACTTTACAAGTAGGGAATGAGAGAATTTGGAGAGTACATATCACATTTCATTTTAGATCTATTCTATGAAAAGGAGTCAGAGAGGGTTCATTCTGGTTGACTCTGATCTGAAGTGATAAGGGATCTGGAACTATTTTGGCTATGGTTCCAACATCAACATATTTATATTTAGCAGTTATACAGCAAGATCTACGCTAGTTGTTAAAGAGATTTTCCAGTTTGGTAGATGAACTTAACAAGAAATAGGAGTTTATCAGCAGATCTTAATATAATTATATTCAATTAAAGTACTAGAATGATTGCATATTTCTCCTACTGGATAACATTTATTACTTAAAGTGAGCTTTTCCAATAATTTGAACAATTTTCCAGCACTGCTGTAAATCAATCTCTCTCTCTCTCTCTCTCTCTCTCTCTCACACACACACACACACACACACACACACACACACTTGCTTTATGTCAGCTGTTAAAATCACATGCATCTTGTCTCAGCATACTAATTGTACACAATGTATATTTATTAAAATGTGCTGGGGTTAGCTATCTCACAAGGTGGGATTTTCAAGGTGACTGAAGAACACACATCTTGCTGAAAGTCAGTCAGTGGAATTTGTGCTCTTAAATCATTTAGCTGCCTTTGAACATCCTTCCCACAGTGGGCTTCATTCCTTCTCACAAGCAATTATACCTAACTTTCTGACAGTGGACCAGACTGTAAAAGCCCTTACTCCTGCTAGTAAACACTCACTCAGATAGATCCATTCTCATAAGCAAGCTCAGGAAATGCAGGCTAGATGAAATTACTATAAGGTGAATGCACAACTGGTAGAATGACCAAACTCAAAGAGTAGTTATCAATGGTTCACTGTCAACCTGGGAGGGTGTATCCAGTGGAATCTAGCAGGAGTCAGTCCTAGGTCTGGTACTATTCAGTATTTTCATTAATGACTTGGATAATGAAGTAGAGAACATGTTTATAAAATGCAGATGACACTAAGCTGGGAGGGGTTGCAAGCACTTTGGAAGACGGAAATAAAATTCTAAATGACCTTGACAAATTAGAGAATTTGTCTATTGAATTTCATCTTATTGATTTCAAAGACAGGTGCAAAGTACTTCAGTTAGGAAGGAACTTTGGAAGGAAGGAAAAGCCAAGGTGTGCTAAAGGAGTTGGCAGATGTGACTGCAGAGCCATTGGCCATTATCTTTGAAAACTCATGGTGATTGGGGGAGGTCCAGATGACTGGAATAGGCTAATGTAGTGCCTATCTTTAAAGGGAAGGAGGAGGATCTGGGCCAGTCAGCCTCACCTCAGTCCCTGGAAAAATCATGGAACAGGTCCTCAAGGAATCAATTCTGAAGCACTTAGAGGAGAGGAAAGTGATCAGAAACAGTAAGAATGGATTCACCAAGGGCAAATCATGCCTGACTAACCTAATTGCCTTCTATGATGAGACAACTGGCTCTGTGGATGAGGGGAGAGCAGTGGATGTGTTATTCCTTGACTTTAGCAAAGCTTTTGATACAGTCTCCCACAGTATTCTTGCCAGCAAGTTAAAGAGGTATGGGCTGGATGAAGGGACTAGATGGGTGGATAGAAAGCTGGCTAGATCATCGGGCTCAATGAGTAGTGATCAATGGCTCCATGTCTAGTTGGCAGCCCCGGTATCAAGCGGAGTACCCCAAGGGTCGGTCCTGAGGCCAGTTTTGTTCAATATCTTCATTAATGATCTAGAGGATGGTGTGGACTGCACCCTCAGCAAGTTTGCAGATGACACTAAACTGGGAGGAGTGGTAGATATGCTGAAGGGTAGGGATAGGATACACAGGGACCTAGACAAATTAGAGGACTGGGACAAAAGAAATCTGATGAGGTTCAACGAGGACAAGTGCAGAGTCCTGCACTTGGGACGGAGAATCCCATGCACTGCTACAGACTAGGGACGGAATGCTAAGCAGCAGTTCTCTGCAGAAAAGGACCTATGGGTTACAGTGGATGAGAAGCTGGATGTGAGAAGGCTAACAGCATTTTGGGGTATATAAGTAGGGGCATTGCCAGCAGATCAAAGGACGTGATCATTCCCCTCTAGTCAACATTGGTGAGGCCTCATCTGGAGTACTGTGTCCAGTTCTGGGCCCACACTACAAGAAGGATGTGAAAAAATTGGAAGGGGTCCAGCGGAGGGCAACAAAAATGATTAGGGGGCTGGAGCACATGACTTATGAGGAGAGGCTGAGGGAACTGGGATTGTTTAGTCTGCAGAAGAGAAGAATGAGGGGGGATTTGATAGCTGCTTTCAACTACCTGAAAGGGGGTTCCAAAGAGGATGGATCTAGACTGTTCTCAGTGGTACCAGATGACAGAACAAGGAGCAATGGTCTCAAGTTGCAGTGGGGGAGGTTTAGGTTGGATATTAGGAAAAACTTTTTCACTAGGAGGATGGTGAAGCACTGGAAGGGGTTATCTAGGGATGTGGTGGAATCTCCTTCCTTAGAGGTTTAAGGTCAGGCTTGACAAAGCCCTGGCTGGGATGAGTTAGTTGGGATTGGTCCTGTTTTGAGCAGGGGGTTGGACTAGATGACCTCCTGAGGTCCCTTCCAACCCTGACACTCTATGATTCTATGAAATGTCCAACTTACAAAATGAAGAATAACTGGCGAGGTTTCGTTCTGCAGAAATGGATCTGGGGGTTATAGTGGATCACATATTAAATGAGTTAACAACATGATGCAGTTGTGAAAAAGGCTAATATTATGGGGAGTATTAACAGGAGTGTTCTATGTAAGACATGGACGGTAACTGTCCAGTTCTGCTCGGGACTAATGAGGCTTCAGCTGGAGTACTGTGTCAAATTCTGGGTGCCATACTTTAGGAAAGATTTGGATAAATTGGAGAGAATCCAGGGTAATGCAACAACATGATAAGAGGTTTAGAAAATCTAAACTATGAGGAAAGGTTAAAAATCTGGGCATGCTTAGTCTTAAGAAAAGAAGACTGAGGGAGATCTGATAACAGACCTTAAATATGTTAAGCATGTTCTAAAAAGGACCGATAAATTGTTTTCCATGTCCACTGATGGTGGGATAAGCAGTAATCTGCTTAATCTACTGCAAGGGAAGTTTAAATTAGATATTAGGAAAAGCTTCCTAACTACTATAAGGGTAGTTAAACTCTGGAATATGATTCCAAGGGAGGTTGTGAAATCCCCATTGTTAGAGATTTTTAAGAACAGGTTGGACAAACACCTGTCAGGGATGATCTAGGTTTACTTTGTCCTGCCTCTTGAGGTCCCCATGAGCCCCACATTTCTATGACTGGAACTGCTCACATGAGTAAGTGTTCAGCAGTAAGCACAGGATCTCCATAATCTGGCCCACTGAGTTCTAATGACTGAGAATCAGTCTATCAAGAGTTTTTGGAATCCCGTTGCTGGGTACATTTAAAACAAAATTAGACACTAGAAAATATACTGTAGCAACACCATGCAAGCTCATTGGGGGTAAATTAGTTTATGTAACAGGTTCTTTCCAGCAGTAATTTCCATGATACTGTTTCTATCCAAACTAACATATCAGCAGTTGCATGCCAAAATTTTCAATCTGAGCACCTACAGTTTTTGGCCATATTTCTTAACTTTCCTCATTTAACAAGTATCAGAGGAGTAGCCATGTTAGTCTGGATCTGTAAAAGCTACAGGACTCTTTGCTCATTTAACTAGTCAGTTAGTATTCTTGGCTCAGGAACAGCTCTGAAAGGTATAAGACCAAGTGGCATGTGCCCTTGATCTGTCTTGTGTGTCAATATAAGAATAAATATAGATGTGTCCTCCAGTAGCTCCATGTCCAGGTTGTTCTAACATCCCATGAGCATAATGGCTGTACTTGAACGTCCAATGGCTGGATGTGTGTCCTAAATCTCAATCATTCAGGAGTGATCCTTGGCTTTAGCAGCTGGATAGTTCTCTCCCCACAACTGCAGTTCTGTATATCCAGAACCTCTTCTCAGGATCAGTACCAGATCCATCATGAACTGGAGATTTCTTTTTTATATCCTAGTTTTTCTACATACTGTGCTAAAGCTAATATCAAGCTGCCAAAACAGTTTTCTCTCTCTCTCTCTTTCTAATTGTCATAAGTCCCCATTGAGGGCCACCCACATAATCTTCAAGCTTTAGTAGAATTTCTCCAGCTAACAGAATGATTTTCCATATTATCAGTCATTATAAATGTAGACCATCAGGCTGGCTGTCTCTTAAAATACTAAATTAACTTTATTGTTTCTCATGTCAGCCTGAACACCTGTCTCTCCCTGCCAGTAGGCTGTACAATTGTAACCCCGAGAAAGTGAATTCAGGATCTCTGTATCTTTACCTCCTATTAACTCCTAACTCCTTATATTTTGTATTAAATTAAAATACATTTATTAGTACTGGCATACTGCAAAAAAATCCAGTATTTGACCCAAATCCCTTCAACATTTACATGTTCACGTGTTACAGTGGTTTCCTCTTCAGATCATAGATTAGATTTTGTATTTATTCAACCCAAAAAGCCACAGTATTAATGGAATGCAAAAGTTAAGACTTGAGCCCACAAATTTCAGGCAACTCAGATAAAATTGCTTTTGCCCATGTCCATGATCTGTGTCACATGCAGGCATCATGCCAACATCCTGGAGTATATGACACACATCAACAGTCATGGGTAATAGGACAGATGACTGGACAACTATTTCATTTGCAAATATGGTGCAATGCTGGCAGACCAGGTGCCAGCTCTTGCCAAGGCTGCAGGCACCAGCTGAGCACTGGCAAATTCATAGCTGGAAACCAGACTAGCTCACCTGTATGTTAGTATTGTTCAAGATTGGTATTAGACTTATCAGAACGTGTTTAGTCTCCATAGAACTGCTGCATGCATTAATTTCACTTGTAATATCTGCATCCCATGATATAAGGTGATATGTAAGATTTACTTTATAATTGTAAAAATGCTTGCTCTGAACCCAGTCAGGAGGACTATCAAAACTAAATGGGCTGTTGTGGAGCATCACAATACAAAGACTTGGTTAATGGCCCTCTCACGCCCATGGAAGTGGTACAGTAACTCCTCACTTAACATTGTAGTTATGTTCCTGAAAAATGCAACTTTAAGTTAAACGACATTAAACTAATCCAATTTTCCCATAAGATTTAATGTAAATGCAGGGGGTTAGGTTCCAAGGAAATTTTTTGGGGGCAGACAAAAGGCATTATATACAGTACTGTACTGTACTGTGTTTGGAAAGTGCCCCTGGCTTACCCCACACAGGCACAGCCTGCTGCAGGCAAGGACAGTAGGAGGCACCTTCGCAGCAGCTTCCTCAAAAAAGAACATGCACCAACTTTGCTGGGAATGCTCCAGGCCCGCCTCTTCCTGCCCCTGCTACAATCCAGGCCCACCTCTTCCCACCTCCACTCCACCTCCTCTTTGGAACATGCTGCATCCCTGTTCCTCCCCCTCCCAAAGAAAGTCCTAAGCACCACCAAACAGCACTGGGGTGGGGGAGAGGCAGAAAAGAGGGACTTGTGCAATGCTCCCTTGTAAAGTCACTGCTCTTCCACAGAATCTTACAAGCAGTGGACAGAGCAGGCAGCCAAACGACATTATAAGGGAGCATTGCACAACTTTAAACAAGCATGTTCCTTCCCTAAGTGAGCAGTGATGTAACATAGAAACAACGCTAAGCAGAAGGATGTTAAGTGAGGAGTTGCTCTATGTACAAGAAAGCCTGTCCCATCTGTTTGAATGCTGGAAGAAGGGGATAAAACAGGGGACATAAGAACATTTTCTTTCTCTGTTGTGCTATTTGGACTTTCACAGGGCTGGAGCTAGGAAACAGAAGCAGAGATCCCCAGGGTTAACCTGGGTTATCCCTAAAATATTCAGTGCTGACTGATTACTACAACGCTGTCACCTTTTAAAACCATAGACTGTAACTCATTTGTGCATATATGTTTGCCTGCTTTAACCTGTAAATAACTCTCATTTCTTTTTCCTAGTTAATAAATCCTTAGTTAGTTTACCATAGGGTTGACTATAAGCCTTGTCTTTGTGAGATCTGAGGTACAAATTGACCTGGTGTAAGTGACTGATTTCTTGGAGCATGAAGCAACCTGAATATTTTGTGATCTTTGGTGTACTGCAACCAACTATCACTAAGTGCAGCATGCCTGGGTGGCAAGAGAGACTGGAATGCCCAAGGCAACTGTCTGTGACTCCATGGTAAGACTGTTATAGTGCTTCAGGAATTCACATTTGTTAGATTGGGGTGCCTGCCCTGCTTTTTGATAGTCTGCCCTGAGGTTGGCACTCACGGTTGTGAACAGCTCCAGACAGTATGACATATGAAAGAAATTCCATATCAGATTTGTCCTGTCATAATGCACATGCACAAGATGACCAAATTAATTGTGTCTTGAGAAAGAAAAGGGAAACAGCGTGAGGGAGAAGGGGGACAAAATCCTACACCACAGTAAAACCCAGCACAAAATTCTTCAACCATCTTTGCCTTGTCTGTTGTTTCATCTCTTGCTTTGTCAAACACAAAGTTAACTGGTCTTCATTGTTCTCCTTTATCTCTCTGCTCTTCTTTTTGTTCCTGCAGTCGTACACAGCCTCAGTTCTACAGCCCAAATCTTTAGGCTTTTAAGTTTATTTTCTCTCTTTCAGAGTGTCTTGTCTATTCAGACACAATTTCAGATTTCAGAATTTAAGCAACACTTTTTACAAGTGCTTAGCCTACGAGTAAAAAGTTTTCAAAAGCATCTAAGTCACTTTTAATAATGGGAGTAAGGTACCTTTAAATTTTTTACCCTATCTTTTATCTACTTCTGCTAGTTTAGTAAAAACATATTTTGAAACAATTCAGATGAGAGAATTTCAGAACTATTGTTTATGCATTCAGTTTTTCTAATGTGTTGTCTCTTTTTTCACCCCTCAGTTGCACAGAAATATTACTTAAGTACCCATCTTTTTGTGTAATTACATGTCCTAATTATGTAATTGTGTGTATTTAAACTAATTTCATAATAGGCATGTATATGTTAATTAAGGCCCATAATGATATGTTCATAAAAAAACAAACTATTCTATGGGAAGGATTGTTCCAAACACAATTTTTTTTTATTTGCTGACCTAAAATAACATGACTTGAACTGGAAAGTGCTACAAGGGAAGAGTTTAACATTTAAAGGGAAAACATCCTATTTAACATCCAACCTTTTACATAATGAAAAAGTAGTAGCATTTTCACCAGTAAACAATCCATTTTATAGTCAAAATATTTTGTTTGCAAATGTACTGTGACAAAGTTCCTCCTCTACCTTGGTGGGTCCTGTGCTTATTGGCGGATTTGATCACCTCAGTGATCTTCCCCTCTGGTGGAACCCACAGTCTAGGTCAACTTCTCCTGTGTTGCATCAGGAGTTGGGAGGTTTTGGGGGGAACCTGGGTCCATCCTCTACTCTGGGTTCCAGCCCAGGACCCTGTGGATCGCAGCTGTCTATAGTGCCTCCTGTAACAGCTGCATGACTACTCCCTGAGCTACTTCCCCATGGCCTCCTCCAAACACCTTCTTTATCCTACCACAGGACCTTCCTCCTGGTGTCTGATAACGCTTGTACTCTTCAATCCTCCAGCAGCACACCCTCTCACTCTCAGCTCCTTGTGCCTCTTGCTCGCAGCTCCTCACACTCGCACATCACTGACTAACTGAGAGGTTTTTAACTAGTTCCAACCAGCCCTTGATTGGCTTCAGGTGTCCCAATCAATGCAGCTATCTCCACTGTCTTCTAGAAAGATCTTAAATGACCCCAGGTGTCTTGATTAACCTGGAGCAACTGCCATTTGGTTACCATGGTACCAGGGATTTGTTTAGCCTGGGGCTAACATACCTGTTCCTCACTGCTTTACTGTAGCCATCTGGCCTTGCCCCATCACAGTATGTAACTAAGAATCAATTCGGAGATAGTTAGATCCAGTGGATAGGGCCCTGGACTTCATTCTCTTCCTGTCTCTGCTGTGTAACTTTGGGCAAGGTATTTCATACCTCTGTAAAATGGGTAGAATGGTACTTTTTTGTTCCTTTAAAAAGCATTCAGTGATCAATGTATGAAGACCACTATAGAAGAGCTAAGTATTTTTAATTAAATACATTAAAAATAATATTAACAAGCATAGTATTTAGTTCTTTCTCTAAGAGCTATTCTAGAGCCTTTAGGAGTTTTAACTGTACTGCAGCCTGCATAACCACCCTAAGTATTTTCCCTCATAGCCACAGTCATCCTCTTCACTGACAGAATATTTCCAATTGCTCTGGCTTCAGGTCATTTATAGTTCAATCCCACAAAGGACCAAGAACACTGACACTTAAGCACATGCTGATCTTTAAGCACATGAGTAGACCTACTGGAATGTGCTTGAGCTTTGCTAGGCCAATGCTAAAGTGCTCAACACCTTTCAGGAATAAACCCTTTGTATTAAGTAGTGCAGGATTCCCAGAATCCTTTGTTGCAGCGGATAATAGGAATGCCTTTCCTAACTTCCCAAAAGGTATTTCTGCACCTGTAGAGGACAGCTCACCTTAGATAAGTGAGGAAAGGTGACTTGCTTTCTCCTAATTTTTAGGATAATAATGTGTTCTACTTTTTAAAAAAAAAATGTTAGTGCCTTGGAGAAAAAGGCTTTTAAAAACTGATTAGTGTTCTATTTGACTTGTGATTGTGGGGGTGAGGGTTCTACCTATAACAATTTCTGGAAGGTGTTCAGATACTATTGTGATGGGCGTGACGTAAGTATAGACCAGGAACACAAAATATATGGACAGACATTCAGCCAGTCTTGGAGCTCAATCCTTTGGGGATTCTGAGTGCCTCAAGTGTCTTTGGAAAGTCATATAAAACTGGAGAGAAGAAACCTATAGAAACCAGTTGGGTCCCGCAGAAATTAATTTTTAAAAGTTATAGAATTTAATAGAGAATTATGACTTTTATAGATTAAACCCCACCTGGAGAAATTAGTAGAGAAATACATCTCTGCTTCAGAATACTATTGAATGCCTTAATAAATTACCAAGGAATTCCATATTTGATCAGATCTACAGTCCATTCTACCCTGGAATCTTATCTCTGACAGTAGCCAGTACCAGCTGCTTCCAAGAGTGGACTTGGGGGTTAGGGAGAACTAAATGAAAGACTATGGGAAAAAATCTTAGGCACCACATGTAGTGGTGGCTTTCCCACCCTGCTCCAAAACACGGTCGACACACATTTATAAAGTTAAAATTCACTCCCCAGTTTTTGCCTTTGCTATCAAAGACACTAGTAACAATACAATAAATTCAGCCCAAACCTACTCTTCCATGAGGACTGGTCAGCCAAGACTCCTTGCTGCCCTGCAAACCAGTCCTCCATACCTTATATCCATGTTGTTAATGACCCCACCTGCTGTAATGAGTCAGGAGGAATCTACCATTAGATCCTTGCAAGGTTCCAACATCTGGTAAAAGCATGAGGTACTAATAGAAATACCTTGCCACATTCATGTATGGACTCCACTGAATTTCTGTCCTCAAAGAGAGTTGGAGCACAGAGCTAACTTTTCTACAGTTATGTGCAATATGGGGCTGTAGGCTGCAAGGAAAATTGGCACCATTTTCTTTAACCTCCACCTTTACAAATGCCTACAGTGCTGTTCTACACAAAGCACCATCCGCCACCGCCACCACTCTAGACATCTCTCCAGCAAAATCACACACTAACGATGCCTGTCTGGCTCAAAAAATACAAGGTCATTCACATACCTACTTTGCAAATCTACTCTTCCCCCAGGGCCTCCAGGAACAACCCACTAGGTTGTCAGAATAACAGCTCATCCCTTATGGCTTGGCAGGGGCACAGATATTCTGGGGAAAGGAGAGAGACATCATTAAGTTAATTTGCATTTAAAAATATGGGTAATTTCCTTTTGCTTATAACAGAAATATTTTAATTTGCTTCAGATCTACTATTTGACAGTCTGAATATTTATTAGCAACTATTGGCTCTCCAGATGTGTAAGAAGATAATACAATATGGTTTTATGTCCATGTCAAATAATAATCCAATAAGGAGTTAAACTATCACTGATCTCTAGACAATATGAAATGAACATTTGCTAAGGAAGACAAAAGGGTTATTTCCCTGACCAGGAAGGGTTTATGAAGGAGCAGATTAAATGTCATAATCCTAACACTGTGTAAATAAAATAAAAGTCAAGATACTGGTATGCTTTTCACTTTACTGACCTTTTCATTTAAGGATTAATACTATGAGAACTTAAACCCAATGAACAGAGTATGAGTGGAGAACTGTCTTTTTGGTGTATTGTATTTATGTATTATAGCATATAACCACATGAATCAAATGTGGCTATCATGGTTGGTGTATAATGTAAGCAGAGCTGGTACACCTTAAATTAAGGTTACCTAACAGGATAGGAGAGAAGGTTCAGGACAGACAGAGGCTAGGGGTAAAAGGGACAGATGGGTTTATAAGCATGAAAGCACACTCCCCTTCAGAGGCTGAAATAGAATCCAATACGCCGGAATCTCTACTCCACTGCTATCAGTGTTTCAACTCACCACTGATGGCTGGTCCATATGGAAAATAACAGCCTATTACTGCTACGTTATTCCATTTCCTGAGTCATAGAGATCTGTGCTGTGAATCTAGAAATTAGCTGTGGCTACCAGCCAATAAAACAATATGCACAAACCTCTTAGGACACCAAAAATCCAATACTGTTCTTAAAAAAAGTAAATTTTATTAAAAACAAAAAGGAAAAAATACATCTGGAATTTAGGCTTTTGCTAGATTTTATATTTTTAGCCATTATATTTTTTCATACCTCATTCAAACCTTACACAGCATTGCTCCTCCATCCTTGCAGCCCAGAGAACAACAGATAAAGGGAAAGTTCCTTTCCCAATTTTTAAAAGTTCTAGTATTCCCACTGGCTCTTTTGGTCAGGTGTCTGCTTTTTTTTTTTTTTTTTTTTTGGCCTTGATCTGGGTCTGTCTTCTCCATGGCATATCACTTTGGGAAGACTGGTTTCTCTAGGGTTTTGGTGCCTGACCTCAACCTCATGCACAGGCTACCCTACTCTAGCCTAACTATTTCATTGCCACGAAGCTAGAAAAGAAAAAAAAACTACTTATTGGACTCCCTGGCTTTGCAGGCTAATCCTTTGGTTTGCCTGTTCCCCCTCAGGCAGCAAGGAAAAAAAAGGAAGAGAAAAAAAAAAACAACCCCCCCGCCTCACCACCACCACCACCACCACCTCTCTGGCTTTCAAGGCTATTCAGGTGCCCACTTTTTTTTAATTTACCTGGGGGACTTTTTAACCCTTTACAGGTAAAGCAAGTAGAGAACAGCTACCAAGAGGGATTTTACAGCTGGCTGGGTGTCCAAAGGGAGCCTGATCAAAAGAGCCAATGGGAAGGCTAGAACTTTTTAAAAATTGGGAATCTTTTCCTTTGTCTATTGTTCTCTGGGCTGCAGGACAGAGCAGCAGTGCTATATGCAGAAATCCTGTGTAAGGTTTGAACCAGGTATGAAAAAGTATCTTCTATACCTAGAAGAAATTATATGGATAGAGAATGTTTAGACAGACACCATCAGGTTTATTTCTTATTTTAGCTTATGGATCTCCTCTGTGCTAACCCCTGATGCTTTTGTTTGCTTGTAACCTTTAAGCTGAACCCCCAAGAAAGCTAGCTTGGGTGCTTAACTTTTGGAATTGCTCTGTTAAAATCTAGCAAAAGCCTAAGTTCCAAGTGTATTTTTTCATTTTTGTTTTTAATAAAATTTACCTTTTTTCAGAACAGGATTGGATTTTTGGAGTCCTAAGAGGTTTGTGAATGTTGTTTGATTAGCTGGTTGCACAGCTAATTTCCTTTGTTTTCTTTCTCAGCATTTCTGGGGGACGGGGGGGGGGAGGAAGGGCTTGAGGGAACCCCACAGGGAGGAATTCCCAAGTGTTCTTTCCTGGGTCTAAGGGGTTTTTTTTGCATTTGGGTGGTGGCAGTGTTTAACAAGCCAAGGTCAGAGAAAAACTGAAACCTTGGGAGTTTAATACAAGCCTGGAGTGACAAGTATTAATCTGTAGAATCCTTGCAGGCCCCCATGTTCTGTACTCAAAGTGACAGAGTAAGGATTCAGCCTTGACACATACCCATTTCACAGATGAGGAATTGGCACACAGAGAGACTGGCCCCAGATCACACAGGAATTCTGGGGCAGTGCAGGAAATTGAATCCAGCTTTCCTGAGTCAGTCTAGTAAATCAGCCTAGTTCCCCAACCAGCCTTCCTCCTGGTAGAAAACATCAAGTGATTACCTCAGTAAAAGCTTCATTATCCTGTGTTATGTTTCTCACTTGTAATTGTATTAGAGATATCATTTTAGATATCTGACATCTGTCTGACAACAGAATACGTTTCTAAAAGAGGGCCAGTCATAACTCAACATGTTGCCTAATTAAGGACTACAGGATTTGGCCCATTCCATATTCAGCCAAGCTTCGTCTTATAAATATCATTTAAAAACTACAACTTCTGAATAACAAGAAGTTCTCAAGCAAATGGGATGAAATTCACAGCAGCAGAACACACAATATTTAGATGTAAGATTAGCTCTATCAGGAAAGCAAATTCTGATAGTTAACAAAAATTGATGAATGCTTCTTGACTATAAGTGTTTGTAATTTTTTGCACTATAGCAGTGTGGAATAAATTAACTACATGAACACCAGTTTCTTCTTTGCAACTGCTGTTGCTATTCTAACAGCATTATCAGCCTCACACATGTTTACCTCAGGGATACTTAGCCAGCCATAATTGACTTTTGCACAAAAACAAGGCTGCAGGCAAGGTTTAATCCATTTGGGTCTGCTTTTTCACCAAAAATAAATAACTAAGAATTTTACTAGATCAAATATGAAAATCATAGATTGGGATGAACCTGTTCAATCTTTCCAGTTTATATTTTTCTCTCTGTTTCTCATAATTAGCAAATCTTTAAATATACAGCATTGTATAATTTAAGACAGTGCAAATAAACAAAGCATTCAGGGTTTGCACTTCCAATACCAATACTGATTTAATTGATATTTAATCATGTCTTGCTACATCACCAGGGTACAGCTTAATAAATACCTCATCAATATACTAACATCAGACCACATTTCAGCTGACAAAGTTAATACTACCTAACTGAAACTGTAAACATATGATGTGCATAGTAGTTCATCACAGGATAAAAATCTGCTCTAGAGTTGTCAGTATAGTAAATTCCATGTTTAAAGTTTTTCCTTATTGCAGGTATCTCATTAATACTCTTGGTTTTTTACATATGCATTAAATACTAGGTAGTGCTTTTCACAGTTTCAGGGTAACTACTCTTCTATTTCCCTCTCTGTGGTCCACTCCAGGAGTTCCCAGTCAGGTCTCAGGTCATCAACCATCACCTGTCTCTGGGTATGGACCTTTGTCCTGCTCCCTTCTAACCAGGGGTTTTAAGGCTGAACAGCTCCCTGCCTTATATTGTGCTATCATAGCAAGTGAGTCTACCTAAAGGCCAGCTTGTGCTTTGCTTTCTCTCTGAGGGTTACAATGCATTGCCAGCAGTTACAAGTCACCACACAGCTCCTTCTAAGCAAGCACATTTATTCTTAAGGTTAAAGCATTATGGAAAAAACAATGAAACTAATAAAAGAGATTTACCAGGAGCCACTCAGTAGTCATATGGGGCCCTAGAATGTCTGTCTTTCCAACCCTTCCTTAAGGTTTGGGGCATTTGGACAGAAGGTTCTGTCCATTTGCTGGATCAAAAAGATGGCCCTGAGTCAGTTTAAACCCAGCCTTTTTATGTCAAATGCTCTTTATTTGTCTCCTAGTCTCTGGAAACCCAGCTTGAACCAATATATGTAAGCCACTCCAGGGCTAGAGATAGCAGACCTAAAAAGATTGATCCCACTGATGACAGATCAAGAGGGCATTTGAAAGACATATTATTTATAACTCATGTATTGAGTATTTGATGACATCTCTATACCAGTATAGCCAATCAGAGGCAACTCTCACCATCCAAAGTCCCTAAAGGACTAATGGTTTAGACTATGGAATATTATACCTCACCCCAATTCTAAAAGTCAGAGCTGACCATCTCTTTTACTTTGTGTATTCCTGATAAAGCATTTCTCTTGCTTATCTGTGATATTCTGACACAGTACTCAGTGCTGAAATTTGTTTTTTTATATATGAAAATGTAATGAAAATATTATTAAAAGTTGGTGGTTATTGATAAATTATATGTAAAGTGAAGTTGCACTTTGGGGATATTAAATTAAGTGGCAGGTGTGCTGGTTGCATGAGTTATTGTGCATTGGAGAGCTGTGTTTTAGAAATAATGAAATAAATTAAACTCGGCAATTTATCTGAATGATCCATCTAGTTCACTGACTACCACACAGAGAAATGTTCCTGGTCAGTGAAGAAAAATACAGGTTGGTGTACTGGAAAACTGGGACTAGCATACATGCAGTTCCCTAAAGAGTGGTAGAAATCTGTGGGTAGTAAGCTGTTGCTTCAAAACAAGTGACAGAGACACAAGGGAGCAAAGATTAACACAGAATCCTCCACTAAAGTCATAGCACGCATTTCTCTGGAACATTCTCCCTGAATGATCCATAAGGCTCCTGTAGAACGCTGAAGCCACCTCTGCTGTCATGTATTGCCAGCAGTTACAGTAAATGAATGGTGGTTAGACTGAGGACAGGGGGATAGCTGGCACTTCGTTAAGAATAATTTTAAAATATATAAATGTACACTTTCTCCTCCCCTAACCCTTCACCTGTCACTTGTCTATTTATATTGCAAGCTTTTTGAAGCAGGTTCCAAGCCTTCACATATATTGTACAGCCCCTAGCACAACAGAGCCTACTCTAACATAAATATTAATAATTTATAACTTCTGTATATGCTGAAATATAGGCCAGTTACTGGAAGCTTAATCTCTACGTATCAGCTATTCATCAGTAGGCTTTTTATACCAACTTCTATGTTAAAGACTACCTTCTGCATGGACTGCCTATCAATCCAAGATGAAGCAAAGGGACAGCACCTTGTAAGGTTGTCTTGGCAACTGCTCATCTGTGAGTATTGTATTTCAGCAAGTGGTCAAGCTCCACTTTCCCATCTGGGAGGAATTCCTTTCCTGTCAAAATTTCATCATGTTATGCTGTATGTTAGGGGTATGCATCTGGATTTCAGCTTTCCCTGATGCCAGAGAGCTTGCCTTACTAAATTGTTTTTGTGGATGTTGCTGGCCTTCCCCTCCCCATATCTTTAATTTCACTCCCTAGCTGCACTGCATAGTGATCAATAAGATACCATACTGTGCTTCAATCAGTGTTCTGTCTTCTCTTCACTCCTGAAAAAAGACCTTTTCTTTGCTTTTTAAATTTTTTATTATCAAGATCAATAAAATCAGAGTTCTGAATCTGTCTAGTCTCCATTTGTCAGAGCTAGTCTTTATGGGGACCTGCTGATCTCTTAGTAATAGTCATGTCAAGGGGGTGATTTTTTTCTTCTAAGTTTATCTTAATTTCTTCCTCTGAGATTGTAGAAGTGGCTTTGCATCCATTCTCCATGATTTGCTGTCTCTGTCATGGCATACCTGATTTATAAAATTATGCCTTCTAATTTTAGGCCCCTTCTATTCATGTGTAGCAAATATTCTGTTAAAATCAGGAATGATTCTCCAAAGAAGGCTGTAATTTCTATTCTAAGGAAGCTTTTGGTTTAGGTGGATGATTTTTTTTAGTGCAATTTCTAATCTACCTTTATTAGCAAAGGTTTTGGAGAAGGTCATGGCAGTTTAAATTCAGGCCCATCGTGTCAGAAATCATCTGTATGAAAAATGCTAAACTGTCTTCCTGTCCTGTTGCAGAACTAACTCTAATCTCGTGTGTGTGTATATTTACTAAGAGCAGCAAAGAGTCCTGTGGCACCTTATAGACTAACAGAAGTTTTGGAGCATGAGCTTTTGTGAGTGAATACCCACTTTGTCCAATGCATATTTACTAAGATCCTTATTGTTGGCAGTAGATTCCATTAATATTATAATACCATTCCACTGTTTTAATAGGATACACTTTTATCCTCCTAAACAGCCTAAAAAGTTTATCTGGAACTGCCTGTAACTGTTTTCATTCATATTTTTTACAACATTGCAGCTTCAGACTCCTGGAAATAGATTCAGCCACAGAGAAGGTTAATTTTAAGTCCATTTAATTCTCTGCACCAATGTTCTTTGTCACAGAGCAATAGCCTAACTTTATCAACAGCTGAAGAAATGAAGCTTTCTAACCCAAAATGTTCTGGAACAAAATATTTAAAACAAATATTTTTATTACATATGAAAATTAACCTACACATTCCAAAAACTATAGGACAATCGAGTTTTAAATGCATGCCATTTCTTGTGTTATCAAGAAAATAACGTAAGATGATCTGGATGACTTAAATAATTAGATGGAGAGCCTTTCATCATTATCCCACTAACCAAATCAGCAGGAACTAATGTAATGGCCTGGTATGATGAGCTAATAATTATGGTGTTGTTCCTATTGAAGAGATATCAAAATTATTACCAATAACATGAAGCCCAAACTTTGGAACTAGTGCTCACAGTGAACCAGGAAAATACTTTTTTTTCAGGGCTAAAATACCCTTCAGAAATCTCCTGAATGAAAAGTAGAACTGCTCTAACTGCTAAGAATTCCTCTAGTATCAGCCATTGGTTACATTACAAAAATCTATATTTCCAACAAAGAGATCTATTAAATCAAATCAGTTTGTAAACTCATTTGTACACTTCTAAACACACACACACACACACACACACACACACACACACATACACACACACACACACCTCTTGATGTCAAAATACTCCTGAGGGAATTCTGCACCAAAAAATTAAAATTTATGGTAACAATATTTAAAAATTCTGAAAAAAACTGCAAATGTTATTTATCAATAAATAAATGTGGCTCCAGCATGGCAGTGGGGAGCACAGGCCACTGGCTGCACTGAGATGGGAGATCACCCTGAAGCCCCCACCTCCCCCGGTACAGGAACTCCGCAGTGAGGCTGCACCTGACCCTGACACAGTGCAAGGGCCGGGCCTGCCCCAGAAACACCCTGGGGCACTGTTCCTCTGCTCCAGGTGCACCAGGTATGGGTAGGAAGGCTCAACCCAGCAGAATCTGAGTATGGAGGGGCTTATTGTGGGGGTGTCCAGGTGTGGAGTGAGAGGTTTCTGTGTGTAGCAATCTGGGAGTGGACAGCTCAGTGGGAGATCTGGATGCACAGGGGCTTGTTGGGGGGTGGGTCTGGGTGCAGGGGCAATGGGACTCTGTGGGGAATCCAGATGAAGGTGGTTGGGGTTCAGCAGGGGGGTTCTGGGTGTGGGGGGCTCAGTGGTGGTGTCCAGGTGCTAGGGAAGTGGGGCTTGATGGGATGGGGGTCAGGTGCAGCTGTTTGGGGATCAGTGGGGTCAGGTCAGGGGCTCATCAGAGGGGTCCAGGTGTAGGGGGGTGGGGCTTGTCAGGGTGAGGGTTCGATGGGCCTGCTTAATGGGAGAGTCACGGCTGCTGCCAAGGGGATGCTCCATGCCAGACTCCCACTTGCCCCTGTTATTCCTCTATTCCCTTTTCTTCTCCATCCCTCTCCCCTCATGCCTACATCCTCCTCCCCATGCCCTATTCCAATGCCTTCCTTCCCCACTGCCTCTTCACCCCTCCCCTCACTGGAGCACTACTGGCCCTAGGACCCAGGAGGCAGTGCTCAGGTACTCCGTGAAGCAGAGAGACAGCCTCTTTCAGCTGGGCAGCTCTGTGATTGCGGTAATGGGAGGGGGCAGTTCCCTGCAGGGAAGCACAGGAATTCTGCCGGGGGGGGGGGCTATTTTCTGCAGGCACACAGTCACGCAGAATCCTCCCAGGAGTAATTTTATATGTCAGTAATATATCATATAAATTCCATAGGGCTGTTGCCTTGTGGATTTTCAAAGTTATTTAAACATACTCTATAAACCTTGAAGTGGCTGGCATATCACAGTTAACTCTGTGCATTTCTTGTATAAATTTGGTGTGATATGAAGAAAGAACGGTTAACGAAGCAGACTGGAACTCTTATAGTCTTATTCCCAAGAAAGCCTTAGAGCACAGTTTCAAACAAAGGTGGTTAAATCGTCATTAGACACCTAAATATGGTCACCTATATCCAAAAATTTCATACCTAGTATGGGTATCCAGATGCCTAAATATAAATGTTAGTGCCTAAAGTTTGGCAACCATTGAAAATTGTGCCTACCTTCGCTGAAGTGCGAGGAAATCAGGCCACAGGCAATGAAAAGCCTGACCGGTCTTTTGGCATGAATGCTTGATTAAAAGTAAGAGAGCACAGACATGGCAAGTTTCCTACAGATAGGAGTCCAGTGCCTAACTTAAGCAGTAGCTGTGATGATAGCATTTTTAGGGTTTGGATTCATTTTTCCATTGTTAGGTATTATTAAATGACACAATTCCTCTCAGGCTGAAGTTATTATAATAAGCTTTGAATCACAGAATTTAGAGGTGATAAAATACCCTGTTAGGTCACCTAATCCAACTCCTTGGCAGCATAGGACTGCTCCTTATTGACTATTATTATGAACCTGTGAAAACACAACACAACTCAGAAAATAAGTTTCAAAAATTCTCAACTTAAGTAAAATTTTAAAAAATAGATTAGAATTTAAACAAACATTCCTTCAAGAGCAAAGTGAGATGTTACTGTGAGTGCTAATATCAAAAAGTAAGCTATCGTATTTAGCCTCACAGATCTTCCAGAAAAGCATCTCTAATTATTTACCAGGAAAAGTGCCTATGCTGATATTAACAGGGAAAATTGTTTCATAAATCAATTTTGCGCTAACCTTATAAACAAAAATGCATCTAATATTGAAATGCTATTACTTTGCCTTGTACCTCAAAGAATAAGGTGAGTAAGTATTCAAGAAAAAGGGTGGGTCTTTGTTCTCTACACTCAACATGACAATCTATTATCAGAGAAATTATAAGCAGTCACATAAAAAACATTGTCCTTGACCCTTGCACAGATGCACAATTGAAAGGAATCTTTCCTTCCATCCTCCATCTCTCCACTGAGAGCCAAGAAACATTTACCCCATCTATCCCCATCATATTGCAGTAATCTTCATCTTTGCCCCTCTCATCCTTTTCACACTGATCAAGCCAGATCTGGGGGTACATCTACACTACAGGATTATTCCGATTTTACATAAACCGGTTTTATAAAACAGATTGTATAAAGTCGAGTGCACACAGCCACACTAAGCACATTAATTCGGCAGTGTGCACCCATGGTCCGAGGCTAGCGTCGATTTCTGGAGCGTTGCACTGTGGGTAGCTATTCCGTAGCTATCCCATAGTTCCTGCAGTCTCCCCCATCCCTTAGAATTCTGGGTTGAGAGCCCAGTGGCTGATGGGGCAAAAATCATTGTCGCGGGTGGTTCTGGGTAAATGTCGTCAGTCATTCCTTCCTCCGGGAAAGCAAGAGCAGACAATCATTTCATGCCCTTTTTCTCTGGATTGCCCTGGCAGACCCCATAGCACGGCAACCATGGAGCCCATTCAGCTTTATTTTTTTTTTACAGTCACCATATGTGTACTGGATGCCGCAGACAGAGGCGATACTCCAGCGCTACACAGCAGCATTCATTTGCTTTTGCATGATAGCAGAGATGGTTACCAGTCGTTCTGTACCGTCTGCTGCCAGTGTAATTTGGCAATGAGATGACGGTTATCTGTTCTTCTGTGCTGTCTGCTGCTATCATGGGTGTCCCTGGCTGAAATCGGCCGGGGGCGCAAAAGCAAAACTGGGAATGACTCCCCGGGTCAATCCCTCATTTATGGTTTCTAAAAATAAAGTCAGTCCTGCATAGAATATGGGGCAAGTGTACTAGAGAACCAGTGTATCAGAGAGCACAGCTGCTCCATGTCAGATCCCGCAGAAACGATGAGCTACATGCCATTCACGGGGGGTGCCCCTGCAACAACCCCACCCATTGCTTCCCTCCTCCCCCAACCTTCCTGGGCTACCGTGGCAGTGTCCCCCCCATTTGTGTCATGAAGTTATAAAGAATGCAGGAATAAGAAACACTGACTTGTTAGTGAGATAAAATGAGGGGGTGGCAGCCTCCCGGTGCTATGACAGTCCAGGCAGGATATTAAGCGGTGCGGGGGAGAGGAGCCCAGCATGCCATTGCTATGATAGTCCAGGCAGGACAGAATCTTTTCTTTACACAGGAAAGGGAGGGGGCTGATGGAACTCAGCCCCCTGTGGCTATGATGAAGACAGTTACCAGCCATTCTGTACCATCTACTGGGAATGACCAAGAATTATTCCTATTTTCACCCAGGCGCCCCCAGCCAGCCTCCCCTGAAGCCAGCCAGGAGCACTCACGGGTCGAAAAGAAGGACAGTTACCAGTCCTACTGCACCGTCTGCCACCAGGGAGGGGAGAGGAGCGGATACTGCTCTTCACTGCTGCAGCATCGCGTCTACCAGCAGCATTCAGTAGACATAGGGTGACATTGAAAGAAGTCAAGAAATGATTTTTTTCCCTTTTCTTTCATGTGTGGGCGGGGAGACTAAATTGACGAGCTATTCCCTGAACCATGCCGGACAATATGTTTGAACCTACAGGCACTGGGAGCTCAGCCAAGAATGCAAATACTTTTCGGAGACTGCTGTGGACTGTGGGATAGCTGGAGTCCTCAGTACCCCTTCCCTTCATCCATAAGCATCCATTTGAGTCTCTGGCTTCCCGTTACGCTTGTCATGCAGCACTGTGTAGCCTGTAGATTTTTTTTTTCAAATGCTTTGGCATTTCATCTTCTGTAATGAAGCTCTGATAGAACAGATTTGTTTCCCCATATAGCAATCAGATTCAGTATCTCCCGTACGGTCCATGCTGGAGCTCTTTTTGGATTTGGGATGGCATGGCCACCCGTGCTGATCAGAGCTCCATGCTGGGCAAACAGGAAATGAAAATCAAAATTTCGCAGGGCTTTCCTGGCCACTGCATCTGAGTTGAGATTGCTGTCCAGAGCGGTCATAGTGGTGCACTGTGGGTTACTGCCCGGAGGCCAATACCGTCGATTTGTGGCTACACTAACCCTAATCCGATATGGTAATACCGATTTTAGCGCTACTCCTCTCGTCAGGAGGAGTACAGAAACCGATTTAAAGAGCCCTTTATATCGATATAAAGGGCCTCGTAGTGTGGACGGGTACAGCGTTAAATCGGTTTAATGCTGCTAAAATTGGTTTAAACGCGTAGTATAGACCAGGCCTAAAACTCAGGCCTGATCCAGCAGTTAGCTCTTCGTGGACAGACCTTTGCACCTTTACTGAACCCCATTGACTTGACCTACCAAGACACTGCTCTAAACTCTGCTCAGGAGCTATATCTTGTCTATCAGCCTCTATCCAGAGTTGATTGTTATGTTCACAGCATACACAGATAGTAGGTAAAAACATAAAATATTCTTGCTGAAAGGCTGCAACATAATGCTATTTTATTTCTTAGAATTCAGAACAACATACATGAACCCAGAAAACAGAGACAAAAAACAGACTGCTCCCTAAAATACAGAGACACAGTTAAGCCACTGGTTCTCTGCAGAAAGACCCAGATCATATGCTTCCCTAGAAATCCCCCATGCCAGCAAGCAGGACCAGGAAATTTGAAGTGACAGCTTGTAATTTTTACAGTTTTCAATACATCCCATGGTTAAGCCTATCCCTAGTGAGTAGGGTTGCCAACCCACCAGGATTGCCCTGTAGTCTCCAGGAATTAAAGATTAATCTTTAATTAAAGGTTATGTCTGTGATGAAACCTTCAGGAATAGGTCCAAACAAAACTGATAACCCTACTAGTGAGCAAACCGTTTAAATTTAAGTATATGCCAAAGCATATTGCTGAATCATGGCCTAAATGTGTAATAAATTGGAAGCCTTTCCCTCAGATAATCCCTCAGACCTACTAGAAAGACGAAGGAGCTCCTTTCTTTCCACCCTAGAGCCTCCAGATTGTTGTGTGACAGAATCCATTACTCTATCCTTCATCAAACCTATTGGTTGCTGTGGGATAGTGGGGGTAGAGTGTCTATTCAGCCACTCCTCTAGCCACCTGGCTGCTACCAGTGGCACGAACAGGACTGGGGGTACTGTTGTCTCTTTTATACAGGCTTCACTTTTTTGACCTCTTCCACAGTGAATTCATTCATTTCTATTTTTACTATTCTGCAATTTAAAAAACACCAATCCAAATCTCTGGGCACACTTTACGCTACACTAATAGCTACACAGACTCATCAAAATTACTCTAAGATCAGCGCTTGCCTCTAAAGCTGCCAAGTGAAACAGACATCATTCTTTATACTATTTATAATCTACTCTGTTTATTATTTTCTTTGTTGCCAAAATTGTGCTAGATATTTTGCAGAAAAAAGCTCCCTGCCCTAAGCAAAGAGTCTTCAATCTAGTATTAAGTTTATGTCATGGGATGGAGACAAGAAACAAGGGAAGGCGTGAGACAAGATAGGGTAAGAATTACAGCAGTAAGACCACATTGTCAGAGAGGGGCCTGAAATTCTCCTAGTTCCTGAGAACCAGGTTGCATATGTTAACTGCGTGTGGTTATTTCTTGGAAGTGGGCAGGCTGGATAGAGGATTTATGCTTTATCTTAGCCTTTGTCATTTCCTTTGCTCTCTTTCCCCCTTCCTCTCCCCTTACCACATTCTGTTGAAATTTACCTGCTTTTGACTATCTGTCTGTCAAGGACTGTTCGGTTAGATTTCAAAATGCAGAACCAACCATTTATGACCTACTTCTCTCCCATATCACAGTGTGATTTCTGAGAAAAACAGACTGGTTACTGCGGCAAAGAGTTCTGTGGCACCTTATAGACTAACAAACGTATTGGAGCATGAGCTTTCGTGGGTGAATACCCACTTCGTCGGATGCATGTCTGGTTACTGTACCTACACAGAGAATTAGCTCTGACCCCGTGGACAGATCATCTGAAGTTACCTCCGGTGGAGGGAAGGAACTGCAAATATATAGACTGGGTTAACTATTAGGTCACTGTCTTTGCATATACACTTGTTATCTGTTTCCCAGTACTTCTTCTACATTCTCTTTTTATTCACAGATAAATACCGAGCAGATTACACATTATGCCTTTAGCTGAATGAAAGAAATAAGTTTTATCATCTTTGACTCTCCACCTCACATCACCATCTAACACGTAGGCTATATCTACACTTAGCATGGTGTACAGAGCACAGGCACTTGTAGCTACATGGTGCGGTGAAAGACTCCAGCAGTGGGGAAAGGCTCTTGCAGCTCCCCACAGCTGGAGCCTTTCACTGTAGCAAGGAAAGTCCCCAGGAGCCAGCAAACAATGGGAAAATGCACCAGTTCACCCTTTGCCAAATGGTCAACATCTATACTAGAACAAATTTCTGTGCAAATATCTGTATTTGCTTAAACCCCGACTAGTTAAATGATATTTATAAAGGTGCGTTTCAAATTATTAATAGGGAAATTACTATGCAAATAAAATTATATAATCTTAGTAGGGGAGTGGTTATGTTAATACCTGTGTTAAGTATCTGAACATGTCCAGGGTTAGATATTTCCAGAACTCTAAACAGAGTCAAATGGAAATGAGTGCTCATGCAGTTAGTAAAGTGCTGAGCCTTCTCTCCTGATGACCCTGACTCTAGAGTGCTCACTAACCATTTTCCTGACATCCTTACATACTTGCTTTGGTTTGTAAATCTTTTCTATCTGCCATCATATCTTTAGCAGCTTTTAGTAATAAACTCACTGTTTTTTACCTATCTAATTTTGTAGCATGTTTGCCCTACATTATAATATTAATCCTTTTAATGCTGACAGGAATGAATAAATACCAGTAGTAGTGTGAAATGAATGAAAGGCAGGAAGTGAAGTATATGTGCTATCGCCACTCCATCATCAGATGTCAACATGAAGAGTGTTGTTCCTTTCCCCATAATGTCAGACTAATCCACCTTTGTCCTTTTATAAAGTAGAGCTGCTCTTTTGCATGTTACGTGTGTTCAATAAGTAATAGAGCTCCAGACATGGTAAGTGCTCTGCTTTAATTTTTACATCACAAAACACTGTGCCATGTACAGGCAGTCCAGAAAATTATCTACATTACTATGTATATTATTCTAAATGTATTAACATTTGTTCATAAATTGTATTATGGGTTTTTATATCACTTAATCTCCCATTGATATTGCCTGATTTTAAAAACTATACCAATTACACAGGGAAGACAACTTGAAAGTGCACAGAATTCCTGCAGGAGACAGTGCATTGTAATGCATATCCTCAGTTCTCTGGAGGATTCAGCAGACTGCAGATCAGTCAGGGCAGACTCTGCAGGGAAATGGTACTTTTCAGCTGTCTGTACTGTATATAATCATGCATTATATGATGCAGAAAGATATATTATTGTGTGCAAATAAGCCTAGTGCTCCTCTTCTCTGTTTCCCCAACATCACATATTGCAAAGTCAAAAAGGCTAAACCAAACTTGCTATGTTTTTGGAGCTGAAATTTTGTCGGCAATGTGCTGTATGTTAAATTTTAAACTGTTGTCTGTCATGGCTGACCAGAGGCAGTTTCCTGAATAAGGAGCATTTGGTGCCAACAGTCACGGCATATTACAGATCAGTCCCCATAACTTCACTTACACCAAACACTGAGTGTAAAATACAATATTGTAAATATCATCAGGAGATATATATATATAAAGACTGGTATACAAAACTAAACAATGCTGCTGACTTTCGTAAACCCAATAACACATTTTACAGATCCTACAAACATGGTGCTACCTTATAAAAATTCTTAAGGAAGTGCACTGGCAAAGTAACGACTTTGAATTTCACGAAGGGAGTATCTCAAGCTCACACTGCTAGTCAATGGCACAGTCTGAATAGAAGCCCTGACAATGAGACCATTGATCTAATGTGTCTGCCTTATCTACAACTGGACAATTCTTTTTGAGATATAAGCACACGCTGAAAATGCAGATGATTCAAAGCATACTGATTTAAAGTGGATAATGGAAGTTGATGGGTATTGCACATTGAGTAGTGAGAAAGACAACGGATGAAGATTAAACTGAGGCTCTAGTAATAAAGATTGAATATGTACCCAGAAAAGACCCCTGTGCAATGGCAGCCATGTTCCAGTGCAAGGCCCTGTAACTTCTTTTTAACATGATTTAAACTAACAGACATACTTTGTGTTAATTTGTAGCCTGACAGATGTAATACTTTTAATGACTTCACCTTTTAGGTCATTATAAATTATTCCAGTGCTACAGGTGTGGAAGCCGTAATGGTAACCACTTCCATTACATTGTAATTATCCACGGCTCAAACGGAGAAAATGGTTCCAGAAAGGAAAATTGCAATGGCATGGTATTTTTAGTTCACTGCCACACCTCTCACCTGTCCCTCATTTCACATGCAAATGTTCCTCCATTTCACAGAAACCTGATGTTATCACTCTATTATTAATGTAAACTATTTACAGGGCACTGGAAGTGCTAAACTATGAAACTGTAGCTATAGAAAATGTTGCTGATGCCAAAAAAGAAAACAAAAAACAAAAAATGAATCCAAACATTTTAACAGTGAATTTAGTGCTTGTCAAAATTATCAGAGTCACAGTCCCATTCATAGAAGCCCACATATAGGTGCTGCAGCAGCCATCAAGTTTTTCCACATTGTCCGACTACTTTGACTAGGCTTAACAGACCGCTGACAGTGTTCAGAGAGTGATCATTTATCAGGCTGATTCCATATGTGATTTTATATTAATAATACTGAGCACTTATGCACGGTTTTAGATCAAAGTATCGTAAAGTATGGGATAAATTAAGGGCCAAATTCTGGTTGCAGTGAAGTAATTTAATGTTTTGTCATTCCCATTAATGGGACCAGGGTTAAGTTCTAAGTGATTAAGCCTCAGTCATTAATTGTTAATCTTAACAGAAAAAGTAATCAAAAAGTACTGAGCATGTGGCAATGCTTTTTTTTCTGATTTATCCTCCAGGAAGTGGTTTGAGACCCTCACAGAAAAGAGAAGTGTAACTTACTATAACAGGCTCCCCAATGAGCATTATTTCTTACAGGCCATCAAACAATCAGGAAATATTGATAATTTTTTAACATTACTGATCTGGTTGGATTCAAGCAAGTGATCAAAAGATGAAATTCTCCATATTCTGCTACCAAACCTCTAATCCAGTTGTCCCACATCTGTTAAAGCTGCTTGTATTCTTTTTGTTTTGGAGGGTTGTGGGGTTTGGCCCCACATTCTTACATAGTTTTAGGGCTGGTCTACACTACGGGGGGAATCGATCTTAGATACGCAACTTCAGCTACGTGAATAATGTAGCTGAAGTCGAATATCTAAGATCGGATTACTCAGCTGTCCTCACCACGCGGGATCGATGTCCGCGGCTCCCCCTGTGTATTCCGCAACTCCGTTGGGGTTGGTGGAGTTCCGGAATCGATATAAGCGCACTAGGGGATCATTATATCGCATCTAGATGAGACACAATATATCAATCCCCAAGCAATCGATTTTAACCCGCCGATACGGCGGGTAGTCTAGATGTAGCCATAGTCTCACCTTTGGGACTCGGCAGGTTGAATGGTATAATCTCTGCAATTACCCTTATGTGTAGGAAAACCAAGCTCTAGCTATTGGGTTTAGAACATTGGTGAGGTTAGCAATATTAAATGTTGATACAATATTTGTCTATTGCTCACAAGACAATCATGATAATACAGTAGAAGCCTCTCATATATATAGCTTCAATGAACTTGGCAGACTTATTCTTTAACATGTACTCATGGAGACTCTAGGGTGTTTCTGTCATTTAACGATAATGTCTCAAATTGTGTAGTAGTCAAATGGACCTTCCTTTAGTCTCCTTTGCTATTACAACAGCAATACTTAATTGTGTATTGCTCACCCACTAGTAAATTTCTGCCTCCTAAGCAGAGAGTCATCCATTGGCTTCAGCAGTTCCCATTTAACTTTCAGTGGAATAATAAACTAAATCATATAGGATAAACTGAATCACCAAGTAGCACAAGAGTGGTTAGAACTGTTACTTATACATGGGCCAGATTTCTGAAGACCTCACCTCCCACTAAATTTAGTGGCCAGATTTTCAAAAGAACTCGGCAGCCAGCACCTCTTTGTTCTCTAAGAGCTGATGAGTTCTTTTGAAAATTTCGCCAATACTATTGGTACCACGCATGGAGCTTTCTAGCCCATAGTCCCTGCTCCTAGGAATTTACAGTTTAAGGTGATGATCCCGCTGCCATTTATACTCAAATATAAAACTCCCCTTGACTCCAATGGGAGCTGAATCCAGCTTAATAGTGAAGCTTTTTTACTTCCATAGGAGCTGAGGATGCTCAGCACCTTTCAGGAAGCAATCAACATTAGGACACAGTTAGCCCTAAGGCCCTGATCCTGCAAAAATACATATACGCACATTTAATTTTGCTCACACTGATTTCAGTGGGACTACTCACAGCACCAAAAGTTAAGCACATCTGTAAGTCTTCACAAGATCAGTACCTATGGGTTTCATTCTGCTCCATTAAAATCAAAATGAAAAATATCTGCTTTAGAAAAAAATTATCCTTGAACTTTATTTTCTAAAATAGATCTCCCCGAAGATGGATGAAAGTTGAGATGGATGGAGGGACAGCTGCCTGGATCTCTCTTCTGCATACTTGTTTACAGCTATCATCAACAACTGACTTTTTTTTTTTTTAATGCTCACTCCTCTCACCCCATTTTATTTTTATAAGAAAAAAAATCCTGTATTCAAACACACAGCCCATTTCAAAGCTACAGTGGGTAGCCAGGAAATACTTTAGAGATCAGGTGAAATGAATTCAAGAAGAGTGAAAATGGTCTTTGGTTCTGCTCTGTTACCTTTTACTGAAGAATCATTGCAGAGATGTGAATCATCTTAATCATACTGTGCTTGGTTTCTTGCGGGCATTTTCACAGATCCCTCCTGCTTCTTTTGTCTCCCAGGTTCAGACACAGGCGTTTTTCCCTTGGTCACTGTGACATTAAGAGTTTAATAGCAGCTAGAACACATAGTGGGGAAGGCAGCATGACTGAAAAAGAAGACACTTTGTAATGAGGAATATCAATTAGGTAATAAAGTCAAGAAAAATGGGAAAACACAGGGAGCTTCAGCTCACGAGCTTAAAGCAAAAACACAGCTTTTACTATTATAACAACTAAAATCCCTACTTTAAACAAACTGAAAACCAGCTACACAGACAACAAGGTCATTTGTCTTTATAGGGAAAGTCTCTTTCTAGAGAGAATGAACAAATAAGACACTTAAACAAAAACTATCAGAAGCTAACAATTTTTAAAGAATCCATTAATAATATAATAGAAATAATTGTATAAAACACTAGTGGAAACAATTGTTTCTGGACTAGCTGAGATATACGTCAAAATGATAAATACTGTCTTTGTAAAGTATATGAAATATTATTTTACCTCTCCTAGTTAGCGCGCTTAAAAAAACATGCCTTCTATTTACATTTAGAAAACTAAATTATAGTATTTCATGAAGAACGAAAGACCAAACACGTTGACAATGCTGTCTTTGTTCTTACATTTAATTCTTTCCTTTGGGAACAACAGTTAGTGTCCATATTTCTGTTCAATAACAAACAAAAAATACAGGGAAATAAAAGAGATGTGAATATTTTAAAGTTACGTATTTTTCTTGCAAAGGACATTTGACTGTATGATCTCCAAGTACACCACCATGGCCAAACTCCACATAAGATGTTAAGTCTCAGTTCCACTAACACACTGAGAAAGGCATTTAACATTAACTTTCACAGGCAAGGGTAACCAGACTCTTATTGTACCATAGCAATAAAATTCAAATTAAATGCTAGTAACATGATTCTGGCCTCACACCAGTTTCATGCCAGTGGTCTCCAGTCAACGTAATTATTCCAGATTTTATTGTTGTAAGCAGGGCCAGTCTTAGGGGTGGTCTACATGAGCAACTGCCCAGGGTGCTGTAGTCAGGGGTGTGTGGTCTGAGTGCTGTAAATTGGCAGGCGTGGGCTGTCGGTTGGGGGGTGATTATGGGGCTGGGGATGGATGATGCCACCTGTAGCTGCCAGCCTACTGGGAAGGTGCAGACAGCAGAGCTTTCACCTGCAGAGCCAGCAGGCCAGCCTGTGGGTCCCCAGCTTTCTGCAGGCACTGTGACCAAGGGGTGTATGGCCGAGGGAACCCCCAGGCTCAGAAACTCCTCCCTGCAGCTCAGCCTGGGCAGCCAGAAAGGGACGGCTGCTGGCTAGGCACCCAGCTCTGAAGGCAGCACTGCTACCAGCAACAGCATAGAAGTAAGGGTGCCATGGTATGGTATTGCAGAGCAGCCACCACTCTCTGGCCTCCCAGTCAGTGCTTAATTTGCGCAAATTAAGCGCTGAGGGAGACAGCAAGGCCTGGGGGCAATAGGAGTGGGTCAGGTGCCTACAGGTGCTAGCAGCACCGAAGTACACACTCCCTAAGACCAGCCCCAGTTGTAAGATTGAAATCAAGCTCAAAGGCTTTTTTCCACACTCGTTACTGTAACTAATCATCATCATCGGCAATCCCTCAATTCAGGGAGGATCTCTACCACAGATTTACATATGGGTCCTGAGACCATTATAATAACTAATATAAACTGACTAATATAAACATTTTAAAAGGAATAATCTTAAATACTATAAACTTAGATTCTTGAAAGTGTAGTCTGTTGTAGCCTACATTAGAGCCCGATCCTGCAAGGTGCTGAGCATCTTCAGCTCACATTGAACTCTTAAGAAAACAAGCCAATTGTTGGTTTTGTGTCCACGTAGAAGAGCTGTACCTTGTCCTATACTTTGGACTTGGAAAATCCAAAGCTAAAATTAGCAATGATTAGAATCCAGGTCCCCATTCTACCTACCACCATTCCATGTTGGAACAAGAAGATGCTGAATTTGGTTTTATCTTACTGCTATAATAGTCAACCAAGCTGGTTTAGTTTCACAACCCCATGTTCAGATCTGGATTCCAAACCCTCACCACTGTGTTTCAAGGAATTCCACATAGAAGTTCCAGGGAAGGCCTATAACCACATGATTCCACAGAGTGATCCATCGTGTTCATGCCCAATTTTAAATAGACATAAAACATAATATTATTTCCTTTGAGATTGTCTTCATTTTGTCATCTAAGAAGACAGGTTTGGAACTGTATGACAAAAATCCTTACTTTCCTAGGAAATTTATCATCCCCACTCTGATGATACACAGGGTGTATTCATCACCTCCACTACCCCTTACCAGATGAGAGCAGCTTTAAATTGCAGGCCCATTTCCATAGGAGCCCTTCCCACTCAGACTCCCAGACACCTTTGTCATGCCCTCTCTCTGGCCAGTGTCATCCATTTTGGAAGTTGTACTGTTGCTCCTGGTCCCACACTGAATAAATAATTTAAAGGTGTCTTACACTGATTGTAGGTGGGCATTGCACTGCTCAAGGCCCACAGTCTGGATTCTGCTAGCAGGAGTGGAATGAGCTCATTGTTCAATTATCATGTACATTGTCCTTATTTTAGGTCATTTTCAAATTATTTCCTAACAGCAGGAAAACCAGAGAATGGAAGCTGTAACACATGGCACATGTATATCCGCACCTAGTCCCAAGGAGCCCCTTTGCAAATGAGATCTTGCACTTTGTAGAGTTTTTTTCCCCGTGGTAAACTATTTAAATGAATAACCACATTTAAAGTACTCCTGGGGAAGAACCAATTTAAGGAAAACCATCCAGGAATTCACTGCAAATGAGATGCTGCATCTCCAAAGACTGTGTTCCTTACCGTTATGGTGACAGGCTTAGATTGGCAGCTAACAGTGAATACCAGAAAGTCAGGAATCTATCCATTATGTGTCGGTTTAAACCAGCTAGACAAAAGGCCTTTTTTAGCCCTTCAAATAAATACATAAGTAGCTTTCACAGCAAATGTATGCCTAACTAATGACTGCCTACGTTCTTGTAGCTCAGATTTTATATATTAGGGGGTCCCCATAGGAACAGAAGTTATATGCTAGTAAGTATAAAATTGAGAACAATGTGTCCTTTCCTGGAGTAATCAATCATATAGGATAATACATCAGATTTTTGTCATATCACACATCTCCCTTTAGTCCTGCGAGTTCATGAGATTCTCCTATTAATTCAATATTATTTGATTGTGGTTGATGTTAGTGGCAAAATTCCCACTGATGTCAATAGAAGCAGGATTGGGATCTTAGCTCTAAGGGGTAGTTTGCATTCAGAGTGTACCTCTTCACAGCTGATCTACCAGTTCTGACACTTATAAACCTAGCACATAACAAAAATTAACCCCAGCAGTCATGCAAGAAAGCTCTACAAGGTACCAGTTAGTCTTGTCAGGGTCTATCTGATCATCCAGTCTCTCTCCTGCCTGGACTGATTCTTGCTTAGCTGTAACAATGTGAAGGAAACGCCTGACTGGCAGAATCAAAACATGAGGTTCAAGGTGCAACACTGCTTTGCACACTGGGGAGAGCAAATACAACATGCCTGACCCAGTATTTAGAATTTACCGAGTCTGCCTCTGTGCTCATGTATATCTACATTTGCAAAATTCATGTCCAAAAAGTTTGTCTCATAAGATGAATTGCTGCATAGACATCAGCTCCTTTAGTGGTTTTATGCCCAGGCATTTGTTGTTAGAAGCCATAACTTGCTGCACCAACTAGGTAAAGTGTCATCAATTCACTTCTTTGAGATTCCTTCACTTGTCATAGATACGTGAACTTTATGTGAGGCAAATATCTGTTGAAAAGAGATACTGCCTCAAAATTACCTGATGGCTTTACTCACTGTCATGATGATTCTTAGTTCAAAGGTAACCTGGAATGAATATATTTATTTCTGATGGTTTCCTAGGCTGAAATTACTGCTGCATTCATCAGTTGGTGACATATTGGGCATCATTAAGAGCACTGAACTATATGAATTGCAACAGGTTATATCAGCAGTCATCTCTGGAGGTGTTCCTCCTCATTTTTTCCATTGAGTTAGTTAAACCCAATGAGTTAGATTAAATTACTTGAATAGTGTTTTACTGGTATTTTTGATTTCTGTCGTTATTCTGAAAACATCAACCCATAAATGATCATTCCAAGTTAATTTTCATCTGTGTACATTTAAAATATCCTCAGCTATTCCTTGCAGTTTGCCTGTCAAAAAAAGCAAGGTGCCTCTGCAAGAGTCCAATAACTGGACAGGTTATCATTCCACAAAGGAATATTTTTGCACTGCACTTGTAAGGGAGATGTGGGTCAGGTTGGCTAACACACCCCACACTTGCTACAAGAGTCAGTGGGGTCTCCATAACATTTAGAAACTTGTAGGTCATAAGGAGACAATTCAAGTACCCTGCCTCTTATTTTCATTTTTTGACTGTGGTGCTTCATTGTCTATTTGTTGCAAAAATTTAACCCCATTTGCCACATCCTTTTGAAGCAGCTGTTCTTTTTGGTATGGCTGATATCTTCTCTTCCTTGTGCCATTATTGGTGGTGGTAGCTTGGAATTGCTTGTTTTGGATTATGCTTCAGTGCCAAGGCAAAGTATTTTTAAATGTTCATATTATAGTAGCACCTAGAAGCTCCTATCAGGCTAGAGGCAGTATTGTCTACAAACACATACAAAAACAACGGTAATTTATTTTTTAATTGCTCATTTTCCAAATCCATCATAAGTAATTATCATAGTGGGACCTTTGAGAAAGTTGTTCTCCGACAGTGAGCACTTCACATCAGTTAGAATGTGGTTGTACATGCAGCGCACAGGTCATATTAGCACATCATGCTAATTAGCCAAGTATTCCACCAGCCTGGCCAAAGTCAGCAAGAGTCAAGAGACAACAGCTGTCCTCTCTGTAACTTAAGAACCTTTCTCAATGTTGCCATTTCACTGACCTTTCTTGTCGTCTTAATGTCACACAACTCAGTGAACTGAAGAGTGAAGTTCAGCTAAACCCACATCTGTGCTGAGAACGTTGTGCATGCACTTCCTTCAGTTTGGTTCTTTTCCCCATCGAGCATGACGAATGACTTCAGGGCATTCCGAAGTTTACTGATGTAAAGCATTCACTCAGATGCGTCTCCAAATTCAAATGAACCACATTTTTCACTGCATCTAGATTACGCTTTTCTGTAACTATGAATGATTTCATATCTGGCTTCTCTGAAATGAGTGTCAGTGAATCAAATTCAGAAATATACTTTAGTTTACTCCTATAACCATTCAGTGTTCCCCAGCCACCCCATCAACAAGAGAGCTTGTTTGAAGACCTTCCATGTCAGATTTCACCCTATTCATAGTTTCTTCTGCGTGAAGTACAGTAACTTATTACTTTATAGGTGCTTCTGAAATCTGGTAAATAAAAACATCAGCCACAGCCGAGAAACTGATGGTGTCCGGAGATGCCAGGGAAGTAGCATGCCCAGCGACTGTTTTGACAGTGCATGACATGAGATATTTGATAAGAGCATGCCAGAGATCAGACACATTCACATTCACTTTAAGTGAATTCAGCTCTCCCTTTGAAATATTTTCACTACTAATTATTGTATCTCACATATAAATATTTTGAGAGCTCTGCAATCAGAAGATTGTCTTTTTCATCTCACAAGTTTTCATACCTACTGTATGGAAAAATCTAGCCAGACTCATCAGTGATTGTCACAAGAGACTCCATTCTTAAATGCTTCAAGTTATGGAGTGCCATGCCCATTCAGACTGATGTATACCACACCATCGCAGAAGTACCTTTCAAAGCTTACAATCCACTTCTTCCCCCTCCTAATCAAACTGACCCCATCAGTGACAATGCAAGTTACCATTTCAAGCACTTCATTTGAATCTAGCCCAGCAAAAGACTCTTCTCCCATCAGGTACTATCAGACCTTACTTGATTTCAAAACAATTAGCAGTGACCGTGATCTCATGTCTTTCCTCAATCAACAGACCCAACATGAAACAAGAGTATAAGGCAGCATCCATGATCATTTCACTAAGTCAGATCCCCAGGTAGTAAAAATTGGCACAGCACCATTGACTGCAATGAGGCTATGCCAATTTACACCATATGAAGATCTGGCTCATTGGGTCCAGCTTCTCTGATCCTTTAAATATAGTTTTAAAACAGTTTGCATTTGCAGTTTACATTTCTCAGCTTGCATCCATATGAAGAAAGGTCATTAGTGCTTGCTTTCAGAATTATTATCACAGTCCTACAATATGTGTTTCTTTGATTGCAGTGCTCCATGCCTTGAATGCTCTCAGATGTCTATGAGCAGAGGCATCACTTGTCCTTATAAGAAGTGGTCTGCCAGTGTTCACAACCGTCACTGTGTGCAAATAATGCCAAAAAACTAAGTCTGTGGCTGAATCGTCATTTGAGGTTGATAAATCTCATTTCCTTTCCATCAACATTAGAGCCTGTTAATACTGGAAGGACAAACTGGCCAGTACCTATGCAGTAGAAGTTATTTTTAAAGTGCTTTAAGTTTTTTCTATTGATTAAAATAAACCCTATTAGAAGACCCTGTTTTCAGTTACTTATAACTTTGTTTGGAAATTTTCCATACCAAGTATCTGCATCACATTGAATTTTTTTGGAAAATTTCAGCCAAAAATGGTTCAAGCATTTCTGAGAACAAGGCTGGGAAAAAATGTGATTGGAGCAATGACATCAACTATGGAAGGGGGTGGCCTTTTCTCCAGGAAGTGCCTTTTACTGTTCCTGTGAAAATCTGCCTAAGTTTGGCCAAGTTATGCACCTTTGAAAAATCGCAGCATGCACATGGTCAGTACAGACTTCTTTGATTTTAGATGCTAAATTGCCCAAAGGTTCCATCTAAAACAGCAATGTTCAAGCCTGAGAATGAGCAGGACTTTCTTTGCAAATATACCTCCGGGCTGCTCTGGGTTTTGAGGAGTCTTGGCATTTGCACTGAGAACAGGGACCTCATCCTGTGCTCTCAATGCCGCCACCCCACTGGTGCCTAGTGTAATGTGAAGAAGGAAACTGCCTGATTCAAATGGAGAGGAAACAAGAGCTGCAACGGAAGCCAATTGTAGGTGTGCTTAGAATATACTAAGTACTATGTAATACTAAATATTTGGGGGAAAAATCAGGTCCTCAATGTCTGAAATTGGGCTCCCAAAATCAGTGGACACTTTTGACCTTAATCTTTCTATTCCTCAGTAATCCATTTGTAAAACAGAAATAATACCCCCTCATCTCAAAAGGGTATTGTGAAAATCAATTCATTCATCTATGATCTTTATGAAACACTCGGACACTATAGTAATGAGCACTATAAAAAGGCCCAATGAAGAAACTGTGACATTCTATACATGGGGGGCGTGTCCTGTAATCCCCATATTCCTCATTTTTATGTAGTCGTGATCTTGCATATAAAGCATGCCTTGTAAGGTATCAGGTTATGATCTGCTGAAAGTAATTTCTCTATCCATATGTGTATATCATTAATGCATAAGAAGTTATGAGAATTGTGTTGTATGGTTGTTACTAAAACATGCTGTAAGCTGGGGAATCAGCCAGATATTAGCTCCCCAGAGGCAACAGCAAGGAAAGTAACCAACACTCAGATGGGGTGTCAAACAACCCATCAAAAACCATTGTCCAGCAAGGGAGCTACAATGCAATGACTCATCTGCATGAGGCTACACCAGGAGAATTGCTCAGCCTTGCCTGGAGACTCAGCAATGCTCCCCAGACATGCCTGGACTTTTGTTCTCCAAGTACATGGACTGAGGATATAAAACCAAACACAGGCCAAGCATGGGCCCCCTTTCTCCTTCACCTATCTATGCTGCAAGCAACAAGGACACTCTGAAGACCAACTGAGGTGACTGGCCCAGATTTCAAGGGTGAAATCTGTGTACTATGAACTGCAATATCCAGTGGGGTGAGAAAAGCTGCTTAGTCTCGTTGTTGCCCAGTTTAATAGCGTTGAGAGTTTAGATTGTATTTCTTTTGGTAACTAACTCTGACTTTTTGCCCATCACTTATTATGGCTTTAAATGTATCTTGTGTAGTTAGTAAATTTGTTTTACTGTTTATCTTTACCAGTGAGTTTGCCTGAAGCGTGTGGAAAATCTGCTCAGGTTTGCAAAGGCTGGTGTATATCCACTTTCCATTGATGAAATGGTGAACCGATTAATAAATTTACACTGCCCATCTTGAGCAGTGCAAGATGGTATATTCCTGAGATGCAAGGCTGGGAGCTGGGGGAATCTGGCTGGTGCCTTTCCCTGTGTCATTCATGGGTGGCTCTGGGATCATTCATGCAATCTAGTTGATTGTGGGTCTCCACATGCGGTTGTGCTGAGTGATAACAGCACCTGGAGGGGTTTGCTGCTGGTCACTAGCAAGGCATTGTGAGAGACAGCCCAGGCTGGAGAGAGTTAAAGGGGGCACAGTGGTCCCACAGCCACAGGCTGCACCCCAGGGATCCTATCACAGAAATTAATAATTCTAGCTTCAGAGTAGGGTCTGAATAGTGTGAAGTAGATAAGGAAAGGAGCCATGCATTGAACAATGAGAAAAAAAACAAATATTCATTAGCTGTTCACCTAGTGAGCCCTATCCATCATCCTGTGCGTTGAAAGAAGCTGGGGTCCTGTGGAACAAATAGTATGTGATCATGTAATTAAAGACTATGTCATAATACATACATGTGTAGGAAAAGAATTAAGTTTATACTGGGACTCTCAATTTTGGCATTTCCTAATTTTTGCGTGATTTACTTTGCAACCATTTACTTTTTGTGTGTGTGTGTAATATTGTCTAAGTTTGGCAATGGTTCCATGAAAGGACAGACACCACAATGTGAAAATCATGGAATTTGACCTTAGAAGCCAGAAGAACTTGGCGTGATGTGTTTAGCACACCATTGTTTACTACTTATAACTACAGAACCATACAAGGCAACAATGAATGCCTAGTAGAAAAAAAATTAAATTTTGCAGCAGAAAATCATATTTAGGTACAAGACAGTGCTTTACATATTTTGCCATTTTGATTATTTAATTTCAAAAATTTGATTGTTACTCATTAAAAATGTGTCTAGAATATACCTGAATACATAGTGCCGTCTCTCAAAGAACTGGTCTTTTAACCTTTCCAGGCACAAGGTGAGTGGTAAATCATCTTTGGTTCTGCATCATTGTGTGCACAAGTGTCCTGAGGATACTTTAAAAAATGTTGTGATATAAAATTGTGCTGAATTAATTCTAACCATTGAGATCTTAAATCTGACTTGACTATTGCCAATTATAAGTACTCTTGAAGTAAAATACAGTTTTAATCCTGATAGAGTGGCCTATCTGGATCTTCCTATTGAAGTGTTAGTAATGGGAACCAGAACCATATATTATTGTGCTGGAGGATGTTGGTGGCTGCCAGCAGGCATGTCTTTAATCTGTGGGCAGTCACTGACCTCACTGAAGCTGATGGGCACGCTAGCCACATTTCATTCAGGCAAAATGAAGGAACAATTAAATGCACCTTGGCTTAGTGACAGGTAAAATAATAGACATCACTGCCCAAGGCACAGACTTGAATGGCAAAGCTCAGAAGAAGTTGAGCCATGTGGCTCAAGGGATTTTCTGGAGACTGATAGGAAAAGCAGGGGCTGGGGCACTGATCTGGTTGCAGATGTCTGAGTGGGTGTGAAAAAACAAGAAAGAAGCAGAAGGCCAGGAGAAAGTCAGAGAAGTAACTGGTAGCATGGACCTTAGAGAAAGCAGAGAGAGAGCTCAGTGGGACACACAACTAGCTGGAAAGCAGGCTTGGATTTCTAAACAAGGAAACTGCCACTTGTTTGCTTCTAATTTGTTCAAGGAAATAGGACTTTGTTTACATTCTTTGTAAATAAACAAGATTGCACCCTAGAAATACTAGACTGACTCTCCTCCTAAAGAAAACAAACCAACAAGGCTCCAAATATCGGTTAAAAGCTCAGGTGTCAAGGGTTCAATAGTATATTAGCATAAATTTCAGCTAATAAAAACAAAGCTAATAAGCCATAACGTAACACAACTATTTTCATAATAACTACAGTATTAGTTATAACTATAGTAGAATTTTACTAAGTGAAAGCAAAGGTTTGATTGGCTACTTGCTGGACTGCAAGTTTCTTCAGAATGCCTACTATAGCAATAGAGCCTGCATTTCAAAAGTGACCTTTCTGATTATGATCTGAACGCAGCAAAAGGAAAACAAAGATGGATTTATTTTTTAAAAAAGCTTTTAAGAAGATAATAGCTACAACAGATATCACTTCTGAGAGAGATGTATCACTATCTAGGGCTAATGGCTCAATAAAACTCTCTCAAAATTGGTCAGTTAAGGCCCAAAACTTGATCTCTGAAAGTTATAATAATCTGAAAGGGAGAATTCAATTTTAAGGCATCATCCACAGTATACAGAAATCAATGAGAAGACACACCTTGACTTCAGTGGACTTTGGCTTAGGTCCTCATTCTTTATCACTATACTGAGAGCAAAGGAGCAGGGCATTTTCAGTGCAAACCCTCCATTTTTGAATTCATGCCTTCTAAAAACCAATTAAAAAAACGTCTGGAGTCTGGTGATTTTAGGCCACTGTGCAAAATTTGTTCGCTCTGGTTACTTCTTCATTTGGGCCTGGCTTGGAAGTAGTGGGATGGAAGGAATTTATTTCTAGGTTTGAATGAGCGGGTTTATAGGGAATAATTTATTCAATTAATTTAACTTTATTTTGTTCTTTGCAGATTATCCATACTTAGCTTGCAGTTATCACCAATTTATTCCTCATTCACCAAATAATTTCTACAAATTAGCCCTAGGTCTATAATTTGTTCATGAGTGGATTTTTTAATATTTTATATTCAAAATTTGAGCTTTCTTTAGTTTTCATTGGCTATATAGGTCATGGTGTATTTTTCTTCCCATTCCCTGACTGTTTGAGCTTAATTCTTAGAATCAGCTTGCCTTTAATAGGTCAAAATTTGGTTCCACAAATATTCTCTTATATTTTCTGTTTCTGTGAACATTTTTGCCAGCAAACTTGACCATAAGAGAATCTAGCAGAATTGTTAGAAGAAACACAAATAGATGCCGACTCTGGTGGACCTGCAACAATCCCAGGCTCGCCTCCCTCTGAAGCCCACTGAGAACTCAATAGCAGGACATCCCTGTGTGCCTGCCCTCCCCCAACTTTCCATGTGGCATCAAGGGTCGCTGTACTATGTTAGGATATAGATATTCAAGCCTGTCTGTAAAGGCCTATACTTTAAGAATTTTGGTATATGTTTATTATTTAGCTAGTTATAGAGGTATAAAAGAAAGAATCTGTGTAAGGACCTTCTCTCACTATGACAGTCTGAGGCCCTGTTTAGTCATACTGAAATAAGGCAATCTGGGGCTATTAGGAAGGTGATTCGATCTATCACCTTCAGAGAAAGGGAAAAGCCTAGAAGGTGTAAAAGGAAATTTAGTTTGATAGTTTTCTGTCTCGTAAGAATTCACTTATCGATAGACACAGCTGGGAAACCCTTATGTCTTTATAGATGTATTTGTGAAATCCTCACTTCTGTATTGTTTTGTACGTTTATTTGCATAGTCTCTGTCTGGGGTCTATGATTGTTTCTGTCTACTGTATAATTAATTTTGCTGGGTGTAAACTAAGGTGGTGGGATATAATTGGTTAGCTAATCATGTTACAATATGTTAGGATTGGTTAGGTAAGTTTCAGTAGAAAGATTGGTTAAGGTATAGCTGTGAATATTACTATATAAATTAGGAGCAAACAGAAAGTAAGCTGGGATTCGAAAATAAGGAAAAAAACTTGAATTTAAGCTTGCTGGAATTTCACCCCAATACACATCAAATTGTTTGCACCTTCAGACTTCGGGTATTGTTGCTCTCTGTTCATGCGAAAAGAACCAGGAAAGTGGAAGAGTAAAAAAATAAGCTCTCTAACATACTACACTTACCACTCCACCCTGATGGACACTAAAGACAATCACAGCTTCACATACACTGACGTGTGAAAGCCAAGGTTGGTGTATGTGTAACTGAAATGGACATGATTGTTCTTTCTCCTTCATATGTTCTGTTTGCTTAATTTATTAAGTTTTAAATGGTTTTCTTTTGAATTGCCTGTTTCATGTTACAGAACAAAATTCTATTTTTTGGAACATGATTCATCTTTATTAGTTCCAAACACATGCTGACTTGTGTGGAGCAGTTCTGAAAGTGACCAATCACCTGTTACTGTTGGTGTCACACAACTCATAGCATCGCTCACAAACGATATTAACAGGTGCTTTGACAATGTTATATTTCTACATACTCAGCTATCACTAGATAGATTCATATCAGGTCACAAGGGAGGAGGGCCAGGTACAGCATGCTACCGCAAACTTATATCTGGCTGTTCAAATTAAGCAGACAGCCACTTCACCTCTTCCCTCCACCAGAGAAGAAATTTTTCCCCCTTTGCTTCACAGGTATTGTGCTAGACACAGCAAGCAGCTGTCACCTTTGGGGTATTTTTCTCACTGAGGTCCAGTCTCATGAGTAAACAATGCAAGCGACCCTTCAAATGACCAAAGGCACATTCAATTTCCTGCTGAGCCTGTGGCTGAAAAGCTCCTTGGTGCTGTTGACGTGGATGGGCCAGGGGAGAAAGGGGTAGGCTGGACAGGATCACTATAGACATTTCAACATTCTCAATGGGGATCCTCTGATTGGGAAAGAATGACCCTTCTTCCAGTTTTCTGAGCAGTCCTGTGTTCTTAAAGATGGGAGCATCATGCAGTTTCCCTGACTAGCCCACATTGATGTCAATTAAATGTCCTCGGTGATCCACCAGCACTTGCATAATCATAGAAAAATAGCCCTTTCTGCTGATGTACTCTGTGGCAAGGTGGCCTGGTGCCAAAAGAGGGATAAACATGCCGTCTGTCATCCCACTATAGTTCGTGAGCCACTTTGCTGCAATTCCACCCACGATGTATTGCACATTGCTGAGAGTCACAGTCCTGTGTAGCAGGAGGTGATCCATGACCCTGCACACTTGCATCACAATGGCCCCTGTGGTGGATTTCCTGGCTCCAAATTGATTCCCAGCTGACCAATAGCAAGCTGGCATTGCAAATTTCCACAATGCAGTTACCACTCACTTCTCACTTATCAGTTCAGCTCTCATTTGGTGTCCCTGTGCTGGAGGGCTGGAGCATGTTCAGCACACAAATCCAAGAATGTGGCCTTGAGCATCCAGAAGTTCTGCAGCCACTGCTCTTCATCCCAAACCTGCATTACAATGCAATCCCGCCACTCAGTGCTTGTTTCTCAGGCCCAGAAATGGTGCTCCATCATCTCCAGCTGCTCCTTGAATGCGACCAACAACCTTGAATTGTTTCTTTCTATGTCCCACAGCAATCTGTCCTGCAAGGAATCATCATGCTCCCCATAGCTCCTCAAACGGCTCTGCAAATACTGCAGGATCATGCACTCCGTGCTTGCAACATTCATGACAATCTTGCAGAGCTATGCAAGCTCCATGCTTCTGTCAGAGATGGTGGACATCAAGGAGGGACATGCAAGTTTGTGGAATTTTGAAAAAAAGGCATGCAAATTATGAGATGCACATGAAATTATGGCATGGAGAGCACTGCATTATGAGAAGTTGACTCCATGCTCCCAGTCACCCCAGCATGACTTGTTTCGGCCCCATCAGGCATTGCAAAAACTTCCCAAAACACACTGCACTGGATGATGGTGAGTTGCACAGTGTGATAACTACCCATGGTACACTGCACACTGCCTCAGTACAATTGCTCCTGGTGAATATGTGCACCGTTGCCACAAAGAGCCAAGTACGTACCTGCGCAAGCCACGTACTAACTGCGGCGGCTGTATGCAAACATAACTGAGGTCGACATAAGTTTGTAGTGTAGACATGAACTTAAAGGTTCATTAATTTTTATCAGTGTTACCAGGTCTAATATCAAGTAGTGATTTGTGAACGTCAATAGAATACGAGCTGAGCACTCAAAAGTAGGGATGCTTATTAAAAGCATATTCCAAAAGTCCATACTATTTCAGTTTGCAAAAGTGGACTAGACATTTCCAAACAGGATCTCTGGCCAGTTTTCTTGTTACTTGCACTTTCTGTTCAGAAATACTACCAAAAAACCCAACCTAAACCCCAGCTCAGCCTCTCTCAAGCCAACTAACCTCCTGCACGGGGCCAGTAGTTGAAGAGTGTTATAGGGAGAGTGCTGTGTTGGCCAAAAGGATCAGCAGAATCAAAGCAGCAATGCCATAGAAACCCCACTAATGGGATACTGAAGGTGCAGGATGCTAAAGCAAACGACCTGGTTTAAACAGGAGGTGGCTGCAGACAGAGGGCCAGTTCTTCTTTATCCTACAGCCCCTTTACACTGATTTGGCAGTGTAAAGGGACCTTAAAGTGAAGTGAATGTAGTTTTAATGGTAAGTGTAATTTGCACTCACTGCCAGAGCAGTGGAAAGGGACCTGCGGGTATGGCTACACTGTAATTAGATACCCACGGCTGGCCCATGCCAGCTAACTTAGGTTTGCAGGAATTGGGTTCATGGGGCTGTTTAATTGAGGTGTCGACATTCAGACTCAGGCTACAACCTGAATTCTGGGACCCTCCCACTTCACAGGGTCTAAGAGCCCAGGCTCCAGCTCAAGCCCAAACAGCCACACCACTATTAAACAGCTCCTTAGGCCAAGCCTCACCAGCCTGAGTCAGCTGGCGTGGGCCAGCTGCAGGCGACTAATTGTAGTATAGACACACAATGTGAATGAGAATCAGGTCCAAGGTGTTTTCAGTGCAAGGCCCTTAACTCTGAAATCGCATCTTCCATTGGTCACATGAGCCTGAATACTGTGGGGCTCCAGGTCTCATTTCAAGAGTAATCCTTTTCCCCCCAGGTTTTTTCAGGGTGAGGGAGACCATTGCACATGGTTTTAGGAGGGCTTGTCCAGCCTATATTGAAGCCTGTGTTTTCACTGTTTCACTGCCACTGGTACCAATGCTAATCAGATTAAAGCTAGTCCAGATATGTCCACATGAGCTGCAGCTGTAACCTATGCCTGCTTCGTGTGGCACTCTGTCCTCCTCTAGTGGGGGCTAACCCAGCTAGAGATTGAGGAGCCTACTACAACCTTGGCTAAGAGACATGTGTCTTTTAGCTCATGCATTAAGCTCCGGAGGTCCCAGGTTTTGATCCCGGCTGATGATGACAGAAGTCTGTCAACGTTTCACAACTACACCTTGGTTATGTCCTTGCTGTGAGCTAAGGGTGGTGATTCCCCTGCTCATGTACATACACTCACAGTAGCTTGATGAAACTTGCATGAGTGTAAATAGTCGTGTAGTTGTGATAATATGGGCAGCAGCAGTCATGCCTAGTACATACCCACCATTCGTACTCAGCACACAGCTCAGCCATGCTTCCACTGGCACTGCCCATGCTACTGCAGCTACACCATTTATACTTGCACTAGGTCTCAATGAGCTACACATGTACGTGTGCACAAGCAGGGGAATCACACCCCTTGCTCAAAGTATAAACATAGTCCCTGTGTTTGCTGTGTAGACACAGGCTAGGAGGGTTAGGCATCAGCTCTGAACAAAGTGACTTGGTTCTAATCCTGGATCCGACACTTAATTTGCTTTTCGGCTCTTTTTACCAACACTTGACGTGAAGATGGATTTGTGCTGCATCTGCTATCTAGGGAATATAAGATATGCATTAAATAATTCACGGTTCTGCAGGAATTAGTATGAACTTAGCCTGCAATATTCACTTCTTGTATATAATGATATGGTCATCTCTGATTTCATTGATTTAATTTTTCAAACTTTTTCTTCATTTACATGGATGGGAGGAGAAAGAAAAAATAATGATTTAAAAGGGGAAAAAAACCCTAGAAAATTCCAAAAAACAAAACTTGATTTAAAAAAATAGTGAAAGTTGTTAAGTGACCACACTGTACCAAAATTTTTATGGTTTTTATTTTTAAGGTGTGAAATTTTATGGAGTGAAATCCTGGTGCCACTGAAGTCAATGGGAATTTTGTTGTTGACTTTGTCCAAGATAGGTGTTTATTGTGTGATCAGTGTAAGATTTAGCACAGACTTAATTTTTTATTTCCTTGCTTTAGTAAATGTTCTGATAGACAATTCCAGTTAGGGAAGGTTGTTACCTAGCAACCTAAATTGGTTCTATAAATTAAACTTATTAGTTTTTAAAAAATAGTTAAAGTCCCTGCCCCTAAATGCTTTCCAATCAAAATGCATCATTGGAACAAACTCCCATGGGCTGATCATACAAAGGGGCCCAGAAACACTTGCAAGCTGTTTGTCCAAGCAGTAGCCTTATACAATTTAACTCTTTTATAGTTGCCATATTCACTACAGACAGGCACAGAAAGCCTTGATGATTAAAAGGCCCTCCCCCCTTTCTCTAGCTCCCCTCCTCCCCCTTACCTGTCAATTGATGAATTCCAGCTAGGCCTGAAAACTGAACAGGAGTTTTGTAGGATTGCGGAGGCTTTGAGAAAACAAGGGTCATTGCATTAAGAAAAGCCTGGAATTATGGAGAGGGCCACCCTCAAAGTCCACTTCTTTCCCCCGCCCTCACCAAATAAAAACTCAAAAAGGAAAAGGATCTAGTGAGCTGCCAATTATAATGAGACAAAAGTGGCCCCAGTCAGGTACTCAGAATGATTCTGATGCTCCTGTCCATTTTATGTAGCATACTGAGCTAGCCAAAGCATTCAAGAAAAGAACAAGGTAACAGCATATGGCCTAAACAGACTGTTCATGTCTTTCCCCAAACAAGGCAAACCTTCACCTTAGACTGACCTTGCAATTACAGGCTACTGGGAGCAGTTATACGCTTGAAAAGAGTCAGCACAACAAATGGCATGAACAGAAAAGACTGAGGAAAACTGAACTCAGAGAGCCCTCAGTTGGCAAGCCATGTATTTTGCCTACACTCTAAGATAAGCCTGCTGAGGTCATGAGGCTTGTTAGCTAAAATTAACTATGAAATATGGAAGTAAAAGATCTCTTTATAGTAGCATTTCCTAAACAGATGAAACAAATGATAAAGTCTCCTCCAGAGATGCACCTTTGGTAATTTAAAATTCTGAAAAAATAATCTGCAAATAATAAATCTAAAATAACTGCAGAATAAGCAAAGTGGATTAATGTGTCATCTCTCTCCAGTGATGAGAGCAGAGTTTGAATATTTTTCTGAGCTTATATTAACTAGCTAGGGAAAAAATTGCAGCTCCACCACAAATAATTCATGCTTGTATGACATAGTGGAGGAATATTAATAAAATCCAGGGACACAGAGGAAGACTGGTCCTTCTCATTAAAGTTTAAGGAATACAGGATTCTGAGCATAAATCCACCAATCTGACCATGGCTATACTGTATGTACAGTACTCTGCACAGGCTATAAACATAAACAAGCTTTCATCTCATTCACAAATCACTATATCTTAAGAATGTGCTAACTTGAATTGTAAAAACTCTTGACTAAGATCAATCTTTCTGCCACAGCTCACGTGTGCAATTTATATACATATATATAGTACATACACATATATACACAGAAACACACACACACACACATGTACATATATACATGCACGTGTGTTAGAAAATTAAAAATATATACATCAGGAGGGGGCAGTCAGGGGACAAGGAGCAGGGGGAGTTGGGAATTAGGTAGAGGGTGGGGTCCTGGGGGGCAGTTAGGGGCAGGGGTCCCAGGAGGGGGCAGTCAGCAGACAAGGAGCAGGAGGAGTTGGGGATTAGGGGTTCTGAGGGTGGCAGTCGGGTGCGGGGCTCACCCCCCCGGTCCTCTTTTTTGATTACTGAAATATGATAACCCTAAAAAAGCGGTGCCCTATATCAGAGGGATTTAAAAATACCATTAAAGCTTTCTGGGGGAATTTAACTCACACTGGTGTAAAATTAGCACACTAGTGACCAAGATGGAATCTGCTCTGCGGGAAGCTCTGGCCAAGAGAAGGTGCATGCAGGAATGCAGCAGGAGAAATCCCTTCCATCCCAGGGGCACCTGTTCCAACCCCCCCAGAGTGAACACATACACCCACAGGAAAAGTACAATGGATATAAGAAAGAGAAATATTTATTCACAGAGGGATGAGAGGAGAAAAACAACAAGGGGAAATATAAGGGGAGCGGTAAAACAGGGTTGCATCCAAACCAAGGCCCCACAGGCCCAGTGGTAGCACACTCTGGAAGGGCAGACACCAAGCAATGTGCACACAGAGTTCAGGAGTCCTAAGCAAAGTTCCAGTCCAGTGGTGAGTCTTGGGTGTTCCTGGTCGTCTTTGGCTCCAGTGAACTTTCCCCTAAACAACCCCTCTGGTGCCCTCTTCTGGTGCTCACTGTAAAGCCACATGGAGGGACCACCTCCCCAGTTAACTATCTAGCATCCTCCCTCCTTATTCCCAGTGCAGAGTCACAAGCCCCAGTACTCACAGCCCCATGCAGCTCTGGGCAGCTGTGATACTGGGTCCAGCTCCAGCCTGTTCTCCTCAGGCGATTCCTCCCTGGCACAGGGCTCCTCCTGGCTCCTGTCCTGGGGTGTCCCCAATCGGCCGCCCTGGCCTTCCCAGGCTTCGGGCAGGTTCCCTGCTGCTTCCTTTGTGAGGGCCTATTCCGAGCTCCAGAGCCGCACCCTGGAGTTTCCCTCCTTTCTCTCACTGCTCCCTCTCCCCGTTAAGAAAAAGATTTAAAGAGGCCATGCACTCTAAACCCCAAAGGGGTTACACTGGTTGTTCCAGAGGAATAAATTAATAGCTAGAGAGAAGTAGGAAAGATAACTTTTCTGACTTGCCAAGTAAAGTCCTTTCTATTTTCACTCTATCACCATCTGTTTTAGCAATCTTGGTTTCATACCAGCTGCAGATCTCACACCATACAATGATATCCTGATAGGAGGATTTCAGTAGAGGGCAGGATAAGAAATATAGACACTAGGTTTATTTAAACAATCAAGTCTAGAACTAATTGAGCAGTGTCTACAAATGTTTTCCTCTATCTCATCTTCCCATTGTTGTATCTCATTGTCAAAGGGATTTTCTCCTAGTCACACCGCTACTGATTCTCTTTTTTCTGCAGGACTTCACACTGTGTGTTTCTTTCAGGGGCTCTCAGCAGCTTATACTTAATGCTTTGTAAGTTACCAGGTCTGGGTTTTTGTTTTGACATGCTCTGTGTAGTATAAACAAAAATTAGGTAGAAATCAAAAACACTTTATTTTAACAGGTTGCATGAAATACTCCAATGCCAGGGTAAGCCAACTATGGCTATGTTATAGTGAGGGCATTTTTAAAAAAAGACTGTGTGTGTGCCATAAGAGAGTATTCATGTTGAGCTCAGTTTCCATCTCCATCAGATCAGGTAGAGAATTTCTCTGCATGAGTGAGGCAAAGAGGTCACCTCATGAGGAAGAGCAAACCCTTCAGAAAGATTTCTTTGAGTGCCCTTCTGTGTCAGAGCATATTGCTGTTAACAATGGTGACCATTAGCCAGGCTCTTCTGGCATTTATAAGGCTAAAAAAACAAGGGGCAGGGAATTCCCTAATTAACATACTGAACTGATTTTAATTTCACGAGGTTCTGGTTTTAAACACTAGGCTTTAGGATTTTTACTTCCTAAAACTGAAATCCCATTGATAGATTTCAGGTTAACGTTGAGGACTCTGCTCTGTCACTGAGTCCTATCAGCCAACCCCATGAGGCCACCTAACCCTCAGCTGTTCATTCAGAAAGCAAACACTAAATCTTGATTGATCTTCTGATCACTACAAATTATTGGTAACCTCTGCATTACACCAGCCTGCTGCAAACTGGAGTTGACAGTATTATCACTGACAGAAATGCATAAGCTGAGTGCATGTCAAATGGTGACTCATTGGACGAATGGTGGTAGCAGTACGGTACTGCAAAGGATGACATTTTCCACCCAAACATCATTTGATACTCACACAAATAATACCATCCATTTAGAATTATGTTTGTTCAAGTGCATTTCCTTACAACGCAAACACTAATAAAACAAAAAAATCGTAACTCCAGGCAATGTATGCACCCAGCACAAAGCCAGTCTCCACATATTAGCTCACACTACTCAATTATACCAACACAGTAATACGCTCTGCAACATGCCCTCTGTCAGTATGAAACTCTCAATGGGGGGCATTCAGGGCTGACATAGATTAAAGCCAAGAGCTGTGGAGCTCCATATGGAGTGTATGTGGGGTGTCAGATTTGCTCCATGCAGTAAACTTCAGTGTGCCACTCCTTCCTCGTCCTGCTCCCTAAAATGCAGGGGCTCAGGGGCTGGAGTGGGGGAGTTGGACTTTTGCGGGCATGAGGTGCAGCAAGAGAGGGAAAAGCATGGGGAATACTTAAAAAAAGGAATCAGAACAAAAAGGGAGAGAAAACAGCTAGAAAAGAGGAAAAAGGGGTGGTAAAGTAAGGCAGAGGAGAGCAACAAGAAAAGACCAAAGGGGATGCCAAGAGAGGAAACAGAGATGATGCAGGAAAGGAGAATCAGAGGGGAGTGGGGAAGGAGAGAACTATATTGTAGTCCTAACTCTTATTACATGCCCTCCCCTCTCCCCGCATACACTCTATTTCCAGCAAGTAGTGCTGAAAGCATCCACAGCTTTCCTGAGGAAACTGGCCCAATTGTTCAATTCTTCCCCTAGTTATGTAGCACTATTCACATCATCAGTCCCACCGGAAGGAAACTGACTAATCCTGATCACTCTTCAAGCTCAGGATCTGTTCATTACAGTCAGTTATTTTCCAACAGAACAGTTTTCCATTGGAAAATGCTGATTCAATGAATTGCCACGTTCAATTCTGTTGACCTTTTAGATGGAAACTATGCAAGCAGGTATGCCAGTTTCCTGCCAGTTTACTCATCTACCTTTCTGGCCCCTCAGTAGTCCCCAGCTTCCCCGGCTGCAGCAGCTCCCCTAAGCTCCCAGCCTCCTTGGCAGTTGGGCTGATGCAAAGCCAGGGAGCTTGGAAACACTAGGAACTTGGACCAAATATTTTTTAAAAATCCATTTCAGTTCTCCCAAAATGGAGTTTTTTTAAGACTTTTGAATCTCTAACTTTTTATTCAGTTTTGGAATGGTGGTGGGGGGGTTGTTTGTTTGTTTGTTTGTTTTGGTTTGTTTTTTGTTTTGTTTCTTTGGGAAATGTGAAATTTTCCACAGGACAGAAATTTTGGTTCCTGTCTTTACTGACAAGTAAAAAGGAAAACTGTCTAACATCATGCTGACTGCTGTAATCAATAAGCTATTTGCAGCATAACAACTTTATTGAGCCTACAGACTTGTGAGCACTACATACTCTGTTCTTGTGTGTCAATAGATGGCACTCTTTATATTTACTCTCTGTATATAGAGCACACACATAAATAAAAACACCACTCTTTATATTGTGACAGGGTCAGGCCAGATGGCTACAGGAGACTGTTAGAAGGCAGACCTGTTAGCCCCAGATTAAGTGGATCCCTTTTCCCTGGGTAAGATAACAGGGGCAGGGAGTTGTAGCTGTCGTACAGCTGTACCAGGAGGCAGTCTAGACAGCTGCAGTCCACAGGGCCCTGGGCTGGAACCCAGAGTAGAGGGTGGGCCCGGGTTCCCCCTAAACATCCCAACTCGTGATCAGACACAGGAGGAATTGACCTGGACTGTGACGTCTACCAGAAGGGAAGGTCTCTGGGCTGTTTCCTGACCCACATGGTGAAACTCTGAGGCAAGCAAATCTGCCAATAAGTGCAGGACCCACCAAGGTAGAGGAGGAACTGTGTCACAATATGGAACTACAGTGACAGACCATACAACTTTACTCAATTTCTCTTTGAAGGAAGCTCTGTGCTTATATTGCTCAGTGCAGACTGAACTGAAGTTCAATTTTCTATTGCAATGCAGGTTGGATGAATATGTTGATCAGGCTGCATGTAGTTCATCAGGCTGCATCTATCATGGCATAGGAGTTGTACATATGCTCTGCAACACATATAGTGCACAAACAAATAACACATTCTCCTATCTTCCCTGTAAGTCCTCTGTACACAGACTAAAAACACCACGACTTACCTTAAAATTTGGTTTTGGATATTATAAAAGTGGGGAGGTGTCAAAATGGCTTTTGCTCATTTACTCGATCTGTTCCCTGCCTGTCTTCAGAGTCATACCTGCTTAGTTCAGTTCGTACTACTTCATACATCTATTAGCACAGCAGAGTTCATACAGCTAGGGGAGAGCGAGCTGGATTTTGGTTTGTGTCATGCATGATCAGCTGAATTCTTACGTTCCACTGCAGAATTTTTATCTGTTTAAAAAATGTAAAAAGTGGGAGAAAATCTTATCATAGGCTCCTCTACTCTCTGTGGAAATTGTTGTGTGGCACTGAATGTCAATTTTAAAATGTTACCATTTTTTAAAATCTGTATATTCTAATGAGGTCCTGTTTATTCATGGTTTACATTTCCAACCTCAACTCTCGCTTAATGGTTTTTTAAAAATATCTTACATTAACATTCTCTAGAACAGATACTACATAAAAGTTACACTGTATTTACAGCAGCAGCTGTAACACATGAACTCATTCTTACACTTATTAAAAGTACCATAGGATTTTTGCAACATGTGGTCAAGATCCCAGTTTCACATCTTGAAGGATTCCCATGCATGGTTTGGTACTGACATCTGCTTCATGCAGCAAGCTAACATGTGATCCTTGCTTACCTTAACAGATCAAATGAGAGCACAGTCTGAAATGAGACTTCTTCAGAAACAAAATTAACTTGTTTTCTGAAACCATCTTTGCTTCATCAGACATCATTACAGTGAGTTCTACCCCACCAGACCATGGCAGGAACATATGATATTTCTTCTTCAATTAGTACTACCCGTTTGTGTTCCCTTTTCCTGAAATAGTTATAGGCCATAATGATGTAATGTATTTAAATTTGATAAACACAATTACTATCAACATTTAATTGATTCTTGATTACAATCAATTATATTTCTGAAACAAGCATGCGACAATTAAAAATAATTGATTCATTAGTACACCCATACGAGACAATTACACAAATGCATTATTTATGTAATTAGACACATTTACAGTTCATTATTTCACGTTTTGTCCTATTGTTACAAAGCTACAAATTTTTAAGCTACTTTTTAATCTTCCTTTAGCATCTATTGACATAGATCACAAAATTTACCTAATTCTAAAACCTGAAAAAGACTTAGTCCCTTCAAAAACAATAATTAAAGCTCATTTGTCATAATCTAAAAGGTGAGGATGGGTATGATACATCCTATGGTAAACCCTGCTTTTCAAGTTGAATAGAGCAATTTTAGGCAACATATTCTTAGAAATTTAGCAAATGTTAATTAAATATCTATCCAAAGGGTGGTGGCTTAAACCATAAATTGCCAGAATTCAGGGCCAAACATATGAGAGAGAACTTACGAGAGAATTTTGTGACATGAGCTCTTTCCACTTCAGAAAGTAACTAATGGCCCGTGTGCTTGTAATTCTGATATGGGATTAGAAAGAGTCTTGGCATGACTGTGACAATAGGTTAAGTGCCCGATTTTCAAAGGTTCTGGTCCTTTTCAACTCTCATTAATTTCACTTGCAGTTGTGGGTGTTCAGAACTCCAAAAGACTGCGCTTTTCTCAATGCTTCATAGTCACCAACATGAGGATGAGGTTTTAGTTTTTCTGCTCCTCTTCTTGGCAAAACGAGAAGGAGATATCAAAATCTGGATGTCTAGAACAGATACTAAAGACTTGTCAGACTTTTATATATGCTCTCCTCTTTGTAAATATATATAATATCTACTGCACAGATGTACCTCTAACCTGGAAAACATTAAGGGCCAAATTCCTCCCTATTTACATCAGCAAATAATTTAGGTGTGTACATTTTGAGAAGTTAGCCATTCCCCCTCTGCCTTTCAGACAAATTGATGTATTTTAGAAGAAGAGTATGGGACTGGACAGAAGATAAAAATTAGATAGCACTGAAAATTGTTGCACTAAGACAGTTTATTTCTGTCTTCCATAGAAAATAAGATAAATGCTGACACCTCATTACTTTTGGAAAGATTGAATGAGAGAATAAGTGATGGCAGCAGTCTAGAAACATCTGCAAACTATGCCATGCACTAGTGCATTGCAAGAATAATTGTATTCATGCTTGAGATCTTCAGGCAGAAGGTAAATTATTAACAATAACTTCTATACAGAGAATGTGCGCACTTGAGCACTGATCTGGAATTTTCCACTGTGATGCTTTTTGCAGTGGAAATTGTAGTTTCTGCAAAAATCAAAGTTTTCTGCAGAAACTATTGATTTTGCTAAAAAATCTGGATTTTTTTCATTGGGAAAACTGAAACAAAATATCTCGTAACAAGTCAATTCATCCCACCCAAATCCAAACATTTTCATTTGTTGAACTGAATTGAGATGTTTTGTTTCAGGTCTTTTCAACATTAATCTGTACCCACCTATCTTCACCTGAGCTGCAGTAGAGTCTCATGAGAGTTGTAGTCCAGCCAGAGAGCTCCAACCATAAGAAAGAAAGGGACATAAGGTCACCTATACTACATCTTCCATAATGCACTGTCTGAAATGCCGCAGTGTGTCATGGAAGATGTAGTCCACCCAGATAATCCCGTCTATAGAGAAGAATGGGAGGTGTGAGGCACCCAAATCATAACTTCCATGAGGCACCAGAGCAGCTCAAGCAGGCATACTTCAATGTCAAATTCAGCTGAAAGGAAATGTTTTGTTTGAGTTCCATATACTGAAGTGAAACATTTCAACATTTCCTCATTCAATTTTTCTGATCTTTTCATCCAAACTGAGGAGAGAAACACATGTTGAAATATCAGAATTTCCCATGGGACAGAAATTACAATTTTCAATCAGTTCTAAAAATATCCTTATATAAAGTCTCTCAATTTTATTTTAATGCTGACATTTTTGAACTACAGTTTAGATTAAAATATTTTCAAAATAAAGAGCCAAACACTTTATTGCCATCTATCATAACCTTCTAAGAGAACAGAACATCCCCGCTAACTCCCCCGGCTTACCCTATGGTAGCTAGACCCACCTTCTAGCGTACTTCTGTGACTTGTGGAAGAACAATGCCCTTCAACTTGCAGTGGGAGAGAGAGACTCTTCAGTCCCCTTGCCCCTATCCCTTTGCACATCAGTATAAGAAATGGCAGGATTGAGGAGGTCCTAAATTTGTACAGGGGATTTATAACAGCTCATCAAGACATAAACATGACACTTTTAAAAGATGTGACCACATGCATTTTGTAAAGCTTCGGTGCAAGGATGTTTTGCGCCCTCGTCGAAACTTCCACCTTGCACCCTCCCCCATCCCTGAGTCCCCGCCCTGAGGCAACCCCCCCATGGCAGATCCCCCCCTCCACCCTGAGGTGCCCCCCCCCCGCAGCAGCTTAGGCGCCACAAGCCTGGGAGGTGGGAAAAGTGAACCAGCCACGGCGTGCTCGGGGAGGAGGCGGGGCAGGGGTGAGCTGGGGCAGGGAGCTCCCCTGCGTTCCGCCCCCCCCCTTACTTGCTGCAGGCGGCCCTCCCTGCGCTCCCCTGCCCCAGCTCCCTCCACCTAAATGCTGGCAGTGATCGGGACGGCCGAAGATCCAGCCGCCGCGGTTGCTGCCAAAGAAAATGGCGTCCCCCAAATCCTAGCGCCCTAAATGGTTGCACCAGCCCTGAGCTTTGGTACTATGATTATTGAACCATATAAAGCCTAGAGGGAAGTGCATCCAGACACTCATTCTTTAAACCTATTCTGGTCAATCTTTTGGTGTTTAGATGGAACAGTTACTTTCTGAGCCCAATCAGGGTGAAGGCTGAAAGAACAAACTAAAACAACCTTGTGCATGTTATTGTTCAATATTATGCGTTCAGAATTTCACCTGGACAACACCACTTTAAAACTCTTCAGACTTCAGCTGCAAAGGAGAAAGGATGCCTCTGAGTCATTCCATCTTAAAAAATTGGAGAAAAGATCTTCCAAGTGTGTTTTGTGTGATCATAAAATGTTAACGTGCTGACAGCTGTGGACCAGCTTTGCTTAGCTGTCACCACAGACTATAAAGCAACATAATAAACTGGATACTTCTGAGTCTGACATCTGCCACTCTTTTATTAACTACTGTTCCACCAAGAACATTTTACAGAATAATTAATTTGGCCAGGTGCATGCAACGGAGTGTTCATTTCATGCATTTACACATCTGGGTTCTTTCCCTGCACGGTGCTGCCTAAGGTGAGAACACCCACAGAGAGTTTTCAAAACTGCCATTTTGGACAGGACATGAAGAGACTTCCTATAGAGAGAGAATGTGCCTTATATGCTCAGGAAAATGTATCCCCTAAGTTTTAGCATAAGTTGAAAAGCCTGGCTGAAGAAACACCAACATTATAAACTTTAATAGAAATAAAAAATCCTGGTAATGCTTCATCTCTGCAGGGCTGTTCTTGGGATCCAAAGAGCCTGTGCTTCAGTGGAAAAATACTGGTTATATGGAAGGAATGTTTAATGAACTACAACAGAGCCAGAATGCAGCAAGCTTGATATAAAGGGCAGTCACAGCAGGCACCCTTACAGAATTTGATCATGCAAAATGCTGAGCACCCATGACTCTCGGTGAAGCCACTGGGAATGGTTTAGCAGCTCTTAGGATTAGGCCCAATGTAAGGCAGTTCTGCTACTATCAAAAACCTCAATTTTGGGTTTGGAACTGACAATGCACAAATGTCAAATTTGCTATGTGACAAGGCGAGCTTCCTCACCAGCCTAGGGAATTATCTGCCACACCGAATGAGTTCTTAGCCCTTACTTCCAGGCTCATTTATTGTCCAAATAGCCACAAACTCTCACCAACGGAAAACCTAAAAGGTCCAGCTGTAGCTTTCTACCAGTTACAACTATCAGGGCTTCCCACCTACAGTCCTACATCAGCTAAGCCACTTGCTAGCTTTTATAATCATTTGCTCCCTTTCCAGCTGGTATTGATAATTGACCAGGGCTGCTGGCCACAGGTGTTTGCCTCTTAAAGGGGCAGACCACCCTGTTACACTCAGGTTAAATTTGTCAACACTGCATGCTAAATCACAGAATACTACTGCGAAATTTCCATCCCTGTGAGGAAACAGGAAGCTATCTGGTGATAAATCGTATTTGTGGACTCTGCCTTTCTCTAAATTGATGTAGGTCAATGAAATGACTGCAAAATGTATTTAAAAGGGCTTAATAATTATAGAAAAAAAGTAATATCTTTAAAATCAGCCCTTTCCAATAACACTTTGTTCAAATTTCACATATAAAACACTGTTTGATCTCTTTCTGGAGCAATCTCTCTCTCAGAAGAGTCGGCCATTCATCCCCATGATTCCCATCTTATTTGGAAAGAAAAACTATCACCATAAAATCCTCAGATATAATCTGTGCTTGAATTTTTTATTTTATTTTTGCAACGCTATTTAAAACCTAAACTTAAAGAATAATCTTCCATAAAGCATAAAATTAGGCCTCAAATTCTGTTGCTCTGTGCCCTAGTGCTGTCCTGATTGGAGACCTTCCTGAGCCACAGGGCAGCTAATTATCAGAGGAGTAGCCGTGTTAGTCTGGATCTGTAAAAGCAGCAATGAATCCTGTGGCACCTTATAGACTAACAGACGTTTTGGAGCATGAGCTTTCGTGGGTGAATACCCACTTCCTCAGATGTATTCACCCACGAAAGCTCATGCTCCAAAATGTCTGTTAGTCTATAAGGTGCCACAGGATTCTTTGCTGCAGGTCAGCTAATGTTTTCTGAGTTAACTACTAGCAAGAGTTCAGGATTAGTTTAGAAAGAAACTCTTAGGTGAGAGTTAAAACAGGCACTGCAGAGAGAGAGAAGGGAAGGTTTGATGTGGACCCTTTGAAAGGGCACTCAGACTTCAACATCCACATGGATGACAATTTTACTGGGATAGCCCACGATTTTACAAATTCCGTGATGACAACAAGATTATCCCTTTTTTTTTATTGGCTCAGTACACACAGCGGGTCATTCTTGACCCAGATCAAAGTCTTCAAGGCTGGCCACTGATTCTAGGTGCATCAATTTTTGGATTCCCAGCTTTGGTCATCTTGGGCCTCATTTTCACAAGTGCTGAACTCCAGCAGAACTCAAAGGAAGCTGTGGGTGCTAAGCATTGTTCAATCACTGGTCCAAAATGTCCTAAGATGGGTACCCAAAAGTGGAGACATTCCAAAGCAGAGTCCACTTTTGACAATTTGGCTGCTAGTGCTTAGTTTAGGATTGGAGTTTGGGCAGGTGGCTATAAGGCCTATGCTGTGAATCAACTATTATTCCTTGCAGCTTAAAGATAGGGCACCCTTTCCTGTCTGGGAAGGAACCTGTTTTGAATGCCTAGGTTAATGGAATAAAAATGTTTCCAGAGGGCTCTGATGGAGCATATCAGGTTACCTTCGGGTCCTGTCCAAGGAAAAGGCACTCTCTTCAGTCAATCATCTATGGAAGTTTTGCTGCCTTACCACACTACTCAACAACAAAGGCTCCTCTTGATTCAGAAGAGGAAGTGCTCTTACGCTAAAGGTCACATAATATCACAAAGTCCCAAGTGTTGTCTCCTAGAAATTTTGGGTTGCAAGGAAAACTACTCTCTCACACACAAACATGGTCTGAAGGAATGAACACAGAACTGGAAGTCAGGAGGCTGTGAATTCTAACCAGGTGTGACACTTTGGTGTTCAACTCAGGCCAGTAAGGGGATGTGTTACGACCTCCCCTGTAACCCTAGGTGTATCTGTGTTGTGCAGCCTTGGTTCAGAACCCTGACACCAGCAGCATGCTCACAGCACAGTAGCTTCACCCTGCCTTCCGCCAGCCTTGGTTACTCCTTGCAGGGTGACCCCAACACTCTCCCTGAATTTCTCCCAAAATGTTTGCTCTGTAGTGTCTACTTTCTCACTGAACATTTACAAAAGTTGTAAGTTCGCTGCTCGCTTAAAAAGACAGTACCCAGCAGCTTATTACCCTACTGGTTTTATAAAACACTCTCTTTTAATCATTCCACTGAATTGATTTGTAGTAAAAGTAAAACAGAAGTCATAGGTTTAAGTGATACTAAATATAAGGAATAAAGACAGGAAGGGTTACAAACAACCAAAAGTAAAAATACGCTTCTAAGACTAAAATCTGATTTAACCAACTAGAATCTCTTATTCAAAGTGTTTCTCACCAAGTCTCTTTTCCAGCATGGCTGACCAGACTCTCTAACCAGGACCTTCACAGAGTTCAGTTCCTTTGTCTCCTCAGGTGAAGGATGCCAAAATGGCTTTTTCTCTTGCTTATATCTTCCCAAATTTCATTGATCCTGTTTCAGGAGGCAGGAAGGCTTTCTGGGTGGTGCAGTCTCATCCCCTATTGAGATTGTTAAGTGGTCATCTTTCCCCACCTGCTCTCCTGGTGGCTTTGTTTACCTTGCATGTAAATGCGATTTTCTTTGTCTTTGCTTCATTTACATTGGAGCCACATTCAAGCAGGTAGAACCACATTCCTTTGTCTGGAACAGGCATGGCTTAGGCATTGCTTGTCAAATACATTTTAAGAACATATTTCCAGCACTATGAAGTCCTTTCTAGGTTTACCATACATACATTACACAAGATTATTAATGATCAGTGAGTTACTAGTTTTCCAGTGGTACATGACATGCCACCTTTTGGTTTACGTCATGACAACAACATGCCAGCTAGCAGTAGAGTGCTCTTAGGGCCACATCAGGACACTGCCACTGACTTATCACATCTGTAAAGTATCTACCATGCATGGCTTCAATGTTCAAAATGCAAGAGACATATGTGCGAAGTATTCATAAATATCAGATGCAAGACTTCTCTCAACTTCCTGAAAAAAGGGATTACAAGATCCCCAAATGGCTACTGCTGTACACATGGCTGATGTAAATAGATGCAACACCAATTTGGCCCTTCCCATTACCTAATAATATCCATCCCAGCTGTAACTCCCTGAATTCTTCTGCAATAGGGTTGCAGCAGGGATGAATTTGGTCTACTATGCTTATCTAATATATTATTGCTGACTATCCTATCATATAACTTTATATCTCACAGTGAGCTGAGAGTTAATTTAAAGGTTCTAGCTTTGGTGTAGTTATACCTCTAGTCTTCTCATTTCTGTTACACCGGCTACTTCAGTGAACCAAACTAATCTTATTTACATTGGTGTGAATTCAGAATCAGTCACTGGAGTTACTCTGGATTTATACAGAGATAGTTTAAACTAGAAACTGGACAAATATTTTTTTCAAGCAGAGGTGATACTCTGCTTTCAACTTACAGTTTTCTCTAAATATATTTTACAGGCTCTTTCTGCAATTTTTTTTTTTTTGGCCAGGCACAGAGCACTATAAATTGGCATAAGCTCTTGTTATAATGCTATAGACTAAATTCAAAATCTAGTCTAATGCTGATGGCAAACTACAATTAGTATGAATTCTACACTAAAGAAAACAAACCATGAAATCTATCATTTTCTTATCTACATAAAAATTCATCATGAAAACGTTCTGCAGAATCTAAAAGGTTCAACTTCTGTTCATTTCTTTCTTCAGATTTCACATGAATTTTAGGAGGGGGGGGAGCCAGAACATACAACATGTCATATGTTGGATTGGGCCAAACCACAAGCATATGATTTCTGTTTCCCTGATACATCCATGCAAATATCATTGAAGCACAGGATATGCCATACTAGCTAGGACCACTGGTCCATCCTGTATTGGACAGTGACCAGTATCAGACATTTCAGAGAAAAATGCAAGAAACCCTGTAATTATCAGTCATAAAACAGCCTATGCAGAGAAGTTGTTTTTTTTCCCCTGATCTCCAACAGTCAGTGATTGGCTTATATCCTCAAGCACAAGAGTTTACATCCTTTATTTTTAAAAGGATCTTATGACCCATGGATGTTCTCATTATCCCTATAAACATCTAATCTTTTCCGCCTCAATATCTTGTGCCAGTAAATTCCATTGGTTAATATGTAGTGTTAAAAATCAGTTTAAAATGTGTGTCCTTTCCGTTTCATTTCTTGGTCCTTCTTTTTTGTTATTACAGGGGATGAAGATCTTCTCCATATTCTGTGTTATTTTGCATACCTCTGTCATGACTCCATTTATTCATCTCCTTTCTAAACAGTCTCAGTCTTTTCAACTCTCATCATACAGAAGTCTTTTGTACCATCTAATCATTTCCATCACCTGTCACCTCTGCAGGCTGTTGTATCTTTTTGGGGAAAGGACAACTAAAACTGAACACAATGTTTCAGCTGAGTGCATATCATTCCCTCTATTTGTTACTCTCTCACATTATCTCAGGGACAGAGACTGACATTTTTTATTTTCTCTGCAAAGCACGTAGCACATTTAAGCCAAGTGAATGAACAAATAATAATTAGCCAGATTGTGTCCCATCCTCCAGGCCTATGCAGGACAATAAAGGAAAATAAGGAGATACCAACTTCCCCTGTACCACATTCAGGTAGATGTGTGGTAGGAAGGGGCAGCTTCTATACAGTTGCTACTCCCTGCTTTATGCGCACAGAATAGAGAGAACCTTGGTTCTGAATCCTCCCACCCACCACACCAGGCAGAGCAGCTGAGTCAGCGTATCATGAGACATGTGCTGAGTGAGGCTGGTGCAGGGTATGTCTCCCGGGGAAACTAGGAGGCAGATTCCAACTCTGATGCCAACAATCTGTTCCCTAGGCTGCTCCAGGGGCAGGACAACAACATGCTGCCCCATACACAGGACACATGGCAAAGCCATAATTGAGCCCAATATTAGCAATTAATGGGAAGTAAAAAGGTAAAGAGGATTAATGGCCAAAATTAATAAGTAGGTTTAAAGCAACTTTAATTGGTCAGAAGCAACACTACAGCTCTCTCTCTCTCTCTCTCTCCGGTTGCTCCAAACCTGCAAAATACTAGCCAGTCTCACTCTAAGCTACTCAAATCGTTTCAGCTAGAGCAGAGTGACCCAACCCTTAAACCTAACATTAAAAAAATCATGGTTATGTTTGACATTTAAGAAATCATGAAAGATGATAGAGGGAAAAAGTCACTGTTGCCATGACATAGGTGACATGACAATGAAAAAATAGCACAAAACAAACACACTGATTCCAAGGCCTAAGATCATATAGTCCAAGGGTGGGCAAACATTTTGGCCTGAGGGCCACATCTGGGTTCCGAAACTGTATGGTGGGCAGGTGTAGTATAGTGAGTGCTTCCCATAGGAATGTGCTACTTACGGTGAACTACCTACAGCTGCCAGTCCTGGTGCTCTGAGCAGCATGGTAAAGGGGTGGGGTGGGGGATGGTGGGGGTGGATAAGGGGCAGGGGGTCTCAGGGGCAGTCAGAAGACAGGGAGCATGGGGCAGTAAGATAGGCCTGGGAGTCCCAGGGAGCCTGTCAGGGCACAGGGGTGTGGATAGGTGTCCGGGCAGTCAGGAGACAGGGAGCAAGGGCGGGGGTTAGATAGGTGGTGGGGTCCCGGGGGCAGCTAGACGTGGGGGATCCTGGGAGGGCATTGTCAAAGGACAAGGAGCAGGGGGAGTTGGATGGGTCGGTCATTCTGAGGTGGGCAGTCTGTTTGGGGAGGCACAGCCTTCCCTACCTGGGTATAGTATATTACATTGCTCCCCGTAAGAATATGCTACTTACAGTTGCCAGTCCTGGTGGTCCATAAGTAGCACATTCCTTCAGGGAGCAATTTAATACACTACACCCGGCAGCTCTCACAGTGCTGACCACAAGGCTTGCTGAAGCTGCGGGGGAGGGGCCTAGCTTCCCCAGTGGGAGCTCAAGGGCCAGGCAGGATGGTCCCGCGGACCACATAGTTTGCCCACCTCTGATCTAGTCTGATCTCCAGTATAACATAGATCGTAGAATTTGCCCAAAAATATTCCTTTGAACTACAACATATCTGTTAAGGCTCCTTAATTACTTTTCAAATCCACCTTGCCGGTAACATTTACCCAAATAATCTTGCACTTGTCAAGCTATTTTTAAATTCTCATGGCTCTCATGCTGTGAGGCCAAACTTTTTTAATCAAGAAAATGATTCACATATTCAGCAAAAAAATTTAAGGGTCATCTGAGTCTGTAGCAGTTACTGATCAAGTTCAACTCTCAATCACATAGTCCAATTCTGGTTCAAAACGAGAATAGTCCCTTCTGCAGTTAGTCCTTCTCTGTCCAGCAATCTATGTATGGCTACCTAACCTAGGCTTTAGAGATTTAGAATACAGTATTTAAATGGCACAACATTTTGTATAAATATCTCCCCTAGTTTCATCACGGATACAGTCAACTGATTGACTGACAAATCTAATGAAGTAGCAAGTAGAGTTTTATCTTCCACTCTAATATCAATCTTCTTGAAAATACAGAGAAGAGGCAGGCTCTGTTGTGAAACTGAGATTATTTGGATCAAGATGAGGTGGAAGAGTCACGGGTCTATGCTAAATTGATATTTAGTGTGTGATCTACCATTGCCATAAGAAGAAACCACTATTATCTCTTGCCACATATGTTAGGACAGAATAGACTTCCTTTACTCACTTCCTGAGGAAAAATTTTAAATTGCATCAATTCAATCCACAACCTAACAAAGCACAACATAAATTAAAGGAGATCATAGAATCATAGAATATCAGGGTTGGAAGGGACCTCAGGAGGTCATCTAGTCCAACCCCCTCCTCAGAGCAGGACCAATTCCCGACTATATCATCCCAGCCAGGGGTTTGCCAAGCCTGACCTTAAAAACTTCTAAGGAAGGAGATTCCACCACCTCCTAGGTAACCCATCCAGTGCTTCACCACCCTCCTAGTGAAAAAGTTTTTCCTAATATCCAACCTAAACCTCCCCCACTGCAACTTGAGACCATTACTCCTTGTTCATATTGCTAAATATGGCTATTAGACCTGACTAAAAATTCAGTATTTCTGTGCCATGAGATATTCGAACATTTCAACGTGTGTTTTCATCCCATCTCAGGACAAAAAGATGAAATGTTGGAATTTTTTACGGGAAGGAAATTCCAAACAATTTTGGATTTGGTCATGTCAAAATGTTGTTTCAATATTTTCCAATCAAGACTAAACATTTTCACACTCCCAAAATTAAAATGTTTGGTTTCAGTTTGATGAACTGATCCCAACATATTTTGTTTCAAGTTAAATTCAACATCATACCACATTTTCCTATTGTGGTGTATTGCGCCTTGTGTGAGCTGTAGTTTGGGCATCTGAAATCCCTATTTTCCAGATTCCCTGGCTAGACTCCATTTCCTATGGTGTACTTACAGTCATGTGACTCCTATGCTGTGTCACTGAGGGGCACATTTTAAACACTATTTTACCAAAGCTGCGGCACCCAGAGTGTGATAAACCCTCCACCCTCCCCCACACTTTTTTCAGGCCACTTTAAACATCAAGCCCTGTCACCTTTATTCTGTTGCCATGTTCTAATTCTCACCATGCAAGTTTACACTTGGCATCATTATACCAACAATAGTCTTCACAGACAAGCATCCAGATACATATATCCATTTGAGAACAATTATAATGTAAGGCCTCCATCCTGTAAAAACTTACATATACAAACATACACATAGCTTTAGGCCCCGTGAATAGTCCCATTAACTTCAATGATATTACATTAACTTAAATGAGACTGCTAACAAGGCTTTAAAGCTAAGCAAGTGCTTATGTTTTTGCAGAGTCAGGGCCTAAAACATTCACTCTCTTAAGTGAGAACACAGTTTATTCAGGAATATAATTTAAATATTAGATTTACTTCGATTTTTTGTTGTCTAATTGCATGATTCATGAGAACAACACTTTCAGTTCAAAAAGGAACAGTTAGTTTTAGGGAACTGGCAGATCCCAATACATCAGCAAATGATTTCTCCTTTGATTTTGTAAGGGAAAGTAGGAAAGAGTGAAAAGATCCTCAAGAGGTAGGAGACAGGGAGAGCAGAAGTAGCTCTTGCTCTTTACAGGAATGTAATTTATACCTCATCCATTTTTACCTTTCTAATGATAAATGTCTTCTCCCAAGGTTTTGATTTGTCCTGCAAACTCAATCTCCAAAATGATTCAGAATTTCCATGACCTTGAAAAGGGAATCATTAATAGATTCTACCCTGATGGTGACCTGTTGCTATGGAAGTCAATCTCTTCAGCAAAACTAGAAGGAAGAAGTACTGTACCATTAAAATACATCATTAATATACCCTTAATAGGCTGAGATTCATGACCCCTGAGTGTTGATGAATTGGAGTCACATAAACCTATTCTATCCAATGTTTTAATCTACAGTGACGGTTGCTCGGAGCCACAGTAGCCAAACCTATTAAAAAAAAAAAGTGTGCACTTTACAAGTGTTAAGTGCAAACTAGGAGTTGCATGGGTTTAGCAAAACCCCTCTTAATGTCCATCCTTGCCATTTATGAAAGTCAGAGGAGCTTCTAATGCTTCCAAAAAGCTTTCTTAGTTATTTAATTACATTTGTTTTGAAATCACTTCTATGCAGTCTTCTCCTTGTTATAAGGAAATGGAATACAAGTGACTTTTAAAGCCCCAACCTGCTGCCTGTGAAGTTCATGGAAAAAGTCCCATTCACTTCATTTAGCCTGGGATCAGGGTCCCATTTCATATTGTACCATCCATGAAAAATATATCAAGTCAAACTATACAGTTACAGCTTTAAATGGTCATAGATAATAGCAGCCAGAGAGAGAAAAAATAAAAGTTATGGGAAAGAAAGAAGATCTAGAGCTTTAGGTAAAGATTTGTAAAACTACTAGACATGATACTCACCCATCTGCAAAAATGCCTGTTGGGATACTAGGCTTAAAGTAAATAATTTTGAGAGATTACTTCTTAATGTACATTTTTAGTTCACCTATTTACAAATCTTATATGCTGTAGAAGCACATATATTCCAACACTAATTTTGTTGCATTTAAAGACAACTACCCATTCATATCCATAACAGCTCTCACCTTCAAGCTTAAGATTGACATCTATTGCTGCTAACTGCATTCCGGTTGGCTGTTCTGCAAATGTTGATTAGTTATTTTGTAGTGTTTGTCAATTAAATAGTACCTCAGCTTAAAACTTCAAAGCATGGGAAAAAATATTGGACTAAGCAGCTTTTCACATGTAGTGAAAAGCAGCCGTCATTAAAACCTTGTTCTAAGTAAATTGAGAGATTGTTAAAACTGACCTTTTTCTCATTACAAACATTTTATCCACAATCTCTGGCAGCTTCAGTGCAGATTTTAGATTTCTTGCAATCCTGAAAACTCTCAAAGTATAGTTTTTTCTTGAAAGTGATTGTAAAAATAGCATCAGGGACATTCCATATTTATTCCTATCAATGGTTTCCAGACCTAATCTGCTTCATTTACATAGATTAGTTTTCTCCTTCAGCATGCCCTAGACCAACAGACTCTGCCTGGCATCTGAAAGCCAATTTGAGTTGATGGGTTAACTATGAAAAACAATAAAGATTCCATAATCAGAATGAAGTTAATAAGACTGTTGGTGATGAGTAAACCAAAACAGAGTCCGACTCCCTCTCCTACAGCTGTATTGGCCATGTAGAACTGACAGAAGTGGTTAAAACTTACATTAATTAATAAACTAAGCAAACTATACAAATGAGGAGCAAGTCTATTGAGTAAAATGGTGCCACCTGGTGCCTTTTCAGAACAGAAACGCACTTTGAAATGTTCAAGGTATATAGACATGACCTTGGCAGTGTCTGCATAATTACTTCATCTCTGCTGATCATGCTAGTGTACATGCTAGTGTACAGGAAGAGGAGTTTTTATAGAAGAGAGCTACTGCCACCTATTTTGATATTTCTTTCCCCGGTTTTATAAGACTGCTATTTTGATCCAGATGTTGTTCAGATTCCCCTATTAAGATGATATTGAGATCCAAAATCTGAATTTCACTTTCCGTCCCCCATTCTCTCCTAAAACACCCCATGAGGCAGGTGGAGTTTCAAGGCTGGCCTGTTGTATTAACTGTGTCATGATAGGCTCCTCCATGGAAGAAGGGCAGAGATCTTCTTTGAGCTCCTACTGAGGACAGGGGTAGGGTGACCTAAGTAAGAAGTTCACTCCACTCACTGGAAGCTGGGATCCTCACTCCCCATTCCCTCCTAAAGTCCAGGGGATGGAGTGTGACACATGATCGCCTGTAGGGTCCAGGAGAATAAGATGCTGAAGATCTTCTCCCCAGCCATCTTCTCCCCAGCCCAGAGAATGAGGGCCAGGGTGCACACCTTCCCCTTCCTCCCTCTGGCACTCTCACACCATATATGGTCTAGAGAAGGGAGTGAGGAGGGCCAGCCAATACCTTTCTAAGTGCAAAACTGCATCTCAGAGGAGCAACCAGGATAGGTGAAATTTGCTGAATTCAATATTGCCCAGCTCTCTCAGGCAATATTCAACTGGTCGAATAGCACTAGCAGTCCAACTTTTTAGCAAATTTTGTATTCAATTTGCACATTCCTAATTGTAACCAATTATCGAGCTTTTTCTTGAAACAGATTGTGCTTCTCAGTGCATGAAACCTATTAACAGTGCCTTAGTCACAGAATAGATAGCAGACATGTTTCTGTATATTTATCTGTCAACATGTGACCCGATTACACAGGCTATGTACTTCACTTACTCAAAGGCTGTGCCCTTTTCTCCTCTTCAACCAGCAAACCTATTTTCCCCTTGCAAATAACAAAGAATCACTCTCCCTTATTCCCAGAATGGATTGTGGAGCTTCTCCCAGAACAAAAAGGTAGGTGTTAGGTGTCTCCTAATCTCAGTTTTTCTACTTTTATACTGTGCTCACCACTGTGGCATCAGAGTGCCTTTTCCAGGACTTGGTTATCTACACATTCATGTCCCTCCTTGTTTAGAAATTAACTTTTAACTTGTGTATTAAAAAACATCTATATGATAAAACAAGCATTTTAAAAATAAAATGGCTAGCAAATACTGACTAAAAAACCTGACCTGCTTTCCATCTTTGCCCCGACTCAACATCAGTAATCTTCAGCCAGACCTAAGAGATCTAATTAAACAGGTATGTTTTGCACCACATTTTCAAGATGTCCAGAAGCTAGGAGTCTGCAGAAGGAGTCAGTGAGTTTTGTTCACTGCAGAAATGGGAAAAAAATGGTATTGGACTTAATGATATACATCAGCACGACCACCAGGATTAGTTTAGACTTCTGCTTCTAGAGCATCCCAGGAATGACTTTGTGATACTTTTCTCCCTGTATGTAAAGCTTAGATTTGCAACATGCACCATAGTCTCTGTTGTGTGAACTGCTGTAACTTAATGAAGAGTTGAGTCACACTGGCAGAGCAATACTTGACAAACTTTGTACTACTCCTGCTCTTCCTGTTCTGTGGAAAGACGACTACGGTTTTCAGAGGTATCAGTCAAGCACATTTCACAAGCACTAAGAAAAACAGGGATGAAAATAAGAAATATGGTTATGCCTCAGGACTAGAGTGAGATGAAGCAAAGGAAAGTAGGTGTTAATGGGGAGTTCCACAAAAAGGGGACGCAGACAAAAATTCCATACATGTGAAGCAATAATCAATGAAGTATTACTTGGGTACTCTGTTTCCTTGTCTCCCCTCCCTCACAACTTGGATTCTGCTATCTCACTCCCTTCTAGTGTATTTGAGGAACTTTTTGGAACCATGTAAACCAACACAGAGATGTGCATACACTATACTAGAAGTGCACTAACACTGGCATACAGAACTACCAAAATTAACATCAAGATGCTAGTCATACAGCCAGTTCCTTGATAACAATGTAGTGCTACAGTGGCATACTTATATCTTGTTGAGTCTCACAAAGACAACAACTTAGCAGCCTGGCAACCTACCCCTTGAGACTACAGTTGTTGTGATATAATTGAAATATAATAAATTCATTGCACATTCTTGCAATGTGAAATTAATTCTGCTTTACTTGTTGCATTTTCTAGATCTTGCCATGGCCAAGTACCCTTGATACAACAGTGTAGTCTTACTGTTGTAATAGCCAGATGTTACAGATGTTCACTGCTTCTCTTTGCTTTGATAACCTCCAGTGCATTGCTGATTGTACTGCCAAATTCCAGGCTGCTTAGATTTGTTCAGGTTAGATAATGGTTTAGATAGGTTACAGACTCTTCAAGGTTGAATTACCCATGATACGTGTAGTCTCAACTAGATATTTTCTCTAGGTTTTATATATTTTTAACTGGGAGCTTGGTAAAATAGACTTCATCTTCCTTTTTGCTTCTCTCCCACCATTTCCTCTTAACTCAAGTTATTTGAGACATACCGAGGAGCTTTTAGATATACTGTTGCAAGGCTGAAAAATAAATTATGAGACTTGCGACACAGTAGCACATATTGCTGTGGAGTAGTAACAAGCAAATAATACCTGTGATCACTAACAGTACAAAGCCCAGTGCTCAAGAGAGCAGAAGTGGAAGGGAGGAAGGGAAAGAGCATATATTGCATAGTTGGTTTCTCAGGTGCTATTTGCACAACAAATAACTCATGAAAAAAAGAATACACTTTAGGAACTGAATGAGACTGGTATTTCTTGTATACATTCGTTCAGTTCTAACTTTCCTGATAGTAGCATCATTAAACAATATTTGAAACAGGAGTGCCTGCTAGGACATCCCTCAAATGGTAATGGACATCACTTATTGTAGTTCCAAAGTTATCGTACAAATTTGGTGCCTGGTCACTGTTATTGCTGGAAAATATTTACATCAGAAATAAAAAGAGCCATGATATTGAGGATTTAATGGAAAGCACCTAGGGTTGCCGATCCTCTAGGACTGTCCGGGAGTCTCCAGGAATTAAAGATTAATTTTAATTAAAGATTATATCATGTGATGAAGCCTCCAGGAATACATCCAAGCAAAACTGGCAACTCTAATATGAACCCCACAACATTTTGAAATTTGCTGCATGAATAGGGTTTTTTTTGGTCTCCCTTAGTTTACAGTTCTGTTACACAATGCAGCCTACATTTGTGCCGTGGCAGGTTGACAGGTGTGTGATTGGGACAAAGACTGAAGCCCTTACTCCGCTTTCACTAGATTTTACTCACAAGCTTCTATCACCTACAACTCATCAGTTTCAGGAAAAAAAAGGCTTCAAGATAAAGAAACAAAACAAAAACAGAGCTAATGCAAAAGACATCTACCTTGAGTGAAGGAGCCTAAATGCTCTTTACTTAAATTCTTTGATTCCTCAGAATTCCATTTTAAATATTTCTTAAAACACAATGGACTTAATTTACTCATGTTGGCAGTTCAAGTGGAATGGAGTTTAAGTTATGACATGAGGTCACCTGAAATCCCAATGGGTTGCTCATCATCTTTAGGTAATGTTCATTTTCTTCTCCTGTTTTAATTTGTACGTTCCCCCATCTTTTAATGAAACAAAAAAGGATTGCATATGACTGAAAAAAAGCAACAGCTATTCTTTAAATTGAATGTATTTAGCAGTTGCCATATATAAAGCGATTACTATACAACATATAATGGTCACCCTTAAACTTTCTGTTTCTGCCTTAGATAACATTCCCTCAGCATTTGTCGTATTTCTTACACTTAGTGCACAGATGACTTAGCAAATGCTGGTGCTCCCCAGGGGTATACAGGGCAGGCAGAAGTGCCATGCTGCCAGTGGGTGCAGCCACATCCAACAGCAGCGAACAAAAGGGCTATGAGTACAGCATAAGCTAGCTTTTCACACTAGAATTTTATGTGAACTGGGGGAAGGCTTCTAATACTGTCTAGTGTGAATCCTTCACCTTAGCTAGAGTATAATTATATCATTGTGCTTGACAATGTGACATAGATGGGGCAATAAAATATCCATTTCACAATGAGACCAGTATGACCTGGCTACTATGGATGGTTAGGTTACTTAATTTATGTTTCAGAGCTCATATGAATTCATTAGGCATGTCCCTTCATATTCTGCCTTGCTATAGACAGTAGTTTATAAAAGTTATAATAAGAAATAAACATTTTTATGCACGGACAATTTATTTCTCCCTTCTTTTCTTCCTTTCTTTGGCCTGTTTGTTTATTTTGGGAGGAAATCGCATGCTACCAAGCAATATCTACAACATGTCATTTACAGAAAGCATGAGAACCAAATACTTCAAATGGGAGCAAACCTGGTTTTCACAGTTGGGAATACACTAAAAGGAAAGTAAAAAAATAAACAAATCATGGGAGGGAGGGAAGAGGAGGGGATCAAAGACTGAAAACAGTGAAGAGAGCATGAGAGAGAGGGACTATTATTCTGTTTTACATGATGTACCATAGGCTTTAGTTAGCTCACCTGTATATTTTAAAGATACTTGCCAGAAGACCATTTGACATGTTGTTTGCTGCATTTGGCTTGAAAAATAAGAAACAATGGTATGGCTCTGGCTAAATTAGATGATGGAGGGGCAGGTATATCCTGAATTCTCACAAGGTCAGAAACCGAGTTTGTGGTTACTGACTGCAGCTAAGTAAAATCCCACCACTCTGTGTGAGAGTATTGTTTGCTGTCTTCTAAAGGCAGGCTATCACACTGTGCAATTCATTAGTATTCTGATTGTCAAGTGGTGCTCAGTGGTTGTCTCAGGCTGCCTGATTAAAAATTAAACAAAATTAATTTTTTTCTTTGCCAGATGCACTGGAGTCTCTCTCTCTTTCTCTCACTCTCTCTTTAATTAAAACCTCCAAACATTCACCCTTAAAATCAGATGCATCGTCATTTGAGAGTGATAACTGACCATTTGCTACACTGTTAGATCACTCAAACCTTATAAAATATTGTCCACAGCCCGTTTAATTCTGAATTACAGCACGGGGGGTTAACTTTGTAACACACGGTAGCTCTTTTGACTATTGAGCTGATTACCCATCTTTGCCTAGGGTGAGAGGAATGAATAAACGTGATCATGATCCTAATCGGAGCATGGCAAACAGCTCCATGACCTACAGCTGGCTGTGTATTACACCAGGGGACTGCAGGGGTTTGTTTCCTCCTCTCCTTTCTACTACACTAACCTCAAATTATTAAGAGGATTGCTCCTGTGTGTTCTAGTAAAGATGTTATGGCTGACATGGACTTGGTTGAATTGACTCAGGCATTTAGCGGTAACATCTGGGCACTAATTCCCCTGACCGCTCTCCTCAAATTATAAATTTCTTAAACATAAAATTACACCAGTGACTGAATCATTATTCTGTTGGTAACTATTCATATTGTTTCACACTTAAGGGGATGATCTAGTGATTATGACACAGGATGGTATCTCAGGAGACCTGGGTTCAATTTACAACTCAGCCAGACTTATTCTGTGACCTTAAGTAAATCAGCCTCCCATCTGTAAAATGGGGAAAATACTTCCCTACTTCATAGAGGTGTTACAGTGATTCAACCCATTAATACTGTAAGGTGGCAGATAGATGGATAATACTTTCATCTTCAAAACACTTTAATCAACATTAACTAAGCCTCAAAAGAACCCTGTGAGGTAGTTAAAAAAATTGGTTATCCCCACATAAGTGATGGGGCAACCACAGGAGTGAGGTTAATTGGCTTGGTAAAGGACAATGAATGAGTCTTTGTCAGGATTAGTGTTCAGCTGTTTGTGAACAGAGAGACAAAGTGGGTGAGGTAATATATTTTATTGGACCAACAACTTTTTCTGAGACACACAACCTTTGAAGCTTACACAGAACTCTTCTTCAGGTCTGGGAAACTTACTTGGTGTCACAGCTAATATATGATGGAACAGATTGTTTAGCATAAGTAGTTAACACATGGGTACTAGGATGGCTCCCCTACTGCTACCTCTTCATGGGCCACCTTGAAGAAGAATTTCTGCACAAATGCCTGAGATACATCAATGATATTTTCTTCATCTGGCCAGATGACAAACTCCTTCATAGATTTCCACTGCAATTTCAAAACCCACCACCCATCCATTACACTCTCTCTGGAACATTCCCACATCAGTATCAACTTCCTGGAAACCACAATCAGCTTCAACAGTAGAATCCTACACACAACTACATACAAGAAACCCATGGATCACCACACCTACCTTCCTAGATCCAGTAACCATCCCAAACACATCAAAGAAATCTGTTATCTATAGCCAGGCACTCAGATACCAAAGAATCTGCTCCGAGGAGAAATCTGGGATATACATCTTGACGTACTCAAAACCGCCTTCACTAAACAAGGACACTCCATAGATCACATCTATGTGGGTGAAACTAGAAAAATCACTAAGCTCTCAAATATACTTGCACAGAAAAATGATAAAAGACAAAAACACCAAATCACCTGTGAGTGAACTCTTTTCACAAAGCCATCACTCTGTATCGGACCTATCAGTCCTCAGAGCTCTGTGTAAGCTCAAAAGCTTGTTTCTCCCACCAACAGAAGTTGGTGCTATAAAAGATATTACCTCACTCACCTTGACTCTCTAATATCCTGGGACCAATGTGGCTACAACAACACTGCATACAACTATTGTGAACAGACCACTTGGTCACATCCCTTTGCCTTAAGCAAGTTAAACATATATTTATTGAAATTAGCTTTGGCCTTTTTAACATAATTCTAAAAGAATAGCAAAGAGATGAGTGGCAAACGCTCCAAAGATCTATACATAGTTTCAAACACATCAAATATCTAAGCAGGCATATTGGATTGGCAGTTGTTGTCTCTAGAAGGTAGGAACTAATTTATTACTTTCATTGTGATAGTGCCAGGATTGTGCTAGACACAGTGTACAAAGACACACACAGTCCTTGACCTGATGAGCTGACAGCCTAAGGCATTGATGCTACAAACACTTGTGTGAACAGTCCCGTTGAAATCACACATGTAATCTGTTTGGTTTTGATTGTCAAACAGAAAGTCTCATGAACGTATGCAGGAACGCTCATGCATAGAATTAAGCACATCCTTATGAGTTTGCAGGATTCAAGAACACAAACATAATTGTTACCTAACACCTAAATTTATACTCAAATTCAAATTTCTATCTCTAAAAGGGACATTAGGGCTATGCAATATAGGGCTATGGAATATTCACAAGGAAGTTTTGTACATTGGGGTTTTTGAAGAAGTGCTCAACTGAAGCAGCTGATTGTATTTGTACAAATCTAGTACTAATATAATATCAAGGCAACAACGGGCAGAATATCAGCCTGGGGTAAATCAAGGATAGAGAATCTCTGATAATGCCAGAGAGAAATCCAAAATCTTTCCATGCTTTCTTGCTGGAACACAGGTATTTTTGTCATTTCCCTCCCCACCAGCTTTTCTGGATCCATTATTGCTCCCTTTTTCGCTTTCTCCAGCTCAGTTACTGCGGTGATAAAGGCCATGTAAATACCTGGACAGAGTAGCTTTAGCCCAGTAATTTCTTAATTGTGTAGATCTTTTTACTGCCATTCTGTAACTTATGTGAAAGCCACTTTTTCAATGTTAAGAGTTATGTACCACAAGATTTTCTGCAGATACACAGAGTGTGCCCATTCCACACGGTACAATCTATGTAGGAGTAGGACTACAGGGTTCCTCCTGCTTTTCAGGAAAGCAGCACCATGAGGCAACAAATACCCATGTACTTCACAAGGGCAACAAGGGGATCTTTCCCCCGCTTTCAGTAGGAGCAAAATTAGTTGAGTTTGTTTTGAGTTCAAAGCACTGGAATCCCATAACTCTGCAGCAAAAGCACAAATCCCACCACCACCTCATACTGTTGGAAATATTCTGCTCTGTAACTCAAAACTGGCTTAACCAACACTCACACTTTCTACCTTATTTTTATTTCCTCTGTGAAGACTACAAAGAAATTCAATACTGAAGAAAATCATTGAGTAGTTTTAAAGTTCTGTACATGCAAATTCAGCAATTAAATGCATCTGCATTTGAGTTTTTCTGTTATGTCTTTAAGAGCACATTTGAAGGATACTTGTTAAATGATATGTTGGTTAGTTACAGATACCTCAGTTATGAATGCATTGTAATTTAGCAGCACTTTTCTTTCCCCCCTCTCCACTCCCAATTAAAAAAAAATCTTTTTAAAAAAGCTAGCAAAATGCAATGCTAACCTTTGAAAAAAAAACATTCAAAAGTATAAAAGAACAAAATATTTTCTAGCTTTACATTAATAGATTACTTCTCCCCCTTCCCTTTAAACGTTCAAAGTAAGATCCTGATCCTGCAGACACATATATATGCTCCTTTATGAACTCTGAGCAGTCCCACTGACTCTGAGTGAGTGAACTTAAGCACTATTGTGTTAATTTAGATGGAATATAAGTGCCCAAAGAATCAAAGGTGTGAACATGATTTTGAAACCATTCAGCATTAAACACAGTTTGTGGTTTGGTATACACAGACCTCAACTTGCTTAGTACCAAGGAAAGCACACCATTCAGTATCCTCTTAACCTTTCATTAAAGTTACAGAAAAGGAAGGAAAAACAATTAAAGCATTTGAAATGTAAAATATTAGCCATGGAAGGATTAGATTTTTATCGGTCAATGTTGATAAAAGTCAATTTCACAGTACACACACACACACACACACACACACACACACACACGGGAGAAAAAATACTTCCACCAATGATAATCACAATTTACAGATAGGCAAAATAAGAAAAATGCCGCTTGACAGCGACAGTCTGATTTAAGGATATTTACTTTGTCAACATCACATATCAAAATATACAATGTGTGTGTTAACTGCTATAAAGCTTTAACTTTTTCAATCTCAATGTTTACTGTCATTCAATAATTATTGTTTGACCCCTGTAATTTTCCACAATCATAAAAATGTAAATAGATAAAAATAAAAATAACACTTAAAATTAAATTGTCAAAATTATAAAAAAATAAAATCGAATTGTGTCACACCTATTAAGCGAGGCTTTCATTTTAACAACATTCCTTGTTCCCTTTAGCTGTAAAACGTCTTTATAAGGGGGAGAAAAACCTCTTGTTTTACAACAGTCTATTGGATGACAATAACTGTCCTTTTAGGGGGAAAAGAGAGGAAGTTAGATGAGATGGGCTGGAGTTGTCATTGTTGATGTTGGTGTTAAAGTCCGATCCTGTTGTCTAGAAGACAAAACAAACACACATAAAAGGAGAAAGCAAAGAACAGCAAAGATAGAAAATGAAGCTCCTGTCTCTAATGTTGACTCACTTGCAACCTTGAGGCTGGAAAGCCACAGACACAGTGCACAGTTTTATCAGTCACTCTGAGACCTGGCAAAATTAAATCAGCATTGAGCTGCTTAAGGGCACCGTTTTTAGCTGTCTTTCTGGTACCAGGCTCAGAGCAGTATTACAGTATATTCAGTCTTGGCCAGCTAAGCCAGGCTTTTATTATATTGAAGGTAAAAGAAGAGAAGAAAAAGGAACACAAAGGTAGCGGTGTGTCTGTGTAAGTAAATCTCATATCCAAGGTGGTGTTTGGGATTTAGCCAGAGCAAGTGGAGGTGGCAATATTATCTGGCTCCCTCTCTTGGTCCAGCCAGGACAACTCTTGTCAGGATCAGAACAATGAAGGCACAACGACGACACACTGGATCCCTGGGTCCCAGGAGATGGTGGGGATTGTAGTCATAATGATAAAGCCTGTTCCATCCCCTTCTCTCATCTTTCAGTCAGCCAACATTCTGACTCACCAGTGTTAGTCTACTGGTTTCCCATCCTACACTTCTGCTGTTTACCAGGCATACTCTTGTCACAATCCTTCAGTTATGTCAGGAGGCCTTTTTGTTTGGATTAATTCACTCTGTCTCCCTTTTGCACCTGTCCTCAACATTTGTTGTTAGATTATTGTGACAACTAACTTTCATTCACTTTTGACAGTTGAGTTCACTAAGGGTAAATTTGGAGGCCCAGTTAGCACAACATAATATGCATGTTTCTTTGCAGGACAGGGACTCAGCTATTTCACACATATACGGCCTTATCTAAAGCCTACTGAAGTCAATGGAAAGATACCTGTTGACTTCAAGGGACTTTGGATCAGGCCTTTAAACTCCACTTTTCCACTGTACCCATTTGGAGATCCATGTGCCACCCAGGTCCTATCAGATTTTCATATCAGCCAGTGATAATGACAGCTGGTTTAACACATTCTCTATGAATATACACAACATGGTGAACTTAAAATTTAAAAAATCTTCCCCTAATCATTTTCTATTAAAATGATTTTGATAAAATTTTTTTTAAAAAGGCTTCTCAGGTAAAATTTTATGAAGTAGAAAAAAGGCTAATCCTGAGAAAAGAGACAACACTATAATAAAGATCAAACTGCACTCCAAGAACAGCCACATCATTATTAGGTATTTTTTTAAATATATTATTCAGTTTCACAAGTTACATGTTATGTTGCAGAGGGTCCTTAATCTAGATTGGAATATATTTCTATCTTTGAAAAAGAGCCTCGTAGGCGTGGAAGGATGATTTGAACTTTTCTCAAATTCCTTCAACTTGTCCCAGTCTCCCAAACCTTGGAAAACAACCTTTTGGGTTAAGATCAAACATGCAAAATTAAGCATAAAAGGAAACATCATCAGAAAATTATGAGCATCTGGAAACAGGAAGATACAAAAGGAAATCATTTTGCAACTTAATTATAGATTTTGCTATCAGAAAAACTGTAATACATGAATTACTTTGCCCACAACTGAAGTGCAGCTACCTCTGGGTGGAGATTGATGTGCAGTTTTAACGTAACTACTGCGGACATGAAAGGGTGATCCAATGTCCCTTGAAGTACATCTTCCCTTTGATTTTAAGGGGTGACGGATCAGGCCCAATGTCAATATTATATCAAAAGGAAAATCAAGAGGGAATTTATAATACAATTCTCCAAATTGGAATTGACATAGGATGCCAGATGATAGTTAATACCTATACTCTTCTGAGAAGTGCCATAAACTTTAATAGGTGCATTCAGGTGTTCACATGTCTAGGGTTAAATGATAGTTCACTGTGACTACTACCTCAGTGTAGCTTTTATGACTGAATGCACACAACTCATATGAACACAGACTTGCAGGTTTATGTTAATTAGTTAAGATACCTATTACGCAAAGAAACAGCAAAGATCCTCTCAACTTTAAAGAAAATTTTAGAAAAACTTCAGAGCTCCCTTATACTGGGTTGTTTACAGTGATATTTAACTAGCAGTTGTAGAATACACAACCTGAATATTGTAAAAATCATATCTGTCCATGCCAAAACTTAAACTTCTCTCAGCTCATGACTTTGCAAGTTCTTTTCCACGAGACAAACAAAAGCTAGCAGGGCTGGATTTGTAGCAAAGGGCACCTCTGAAGCATTGCCATTTTTCACCAGATACACCTATTGCTTCCCCAGATTACATAGAGAGGAAACTGCCTTGGCATTGGAGGAAGAACTAAGAAATATTGGCCCAGCCTGATCTTCAATCATTACAACTATGACAGGCATTCCTACACATGATGTATAAGTAGCAGCAAATAAGGTCAATGTGTTGTTCTCCTTAGCTGTTAATGCTCTGTGGACTGAAGTGCCTTAGCTTGTTGTTTAAATTAACATTTGCTTTCTTTCCCCCAAAACTAGATACAAAATATACAGAGTAATTCAATCTGTGTCTGATTAGCGAAGATTGTATTCCAACTTTATTCACTTCTGGCACTTTTAGCCTCTCCCCGAACCACTTTACAAATACCTTACATGTATTTAGTTTTTTATATTGACGAACCACGATATAACTAACAAACTATGGGTAGATCCTCAGCTGGTGTAAATCAATGTGGCACCAATAAAATTAGGAGAGTTATGCTGATTTACAACAACTGATGATCTAGCTCTGTGCACCCACACAAGAATTGCTTCATACACCAATAATATGGATTTCCTTGGGGGGTAGAATCCAGTCATTTTGTTTGATAACAAACAGAAACTCCACATCTGTTTTAATCCAGGAAGAGACGACTATCGTGTTGGGTTTAAGTTTCAGTTGGGATGTTGGCAAAATGAATTTAACTCAAATTTGAATTTGGCTATAACTCCCCTGCTCATGCAAAAGCTTTCCTATATCACTGATAGGCCAAAGGGGCCTAGAACCTCTGTCTCATATCTATTAGACAGCAACTCAGTTCTCCCTAGAACTTTATTGGTATTGGTTCAATACTGATTCAGAGACCTTTCCAACAATTCCCAGTGGTCAGCTCCACTAGTGGCAACAATGGTGGAGGCTACAATAAAGACAGGCCTCCTGTCAAACTGGGCTAGGTGACATGGAGATAAAATACTACTACATGACAGCATCTACCACTGCCACTGCCACTGGTGCTACATTAGTAGGCCAAGTATTCGTAGCATAGGTCTAGCTTGAGAGAAATGTCTGCCACATAATTATCAATACCCCTTCCTGCGTTTTCCTTATTAGCCACTCATCCCAGTACTATGCAGGTACAATCTGCTTGGATTGTGAGATCTGAAGAGACTCCAGGTGGCATGGCTGCTGGTAGGAAAGAGTCACAGTGGAGTTATTTTAATGTCAGTTGAAATTCAAATGCACACCATAGAAGCATTGCTTTGATTAAAATAGTAAGTGGTCACAACTAGCCTTTTAAATCTGCTTTGGTTCCCTTTCTGGCAGCTGCTGTTGCTCCACTCTATGCTGGGGAAGATGATGATGATCAAACAGCCTGTAGAAGTTATGCTAAGCATAGAGCACCGAGTGCTCTACTCACTGCCACAGAGCATGCGGCATTTTCGTCAGGCTGCCTGCAGGGGCTGGAATCATAAACCTGTGTACTCAAAGCAAGGCTCCCAAATGGCATGAAAATGGGATGTGTCTGTGCCACAAGTTCTACACTTACTTTAATATCACAATAAAACATTTACATAATTTAATTAGATTATGTAAATGCTTGCCCTAATTTGAATCTTTGAAAAATCATAATTTCATGCTCTAAATTATGCAAACATTGAAATACTTTTCACAGCAGTTGAAGTAAAAACACAAGCCATGTAAGTCTACCTCATGCTATCCTGCTGTTCTCTACTAACTAGTGGAGTCACATGAAATGCTCAATTAATCCTAATTTTTCTATTAATTTTTTTTCATGCAACAAGGCAGTATTTCCTGCTTTAATTTTAGCTCCAAACCCAATTTAAAACTGAAATGTTTTTCAGATTATATCTATAATCTAGTGAAGAGCAGTCAATATTTTAACAAGAGTTTCCCACAAAAGTGCTCCCCCTTTCTCTCTGTCTGATAAGCCTTGTATCTCGGGAGTGAGCAGGTCTGCAGGAAGGACAGGTACTATGGCACTCATTCACGAAACCACCTCTCTCTTTCTCTCTGAACTGAGTATTGAGATAGCAACACTACTCAGCAAACAAATTAACAGATTTAAACTATGTGAAGTTGTTTGTCCTTTGCTCCAAAAAATGTCCTGGATTCAATGATAGTGTTAGCACAATGCTTAGCTCATGCAATTTTTAAGCAGATCTCTATCTTACAGAAATGATTTTGAAAATACATGATATCTGGTGAATTGTCCTTCAGAATCATCTTCATGAGCCCCAGGAAAAAGTTGTGTCTAGCAATATCCAGAGACATGGGGAACCAAATTCAGTCCTGCAGGTGTAGCGCTAACTGCCATCAGCAAGACATCATTTTTCACCAAGAATGAATGTGGATCCAGGAAAAATCAGCCAACCAACTCTTCAGTGTGGGGGCTGAATTTTAACAGGAGTTCAGACTCAAAATATTGGTTTTTTTCCTATGCACACTATGACTCAATCATCTTCCCAAGACTCCTCAGTACCAGTGAATGAGGGTAACTCCAGATACCCAGGCCCTTGGAGTTCCAATATTGGACCCTACATCAAGGCAGAAGTCTGCGTTGGTCTCCCTCCTGCCATCTCAGTATTTTTACTTTTTCTCCCAAAACTACCACATTCCTGGATCTTCTCCGTGCAATAAGATGACAAAAGCTTAGTCAGGATGAACGAAAGTTAAATTCCTCTTTGTTCCAGGAGGAGGTGAAAAAGCTGTCTCTCAAACCCTTTATTATCCAAAAAACAAAAACAAAGGAACCCCCCCCCCAACCTAAAACAAATAATCCTTTAACAAAACAAAAATACAACTAAAAGAATCTTTACTACTAGTTGGCTGCTGATTCCTTCCCAACAGCCAACCTCCTTCTCCTCATGAATGCTCTATGAATGTTAAAAGCTCCAGCTGGTTCCTGGCCCTGGTAGCTCCAGCTCCAGCTGGTTCCTGGCCCTCCTGCCTTCCCAGTGTGTGCTTTCTGATCCAGGCCAGTCTTCCCAAGATTTTCTTGACCCAATCACCCTCCTCTGGTGCAGTACATGTTATACTCAGTTTTCTGTCACACTCACATTTATATACTGGACCAAATTCAGCCCTGGTGTTATTCCACTGTAGTTAGCTGAATCACACCAGAAATTAAATTTAGCCCAGTAGTTCTAATTTATTAAACAAACCAAAACAGAACCCTAAATACTAATGGCTGCATCTTGGCACTCTCTAGCAAGAGATGGCACTGACAGTTTCCATTCCAGGACACTTCACAGTCACTGGGAGTCTGAGAAGAATAGCCCAAGTATGAAATATTCTTCAAATCTTTGACGAATATTTCTTCAGAGAGCTGCAGGCCCCTGGCACAGACAGTCTAATGGGAGCTCAAGGTCCTTATAGTCCCTGCTCTCACAGGGTCTTGGTCAGCATCCACTGGTGAGGCTCTCATGTAGCCCTGGCAGCAAACTAAAGGTGGTCCTCTTGCAGAAGACGTAGGGAGGGTGACAATGCAAACTCTGTCTGCTCTCTCTTGGGGGTTCATTCTTGGAGGGTGAAACTGCTGGGACGGCCAGGTAGTTGTGGGAAGGGAGGGAATTGACAACAGAAGTTATTCTGATTTAAGCATATTTAAATACACACTAAACCCATAAATCACAGTGATCTGCAGTTTCCCATCAGAGACTAATGTGGCCCCATCTGAACTGGAAAAAGACAATAGGCATTGGACAGCCCTAAGGAGCAGCTCACGTGAACTGACTGGAATCTGTAATAACCTCAGGTAGCTTCCCCCTGCACCTCATGTCTCTCCTGGTAGGCAGTGTGGGGAAAAGCCATGTAACAATTACACCCTCTTTCTCTTCAGCTGATTCTCTCTTCTGATTATGGAAGTCTCACTCACACACATTTGTCCACTGCACTTCTAAGCTCTTGATGATGGTCAGTACAAAACACTGCAAAATTCAAATTCTGACTTGAGCAATAAGGTGTAGTGGAGCAGGAACCAGGTCGTCTTCAGCTATAGCAGTACAAAGTCTTATAACAAAGTCACAACATTCCACTCCATTAGCTGACAGATAACTCTGAGACAAGATATAAAATCATAGTCAACTAGGAAAGTTTACCCAAACCAGAGGAAGAGATTCAACCATATTATCACTGAAAACAGCACATTAAAACAGAGACCTGAAATATGAATCCTGTTAGCAAATTGAATCCAAATGCCTGCCATTTATGATTCTGACAGGAGAGTGAGAACAGTTGAAGTTCTCTGGCATATGCTTTGCAAAGCTTAAATAGATCCTATTGCTGATGACGTTTCCATTTGTACTTTTGCAGACAACCTACTATACTCCCTCCCCACAAAAATGTCTGACAGATTTTTCCTGTGTTATTCAGATTTGACAAAGCAAAGCAAAGAGCAGCAACATCACAAGTATCTGTTACTCCATCTATCCACTAGCTCCTAAAGACAAAAGCTAGCAACTGTTTTTTCACATCTTCAGACAAGTTGTATGTGCTGCAGCATCAAATCAAACTCTTTTGCAGATTTGGGTCTCAGCAGTATCATCATCATGTTCCTGGAGGATAATGAGGCTTTGTTAAATCTGATGATACCCCAAAAAACAAGTAGGATGCTTATCTTATTATAACAGCAGCCATGGAAGCATAAACCTTTCCTGGGAGCAATATTAGATTTTGGTCAAAATATTGTGCGCGTTTGTGTATGTGTACACATATATGTGTGGTGCCTCGGTTTCCCCATATATAAAATGGGGATGATACCAAACTCCTTTGTAAGGTACTTTGAGATCTGCTAATAAATGCACTGTATAACAGCTAGGTCTTATTATTTAGTGGGGCACTGGTAAAAGATAGTAGAGCATGCTGAGATTCCAAATGGTGTTACTTCATTAGACCAGGTAATATAAATCACAAATGGTGAACAAGATCATCTATTTTCAGTCCACTTAAAGACAAATTTCAAGTATTCTTTTCTGTCCTCATTATTTCCTCCATATATCGAAGATCGCTCATTACTTTCTACAGCTTCAACTCTGAGTCCCATTTCTTATTTATAAGAACTCATCTAAAAGAATGCATATGATTGTTTTCCTCCTCTTACTCACATAAATAGATTGTACTTTTATTATGAGGGTAATAATAATAATTGGAGATATACCTATCTCCTAAAACTGGAAGGGACCTTGAAAGGTCATTGAGTCCAGCTCCCTGTCTTCACTAGCAGGACCAAGTACTGATTTTTGCCCTATGATCCCTAAGTAGCCCCCTCAAGGATTGAACTCACAACCCTGGGTTTAGCAGGCCAATGCTCAAATCACTGAGCTATCCCTCCCTACAGGTATGATATGTTCCACCCATTTTGTTTGGAAACAAGTAAGGCTAAACTGTATATACTTGCCCCCATTATAATCATCACTAATATGTGCAAGACAATGCATCATCCATTCTTTACTGCATAAATGGGATATCTCTGTTTCCAATATATTTGCTATTGTTCTGGATTATGTTTGTATGAAAATCTGAAGAGTAAAACCAACCTAGAAGTCCACCAATCTTCTCCACTCTCTTCAATTTAAAAGCATCTGTTCTTATCTCTCTGCACTTTGTACTTTTGTAGATCAGTGCCACAGTTGCTATTTTCCAGTCTTTTGGTATTCAGTTTCCTATTGATCTTCAGAAACTGCCAGTGGTTCAGGGAATAGATCTTCAATGTTATTAACACCCTAAGTGCATCTCCTCCAGACTTACTGATTAGGATGCACTATGTTCGGATTTTCCAAATATTCTCTTGCCCATTTTGTATCATGCATATTTTAAAAAGCATTTCCATACTTCTGGCCACGAAAATCCTAGACTCATGGCACAGACTGAGTAAATAGGCTGTTTGTTATAAGTGTACATTAGAAGTCCCTCTCAACCAGCCTAGTTATTTGCCTGCTGCTGTGATAGCTTCAGGGTTGCAGCAGACAGCATACTTTTCATTAGTCCCTACATGGGGTTGGTTGGTTGGTGGATCTAGAATCACAGATCCATTCATGATCTTTTTCCCAAAGCCATCTTCTATGCTAGAACACTAGGTTCCTCTTACAATGTTGTGTCCTTGATGTTAGGGGATGTGCCAGTTATGGAAGGGGCAGAATTTCCTCAAAAGAGCCCCAAATTCTTTCCTTTGGCAAGTGAGTCAGTGCGGGAGTAGCACTGTAATTCAGGATTTTTAGTAACTGTACTTTGAGCTTGTCTAAAATGTTTCTAAGCTGACTGTCACCATGATGTATCAGCAATCTCAAGTAGACACTAAAGACAGAATTTTAAACAGAGTTTAGTAAATTAGCAATTCTAGAATCATCTTCTTGTTAAATTTCTCTACTTGTAATTAATGGGTCTTCAGCATTCCAGCTTCATCTAGCAGATCCTTCTACAGAGAAGTTTCCTTATAAGATTTTAAGGTTCTTTTGGTGTATTAGCATTCTCTTTTTGTAAGCCTTTCTTATCTGCCTCAACCCCCATCTTTCTTTCAACTTCATTTACTGTCTATTTTTCTGTCTTTCCTATTTCTGTTTTCCAAGTTGATCTTTCCCGGCTCTTGTCTTTTCCAATTCACTTTTCATTCTATATTTGTCAGTCTCCCCTTCATCCCCACCCCCCACTTTGTCGTCTTCTTGTTCTCCAAATCTCCTGTGCGTCATTTTCTTCTCACTTCCCTAGCCCCTCACTGACTGAAGTGGCAGGTGGAATGAGCAGGAGCAATGTGCAAATTGATCTGGAGAGTATCCATGATTTGGAGCTCGGCAGTTCCTTTTCTAAGCAGAGCGGTCATGGATTCTCTGCAAATGGATTTGCACCTCACTCCCACTCATCAGTCCACCTGCCTTTTCAGACCAGTTCAGGAAGAGCATGAACAGATTTTTGTAACATTTAGAACTGCATCTACATCACAGATCCTCCAGTCCCCGCCTCCACACAGGAGACAAGAGTTTAGAAATAGTAAGGTGTACTCACACAACACAGCTCAGTCTAAGCTCAGATAACAGCTGCATGCATGTAGTTATAAGAGATTTTAAAGTCTACTACTTATGAATATTGAATACAGTGCCGCAATCTCAACTATTTTTATAACAGCTAAAGATTTCTTAATCAGTTCAATTCAATTTTATTTCATTGTTTTTCTAAAGTAGGACACAGCTATATCTGCATCATGAAGATTCAGGATTAGTCTACCCTGATGAATAAGTTTCAAACACTCTGTGACAGTGTACTCCGTAAAGCTTCATGGGAATATGCTTATGAATGTATGTGTAACAAATATGTTTTATGCTACATATACCATGTAACATATCTATGTAAAGGTTATGATCTACTGAATACATTCCTCCTATTTGTATGCATGTATTATTTTTGTACTTCAGGTTAGGAATATTGGCTGTATACTTGCTTGATTTCTATTGAGAAAGGAATGTACAAATTAAATGCTCAGTCAAGAACCACTTAAGCCAACAAATTAATTCGAAGATGCCAATCCACATCGAAGCTTTCCCAGAAACGTGGCTTGGCTGGTAAGAAACTCATGTTGTGACTTGCCCATGTGACTCCAAAACTCCATCTTGGAGCTGGACTTTGCATAGGAGAGAGGATGGGGTCTCCATCCACAAGAGAAAGTCTACTTAACCCCCTTGGAGACTCTTCCATTTTGTCATCAGATGGCTAAAGAGATAGTCTCTCCACCCCCAAAGATATCTGAAAGAAACTGGAACAAAGGACAGTAACTACAGGGGTGTGAGTGATTGCTAGACCCAGACTAGAAGGAGACTAGTCTATAAAAGGAAGCTTACTGGAACTGGTGAGGTTTTATGTGTGTTCAGTTTTCTTAGACATAGACTTGCATGTTTTATTTTATTTTACTTGGTAATTCCCTTTGTTCTGTCTGTTACTACTTGGAACCACTTAAATCCTACTTTCTGTATTTAATAAAATCACTTTTTACTTATTAACCCAGTGTATGTATTACCTGGGGGTGGGGAGCTGTGCATCTCTATCAGTGTTATAGATGGCGAACAATATATGAGTTTACCCTGTATAGGGTAAAACGGATTTATTTGGGGTTTGGACCCCATTGGGAGTTGGGCATCTGAGTGTTAAAGACAGAAACACTTTTGTAAGCTGCTTTCAGGTTAAGTCTGCAGTTTTGGGGCATGTGGTTCAGACCCTGGGTCTGTGCTGGAGATGACTGGCATGTCTGGCTCAGCAAGATAGGGTGCTGGAGTCCTGAGCTGGCAGGGAAAGCAGGGGCAATAGCTGTCTTGGGACATCAGTTGGCAGCCCAAAGGGAGTTTCTGTGAGTCAACCCGTCACATGCACAGGTTGTAAACTTCAGTATACTTAGAGATATGCCAGGCTGAGAGATTTAGGAATTCAAAGTGAAGTATCCAAATATAGACCTAGATATCTGAAGTTGTCAACTGCATTGAGGTGGCCAAACAGTATTATAACCCTGATACTATTACTCTTTTCCAGTTCTATCATTGTTCTTAATGTACTTCATATTTCTTCTTTTCTACATGCCTTTGCAAAACGAGAGGATTAAAAATGTGTGCCAAAAATAAGGGGAATGGGTTTAGAGCAAATGTCAAGGCTACCCATGCCATCAATACTTATTTTTCATTAGCTTTAGAGTTGACAAGTAATTCATTAACTTCATGAGCATGAGTACAGGTCAAGCTAATTTTAGCACTAACAAAGGAAAAGTTTGTCACTACTAATTTTTTTTTTATTTTAACATTTTTATTTAAGGTGGGTGAAATTTCAAACCTATCCTAACAAATAGAAGACAATCTCATGGACTTCAATGGGCTTTGGATCAGGCCTAAATTGCTTATTAAGAATATTCTCAATTCCTTGCAAATCCACTTCACTCAAATTGACTATGACATCAATACCTCTCCAACTGCCTTTTCAAGCATTTGAATAGTTCTGTAGTACAGACATTAATGAAGTAATGGTGGAAAGCTTTTACTGCTAGTCCAGCATCCGTGGCTAAAAAAAGGGGTTTAATTCTCCAACACTGACAATCTGACACTTTCAGTAATACTAAAATTCAGTTTAAAAAGTTTAAAATTCTTTTGCAGTCCTCAGAGTCCAAAAATCAAAACCAAACCATTAAGAACAGTGTATAAAAAGGTTTTGCACCTCTTGTCGGCTCCACGCTTTGATATCAAATGGTTTTCAGCGGTATGCTGCAATGCCCAATGTTCTGAAATCACGTCTGGGTGATGTGTGTGGGTTGACAGGAAAGCAGTTCCATTTCACAAACAAATTCAAGGTTTTGAAATTTGTTTTTGTTTCAGTGCAGAATGAAATTGAGACTTTTAGCATTTTTTCTCGAGACCTATCCGAGAATAGCCAAAAGCTCCGTGACCAGGGCACTTGTTGGGATGTGGGAGACAAGATTGTAGTACCTGCTGTGCCTCATTTGGTTCTGAGACTTGAACTTGGGTTTCCCACTTTCCAGGTGATTTCCCTGACCTAGCCATTGGGCTATGGAGTCAGTTTCTCTCATCATCTTTTGTTGGAGCTGTTTCACTTCATTGGACCAGAGAAAGACACTAACTCTATAGCCCAGTGACCAGTTTAGGACACTTGCCTGGGATGTGGGAGACCCTGATATGAATCAGGCAGTGCAGGGACTTGATCCTGGGTCTCCTACCTCCCAGGTGAATGCTCTGAACCACCAGGCTTTGGTCTATTCTAGGGTCAGTCAATCTGTATCTCCCAATTTGATGTGAAATTCCATGCTGGGCCCCAGAAACATTCTGGACACAGTTTTGTCAAAACAGACACATTTCCATATTTTGGTTTCAACAAATCAGCCTTTTCGACGAAAAATTCTGGACCAGCTCTACTCTATAGCATGTCTGCCAGTGAGTGAAAAAGGGTGGGTTTTATAACAAAGCAATTTCAATAAAGAATACAGGGGTTTTGAAAGAATTTTACCTCTGAGATGAAAGGGTTTTCCAAGTTCCCTTAAAGTACAACTTACAACTGAACCAGAGGGTTGTCAGAAAGAAAACTGCAGTGAGGGTGTGCGGCAGGGAAGAGAAGGGCAATGTGAAAGCTTGAGAGTATGAAAAAATTAATTGTCCTGTTGCCTTATACAGTACTTACCATTCCATTATCTTTTAGGTGCATTTTGCCCCTTCCACAATCCACACCTCCATCCCATTCTCAAAAATGAAATTAGAAAGCAATAAATATAAGTTGAAGATTTTTGCTAAGTACATTTGCTATTTCTATAGTATTTTAAATACTAATGTTATTTCTTTTTTGAAAGTCATTTTCATGTTACTGTGAGTGCTGATCATGTGGCTAGGATCAGTTTTAGATACAACAACAAACTATTTAAATTTGATCCTCCCCTCTCCCTCCGTTGTGGTGCACCTCTCTAAGTGAAATGTACTCATTATTTAAGGAAAAAATAGTGTAACTAAACCAGGTGAATAGCTTTTGTTTTGTTTTAAATGTAATGGGCCAAATTCTTAGGTTGGGTAAACTGAAACAGATCCACTGAAGGCAATGTAAATACATCAAATTAGACCAACAGAGGATGTGGCCCATATGTTAAAAACAAATGTAGTCAATTTTGCTTCATGATTTTCTCATAGCTGCAATGAAATTGCTTTGCCATCATATTGACTTTGTTGATGAAATACCACTTCAAGTGACTGGTGTATAAACACTCTGCAACTAAGTGTTTAAGTTAAGTAGCACATATTAAGAAAAGACTGCAGTTTTTCATGTCCAAAACATAACCATTTTTGTAGCTAAAATTTGTGGTTTTAAATTTTAAAGCCACCTATGAAAGTATATCCCACTCTTGATTTTTGACAACCAAAAACTTAAAACATATTTTACTCTTTGGAAAGCATTCTTTGTTAAAGCCAAGGGTATGAGGGTTGGTAGCGTAGGCTTGGTTTCAGGCTGATGCAGTTTGAAATAGCTGAGATATTAAACTTTAGAAAAGTGAAGGAGACCTGGGCACCAGAGTAATACAAGCAAAAACCAATAAGAACTAATTAGCTACAATTATTTCAATCCTACAGGTTCTTCTACACAAACTTTTGAGACAGCCGTGCATGGAATTCAACTGTTATCTTTTTCTGGCCACTTTGGCTTATACAATCAGTCACGTTTTCACAGCGTGATGCATATCAGCAGCAGTGTCTACACAAAAAAATCACGTTTGGATGTATTTCGATCCAGCTACTGAGTAAGGACAAGTAAAGGTTAGTAGCAGGCTGCCCCTCACCAGCAACACCAGCAGTCACTATAGCAACAGCAGAAATAATAGGAGGAAGTTGGTATTGATCTTTCTATCCACTGTTACCAGCGTTCTTCAGCTTAGTCTTACGCTATGTTGTTTACTGTACAATTGGCTACCATTGCAGAAGCAGTTCACATATCCCTGAGGTATAGAAGTTACCTGGAAACAATAGTGCTGAGAAGGCAAGAAGGGCATAAAAAAAAATATCACTGAGTTCTGGTCAAAGCACCTAAATACAACAGACAGCAAAGCAAGCAGCACAAGAGCAATCTGAGGAGGTCAATAAGTGTAGTCTTATTTTATGTGCCCTCCATCTAGATTTCAAATTTTCAGTGCATTCTCCTTCCATCAATCTTAAATATTTATAACAAGCAAGTCACAGGAGTAGCTGACCTAGGTGCCAAAAATGGAAGACAATTTGGCAAAGCATGGTCTGTGCTCAGTGGAAGCTCATTACATCATGCAAGCACATTGAGGAATGGCACTAAGCCAAGAAGGATAGGAGAAGACAGATTTCTTGCACCCATTGAAGAGACTTTCGAATTAACAATGGTGTAGCTACAGTCAGATTGGTTGTCTTTTATTTATTTTAATATGAGTGCCAACTTCTAAAAGAGATTTTGGGTTAGACAGAGAAATCATCATTTATAATAAAAATGCCACATAATGTTGCGTACAATTGCCAGATCATAGCACAGTATGTTATCAACATTCCTGTACGGTTCAGCTGCAAAATATTTTTCATGGGGCTCTCTGTGCTGGCAATCTGAATGAAAGTAATAGATTGTAGCTGTCTGCATGACTTCATCCTCACCCTTAACATTTCTGGTTAGGATAAGCAAAGGAGGAAGAATGGTTTAAAATGTGGGAGTGAATTAGGAATGTTCTTCAGACCATTCCCCACTATATTTATAATCATTAAGTAATGAGCCAGAAGAGTTAAGAGAATATGGTCCTAGCTAAGAACAGTAGGCTGCTTATGTTGAAAAAAAGAAGACAAAATATTACTCTTGCAAGACAGTAGATCCCTTTACCCTTACGTACTCACTGCCTTACTCCAATTTTTTAAAACTGGTACAAGAAACTCCACTGAAATCAATTACACTGGCATAACACTGTAGTAATACTCAGTCATATACATAAGAAACAGTAGAGTTTACAATAATTAAATAAGAATCATCACCTCAGAGTGATTATAAAAATCACACTAACACAACTTCAAGAAAATATACCATCACTGTTCCGACAATGAAAATGTCAATTTCACTTTTAGTCAAGTTTATTTTATGTATTAATTATGTTTAAATGTTTACACTTAACAAAAAAAGCACTGGACTTGGAAAGCTAAACAATGATCAATACATTTAAAGCTTCTAAAAATGATGCCAAGATAATTATATCATAATCCAAACAAATTATAACAGTATATGATATTTAAGTGCTCTGGGAACTCTGTTAATAACAAGTCTCCCATCATAACTCAAAGAAGCAAAAAGCCATGGGTCTGCTGAGGACCATTCCACTGCATATACACTGTCTTCATGTTCTTCATAGGTAGCTATTATGCTGTCCTGAAGGGGCTCTTTAGTCCTGGAATAAAAATAGTAAAAAGCAATGACTGTACCTGATTTATAAGGCACTATAAATGTCACAAACAAAGATATACAAGCCTCGATTTACTGTACAGTAGTGGACTCTGTGGACACACCATTACACTCATGCCAACCACTAATGCTTAGATTTTATAAAATGTAGCATGATCATGTCAATATTAAAATGGCCATTAGTAGAGAGTGGTGATTATTATTTTCATTACTTAAAATGTCAGTTATTCACAGTTCAAGGAAGTTCTAGGTCTCATAGAAGAAACAACATATTGCCTACTCTAAGCACCTCCATGTTTTTAAAAAATGTAATGTAAGCTACAGAGCATGACAAAAAAGCAAATCATTAAATAATTTTTTCCTCAGATTAACATATAGTCTAACTCAAACTCACCTCCCCCAGATTTTTATCCTTTTATTTTTTTGTTTGTTAAGTGAACTTTGAATCTGTCAAAACTAGCTTTATGGCTGAATGCATAATGTAACCAGTTAAGGGATGGAACTCAATCCGGCCCTGAGTGCCTTTTGATGAAGTGGGCCAGATCCTGCATCCTTACTCAGGCAAAGTTCCCATATGAGTGCTGCGGAATTGGGCCCATAATCTCAAGAGCAGTGGAAGACAGAGGAACGGAAGGATTCAAACTACACCATGTTAACCTCTTCTCCTGTCCATTCCAGAGAAGTATAATATTGGCTCCAATGGAGAAGCTTTCTTGTTTTTTTACCTTATATATCACCTAACACCTTTGAGCACATGGTAATTGAGTGTTAAGAGACAGATATGGTCATTTATACCACAAATGTTTAAAAATCGATGCACATAATTCTTTAATTTCCAAAGTACACAATATGAATTGATAGTATGATATTAGCAATGCACTCTCCTTTTCTGCCAATCCCTTCTTCTATCAGATGCTATTTCAGTATGTTATTCTGTGGGTTGGTGGGTATTGAGTTTTCAGCGGATGACGTCAGATTTCTCTCCTGTCTGATGGAAATCAGTGAAGCTTTCAGAAGCATCCCCCTACTTCCTAGAAACAGATATGTTACAGCTGCCATCCTCCTACCAGAAGGATATGACAGGGAACCCTACGAATGCCACACAATCACTTAACGGATACAGCTATGATAGAAATGAAGTCTTGTTGGCTGCCTCTGCCCTTTTCCACCAGTCTCCCAGAGTTCAAAACATGAATCTCTACAACAACAAAAGTAAAAACAAATCGGATATTGAATTTGTATGGCTTGCAGGGCTGCATGTAGTATTAGTGCTGGTGCACCTAACCAGCCCAACTAGCTGTGAATTCAATAATTAATGCAACTCTTCAATAACTGCAGTGTGATTTCTGATGTTTGGTTTCAAGGACCATCATCTTTTACTTATACTATTTCAGGGAAACTACCATAAATGTCACAGAAGAGACGGCATACAGCTTATTGGTTAACTGTGAAGAGTAGGATATATGCTGCAGAGCTCCTGAAAGTGTACTTTGACACACTCCATCTAATAACAGACCTATTAAGCCCACAATGCACATTTCATCTCCTCTATAGTGTTTTCTGACTTCTTAAATGACATGGCTGGTTAAGAAAAAGTTGGTCATGTCCCCAGATAGCAATGTGCCTCATGCAATGCTCACCCACTTATCCAAAACTCCATTATTCTGAAGGTTTCAGATGTCTCTTTGGATAAGCAGAGGAGCAATGCATGGTGCATATTGCTGTCAAGGGACATGACCTACTTTCAGTTAACCAAGAGTCTCAGTTAACAAGAGGCTGGATAAACAGGGATGGATAAACTGCTAGTTTACATTATTTTCTGTATGCAAGATATGACTTTAGTGTATCAATTAAAATAATGTATTTTGTATAGTTTAATATAAAAAAGGGGGATTGTATGTTCAGGAAAGAATTTTGAATTAGCAGTTCAACTACCATTCTGCATTTCACTTCAACTCTTCTATTTTGAAGCCTCATTTATTGTTCTTCCTTTGATGAATTTCCCATTAAGGATTAAAAGTAACCTGGTAGTATTCCTTAAGGAGAGCATATTATTAAAAATAATTCAGACCACATGAGCTCAGGACTAGACATGGTTGCATTTTACAGTTTCCTCCTCCATAATGTAGGCCTGGCCCAGGGATATCTCTATTAAGGAGCTGAAGGAGGCATAACCTATGGATCTCTTACATAAAAGACTAGATACTATACAAGATATTCAGGCAAACATTGAACACAGGATGAAAATTACTGCAGGGACAGCATAAAAGGTCTAGTAGAAACTTACTTCCACTATTAACCTTTGAGATATTGTACATGCTCTGATGAAAGAAAGTAAGAAATTATCCTTTAAATTGTGCTACCTGGATAATTTTCCCAATGGGGATGCACCAGTATAGACAGTAGCAGAATAATGACCAATATATCTGAAATGTGGGGATACCAACGAAAGAAGAAATCAGAACAAAAGAAGTTTGCTTTTCACATGAGAAATCTCTTGGTGACCGATCATTTTATCCCTTGCTCAGAAATATCCAAGTAAAATGTTTGCTGGGTATCCCTGTGCCTTGTATTATTTTGGTAATCCAAGAATCCCAGAGGATATGCAATTTGATACTATGTAAAGCTTGGCTGCTCACAGAGCTTCAGTTTCAGAATCCTAAAACAGAGTTGACAATCAGTTTTATGCAGACTGAGAAGCAGCTGAGACTACCATATATCAAACTCTGTTTGGGTCACCTAGTAAGATTTAGGTTGGGCCGGTTGGACAAAATTTACTTCAGCCAAGGAAATTGACGTTTTCATAGACAGTAAGCAAAGTGAGTGGTGAAGTGGTTCGTCAAGAAAACCATAGATAAATCATGATTTAGATACAAACTTCTATTTATCTAAGAGTATGTCTACATGCACAGAGCTGCAGCAGCACAGCTGTACCAATACAGCTGCCCCACTGCAGCACGGATGGTGAAGATGCTCTATGCTGATGGGAAAGAGCTCTTCCATTGGCATTAAACACTCATCTCCGCAAGCAGCATAAGCTATGTCAGTGGGAAAAGCTCTCCTGCTGACAGTGCTGTACACACAAACACTTGTGTCGGTGTAACTTATGTCACTCGTGGGGTGGAATATTCACCCCCGAGTAACATAAGTTTTGACAACATAGGCTGTAGTGCAGATATAGCCTAAAACTGTTCTTTAACTGTTTATATCAGAGTGTATTTAACAATGTTTCTATATTTCATTATCTATTACAGCTTTATTATTCCCTGACATAGCAATAAACAGCATCATGCTTCAGTCTGCAATTGTTGATTAACTCTTATGAGAATGTTTAACTGCTTTGTTCAAAAGGTTTTTATGATTAAAAGGAATATTACCTGGGATATGGTTGATTTAGTACACCAGAGGTTTAGATCCCCGGCCTGCTGCTTTCCTGGAGGAGTAATTTGGCTCAATTATATTCTGGGTTTGTGTGTTTAAGAAACAAGGCGGCCATTATTTCTTCCTTGTAATAAATTTTCCTCAAAAAGTTGCTTTAGTGTCAACTTTTTAAAAACAACATTTTAAGAGCTTCTTCTGAGCACACATCTACTTGTCTAGCTGTTTATCTAGGTTCCTGTACTGCATCCATCACCATCAAAATATGTATCTATCTATATCTATAACTTCTGCACAGCTTTGAGATCCGTGTTAGAGAGCTCTTTTTGTTATTCTATTTGTTTAGCATGACCGCCACTAGCTTCTTCCATGAAAGGAGGGGAACTTTCATTTGACTAAATAACTTTGAGGTTAACTGTATTACAATCTTGTAAGAGACGCCTGTTTAGCTTTTGGACAATTGTTTTCATGAGGAGCGCTGTTACTTCAAATTACTGTCCATGCTAACAATCACTTAGGTTTGCAGTGTTTGCAATTCCATATTGTCATCAAAAACTTCAATAAAAAGAAAGCTTAAAAAACAAGCCATCAGAAATCATTAATTCTCCATCAGAACTAAAAAGTTAAATCTTGTTCAACCTAAAAATTGTTTAGAAATAAACCCAACCCAGTAGAGCGGCAACAGTATACAGCAGGGGTGCCCAAAGTGCGGCCTGAAGGCCAAGCACGCCCCACAGAGTTCTAAAATGCACCCCACAGATACCCTCTCCCTGTCACTGCAGGGTAGAACTGATCAGCTGCAGGATTTTATTGCTGGTAAACTTAACCAACATAGTATTTTTGTTGCTCTGATAAGGAAGGTACAAGTCTTAGCAAATATTATGGCTGTGTGAATTTATCTGATTTTATAAAATTCCATCCAAATTCATATACAAATAAGGGACAGTCTTCAGTTTTCTGTAGATTTCCAATTTGACCCTCATCATAGCCAATTCTGACAGCCTCAAAAATATAAACATATCAGCTGAATAAAACTCCTAGTAGAGCTTATTTTTATTACTTGTATGGGTAAGGATCAATGATTGTTAACCATTAATGCAATAGAAAGACAGGTCATTTTCTCACATTAATAAAACCTCAATCTCTCCAACAGAAACACTACTTTAAAACACACAAAATCTGTATTTTAAAATAGACTGGCATTGGTTGTTAAATATGATATTTACTAACCTGAATGATGAAATTAATAGGAAATAATTATACATTTGTTAAAGACAAAACAATGTAAGAATGGGAAATGGCTGTTTTGTTGGATTTGACCAAGTTTCTCAGACACCCTACCAACAAAGCCCCAACCACAGATTTTCTCACATAAGCAGCTTTAATTAAGTCACTTTGTTGGGTGATGCTACACTGTAATCTTACGATTTCTGTGTCTCTGCCTCTTATGGGATTTCTCTCTGATGGAAGAACTGCTGAGTCATAGGTCTAGATTTGTATTGTTGATGGAATTCTCTCTTTGGGGCAGGTGTATATATTCCCAGGAATAGAGGGTGGTTCTGGAGTCCTTCAAAGTGTATAATCAGAAGATGGATAAGTCTTTAAACAGAGAAGTCTCATCAAAGAGAAGATCCTCAACAGTATTCTGGACATCCTTGGGAACATCTGACGCATAGAGCACAACTCCCCGCATCATGATGGCAGTAGCCATTGCCCTGGAAGACATATGAGGTACATCTACAGCTGATTGCAGAGCGGTCCTGGCAACCATTTTGACTTCCTGTATTAAAGCCCAGAAAATCCTGCTGTGGGAGACAGTCAAAGTCTGCGAATTTTGAACAGTTCAGGAAGTCGTACTTAGTCAGTAGTGCTTGGTAACTGCCTATCCTGAACTGGAAGCTAGAAGAAGAAAAGACCTTCCTTTCCAATAAGTTGAGACTTGCCTTCCTTATCACTCATGACAGATCAGAGGTGCTGCTGCCTAGATCTTTCTGAGGCAGCTTGCTCCTATTTCTTTAGTGGTCCAAAGTGAAAGAACAGAACTTCCACCCTCTTGGCTGGGATACAGTAGCATTTCTCTGCCCTCTTAAGGGTAGGGGGTGCAGGGAACTGAGGTATGCCAGACCACTCTAGCTGGCTCCAGGATGACTTCATTGACTTGCAGCATTATCTTGCAGGAGCTGGAGGACTGAAGCAAGAACTTGTGTTGAGGATCCTGAACCTCCTCAAGAGTCATCTGCAGCTCGCCTGTAATTCTGCACAAGAATTCCTGGAATTGCTCGTAGTCAACAGGAGAGGATGGAGACATCTGAGTCACCACTTCATCTATTGACAAAGATGGCAATCTTGTTGGATCTGGTGGAACTGCTGCATCCGGTGTGTACTCTTCCTCCTCAGAAGGATCTGGGGTCACCTTTTGTTATCCCCTCAAAAGGAAGGGAAAGGGTGACTCCCTAGCAGACCGGAGCAACTCTGCGGGTTGATACTGATCCCATGGTCCCCAGTATGGCCAGCCAGATGGGTTGAGTGGGGATAGCAGTGGTCCCCAAGGCACAGGGTACCAATAGTTCCAAGGCATTTGAGATGGAGGTTGAGCCCAAACTGGCCCAGGTCTTCTGAACAGGAAGCGTGTCTTGGAGGACAAGTGCTTAATAATTCATTGGACTTTTCAAAATCTCCTTATGAGGAGAAAACTGATTCCAATGCCAATGGCAGTATCGATGGGCTGCTGGAAGGAAATCATAGCCTGAAGATGTAATGGGAGAAACTTCTTCCACAGGCAGACTCCCCTGGTGGAGTCATAACCTCTCTCAAAAGAGAGGGAAGATGAAGAAGTGGGAGACTCTGGGACTGAGAGAAAGAAGATGTTTTCAGGACGAGTGTGGGCCTCAGCTTTTCCTGAAGCAGGAGAGCTCCTGTCTGCCTGAACTGCCAGAGCCACTGTAGAGGCAGTCTGTGCCACAGCCATTGATGACAAAGATGGAACTGCAGGTGCTGGTGGATCCTGAGGTTTGTGTTTTGGAGGAACTAGCACCACCCGATCACATCCGGTGCTGATGAAGCCCTACACTTGTGGGCTTTCTTATCATGCCTCTGAGATTTAGGATGTATTAAGTTCTCTTGTGCTGAGCTAGTGCTTGGTGGTTCTGACTTCTTCAAAGCCAGTCTGGAAGAAGATAGCCTCATGCTTATGAGAATGTTCCATGCTCTCCCGACAAGACCCCGCAAGGGATCTGTGGCAGCTGACTTCTTCACTCCTGATTTGGATCTCATGGCAGGAGGCGTACCCCTTGCTGAGTCAGGTGGGATCCCTGGCCTGGATGCAGTTGAAGCACTGGGAGGGAGTGGGAGGAGCGGGGACAGGTGTGTTCTGGGGAGGAAGTGGAGTGGGGGTGAGAAGAGGTGGGTCTGGAGTGGAGTGGCGATGGGAAGAGGCAGGCCTTAAGCATCCCCCAGCACAGTCGGCGCCTGTTCTTCTGGGAGGAAGCTGCTGCTGCGCAAGGTGCTTCCTAGCGTCCTTGCCTGCCTCACTGTCTGCAGCAGGCTGTGCCTGTGTGGGGTAAACCAGGGACACCTCCCAACCACAGTACAGTACAGTACTGTATATAATGCCTTTTGTCTGGCCCCCTCCCAATTTCCTTGGAACCTAACCCCCTGCATTTACATTAAACCTTCTGGGAAAATTGGATTAGTTTAACATTGTTTCACTTAAAGTTGCATTTTTCAGGAACATAATTACAACGTTAAGTGAGGAGTTACTGTAGTTATCAGAAACCAGTTTAAAACTTGCATCTGTATACAGAAGTTTCTGACTACCATTGTCAGATAGGTTAATCATTATCAAGAAAGGAAGCACAAAAATGAAGTTATGAGAAAGCTCGATGAAGACAGTCTAATATTCCACTGGTTTTGGGGGGTACTGAAGGCACTCTTGTGCTGTGAGCATGGGGCGCCCTATAAGAACAGGAAAATATTCCATTCCATCACTGTGCAAGTCATTTGTGATGTGGTTAACTTCTTCTAATGGCCAATGTAAAATATGTATCAAGTTTCCTATATTTGTTTGGCATGGATTATTGGTTTCGCCATTCCTTGCTCAGTACACTGTGTGGTACTGGAGGCAGGCTGTATGTCAAAGGTTGACAGAAATTAGAACATCTCTAGATAAACTAATAAATGCCTGGTGTCAGAATACTGCTCAGATACCTCTGCTTAGCTGCACCTTGTTTGTCTTAACCCTCCCCCCACTCAGGATGCAGTTTTTATTTACACTGTATTTTCTGGATTCCAATCCACAGGAAACTGCAGAGTCTACCTTACTGGAGGAATTGTGGGCCAATGCAGAGACCATACACACAAAATCACACAGCACACTGTGGTTACAGAGTTGTGCTCTAGGTACATCGACAATACTTATTTACTGCTAAGCCCCGGGCAACTTTCCAGATTAAACCTTTTCCAGCCACTTGAATTGCCAGCGACTCCTGAAGATATTCTTTACAACCAGTATTCAATGAGTACTATAGGGTACATCTTCCTCTCTTGGTATGGAAAAACAACTGTTCCTTTGGCAGAACAAGTCAGACCAGTAGCTCAACATCAGCTGGAGCAAAGGGGGGAGACACTCTTGTGACTTGCATTTATTGTTCAATATAGATAGATGTATAGCTCAGAGGTGCATGTAGCATAACTGAATAACTGTCTGATCTTATTTTTGTAACCCTTTCCCTTTCTCACTCCCATCTAACCCTATTGTTCATTAACAACATCAACAACAACAACAACAACAAAAACAAAAATCAGGGCAGGAACCATGCCGCTCTATTTTCACTATAAAGCACCCAACTCATTCTTGTATATTAACATAAATTGAGTCACAAAGCATCCTATGTCAATTTATAGACTAACAGATGTCTTGGAGCATAAGCTTTCGTGGGTGAATACACAGGACTCTTTGTCGCTTTTTTACAGATCCAGACTAACACGGCTACCTCTCTGATACTTGACATAAATTAAGAACACTTGTATGGACACAAATGCTAGAAGTGTTCATGCCTGCAAAGAAGAGGCACATATATATGTATGAGCAAAAAATGTGCATGCAAAAGTCCAGATTGGGGATGAGTGGCTTTTCCCCTCAAGTTTTAGGCTGCCAAAGTACTTTTCCAAATAAAAAGCAAGTGCATTTATTTTTACGTAATACTGTTTTTAATAAAGTAAATTATGATGTGTCTAGCCTCTTTACACACCCAAGTGGAGTGAATATACATTTACAAATGCTCACCATGATGTGTGTTATTCCTTACCTTCAGCTGAAAATAACTTTAAAAAAATCAAAAATCCTAAATATATAGGCACATTAAGGTATCATTTTCTAGTAGAGCCCATCAGCTATATTAAGATGGAAAATAATGTTGGCAACATACTTTCATTCTTCTTTTCATGATTGTGTGTGGAAGTTTAACTCTAGAGAGTTCAACTTCCCAAAAGATTATTAAGGAAGAAGGAATTATGAGGAAATTTGATGAAAAGCAGAAGACTTTCAACTCTTATGTAATACATTTTATTAAATGTGGGCTCAGGACCCAACTCAAAACCCACTGAGGTTAGTGGAAGTCTTTCCATTGACTTAATAGGCTTTGGGTCAGGCGTTCAGTGTCCCATCCCATTTACACCAGTGAACTTAAAGCAACTCTGCCAATTAGTTTTAGAAATGTGGATCCCATCCAAGACTCTGAAAGTAGTAGATTAAATTGAAAAATACAACATACCTGAAAGGTGTGTATACAAAAATCCTGAAGTCGGTAAAAAATACAGCATGTTAGTCCTTAAAATAAAAAATACCTCATACTACAAATGTTTGTGTGAAAATCAATATATTTCATACTTCTCCTCTTGATGGTGGTCCTCTTGGTCACTAAGCTCATCATCATCTACCAGATGTCCAAAGGGCTCAGAAGAAATTGATACCATGTTAGACAGAATGATTCTGCTATCACTGCTGCCTGAAAGGACTAACTGGTCATGAGAATGATTGTATCGTACATTCCATACCCTATAAAATGAAAATAATTTAAAAAGTATGACAAGAGTCTATTCCACAGTCAGTCAATAAATATACTGCACTGTTTAAATACACTATTTCAATTTAAATGTGAACAAATAGTTTAAGAGTAATCTAATCTGTAAAATGGGTTATGCTCTAGAAATTATTTTGGGGAAGTTCTATGGCCTGTGCTATACAGGAGGTCAGATTAGATGATCATAATGGTCCTTTCTGGCCCTAGAATCTATAAGCATGGGTAGAATCTGACACTCTCATTCTAGAGATTGTTTTTTGCTGTCTTCATTTGGTTCATAAACTTCCATGTAATTTGATTTTCCAGGGCCGTATCTTTACCGGTAGGGAGGTTAGGGTGAAGGGACCAAACCCTAATATAATTCCCCAAGAGTAAATGTCTGCTTATGGTTCAATATATCAAATAGACAGTCTAAAAATACTAAATACAGTAAGGTACTCTAAAAGCAAAATATGGATTCGAAATAAACTTCTACATTAACCAAGATCTCACAACATTATCACAGTGAACTGTTAAAATAGACCCTAAATCAAAAGGATTAGATTTTGCTAGTGTTTATATTTTGTGAATTAGGTTAATACCAATTGCTTTATGATTTTCTTTTGTTCTATTTTTAGTTTTCATCTTCTCAACAAGTAAAAATATTGCTTCTGTTAATTTGCATCTTCAAGCTACTGCCAAAGTGGCTGCAGAGTCCAGATTTAAGGTGCAAGTGATTCTGCAGTCAAAATCCCAATATAACTACAAAAGTATCAATACATAAGCATTCAAAAATGGAATGGTTAATTCCTTTAGTAATTTTTTAAAACTTGCTCTGGCCCCTTCATATTGTATAGAGGGGCCAGAATGATGTAAAGGGGCGCTCCGGCCAAAGGAGAGCACTGCCCCAGGGTACAAACTGATCTAAGGACCCCCCTGCCTGTGCTGGCTCAAGGGCTGTGAGGAGCAATTTCAGGGTGTGGGCTGCAGCATGTAGCACTGTAGAGATGCTGGGCAATGCAGCTGCCATAAGGCAGCCAAGGGAGGATGCTGTAACTGAGACAGCCCTATGGCTGTGTAAATTATGTCAGGGGCCGCAAAGCAACCCAGAACTCAGAATGAAGAGATGTCTTAAAAGACACCTGAATCCCTTCTCCCTGCACTGTGCCTCATAGAAAATATAGCCCAGAATCTCACCCTTCATACAGCTGAAAATACCTTAGTAGAAATTAGACTTACATTCCCCAACCCTTAATTTACAAATTATACAAGAAACAGTCACATATTAAAACCATTCCTCGATGCAGAAAAATGATGAATCACAATAGCATAAACACAGCTAGTTTGCATTGTTTTTAAAGAGTAAAATAATTAGCAGAATAAATTACATAAACCGTCCACCCACAAAACAGCATGCAGATAATTTATTCTACCAGTGGGAATGCTCCTCTAGTGTCTTCACTGGCTCAGTGACATTTCTAGTATCCCAGAATTTCACCTTGCAGTCATCTCCGCAACTAGCCAGGTAGTACTGTTTATTGGGATTAAAGTCTAGGTCCCGTACCAGCTGTCCATGTGCATTTTCTATGTAATAGATCTGTCTGTAAAACACACATTAAAAATTAAATGTACTATGAAAGCTAAGTGCAATCTACTCATAAAAATCTATTTCTCTAGTAACTTGGTTAATCCTTTGGCACTGACAGACCTAGGCCACATCTCTATTATAATTAAGGTGATCAGATGCCCTGATTTTATAGGGATAGTCCTGATATTTGGGGTTTTGTCTTATATAGGCACCTATTACCTCCTACCCCATCCTGATTTTTCACATTTGCTGTCTGGTCACCCTAATTATAATCTTTGGTTGACACAAATTACGTCAGCATACAGCCATTGAGTCTGTACTTCGCTTGTGGGCATGCACACTTGGCTGTTTGCTTTGGGGTGGCACGTACTCACCAGGAGTGGCTGTGTCAATGCAAAGTGCAGTGCACCATGTGTAGATATCCCAGTGTGCCATAGACCTTTGTAAAGAGCAATGTCTTTTGGGATATTTTCACAATGTGTTATGGGATAGAAGTGACTCGGCCAGGGATCTCTGAGAGCTAAGAGTCAACTTCTCAGTATGCAACTTTCTCTGCCCCATAATGCTAAACATATCCCATAATTTTTGCACCTTTTCAAAACTACCTATAAACACCATGGCACTTTTTAGTGTTTGCCACCTCTGATAGAAGCCTGCAGAGTTCTGCACTGTTCTCGTTAATACTGCAATGATCCACTGGTATTTACAGAGCTGCAGGAAGTACCGCAACAATGGGAGACATGACAATTCTTCGAGGACAGTTTACTAAGAGACATAGTGAAAAACAATTCAAGATTGTTGGTAGTATTCATGGAACAGGTGCAACAGGGAAGTGCTGCTTCTGGGCCTGAGAAACAAGCACTGGCTTGTGGGATTGCATCATAATGCAAGTTTGGGATGATGAGCAGTGACTCAAGAATCTTCAGATATGAAACACCACATTCCTGGATCTGTGAGCCAAGCTCGCCCCAGCCCTCCAGTGCAGGGAAACCAGAATCAGAGCTGCACTGGCAGTGGCGAAGTGAGTGGGGACTGCACTGTAAAAGCTTGCAATTCCAGATTGCTATCACTCTGTGGGAAATCATTTTGGAGTTGGAAAATCCACAGTGGGGGCTGCAATCATGCAAGTATATAGAGCCATTTAATAGTCTCCTCCTATGCAGGACTGGGACTCTTGGCAATATGAAGGACATAATAGATGGATTTGCAGCAATGGGGTTTCTGAACTGTGATGGGGTGATAGATGGCATGCATACCCCTATTTTGGCACCAGCCCATGTTGCCACAGAGTACATCAACAGAAAAGGGCAAAGTTTCTGTGTAGACTGTCGGTTCTTCATCAGTTAAGACTGAGCCAATCACAATGCGTCTTCCAATCTTCTCTCGCTCTGACCATCCTTTGTCATGCTTGTCCATATCTCGTTAAGAAATCATCCCACCTCTTTGGAGGCTGACTGCATGGCATGTTTCTATGGTTATGCAAGTATTGGTAGCTCATCGGGTATGTTTTCTCGATATTAATGGGGCTGGTCAGAGAAGGTGCATGATGCTCGCATCTTTAAGGACTGTTCAGAAAGCTGCAAGCAGGGGCATTCTTTCCACTGGTGGATTACCATTGGTAATACTGAAATGCCAAATACTAACTTTCTTCACCCTCTCTCCCATTCTATTCTCTTTCCCCTATCATCTGAACATATGTCAGGATTACCCCAATCTTAAAAGACCCTCCCCTTGACCACACTTATTTCTTCAACTACTGTCCCATCTTCTTCCTTCCCCCTTCTTCCAATCTTATTGCAATTTATTCTCACTGTCTGGACTTCCTCTGATTTAATTTTCTTTTGGAATCCACACAATCTGGTTTCTATCTTCTCAGCTTGATATACACTGCTCTTATTACAATTACCAATGACCTCCTCCTGTCTTAGTGTGAAGGTCTGTTCTTTTCTGTTCTTTTCTTCATGTGTTTAACACCTTCAACATCATTTTCTACCCACTCTAGGGGTTTCTTGACAGTATTCTCCTGCTTCTATTCTAGCCCTTCTTCAGTATCTCCCTCCTCCATTTTCCTATTCTCTGCAAATTTTTATCCTTGGTTCCCTCGTCTTTACTTCTTTTTCCTTAGTTATGGCTGAATTCATCTACTCCTATGGCTTCCACTCCTACTTCTGCCTACTTACAGGAGCTTTCTGTAAATCAGCTAGTCTGGCTCCCCTTATTGTGAAGAATCTACTTTTATCCCCCAATGCTAGTCGGTTATGTAGTTCTGCTCTGTTCAAACTCAGAAGCTCTGCGGGTCTGAAGAGTCTCACCTGCAGAATTTGGTAGCTTAAAGAACAGACTCCATGTAAGAATCCTGGGGTACAGCTTAGTCTCGTGAGCTCCTAAACTCTGCAGAGTAGGAGCTTCAGACAAATCTTGGGGAATGTCAGAGTCGTGGTTCAATATGACTATACACCAACAGGTCCACATGCAGTTGGTGTAACATTTTCATACATGTATAAAACATAGGTAGCTGGGGCAGAATAGTTATATTCCAGGAAATATGGTGACTTTACATATTTAGTAGACAAATCAGACTAGCCTCTTTTTAGAGATACTACAGTCTCTTTAGCTCAGAGTTATTCTTGTTTGTATTTTTTTTCATGTAGATTGCAAATAGTTAATTGTCTGATGCCACTGCTCTTCAAACTGGTTTTGGGACTGTCTAATCTGAGCTATGATTTTTTCTATAGCTTGTATTTTGTTTAGACAAGCTGTAATTGTGAAGTCTGCTTTTCATAAACCACACTGTAGCATTTTTCTTTCCGCTACTGTTAATAACCTGAATAAATATTTTTCACTATTTGCTAGGACACTTCATTAAACACAATGTTCAGAAGATTTCTCCATTAGGACTAGTAAGTAAGAATGTGAAACTTAAATGTACTGTGTGCATGGTCTTTATCACTTAAACTTTCCTTCTTAGAAACACAGTTAGGCTTTAAGCTCAAGTGTGAATACAACATGCTGAAATGAGATAATTACAGAAAACAAAGGAAGAGCCCAAAAATATCCTACTTTGCCCTTCAACATTACCTCCTATACATTTGTATTAAAGCCAGCCTTATTTATAAACATGAAGCTAGATTTTTGCATGTCCTCTTACAGAACAATGAAAATGACAAGATGCTAGAAGTACAAGAAGAAATGGCTTTTGATGACTGTATATATATGTCTAGTTAGCTTTGCTTTGCTTTGCTTTACTTTATGAAATTAAATAAAACTTTTTAGCTTGGGAAACATGGGGACTTACTGCTGCACCCTGGGCTTGCAGGAGCCATAGAACAAAATTTGAAATCATCCCCCCTTTAAGGCAACAGAAGTTATTACAAGACATCCGTTTTCTCAGTTTAGTGATAAATTACTGTATGCTAAGGGGATAAATGGTATCTTAAAAAAGCTTGCAGAGCCTTCTGTTGTTATGGCAACAGATGTGAACATCACCACTTCTTTGCCTATCAAAATCACAAACAGAGCAGGTAGAGTCCCTAACTTGGTATATTTGCAGCATTTTGTTTGTCTTGGTTCACTTTTTTTTAATTAAAGTCCATAATTGTGTGGAACTAGTATGTTACAATCTTAGATACAGTAGTTACTAAAATGGTAAAAGTAAAAGGTAAACTTACCTCCAAAGATTAAATTACCTTTAACCATCATACTATGAATGAAACAGTGCACCACCAGTACTCTGATTTAAACTGACATTGATTTTCATGGTGAATTACGAAACAGCTCCAGTTTAAGTAATACTTATATTGTGTATTGAACAATCACCTTGGGATTACTGCATATTTCGAAGACATTCAATACGCAAGGGAGATTTGAAGCTTAGAAAAAACCCAAGAGTAAACCCTTTACTTGAAAGCTCTGAATACACCAACAATGGAATCCAAATCCATTCCATTTACAATTGTTTATCCAGTCATATCTTTTCTAGCCTTTTTTTCAAAAAACAAGTCAAAAGTGATTAAAATTTACCTCCAATGGAGAGTCTATTATTTAAGAACAAGAGAGCAAATTTTATTGTTACCTCATACTTCGTGTATCCCATCCTCGAATGGCACTATCATTGGCTGTTGCAACCTGCGTACAATTGTGGTGTGGACTCCATCGTCCGGAAGTAAATTTTAATTGCCCTTTTCCTTCTAATGCAGCAGAATTGGATAGCTGTGCATTAAAAAAAATGGGGTATTTACAAATAAGGCTGAAGTTAAAATAAGTGGAGGCACAGTGGAAAAACTGCAAGCTGACCTATTGCTCCAAGTGCAAGAAAGTAAGGTAGAGATGCTAGGATAATAATGGGGACAAAATAAATATATACATACATACATACATACATACATAAAGAGTAAGTATGTAAAAAACTCAGACCAGTAAGTTTGTTTTCTAGCCTATACAATATGAAGTAATTTATATAAGTGTAAGTTACTCAGTGGACAATGGATATAAAGATCATTTTCTAACTTTCTTTACATTTCCAAAGAAAATTAAATTGTTTCATATAATTTGTTGAAGCTTTGTTATCAGGGACATGAGATGATCTACACAGTTTTGTACTTTAATAGCCCTCATGGAATTATGAGTTTCAAAGACAGAAAATATCTTGAATGTCCAAAAGTCTTCCTAGTTTTTAAGGACAGGTTTCAGTGTATTAAAGTATGAAACATCTGGCCAATTTATCATGATTCTGTCCCACGTCACCAAAATATCAAGAAGGAATCAGACATCTCATTTTCTGCTTCAAGCTCTGGCTTCTCAAAGGCCAAACTGGAAAAAGGAGAAGGAAGATAACCCATTTTCACACCAAAATGAAACTGAAGCCAAGTTTCCTAAAAGAAACATACACTATACTTGTTCACTATGTAAAACACTTAATCTAGAGGTTATCATTCTAAAGTGGAAGGAGACTGCTGCAGAATGAATAGACTAGCAGTGAGATTGAATGGAATCGGAAGTGTGGTTTCCACTGCATCAACTCAGCATCAATAATATGGTTCAGCAGCAAATGCACCAAACAATGAGTCCTGTTTTATTTCTAGATCTGTCATTGACAAATTGTGTAACCTTGGCAAGTCCCTTGAGTTCTGTTCCCCAGTTTCCCCACTTGGAAGATCGATGTAATGATTATGATTGCTCTTTATAATTACATCAGAGGGATAAAAAACAGGGAGGGAAAAGAGCTAATTAAACTAAAAGGCAGTGTTGGCACAAGAATAAACAGATATAAACTGGCCATAAACAAGTCTAGGTTAGAGATTAGAAGAAGGTTACTAACCAGCAGAGGAGTAAGGTTTTGGAACAACTTTCAACAAAAGTAATGGGGGACAACTAGTTTCAAAATTATGCTTGATAAATTTAAAAATTGTGCCATATTTCAGAGTAACTGCACCTGTATTCCCCCCTCCACAGCCCCTAGCGAGCACCTATTTAAGGTTTCTGTCTCCCTCATTGCTGACTAGGATTTCAAGGTAACATGGCTCCCTGCTTTATACTGCAATATCCCCAGCAAAGCAGTCTATCTAAAGCAATGATTCTCAAACTTTTGTACTGGTGACCTCTTTAACAGAGCAAGCTTTTGAGTGCGACCCCCCCTTATAAATTCAAAACACTTTTAAATAAATGTAACACCATTATTAATGCTAGAGGCAAAGCAGGGTCTGGGTGGAAGCTGACAGCTTGCGACCCCCAATGTAATAACTTCATGACCCCTGAGGGGTCCTGACCCCCAGTTTGAGAACCATTGATCTAAAGGCCAGCACCTGAGCTTTGCTTTCTCTTCAGGGACTCTAAACAGTATATTGCTGGCAGTTACAAGTTATCACACAGCTTTTTCTAAGCAAGCACATTTATTCTTAAGGTAAAAACATTACAAAGAAAACATAAAAACAATAGGAGTTCATATACACATGCTAGCAGCTTACCAGAGATTGCACATGAGTCTTATAGGTCTCTAGTAGGTCAAAGTCTTTCCAACCCTTCTGCAAGCATTGGAACTGCTTAGGACAGAAGGTCTTGTCCTGTCTTCTTGCTGGATTAGGAAGAAGGCTCTGACTGAGTTTAAACCTAGCCTTTTTACATCAAAACGCACTTTCTTTGCCAGTTGATCTCTGGAACCAATATACAGAAGCCTTCCCAGGGGTTGATACCTCTCCAGAGGTTTGTCACAGGATGCTTCTTCGGTTACCCAGTAGGCAGTGCTGTCTAACTTGTTTTTGTGGTCTCCTAGTCACAAACACAGAGTCCATTTCTTTTCCATCACGTACATACCTTTAAATTCTCAGTTTCCAAACATGACAGGATGTAGCTCAGGTGTACAGCAGCAGGAGCCTTTCACACAGCTTTTCTCCTCGATACAGCTTACTTTCTCCAATTTTGTCCACATCTTTCCACATCTTATTGAAATGTGGCGCTCAGAACTGGACACAATACTCCAGCTGAGGCCTAACCAGCGCAGACTAGTGAGGAAGGATTACTTATTGTGTCTTGCTTACAACACTTCTGCTAATACATCCCAGAATGATGTTCACTTTTTTTGCAACAGTGTTACACTGTTGACTCATATTTAGCTTGTCGTCCACTACAACCCCCAAATCTCTTTCTGCAGTACTCCTTCCTAGGCAGTCATTTCCCATTTTGTATGTGTGCAACTGATTGTTCCTTCCTAAATGGAGTATTCTGCATTCGTCCTTATTGAATTTCATCCTATTTACTTCACATTTCTTCAGTTTGTACAGAACATTTTGAACTTTAATCCTATCCTCCAAAGCACTTGCAACCCCTCACAGCTTGGTATCACCCACAAACTTTATAATTGTACTCTCTGATGAAGATATTGAACAGAACTGGACACAGAACTGATCTCTGCGGGACCCCACTTGTTATGTCCTTCCAGCATGACTGTGAACCACTGATGACTACTCTCTAGGAACGGTTTTCCAACGAGTCATTCACTCACCCTATACAGTAACTCCTCACTTAAAGTCATCTCAGTTAATGTTTTGTTGTTATGTTGCTGATTAATTAGGGAACATGCTTGTTTAAAGTTGTGTAATACTCCTTTCTAACGTTGTTTGGCAGCCACCTGCTTTGTCTACTGCTTGCAGGAAGAGCAGCCCGTTGCAACTAGCTGGTGGGGGCTTGGAACCAGAGTGGAACCAGAGTGGACGAGCAGCTCCCTGCCCTATCAGCTCCCTGCTCCCCTAAGTTCCCTGTGCAGCAGCTGCCTGCAGTTCAGCTGTGTCCCTCCACCCCCTGCCATGTGCTGCTCCTGCCCTCTGCCTTGGAGCTGCTCCCCAAGACTGCTGCTTGCTGTGCCGGAGGGAGGGAAGGAAGAGAGGGGCTAATGTCAGGGTGTCCCCTTTCCCCCTGCTCCTGCATCTTGCTTACCCCATCTTCCATAGAGCAGGGCTCAGGACAGAGGGAGCTTGCAGCACCTGTGGTCTCAGCAAGCTGATCTAATTAACAAGGCAGTGTAGTTAAGGGAAATGTGTACATCTCCCTCCATTCCTGCTGGCTTGCAGAGTGAGAGAGTTAACCCTTGAGGGCTCGGCCAATTGCTAGTTCATCATTTAGCAGTAAGGGAAATATCCCAGCCTCTGATTCCTCCACCTCAATCAAGCTTCACAATCATCATCATGATGTACCAGTATTAAACTGTTTGTTTAAAACTTATACTGTGTGTGTGTGGGGGGGGGGGGTGTATGTGTATGTGTATATATATATATATATATATATATATATATATATATCTTTTGTCTGGTGAAAAAATTCCCCGGAACCTAACCCCCTCATTTACATTAATTCTTATGGGGAAATTGGATTCGCTTAACATCGTTTCACTTAAAGTTGCATTTTTCAAGAACATAACTACAACGTTAAGTGAGGAGTTACTGTAGTAGCTCCATCTAGGCTGCATTTCCCTAGTTTGTTTATGAGACGGTCATGCAAGACAGTATTGAAGGCTTAACTAAAGTCAAGATATACTATGTCTACTGCTCCCCCTGCCCCCATACCCTGTCAAAGAAGGCTATCAGGTTGGTTTGACATGATTTGTTCTTGACAAAGCCACACTGACTGTTACTTATCACCTTATTATCTTCTAGATGTTTGCAAATTGACTGCTTAATTATTTGCTTCATTAGTTTTCCAGATACGGAAGTTAAGCTGAGTGGTCTGTAATTTTCTGGGTTGTCCTTATTTCCCTTTTTACAGATTGGCACTATACTTGCTCTTTTCCAGTCGTCTGGAATCTCTCCCGTCTTCCATGACTTTTCAAAAATAATTGCTAATGGCTCAGATATCTCCTAAGTCAGTTCCTTGCGTATTCTAGGATGCATTTCATCAGGCCCTCGTAGTATCATTAGTGCCCCATGGATGAGTAGCATGGGATAGTAGTCAGACAGTTAGATGATCCTCAACAATCCCTCCATAACGTCTTGGATATAGGCCCCTGGCAGGCAGCATGCCTCCTGGGATGCCATGTCAGGGCGACTGATGAGTGCCTCTGTCCCCCTCAGAAGAGAGTAACCAACCACCACCACACTACGTTTCCTCCTGAGAGTGGTGGCTGTGATCCTCCCAGCCTCGGGGGTACACGGCTTCTCCTCCTCCATCTTTGGGGGTAATTCCTCATCACTCATTGCCAGGGCAGCATATCGGTTTTCCATCACCACGGTGGGTGGGTTAGGAGTAGAGATAGAGCACTGCTTGCTGCCATAAGTAAACAGTTGCCTGTGTCCTCCCTGTGACAGAACCATATCCTCCTCCTCTAGTGATGTGACAGCAGTTCTCTGTAGCTGGATAGCTTCCTCAGCCTTGGATATCTCCACATGAATACTCTCGAGGAACTCCTCATGGGAACAGATGCTCCTCAGCCTAGCCACCTCCTCCTGTAGCTCTCCCACCTGCTTCCTGAGAGAGTCCATCAGCAAGCATCTTTCACACTGGATGGTCCCCCCAGCCTGGCTTTCTGTGAGTGGGAAATGCAGGCCACAATTTCTGCAAACCTACACCAGGCTCTGGGAAGAGGCATCCATAGTTAGGTTGTCTGTCTGGATACAGGAGCAGGTGGAGGAGACAGGAGCAGCGTTGGTAGCGGTGATGAGGCCCTTTCTAACCATAATGATTATATTACAACTTCCTCCTGCAAACTCCCTCTCAAACTCCCCTGTTTGCGGTCCCCTGTTTGCTAGCTAATCCAGAAGGTCCTTTCCAGTCCTATCTCATATGTTTCTATGATCATCTACCTTTGCAAAGTACTGAGAGCCAAGATAGAAAGCTCTATATAAGTGGCAATAATAATCATCATCATAACACCACCACCACCACTACTAATGATTCACTGAAGATATGGCACAATGGAAGTGCACGACATTTTCATTTAGAAAGTTCAGTATGTTTGACTTTTTTTGTTTTTCACAGAAACATTTCAGTTCTTTAATTTTACAACTCTGAAATATCTAAAACAGTGCAGTCTTATGCTCTTGAATTATTTGAAAAATCATAAATAGAAATTAGAGACTATATCTAATTTAGAGAATGGGAAAATTCCCTTTAGACCTCTTTCTCCTTAATGAATTTTTGTAACGTTTTATTAATTTCTACAGTGCCTTCCTCTCTCTCTCTCTCTCTCTCTCTCTCTGAAGCTGCTAGGCACTTTAATTACGGACAACAAACCACAAAAGAAAAACAAAATAAAACCAGTTAATCAAATGCTAACAAATGGAGCTTGCATCTTGCCCTGAAGGTTGCTAGATTAAAAACTCTGATGGACCTTCAAGTACAGTGAATTCCAATGTGAGACTCTTAATTGAGGAAGCTTTGCCTCCAAACATGAAGTATTCAGTATGTTCAGGTAGCACGCACTTCTCATCTTATCATTGCTGTCTTCACAGGTTATAGGGTGAAAGATGATATCTCAAGTAATGAAGTCCCTAAAGATCTAAATAGTTAAAGATCACCATCTGAGATAAATTAACTCATGACAGTGAACCTCGCCACTCAGGAAACAGGCAGCTGCATTCTGCAGTAGCTGGAGATGATAGGTGGACTTCAGGATAACCCTACACAGAAGGCCTGCAACAGCCAAACCATGAAATAAAGATACAAAAGACTGCTCTCAGGTTCATAATGCATCTTCTGGCTAGCTGGAGATGCTGAATGGCACTATGAAGCATAATACTATCTGAGAATTCCAATAGGACCCTGACACTATCAATCATTTTGCATAAATTGGATACACACAATGAGAAGAGTGTGCAGACCCAGCCTACACTCTTCACTTCTCCATGTTTCTCATTACCGACAAACATCTATTCTTATCCAATTTGAGCTACAGCTCAACTTCATCCAGATTGCTCTTTAAGTATACATTGGAAAAATAACGAGACTGTAGAATCTGAGTTCAATAAAAAAGAATTGTAGAGGCAAGAATCACGAGTATAGTGGTAACACGAGTGCTTCCTGATCACACCCTAATGGTTTCATACTAGCATTGGGAAAACAAGGAACAGGGAAGGACACAAGATGGAAGTTCATAGGACCCCATATGCTAGTGCCTTTGGAGAGAAACAATTGCTCAGCAGTTGTTTTTAGTACTTTTCCAAGAAGGAGTGAGCTGAATGAGCATGGACACATTATCTTGTTTATTAAGAGAAGATAAACAGTCATAACAACACAGTTTTAGTCCCATGCCAAGGCGAACACTGACCGACAGATTAAAGAAAATTGTGAAATCCAAAGAGGGCTGGCACAACATTCATATTCAGAACTTCTACTGGTGAACCAGAAAAACTATCAATAAAGATAGCAGTGCATGAATGATCAGCATTGAGACTTTTTTTTTTTAGATCTGGGAGAACTCTCTCCCAGCGCTCTGCTGTTACCATAAAAGCAACGTTAAAGTGCTGCCACGGCATTAGTGTTGCCCGTGTAGACTAGCTCTAAGTGAATCACAATGAAAATTTCTGGGGGCAGAAGACTAATCATGGCAGAACAGTGATTCCTAGAGAAAAACTTATTCAGAAATAATTTAAGTTTCCAAAGTACACGATGGAACCAGTGTGCTCACCATGAGATATCAGAATATTTTAGATGAGGTTATGGAGGAACTGATGGAACTTTCTACTGTCTCTCCTGAGAAAGTCAGTAACACTCCTAGCCTTTTCAAACTAAGGCTTTTCACAGACCATCCCAACACACTGCAATCTAAAAAACTCAGTCACGTATTGATATACCACTGGCCACATACTTATCTTGGATTGTCCTTTAGACTTCCACTGACTCTAATTTGGGTTATTCATATTTTTCAGGTGGAAGCACATAACTGCTGTCATTGGCTAAATCTCCTATGTTCCTTTATCACTGACCTTGCCCCCTAGAGCCATTATTCTGCTATCAATCTCTGATGCAGTACAGGCATGCCTTCTATCTGGAAAGTAATAGAATTTAGAAAATATACTAGCTAAGCAACACTAACTGAAATATTGATGGATCAGCAGTCTTTTGAATCAGAAGCTGGATATTGCTTCAACGATATAAACATTGATTTCAAAAGTTATGCTGAGATTAAATAATATATATCATATATAGCTGTTTTCATCAGAAGGTTCAAAGTGCTTTACTAAGGAAGTCAGTATTATTATCATAAACAGCTTTGTGGTGGCTTAACCAGCTAGATAGTCATGGTGAAGAATCTATTGTTCTCAAAAGTCATTGGTAGACTCCAATACTGGGTGATGGAGGAAAGACGAGAAAACACAAGTATGTTCGCAAACGTCTGCATGACAGAGAAAGAAAGTTAACTTAGGGGAAAGGAAAAGCAATTGGAAGGTATCTAAGTGACAGTAACAAATTTTAGTAACTAGAACCCTGGCCAAAAAATGAGGAAAAAGCCCTAACACTTAGACATTCGTTCGAAGGTATTTTATTAAGAAAGTATGACTAACAACAGACTGGACAGCATCCTGAAAGAAGTTATATTTGATACAGACTGGAATTAGGGACAAACATGGTAACTTTAAGATTGTATCAGAGAGTGGCTAGGACAGTGAAAGTCTAATTAACATTCAAAAGAACCTAAAGCAATGGAAGACAGAGCTGCCCAAAGGGAACATGGAAGGAAGAGAGGAAATGCTAAAGACGTCTGAAAGAACCCAACACTTCAATCAGACAAGGACAGCTACTGCATGCAAATAGATTTTATCCCAAAAATGTAGTTTGACAAGAGGTTTAAAGGTTCCTTAGGAGTGATGTGTGTTACATAAGAGGAAATTAGAAAAATAATGCAGCATATCCGGCAATTACATCTCTCAATAAATGGGTATTATAGAGAACACAGGCTGATGAACTTCTTAGGGGCTGGATTTAAGCAAATCTCATTGTCATTTTGCTAAAATAAAATACTACCTTGCAGCTCAAATGGCAATGCAGGTGGTTTGGGATACTGAATGCTGTAATACCTGGTTACAAGCTGTACAGGAAAGACACTAGATCCAAGAGCTGAATGTAAAGTATATCATAGAATCTAGGAAGATAAATATTTTGAGTGGACAGAACCATATAGTTGAATGTATATGGAAACAAAACCACCATGTGAATGTAAATATATTAGTGGGATTATACTACACCACTACCTTGATATAATGCCACCCAATATAGCACAAATTTGGATACAAAGCGGTAAAGCAGTGCTCCGGGGGGGAGGCTGCACACTCCAGTGGATCAAAGCAAGTTCAATATAACACGGTTTCACCTATAACGCGGTAAGATTTTTTGGCTCCCAAGGACAGCGTTATATCGAGGTAGAGGTGTACTAGCCTCTTAATCAAGGAAATGAAATTACATGCACAATGTTCAGAGGCAGCAAAATCTAACAAAATGATGATAATGGGAGACTTCAACTACCCACATATAAACTGGCCAAATGGCACAATGGGACAAAAAGTTTAGAGAAACAATTTCTTCACATTTGAGTGCTGCTTCTTGGAACAAGTAGCTCTGGAGCATCCAACAAGACTCTTGATTTAAGTAACACACACTAATTCTAGAAGTGACAGCAGCTGAGCCACTACATAATAATGACTGCAGTATAATTAGATCCAACATTCTTGGGGCATGTAGGGTACCAAAAAGTGACATAATGACACTAAACTTTAGGAAAGGAGATTTCAATAAAAGTCCTTAGTCAAAAAGACCCTAAAATTAAAAGTAGAGGAAATAAAATCCTTAGAGGCGGTATGGAGGCTACTAATAAAAAACAAACCATCTCAAAAGACAAGTGTGCCACTGAACAAAAAGAGAGCCAGGAAGACAAAGAGTAAATCGGTATGGCTACATTGCAAGTTCTGAGATGCAATTTGAGCCAAACAGAAATCCTTCTGAAGTTTGATCCTGCTGAAGCCAATAAATAGTAACAAATTACAGCAGGCAGGAAATAAGAGGGACATAAGGGTTAAAATGGATTTTTATAAACAAATAGCCTAAGATGTAAACAAACAAAAATGCATGGGATTCTTTACGTTTATCAGAAACAAAGTTATTCTGGTCAGTCAGTCAGTCAGAGAGACAGAGGAACTTCAAAAAGAATTCAACAAGCCAGCTGAATGGACAATACAACAACAAATTAAATTCAGTGTGGATGAATGCAAATTAGCACACACTGGACTGAAAAAAATTAACTACTCATACATGTTACAGGATTCTAAATAAATTGAATCAACTCAAGAAAAGGATCTGAGTGTCACTGTAGATGGCTCAAAGCAAACCTCTACACAATATGCAGCTGCAGTCAAAAAACTAACGAGATGTTAGGCTACATAAGGAATGCAATTGTGAGTAATAATGGTATTATTATAGGCTTCATACAAATCAGTAATGTGGCCTCATCTGCAACACTGTGTGCCGTACAGGTCACCAGATCTCAAAAATTACATTGCAGAAGTGGGGGGAATTCAAACAAGACCAAAGAGAATTGAAGGGCATGGAAAAACTCTCATGTAAACAGAGACTGAAAAAGATTGGGACTGTTTACCTTAGAAAAGAGACAAATAAGAGGAGACATGATAAAACATGGGGAATAATGAACGGTGGTGAGAAGGTAAATCAGGAAATACTGTTCTCCCTGTCCAATGAACCAAGAGCAAGGTGACATTTGATTAAATTGAATGATGGAAAATTAAAAATTCAAGATTTTTCACACAATCTGTATTTAAACTTTTAAACTCATTGCCACAAGAAGTTGTTGAGGCCAGGAATTTAACAAGATTCAAAAAGGTCTTTATATGACCATCAAGTACATCCAGAGTTAACATAATTAATGACAAAAGTTTTGAATGGATTATTAAACTCATGTTTCTGCATTAATCCAACCTCTAACTATTAGAGATCAAGAGAACATCCAAAATAAAGGGACAGATGATCCCATGTCTGTCAATTGTGCGATTCTTACAACTTCTTCTGAATTGTCTGACACTGGCCACTTTCAGTCTCAAAAATAATGCACTAGATCAGTGGTCACCAATTGGTCAGTTGTGATTGACTGGTTGATCCTGGAGCCTCTGCCGTTCGATCACAATCTCCAGTCACTAAAAGTCCGGCAGCATAGCGGGGCTCAGGCAGGCTGCCTGCCCTGGCCCCATGCCACTCCCAGAAGTGGCTGGCTGCTAACACATCTCTGTTGCCCCAGTGGGAAGGGAGTGTGAGGCAGTTCCACGTGTTGCCCCTGCCCTCAGCACCATCCCCAGAGTTCCCATTGGCCAGGGACTGGCCAATGGGAGCTGCGGGGGTGGTACTTGCAGGTGCAGGAAGCGCACAGAGACCCATTGTTCCCCTATCCCTCAGGGGCCGCAGAGATGTGCCAGCAGCCAGCTGCTTCCAGGAACAGTGTGGGGCCAGGGAAGGCAGGCTGCCTGCCTGAGCCCCGCCAACCAGAAGCTTCCTGTGGTAAGCACCTCCTGGCCGAAGCCTACCTCTCACACCCCCAACCCGGAGCCCCCTCCTGCACCCAAACTCCGAGAGCCCACACCCCTCACTCCCTCCTGCACCCCAATATCCTGCACCAGCCCAGAGCCCCTCCTGCACCAAACTCACTCCCAGAGCTTGCACCTCTCACTCCTGCACCCCAATCCCCAGCCTCAGGCAATGCACACACCACAGTTGAGAATATTACACTGATTTGTGATGTGACGTGTTTCGGACACAGAGACCCCGTTGGGACTGTCACCTGATGTGCTGGAATTACCTCTGAGCCAGTTTTCCCTGAGTCCAGCTTGGGACTCCAGAACCCTGCCTTATTGAGCCAGACATGCCAGCCTGCTGCAAAACAGACCCAGGTCTGGTCCATATCGCCAGAGCTGCACGCAGTAACCAAAAACTGCTCAGCAGATCACCTATATCCAGCACCCAGATCCCCAGTTCCCAATGGGATCTAAACCCCAAATAAATCCGTTTTACTCTATATAAAACTTACACAGGGTAAACTCACAAATTGTTTGGCCTCTATAACACTGATAGAGAGATATGCACAGCCGTTTGCTTCCCCCAGGTATTAATCACTTACTCTGGGTTAATTAATAAACAAAAGTGATTTTATTAAGTATAAAAGTGGGATTTAAGTGGTTTCAAGTAATAACAGACAGAACGAAGTAAGTCACCAAGCAAAATAAAGCAAAAACACACAAGTCTAAGCCTAATACATTAAGAAACTGATTACAGGTAAAATCTCACCCTCAGAGATGTTCCAATAATCTTCTTTCACAGACCAGACTCCTTCCTAGTCTCGGCCCAATCCTTTCCCCTGGTACAGTCCTTGTTAATTCTAGCAGACATCTTAGGTGGAAACTAGGTGTTCTCATGACTGACAATCCCTTTGTTCTGTTCCACCCCCTTTTATATCTTTGGCACAAGTCAGGAATCTTTTGTCTCTCTGGGTTCCCACTCTTCCTTCTAAATGGAAAAGCACCAGGTTTAACATGGATTCCAGTATCACATGATATGCTCACATGTCCTGTGAGACCCCAGCCTCCATTTTTCCAGGGCTGCCCTGCACGCACCCAGGAAGGTTTGCAAGTAAACAGATCATTTACAACAAACTGTCCTAGTCAATGGGACCCATCAAGCTTCTAAACCATCATTAACGGCCCACACTTTGCATAATTACAATAGGACCTCAGAGTTATACATCATATTCCTAGTTTCAGCTACCAGAATGCTACATTCATACAAATAGGATGAACACACTCAGTAGATTATAAGAATGTAATGAGATCTTACAAGAGATCTTTTGCTTAAAACATATTCCAGTTACATTATATTCACACTCATAAGCATATTTCCATAAAACATTATGGAATGCAATGTCACATGTGACAATCCCTGAAGGATTTTGGATCTATAAACCACAAATGACATTAATAAAAAGTAAAACTCATGAAATGTCCAGTGGATTCCATGAAATTAGATGCAGTGTGACCATATGACCCCTGCACCCAAACTCCCTCACAGAGCTTGCATCCCTCACTCCTACACCCTAATCCCCTGCCCCAGGCTCAACCTGGAACCCCCCTCCCACACTCCAAACCCCTCGGCCCCAGCCCAGAGCCTGCACCCCCTCCCATATCCCAACCCAATAAAAGTTAGTAAGGGTGGAGGAGAGCGAGTGATGGAGGGAGGGGGGAATGGAGTGAGTGGGACAGGGCCTCGGGGAAGGGGCAGGGCAGATCCTGGGTTGATTTTAAATTCAAAAACTGATCTTGTGCGCAAAGGCTGGAGACCACTGGACTAGACAGAACTTGAGTCTGATCCAGTATTGCAATTCCTATACTCCTATGGGATTCAGTTCACACCTATCCACCAAAGAAATCACAGAGTACCACTTCAACTCATATCTTGATACAACATCCTTTTCTCTGGCCTTGACAAATGCAATCTTGCTTCACTCATATGCATTGAGAATGCTACTTTAAAGATCATTTTCCTACCTTGTCACTTTGACTACATCATCCCATTCTTTGAATTCCTCCTTCAGTTCATTCTTCTCTACTACATCAAACAAACTGTTTGTATTTACTTTCAAGGTCCTCCACAGTCAATCCCCACTCTGCCTAACATCTCTCATTTGATATCTAGCTATTAATGCTCACCTCCAACTGGTACCATCACTGTAATTAAACCGTTGTTGCATGGCCACACTATACTCCTGATGTCAGTGTAGCACATCCACAATAGCAGTTCTTGCATTGACAGAGAGAGCAGTACACTGGGGGCAGCTATCTCACTGTGCAACTGGCTGCAGGATGCTTTGGGAAGGGTTTGCAATGCCTCATGGGCAGATACAGTTTCAAAAGATGAAGGTTTCTCAATCCCATCATTTTATGAGCATCCTACTAGATTGCCAGCAGCTTTTCAATTACTCTGGTAACCTACAACCTAGCCATTTCTGTCAGAAAAAATGGATCCTGCAGTGCTGTTCAGTACTGAGCTGTGCGTTATAAACACACTGCTACAAGAGGCACCCAAGTGGGGGCTATTTGGTTGAGCCTGGCATCGTTTGTTTGCACCGCACTATGAACCTTGTTATTATTTCTCTGTGTGCCCGAAAAATAACACATTTTTAACGTAGCACTCGATAATATGACGAAACTGACATTGCTGAACACTAAAACAAGAAGCCCACAGAAGTGTGAGAGACAGGTAGTGTGCATGTGTGCGTGTGTGTGAATGAGAGTGAGAGAGAAACAGAGTGTGTGTTGGGAGAGTGGAGTATGTCGGCATGCTTCCTCTTTACATTCAGACAGCAGCAGGAAGCAACCAATCCTGAGGTAAAGGCTGGTGCACAGACAGCTGGTGTCCCACCTCCCAGCCCCGGGGAGACCAGTACACCAGCAGGGGAGGGTAACACCCAACATCAGCCATCGCCTCCCTCCCTGGCTCTATACAGAAAAGCATAAGCTTCTCCCCAACCCCATCAGCAGCCTGCCTGCCACTGTAGTCCTAGCACCGGGAGAGCAGGATTCCATGTTCATGTTTTGATTCTGTGATTCCCTCCAAGTTCTCCCACCCCCTCCTCTCCCCACAGACCAAGAAGATCCACCCCCTCCTCTGTAGTCCAGACAGGAGTCTGCTGCTGGGAGCCAACTTGCTCAGCTGAGTAGTAATCCAAGCAGGAACCACCTTTTTCTGTGTTTGTACAGAGCCTAGTACAATGGGATTCTGGTCCATGACTAAGGCTGCCTATGTATTACAGCAATACAGATAAATATCAGCAGTGCTGATACACAGAGAGTGACTTGCGATACTGCGATGCTAGCAGACAGAGAATCTGTAAAAATCTCTCTCTCCACACTCCCTCTCCCCTCTTTGGGCTCTAGGACATATATGAATACTTGTTTAAATCAATAACTTCAAGATTTAACCTCTCTTATCCAATCCTCAGAATAAACTTTTGTTCCATTGATCTCTGATTTAACTGAGTTTTCTTTAATTTATCTAATGATCATTGCTTTATTAAAATCATTTTGACATTAGAGTCACCAACACAGCCACAGGCAATTCAAGCAGAATAAATAAATAAATAAAGTAAGTAATAACTATTGGTAAGTGTTAGGCCTGAATAAAGATATAGCAGACAAAACCAGGTATGCCAACCTGACCAAAGTCAGGCTAACAGAGGTTTGTGGGTAATCCCTGAGTGGAAAACACTGAGAAGCAGCAGCATGTCTCACAAGCGCTGGGAAAAAGTGAGATAAAAGAGAAGCTGCATTCCTGGCATAATACCAGATGTGCTGTGTTCGGGCAGCTCCTTCGAAGAACTGGTAAGAGCCCTAGTTTCCCAGCCTCCTTGTTTTCACTCCCTGGTTTTGTTCTTTGTTTGTTTTTAACTCCCCTACATTTCTAACTTTAGGCATGCATGTATACTAAAGGTGTCTAGTTTCTAGTTGTTACAAGAAGGGGGTGGGTTGCTCCAGTGAATAATTTATGACGCGATGGAACTGTCTATATAGGCTTATACTAAGATGTAAAGAGGGGGCTGGTTCTCTCTGGAGACGAGCTGCTCTCTATTGATGCGTGCACTTGTCAATAAAGAGCTTTGATCGGACCTTGCTGGTGTTGCCTGTCTCTCTTGCGGTCAGACAACGAACTTTGCCGTCGGGGTTAGAGTCCCTGACATCTTTGGCGACTCCGCCGGGACCCGTCTGACTCTCCGGCGGGGGATCGGACCCTGAGGCAACGCAGCGCGCATCCTCCAGTTTAGAGGAGCCTTGCCTGGTGATCTGATCTCTGCGTTGGCGATAAGGCGTGTTCTGTGAACCAGCTGAAGCTCGTAGAAATCCAGCAACGTCCACCTACCCTTTGAGTAGGGTCCAGGTTGTCGGGGTTAGAGTCCCTGACAACTTAGGTCTGGGTTAGAGTCCCAGTCCAGGTCTGGGTTAGAGTCCCAGTCCAGGTTTGCGCAGGATCCAAGTTGTCTGGGTTAGAGTCCCAGCCTGGGTTTGAGTCCCAGTCCAGGTGTTTGAGTTCCCGGAGAGGTAAGCGAGCGCTCGACGCGGGGAGGTGGGGGTTAGAGTCCCTTTACCTCGACCCGGGAAAGAGGGGTTAGAGTCCCTTCATTAAAATGGGACAAGTTGGCAATAAGTGCCCGGGGGACGCCCCGTTGTCTCTGATACTTAGAGATTGGAAAGAGATTTCTGAGACAGCTGGTCTAATTAAATTTAAGATGAGAAATCTGTGTTGGATCCAATGGCCATCATTTACCTTTCATTTGTCCCCGACTAGAGACTGGTCGGAGGGTGAAACCTTTTCCACAGATAGGATGAACTCCTTAAGGGATATTTTGGTTGATCTTAGGCCGGGACAAATGGATTACTTGTTTGTATGGTATAATTATGAACCCATGGAGGGATGGATAGCTTTTGAAGCTGTTTGTATGGAGAGCTCTTGTAAAAAAAATCCCCCACCATATGCCCCAGAGCCGCACCGGGAGGAGGACAATTTTGTTCCTGTTTTTCCCCGCCTGATGGAGTGCAAAGATTCAAAAGCAGGTTAGGGACAGTTCAGGGACAGAGGAGAATCAAGGGGGAGCTCAGAGTGATGGTCCCTCATCTTCAGAAGAATCAGGCAGCCTCACCCCCTCTGTGCAGCCTCCAGCCAGCCTTTTGCAAACTTGGTCAGGGACTGCTTTTTAAACTCCCCCAATATTACAGCAGCCCTCGTCCTTGCCCTTGTGGACCCCCACTAGGTTACTTAACTCCATGAGGGAGAATGTTTCTGAGACACCCCTGATATGACAAGCCTCGTTGAGAACTTATCTGGTTCTACTGGTTGCTGGGGAACATGAGATGGTTTTACCCATATCCTGTTTGCAACTTCAAATTTGTTTAACTGGCAGTGCACTATGCCTCACTTATGAGACAATCCTGAGGCAGTGGAAAGAATGTTCTGCACAATCTTTTTCACTCATGTGCCCACTTGGGCAAATGTAAATCAGTTATTAGATACTCTCATGACAAAAGATGAAAGACAAAAAGTAAAAGAAACATCTGCAGCTCATTTGAATGCACCTTGGCTAATTACTGACCCTAACTGGAATCCCAATAATCCAGCTCAAAAGACAAAGTTGGATGGATTTTTAAAAGCTGTTTTGAATGGTATTAGAGATGCAGGGGAGGCTACTCCAAATTGGAGCAAGGTGACTGCTTGTGTTCAGCATCCAGATAAGCACCTCTCTGACTTTTGTGCTCGACTGATTTGTGAAGTTAAAAAGCATGGGAATTTAAATCCTGAAACTGATCATGGAAAGGAGATGGTTAAAATGGTTTTCATGTCACAATGTGCAAAGGATATTGCAAAGAGATTTAGAGAGCATCCAGATGGTACGCAAGGGAAAAGTTTGTCTAAAGTAGTTAGCATTGCTACTAGAATGTTTAATGGGAAAGAGAAAAAGAAAGAAAAAGACATAAGGAACGGGTTAATTTAAAAATCATCTTGGTCCCGGGATGGAAGGAGGGGGTTGCTCTGCGTTCAGGGTCAGGAATCGGCGCGGACTGTGCTTGGTGCAGGGAGGGGCTGCTTTCGGCCCCAGCTGGCTGTGAAGGAAAAAATATAGACAGAGGCAAAGCAAAGAAAATACAAGTTACAGAACTGAAATTACATTTGCAAAGCTTAACTGTCCAGTAAGATCCAACAGAGTGCCTTTGTGACCCTGGAGTCGGTGTGGCTTGGTGACACCAAAGAAGCCACAGGCAGCCGACCTGGACTGGAATCTCTGAAAGAGACGCGGCAGGAGATTCCAGGGTGTAAGAGAACAGCCCTCCCAAGAGCAGAAGCATGTTGGAAATTCTGGACAAGCTGTAAACAGGATAATCTCCCTTCCACCTCTCCCCCTCCTCTGAACATTATACACAGAAGTGGCCAGTCTGAACGTACGTGTGTGAGTATGAAAGGAGCTTCGGGCTTGGGGCATTAATATTTTCCTGAGTGATGTGGGAGCATTCCCAACACTCTCCGTTGTTGTTTTATTATTTTATTAATGAAGCTTTAAAATTCAGTTATATGGTGTGTTTTCTTTATCTTCCCCCAACGATCCTGTAGTGTCAGCCTGATCACCTGACACGAGGGATAGATTGGTAACAGAAATTTGTCACAGTTTGGTGAGCAATTAAGAAGAGGGGAGCCCTGCAGAATTTACACCATCTATTTGTTTTACCCTTGTTATTTTGTGTTTGCTTTGCTTGGTACTGTTGGTGTTATATGCTGAGAACTGCATGAGTAAAAGTGAGTCCTAATAGGATAAGGAAACACCATCTGGTTCTGTTCTATTTAACCAGTTACTGTTGGTTTTTTTTGCTCTGTTCATTTGGGTGTTAGGAGTGTAGGCGGAACTGAACCTCTCGTTCATAATTCCTCGGAGTGGAAGCCATGTGTGCGAGAGAGCTCTGAGGTCGAATTGAGATCCTTCTGTCCCGTCCCCTGTAGCAGTCAGTGTATAGAAGTGGGAAAGTCTGGCTTAGACTGTAATTCCCTCTGCTCTCTGTGTAATTCTCTTTTCTGTTTAAGTGTCAAACAGATGAATGAGTCTCTGGGTAAACCCTCTAAGAATAGTCCTTTAACTTATATGTTAAGTAAATGGCCTTTGCCCAATGGGCCATGTGTCTTCGTTCAGGTGCCAAGCCTCATGAAGGAGGACTCAGGTAGTTTTGTAAGTAAGAATGTCTAAGGCAAGAGACCAGGAGGGGTGGGGGCTAGTTGAGAAGCCCACCCTCCTAGCTAAACTGGTAGTGGAACAAGTTGGTGCCTATGGAAGGGACGGTTCAGTGAGAAAAGCAAGATCGGGCCCAGGCGGGCAGGCAACAGACAGAGAGATTGGAAAACAGGTTGGAAAACTTTAAGGGTGTAGTGGAAGGAAGGAGTAAGTAAGTGTAAGCATGGGGATTTCAAATACCCAGGACTTACTTGGAATGGTGATTTGAGTTAATAAAAGTGGCTGTTGGGAGACAAGCAAGTGATTTAAGGGAGAGTAAGAAGTTAACTCTGTAGTTGCTGAAGAAAACAGCAGTTGAACTTTGTAAAAATACTAAAGAGGAAAGTTCTTGGTGTCTTTGAAATGTTTGTAAATAAATTGAGGCAAAGAAATTGTTAATTGCAAAAATTGTTGTTAAAATTTGCATACCAACAGTCTTTGAAAGCAAAGACATGAAAAGTTAACCCACTCCCCATATTGTACATGGGATCCTTCTGGCTACCTCAGATTTCTAGCCAGAGGGCTGGGGATGGTGGGAAGCTATTGGTTGTATTAAGTGAACTCCTCAAAGTGGGTGTGCTTGTCCTGGCCTGTTGCTCCAAAGTTCTGTAATAAAGTTATTTTAGTGAAAGGGTATATGTGGCATACATTAAATAATAAGACTAATGTACTGTATAATGACAATGTGTAGGTGTTCATTGTTGGGAAAGAGGTGTATAAGTAAAAAGTGAAAGTTTCCTTTGCAGGTTAAAAGAAGCCAAGAAGGACAAAGAACAGAATGAATTAACTGAAAAAATAAAATAAAATAAAATAGCAAGCTCAGGCTATAGATAAGACACTGACTCTATTCAAGGACACTGCTCACAGTTAAGACTTGGTTAACAACCAGGAAAAGGAGAGCTTGAATTTGCCCATGCAGTTATGAGATCTGAAAAACACTGCCAGGCACTAATGAAATGTGTTAAGTTTCTTTTCTCACAGGTAAGGAATCACTACCCAAAGACCCTAGCAGCCCTGCCGCTCCTTACAGCCAGGAGACGGGATTGATGTAAAGGTCCACCAACGAAAGACTGCCTTGGCTCCATGCTGGAAAGGCCCTTAAGTCCTGATGACTACCAACACCGCTGTGAAGTGCCAAAGACTGACTGTTTGGACCCATGATTCTCACTGCAAAAAGACCCCTCCAACTCGGGAGAATTCTCCTACTGATGATTAGCCTATTTCTCCTTCTAGCTCCACTGTGTCTTCTGGACAGTAGGGAAAAAGTACAAAGTGACGTGCTAGTAACCTCTCCCTTGTCCACCGACAGATCTATTGTGCCTTTGAATTTTTCTACAAAAAGCAAAGCCATTACAGGGTTATGTGCTAGTAACCTCTGCCCTATATGATGCTGCACCACGACTGTTTTGGAAAAGAAGAAGAAACACTCACTCCACTGAAATTGCCAAAGTCCAGGAATTCCTGACTAGAAAGGACATTAAGAACTGACCCTGGTGAAGAAACAAAGAATTGTACACTGGCAGAAAAAATTTGTGGGACCCATGCTTGGGAATGTGGTATTGATTGGATTTTGGGGTTTATTCTACAGGCTGTGCCCTGTGTTCTGGATAAATTCTTCAGCATGTATTGGATTTTAAATAACAAGTACCCGAAGAGTTTGTTCTGCCACTGGAAATTTTACCTGTATTGAAACCATTCCAGTGACTAATAATGTAATCCCCTCCTATGCTATTAATGTCAATGCCTTTTAAAAGTACCTAAAATAGTTAAATAACAAATGTAATATTGTACTACACCAAGGAAAGATGGTATTAAATATCACTGAGGCTGGGAAGGCATTGCAGTGGGATCTAGTATGTTTGGAGATTCAAAATTTCCTGAATGACCAGCTAATGGCCATTCGGAGTGATCCTGAGTACCAGACTTGGCCCACTGCCCTTACAGAAACATCAGAAGTACCATCTGATCTGTGGTCATGAAGATATACTAAAGATTTTCTGGGTGGAAGTGTAAACATTTACAGTGCTCCTTCCAAGCATTTGGACCGGGGGGTGTGGGCTTCCACATACCGAATCCTGACGGGTCCATGGGGAGGATGCACATGAAACTGGATTATTCACCGAAACATCTGGGAAATTAGACCACTTGGTATACCTAACTGATTTATAGTCAGTGCCCCAATCCCTTAGTTGTTAGACAAACAGAATTCCACTCTTTTGTCCGTGCACTCATTCCTGGATTGTGGGTGGCTAAGCTCAAGAGAGCAGTTGTAAATATTTCTGCAGAGCTTAAAAAAACAGCTAATGCATTAATAGACGCTTTCCAAAAGTTGCAACGAAAGACTGATGAAGTAGCAAAAGTAACTTTGCAAAATAAACGTGTGCTAAATGCCATGAATGCTAAATTAGGGAGAAGCTTGTGCTCGCATCGGGGAAAAATGTTGCTTTTCTGTTAATCACTCTGGCTTAATTGACAAGGATTTACAAGCTATTAAGAATGTTCTGTTGTTTTCCATGCTATATCTCTTGATCACACTTTTAGTTTTAAGGACTTCCACTCAGACCTTGGGTCATGGTTTACTAGCCTCCCCCGGACAATTGTTAAATGGATATGTGTCCCAAGAGTCCCATTATGGTCCTCTAGGGACAAAGGGGGGATTGTTAGGCCTGAATAAAGATATAGCAGACAAAACCAGGTATGCCAACCTGACCAAAGTCAGGCTAACAGAGGTTTGTGGGTAATCCCTGAGTGGAAAACACTGAGAAGCAGCAGCATGTCTCACAAGCGCTGGGAAAAAGTGAGATAAAAGAGAAGCTGCATTCCTGGCATAGTACCAGATGTGCTGTGTTCGGGCAGCTCCTTCGAAGAACTGATAAGAGCCCTAGTTTCCCAGCCTCCTTGTTTTCACTCCCTGGTTTTGTTCTTTGTTTGTTTTTAACTCCCCTACATTTCTAACTTTAGGCATGCATGTATACTAAAGGTGCCTAGTTTCTAGTTGTTACAAGAAGGGGGTGGGTTGCTCCAGTGAATAATTTATGATGCGATGGAACTGTCTATATAGGCTTATACTAAGATGTAAAGAGGGGGCTGGTTCTCTCTGGAGACGAGCTGCTCTCTATTGATGCGTGCACTTGTCAATAAAGAGCTTTTGATCGGACCTTGCTGGAGTTGCCTGTCTCTCTTGCGGTCAGACAACGAACTTTGCCGTCGGGGTTAGAGTCCCTGACAGTAAGAGAGAAAGGGGACAAAGTTACCTAAGCCTGAAACATTCAAATTAAAAAAGGGACCAGACTGCCTGTTTCAACAGCTGCAGCCAGAAAGGGAAGAGAAAGCCTGTGGAGTGTGGGGGCAACAGGAAAAGTTTCCATAAACCCAGGATTATCATATTTAATTCACACTAACAATACAGTAGTCTCAATACACAAGCTTTAGCTCCTACTCTAAGGATGTTAGAAAAAAAGTCTTATGCTAATTTTAATGAAATTGGGTAAAAAAAAACAACTTTTAAAAGTTAGTAGCAATATATTTGAGAATCCTTATAAAATGCTGAGTTAGATGATAACCAGTCAAACCAAAACCTAAATAATCTAAAGCTTGCTATATACCATACTCAGCCATATTATAACTTACAAGCAATTTTTCTTACCACAGCGTTGCTTGAGCTTTCTTGCAAATCCCACAATAATAAGTGATTATCAGCCAGTGAAATGAGCTTTTTACCATCTCCCATTGGCTCCCATATAACACTGTAAAACAAACATATAACATGAATAAAACACATGAAAAGCCCCCAAAACAATGAAGTCTTGCAATTGTCATCAATTTTAATTCTGTGGTGCTAAATCTGTCCTCAAACACAACAGTGGATCTCCCATAATTTTCAATATAAATTGGTCCTTTTTGTCTGCAGAGCAGAATTTGACCATCCTTGTCAACATGTAGTTAGTTACATACAAAAAAACCCCCAGACATAAAAATAATATTACAGTGGTAAAGACAAGCACTGAAAAGTTAGGAAATGCCAGAATTAAGGTTGCCCATACAACCTTAATTTGGCCCCCTGATGCATATATACTACGATAGTCCTGCTCAACATCACATATAAAGTCTGTGGCAGATGAAGGAACAAGTGGTGTTCAGTTATCACTCAGAGCCATGGAATCTGACAGAGGTCTGCTTCATTCAGTTTCTGAGCTTTAACTGATCAGCACTGCTTAACATGAGTAACATAACTGGTTTTAACTAGCTCTTGCCAGAGTCTCTTAAAGGTACACTTCCCCACATCTTCCTTTCCCAGGCAATTAACCAACATTAGCATACTACAAAATTTCAAGTACTTATAACCAAACTAACAATGCTCAATTTGTCTCTCAGGTGCACTGTACTGTTACGTAGACCTGTAGGCCTCACTTGAGACATCAGCACCATTGTACTCAGGTGGCAGGAAGTCCATTAACTCTGGTTGTGCCATGTCCTGGGGCTCAGACTTCTTAATCCGCTGTGGCTGTTGCCTGTCTAAGACCTCCTCTAGCAAGATGACCATTCAGGGCCACTTGGTTCCAAGTGGTTCTTGTCAGAGCCTCTTACAGGCACAGTTTCTCACAAGCCAGAATTCAGCTCTCCTGGATCCCAGTCTGCTTAATTACAAAACAACTTATTTTCTCTACTTGCATCCCTCTGCCTCAATTACTGTCCATTCTGGGTACTAAATGAAGCAACGGTCATGGAAAATAAACAATGTAATTAAACACTGAATCATAAAGCACATGCACAAAGGATTCAAATTACAGGATAACTTTAATTGTGTCATATCCTAACTTTGGAGCGCTTTTGGAAGCCAGTGAGACTAAATGGATGAGATTTGCCAGTTTAGTTACTTGAGTTCTGTTCCCAGCTTTTATAGAAGCGACTTTCTGTAACCTCTCAGGTACCTTATCAACACAGACATGGAAGCAATCTAGACACCTAGGTGGTGGGGAGCATTTCTAAAATGGGTGAATGATTCTTGCCTGCCTCCTATAGTAGGAATGTAAGGCCCAAATCTATTGGGCCATGAAGTACACAAAATTAACACCAGGTAATGGAAGAGCTGAAACAACAACTCACGGTCTTCTCCACACTCTTCACCCACTCCCCCTTTCCCTAGGTGAGAGACAGGTAATGGGGAGATAACGGTAGTAAGGACTGGCTACTGTTTTTACATTCCTTCTATTGTAGAGTCCTAACACTGTAGGAGGCTCAATGTAGAAGGTAACATTATCAGTGCAGTTCATTTGTAGTAAACTCCATGATGCTGTGGGATGCTCAATACATTTGACATGTTATGAATTTTAGCACCAAGCCTCTAACACAAACTAGGATCCCCCCGACCCCCCAAAGCATAGCCAAAACTACCTACTTTTTCCCTAATAAGCTTAGAAATCACAGAATTATACTGGAAGGGTCCCTGAGAGTTCATTTGGTCCAGTCTCCTGCACTCATGGCAGGACTAAGTATTATCTAGACTATCCCTGACAGATATTTGTCTAACCTGCTCTTAAAAATCTCAAATGATGGAGATTCCACAATCTTCCTGGGCAATTTATTTCAGTGATTAACTATCCTGACAGTCAGGAATTGTTTCCTAATGTCCAAACTATACCGCTCTTGCTGCAGTTTAAACCCATTGCTTCTTGTCCTATCCTCAGAGGTTAAGAAAATCAATTTTTCTCCCTCCTCATTGTAACAACCTTTTATGTATTTGAAAACTGTTACCATGTCCCCTCTCAGTCTTCGCTTTTCCAGACTAAACAAACCAAATGTTTTTAATCTTCCCTCTTAGGTCATGTTTTCTAGTTGCTCTTTAATCAATTTTGTTGCTCTTCTCTGGACTTTCTACAATTTTTCCATATCTATCCTGAAATGCGGTGCCCAGAACTGGTCACAATACTCCAGTTGATACCTAATCAGCACAGAGTAAAGCAGAAGAATTCCTTCTTGTGTCTTGCTTACAACACTTCTGCTAATACATCTCAGAATATTTGCTTTTTCTGCAACAGCGTTACACTGTTGCCTCTCATTTAGCTTGTGATCTACTATGACTCCCAGATCCCTTTTTTGCAGTATTCCTTCCTAGGCAGTCATTTCCCATTTTGTATGTGTGCAACTGATTGTTCCTTCCTAAGTGGTGTACTTTGCATTTGTCCTTATTGAATGTCATCCTATTTACTTCCAACCATTTCTCCAGTTTGTGCAGATCATTTTGAATTTTAATCCTATTTTCCAAAGCACTTGCAACTCCTCCCAGCTTGGTATCGTCTGCAAATTTTATAAGTATACTCTCTATGCCATTAGCTAAATCACTGATGAAGATATTGAACAGAATAGGATCCAGAAATGATCCCTGCAGGATCCCACTCGATATGCCCTTCCAGCGGACAGTGAACTACGGATAACTATTCTTTGGGAATGGTTTTCCAAAAATTTACTCACCCACTTTATTGTATATCCATCTAGGTTGTATTTCTCTGGTTTATTTATGAGAAAGTCATGCAAGACCGTATCTAAAGCCTTACTAAAGTCAAGTTATACCACATTTACCACTCCCCCCCAATACATAAGGCTTATTACCCCATCAAAGAAAGCTATTAGGTTGGTTTGACACAATTTGTTCTTGACAAATCCATGCTGTTACCCATCATCTTATTATCTTTTAGGTGTTTGTAAACTGATTGCATAATTATTTGCTTCATTGTCTTTCAGGGTACTGAAGTTAAGATGACTAGTCTGTAATTCCTTGGGTTGTCCTTATTTCCCTTTTTATAGATTAGCACTATATTTGCCCTTTTCCAGTCCTCTAGAATCTCTCCCATCTTCCATGACTTTTTGAAGAAAATTGCTAACGGCTCAGATATCTCCTCTGCCCACTCCTTGAGTATTTTGGGATGTATTTCACAGGTCCTGAGGATTTGAAGACATATAACTTGTCTAAGTAATTTTTAATTTGTCCTTTCCCTATTTTAGCCTCTGATCCAACTTCATTTTCACTGGCATTCACTATATTAGATGTCCAATCACTATTAACCTTTTTGGTGAAAACTGAAACAAAATGATTGAACTGTTTTCACTGAAACTTCAAAAAGATTCAGTCTGAATCAGAGAGCAAGTTCAGAAAATGTCACTCCAACCAGGTATAGGGTGACAAAATTATACACAACTGAAAAAAAGTCTCTATAATGGAAAACATTAAACAGCCTAAACAATAGGCATCACTACCAACTGCCTACAATAATTAGAAGTAGCTAACTGGTTTTAAAACTATCACTTGGTATCTACAGAGACACAAGATGGGTGAGGTAATATCTTTTATTGGACCAACTTCTGCTGGTGAAAGAGACATGATTCTGAGCTACAAAGAGCTCTTTTTCAGGCCTCTCTAACATCCTGGGACCAACATGGCCACAACAACAAACTTGGTATCTACATTTCCTTATGGACACATTATTCCATATAGTTCTGTTTCAGAAGACATGTATTGGTTCTTTGAAAAGATTAAAAGCATTTTATAAACACAATTAAATGGATAAAATATTAATGCATTATAACAGATATCTGATTAAACTCATTTTGGAGTTTCTACATCCAAAATGAAATAAAAAGACTAATGACAATTCTAATATTTTGTGAATGGACTGGATCATGGAACAGTGAAAGTGTTTCTCACACCAAATGATAGGGAGCATACCAAAAATCTCAGTGATTTTTTTTTAATTCAATGATTATTTCTGGATTACAAAAGAGAACAACAATGGATCTTTTGGCCTATTTTATTAGAAAACATTTTTTATTACTGGCAATGAAATTTGTTTTTGCAAATTACTTCTGTAGTGATTATTTGGCAACAGAGATAAAAACTAATTTTCTAAAAACCATTCGTTATGGGTGTTTGCCCCTCACTTGAACTAATCACTGGGCATTCAGTTGTAAGGATTAAATTGGAAGCACTTTTTTTGATGTTTTCAATGGCAAGAAGAAATTTCACATCTTTGATTGTCACTGAGCTTCAAGGCAAAGAATTTTATAGCTGGAAAGTGTGCTAATTAGAGCCAATTATAACCCAACTGACATACCCCAGAAATAAAAGGTCTAGGAGCATTCACTCTGTCCTTGCAAGATGCCCATTTTGCTACTATTTAATTTATCTGATATGGAAGTTCACCATTTTATGGATGTGGTTGTAGCAATCATTCAGATTTTATGATCAAGATGAAGGTTACCCAAATCACTCTTTGTAACATGATTTCACTTTAAGTGGAGACCACTTTTCCATAGCCATAACTCAACTGTTAGAGTAACAGGAAAACACCAGGGTTTGAAAAATTCACTCATACCTCTTACCACTGGTAAGTGAGAAGCTTTGCTTTCAAAGTAAAAGGGCTTAAGCCACTAATTTCTACAGGATTTGTCATTTTTTTTAAAGTTTCTATTCATTATGTATATGATAATCTTCAAAAAGTGAACAGAATGGAAACCAACACAGCTTTGCCTTCTTGAGTCTGCAAATAGCTGCAGTCTCTCAGTTGAAACTTCATCTTGTCAGTTTCAGAAAAGTTAGGGCTTGCCTATAACAAGTCATTTAAACCAGATCAAATCAAGTTAATCCAGTTTGAAAATGCTTGTGTATACACAACACAATCCACACTGATTCTGCATAAAATCGAGAACTCTGGAGTCCTTCAGAGTATCATTCTTGCAATACAACTTTGACAGCTCTCCAGAAGCTCTATAACATGGCTCATGCAGACCCTTGGAGCTGTGCTGAGACCCAGAATTTCATCATCATCTGGGGAGAAGTGTTGGTTCAGGAAATTCTTGTGGCCAGCCACTGGAATAAAGACTTTTTTGTGGACACTGCCCAACAGATGCTCACGAGGGGTCACAGCCAGGATGCCAACCAGTGCCAGATAGAAAGCAAGCAGCTCAGGAGAAAGTACATTCAAACAAGGGACAAAAGTAGACAATCTAGCATGGATGTGTGACTTATCAATTTTTTGAATAGGTAGACAAGATTCAACATGCTTATAGTACAATTCATTCCTGACACCATTTGCTGCCTTTTGCGTTCTACCACCAAGGACAATCAGCAGATCCATCAGAGAATGAGAAGGAGGATGCTGGATAAGAGCTGTCCCCTAAGCACCAAGGTCTTTTTGATTCCCAGGACCCTGACACCCAGAAGGAAGACCAGTCCGGCCCTGTGCCAACAGGCTAAGATTCCTGCCCTGCATTGTCTGGATCCCTGGAGGGAAATTTAGCACATAAGAACCTCTCTTTACAATTTATTTATTATTATTGTCTGTACTAAGGTTCTGGATCTGGTTCCAGGTGCCCTCTGGCCTCAGTTATTGTTGGCAGATGTGAGCTAGGAGCATTTCCATGTATCAAGCCCCTACCTCCCTTGACCCATGCTGCCCATTCAGCACCCCTGTATGTTTCCAAAATGGCAGCTGCTCTGCCTGGCAATCAGCCTCTGTGGCATGCTAAATCCATGATTTATCAACTGTTTCCAGGGCACTTGCCCATCCCCTTCCTTCATCTGTCCTGAAGGTGAAACTCACCCCTCCAATATTTCCTGCATCAAAATGGCAGCCACCAATGGCTCCACACTACCTCTGTCCATAATAGATTTGAACAACAAATGCATTCATTTGTGCAAAATTCATCAGTTTACAGATAGTGAGAACAGACAGGAAAAAAGTCTGGTTAGAGTTCATTATTTACATGCGGCATAAATGTATACAGTATGGCCAGGAAAGTCACTAACAATACTACTCCCACTAAGGTACAAATGACACGCATTCTAACCATAACCTCTGACACCACAAAAATACCTGCAAAACCTAAATAGGAACATCATTCCAACCCGCCCCATCCCCCAACCTCCCAAACAGCATAATAGCACATACAAAGCAGACAGAAATCCCAATACACCCAGCAACTTTCTCAAACGCAGACACTTATCTCTGAGGTTCTCCCAAGATTGTTAAGAGTCTCATGGAGGTAAATTAATATATACATATTTTTAAAATGCTATTATGGCCTGATTGGAATATGAACAATAAGAAACTGATCTTTTTAGCCCTGACTCCCATAGCCATAGCACCTGCAACAGCTAGACCATCAAGGACAGGACTTCTATGCACTGCTCAGAGACTGATCAACTGAGAGGGAGAAAAAGGAAGATTCAGAATGAGATGTTTGCAGAATTCGTGGCAGACTCCCAGGGGAAAACCAGACTGGCTGAGAGGCAGAGGTAGTACATGACCTAGGGAGAAAAAGAAATGCAACTCTCTTAGAACACAGTGTCAGTGGCCAGGGTCAGCATTGCTACAGTCAAAGAGCAGATGGAAAAGGATGGGGAGACCCTGAGGCAACTCCTGGAAGCTATCCTGAGCCAGAATGCTCTGCTTCAAACCATGCTCCTGGTTAGGCAAGCAGGCCGCTAATTTGGGACCTAGCCATGTCCTTCAGCCCCTGGACAATTCTGACTACCGGAACCAGCAGCAACTCCTCCCCACTGTACCACAACAGCAGTGCTACCAGTGGCCATTCTCCTCTCAGAACTAACCTCAAGGCACAGAGAACACTGGCTCCTAGGAGCCCAGTGCTTTTGAGCCCAGCAGTGCCCCTGACAATTTTGAACCATGGCTCTCAACCCCAGATACCAAGTGGACAAAAAGAGGCAGAGGGGAAGGCAATACTGTGACTTGAAGCTTCCCACCCAACCTTGTTCTATTTCAATGGTTTGTTTTATTGCTAGTTTTGCTTGCACTATTGCTTTAATTAAATGTTTGTTTATAAGTGCATCATTAGTAGATTGTTTAGTTAAATGTATTTTCAAATATAAAAATGTTATTTTTCCAGTGGTTTAATTAAAACTTTATTTTTGGTTTTGTTATTGTTCTTTCACAATAAAAAATCTTTACAATCCATCCACTATAAGTCGTTAACTTAGAAAACCTTTAAAATAAAGCTGAGATAATTCAGACGGTTTTACAAAAGTACATAGAGAGTGTTTTACTTCCATCACCCATACACAACAGAGTTATCACAATGGATCTATCCCAGCATTTCCCAAACTTTTTTGGCCACAGAACACTTTTTAGTCTATTACGGAACACTTATAATGTTATTTTGTAGTTGTTTGGTTTTCATATAAAAAATTGCGCTATTTATGCTCAAACATATTTTATTTTATAAAACAAAGCAAAAATAAAAATTTAAAATAACTTGAACTAACAATTTCTAACTGGAAAGTGCATATAAAGTAGTACAAAAATCAAGTGCAATAGTCAAAATTAAAAACAGTGTTCTACTTAAAAAAATTGTTTTTATATATACACACAAACACCAAACAAACAAATTAGATTTTTACTTGGAAAATCTATTTTTATAAATACAAATTTGGATTTAATGGGATTGGTGTTTCTGCATTTTTCTAACACAGATGGATGGGGGAGGGATAGCTCAGTGGTTTGAGCACTAGCCTGCTAAACCCAGGGTTGTGAGTTCAATCCTTGAGGGGGCCACTCAGGGATCTGGGGAAAAAATCAGTACTTGATCCTGTTAGTGAAGGCAGGGGGCTGGACTCAATGACCTTTCAAGGTACCTTCCAGTTCTAGGAGATAGGTATACCTCCAATTACAAAAATAATAATAATAATGCTGGAAAGTTGAATCCTTATGTCAGGCGCAGCATCAAGTCTATTCCTATATTTGGTTTTTGTTGCAGTATAATATGAAAATACCATCTCACATAAACAAGTTGTAGCAAAAGGAAGGAGCACTCCAACTGCACGTTTAGCCACATTAGGATACTCTTCTATTAGGCAGCTCCAAAAATTATTCTGCGGAAGAGCCTTAAACTTTTGTTTCAAATCAGAGTCAGAAATAAGTCAATTAGGCTTTCATAATTGTGCGCATTAAAGCCAACCGGTTTGGCTGTAATTACAAATGGATTTCGAACCCAAGCATCATCATCAGTAGTTGTAGGAAAATATTCTAATAAAGAGGACTGCAAGTCATGTAAGTGCTATAAAATGGTGCTGGAATCTTCTTCATGGACTGTAGAATTTATTTCAGTCAGAAATTCATGTACTGCAGGGAAGCAGTCGAAGTTATTCCATTCTACAGAAGATGCCCAGAATTCCAGCTTCTTTTTAAACGACAAATTTTATCCATTGTAGTAAAAATAGTCATATTCTTTCCTTGTAGCGACAGATTAATTTCATTTAATTTTGCAAAAATAGTTGCAAGATACACAAGTCTCATTAGCCATGAGGAATTTGTCAGTCATTAAATTTTCATCCTGAATTATCTGAAGTGAAGAATACCAGTAGTTCACTGTGAAGCTCAAAAAGCCTCACAAGCACTGTTCCTCTGGATAGCCATCTCACTTCCCTATGTAAAAGAAGCGCCTTGTGCTGACTACTCATTTCCTCACACAAAAATTTAAATAACATGGATTGACGTGGTCGAGATTTGACAAAATTGATAATTTGTACTGCATCGAGCACAATTTTCAGATATTGTGGTATTTTTTTTTAACTGCAAGTGCTTGTCTGTGTAGAACACAATACAATGGCTCTCAGTGCTTTCTGGTGCCACACTTATGATTCACGTTACAGCTCCCTTCATCTTCCCGATCATTGCCCGAGCACCATCAGTACATATATCAATAATTTTCCTCAACTAATTTCATGCTTTCTGATAAAATTGTTGATGCAATTGAATATTTCTTCTCCAGTTGTGTTGCTTTGCAGAGATTCACATCTGAGCAGGTCCTCTTCAATATTATTATTAAATCTATATCGGACAAATACTAGTAGCATAGCAACTCCTTAAACAGCAGTGGACTCATCTAGCTGCAATGAATACTCATAGCAAATTTTCAGACAGCAAACTAGCTCTTTTTCTATGTCATCGGCAAGATCTTTAATATGGTGTGCAACAGTATTACTTGACAACTGTACAGCATCAATTTTTCTTTTCTTTTTTTTTTCTTTTTAACCAGACTGCTTGCTCAACATGCATGTTAAAATATCTTTCGTGCAAGGCTTGATAAGCATTTCTCCAATAGTGTGAGCTTCTCTGGCAAGCGCTATAAGGTAACTTACTCAATAAGATGCCTCTGCACTTCTGTTGTCTCTTTTAGCAATTTTAATCATTGAAAGTTTACAATTTCCAAGTGAGTCATGCTGCCTCTTGAAAAAACTTATATCTTTGTCTTTGTATTCAGCATGCTTGGTTTCCAAATGCATATGAACTTTAGCAGGAGCCAATGAACTCTTTGCTAGTATTTTGTTGCGCACAGCGCAGTGTGCATCAGGAACATCTTTATTTCCAACACACATAAAACCGAAAGACAACTTTCATCATACTTTCATTTCGGTCTTTTAACACCTGCTTCTTGTTTTTTTATATACTTCGGTGGAAATTCTTTCACCTTGGATAACTCACGAGTACTAATAGATTTTTCAGCAACAAAAGACTGTGATTGTTCATCCTAATTTTGAAGTGTCAGAATATTATGCTCGTTTATTTTGGCCACAGTTGGAGTACCAGAAGAACTTGCTTTTCATTTCAAAGTTCCTTCTTTTAGCCACAAATCCATGGTGATTAGGTTTAGTAACAATACAGCTCTACCCCGATATAACGCAACCTGATATAACACAAATTCACATATAACACGGTAAAGCAGCACTCCGGGGGGGCAGGGCTGCGCACTTCGGCGGATCAAAGCAAGTTCGATATAATGCAGTTTCACCTATAACACAATAAGATTTTTTTGGCTGCCGAGGACAGCATTATATCAGGGTAGAGGTGTATGTAGAAATACTGATTTTTGTCAAATTTTCTTTGTCACAAATATTTATATTGTTTCGAGAGAAGCTAGTATAGTTGTGCTTGTCGCACACATGGTAAAGACCCACAGGTTTGAACGTGTTGAGTGAAAAAGTTATATTCAACATGGACTAAAGAGAATGGTGTGTGCATACCACTGCAGTTTGCACAGCCTCAAGTGGAAGGGGTATGACGTCACTAACTGAAACATGCCCTAAAGGGGTAGACATCAACATACTTGCATGCCACATTCTCTTTACGCCATGATATTGAATATGAGATCTATCAATAACTGGAAAAAGAGTTATGTTAAATTATAGTCATTCAAAAAGAGTTGTAAACTACACTTCAAATATGTCAAATTTAAAATTAAAAAAAATTTTAAAGACCCTTTTTTCTAATTATGATTCTTTCATGGAACACCTATTCGCATCATGTGGAACACCAGTGTTCTGTTGAACATAGTTTGGGAAACACTGATCTATCCCAATACCCTCCTACAGCAGCTAACCACATGTTCAGGCATGTGGCTCAAAATATGAACAAGAGGCATCCCTGACTATCTTCTCACGGCTGTTATAGTGTTTTCTATGGGATGCCTTGCTGGCTGCTTGAATCATCAAACAAGTCTCCTGCCCATGATTAAGGCTTTCTTCCTTGCTCTCACAAATATCACGAAGAACACAAAAAAGCAATTATAAAGGTCAGAACATTTTTTCTGCTGCTTCCAACCTATTCCATAAACACTGCCATCTGCCTTTTAACCAGCTAAAAGTACACACAACTACCAAGCACCTACCGAGGAAGTAGTTAAAATGTTCCTTCCTTCTGTCCAAATGGCCTGAAATTACTTCATTGATAAGACGGGGTGTCTCAGAATAATCGAACCAATCTTCACACCATTAATGTCCACCATGGTCTTGGAAGCAGCAAGTCCTTTCTCTCCATTAATTTAAACAGAAATGAGTTTAGAAAGATCCTAGCATCATTGACCCTTCCAGACAATCCTGAGTTTACATCTTTAAACCTGCTATGGTGGTCTACGAGTCCTTGGAGGACTATAGAGAAATATTCCTTTCTGTTTATAAATTCCTGAGGGTGGAGAGGGACGATAAATGATAGACGAGTGTGTTCCATCAATTACCCCAATACAGTCTGGGAACTCTGTACTGTCAATGATCTCTTGAATATTACCCAGCTTTAGGATCTGGTTAGACAGCACCTTATCAATAACCTTCATGAGAATGGCCCCAACAGTTGATCTCCCTGTTCCAAATTAGAGAGTGGCATTCTGAGCTAGCCAGCTTCCAGATGGCAATGGTGACCTGCTTCTCCCCATGTATGGGGCACTGCATATGTTGGTACATTGTTGCTGCAGCTCCAGGGTCAGTTCCACACAGTGTAGAAGGGTGGAATGTTGTTACTGCTGCCAAGTTCTTACAGCTGCTCGGTGCTTCTCTCTTTGGAGCTCTGGTACTAACAGCTTTAGCAGAGAGTGCAGCCTGCTAATTCACAGATCTCCATGTTACTCATAGGGAAAGACCACAGGCATGGTTCAGTGACAAAGGTACTCAGCCAAGCTGCACTCAAGGCATAGTCCTAAAGACTTGCAAAATGTGCATAAATACATTAACACAGAAGTGTCCCATGGCAAGAAGCAGCTCAGTCTGCAGCGGGAGTCTCTGCTGTTGTGTACCTCAGCCACACAAAAGGTTAAGGAAAGGTACCCTGACATTTATGGACTGAGACAAACAACTAGGAAACAACTTACGTGCCATCTTACATGTTTCATAACATCTGTTTGTTACCTCCCCTTGTTCCTGACATCTCGGAAGAAACATCTTTATCCATTGTTCTGTCAAACCATCTTATCTTGTACTAGATTGGAGTGTATCTGGTACTAGCCTTCTGAAGTATTTATGTAAATATCTAGTGCCTAATCCTTCTTAGGAGCGCCTATGTTTTAGCAATGACATGAGCAATTTTTTCCAAGTTCATACCCCAGATGGTGAACTTGTAAGTATCTGCTTGAATACATGGTCTGACTTGGGTTCGCAGCCTCTGATTCAGGCCTCAGATCTTACATCAAGCCCAGAGCTCCAGGCTCTCTTTATATGTTACACGTAGAGCTCGAAAACGGTTGCCTTCACCATTCTGAAATTCTCTTATCACTGCTGGTCATCCCAGGCTGCAGAAGGATCCTTTCCCACAACTCATGCTGGTTTCCCAAGATCATAAATGGTGCTGAATACTGTGTAGCTGACCAAAGAACGAGTCCTCTAGTTCCAACAGCTTGGCATAGACCTATTTTCCCTGCTTGTCCTGCTGCCACTGCTTCAGAGTATTCTCCTGATGCCACCACAGAACATTATTATGCTTCTGTATAATCGGTTTTGTCGTATGATGGGCAGAGTCCAATACTGGATTCATCCAGCTTTGACAGCCTTTGCTATTTGTCCTTGTCATTATAGTGGTGTGGAGCATTGTTGGATCCACAATGGCCAACAGCAATTCAAAAATGGTGCAAGCCCGCTCCAGAAAAGAAGTCTGGAGTGGAGACAGTGCAAATAATTTTTTTTTAATTTGAACACACTTGGTTTCCCAAAATTCACAGAGAAATAATCCCAAAATTCACACTGCTTGGCAAACTCTCCACAAACCCATACAGAGTGACAACCTCTGGACGTAACTAGCTACAACCTCTCTCCTTATTCCCAATACAAGGTCACAAGCTCAGCGCTCATGGCCCCATACAGCTCTGGGCAACAGTGATACTGAGTCCAGCTCTGATTTGTCTTTCTTGGGTGATTCCTCCTTGGCAGAGTGCTCCTCCTGGATCCTATGCCGAGGCATCCCCGGTCAGCCTCTGTGTCCCTCCCAGGCTGTGCAGACAGGTTCATAGCTGCTTCACTATGTGAGGCCTGCTTGCTGTAGCCCTTTTTGTCCAGAGCTCCAGAAACATGTTCCCTTTTGCTCTCCCTCTCCACACTCCTCAAACAGCACTTCCTCTTCCTGGAACAATCAATACTTCTTGCCCTCAGGACAAAGTTGTAAAGGGGCCTTGCTCTCTAAAACCTAAAGTGATTACACTAAATTGCATCAAAAAAGTTCTGGATTAAACTTCCCTGTGCAGACACACCCTAAGTTTCACAGCTGCCATTCAGAAATCAAATGTCAACTCTGCTCTTCTGCTGCTTAAGGAAGTATAAGCAGCAGCCAAGTGATTAGAGCTATTTCCCTTTGCCTTTGGTGATGACACCCAAATCCTAATCATTCATATTGGCCTCCAGCTAGTAGGTTTCTGTTAAGAATAGAAAGCGTTAGAAACAAAATAGCATTTGAATGATTTCTGAATATCTATAGGACAATTTACTGATTCAGATACTTTGAGAACTGAATCAAGAAAGTGATGTTTTCAAGAAACAGGAATGCTGGGATTTTTTGGGGGGAAAAATTGGTACGGACATTTATTTTCTCAGACACTAAAAGCAAGCATGCAATCCAAGTCCAAACTATATTAACTAGAAGGCATTTTTCTCCCCAAGGGCAGAAAAAATAAAATTCGAAACATTAACTCAAGTTAATCCATAAGAAAGTTACATTATCTGGGGTTGATGGGTTATATTAGTTTACTCAGATTACAAGTAAACAATTTAAAGATCTTTGTGTATAAACTAAAGAGGAATAAAGCAAAATGCAACACTTTTGTAGAGCTGAAATAAAATTAAAACAAACAATATTGCTTTGGATTAAGTAAACTCTATCAATTGTTTAATCATCATTACAGAAATCACACACACTATCTACTTTTGTGTTTATTAAAGGCAATACGCAAACTCTGGTAGATTGCAACTAATGAAGGAGAAATATTTTGATTAACTGAAAAATCCAGAACACTGCAGGTGGTTGGGGAGGAATTACTAAAACAGATTTGAAGAACATATAGTGTTGCAGAGGAAAGCTCTACTTGTCTTAACAAACTTTACTAAAATAATTAAAAATTTTCAATGAAATACTTTACATGCTATGTTTACTGGTAAAATGTGGGTCCAAAATATTATTATTTCTATTAAGTTAGTGCCCAGGATTCCTAGTTACAGACCAGTACCCCATTGGTAGGGCCCTACCAAATTCACGGTCCATTATGGTCAATTTCATGGTCATAGGATTTTAAAAAATCATAAATTTCATGATTTCAACTATTTAAATCTGAAATTTACAGTTTGTAATTGTAGGGTTCTGACCCAAAACAGAGTGTGGGAGGGTCGTGAGGTTATTGTGGGGTGGGGGGTGAGGGGGAGTTGTGGTACTGCTACCCTTATTTCCGCACGTTGCTAGCGGCGGAACTGCCTTCAGAGCTGGGTGGCGGCTGGAGAGCAGCGGCTGCTGGTGCGGAGCCCAGCTCTGAGGGCAGAGCTACTGCAAGCAGCAGTTGAAAAAATAAGATGGCATGGTATGGTATTGCCATCCTTACTGTCTGCGCTGCTGCCTTCAGAGCTGGCCCTCAGTCAGCAGCCACCACACTCTGGCTACCCATCTCTGAAGGCAACAGTGCAGAAATAAGGGTGGCATGGTATGGTATTGCCACTCTTACTTCTGCGCTGCTGCTGGCGGGGCGCTGCCTTCAGAGATGGGCGCCTGGCCAACAGCCACACTCTCCAGCTGTGCAGCTCTGAAGGCAATGCAGAAGTAAGGGTGGCAATACTTCAACCCCCCCAAAATAATCTTGCAACTCCCCTGCAAATCACATTTGTGTCAGGAGGACCCCCAATTTGAGAAATGATAGTCTCCCCTGTGAAATTTGTATAATATAAGGTAAAAGCACATAAAAGACCAGATTTCACAGGGGGAGACCAGATTTCGAGGTCCATGATGCATTTTTCATGACGGCGAATATGGTAGGAACCTACCCATTGGTCTAGGCACTGTATAAACAAAAAACAATCCCTGCCTCAAAGAGAAAACTACAGATTTACTCAATGGAATTTGGAAGACCATTTTTCAGTACCATTCAAACAACAACATTATTGAAAGAGTTCTACTTAATGCTGGCTTGAAGAAAATTAAAAATCCATAGTGTTCAAATTGAAAATACCTTATTAGTTTCTATTTCTCAGCATTATTCAGTATGTCTAAATAGCAACCAAACTTATCCTAATTCCATATAATAAGTCGTTATATAAGGAGGAAGGCCAAAAAAGAATTTGAAGAACAGCTAGCCAAAGACTCAAAAAGTAGTAGCAAACATTTTTTGAAGTATATCAGAAGCAGGAAGTCCCTGGACGACTGAGATTCTAAAGGAGCACTCAAGGACTATAAGGCCACTGCGGAGAAACTAAATGAATTATTTGCATCAGTCTTCATGAATGGGGATGTGAGGGAGACTCCCAAACCTGAGCCATTATTTTTAGATGACAAATCTGAGGAACTGTCCCAGATTGAAGTGTCATTAAAGGAGGTTTTGGAAAAAAATGATAAATTAAACTATAAGAAGTCACCAGGACCAGACGGTATTCATCCAAGAGTTCTGAAGGAACTCAAATATGAAATTGTAGGACTACTAACTGTAGTCTGTAACCTATCATTTAAACTACCTTCTGTACCAAATGACTTGAGGTAGCTAATGTGAAGCCAATTTTTAAAGAGGGCTCCAGAAGGGATCCCAGCAATTAAGGGCCGGTAAGCCTGACTTCAGTACCGGGCAAAGTGATTGAAACTATGGCAAAGAACAAAATTGTCAGACAAATAGATTAACATAATTTGTTGGGGAAGTGTTAACATGTTTTTTGTAGAGGGAAATCATGCCTCAACAATCTACTAGAATTCTTTGAGGGAGTCAACAGGCATGTGGACAAGGGGGAATCCACTAAATATAGTATACTTAGATTTTCAGAAAGCCTTTAACAAAGTCCCTCACCAAAGGTTCTTAAGCAAAGTAAGCTGTCATGGGATAAGAGAAAAAGTCCTCTCATGGATCAGTAACTGGTTAAAAGATAGGGAACAAAGAGTAGGAATAAATGGTCAGTTTTCAGAATGGAGAGAGGTAAATAGGTGTCCCCCAAGGTCTGTACTGGGCTGAAATTTTTCATGCAAGTTGTCCACCTCAGATTGATACTTATTTTATTTATCTATTTGAAATTTCAGCCAAAACAATTCAGCCATTTCTGAAAATGAGATTAAGGAAAACAACACTGATTTTCAATGTTAAAACAATTTTGGCTAACTTTTCTTTGAAACTCTAGTGTTAGTGACTTGAAATTTGGCAGGAGGGTAGACTGTGTGTTAAGGATATGCCTTTTTCCATCCCTATGAAAATCTGCCCAAATATGGTCAAGTTAAAGCCTTTGGGAAAAAAAACACAGTTCATTCATGCTCAGCTGAGATTTGCTACAGTTTAACAGGTAAAATCTGAAAATCCTGTCTTCACTGAACATGCTCAGGCTTCTCACAGCTCCCAGTGCTGACCAAACTCCTACCACTATCAGTTACTCCAGTAGCTCAAGTTGCAGAAGTCTGTGTAGTGACTTTAAAACCTCTAACCCTGCTGGTGAACCTGACGACATATGCTTCTTCTCCCTCCCATTTTTCTTAAAAAAAAATAAATAAAAAGCAAAACTCCACCATAATACATTAAAAGAACATTACTAAGGTTGCAAAGCCAAGCACTCAGAAATTGGGAAATGCCAGAATTAAGGTTGCCTGTGCCTATGCACAGGATCCCTGCCTCATTCAGCGCATAGAATGAATGCTGTTCATGTAATAAACAGCTGTTCAATCTTTTATTTTTAATTCATTGTTCAGTGTGTGGCTTGTTCACGGCACACTATTCAAACCCCTACACTGAGGACATAATTATTAACTTCCTCATGGACTATGGTGCTCATCACTTCAGTATTTGAGAGCTTCCCAAACATTAATGAATGCTGCCAACTCTCACAACTTTATAGTGCTGTAGGCAACTAATCTCAGTACCCCGTTGAGCTAGGTCCAGTATAAAAACATAGCAAGAGACAGTCCTTAATCCAGCCCTAAAGAGTTTACAATCTAGTGCAAAGCGTGGTGGTGAATTTGGGATGTGGAAGCTGGAACTGGGATTCAAGCTCATCTTATGAACAGGTTGCTAAAGTATAAATTCCTACTGAGATAGGGAAGAATTAAATTGTTGATCTACAAGTGAAAGGTTCTATAATTCATTAGACATGCCCTGATGCATCCAGTCCACTGTAAATCTAATGTTACATCTTTGAGAGCAAGGTTTGCTTTCTGAAAAGATGGTTTAATGAATTTACAGGTGTGATCTTTTTGGAGTACACACCATCAGGGTCTTCTACTTTCCGGACATAAAGGCAAAATCTCCCACACTTTGTTTTCAGTGTGAGACAATGTCTCCATTACAGATGCCACAGTGGCACAGCTACAGCACTGCAGCTGTGCCACTGTAGCACCACAGTGTAGACCAGTGGTGGGCAACCTGTAGCCCACAGGCTGCATGCGGCACATCAAGGTAATCCTCTGGCAGGCTGCCAGACAGTTTGTTTACATTTGCACGGCCACCCACAGCTCCCAGTGGCCAGGAACAGCAAACGACAACCACTTGGAGCTGTGGGCAGCCATGCAAATGTAAATAAACTGTCTGGCGGTCCGCCAGCAGATTATCCTGATGGGCAGCAAGTTGCCCACCCCTGGTGTAGACATTTGCAACAGTGACAAAAGGGTTTTTTCTGTCACTGTAGTTAATCCACCCTCCAAGAGGTTTTTACCTAGCAGCTCTGTGTTCTTGGGGAATCAGGGCGCAGTACTCAGCCTGTCTAACTCACAAAAGACCTTCCCGCAGCCCCAGCCTCTACTTGAACCAAATCTGCATCAGAAGAAAAACTTACAAAAAGCAATGAAAAGGCAGTGGGAGACCCACCTAAATTGCTAGGATAAAGATGACAGGATTAAGGAAACTCCCCTAGCCTCATTTGCATCGAAGATGGGAAAAGGAGGCATCTCCATTAGCATACAGAATGGAGAACAGAGATTCCAAGGCAAGAACCGCACTGAACTCTGGCACCAGAAAAGCAGGAGATACTGCATGATGGGGGAATCTCTGCTCCAGATGTTAATGAACGCACACCTGCACATACACAGCTCAGTAGCCATCAGACCAATTCTAGTAATAAATCCTTTATTGGTATCCAAAACAGTGAAGCTGCCTAATTGCATTGTGACCTCCCTCCAAGGATCACCATCCATAGCCAGAAATGATCAGCTCCCATTGTCTAGTCTGAACAAAGCAACTTTGGTATACTCCCTTGAGTCATCAGTTTACATATAAACAAATCTAGTGTTCTCCCTTGAAGCATTGCCGTTTCTCTACCAAATCCCAGACCTATCCTCAAGTAAGGATGTATCTGATGCCTGGATACAAAAACTGCATCAATTCTACTGGGACTTCATCTTCTCCTGACAGATCATGCTGGGGGTTCTGCCAGTCTCCAGCACTCTGGATCCTCAGCTACCATCACTAAATGGGACCCCCGATTGATTCAAGATTCAAAGAGTGGTGAGAACCCATCTCTCTCTCTCTCTCTCTCTCTCTCTCTCAGTATAGCCTTCTGACCCTGACTTGTGTGATCAGTTATAGTTTTGTAAACTTGACTTTTATAATCAAATTTAAGTTAGATTTATTATAACAACTATTTTGTCTGGCTGCCCTATGGTTATTACCTGGCATTAAATAACTTTCATGATTAAGCTGGTTGTTTCTCTCTCTCTCCCTCTCCCCCCCGTCCCCCAGGTTCTTTTTTTGGTTTCCTCATTGGCTCTGCAGCAACAGCGCTTGTACCTAAGCTAAAAGATTCCTGCACCACCCACAAATCCTGTGGGGTTTGCTCATCAAGTGGGTTACTACCAGAACAATCGTAACGTGAAAGTGGGGACAGAGATGTGCTGAACCTGGGACATATGAGGGTGACAGCTTGGAAGTGCTGCTCGACCCAGCCCAGGGACATATAAGGGATCAGCTTGGGAGTGCTGATTAATCTGGTTCTCTCAGACTTGGTGTGTGTGTGCTCGTCTCTCTCTCTGATTCTGGGGCTGGAAGAACCCAGCCCTGGGGAACCTAAGTCCTGCAGGCTAGCTACATTGGGAAGGAACTGGCAGCAGGGAGAAGTAGAGCTCCGTATGAGAACACAAGTGATACAAGCAGTACATTGATAGAAATACATAACCCACACCCAGAAGACTAACCCTAATAAATGAGCATACCCCAAAGTAACGGGCAAAGCTGGTAACAAGGTGGAAGCTAAGTTGATGAAAAAAAATTTCCATCAACGTGGTGGTGTCTACACGAGGGTTTAGGTCAGCTTACGTCTCTTAGGGGTATGAATTTTTCACACCCCTGAACAACGTCACCAGGGCAACCTAAGTTTTAGGTGTAGACAAGTTTTAAATGCCTCTGAAGGCTTGTCTTCACTGCAAAGTTAATTCGAGCATTAGCCCTTACTCAAGTCCCATCTATTAACAAAGCCCACTCCCATCTCGAGCGATGGGGTGCTTTTAACTGAAGTGGCTGGTCCAAGAGTGGGCATATACTAAAACTAGAGTGGACAAAACTTGTCAGACGTTAACATGACTATTCCGTAGTGTGGACCACTTGAGTACAGTTAGTTCTCTAATGCCTTCCCGCAATTCTAGCCTTTACCCAGAAAGGGCAGAAAAGTTCTCCCACAACTCATGGGGAAAGAACTAATAGTCGCTTAACTTAATGCAGTGCTAAGAACCATGGGATGTGCTGCCCAGCAGTCTCTGTGCCATATGATTGAGTATAGCACCAGTATAGACACAACTTGACTTACCTGGCCAAATGGAGGAGGTTTTCCTACTGGGCGTCTGAGTGTGGCATCTCTCCCTCGTGCTCTTCCATACAGGCTGTCCTGGACTACCTGCGTCATTTGAGGAACCAGGGCCTGGCAGACTCTTCCGTTAGAGTGCATCTCGCGGCCATCTCCGCTTTTCACCTGCCGATCCAAGTCCAGACGGTGTTTTCGCATGACATGACGGTCAGATTCTTGATAGGGCTTGAGAGACTCTTCCTGCAGGTACGAACCCTTATCCCACAGTGGGATTTTAACTTAGTCCTCTCTAGGCTCACTGGCCAGCCCTTTGAGCCGCTGGGCTCCTGCTCCATTTCCCTCCTCTCATGAAAGGTTGTTTTCTTGGTGGCAGTGATATCGGCAAGATGAGTCTCTGAAATCAAAGCCTTTACCTCAGAACTGCTGTACACGGTCTTCTACAATGACATGGTTCAGCTGCAGCCCCACCCGGCCTTCCTGTCAAAGGTGGTGTTTAACTTCCATATGAACCAGGATATCTTCCTCCCAGTGTTCTGTCCCAAACCACACAAGACCAGTGAAGAGAGGCATCTTCACACGCTGGACATTCGAAGGTCCTTGGCTTTTTACCTAGAATGTACCAAGCCTTTCCGTAAATCAACTCAGCTCTTCATTGTTACAGTGGATAGGATGAAGAGCCTTCCACTGTCCTCATAGAGGATTTCCAATTGAATCATCTCTTGTATAAGGACCTGTTATGACTTGGCGGGGGTCCCGCTGCCGCCAATTGTCAGAGCCCACTCAACTTAGAGCTCAGGCATGCTCGGCGGCCTTCCTGGCACACATCCCTATTCAGGACATCTGTAGAGCTGCAACATGGTCCTCTGTCCACATGTTCACGTGCATTATGCCATCATTCACCTGGCCCAGAAACAACGATGGGTTTGGCAGACCTGTGTTGTAATCTACACATCCATGAATTCCTACCTACATTCAGGGGTACTGCTTGGGAGTCACCTAATATGAATTGGCATGAGCAAGCACTTGAAGAAGAAAAGACAGTTACTTTTTCCATAACTGGTGTTCTTTGAAATGTGTTGCTTGTGTCCATTCCACAACCCACCCTCCTTCCCCACTGACAGAGTTTCTGGTAGGAAGGAACTGAGGATGGGGGGAGCCAGCAGCACCCTTTATACAGCGCCATGCGGGCGCCACTCCAGAGGGCACCAGAGCCGGTCCCCTATGGATCCTGATAAAGGAAAACCTTCCGCCACCGGTGCATGTGGCAAGCACACACACCTAATATAGAATGGACATGACCAAACACTTCCAGAACTGACAGATTAGTCATATGACAAAAACAGTTTTCTTCTTCACTAACCATCTAATACATCATTGGGTTATTTTGTTTATTTTTCTCTCCCTGTGCCAAATTATTTTATTATATTTGGTAGTATAACACTTTAAGTACAATATTACACACACACACACACACACACAATACCATCCACTTAACACTAGTGAAAAAGTCTGAGGTCATTCATGAGACTCCTACCTGAAAATCAACAGAAGACGAGTGATTTTTCACATATTGTCCTGCCAGTTCCAGATATTTTTCAGAAGATGACATCATAAAATGTCCAAAATGGAAAATAATATAGACAATGTTTCAAAAAGCTAGACAAGTGGTACAGTATTATGGGTTATTCGTATTAGAAGAAGGGAAGAAGAGAAGTCAAGAGAGTAAAAATCCTGTTGACAATTCAGAGTTATGAAATAGTATTCTTTAGTAAACCAAAATATAAAGTTAAGAGAGGAAGTTTTAGAAAAGATCAGAATACAAGGTCAGGAGGTTATTGGAAAAGGGCTGGAAGTTGTATTCCAATCAAATGCAAGTCTATTTCATTTGTTTTATGGTAAGTTTTCCCAAAATTTTCTTTTATATTATTCTTCTACATTTTTCTGCACACAGAGACAGGTGATGAAGAACATACTTTCAAGAACTCAAGGAGGTGTGAAACAATTATTTAAGTGCTTTAAGTTCTCTGACTTTGTCTACAATGAATCAGCTTCATATCTTGATACATCTGAAGTTTTGTGCACCATATGAAGAAAATGGAGGGCTAGGACCTGTGTAATAGACAGGGCGTAAATTCTCAGACAGTATTTCCCAGAGCCCTCCAGGCCCTACTCCCCTCAACATGCTATAAAAACACCGGGGGGAGGTTGAAAATATTTACCAGAGTACCATTCCAGACAGCTCCACTGAATGTAGGCGCTGGTAATAGACATCAGCATGTAATGCTATATTCTTTGGCAATTTCTGTAAAAGGAAAATGGTTCAAACTATATCTATGATCCTGATATTGAATGTGTCCAGCTCAACCTGCTACACTTGCACAGAGCCCCTTAGATACATTTGCACAGCCTGCAGAATTGAGCATCCCAGCTGTCATAAACAGATGGTTAAGGATTAATGTCTCTTTTACCTGTAAAGGGTTAAGAAGCTCAGTAAACCTGGCTGATACCTGACCAGAGGACCAATAGGGAGACAAGATACTTTCAAATCTTGGTGGAGGGAAGTCTTTGTTTGTGCTGTTTGTTTTGTTCGTTGTTCGCTCTTGGGGCTAAGAGGGACCAGACGTACACCCAGGTGTTCCCAATCTTTCTGAATCAGTCTTTCATGTTTCAAAATTGTAAGTATAGCCAGGCAAGGCGGATTAGTCTTATGTTTGTTTTCTTAACTTGTAAATGTGTTTTTTTGCTGGAAGGATTTTTACCTCTGTTTGCTGTAACTTTGAATCTCAGGCTGGGGGAGCACGAGTCCCTCTAGGCTATACGAATCTAAGGCCTGGTCTACACTATGTGTTTAAACCGATTTCAGCAGCATTAAACCGATTTAACGCTGCACTCGTCCACACAACGAGGCCCTTTATATTGATATAAAGGGCTCTTTAAACCAATTTCTGTACTCCTCCCCGACGAGAGGAGTAGTACTGAAATTGGTATTACCATATCGGATTAGGGTTAGTGTGGCCGCAAATCGACGGTATTGGCCTCCGGACGGTAACCCACGGTGCGCCATTGTGACCACTCTGGACAGCAATCTGAACTTGGAGGCACTGATCAGGTAGACAGGAAAAGCCCCGCGAACTTTTGAATTTCATTTCCTGTTTGCACAGTGTGGAGCTCTGATCAGCACGGGTGGCCATGCCGTCCCAAATCCAAAAAGAGCTCCAGCATGGGCCGCACAGGAGAAACTGGATCTGATTGCTGTATGGGGAGGCAAATCTGTTCTATCAGAGCTCCGTTACAGAAGACAAAATGCCAAAGCATTTGAAAAAAATCTCCAGGCTATGATACAGAGTCCACAGCACAGTGCTGCGTGACAAGCGTAATGCAAAGCCAAAGAATCAAATGGACACTCATGGAGGGAGAGAGCGGATACTGAGGACTCCAGCTATCTCACAGTCCACAGCAGTCTCCGAAAAGTATTTGCATTCTTGGCTGAGCTCCCAATGCCTGTAGGGTCAAACACATTGTCCAGGGTGGTTCAGGATATAGCTCGTTAATTTACCCCCCTCCCCCTCCGTGAAAGAAAAGGGAAAAAAATCGTTCCTTGACTTTTTTCTATGTCACCCTATGCCTACTGCATGCTGCTGGTAGACGCGATGCTGTGGCAGTGAACAGCAGTATCCTTTCCCCTCCCCTCCCTGGTGGCAGACGGTACAATATGACTGCTATCCATCGTCATCATCAGCCCGTGAGGGCTCCTGGCTGGCCTCAGGTGAGGTTGGCCGGGGGCACGTGGGTAAAAATAGGAATGACTCCCAGTCATTCCCAGCAGATGGTACAGAACGGCTGGTAACCGTCTTCATCATAGCAACTGGGGGCTGAGCTGCCTGGACTATCATAGCAGCGGGATGCTGGGCTCCTCTCCCCCGCATCGTTTAACGTCCTGTCTGGACTATCATAGCAGCTGGAGGCTGCCTCCCCCTCATTTTATTTCACTAACAAGTCAGTGTTTCTTATTCCTGCATTCTTTATTACTTCATCACACAAATGGGGGGACATTGCAACAGTAGCCCAGGAGAGTTGGGGGAGGAGGGAAGCAACGGGCGGGGTTGTTGCAGGGGCACCCCCCGTGAATGGCATGTAGCTCATCATTTCTGCGGGATCTGATACGGAGCGGCTGTGCTCTCTGGTTCTCTGGTACACTGGTTCTCTAGTACACTTGCACCATATTCTAGGTAGGACTGACTATTTTTAGATACCATAAAGGAGGGATTGACTCGAGGAGTCATTCCCATTTTTGCCTTTGTGCCCCAGGCCGATCTCAGCCAGGGGCACCCATGACAGCAGCAGATGGTACAGAACAACTGATAACCGTCATCTCATCGCCAATTTACAATGGCATGGCAGACGTTACAGAACAATTGATAACCATCTCTGCTATCTTGCAAAGGCAAATGAATGCTGCTGTATAGTGCTGCAGTATCGCGTCTGTTAGCAACATCCAGCAGACATACAGTGACAGTAAAAAAAAGCTGAACGGACTCCATGGTTGCCGTGCTATGGCGTCTGCCAGGACAATCCAGGGAAAAAGGGGGCAAAATGATTGTCTGTCGTTGCTTTCACAGGGGAAGGAATGAGTGACGACATTTACCCAGACTCACCCGCGACATTGTTTTTGCACCATCATGCATTGGGGTCTCAACCTAGCATTCCAATCGGCGGGGGAGACTTTGGGAACTATGGGATAGCTACGGGATAGCTACCCACAGTGCAATGCTCCAGAAATCGACGCTAGCCTCGGAACATGGACGCACACCACCGAATTAATGTGCTCAGTGTGGCCGTATGCACTCGACTTCATACAATCTGTTTTACAAAACCGGTTTATGTAAAATCGGAATAATCTGGTAGTGTAAACATACCCTTAGTACCCTGTAAGCATTTTCCATCCTGATTTTACAGAGATAATTTTTACTTTTTCTTTCTTTAATTAAAGCTTTCTTTTTAAGAACCTGATTGATTTTTCCTTGTTTTAGAATCCAAGGGACTGAGTCTAAACTCACTAGGGATTGGTGGGCGGAAAAGGAAGGGAATGGTTAATTCCTCTTTGTTTTAAGATCCAAGGAGTTTGGATCTGTGTAGCTTCCCAAGGCAACCCAGGGAGGGGAAAGTCTGGGGGGGAAAGGAAGGGGATGGTTTATTTCTCCTTTTTTTAAGATCCAAAGGGTTTGGGTCTTGGGTTCCCCAGGGATGGTTTTGGGGGAACAGGAAGTGTGCCAAACACTTAATTTTTGGCTAGTGGCAGAGTACCAAGTTTAAGCTAGTAATTAAGCTTAAAAGTGATCGTGCAGGTCCTCACTTTTTGGACGCTAAAGTTCAAAGTGGGGAAAAACGCTTGACATCAGCCCAGGTGGACAAACTCAGGCTAGTGGGGCTCACACTAATGCACCAAAAATAACTATGTAGACAATGGTTTGAAGTGGCATCTCAAGCTTCGAAGCCCACCCCATTTTCTAGGCTTCAGATTCTGAGCTCCAGCCCAAGCTGCAACATCAAACTGTCGTCTACACAGCTATTTTTAGTGAAGTAGTGTGAGCTCCTCTAGCCCAAGTCTGTCAGCCTGGGTTGGGAGGCTCACTCCTGCAGGCTGTGTAGACACATCCTATAAGGTTTCAAAGGGGTCTGCCCAACCAGGGATCATGAGTTCATCTATTTTTAATAGTAGGTCTTATCATATGTTAAAATAAGTGACAATTTTCATTAGTAGATTGTTCTAGTTACACAATTTCTTCACTATGTGAACATATAACATTTAAAATGCTATCAGAAGAATTTTGATTTTCAAAACAACTTGCTTGATATTAACTTTTTTACTAAATCAATTTATATATCTTCAATTTTGTTTCCTTAAGCATGCAACCTTAATACTGCATTAATGAAATGAAATCTTAAAGACATTTCAGGAAATATGATTATATTTGGATTAATGTTACTATCAGACCCTTAACGATAATTCTTCCATAACACTACTGAGGTGGAAGTCAAACTTAAACAGTTTACTGGGACTAAATCAGGAGGCCCAGACAATTTCCATCCAAGAATATTAAAGGAACTGGCACATGAAATTGCAAGTCCAATAGGAAGGATTTTTAATGAATCTGTAAACTCAGGAGTCATATCCAATGACTTGAGAATTGCTAATATAGTTTCTATTTTTAAGAAAGGGAAAAATGTGATTCAGGAAACTACCGGCCTGTTAGTCTGACCTCAATTGTATGCAAGATCTTTGAACGCATTTTTGAAGGAAAAGTAGTTAAGGACATAGAGGTGAACAGTAATTGGGATAAAAGACAATTGGTTTTATAAAAGATAGATCATGCCAGATGAACCTCACTTCCTTCTTTGTCTAAAAAATCAGTTATCTTCTCAAAGGAAAAGCAGTAGATCTAATCTACCTGGATTTCAGTAAGGCATTTGATATTGCTCCCCATGGGGAATTATTAGTTAAATTGGAGAAGATGGGGATTAATATGAGAATTAAAAGGGGATAAGGAACTGGTTAAAGGGGAAACTATAACCGGTCATACTGAACAGTGAACTGTCAGGCTAGATTTCCTCAGGGATCGGTCTTTGGACCAATCTTATTTAAACATTTTTATTAGTGACCTTGGCACAAAAAGTGAGTGTGCACTAATAAAATTTGCGAATGACACAAAGTTGGGAGGTATTGCCAATATGGAGGAGGAAAGAATATCATACAAGAAGATCTGGGTGACCTTGTAAAACAGGAGTAATAAAAATGGGATGAAATTTAATGGCATAAAGTGCAAGGCCATGCATTTGGGGACTAACAACAAGAATTTCTGCTATAAGCTGGGGATGTTATCAGTTGGAAGTGACAAAGAAGAAAGCACCTGGGTGTATTGGTTGACCACAGGATGACTATGAGCCATCAATGTGCTGTGGCTGTGAAACAGGCAAATGCAGTCCTACGATGCATCAGACAAGGTATTTCCAGTAAAGACAGGGAAGTGTTAATATTATACAAGGCAGTGGTGAGAGACCTCATCTGGAATGGCGTGTGCAGTTCTGGTCTCCTGTGTTTAAGAAAAACAAATTCAGACTGGAACAGGTGTACAGAAGGGCTACTAGGATGATCTGAGGAATGAAAAATCTACCTTCTGAGATGGGACTCAAAGAGCTTGGTTTGTTTAGCCTATCCAAAAGATGGCTATGGGGAGATAGGACTGCTCTGTAAAAATATATCAGAGGAATATACCAGGCAGGAAGTGGAGTTATTTAAGTTAAGTGCCAATGTTAACATACAAATGGATATAAACTGGCCTTCAAGTTTAGGCTTGAAATTAGGTGAAGCTTTCTAACCATCAGAGGAGTAAAGTTCTGGAACGGCATTCCAAGGGGAGCAGTGGGGGAGAAAAAACTAACTGGCTTCAAGCCTGAGCTTGATAAGTTTATGAAGGCGATGGTCTGATGAGACAGCCTATAATGGCATGTGGCCCATCAGCGACTGACAGTAGCAAACATCTCTAACAGCCAGAGATGGGACTCTAGATGGGGAGGGCTCTGAATTACTACAGAGAATTCTTTCCCAGGTATCTGCCTTGTTGATCCTGCCTACATGCTCAGGGTCTAACTGATTGCCATATTTGGGTTCAGGAAGGATTTTTCCCGGGGGGCAGATTGGCAGAGACTCTGGTAGTTTTTTGCCTGCCTTTGCGGCATGGTGCATGGGTCACTTGCAGGTTTAAACTAGCATAAATGGTGAATTCTCTGTAACCTGATGTCTTTAAACCATGATCTGAGGACTTCAGTAGCTCAGCCACAGGTTATGGGTCTATTACAGGAGTGGGTGGGTGAGGTTCTGTGGCCTACAAAGTGCAGGAGTTCAAACTAGATAATTATGATGGTCCCTTCTGACCTTAAAGTCTATGAACATATTCAGCTAGAAATATATTCATAACTAGTGCTTGAATACATGCAATGCAAAGTGTTACAATTATGAAAAACCTGTTTTTTGCATTTCCTGATAAAGTTTTTGTTTATTCCATTTTTGTTAGTGCATGTCATTTAAAAAAAATCAAAAGAAAATAAACTTACATTATGGGGTCAATAAACACTGGAAAGCACTTAAGTCCATCTCTATGTAGTATTGCACTTAAGCCTGTGCTTAATTGTCATCATGTGATGGTGTCGCATTGACTTGTGAAGCACATGATCAAATGCTGTCATTAATGGATTTATTTTTCCAGAACGGGAGCCATAATACAGTCCATATAGTAATATTATGAAGCTGTTACAAATCTTTTCCACTCACAGTTAAAGTGTATGTTAAACTAGTAGAAACTAGTAGGTGCGTTTACTGCAGTCAAACCACCTAGCACTGAGAGCTCCTAAGAAAGGATAAGCCTAGACAGTTCTTGCATAAAAGACCTCAAAGGAAAATCCAATTCGTATGAAAGAGGTACTAGTAAATAAAAAAAAAAAAAAAGTAACGTTCAGCTAACTGCAGATTGAACCGTCAGGGGATATTGTGCTGTGAGATGGCTGGGGCTTTCTTTCTTTCTTAAGATGTGACCAAACTGATATCCAGATGAGCTTTGGTCCTTTAATTTCCTATGTAACTACTTGAAATAATAGGAACAACAACCTTAGCATTCTGGCCACATTCTACTTTGGGCAATTATATTGTGCTGACCTAAATTCCCCTTACTTTTTAAATTGGATGTGGAATAATCCATTTGCCCCGTACCTTAAACTTTGATAGATCACAAAAAAGATGGCCCTTAATGCAGCATTTTGGTCTTAAACTTCGCAGAGAAGTAGGAGGAAATTGCTTGATTTCAGGTCTTTTAAAAGAATTATCTGGTTTTCAGATCACCAAAGTGAAAATTTTCCTGATTGCTTCTTAAACCCCATACAAATGAAGGAAGGGGCTGTATGCTACAGAGTAACACAAAAGAAAACACAATGCCAAGAACAGAAAAGAGACAATGAAGACCAGAGAGAGGGGGAAAGGAAGGATGGGAGACTTTCGCTGTAAAGTGAAGTATCAAGTCAAAAGAAAGGGGTCTAGTTACTGAATTATCAACACATGAAGAACTTGCGTGCTCTGCGTCTGGCTCCTACTCATAAGTTAAGGATAACACGGCTTAAGCTTGAGAGATCTGGCAAGATCACAACTTGTGATAGTTAGAAGTACAGTAACCATGGATTTCAATCAGTACATCATATGACCTTCTTGCTAAAGAATATCTATTTCCTGTGGAGCTCACAAATGCCTCTTTTATTATTAAAACCCACACTGTAAAGTTATCTGAGGATTAATAAGAAATCTTCTCTTTGAATAAAATGCTGGTTTAATTTTCAGTCATTAAGAGCAACCTCCTTCATTGACAAATGGCTTTTCTTGCACCGAATACCCGCATTTGTGCTGTCCCCCGTTCTAGTTATTAGCATAATTTGTTGCAATTGACTTAAATCCCATTTCCCCATGAGCTTCAATGGTTGGTATATTCTGGGAAGGCATAAAATGCTTGTCTTTTTCAATCAAATTTCTGTGTATGAATTAAAGTTTTGGTGGCTCTGATCCCTCCTAATTAGAAAGATGTGGGAAGTCATAGAGAGAAACACGAGGTATTCATGCTGAAAAGAACTGGCTCCGCCACTGTCTACTCATGCATGGAGTTAATCCTGCCATCACCAATTTGACAGACACATGGCTGCCCCAAAGGAACTGATATTGGGGAAAAAAATAAATATTGTGGATACCTCATTTCCATTAAATCTGTCACTAATAGTTTGCTGACTTGCCTACCAACTTCAAGTGTAAGCAGGAGGAGCAGCTCCGACAAAAGTAGAAGATTTTCTGTTTTTCCTCATTTAAAAGGGATTTGCCACATCATAAGCAATGTGAAGATAGGCCTTTTAAAGAGAAAGAATAATTTTTAATTAAAACACACTGAAGACAGATTTGTTTAGGGAAGAAAGCATTTATTTTCTATTTAATATCTCAGTGCCTTTATAAGAACAAAATTAGATAATTCTTTTGCTAGAAAAGCTTCTTTCACGCCATAAAGAAATATTAATTTTTTCCCCCTACTTGACAAAAGGCTTTTGGTACTGGTATAGTGGTTAAATTTATAGTACTATCTATATTCTTACAGTTTACTTCACATTTTTCAGATTGCTAACCAAATGCATGCTTAGGAAAAAATTACAATGGATTATACAGTGATAAATATCCGACCTATCTTCGCACACAGCAGGTCTGTTCTCCGCACATACTTATAGTGATCTCTGTTCACTTTTTTGAAAAAGCTAAGTTTTTATTGCACTGCATACCTGTTAGCACTACAGAGCTAACACTATTCTATTCTAGCACAGGAATGCTTGGGAATTGTTATCAGTGTTCTAATACTGGAATATTAATTATTTATGATACATGAGCCAGAAAAAACTCACCTTGCCAACAGATCACAGGCATACTATGCAGAACTTAAAAATGGAGAAGATTTGAAATTAAGAGAGAGCATTAGTCCACAATGTCCATGCCAAGTTACTTCAGCTTGGTGTTCTTTTTGTTGTTCTTTCCCTGTCATCTGCCGCTCCTTCACTCCTCCCTCCCCGGGTTTCACATTGCTTCACCAACTTAAAACCAACAAGATATTTTGCTCAGTTTTCTAAAACACTTATTCTTGCAAAATAAACAGAGTAAGTAAGTTGTTGGATCCAAAACTCATTGCCAATTTCAAGAAAATTTACTCAAGCCTTTCTGTAAGATAAGCTACCTTATAATAGTTAAAGAAGCAACACGAAAAAAGAAAGAGCTAACATTACTAACACTATGCCCTGACAACTTAGGCTATATCTACACTAGCACTTCTGTTGGTCAGAGGTGTGAAAAAACACCTGACCAACAGAAATTACACCAACAGAAGTGCTGGTGTGGACAGTGCTATTTTGGCAGGAGACACTCTCCCATCATTCATTGGGGGTGGTTATATTATGCTCATGGGACAGCTCTTTCCTGTCAGCATAGAGCGACTATATGGGAGACTTTACAGCAGCACAGCTGTATCGGTACAGCTGTGCTGTTGTAAGGTATCTACTGTAGATGAAGCCTAAGTCTTGCTTAGGAGTCTCTTTTTACTATTGGTTATACAACAAAGTGCTTGGTGATAAACTACCTTAATGGGTGATTTATACGCCCTTTTACAAAGTAGTATGGATTTAGCCATATGACATCCCCTAGTGCAAGGAACACCACCTCACTACTCATCTTTTCCAGATCATGAAAAGCATTTATTTACAGTTGCTTTTTCTCACTTCCCTGCCCCAGCTTTCATAAATCCAGAACATACTAATTTTAAAAGTTTTTCCCACTAAATATTCAAGAGACCCAAAAACAGCTAGCATTTTTTAAACTGCTACTTCCCTCTAGTTACTTTTATATCTGCTAATACTTATAGTTCCAACATTTGAGTAAATTGCCTGGGAACTAATCAAAGAAGTAACTCCTCCCCTTATCCATCTCCAATCAAAGATAGCTTTAAATGCCGTTCTGACAATATCATTGTTTTTCAGATGTTTTCAGTAGCTGTCTTCTGCCTCTTGGATCAAATTCAAACTTTTCAGTACTCACCTTTAAGGTCTTGCACAGCTCAGCTTCCACTTCTCCCTTGCTACTTCATGTACCTAAACTGGCACATTTAACTATCTTTCCCTTACTTCCCTCATCCTCATTTCATCATGCATTTTTCCAGGTGGACTCACTCCTACATCTATAATTCCCTTTCCGATCCAGTTGTCCTCCCTTTCCTGAAGACCTATCTAGTCTCAATGCCAGCTAAGCAGAAACAAGGTTTAGGAAACCCTCACAACACATATATTACTAACCAAAGTAATCACAGAGTCCTATTGTTGTTTGTCTCCCCTTTCCCTTCGCGTCTCCTGCTCCTACAGCAGGTCATCCAACTTCTCTTAACATGCAATATCTTAACTCCAATTGTAAATTCCTCGGAATATTATCATCTATTTCTCTAAAATGCCACAAACAATATTGCTACATAAACAAACAACAATTAAATACAGGACCTCTTCTTGCAAACCCTTAATCTTGCAAGTTATCTCACTGAAATCTGTGAAACAATTTACAGGCTCAAAAGAGAAGTTGAGAAAACTCTTTAAAAGTGAACTCAACTTTCAAAGTCAAGAGGTGGCAAGCATAATTTTATCAGCAATTTCCTGAGATGAAAATGTCTCTGTTTCTGAGCAAACTGCTTTATTTCTTTAGAGTAGAAGCCCTCCCTCTGTTACTAACTCTTGGTATGCATAACAGTAACTATATTCTAATTTCTATAAGCACAACAGACTAAGTTGTCAGACTTCTTCTTAAGTGCTTGATACATAAGAAGTACAACCTGAAAAAGGGAAACTTCTTATAAAACTGTAGAAGTTATAGGTGAAAAAAACCTAGGTTGTTTGTGCCTCAAGCTAGCAAAGTACTTTACAGGACTATACAACTTTATATTTAAACACATGCTTAAATGTTTTTTCTGAAGTAGGGTTCATATCCATCTCCCTGCTAATTCAAATGTCTGCTATATCCAGAGAAAGAATTTTTCTAACTCCAAGATACATTGAAGCTTAGCAGCAGTACAAATTTGTGTAAACTGCAGATGAATAGCAGTTGGTGGTATTCAAATACTGACAATACGCATGGCAAGAAGAGCTCCAAATGTCTTTGTCCACAGATGTCATGGTTAGTTTTGTCAAGATATGACTAGAAAAACATTCCAGAAGTCTTTGAGCAGAGGACACATGAAGCACAGAAACAGATAAGGAAAACTTAGAATATTTGTCATCACACACTAGGCATTCTTTTTTGATCTTGGCTCAGAAGAAAATACACACTACAGTGTGTGTATTATATGATGTGTGTATGTATGTGTTTGTCCCAAAAACGAATTCTGCATTTCTTTACATCTTCTTTACCTCATTTCACTTTTGAAAATCTATGAGCCCGTGTCCTTGTCACTTCTTGTTAAAACAAAGTCATTAAAAGAAAGAATGGTAAGTCAAATAAAATTAATACCTATCATCCTGGCAGTGAAAATAATTCCCTTCTCCCCTTGCACTCCCAAGTACTTCTAGTACACATCATATTAGAAACAGAAAATACTGTCAGAGGCAATATTCTAACTATATGGCAATAGGAAATGAACACAGGAAAATTAGCTGTAGAGAAAAGAAGCTGTGATGCAGGATACAGTCGGAACAGTGAAAGGAGACAGCATAGGTAAGAAAAGGACCGTGTGAAAAACATGGGAGTTTGGTAATAGACAAGTAATGTTACAAGCACATTTTAAAATTTAAATTTTTCTCTCTCCTTTTCTTTTCCTTATAAAATGCAGATAAAAAGATTTGATAATTGCAATCTTCTTTCTAATCTTCATTCCAACCATTCATTTCAAAACTTGACTTAAAAAAAACTTTTAAAATCTGCTATCACCTCAAGTGTGCAATTTCAAGAGCTGTCATGATTCAGTTAATGACTCCCTTTTCCTGATCCTCCTCCCGCAAAGTAACTTGGATGGAGTGCCAGACTGCTCAGACAGGGTGTAATCACATTGCCTCTGATAGCTAGACTACAAAGCATATAAGCCCTTTAGTTAAAACAGTAGGAGATTGTGTTTTTGAATGAAACATTGACCAGGTAGTCACAGCCAGCAATCTGAATGACTAACATGACATTTATGTAGCCAAAGAATCAGCCTTCTTAATGTAAGTAACCCATTTGACTATGAAGTTTCCTGTGCATTTTCATGATGATTTTTAAATATTTTGTTTTTCTTCAAATGAAGGAAGAATGTTCTTGTCATTAAAGGTAAATTCTAATCCCAGTTCTTCCACGACTATTTGGGGTGATTTTGGGCAAGTCACTTAGTTTTACAAAATACTGTACCTAAAACACAAATATTGAATTAAACAACAAAACAGATTTTTAAACATCTAAGTAGACACTTGTCAACATATTGCTCTCCGCTTGGCAGTTAACCTACATGTGGATGAAAATAATAAACCCACAGCTTTACTGCACACTACTGCCTTGTGTTTCAGAATAAAATCTTAAAAGTAATATTTTGAATGATGCAAAGTGCAGAGTCCCCTGTACACCAGATCTTTGTGTATATTTGTGTAGGCACTGAAGGCCAAAGTGTTTCAGTGGAGATCTCAGGACAGCATGCTACTCTATCTTGGCCCAGTTCTGGTTGGTCTCTGGTCAAACTAGAGAGGTGTTCAATTAATAAAGGTAATTTAACATTGTAAAATTATTTAGGATACCTTTTGGTAGTCTCTTACAAGGGAAAGAGGTCTTTAAATACAGGACTATTTATTAGTTTTAATCCTTACTAAACGAATTATAAGTGATTCTGAACTTAAAGCACCTACAGAAATTACCAAAGCCACACCCAAACCGCGATGGCACCCACACCAGCTGGCCCTCCAGACCTTGCCTTCAGGCCCTTCTCCCGCAACCTCAATTGGCTGAACACCACCCAGCCAATATGCCTCTGAAACACACCCAGGAAACAATCGATATGCACTCATGCTTCACACCATCCATATCTTTACCCTGATGTCCCGCCCCAAAGCCAAATGGCAGGACCTGCTGCCACCTAAGGAGGGCCTGGCTGTACTTCACTTTGGTTCTACAACCCTCCTAGGATACTAGCTGGTGGCACCTTCATGGAATCATGAGCACAGACGTGTACCTGGCATGGTTCAAGAACTCCGCTGCCATCTGTCCTTTCTGTGGCCAGAGGGAGACCTTGGCATACTTCTATGTAAAGTGTGTCAGATTGCAGACTCTCTTCTAGCTTCTCTAGAACCTCTTACGGAGATTCTGGCTGCACTGTCTTCCACACCTCCTTATCCCAGTACACCCCATCCATGGGCCCACAAAGTCAAGAGACCTCATAATCAACCTCCTCCTAGTGCTGGCCAAATCAGCCATCCATCACAGTAGGAGAAGGAAGCTGAACGGCGCGGGGCTGCTCTGTTACTGTGTGGCCTAATTCTGGTCCCTTATCTGCTCAAATCTCTGGGCAGAGTTCCTCTGAAGAGCATCCACTATCTCCTTAGATTCCTTTGAGGAGCACTGGGAACTGTCTGGCATTCTCTGCTTGGTGTGTTCCCGTCCCCCAATGATCCCTCATTATTACCCTCTAACATCACTCCTGATCCTGTGTTTTTAATTTGTTGTCCTCTTGATGCCTGGGTCCGTGGTTACTCAATGTTAATTGTTTTGGGTAGGCCTACGCCTGCCCACCCTCAGTGCTTTAAACAGTATCCACACCAACTCTGAAAGTCTGAATCCAAACTTTGCAGGTTTACTACCCAGGCACTTCCTTTAAAAAATAACTGTACAGACACACAGAGTAAGGACAAAACTCTGGAACCAAGGCACACTCTAGTGAGCAAACCCTAGCGAGCATCTAATCACTCAAGTAGTCTCACTGGGTTTCCAGTGAGAGGCCTCCACAATATGGCCTGAAGAAAAATAAACTAAACAAACCAAAAATAATAGGTTGGGTTTATAAACAACAAATCATGCAAAATTGATAGATATATAAAAATAATTAGTCAAGCAATTTTTATAGGGCCTCACAAAATGTTAACTTGAAGTTTAAATTATATTTGTCTCAGATATGCCTGTTACATGGCTTCAAAGCTAGATAAAGGACTGCAAACAAAAGGTTAACACAGTCCCCAAAACAGCAGCAGAGCTTCAGAGAGTTAGTGGGGTTTGGGAAGGGGATAGAGGTGAGACTAACCCACTTTGGGTCCTCTAACTGAGTGGAGGAAGCCAACAGTAGGTGAGATCTGCTGATGGCAATTCTCCAGCTTTACCTTTCACTTCTGTGCAGCACAGGAGCTTTTTAAACTCATCTTACAGAAAAGTCTAAAAGGAAGGGGAGAATCTGAGGAAATAGGGTTGAATCAAAGTGCTATTTCCTTTGATGCAATTTCAATAGACTCCCACAAGAAAGTCACAGAACAACAACTGACACAGCATAAGTGTGTAATGTTGCACTGTCTAGTTCAATGTATGTAAATATGATACAACATCTCTCAATTCCCATGTCTCATCCTCTCCTTCCTCATTCACCCTTTTTTGGGTGGTATCTTCAAAGTTTCTTGGTGGTGGTAGTGCAAGGGGCCTGTACACTCTGAGATCATGGTCTTTCGTTCAATCCTCTGTCTGATACGCACACACAAACAATATTAGCCATTGCAGAGAGTCCTCCTGCAGTTAGTACTCTGCTTGCTGGTGTAGGAGTGGAAATGGCCCAGAAGTCATAGCAGATGCCAAACCATGCTGTTATGTCCTATGGGTTGAGTGTCAACATTCTGTTGCCTTGCACAGAAACATGTTACACCTCTACCCCAATATAACACGACCTGATATAACACGGGTTCGTAAACAATGTGGTAAAGCTCTGACACACTGCTCTGAGCAGTGTGTTAAGGGTGCCGGGCCGGGCTGGGGCCGAGGGGTTGGATAAGGGACAGAGGGTCTCGGGGCGGTCAGGGGCTCCCCCTAAGCGTCTAGGAGACAGGAGCTATGGGGGGAGAATTTTGGGGGCCCCACAAACCCAGAGTGGCCCAGGGGATTAGCGGGGGGCTAGGAGCAGCCCGCTCCACATCCCTTGCCCTGGCCCCAGCTGAGTCACTCGGGGGAGGGGGCTTGAGGCAAGGGATCCCCCCGCACTCACTGGCAGAAGCGGAGCAGCCCGGCCCCAGCCTGCTCCACTCCATCAGCTCCCAGCCGCAGTGCTCCGCTTCCTGCCACAAGTGAGTGCGGGACCTTTCGCCAACTCCACCCTCCCCCCAGTGACATGGCTGGGGCTGGGGAAAGGAAAGCGGAGCGGGCTGGGCCGCATCACTCCACTTCCCGCCGCTGGTGAGTGCGGAGGGCATCCTTTCCCCAACCTCCCCACGCTGACCAGCAGTGGGAAGCGGAGCTGCCTGGCCCTAGCCCGCTCTACTCAGCCAGCTCCCAGCTGCAGCACTCTGCTTCCCATTACCGGTGAGTACGGGAGGCGTCCTTTTCCTAACCTCCCTGCACTCACCGGCGGTGCGAAGTGAAGTGCCACGGCTGGAAGGTGGCGGAGTGGAGCAGGCTGGGGCCACGTTGCTTCGTTTCCCGTCACTGCTCCGTGAGTGCCTGTCAGGGGGCAGGGGCTGTGGAGAGGGGTCAAAGCAGTCAGGGGACAGAGAGCAGGGAGGTTGGGTAAGGAGTGGGGTCCTAGGGGTGATTAGGGACAGGGGTCTCTGGAAGGGGCGGTCTGGGAGCAATGAACAGGGGGAGGGGGCAAAGCAAGTTCCATATAACGTGGTCTCACCTATAATGCAGTGAGATTTTTTGTCTCCGAAGGACTGCGTTATATCAGGGTAGAGGTGTATACAGATACTGACACCTAGGTGCTCATGAATATAGGGTGAGCAAATTTCTCTCTCTCAATCAAATAATGAAAAGGACCTCTATGATAACACACTGCAATATTCCAGACCTCATTATATATTTTTAGTTGACAGAAAAGAATATAGAGGAACTATGTAACATAATCAAATCTTCCCCCAATAAACAATAAATTACTTATATTTATACCAAACAGAGCAAAAGCAGCCAGAAAAACAAAGATGATAATGCAATATCAAAATTATATTCTCGACAAAGCCTAAAATGTTAAGTAGAGCACCTGTTTGTGTGCAACAAAGGTTTTGTATGAAAGGGGGGGAAGGCACAACAAAACAGTACATAGGGTTTTTACAGGATGTGTTTTTTGCAAGGACTATAATACATGTTTTTAATCTATGAAACATCTGGGACCACAAAATCAATTTGTACCATTTTTGAAGATAGAATAGTTTTAAAGTTTGTAATCCAGTTTCTACAATATAAATCTGCACAAAACTAACAGCACGGGGCTTTAGGCTTTTTCTGGGAATATAAAATATGCAGAATCCTACCAGGCCATATTGCCATGGGCTGTGTTGTCAAGGTGACAGAGTAGCTCCAGGGTTTGAGTGTTGCTTGATGAATCATCAGGGGATTCATGACTGCCTGATTCCAATTCCTTCGGCATCCTCCAAACAGCCGCACATGTCATGACTTTACTGTCTGAAGCTAAGCAACAGAGGATAACGTCAACAGATCATTGTACAGGAGACATACTGTATACATACATCCACATCTATGCAAATCTTTAAGGAATGCACATCTGCTGTTTAAAATATTTAAAATATTATATTAAGCTGAATTCAAAGAACATACAACACAGATAAAGCTGCAGACCTCAAGTCAACAATCAGTTCACCGCAGAACTCATAATTAGCATATATTTAACCCACTTTTCCATGTTTTAAAGCCAAAATTCAGTTCTGATGAAAACAAATTTTCCAAGCCCCATTCCCCATATGTTCCTTTCAATTAATGTTAGAAATGAAAATGACCCCTTCTAAAGTGTATAGTTTGCACCTTAACAGTAATAATTTAGCCACAATTTTAAAATTTCTTCATGTGGATTTGCTGGGTTATCCCCAGTTTGCATGTATGGCACTAAGTCACATCCTTTGCTGTGAAAGACTGTTTAGCAAAAAGACTTCTCCTCTAAACATATTCGCATTCAAATTCCTTCCTTTAATTCCAGCTGTAAAAACACAGTTTCCAAAAAAGACAAATACAGGATTTATTTTTATTTTTATTTTTTTTTAAAAAGCAGCAACAGCTCTTTAAACCCCTTTATGCTTAAGTTTGCCTTTTAAAAAAATGATGATGTAGCAAAATATAGGTGTAGCTCTGAAAGCAGTCTATCAGCACTATAGGGAAAAGAATGTTGTGCAGCCCATTTTCATTACCCTGCACCATGTGTAGCAATTTGCATTAGTGCAAAGTGGGTGTAAGCATTACTAGATCAGAATAGCAATAATTCGCAACCACTCTACACTGGTGCAAATTGCTATGCAACAGAGATGTGGTTCAAAGTCAACAAGGGAATAGCACAGGGATGGGCAAACCTTTTGGCCCGAAGGCCACATCTGGGAATAGAAATTGTATGGCGGGCCATGAATGCTCACAAAATTGGGGTTGGGGTGTGGAAGGGGATGAGTGCTCTGGTTGGGTTTGTTGGCTCCAGGGTGGGGCCAGAAATGAGGAGTTCAGGGTGAAGGAGGGGGCTGCAGGCTGGGGCGGAGGGGTTCGGAGGGTGGGAAGGGGATCAGGATTGGGGCAGGGGGATGGGGCTCCAGAGGGGGCCAGGGATGCAGGTTCCGGGCTGCACTTAATTCAAGCAGCTCCTGGAACCATGGCCAGGTGGCTCTGAACGCTGCCCCGTCTGCAGGCGCTGCCTCTAAAGCAACCTTTGGCCACAGTTTCCGGCCAATGGGAGCTGCGGGGGCGGCACTTGGGGTGGGGGCAGTGTGCAGAGCAGGAGTCAGAGCGGGGCCACACTGCTGTTTCTGGGAGCGGGCCCAGACCCTGCTCCCCAGTTGGGGCACCTGAGTGGGGTAAGTCCCAGATCCCGCTCCCCAGCGGAAGCTTGAGGGACGGATGAAAACGGCTGGCAGGCCAGATCCAGCTCGCGGGTTGTAGTTTGCCCACCCCTGGAACAGCAGGTCAGTACAAGATACTGCTGCACACAAAAATCCTACTATTGATGGCAATAGTAAGGAGACCGCTAATAGTAGGGGACTGGGTTGGGGGGTAATTTGGGGAAGATTGAATCTCTATTAAAATGGTCTATGTGAAAATCCAACAAGTAAGTAATGGTTACTTTTTAAAAAAACATTTCCTTTGAAGAGTCGCTTTGTATTAGGAACTGAGAGACTAGGGACTTCTTTCCAAGTACGTGTGACTGATTTTAGTCTGGAGCTATGAACTGAGGTGATTCTGCTGACTTTGAGAATTAAGGGAAAGGAAACAGGAGCAACTGTACTACAAAACAGTATCTTGGACTACGATGTCAGCAACATGGATACAGAAACCAAACAAGTCCCCATTACAAAGCAGTTTGAAGCAAATATATAAATAAGGCGTACAAACTACTTTCCCAGGGACAGAAGAGGGTGAGCATTTAACCCAAAATAATTAATGAGAAGTAAGAAATCTTAGTTATCTGTGAGATACATGAAAAGTAACTACATAAAAAGTGGATGAAATTAGAAAAGACCAGTGGAAGACGATGATAATCACTTCAAAGGAGGATGGCTAAAGGGGAGACAATTTACTGTGCAGACTTCAGAGCTTGTTATCTAGCAAACGTGTACACTCGGGTTGTGCCGAGAACAGAGTCTACATGGTCGAAGAGGCGATTTGGAATCACGACAGTGTTGGACAATCCCCTTTCGTCTGTTGCTATGCAAAGAAACCTGTTCTAACTGTAGTGCATGCTGAGTGATTGATCAATATTTAAAACTCACCTAATAGTATACCAAATTCCCCACTTCAATTCAATGTAGGTACTGAACAAAAAAGAAAAAGCAACTCAATATTGCTATTTTTCTTACCAAATGGTAAAGCAGTGCAACTAACACACTAAGCAGCTCCACTATACAAATAAAAATAAAAATAAAAAACTACCCACTTAAGCTAAATGTACAGTAAGTTCCGTGAAGACATCATTTCTTGAGAATGTTATGTTTGTGTACTCAGTAACACCTATGAGAAAGCATATATTGTTTAAAAAAAAAAAAAAAGCAAGCACCTGGAGGCTGTCTCACTACCACTGAGATGCACAGAGAACCATGAAAGATGTAAAAAGCTCAGAAGAGGCCATGGCACATAGACCTTCCAGAGTCTTAACTAGGGGTATGGCTACACTTACATTTGTACAGCGCTGGGAGTTACAGCTGTCTTCGTACAGCTGTGTAGGGAAAGCGCTGCAGTATGGCCACATTTGCAGCATTTGCAGCGCTGTTGGGAGTGGTGCATTGTGGGCAGCTATCCCACAGAGCACCTCGTCCCATTTTGGCGCTGTGGGTTGTGGGAAGAGACGGAAGGGTGCGGGTCATTCCGCTTCCTGTCCCAACGCCCCGTGGTGCATCGCTACACATCCCAGCAGTTTGGCGCCATTGTGAGTCTCCAGCGCGATTTCTGTTAGAAATGGAGCCCGAGCTGCTAAGGACTTTGCTGATGAATGTTGCCAGCACATCACGTTTGGCAGTTGAGCTATTCCTTCAGCTCCAAAGTGACAGTGAGGAGTCCGACGATGATATCGATTCGCCTGACGCGCATGACACTAAATTGCTTGTGGCAGTAACGGATGTGCTCAGCACCGCGGAACGCCGCCTTTGGGCTCGGGAAACGAGCACTGAGTGGTGGGATCACATCGTCCTGCAAGTCTGGGATGACGAGCAGTGGCTGCAGAACTTTCAGATGAGAAAAGCCACTTTCATGGGACTGTGTGAGGAGCTCGCCCCCACCCTGCGGCGCAAGAACATGAGATTGAGAGCTGTCCTGTCAGTGGAGAAGCGGGTGGCTATTGCAATCTGGAGGATGGCAACTCCAGACAGCTACCGATCGGTGGCGAACCAGTTTGGAGTGGGAAAGTGGACCGTTGGAATAGTGTTGATGGAAGTTTGCAGGGCCATTAATCGCATCCTGCTAAGAAGAACCGTGACTCTGGGGAACGTGCAGGACATTGTGAATGGCTTTGCACAAATGGGTTTCCCTAACTGTGGAGGGGCGATAGATGGGATGCATATTCCTATTCTGGCACCACCCCGAGTACATTAATCAGAAGGGGTATTTCTCTGTGGTTCTCCAAGCGCTTGTGGATCACCGTGGGCATTTCACTGACATTTACACAGGATGGCCTGGAAAGGTGCATGATGCACGCATCTTTCGGAACAGTGCCCTGTTCAGGAAGCTGCAGGCCGAGACTTTTTTCCCAGACCGCAAGATCACAGTAGGGGACGTCGAAATGCCCATTGTGATCCTTGGAGCTCCCGCTTACCCGTTAATGCCTTGGCTCATGAAACCGTATACAGGGAAGCTAGACAGGAGCAAGGACCGGTTCAACTACAGGCTGAGCCGGTGCAGAATGACTGTGGGGTGTGCTTTCAGCCGTTTAAAGGGATGCTGGAGGTGTCTTTATGGGAAGCTAGACTTGGGGGAAAGCAGCATCCCGTTATATCCGCGTGCTGTACCCTCCATAATATTTGTGAAGGGAAGGGTGAAACATTCAGTGAGGAATGGACTCCGAGGTTCAACGCCTTGAGGCTGAATTTGCACAGCCAGAGAGCAAGGCTACTAGAGAGGCCCAGCACAGGGCTTCAAGGATTAGGGATGCCTTAAGGGAGAAATTTGATGCTGAAAGCCGAGAGTAATGTTTGGTGCCTTGCACGGGAGTGAAGTGCAGTGGTTACAATGATTTGAAGTGCCTGTTTTTCCCTTGGGATACAGTATTTTTCACTTTCTGCAATAATAAAAAATGTCTTAAAAGCCAAGAAATCATTTATTCAAAATACAGTACATAGAAGGGCAGGGGGTAGGGTGCTGAACTGTACCTTCAGAGGTTTGAATATGTCCTGTCTGGATTGCTGTGCAATGCCTGCTGCACTTCAGGATTAACATGCTGCATGGTGATGGGGATTGAGTGCATAGGGTAAGGGTCATAGTTCTCAGGGCTGGTAGGTGAACGTACAGGTGTTGGTGGCAGCTGGTGGTGGTAAGAACCAGGATGCTGGAGAAGGGGGTTTTGAGCAAACACTGGGGAACAAGGGAGAGAGCTGTGGGGGGTGTTAGCACGGTAGTGATCTGCATGCATGGCTACGAGTGACTGCATACACTCCGTTTGGCGCGCCAGGAGGCTTATCAGCTTGTGCTTTTCTTGGTAGCCAATTCCCTTTCTCCTGCTTTGTGTTTCCCTCCACTGATGCATTTTCTCTCTCCAGTCCTGCAGCCTCTTATTCTCTCTGGCATACTGATTCATAACTGCTTTCACCAAATCTTCTTTGCTTTTCCTTGGTTTTCGCCTCAAGTTCTGTAGTCTTTCAGCAGGCTGTGATAGGGCCGGAGGATTCAAAGATACTTAAAAAAAACAGAAATAGAAACATTTAATACAGAGACTGCATTGTTTATAATCACAGTGAAGGAGTTTGTAGACTATTTGTAGCATCATTTACACACAGCAAACCTAGCACAGAGAGGCCACAGCAGCGAAGACATGGTGAGTAATGGGGTGAGTGTTTCCGCCGCGACTCACCTGGGAAGGGGAGCTGCTTGAGTCAGGGCTCACTGGGGTTTCTGTGCATTGGGGAAAGCAGAGAGCAGCTGGGGGGGACCTGCACTGAACACTCATCCCTACATTTTCAACAGGATTTTCTACTACCAGATATATCGCTGCTACGGGTTACCTGGGAAGAGCGGGAGGGTCTTCTATAGCAATGTGGATTCCGCCCTGGTCCCTATGCAGCTTGCCTGTGTGCAGCAATGGTCCCCCCCCCACCCCTCACGGCACAGTGGCGCAGACGCATTAGCCTGACTGGGACAAGGACCACGGTGGCTCTCCCTATAAACTTGCTCAAGTGCATTGCCCACGCTCTGGCTGAAACTTTTGAAGAGGTTAGCGAGGCCGATTACCGAGACGTGATAGACCAAGTCAATGGATTATTCCACACCTAGGCATGCATGCATGCAGCCATAACTCCCCCTCCCCCCAAAACATTTCCATCCTTAAAATAAAAGCTGCTTACCGGGAACCCACTCCTCTGCTTCTTCTTCACCAACAAGTTCCAGCTGCTGCGACTGGCTAGCTTCCTCCTGGCTTGAGAAGAGCTCCTGGCTGCATGCCTCCTGGGACTCCGGGGTGTCTCCCTCCACCCCAGTAGCCTCACTCTTGGTTTCCTCTACACCCTCCCCCTCTTCTCCCTGCTCTGAACTCTCCATCGTGCTCCTCGGATTGGCAGTGGGGTCACACCCAAGTATGGCATCCAGCTCCTTGTAAAAACGGCAGGTCCTGGGGGCAGCTCCTGAGCTGCGGTTTCCCTCACGGGCTTTGCAATAGGCACTCTGCAGCTCCTTTACTTTTACCCTGCACTGCAACGCGTCCTGTTCATGGCCCCTTTGCAGCATGGACTTTGATATCTGGCCATAGGTATCATAATTTCTACGGCTGGAGTGCAGCTGTGACTGCACAGCTTCCTCACCCCAAACACTGATGAGGTCCTGCAGCTCGCAAGTGCTCCATGCTGGGGCTCGTTTGGGGCGTGGAGGCATGGTCAGTGATTGACTGATTGATTGATTGCACTCCACACCTGGCTGAGCAAACAGGAAGGGGATTTTTAAAATTCCTGGGGCATTTAAAGGGCGGGTCACCTGAGCCCAGGGCAGTGGAGTGCAAAACGATGAGCAGAGTGGCTGAAAAGGTATGCTGGGATACCTCATAATACCCTGGAGGCCAATAACAGCGCTTTTGGTGGCCACACTTGATGAGCAGCGCTGCATCACCAGCGCTAGAATCACTACACCCCAAGCAGACCAAGTGTACAGCCAGAGCTGCAGCCAGGGAGTTGCAGCGTTGGCTGTGCCTTGCAAGTGTGGACACAGAGTAAGTTGCAGCGCTGTAACTCCATCACCAGCGCTGCAACTCTCCAGTGTAGCCAAGCCCTAGGGTTAAGATCCATAGCACCTGTGGGGAGAAAATGGCAAGTGATTTTCAGCTAGATTCTTTTGGGAGGAATTTGGGAGAGTGGCGAGTTTGGTATAGTCTTTGGTAGAAGTGGTGGTGGTTTGTTTTTGTGGCAAACTAACTATGACTAAGTTTGACTAAAAGTAAAGATCATGATAAACTCCTCCTGCCCCCCCGCCCCACCCCTCAATCAAAGGATGAGGCAGACCAGCACATTACCACTTTTTGCTTTAAAAAATTTAAACCCTCTAACATCACTTCATTTCTTTGTCTAGGTCTACTAGATGATCCACTATTATTGTTTAGATTACAGTAGTGTAACCCACACACCTTCCGGGTGTGGTGTTCTATCCCAACTAGTAGCACCAAGACCACCTAGAGAGCCTACAGGTAACAGCCAGTTGGCTTTTAGCTCATGCACTAAGCTCCAGAGGTCCCAGGTTCGATCCCGCCCGCTGACGACCAGGGTCTGTCGGCGATACAGTAGCATCCAAGCGTGCTAGGCACTAAACAAACACAGAAAGTCTTGTCTCCACCTGAAGAGCTTATAGTCTAAAAAACAGACATTTTCCTTCAATCATCTCCAGACTGCAATGGCTATAACCAGAAAAGCGTCTACCCTAAATGAGCTGGTTAACTGAGACAGTGCACATATGCAGCTTCACACTATCTATTATTTACTGAAAAACATGGTGGAGAACAACTGCACTCTGATAATTTCCTGTTCCATGAAACCCAAAGTAGAAATGCTGGCTGTGGAACACAGGAGTCCAGCAGAGATTGTGATCCGAATTTGAACCCTCTGAAGTTAACCCATACTCTGAACATGTGAGCAAGACTCATCAGTCAAGCATCTAAGAAAGAGAATTCTCCTTAACACTTCAGTGCACTCCCATTTGGTGCCATATTTCCAGCTGCAGCCAAAACCTTGATGCTTTAGAAGATAGCAAAAAAACAAACCAAAACAAAAACAATACCAAAAAAACCCCAAAAAACAGAATATATCTGGCCAATTGTGCAAAGGGAAAAATTCCTTCAAGAACCCTGCAGATGATCAGTTTATGCCTTGAAGCATAAGATTTTATTATATGATTTTGTTCGATTCATCTCAGCAAAGACAGGATTTTAAGCTCCGCAAAAGGTATCTGGGGTCTTAATTTTAACCTCTGAGTTAAAATTTCTGCAATGTTGAGTCTAAGGCAGCTAGTGCAACTTGTCAGTTGGAGCCCCACTTAAGCTAGTCTCGTGAGTTTTGGATTTCATCAAGACAATGCAAAAGCCAGAATCATACAGATGCTTTGAAGAGTAAAGAAAAATAATTATTAACAGCAAAGAAAGGCACCTAAAGACTGGGGGAAGAATTTGAAGCAGGGCAAAGTTATCAAAACCACCTAAGTAATTTTACCCGCGGCCACCAATAAAGAAAACCTACTTAAGTTTCAAGTGTGCGCAGTAACTGGGCAAAGATACTATCTAACATTAGTAACTATAAATGCTGTCAAGACCAAGCTGGAAATGTGCCTCACTATTGTATGCACAGGAGACTCCACTGGGTGGTAAAAGCATAAAGATATATCATACTAGCTCATCTTGCAGACTTAGCTATGCCATTCCTTGGAGCTCAGTATACAGTGTCCCTTCTGAGAGGCTGTTTATTTACTTTGATATGATGTATATCAGATGCCATTTGTTCTCCCAAAGTGCAAGAGAGGCTTATCTTTTTGAAATGTAATTTGACCAGGATAGATTTACTGTATTAATAGCTGTTATTTTGTAGTACTTACTTGAAGCAGCAATTTTTTTAACTATTTGATTTTCATCTTAAACTGTTCTAAGCTTTCTACTTTAGTGCATATCTTTATCATCCAGTGTTAGCATGAAAACTATCAAAAACTTACAAGGGGTCCCTCTAGCTGAGAAGTCATTTGTCCCTTGTTCACTATAGGTACAGCTACATAACCTGTTGCAGCGACCCTCACAGCCCATGCTGACAGACTTGGGCTAGTGAGGCTCGAGCTAGCACTCTAAACATGGCTGTGGAGACAGTGCTTTGAAGTTAGTGCTCAGGCTGGAGCCCGAGTCCAGCAAACCCAAATCTGTGGGTTAGAGCTAGGAGGCTCACTGCCACCAGCTTTGTAGACGTACCTAAAGGAGGAAGTAGTTCAGCTATTTAGCCATCTCTGGTTCAAATTTACAGAAACTGAAATGAGAAACTTCTATCCATTATTTATCAAGATTAAAAATGACCTATTGTGAGATTACTCTCTCTTCTCTGCTCTATAATGGAAAAAAGCATCAACCTCACTGTAATGACAGTATTTCCTAAAATTTAATATTTACTAAAAATGGTCTCCCCAATGCTAAGGAGATGGAAAAATCTGAATTTAAAGGATGTCAACTCTTCACTTTGTAAGGCAAATGCTTTTGTATGTACCTAACAGATGCTAAAAGGTCTAAAGCAGAAAGGTGGCTCAGATTTTCATGTGTAAAAAGGTATAACATTGCACACCAGCTTCACTTCATTTGTAAGTGGCTAGGGGATGAAATACAGTATGCATCAAAGAGAGGGAGTTTTCTTGGGACTATACAACTAGCTTGCATAGTAGATGCACAAAATCCCCAAGCATATCATCTTCAAAGACGCAAAGAGTCCTGTGGTACCTTATAGACTAATAGACGTACTGGAGCAAGAGCTTTCGTGGGTGAATACCCACTTCGCTGGATGCATCCAATGAAGTGGGTATTCACCCACGAAAGCTCATGCTCCAATACATCTGTTAGGCCCTGGTTCACACTACGTGTTTAAACCGATTTTAGCAGCGTTAAACAGATTTAACGCTGTACCCATCCACACTACGAGGCCATTTATATCAATATAAAGGGCTCTTTAAATCAGTTTCTGTACTCCTCTCCAACGAGAGTAGCAGCACTAAAATCGATATTACCATATCGGATTAGGGTTAGTGTGGCCGCAAATTGACGGTATTGGCCTCCGGGCGGTATCCCACAGTGTCCCACTGTGACCGCTCTGGACAGCAGTCTGAACTCGGATGAAGTGGCCAGGTAAACAGGAAAAGCCCCGCAACTTTTGAATTTCATTTCCTGTTTGCCCAGCGTGGAGCTCTGATCAGCATGGGTGGCGATGCAGTCCCAAATCCAAAAAAAGCTCCAGCATGGACCGTACAGAAGATACTGGATCTGACCGCTGTATGGGGAGACAAATCTGTTCTATCAGAGCTCCGTTACAGAAGATGAAATGCCAAAGCGTTTGAAAAAAATCGCCAGGCTACGCAGTGCTGCGTGACAAGCGTAACGGAAAGCCAAAGAATCAAATGGACGCTCATGGAGGGAGGGAGCGGGTACTGAGGACTCCGGCTATCCCACAGTCCACAGGAGTCTCCAAAAAATATTTACATTCTTGGCTGAGCTCCCAATGCCTGGGTCAAACACATTGTCCGGCGTGGTTCAGGGTATAGCTCGACAATTTACTCTCTCCCCCCCCTGTGAAAGAAAAGGAAAAGAAATTGTTTCTTGACTTCTTTCAATGTCACCCTATGTCTACTGAATGCTGCTGGTAGATGCAATGCTGCAGCAGTGAAAAGTAGTATCCGCTTCTCTCCTCTCCCCGGTGGCAGATGGTGCAGTAGGACTGCTAGCCGTCCTTGTCATCAGCCCTTGAGTGCTCCTGGCTGGCCTCAGGTGAGGCTGGCCGGCGGCGCCTGGGAAAAAATAGGAATGATTCCCAGTCATTCCCAGTAGATGGTACAGAACAGCTAGTAACTGTCCTCATCATAGCAAATGGGGGCTGAGTTCCATCAGCCCCCTTCCTTTCCTGTGTAAAGAAAAGATTCTGTCCTGCCTGGACTATCATAGCAGCGGGATGCTGGGCTCCTCTCCCCCGCACAGCTTAATGTTCTGCCTGGACTGTCATAGCAGCGGGAGGCTGCCTCCCCCTCATTTTATCTCATTAACACGTCATTATTTCTTATTCCTGCATTCTTTATAACTTCATGACACAAATGGGGGGGACACTGCCACGGTAGCCCAGGAAGGTTGGGAGAGGAGGGAAGCAACGGGTGAGGTTGTTGCAGGGTCACCCCCTGTGAATGGCATGCAGCTCATCATTTCTGCAGGATCTAACACGGAGCAGCTGTGCTTTCTGATACACTGGTTCTCTAGTACACTTGTCCCATATTCTAGGCAGGACTGACTCTATTTTTAGAAACTATAAAGGAGGGATTGACTCGGGGAGTCATTCCCAGTTTTGCCTTTGCGCCCCCAGCCGACCTCAGCCAGGGGCACCCATGATAGCAGCAGACAGTACAGAACGACAGATAACTGTCATCTTACTGCCAATTTACAATGGCAGCAGATGGTACAGAACAACTGATAACCGTCTCTGCTATCATGCAAAAGCAAACGAATGCTGCTGTGTAGCGCTGCAGTAACGCCTCTGTAAGCGGCATCCAGTACACATAAGGTGATAGTAAAAAAAAAAGCTGAACGGGCTCCATGATTGCCGTGCTATGGCATCTGCCAGGGCAATCCAGGGAAAAAGGGCGCAAAATGATTGTCTGCCGTTGTTTTCCCGGAGGAAGGAATGAGTAATGACATTTACCCAGAACCACCCGCGACAATGATTTTTGCCCCATCAGGCACTGGGATCTCAACCCAGAATTCCAAGGGGCAGGGGAAACTGCGGGAACTATGGGATAGCTACAGAACAGCTACCCACAGTGCAACGCTCCGGAAATCGACGCTAGCCTCGGACCATGGATGCACATCGCCAAATTAATGTGCTTAGTGTGGCCGCGTGCACTCGATTTTATACAATCTGTTTTACAAAACCGGTTTATGTAAAATCGGAATAATCCCGTAGTGTAGATGTACCCTCAGTCTATAAGGTGCCACAAGACTCTGCTGCTTTTACAGATCCAGACTAACATGGCTACCCCTCTGATCTTAAAAGACTTTATTCATAGATGGAATTGGAAATGCTCATGGAAACTGATAGCCCAGTGTCAAGCTATGGTCTATTCTCAAGAACTGTATGTTCCTTGCAAGCCTTACTAGTTCTATTTTTAAATTTTGAAGGTATGCTGAAATTACATGCTTCGCTGAAATCACTGGTGCAGAAGAACTTAATTCAGAGCACTTTTCATCTTCCCTTACACTCATTTTAATGTACTTATACACAGCTAACAATTCGTTCCCAGAGGTGTGAAACCAAAATGGAATTCTCATGGCCTCACATTGAAGTCATTTTATGTATTCCTAATCTAAACCCAGGTTAAATTTCCCTTTTTTATAAGGTATTTAAAAACAGATAGTTTTCTCTCTGGTGAAAGATCCAGGAAGGCTTGGAATAGACTGTAAAGTGTCAACCCATTATTACAGATGGAGTAAAGTTCTATTGTGGGTCATAACTCCTCAAATCAAATAATCAGCAGCTACAGATCTACAGGAGACTCAGTATAAAATAGCTTAATCCACATATGAACAAGACTCCCACGGCAACCTTCTCAATGGATATACAACAAGGGGATCACTAACTGTACAGTACTTGCAGAAGTGGCCGTACATCCATACGTTTCATGCCCATGTTACTTAGGAAGTCTCTCATTACTTTAATAATTTAAAATTTTCCATTCTTACTACTATTGAACAGTATCACTTTAGCCCTTGAATTTGTCCTGTTCCCTTAGAAAAGATGTGAACCTGCACCTACATGCAAATAGAAATGTATATTTCAGGGGTCAGCAACCTTTCAGACGTGGTATGACAAGTTTTCATTTATTCACTCTAATTTAAGTTTTTGCGAGCCAGTAATACATTTTAACATTTTTAGAAGGTCTCTCTCTATAAGTCTATAAACTATTGTTGTACGTAAAGTAAACAAGTTTTTAAAAATGTTTAAGAAGCTTCATTTAAAATTAAATTAAAATGCAGATCTTTTCAGTTTAGTGCAGTGGTTCTTAACCTGGGGCGACGCCCCCCCTGGGGCAGGGCCGGTGCAAGGATATTTTGCGCCCTAGGTGAAACTTCCACCTTGCGCCCCCCCTTGCACATCGATTCATTGAGGGGCAAATCCCAATGAGGCTTTATATACCCTAGGGGCCAGCCATGCCCAGGGGCTGCTATCCAGACCAGGTTCCCCCCTCCCCACCCCTGAACTCCCCTGGACAGTGCACAGATCCCTCCCCCCCCGTAAGCCCTCTGCACCCAACTCTGGTGGCCCCTGCCCCAAGTCCACCACTGGCTTTGCCAGGCCTGGGCCACTGCAGCAGCTCGGCAGGGAGGAGCCACCTTCCGGAGGCACTGGAGAGCCAGCACGTCCTGCTTGCAGCAGCAGTGAGCCCCAGCCATGGAGGAGCCGGCGTGATGCAGGAGGGCAGCAGCCCTGCAAAGGCGGCAGTGCTACTAGCAGGGAGCAGCCGCTCCCCCCCCGCCCCTCCTGCCCCCGGGGGCTCCTACAGGCTGCAGTGGATGTATGCGGGCACCAGCCCCCATGCACGCACCCAGCTCCCTCCTCGCCTAGGGTTACCATATTTCAACAGTCAAAAAAGAGGGGCGAGCCCTGCCCTAGCCCCACCTCCATCACTCCCTCCCACTTCCCACCCAGACTGCCATCAGAACCCCCAACCCTCCTCCCTGCTCCTTCTACCCTGACTGCCCCCTCCTGGGTCCCATGCCCCTAACTGCCCCCCAGAACTCCACCCCCTACCTAAGCCTCCCTGCTCCTTGTCCCCTGACCGCCCACTCCTGAGACTCCCCCACTCTAACTGCCCCCCCAGGACCCTACCCTCTACCCGTCCCCTGACTGCTACAACCCTTATTCACACCCCCAGACAGACCCCCGGGACTCCCACACCCTACCCAACCACTCCCTGCCCCCTGACAGGGCCCCCAGAACTCCCAACCCATCCAATCCTCCCTCTGCTCCCTGACTGCCCCCTGGGACTCCCCTAACCAGGCCCATGCCAGTCACACGCTGGCTCCACATGGAGGCAAAACATGCTGCCGGGCTGCTGCGTGCATAGCCCCTCCCCTGCAGAGTGCTGAGGCAGTGGGAGGTGGGGAGCTGCGGGAGGGGCAGCGGTGGTGGCGGCTCACACTTCTGGGAGCTGCAGAAGCCGAGCACGGTGAGCCGGGGGCGTGCCTGCCCGGGCTGTTGCCCGGTGTCCCCCCCCGGGGGGTGCTCCTGCAGTGGATGCATGCCGGCGGCGGTCCCCATGCGCCTCCCAGCTCCCCATTGCTGTGCTCGACTCTGCGGCTCCTGGGAGTGTGAGCCACTGCCACCACCCCTTCCGCAGCAGGCTCAGGGCCCCGTGCCCCGGCAGCTCACACTCCTGGGAGCTGGAGAACCTGAGTGTGGTGAGGTGGGAGCCGGGGGATGCGCCTGCTGCCGGTCTGGGGTCCTGGCCGCCAGCCACGCTCAGCCTCCTGCTGGCTTGGGGTTTTTTGTTCACTCAGCCGGCACTGGGCTGAGCAGGGCTGGCGGCCAGGACCCCAGCTGGCAGCCGCGTGCCTGGCAAAATTGGCTCGTGTGCCATAAGTTGCCAACCCCTGGTATATTTCATTATGCAAGATGCCAGCCTATGGCATTCCCTTTGGAGATCTCTGCTACAATCTTAACTCTCCCCAGTTGTGACATGCAAATAGCTTACCACCTTCTCACATTCTATTTTTCAAATACAATATCAAACATTTTTTCTATAACTTTATACTCATGCAGTACTCATCATGTTACACAGTTAAATAATGATTTCTAATATATTTGACTTAAACCTGAAAATCTTTTCTTTCTAAAACTATGTAATTTTCAAATATTTTTGTTTATTTTTAGAAAAGAACAAAACAAAAAGTAGAGATTTAAATGAATACAGGAGTTATTACTGATATTTAGATTAAAAATGCAAACATACAAGGCTATTGCATTGGACCTTTAAGGTTCTTTTATTTAGGCCCCTTAATCATCAGCCACATAGTATATCTACATTAAAGGACTTTTCATCGCCATTGGTGGTAGCCCATGTGTAAATATACAGCTATAGTGACTTCTACTGTTTGTTTTTACACTAACACAACCTGCTGACATTCTCTTTGACTAGCTACCATTGAAACACCTATCTTCATGAACCTTATGAGGTACACTCAAAAGAAACTACTCTCCTGCTCACCTTAAGAAGTCTATAGAATAGAGACCCTCAGTAAACCTTAAAGAGGTCTGAAACTCTTACCTTACCAAAACCTCAGGAAATGAGGCTAGGACTTCTACCGAACCTTTGCCACATTCCTTGCTCATCTTACAAGACTTGAGCCCTTGTCTCACTCACTGTACACCTTGTATAATACATTTTTCTCTACAGATCTATTTTACTTAAGCGTAAACATACAGCGTGGCCTTGTTTAGCTGCACACTTTACAGAATGAGAAAACTCAGTATAAAATGTACTGGCATGCACAGAGTGCAATTTTCAGTGGGTCACAATTCAGTAAAATCAATACCAATTTTCAGTGGCGTGCTCAAAAGCACTTCTCAATGAGGGCTATTTCCATGCTATTTCAATTTTCCACCACTACAGCTGCTCAAAAAAGAAGTTACAAGAATGTGTTGTAAACATGTGAAGTATCCTATTTTCTCACCCCAAACATGCTCCCTCTTGGACTCCAAAACAGTTGAATAATATTTGTTCCAATTCAAAGTATTCCCCTTTGAGAAGAGGTCAAGGTTGAAAGAAAAAATTGAGTCTAAAAGGTGAACACTTCAGAAACTTATAAGTAATGATAAGAGTTAATGGAGAAACTTATGTGTAATCTTAGCTACTAGTCTGCTGCTGCTCCTGCTTTACAGTACAGTAATCCAGCGGTTCTCAACCTTTCCAGACTACTGTACCCCTTTCAGTAGTCTGATTTGTCTTATCTACCCCAAGTTTTACCTCACACTTAAAATCTATAAAAACTATAAAAACACAAAAAAGTGTCACAGCACACTCTTACTGAAAATGTGCTTACTTTCTCATTTTTAACCATATAACTATAAAATAAATCAACTGGAATATAAATATTGTACTTATATTTCAGTGTACAGTATACAGAGCAGTATTAACAAGTAACTGTCTGTATGAAATTTTAGTTTGTACTGGCTTCACTAGTGCTTTTTATGTAGCCTGTTATAAAATTAGGTAAATATCTAGATGAGCTGATTTACCCCCAGAAGACCTCTGTGTACCCCAGAAGTACACATACCCCTGGTTTGAGAACTACGTTAGTAATCAACCCACTTAACCAAACATAAGCTGGAATGCAGTAGTCTCTGTACATGCCTCTACAATGTTACACTAACATCTAGGAGCTGGAAGCAAATGAAAAATGTTAACGAAGAAACACAGAATTGATTCCAGATGTATGTATTTGATCAGGCCACTGGGAAAGACTTCCTCTTTATGAAAAGTGACATGGGACCTATTATAGATTCATAGAGTTTAAAGCCAAAAGGAACTGTTGCAATCCAGTGATTTTCAACCAGGGAGCGCAGACTATATCTAAGATTTCCAAAGGGTCTGCATCTCCATTTTAAATTTTTTAGGGGTCCGCAAATGAAAAAAGGTTGAAAAAGTCACGGACCTAGTTTGACCTCAATGCCAAAAGACAAAGGCCAAAGAGTTTCACCCATTAATTCCTGCAGTTGAGGGAATTATTCTTCCCTAATATGTAAGCAAATACCAACAGGTCCACAAGTTTACAGACTGGACAGTAATGGTTGAAAGAGAGCCATTTACAATCACTGTGTAGAAATGGGTTTTGTTTGTCTGTTAGTTTTGGAGGCTTTTTAAGTAGAGTATATATTGAAAACTGCAACAAGTTGAGACACTGGGTATTATTAAGTAAATTTGTATTTGGAGACTTCCTGAAACAAAAATTGATCTTCCTTGATAAATAGCAGCTTTAAAAAAGGACACAGCATATAATTTCAATGGATATACTGAGAAACTATTTCATATTTAGATGACTGACATGTTAAATCAGAATAGATCCATTAGACGCCGTTGTAGTCCAGCACACCAATGTGGATAATAAGCATACTGAATTAGAGTTCTCTTTTTATATAATATGAAAAAAAAACTACATTCACTGGTGTTTGAACCATAGATGACTTTCTGAACTAAACAGCTTTAATTTTTAAATTTCTCTCACACCGTCTTCCTTCCTCCCTCCACTCCATTCTCTCCCAGGCCCCCCGCAAAGTAGCCAGAAACAGAAAGAAATCCAGTTAAGAAAAAAACGGTTACTAACCATCCATAACTGTTGTTCAAAATGTGTCGCTCATGTCCATTCCATGACCTGTTCTTCTATCCTTTGTAGATGGATTGCAGGGATGATCGAGAGGGGGAAAGATTCCATTTGGAGGCCCAAGTGAAAGTCTCCGCTTAGCCAAGTAGGCCACCCTTGCGGAGGGTTTTCTGCTACCTAGCAAGATTTTCTGGATCTGCTCCAAGCGGGCTCGCTCCTCTGGGTTCAATCATGCAGTAGCCACACTATCAGGTACGGGGAGGCGAGGTTTGGGTGGAGCAAGTGGCCTTGGTTCTGCAAGATCAAGTCTGTGCACAGTGGGAGCTACAAGTGGGGCTGTTACCGAGAGGCCAGGAATGTGCCAAACCAATGCTTGCATGTCCACGCCAGGGCTATCAAAATAATCTTCACCTTGTCCTTCTTAATCTTTAGGAGGACGTTGTGAATCAAGGGTATCACCGGAAAAGCATACACAACAGCCCCTCCATCATGAGTGCAGGAAAATATCAAACAGGGAGCTTTTGCTGAGCCCGCCCATGAAGCAGAACTGTTGGCATTTCCTGTTCTGTCTGGTGGCAAACAGGTCCACATGGGGAGTCCCCCACTTCTGCAAGATAGCACTGACTACCTCTGGGTGAAGGGACCACTCATGGTGAGAGGAAAAAGACCTGCTTAGGTGATCTGCCAATGCATTCTGGTCTCTCAGAAGATGTAATGCCTCCAAGTGAATGGCGTGCTTTACATAGAAGTCCCACAGTCCGAGAGTCGCTTGACACAGGTACAAGCTCCCCCTTGCTTATTAACGTAGAAGATTGAAGCTGTGTTGTCCGTCAAGACCTGCATTACCTTGTCTGACAGATAGGGAAGGAACACCTGGCAGGCCAAGGGTTTCGCCCTGAGTTCCCTGACATTTAAGTGCAGGGAGAGTTCTTCTTGGGACCAGAGACCCTGTGTTCTGAGACTGCCGATTCTCTAACTCAAATCTGAAGTGTCCGAGACTACATTCACTGACAGCTTTGGGGCACTGAAGGAAAGCCCATTCAATACCGACTCAGGATCTATCCACCAAGTCAACGATGCCAAAACAGTTGACGGGATCGTGAGAGTAAAGTCCAGGTGGTGCCTGCCCGGGACGTAAATTAAAGCCAGCCACAGCTGCAAGGGTCTGAAATGCAGCCGTGCATACTGCGCCATGCAAGTACACACTGCCATGTGGACTAGTGACTTGACGCATACCCAAGCAGTCATGAGCTGGTGGTCCTGACTCAGGCGATTAGCTCCGACATAGTTTGGAACCAGGCTTTCAGCACGTAGGCTCTGGCCAGAGTGGAGCTGAACATGGCCCCTATAAATTCTATTCTCTGTACCAAAACTAGTGTTGATTTCTGCTCGTTTATTAGCAGGCCCAGCTCTCGACAGGTGGCCCTTACTATGTCAGTGCAGTCCTGCACCTGAGCCTGTGAACAGCCCTTGAGTAGCTAATTGTCAAGGCATGGGTAGATTTGGATGCCTCAACATCTCAGGAAAGCTGCTATCACCACCATACGCTTCGTAAAAACCCTTGGGGCTGCCGATAGTCTGAAGGGCAGTGAGGTGAACTGGTAGTGAAGTTGGCCTACCACAAATCAGTGCCCATGGAAGATGGAAATGTGGAAATATGCATCCTTTAAGTCAAGGGTGGTGTACCAGTCTCCTGGACCCAGGGAGGGAATGATGGAGGCCAAAGAGACCATGCGGAACTTCAACTTCTTGAGATATTTGTTGAGGCGACACAAGTCCAGGATGGGCCTGAGGCCCCCTTTGGCCTTTGGGATTATGAAATATCGAAAGCAAAACCCCTTCCCTCTCAAATCTTGAGGAACTTCTTCCATGGCTCCCACAGGCAGGGGGACTTACATCTCCAGGGCAAGAAGTTGCTTATGAAAAGAGTCCCTGAAGAGGGACAGGTTTGTGAGGTGAAAGGGAGGGATGCACAGAAACTTCAGAGTATACCCAGTTGACACAGTACTGAACACTCAAAGGTCCAATGTTATGTGGGACCACATAGTCTGGAAGGGAAACAAGCAATCCAAAAATAAAAGGGGGGGATGGATCTAGGTATGCAATCCTTGGGCGCACCATCAATAGACACACCAGGGATCTACCCAAGCCTGGCTGAGAGGCTGAAGCAGAAAGCAAGGTCTGCCAGTGTTTATAGCCCTTCCCCTTCTTTCTATAGAGTTTGTGGCTGGGAGACCCTGAGAACCTGGGAGGCAGTTGCGTCCAGAAATATTTCCTGGAGGACATAGGCAAGTACCGGCCCAGAGAAGGTAGCCTTGCCCTTGAATCTTTCAGGCCATGCAGCTTGGCAGCCCTCTGTTCAGAGAACAGCGCATTGCCCTTGAAAGGAAGGTCCTGGACCAACTGCTGCACTTTGTGGGAAAGGCCCGATGACTGGAGCCATGAACATCATCTCATTGTGACCACAGTTGCCACTGTTCTGGCTGCCAAGTCGGGCTGCATCCAAGGCTGCCTGGAGAAAGGCTCTGACCAGTCTTGCCTTCCCTCCAGGATGGCAGCAAACTCCTGCTTAGATTCCTGTGGAAGAGTTTTTGAAATTGGTCACTCAGTCTGTGACGGTGCACCTCATAATACTTTATAGAAATATGCTTATAAGTGTAAATATAACATAACTGGAATATGTTTTATGCTAGATATGCCATGTAACATATCTCTGCAAAGGCTATGATCTACTCAATATATTCATCCCACTTGTATGCATGTATCATTTTCATATTTTAAGATATGAGCATTGGCTCTATGCTCGTATTTAAAGTGCTTGCTGTAGGACACATAAGGCAGATTTGGTCAACATAGTGTCAAGGTGCTATCCAAGTAATTGGGAGTACTTAACTAAAAATGGACTTTGGGAGACGCCAATCCACATCTAAGCTTTCCTGGGAACTTTCAAACTAACTTGTAAACAATGGCATTGGCCTGTAAAAAGCTGAATCATTCATAGGCCAGCAACTTGCCCAGGTGACTGCAAACTCCATCTTGTTGAGGGGATTTTACATAGAAGAACAAAGGGGTTTCCATGCACAAGAGAAAGATCGTATAAGGCCCTGGAAACCCCTCCATTTTGTCTTCAGCTGGCTTAAAAGATAGCCTCTCCATCCCCAAAAAATGCCTGAAAGAAACTGGAACAAAGTAACTACAGGGATGTGAGTGATTGCTGGACCCAGACTAGGAAGAAGTCTCATCTGTCAAAGAGGCTTATTGGAACATCTCTGCATTTAGTTTCTTACTATATTAGGCTTAGACTTGCGTGTTTGTGTTTTATTTTGCTTGGTAATTTACTTTATTCTGTCTGTTATTACTTGGAACCACTTAAATCCTACTTTTTATATTTAATAAAATCACTTTTTGATTATGAATTGACCCAGAGCAAGTAATTAATTCCTGGGGGAACAAATAGCTGTGCATCTCTTTCTATCAGTGTTACAGAAGGCGAACAATTTATGAGTTTACCCTCTATACACAGCAAAATGGATTTATTTGGGGTTTGGATCCCATTGGGAACTGAGTGTCTGGATGCTAGAGACAGAAGCACTTCTTAAGCTGTTTTCAGTTAAGCCTGCAGCTTGTGGGGGACGTGGTTCAGACCTGGGTCTGTGTTTGAAGCAGACTAGTGTGTCTAGCTCAACAAGACAGGGTACTCAAGTCCCAAGCTGCCAGGGAAAACAGGCTCAGAGGTAGGCTCAGCACATCTGGTGGCAGTCCCAAGGGGTTTCTGTGACCCAACCGATCACAGAGTCCCACAAATTAAAGTCATTGTTCCCCAGCAGGGCCTGTTGGTTTGATATGCAAAGCTGCAGGTTGCCTCCCAAAGAAATCCAGTCTCTTGGTCTCTTTATTTTTCAGTGTGGCATGGGCTGCCCCTGCCTGTCACTTTTGATTGCTGCCAACACCACCAGGGACCCAGGAGGGGAATGGGAGTATAAGTACTCAAATCCCATTGCAGGGATAGTACTCCATTTCCACCCTTTTAGATGGGTTTGCCAGAGGGTTTTAAGTTGCCCCCACTTTAGAGAGGGCCACAAGAGCCAAGATGTCAATTAGGCTGTGGGTGGACTCTTTCAGTTCCTCCACTTCCAGCCCAAGGTTCATGGTGACCCACTTCAGGAGCTCTCAATGAGCCCTAAAATCATCCAGTGGCTGAGGTTGGAAGGGCCTGCTACCACCTCGTCCAGGGACGACGATGAGGTGGCTGGTGCTACAGTAGGGGCTCATATCTCCTCCTCAGCTTGTCCCACCTCTGCGACCTCAGTGCTGTAATCATCTTCCCATTCTAGATGAGATAGTGCCCCAGTACGCCTCTCAGATACCACCAAGTACAACCGCTGGGACAAGGGCCCTGGCACTGGGGGGAACCTCCACGGGGTTCCAACAGTGCCACTGCTTTGGCCAGTGCTCTGGTGCAGTGCCGAAGTCTGATGCATATTCCAGTAATCGGTACCTCTTCTGTGGCACTACCAACTCAACTTCAGACTCCAATGATAACTCTTCGTCCAGAGACCAAGGCAGAGCTGTACCTGGTTCTGCCTCCAGGCAGTGCTGGGGAGCTGGTGACTGTGCTGGGCTGGGGACTGTTGCAGCAGGGCCATGCAACCCCTAGAAGTGCTACTACCACCAGTTCCAAGGAGCTCTATGCGCCCCTCTACCCCTGTGAGCTTGGCGGCAGCAGGCGCTTTGGGGAGTGGGTAGTACCAGGAGGGAAAGCAAGTACTTCACAGTCTGGAAAGCCTCCAGAGTCGAGAGTGCCTAGAGACACAAGGGACACGACCCTTCCCAGGAGCAGAGGTCACAAATTGGGCTCGTGCCCTCAGCAGGGTTGCTGTGAGCTGACTGCAGCTCTGGGGAGGACAACGGACCCAGCACAGGTCTCATCACCTCTCCCTTTGCATCCCTCTTTGGCACCAGCGAGTGTAGTCTCTCTGTGTGTGTTTATTATGCTTGTTCTTCAGCACTGAGGGTGGCGAACGGTACTAAGAAGAGCACAGTGCCGCTGGCACACACTCATACTGAGCACAAAGTAACTCGGAGTTGATTTGGAGCAGGACAGCTCCGAACCAGTCTAAGGGGATGCTTCCATTAGCAGAGCCTTCGGGTGAACGTGTTGTCTTTTTGATCCTTGAAAAACGTATAATTTCTTTGACATGAGCTTCCCCAAGGCATTTCAGACAGGCTGAAATTGGGTCGGAGTCACTCACATAGGTTTGCCACAAGGTGGAACACGGCTTTAAGCCCGGAGTCCCAGGGACATGTCCCTTCCGAATGGGACAATTAGCCATATTGTAAAACTAAAATAACTATAAGTATAACGATATACCAAAACATTAAGACTAAACCAGTAGAGAAAGCAGCCTTGCAAGAGCAAGAAGCCATTTCAGGCAACCGTCATGGGTGGTAAGAAGGAACTGAAAGGGTGAGGAACTGGAGGTACCCCTTATACCGGTGCGTAGGTGCAGAGCTCCAGGGGCACTAGGCCAGCCCTATGGATTCCGCTAAGGAAAAAAACCTGGCAACTGTGCATGTGGTGCACGCACACCTAGCACAGAATGACATGAGCAAGCACTCAAAGTAGAACTTAATTTTGTATGTGCAGAACACAAAATATAATCTTCCAAAACTACTTTGGAGGCATTTCCATAATTCAGATATGCTAGACCAGAGATTTCAAACTCCAAATCATTGTGAGAGCCACAGGGAGGACTAGTACATTTGGCCTGAGGGCCGCATCACTGAAACCTTCTCATACAACGATACAAAAGTATAGTCAAAAATGAAAAAAATGAAGAGTAATATAGTATGCTATTAAAAAGTCATGTATTAACTTTTTAAAACTGTAATGTGAAGAGGGGTTTTAGTAAAATATAAGCACTCAGTATGCACCTCACTCAAATGACAAAACATGCATTTAACTTTTAGAATTACTTCGGTTAAAGCCCCCGGCCTGCCCTCACTCCACCCCGTCTGTGAGGCCCTGCCCATCCCACCTCTTCTCACCCCTGCCCTACCACCATTCCAACCCCTCCCCAAAGGTTCCCACCCTAACTCTGCCCTCATTCCAATCCCTTCTCCAAATCTCCACCCCACTTCTTCTCCGTCTCCTCCCCTGAGCGCGACGTGTCCTCACTCCTCCTCCATCCCCCTCCTGGAAAGTCCTAAGCGCTGCCAAACAGCTGTAGTGGAGGAGCGAGATTGCGGCGCACTCGGAGAGAATGGAGGGGAGGTGAGCTTGGCTGCCCAGTGAGTCGGTGCTATGGCGGGGCCACAGAAATATACTCCACGGTCCATGTTTTGTGCTAGACCCAAGGATGACTCACGGGACTGGTATAGACATAGCGAGCCTACCATGAAAAACCACCATGGAATTGGCACTAATTGAAATCCTTTGCTTACAGTCCCAACAGAAGCCCAGGCCTGCACAAGTGCAGAGACTCAACAATTCCCTTAACCTTATACATGTCTCTCCAGGTCAGAGTTGAAACATATTGGAAGGTCTGCATGAGAAAACAAGCAGTGAACAAACAACAAAAATAAGGGAACATTAAGAAGGGTTGACTAAGCTGTTCCAATATTTCTTTTTTTAATTGCAGTTTTCCAGACTGGAGTAAAATTCTAATAGCAAAATTTATTTAAAAAAACCTCTTGAAAACAGGATTTAAATGTGAAAGCACTGACAAACCCTTGATCAAATTGATGCCAGTAGGTGCTGCCATAATATAAAAGAGAGAAACCTAGGAATAAAATTAAATGTACACACAAGAGAGTACTACAAAAAGAAAAAGATCCCGCAAAGACTCAAGTGGATTTAGATCACAATTATGTAGGGACTTGTCAGCCAGCATTACAATTCACAGCTGTTCCAATCATCTACTTTTATTCTTCTGGCGCCCCTTGCTGAATAAATCCCATTGCCACAAGAAGTGCTCTGATGTATACATCAGTTGCATCTTGACTTCTGCCATGAACATGCAGATTAGTTCTATCTGCTGAGACCTCCATAATTATATCATTTTATACAACTATAGATTTAAACCTATATCATTCTTGACTAAACACATACATAAGCTGTCCATGATCACTTCCCCTTTTCCATGAGAAACATAAGCCAGCTATTTCTAGCCTTTTGTTTCAAGACAATTTAAAAAGGGAAAATATATTTTTCTAGGTCTATATTGGTATATAAGATGTATTGTAATATGTTTCTGTAATTAATAACTGTATACAGTAGATGTATGTAAGAATAGCATTCTCAGTCTAATCTTCCATGTCATTTCATTTCATTCCCCCACATTTAACCTTGAAACCCAATTGACAATACTTCCTACATCACTGCCTGCAGAAATTCACACTGGAGCTGGAGGAGCTGAAGTTTCACTGCCTGACAGGGTTTGCTCTTTGATCAGCTCAGGTGGTGCAGAGCCAGCTGGGCTGCAGCTATTCTGTTGCCCAGGGAACAACAACTGAAGTGTATACTTCCTAAATCTGCACAGGAGGCACCTCTGCACCATTGCCACAGCAGCTCTTGCTGTGCAAAGCTGAAGTGGTGTAGCTGCTATAGCTAGAGCCCAGCTGGTGCCCATTAATGCTCTCTGTATGACAGGAACAAACAGCTACTTTTCAGAAACCTCATTCTTTGCATTGACAAACAGATTTATCACTCTCCTTTATTAATGAATATCAACATCCTTTCCCCTCTTGAATAAAATGGAGAAATTCAAAAGAAATTATTCAATTATGTTTTATTCTAAATAATACTTTATATAGCTTTATAGTTTGCTCATAAGAAAATAAACTACATTGCCTCTATAAAGTAATGTCTTATGACAATCGCAAGATGTAAAATACTTCCTTATTCTGTCTTAATATTAAATTAACAATTTTAAAATCCTATTCAAAACACAAGTTTTCATTCCTGTACATGTAGCTATTACATGTATTTAAAAAAATTCCAGAATCAGTTTAATGAAATGTAACCATTGCAAATACTTCAGATGCTTACATCTTTTCAGATACTAAGACCAAATGTTTGCTTTTGAAGATGCACTTCCACTCTGCTCCTGTGTGTATAGTACAGCAGCTTATTGTAAATCCTGATGGAAGCATGTGTATAAGCACGTTTGACAGCAGGCATGGTTTGATGATAAACACAGTTGCCAGACACAGTACAATCCAACCTAGACATGTCCATACACAGGTCATTCTCCATGATTAGCAGCTGGCTCATTGCTTCAACATGTAGCAGGAACTATATAAATCGCAGAGTTCTCATTATTTACAGGCAGATAACAGGTAACCAATACTCAAAATAAATTCAAAATTATATCATGCCAATACAGCAGTTATGTTTTAGAGCTCTGGACAATCCACTTCCATATTTGTACTCTGAATACTGACATATGATGAAATTAAAAATAAAAACCACACACACTGGACAGCACACCAGAGATCATGTTCCAAACACAATGTGGCCAAAAGGACATTTGGAGGCGACACAAAGGAGAGAGAGATTTAATAGTCACATTACAGAGAATTGAGCGACAAAACCAGCACAGAGCTGGCAGCTAGCTGGTTGACTATCAGAGAGGGGACACATTACGCTTCCTGCACACTTGTATATTTTACACTCCAGATCAACAGTTTTTCAGTGACAGCATACAAGTACTTTCTGAGTCTGTGCCCTGAACATGCCAACTTTTCTTTGTGATGTGCCTTACTTTGGAGATCTACAGGTACATCTATGGAGGACATTTTTTGGTTTTGCTTTTTTGGGACTCAGTAATATACTGCATTTACTTTCAATGCAACTTTCAAACCAGATTCTGCAAGGTAGGAAACTGGACAACAGATGCAAAGGTGTACCTGGATGGAAAAGAACTCAAACAGAAAAAAGTTTTGCTATCTGGGGAGTGTGATGACATTTGAAGGTAGCTGTAGCACAGATAATCATACAAGATTAGGAAAAGCAAACACCACTTTCAGAAGAATGAAATACCTCTGGTCAAACAGAGGTCTTTGCACCAAATGAAAAGTTAGATTATGCTATGTAACTGTACTGAGCAAACTAATGTACAGAGCAGAGACTTGGCTGATGATGGTGGCTAACAAAAAAAGATCAGAAGCTGCCTATCACAGATGGCTGAGGAAGATACTACAAAGTTCATAGAAAGACAAAACAACAAATGCAAAAGTAACGGAGCTGACAGAGCAGGACATGTGAAGAAATAGCAAAGAAAGAAGGCTCAGATGGCTGGGACACGTATACCATATGGAAGATGGGAGACATACTAATCAAGCATCGAACTGGGTACCCAAGGGATGAAAGAGAAAGCAAGGAAGGTGAAGGATGAACTGGCAGAAAACAGTGACGAAGAATATGAATGTTCTAACATCACCTGAGAAGAAGTTCCACAACTAGTGAGCAACTAATCAATGGATGAACTGGACTACCCAATTGTCAGTAGCCACAGGAGGAACTAAGGTCTCAGATAAGGAAATATAGTACAACCAGTGGCCATTTTTGCCCTTCCATTGTGTTTTTATGTTGCTGTTCTGAATTCTGTAATGTGAATCCTAGGGCAGAATCTGGCTGCAACATAGTAAAAGCTGGACAGAAGTGCATATAGACAGACTTTTTTTCTGATTGCTAGTTCTACTGACTAAATCAAAGAAGTCACGACAATGCCTAGCATCCCTCTGGGTTATTGCATAGAATCATAGGACTGGAAGGGACCTCGAGAGGTCATCTATTCCAGTCCCCTGCACTCATGGCAGGACTAAGTATTATCTAGACCATCCCTGTCTAACCTGCTCTAAAAATCTCCAATGATGGAGATTCTACAACCTCCATAGACAATTTATTCCAATGCTTAACTACCCTGACAGTTCGAAAGGTTTTCCTAATGTCCAACCTACACTGCAATGAAAATGAGGGCAACATCTCTAGGTATTTTAGCATAATGGGGCAGAACAGAGGGACTCCCTCTGCCTACACTGTTCTCTGGAAGTTTTCCTACCATTGTTATACCAGTGCAGCTCCGACAGTGGTTGGAACAGTGGGAGCCTACCATAGGCCAGGTTGCAGGTGGCCACTGGCATTTTTAAACGTGTTGTCCAGCCCTGTACCACAAAGATCTACATGACATGGTGGTATAAACCCCATGGCCACCTGAGCCTGACCTATTCTTGGGCTCCCAGCAGTGGAACTGAGCCAGCATTAACAATATTGAGATATTTCAGAAAAAAGACTGGCGTAGACAAAGCAGGAAAGCGTATTGGGGAATTGGCTTCATCACCAATCATCAGTTACATGAGACTGCATTAAGACAATACATTAAGATCTTGGTTCTTTTCCTATAAAGGTACTGAAGCACACTTGCCTATCCATTAAGTTCAATGGGAATTAAGAATGGCTCATCACATCATGGGGTCAGACCTTGGTCCCTTTTCCACTAATTGCCATATTTATTTAGAGTAAACAATTTGTGGCCATCAAACATTACTGCACATTAATTCAAAAGACTGGTATAACAATTTCACTTGATAGATTATAGAATTCTACCTCAAATAGAAAAATCTCACTATTCTCCAATAAGAGCATTTTGTTATGTGGATGCTGCCAAAGAAGTGCTGCTGGACCACCAAAATGATAGATTCTCTAACATAAGTTAATTCAACTCACAGTTATAACCAATTATGTACTTTTCTATGCCTTTTAACTCTGTTTTGGAAATTTTTGCAATCCCACTTTGTGAAACTAGGCCTCTCTGTCAGAGGAAACTGTGTTATTATCTTTGTAAACATATAACACTTCGTTTTATCAGTGAAACGTGCTGTTGGCTTGGGACATGAGCCGTTATTTTGCTCTGTGCTCTGCATTATCTGAAAACATTTGCTAACTTTCAGAGTCAATTGAAATATGCTCACACATCAAGCACAGAATGCAATTCATGGAAGAAAATATTAATGATAAACAACAGGTTGCTGCATATAGATTGATTTTATTTATTGTCCACATAAACCTGAAAATAAAAATGCCCTGGAAAGAAAGCTATGTTACTGCAACAAGAAATAAAAATTACTGAAGGACAATGATTTTCAGGGGAATCCCATATAACTGATATGCCATAATATCAACAGCCAATGGTCAAAAAGTCAACGCCTCCTGCTCCAGCAAAACTGACAAGATCAAGCAGCTTATTTTATTTATATATATATATACACATATATCTCAGCAGCATCCAGAGAGGCCTGGCAAGCTGCTGACCCTCTGTGATGACAGCCTAGAATTGTTCTCTCTGCTCTGGTGGAAGATGCTCAATGAAGGAATTAAACTTGGAATAATTGGTATAGTTATTTTGCCAACAGGAGTTGGTAATTGACGATTCTAAATTGTAGAGTAGCCAATGAATATGACTTATGACCCAATAAAGTCACTTTTGATCTTTATCGTACAGCATCAATTTAGCATGGCGCTGCCTTCCATGTCTGTTAACAGCATCAACCACAAGGGAGTTGGGATAGGGATGAGAAAATAAAAATTCTGAATCCTTAGAGGAGACATAATACTTTTTATGATCCCTTTTATAAATGAGTTGTATTGTAGCCAGAGTATGCCCAATTTCTTTTGAAGAGTCTATCAGAGACTCATTAACAGGTAGCACAACATGGGCCAATGATCTTGTGTGAAATATGTCAAGAAATATATGCTGATGCTCTCTAACCTCCTTGAGTGGTATCCGTACAGAGTCTGCTATCCTTTTAATGAGGTCCTGGAACTGCTTTAAGTCATCAACCAGGGATGATGGAGGAGGCATAAGGGCTTAATCTGGGGATGGGGAAGAAAAGATGGTTGTCGGGGTAACCACCTCATCCATCCTTGCCTCCTGCTCTGTCCTGTGGATAAGGCGTTCTAGAGTGTGAGGTGGTGAGGGACTATTTGCCCTTATCATAGCCTTATCGAGTAGTACTAGCTGTCTTGGAGAATTATTGTTGGTAAGACGCCCAGGGACCATAGTGTGGCCAATGAAGGGACCCAAATGGCATGGGTAGGGGCACCCAGGGATGTCCATACCATTGGGATGAAGTCTGAAGGTGTCTTTCCTAGGGATGTTCTGACTCTCTGGAAGTGTCTGGGAAAAGGGGAGAAACCTATACTGATATTTGAGAGTATCAGAGGGGTAGACACGTTAGCCTGGATCTGTAAAAGCAGCAAAGAGTCCTGTGGCACCTTTTAGACTAACAGACATATCTAACTAACCTCGTTATCTCTAGCCTGATTCTTGCTTGCATATTTATACCTGCCTCTGGAAATTTCCACTACATGCATCCAATGAAGTGGGTATTCACCCACGAAAGCTCATGCTCCAAAACGTCTGTTAGTCTATAAGGTGCCACAGGACTCTTGGCCGATATTTGAGAGACTGAAGAGAAGTCCCCATCATCATAATCACTTGGAAGAGGCAGGTCACCTGTAGAAATAGGTGGTGACTCCAACAATACCAGACAAATACCTGGAGACTGAGAGGCCATCAGTACTGAGAATGGATCAGTGCCAAATAAAAGGAATTCAGGTGTGTCTGTTACCATCGAGTCCTGAGGGAATCTAACTCTTGCAATACCAATACAGTCTCTTGGTCAGAAGTAATTGTGGCCAAAGGAGCCAACAGTAGCATACGTCTTACATATTCTGAGGACTGACCAATCTGGTTTTCTATGGTACCGAAGAGCTAAGGTACCGAGGGCCTGGCAAATTCTATCAGCACTGATTTAGAGAAGATAGTCTTTTTCTCCTTGCTGCTTTGATCTCCTGATGGTACCGGAGATCTTCCAGAGTCTGAATTCCTAGAGTCTTTGGGTTTGCTACTGCTCACAGGACCTGAGGAACCTGCAGCCTCGTGGGTATCAAGCCAGAGACCATTGGGTGTCAAAGCAGTTCTCTCAACTGCAGACTGTGATCTCTTTGAGGTAGGTTCCCTTGGATGCTGTAGGAGAGTGCGGCACCAATGAGGCAGAGGTGGTTGATTTGCTGGGACGCCGGTGTATGGAAAGAAGGGGGGCCTGGCCGGGTATAAGCTCACCATAATGAGACATAATTTAATGTCACAATCCTTTCTGACTCTCAACTTTAGGGCCAGGCAGAGATTACACTTTTGAGGAGCATGGGACTCCCAAAGGCAACAGATACACCAGGAGTGCCCATCTCTCACTGGGATTGCCTCCCAGCATGAAAGACAATGTTTAAACCTGGTAGATCCTGGCATACCTACCCAGGAGCTGAGTTCCCCGTAGGGAAAAACAAAGTGAAAGGACAGCCATGCAAACACCTGTCCTCATTTTTAGGTGACATTATAAATAAGAAGCAGGCAACATTATCTCCCATAATTGTCAGCAAACTTGTTTGTCTTAGCGATTGGCTGAACAAAAAATAGCACTGAGTGGATTTTTAAGTCAAAAGTTTTACATTGTTTTGTTTCTGAGTCCAGTTATATAACAAAAAAAAAACCCTATATTTGTAAGTTGACCTTTCACGATAAAGAAATTGCACTACAGTACTTGTATGAGGTGAATTGAAAAATACTATTTATTTTGTATATCGTTTTTACAATCCAAATATTTGTAATAAAAACAATATAAAGTGAGCACTATACACTTAGTATTCTCTGTTCTAAACTGAAATCAAATATTTGAAAACATAGGAAAAGATCTAAAATATTTAATAAATTTCAATTGATATTTTATTAACAGTGCAATTAAAACTGCGATTAATAGCGACTAATTTTTTTCATTGCGATTACTTTTTTAGTTCATCGCGAGTTCATCATGCAATTAATTGACAGTCCTAATCCTGTTTGTTTTTTTATTAAATTTTAAAACCGCTCTCCTGCAGCCATTATTCCTCAGCCCAGTTGCTTCACCCAACATCCTCTGCTGTGCTGATCCAATGTACCCTTCCTATATTCTGAATAAACATAGGAACAGTGTAAAATGAATTGAATTTAATATTAGAATAAACAAGGCTACTGTACTCATTTGCATTAATCACTGGACTGAGACTAGCTGGACAAGGACACAGGGATCCAGGAGAAGGAAGAGGAAAAAAGGGAGGCTAGAATCAGCTAGGTGCGGAGACTGGGACTGAGATGAGAATCTTAAGGAGCAGAGACCGGGACTGTCTGGAAAAGGAGCCAGTGCTGATGAGAAATATAGGACTCAGATAGGGACAGGTTGGAAGGAGTGAGACAGAAGGTTCTGTAAGTACTGGAACACATTCCCATCCCAAGTGTGGATAGGACCCCCAAGATATCTGAGGGTACATCTACACTACAGCATAATTTCGAATTAACTAAAACCGGTTTTATAATACCGATATTATAAAGTCGATTTTATGCATCCACACTAGGGCACATTAATTCGGCGGTGTGCGTCCATGGTCCTAGGCTAGCATCGATTTCTGGAGCGGTGCACTGTGGGTAGCTACTGTACAAGAATGAGGCCAATAATGTCGATTTGCGTCCACACTAACCCTAAATCGATATAGTAATATCGATTTTAGCATTACTCCTCTCGTTGGGGAGGAGTACAGAAATCGATTTTAAGAGCCCTTAAAATCGATTTAAAGTGCATTGTATGTTGGACAGGTACAAGCGTTAAATCGATTTAACGCTGTTTAAATCGATTTAACTGCGCAGTGTGGACCAGGCCTGAGACTCATCATTCCTCCGCTATTAACAAATTGCTGTAAAACCTATGGGCAAAGTGTCTCATCCCACCCTAGTGCTGGTCCACATAATCAGATCTGTTATGTATTTTTTATTCTTAAAGTACTCCTTATGGATAATAACCAGTCTTGTTGCACCTGGACTCCCTCTTTGAATCCAATTTGGTTTCAAGCCAGCTGGGTCTGGGCAGACACTACATACTGTCTCTAGCTCTAGGCCTCTAAGGGTACATTTACACAACAGCTGGGATGGTATTTCCTAGGACGGGTAGACAGACATGTGCTAGCTCTGCTGAGCCAGTGCACTAAAAATAGCAGTGTAGGCACAGTGGCACAGGTGATGGCTTGGGCTAGCCTACCAATGTACCCTGGGGGTCAGGCAGGACTCCAGTCTGTGTGTCATGTGGGTATACTTCTCTTACTCTCTTCTGTTTGTTTCTGGCAATGTTTAGCTGGTGAGAGGACTAGTCTGGAGCAAACCCTGGCCTTACATAAGGTTTCAAGGTCCCCACTCTCATGTGACTCACTGGCCAGCTCCAAAACCCCAGTCAGGTGGCTAAAGTCCCAGCCTCTGAGCATCAAAAATGGGAGATCCATTCTCTTTAGCTTGGTCTCTCTCTTTAAGAAATCCATTTTTCCTATAGAGGAGAGCTGTTCGAAGCTGAGGGGTCCCTTAATGGCTCTCATTCAGGATCAGGCACGTAGGTACCAGGCCCATCGGGAGTACAAGAGCGATGTTACACTCCAACACAACATTACAGTATACAGCAAAGGAATTAACCGAAGTCCCACTCAAACTACATGAAATACAGCATGGTTTTCACAAATCAGAATGGAGACACAGACATAACCCCAAAACTGCAACAACTTTCTACTGCTACTAGTACTCTAATTAGCTCAAGTGGCAGAGATCTGTGCAGTAGATCTAAAGGTTCTAGCCCTGGTGATGAATCAGGCGGACTATCATATAATGCCACATGATGGAATTTTTTTCAGCTTGCTTTATATTTTAAACAAGAGAGAGCAAGGTACACACACAAAAATACCTAAGTGAAAGGAACACTAAGGTTGCAAAATCAGGTAATCAAAAATTAGGAAATGCTAGAACTAGGGTTAGCTTGTACCATCTTTCTGTTCCTTTAACAGTGCGTGAGTAACAGAGTATAGAGTAATGAGGAGTCCTTGTGGCATCTTGCATGGTGATAGGTTTCAGACTGGTAGCAGTGTTAGTCTGCATCATGTTAGTCTGTATCGCGGTAGCCGTGTTAGGGTAATAATGCTGAAACAGTCATTTTTTCTAGTTTACCAAAAGATTCCTATCCCGCTTAACACACCGTTTAATATACATCCCAGCTTCTTACTGATACTTGATATAAATAAAATTACAATTAGTAATCACAGAGACAAAATCACTGATATGTACAAAGTTCAAGAATGCTTACATGATAGTGCCATACAACTATACTTTAACACACTAAGAACTTTATATTCATAGTAGTTCTTTTCAACGTATTTTTAAGATACATTTCAGATATTTTTATCCTTATGTCTCCGATCTCACATGTTGTTAATTATATGCAATCAAAGCAATAGAAAAAAAATCCCAAAGAGCTAGGATTTCACAAACAGACTAGTCATTCCTGCGACCAGCATGTGCAATGCAAGTCCATCTATACACATGCATATCAGAGAAAATTATTTTAGCTGAAGAAAAAAAAAATATGTGATATCGGCTTTTAAGATCTTGTTATAAGCATGTGCAGTATGTTTGTCCTTATGTGTTCCTCTCTGTCCCTTGTCCCCTCCGCCCCCCGGAGTAGGATGGTGCTTAGATATTTGTAGTTCACACCTTAAGTCAAGAGCAAACAAGGGCCACATCGACTTCAGAGAAAAAATTTTAAAAATGGTTTGCAAGGAGTTATAGTCTGTAGGTAGTTAGACTGAATTCACCAGCAATAAAACCTGGCAACCATTATGTTGTAATACCAGGCCTGCTTCTGCATGCCTGCCCTGGCCTCCATGCTTAGATGCAAAGCCAGCACGAACACGGAGCTGTTTTCTGTTATTGTCTTTGCCAGTAAAGGTTGAGGGTTGACCATTCCAGTAAGGCTGAGGTTGAAGTTTGACCGCTCTGTTGCAACTTTACAGATACTTTGCAAACAGCTTGCAACAAAATATCCCCTGCTCTTCGGGGAAACTCGGCGAAACCCTATCTATAGTTAATTTTACCTTATTTAGTAGACGAGAAGCCCCATATAGCTGTGGGGCTTCTTAACTAGATCTTGTGGGGGGAGCCGTCACTTTGGGTATATCTGTCCTGCCCACAGTTTGGCAGGCAGAGAGGAGAACGTACCTGAGTCACTTGCACCCTGAGTGCACCCGTAACCGAGCCTGATCACCTCGAGGCCTCTCTCAGCTCTCGTGTTCCAGTGGAGCTTACATGTCTGCCGGCCGTAATGTTTTTGCATTGGTTTGTATTAGTAAGTATGCTTTGTAATTAATTGTTTTGGAAGTTAACAAGATTTTCTTTTTGGGTTAACTGTATATTGTGTCTTTCTTTGTATGAGTATATTGTGTGTTTTCTTGTACAAATAGAGTTGTTAGCCAATATTGTTTCTGCATCACTAATAAACCATTAAGGTAAAGCCATACGTCTCAGTGCCTGCACACTGTGCCACAACTGTTCCCCCTCTAAACATCCAAAAACGAACCTTTATCGTTTGGTCACCCCTGCAACCTGGTAGATAACAGGTGTGCATCTGACTACTTGGGTCCTCGCATACTATTGGGTGACTAACACATTAGCTTTGCCTTTAGTCTGTAATTATTGTGTAAGCATAACTGTGGGCCACATATCACTCATGGGCCACACTTTGAACACTCTGAATTTAAAATAGAAGTGATTAACATACTCCATTGATTTTTTTCTTAATTCAATCTATACTATAACTCACTGATTAAGTTAAGCTCTGATTAAGTTGCGATAGCCAAATATTTTTTATGCACCAAAGTCAACACTAGAATTTTAAAGTTGCTTTCATAAATTAAGCTGTGGATAATGTTTTGTTTCAAAGAAAAAAATGCTGTCCGATTAATATGGTTGGGAACTGATTTGTATTAAAACTTGCTAAATATTTATATAGGGCTCATTTTACAAAAGTAATACTAAAATCCCAAATTCATAGGTGATTGTGTGTCTTTTAGGCAATTGCTTAATATAAAAACAAATATTTAAGACTTTTAAAAAAAACACAACAGCTACCGCTGTTTCTTATAGTCAATGTTAAACAACTTTCTTAAATTTCTTCACTGCATTATTAAGTTTTATCAACTCAAAGTGAATAAATTAGGGCAGAAAAGGGTGAAGATAAATACATGCAAATTATTTGGTTCCAAAACTGTTGGTTCCAAAGTAGTAAGTGGAGGATCACGGTAACCAGTGATTCAGCTGGAAACATCTGAGCTGTTTATTTTGCAGTGTGTACTTACTGTATTGAATTATTTTGGAAGATTACTAACTCTATGAAAGAAACAAACATATATTAAATGTAAATCAGATATTTATGGTACCTTGTAGTTCTTTTGTGAATGCTCAAAAAACTGTTTTTATCTTATTTAACCTTCTTAATCCAGTTTGTTCTGGATGTTTCATTACAGTAATCCAGGTAACACATCCAAAGCTTGACATTTAAATCATACTATCTTCCTGTTGTTTCTTTAAAGAAGTTAAATGAATTTTGTATCCTGCCACAATTTATCATTTTTCCGATTGAACCACATATCTACATGGGTTAAATCAATAGCTCCTATAACTGACAAAATTTCATCTGGTCTTACTGAACTCATGCATGAGTCACGACAGTATTTATCAAAATGAATACTTATATAGTTGCTGCAACAGTTTCTCTTAAAATAGCAGCACCTATACTCTATCATAGAATCACAGACTTTACGGTCAGAAGGAACTGTTATGACCGTCCAGTCTGACCTCCTGCACAACGCAGGCCACAGAATCTCATCCATCCACTCATGTATCAAACCCCTAACCTGTGTCTAAGCTACTGAAGTCCTCAAATCGTGGTTTAAAGACTCCAAGCTGCAGAGAATCCTCCAGCAAGTGACCCGGGCCCCATGCTGCAGAGGAAGGCAAAAAAAAAACAGGGCCTCTGCCAATCTGCCCTGGAGGAAAATTCCTTCCAGACCCCAAATATGGTGATCAGCTGAACCCTGAGCATGTGGGCAAGACTGACCAGCCAGACACCCAGAAAGAATTCTCTGTAGTAACTCAGATCCCATCCCATCTAACATCCCATCACAGGCCATTGGGCATATTTACGGCTAATATCAAAGATCAATTAATTGCCAAAATTAGGCTATCACATCACACCATCCCCTCCATAAACTTATCAAGCATAGTCTTGAAGCCAGATGTGTCTTTTGCCCCCCACTGCTCCACTTGGAAGTCTGTTCCAGAAGTTCACTCTATGTTAATGGTGTGCTAATAAAGCTAGTTTATACTTCAGGGTTTTATTTTAGTCATTTGGCCATACTTTTCAGCACTGGGCAGGATCTGTGGGATGATGTGTTTATTAGAACATACAGGAAAAAAAACCTGAGAAGTGGCATATGTTGAGACACTGTCACACAAGTGCATTCCGACATCAGACTCCCCCTCTCTCCAACAAGGATTTAGCTCAGGAAAGCTGAAGAGGGAACATCTCAGTGGTTGTGGAAGGGCCTCAGAGGCCGATGTGGAATTGGGAGAAAAAGTGAAGTCTTTAGGAGCTTGCTTGAGAGAAAAGTCAGAATCCAACTGTAATTTCAGTTTCACTGGTGTAAATTAGGAACAATCCCACTGAAGTCAATGGAGTTAATCATGCCAGTATGAAATCAGTGAAAGTGAGAAAAGAATCAAGCCTCTTCAACTTCTTGAATTTTTCTGAGAGTCCCCTGTGTCACCACACTATTCCCCAAATCTTCACATCAAGAATTCCATTCCAATGCCCAATATCAATTTAGTAACTAGTATGCCAGCACAAAGCATTCAGGCACACAGAACAACAGTTTGGGAGGTTTCTTTAATCTTTTCTCAGAGGGCAAATGCTTCTAAGAGTAACCACTTTCAAATGTGTTGTATGACAAATGTATATAACAAAAACAAAGATGAGTGTATGCAACATTACCTAGGCTTTGATACCTGTAACTCAGCCCAAATCTCAGATTCACTATTCAGTTTTAATGATCTACACTGCTTATCTGTAAAGAATCAAAGCAATACAACTTTTAAGAATGTGATATACATAAATCAAAAGCTGAAATTTGCACTCCACAAACCTTTAGTGGTAGAATCTCTGATATACTTATCAGAAGAATGTCAAAGAAAAGTCCACTGGCCCACCTAGCAAATTTATTGTGGCCTTTCCCAATCAGATTTAAAATGAAATAAGAGACTCAATATAATAGGGCTGAGTGAATCTTTCAAGTCAAGGGGTGAGGGGGGAGAGGAAGAGGGGGAAAGGGTTCCAGAACACCAAGATACGTACAGATTGTTAAACTAGAGCCAGAGAATAACCTTCAGTGCTTGGGTTCAGAATAGCTTCTCCAGTATAGTGCAACTATTGTGGAACATTAAGATTTACAATACCGAGCATTCAGGTAATTCATCAAAATCCTTTTTAAATGAAAAGAAAAAACTCCTTTAATTCCATTGGGACCCTACACACTTAGTTCTGTGATCCACAGCAGGAATACGACAGAAGAAGAATGTTAATTTCCTTCTACCCAGAGAATCCCCCAGCTCTGTCGTTTAAGTTTTTCTTAACGGTATAGAGATTTCAGATATTCTTGATAGGAAAAGCAAGGGGAAATGTGCTAGCCCAAATTACGTTTCCTAGCTCTGCCATGAGGATTGCTATGCCACAACAAGGGATGGAGTAGGACTGTAATTAAGGGCTATACTACCAGCTTACGTCAGTTGCAAGAGGCTGTACAACCACCAAATTGGGCTCCACTGTGAGTGATGATAATATTTTTTAATAGGGCTCCTGAGTTGTAAAGTGAGGATTTGATCCCAAGGATGTAAAAGCTCTCAGAAGACACACTAAAATTAACTGCTGTTCACATTTTTATCAGGTTCAATGTAGTTCTGGTATATCAGAACTTTTTTACTAACAGAAGAACCCAAACTGCTCCTGGTTCATCTGCCTGTCAACTGTTTTTATAACTAAAAAAAAATATTTCCCAAAATTTCATTAAATTAACAATAAAGATGTTTTGTTGAATCCAACAATAAGGAGAATTCACATAATGACTCAGAAAATTTGTGAAGGCAGGAAAAAGAAAGGCATCCCAAGAAAGACAGACATGCAGATTCAGGGTTTAATTTCATTTTTGTGCAGGGAAAGAAGTGAGAAAGGAAGATTCATTCATTCAATCTGTATCAATCAACTATGAAACCAGTTGGCTAGGAAACTCCATCCCATCCTGGTACACAATCGTTTGACCTCTCTTACACACACACACACACACACACACACACACACACACACACACACACACACACACACACACACACACACACACACCTTTACCTTTGTCACCTCCTGTTTGGACTACAGTAACCTAACCATGAAGCTCTCATGAAACCCTAATTTAAACAGAGTATCTCCTCAGCAACACAAGCTACTTTGAGCAGACCAGACTTGTCCCCCTCTCTTTACAGTGGCTTCCCATAGAATATCAAGTCAAATTCAAGGTCTCAGTCCTTCTCTTCAATATGCTCAATAGTTTGGATCCACTTCATCTAAAAGATGGACTAAAGATCTGAGAAGATGATAGTGGAAGACTACTTTGTTCCTTCTGGTAGAATGGAACTTTCTGCCATAATGATAAAGCTCATCTGTGCTGGAAACAGAATTTTCTCAGGAGTCAGCCCGACATGGTGTATCAAACTCCCAATGAAATTATGGACCCTGACAAACTTTACCATCTTGCTCTCTCAGTGTAAAGTATATTTCTTTGATTTTGCCTTATTTAATATAAACAGAGCAGCATGTACATTAACAGAACAAACACAAAACAGCACTGCACGCACAATTCTCCACCTGGGAAGAGGGTGAGAGAGACAGACCAAACCACAAGTAACAGATGTTAGTCCATCCTTTAATGCACTATGGGAATGCACTCAGATATTATGGTGGTAGGAGTAGTACAAGAACCTACATAGTATAGAATCTAATACCATAATGAAGAGCTGTAACTATCATAGCACCACACGGAAGAACAGCAACACAACAGTGATCCAATCCAGATCAAACTGACTGAACTGCTCCTCTTGAGCCATGGGAAAGAGCTCTCTGGCAGCAACCTTCCAGTGATGCTGAGAAAGGGATCAGGACAAAAATAAATAAATAAATAAATAAATACTACTGTCTTTTTCCCTTCCCTCCCTGGACAGTCCTAGCATAAGTACTGTATGATTACACCTGTGCTTCTGCTGAATGGAATGCTTTTACTGTGGCAAAGGACAGTAAAAAATATTAGATCCATTTCACCCTGTTGTCTGCACCACTTGAGAAACACTGCATGTGCATTAACAGCAGCATTATTTCAATCCTTTCTTCATGCAGGATTTGCACTGCAGGAGATTTTTTAAAATGCAAACATGTGAGTGGAGGGAAAGGATGGAACAACAGATACCTATAATCTCAAGTCAAATTCAAACCCTTGAAATGAAGGAATGGATTTTTTTTTTTTTTAAAGAAAGAGACTAATTAATTTTGACTGAACGAAGTATGACATGTTGTGGACTTACAAAAACAAGCTGTTTATCATAAATACCACCACAGTGGCAAGTGTCTTGTTTGCTGAAGCAAACAAACAAAAAACAATCCAGAAGATATAGATAGATATCAGCCTTCTTTAAAAAAACGTGTTTTTGCCCTCTGGTGGCTTCACATGTCATTACATCATTATAGTACTGTAATTTTTCAATGGTTAAAAGTCATATGTATTAGAATAGGGCTGTCAATTAATCGCAGTTAACTCAAGTGACTAACTCAAAACAAATTAACTTGATTTAAAATTATTTGCGATTAATCACAGTTTTAATTGCACTACTAGAATACCAATTTAAATTATGTTTTTAAAAAGTATGATCTTCCCTGCTTTTGCTGGAGGATGCCTTGCTGGTCACAGAGCATGTGCATTGTGAGATCCAACACTAACTGATGGGGAACAGCGTTAAATCTTGAACAAATAAACTTTCTCCAGAGTTCTATTAGTCATTGGAATTAAACAGGTGCTAAGGAAAACTAAAGAATCTTAAACAGTTTGACTAAATAATGCTTTCTTGGTCAGTGCTTAGCATTCAATCTCCTAATTCTTGTGGTCAATTTCATTAGTTATCCAGTCATCACACAGTCTTAATGGTAGACAAGACCAGAATTTAAGAAAAGTCAGCAGGAAACAAAATTTTTGAAGGCGAGAATTAAAAACCCACACTCTTTTGGCCTTTTTTATAAAGCACAAAATGGCACATAATTGTTTTTCCTTTGCTGGTTGATATTAAACATATATACATTTATTAATATGTAATATAAAAACTGTCTGGACAGAATTTGTTCATCAAGATTTCATACAATAATTTTTTTGCCTCCCATTTCCCCACCTCTTTTCTTCAAAAAGCCTTGTTCTATAAGTAACAAGCATAAGTCAGCATACGTACACTGATTTACATCAATGTTATTAGTAAAGTGAATGCTTGTAATTTAACAGAAAGTTTTCAAAATTAATAGTCTGTGATAAGCACGTATTTCTATGCCTGTGAATGTAAATACTCTTAAGTGCATATTAAAGATGATCTCATGGCTTATCTATTTCAAAATATTCATAATTTCAAAATTGCTGACCTTATTTTCTATGCAATTTTTAGATCTCAATGAGAAAATAAACCTAGTTTGAAGGAACTCTTTTCAGTAGTTTTAAATTTACTAAAAAGCCCTATAGCTGTCCTTTCCCCAACAGGCACTGTTCTAAGCCCTCTGTTGTGACGACTTCATTGTTCTGGCAGCAAAACAAAAAAAAACAAAACAAAAATTAGGCTCTACACTGGGGAGGGTAAGTACAGAGCAAACAAACATTTAAAGGGATAAGACACTACACATATGTCCTCTCTGCCTTGCCCCAAATGCAGATGACTCCTGTTTCTACAATAAATTTGCATGAAAAAGTGTATTACTGAATTAGACCTTGCTTAATAATAATAATTGGAGATATACCTATCTCCTAGAATTGGAAGGGACCTTGAAAGGTCATTGAATCCAGCCCCCTGCCTTCACTAGCAGGACCAAGTACTGATTTTTTGCCCCAGATCCCTAAGCAGCCCCCTCAAGGATTGAACTCACAACGCTGGGTTTAGCAGGCCAAAGCTCAAACCACTGAGCTATCCCTCCCCCAGCTTGTGCTGACTCAAATGGACCACAACTCCTAGGCCTGCACCACATATTTATTTACTGATCCAATCCAATCACAAAGCACCTGCCTACAGGCCACATAGTACCTTCCCCTGACATTTTGGAATTGGGGCAAAAAGCTTTCCCCCCTGCTGGAGACAAAAAGAAAAGGGGGAGTTTTTCTGGAAGAAGCATATGGATAAAAAGTGAGCCAGTATTTGCACACTCTTTTTATTGTTTAAAAGTAAGTTAATTCAATGCTGTAGAGCATAATATAGTCGGCTCTCACATAAGTCATACAAAACTTGTACCTTTGGGGTGTGCACGCAATTGGAACTTTGTTTATACAACTCACTGGAAAATTCCATGACCCAATAGTTCACCACAGACCATTTTGGCAAACAACTTGGTTAAAGATTACCCTGCCCAAAAGCCAGACAGCAAATAAAAATATATTTAGATCATGTCACTCTGCCCACTGAGTAAGTGAATGTGTTCATAACAAGTATGAAGTTCAATTAAGTAAAAAAGAGAGACAGGACACAAAATGTTTTAACTTCATGAAGGACCCATGTGGGAATTTTAATGAGGCAATCAGTGGATATAAATCTTTTCTCCCTCAGCACAGACACCTACCAAAAGTCAGATATACTCTATATTCACTCCACTGCACCTGTTTCTTATGAAAATGGTCTCAAGTGGCTTCTGCCATGCTTGCTATCATTTTAAAAACTCCTGTTTTATTAAAAGCTTATTTGAATTTATTTAACTCAAGGGCACTAGACAATTGAACCTGTAAGTGGCAAATCACTAGAGAATTTTAGTTTCAACTGAGGTCTGGTCTGGTCTGGTCTGGTCTACACTACAAAGTTGGGCTGACATAAGTCCCCTTCTGTCAACCTATTTGTGCAAGTGTCTACACTCAAATCTGTCCATCACTGACATGAGCACCCTATTATGGAGATGTAGTAAAACCATTTGCCTGAGCAACGATGAGCCACGGTCAACTTACTGAGGCGGATGCAGTGAGACAGCAGATAACTGCATAGACTCACAGTACTGGAAGGGACCTTGAGAGGTCATCTAGGCCAGTCCCCTGCACTCATGGCTGGACTAAGTCTTGTCTAGCATGCCCACTGTTGACCTTAACAGTCCTCCAGCAGCTGTCTCACATTCCCCATTCCCTACGACAGAGACTGCTCTGGTAGCGATTCTGAATTCCACTGCCTAAGGGTCACAGAAACTGGAAGCCATCATCCCCTTTTCTTGATTGCCCACATTGGCAGGCACATCGAGCAGCTCTCCCTTCTCCTGTGCAACTGCTTAACTGAATATGCCAGCTCCACGCACAAGCACAGCTACAGAGCAGTAGAAAGGTAGACATCTATGAAAAGATTGCATGGGGGGTACGCAAACAAAGGGGTTCAGCGCCAGTGCCATTTGAAAGCAAAGAAACTGTGCTAGGCATACCACAAGGCCAGGAAGCCAATCAGTCAGTCAATCTAGTGCAGAGCCACAGACCTAACACTTTTACAATGAACTGCATGCCACACATGGCTGAGACCTGATCAGCATCCTGCAGACCACAATGCATATGTTGAGACCCCTGTCATTAACAGTGAGAAAGGTGAAGCCATGGCGGGTTGGTGGGATGGTGGAGGGGAGTTACTCAGCCATGCCACCAGCCAGAACCTGTTCCAGACTCCACTACAATCTAGTCAGTTCCGCCATCTGAGCATGGATGAACGTGAAGAAGGGGAATGAACCTTGTGTAAATATGCAAATGCATTTTCACTTACAAAGTGTAAATTTAAAGATGGTGCACAGCCCATCATCAAGATAACAAGATAAAGGCTATGTCTACTCTACAGCTTATCTTGGCATAACTTATGTCGCTTAGGGGTGTGAATAAACCACCCCCCGAGCGACATAAGTGACACTGACGTAAGTGCCAGTGTGGATAGTGCTATCTCAGTGGGAGAGCTTCTCCTGCAGACACAGCTGCTGCTGCTCGCAGAGGTGGTTTTATTATGCTGACAGGAGAGCTCTCTCCCATCAGCATAGAGCAGTGGTGAGCAACCTGCAGTCCATCAGGGTAATCCACTGGCGGGCCACGAGACAGTTTATTTACATTGACCATCTGCAGGCATGGCCACCCATAGCTCTCAGTGACTGCAGTTTGCTGATCTGGCCAATGGGAGATGCAGGAAGCGACAGCCAGCAGACATGCCCACAGATATTGACTTTTCATTGTTTCACTTGGACAAGAAGCAGCAGTGGTACAACAGAGGTAGATTTTGTTTCAGCTTTTCATTATCCAGTATGATTAGGAGGGGGCGGGGGAAATGTGGAGCAGTCTGTGTATGCACACAGGGATGTCCCTTATATCCTCCCAAATGACCTCAATGACACTTCCATGGAGATACTCTGAAATCCTCCTCCTTAAGGTTTGTAGGGATGGCCGCTTTATTTCTTCCTCCACGATAGGGCATTTTCCCATGCCACTCCACCATGAGTTCATCTGGCAGCATTGCAGTAAACAGATTAGCGGCACATGGGCCTGGGCTGCTTTGGGATGTCAGTAGCAGCTGTGCTCTCTGAGCCTTTATTAACCTCAGGATTTAGCTATCAGCTAAAATCAACACCTCTTGTGGAAAATAATGCCAATATTCACTATGCTCTGTACTCATACCCTTGGAATAGAGATCAAAATGTTACTGTTTCATACAACTAAAAATCTTTAATACAACCCCTCCTTTCTTCCCTCTCATCCCTGGAAGATCATCCCATTCTAGTCCAACCCCCTGTTCAAAGCAGGACCAACAAAATCATCCCAGCCAGGGCTCTGTCAGGCTAGGCTTTAAAAACCTCTAAAGATGGAGATTCCACGACCTCCTTAGGTAACCCATTCCAGTGCTTCACCACCCTCCTAGTGAAATAGTGTTTCCTAATATCCAACCTAGACCACCCATATTGCAACTTGAGACCATTACTCCTTGTTCTGTCATCTGCCACCACTGAGAACAGCTGAGCTCCATCCTCTTTGTAACCCCACTTCAGGCAGTTGAAGACTGCTATCAAATCCCTCCTCACACTTCTCTTCTGCAGACTAAATAGGCCCAGTTTCCTCAGCCTCTCCTCATAAATCACGTGCCCCAGCCCCCTGATCCAATTTGTCAACATCCTTTCTGTAGTGGGGGGCCCAAAACTGGACGCAATACTCCAGATGTGGCCTCACTAGTTCCGAATAGAGGGGAATAATCACTTCCCTTGATCTGCTGGCAATGCTCCTACTAACGCAGCTCAATATGCTGTTAGCCTTCTTGGCAAGAAGGGTACACTGTTGACTCATATCCAGCTTCTCATCCACTGTAATCCCCAGGTCCTTTTCCACAGAACGGCCGCTTAGCCAGTCGGTTCCCAGCCTGTAGAGGTAGGTGCATGGGATTCTTCCATCCTAAGTGCAGGACTCTTCACTTGTCCTTCTCCAACCTCATCAAATTTCTTTTGGCCGAATCCTCCAATTTGTCTAGGTCACTCTGGACCCTATCCCTACCCTCCAGAGTATCTACCTCTCCCCCCAGTTTAGTGTCATGTGTGAACTTGCTGAGGGTACAATCCATCCCACCATCCAGATCATTAATAAAGATGTTGAACCGGCCCCAGGAATGACCTCTGGGGTACACTGCTTGATCCCGGCTGCCAACTAGACATTGAGCTGTTGATCACTATGCGGTGGGCCTGACAATCTAGCCAGCTTTCTATCCTCCTTATAGTCCATTCATCCAATCCTTCCTCCTTTATCTTGCTGGCAAGGATACTGTGGAAGACCATATCAAAAGCTTTGCTAAAGTCAAGAAATATCATGTCCACTGCTTTCTCTCTATCCACAGAGCCAGTTATCTCATCATAGAAGGCAGTCAGGTTGGCCAGGCATGACTTGCCCTTGGCGAATCCATGTTGACTGTTCCTGATCACCTTCCTCCCCTCACCTGCTTCAAAATGGTTTCCTTGAGGACCTGCTTCATGATTTTTCCAGAGACTGAGGTGAGGCTGACTGGTCTGTAGTTCCCCAGATTCTCCTCCTTCCCTTTTTTAAAGATGGGCATTGTATTTGCCTTTTTCCAACCGTCCAGAACCTCCCCCGATCACCACAGTTTTCACTGCATGACACAGCCCCCACTGTAGATTCTGCCACTGACCAGTAGCAATCCAGACTTTCAAGCTTCCAGAATGCAATTGCCACTCACTTCTCAACCAGCAATGCAGCTCTCATTCTGGTGTCATTGTGCTCGAGCAAGCTCAGCACACAGATCCAGGAATGTGGCCTTTCATATCTGAAAGTTCTGCAGCCACTGCTCATCATCTCAAACCTTCATTATGATGTGATCCCAGCAGTCGATGCTCTTTTTTCAGATATATAGATATATATTAAATATATGATGTATATAAATCATGAGTGGTGTGGAGAAAGTGAATAAGGAAAAGTTATTTACTTGTTCCCATAATATAAGAACTAGGAGCCACCAAATGAAATTAATGGGCAGCAGGTTTAAAGCAAATAAAAGGAAGTTGTTCTTTGCACAGTCAACCTGTGGAACTCCTTGCCTGAGGAGGTTGTGAAGGCTAGGACTATAACAGGATCTAAAAGAGAACTAGATAAATTCATGGAGGTTAAGTCCATTAATAGTTATTAGCCAGGATGTGGAAGGAATGGTGTCCCTAGTCTCTGTTTGTCAGGGGGTGGAGATGGATGGCAGGAGAGAGAGATCACTTGATCATTACCTGTTAGGGTCACTCCCTCTGGGACACCTGGCATTGGTCACTGTCGGAAGACAGGATACTGGGCAGGATGGACCTTTGGTCTGATCCAGTATGGCCATTCTTATGGTTCTTAACAGTCTAATTATATATTATGTGAAAAATTATTTCCTTGTTATCAGTTTTGAATTAATCATCTTTCAATTTCATTGAATGTTCCTGTTCCTTTGTTCTTGTGTTAAGAGAGAGAACAGAAGTTCCTGATCTATCTTCTCTCAACCATTCATTATTTTGTATACCTTTATCATGTCCCCTTATTCATCTAATTTTAAGGTACTTCTATGGCTCTTATGAGTGAGTGCTTCCCAATTATTAATGAATTTTACTCTCATAACATTCCTGTAATGTAAGGAAATAATATCCTCATTTTACAGATTGGGAATTGAGGCACAGGACAGATTAAGTGACTTGCCCAGGGTCAAAGAGGAAGTCTTGTGGCAGAGCCAGAAATTAAATCCAAAGGACTTTACTTCTTAGTCCAGTGTTGTATTCACTAGACCATTCTTCCTACCCTACATATAGCAAGTTCATGTAGATATCTCAAAAATTCATCACCAATTAATATCAATTCCATACAAACAATACTGACAAAGGTCATTAACAAGAGCACAAACATCTGATTATCTGATTTAGAAAACATATTAAATACTCAATAGTTTGTGTGTATGGTCAGTATACCTTATCCCCATAGGATAAGGAAAGAAACATTTTTAGTCCCTACCAAAACTAATTCTAACTTTTTTCAGCCTACTTTCCTTCACTTTTTCCTATATAATTGAGACTAATGACCTAACCAATGTCAAACACCAATCCTGAATAGTGCCTTTGTGACCAACACACCACATTCAGATTCTGAAGCTTTTATTTTTAAAAGGTTTATACGGTTAAGCTTGCAAGCATGAACCAAGTAGTATAAGTCCCTGCAGTAAGATCTTCCTAAGCCCAAAAACATACAACCTGTAGCAATTACTAATGTTTGTATCCAGTCTCCCATTCATTTAACTGTGGTGTTGATTCTAAAACCTAATGACAATAACAAATGTCAAGGAATGATTCTATTACTGATCATTTTATAAGATGGTATGGAGAGCAAAATGAAAGTGAAACACAAAGGAATTGGGAGTTGCTCCAGGAAGGAAAATACAGAGAGAAGAAAGGAAGAACACAAAGGCAGGAAGGAAGGGAGAAAAATAGAAAAAAGGATGACCAAAAAAGGGCAGATGTAACAGTGGTCAGAGAAATAGGTTTCTCTGCTGAGTGATGCTAAGCTGGAAAACAAAGCACCTCACAAATTGTAATATTTACAGCAATAGTCTACCATGTTTACTGATGTTGAGGAGTACCTTGTTCTGCAGTATTCCCACTGTCTTCCATGGACCTATTGTAGAGTAAGGTACTAGGCAACATCAGTAAAGGTGGCACAGCCCACCCTTACATTTTTAGTTACTACATAAAGGCCATACTCTATTTCTGAAACTTAAAAAACAGATCAGCCCTGCCTCCCCACCCCAGCCAATATCTACTTCCTCCAATTTGTTCTCTCACAGGAGAGCTTCTTTGGCTATAAACCCTCTGACCATGTGGAGTTCCTCCATTACAAATATGATCTCTCCATCAACCCTTACATTTTTTCTAGCAGAACAACTCTGCTTCTCTACCCTTTTGAACTCCTATCTCCACAATCCCAGCCACTCATTTGCCATATTTGACTCCTCCTTTTAAAACCTCTACACCTTTCCTGCTTTCCCTTCTCAGTCAGGATCTCACTAATGTTTTCAGTGAGAAAGTTAATGAGATCTAATATGACTTATTCAGTGTCCTCTTCCCACTCACCTTTGTCCCCTTCCCTCTAATCTCTTCTCTTACTTCTCCCTTGTCACTGAGCTAAGTTTCTTGACTGGTCCTTCTCCTGTAATGTCTACCTGCCCAAGTGACCGCATCCCATCTCCTTAACTCACGTCTCAACCCTCACTTCCTCCCTTACCCATCATCTCAGTCTCTCACTCTGCACAAGTTCCTTCTCCTCACAAGCATGCTCTAATAACTCCCACCCTTGAATCCATCTGCCTCTCCTGGGAGAGCCCCATTCTCTCCAAATATGATTAATATACAGTCTACAACCAGTGCCTTGAGTTCCTCTACTTCAAACTTTTTTTTTTAAACCCTCCAGTCTGACTTCTGCCCTCTTCACTGAAACTGTTCTTCTAGTCTCAAATGACAAATGCTAGCACTTTACACCATTTCCAAACGTCTTTGGACTCCCAGTATGAGACCATTGACCACTCTCTACTTCATTAAATTCTGTCCCTCATTGGCTTTTAAATTAATAAGAGAACCAGGAGAGAGCACTGACTCCAACTGCTCCTTCACCATCTCCTTCTTTCAGCATCTCCCAAGACTCAGTCCTTGGCCCTTTGCCCTACCAGATCTGTTACTATCAACAACTGTATTTGCTCATAAATCAAAGACCATAAATTCTTACTTTTTTCTGGCTATAAATGGCAGTGTGTGTGTCAGAGCAGTGGGTCTTCCCTTTAGCAATCTCCTCACTTGAGGGTAAATAAAAGGGGCAGAGAAAGATGGCAAAGCAGCTTCTTTAGATAGTATGTCAACCAAAAACAAGAACAAGATTCACCTACACCTCCTCGCTGAACAAACTATGTGCCCACAAATAGAAAAGGTTTATTTATTTTATATTCCCAATGTCAGAGAAGAAGAATATACTGGAATTGCAACAGGCAGCATCACCAATGAATCCATGTATTTCTAAAGGTTCCATAATTCTGCGTATCCACAAGGTTTCTACTTTGCTCACCTAGCCCTGGAGTTAAGGTTACACATTTGTAGTTTCCTGTACATTTAAATACAAAATTATATTAGCTACCCTCTAGTCCACAGGTATTTTCCCCCATCATCAGCATGCTTTAAAAATCTCTTAAAATGACTTTCCTATTTCCCTGGATACATTGTGAAAATTAAGTAATGCAAAGAGAATATATGGAGTGTATTTCATCTAGGCCTTGTCAGCTTTTCATTGTTTTAATTTCCCTAATATCTCCGCTCTAGCATAATCTACAGTCTTTTGAGCATTTCACCTTAATCTAGTGAAAATTTTATCCTAGTCTAAGACATGATGCTCATGACCACAAACAGAATTTCTTTCAGGCTCCTAGTAATATCTGCTATACACTTCAAATGCTTTCCATTGGTGGGGGTGTCATAAACAGATAGCTAAGGGTTAATGTCTCTTTCACCTGGAAAGGAGTAACCTGAAACACCTGACCAGAGGACCAATCAGGAAACAAGACTTTTTCAAATCCGGGTGGAGGGAAGTTTTGGGGTGTGAGTTCTTTGTTCTTTGTCTTGTGTCTGTGCCCTCTTGGCTCTGAGAGTGATTTTTCTGTCTCCTGGTTTTCTAATCTTCTGTTTCCAAGTTGTAAGTACAAGGACAGTAAGACAATAAGTTTATATTGTTTTTTTGTATTTACATGTGTGTAGTTGCTGGAATGTGTTAAATTGTATTCTTTTGGAATAAGGCATTTATTCACTTTTTTTTCTTAAGCAATTGACCCTGTAGATTGTCACCTTATACAAAGACTATTTTTAATGTACTTGTCTTTCTTTTTATAAAGCTTTCTTTTTAAGACCTGTTGGAGTTTCCTTTAGTGGGGACTCCAGGGAATTGACTCTGCAGCTCACCAGGGAATTGGTGGGAGGAAGAAATCAGGGGGAAAATCTCTTTGTGTTAGATTTACTAAGCCTGACTTTGCATACCCTCTGGGTGGCGGGGGGGGGAGAGATTAGCTCTCTCGGTACTTGTATTTCCAGGACTGGAAGCACGGAATCTCCTAGGGTCATCCAGGGAGGGGAGCCTGGGAGGAAGTAACCAGGAAACAAAGGGAGGGGGTTATTTCACTTTGTTGTAGGACTCAAGGCATCTGAGTCTGGGGGTCCCCCGGAGAAGGTTTTGGGGAGACCACAGTGAGCCAGGCACTGTATAATTCCTGGCTGGTGGCAGCTTTATGAGGTCCAAACTGGTAACTAAGCTTGGAGGTTTTCATGCTAACACCCATATTTTGGACGCTAAGGTCCAGATCTGGGAAAAAATGTTATGACAGGGGGGTACTGAATAGCTGTGCTTGGATGGCTACTGGTTTCTTATATATCTGAAGACTAATTTATCTTCATTATTTGACCTATTACTACATCATTTCTCTCATTCATTCATATCTTTATTTTGCAATTGCATTCTTGATCCTAACCTTGTCCCATCTTCAGTTTTCCTTGATATTTACAGAGTATATTTTCACTAAGCTGTTTTCTTTTTGCTAATTACTTTGTCTTCCTTTTTATTCATACTTTAAAAATGTCAATCCTGCCCAGTTTTAATTTAGCAAAGGTGACTGTTCACTTTTAACTGACTAGAGCTAGTCAGGATAATATGGCCAATGGGAGTGCAATCATCCCAGCATTGTTCTGCCAGTGCTCCTCATTTAACTAGAGCCTTTTTCCTATTTCACTAGTGGGCCTCTCTCCAGAATATACTATCATCTGTGCCAGACTGGAGATGGTATTTTTGTGATATGGACAAATATCCATGGGGAAATGAAACCAGACAACCAAACTCATTTCAGTTTTGACCTAACCAAGATGAATGTAGGTTTTCAGAAATGGACTGTTTGCCAATTAGCCTAGTGAGCTACAATTATTCCTTATTACCATGATTACTAAATGGTATACAAAACCTATGAACGTAGAACCACTTTCTTTCAACTGTCCTCTATTTCCCCCCAACCCCTCCAAGACCATCTGATTTTTTTTTGAAGCATAGTCAGCAGTTTACTGAAATTTACCATTCTGTGTTTAGTGTCAAATTTAATTTCAAGCCCAATAAACTGTTAATTGATTTCTCAAATTCTTAGCTACTTTCGGGTTTTCAATCATAACCCCTGTTCTGCTTAAAATGAAGTTTAATATGGCTTCTTTCGTGATTAATTCACATACCTATATGAAGTGAGAGGAGGGAAAAAACCTTGATGCATCAGTATCTTTTGTGAATACATTCTAATATTGCTTACAAGTGCAGAAATTCATCCTGGGTAATTTAACTCTTCTCTTTACCGTTACTTGAGTCTTACTTCCCTCCCGCTCCTTGTACATGCATTCAATGAGCTTTTAATCCATTTCTCTGTGTACTTGGCCTCCTCACAGCTTCAAGTATTCCCCCTGCGTGCCCCAAGAATTAAAGAGTCATAATTTGTTAAATGCAACTCGTCTGAGCTGTATCAATTTTTTTTTGTCATACACACATGTAAAATCCCCTTGTCTACACCAGTTTATGATCTCATCCAAAGCCCACTGAAGTTGGTCGCAGTCTTTTAATTGACTTCCGTGGGCTTTGGATGAGACCATATGCTACCATGCTCTCAAACTTTTAATATGTCTTGGTCCTACAAGACTTGAAGAAAGAATTAGTAGTATCCAAGAAGAGACAGCTAGCTACTAGAGAGCCCTATTGCCAACCTGCCCTAGTTCCTTAAATTTGGTTTTCAGATTAAAGTAATTCTATGACTTTCTTGGACATAACCTTCCTACATTATGGCAGTATTATAAAGAATAGCAGGTAGCCTAATACCTGTAGTTAAGGATGGCTAACACTTTCCATTCTAAGACCCTGTTTTCAGTTGCTTGTAACCTTGCAAACCTTTAACAGTTAGGGCTCAAGTTTTCCATGCCATGTGCCTGCTTCAGACTGAATTTTCTGTTTTTGAAAGTTTCATCAAAAATGACTCAACTGTTTCTCAAAAAGAAGCTAAGGAAAACTTCTGCCCATAACAAAAAAAAAAATCTTAAATTATTTCACTTGAGAAGCTCTAGAGAGTCTCCTTGTATTGGAGCAGGGACTTGAAATTTGGGAGCTGCGTCAGGGATGAGTCCTTTCTCCATGAAAATCCAATTAAATAAGGCCAAATTATAAGCCTCTAAAGTCTCAGTACACATACACTGAGAAACATTCAATTTTGTCAATCAAATTGAAGACTCAATACTGAGCACGCTCCAGCCGAGACTACAGAGTCTGAGCAGGACTTTCCATGCAATTGCTCCTTCCCCTGTCCTGGGTACCAGGAACAGGAACTGAGAACAAGACGTTATCTGGCCTGTGTTCTTAATATGCCCACTACTGGTGTGCAGGCAGTGAGAAGGAAAAAGAACATGCTTGAAGGGATCAGAGACAAGCAGTCTGTAATACTGCACCAGCGCAAACTCTTCTCAAAAACAGGAATGGTGAAGCCGTGTTCCATTCCTCTACCAACAGCAAATAGCCATGAAACCCACCCACTTGCAAAATGTGTGCCTCATGTAAGTCTAATGGCTGCCCCACATAGAGGATGACAACCAATTGCTATCATCAATTACTCTGTTCAGATAGAAGAAACTCTGTACTACAGATTTAAAGGTTCCAATCCTGCTGTTAAAACATGTAGATATCATAGGGTTTTCACATCATGGAACTTGTATTTTCCTTTTTTTAATTACATACAAAAAACATTAAAGAACCCACAGTGTTGCAAAATCAGTGCTCAAAGTTAGAAAGCAGCAGAACGACCAACATGGAAAACCAAGAATTACGTTTGTCTGTGCAACCTTAATTTGGCTCCCTTGTGCACATACATTACAATATAGTCTTTAATTACATGACCACATATTTATGTTTAACTTTCTACAGGACCACGGCCTAATTCAATGCCAGAATGGATAGTGCTCAAAGGAAGCAGGATTGTATAGTGAATGAGACTGACTGTAGAGGCTCTTTACACAAACATCCCACACACAGATGGAATACAAGCTGTCAGGAACACTATCCCTGATGATGCCACAGCACAACTGGCTGCTGAGCTCTGTGCCTTTATACTTACACACAACTATTCAAATTTGATGACAATATATATCTCCAGATCAGTGGCACTGCTATGGGCACCCGCATGGGCCCAACAATATGCCAATATCCTTTATGGCTGACCTGAACAATGCTTCCTCAGCTCTCGTCCACTCACGCCCCTTCTCTACCTACGCTACATGATGACATCTTCCTCATCTGGACCCATGGGAGGAGACTCTGGAAAAATTCCACCATGATTTCAACAGCTTCCACCCCACCATCAACCTCAGCCTGGACCAATCTACACGGGAGGTCCACTTTCTTGACACCACGGTGCAAATAAGTGATGGTCACATTACCACCACCCTATATCGAAAACCTACCGACCGCTATGCCTACCTTCATGCCTCCAGCTTCCATCCCGGATACATCACATGATCCATTGTCTACAGCCAAGCACTGAAGTACAACCGCATCTGCTCTAACCCCTCAGACAGAGACCAACACCTACAAAATCTCCACCAAGCATTCTCAAAACTACAATACCCGCACGAGGAAATAAGGAAACAGATCAACAGAGCCAGACATGTACCCAGAAGCCTCCTACTGCAAGACAAACCCAAGAAAGAAACCACAGGACTCCACTGGCCATCACATTACAGCCCCAGCTAAAACCCCTCCAACGCATCATCAAGGATCTACAACCCTCCTGGACAATGGATCCCACACTTTCACAGGCCTTGGGTGGCAGGCCAGTCCTTGCCCACAGACAACCGCCAACCTGAAACATATTCTCACCAGTAACTGCACACCACAGACCATAATAACCTCTAGCTCAGGAACCAATCCATGCAACAAACCATCGATGCCAACTCTGCCCACATATCTACACAGTGACACCATCACAGGACCTAACCAGATCAGCCACACCATCACTGGTTCATTCACCTGCCATCCACCAATGTAATACCGCCATCATATGTCAGCAATGCCCCCTCTGCTATGTTCACGGCCCAACTGGACAGGTCTCTACGGAAAAGGATAAATGGACACAAATCAGACATTAGGAATGGCAATATACAAAAACCTGTAAGGAGCACTATCAACCTCCCTGGCCACACTATAGCGCACCTTAAGGTGGCCATCCGCAGCAAAAAAACTTCAGGACCAACTTCAAAGAGAAACTGCTGAGCTTCAGTTCATCTGCAAATTGACACCATCAGCTCAGATTGAACAAAGACATGTGAATGTCTTGCCAACTACAGAACCAGTTTTCTCCTTCTTGGTTTTCACACCTCAACTGCTAGAACAGGCTCATCCTCCCTGATTGAACTGACCTCGTTATCTCTAACTGCTTGCTAGCATATATATACCTGCCCCTGGATATTTCCACCACATGCATCTGAAGAAGTGGGTATTCACCCACGAAAGCTCATGCTCCAAAACGTCTGTTAGTCTATAAGGTGCCACAGGATTCTTTGCTGCTTCTTGAGACTGACTGTAGGATCCCTGCCTCATTTCTTGCAGAATTTGGAAAAAGTGTAGTAAATGAGGTATTGAATTGTAGAAAGAGAATGGAGGTTCTCATGCTTAAGGCAGTTGACTGGATTCTATCCCTGCCTCTAGCATGGAGTTTCTATAGAATGCTAGTCAAGGCTCTTAAACAAAAACAAAAACACACCAAACTTTTCACAGATGGCCATTAATTGTGTTTTCACTTTTTGGGTGCCCAATTTGAGACACCTGGAGTCTAATTAGCAAACATGCTGAGTACTCCCTCTAGTGCAACTGAAGTCAATGGGAGCTGTGCTCTGAACAAAGTGCTATACAATGCCAAGTACTCTGACAAATCAGTCCACAGCTTCTCAAACTGAGTGCCCAAAAAGTGTGCACTTTTAATCTTGATGTGTATGTGCCTCTGTTTCCCATCTGTAAAATTCAAATAATACCTTCTCATCTCAGAGATGTTGTGAAAATAAACTCAATCATTTTTGTGAAGCACTAAGAAGTTATAATGATGAACACCATAGATAAGATTGTACTCAGAGCAGTGCTTGCACTGTGTGTTGTAAACCAGGCCTGCAGCCACATATTGAACAAAGGATAAAATAAAATATTTAAGAGCTGTTCATTCAGTGTGCACAGCACATTTTGTTGATTGAATGAGGCAATAATCTTGTAGAAAATGTGTGTCATGTCATTAAAGACTTATTATAATGCATCTGCACAAGAGGGCAGAATTAAGGTTGCACAAGCATCCTTATTTCTGGCATTTCTTAATAATTGATTGCCTGACTTTGCAACCTTAGTGTTCTTTTTAAAAAATAGGGGGTGGGGGTTGTACATAACATGTAGTTTGCTTTTAAGGAAAGGATAGAGGGTCATTACTATAATAGTAAAGCAAGGAATATTATAAGTATTGTCTAACGTCTCTATAAGGTTCTTTTATTTGCCATGCCCCTCTTTACCATGCTAGCTAGTAAGGATACACAGACCACTGATATGAATGAGTGATTTTTAAATTTATTTTGCAAAGTTGATTTCAACAGAAGTTGAAACATGAGAAGAGCTATTGTTTTTCTAAAAAGATTTTGGTGGACTTAGATGTTAAAATCCCAAGAGGAAAAATTTGATTTGTTTCATGATCAATTGTTTATAATGAGTTAATTCATGCTCTATTTCCCTCTATCGTGAAGATCCATGCAAATGCTCCATTTCAAAAATCTAAAGGCTAGGTAATTTTTAGCAGCCTTAGGTTGTGTGAAATTTTCTATGCTGCAAGAAATCTTACCCCAGGAGTATGTGAAGGGAAAAGTTACTTACCTTGTATAATTATACTTTTCTGAAGACACGATTGTGCAGGAGTCTCACTCCTAACAAAGACAAGTTGAACCCCAAGCTCTAAACATTTTCTTTATTTCATGATAATATTGTCAAAGAAGCAGAAGCAGATGTAAATGTTTCCTTTTCTAAAAGCACCATCTGTGCAAGATTTCTATGCCCGGGTCATGTCCAGACTAGGAAATCAGATTGTATTTTAAACTGTGTTATCTAGCACATTTTAAAACAGGTCCTTGTACCTAGAATAGACACAGGAAGTTGTGTTTAAAAACATTATCGCGTTGTAGTTAATCTTGGGTGCCGCCTTAGGGACAACCAGCTAACACAGTTTAAAACAATCTATTTTCCTAGCGTAGACATGGCCTTGGAGAGCAGCAAGGCCCAACTATCATCTGCCGAGTCTTACATCCTTCTGCTCATGGAACCATTCAATACATAGAACCAAGGATCAATAGATACTGCTGGAGACCAGCAGCCAAGGCGCTTCTGAGCCAGCAGCAGTCTGAGAGCTGAAAGCCCAGCAAAATGAAAAGAAATTAAATGAGAACAGAACCTAATGCAAGGTGAATAGAAGGAGATTAGTCAAAGCAGAGTGGAGCTGAAATGGGATTAAGAGCCAGAATGGGAGATAAAGTAGTAGATCACCAATGGTAAAGAAGAATATGACCAGAAGATTTCAAGGGCAGTGGTTAATTATATCAAGAGTGGCAAGTGATCAGAAGGAGGGAGTGGCTCACACTCCAACCCACTACCATCTTTAGGAACAGAAAACATGTCATTGATAGGGGTGGAAGTTGGAGTGGTATCTGCCTGTCTCACTTTAGGGAACTTATATCTAGGAGTGAGAAATATGCACAGATGGTACTCTTTAGAGAAGACAAAAAACTAGTTTCTTGCAGATCAATGAGATTGGGAATTAATGCTGTAAAAAAGAACGGATGTTGTAGAAGTGTAGTATCTGTAAAAAACTGATATATATCCTTACCTAAAGCATGAAAATACACACAAGACCACCTTAGGTCATGACTAATTCTTTGATGAGCATCACTTGTCTTTGGATGCAGTGATTTATGGCTCTAAAACATAAAGGAATCTCCTGTGTGAAAGTATCACTTTAATGCCATTGATCCTGAAATGACCTCCAGATACTGGGATGGAATATTATTTCCAAGTTTACAAGAAAATAGTGGCCCTGAACAGTTTTCATTACAATCTGTCTTTAAATAAGAAAAATAAAGGAAGAAAGGTATGGCCAACTAAGTAGTAATGAAAACCTGATAAATCTCGATAAATCTAATAAAAAGCAGGCAAGAGAAACACATGGAAAAAATAAATTTATACAAAACCAGCAGGTCCAGATGCATACATTCCAGGGTGTTTAGAATTAGCTACTTAAGCCATCTACAATTACTTCTGAAGAGACAAGAAAAACTGAGAGATACCAGCAGTCTGGAATAAAAAACCGTATACAAATGTGGAATGTATTGGCAAAGAAATAAGGAATACGAATTCATGATAAATACAAAGTTGGGCACCTAAAAATATTAGCATGACAACTGCCCCCACTGTAGATTCTGCCACTGACCAGTAGCAATCCAGAATTGCAAGCTTCCAGATTACCACAAGTTTTCAAAGATAACGGCCAGCGGCTTTGCAGTCACATCAGCCAATTCCCTCATCACCCTCGGATGCAGCAGATCTGGACCCATGGACTTGTGCATGTCCAGCTTTTCTAAATAGTCCTTGACCTGTTCTTTCACCACTGAGGGCTTCTCACCTTCTCATATTATTGCTATAAAAATATTATTGCTTATATTGCTGTTAGTTAGTTTAAAATTATGTTATTGTAAAAAACATAATAATAGTAATTCCTTTCATGTCCATGCTAATCATGCATTGTCAATATATCCAATAAAAACTCCTAAAATTAAAACATCTAACGTAAAATCAAAAATCCATGGCTTAATACAAATAAAAATTTAAAAATATCTGTTGTACTAAAAGTACAAAAAAAGGTAAAAATAAAAAAAAAAAATTTGTAGGGAATCTTCATGCATAACAGCAGCAAAGAATCCTGTGGCACCTTATAGACTAACTCCTTGCATCTTAAAACAGAGAGGAATTAACCTTCCCCCCACCAATCCCTGGTGAGTTCAGACCCAATCCCCTTGGGTCTTAAACAAGGGAAAAAAATCAATCAGGTTCTTAAAAAAGAAAGCTTTTAATTAAAGAAATAGTAAAAATTATGTCTGTAAAATCAGGATGGAAAATGTTTACAGGGTATTCAGATTCATATATCCTAGGGGGACTCCCTCTCTACTAGCCTGAGATTCAAAGTTACAGCAAACAGAGGTAAAAATCCTTCCCGCAAAATACACATTCACAAGTCAAGAAAACAAACTAAGACTAATCTGCCTTTCTAGCTAGTACTTACTATTTTGAACATGAGAGACTGTTTCAGAAAGATTAGAGAAAGACCTGGTTGCATGTCTGGTCCCTCTTAGCCCCAAGAGCGAACAACAAACAAAAAGAAAACAGCACAAACAAAGACTTCCCTCCACCAAGATTTGAAAGTATCTTGTCCTCCCATTGGTCCTCTGGTCAGGTGTCAGCCAGCTTCACTGAGCTTCTTAACCCTTTACAGGCAAAAGAGACATTAACCCTTAACTAAGTCAGTGTCATAAACAGATAGAACAATGCTTCCTCAGCTCTCATCCCCTAACACCCGTACTTTACTTGTGCTACATTGATGACATCTTCATATCTGGACCCATGGAAAAGAAGCCCTTGAGGAATTCCACCATGATTTCAACAATTTCCATCCTTCCATCAACCTCAGCCTGGACCAGTCCAAACAAGAGATCCACTTCTAGACACTACAGTGCTAATAAGCAACAGTCACATAAACACCACCTTATACCGGAAACCTACTGACCGCTATACTTACCTACATGCCTCCAGCTTTCATCCAGACCACATCACATGATCCATTGTCTACAGCAAAGCTCTAAGATACAACTGCATTTGCCCCTCAGACAGAGACAAACACCTACAAGATCTCTATCAAGCATTCTTACAACTACAATACCCACCTGGTGATGTGAAGAAACACATTGACAGAGCCAGAAGAGTACCCAGAAGTCACCTACTACAGGACAGGCCCAACAAAGAAAGTAACAGAATCATAGAACGTCAGGGTTGGAAGGGACCTCAGGAGGTCATCTAGTCCAACCCCCTGCTCAAAGCAGGACCAATTCCCAACTAAACAGAACGCCACTAGCTGTCACCTTCAGCCCCTAACTAAAACCTCTCCAGCACATCATCAAGGATCTATAACCTATCCTGACGGACGATCCCTCGCTCTCACAGATCTTGGGAGACAGCCCCCCAACCTGAAGCAAATACTCACCAGTAACCAGACACCACACAACAGAAACACTAACACAGGAACCTATCCTTGCAACAAAGCCTGTTGCCAACTCTGTCCACATATCTATTCAGGGGACACCATCATAGGATCTAATCACATCAGCCACAGTATCAGAGGCTCGTTTGCCTGCACATTTACCAATGTGATATATGCCATCATGTGCCCCTCTGCCACGTACATTGGCCAAACCGGACAGTCTCTATGCAAAAGAATAAATGGACACAAATCAGACATCAAGAATTATAACATTCAAAAACCAGTTGGAGAATACTTCAACCTCTCTGGTCACTCGATTACAGACCTCAAAGTCATAATACTCCAACAAAAAAAATTCAAAAACAGACTCCAATGAAAAACTGCAGAATTGGAATTAATTTGCAAACTTGACACCATTAAATTGCGCTTGAATAAAGACTGGGAGTGCATGGATCACTACACAAAGTAAAACCTATTTCCCCATGCTAATTTTTTCCCCTTCTATTACTCACACCTTCTTGTCAACTGTTGGAAATGGGCCATCCTGATTATCACCACAAAGGTTTTTTTTCCCCTCCTGCTGATAATAGCCCACCTTAACTAATTACCCTCGTTATAGTTCAGTATGACAATACCCATTTTTCATGTCTTCTGTGTATGCATATCTTCCTACTGTATTTTCCACTGTATGTATCCAATGAAGTAGGTATTAGCCGACAGAAGGTTATGCTCAAATAAAATTTGTTAGTCTCTGAGGTGCGACAAGTACTCCATATTCAGTACAGGTATTGAGTTTTTCCTAATTTTTCCAAGAATGAAGAGATACTTGGAATAACATGTTTAGTATCTGAGGGGTAGCCGTGGTAGTCTGGATCTGTAAAAGCAGCAAAGAGTCCTGTGGCACCTTATAGACTAACAGACGTTTTGGAGCATGAGCTCTGAATACCCACGAAAGCTCATGCTCCAAAACGTCTGTTAGTCTATAAGGTGCCACAGGGCTCTTTGCTGCAGCAACATGTTTGATCTCTCTGATTTCACATGCAGAAAATTTTATTTTTCTTCAAGAGTGACAGTTTTGACCAGAGCTATTTCAGAGACTTCCCATCAACACCTGGTATGTCTCCAAAACAGGACAGTAGTTTGCCATTATCAGCACAACACACAGATCCAGTGGGATGAGTATGGACATCCTCCCTCTGTCAATGGGCAGGGAAAGTGCCATCACCATGAAGAACACTTTCTCTGTCCCATGACCTGGACTGAACTTCATTTGGCAAAGATCCATAATACTGATGTGGATAGGTACATGTAAAGGTAGTTCTTTGTCAGCTTCCCAGTTATCTTGTTAAAAAATGGGAGGCTAGATAACATATAGGACTTTATAATCTTTGGACTAACCAAACCTTATATATTAAAAAAATACACAGACAATAGCTTTAAGGCGGTAAAAGTAGCATTGACACCCGCCATCAGTAGGGGTCCTGGGTGCTGTTTTCACCAACAATATGCACCAGTGTCAATCACAGGTAGTGAAAGATTTCTATCAGCACTTTTACAGTGTCTTGCTCCATAAAATGTGCCAGATGCCATAAGGTAGTGAAGAGGTTGTGTTTTCTGTCTTACATTTTGTATATGGCTCCTGATTCCAAATATGGCTTTGTGCCTCTTGTGAAGGTGGTTTCCCAGCCAGATGGATGATTCCTACCGTAATTGCAGCTCTGGGAGCAGCAGCTACGTATTCTGGGAAGGAAAAGGCAGGAGTAGATCCTAGAGAGAGGCTCTGACACTTTAAAAGCCTGCCAGAGCTACTGATGAGCATCATCATTTCCTTACTCTTGAGGAAATATACAAGACTCTCTGTAGAAGCACACTCCTCTTGACCATTACATTAGTTCATAGCGTCCATAAAACAGGAGACATGACCAAAAACATCACAACACTATACAATACTGGAAGTCTGCTTTTTCTTCTCTTAATACTATCATATTATGAAGTGATACATGTGACCCACTTCTTCCATTTTAGATCTTGATCTCTGAATGGTGTTACTTTCTGTACTGAGTGTCTGTTTCTCTTAGCCAGTTCTTACCATACTTTGAACTAAAATTAAGCAGACATCCTGTGGGTTACAAACCATTTTGTAGTACCATGGCTATCCGTGCCGTCTCTCAAAAAATATAATATAAGGAAAGCATCTGAGTAACGACATCCATTAAATAGAACCAAAATGTTAGTGCCTTCTGTTGATTAGATTACTATAACATAACATCTAAATTACTTAATAAAGTTAACTTAATAAAGTTTAGATGTATAACACCTAAATAACTTAAGTGCAAAAGATTGTATGAAAATTGGAGGGAAAGGTATCAAAGAGCCTGCAAAAAATATTTTCACCCTAGGCCAAGAAGGTAAGGAGAAAAATAGGGAAACAGCTACGCTCAAAAAATAGTTTAGGGAAACAGAGTACTCAAGATAATCTTGTAGCAACACAGGACAGACTAACTGAAATTAGAGAGTTTAGGAAGAAAAAGTAGTCAGTCTCAAAAGTGATACATCAGATTGAATGAAAAACACTGAAACAGAGGCAAGATTACACTAATATGCATGTCCACAATATCTGTTGCAAAAAAAGAAATGCATTAAGCCAGACAACAGCCATGTGATATAAGTAGGGAATATTATTCAAGTAGTAAAAAAAAGGGGTACACAAGCTAAAAAATGGAGGTTCAAATTTCCTGATAGCCTGCAAAAATAAAAAATGCAATTATGTCTATCCATTTAAATATATAGAAAGAAATAATTAAGATTCACAAATACTTTGATACATATATACTGTGCCTTTTTCTGTGTCAAGGTTTTTTCCCCCACTTTGAACTTTAGCGTCCAAAAATTGGGGACCTGCATGATTACTTTTAAGCTTAATTACCAGCTTAAATTTGGTATGCTGCCACCAGCCAATAATATAGTGTTTGGCACACTTCTGTTCCCCCAAAACCTTCCCTGGGGAACCCAAGACCCAAATCCCTTTGATCTTATAACAAGGAGAAATTAACCATCCCTCCTTTTCCCCTCAGACTTTCCCCTCCCTGGGTTGCCTTGGGAAGCTTCACACTGATACAAAATCCTTGGATCTTAAAACAAACAGGGATTAACCTTCCCCCCCTTCCTTTCCCCACACCAATCCCTGGTGAGTTCAGACTCAATCCCCTGGATTTTAAAACAAGGAAAAAATCAATCAGGTTCTTAAAAAAGAAAGCTTTTAATTAAAGAAAGAAAAAGTAAAAATTATCTCTGTAAAATCAGGATGGAAAATGCTTTACAGGGTATTCAGATTCATACAGACTCGAGGGACCTCCTGCCACCCCAGCCTTAGATTCAAAGTTACAGCAAACAGAGGTAAAAATCCTTCCAGCAAAAGGAAAAGCATTCACAAGTTGAAAGAAAACAAACAGAAGACTAATCCGCCTTGCCTGGCTATACTTAGAATTTTGAAACCATGAATACTGATTCAGAAAGATTTGAAGAGTCTGGTTGTACGTCTGGTCCCTCTTTGTCCCAACAGCGAACAACGAACAAAACAAACAACACAAACAAAGACTTCCCTCCACCAAGATTTGAAAGTATCTTGTCCCCCCATTGGTCCTCTGGTCAGGTGTCAGCCAGGTTCACTGAGCTTTTTAACCCTTTACAGGTAAAAGAGACATTAACCCATAACCATTTGTTTATGACATGTCCCCCAAATCTCAGACAGTGTGGAACCACACTGGCAGTAATTTCTTCCTAGAACTTTAGAATAAACAGATTAATAAAACACATGCACCTTTACATATACTACTAATTGTGTAAACTGTAAGACTTTTTACATTTTAAGGACAATTTTTAACCAGTTGATTCTGGGAAACTTTCACGGGAGAGTGCATTAGCTACTTTGTTAGAAGCTCCTGAAATGTGTTGAATTTCAAAATTAAAATCTTGGAGAGCTAAACTCCATCGAAGCAGTTTTTTGTTGTTTCCCTTGGCAGTATGAAGCCACTTTAGCGCAGCATGGTCGGTGTGTAGCTGGAACTGCCGTCCCCAAACGTATGGGCGTAGCTTTTCCAGGGCATACACAATGGCATAGCATTCTTTTTTACTGATTGACCAGTGGCTTTCCCTCTCAGACAGTTTCTTGCTGAGAAACACGACAGGATAGAAGTTTTGATCCGCTCCTTTCTGCATTAAAACTGCTCCTACACCACACTGAGATGCATGTGTGGTTACTAGGAATGGTTTGTGAAAGTCTGGGGCCCTTAGGACACGGTCAGACATGAGTGTCGCCTTAAGCTGGGTAAAGGCCTTCTGACAATCATGGTTTATGAAACAGTAGAAAGTCACAGTTCAGTCTTGACTTTGGTAGCTAAATATACTTCAAAAAAGTAACAAACAAAAGTTATTCCCACTGAGTTTATTATCCAAGGCTTTTTCGTATAATAAGTTTGCTCTTGTATTTAAGGCGACTTGTATAGAGGAGTTCATAAGTGCTTTACCCATTAGCTTTCTCTCAAAGAGCTTTGAAGTGAAAGTGTAATTATCCCACTTTTCTTCTTCCCCAGATTTTGCCCATCATTTCAGTAACTTCAAAGATAGCTACTAAAAATGGGCACAAGTCACATTTCCTTACATTCTTTTCCTGTGTCCTGAATTAGCACAGCAAATCTCTCTCACACACGCACAACCTTCATTTTGAAGCGTTATTGCCATCTTGCTGAAGTACAAGTGCTGGCAACAGACTTTTTCAGTCCCAGTTTGAAGAGGGGCAGCAGATAACCCAGACTGACCAAACTGGACAGACTTATTTGAAGTGGGGGAGGGAGTGTGCACGTGTGTTTTTTTTCTTAGAAGGGAAAGACAGTGACCTTGTATTAATTACCTAGTCTCATCCAAAAAAATTCTTATCAATTTCCAGTGAAATTTAGCACCATAACATCTTTTCAAGTATCAAAAATACAAACAGCACTTATGTAATTGTCCATTACATATAAGACATCTCCCTATGCACTATAATAATCAAGTTAAAAACAAAACAAAGATGTCTGAGATAAGGCGGCAACTTCTGCTATGAATGACAAACTAATTTACAAGTAGTTCAAACAGAAGAGATCGAGAAAGAAGGAAAAATACAAGATTAGAATACCATCTCAGTTTTCCATTTGGAAGTAATGTGATTTAGTAAACACTAAGCAGAGGAGCACAGCTGATGAAATGGTCTGTGGAGGTAAGGAGGTTCATAGAAATAGGGAGACACAATATAGTGCAGTGACTTGAAAGCTAAAATTAATATTGTGGTTGAAAATGGGAGCCTATCTAAATTTTCCAGAAGGAGTCTTATGCTGCCAATTGAGAGATGGCTTCAATATGAGTAACTAAGGCTATCCTAAAACACCTCATATGTCTGGTGGCTAGACAAGAGGAAAGTCAGAGGCTCTTCTTACAGTGACAAAAATATGTCAAAGTAGTAGCTCTAAAAGGGTTTTGATTGTTTCATTTGCTTGCATTACTACTTAAAGTAAGTTGCCTGCTACATTCAATATTTGTTGTTATAAGAACACCATACTGTGTGCTTTCTACTCCAGACGTTGTTATTTAGAAACATCAATAATAATTTCTGAATCAGAATTTGTTGTCTCTTAAATGCGTGTGGCCGATTATTCTAAATGAAGATGCATGAAGCCCAAATAATACAACTTAATATACATAAATTAGTTGAAGTAAACAAACGTGAGCTAGAATACACACAGGCTAGAACAGAAAAAATAAACATGTGAACTAGACATGGGTCCAAGCTGCAGATATATATAAAAAAAAAAACAAATGGATATCGATTGAAACAGAATATCACAAAAAAATTGAGGTGTTTAGATTCAGCCCCATCATTTCCAGTATAAGAATATTAAATAAGCTACCTATCAAACAAATGCAATTCTTAAACTCTTACACATATTCCTATTACAAACAATGCAACATGATACAGTCTTTAATAGTAATTTTAGAAAGATTTTCACTGAAGTGCAATATTTTCTAGAAAAAAAGTCCAAAGGTAGCTGTAGACATAGTTTAAAACTATTAATTTTTACCTTCAAAGAAATATATAAATTGTATATGTAAAAACTGAAAAAAAATGAATGAGACATCATCTACCTACCTCCTCCACTTGCTTACAACTGTAAATTTAAAAAGTATCTACTTTGTTCTTTAACACATTTCACACTGTGCATAGTTCAAAGCTCTTTAAAATTAGTACTCACCAGCTCAAGAAAACTAAAGCAAAACAGCATTAAGAAACTAGAGGGTTTGTTTGTTTGAAAAAATAGTATACCTGCACATTACCAGGTGATCTTATCAAAGAGCTACTGAGAAACTAGCTTGAAGTTGTTTAAATAGGTATAGAATTTTAGAACAGATTCCAGCTCTTTCAACCTTCCCCATGGATCACAGGCAAGGTGAGGAAGTTATGCTCAATAAGTTACGCCAATACCATTTTGTCTCTGTCTTTCAGCCCAGTTCCTCCCTTAGAAAACTAAAAAGATTTGTTACTGTACCCATCCACTATGAATTAGTCTTAGTTTTGTTAAGCATAAGAAAATGTTATTTATGACCGTTTTTATTAATGGGTTAGAATACCAGAAGTAAGTGAGCAGAGTCTTAATTTCACAGATACAGCTACAAGGCTGAAGTATGAGAAGTAGCTGAGGCCCTGGATCTGTCTCGAGATTCAGGAAAATAAATATTAATTTATATTCCATTCACATTGAGATGGTTATCTTAAAAAAAAAACTATGGCCTAGAATTTATTTTAATGAAACTGAATATTTATTCAGACTAATATCATAGGTCCCTTTGCTTGCTGGAGATAAACTTCCCACTATCCAGTGGGAAAAGAGTGATTTTTTCAAGCCTCAAAATATGTAGTCTCCACATATTCTGGCCCAGGAAGTATACAGAGCATCTTCAGACAATAGCTTTGCATGCAAGTTTAGGCGGGCCAAGGAGTCTTAAGCTGTTGCTAGTGAGATATTTTAGGAAAAAACTATATAATCCTCTGTGTGTGTATGAGCAGGGCCAGTGCAACCTATTAGGCGACCTAGGCGGTTGCCTAGGGCACTAGGATTGGGGGGGGGGGGCGCATTTTCTTCGGCGGCGACCATGGCTGCCAGATCTTTGGCCGCCCCAGTCGCCACTGGCATTTAGGCAGAGGGAGCTGGGGCAGAGTGGCGCGGGGAGGGCCGCCTGCAGCATGTAAGGGGGGGGGCACGTCACGCAGGAGAACTCCCCGTCCCAGCTCACCCCTGCTCCGCCTCCTCCCCAAGCATGCCATCGCTGCTTCACTTCTCCCACCTCCCAGGCTTGCGGCACTAATCAGCGTAGGTATCGCAAGCCTGGGAGGTGGGATAAGTGAAGCAGCGACGGCGTGCTCGAGGAGGCGGAGCAGGGGTGAGCTGGGGCAGGGAGCTGCGGCACTGGTCCCTGGGCCGAGGAGGGGAGCTGCCATGGGTGGGGGAGTGAGGAGCTGCCGCAGGGCTTAGGGATGGGGTGGAAGAGAGGGGAGCTGGGAGGGGAGCTGCCGCAAGGCTCCCTGAGGGGGAGGGAGCTGCCGCAGGGGGGGTGCCTCAGGGTGGAGTGGGCATCTCAGAGAGGGGGGGAGTTCTGCAGGGCTCGGGGGGCACCTCAGAGAGTGGGAGAGTTCTGCAGGGCTCAGGAAGGGGGAGGGTGCAAGGTGGAAGTTTCGCCTAGAGCGCAAAACATCCTTGCACCGGCCCTGTGTATGAGTATGATATATGGTATCCAGATATATGTTGGGAAAATAACATCGCGAGGCACAGACTATCCAATAAGTTCCTGGACTGCACTGCAGACAACTTTTTATTTCAGAAAGTTGAAAAAGCTACTGGGGGGAAGCTGTTCTAGACTTGATTTTAACAAATAGGGAAGAACTCGTTGAGAATTTGAAAGTAGAAGGAAGCTTGGGTGAAAGTGATCATGAAATAATAGAGTTTGCAATTCTAAGGAAAGGTAGAAGGGAGTACAGCAAAATAGAGACAACGGATTTCAGGAAGGTGGATTTTGGTAAGCTCAGAGAGTTGATAGGTAAGGTCCCATGGGAATCAAGACTGAGGGGAAAAACAACTGAGGAGAGTTGGCAGTTTTTCAAAGGGACGCTATTAAGGGCCCAAAAGCAAGCTATTCCGATGGTTAGGAAAGATAGAAAATGTGGCAAAAGACCACCTTGGTTTAACCACGAGATCTTGCGTGACCTACAAAACAAAAAGGCGTCATATAAAATATGGAAACTAGGTCAGATTACAAAGGACGAATATAGGCAAATAACACAGGAATGCAGAGGCAAGATTAGAAAGGCAAAGGCACAAAATGAGCTCAAACTAGCTATGGGAATAAAGGGAAACAAGACGACTTTTTATCAATACATTAGAAGCAAGAGGAAGACCAAGGACAGGGTAGGCCCACTGCTCAGTGAGGAGGGGGAAACAGTAACGGGAGACTTGGAAATGGCAGAGATGCTTAATGACTTCTTTGTTTCGGTCTTCACTGAGAAGTCTGAAGGAATGTCTAATATAGTGAATGCTTACGGGAAGAGGGTAGGTTTAAAAGAGAAAATAAAAAAAGAGCAAGTAAAAAATCACTTAGAAAAGTTAGATGCCTGCAAGTCACCAAGGCCTGATGAAACGCATCCTAGAATACTCAAGGAGTTAATAGAGGAGGTTTCTGAGCCTCTAGCTATTATCTTTGGAAAATCATGGGAGACGGGGGAGATTCCAGAAAACTGGAAGGGAGCAAATATAGTGCCCATCTATAAAAAGGGAAATAAAAACAACCCAGGAAACTACAGACCAGTTAGTTTAACTTCTGTGCCAGGGAAGATAATGGAGCAGATAATTAAAAAAAATCATCTGCAAACACTTGGAAGGTGGTAAGGTGATAGGGAATAGCCAGCATGGATTTGTAAAGAACAAATCGTGTCAAACTAATCTGATAGCTTTCTTTGATAGGATAACGAGCCTTGTGGATAAGGGAGAAGCGGTGGATGTGATATACCTAGACTTTAGTAAGGCATTTGATACGGTCTCACATGATATTCTTATAGATAAACTAGGAAAGTACAATTTAGATGGGGCTACTATAAGGTGGGTGCATAACTGGCTGGATAACCGTACTCAGAGAGTAGTTATTAATGGCTCCCAATCCTGCTGGAAAGGTATAACAAGTGGGGTTCCGCACGGATCTGTTTTGGGACCGGCTCTGTTCAATATCTTCATCAACGATTTAGATGTTGGCATAGAAAGTACGCTTATTAAGTTTGCGGACGATACCAAACTGGGAGGGATTGCAACTGTTTTGGAGGACAGGGTCAAAATTCAAAACGATCTGGACAAATTGGAGAAATGGTCTGAGGTAAACAGGATGAAGTTCAATAAAGATAAATGCAAAGTGCTCCACTTAGGAAGGAACAATCAGTTTCACACATACAGAATGGGAGGAGACTGTCTAGGAAGGAGTATGGCAGAAAGAGATCTAGTGGTCATAGTGGACCACAAGCTTAATATGAGTCAACAGTGTGATACTGTTGCAAAAAAAGCAAATGTGATTCTGGGATGCATTAACAGGTGTGTTGTAAACAAGACACGAGAAGTCATTCTTCTGCTTTACTCTGCGCTGGTTAGGCCTCAACTGGAGTACTGTGTCCAGTTCTGGGCACCGCATTTCAAGAAAGATGTGGAGAAACTGGAGAGGGTCCAGAGAAGAGCAACAAGAATGATTAAAGGTCTTGAGAACATGACCTATGAAGGAAGGCTGAAGGGATTGGGTTTGTTTAGTTTGGAAAAGAGAAGACTGAGAGGGGACATGATAGCAGTTTTCAGGTATCTAAAAGGGTGTCATCAGGAGGAGGGAGAAAACTTGTTCACCTTAGATAGAACAAGAAGCAATGGGCTTAAACTGCAGCAAGGGAGATTTAGGTTGGACATTAGGAAAAAGTTCCTAACTGTCAGGGTAGTTAAACACTGGAATAGATTGCCTAGGGAAGTTGTGGAATCTCCATCTCTGGAGATATTTAAGAGTAGGTTAGATAAATGTCTATTAGGGATGGTCTAGACAGTATTTGGTCCTGCCATGAGGGCAGGGGACTGGACTCGATGACCTCTCGAGGTCCCTTCCAGTCCTAGAGTCTATGAGTCTATGTAATTTGTAACTACTATATTAAAATGTTTATGCACTTTCTAGAAGACATTAGTGATTCCAATTCACTATTTTGAAACCATCTTTTACATTATCAGTTTGAAAAAACAGTAAACATGAACTCTAAAAGTACTTAAGCCTATAAAAATATAGGTAGAAGGTAACTTTAGTTCAGTAAATTTAATTAGGGAAACAACTTACATTTATTTTTTAATCTTGTTTCAATCATGTATATTTAAGAAAGCGTTTTGGAAAAGTGCATATAATAGAAGAGATCCCATTTTAAGCTACTTGTATTGCCAGATGTACAGCTATTGTACATCCTACAAATATTAAAACACACAGGTTCAGATAAGTTGTTAAAATGCACTTACTTTTATTGTAGCAGGTTGCTAGCACACCTTTATCTGCAGGACTGGCACTAATGTGCCAAATTTCCCCCGCTTGATGGATGAGAACATTTTTGTTTATAATGTTATTTTCATCATCAAAATCTATTATGTGAATCTACAAATACAATAAAAAGATAACATTAGGGCTCCACTGTTTTCCTGTGGGTCTTAATTATACATGATGACAGCACAGAACCATGTAATATGAGTTTTATGACTTATATCTACTTTAATTAATTGTTATACTAACACTATAACTCTTTAATTTCATGCAGGATATTTTCTCTAAAGAAGTGATTATCTTATTGTGAAGAAATCCCTTTTGTTTATTTTCCCTGGTGTTGTGACTACAGAATACAACTGCATTTTCCATTTGATGGTTAACAGGAAATGAGCTACCAGAGCCCTTAACTTGCAGCTCACCACTTTGCTAGCAATTAACTGAAATGAAAGCATTCAAACCCTCCCATCTAAATGTCTAAGATAATTCTGTATCCAGATCAAAGAAATGAATCTCCCTTAAGTGGATAGAAAGAGGGATTATTAGTAGATGTAATAGGAAAACTGATGCCCTACTACAAGTTTTTCAGCACCCTCTCTTCAGCTACTGCATATACCTCTGCACTTTTCACCGACACGAGGAAATCTGTCACCATTTAAAATAATAGGGTAAAAAAAGTCAACCTTTCAACTTATAACAACGTAGTCAACCTAGAATCTAGCCAATTGTTTATAAGATTTAACAAGTGGTTTCAGGTGTTACTCACAACCAATTTTTTCTTTTGTTTTATAAACACTTTTCCCAATTTTTAAAAATTTGGTTTATTTCCTCAGCTACCATGTGGAAGACTCACATAAAAAGCAGGAGAAACTGACTAAGCCTGCCCCTGAAAAACACTTAACATGCATGAGTAACTTTGCCCTATCAGAGGTTCAAGAATAGAATCCTCCACATGGCTAAGAAGAAAAAAAAACAACAAAACACTAAAAACATCCTATTCCCTACTATTAAATTAGGTCATAATAAAAGCTTAGCCAGACAGTGCTGTAGGCCATTTTTTTGAAGCGTTTAATGTGCTAGATAGAACCAATCAGTCCAGTTTTAGGATTTGTTTGTTTAGTTTTGCAGTACTAAGTATTCCCTTTGCTAATAGACGATACTGCTCTCACTCCATCAACTCCCAACCATAGCAAGGGTTATATCCTCTAGTCTCTTTCATCTCAAGTTAGTATTCACCTTTTCCTCACTCTCTTCAGTGCTGCCATCTGCAATTACTGTCTTAAATTGGACTTTGGTTCCCCAATACCAGTACCATTCTCCTAGTCTCCTATCAGACTCTAAAACATCTAAGAATCTAAAATGCTCATCAGTTGCTCAAGGAATCATCTCTCTCCAGTCATCATTTGATGACCCAAACTATGAATCCATCTATGAAGTGAGACATTCATCCCCTTTACAAAGGCATATCCATCTTCATGTCCAATTTAAAGTGACCCTCTGCCTTTCAAAAAATTTTCCCTGGTTTCATGTTACTTTAACTCTTGCTTGAGCATCATCTACTCTGCCAGACCCTATCTTGGCCTCCTCTTCATCCTGTTCCTACAACTGCACATTATGACTTGTGCTGCCTCATCTATAATGATTTCTCCCTCACGTCATCTTTATATCTGATCTTCAGGCCTTCTCTTTTTAGCTCTTGACAGTCACTATAAAGTATGTTGTCAGACTCTTTATCAAAGGTAAAATGCATATTTGTGCTGGATAAACTTACAATTCCAACTATTTGCAGACAAACTGGAAGAAAAATACCGTATTTATTAATTTGGAGTGTGACAATAAAGAGAAGGCAATAACAATGTACACTGGAATTACAGTCAGGGGAAGAATTCCTTCATTTTATAATTCTTTGGCCTAAAGTACCTCTAAACAGCTCCACAGTTAGGATTGAACGGCAATTCCTATTAATCCTATGACATGAATATTTTACAGTTGCTTCTCAGTCTTGCATCCCTGAGACAGACAGGAGCCCTCTAGTTCACCATTTCAAGTAAGAGAAAGATTTATAGCAGGATGTTTAGAATGTGAGAACCGCTGTACCACCCTGCATATGGAAAGATTCAAACTAAAACTTTATGCCAATGATGCAGCCCGCAATACATCAGTCTTGCCTGTTTGCATCTTTTCCTTAACTCTCAAAAAATGTGAATCCTTCTACTAAAATTATTAAGTAGCCTACTTGCAATGCAATTGGTTCCCTAAAGGTGAACTACAAATCAAAAATCCATTTACTTCAGCAATGTGTATTATATGTCACCTGCTAACCAGGTTAAGTGGGTCATTCAGCACATAAACCAAAAGAGTACCTTTTACCCTTATATAAGGCCCCTCAAAGTCATATAGACAGTTTCTACTCTGCTGTGAAGATTCTGCTTCAGCTGATCTCACAGCTACCAGGTAATTCTGCAGGAGCAGAGTCAACTCATGCAGGTTGAGGATAAACTCTTGATTAAAATAAAATTTCACATTTGACAAAAGGTTATTTATTTTTATATCCTTTTGGTGTAGGCAAAATACGACATATCCTTCCTTGGTAGCTGTAACATGCATCCTGGGTACAAGAAGAGATGCTACAGCAAAGTGTGAACATGTTGGCCTGCTGTGAGTAAGAAGAGAGGGGGCTTAACAATGGAAAAAAAATATTCTCTCTCCATGGTTTCTGTGTTAATGTTCTTCTTAGCCTCCTTAGCATTCAGCACACATTTCGAAAGTTGATGAAATCTTGTTAGTTCTTCTGTCATTCATATTTAATGTTTTCTTCAAATACATTTTGGCCAAATTTATACTTAACACAATGCGATGCCACAATGGCCAGTACTGGCAAATAAGACAGACCACCCCACATCATACTCCTATATGGGCTTCAACTCTGAAAGGTATTCACCAATGTTGTCCAAGTAAGACATCAATCAAAAGTTAACGAGTGCACAGATGAGTTAATAGATTAAATATAATGTGAATTAGATACCACGGCAACAAGCACCTTAGAAAGGGATAGAGTTAGCACATGGGTAAGTAATGGCTTGTCAACATGGAGAAGTTTTCCAGTACAGCTATAGCTGAATAATGCCCCCGTGTGGATGCTCCAATCCAGAATTACTTTGCTTTGCTAATAAAAATCACTTTTATGCCAGAAAAAGAGTGTCTACACAAGGGAATACCAGTACAGTGATAGCAGAATAATTATTCCGCTATAGCTATTCTGGGAAAATTCACCATATACACAAGTTGAAAGAAAGAACAACAACATGTTTAGTTTTCTTCCAAAATATTGAAAGTTCACTAAAGAATGATCCTTCAACACTTCTGTCTGATTTTCTCCAGAACAAAATTTTCCACAGATGTTTAAGTTTTGTGATCCTTATAACTGAATAGTTTTCAGGCCACATACAGTTGTGGCTTGTAACGGCTCAAGTCAGGAAAGTCCAATTCAAACAAGGTTAGCCAAATCCATTTTATTAAGGAGATCCTTTCCTTCTCACATCTAACCACCACCGTGGTTCCTCTTTCTAAATCAAAGGTTAAGGGTGTCACTTTAGGGCCTTGCAGAGAGTAAAATCCAACCCTTGCTTTCCCCACTTGACAGTAGCAAAAGCCCAGTACAGTGCTCTTTTTCTGTTCCACAAGCTTCTGTGCCCCCTTTTCCATAGATGCGTGAAGCAGCACTAGAAAGAGACATATGTAGAAGCAGGAATGTCAAGCAGAGAACAGTGCTTAAAGGGACAAGACCAAAGACCTTGCATCACCATCAGGGAGGGGAACAAGACAAGAAAGAGTAAGAAACAGAATGCATCAATGAACAGGATGACAGAGAGGAAAAAAATAGGGACTAATACTTATAATTGCCCCTTTCTGGAAAGGTTGTATGGAGAGAAAGCAGGCAGAGGACTTCACCTCCAGCTCTGTGGGATGAAGCATAGGACTTTTCAAAGTGAAACTGACCCCCAGGAGCCAAGAATCCCCCTCCCTACAGGAGCCAGTGTGGCAGCACACACTGATAGCCCCTGGATCCCTGCTAGGCATCAGACTATTTTCCAATGTGCAGTCTGCCCTAATTGGTTGTTAGCTCCAACTTCCCTCCTGCCCCCTTCTTTACAGTTCTTGTGCTGTAAGCCTGGTTCTCCCTGCCATCCATGCTCCTTCCATCTTTTCCTCTTTCCTTCTGCACATCATCTTCCACACTGATTCTCCTCCCATTCCTTCCTTCTCCTATTCCCTGTTCACCCCACCTCTGACCCCATAATAAAAAATTAACAAAACCCATGGAACTAACTAAGAATGTGTCAGACATAATGACGACTTTGCTTTTATATTTATATAGATTATCTCCATATCCCCCTTTACTCCACCACCTTCTAGGTTTTTTTAGACTGTAATGTCTTCAGTGTGAGGACAGTCTTTTCATGTGTGTACAGATAGCAACAAAGAATAGTGGTTACGAAACTGTGGCATCTGGCTTGCTTTACCATTATAAATTACGCTGACTAAGTTATGATGGTGGAATGCCAAATACTAGATATAGCATGCTAGATCTTAAAGTCTGAGAACCACTAACATTCTGGGTGTTGCCATAACACAAATAATTTTATCATCACTTTTTATTATTATTGTTCCTCCACTTTTAATATAAATGTTACAAATGAAGTGTTTTCTGTTTTCAATTAATCTTCTGTAAATACCTCCATTTCTTCTGCTGCAAAGCTATTTTTGAACTTCCTACCTCCATAAATCAGGACAGCTCTGGGACTAGCTTTCTTCTATGACACACCTTTATGTGACTTAAAACAAATCAAGAGATTCTGCATATATTGATGCTATATGAAAAACCCTCCTCACTGTGTAGCCCCTGGTTAGAAGTCACAGCACCAAAGGTGCCAGCCAGCTACTAGAGATAGGTCAAGTAATGGGAAAAAAAGTGGTGCAGAATTAAGCAATAGTGATTGAGGCCTATAGCATTTCTTGGGGATTGATGACTAGTTGGGAGACGATGATGGCGTGAAGCACAGCCAAGGGCCATTAACCACAACTATTTGTTAACAGCTCACTAAAAGCACTGCACTTCTATTGTTAGTGCTATTCCCTTGAAAGAGAGAAAAAAAAAGTGCTAGATGCAGACTCAACATGTATGTACAGGATTAGAGTAAAGAATTAATGCCCACAACCACCTTGTCAGAATCACGTCAACATTTCCCTTTCAGTAAATGTTAATGATTTGAAACTCATTGGATATTAGGTGATAACTAAAGGGTGCTTCCTCCTTAAAAAATAACAACTTAATCCTCAGCTAAATACTCCATGAAGTCAAAGATAGTTTATCCTAGGCAAAAAAACTAGATGTAATTACCCAATTAGCATAAAACACCTTCACAGTCAATAGTTAATCTTTGGGCATTTCAGTATCAGAGATACAACAATGAAAAAAGTTTTGCTCCCTTGTTTTTCTAAACTGATTTTTTTTCTGTAAGTCATTTTCTTCTCCCTCTGCCAACCATAATTTATACAAATATATAACACTACACCCAGATTTTTATATCTTGAACAGCTTCTCTTATTATTTCTACATCATGTGGTTTCCCCTCTCCAAAACTCAGTTTCAGGTAGCTTTCCATTGCTAACTTCGGCTCCAACACAGCCTGTTCTCCCTTGCATTCTAGGTTATATTTAACAAAACAACACAAAATAATAGGACAAAAACAAAATATTCTGAATTTTGAAAATAATACTCTAGGAAAATAGCTCCTTTCCCTACATTTTCTATCATGTCTCCTCATTCTCCCAATCTTGGTATGTTTTTTTTTTCCATCATGTTCTCTGTCAATTGGAAGGAGTAAGCTTTTCGGGGCAAAGGTCTGGTTTTCATACTACAGAGTGCCAACGTGCCTATACGAACAAACAAGGTGAAACGGTTGTGTTTGCTATGCCATTATGGATGCTGTGTTCAGTGGTCAAACTGGGGTGAAAGGTGGTGGTCCTGTTCGAACCATATAAACTACCCAAGTGAGATACTGCTCACACAGGATTGTACAGCTTTTCAAAATATGATTATGCATGCCCTCTGAGCTCAGCTCCCTATTGACAGAGCTTGACTTTGTCCATGCACTCTGCTCAGCTCCTTCTTGACAGGGGCAGGATACGACCTCTCTCAAACTCAACACCTACTAACACCACCAAAATGAGACATTCACAGTAAGTCTATGACTTTCTCTCCTTTCTCACATGAAAAACACAACAGTTCATGTTGACATTTAAGTTACTACTGGGCATCTGAGACTAAATTTCACTGAGATGAATGGAGATGAGCTTCTGTTCCAGGCTCTCTCCTCTCTCTAAACATCTTTACATCATTTATACCCTTCATATTTGAGGTTTTCTTCACAATCATAACAGCTAGAGATTGACTTTAAAAAAAATGAAAGCTGAGATTCTGAAGAATAAGATAGGCTTGACAGAAGTGTCAGCACAGTGTAGCACTATGCACTTCCTGAATCCAAGCTCTGTTTGTGTGCTAAAGGTATTAGTGAATAAATACTGAAACTATTCTAATGTGAAAAATCAATGACTGTACTAACACTATGGGGTTTTTAATTTGTTTTAGGGCTCCAGCCTGCCCTTCAATATAAAGGCATGTTCTAAATTTAATCTTATAAAAAGAGTCAGCTATTTCACAAGGACAGATTGGATAAAATAGGCAGAAGTGTATAGGCTGTATGTCACTGTAGCCCTGACTCCCTGCAGAAATACAGCAATGGAAGTTTTATGGATATTCACAGGCAAAAAATGAAGTTAGGCTCATGGGAATAGAGCTGTAGACAATTACTAATTAAAACCTAAAGGCACAGATCCTGCCAATACTTGCACATACATGTCTTTAAGGAGTTCCATTGAAGTAAATCATCAGGGCCTAACTATGATTTCAAAATGGACAGCAGGATTTTATTTTAATTGGGTTACCTGTTCTGCAGTTTAAAATGGTTCTACAAAATCAAAAGGAGTAACTTAGTACTAGAACTGGTCAAATAATATTTATTAAATAATTAATTTGATTTTGCAATTTCTCTCAAATAAGTTATGATAAACTTTTTTAAAATTAATTATTCACCAGTCTTAGAAAATCAAGTGACTATGAAAATATATTAACCTTAAAAAAAAAACACACATCTCTTTTTGTTCACATAATACATATTTTTAAAATAAACCATCTAATGCTCAAACTTGGCAGGAAAATGAAGTAATATACTGGTAAAAAAGTTAAAGAATATTCCTGATACTTAACATGTATTATTCTGACAAAAGTTTACCTGATTATCATATTTGAGAGACTGTGTCCCAACCAAAAATCGAATTGCATCCGTTTCTGCTATCTGGGGTGTTAAAGCACGGGCCTAGCAAAAAAAAGAAAACCATTATAAAAACACAAATGCAATACATTAATAATTTGTGAAAATCTTGGAAAATAAAAGACATCCCAGTTGATCACCTTAAGCACCAAACTTTTACACTGCATCTTTCTCCCGAACTTTATCTGTATTTAGGCTATTTACCTACGTTTTTTAATGAAGGGATTGCTTCTCACATGTATACTCTGGGTGCTAAATAAATGATGTGCCCATATTTATTTAAAAACCAAAAACACAATTCAGTGTTAAGGATTTCTCCCAGATTAATTCTTCTTAATGAACTCAGAAGCGTGAAACCTGGGAAGGAGGTTCAAAAATACTTAAGGCCACTGCAATGACAAAGGGGCTCCTTGAACAAATTATTCAAAACAAACATTTTACACTTTAAGTAAGATTCCTGAACCCACACGGAAAGTTACCAATTCATTCTTTTCCCTACTATTCACAGGAAAGCGCAAGCTAGAAGGAAAAAAATGTTGAAAAACAAGGCGGACCAAGAACTAAGACACTAAAGCTAAGGCCATATTAGAATGACCATCATGGAAATTATCATCCCCTACTTACACATTAAAAAGGCACCATACTGGCAGTGATAATGCAGCCATTCCTACCCTACCCTGCCAATTCCCTCAACCCTGCCCTCAAAGGAGTTCCTCTCACAGGCAGAGGATATTTCAGCCTTTGGCCAGTTTGCTAAAGAGACCAATAAGATGCTGTAATAAAACCTCAGATAACTTTGGAATTCACAACCCCACTTGCTCTTAAATATCTCAAACCTGTAGACACGCCAGGCATGCTGCAAAGCCCATATTTTTAAGCAGACATTTTGGAAGGACTGAGGTAGTTAGTAGCTTTGCCCACCTCCACTACACCCATTCTTTTTTGGCTGACATAGTTAAATGCTGGGGGATTAGGTGCTGTTTTATTTACAATAGCCTTATTGATTAAGAATCTATTTTTAATTGATGATTAAGGTGGCTAGAACTTTGGAGAGACATGCTTTTAAGAGTGTTATTATTTTATCTATTTCATTTTAATCACAAGTTAATTACAGAATAGTATTTTGTAAAAACACACTTAGATCTTTATTGAATAAAACAAGCAGTCCAACCATCTTCTAGGGGGCTATGATCAGATTGGACCTGGAATTCAGAATTCATTCTGAAGCACCACTGAACAGATAAACATTTCAGATGCTAGACTGAACGCTGATTTAGACAAAAAACTACATTTTCTACTTTAGATTTAAACCTGAGGCGAGTAACAAGTGAAATGAGTTTACTGGTCAAAAACCAGTACACAGTGAGCATTTAAACAAATCATAAATTGAGTAGAAATTTTGATTCAATGGACAGTTTGTTCTCAGTACATGCTAAACTCTGAAATAATAGAAATGAATCACTATGGATTTACGTCAGATCTATGCAATGAAACTTACATTACATCTACCTGCATTGGGTCTATATAGAGCTAATATTGCTAGTCTGTAGTGTTCAGTGACAGCAAGAAAGTTCACCAACAAGCTTTTAATTTTTATATAAAGTTTACAATGTGGATTTTCCCTCAGCCATGGTGAGAACTTCTTTTCATTTCAAATCCCCTGCCAAGTTCTTTTCACGAAAGCACCACTAGAAACAACCCAGTCATTACAAACCTCCTTCAACCAAATAGATTTAGGTTGTTTAACATGTGGAATAGAACAGAACAACAAAAAAAAAGGTCTCCTGGGTCTTTCATGGAATAAAGAAATACTGGTAAGAACTTTGTTTCCTCATCTTTAAAGAGCCTCTTCTTCAAAGCAGTTTAGGCTCAAGGTGCACTTTAAAATAAAATAAAAAAAAGAAAAGAAAGAGAGAATGTTACCATATGCTGACATTTGTCTATGTACAATCAACTTTTTCTTCTTCCTTCCCCCTCCAAAAAAAATTGGAAATTGTATTTTTCCCCCACTCTACTGAAAATATGAAAAGTTTGGGTTAAATATCTGGAACTGTAATACATTTCAAAATAAAGAACTGACTTCCTACATGTTATCCTCATTCAAAGAATGGAAAATGCATCTGTGGGTTTTTCAGATTCAGATTTGTCGACAGGGGCTTAACAGTATCTGAAACAGTTTGATTCTTAATAGAGATAATGGACCTTCAGATGGCTCATGCACAAGTATGCAAATCTGTTATTTTTATTGTGTCTACTCAGGCAGGTTGATTCAGAGAATGTCACAACAACAAAACAAATAGCTATTGGTGTGCAGAAATTTCTGCCTACTATGCTAACCAATATTGCCTCTTGTTTGTGTATATCCATCTGTTGTCATCTTAGACTTAAATTGTAAGCTCCTTGGGGCAAGGACTGTCTTTTTGTGTGTTTGTACAGCACCTAGCACAATGGAGTCCTGATCCATAATTAGGGATCCTCGGTGCTATAGCAATACAAATAAATAAATGATCAACGGTGATAGAGGTACTTCAGATGGACAGGACATTTGCTTTGAGAATGTGGTCAATGTATAAGAGAGTAGTACTTCAAGCTTTGGCAACTGATGGTCTAAGCTCCCCTCCCCTACCTTAATGATAAGCCTTGGTATTGAGTCACTGTGCATTGCTGCTGTCCTCCTCCACTTGAAGCATGCGCAGCCCAATCACCAGAAAGCTTGAGATACAGAAAACCTCAGCCCCATAATCATATCTGCAATTGAATAGGTATAGGTAGACCCTAGCTAATACTGAAACACAATGGTTATACTGAAAAGCATATGAACCAGAGACATAATCTAGTCAAGTGAATAAAATGAATTGGCATTTTCATTTACTGCATCCTAAAGCAGTTTATAGAGCCATGAATTACATACCTGGAGAGGAATAACCACATGCATGCAAAAACGTGTCTATAATGCATCATCTGTTTCCAAGGTAGTAAAACTATCATACTTTTAGTACCAGCAGTATGAGCTCTGAATCAATTTAAAACAATCCTTCCACCCCTCCACTACAGCCAAAAAGGAGACAAGATATTACTTCAAGAAAACAAAGATTTGAGAGGTCACTGGCCATGGGGTGGTGGGCAGTGTGTAAAATCACTAAAAAGAAAAGTCTGACCTAAAATGAGGTCTGTGTAAGTTCATCTCTCTCACCAACAGAAGTTGGTCCAATAAAAGATATTACCTAACCCACCTTGTCTTTCTACCAGAGGGCCTTATTACATTAAACATTCCAGAACTCCTATGCCAAAGTAGATGTGATGTTATCCAGTTATCAAGAAAAAGCTACTATTTGGGTAACTACCTCTGACCCTGGCCGTTTCAGCCCAATTAAATAGAAACAAAAATTAAAAAATGTGTGCACTAAATGGTTACATAGTGCTGATGTGTGCTTTTAAAGAGCTATTGCTGTTTTCCATGCCAGAGATGGCTGCAATTCAGTGTTTTAAAGAGTTATGTATATATAGTAAAATTTATGTTTGCTAGTCACCAAAAGAGGATTCCCATAACCCTGGCAGGCAGGGAGAAGAGACTTTTATCTCACCCTGGCTGGTCATGTGCAAATTAAGTATTGTACAGTTAACAATGGACACCTATTTACAGTAAGAGAAGCATTTAAAAAGACTTGGACAGTTCAGCTTAAAAATGAGACAAGTAAGGACACATATGATAGAGGTTATAAAAATCATGAAATGGCATGGAGAAAGTCAATAAGGAAGTGTTATTTAAACCTTCACATAACACAAGAACCAAGGTCACCCAATGAAATAGGCAGCAGGTGTAAAACACAAAGAAGTACTCCTGCACACAATGCACCGTCAACCTGCGGAACTTATTGCTGTGGAATGTTGTGAAGGCCAAAAGTATGGCAGGTTCAAAAAAGAACTAGGTAAGTTCATGGAGGATAGGTCCATCAATGGCTATTAGACAAGATCAGTGGTCCCCATCCTTTTCCTCTGGTGGGCGCCAGACGGAGGACTGTGGCAGCGGTGGAGCACCTGCCGAAATGCTGCCAAATTTCTGCAGCATTTTGGCAGCGACGCCTCTCAATGACGTCACTTGCCGCAGACAAGTGATGTCATCAAGAGGCGTTGCCGCTGAAATGCTGCAGAAATTCGCAGCATTTTGGCAGATGCTCCACCGTCGGCCAGGACACGGGCGCATTTAGATGCACCCGCGGGCACCGCGTTGGGGACCCCTGGACAAGACAGTCAAGGATGCATCCCCATGGTCTGGATGTCCCTAAATCTCTGACTGTCAGAAGCTGGGACTAGAGACAGAGGACGGAACACTCAATAATTTCCCTGTTATGTTAATTCCCTTTGACGCATTTGGCACCAGACACTGTCTGAAGACAGGGTACTGGGCAAGATTAACCATTGGTCTGGCCCAGTATGGCCATTTTTATGTTCTCAGAGTCTGAGCAAAATGTTAATCAATAGATTGTGAAGGCTGAAGGAAAAAACAAAAATAGCATAAGTTATCCTGCTTTGGAATAAGACAATGAACTTTTGAAACTATATCTGGGGTGCAGATGAAAACCCAAAGTATTCCTTCAATCTCTGAGGACAAGCTGCCAGCAAGCTTGATTTTATGAGCTGGTATCTCAGACAACCTAGTTAAAAATGTTGAGAAAAGGACATGGGGCAAGCTATTTTGTAGAAGATAGTGAAATGCCTTATTAGTTAAGTTTAGGCTTTAGAAAGTGTGTTATGATTTTGTTTTATATATAACCATTTGTTTCCAATATTCTCTATCACTTGTACCTCTTTGATAATAAATTTCGTATTGTTTTCACTATCTAATTGCTGTATGTTAAGTAGAGTAGTAATACTGAGTTCAATTTTACAAGCTGATGTGTACTATTCCTTGAGGAACAGTGGATCTAAGAGTTCCAAGAATGCTCAGGGGAACAAGGGTTGAGCACTCCAGAAGGGATGGTTGGAGGACTCCAAAGTTGGTGTGTGCCTATCACCAACCCGTAGAGAGAGAGCTAGGTCTAGAAGGTAGTGCTTCTGTTGTCAGAGGCTGGAGGTTTCAAGGAACTGATCCACAGCAGGCACAGACAAGACTTCCTCAAGCTAAGGGCAGGTGGCGGCCAGGTCCCTCACAACCCTCAGTACCCATAGGAAGTGTCACAGTTTCCTCAATCATTACATCACCTTCTCCTTCAAAGGCAGGTTTACAGATCCTTTCAAGAAATGTCTCATATTTGACACAACCAGAGAATTTAACCTTTTTCTTCCTCACTCCCCTCTCCCAAAGCAGCTTAGATTGGCACAGTCTAACCCTGGCAAAATTATCTTTTATCTACATGGAGCTGAATGGTGGCAAAACGAACAAGGATAGCTTTTGCTTTGGAGACAAATTAGTGACCCAGGAAAGTTCCGAGTCCAAGAAACAGAAATCCTGGCCCACGACAAACCCTAGACTCCTGAATGGTAGAGAAAGACATCAGTGGCAGCCACACAATGTCAGTAGACCCCATTAAATAAACTAGTGATAACCAAGAGGATAGGATTTTTCAGAAGTGCTCAGCATTGGCCTAAATTTGATACTTTTGAAGTCAATGGGAGTTTACTATTGATTTCAACAAAAGCAGAGCTAGGTCAACACAGAGAGCTTTGGTCTAAACAATAACGCACCAGTTTTTGAAGACAAACTTCAGTCCCTGAGTTATGTAAAAAGAGTAGATATGAGGAGCAGCACTAGCTAGTAGAAAAAGAAGCTCTGTACACTAAACAACTGTTGGTCTAACTATGAATTATTATTGATTAAAATAATATTCCAGTCTCTTTACCCTATTCCAACAATAAGAGAAATACAGAACTGGAAGGAACCTCGAGAGGTCACCTAGTCCAGCGCACTACATTGAGGCAGCATCAGATATACCTTAGATCATCCCTGACAGGCATTTGTCTAACTTATTCTTAAAAACCTTCAGTGGTGGGGATTCCACAATGTCTACTCCTGGGAAACCTCTGTGCACTATGCACACTCAGAATGCACGGCCCCCACAGATTTCTTTGCTTCCCCACAGAAAAATGGCTGCTGACACGAAAGAAAAGGGGAGCCACAAGGGCAGTAATGTGCCCCTCCCCAGCAGTGCAGGCACATCGTTTTGGGTGCCCGGAGCAGCCAGCAGAGAGGTAAGCCACTGCCGGAGATGGGGAGGAGGAGAAGAGAGGAAGGTGGTGCTGAAGACACCTCAGCCAGTGGCTCCTACCGTGCGCCAGGCTAGTCCCAGCTGGGTGGAGGGCAGGGGAGGACAGAACTTCCTCTTTCCCTGCAAGAAGCAGATGGGACCAGGTCAGACCCACCTGAAGAAATCTCCCCAGTTGCAAGAAGCACCACTCCACAACCCTCCCCTCACCACTTCCTGCCCCCATCGCTCATCAGCCATGAAGGGAGGGGTCATTGTACAGGGAGCTGCTCCCTCATCCGCACAAACCCTGTGCGTCCCGACCCCATCATACCCAAAACCCCCATGCCAAAAGTCACTCTCCCATACCCAGAATCCCATCACCAAGCCCCCTGCACCAAAACGCCCACCACACCAAGCCTCACTCCCTGCACCCAGACCCCCCACTGAGCTCCACTACCCTGCATCTGGACCCGCACTCCTCCACCTAGACTATCTCCTGCTGAGCCCCTTGCACTGAAAATCCCACACTGATGAGCCCCACCCTCCCTGCACCTGGACAACCCAGTGAGCTCCCTTGAGACCTTCATCCCAGTGAGCCCCAACCAGCTGCACCCAGACCCCCCACCTGCCAAGCCCCACTCCCCCTCACCCGAAGCCCAACACACAAGCCAAGCCCCATCCCCCCAGACCGTCCCTGCTAAGCCCCAACCACCTGGGCCCCTCTGCAGAGTCCCATTCCCGCCTGCACTCGGACCCTCCAGTGAGCGATCTGCACACACACTGCCCCACACAGAACCCTTTCATTCCACACCTGGATCCCCACACACTAAGCCCTTCCACACTTGGATTCTGCCGGGCTGAATCTGCCTGACCCACCCCTAGATCTGGGGCCAGAGCTGTGCATAAATGCAAGACTCTGTCCCTCTCTCTTGCTATCACATGCCCAGGTTTTTTAACCTTTCCTCATAGGTCAGGTTTTCTAAACCTTTTATCATTTTTGTTGCTCTCCCCTGGACGCTCTCTAATTTGTCCACATCTTTCTTAAAGTGGGGCACCTAGAACTGGACATAGTACATCAGATGAGCTTCACTAGCACCAAACAGAGCAGGACTATTACCTTCTGTGTGTTACATGTGACACTCTTGTTTGTACTCCCCAGACATATTAGCCTTTTTTTTTTTTTTTTGCGCAACTGCAAAGAAAGGTGACAACTCTTAGAAAGTGTCCCAGATTGAAGTGTAAATATAGCATTTGGAAAAAATTGATAAATTAAACAGTAATAAGTCACCAGGATCAGATGGACCCAAGTCTTCTGAAGGAACTCAAATATGAAATTGCAGAATTACTAACTGTGGTATGCAATCTATCACTAAAATCAGCCTATGTACCAGATGACTACCAGATAGCTAATAGCACTCCAATTTTTAAAAGAGGATTCTGAGGTGATCTCGGCAATTACTGGCCAGTCAGTCTATCTTCAGTAACAGGCAGACTGGTTGAAACTATAGTAAAGAACAGAATTATCAGACACATAGATGAACACAATATGTTTGTGAAGAGCCAATATGGCTTTTGTAAAGGAAAATCATGCCTCACCAATCTATTAGAATTCTTGGGGGAAGAGGGGGTGTCAACAAACATGTGGACAAGGGTGAGCCAGTGGACATAGGGTATTTAGATTTTCAGAAAGCTTTTGACAACGTCCCTCACGAAAAGCTCTAAAGCAAAGTAGGCAGTCATGGGATAAGAGGGAAAGTCTGCTCATGGATCAGTAACTGGTTAAAAGATAGGAAACAAAGGGTAGGAATAAAAGGTCAATTGTCACAGTTCAGCTTACAGATAGAAGCATGGACTAAGTTTCAGCAAGTTTTGTTTTGCAACAATGCTAATTTTCAACTTTTAAGCGTACAAAACAAAAGACTCTCCCAATGTATGTCTTTTAAGACTTGAAACATATGAGCTTTCCAGATAAAATTTTACTGAAGTCACTCTCCACAACATGAGAAGGGAACCCCTCAAGGTATAGAAATGGAGAAAGAGGAGAAGCTTAGACAACAGTTAATTTAGGATTACTGTATATTTTAATTATCACTTGAAAAAGTTCCATATTAGGTTTCTATACCATCACTGTAGGATCTGAGCTGAAAAAGTTCAGTTATGGTTTTGTACTGAAAGAAAACCGGGCAAACCAAATTCTTAATTCACAACTATTCTAATCCAAGGTGGGCAAAGAGAAGGAAGAGATAAGAGGAGCATTTAAATAATAGATTAAAATCTAATCTGTGGGCCAATAGTGTTTGTTGTTGTTATTTTTAAATGCTGTTCTAACTACACCTCTACCCCGATATAACGCGAATTGGGATATAACACAGTAAAGCAGCGCTCCGGGGGTGCGGGGCTGTGCACTCTGGCAGATCAAAGCAAGTTCGATATAATGCAGTTTCACCTATAACATCGTAAGATTTCTTCGCTCCCAAGGACAGCGTTATATTGGGGTAGAGATGTAATAAAGAACATGGGTTTTAAACTGCCATATTTTGGGGAAGAAGGTCTGAAAATACATGTAGAAAACTTATTTTAAGCATTTTTTCCATTTTATCTATTCTCTCCAACACGCTAACCCATAGATTTACTTTTAGTATTTTGCTAGTGGTAAAAGTTTGGGGACTGATACAGTTATACCTAGAATATCATTTTAAAATAACCTTTCAGGAAGAGACTTTGTAGTTAATGAGACTTCTGGGATAACTCAATCTTTAGTCTACTTGAATTAGAAGATTATAGGTCAGTAGTTCAAGTTCAACCCAAGTAGGTAGTATTGAAAAGTCAATGGTACATGATGGAGTTTGGCAGCATGCATAAAGCAAGTTTGTAGTCTTTGTCCACCACAAATACCACTACACCACAGCTGATACCCTTCTCAGCAGAGGCCAAGACAAAGGTGAGTATGATGTTGAGACACAATGACAGGGCAACATACGGAAATTTGTCCTTGTGCTGCACCTGTCTGCAGATAACTTCAGACAAGAGGACATCTTTCACTAGCACTAAAATCAGTTAGCAACTTTAAAAAAAAAAATCTTTCTAACCCTTTGGGAATTCTGGATCATTACTCAAATATCCAAACATTCATGGGGCAGCCAGTCTGGAAATGTCATCATTCTAAAAACAAAACTATTTCATAACGGATTCTGTATAATGATGTGCCCTATTTCTCAGGTCTTCTCTCTTTACAGCCTTCTAGCTTTAAGCAAGCCTGTTGAAACAAGTGGGAAATATGATTGGAACAGTTCTCTTAGGACATGCAGTACTAAATTTAAAAACTGTTAGATACCAACGTAGCTTTATTAGCATTATTCAGTTCTACATTTGCCTGGGATCTGACTCTGTGAGAAGAGAAGAGCCACTGTTAATTCCAGGCATAGAAGGGAACGGCAGCCCAAGGATGGAGTTGATCTGCCTTGGAGAAACCAGCAAACAGCAGTAGCCAAAGCCTAATCAGGCAGTTAGCAATTAGCCCTATAGGAAAGACAAGACAGACCAGAGTCGACATTCATTTGGCTAAGGAATGTACTGTATAAGGAGGGCACAAACGCAGGAACTCTACTTACGTTTCCTGGGCAGCATGGGACTGAGGATTAGAACTGCCATTCATGAACAAATAGAAATGTTTGTGGCTTAGATCCAAGGCTCTGTGTACTATGAGATTATGTGGCTGCATAATTCTTTTTTGTAAGGCTGCCACATAAAGGGATGTCAGAGGCTTGGCAGCTGGGGAGCCTGGAAGTAACTGAAGGAGCCAAACAAAATACAGGCAACTGAAAGAAGCACTTAAATTCTGCTAATGCAAGAGCTCTCCAGAAGAGATATTTCCCCCAAGCTGCAGTGCTTCCTCAGTGCTCCAGGAGAGGTTACATAAAAAGCTCTACAAAAGTGGAGCTGGGGATGGCTCCTTTCCTATGTGCCTTAGGAGAGCTATAAGAGGGAATGAGTCTATCCTCACGTTCATATTTATTTCTAGGAATTTCTATGGCACTCAATTTAATACCAAAGCGCTTTACAAACTTGAATTTATTCATATGAAAAACAAAATAAGCAAAAGTTATACTTAAAAATATTAGGCTCATTTTACAGATAGGAAACCTGAGGCACAGAGAAGTTAAGTGGCTTGCTTACAGTCACACTGTAAGTCTATGGAGGCCAGAAATACCTAGGAATAATACTGTAGTGTGTGAGATCCTTTGTGCCATAACAGCAAAACTACGCACCCCTGCACCCCATTCCAAAACTGCTCCAGAGCAGAGCTCTGCCACGTAGATAAACACTTCCTCCTGCTCACCATTAACTTTTACAAATCCCTGGTTAGAACTACATTCTCAGAAAGTCCATTGCCCTCTATGCTCCCAATCAGACCTAATTCCAGGAGATCCTCTCCTAGCATCTGCTGCATATTTCCTAGAGAGTAAGTGGAACAGCTCAGAGCAGACTTTTGAACAATAGCTAGGATGAGATCTAAACAATGTCACTAGAAACCTTTGTCACACAATTTACAGTTTATATCAGATAGTACTTTGCTTAGAACACAGTACACAGTCTGTGATCCAAAATAAGAGACTAATGGCTAGAGGTATTTAAGCATTTAATGCCCTTTAAAATCTGGAGTTATCAACCCTGAAGAAATAGGACGACGTATAGCCTCTGTGATCCAATCACATAATGATAAGGTTATGATAGCCAGACTTGAGCAAATTTAGCATCCAGTGGTGTACAAACAAAAACAGCCCCATGCTCTATTGACAATAAAAGTGAATACAACTAACATCCGTTAGTTTATAAGGTGTCACAGGACTCCTTGCTGCTTTTACAGATCCAGACTAACACAGCTATCCCTCTGATACTTAACTGAATGGAAGGTGGCCAGATAGGGCAACAGGGCTGATACAGAGAATCATCACTAATAATGCATCATTAAACCATTCACTTGCCTTTTCTTGGACCATTTCAGTTTTGGGACTTGCAAAAAAGGATCCTGTTGTGACATGAAAACACAATGATATGATAAGTAATTTTTCCTTGTGGGACAAATTCATAAAGGGGGACACTATAGCTTTGATGAATGGTGAAGTATCACAAGATTTATTTCAGTCTTCTTCATGAGCCATGTAGGCTGCCTGCCCTGCAAGGAGCCCGGGTCTCCCCACTCTGCAGGAGAGAGAAGCAACAAAGGGCATATACACCTCTACCCCGATATAACGCAATCTGATAGAACGCGGGTTCGCATACAACTTGGTAAAGCTCTGACACGCTGCTCTGAGCAGCATGTTAAGGATGTCGGGCCAGGCCATGGCTGAGGAGGTTGATAAGGGGCAGAGGCTCCCCCCACCCAGGGTCTGGGGGGCAGGAGCTGTGGAAGGGCACTTTTGGGAGCCCCGCAGTCCCAGAGTGGCCCAGGGGATTAGCGGGGGACTGGGAGCAGCCAGCTCTACTTCCTTCGCCCCGGCCCCAGCTGTATCGCTCGGGGGACGGGGCTTGGGGGAAGGAAACCCCCTGACCCCCTGCACTCACCAGCAGCAGCGGAAGCAGAGCAGCCTGGCCCCAGCCCACTCCACTCCGCCAACTCCCTGCTACACTGCTCCGCTTCCCACTGCAGGTGAGTGCAGGACCTTTCCCCAGCTGCCCCCCAGCGACATGGCTGGGGCTGGAGCTGGGGCACGGAAAGCGGAGCAGGCTGGGGCCACGTCGCTCCGCTTCCCGCCGCAGGTGAGTGCAGGGGGGCATCCTTTCCCCAACCTCTCTGCAATCACTGAGGGAACAAGGAACAGGGGGGGAGGGCGAGGGGAGGGCAAAGCAAGTTTGATATAACGCGGTCTCACCTATAAGGCGGTGAGATTTTTTTTTGTCTCCCGAGAACCATGTTATATCGGGGTAGAGGTGTACCTTCAGAAATTGTTGGCATTTCTCTTCCCCTGCCCAGACTGAGGCCAAGTGCTCTCTGTGACTGCACTGTAAGGAGGCCACTCTGGATGAGCCAGGGCTGTGAAGGAGGTTGACTGGGGTGAAACTGTAACTTACAAATTCTATTCTTTTGACTATTTGTCCATAGCTCTATAACAGTTGGTCTATCCTGTCTATTGGGGTATGTCCAGACTACCCGCTGTATCGGGTAGACCAGGCCTTAGTCTATTAGATTATAAACTCTTCAGCACAGGGACTAGTCTATTCTATGTCCGTACATTGCCTTGCATACCCAGCGAGAGCACTAAAGAATATAAATAAATAAAACTAATGAGATACAGAACACTAGTTATTAAATAAAATTGGCCACACTGTACCTAGTGCCTTCAAAAGTTATTTTTCTCCTGCTAATGACAGCGCATCTCAATTGATTAGACTCTTCCTGTTGGTATGCATACTTCCACCTTTTCATGTTCTCAGTATGTATAAATATCTCCTGTCTGTGTGTTCCATTCTATGCATCCGAAGAAGTGAGCTGTAGCTCATGAAAGCTCATGCTGAAATAAATTTGTTAGACTCTACGGTGCCACAAGTACTCCTGTTCTTTTTGCGGATACAGACTAACACGGCTGCTACTCTGAAACCTGTCATTATGCAAGGCACTGCATTTAGCTGTATGGAGTGGAAATCCATCAACTTCATGAAAAAACTCGTACAGATACAGACAGACATCATCTTCCTTTCCAAATGCAAACAGATGGACATCATACCAAAAGGACTAAAGGTAAAAAATCCATTACAATCTACATATCACACAGACTATGCTGACAGATTGTGCCACACAGTCTCAAAGAAACTGCGAAACCACCTGATCAACATCCTATACAGCAAACGGGAAGATTAAGACTGAACTCTCAAAACTAGACTCTCATGAAAAACCAACCTACACAAACTTCCTCATGGATAGACTTTACAAAAACTAGACAAGTCATTTACAACACAAACTTTGCTTCTCTACAAAAGAAAAAGGACACTAAACTGTCTAAACTGCTACATGGCACAAGGAGCAACAACAGTAGCTCCCTTAACCCACCCAACAATATTGTTAATCTTTCCAGCTATTCTCTTAGCCCAGCAGAAGAATCTGTCCTATCCTGAGGCCTCTCCTTTTGTCCTTCCAGACCCAAGAACATGATACAGTTCTACAGTGACCTAGAATCCTACTTTCACCGTCTCTGACTCAAAGAATACTTCCAACACACCTCTGAACAACATACTAACCCACAGAATCCTTCCTGCCAACGCTATAATAAAAAGGATTCTGCATGGACTCCTCCTGAGGGTCGAAACAACAGAGTGGAACTCTACATAGATTGCTTCCATCAACATGCACGGGCTGAAATTGTGGAAAAGCAGCATTACTTGCCCCATAACCTAAGCCGTGCTGAACACAATGCCATCAACAGCCTCAAGAACAACTCTGACATCATAATCAAAAAGGCTGACAAAGGAGGTGCTGTCGTCATCATGAATAGGTCGGAATATGAACAAGAGGCTGCTAGGCAGCTCTCTAACTCCACATTCTACACGCCATTACCCTCTGATCCCACTGATGATTACCAAAAGAAACTACACCATCTGCTCAAAAACCTCCCTGAGAAAGCACAGGAACAGATCTGTACAGACACATGCCTAGAACCCCAACCAGATGTATTCTATTTGCTATCCAAGATCCATAAACCTGGAAATCCTGGATGCCCCATCATCTCAAGCATTGGCACCTTAACAGCAGGATTGTCTGGCTATGTGGACTCTCTCCTCAGGCCCTATGCTACCAGCACCCCCAGCTATCTTCGAGACACCACTGACTTCTGGAGAAAACTACAATCCATCGGTGATCTTCCAGAAAACACCATCCTGGCCACTATGGATGTGGAAGCTCTCTACACCAACATTCCACACAAAGATGAACTACAAGCCATCAGGAATAGTATCCCCAATAATATCACGGCTAACCTGGTGGCTGAACTTTGTGACTTTGTCCTCACCCACAACTGTTCCACATTTGGGGACAATATATACCTTCAAGTCAGTGGCACTGCTATGGGTACCCGCATGGTCCCACACTATGACAACATTTTTATGGCTGATTTAGAACAACGCTTCCTTAGCTCTCGTTCCCTAACGCCCCTACTCTACTTGCGCTACATTGATGACATCTTCATCATCTGGACTCATGGAAAAGAAGCCCTCGAGGAATTCTACCATGATTTTAACAATTTCCATCCCACCATCAACCTCAGCCTAGACCAATCCACACAAGCGGTCCATTTCCTAGACACTAATGTGCTAATAAGCGATGGTCACATAAACATCATCCTATACCGGAAACCCACTGACCGCTATACCTACATGCCTCCAGCTTCCATCCAGGACACACCATACAATCCATTGTCTACAGCCAAGCTCTAAGATAGAACCGTATTTGCTCCAATCTCTCAGGCAGAGATAAACACCTACAAGATCTCTATCAAGCATTCTTAAAACTACAATATCCACCTGTTGAAGTGAAGAAACAGATTGACAGAGTCAGAAAAGTACACAGAAGCCACCTACTACAGGACAGGCCCAACAAAGAAAATAACAGAATGCCACTAGCCATCACCTACAACCCCCAACTAAAACCCCTCCAGCGCATCATCAAAGATCTACAACCTATCCTTAAAGATGATCCCTCACTCTCACAGATCTTGGGAGACATGCCAGTCCTCGCTTATAGACAGCCTCCCAACCTGAAGCAAATACTCACCAGCAACCGTACACCATACAACAGAAACACTAACCCAGGAACCTATCCTTGCAAGAAACCCCGATGCCAGCTCTGTCTACATATCTATTCAAGTGACACCATCATAGGACCTAATCACATCAGCCACGCCATGAGGGGCTCATTCACCTGCACATCTACCAATGTTACATATGGCATCATGTGCCAGCAATGCCCTTCTGCCATGTACATTAGCCAAACCGGACAGTCTCTATGCAAAAGAATAAATGGACACAAATCTGACATCAGGAATCATAACATTCAAAACCCAGCGGGAGAACACTTCAACCTCTCTAACCACTCAGTGACAGACTTGAAGGCAGCAATTTTGCAACAAAAAAATTTCAAAAACAGACTCCAAAGAGAGACTGCTGAACTCGAATTAATATGCAAATTAGATACAATTAACTCAGGCCTAAACAGCGACTGGGAATAGTTGGGTCATTACACTAATTGAATCTATTTCCCTATGTTAAGTTCTCCTCACATCTTCTATGGGTCATCTTAATTATCACTTCAAAAGTTTTTTTTCTCCTGCTGATGATAGCTCATCTCAGTTGATTAGATTCTTCCTGTTGGTATGCATACTTCCACCTTTTCATGTTCTCTGTATGTATAAATATCTCCTGTCTGTGTGTTCCATTCTATGCATCTGAAGAAGTGCGCTGTAGCTCACGAAAGCTCATGCTGAAATAAATTTGTTAGTCTCTAAGGTGCCACAAGTACTCCTGTTCTTTTTGCGGATACAGACTAACACGGCTGCTACTCTGAAACCAGTGTCTTTACGTATCTGACGTATCTTCCTACTGTTCGTCTATCCTGCCAGGTATGGCACAACTCAAGCCACTCTGCACAATCAGTCCCCTTCTACCTGAGCTACTGGCCCCTCTTGTCCCCAGGCAGTTAGGCACCTTAGAGAGTGGCTATTGTGTTACATGTGAAAGGAGGCAAAGGTCAGAGTTAAGGCTAACTGTAATATAGGCACATTTTTGGGCTCAGGAAGAACCCCTGATCATCAGCTATGTGGAATGAGGGGCTGCAAGAGAGTCTGATTTCCTTGCCTAGTATCAGCTTCCCCCAGCTCCTGCTGCTCTGCAAGAAGCTGTCCTCTTCCACTGCCCACCACCGTGCCTCCTGAAAACCCCTGTCACACACATCCCAAGTAGACAATAGCCCCCCCCCCCGGACTCCCCTCCAACCCCCCCCCCGGCCAGCAGCAGCCCCTCCCTCCCCCGCAGGCTTCCCTCCAACAGCCCCCCCTCCATGTGCTCTCTTCCAACACCACCACCCCCGGCTCCCCTCCGACACCCCCCTGGCGAACAACAGCCCCGCCCCCGTAGGCTCCCCTCCAACGCCAGCCCACCGTCTCCGTCCCAAACCTCTCCCTCCGAGGGCCTCCTCTCCCCGCTCACGCGCACCTGGAACTCCAGCCCATAAATCACTGGGGCGTCGTCCTCCATGACCTCCCCAGGGCTGTGCTCGCAAGGCCCCGCCTCAACAGCCGCACGTCCCTTTCCCCCAGCCTCAGCCGGCTGCCCTGTTTCACGCGTTACTCGCTAGCCCAGGGGCCTTTCTGAGCCACTGCGGCATCCGTTGCTCTTCCCTTCCAGGTGATGTGACGCAGGCGCCGTGGAGACCGGTCCCTAGTTGACGGCGCAGACGCAGTAGGTGCTGAACCCTTCGGGCGGCGGTGGTGGAAGGCTGCTGCTGTCGCTAAGCAGGTGAGGGTCGGGGCTGTAGCGGGATGGGGCTGACAGGCCAGGCCAGGCCAGGCCTGGCGGAACGGAGGGGAGGGGGGTCTGGTGGGGCCCGGGAACCGCTGTGGTCAGCCTGGGGCTCCCTAGCGTGGAGCTGGCCGGGCCGGGGTCCCGGTTTGGGGTGAGGCGGCAGCAGAGGTGCCTCCCCGCTGGGCTGTCGCTTGCACTACGAGGGTCTGGCTGCCGCACGCAGTCTTCCCTCCCCATCCCCCATAGAGGATCGTGGGATCTGCCTGAAAGTGAACCCCAGTGAGAGGCCCTGGAGCCAGGCCTGGGGGGCTGGGACGCCCCTTTCCCTTCCTCTGTTAGACAGTGGCCATGATCTTCCGCCGCACCCGTCACCGCGCTACCCGGGAGTAGTAACGAGACTGTGCGGACACCCTGCTTCATGCCCACGGATCCCCCTTCAGCCGAGTGTGCGGTACCTGCCAGGGAGCTTCAAATCCACGCTGTTACGTGAGAGGTAGTGGGTACTGACTGGCCAGGCCAAAGGTTTAGCCTGGTGAATTAGCACAGATGCCCATACAGACTCAGAAACACGAAATTCCGTGGCAAAGCTGTGAGCACACATGTATTTATTTGCCAGTGCATTATAAAGCAGTGGTTCTCAACCTTTTTGGGCTCAGGACCCATTTGTAAATGTTTATGGCCTGTCCTGATACAGTAAATAACCTGGAGGTGGTTTTGTTTGGATCCTGTTTGGGGGGGGGGGGGGTTTCGATCCTGCCCAGCACTCACCCCACAGTGGTGGCTCCTGCAGCTCCTGGGCTGTGGCAGTGCTTGGCTCTTGCTCTGGGCTTTGCAACCTCCAAGTTTCAGTGCAGCTCAGGTTTGGTCCTGCCCCCTTCACTGGACCAAATTTGAGTGAGTGGAGTTGTGACCTGGCTTATGGGATTGCAGTGCCATTCTAAGCTTTGGCCTACCCAAATGCCTGTCATCATGATGGCTGGGCTAAACCTGAGTGGTGCTGGGAACCCAGAGATTGGAGTGCCTGGACCAGGGAGGTGAGCCCTGCCAGCCCTGTGGGACAGGAGCTGCTACGTGACCCTTTGAAATATTCTGGCAACCCAGTTTTGGGTCCCAACCCATGAGTTGAGAAACCCAGTTATAGACGGCAAAGGGAAGGGAATGAGCTACTCACAAAGCAGGCTAAAAGTATTTTCAGTGAGTATAACTGGTAGAAACTTTTCATTAAGATTTTAGAATAATTTTGGCCCATTCTGCAATGAGACCTATTCCTGTGCCTGTGCAAAGTACTGTTGTTTTCAGTGGGATTCTGCATGGATTCAGTACCAGGCTAGCTGTAGTTTTATATATAGAAAGATAAATAAATCAAAATTTTAAAAAACGTAATCATTACTTAGTCTGAGATTAGGAGCAAATTAGAAGCTTCCAAGGTTAAAGAAATAAATTCATCTTAAATTCATCTCCCAGTAAAATTAGCTTCTTTCTCCAAACCTGCATAGGCTTTGAAATATAGGAAAATATAGCATTTTTTGTTTTTTTTTTCACAATCAAAAGATAAAATAGAGTGTATTTACTGAATTTTGCCAGAAGCTGTGATGGAGAACCCCAGTTGGGGATATACAAAAGTTTAGATGTTAAAAAGAGAGGTTTAAAAATGCCAGTTAGGTTTTAAAAAATTGCCAGAGAATTGTAGAAATCTTCACCTTTGAGATCTTTGGGGGGAAAAAACAAGATTCACTTATTACAAATTTTTAGTAAAATTTTCTATATATTTAGCTTTCCTCTGCAGAATTGCATCTTTTATCAACAAGTATTCCACATCTACATGTGTTTCTTAGATTTAATTCATCTTTTTCTTCAGTGTGTTCCATTTTTCACTCCCATTCAGATATTTTTCTAGATAGTAAACAGGATTTTGATTTTATTCCAATGAGGAAAAAACTTCCAAGCTCTGAATTGATGAATAAATATACATAGTGTTATTTTGAAAATAGTTATGAGACTAAAAGACCTAGCAGTGTTTTCAGCTAGTTAAACAGTGTCATGTCTACACCATGGTAGATAACAGGAAATGTAACAGGGATTATGTGGTGAGAGAAAACCTGCTCCTTGTAACTTCAAACCCATTCAAAGTTACAGAGGCATCAGTTACTCTAAATTTTTCTATAGAAAGCTGTCTTATTTTGCTGCTTAAGTTTGGGAGCCACATTGAACAGAAGAGTAGAATACATCTTCTTGAGGCACTGGGGTGGAGTCGGAGAGAAGGAATTATACTGCAGGTGCCTAGAGAATTCCTAACCAAAAAAAAACAAAACAAAAACCCACCCTAGTCATACTGCTGGTTTTAATCAAGTTTATAATACGTTTCTGGCATGCTTTCCTCTAAATATGGCTTGTGTCAACGTGCAGCAAGGTTAAAATCCAGCTATAACCATGTCAACCAAAAGTGTCATCCCTGTCTGGGCTGACAGACGGTTATCTTTCTGCAACAGGTATGGCATGTTCTCCCCTTCCTTCCCAAAACACAGACAGAGCCCCTTAACTTGTGACTTCTAAATTGACTTGTCAGGTCCTTTTTTTTTCTCCCCCCTCTCTTTCAGGTATGACATCCCAAAGTGCAATTGCACTCCATACGGTTGATGTCTATTTCCTTGGAACAATATGGAATTTTTGCCCAGAATGTACCAATATAAACATGGTATGATAGGCACGGATATACCAATGCTAGTGTGGTTGCAGAAAGGCTGTGATGTGGACACAAACTTAATGTACTGCTACATTTGAAGCCTCTTTGACAAGAATGATTGTTCTCTGCCTCAAATTTCCTCTGGGTAAAGTGGGGAGTTAATATGTCTCTGTCTCACCAATATGTTCATAAGTAAGGCTGCATGTCTGTCACGAAAGTCACAGATTCAGCTGGCTCGGGGGCTGCACGAGCAGATCAGACAGCCTCTGGGCTGTTTCTAGGGCAGTTTGGGTGTGGGAGGGGGCTCAGGGCTGAGGCAGGGGATTGACTGTGGCGTGTCACTTACCTCGGGGGTGGGAGGTAGCAGCCATCATGTCCCTTCAGCTCCCAGGAGGACTGGCCTGGTGGCTCTGTACGCTGAACCAACCACACGTGCCACCCCCGCAGCTCCCATTGGCTATGGTTCCCCGCCAATGGGAGCTACAGAGCCAGAACTTGTGGCACGAGTAGCATGCAGAGCTCCCCGGCCTTCTCTCCCCATAAGAGCTGCAGGGACATGCGGAACCGAGTAAGGAGCCTGCCACCCCCACCAAGCCTCCCCACCCAAGCACCAGCGGGGATTCCAGTCCATGTGCCGCCATCTGCCCCTCCAGCACCTGTGGCACCCCGGACTGCCCCCAAGTCTCCGCCCCCCCGAGCAGCTTCACGGCCCAAGTTTTAGTTACAAGTATAGTATAAGTCATGGACGCGTCAAGGACCATGAACTTTTGTTTACTGCCTGTGACCTGTCCATGGCTTTTACTAAAAATACCAGTGTCTAATATGTAGCCTTATTCATAAGTAAGGCTGCATGTCTGTCATGGAAGCCACAGATTCTGTGACTTCTGCAGCAGCAGGTGCAGCTGGCTCCGGAACTGCCTGAGCGATCAGTCAGCTCCTGGTCCAGCTGCAGTGCCCGCTGCTGGGGTAGTTTGGGTGTGGAAGGAGGCTCAGGGTTGGGGCAGAGGGTTGGGGTGCAGGGTGGCGCTTACCTCAAGGTGGTTGGGGAGGTCTCCCTGGAAATGACCGGCATGTCCCTTCAGCTCTTTCAGGGGTTGTCACAACAAATTTTTTGGTGGTCTCAGAGTGCAGCCACCAATTCTTGCTCATGGCTGCTCTGACAGTTTTTCCTAAAATACTTAATTAACTTTAGGAAAAACAAATAAATGTGCACAGATACATGTCCAAATCATTGTAATCTATCTACCTAGGGTTTTGTTTTTGTTTTGTTGGTTTTGTTTTGTTTTCAGACTCAATAATAAAAATAGTGTACACTTGTCTCTATTCTTTATTGGACCTAAACAGAATAGAAACACAAATAAGGTGCTTTGAATACGCTTATCATTTTTCATATTGTTTCTTTTGGGTTTTTTGATTGCTTTTTTTAAGACTTGCTGGCTACTAAGTGTGCTGTGAAAAGTGATATTAACAAACATTTAAATTTCACTTTTCACAACATATCTACTCACAAATTAAGCCGTGGATGAGGAGGTAGGTACAGAGGCAACAGGGGCCAGGGTGATGGGGCAGCTGGGGGCAGAGGTGATGGGGGGGATGGGCTTGGGGCCAGAGTCTGTCACCATGCAGCCAGGGAATGGAGCCCAAAATCCCATGACCAGGGGACAGAGCACAAAGCCACCCAAGGGCTGTAGCCCTATCCCACTCCCCCTAGGAAGGTGGGGAACTCACTGGCTGCCTGTTCCTTCAGCTTGTGTCTCTCCAGAGGGGTGAAGGGCCCAACCACTTCTGATGGCCTCTGGCTGCTGCATTGCACAAGCAAAGCCCCTGGTGGCCGCATTTGAGAAACACTGACCTAGGCAGAGGGGCCTTCCCTCCCCCTGGAAGCTGCAGGGACACATGGAGCCAGGTAGGGAGCCTGCTAGCCCCACCAACCGCCTCTTCTCTCCCCCCCAGACCAACTCCTCAGAGTACCCTCAGACCAAGTTTTAGTTAGGAGTATAGTACAAGTCATGAACAGGTCACGGGCCATGAATTTTTGTTAATGGCCCGTGACCTGTTCATGATTATTACTAAAAATACACATGACTAAAACATAGCCCTTATTCATAAGCATTCAGCTGAGTGTCAGAGTGCTATGAAGAGGTGCTTATTATTGATTCCTTCTAGAATATAGTGTCTCATCTCATCATATTAGGTGCTGTGCCATCTCATAGGAGACACTAGGTAGGTTTCCAGTCTCTGAAATTTGAGAGGCAGACTCCTAGACATGAACAAAAGATTTCAGAAATCTTAAGATGCATGATCCTCTTTCTGTGGGTCCCAGCACTGTTTTTATTGAGTCAGTAGCAAAATGCCAACTGTCTTCAGTGGGAGTAGGATCAGGTGCTTATTGGTTTTCTCCTTTCCTCTATACCCAAACATGTTTGTTATTTATTATCATTAACATTTATATTCCAGTAATGCCTAAAGGCCTCAGCTCAAGCTATCGTAGTAGACACTGTACAATCATAGTTAAAGTCCCTTCCTTAAAAAGCTTATAGTGTAAAAGGAAAGATATAACAGGTGACTGACACAAGCACAAAGCAAAGGGGTAACAAAAATAGTGGTTGCCTGAACCGTTTTTAGCCAATCGGTAGCAGTAATCACAATTTATCATCTGAATGCCACTTACATAATCATTATTGAATAAGTGACCAAGGAAAAGGAAAATGTGGGCTAGTTTGACAGGCAAGTAATACCCCCCTGCCCCCTGAGTAGACCTTCCTGTCTCCGTTTGCCCTTTGGAAAGAATATTAATGTTTTTTAGTTTAAGTAAAACATTCTGAAGCATGTAGATGAATGAGAGCGTATATCAGGAGAGGTGGGGATGTTGAGAGAAGTCTTCTGAACAATCCAAAGGAAGTAAACCTCCAGGGTAATGAAGTCTAGTACCATAGGTTATGAAGATGTTTTTGGTCAAATAGGGAAGAGGGACTCTTACCATGGGAGAGAGTAAGTCTACATTTTTGGCCTGCTTTAGATGCACTATTTGTTTCTTGCAGTATCAAAACCACGGAGGATCAGAATAAGTAATTTTTAGCAGAAAGATATTTTTGTAAAAAAAAAAAAAAAAAGAAGTCTGGTCCATTTTAGTGTTGATGTTTGTAGTTGCCTCTCAGCTAAGTAAGTTATAATATTACTTGTTTAACTGAAAGGAAATATTTGCAGCATAATGCTAAATACCTTTTTGGGGAGGCTGGAGTTGAATGGGAGTGTGTGTGCATGCATGCTCACACACCATTACCTTCCTGAAATTATAGTGTTTGGGGACTCACAAGTTCATAGTGGCAAAAGGTAAATTTTAAAACATTTTTTGTGCCAAGTACGGAATAGCTGGCCAACAATTAAGTGTAAAAAACAAATATTTTAATAATCAAATGACTGCATAAAAAGTCCTTCGTTGCCTTTTTAATAAATACTCTTGAGTTTCAGAGTAATGATTTAAATTGATCAATACAATTAACTTCTGGAATATTTTTCCCTTTCTTTAGTCACAATGGAAAATAATCAATGTAATGATGAGGATGCCAAGAAGAGTGTTTCAAATGAGGAGGCATGTGGAAATGTAGTTCAGCAGAGGGCTCAGGAAGAACTTCTCTTTCATGAGGAAACCATTGATCTTGGTGGAGATGAATTTGAGTCTGAAGGGAATGAGACCATCTCAGAGGATTCCAATAACTTCATAGATAAACTTAATGAACATATGATGGAGAGTGTCATTATTTCTGATTCTCCAAACAACAGTGAAGATGACACCGGTGAACTTGGTTGCCTGCAAGAGATTGTGGAACAAATGGAAGTCAAGGACATTTGTACACCAGAAGGAGAAGTGAGTAAGGAAGAAGCCCTAGGTAATGAGAGTGAAACTGAACATGAAGAAACACCTAAAGACATTTCTGATATTGGAACAGATGATCAGGCATCTTTAAAGGAAGAGTTGATTCAAGAAGCAGTGAAAGATGAACTGAAAGTGGGAAATGAAGCTCTAGATGACTCAACGCCAAGTAATATTGAGGAAAGTAAATCTGAGGAGCCAATATCATCACCCCTTGCCAGCAAATCATCTCCTGAAGCTGAACCTATCCCTGTATGCACCATTTTTAGTCAAGCAAACAAAGTTAATACTCAACCACAGTTGTTCATACATGACGGCTTTGAGCCTCAAATGGTGAAGTCTCCTAGTTTTAGTAGTGTAAATGAGGTTCCAGTGAAGTCTCATCCACAGGTGGTTCAACCAAGTCCTAGCCTAAGTACATTTTTTGGTGACCCTGTTAACACTAATCTAGCTGTTGAGTTTTTTGATTCATTTACTACTTCCACTTTTATTTCTGTCAGTAACCCTAATGCAAGTTCTTCAGTCCCAGAACAAATGTCATCTGTTAGTACAGCTGGAGACAATTCCAATGACTCTGCTGACCCTACTTACTCTGTAGGAAATGGGAGATCTGAAGCAAGTGGTCCCTCTACATCTTTAGAAATATCACAATCTCCTAAACCATTTTCACAGATCCAAGCTGTTTTTGCTGGAAGTGATGACCCATTTGCGACAGCCTTGAATATGAGTGAATTAGATAGAAGAAATGATGCCTGGATTCCCAGTGAGGAAACCAGAAAGGTTTTAATTTCAGTAGCCACTCAGCAATATAGTACTCTGTTTATAGACAAAGAGAATCTCACCATGCCTGGATTGAAGTTTGACAACATCCAGGTAAGAATCCTATAGCTACATCGTGCTTTTTGTTTGTATGTTAGGGCAATGAAATGGGATGACACATCTAGTGGTCTACTCTTTTTATTACCTTGTTTTACAGACTGTGCTCATCTTATGTGTACTATTGCAATCCTTATAGCATTGAAGATGACTGACAGAGCAATCATTCATGAAAGGACAAAAAGCTGACTCACGTGTAATGATCAGAAAGCTTTGTTACTTATTTGTAGAGACTGATGTAATCAATTTATATAGAATCTAGGCTTCCGTTTAAAAAGTCATTTCTAGCTTTTGTGAAGATAACATTCCAAACATGAACTGGATATAGATTAAAGCAGTGTGGTGTTCTATGAAGTTTGCAGACAGGTAACTCCAGTGCTTCTGCTTGTAGAATTCAGTGCTACAATGAAGTCTTGTCATTTTTCATAGCTAATATTCAGAATGCTACTGGTAGCACTGGCAAGAATCAGGTCAGATGCATTCTGATACTGCTTAGGAAAGCTAGGAGCAGCAACAGAGGCAGGCATTGAAGCCATTTATTGGTGAGGAAGACCCAAAATGGAGGTTGGTAGAGGGATAGACTAGTGGAGACCTATGCATTTCTCAGCAGCCAGGCAACACTGCATAGGAGAGAAGAAACACAAAATTCCTTTCTTCTAGATTTTAGCAAGACTAGAATTTCAAGTTTATCTAATATCTGTTGTCCAGAGGCTGCTTCACAGTAGAGATTCTCGTATCCTCCCCTGTCCTCGCAGCTGAAACTGGCAGGGTGGTTAAGCTTTTCAACAGAGTTTTGCCTCTGGACTTTACAGGTGATGTTCCTCATCCTCCTCTTTCATCTCTACACCTCTGGCTAGTAGGTTTTGTCTTCCAGATGGTAGAGGTCAGGTAATATTGTTTTTTTTAAACCTTGTTTAGTAGTACTGTAGTATAAAATTCATTCTCCTGCTTTCCCTACTCACTCATTTATTGACTTCTGTTATACCAGCTACCACTGTTTTCTCATTCATGCTTATTTTCCCAAATCAGCTTCCTTTCTAGCATGTTTAGATTCTCCTTACCACTATCTTGATTTAAATTGTCCACTTTTCAGACTATAGATGGAGGCAGCAACTAATATTGATTTTTTTTTTTAAGCTAAATTTGCTGGCCAGTGATGGTGATGATAAGTTTTATTCTGGCAGAAAATAGCTAATTGCATTGCAAAATAACATCTTTGTGTTTAAATTCAGAGCTCAATTGTATTTAAGTTGTGATTGTGCTTAAATTTACAATTTTTAAAAAATCTAATAAATACTTTTAAATTTTAACCCCTTCAGTAAAGAGGTTAGAGGATCATAAGGGCTAAATGATTCTGGCCCTCTCTGAGCGTAAGGGTACTGAATTGCTGAAATTTTATGCAGGGAACATGTTTGTATGGCTCTTATCAGCACCTAAGACTGTAACTCATTTGTGTATGTTTTATCTTCTTTAACCTTGTTATTAACTTTTATTTCTTTTTCTTAGTTAATAAATCTTTAGTTAGTTCTTATAGGCTACAAGGGTTGTCTTTGATGTAAGATTAATCTGACTGATCTGTTCCTTTGAGACTGGGAGTAACCATATTATTGTGATTTTTAGTGTAAGGGACCGTCTATCACAAAGGCAAGTTTGCCTAGGTGGCAAGACAGACTGGATTACCCAATGGGACGGCCTGTAAGTCAGTGGTTAGGCTGTTGGAATGCCTGAGGAGTTTACACTTGATACTCGGTTGATGAAATTTAAGTATAGCAGTCACAACCAGTTTGGGTTTTAAACCCTGTTTCATAACAGTCTGCCCTGAGTTTGGTACTCACGCTCTTGAACCACTGCAGAGAGCTTGACGCCTGGGTATCAAAAACCGGTCATGCTACATGATTACTATAAACATTTGGAGGTTTCATGCTAGCTTCTCATGTTCTGAACTCTTAAGGTTCAGATCTGAGTAGGAAAGTTATGATAATTACAATGGCCTCTTCTGGCTTTATAATATATGAATATATCAAATCTCAGGTTTGTATAACAGCTACCATCACTATGGTTTTGAAGTGCCTCAGTACAAGGATCCGCAGCGCATTTAAAATTTGACAGAATAAAATAAGATGAATTTAATATCAAAATAAGTAACAAATACTTTTCTGATTGTACTACTGGACTGTGGGAGATAAAGGAGGTCAGCAATAGTGATGGGGCATTGGAAAAAGTGCTGCATAAATGTGGGTGTCTGCTGCATAATTTAGGTTAACATACCATGTAGAACATGTGGCCTTGACTAGGATCTAGATCAGGGGTAGGCAACCTATGGCACACATGCCAAAGGTGGCACGCGAGCTGATTTTCAGTGGCACTCACTGTGCCCAGATCCTGGCCACTGGTCCGGGGGGTGGCTCTGCATTTTAATTTAATTTTAAATGAAGCTTCTTAAACATTTTAAAAACCTTATTTACTTTATATACAACAATAGTTTAGTTATATATTATAGACTTCTAGAAAGAGACCTTCTAAAAACTTTAAAATGTATTACTGGCTCACAAAACCTTAAATTAGAGTGAATAAATGAAGACTCCGTGCATCACTTCTGAAAGGTTGCCGACCCCTGATCTAGATTCTCTTCTGTACCAGAGCTCCATTCGGTTCAGAAGTTAGAATTGCTCAAGGAGCTAGTTACAGCTCCCTGATTCTGGGGCCAGCCCTAGACCTGACATATCTTGGTGCTCTAAGTTGTACCATTAGCATTTTCTCCACAACATTTCCATCCTGCCCTATACCAGACATTGGAGTGAGGTCACAGGTGCCAGGATCCAACTGCAGCATACTTGTGGCAACAGGGAGATCTTCTCCAATGGAGGAATTTTCTGCTGGGGAATATTGTGCTATGTGGGAAGCACAGGAGTCAATGGGGCTGTGAGCTGCAGAGTACCTGACCCTATGACGACAAGAAGAGTAATATAAGAAAAATGCAAATCCCAGTGTTAGTATAGATAAACTAAGAATGAAGGCATGCTGTTAAACCCACACCCATAGCCAGACTATATCCAAAAGTATGTTATAAAACTGCCTCACTGTAGCCAAATTAATTTAATAGCACACATTAAACTAGCCTCTACTCAGCTAAACTGCATGTAAAATCGTCGCATAAAACAAGCGCTTTCACTGAAAATATCTTTCCATTAGAAGCATTTTACTTGTCTTTTCTTTCAAAGTTCTGTGTAACTAGAAGAATGTTAAAATGTGGGTTTTTTTGTTATAGTCTGTGTTTCCTCTCTCTTTGTGACAGGGAGATGCGGTAAAAGACTTAATGCTCCGTTTCCTGGGTGAGCAAGCAGCAGTGAAGAGACAAGTTTTAAATGCCAATTCCGTAGAACAGTCTTTTGTAGGCTTGAAACAGCTAATTGTAAGTAAGACTACTTTTAATGTTCATCACTTAATTTTTATTAAATTCTGTACTTCCCTGTAAATACTTCAGAGCTAATGATTGTGTAATACAGTACATATTTTAAAAAAAAAAGGGTGCATGTATCTCTTCATGATTTGCTATAAAACTAGAACCAAAATACTATAGCCTTTGATTAGCATTTGTGCTTTTAAAGGACATAGTATGATGATCAATATTTTTAACATGGGCAAGGTAAAATTAAGATTTTTAAAAACATAGCACCGTACACTTAATCAGGTATTATTTTAAAAGTTTACTTTACTCCTGGAGGAATTCTGCACCTAGAAATTCTGTGCACAATATTTTAAAATTTTGCAAAATTCTGTTTATTTGATGTGAGTGTCAGGAAATGCATTTCCAGTAGACGTACATGAGTATTAATGCCATTTTACTAGGCACTGTTAAGACCTCATTTAGAATACTGTGTACAGTTCTGACACGCATGGTCAGGAAAGATGTATTTAAACTGGAACAGTGCAGAGAAGAGCGATTAGGCCCTCTGTTCTCTGACCATCCTAGCTTATGAGAGGAGACTGCAAGATCTTGGCTTGTTTAGTCTTACAAAAAGAAGGGTGAGAGGGGATAAGATTGCACTCTATAAATACGTTGGAGGGTAAATATCAGAGAGGATGAAGAGCTATCTAAACTAAAGAACAGTGTTGGCAGAGGAGCCAATGAATATAAACTAGCCATGGACAAATACAGGCTGGAAATTAGAAGAAGGTTTCTAGCCATCAGAAGGGTGAAGTTCCAAAGCAGCCTTCCAGTAGGAGTTGTGGTGTCAAACAACTTAATTTTAAGAGAGAGCTGGACAAATGTATGAGTCTGATTGCATGACAGGGTTACATGTGATGGCAGGGCTCAGCAGCCCTGGGGCGACTTCCAGTTTATATCTTAACTTTCCTAAAAGCTCATACTTCAGGGTTTCAGCCAAACACCTGCAGGGGTCAGGAAGGGATTTTTTTTTTTTTTTTTTTTTTGCCCCAGTGTATTCTAGGTGGGGATATTTTGATCTCCATCCTCTGAAGGAGGATGTCTGCTACTTGAAATAGAACACTGGGTGGGGCATACCAGGGCTCTGATGTGGCACCAAGCTTTCTCTTTCTCTCAGTGATTTGGCTGGCCGGTTCTTGAGCATATGCTTATGGTTCTAACTGATTCCCATACGTCTCAGGTGCAGTGGCAGTTCTTACAGAGGCTGATGAGTTCCAGTGAGGGAACTGGAAGTTGGGTGATAGGCCAGGACTACCCAAGATAACCCTATTAGATGACTCCAATGCCTTTTTGCCAACCTTTAAGCAGTTGGCTGTTAGTGCAAGATGGGATAAGGGTGCATGGGCACTGCAGCTAGCCCCTTACCTGACAAATGATGTTCAGGTGGCTTATGTGGCCCTAAGCAAACACCAAGATAAAGACTATGCATGTTGGGTTGCCCCCCTTTAAGGTGCCACCTGATGTACTGGGATACCACTGAGCCCGCCTGTTCTGCCAACCTGGGTCCCCTTACACTGTCTTGCTGAGCCAGGCACTTAAGCCTCTTCTAGCGCAGGCAGGGCTAGTGCAGCAGAGAGAGACAGACACTGAGATCAGCTATGGGAAGACACAGCTTAAGGGACTTGCCCCAGCATTCAGGTACCCACCTCCCTTGCAGTGCAGACCCAAAGATATATTGTCTTGCGCTGTATAGAAAATCTGCAGAGCACAAGCTCATAAAAATTTGCCCTTTCCCTCAATGTGAAGAGACATCTGCACAGCTTCTTGTGCCCCTCCCCCCATATGGATTGCACAAACTGGGTTATGTCAGAAACAAGAAATAAGTTTATTAACTGCAGAAGACAGATTTTAAGTGATTATAAGGGATAGCAAACGAACAAAGCAGATTACTAAGCAAATAAAACAAAATACGCAAACAGCTTAATTCACTAAAGAAACAAGTTACAAAATGTAATCTCTCCTTCTAAATGTTGAATTAGGCAGGATGCAGAGTTTCTATAACTTACAGTTCTAGTTATCTCTTCTTACAAACTGGGCCACTGTCTCAGTCTGGACTCGCCCCTGCCTTTCCCCTTAGGTACTTTCAGCAGTCTTTCTTCTTAGGTAGGCAGTGGAGGAGCATCTAGATTAATCCCCTCCCCAGCCTTAAAAATGATTTACCTAAGGCAGAAAACCTTTATTTGTTCCCTGTTCCCCTTCAGAGGAAAAGTGCCACCAGTGTCCAAGGTAGTATTTTGTATCAGGTGACAGGACCACCTGACCTAGTAGTGGCACAACTATGTCCCAGGATGCCTCTCAGGAAGGAGAGAGACTAGTATCTTCACAGTCTTATTGTTTCTTCCTAATGGCCCATGAGGGCTGTGATGGGTGATTGTCTGGTAGATGTCTCCTAAATACACACACGGTTTTAATTGTTACATACTCCATGTTCCTAACTTTAGATACAGAAATGATGTATGCATACAAATTGGATAATCACAATAACCTTTCCAACGATATCTTACATGAATCATCTTGCATAAAGTATATCTTAGTTATGCCATATTCCTATCATAACCATATTTCTATGAAGAATATGGGGTGTAATGTCACACTATGGGTACACTTAAAGATGCTATTTTGAACAGGGTGGGCTTATCAGCGAAAGAATACCACCAAAAATCCCTAGCAGCTAGATGGAATGGTGAGATATGTCCCAGGGCTTTTGCACAGAAATTGTCAGACTGGGCCAATCATTGGTTGAGGCCAGAGAGTCAGAACTTTAAAGGCCCTCACGGACTTGATTATTCTGGTACAGTTTACACCAAGGCTATGAGAGTCTGGATCTGGAGACATCAGCCAGAATTGTTAAGAGGCCACTGTAAAATTAAAAGAGGAGCATATAGAAGCAGACTTGCCATGAAAAGAGCTTTGTTCTCCTCAACAGCAAGGAAGAGAGGAAAGAAGCTTAAGGAACCTTATTTATTGAAGCCCTGGAATTGGTCAAGAGAGGCAAATAAGGGTGCCCCAACTGCCTGCTTAGTGATTTGTTACCAGTGCTGGGGCAAAGGTCATATAAAAAAACTGCACTTACATGGACGAGTGGGTTTGCAGAATTCTATAGGTGGACAGGTGTAAAAGGAGGACCTGAGATAAAGAAAATTCCCATCAAACGAGGCAGGAGAACTACAGAGAGGCATTATGAATTCAGTGGAAGCATGTTCCCTTGTATAGAGCACCTTGGTTAGACCACAGTGGCAACAGGAGAGAGTGATAACTATGTATTGTGTACATGGGGAAAAGAACACTTATCCCAGGCCAGTTGTTCCATTGAAAGTAGAAGAAAAGTTTAAATGGCAGAGAGTGGGTGTAGTAAATCCATTGCCTTATTTGATAACACTAGGAATTTATTGGAGTCCATTTCTTGTAGTAAAAAAGGAGTAGGTCCATGTAAAGAGAGCACACAAGTCTGCAGCTCAAAAGAGCCTATTGACTGAAAAGCTACCTAACCTGATAGGAATGATCATGCATCCAACCTCCTTTCTTGAAAAAGGTGTGTTGATCCTTAATTCACAGAGAAAGGGGGCTTCCTCCAAACATCTGAACCTCTATGGTTTGGGAAGAACTAACCACCAAAATAATGACTACCATACTGAAAAGGGGCATCTGACACTCCTACTGCCAGCACCTACAGCCTAAAGTTGTAATCTTCTGAAACAAACAACATATCAGTAAACCTCACAAATCCTGGCTTGATCTGTCAACACTAAAGTCATTTTGCACAGTACTTCAGTCCTCAAAGTACCCAGCCAACTGTCTGCAAAATCTACAGGATGCCCAAGCCAAATGACTGCTGAAGTCCAAAGTTTTTGTTATTAATATTTATTATCACAGTGCTGAAAGGTCAATCAAGAATGGGGGCCCCCCTCTGCGTGCAGAGTAGTAGATGCTTCCTGCCCCAGAGAGCTTACAATCTAGACAGACAAGACAAACACAGGTGGGGAGTGAATAAGATGTTCTCAGCAAACATCATACTACGTCCATGATTTTTTTTTAATTATTGTTGGGGTGGGGGGTTATTTGGGAGGGGGATCAACTAAATAGGAAGGAAAGGGGGAGTGAAGAGGGCAAGGTGTAAGACCTTAGTTTTAAGTGGGCTCTTAAGCCCTGGGACTGTGATGCTCCAGATTTGAGCATCAAAGAAGGGAAGGCAGTGACAGTTGGAGCATCTCTTGCCTTCTCCCTTTTTGACTGCTGATACGACAGGTTTCCTTGAGAAGCTGTCATGTTATAGAACTAATTAAATAAAGTAGCAGCCACTTGGCCAGAAATCCAGATGTCTATATATTCATCCTCATTGGCCCAGCCATTTGCAGATAGTTGTTCCCGAGTGGGTAATATAATTGTGTTCTGCAATCTTATTTATAGAACTTCTAAATTTTTCTTTGTCAATGAGACTTTAAATTTTAGCTTTTTTTTATTTTCAAAGGGGAAAAATTGTTAATTTTTTTTAAACATGATTCTGGAGTAATTTGGGGCCTTTTTTTAAACCTTGTTATATAAAAGTGGCTGATAAACCAGTCTGAAATATCGAGATCCCAAACTTCCAAATTTGGCTAGTATTATTAAAACTCTTAACATGTCGCTTATTGGTTTTAAATATGGCCATAGGCTAAATATGAGTCTCCTATGATGTCTTCTAAATAGAGATACTTGCTGTGCATCTTACCAGAGCCATTTTCTGATTCCATTATCACCTTAGTACCAACATATTCTTATTATTCTAGGAGGTGCCATGTACAGAAAACGCTTGCCTACTTAGTTCTGAGGATGGTATCCTGATCTTGTTGAAGTCAATGGGAATTTTGGTATTGACTTCATTGGGGTCAGGATTTTGCCTCAGGTGTTTGCTTAAGAGCCAGATGTTTTGCACATCAGTCCTTTTAAAAGGAAATTTTGGAGGTGAATTTAGTGATTGTGGTTGACAGCCCTGGTAAAGTCCTGTCTGCAGCAAGTACATACCAGACAGTGACTCTGCAAGTTTATTCATGATGTCCTACTAATGCACCTCAACTGTGATCTTGAGGAACTGTCTCCAGAGATGAGAAGGTTGTTCAGTCACCAAGTCCTCAGCTTCTCTACTGAGACTACCAACAGCAGCACCAGTTATGGTGACATTGACAACTGACCCCAGGAACTGGACTGAGACCACAAAACTGAATTCATGTCAGCTCATAAAATAGCCTTTGGATTGTATTGTCCTTAGATCATAGCTGCCTGGAGGTGGATTCAGGCCAATAATTTAAAGATGAAAGTATCTATATCCCACTGCCAGGCTCTTGAACAATGCTTGCCTTTCACAATTCTGAAATTTTGCTTTGGAATACCACTGAATACTGGTAGAGAAGTACAAAGTTCAGGAGGTTCTGCTATCAAACTGTTTTACAACTCAGAGCACTGAGGATTAAAAAAGTTCAATAGCAATTTAGCAACCAGTTTTTAAAATCTATATGCCTGATGTAGTAGTGGTAATTTGTAAATAAAGTTACAAGTCTATAAAAGGTAATAAGCATTTATGTATCTCAACTGAAATCTACAAACCAAATGTTCTCAAAATGTTTTTATTATTATAGTGCATGGGCATACAATTGTCTCTGTAATTAATAAAAGTAAATTATAGCCTATCCATGCAACATTTTGTTTTACGGTAGCAAGTAATAATAATGCTTAGATCGTATAAACATTAATGATGTTAGTCACAACCATTCCATAGATTATTCAAAGGGAGGTAAAAAGCTAAACACCTCTGTATTTGTTATTAGATATGGCACACATTTGATATTTCCCAGTGCAACATATTTACAATCTTTGTGGTAGTACTAAGAGTTTTTGATAAATGCTATATATGAGAGTGTTTATTGTATATTAGTGCTTTTAGTGAACAATAATTTCTGTAAGAGGTTAGCCCAAAAAGGGTTGCTAACTGCATTTTCCTGAGTAATTTCAAAGTGGTCTGCCACTGGAATTTACAGAGGAGAAGAATGTTGCAGCTAGTGGAGGGGGACATTTTAATCTCTTTAATGGTGTGACATGTAGAGCTAATCACTTCCCTTTGAGCCTCTACTTTAAAAAAAATGACACACTATTACTTATGCATAAGATTAATATTGTGCTCTTATATGTTGTCAAATGTAATAAATTTGGTTTACAATTATATGGCACATTTAAAAACTTGGAAGTTTTACTTTTGAAAAAAGCTTCAGTTTATTTTTTAATCATTTAAGTTATTAAGCAATTTCAAATAGTTCTCCATCTGATCTTTTTTTCTTTTTTTCTTTTTTTAATATCTGGAGGAGGAGAACATGCTGTTCATGTAGAACTGTAAACAGAAGCATCAATTGTGTCTGATAGAAATTTGGGTGGCCTGACTTTTCCTGTGTCTTTGAAATCACTCAATGGCAATGGAACTGGTTTTTACCCTTGCAGTAAACAGTGTTGTAAATTTTTTTTGCTCTCTGGGGAGTAATTTGGATTCTCATTAAAGTCAGCCTGTGGACAGTCATTGTATGAACTTGTTTTCACAACTCTGATGTCTGTTACAAATATTATCTTCTACCTTACTCTTGAGTTTTTTTGAGAATAGATTGCCAATCTCCATAATTGTATAGGAGTTTTGTAAAGTGAATGGTTGTCCAACCAAGACTCAGTAGAGAGAACCAAATTCGGTTATTTTTTTGACTGAATCAGAATTTGAGGTCAGGTCTCCATAGATTAAGGGCTAGCTCATTGGTCACCTGGGTCTGTATAACGTTTGTTCAGAAAATGGGCATACTTCATTCATATAACAGAGAAAGATGACACTTATTCCTATAATCAGATGTCCTCTGGCTGTGAACTCACCAGAATTCATAAAAGGTTGGTTCTGAACAGTACCTAGAAGGGAGACTTCCAAGGGAGCTTACATCCTGATCTCAGTAGTGTTGCTGACTTTTCCTGCTGTATCAGTACTGAAGCAAAGTCCCAGTGTATTGGAAATGCAGTCTTTCAGGCAATCTGTAAAACTAAGGAAATTTAAAAGATCCCATGACAGTTTTTCCAAAGAAAGGAATATTAAGGAAGGAATTGCTATCCTAACCAAAACTGAGCTTTAGTTTTTGTATTCTTTCTTCTTAATTTTCTCCCTAGTGTCAGTTGGAGTCATTTTGCTTCCTTTCCATAAAAAATAAAACCATAAAACTTTTAGTTGCCTCTGCAGATTCCCATCCTTAGGATGCATCCACAGTGCATCTTGGACTGATGTAGTAGCAGTATCTGTTGGAGTGCTCTTGATCCCCATCCTCACCTCCGAGCTCTTCACATTCAGAAGGTGGGCCTAAAAAAAGGCAGTATGGCATGTCAGCTGCTCACTTTCTTCCAACTGTAATAGGAGATGGACCAGGCATCTCACCAGATCCTAGGACACAGATTCATTGGAACTGATAGTTCCCAGTGCCTCTGCCTTAGTTAAGCTTTAGTTCTTCTGTTTTTTCTTTTTGTTTCCTTGGTTTTTGACTTAGGATCTTAGTGCCCTGGCACAGGTCCTTGGATCCGATACATAGGAACTGAAGACAAAGAAACCAGGAGTTAGAAGTATTTCTCTTGCCCTGCCAGCTTTCCTGCTTGACACATGCATTGACACTATTTAGCATGCATTGTTTGGAGGTGCATTTATCTTTTTTATTGTTCCTTTTGTTGCACCTTCACCGAGGGCCTGAAAGGAGTGTCAGAATTGCCTTCAATCTATGTTAATATAGGAAATCACTAAACCTTCCAGCTCTGAAATGCAGGGATCCATAAAATCCCAACCCAAGTGTTTGCCTCCTTGACTTCAGCTATACGTTGGGTGCTAGTCACCATGAATTTGCAGAGAATAAATCTACTGAGCAAATACTTCCCTTGACAGGGGTTAGCCTATGTCAAAAGAGCCAGTCCTCAAAAGCATACTCTCAGGATCCAGTACTTCCATTCCATGCACCAAAAGCAAAAATATATTCGTAAGTTTCTGGCCTCAGAAATTAGAGCACAGCAAATTGTGAACAGTTGAGGGCCATGGCCAGATCCGAGCCCGTTAATTCCATGCTCAAAACCTATTTATAACCATAATAAGTCACCCAGTACTTCCTTGGAACAGTCAATTCCTACTGGATCCACAGTTACCAGGATGGCTCAGGTTCATTACAGCAAGTCCCTGGAACATTCTCATTCAAATCTGCCTTTGGATCCGAGGGACCCTCATGTAGCACCAGAGACATTATTCTTGATGCGTAAAGAAAAAGGAAAGAGAAATAAAAAAACCTTACAAAGCTAAACCTGTTTCCTTGTCGATGCAAACCTCCCTGGAGGTACATGAATCCACCCTCAGACCTCTACTGGTTCCTCAAGCAATATCTCTCACCCCTTTTGGCTTTTCATTTAATCAAGCCATTATCATCATTGAAAAGTGCTTCAAATCCAAAATCAGGGAACCTGGAGAGCACCCGTCAAGACAATCTGTTCCAAGATTTTAGGTTGTGAGATCGACCTTCCTTCCCCAGGAATTATAACAGTAAATTCCCTACCGGATACTGGCAGGACTGAGAGGCAGGGTGGATTTAATTTAAATCAAATTGATTTAAATCATGATTTAAATCACTAGTCAGGAAGATGCGATTTAATCATAGATTTCTTCATAAAAGTGCATTCTTGTTGGTTGTTATAACCTTAATACATGTTCTTCACAACTCAGAGATAGATGTAGGTTTCATTTTTAGAAGGTACACACTATATATATTTTAAGTAATTTATTTTGGAAACTTTTCAGATTAGTTTTACAGCTGTATCAGAAAATGAATGATTGCTTGGTTATTTAATTTACCAAAGGTAATTGAAGCAGATAGTTCACCTCCCACTGATTTCATAAATATCTCCAATTCAACAGGTTAATCATTAATATTTGGAGGATTTTCTTTCCATGCTGTATTAGGAGGAGAACATCACCAGAGAGACATTTAAATTGTTTTGTTTAACTAAAACACCAATGTTATGTATTCTGTATTTTTCATCAACGTCAAACATATAATATTTTAACAAAAACAAGCATATGAATTTTTGAATTTAGTTAAAAATTCAAGTTTTTTAAAATCAGGTTGGTTTTTCTTAAAATAGTTTTTAATTAAAATTGTTAAATGAAATTAAAAAAAATATTAAATTGACTCTGTCAGCCAGGTCAACATGAGAAACTTAAAATATTGGTTTCTGCAGCTAACTCTGTCATCTTCATCTTTATTTTCCTGATCGTTCTTAATCTAGAAAAGAAAAACAAGCTTTCCTGCTTTTTCAGGTCCCAAATGATTTCTCAATTAGGAATGAATTAGTCCAAAGGAAGAAAATATTCTTTCTACATCAACAGAATGTAAATAATAAGAGATATACCTATCTCCTAGAACTGGAAGGGACCTTAAGATTGTTGAATCCAGCCCCCTGCCTTCACTAGCAGGACCAAGTACTGATTTTTGCCCCAGATTCCTAAGTGGCCCCCTCAAGGATTGAGCTCACAACCCTGGGTTTAGCAGGCCAATGCTCAAACCATTGAGATATCCTTCCCTCCATATTGCTGTTAAAAGTGAGATGATCATTTCAACAGTCTCTGACTCCAAGTGCTTAAGTGACTTCAGTCAGTTCACTGGTGTAACTTTCTTCAAAACATCATCAGCAAACACATTTCTTGAATGGTTCACCCTTATCTCTGAAGTTTATTATAGTTGGCATTATGGAGGAATGGTTGCTGGATGTCCATGTCATAGCCAGCTTTTCTTCTTCAACAGTTAATGTTTGACCCTGGCACCTAATATTGAGAATATTTGCAAAAAAATGAGCTGGAGATAGTGCTTGTCCCGTTTGTTTTGGGGTTTTTTAATGCTTGTAATTTAACTCTGTCGTTGCATATTTCTCTTTTTAAGATCTCACTCAGTTACTTCCAAATTTCAACAAAGTCAGCAAGAAAACAGCTATTTCCCTGCATTTTGTTCAAGGCTACAGAAATAGGCTTCAGGGTACTCAGCATGTGTTCAACGTTTCTCTTAAACCCAATGTTGAGAACTTTGGCTATGCAAGTGCCATCTATTTTTTCCACAATTTTGTTCACAAACTCATCAGATTAGGTCAGTTCTTGATATAGTGCTCAAAAAGTCCACTACTGAGTTCCATCGCACGTCTTGTGGGAGAGTTAGCTTCGTTCCTCCCACTTTATTCAGAGCAGTTGCTGCAAAGTGGTTGTTACTGAAGTATTTTGCAATTTCAATAACATTGGCTTTTAATTATGGAACACTGAAGTTTTTGGCTAGGAGGAGCATCAAATAAGCACTGCAACCGTACGTTATTAGCTTGGGGACCGTCTTCACTCTCTTCTAAACAATTTCTTCTCAGCTTGGTTACGTTTGCAGCATTGTCTGTGACCAGGCTGCATACTAGACATTTTAATTTTTCCTCTGTTTGTTATAGCTTTTACTGCTACTTCTTGTAAGTATTCTGCTGTGTGTGCATTTCCTGATGTATCAGTTGTTTCTGTAAGGAAGACATTCCCTTCTTTTGTTGTCACACAAGCACATACAACAGGATCATTGTGAACATTGCTCCACCCATCAAGATTCATATTAACAATTTTACCCTCTAGACCTTTTGCACACTGCTCAGTTTCTCTTTCATACACTTTATCCAGCAATTTGCCTGCGACATCGCTCTGTTGGGTGGACTGTATCCTGGTTTTAATGACTGAACTATGTTAATGAAGTGTGGGTTGTCAATCATACGGAAAGGAGAGTTTGTTGTAAACAAACCAGGCAATTTTTCCATCAGTTACCTCTTTTTGTTATCTGCTGGTTCTTATCACAAACTTATCTATGGTTGTTTCTGGATGATGGAGATGTTTTTTTCTTTTTGCTACAGGTGATATACTGTGGCTATGTGGCATACATGATGTGACTGAAACACTATCATTGGCAGATAACTCTGACATTATAGAAAATTGTGGTGACCTTGAAGGTGGATAGTCTTCAGAATCCTATATGTTGAAGATGGATTCTCTTAAATGAAATAGGTCAATGCAGTTATTTAATTATTACCATACTACTCATTTAGTATTACAGTACTCATTGAGGGGTGGGGTAGCTCGATGGTTTGAGCATTGGCCTGCTAAACCCAGGGTTGTGAGTTCAATCCTTGAGGGGGCTATTTAGGGAACTGAGGTAAAAATCTGTCTGGGGAGTGGCCCTGCTTTGAACAGGGGGTTGGACTAGATGACTTCCTCAGGTCCCTTCCAACCCTCATATTACATTGCATTCACTGACACTCAGTACAGTAACTCCTCACTTAATGTTGTAGTTATGTTCCTGAAAAATGCATCTTTAAGCAAAATGATGTTAAGCAAATCCAATTTCCCCATAAGAATTAAGGTAAATTTAGGGGAGGAGAGAGATGTCCAGCTTCCAGGGAAATTTTTTTCACCAGACAAAAAACTATATATTATATAGATATACACACAGCACATTTTAAACAAACAGTTTAATACTGTTCATAGCTATGATGATTGTGAAGCTTGGTTGAGGTGGTGAAGTTAGAGGGTGGAAGAGGGTGGGATATTTCCCAGGGAATGCCTTGCTGCTAAATCAGTGGTTCTCCAACTTTTGTACTGGTGACTCTTTTAACATAGCAGGCCTCTGAGTGCAACCCCCACATATAAATTAAAAATACTCTTTTTTATATTTAACACTATTATAAATGCTGGAGGCAAAGCAGGGTTTGGGGTGGAAGCTGACAGCTCACGACCTCCCATGTAATAACCTCATGAGCCCCTGAGCAGTCCTGACCCCCAGTTTGAGAACCCCTATGCTAAATGATGAACTAGCACTCGGCTGAGCCCTCCAGGGTTAACATGTTGTTGTTAATGTAGCCTCTCACTCTACAAGACAGCAGGAATGGAGGGGAGATAGCATAGCAGACAGAGACAGACACACACCTTGCATGTGGGAGAGGGAAATGCACACTGACCCTTTAAGTAAGGTGACCCAGTCTTAAATGCATTGTCATTTTAAGTGGATGAGGAAGTTGAGACAGCAGCTGCTGCCCCAGGCTCTCTGTCTCTCTCCGTCTGTGTCACCACTCTGCTCTATATGGAGAAGAAGGGGTGAGCAGGGGGGAGGGGGACACCCTGACATTAGCCTCCTCTTCCCCCCCTCCCCCCCTGCACAGCAAGCAGGAGTCACGGGGAGCAGCTCCAAGGCAGAGGCCAGGAGCAGCACATGGCAGTGGGGGGAGGGATAGCTGCAATTGCTAGCCTACTGGGCGACTGCAGCATAGGGAAATTAGGGAAACGGGGAGCTGATGGGGGGGGCTGCTGGTCCACCCTGGGTTCCAAGCCCCCACCAGCTAGCTGCAACGGGCTACTCTTTCTGCAAGCAATGGACAAAGCAGGCGGCTGCCAAACGACATTAGAGGGAACCATTACACAACTTTAAACGAGCATGTTCCCTAATTGATCAACGAAGCAATGTTAACTGAGACGACTTTAAGTGAGGAGTTACTGTACTACTTTAAACATGAAATTGTAAAAGGAAAATCTGCCTATTTCAGCTATTTATTTTTTTATCACAACTGCATCTAAAACGATAGTACCATAGAATAACAACTGTATTTTTTGCTCAAACGTGAGAATTCAAGAATAGTTCAGAAGGAAGACAGGCAGTCCTTAAGAAAGAAGTATGAAATATAAGTTTACCAACGTGAAGATCTTGCATGTTTAGACATGTTCCTTTCATGATCTTCAGTGCAACTTCCTCCTGAGAAGGAACACTATTCATGATAAAAGCAGCAAAGAATCCTGTGGCACCTTATAGACTAACAGACGTTTTGGAGCATGAGCTTTCGTGGGTGAATACCCACTTCTTCAGATGCATGTGGTGGAAATTTCCAGGGGCAGGTATCCACATGCATCTGAAGAAGTGGGTATTCACCCACGAAAACTCATCCTCCAAAACGTCTGTTAGTCTATAAGGTGCCACAGGATTCTTTGCTGCTTTTACAGATCCAGACTAACACGGCTACCCCTCTGATACTATTCATGATGTTGTTTCATTCGGGCAACCAGGCCTTGCATTTCTTTGTTGCACTGTTTGCATTTTGCCCACATGCCTGTCTGTCCCACAGGTAGAGGAACTTCATTAAAATATTCCCAAACTAGGTCTCTTTTACAGCCTGCTGCCATTATAGGTTTTCTCTTCTAGAGAGAATGGTATGGTAGATCTCAAATCAATGAAGGCTACACTCAGGAAGACCTCAAGACTTCTGGCTATGCTACTCAAACAGTTCCACTTTTGTTTCTACTGCCTGTCCCTCCCTTCTCACATTTATCTCCAGACTTCTTCTTGTCCAAATCTATTCCACGCCCAACAATCTTCCGTTCATTGAACTTTTTGAAACGTTGCACTTTTAGAGAGATGTAAGGGATTGACTCTGTGTACACAAATTAGTAGAGGGCCAATAGGGATGAGGTCTGTTATTTCTCACCTCTATTTATATTTATTTATTTATTTTATTTAAAAACATTTTTGCTGTTAACAAGCATGTTATCTCTGGAGACACAAATCCACAGTTTGAGAACTGCAACACTAAGCATCTCTGATGGTATCTTCTAGACTGAGCACTGAGTCTCATTGGGTACATAGAAAGATTAACCTAAATAATCTTTTCAGAAGCCCCTAGGACCCCATAAAATTGGGTCTCTAATCCATGAACTATTGGATCTCATTTACAAAACTTTTCTTAAACATTACATGAATATATTGTCTCATACTTTAGAATTTATAATCCCTATTCCATGATGGGATATCTTTGAGCTATAATATATCCTAATTAAAACTATCTTTAGTTAGGTTTTTTCCTCAAAAAGCATTTTATCAAAAAAATCCTATTTAAATTTTAAAAATCTGGTGGTTTTTTTAATTTTTTTTTTTTTTTAATTATTGATTTTTATCCACCCTGCTGAGAGGTACCACCCGGTGGCAATGTGAACATCTTGGCCACTCCCTGGGGGTTGCCCTGAATTAAAGAGTTGAAGAAAGGCAGCTGCAGTGGAAGGTTTCTCTCAAACAGGTTCAGGGGAAAAACCCCATCCCAGAATAATCCTACTCAGATCTGTCACTCATGCTAGTACAAAGGGAAGGTAGACATGATTGCAATAAGACACAGTTCCAAATGTCAAAGGTTTTGCCTCAGAGCTGGAACAGGCAACCAGTCCATTTCAGATGTTTCTTCTAGACTGCAGGGTAGGTCACTTCTAGGTGTTCCCTCCAATTCCTCTGATTTAGAGAGTCCTCGGGAAAATCAAACAAGACAGAGTCAGGATTGTTTTGATTTACCCCGTGTAGATGAGACAAAAATGGTTCTTAGATCTCCTGCAACTATTACAAGACTATCTGTGTCTCCCTGAAATTCCAGGCCCAGCAGATAGATTGGATTTGCCATCTGGACCCATACTCTCTCCACTTGAAAGTATTGGCCTTAGGACTTCTACAGATCTAGACTATCCAGTGTTATGATCGCAAATGAGAAGGGTTATTTTTGTGGGCAACCAACAATAGTGTAAACCCAATTTCAGCTCTTATTCACTCCATGCTGAATTACTTACTTCATTTGAAATCCTTGGGACTCTCCATATCATTGGAAAAAGTATATTGTTAGTCATCTCCACTTACTATAGCTTAGTAAAGCAAACGACTGAATTCAGCCATGATATAGTAAAACAATTCTTGAAGAGGTTAATAAATGTCTACCCGACAGAGAACCCAGATGTACATGGTACCTCAATCTACTATTGTCAGCTCATGAAACCTTTCTTCAGACATATGGGAGAATGAAACTGGGGACACTTTCTGTTAACACAGCTTTTACTGTAGCTACTACATCTGCCAGTGAACAAGGTGTAGGCGCTCATGGCTAACACACACCCACACACCAGCTGCAGTCTATCACAAACATAAAGTGATCCTTTGTCCACACCTGATCTTTCTCTCCAAGATTGTAACATAATTCCATCTAAACCAGTCCATAAAATTGCCAGTATTTTTCTGTAGTTCTAATGCTCACTTGGGAGGTTAAGTTACACACTTTCAATGCTAAGAGAGCATTGAGTCTCTAAAGAATATAGGAAATCACCTAGAGTGTCGCAGTTCCAAATGAGAAAAGAAAAGTAAAAGATATTAACTTCAAGAAATTTCATCCCAATGCCATAGTAAGTTGGTTAGATTCTGTACTGATGTGTGTTTTAGTCACATCACTATTCTTCTTCCAGAAGAGCTTGGAGTATGCTTGGCTAGAGTGAAAGCTCTGTCTATGGTTTGCCTTAGACATTCCCATATTAGAAATCTGTAGAGTTACCACGTGGAAATCAGTTCATACTTTCACAAAACATTATTCTCTAGATCTAGCATCTGCAACAGATGCACAATTTGGTAAAGCAGTATTACATTCTCTATTTCAGTGGTCCCTAACCTTTTTGTCTGGCGGGCGCCAGAGGAAGGACCATGGCGGCGGTGGAGCATCCGCCAAAATGCCACTGAATTTCTGCGGCATTTCGGCAGTGACGCCTCTCGATGACGTCTCTTGTCAGCGGCAAGTGGCGTCATTGAGAGGCGTCGCCGCTGAATTTCTGCAGCGTTTTGGCGACGACGCCTCTTGATGACACCACTTGCCGCTGACAAGTGACGTCATCAAGAAGCGTCACTGCCGAAACGCCGCAGAAATTCGGAGGCATTTTGGCGGATGCTTCACCGCCAGCCAGGACACCCCTGCTCTATTTAACTAGATATCCTTGTCCCCTTGTCCAGGGAGGAGTCCTGCTTACTAAACTCCGACAAGTGGGAATGTGTAGAGGTCACTTCAAGAAGAAATGAAGGTTACTTTGGGATTAGTTCTGCACACACTCACTCCCTGCCCATCTTCCCTGCTTGCAATCCTGATTTCAGTTTTGGATTTAAAGAGGTGGTGGAAGGCACTTAAGTGGTCACTGCACTATGCCCTCTCTTATAATTCTGTCCTCTGAACATTCACAACAGCGAGGAGAGGGGCAGGAGACAAGGAGGCTTCAATAGGCACAACTATTAGAAGTTTTCTCCAGTTCAACATGCACCATCAGTGCGCCCCAAGAAGATGAATGTGCAGAGGTCATCTCAGAGAATACTGTTTACAGGTGAATCTTCATTTTTAAAACTTTGAAAGGTGTTCAATCCAATTGGAACTGCATTTTCTGCAGCTTAACCTTCATCACTGTCAGTATGGCAACTTCCTATTCTGTTAATTGTTATTTTTGTTACTGTTGTAACACCAGGCCTGCTTCTGCATGTCTGCCCTGGCCTTCATGCTTAGATGCAAAGCCAGCATGTACACCAAGCTGTTTCCTGTTATTGTCTTTACCAGTAAAGGCTGAGGGTTGACCGTTCCAGTAAAGGCTGAGGTTGAGGTTTGACCGCTCTGTTGCAACTTTACAGATATTTTGCAAACAGCTTGCAACAGAATATCCCCCGCCTCTTCGGGAAACTCGGCGAAACCCTATCTATAGTTTATTTAACCTTATTTGGTAGACGAGAGGCCCCATATACCTATCAGCGATTTCGACACTAGATCTTGGGGGGCGTCACTTTGGGTATATATGTCCTACCCAGAGTTTGGCAGGCAGAGAAGAGAGCGCACCTGAGTCACTTGCACCTTGAGTGCACCCGTAACCGAGCCTGATCACCTCGAAGCCTCTCTCAGCTCTCGTGTTTCAGTGGAGCTTATGCGTCTGCCAGCCGTAATGTTTTTGCATTGGTTTGTATTAGTAAGTATGCTTTGTAATTAATTGTTTTTGGAAGTTAACAAGATTTTCTTTTTGGGTTAACTGTATATTGTGTCTTTCTTTGTATGAGTATATTGTGTGTTTCCTTGTATAAATAGAGTTGTTAGTCAATATTGTTTCGGTATCACTAATAAACCATTAAGGTAAAGCCATATGTCTCAGTGCCTGCACGCTCCCAACACTGTGCCACAACTGTTCCCCCTCTAAACATCCAAAAACGAACCTTTATCGTTCGGTCACCCCTGCAACCTGGTAGATAACAGGTGTGCATCTGACTACTTGGGTCCTCACATACTATCGGGTGACTAACAGTTACATGTAAGAGACTTCATTTTTGAAAAAAAAATAGTGATTTACTCTTTTGTTATGAGACGTAGTGTAATATGTAGTGATCTTTAGTGGGGCTATTAGATGCTACAATAATACAGATAATAATAATATACAGTAATCTTCATTAAAGTTTTTCTGGAAAACAGACAATTTTTGAGATTTGAAGAATACCAGTAATTGCTCCATAGTCCAGGTTAAAGTCTCTGGAAATTTATTTTCTGTTTAATAGGCTTCGGTAGAGTACTCAGCAAGGTAGAAATTGTAATTTGCTAGCAGGTGCATAGTTATAAAGCATGATGTGTCAGTGCAACATACTGAACTGAATTGAGGTTGATTTTTTCCTTTTGACTTTATCAACGAAAATAAATATTTAAGTATCCTATAGTGTTAACTCTTGAGAAAGATTGAATGGAAATTCAAATGCTTAAATAAAAAACAACTCTGCAATCTGTAATCTTATATGTAATTTTACATTTATTCTCTTAAAAAACAAAACTATTTTCTCCTCCTTCATTGTTAATAATTGTTACTAGACATCCTGTGTTCAGTTGGTGATGTTTGGAATGTTCTTTATTCACTTTATTGAATGAACTTCACCAAAGATATGATCCTGCACTATTGAAATCAATAGGAACAGCATCAGATCCTAAATGTGTTATATTATTAGAGTACTTTGGGTAAAATGGATATGATATGACTTGTTTTTATTCTACATTCTTTGAGATTGCAAAAAGTGTTGAGTATTGTGGATGGTTTAGAAAAATATGATAGATGGCTTTAACTGGAAAACCCTTGTGATGTTTTTATAAATAGTGTATACTTTTTTTTTAGTGATCTAGTCGTCTTAAACTATATCTCATGCTCAACTTCACTTTTTGCCTGATTACCTATGTAGCTTCCACTTTTTACTGGCCAGTTTTACCAACCGTGTCATTTTTACTAATGGCTAGATATAGTTGCTTCAAGCAGAATAAGAAGCTGTGTATTTTAGTAGCTCATTTGTTGCTTACTTACGTCATTCTTTTTCACAGACAAGCAAAAACTGGAGAGCAGCAGTTGACCTGTGTGGACGACTTTTGACTGCCCATGGTCAAGGCTATGGCAAAAATGGGCTACCTACTAATCATACAACAGATTCTTTGCAGGTATGGTCACCTTACAATCATGTGTGGTGGTTAAGGCCCCATTAAGAACCTTAAAGCAGTAAAACTTCATGGAAAAAATGACAAATGTTCAAATTTATAAAATGCGACTGGCTGAAAATACATACCACTCTTCTGATTCTTTTCTGCTAGTAACTAGCTGATTGTGCAAGTTCATGAAAGTCATAGCAATTTTTAAAAGTAGCAGAAAAAGGAAAATACAAATCTCAAATATAAATGTATTGAATTATAGTGATCTGAAATTTCTGGTATAATAATTTGAAAATTGTAATGAGGTTTAGAACCAGGTTTGAAATATTGGCCTGTTGTGATAATTGGACCTAGCCTAATTGTGATCTCAATTGTGAGAAGCGAGTAAAGATTATAAAGTGTCTCAATAACCTGTAACACCAAATGTTGGGGAAAAGGTGCAAAAAGGAGACAAACTGAATTAGTCCAAACAAAAAGGCTTACTGATGTAACTCAAGAACTGTGTTAAGATCATACCCGGTAAAGAACTAAGTATGGAACCAGACATCAATGGACCTCAACTGAAGTGTTGGAAACTAGGCCTAATTGGTGGACAAGATAAAGAGGAGGTGGGTTGTTCCACCCATCACTCCCTTTTGAAGTCCTTAAAGAGAGAGACTTTGGCAGAAAAATTGGCTACTGGAACAATCTTCACCCTTATGGCTTCCATCACCTCTGTCTCCTGGGACTTTGGGCCTTCATCATCCTGATCCTAAGAGGTGTCTGAATTAGACCAGGCCAGAGAGAGCGTAGCAAGTGGAAGGTAGCAGTGGAGGTGCAGAATTCCCCCAGGAGAAAAGCAGGAAAGAGCAATCTTTCTTCTCCACTTGCTACCTTCTTTCCCTAGGCGCCTGGCTAGACTGGATGTAAACTGCCTTGTGGGTGTCTTACCACAGTAGCAAACACATTTGAAATATAGGTACATAGTCAGTATTCATAACTTCAGATACTAACAGGAGAAGATACAGTAATAAACATCTGTGGTTTGAGCATTGGCCTACTAAACCCAGGGTTGTGAGTTCAATCCTTGAGGGGCCATTTAGGGATTTGGGGATTGATCCTGCTTTGAGCAGGGGGTTGGACTAGATGATCTCCTGAGGTCCCTTCCAACCCTAATCATCTATGATACATGCATGCAAATAGGATAATCATTTTCAGGAAACCATAACTTTTCCATTAACCCCTAACATGACATATTTTGTACAAGATTTATTGTAATTACATAACAGTGGTAGCAATAATAATCTACATAATCATATTTTAATCATACAATGTCACAACCAGAACGAAAGTTGTTGCCATCTTTAATACCATCTAAGAGATGCTCAGACAAGGAAGGTGGGTTTTTTTTTTCCTTCTAAAGACTCTTCAGCTAAAGGCAGAGGGAGCAAGGATGTTGTTAAAATGAAAGCCTTACTTTAATATTTTACATTTCAGATGCTTTAACTGTTTTTCCTTCTTAATTGTGTGTTCACCCAGGTACTAAGCAGACTGAGGTCTCTCTATACCAAACCCCAAACTCTGTTTAAAATTGTTAAGTGTTGAACAGTTTTAGGGCTGTTTTGAGTTCTTTGGGCCCCTTTATTCCATCTAACTTAATGATACAGATCTCTAGAAACTTCCACTCAAGGGCCCAATACATCATAACTGATCAAAATATCATTTTCCTGGGTTCTACACTTTTGTTAACTTTTTCAAAACTGCTACATGTTTTCATAACTGCTACAAGCATGTATGTTTTACTCATGCAGATCTGAGATTAGTTTTTTGACTCTTTAATTTACTAGACCTGAAATGATTCAAACACTGAGAGTAATTTTTAAGTTTGATTTAAAATAGAAGCTGATAACTGACCTGGCATTTTCATATCTGTTGCCATTTTAGCTATGGTTTGTGAGACTAGCGCTGCTGGTGAAGTTGAATCTTTTCCAAAATGCAGAATTGGAATTTGAACCATTTGGAAACCTAGACCAACCTGATCTGTACTATGAATATTACCCTCATGTATACCCAGGACGCAAAGGTAAGGCACTTGATTTATGCTATACTTTCATCTCAGCTGTGACCAATCTTCTCCTCATCGTTAAGTACACAGATTTCAAATAAGGAACCCAAGCTATCATCCATTTTTTAAATGGAGTGAACTTAGCTGCTCCTTAGAAGAAAATGACAAATGGTTATGCTAATACATTTCTTATATTATAGAGAAAGGATAACAAGAGCTTTTAATATTGTAGGCAGGAATAGTTCTATGTATAATCCAGTACAGTAATATAGCATCTGTTCCAGAGTCACATGGTTTTAGTTGGTATTTTACCCTTAATTTAGTTATCACATTTTATATATAGTTTTTATCTAATTCACTAAGAATTTAAAAAAATAAATAAAAATAAAAGATGGTAGTATATATGTTTCTGGTGGGGAAGTGGGCAGATATGCATTGACAAAGTCACACAGAATGAGGAAAAAAGGATTCCTAGGTTAAAGTAAATTATCTCTTTTGCCTTTCCTTCCTAAACTCATTCAGTGTGCTGTGAACAGGCTAAATTTGCAGGAGTAATACACATTTTAAGAATTTAGTAGAGGAATATGTAGTGAAGAAAGATTAAAAGGTAGCAAACAAAAGAAATATTGACTTATTCTTAATGCCAAAGGGGATAATATTATAAGCAGGTTACAAGCAGCTAAAAACAAAGTGACGTATTAACTATAGTATTGGTATTATAATTTTAAAATATAATACCACAATCTGGATAAAAGGGAAGTTTAATACCAGTTACAATATGTAGAAAATGCTAACCTGCTTCTCATACTGTACTACTTGTACCTTTTGTTCAGAGTATTCCAGTGCTTTTCTTAAATCAAAGCTTTTTGCAACTGATTGAAAAATATTAGTTACTGTAAGAAAAAGGTGTAAAATTAAACTGAGCTAATCTGAGAATTAGAAATTATTTTCATGAAAAAATACTAATCAAATATGATATTAACCACCTATTTAGGAAATAAAACTAAAAGGATATTTATAATAGGGATCACCCCAGATCTTTAGACAAACCTGTGCTGCATGAAAAAATATTGCTAATATTTTAAGAGATCTCTGTCCTCGTGTTCATGCTGTCTCATTGAGGGGGTTCCATAAGTTTCAAGTATCACTGTTGTAGTTCAAAAAGTGAACTTTTGCTAACTATATATAGGTTCTTTTCAGCGTTTTAAACTTTAATAACACCACAGCATTGGTGCTAGATGGTCCCCAGATTTATCATAATTGTTCTTTATTTGAACAAAAAATTCTTGTCCAGTAATTCATAAACAATAAAGTGGTAAGAGAGAGTTTTATGTTCTGCTTGAACAATCTGGGGGAAAAAAACATAATCTATTTCTCAAAGTGTTGAGAGTAGGGTTATTTGTAATATCTCAGAGTTACAATCAATTGATCCACATTCTCGTCCACCCTGAGTATTAAATTTAAACTGGTTCTTGTTACTTAAAGTGGTTGCCATTGACCCTGCCAGCAGGTAGGGGATCTTGGGGGACAACTACTGCACTGGTGGGGTGCAAAATAAACTTTATTAAGAAAATGCAAAAACAGGGAAAATTCAATAGTGAGGGGCATGGAGTTTGTTAAGGTAGACAATTGGGGAGGGGTTTCTTTTAGTAAATAATATAGGGGGTTTCAATAATGGGGTACAATACAGTGGGGTACAATACAGTTGGTAACCAATTAACACTGAAGTATAAATGTAACAGGTAGCTAACAATTTCTATGTAAAGGATGTGTCACAGCAGCATATAACCAACTAACAGTTATGGGTAAAATGTGTTAAATAACCAACAACTCTAGGTAAAAATGTGTCACAGTGGTGTAAATGTAAAATGTGAGATTTGTCAGAGAGAAAAAGGGTAACCAATGGGGTTTTATGCTAGACTTCAGTAATACAGTTGAGGTTTGGCAGCAGTAGGAGCGGGGTGAACACGTAGGGGAAGGGATTAAAAGAGAGAGAGAGAGAGAGAAAGGCAGTGGTAGAGGAATGAGGTTGGGGGATGGGGGAAGAGGAGCACGTGGTGGAGCAGAGACCAAAGGCAGAGGCACTGCGGAGGGAGATTTAAACTCAGGGAGACACAGAGAGCAGACAGGCTGCAAGTTTAAACAGCAGACAGACTGCAACGAGTGACTGGGGAGCTCGGGGGGAGACACCGGCAAGCTTGGTGGGGGGTTAGGGCAGCGGGAAGACAGACTTAACCACAATTATACAGAACACAGCAAAATCTTATTTATGATCTAACTTAACCAAGACTACACAAATTAGCAAGTAACAGAACACAGTGCAACAATTCTTTTTTAAACCTAACTTACAGAGCACAATACAAACAATTCTTTAAACCTAACTTAACCACAGCTATGCAAAATGAAATTACAATTTATCTAGACTAAGAACCTGATTCTAATAGGTGCACCTTACACTATGCCGATTCTTTGATTGGGAGGGGGAGCAGTTCCAGAGGGCAGAGTGGTGTGTGCCCAGGGTACAGCCCCCGGGGGAGGGGAGTGGCTGCAGCAGTGAGGTGGCTGAAAGCCGTCGGCCCAGGATACAGTCCAGGAAGGCACAGCTTAGCAGCGGCACAGGCTTAATTTTAGCAGCAAAGACACTGCGGAGCAAGAAACAGATTACAGATACAGACCAAGGAGTTAGCTTGGGTCTGTCTGCTGGGAAAACAAGGCCAGCAGCTAGGACGGGGGAGTCTGCAAGAGGGAGTTCTTACCAATCCCCAGGACAGCAGCAAGCACAGAGGCAGGAACAGCAGTAGCATCGGAGGATGGAGAGAGGACTTGATTCGCTTACAATAATCAGGAGATCTCCAGGCACAGTTTCGTTGTTCGTAGGAGGGGAGTTTAAAAATGGGGGTACGCTCAAAAACAAACGAGAGCAGGAAGAGGGCCCCCCAAAGACCCCTAGCTGATCAGACCAGGTGGCAAAGCAAGGACCTTCTCCGAGGTCTGATCAGAAAATGTCTGGCTTTAAAGGCAAACTCAGGCAGTTTCCCACCAGTTCTTTTGATTGGCTCCTCTTGATACAGGGGAGGAGAGAAGGCAGGGAAAGGCTGCAGGTAAGCATAGGCATGCCTGGGCATGTTCTGAGCCACAGGTATGACTCATATGCTTAATTAGTTGGCCACTTCAGGTCTTGCATTTCTGGGCAGCGCCCCCCACACCGAGCCTGGGTCTGAACAAAGGAGCCAAACAAAGAAGCAAGAAGCCCGCTCCCTAGGCAGAGCAATGGCTCCAGTTAGTCTGTACAAGCCATTCCTATGAATAGGGCTGTGACTTTAGTTAGCATAATGGCTGGGAAGGGCGGCCACACAGGACAAACAGAAAGGAGAGGGGAAAAAGGAATGCAGCAGGCGGACAGCTGTAACAGACAGCCATGTGGCAGCAGGATTTTAATTTTAAGTAGAGCCTAGCTCCTTAGTCCAGCACTACGTGGGAAACCTCCTGTTCTTCTCTCTTACTAGGCATAGCAGCCTTCCCTAACTCCATGAGTTACTTTCCACAATATTCTAATTAATAGTTGATAGCCATTAGTTGCCAAGGAAGGATGTCAAGAACATCCAGGATCCTTCACATTTATAGAAGAAGATATTATTTAATGCAGTGCATTGTATGACTTTATTTCTTCCATTTAAGCCTCTCCGTAGACTAGCATGACCAAAAAAGACCAGTTTGGACTCAAGAGCCAACTCTCATAAGTGAGGGGCAGTCACCAGACAGAGTAATTGACAGCGAACTTGGCAGAGATTCTGTGTAGCACTTTTAAAATGAATAAGATAACTTGCAGCACATCTTGTGTGGATTTGGGGGTAGCTATGGTGGCTTTAAGCCATCTATGAGTTCTTGCAGTCCTGGGCTGTTCTGAGGTTTGGAGAGGCCATTGATGTAACTTGTACAGCCTTGGAGGCCCAGAATCTCCACAGTGCTGTAAGCTGTAGCTGTTTCCTTCTCAGCACCCTTCTACCCCAAGGTTTGCAAGAAGTTCCTTAGGAAGTGGCATTCCCAAGTTCCTACACTAGGGGAATCCTCCCTAGCTGGATATGGGGCTTGTGGGGCCCCTTTTTGTCACTCTGGCTTTTTTAGGCTTCATAAAGGGGCTAGAGCAGGGATGAGGATCTCAACCCTTATCTCCAAGCTTTCATACTTTCCATTTTTTTGTTTTTAGTTTTTTTACATTTTGATGCTTTACAAGTATTTTTCTTCTTTCTTACTGTGTTCCTCAGTGTGATGTTAGCAGTAAAGATGATATGTTGCCAACTTCTTCAGCTTTAAAAATAAGCAATTTTAGCCCAGAAAAAAGTGTCTGTAGTTTGTGCCAACGCATGAGGACTTTTAGCCGCAGGAGGAGTTTCGAGTAATATGCAGAATTTAGATAGTAGACTGTATATAGTAGGGTATTTGGCAGATAATGCATTAACTCCTCCTGAGACTGGATATGAAATACTCTGTTTCTGCAGTTCCATTACACCCAAAATCTGAAATGTCTTTCTCTAACAACAGCTTGTCATGAACTTCATACAATTGCTAAAATTATCTGTGGTGGAAGGTATGAGCTGTGGGTGAGCATTCTATTTCAAGATTACATATCTGAGGTGCCAAAACCATAGAATGAAGATCTTACAGCAGGGAGATTTTGACCTCTTGCCTCACTTCTTATTTACAGTAAGGCATATCAACCTGCCCTGTAATCTGATCGCCTAGAAGAGAAATCAGATGAAAATTGTATGGAGCTGACCTGCCTTTATAAAGTATGGGCTGAGTACTAGATTAAGGCTGAAGCACCTATCAAACCTTCGTGACTCAAGTTTGAGCTGAGTTGCTTGCATATTTATACCTGCCTCTGGAAATTTCCACTACATGCGTCCAACGAAGTGGGTATTCACCCACGAAAGCTCATGCTCCAATACGTTTGTTGGTCTATAAGTTGCTGCAGAACTCTTTGCCGCTTTTACAGGTTTGTGAAGCGAACTACACTATCTTGCAGAGGACATGAGACAGAGCAATTCTGATTCTGCCTTGAATTAAATTACACAGTGTTGGGATATGAATAAAAGGAAGATAGGTTCTATGCATCATTAACCAGCTAATTTAAATGATGAACATAAATCATACATATATTTTAGCTAAAGTGCATGAACACGTATCCACAGTACACTGCTGTTTTCTAATTTTTCTTCTAATTTTGTGGTGTAACAAGCATAAAAGTAAGAATTTTTTATTCACAATGTATAGATAAAGCAAGTGATTAAAATGCACTTTAAGAAGAGTATATATACAAGTAACTTACACAGATTAGTTTTAATACATTTATTTTAAATAGTGTGCATAATATCTACCCACTGGAAATATTAATAATAGGAAATTTAATAAATTACAAACTGAAACCATTTGCTTTTTATGCTCCAGCAAAGAAATGTTAAATATTTCTCTGGGCTGCTTTTAATATCCTTTGCTTCTGCAGAATTGGATAGGCTTGCAGCAGAATCAAGTTTTAGTTCTTACCCCCTAAATTTCCCTTCTCCTAATTTAGTTCCCACTTCCCATGGAACCCCACTGGACTCTGTTGTCTCCCTTATACAGCTATCTTGCGTTCTATTGCAGCTGATACTCACAAATCTATCTCTTACTTCTAACTTGTCTCCTTCAATCCAGTCAGACATCTGTCTTTGTCTCTGACATCTCTTCTTTAAATACCTTTGTATTACAGTAGTGCTTGGAATCCTCCAACTAAGATCAGGGCCTCATTCTGCTAGGCTGTATAAACGTGCCTGTCCTTGCCTCAAAGAGCTTGCATTCTAAGTAGATGACAGAGAGAATCTGTCAGTTAAACTTAATATGGCCAACATGAACCTCTCATACGTTCTCTGAAGCCCACCAGGTCTCTGTTTTCTGTCACTGTTGACAACACTACCAGTGATGCCAGCCTTGTTGTCCCATATGACAGTTTAGGAATATGTTGTCCCTCAAAGGTATAACTAGGAAATCAATGCTCTCACAGCCAGGTGAACTCTGGGGAAAACATGTTTAAGCAACTCTGGGCTCAGAAGGAGTGTGGCACTGGAGTCGGGGGTCTAGACAGCTGAACTGCAGGGATCCCATTGCACAGGAAGGGTGTCAAACAGGGTCTGCAGCTGGGAGTGTGATTGAGAGACCCAGAGCTAGAAACAGTGATCAGCCACTAATAGAACTGCCCAGAAAACAAGAATTCGGTTTCACAAAAAATGTTAAGGTTTTTATGTGTTTTATTCCAGTGCAGAAGGAAGATGAGACCCTGTTGTAATTTTTTCAAAAAACATATGAATGAGACCCTCACCCAGGAATAACCAGTAGCCCAGGTGGTAGGGCACCCACGTGGGTTGTGAGAAACTCAGATCCAAGTCTGAATGAGGCAGAGTAGGGACTTGAACCTGCATCTCCTTCATCCCGAGCAAGTGTCCCAATCAGCAGGCTATCAAGTTTCTTTTTGTGGCCCAATGAATATTTAATTGTTTGTATAACATGGAACAGCCCCAACCAGAGAGACTGAGTCTATAGCCTAGAATATAGGAGACCCAGGTTCAAATCCCTGCTCCGAATTGGACACATCAGGAATTTGAACATGGGTCTCCCCCATCCTCGGTGAATGCCATAATCAGTGGATTATTGGCTATTTTGGAGTCAGTTTTTCTTTCTCTTGTGTTAGTTTTAAGTAGTCTGCATTTTTTCAGTTAAAAACATATAAAAAAATTTCTGACCAGCTCTAGTCACTATTCAGGGCTTAGAAGCACATAGGATTCAGTGGCTGGATTCTATCACAACAGATTGGTATATGTCCAGAGAGCAGGACTGTGCCAAGTTGTGATGCCACATTAATCTGATCTTCCTACAGTCATGTCCATGTTTTTGTCTGTGTTGCCCTCTATGCATGGAACCTTCTTCTGGAGTTAATATGCTAGGTCACTACTCTCTGTTCAAATTCCTCCTTAAAACTATTGGTGCATAGTTTATGCGGTTAAAATAAAAACTACCAATATATGTGGCAACCTTTGCCCTGGCCATTCTGCTTGTATGCTTCATCCCCTTTTTCCATCTTCAATCTGTTTTCTGTATTTCCTGTACTGCTACATTCTTCTGTGGGTGAGGTCTGAAGAAGAGCTCTGTGGAGCTCGAAGCCTTGTTTCTTTCACCAACAGAAGTTAGTCCAATCAAAGATATTGCCTTACCCACCCTGAGTCCCTCATATCCCAGGACCAGCAAAGCTACAGCAACACTGCAAACATTCTTCTGTGGCCCTTTCCAAAGTGACTGGTGGTACATTTGGCCAACCATAAATCCAGTTAAACAAAAATGTGTTTGTGTGGATGATTACCCCCATCTGTGAACCAGAGCAGATACTTGTTTCAGGAACAAGTTTTGGTCTCTGTAATTACTGTTCCTTAACCCTTCTGTTGGAATTGCTACTGTCTGCTAATCTATAGAGGGATCTGCTGAGGCAATTTCATTAGGGAAGAAAGGAAGGCTGTAATCAGAGTTCTCTGAATATATTGCCTGCGTAAATACATGCTGATACCCCATAATCCCCTTTTCTTGGAATCTGCAAACAGCCTTGAGGCTGAAGAGAACAGAGAAGATGACTTAAATATGGCCTTTATCATTGCAGTTGGAATGTTCAGATTTACAGTCCGTACATGTGAGCTCCTAATGAATGAATTTACTGGTTTTGAATTGTTTTGTGCTTGGCAAGACATCATGTGCAACCTCCTACACAGTGGTTCTGTGGAGACAATGTAATCCTATAGAACTCTGTTGTCAGTTGGCTTGTGTCTGTGTGTTCTCTCCGTATGCTGTCCCAGTGGTAGCTGGTTCAGTAAACCAAATGCTGAAGGCAATGTAATCCTATAGATATAATCCTATAGAACTCTGTTGTCAGTTGGCTCGTGTCTGTGTGTTCTCTCCGTATGCTGTCCCAGTGGTAGCTGGTTCAGTAGACCAAATGCTGAAGGCTGGAGTGTCGTTGCCTCAGTAGCGCTGTTCATGCTGCCCAGTGCTTCTGTCCTTGAAGCGCCAATGTTAACAGCAGATAAGGCAGCCTGTTCATTCAGCAAATCTTGATGTTACTCATAAAGACCACAGGCACGGTTTGGTGACAAAGACACTTGGCCAGGTTTATTGCCTCCTAGGCACAATATTAGTGCCTGGGCTCTGTGGTTACAGGGAGGCTAATACATGAGTGCCTCATAGCAAGGAGAGGCTCAAGCAGCAGTTGGAATTTCTGCTGTCCCCAGGGCCACACAAAGGATAAAGTCTAAGTACCCCAACATTAATAGGCTGAGACAAACTACTGGAAAACACAACTTACATGCCACCTTATGTATTTCATGATATCTGTTACCTCTCCTTGTTCCTGATATCTTGAACAAAACATCCCTATTCATTATTCTGTCAAACCATCTTATCTTGTACTATATTGGTGTGTATCTGTACTACCATTGAAATATATTTATGTAAATATCTAATACTTAATACACTAGCAACATCTCCACCAAATTCATAAACTTATAACCATCTACTTTTATACTTGGCCTAGCTTTAATTCACAGCCTCTGATTCAGGCCTCAGATCTTGTACCAAGCCAAGTGTTCCAGACTCTCTTTCTCTAATACAAACTCTACCCTAATTTCCTCTGTGATATGGCATGCCCCTTTTCCCTTTTTTAGAATTAACTAACTAGTTTTCTGTAGACACACATCTGTTGAAGTCTTTCTTTTATGTGTACTGCTGTATCTACATAATTATCCCCAGCTTTTCTAGTTTACCTCTTATTTCCTTGTCTCCTCAGCTGTTTCCTGCACTGATATCTTTTTTGTATGGTATGACTGTCACTAACTTTCCTCATAGGTGTCCTTATTTTTAAAGTAAATTTTCAGCTCCGTTTATAAAATACTTGTCTTTTCAGTTGTTTGAGTGGCCACATGCATACATGCAGGTAAGATTTATATACATACAAAGAAATCCAGAAGTCTGCAGCTTGTGGAATAGAATAGCATCTGAAAAGAAACAAATTTGTTTACTTGGATTGCTTTCTTTCAAGGTACCAGCCAATCATTTCAATAAATTATCTAAAACCATATCTGTTAGTTCTGTTTTAAAAAGGAAAAAATCTATACGCTTAATGTTCTGGGAATTTATTACATTTCTTAGGCCATGTTTACACTTATCAGGGATTGACGCTACTGCGATCTATTGAAGACCCACTACATTGACCACAGAGCGCTCTCTGGTCGACTCCAGTACTCCACCAGAACAAGAGCATCTCCCGTCAACGCAGTGCGGTGTAGACACCGCAGTAAGTCAGCCGAAGCTATGTCGACTCCACCTTTGTTATTCACATAGTTGTAGTAGTGTAACTTAGGTTGACTGACACCAGTAGTGTTCACAAGGCCTTAGTCTTTGAAATCTTAAAAAATTGTAAACTGAAAAGGGAAACACACTAACCTGTTTTCTTATAGTTGATGCTTTGGACCTAGTGCCAGAGATTATTTTGGTAAAAGAGAACATTAGTGTAGGTAAGAAATCAAGTTTGATATGAGGAGAGATTTTAAGGTGAAATAAGATAACCCACCTATGTTGCCTATATTTGACCTGCTGATTCAGAATATCTAGAATGTTAACACTATCTCCAGGAGTAAAAGTAGTCTCTAGAAAAGTTGCTCCAGCCACAGTCTTACATGTAATACACAACTTCAGATATTTTGGAACCTATCACACATTGTCTAAGCTGGAGAAAAAGGTAAACGTCGTTTGAAAGCTGTTGACAGTTATTTTTATTTCTAATTCTATACTTTTAATGTGACTAGCTTTTAAACTAAAGTTAGTTACAGAAAATAGTTTGATATATTTTGAGAGACCACATCTAGAAATACAAACGAGTGATTTTAATGTGTACTGCACAATATTAACGAATAACTATAGTTTGTTATAATCAGACTTTATTCTTAGAGTTTCTCTGCATTAATACAGGAAGAGTTTTCATTTTACTGTCCACAGTCGCAAGTTTAGCTCCAGGGAGACTTGATTGTTCTGTCCAGAATTCAATAGCTGATAGTGTACAGAAAGATCATCCTTGCGAGACATTTTCTTCTGTGGAGAGGAACTTAAAGAGGTCTGTTTTGCTCTTCTTTCTGCCTCCTAACAGCTAATGAAAGTAGGCTAGGTATTTGGGCAATGAGCTGTCTTCGAAATTGCTGCCTGCATGTCTGCTTTATATAATATACTGGGGCATCTGAGGCTGAATATTTGTCATGGTTTTCATGAGACATGGATTATATGATTTTTCATGGGGTTGTGGTTTTTCGTTTGTGTGTACACAACCTATGCTATTATTATACATAGCGGTTGTGTCTGTGTTCATCACAACAATAGCTTATAAAGCCACTGGCAATAATAGAGGTCTTTTTCCATTTCTGTTTCCTAAATTTCTATGAGAGGATTAATAGACAAGATTTCAATTGCTATCCAATTCACACATGGAATGATTTGGGCTTGTTTCTGGTTAATAGACTATTGAAAATTAACATTATCTGTTACATTAAATTTAAACTCTAAATTAAAATATCCGTTTGAATGTTGTAAATGCTACAGAAATTGAAGATAATATATATCTTGTGTGTTTTCCCAAATTCACAACACAGATAGAAGAGGTAGGAGGTTGACCTACTGAAGTTCCCTTGCATGCACAATTCACTACCATCTATCTTTTATCTTCCTTCCAGTGTTATATTTTTTCTTATTCCTATGAAAGAAAATCAGCCACACAGTCCCCCATTGTCTTGTGTGGGCTTGTGGAAAGTTAAAAGTAGATGCTAACTAAGGAACATGTTCTTCAATATTTTATTGTAGGAGTTTGAGAAACTGACTTTATACTGTGCACCTTCTCATGAACTATGTTACTAATCTTAGTACAAGTACTTGGATTTTCAAGTTGCAGCTGTATTGTAGCCCCAGGATGATACTTCTGGGTGACTGGTGAAGGTGGAAAATCTTACTGTGCGCGCGCGCGCACACACACACACACACACACACACACACACACACACACACACACACACACACACACACACACACACAATGGTGTGAGTCTAAACAGTCCTCACCTATTATTCTAGCAATTTTTGCTTTTGCTCCCTGTAACTAGGATATGTCCCCTTTGTGTCTGCATTCCTATCCAAGAATAGTTTGAGGTTTTAATAGAAAGTAGGGCTGCCAATTAATTGCAGTTAACTCAAAACAAATTAACTTGATTTAAAAAATTAGTCACAATTAATCGCAGTTTTAATTGCACTGTTAATAATAGAATACCAATTTAAATTTATTATAACTATTTTGGAAGTTTTTCTACATTTTAAAATGTATTGATTTCAGTTACAACACAGAATAGGAAGTGCACACTGCTCACTTTATATTATTTTATTACAAATATTTGCACTGTAAAAAAGAAACAAAGTAAATTGTATTTTCAGTTCACCTCATGCAAGTACTGTAGTGCAATCTCTTTATCTGGGAAATGCAACTTATAAATGTAGATTTGTTTTGTTTGTTACATAACTGCACTCAAAAAGAAAACAATGTAAAAATTTAGAACCTACATGTCCACTCAGTCCTAGTTCTTATTCAGCCAGTCGCTAAGACAAACAAGTTATTTTTACATTTATGGGAGATAATGCTGCCCACTTCTTATTTACGGTGTCACCTGAAAGTGAGAATAGGCATTCACGTGCCACTTTAGGTGCCAGTATTGCAAGGTATTTACGTACCAGATATGCTAAACATTCGTATGTCCCCTTTGTGCTTTGGGCACCAATATATTAACCTGTAAAGTAACTCATAGAATCATAGAATATCAGGGTTGGAAGGGACCTCAGGAGGTCATCTAGTCCAACCCCCTGCTCAAAGCTATTGAAAAGTCCCTTGTGCTTATTTCTTGTGGGGTGGGACATAATATATACTAGGTGAAATTGCACTTGGTAAGTACATGCAATTGCAAAGAAGCTACAGACGATCTAACAGGAAACTTGCCGTATGCCTCTTTGTCACAGAGGCACATTTATTTTCTGTGCCTACATTTATTCAGGGTTTTTGGCCAATAACTGGTGAATGTATATTACAAAAATGTGTCGTGTCACTCTTACTGCAGAGAATTGCATGTAACTCATGCCTGAGTTCTTCTGGAACCTCTGCTCCCAGATGGGCTCCAAAAAGGCTAGTTTAGAGGGGCGTGGAGCAAAACAGAAGATTACTGTGAGTTGGGAAACTAAAAATCCACGCAGTCGCACAGCAAATGTGCTGCTGCATCTGGCAGTGAAGTGGCAGCTGACTGATTGAAAGCCCCCTGCTTTTCTGCCTTGCTCTTGTGTGGCCCCAAAGTAGCTGAGTACGTGGAACAACTCAGATGTACAGGGCTGAAGGTTCAGAGAGCAGCCTTCTGGCCCAAGCTTCTTTTCCCTATTTTTGTGGCTTGGCTCAGTTTTGTATGGTATTGGTGGATGTCCATCAACAAATAACCTTCTGGTGAATGGGTGAATTGAAGTGAGATTGGAGCTACCAGAGAGTTGTGAAGGAATAGGGAGTAGGAGAAAAGTTATGGGTAGGTAAGAAACAATAAGTGAGGAGGGAAAACAACGAAAAAAGAACAGACGGAAAAGGGAAAGTGAGAGAGAAAACAGAAAAAAGAGATGGCAGAAGCTGTGTCAGCATGCGGGTAGCAGACATTTGCTAATCCATTCCAAAGGAAATTGCACCCCAAAAAAAAAAGTGGAACCATTGTTATATATGGTGTCAACACTCCCATCTGTTGTGACATGTAATGCAGTTGTGGCAGACCTCCAGCGTTAGCAGAGTTCATCCCTCAAGCCCCTGATGGTGGCAGGAAACATACTAAAACCTCTAGCAACGCTGGAGAAGTTTGCCAGCCAATTTGTTTGCGTTGTGTGACAGACCTTTACTGTCCCTTTAAATTTGTGTATTTTGATACTCAACCTTTATCTTGTTTTGTCTTTGAATAAATCTGCTTATAAAGCATTTCACAAAATGTGGTTAACACCAGGTGGTTCAGGGTGGGTATATTTGCCTGTTGGTTAATTTATGCAGCACTATAGCAAAAGGGTAAGTTATGTAGTCACTTGTATGGCTGCTTAGTCTAATTACACATGGCACTTGTATTATATTGCACTCTTTAGAAGTGAGCAACCAAAAGTGAAGATTCTTCACTTCCAAATTCTAGCATGCTGTGTAATTTCAGTGGAGAAAAATTATGATGGTCACCAATGGTAAGAGAACCAGAGTCATTTCTGTCCTGCATCTTCCTATTTCTTTATCTTCCTTCCAGCTTCATTATCCTCCAGACCTTTGAAAAAGTATTTTTGCAAGATTTCCAAACTCTCTCTCAACTCATAACTTACATGTATCAAGTCTGTTTGGTGTGGGTACTATAAGTGCCTAAATCCCATTTTCAAAAATGGCAGGCATTTGAGGAGCCTAAATCTCATTGAAAGTCTGTGGGACTTAGGAGCCCAAGTGACTAAAGGATTGTCTACAAAGTGGAATAATGTGTACTATGGGGGGGGTGATTTCTAAAGCACACTAATGTGCGTTATGCATTAATTGGCCTGTACAGACCTTGCTGATGCACACTAAAGGTTCCGTAGTGCTCTTTAATGTAGTATTGTTTCAGATAGCACTGCACTAACTTTAGGAATCTTTAGTGTGCACCAGCAGGGCCTGCACAGACCAGTTAAGGAACAACACATCGGTGTGCTTTAGAAATCACACCCCCATAGTGCACATTTACCCCTTGTGTAGGCAAGCCCTAAGTCACTTCTGAAAATGAGCTTTAGGCACTTTTGAAAATTGTGCCTATGTCTCCATATAAACTTGTGCACTTCCAAGTATACAGCTGGAGCTAAATAATTTGTATTTTTTTCTCTCTCCTTTTGCTTTCTCTTTTTTTCCTGGTTTTTTTTTTTTTTTTTATCTTTCCTTCTCCCCACTCCCTCCTTTTAGTTTTCTGTATTTCCTCCTTACAAGGATGCTTGTTTTGTTATACAACCTTTCTAGGTGGAAAATGTTTAGTACATAGGAAGATTATAGAAAGGTATGAAAGAAATGGTACAGATCCAAAATGACTGCTGGAGACTAGGATTAGTATTTTTCCTTCTGCATCAAAGGTTTTCTTGCAGAGGAAATTCATTAGGATCACATCGATAATCTTAAATAGTTTCTCTTCACAGTGAGCTCCATAGCCTAGTTAAGCACTAATTTAATGATTGCTGCTGGTATTTGCCACTCAAGATGCATTTGGGCAGGCTGTAGAAAGCAGATCGGGATGCATATCTAGGCATTTTGGGTGTGAAGGGGAAGCACTCACACTTAATTGCCAGCCATCGAAATCTTCATTTTTCTGGTCTAGAACTATTGCAGCTAGATTCTGGTCTCTCATTTTAAAGTTGGTGATTGGCATCAGGTGGTGTTTTGTTATGACACCTGTCAAAATATGCAGCTGTTCTTACTGGAACATGAATTGGAATGTTTGGCCTTAACAAATTTTACGTGATCTTACTGGTTGTTCCATCTGTTCCAATGTCTTTGGATTATCTATCTTGCTTTTAAGAGAGATTTACTTTTTTCTGGTACCATTCAATTTTGCCTTCTTTTATGCTGTTAATATATTAAAGGGACAATGCCAGCTTGAAAATAATATTTTCTGAAAATGTTGAACCTACTATAATTAAAAGTAACACCTACAGTAACTCATTGGGAAAAAAGTAACAAAATAAATTCCCATTGTTTATACTTTTTACTATGCACAAAGCTGCTTTAAGAACCCCAAAGGCTATCAACAGGGTTTAAATTTAGGGACCTTCAGTATGGAGACCACCAGCACTTGAGTTAAAGGAGAACTCCAGTAGCTTGCAGTAGAAGTAGGCTGTTCTCTTTTGTTCATTAGCTTTCCAAGTGAGTAATACTGTCAGTGTTACTTTCACTTTTCTGCTGGATAGCCCGTCAATTTCTCCTTTGCTGAGAAAAACCTTATACACATCAACTGGAGAGTAGAAAACTCTTTTCACAATATTTATGCATTCGAATTTCAGAACATACTATTTGTTTTTATATACTTCTATATGGATGTGTACTTGTTATTTGATCAGCATCAATGTATTCAGTACAGAACTAAATAATATATAATAGAGGACCTGGTCTCTACCCAAAGGAGTTTATAATCAAAGGGCTGGTCTACACTAGGGGGGGAAATCGATCTAAGATACACAACTTCAGCTATGTGAATAGCGTAGCTGAAGTCAAAGTATCTTAGACCGAGTTATCTACCGTCCTCATGGCGTGGGATTGATGTCTGCGGCTCCCCCTGTTGACTCTGCTACCGCCGTTCGCGTTGGTGGAGTTCCGGAGTCGACAGGAGCTCGTTCGGGGATCGATTGCTGCCTGCCGATACAGCCGGTAGGGAAGACGTACCCAAAGTCTCCGATCTTGCAGAGGGCTGCACACAGCTAGTCCTCAATTTGTACATCCCATCCCTTTGCCTAGTGGGATTCCACTTGGATGTATGTGTCCACCTATGTAAGGGCCTCTGCAGGGCTGGGCTTAAGTTAGGCAAAACAATTCAGACCACAGAACAGCAAGTAACTAAGTACACGAAGGAACACTTTTATGCAATATAGTTGACACTTAATTCTGTAGAATCCAAGGCTGGGAAAGGCCATTGTGATCATCTAGTCTGACCTCCTGTATAACACAGGCCAGAGAACTTCCTCAAAATAATTCCTGGAATATATCTTTTTAGAAAAACATCCAATCTTGATTTAGAAATTGTCAGTGAAGAATAGTTCACCATGACCTTTGTTAAATTGTACCAACGGTTGACTAATTATGCAATATAGCCCATTTATTTCTGCTGTAGATTAGTATTAATATACTCAGTCTCCCTTCTTCCTTTCTCTTTTCCCATGTAATATGCTGGTTATTGAAGCAGATATATTCCCTTTCCCTGTCTTTGATCCATAGGCTTATGAGATTAAATTTCGTATGCTGAATTGTGTAATCCGTTTATCAGACCTTTATAATACTATTATTATTGAGAGGTTATAATAATCAGCAAATATAATTGCTGCTTCTCATTTTGGTTCCAGGAAATTGAAACAATGTATAAAAACAAAAATAACAATCCTTTCTCCATACTGATACACTCTCTGCCAATCACCTCTTCCATTTTGAAATACTTCTATTCAAAAGCACCCAGTGTTTTCAACATGCAAATGATTACTACATCCATTCACACTGCTCACTTTCCCCAACTCTTGTACCACGACTACTGCCCTATTCGAGGAAGGATGGTATTATGATTTTGGCAGTAGACTCAGAGCCCAGACTCTGTGGCTTGCCCCAATTGTAAAGGAGGATTATGGTTGGTCTATATTGTTGCTTAGATTGTAAGCTTTTCGGGGAAAGATTTGTCTCTTGCTATTTTCTTTTATAGTACCTAGCAAAATGTAGCCACAGTCTTGGTTGGCGCATATAGTCGTATGTAAATTTCATATCTGAATGTTAACATTATGTCTGTGGTATTTCCCTGCACCTCATACATTGTTGCACAATATTGATTTTCTTTGGTCCTCAAATTAAATATAGCAAGAAACTAGTTATGACCCACTCTGATTAAATTTGGGAAGTGGTTTCCATTCTGAGCCCATTTATTCAATCATTCAGAACTTCCTGAAACTTTCAAATCTTGGGCTGAAATTTTCCATTACTTGATTTCTACCTGAAAGTTTTGGACAGTTTCAACAAAACAGTTCAAATGATTTCAAGCAAACGAAGTATGGGAAAAAATACTGTACTCATTATAAAATAATTTTTGTAACTTCGTTGCTTAGTAATGTAATACTAATGCTGAAATGATTGAAATTTACTATGGAAATTTACTTTGATTTTACCAAAAATCACATGCTTATCATGTGTGACAGAGTACACACTTAGGGCCTGATTCCATTTAAAACAATATATGTTTTTTATATAGCCAAATGCAAAGGTATACACTATAAACAAGGACTGCAGATCATATCTATAGAATGGGGGACTGTGTGCTGGAAAGCAGTGATCTGAAAAGGATTTTCCAGCATCATAGTTGACAAACAAGACAAGACATAACAAGAACCAGTGGCTCAAAGCTGAAGCCGGACAAATTCAAATTAGAAATTAGGCACACATTTTTAACTGGAACAATATACCAAGGGGATATGGTAGATTCTCTCCTTCTTTTGATAGATAATAATAAATAGTAATAATGATATTGTCCTCAAATCAAGACTGGATGGCTTTCTGGAGGATGTACTTTAGCCAAACACACGTTATGTTTTAGTCAAAAATAAGTTATTGGGCTTAGTAAAAGGGTAACAGGGTGAGATTTAATAGCCTATCATATACACGAGATCACGCTAGATGATCTAATGTACCCTTCTGACCTTAAACTCAATGCCTATTGAAGTCAATGGGAGCCTTTCCATTGATCTAAATAGCTGCTGGATAAGGCCCTTGAGGAAGGCTGTGCATTCATATGTACCCAAATTAGTTTTCCAAGCAACTGACTAATCATTTGTATATCTCCTCAAGAATATAGGATAGGGCATTCCAGTTGTGTCTAGCCAAATAATTTCTCAATATGTAATTTACCATGCTGCTTTTTTTTGCAAGCAAGCAGAACATTGAAATCTGGAGAGGGTACTTTTTTTTGTGCGTCCATCTTCTTTTCTTTTTAAATTTTAAAAAACGGGTTGTTTTGTTTTGTTTTAAACTACATTAATAGACTGTTAAAGTTGCATGATTAAGTATTCAGAAGGCGTGAAATGACAATTATGGTTCCCCTTGTGCATATATGTTACAATACTGAATTATATGATGTCATATTATTTCTCAGTTAATAAGGCAAAAGAGGGGTTTCTTCAACAGCCCTATATACAGGATTTTACATTCTGTTTGGCTATTCGAAGAAGTGCACAATAGTGTGTGTGTGTGTGTGTGTGTGTGTGTGTTTGTGTGTGTGTAAAAACCATACTAGTTCAGCTTGCTACAAAGAACAACAAGTGACAGTGAAAATGTGCTGGTTATGAATAGGCCATCAAAGTTCACAGCCAGATTAACTTTGATTAATTTCTTATCCTGTGATGTGCACTGTCTGAGGGTATGTCTGCGCTACAGGATTATTCCAATTTTACATGAACCGGTTTTGTAAAACAGATTGTATAAAGTCGAGTGCATGCGGGCACACAAAGCACAATAATTTGGTGGTGTGCGTCCATGTACTGAAGCTAGCGTCGATTTCTGGAGCGTTGCACTGTGGGTAGCTATCCCGTAGCTATCCCATAGTTCCTGCAGTCTACCCCACCCATTGGAATTCTGGGTTGAGATCCCAATGCATGATGATGCAAAAACAGTGTCGCGGGTGATTCTGGGTAAATGTCGTCACTCATTCCTTCCTCCGTGAAATCAACGGCAGACAATCATTTCGCGCCCTTTTTCCCTGGATTGCCCTGGCAGATGCCATAGCATGGCAACCATGGAGCCTGTTTTGCCTTTTGTCACTGTCATCGTATGTGTACTGGATGCTGCTGACAGAGGCGGTACTGCAGCACTACACAGCAGCATTCATTTGCCTTTGCAAGGTAGCAGAGATGGTTACCAGTCGTTCTGTACTGTCTGCTGTGCCATTGTAAATTGGCAATGAGATGACAGTTATCAGTCGTTCTGTACTGTCTGCTGCTGTCATGGGTGCTCCTGGCTGACCTTCGCTGAGGTCGGCTAGGGGCGCAAAGACAAAAATGAGAATGACCCCCTGGGTCATTCCCTCCTTTATGTTGTGTCTAAAAATAAGAGTCAATCCTGCCTAGAATATGGGGCAAGTGTACTAGAGAACTAGTGTACCAGAGAACCAGAGAGCACAGCCGCTCCATGTCAGATCCCACAGAAATGATGAGCTGCATGCTATTCTAGGGGGTGCCCCTGCAACAACCCCACCTGTTGCTTCCCTCCTCCCCCAACCCTTCTGGGCTACCATTGCAGCATCCCCCCATTTATGTGATGAAGTAATAAAGAATGCAGGAATAAGAAACACTGACTTGTTAGTGAGATAAAATGAAAGGGAGGCAGCCTCCAGCTCCTACAATAGTCCAGGCAGGACATTAAACAGTGGTGGGGAGAGGAGCCCAGCATCCCGCTGCTATGATAGTCCAGGCACTACAGAATCTTTTCTTTAGACATGAAAGGGGGGAGGCTGATGGAGCTCAGCCCCCAGTTGCTATGATGAAGACGGTTACCAGCTGTTCTGTACCATCTGCCGGGAATAACCAGGAGTCATTCCTATTTTTACCCAGGCGGCCCCGGCCAACCTCACGTGAGGCCAGCCAGGAGCACTCACAGGATGATGACGAGGACGGCTACCAGTCCTACTGCACTGTACCATCTGCCACCGGGGAAGGGAGGGGAGAGGATGCTGCTGTTCAGTGCCCCAGCACTGCGTCTACCAGCAGCATGCAGTAGACATACAGTGACACTGAAAAAAGTCAAGAAATGATTTTTTTTTCCCTTTTCTTTCACAGGGAGAGGAGGGGGAGTAAATTGACAAGATATACCCTGAACCACCCTGGACAATGTGTTTGACCCTACAGGCATTGAGAGCTCAGCCAAGAATGCAAATGCTTTTTGGAGACTGCGGGACTGTGGGATAGCTGGAGTCCTCAGTCCCCCCTCCCTTCCTCCATGAGCGTCCATTTGATTCTTTGGCTTTCCGTTACGCTTGTCACGCAGCTCTGTGCTGTGGACTCTGTCTATCATAGCCTGGAGATTTTTTTCAAATGCTTTGGCATTTCGTCTTCTGTAATGGAGCTCTGATAGAACAGAGTTGTCTCCCCATACAGCGATCAGATCCAGTATCTCCCATACAGTCCATGCTGGAGCTCTTTTTGGATTTGGGACTGCATCGCCACCCGTGCTGATCAGAGCTCCACGCTGGGCAAACAGGAAATGAAATTCAAAAGTTCGCGGGGCTTTTCCTGTCTACCTGGCCAATGCATGTGAGTTCAGATTGCTTTCCAGAGCGGTCACAGTGGTGCACAGTGGGATACCGTCCGGAGGCCAATACCGTCGATTTGCAGCCACACTAACCCTAATCCGATATGGTAATACTGATTTCAGCGCTACTCCTCTCATCGGGGAGGAGTACAGAAACCGGTTTAAAGAGCCCTTTATATCGATATAAAGGGCCTCATTGTGTGGACGAGTGCAGCGTTAAATCGGTTTAACACAGCTAAAATCGGTGTAAACGCGTAATGTAGACCAGGCCTGAAGAAAACTGTGCTAGTGATTCAACAGAAAATGCACTCTAAAAAGTTTACTGACCAAAGGCCTGGCTCATTGATTTTTTCTGTTGGTTTTCCTATTTTTACCTATCTGTTTTGGGGGGTCAGCTTATAAATGAATGGGGTAATGAACAAGTATATACAGTATATTGTATTGTATGTGCACAAAGGAAGAGATAAAGTTGTGCCTGAAATCTTAAATTTTCATACTTAATCATGGACCCTCTGTGTTCTATTAACTATGTTTTATGTATGGGAGTCTAAGAAATTCCTATTCCTTTCAACTGATGTTCTTTATTCTTTTTTCCACTTTGACTAATTTTTTTCACTTTTTGTTTTTTGTGATCTATTAAAGTGATGCAGGAGAACATTTAAATAAAAAAAATTATAAATTGTTAGTTTATAAACCATGGGACCCTGAGCAACCTAGTTATACCGACCTAGCCCCCGGTGTAGACAGTGCTATGTCAACAGGCTGGCTTCTCCCATCGATTTAGCTGCAGCCTCTCAGGGAAGTGGCGTGCCTACACAGACAGGAGAAGCTCTCCCATCAGCATAGATCGCATCTTCAGTAAGCGCTGCAGCGATTCAGCTGCACCAGTGCATCTCTTTTAACTAACTTTTTTTTTTCCCTTTTCCTTCTAACTTATTTTCTTCTACTTTATTCTCTAACTATCATCATTCATGATTTCATTTTACTCTGAGTCTTAAATATTATTTGATTCATTTACATGGGAATTTTATCTAAGTAAGTCTGGAATTTGGCTATCTTCATATTTACGGTATCGTATCTCCTATTGCCAACTCCAAATGTTCAGAAATCATAAATACCCCAAAAAATCATGAGATTGGCTTTAAGATCATGAGACTTAAGGAAGTAATAAATGTGGGGTTTCTTGTGATTTACTTTCTGGTTTCTGAGCCTTTAACGTGCACTTGGGCCATGTTTCTAAGCTTTTCTTCACAGCCATGAAGGCTAGAAAGTTACCGGCACTTTTCCTTTTAATGAAAGGTGAGACTCTCACAATATCACTTGTTTTCAGGCGCTGGGTCTTCAAATAAAACATAATATATCCCGAGACTCGTGATAAAGTTGCAAGAATTGGCAACTCTGAAAATTTACCAGAGTAGTAATTTAGCAGATTTGAAATGAAGAAAAATCTTTTCCCTATTTTACGTCTGAGGCTTTTAGCTTTCTTTTCTTTGTACAATGTAGATTTGTATTTTGCTGTGGCTTTTTCATATAAATAGAGAAGATTTGTTTTTTAAAGCTGAAACATTGCAAGAAGAATGTTTATTGCCTGAATTTTCACCTTTCCCTCTCCTCCAAGTGTGTTTTTTTTTTCCTTAATACTTTTTTGCCCTAGGTCTCAGTCTTGCTCCCTTTAATGTCAGTGGCAAAATTCCCTTTGACTTTAGCAGCGTCAAAATTAGGCTTGTAGTTCTGAATAACACTAAAGCTGTTTAAACAAAAATGGTGCAAATATTTGTTTTGAGCAGTAAGAGCATGCTTAGAAGAGAACTGCAGCAGGTTTTCTTCCACTGCAGCTTACTGGGGAGCTGTTGCAAAGGGGATTGGGTGTTTCCTAGAAGCTGCCAAGTTTTGATGAATTGGGACTGAGAGTTTTGTTTACTTTGTAGAGACAGTCGGGGGGGAAAAAGAGACAAGACTTGAGAGAATATTGCAATAATAATGAGTGAACAAGTGTCTCCTGTTCTTGCCTTTATTTCCACAAAGCTTCAAAGGATCCCTTCCTTTTCATAGCAGAAATATTAATCACTAGTGGCTATCACAGATACCGTGTAGTCGTTAAAAGTTTACATAGAGTTAAAGCTCCAGAATACTAATTGTTGCAACTTGTTCTTTAAGCAACTGTTGTGAAATACCTATGGTCTTAAAGAATTCTCTTAATATTCCATAGATAATGTTCTTTGTGCTTTCCTGGGTAAATCTGATTACATGATTCTGTTCAACTTGAATATTTTTTTTTTATTGTAAGAGGGTAGTGATGCCCTCACAGCTCATAACCTAGATATCTCCAAGGTAATCACGCGCAAGACAATTCACATAGAAATTCTTTACAACAACATAATATATTTAAATTTCACATTTCTTATTCAACTATGGTTTTAGTTTTCATGTTTTATTTCTCATCACTATAATTGATTCATATTGTAAATATACCTAGGTTCTCCTATTTACAGATTCAGCAGTATGCTATTTTAAAACTACTAACCTACTATTCATGTTTCACATTGCAAAATCCTGTCTGTCCACTTAACATTGCCACCCGTCACCATGTATCTGAGTACCTTGCACATCAGATCTGTAGCAGTAGTGAACTCCCTAATGAACTGCTTGGAATCTCCAGCTGTCATCCCTTTTTAAGGAAAAAACTGGTGTTTTTTGTTTGCTTGGGTTTTAGGTTGTTTTGATTTGTTTGTTACATATTTTTATTTTTTGTGGGAGGTGCTTGAGTATATGGGGAGGCAGAGTGTCAATGTTGTGAGTCATTCTCTCTATCAGTATTTATTAATTTGGCCGTATACTAAATTTTATTTCTTTCTAAACTGTAACAGTAGATTTTTATCCTATGTTTTGCTTATAGTAGCAAATATATTTTTTCTGCTGTCTCGATATGCACACACACAACTCAATTTGTCACATATTTAACAAAAAATACTGTTTGGGTGACTAATTGCCTCACAATTTAAGCAAATCTTTATAATTACATATTCAACTATGACATTATTAAATTAATGTAGAATTGTTTTGCTTCATCTTGTTTCAGTAATTATTTAAAACCATATGTATTCGTTTCAGAGAGCAACATTTTTTAAGTATTGATATTTTTACTATAGATACATTTTTCTTTCAGATATTTTAATTACTTATATTATTTTCAATGATCCTTTTTAGTGCTCATTGGTTCTGTGCTAACTTCTTAAAATTTATTTAGATTATTTTCTTTGGTTCTGTGTTTAGTATATTTTTTTATCTTTAGGATATGTTCATTGTCCTTTTTTTTAGGTAAGGTTTGTTACATTTGCAGTACTAATATTCTCAGTATATTTTTCCTTTGTTATTATCCTTATATTAAGACCATCACAAAGATTTATTTATTTTTTTAATCAAAAGGCTCAACATCCATGCCTCATAGGACAGTGGAAGCTGTGTTGCGGGGAGGGAGAGGTGTTTGTAGATTTGCCCTTTTCTACTGGAATGGGCTCTTCCATGTTAGCTCCTTTGGCACTGGTTTTCTTACTCTCAGCAGGAGGAAACTGAAGGACATGCCTTTGATGCAACATGAAGTGGTACTGTCACAGAGCAACAAATCAAAGTCCTATTGTTTAGACCAAAATTCTTATTGAGCTCTGTTAAGTCGGTTAAGTCTTCAAAGTCAGCACTTTCCATGATTCTCTCATTACATTGCTTTTTACTGTTTATCAGTAGAGCTTGATGAGAATTATTCATAAGAGTCATACTGCAGTTTAGTCTTTGCCTTTTTCATCCTCCATTCTCCCTGTGAAATTCTACTGAACTGCTTTTAGAGCCCATTATGCTCATAACCTTCCCTTCCACCATGCTACACACATAGGTCACCTTGCAGGGTCTTTTGATAACAAAGCTTCACAATCATCCACCTTCTCAAAAGATTTTTAGTAACTTGCTATTGCTTCTCTCATACTTTCAAGGTTTTTCTCAACATTTTTCTGTCACAGCAATTTAAAGATATTTATTCCTCTTCCTCAATCTGAAACAAAGACACAGATTCAATTTTTGGATGTTAGAAATTGTAAAGTAGGTAGAAAATATAGAAGTATTTTTGTTGGTTTCTTTTAAAAAATTATTCTAGAGTAAAAATAAATCTTTTTATGAACGAACCCCTTGAGATACAATTTATAGGAATGCCATAGATTTTTTTTCAAGAGAAGTTTATTTGTTTATGTTTTATATCTAAGTATTTTGAGGGTTGTAACACACAAATCGGCGAAGACTTGTAAAGTCTAAAATAATGAGCATTATTTTTTCCTCAGAAAAGTAAGTCTACAATTGTTTGGTAAATTAACATAATGTAATGTTTTCATATTGGTGCTGCTAACCTACACCAGTTGTACCTAAGAGTAACCACATCAAAATCATATAACAAAAATGAAGATAGATGTTCCTAGATCCAGTATGGGGGGGGCGAGGGGATCAAGCTGATTTATCTGAGAACAGTTTGGATCTCAAACTTGATTGTCCAACAAGTAAAACATCCCAGGGTTTTTCTGTAAACAAAATTAGTTCTTTAAATTAAGATGTGTATGCATGCACGCATGTTTCTCCCTTTCTGAAGGACAATTTGCTGATCTGATTTGACCTGCAGTTACAAAGTATTGGGTAGGTTGACTGATTGGCATGCCCTATCAGAGGTTCAGGTTAAAAGTTGGTTTCCCTCCTCACCAGATGGCAGCAGTTCCTTTTACCACATTTCTCCCAAAGTGCAGCTTGCTAAGCAGAATAATTTAGCAAAGTAACAAACCAAGCAAGCAAATCATTTGTTCTACTGTTCAATAAAAGGAAACTGAGGTGGGAGGGCAGTGCCAGTCAGTGCCTTCAGGATTTTTAAGTTCAGGTTGGCAGTCTGTTCAGTGCACAGTAAGTAACTGAATTTCAGTTGTCTGATCCTTGTGTATACTTGCCCTGGCTGCTGATCAATATTTTTTTTCCAGACATGCTTGGATCACATTACTATAGTAAACATTATTTTACTTTAAAGGATTCTAACTATATTATCAAGATTTATTCCAAGAGAGGCAACAGAGAGAGAAGAAAAAACACCAGTGTTTTGGATCCTTCTGGGATGTCAGCATGGGCCACAAAGCATATAAAATAATAAAAATCTAGGGGGTGGAAGCATGATATTGATCTCTTCCTTCCTGTGGACTGGCTCCATGCTGCACTAGTCTTTGATGGATGCTGTGACATCACAGCAAGGTTCATACTAATGGATCACATTTGAATGGTTTCTGGCCAGCTGCCCTGAATGAAGTAGCATATCATTTGTGCTTAACAAATAATAAATTAATAATACAAATAAAGTATATTTTTAGGTAATACTGTGCTGGATACCTGTCCTAACTGAGTTGTTAGGGACTTTCAGCGTGTATCAAAATTGGTATGTGACTTTTTGCAGGACACTATGAGTTCCCATAGCTTTCTGCGTTAAAAAATAATTAAATGAGTTTCTCTACCCACACAGAGGAAGTGTGATTTATAAACCAGATACAGTTGGCCTTCAGTGCCATTCATCTCTCTAACATAAGGTGACACCAACTTTGGTGATACGGCTTAGTAATGTGGTTCTGGGTTACTCCTTCCCTTTCTGCCTCTGATAGCATACCCACACACACTAGTAACCTCATGTGCAGCAATGTAAAGGATCAATAACTTTCCAAAATAGACAGTCCCAAAGCTAGTTTACATATTCTATGATTTGTTAGTGAGAGGCATGTTTCCTCTGTGGCACTGCCTATGGATTGAACTATACTGATTTGGTTCCCAAGTCACGTCTCCGACATGACATTACTGCTGCCATGTTACTGGGTTTTATTAGTTTTTACAAAGAGAGTCAATGATACAGCTTTGTTCTGAGTTCTTTTCAGGGTTGTTATTGGTGTGACACCTTCATCAACAAAAATTGCTTCTAAGCCTTCAGATTTTTTTTCCATCTTACAGCCACATTCTCTGAAGCTTTGCTACACAAACTGGACCTAATTTGCCTTTTGCCTGACACAGAAAAATCTGTTAGAGTATATCATGAGTTGCATGGATCATACCACACCAGTATGTGCGAACTTTTCTCCAAAATAACCATACTGTCTATGCATTTCTCGTTATTACTTCTTAGGAGAATTATTACTTGAAGGTTGAATTAGAGCTCACTGATCCATCGTTGTGGTAGAGAATATGACCAGCCTTAGGTCATGTTTGCCTTTTTAGATTTGCAAGACAGGCATTTGAGGTTCATAGCGTTCTGCTACAAAACAGTTTTAGCTCAGTGTTCCCTCATGAAGAGATTCTGCAGTGCATACACTTTGGTTGTCCCCAGCTTGCATGCCTGGCTCTCCAGCGATCTAGGCATTTTTCCTTATCTTGTTTTGTCCTGTATTGTGCTTGATTACTAGTCAGTATAAGGACATATTAATCTCTTTGCTATTGGTTTGATAACTTTTTTAAACATTTCCTTAAAGGAATTCCAAAGGCATTTTTGCTTTCTTAATCTGTGTTGTATACTTGATGCTTTATTTGTGTGTACTCCTACAGAGGGAACACTTCAGTCTCTAAGAGGAGTCTTTGGGGATACTTACCTTTGGAGAAAGGGAATTTACTTAGATGTAATTGGAGTTCTCTTAAGGTCATAATTAGTGAGTGATTTTCTGGTTAAGATTCTGTCTTGTTTTAAAAAAAAATCTTTAGAGACAATGACACATTGTGTATTTCCCCCTTTGACACATGTGCCTCATAAGAGAAGGTACAAAATCTCATCATCTTTCTAAAAAGTTCCCTAGTCCTGTTTATGAGAAATGGTGAGCCAAAAATGAGACTCTCTGGAGGATAATCTCTTTAGTGTAGAGTATGCCATCAGGTTAGTGTACTAGACTTATAGGCAAGTGTTCTCTCTTCCCCCATCACAGTTTTCCCGTTTGTTACTAATAACTTTGTTTCCTAGGATCTGATTCTTCCCTCAGATAGTTTTGCTCAGTATCCATTGAAGTGTGCAAATATCAGAGAGCAAATAAGATGCAGAGTGGGTCTGAGTCTCGATGAAGTCAATTGGGATGTCCAGCTACTTGCAGGACAGGGTCCTTAGATTACTGTATCTTTTTTTATTTTCTAATAACATTAAAAGAAAGCAATTTTTTTGTTGCAAATATTGGTTAAAGTTCTCTTTCCCCACCCCTTCCGTTTGGTATCCTGTCTCACTGCAAGGAAAACTTTATTCAGTTTGGGATTCACAGTGTAATAGATCTCTCCATAGGAACACTACTGTCTTCACAGGAGACAATATTTAATATGATAAAAGCTGAACTAAAGGGGTAGGGGAAGAGGTGGGGAGCTGTTTGGTGTTTCAGGGCAGTGATAATCTTAGGACAATGGATCCCAGATCCTTATTGGGGCTTTGCGTACTATTGCAATACAAAGTAATAATAATAGAAACTCAAATAACATATTTTACTTCCTTGATTTTCTTTAATTGCACATAAGATTTCATGTACTTATGTCACAGTATTCCTCTTGTTAACTTTTTGTCATTTAATTTGCTATTTTCATTCTCTTACCTAGTTTCTTTTAATATATGTTGATTTTCTATTTTTTTGTTTGTTTGTTTGTTTTGTTAGGGGCCCTTCTAATCTGCTTTTCATTTATTTGGAGGAAGCATGAGTGCAGGGGACTGGACTAGATGACCTCTCGAGGTCCCTTCCAGTCCTATGATTCTGTGATTTAATTTGCATTTAATTTGTGTTGCTTTCTTATTTGGTTATCTATCTTTCTCAGTATGTGTGTCATCTTTTTTAAGAGCTACCATTAGAAAAGCCATCTTAAATTCTTCAATACTATTTGTAAATTAGGGATTATTATATTTCTGTAGCAACTCTGTAGTTAAATCGTAGATGAGTTTCCATTCTAAACCCTTATTTTCAGTTGCTAATAAATTCTTCTAATTTCTTTTGGCCTTCTAGACACACAATATGCTATTATTTTAAGGATGAATTAATTGCACACTTTTACCATTGTGATTATGCTTCTCTGTATATATTTGTATTTCTCTGTCCAAAAATATATGATTCTATAAAGTAGCAAACATTTTACTCATTTAACATTTAGTTATTTAATCAAGGGAAGAAGAGAATTTAGAGATTTTAATTCCTAATCACTTTCTCTAGTGAATATGCCTAGGAAATGTTTTAAGAAATACCCTATAGACCATAGTCAACAATATGCTTGGATAACTGTAGTAGTCAAATTCAGTAACATTTCATTATGGTTCTAGGTTCCATGGTTCCCTTTTCCATGCGGATTTTACATGCTGAACTTGAACAGTACCTAGGAAATCCCCAGGAGTCACTTGATAGACTGCACAGCATGAAAACAATCTGCACAAAGGTAAAAGCTTCTTTAGACCAGAGATTCACAAACTTTTTTTGTTGTATCTCTTTCTCAGGGGAACCATGTCGCCCGCCCGACTTCCCCCTTCCAACTCCTGGTTGTCCCAGGCAGAAAGTGACTCATTGAGAGGAACAGGCAACACACACTTGGGATGTTGACAGGGCCTGACTGACTCCATGCCTGGAGGACCAGGAGCAGATGAAGGAAAGTCGGAGAAGAGGCAGGACATAAGAACAATGGGTCAGAAAGTCAGTCACAGAGAGTGAGAGTTTAAGACCAGATGGGACCCCGAGATGAGAGGCCATCAACACTACGCACACACTAAACCCAACAACAGCAGATACTGACTTTCCTTCACCTGCTCCTGGATAAGCATTCTTCCTCATCTTAAAGAAACTCACCTCCTAACTGCTTCTGAGCTCAGCATCAGCATGGTACCTCCATACTGAATTTTGCATACACTAGCTATCTGGTATTTAAAGTGCCAGACTCTCTGGCATGTGTCAGAGCTTTCAGCTGGCTATATTAAAATAGGCAAATCCCAGTTATGATATAATTAGCCATGATTCCCTGCCAGAACAAAGATGTCTGGTCAGCTTTGAGATAAAAGATATGCATTTCCTCTTTTTATTTTCCTTTTTAAAGGAGATATTACTGTTCAGTTATTTTAAAGGCCTAACACTATATGGCTTTAGTTGTCTGCCATCAGATACATATTTTGTCTTCCAGTGCACCTCTAAGACAGGAATTGCAGGAACAGGTGTAAGGGAGAGAGGAGGGAATAAAGAGGAAGATGTACAAACAGGACAGATGAGAAATTTTGCACAGTTGGTAATTTAACCACTTAAACCATTTGAAATTGTTTAGAAAAAAATTACTAAATCTGACATTTCTGCATATATAATTGGTCGCACAAATCTGTTAATCGGGACCTTGTCTGCAGTGTTCATAAATAGAACACATTCTCCACATTAAAAGAAAAAGTCATGGCACAACCAAAAAAATAACATTAAAAATAAGGGGGAATTGATGATGGGGGATCTTTGCAGCCATAAACCAATAGTGTTTTGGTTTATTACTTTAAAAGTGAAGGAAGAATATTTCAAAATCCTTAGCCCTCTTTCTGGTTTACAGAAGTGTCTATGGATACCCATTATGTAAATGTGATGATCTTGGAATCATAAAAGCTAGAGGTGGGAGAAGACCTATTAGCTCACCTTCTAGCTCTCTGCCAATGCATGATTGTTTTCTAACGCTTAGTCTAGTTTTTAATGAACCGACCTGTGAGTTTGGCACCAGTTCCCTTGAGAGACTATTCCAGCCTAATACTAATACAGTCTCATTGTAAGAAAATATCCTCATATTCTGTTTTCCTTTACTTAAGTTCATCATATTACCCCTAACTTAAACTTCTCTGTATACTGCTAAATATTACCTCTCACTCCTTGGTGTTTACACCAATCAGATATTTGTAGACATCACTTTAACCAATCTATGGACATCATATTTAACTCTTTCATTCTGCTCTTAACTTAGTCTCTCCAGCCCCCTGATCACTTTACTCTTATGTGAACTCCCTCACATTTGCCAGTGTGTTTCTATAATCAGGTACACACAATTGCACTCAATATTCAAGATGAGGTCTGATGATGTTGCACTCAAAACTTCATGGGGCATGAAGTCATCCCTAAGATTCAGCCAGCCAATCAGTTTTAGTCAGTAAATACTTAGTCATATTACAGTATAAATGAGGAGTGGGCAAACTACGGCCCGCAGGCCACATCAGGCCCACGGGACCATCCTGCCCGAGCTCCTGCCCCGGAAGGCTCGCCCCTGGCTCCTTCCTTGCTGTCCTTCCTCCCCCGCAGCCTCAGCTCCCTTGCTCACTCTGTTGCTCGCGCAGTGCTCTGGGCGGCAGGGCTGTGAGCTCCTGGGGCAGCGCAGCGGCAGAGCTGGCCTGACCTGATCTCTGTTCTGTGTGGTGGCAGCAGTGGCGGTGTAGCCCAGCTCCAGCCAGACTGCATGGCTGTAGCGCCGCCAGCCACCAGTGCTCCAGGCAGTGCGGTAAGGGGGCAGGGAGCAAGGGGGGTTGAATAGAGGGCAAGGGAGTTTGGGGTGGTGGTCAGGGGACAGGGGTGTGGATGGTGGTCAGGGGGAAAATGGGTTTGAATGGGGGCAGGAGTCCTGGGGGGGCAGTCAGGAAGGAGGGGCTGTTGGATGGGGCAGCAGGGAGCAGTCGAGGAAGAGGTTTCAGGGGCAGTCAGGGAACAGGGAGAAGGGGTGGTTGGATGGGGCAGGGATCCCTGGGGGGCCATCAGGAATGAGAGGAGGGGTCCGATGGGGCGGCAGGGGTCCAGGGGCAGTCAGGGGACAGGGAGCGGGGGTGTGTGGATGGGGCAGGGGTTCCAGAGGGGCCATCAGGGAACAGGGGGGGTTGGTTGGCGCAGGAGTCCTGGGGGGGGGGCTGGGCAACGACCCCCTCCCCTATACAGCCCTCCATACAATTTACAGAACCCGATGCGGCCCTCAGGCCAAAAAGTTTGCCCGCCCCTGAAATAAACTGTAGCCAGATGGCTAGGGCCTATTCAAGAGAGCTCACGGACTGGCATAACCAAAGCTTTTCAAGTCAATATCAAGGGGCATAATCAAAGTTTCTATGGTGAGTTAGTACAACTCCTGCCTGTATAATCTTTATTAGGATTATAATATTAGTATTATAGAGTATTATAATTCTCCCGTTGTGATAAACACCAAATTCACACAGGAAAATAAAGGTTACCTTAATAAGGGTCATGCATGCATAGCTAGAGTTTTGTTATGCATTCCTTATGCAGATTGTTGAATGGAAACTTTTCCCAGAATACAGTTTTATTTAATCAAATGTATAGCTGTGGATATGCCTCAAGGAGGAATTTAGATCCTGTACATTTTTCCGTTGAGTTCAAATATAGCCATGAGTATAACCAGTGAAACAATCACAGGAACTGCAGAATTGCATGTCCTACAATTTGTGTCTCATTGCAAATTCTGCCTTTTTCTGCAGAACTTAGGCTTCTTGTTTTAGGGCAGGGAAACGGGGTGGAAATTGCTAGTGCACTGTGTGGTACCACTAGCCTTCCCTGCATAAATCAATATGCTGTTGCCCTGTTAAGCAAGCATTGCAGAGAACTGTCTCCAGACAAACAGCATCAGCAGCAAAAGTATGAACTGTTTCTTCCATTCACCTCGATGATGTGTTCACTTGAAAATCTAGCTGGGACCATTTAAATGCTAATACTACCGTGAAATAAATTCTAACAAACACGCATCTGGAGACAGAAATTTAAAAAGAAGACAAAGCTGCCTTAGAATAAAATCATCCCTGGTGTAATCAGAATGAAATCAGTGTAATTACTTCAGAGTTGCATTTAACCCATGATTCTCTTCTGTTGCAAAATAAGCTCTTTCCTATTGCCCGCCTGGTGACTAAAATGGCCATTTTTTGGTCGCTGCTGAAGAGGCACTGGACTCTTAGCTACATCTTTTGGCACCTAAGCGTCTTTAAAAATCTATTCCTTAAATTCCTAAACCCCATTTTCAAAAGGCTCTTAATACCTAAGGCACTTTTAAAAATAGAACTTAAGCTGTGGGATCAGTTGATCTCTTTTGACAATTTTACCCTATTTCTTTCACTGTTTGGAAAGCACAAAGCACATTTTGAGTGCTACTGCACTGTAAATAATCTCTCTTTAAATTGTCATCAACTGAAAGCACTAGGTACCCAGTGTACTCAGCCCCCAGGAGAGGGAATGCCTCCTATGTTGCTGATAAACCAAACTCATCAGCTCATTAAAGAGTGAGTGGCTTAACAGGCTCTTAAGGGAGTCCCATTCAGTCTACTGTGACCAAAAAGATGAAACTGAAATGCAGTGATTTAAGGGGATGGGAAGCAGCAAAAATAGGGTAGTCTTCAAGAGTCAGAGAGACATTTGGATACACTATAGCTGGACTGGAGAAATGCAATTGGCTTACATTACAAATGAAACTGTAGATATATATATTTTCTAAGTGCAGATATCTTAAGCCAGAAGCTCCAATAGTTATACGTATTCATTCTCCAGATAATCCAGCAAACATAATTTTTTTCTCACTCCATAGTTTATGTTGTTTAAAATCTCTAATAAATAAAAAACAGCAACAAAATCCCAACTTTGGGAAGGAAATGGAGCTGAGAGTTAGAAGGGTCATTATTTAATTAAGAACAAAAAAGGCAAATTCTCTTTAAAACCAGAGCATCACTGAATTTATGGGATACCTAAAATAAAATTTTTTAAAACCTCTTAGTTCTCTTCTGGAATCAGTTTGACATTTTTGCAAGAGCTAATAATCATTCTCTTGTGGGGCATATTTGATATTTTGCTTAACAAAATGCATATGTCCCTGGTGTATGCTGTCTTTAAATGCTTTGTGAGTATCATAAACCTGAACTCTAACTTCAGCACTACAGTACAAAGGCTCTCTGTTATGATTGATCTAGCTATAGTAATAATCAGTGATTTTGAAATGTGTCCATGTGAAACATTCCTGTTTGAATTGTTTTATATACAGACTATGACAGCTGTAGATAACTTGCATATAATACAAAATGCTGCCTAATTCCAGAAGGCCTGTTTAAACTCATGTTAGTTTTAAACAATTTCCTACAGATATTAGAAAATTTGGAGCAGGGCTTAGCAGAAGATGGAAGTATGACTAACATTACACAAGAGAACCGACAAGGTAGGCATTTTTTTAAATTTCTTTTTACAGGTAATATATTTTCATCACTTGCCCAGGTATGCCAAAAGTTTTCACAAGACTGCCCCAAAGCTGTTAAAAGAGTACTTTTGTGACTGAATAATCTCTTCGGCCTCTGAAATGATGCACCTTGTATTTTTATTTGCTGGAATTCATTTCACAGTTTCACCTTTTATTTTGATCAAATTGGTGCAGTAAATCAAATCTCCTTTGTAGTTTGAAGAAACAAAGAACATGGCTGCCATTCTGTAGTGTTAGGTGTACAAGAAAATCAATTCATTGCTGAGGCATTGGAGAGAGACCAGATGGACATGTATGTTAAGAGGCTCATTGCCTCCATCAGTCTTCTCCCCTGAAATCTGAAAAACTTCTTTAGATCCAAATTTTCCCTCCTTCTCTGTTGGTCCCAGCAGATTATATTAATTTGGAGGGTCTTTTGCTGTGTATTACCCTATTTTGATTAAACATTTATGGGAGACTTTTTCTTTTTTATTTTAATTAACTTGTTTATTCAAGATCATGGGGCAGGAAGAAAGGGGATTTAATCAGGAGCTGCTGTTTGAGACTCCTGACCAAAAAAAATTCCTTTTTCTCTGATAACATTTTTTTGGGGGAGTAGGGGGGAGGCAGCCCTATAGTACTTTTAAACACGTGGGGTGGGAGGGATGGGAAGGAAGGGAAAACATAGGTAAGAATGATGAATAACATTTTCTAAAGCGTCTTAGGCACTGGAGATCCTAAGGCTCGCTGAAAATCAATGAAATTTGTGGATCAGGGCCTTAGCATCCCAATGAGACTTAGGCACCTAAACTCCACTACAATCCATAAAACCAGTTTGGCTGCCTCCTAACCCTAAATTCACTCAGCACCTAAATTTTTGCTTTAAAAGTTCCCAAGAAACCAAAGATTTTGCCTCTGTGCATGTGCACAACACCTCATTCATGGCCTCCAGATGCTTAACCCGCAGCGGGATCCTCAAATCAGGTGAAGATAGGCGGGGAGATGTCTATCTCTCCTGCTGGGTCCAGCCTGGTAAGCGTGCTGAGAGCGTGCTTAATGGATGGGGACTTTTCAGAATCCAGCTGGAAGAGTGGGAAGTGGTGGTGGTGCTACTTCCTCCCTTATAACATTTAGCACAGTGGTTAGAGCACTTGCCTGGGATGTGGGAGACCCAGGTTCAGTCTCCTTCTGCTTGATGGGGATACTGGATTTAAACAGGTCTCACACCTCTCAGGAGGGTGTTCTAACCATTGACCTATGGGATATTCTGATGTGGAGTATCCTCAATCTCTCCTGCTGAAGTTGGATATATAGTGAAAGAGTGATTAGAGCTGGGGGACAGGATTTTGGGTCTCCCCAGGTGGGTGCCCTAACCACTGTCCTATAGTCTCATTTGCACTTTCTCTTTCTGGCCCTATGATTATGTAAGTATTAATATAAAGTGGAACCGCTTCAACAGGAGAGACTGAGGGAGCCCCACATCAGACTATCCCTTAATCCCATAGTGTGACAGGTTCAGGCCAGATGGCTGCAGGAGAGTGATAGAAGGCGGATATATTAGCCCCAGGTTAAGTAGGTCCCCTTTCCCTGGATAAGGTAACAGGGAAGGTTCCAGAACAATCAGGAACTTTCTGGAAACAGTTAAGGCAGACAGGCTGATTAGAACACCTGCAGCCAATCAAGAAACTGCTAGAATCAATTAAGGCAGGCTAATCAGGGCACCTGGGTTGAAAAGGGAGCTCACTTCAGTTTGTGGTGCGTGTGTGAGGAGCTGGGAGCAAGAGGCGCAAGGAGCTGACAGTGAGAGGGTGAGCTGCTGGAGGACTGAGGAGTACAGGCATTATCAGACATCAGGAGGAAGGTCCTGTGGTAGGATAAAGAAGGTGTTTGGAGGGAGCCAGGGGGAAGTAGCCCAGGGAGTTGTAGCTGTCATGCAGCTATTACAGGAGGCACTATAGACAGCTGCAATCCACAGGGCCCTGGGCTGGAACCCAGAGTAGAGAGCGGGCCCAGGTTCCTCCCAAAACCTCTCAACTCCTGATCCAACACAGAAGGATCTCTGAGGCTAGCAAAATCCTCCAATAAGCGTAGGACCCACCAAGGTAGAGCAGGAACTTTGTCACAATAGTTAGGACACACTTCTGAGAGATGAGGCCCCTGCTTAAACCCTTTCACCCATCAAGCAGAGGTGAGATTTGAGCCCAGGTCTTCCACATCCTGGGTAAGTGTTCTAACCACTGGGCTAAAAATTATAAAGGAGGTACCATCACCACCTCCTCCAGCATTTCTTGCAAGGAACCACTTAGACACCTATGTCATCTGACATCGTGAGAGTATTGCAAGCAGAACACAAGCGCCTCCTGGACTTAGGCACCTAACTTTGTCAGAGGAGCGGGGCTTAGGACACACCTCTCTCGTTAGCCTCTCCCATTGGCTAGCTTAGACATCCAAGCGTCATCTTTTTTTATGAGGTAGCTGCCCCAATAAATATGCAAGGTTGCTCAGTACACTGCTAGCTTTGAAGTTTTATGGGCTGAGGATCATCCTGGATGTGCTAGGTATTATGTACCTCAGAAGTGGCAACCTTAGTCACTTTTTAGAAAAATGGGACTTAGGCACCTACGTCATTTAAGTGCACTTGAACATTTTACCTGACATGACTTTTTAGGCACTGTAATGGGGCAGATGAACCCCTTACCATGTCCAGCAAGCTGGGGGTTAAAATGTCCTGTCACAGGAAGCCAAAAGTCTTTCTGCCACTGCCAACAATCTATGAGTTAACCTGGTTAACATTCCTCCAGGACACTGTTCCCCTATAGAGTCTAGGAAATCATTGTCTACCATTAGGGTGGAAAGAGAATAAATCAATTTGGGTATAGTCCCAACCAATGTGAAATTTTGCTTTATACAAATCTCTACATACGCTGAGTGCTTTTAGGGGGAAGAGAGGGCATGTGCAAGCACTTAGCAGCCAGATATTTGCATATGTATTCTGGTGAATATTAAATTTACTTTTTTCTGAGGACAAGACCAAAAAGCAGAAAGAAATACTTCACCTTTCACAAAAATTTGTACACAACACTCGCCGTTTGCTCAAATTATTTGAAAAAAATGAAGCTCTTTCTCTTTCTATGTGGCTCTGTTTTCACCTTCTGTTCCCTCCCCATACCTGGTTTCCTTCATAGGGTTTCACTCTTTTCCACCCGATGGCTTTCTCCCACATGGATTCCCTACTTATTTTCCCCAGGCCTTTTTGCTATTCCCCACCCTCCCTCTAAAAGACTGACTGCTTTTTGTCACATACGCAGAGACTTCTGTCCTAGCCGCTTACTAGCTCCATCCCCTAAAAGCTGTCCCTTTCACCAGCAGGTAACTAGCTCCTTGCTGTACGCCACTGTGTTTGCAATTGTCTTTAGAACTGTGCTCAGCTTAGCAGGGGGAAGAGCTAAAAAGAGGTGGTCAGCAGGAACCAGGGGAGGGAGTTGCTGAGCAGCTGGGAGAGATGCTGCTGTGCTTGGACTACAACTGCCTGTCTGCGTAACACTGCCAAAGGACCCTGGGGATGCTTGCTGGTATTGTTGGCTGCTCTTGCCTGATGGGTTCGGTTGGCTCTGCTCCCTACATGCCCCTGTGCTGCACTTTGAGCTGCAGGAAACTATATTTTTGTGGAAAATCTAGCTGAAACAAACCTTATTAACTGTGGCTGAAAAATACCTTAATTCATTATGGGGATTATGTCTGGGGAGTAATTTCCTTATTGCCAGTGTGAGTAGGTGCTGCACCAACCAGCCCATTACATGCATCTTCTCTACTGTGGAGCAGAACGTCTCATTTTCCAGTTGTTCAGTAGGAGGAGAGATTTAGCACTGCACCATTTGCCTGGCAGCACGTTTGTTTTCTATAAGGAACGAAGTCTGCAGCTGCACCAGGCACAGAACTCCCATTGAAATGAATAGCAGTTCAGAGCACAGAGCCACTGTACAATCAGAGCCTAAATTAATAACCATTAAGATGGAATGTTCAGATTGATAGTGTAGCAGCAAAGGCTTGCAAGGTGAGTTACTGTCATTTCTGCTACAGGGTTACAGATAATAATCATCAGGTATTGGGTTTCTATTTTTTGTTTTCCCATGTCATTCTTTAGCCCCTTGCTGCCAGCAATAAGAATGCCTCTCGAGTGTCCTTTTGGTGCATATTTGTTCATCCATCGGACTTACTGGGCCTGAGCTTGTGGTTGCTTAATGTGCAAAACTCCCATTGTCTTCTGTGTATTGAGCAGTTGTAGAAATGCATGCAGCCATCTCGGTGACATTTTCCAGCATATTTGAAAGTTCTCATTTGCTGCTGTTTTTACTTTATTCTGTGCCTGTCCTGGCTACCACATATATATCTTAACAGTGCCAGCAATAATAGAAAGTGTTCTTTATAACCAAGTGACATCACAACACAAAACAATAAACTATAATCAAATGCATTCTTTTTTTAAACACATCACAATAAGTTTGACAATATGGTATGAGCTACGTAATAGCCTAATTTCCAATCACCTAACTTGAACTCAGACCAATGTAACCCCAGATTTTTTTAATATTAACATTTAGAGACAACACAAGCACATAAACATCAGGAAATGCACTTGACAAACCTAAATTTGCTTCAAAATGGTATGGTAACATAATTAGAAAGAGTTATTTAACACTGCCCTGTTTCTGCCATAGGCTCAGAAAGAAACAAAAGGTAGAAAACAGGGGGTAGAATGTCCTCTGATGGTATGCAAGGCACTCCTAGTTATGGCAATACATGTTTTACATGAACTTGGGGTGGAAAATATCTAAAATATGACTTATGCTGCTGAATGATATAAGAGAGCTATGACTAAGGAAGCTATTATAAATTAAATACCAGGTCCAATCTTGGAGACAAAACTATGCACTCAATTTTTAATGTGTCTAGAACACAAAGTTATATTTTGTACCTGTCTCACCAAGCTTTTATTACCTGTAATGAATGGCATTTGTAAATCATTAAAGAAAATTAACTCTCTGTAACCCGCCATGGTTTTTATAACAGATCCCTTTATTGCTACACAAGAACAAAGAGTTATCACTGTTCTGTTGCAACCCCCTTTTTTTTTTCCTGTCTCTTCAACCACAGTACAGCGGCTTTGAGAGTTGATTGTCAGGGTGAGCCGTAATATCTGTTTTCAAATAATTAATTCAAAATCAATCAGTACTAAATTAATATCCCTGATGTCTATTTTTGAAGAACAAAAGACTAATTTTATTTCTAGTACTGATCTGTAGAGCCCTGCATGGATACAGAATTTGTATCTGCATCCGATCTGTGATCCACAAACATGGTCTGAAGATACAAAGTGGATAGCCTCAGATTTGCACAGCTCTGCTGATCTACGGTCCCTGTGACAGTGGATACATAAGGAGAACCATTCTCTTACAACATCATGAGTCTGTCTCAAACCAAGGGAATGAGAAATCTGCTGCTGCAGCCTTTAAAGCCTGCAAGCTCCAGGAGCGCTGAGAAGACAGACAGGCTCAGCAAATTTTTCCACCATATCACTAAGCCAGAGGCAAATACAAATAGTCCCAGACTCAGTGTGAGCTCTGACCCTGCATGTTCTGGCTTTGAGATGAGATTTCAGCCTATGTTTGGGTTTTTAGCTGATTAAATTTAATCCCATAAATTACACAATTGTATGCTGATGGTAATAATTATTTAGATGTTTCTATGTATCTTTTGTTCTGAACTTAGAAAATGTGTGGCTTCTTTTAGTATTTAATATGTTGCCTGAACTAAAAGCTGAAAGGTTGTCCGTTGCTTTTGCATCGTTGCATCATTTGTGCAGATATTCTATTCCTAGAACCAATCAAACTAGTCCCTTTGAGAGAGGCAGTATTTTCTATCTGACAGTACAGTGTGGCAGAGAATTAAAAATTCTATGCTAAATCCCAGTGATGTTAACAAGGGGGATCTTTTAACTCAGAATTCATAGGACCAATAATTGATGGCTAGAAAGAGCCTCTAATTTATTTGTGCACATTCACAAGCTGCTCTTATTTTGTAGCCTCTGTTGAGCTGTGGAGGTCACGTCTGGGCCGGGTGATGTACTCCATGGCAAACTGTCTGCTAATGATGAAGGTAGGTGGGTGGCAATAACTGCAGAGTTACCGTATATACTAGAATAGAATGTCAGAGAAAGCGCAAGAGAATTACCGGTACATGGATAGTGGAAGACTACCTGACTGTACAAGGTTTAGCTTAGTGAAGAATTAATTAGACTTAGTAATTACTTATTTAATAGATAACCACTTGCAGCAATATTCTTTAGGACCATATCTACACTTATTTCTTTTGAAATCATTTCAGAGCACATGCAATAACAATACAGAATTTGCATTTTTAAATTGAATTTTTCAAACACTTAACTAAATACTGTAATTAAAATCAATTATATGCTCTCTGTCTTTCTCAAACTATATACTAGGAATGTTAGCCTACAGTATCATTACTGTGTGCTACTAGAGTTTGTGTGTGACAAAGACTTGAAACATCCAAATAAATCTTCTGCCTTGTCCATATGTCTGTGCAACAAGGTTCTGACCCTGGAGTTTTTAGTCTCCTATAGCTGCAATGGTAGGAACAGTCAGAGAGGAGTTGTCTATTTTTTGCCTGTTTTTTTTCCTCCTCCTGTAAACCATCTTACTCCATTTTGTGCAGCAGCTTCGCCTTGCAATCAGAAAGAGGGAACAACAAACTTCTTCCAAAGTAGACCTCATTGCCATGGGAATAGAGATGCCCCCGTGCTAATCTTGTGGCAAGAGCAATGGACTGCCTCGACCCAGATCTTAAAGCTACTTTATGGATCAATTAGCATCAAAACCCCAGAGCAACACTATCCACACTGTATCCTCTCTCAGACCAGGCTCTGAACTTCTCCATATTTCTAGCGTTGAACCCTGTTATAGTTTTGGCCTTCACAACATCCCAAACTGTAACAGGGTTCAAAAAAGAATTAAATAAGTTCATGGAAGATAGGTCCATCAATGGTCAGGGATGCAACCCATGCTCTGGGTTTCCTTAGCCTCTGACTGACTGCTGGAAGTTGTGAGTGGACAACAGGGGAGGTGGATACCTTGACAATTGCCTGTTCTGTTCATTCCTTCTGAAGCATCTGGCACTGGCCACTGCTGGAAGATGGGATACTGGGCCACATGATCTGACCCAAGTCTGACCCAGTATGGCTGTTCTTATGATCCTAGTTGCCCAACGTCATTCCTGAACATGGCTTTCAGTAAAGCTGAATAAGCTACTTGTAAGCCTTGTTTTCCTGATGTTTTTAACACTGAAATAATATCTCAAATAATGTACAGGTATGAAAGTGTCAGTGTGAGTTGCCCAGAGCCTGCCTTAAAATTCAGCATTTTGCTCTTATGAGGATCCCAGGAGATGGAAATATATATTCAGAATAGTTAGAGTGAGATCAGCACTATTCCTTTGTACGTAAATGCAACAGCACAGCAAATCAGGGTGGTCAGAAGGAAGCCCCATTCTGTCTTTAAAGCAAACAAGTCTCTTCTGAATCAGAATCCTGAGACACAGTCAGTTTTCAGGAAACTCCCCTTTTTGAAATGCAGGGAGGAAAAAAATTAATCTCCATCCCAAACTTAAATCTATAACTGGAGTATAAAAGTATCCAGTTAAAGAAATATAGTTAACAAACACTGCAGGCTTCCAGCTAGTTATACAGTAACTTTGCTTGTAACTATACTGATTTTTTTTTCCCAAGCTCCTTATGTCTCCTTTAGTTACTTCTGCACTCCTCTTCTTTTCTGCGTCTATATCCCATTCTTGTTTCTGTTCCCCTTTCATCCTTTTTTTGGTATTTTCTTCTCATTTCAGTAGTGGCATGAACTCTAACTTCTAAGCCAGTCATCAGTGTTTCTGACAAGGTTCTTCAAGGGAACTGCCCTCATTCTCCTTCCTGCATTTCCCCAAAACAGGGGAAACTCTCAATCTAGGAAACTAGAATTCCAAGATTATTTCCAGTATTCAGATTTCCCACATAATAATACGTGTTGCTATTGAACCCCAACATACCCATTACCTGTATTAAACTCGTCCTTGAATATGTTGCATGTGCCTTTCCATGGTGCACATAATTTTCAAGAACTAGAAAAGAGTCAGAATCTTTTAAGAGTAATTTTCAAACATAAGTCATATTGCAATTAAAATCAGGACAAAATGTGAAGATAATCTGTACTATATATGCCACAAACCCTCTGACAACAGTAAATTGGCTTCTTGTTTGTTTTTTCCTTTAAATGTTCTCAAATGTTAAAACAGTCTTAATAACAAACAATGCTCATATATTCAAATCTGCCTTCTGCTTTAATTGATAACAAATTATTTCTTCAAATAATGATTTTTAAACATGGTCTTTTTTGAGGATCAGTGTTCTTTGAGAAAATTAATTACACAAAGCTTCAGATATCTGTAAGAGATATCAGTTGTATGTAATATACTTCTAGAGGAGTATTCATTGTAAAATATATCATTCAGTTTTGAAGCTTTTTGTTTTCCGGTGTAATGAATAAACCAACAAATTCTGAACTGAATCAGTGCAATCTATCGCCATCTAGTGACAATATATAATATTGGGATATAATTCTATGTTGATTCTGAAGGACTGTTTGTTACTTGAATCATTTGTGCTGTTGGGTAGATTGGTGATGATGATAATAATAATAGTTATTTACTGAACTATAATAATATTCCCTGTAACTTGGTGTAAAAAACATGGACTAATTTCCAGCTGTAAATTTTATTAACCTTTTCCTTTGGCTAGAAAGTTAACTAGTATTTGTTGAAATATAATTATAGATTATCTTAAAGGCTAGGATTGTCAAAGGAGCCTAAAACAGTTAGTTTCCATGGGAGTTGGGTGCCTAACACCTTTAGGCTCTTTTAATAAACCTAGCCTTAAAGATTAAACTCAATAAATTCCCCTCAGTGTCATTCTTCTTGACCATCCTGAAACGAAAACTTACGAGACCCATGGAGTTCTGTCCTTACATGGCCACATGAGCACCTCACTAATAGCCCTGTTAGGTAGAAAAGAATACTATTTTACAGGTGGTGATTTGAGGCACAGAGAAAGTGACCCACGATCACACAGGAAACCTGTGGTGGAACAGAGAATTGAACCTGGGACTCCTTTACCCAAGGCTAGTCCTCTAATCCAGTGGTTTTCAAACTTTTCTTCCGGCTACCCAGTTATGGAAAACTGTTGATTCCTGTGACTCAGTGGAGCTGGGGATGAGGGGTTTGGAGTGTGGGAGGGGCTCAGGGCTGGGGCAGATGGTTGGGGTGCGGAAGGGGTTAAGACTCTGGCCTGGGGGTGCAGGCTCTGGGGTGGGGCCAGGGATGAGGGGTTTGGAGTGCAGGGAGGGGCTCTGCATTTGTGAGGGGCTCAGGATTGGGGCAGCAGGAGATTGGTTTGCAGGGTTGGGGCACGGGCTTACCTCAGCCATCTCCCAGTCAGCAGCGCAGTGGGGGTACTAAGGCAGGCTTCATGGCTGTCCTGGCACCACAGACCACACTGCGCCCCAGAAGTGGCCGCAGCAGGTCCAGCTCCTAGGCAGAGGTGCGCAAGCAGCTCTGTGTGGCTCTCACCTGTAGTCACTGCCCCCTAGCTCCCATTGGCCGGTTCCCAGCCAATAGGAGTGCAGAGCCAGCGCTTGGGGTGGGGGCAGCACACAAAGCTCTGTGGCCCCCCTGCCTAAGAGTCAGACCTGCTGCTGCCTGCTTCCCGAGTCCAGCATGGTGTCAGAACAGGTAGGGACTAGCCTGCCTTAGCCGGACAGCACCGCCGTAGGGTCTTTTAACGGCTCGGTCAGCAGTGCTGACCCATTGTCTTATATTCCGCAACCCAGTACTGGATCACAACCCGCAGTTTGAAAACCACTGCTCTAACACTTGACCATTCTTCCTCAGATACGGAATTATCTTTCTCCTATCTTCATCGTATCTAGACTACTGAATGCAGCAGCATGAGGGAGCATTCATTCCAGATCCAACTAATGCAATGCATTACCTCCTTTCAGCAATCTGATTGATTGCACACACACACACAAAATCTGCATTGCATTTTTACTTCGTCAACCTGAAACATTTTAATTTTTAAAAAGTTCCATCCAAACTTTTGCAGTCTTACCAAATTTGTTGTCACTGAAAAATAAACTCTTAAATGACATCCCTATGCATAACATAGATGCACTCTAATTAAAAGCAAGTGCCATATTTTAAAACATATAAAGAACATAAGAACTTACTTATTCAGAATTGTACCCACTTTTGGATAGCTTGCTGCTAGTAGAACCAAAACCAGAAGAGATTTTTTTTCCGGAGTGGGAGGGGTATCTGGGTCTACTACAATTAAAAGATGTGGAGGAGGAAGGGAAGACAGCAATCTGTCCTAGTGACGCAAGAGTCTGATGTCTAAGGACTCTCTTCTGATCTGGATTCTGTTCTGATTTAAAAGACAAAGACAGCATACATTGTCGTCTCTCTTGCTTTAATTATGCTGTAGTACTATCTTCTGGATTCATAACACTGTGAAACTCTGTTTTCACAGCCACTACAAAAGTACTACAGAGAGGGAAAAGGCCAAGTTTTTTTCCTTTTTAAGAAAGTTATTCATATCCTCCTTTCTCAGGACCAGTTTCTCAGGACTAATCCTAATGACCAGTTTAGGGTGCAAAAACGAAAGGTGATTATTAGTCTCTAGTTTCTGTACCTGATCCCAGCATACCACTGAGCATGAACATTTGTTCCTACCTCCAATGAACTAAAGATCATATTTAAATTATTTGGATTTAAAATAAATCACAAATTTTGAACAACCTGTCTAATACAAAGATTATTTAATACAAACACAGATGCATTTCAGTACAAGAAACATATTTTACTTTTCTTCGTGCAAATAGCCTGATTGGATTCATTGGGACTATTTACATGAATAAGTCTATCTAGGTTTACGTCTAAATAGTCCTTGATTCAAAAGTTATTAAAATTTAACACAATGTTGCCCATTCTCATAAATTTATCATGTGTAATGCAAATTTGTCCCCTCCTGCAGGCATTCTTATGCAAAAATCTTCAGCCTTCATGTGATTTTTTTTTTTTTAGGAAGCAATGTGTGAGAGAGAGAGAACTCCCTATTTATGTTTTATAGTTTAGTGGAAGGTGCGTGAACCTTTTAAGTCCCAGGATTATGAATTCTAGTCCTGATGCTTCCAGTGACTGCTGTTAACGTTTCTATACCCTTCTTGATCTTAAGCCAAGATTTCATATCATATGGGAGGGTAACTGTCCTTCACAATTTGCACAGATAAGTGGGAGCTTACACAAGCCCGCTTCAGGCAGAGCTGATAATGAAACACAAGTCTCTAATATGACAGAGCTAAGTTTATCCATTTTGCAACATAGTCTCCCAGAAGGAACCTGTCAAATGAGGTGCCTGTATAACTGACACTAGTGCAATGTGGCTTTCTGCCATAGCGTAGTGGGTAAGCCACACACATTAATGATTCTGCTACTGCATTCATGCAAAGAGGTGTGGTTCTTTAGCTGAAGTGTTAGCGACTCACCCTTTTACACCCAGAATACAACCCTACATATGTCCCAAGCAGGGGCATTGTTTCATTAGGTTATGCTCTCTGTAACCACTACACCAGAATCTGCTCCCAGAACCAGGAATACAAGCCAGTTATCCTGATGTCCAGCCTTCCATTTCTGTAACCCACTAACTGTGTGCGTGGTGTCTCCCTGTATGGGCTAGTCCTCATACAGATAACAGCATACTTTCCTCCTATCACTTACTCTCTTAGATGAAGTGGAGGAGGTCTGTGCTTTGGATCTGAAGATTGTGGTTTCCAACCCTGCTTGTACTGATGTGGGGTGAAAAACTATATATATGTATAAAAGTTAGGGTAATGACCGCAGAGTAATTACTGGAATTATTTTATGTTGTAAAATATTGCATTTAAAAGTGAATTAGTATAACATCCCATTTGTTTTACTGTTGCATTTTTATTATGTGTAATTGGTTACGTATAATTGTCCCTTTAGACATATGAAGTGACAGACTGCTTTGTCTCTTCACCGAAGAGTTAATTCAAGTTCTCTACCTTCAAGTTATATCTCTGAAGTTAGCATAGCTCAAGGTGGAGCAGCCACAATGCAAAATAATATTCAAGCAGCGGCATGCACTCGTGTGGCACAAAGACCTCTGGGTACACATCCCATGATTCTTAGCACTGCAATAAGTTGAGCTGCTCTATGAATTATTTCCCATTGATTTGTGGGAGAAGTTTTCTGCCTATCTGGATATTGGAGGTGGGGGAAGAATCGTGAGGAGGCAGTCTAGCAGCACTTGATAGTGTTAACCTGTATCCACACGTGCTCACTCAAGTTTTATAATTTGTGAGAGTTCTCCACAGTGTAAATATCACCCACACATTGATGGAAGGGGGAGTTCAAAAGAAGGCAGACCAAATAAAACCTCCTGACTTTTTTAGGGTCAGTCTGTTGGATTTTTGAACTTCTGGGATAGCCAGTATTGATACAGTAACATTTAGTATGACATGGTGCATCAGAGTGACAACAAGAGCTCTAAATATGTCAGTTATTAAATATTATACGTTTATCATTGTTAATAAATTATAGTCACAGTTTGCAAATTGTTTGCAATTGAAGATCTCTTGATTTTTGTTACTGCAAAATTGAATTATTACAGGGAGTGATCTGGGTCAGAAATAGGAGGGGCTTAGTCATTTTAAATACAGCCATAAGAAAACGTAACAAAGTTCACATTATCTCCCATCAGTTATGGAGTAGAGGAGAAGGAAGAAGAAATGCCTGCAGCATTTTTTCCTAGTAAGTTAGGGGGAAAAGTGACCCCTGTTGCTTTTCAGCATTAAAACTTGCAGAGATTAAGCACCTTCAAGAGGCAAAACAAAACAAAATGGTAGGCTGCTAGGCAGAGTGTATGCTAGCTATCTTGAGATGCTTGTCTACAGCCTGGAAAAAGCAGGCTGTGCCCCTTAGTCTCTGATATGGTTTTGATTCTGAGCATTGCAGTAGAAGTCCTTGTATTACAATTTACACATGGAATTTTCAGAAGTGCCTAAATCTCTTGGGTTCATAATCCCCATTGATTTAGACGAAATGGCACTTGTGCTCTTAACTCACTTAGGTGCTTTTGAAAATGCCACCCTAAAACATTTTTGGAAGTTGAAGAGTAAATGGTCAGGTTCTGTTGGTAATTTTGCTGAGGAGAGACATGATCCAATTGGAAAAAGAAATGTAAAGAAAATTCTTCCACTTTATCACTGGCTGTAGTGTACATTTCCAATAGAACTGAATAGTCAGAATGTTAGAATAGTCAGCAGCTAGCACTATTATGTTGGGAGGAAATTCCATTAACATTAAACTTTTGCAATGATTTTAATTCTGTACCTGTTCTCATTAATATCTGTTTACTGCTAGCACACTTTTTAAAAACAGCGTACATAAAACAATGAGTGAATGCTGAGCTTAAAAATCTAGTCATGTGCTTTTTTCCCCCTTTAGGACTATGTGCTTGCTGTAGATGCATATCACACAGTCATCAAATATTACCCAGAACAGGAACCTCAGCTGTTGAGTGGAATTGGAAGGATTTTTCTTCAGGTATATATGTTACTCTGAATATGCTAAGTAACGTTGTTGACAGTAATGTAATGAGCAATTGTATATTTAAAACTCTGTTCTTATTCTCATTAGGCATATGTATGGTAACCTAAATGTAGTAGAGACTTTAAAATAAGATAAAACAGAGTTTCTACCATGAAACATTTGACTAGATTAGAAAATGTAAAGTATTTACAGTGGTGAATCAAACTTAATTACATTATCTAACAAAGATGACGCTATGGAAATTACGCCTAGTAATTATATCCATTCAAAGGGTGAGATCCTGATCCAACTAGAGTCTATAGCAAAACTCCCACAGACTTTAATGGGGCCAGGATTTCACCCCAAATCTAATTTCCGTCTTCTTCAAACCCATGCAGGCTCCTGGTGTTTAATCAAACTGCGCCCTAAACAACTTAATCCAAAAGCCATGTGAGAATTTCCTCACCTTCCTTTTGCCATGGCATTATTTCCATTGTGGAGAGAAAAACCAGCAGTGTTTCATGTGTACAAATAGTGTGCATATGGCTGTGTAGATTACATCTATTAAATACTGTTGCAATATTAAATTGTTTTTCAAAAAAGGATCTCTTATTACTATGCTACATAGTAATCTGGTGAAAATTGAAGTCCTAACATTTCAGATCCCACAAATCAATAAAGAATGGGTTTGTAACATTCCCTAATGTTAAACACTTCAGACTTTCTCTTTTATTAATAAAGGAAATATTAGTGTTTAAATGATATAATTATTTATAAACTTTCTTCTTGTCTGTGGTGCTCAGACTATAAAATTAAACTATCGTATTTGGGGTTTCTTTTTACTTGGATGAAAGATAATTAAATTATTATTGTTTGTTTGAAATCATATAGGTTGTCATTCAAACAAATCCAATTATGGAATTTTCAATTTTTCTAGCAGGAATTTTATTTCAACGTAGTTGATCATTCAGTAGAAATGTGGTCGTGGTGGTGGTGGTGGTTGAAGGTTTTTTCTGAATCAGAATTGATCAGAACGTTAAAGTGAAATTCCTATAAAATTGAGAAATATAAAAGTACATTAATTATAGACAACTTCTACTAATTATGTGTGTTAAAGAAAGGTATAACTATGAATAAAGCTACTCAAAGTTCACATCATTGATAATTCTGGGTCATAATAGAAAAATCAGTCAGCCAGACTGATTGCTTTACTTGGCACTGTCATCCGACAAAGCAGAGATCACTTCCTGCTCCTGAAGTCTTTCTCTCTGATACATCAGTGACTGCATTAACACTCTCAACCTCGAGAGAGTGGCCATAGACTGCCCCATGTCTCTGAAGAGCAGTCTGTCCATCCAACTTAAAAGAATGGTGTTAACAGGCTCTGAAGAGAATCCTGTCAAGTTGTCATCCTCCTTGATGGTTGGCTATGACATGGGATTATTTGAATTAATGGCTTTACTGCCAGAACTGGACCTTTCCTCATAGCATAGCAGAATGGAAAATAAAGCCTGAGGCAACTGTTGGCTTGCTGACATAACCCTGGACAATAGCTAATGAAAATACCACTTCTAAATGCAAATAGGTCTTTGGCCTGGTGCATCAGGGAGAATGTCTTTATTGCTTGGCAATATTTCCCGTTTTTATTTGGTAGTTTTTAAATATAAGAATAAAAGAAGAATTCAAATTGCCTGTTTATGAAAATAAGTATAAAACCTCATTGAGAGAGGGTAGACTGGACTGAAATTTAATAGCAACAAATTCCATCTGGAGAGTGCTAAGCAAATGATAGAGGAATTTGATGTCAAAAGAAGTCATCACTGAGCATGTAAACAAAACTAAGAGGGGTGTGAACTCAGAGAGAGGTGCAGATAAGAGGTGTTGGGAGCCAACATGTGTAGGTGTCAGCTGTCTAGCATGTTTGAACCCTAGAACAGGCAAACTCCATGAGAAGAAGACAAAAACCTTTTGCAGAAACCAAGGGGAAAGGCAAAGGGAGCTTTTCAGAACTCAAGCCTCATACTTTCACAGAAAATTATTGCCAAGTGATTCCCAAGTAGTCTCAAACTGTTCTATTAGCCATGAATTGCAACCAGAAGGGTCACAATGAGCCTGATTTTACACATTTATGAAAGTCCCAAAGATATTTTGGGAGTAGAATTCAACTCCTAAGTGTGAAGTAATGCAGTGGTGAATTTCTAGATGTGACTAGTGAAGAAGTGCTATGAAAATGAAGTGAAGGGTGGAGTCTTGGGAGACGTAACATTGGCATAAGGATAAGCCAAGTGTTGTATCCTCTCTTACTTCAAATTTCTCACAAAACCCAATTCTTCCATAATGCCTACAAGAATGTATTGTTTCAGGGGCAGTGAGGTATAGCTGAAGGGTTTTTAATTTTCTTTTTAAGTATACAAAATAGTGTGTGTGTGGTGTTTCTGTCTGATATTACCTATATCCTTCACCTTCCAAATGTCACTTATCTTTAATTTGTTATGAGCGTCTTAGAGCAGGAATCATGTCTTCCCATGTATTCACAGAGCACCTAACACAGTGAGGCCCTGATTTTGAATGAGGCCTTCAGTAGCTACCATCATATAAATACTAAATGAGGGGAGAGATTCGGAAAAAGCAGAAAAGGCCCCAGTCTATCCCCAAGATGCTTTAAGAGGTAATGTGAGTAAAGCTGTCAGCAACCACTTGAGGCACATCAGAGACAAATTCAGACTAATAGGTTAGGAGGAAACAGTGAAGATGGTTTGGGCTTCAGTATTTCATTTTGTGCTCCTAAAGTACTCTGAATCTGCTTGCTAGCCGACCCTTATTTGCTATTTGAATAACTCCATCAAAGGACTTGAAAGGTGAAATTACTGTCTAATATACAAACCCGTGGTTTTATGTTGTTCTGTGACTATTTTAACCCCAGTCTCTGCAATAGATTACAGCAAAGGGGATTTAAAAATAGCGCCTAAAAAAATTTCTGAAAAATAATTCAGTTAGGCAGTGCAGATTACACTGGAGGAATATTAACCATGGGTTTCATTATTTGAGGCTAACGAGGGTTTTCATGTTAAATTGGAAGTTTTAATAATCCTAATAGTTAAATTAGTTCAGAAAAAGTGACTGCAATTCCTGAATTAATTAAGTAAAATCCAGTGGCAGGGAAGTAATTTTAAATGGTTAAAATTCCAGGAGTAATTTAAACTGATTCTTGTATGTCAAATATCCTGGAAAAGCAAAAGAGATAAATATTTTCCATTTGTTTAACGGAGTAAAGGCACTTATATATTAATAGTTTATGTATAGTAATTGCATATTATTCAGAGACTTGAATACTGAGATACAGTTAAGAAATAAGAATTGTTCATGATAACAAGTTTTGTAAACTACCATATTTTTGCTAAAAGAGAAGAAAAGCTTATTTCCTAAAATAGTCACTCATAACTTTAAAAACTGTGACATTTGATTCACTTAACCTTGACCACCCTCCCAAAAAAAATCAGTTCTGTTTTCTGACAGTTCCCAAATCCATCACTCCTTCTACCCATGCACCCCCTTTATCATCTAGCTCAATACTTCTGAATTCACCACCTTACCCCTTCCTCAGTACCCTCACTGAGGCTCTTCTAAGTGGCTTCTCTACCTGGTATTTTTCTCTCGGTAGCAGCTGTGGTGGGGGGTTCTTCTCTAGTCTCTGGCTGTGGGGTGATTGCTTGGGAGGGGACTAGGTCTCCTCTGGTCATAGGTGGGGTGGTCATCTGAAGAATGGGTCTTCCACAAGCTACCTGGTTACCATGCGCCATCACGCTTATGATTGGTAGCTCCTGGCTTTGAAGAGTGATCCTGTTTCCTCTCTTGTGTAGTAGCTATTGGAGTTAGCTCTGCTATCTTCTCATTTCCAGCTCATTTTGCAAACCTCTGTGGTTTTCTTTACAATGGAGACCCTGGACACCTGTCAAAGCAGCTAGAAATGAGGAGACAAAACCATCACTACATAATATTCTAATGTTCCTCTGAGCTCAGTTTAAGAACCAGAGCCTTAGGGAAGAGGACGCTGTATGTAATTTTTTTTATTCACTTCTATGAGCTTAATGAGGAATTGTAAAAGTCTGCCTTGATAATGGCTTTAGTCCATTCACAGTGAATAATGACTAATCGGAGAGGTAGAATTATGATGCCAGTTACTTTAATACTTCATATGTTTTCACATTTTGGTTCTTTGTGGAAGGATGTCCCATGAAGATAACATTTGAATGGGTCTTTCTCTTGCATTGTCCTAACTTTCTTGTGATTTTTGTCATCCAGATTGGAGATATAAAAACTGCAGAAAAATATTTTCAAGATGTTGAGAAAATGAGTCAGAAATGGGATGGACTACAGTACCAAATTATGGTTTTAATGAACAGGTAGATAATTTAAGAGCTAAATGAAATTTAAAAATATGATTTTGCAAAATGCGCATTGTGAGTTTTAAAGTACCCTTGAGAGTATCTCTTTCTCTGTCTTGCTCTTTTATGTAACTACATCTGTCAGAAGTGAAACTGAATGGCATGTACACCATGTGATCTGTATTACTTGGTGTAGTCATTGTGGCTTGAAACTCTTTAATTACAAGAATTGATTTTACAAAGTTTTTTCTCATGCAATGCTTTGAAGAATATGTTACCCTATTTTTTCAATATATACTTTTAGGAACAAAGACGCTCTTTTGGATTCTGATCCTGCAAATAGATTCACTAGTGCAGACCCAGCACTTGTTAGCTTCAAACAGGTGCCAAGGTATGCACTAGTAAATCAGATACATGATGGAGTCCTCAGTTTTTGGTGTTTATCATATTGGCTAAATATTTTTGACAAGTACAATACTATTACAAGTGTGTTCTGGAAACAGATATAACACTTGTAGTTTCATAGAGAAATTATTTTAGGAAGACTCTCTGCATTTTAACAACAAATATAGAAAAGCATTGCTTTGGTGAGACAGTATCTGAAGTGGCCAGTGATCTGAAGTGTCACTTCATTTGTCTGTAAATTGGTGTCTCACAGCTGGCTCCTGATTACACTGTGAAGAGCAAATGTCAAAAACTCTCACATCTATAAGAGGGAAAATAAAAAGTGGTCTCAGTTCCATTTGAAATGTATTATCACCTTGGGTTTTTCAGGATAACTGACTCACACGTCACTTACTTTCTAGAGCATTTCTCCATCTTGGTCAGAATAACTTTGCAGAAGCTCACAGAGCCTTCACGGAAATTTTAAGGATTGACTCTGCAAATGCTGTGGTAAGACTCCAGATCTGCTACATTGAATTGACACCTGAGTGGTTCTGTCATAGCTTATCTGTTAGATTTAGATAGCACCCAAAAGGTGCTTGGAGTTTTATAGAAAAATGAGAGATGGTCCCTGCTCCAAAGAGCTTTCTCTGTACATAAAGATAAGATACAAATAAAAACAAAGGGATGGGTAGGGGAAGGCAGGACCAGTTTACCTGAAAAGCATGATTGTTTACTGCATGCATTGTAATGGGTTACATGTTAAGGGGGCTCAGTGAAGGCTTTTATATATTGGCTTTGTTTTGTTAGAGGTACATACTTGAAAACAAAATGGCAATTGCCAACATATGGGAAAATAATTTGTCATGGGTATTAAAGGGACACTATCAGCTTGAAAAATCGCACTTTTTTAACTCATTTTAATTACTATTTTTAGAAATAACACTAAAGGCTTCTGATCCTGCAACTGCATCTGTGCATGCACATGGGTCTGCCCATATATAACCAGCTGTAAATCAGAGCCTAAAATTCTTATCACTGAAAGACATTACAGAAGAATTGTCAGTTTTTTTCATCTTGTTTACTTGTATATTTGGCAGCTCTCTGATTCTAGGGATGTATCAGTATGCTGATCCTTGGGCACAAGCATGTGTCCCCAGTGCCATGTTCCCAGGCCCCTTTAAGACTGAGGGAACCAAGTTCAGGGAGCACATGCTTGGAGTCATATGACTGCAGGCTACAAACGCCACCTGCTATAAATAGAGACAGATTCCCCTCATTTGTGGGAGACCTCTAAGAGCTTCTTAGGGAAGCGGATTGTGTCCTCCCCCATCCCCAGCTTTCAGAAAGTGTGAAAGTCTCCATTGCCAAGCATTTCGTATTGCTTTTGTCTCTTTTGTACCTTGTGTTACTTAATACATTTTGCTCTGATGAACAGGATATGGAACCTGATGAGCATTTGGGATTTATTTGGACTGCCCTAGCTAGTGAATCTACCCATTGACTTAAAAGTCAGTTTCAGTAAATCGGTTTCCCCTGTTTGCATCTATGTTTCATGTAGCTGCAGGGGAGAGAAGGACATTATTAAAAATAGGAATAAATAAGTGTAAAACTAGAATAATTGGCAGGAGGATTCAAGGACAAGTGTGTTACCTGAAACCACTTTCAGCTCACTTTTAACATTATATATTGAGTCCTTTTACCAATCTGAATTCCAGCTTGGATTCTTCTGTCTTTTAGAACTTCAGATGTTGGAGGTCAGCCAGTTTTTGTTATGGGATAAACACTGAAAGTAACCAAGCTCCCAATGCCAAGGATAAAAGAATTGTAGGATAAATAATACATTTCAACAATTGCAATTATATGCACACCAAAAAAAAAAAGTGAAGACTTATTAAATTTGGTTTGACTCCAGGCTCAATATATATTTATAATCTTTTTCTCTAGGCTAATAACAATGCAGCTGTTTGTTTGCTTTATCTTGGAAAATTGAAGGATTCCCTCCGGCAGTTGGAAGGAATGGTTCAGCAGGACCCTAAACACTACCTACATGAGAGTGTTCTTTTCAATTTGACAACTATGTATGAACTGGAGTCATCCCGCAGTATGCAGAAGAAGCAAGCGCTGCTTGAGGCTGTAGCTGTCAAAGAGGGTGATAGCTTTAACACTCAGTGTCTCAAGTTAGGATAGTTTGTTTTCATCTACCAATGTTTTTTATGAAAGGCTAATTTTTAAAATTGTACATACTCTGGCTAATCTGTAAATGTTCCTCTTATGAATGAAATGAAATAAAATAAAATCTCTTTAATTATGAACATATGGCAGAATTACTACACTATCTACATGGTCTGGAACAATAATCCTTGCCTGTCACTACTGGGATTTCTCTGCAGCTCTGTTACTATTTATGGTTATTCCTAAGTGTAGTATCCACAATCACATTTACTCAGATGGATTCCTTTTTTAGGAGTGACACGTTTGAGCTGACTTGTCTTATGGTTACTGTTGTTGGTTATTATTATAAATTCTTCAGTGATTAGGGGAGAAACATGACATTATCAAGTCTCGTAACATGGCTAAGGGTTCCAGAGGATGTCTGTACAAGTAACACTTTTCAGAGTGGTACCCGTGTTAGTCGGTATCAGCAAAAACAACAAGGAGTTCTTGTGGCACCTTAGAGATTAACAAATTTATTTGGGCATAAGCTTTCGTGGGCTAGAACCCACTTCATCGGATGCATGAAGGGAAAAATACAGCGGCAGGTATAAATACGTGAAAGGGTGAGGATTGCTTTACCAAGTGTGAGGTCAGTCTAACGAGATAAATCAATTAACAGCAGGATACCAAGGGATGAAAAATAACTTTTGAAGTGGTAAGAGAGTAGCCCATTACAGACAGTTGACAAGAAGGTGTGAGTAACAGTAGGGAGAAATTAGTATTGGGGGAACTGTCTGTAATGGGCCACTCTCTTACTACTTCAAAAGTTATTTTTCCTCCCTTTGTATCTTGCTGTTCATTGATGTATCTCGTTAGACTGACCTCACACTTGGTAAAGCAGCTCCCATCCTTCCATGTATTTATACCTGCTTCTGTATTTTTCACTTCATGCATCCGATGAAATGGGTTCTAGCCCATGAAAGCTATGCCCAAATAAATTTGTTAGTCTCTAAGGTGCCACAAGGACTTCTCATTGTTTGTAGGAATAGCATTTATCATAAAAGTTAAATCCTGAATGCAGATTTGCTTTCAGCATCTTCTAGTGTGTATGTCCCACCCTCCAAAGCGAATAAACTCAGTTCCTCATATTTGTGCACTCACAGTTGATTGTTTCATTTTTTAATCCAATATTTAAAACCCTATACTTTCAAATGAGATCTCTGGATCAACAGGAGAACCATTGCCATCGTTTAATTTATCCCTGTTTGATAGAGAATCAATCCAGATACTCTGTTAATCTGTAAAACTGTCTATGTGGGACAAATAAAGAGAGCTATACATTGTGCTCAAGCACAATAATGGTCAGGAGTAAGGCTACTCCAACTGCTGCAAGAGAATCTATCATCATGAATTACTGCACTGGGACAATGTGCAGTCTTGAGCTACCAGGGTTCAACACCATGTCTTGTAGTCAGCTTTTTATGCTACGCCTACCACTGTGATATCTCAATGCTTGTAAACAGTACAGGCCTACATTTTAAGGCCAGCTAGTAAGATGGCGTTTTTTGTTTTTTGAGATGTCCAACTTGAGGCGCACCCTAAAGAGACCTGATTTTGAGAAAGTTCTAAGTGTTCACCTCTGAAAATCAGACCTCTCTGAGGTGTCCAATTTGGGCAGTCAAATACTGAGGTATCTATAATCACTGATCACTTTTGAAAACTTTGTCAGCACAATAACAGCTGCATAGCTAAGAGTTTTGGCCCATTATTCTAGAATGCTGTTATTTCTCCCTTAAGTTATTGATATGTTGATACAATGGATAGCCATGCTTCCAAAAGTTTAAAAAAATTAAATTTCTATAGGACTTCTGTGGTTTAAGGTCAGTGTTCCACAGCTGAATCTGAACCCAACTAGTCCAAGAAGGATATTCATTCAGTTAAACTAGATATCATTGCTAACACTTATTTAAGAGCCACCTGGAGGCGGGGTGGGGCGGGGGGGTGTTGGCAAGTATTTTAGCACAGTGAGATAAAACTGTTGGTAGTTTATATCTCTTTTTGATAAGCACAACATATTGCTATAATTTTAAATGTAATATAAAGACTATGAGGCAGATCCTCAACTTGAGTATATTGTCATTACTCAATTGAAATCAGTGTAGTTTACAGCAGATGAGGATCTGGCCCAAGATGTTGTTGAGTGAAACCCAACAGAATACTGTCCTCAGTATAATTTATTATATGCACACTCTTCCCTACCTGATCCCCTTTTCTTGTGTTTAGTATTTCTCCTAGACAGGTATGTAACCAGGATATATTTCTATCACACATTTTCCTTGTAGACATGGAAGACAGCAGAAAGCAATTCCAATTAAATAGCTCAATTTACATTATTGTGGGACACAGCTTCTCTTGACATTTTGCTTAAAATCAAGTGTAGCATCAGTTTAGTATCTGATATTGTCTCTCGTGCAACTATAACTGCACTTTTAGGAGGCCTGAATAGGTCTTTGCTATCTCCAACTACTATGGACCAGATTCACCATCGCTCTGCACTTTGCTGTAGTAATTTGTACCAGTGCAAAATAGGAATAAATGGCTAACATTCTGATTTTGTAGCATCTTACACTCACTTGGCACTAACGTAAAGGACTACAACAAGGTGCAGGAAGGCAACAGAGAATCCGATTGTGTCCTACTTGAGGAATCAAACTTCAAAAAAACAAAGCACTGAAGATCTTCTGAAGCGTACAATAAATTGCCTGCAAAATGTTTTTTTTCCATTACCCGGCTTTTCTTTTTCTTATTATGTAACCGAAGACCTCCCGTTACAAATCAGTTTAAACGCAGATTCACTGCCTATTGCACAAATGCCATTTCAGCATGTTTTCTATGTTTTTTATTACCAGAAGTCTTTATTCTGATAACAATGTTATTGAGAAAACTTGGACTGTAAGACCTCTAAACTCAATGAGCCATTAAATGATATAGTTGGTATACTTACAGAATATTTAATTACATTTTAAAATTTAGAAAGTGGATTTGAGTATTACTGCAGAATCTATGTAAATTAATTGGTTACAAAATGCAAGAAATTGTCAGTGTTGCAATATGGTTGAGATTTTACATGCATACAGCTTAGTAGCTTCAGAGTTCCCCATATCTCAGCCATACAGAACACATCTCGGATTTTTAATAGCTATATATGGTGTTAACTTTAATGCCATATGGCTAAATTTTGCCCTTGGTTTTACCCAGGCAATCCTGAGGTTTCCTGAGTGTAAATGAAGGCAGAATTCCACCTTCTCTCCAGCATGATGTGTCATCTGGACAAGTTTTTGGAGGACGTAGAAAAGTATAGCTTGGAATAAACTGACTTTTATATTGTTAAAATCTCAAGCATAACGTTGCCTTAACAGTTTTTAAATATGCTTTGATTTATTTCACACATTCAAATAGATACATTATGCATGGAATATCCATCCTGAACAGATCTGTAAGTTTCTATCCTTTCCTCCCTCAAATCTCTCTTCAACATCCACTTCTTCCATGAGGCCTACAGCAAACTGGCCATCCAAAAATGGACAGGTTGAAGGCAATCAAGTATATTTGTATTACAGTAGCTCATAGGGACTCCTGTATTGAGGCCCCATAAACATAAAAAGATGATCCTTGATCTAAACTGTTTACAATCTAAGTCCCCAAAATAAGGCATAAGCTATGTATGAGCTCTCTGCGTAGGGGTGAATTTAATTGAATTTTTAGTTGTGATTTTATACATCTAACTAACATGATTGTGAGTAGTACCGTATACACTACATAAAGATTTGTTCCTGGACCCACAGTTTTTCCGTCATATTTAACGTTAGCTGCAGCCATAAACGTTGTGTCCTGAATCTACTAAAATTTAAAATCATGTTGATCAACATGTTAAAAATGACTAAAAATTTAACATGTAGACATACCATACAGAATGCAGGTGGCAAAATATCAGTCGTGTGCCTATATATCTCAAGGTGCTACCTGCTCAGCTGCTATTATCCCGGCTGTTACAAGGAGCCCCCAGAATGACTGACTAGAAAGGTTTCTGAGACAGGATGTGAGCTACTGGATGAAAGAACAATCTACTATAACAAAGTGCCAGAAGATACCACTCTTCACCCTTACACAGAAATCAGTGGTTGGGATTGATGTACTGTAAGTAGCAAGACACTTGCTCATTTACATAGTAGTAGAAACATAAGTATTAAAATAGGTTTAGAAGTTCAACAACACTGAATGCAAACAAGATCCAGGGTTGGCTAACTTTCGGGTAATTATAGTAGAAAACTGCTTTCCTACTCAGCTCTTCAAGTCAGTTTGAGGATTATAAGATTAGAGATTCTTATCTCAAGTGAATGGGTGAAATGGTCACAATCACAGTGTTAGAGAAGGATTAAAAGAAAAAAAAGGAGGAGGTCTGATTGCTGCATTATCCAGGATATTCTGGATCAACATTTGATCCAGCCAGGGCTCTGTGCAATCATTTGCAGATGTTCCAACATTACAGATAAAAGTAATTGTCAGTAACAGGAGTCCAGTCTAAAACCATCAAATGTGGATTGTAAATTACCCATAACAATAGGGGACGGGCAATGTGGAAACTAGTTGGGGGGGGAGGGTGATGAGAAACATCTTCTGGCCTTAAAAAAAAAACCTGACAATCTTAAAATGAAAAAGTAAAGTTAAAAGTTGCACTATGTATGGTAATTTCCAACGCATTTTTTAAATCCATTGTTCGAAGAGCAGGGTGTGAGCGCACACTTCAAAAGCCGGTGCACACTCTAGTGGCAAACTTCAGAACTTACTCCCTCCTCCAATACAAACCAGGGCTGCTCAACCTCATCTTTGTAATTTAGCCACTTGACTTTATTTATAGTTAGTAAATCCATCAGATAACTTCCCTTCACTCCATTTAATAATATGGTCAGTTTGTAACTGCCAGCATCATTTGAGATAGGGGGAAGGATATCCATGAAATGGGGCCTAAACTAAAATTCTCTGTGTCCCATCATCTATGACCCTTGAGGAAAATCTGAGTCCAGAGCCAAACTTTACTGTTTGGGGCCCTTTCTGCTAAATGAGAGTGTGTCCAGGGTCCCACATTGCCACCAAGGTGAACAAAATGTAGAATATTTATTTATTTGAAATATCTACTTGCAGTAAGTGCTGGTCAGGTACATCAATTATTGTCATCTAGGATAAGAACATATAAAACAAGCTGGTGTTTCTGAATAGTATGGGTATTCCACAGAGACTTGCTGCAGGGGAAGCAAGCATTAAGGAACAGAACAAAAAAACCTCCACCTACTGAATCTTCTCCCACAGTTCTTTTTCAAGGAGTCATCTAATAATGACATTAACCCCAAAAACAAGGGTGATGAGTCAGTGGTGATATAAAAAAACAGTGTTCCACAAAGACAGTGGTTTGCAAACTACAGTCAGTGCATCACTAGAGACCTTCCTGCTGATGCCCAGATTAAGACATTTTAGGAACCAAACAGTAAAGGAATGGTTCAGAGTAGCAGCAGTATGGTTTGGTCAGCTAGGCACAGAACTTTGAACCAGGAACTCCTCCATTGTAAGCCTAGTCCTTGACACACTGACTTGATGAGCATTGGTTTGTTTAAAAAGACACACAAAATCCAAACACCCTGGGCACAGACTTTTTTTTTTTTTTTGCCTAATAAATAAATGTATTATTTCTATTAGCATTCAAAGAGCCCAACAAGGGTTAACATCCCATTGTACAAGGTCCTGTACAAACAAATAACATACTCTGCCCCCGAGAGTTCCTAGTGTAGGATTTAGACAGTCAATGTGCAACAGGTGAATAAACAGACCATGGTAGGGGTTGAAGAAGATAAATAGTTACAGGTGGCTGCCAGCCAACTTATCCAAATATTTGCCTTTGTAGAAAAGATGGCCGTGCAGTTCTAATCCTATTTATTTTCCTGCACTTTATCTTATTTTTCAGACAAGAGGCCCCTGCCCCGACAACTTGAGTTTGGGTGGGTTTGAGTTCTCTTATGCCATGTTTATTGCTCTGGATTTACATCTAATAACCAACTAACCCTGTGTTATCAATCTAATTTGAAATGTCCCTCGTAGCCTATAGAAATTGTTTGGATGATTCTCTTACTGAATTATAGTATAATTCAGAGTAAGAAAACAGTTATTCAGAATTAACAAATTATTGCCAAAGCTGTAAAAAATGAGAATTTTTAGTATTACAGTAAGGTCCTACAGTCCTCAACCAATTGAGTGGACTAGGCACTGTATATACACATGCTGAGAGACTGCCTGCTCTGCATATCTAAATAGACCAGGCAGACAAAAGGTGAGAGGGAAAACTGAATATGTTACTTCATATTTCTCTCTGCTTCTGAGTCGCACAGCAGGGCAGTGGCAGGCTGGGATTAGAACCCAGATGTTATATTTGTTAGTCTACTGCCCTATCCATAAAGCCAACAGACATGTAAAACATCACACTCTGTCCCCTGTCTGAATGGCTCCTCTTCTGAGCCTGATTTCTGTAAATGAAGAATATCTTAATCTTTATACAAAAACAGATGAAGGTTGCTCTAGTATAGTTGCTGAGCCCCAAACAGTGTTCAGCAATTTAAATCCTCAAGCAGGAAGCCTTTTGAATTTATTATTTTCCTAAAGAAAGGTTCATTCTCAATAATTGCTAACCATTAAAACAAGTTGATTTGCAACTTGATAGAGCCCTTCCACTAAAGCTGGTGCTTTTTCCTAATTAGGAGAATATGTACTACATCTAAGGCTAAGATTTTGTCACATATGTTTTTAGTACGTGAAGTACCTCAAGAAATGAGAGACACCAACATGATCACTCTCTATAAAAACAATGGTGACAGGAGCGACTGTAACAACTATCGTGGCATTTCCCGTCTTAGTATTATGAGGAAAGCCTTTGCTTGAGTTGTCCTGAACAGACTTCAGACCCTTGCAGACAGAATCTATCCTGAATCACAGTGCAGCTTCAGAGCTGAAAGGTCTACTATTGACTTGATCTTCTCGCTGAGACAACTACTAGAGAAATGCAGAAAACAAAAAAGGCCCTCTATATAGCCTTCATCGATCTCACAAAGGCTTTTGACTTTGACTATTCACACTTCTAGAAAAGATTGTCTGTCTCCCCAAGCTCTTAAGCATGATTCAATCATTCCATGAAAACTTGTATGTCACAGTGAATATGACAGTTCAATCTCTGAGGCTTTTCAGATTCATAATGGAACAAGCTTTTAGTGCTTCAACTGAGGGAATCTACTTGCACACAAAATTTGATGGAAAGCTGTTCAATCTTGCAAGACTCAGATCTAAAACCAAGACTCGGGAGGCCCTTATTCAACATCTCCTCTTTGCTGATGATGCAGCAGTGACAACCCACATAGAAGCTCATCTTCAAAGCCTAATGAATAATTTTTCCAAAGCCTGCCAGGACTTCGGGCTAAAAGACGAACATAATGTGCCAAGGAGTTGAGGAAAGACCCTCCATCAAGATCAACAACTATGAACTTGAAGTGGTGAATGAGTTTCATACCTGGGGTCCGCTGTCACCATCAATTCTTCACTTGAAACAGGACTCAGCAGCCTCACTGGAAAAGCCGCCACAACAATGTCTGGACTGAACAAGAGGGTATGGCAAAACAACAAACACACAAAGATCTCTGTGTATCATGCATGTGTTATCAGCACACTTTTGTATGGGAGCGAGACATGAAACTTATATTCTCATTAGGAAAAGAGGCTCAACAGCTTTCATATGCGTTGCCTTTGTCAAATCTTTGGAATCTCCTGGAGAGACAAAGTTACCAAAACTGAGGTGCTCAAATGGACACGCCCACCCAGCATGCAAACACTCCTCAACCAGACATGTCTCCACTGGTTTGGGCATGTGTCCCGAATGAATGATGCGCTCATCCCAAAGAACATCCTCTACAGCGAATTGGCATCTGGGAAAAGACCCAAAGGACGCCCGAAATTGTGTTTCAGGGATGTGTGATGGCAAGACCTCGAAGAAATGGACATGGATGTGGACAAATGGGAAGATCGCGCTCAAGACCGCAGCCTTTGGAAACAAGAGCTTAACAAATGTCTCTGGAGTTACAAGAGGAAGCAGTCCAACTTAGCAGAGGAGAAAGGAGCTCGCAGAAGGCAGAACCCAAAGGGTCTAAACATCACCTTCAAATGTGATTGTAGGTCTCTTCAGCCATGTCTGTGGCTGCCATAAAACTAAATGATTTACCTCTCCTGGGTGCATACCCATAATCTCTTGAGACTGAAGGATGCCTACACAAACTGTTAGTAAAAGTCACGGACAGGTCATGGGCAATAAAGAAAAATTCATGGAAGCCCATGACCTATCATGACCTTTACTAAAAATATGCATGACAAAATGGGGATCTGCAGACTCCTCACACCACCCCCAGGGACCCTGGCACGAGCTGAGGGATCCCCCCACCATCCATGTCTAAGAGCTGTGGGGTGCTCCACTGCCTATGGCTCGGAGCTCTTGGGTTACCCCTGCCACCTGTGGGAGCTGGGAGCTCCAGGGTATCCCCCACCTCCCATAGGGGCTGGGAACAGTGGAGCACCCCCACTGCCTGCGGGGGCTGGGAGGTCCCAGGGCCCCACTGCCCGTGGCTGCTAGGAGCTCCCAGGGCGCTGCTGCCCGCAGCACCTGGGAGCTGCAGGATCCCCCCACCACTTGCAAGGACTCAGAGCTCCAAGGTGCCCCCACCAGCCATGGAGGTTTGGAGGGCGCCCAGGGCGCCCGCACCGTGTCCTGCAGTTCCCAGCTGCCACGGGAAGTGAGAGGACCCTGCAGAATCCATGGCTTCTGCAACCCCTGTGAGAAAATCATAGCTTTAACTATAGCTATACACATTTATTTAAGTAATTATACAGCTTAACATACATTTATTCAGATTCTTCATTTCTATATTTTTATTATGTGTTGAATGATGTATTTTTCACTTAATAGATAATTTTTTTACTCATGATTTGTACCAAGCTGCATTTGGATGGAAATTGGAATTCAATTAAAAATACACAAAACCAGCGTTGTAAAATTATTAGTTAAATAAAACTACACAAAATGTCCTGGATGCATAAGAAACAAAGTAAGGTTATCAAACGTTTGCATTTAAAACTGATCACTAAACAGAGAAGACTGAGGGGAGAAATAAAGTACATAAAGGTTGTTATAAGGAGGAAGATGGAAAAATTGTTCTTGTTAATCTCTGAGGATAGGACAAGCAGCAATGGGCTTAAATTGCAGCAAGGGTGACATTAGGAAAAACTTCCTGTCAGGGTGGTTAAGCACTGGAATAAATTGCCTAGGGAGGTTGTGTAATCACTGTAATTGGAGGTTTTTAAGCACAGGTTAGACAAACTCCTGTCAGGAATGATCCAGTTATTACTTAGTCCTGCCTTGAGTGCAGGGGACCGGACTAGATGACCTACTGAGGTCCCATCCAGTCCTACACTTGGATGATTCTGTGAGGTATTAAGTGGAGTTAGTGAATTGCCAGATTGTTTCTAGTCACCATGGGCCATATTTTCCAAGGTATTTCAGTGCCAAAAGATATAGATAAGTGCCTAGTGGGCTTTTCTAAAGTGCCTAAGCAGCTAGGTGCCTAACTCCCATTGAAATTAATACAAGTTGGGGCTGGGTTCACAAATGTACTTAGACACCTAAGGCAAACATTTATGCACCACCAACACTCTCACAACTGTTGCTCAACTGCTGCCTGTAAGCACCCAAGTTACCACTGTAGGATGTGCAAAGCTGCCTAAGGCCTGATGTCACCCCACAACTAAAAAGTTGCTTGGAGTCCTCATTCACGTCTAAATTTAGCAGGATTCTCAAAATAGGTGTTCCCTGGCCTCTCTTCCCTGTGGGGTCCAATCTAGTAGGTGTATTCAGAGCATACCTAACCTGCACAAAACAGGTTCAATGCCCAATAGTCCAGTGGTTTGGGCACTGAGTTGAGATATAGGAGACCTAGTTTAAATCCCCACTCTGCCTGCAGGACTTGAAACCACAGCTCCTACATCCCAGGTGAGTACCCTAATTCCAAAGGTATCGGGTATTCTGGGGTGGGGCTCTCACTATTTGAAACTTTTCCACACTTTGTATAATATAAATGAATACTTTTGAGCACAAGATTGACTCTACAGCCCAGTGGTTAGGGCACATACCTAGGTTGCAGGAGCATCAGGTTCAGCTTCCTGCTCTAATAATAATTTACACAAAGGACTCAAATTAACATCCCCGCTGAGCACCCCACCCCTGAGCTATTGGGTATTCTGGGACCCAGTGCATCACCCAAGTGACTTTTTTGCAGGTTAGGCATGCTACCAGATCAGGTCCCACCAGCGAGACAGGCAGGGGAACAGCTAGTCTGAGAATTTCACTGAGTCTCCAAGCAGTTCATTAGCTGTGGGGCAGCATCAGAATTTAATCAGCTTTGCACATGCTCATTGGTGGAAACTTAGGTGCCCCAGGGGACTTAGGAACGTGCAGGGTTAGGCAATAGCTGAGAGGAGGTTTTGATGAATGTCAGTAGCACGTAAATCTTGGATTTAGGCATCTAAAGAGACTAAGTCCTTTTGTGACTCTAATTCTATGTGGCTAACCTGCTTAGGTGCTTTGGAAAAATCCCTCTATCTGCACCTTTAGGTGCCTAAAAATCTATCCCCATGTCCTTCCAGCTTTTAAAATGATTAGAGCTCGTCCTCTCTCACTTGGATTTTATTCATAGATTGGAAGAGGAAAACAAGCATTCCTGCTTTCTTAACACCCAGTCACATTATCAGCATTGACTGAAGTAGTCCAAATGAAGAAAATACTCGCTTTACATCTGCTAGCGAAAGTGAAACCAGAAGTAATTCAGACAAACCATTTTTCTGTACAACAGAAAAGAAAGTTCTAACATGTAGAAAGCTATAAATACCAGCATTCACTCCATGATAAAGAGTGAAAATATTGCTACTTACTGCAGTACGTGGCACTGTGCCATATTTATAAAGCTTGAGTTGACAGTTAAAGATAAAGATTGTTTTCACCCCTGTTCCTTTGTGTAATTATAAAAAAGCAGCACTCTTTAACTCAGTCAAATTTGAGAAGGACTCATTGATACAGATTTTTTTATTATTATTTCAATTAGTTCAATAGATTAAATTTAGAATAAATTTAGGCTTTAACATAATTTCATAAGAACGGCCATACTGGGTCAGACCAAAGATCCATCCTGTCTACTGACAGTGGCCAATGCCAGGTGCCCAGAGGGAGTGAACCTAACAGGTAATGATCAAGTGATCTCTCCCCTGCCATCCATTTCCACCATCTGACAAACAGAGGCTAGGGACACCATGTCTTACCCATCCTGGCTTATAGCCATTAATGGACTTAACCCTCCATGAATTTAGAATCATAGACTATCAGGGTTGGAAGGGACCTCAGGAGATCATCTAGTCCAACTTCCTGCTCAAAGCAGCCCCAGATCACTAAATGGCCACCCTCAAGGATTGAACTCCCAACCCTGAGTTTAGCAGGCCAATGCTCAAACCACTGAACTATCTAATTCTCTTTTAAACCCTTTTATAGTCCTAGCCTTCAAAGCCTCCTCAGGCAAGGAGTTCCACAGGTTGACTATGCACATTCAAATTTAATGTTACACAGGTTTATTTTTTTAAAATGTATTTAAGTTAAATAATCTTGATTTAAATAACACTATCCAGTTTTTATTTGTTTTAACCATTGATTTTTATCCACGCTATCTCCAAGCAGTGACCAACACAACATATTTCAAGAAAACACAAAATAATTCCGCTTTCTATGCAATACTGAACCAGGAGTAGGGAAAGGGTGAGGGGGCAGAGGTCATCTTATATTCTAAAGCTTAAAGCTTTATAACCCTTAATATTTTTCATCTCAGTTCCTGTAACTAAAGAGGCTCATTTAAATAATATTATATTAAAATATACATCAAAAGAATGTTAAGGTTGCAAACTCAAGCATTCAGAAATTACTAAATACCAGAATTAAGGTTGCCAGTGCCTCTTAACTATAAGCATAGTAACACCATCTCCCCAAGTGACGTAGAGCCATGGTGGATGTACTTAGGCCGACCCCGTGTGAGTGTAGACACTGTGTTAGTTATATCGACACTGTCCTCCAGCAGCTTTCCCACAATACTTCACCTGACTGCTCTAGTCTCCATTGTGAACCTCCCACCCAGGCGTCATGGAAACTGGAAGCCCTGCCCCGCATTTAAAGCCATGTTATTTTTTGACATTCCTGCTTGCCCAGCTTGGTGAACACACACCTAGCAACTCTCCATTGTAGAGTGCAACTGCCCAGCTGACCATGCTGGATACAAGCTCCAGACATGCTCCTGCCTGGAGTAGACAGCAGATATTGGATCTCCTGGGCCTGTGGGGACAAGAGACTGTGCAGGCACTTTTCAAAACCAACCGTAGAAACGACAACATCTACAAGCAGACTGCATGGGGGATGCAGGAGAAGGGCTTTGACAAGAACCTGCAGCAGTGCTGTGTGAAAGCCAAGGAGCTGCAGCACACGTACCAGAAGGCCAGGGAGGCCAACAATCGACCTGGTGCAAAGCCACAGCCCTGTCAGTGTTATAGAGATCCATGGCATACTCAGCGGAGATCTCACCATCATCCCCCACAGCACCATGGCTACCTCCAAGGAGCCCAAGTCACAGGCCACGGCCAGGAACAGCAAGGAGAAGGAGGTAGTGGAGGAGGAAGAGTAGGCAGGACAGGTGAGCTGGGGATCCAGCTGTGCAATGGGCCAGGACCTGTTTTGGACTCCACTACAGTCCAATCAGTCCCACCAGCCAAGCACAGTGAGCCCAATGCAAGTGAAAGAGCCTCAGGAAAGAGTGTAGATATATTTTCAATTACAGGAATGGCACCCCCGCACCCCAAGCAGCAGGACACTATTTTGGCTTTTCATTAATTTACTCATGCTAGAAGAGGTAATGGTGAAACCAAGAAAGGTAGAGTTGCTATCTGCTTTTCATTCCCTTTTAGAGTTCGGCGGTGCGGGGAGGAGGGGAAAGGAGGAGGGCATACAAAGTAATTTGTTTATGTACACAAGAATGTCCCTTTAATCCTCCGTAGAGATCTCAATGAAACTTTCACGGAGGTACTCTGCAATCCTCTGCCAAAGGGTTTTTGGCATGGCTGCCTTATTTCTTCCTCCACAGTAGGACACTTTCCCAACCCTTCAAACAACCACTCAGCGCTAACTTCAGCAGGCACTATTGCTGTACACAAGCTAGCAGCACAAGCTTTGGGATGCCAGCTGCACCTGTGCTCTCGCTGCCTTTGTTACCCTCAGGAGTGAGATACCAGCTAAAATCACCACCGCCTATGGAAAATGATGCCAGTATTCAGTGCCATTGCCCAATTCTACTAGAATCATGCTACCAAGCTATCTCCTCCTCATTTCCCCAACCCTCGGTATGTCATACTAACCATGCCTGGTACCATGCACGAGCAATCCCAAGCAGAAGGGAGAATGTAGTACTTACAACTTTAGCTGAGCAAGGGGAGTGAGTTCAGCACCTGAAGTTTTGCTTTCTGTAGTGAATACGCTGACAATGGTACCTCTGTGTGTTTTATCTTCATCTGCTGACATTGCCACCTTCAGAGTATCCCCCTCCTCCGTGGAATGCCTGAACCAGACAAGGAGGAGAGAGAAGAGGACTTGGGACAACATATTCAATGAGATCCTGCAATCCAGTGCTGCATCCAGCTGCAAGCACAGGGCCTGGAAGATTAACATTGCAGACAGCCTGGAGAAGGAAAAAATGGAGAGGAGTAAGGCCTATGAGTCCCAGCAGGAAAAGGAGAGCGACATGCACCAGGACATAATGGGGCTTCTCAGGCAGCAAACACAGATGTGGCAGACTCTGGTGGACCTACAGATTCAACAATCCCAGGTTCAATCTGCAGCCCATTGAGAACTCAATATAGGGGCATCCCTGTGTCCCCTCCCCCACCCACATGGCACTGGGGTCACTGCACAACCCCTACCACTCCACATAGGGGACATTAAAGACATTCACTGTTTCCCATACACTGACCTGTGAAAGCCATTCTAATATTTGAACATATTTCATCTTTATTAGTTCACAACATTTGCTGCAGAATGCCCAGCAGTTCTGAATGCGACCAATTACCTGTTACTGTTAGTGTCACACAACTCATAGAATCATTCACAAACAAAATTAATAGGTGTATTGACGATGTTACATTCCTACACGTACAGCAATCACCACACAATTCCTCCTAGGCCACAAAAGAGCAAGGCCAGGGAGAGTACACTATAACACCACACCCTACTTTGGCTCACTGTTAAAATGGTCTTTCAAAGCCTCCCTGAGCCACATAGCTCCAAGTAGAGCCCTTTTAGTAGCCCTTGTATCTGGCTGATCAAATTCAGCAGACAACCACTCCACCTTCACTCTCCAGCCCACTGGAAACTTCTCCCCTTTGCTTCACAGGTATTATGCAGGACACAGCAGGCAGCTATAGCCATTGGGATATTTTTCTCACTGAGGTCCAATCTTGTGAGTAAACAACGCCAGCAACCCTTCAAACAGCCAAAAGCACATTCAACTGTCATTCTGCACTTGCTGAGCTGGTAGTTGAATCATTCCTTGGTGCTGTTGAGGTGTATGGCTTCATGAGCTAGGGGAGCAAGGGGTAGGCTAGGTCACTCAGGATAACCATTGTCATTTCAACATTCCCAATGGTAATCTGCTTGTCGGGAAAGAAAATCCCTGCTTGTAGCTTTCTGAACAGCACTGTATTTTTAAAGATGCAAGCATCATGCACCTTCTCTGACCAGCCCATATTGATGTCGGACGGTGAAGTGTCCTCAGTGATCCACCAATGATGGCATAAACATAGTAGCCCCTTCTGCTGATATACTCAGTGGGCTGGCAAGGTGGGCTGGTGCCAAAATAGGGATATTCATGCTGTTTATCACTCCACCACAATTTGGGAATCCCATTGCCACAATTCCATCCACAATGTCCTGCACATTGCTGAGAATCACAGTCCTGCATAGCAGGAGGTGATTAATGACTTTGCACACTTGCATCACAATGGCTCTCACAGTGGATTTCCCAACTCCAGATTGCTATCGGTCAGATTAGGACTCCATCTGGCACTGGAAGTTTCCACATTGCAAATGCCACTTGCTTCTCCATTGTCAGTGCAGCTCTTATTTTTGTGTTCCTGCACTAGATAGCTGGGGCAAGCTTGGTGCACAGATCCAGGAATGTGGCCTTGTGCATCCAAAAATTCTGCAGCGATTGCTCATCATCTTAAACCTACATTATGATGTGATCCCACCAGTCAGTGCTTGTTTCTCTGGGCCAGGAGTGGTGCTCTACCATCTGCTGCTGCACCAGAAAGAACCTTGAATTGTTTCTTGCAATGTCCCACAGCAATCTGTCCTCTAAGGAATCGTCATGCTCCCGACTCATTCAGTTCTTCTTGGAGCTCCACAAATACTCCAAGATCATTCACCTTGTGTTTGCAATGCTCATGAAAATAGTGCAGTGCTGTGGAGGACTCATGTTTCTGTCAGAGATGGTGGACAGTGAGGAGGGCCATGGATGTTCGTGGGATATGAAAAAAAGGCAGAAAAATTATGGGATGGAGACAGTTGCAAACTGGGAAGTTGACCCCATGCTCCCAGTCATCCCTGCATGACATGTTTTGGCCCCATCATGCATTGCCAAAACGTCCTGAAAGACAGTGCACTGGATGGTGGCGAGTTCCACAGTGGGATACCTATCCATGGTGCATTGCACTCCGCATCAATATAGACACTCCTGGTTAGTACGTACACCATTGACACAAGGAGCCAAGTAAGCATGTGCACAAGTGATGTAATAACTGCAGCAGCTGTATGCCAACATAACTTGAGTCAACGTAAATATGTAGTGCTGACGTGACCTTAGGCTTGGCTGTAGGCACTTAAGGAATTTAGTCATCTCCAGGTTAAGTGGTGGCTGAATGGGGGTTTTGAGGATCTTAAATGTTGGACTTCAATGCCTAACTGCCCATTTGACATCTAAGTATTGCAACAGGAACCCGAACCACATCCAGTTGCCCTGCATAATATTCAACTGCTTTTCTCATGAGACCATCCTTACCCCTGTCTGCAATCCCCTGCCTCAAAAGTTAATCAATGTTCCCGTAGCCAAACAATTCAGTGTAACAGAATTATGAAATGCCTTTCAATTTGCATAAAAATGCCAGAGACTCATGGAGAACAGAAGTACAGGGACTTTTTAAATATTATGAAATATTTATTAACAACAAACAGAACAGCTGACAGCTTTAATGGGTTTATAGGTACTCTCAACTGTACTGGATACTTCACTATAATAGAAGATTTGTTTACTGTAAAGAACACACCTGTGATGCTGTGGCCAGGCTGGGCTTCCCCTTGCTGCTGGAGGAGGAGGCTGGGGCTGCTGCCACCATTGATAAACTTCTGCTTTGCTGTTGATGAGGGAAGTGGCCTGGAGCCCTCCCCCTGCCACATCCGGCCTCCCCCACCCTACACACACACTGTTCCTACTGGACAGTCCAGTAAGATCAGCTGTGGGCATAATGCTAGTTGTTACTTTCTCAGGGGGCTGGGAAGGAATTTTTTTTCCCTCTCCACCAGATTGGCCAAAGCAAAGTGGGGTTTTTTAACCTTCCCTAGAGCAGCTTGTGGTCATGGGCAGAGGGGGCAGAATGAAAGGGGATTAGGCCATGATGTTGCAACTCATGACGTAAGGTTGGTGTGGATGTCCAGTGCAGGAACCCCATAGGGAATGGTTACAGTGATCAGCTAAAATGGCTTGGGAAAGGATTTAAAGGGATGGGTAAGAGAGTTCAGGGCTGCTATGACTGGTACAGCAGAGACTCAACCCCCCTCTTTTGTAGCCCTCCCTTAATCCTCATTTGAGGGAGTGGAGTAGTAAGGTCCCAGCAGTACATTGGCTGGGGACCAGGATTGGCTAAGGGGAAGGCTGCCAGCAGCCTGTTTTCCCCCACCCCCATCCTAGGACTACTGCAGCAGTGACTGTTGAGTCGCTTCGCAAGTGCGTACGCGTGCCCCTTGGACTCCCCCTCCTCCTTCGCTCAGTTTGCATTGGGCTGTTGCGTCTCCTTCTCCTACCCCTGCTTTGCTCCCCCCTCCCAACTGTTTGCTGCTCTTCCCCCCCCCCCCGCATTTCACCTGGTCTCCTCAGCCTTGCAGTTTTCTACACTCCTTGTCTCATGTGGTGAAAGTTTGTTCCCTGCCTTCCCTGCCTGATTGTTACCTGCATCCCCTTTGCCCTTTGCTCTTCATTTGCCTGCCTCCCCTGCCCCCGCCTCCAGGCTTCCCCTCACTGTTTGTTTCCCTGACTGCCCTTCCCCACCTGGAGTGGGGGACACCCTCTCTGTTTGGTACCTACCACCCAGGCCCCACCCTTTCCTGTTTGAGAGTACCCCCACCATTTTTGTTTGATGCCCCATTCACAGGGCCCCCCCACACATCTACAGCTGCCCCTCACTCCCACTGCAGCCAGAGGAGCTGGCTTCCCCCAACCTACTGGTGTGAGCCCCACCTTCTTTTATTTGTTTATTTATTTCTTTCTTTCATTAATTCCCCACCACCACCACCCCACACAGGGTTTTGTTTGCACCCTCAGCAGCCAACCCAACAGGGAGCAGACAGCCTCTGTTCTTTCTATCCCCATCCCTTCATCATTTCTATCCCCCCTCCGGCGGCTGGTCACATCACCTGCCTTTGATGGTGGACTCCGACCTGGCCACACATGAGGCTTCTACTCTGGCAACATCATCCAAGGAGGGAGGCAGGGGGAGACTGAGAGAGGGGAATCCTGGCCACCTTCATTGCCCCAGCTTGGCTTTCTCCCCCATTCACCCCCCCATTGCAACCACCACCACTGCTGCCTGTACCCTCAGCCATCCTCCGGGGTTGCAGCAGGAGGCAGAGGCAGGGGCTCTGCTGACAAAAATCCTACTCCACCAAGGGAACTCCCTCAGCTGGCAGAAAGTGCCTGTGTAGGAAAAACAGTAAGAGCCCTGCCCAGGAGACTCCTTCCATGTTGGCGGCTGCAGCCCTCCATCAACTGTGGCACACTCCCCACTCCCCTCCCATCCTTTCCACCACCTCTGAGAGCATTCACTCTTCAGCCCCATGTTATATGCCCAAGTGGCTGTGGCCCTGTCCGCTGTCCCATCACCATCTGCTGTGGCCCCTCCATCCACTACTGCTGCCTCTGCCTCCTCTTTTCACATCAGTGGCAGCCAGAGTCCCTTCCCCATCATGACCAGTAGCCATGACATCCATCACCTCCTGGAGGCTGCCTCGTGCCACATTGAAACCTATGCATGGGCATTGACAAGCTATAGTGGCAGCCTCCAAGATGTATCAGAATGCCGTTTTCTTTCTGGCATATGCACACGCCCGTCTGAAGGCAGCGGGAATGCTGATGGAGCTCAGCTGGAGGACAACCAGGCTTCTGTGTGCCTTAGTTGATGCTACGGAGCTCTTGGCCCCCGCCATCCTGAGGTCACCTGCTGTGATTCTGTACTTCGACCTGCCAAGTTTATATAACCTTAGGAGCTGAAGTGTTCGAAGACAAAGGCGCTCCAGTGGATTCCCCTGCCTCCCTCTAGATAATCCTACTACTATTCTCACTTCCAAAGATTCTCCTTTAGTTACAGTGATACAGGCCAATGGGTTTGGAGCAGAAAGTTTTTATTTTTATCCTCACTTAATTTTAGAGCTAGTTCATGCTGTGAAAATGGCGCATCATCCTAAATGTGTTCTTGACAGAGAGATAGGTACCGTACTATGCTGTACCACCAGGGTGTATATATCCATCTGTGGAGGCAACACAGCAAGGAGGCACTTCAGTTTTGTTTCCAGTATTGTATTCTGTATCACAAGAGTGAGATTTCCACAGAAATTGCTGTGGACATGACAGTTGGGAGGAAAGGGGAAGGAATAGATGGCAAAGGTAAATACACTGGTTAGTAGCATTAGTCTGCTGGTTACATTAGCCTCCGATATCTCAGTGAGAGCTCCCCAAGATAGGGTGACTAGATAGCAAATATGAAAAGACAGAACATTTTTATTTGGGGGGGGCAGGGGTGCAACAGATAGTTGCCTGTACAAGACAAAGCCCTTAATATCTGGACGGTCCCCCATACAAGTACTTAAGTGCAATCTCTTTATTGTGAAAGTGCAACATACAAATGTCAAATATTATTTTTACATAACTGTACTCAAAAATAAAATGTCAGTGCCTACAAGTCAAAGCATGAAGGGGCATACAAATGTTTAGCATATCTGGCACATAAATACCTTGCAATGCCAGCTACAACAGTGCCATATTAATGGCTGTTCTCACTTTCAGGTGAAATTGTAAATAAGAAGCGGGCAGCAGCATCTCCCAGAAATGTGAACAAACTTGTTTGTCTTAGCGAGTGGCTGAACAAGAAGTAGGACTGAGTGGACTTGTATGAGGTGAATTGAAAAATACTATTTTTTTTTTACAGGGCAAATATTTGTAATAAAAACAGCAACATAAAGTGAGCACTGTACACTTTATATTCTGTGTTGTAATTGATATCAATATATTTGAAAATATAGAAAAACATCCAAAAATATTTATAATAAATTTAAATTGATATTTATTTAACAGTGTGATTAAAATTGTGATTAATCACCATTTTTTAAAAATCTAGTTAGTCTGTTTTGTGTCAATCACATGCATTAACTGCAAGTAATTGACAATTCTAGCTTTAAGTAGCTTTTTTTAAATCTGCAAGTACTTTTTCAACAATCATATGCCTCCCACTTGTCCCAGATACTGGCTGGCCCCCAAAACCTATTCTCCCAGCTTTTCCAGGCCCTGAGTTCTGGCTGCCAGGGCTTTTTTTTTTGTTGGCCCTGCTGTTGCAGGCTCTGCCCCCTTCATTTCTGATTGGTCACTGCAATCAGCAGTGGAGAAATTTGCTTCCCAGTCCAGCAGCAGGGAGACTGTCAGAAAGGAACCACCTTCGGGATGATGTGGTTGCTATTCCTGAAATATCCATTTTATGGAATGATGCTATCTGTACATATCATTACATATATAAAATGGAAAGGAAATTTATAAATACATTTACAACTGAGATTTTTTTACTATTCTAAGTTTATTTGTGCATATGAATAAAATGTCATTGTTGCTCTTTTTCTTTCCTCTTCCATTATGTGCTTATATAATTTAGTTAGTTGTCCACATATTGACTAGACAATTGCCGGGACTACGGGAGTTGAAAGTACTTACACTTAGACCTATACTTTAACTTGTAAATACATACATACTATTGCCAAAGCATACTTGGACTTAAGTCTGTAATAGTGTACTTGGCACTTATACTTACCTCTTTATCAGTGCTTACAACACCAACCAGACCACTCCCACACTTGCAGGGCCTGAAATTTCAGTCTCTCTTCCTATTCCTTTTGGTCATTCATCCTATTCTCAGGATGCTGACTTGCAAGGCTGCTCCCCTCATTTCTTGCTTCTTCCTAGGGCCCATCATAGGAGGTAATGCTCTCCTGCTGCTTTTCTGAATCCCTTTATCTCTGGTTCTTGCCAGTCCTTTCCTCTAGGTTCAAAGCCTTCTCTGTTAGACTGCCCTGTGCTCCTTGTTTTCATTTCCCATCAGCCTACCACCAGCTTTCCAGGGGCACCAGGTGAAGTTAATGGCATTAACTAGAGTAAGAAAGCTCTAGTTAACCTCTTTATGGCCTGTGTGGTTTACATACCCCATCGCACTAGCTAGGATGATAAGTGACATACAAAAGGTTGGGGCCATTTCTAGATACATTTGTGATTTTCAAGATTCTAACTAGTACATCTTTTCTTCAAAACCACTACTTCATTTTCAAAAACATTTAAGTGATTAAAAATAACTGCATGACTTTATAAATCCAGAGACTCTGCAATACTGTATAATGAAAATGTTGTCACTACAAAAGGGAACTTAGGATCTTGGCAACTGGAAGAACCTTTTTAATAAGGTGGGCAGAATCAACCTAATCCAATTACTACATTATAAAGACTCACAGGGTTCATCTACACGGAGATAAAAAACCCACAGCTGGCCCAGCTGACTTGGGCTCATGGGACTCAAAAATTGCTGTCGAGCTAGGGCTGGAGCCAGAGGTCTGGGAACCTGTGAGGATGGAGAGTCCCAGAGCTCAGGCTCCAGTCTGAGCATCTACACAGCAATTTTTAACCCTACAACCTGAACTCCACCAGCCTGGGTCAGCTGACCCAGACCAGCCACAGCTTTGCCACAGGGCTTTTATCCCCATATAGATGTCCCCATATATGCCCCAGGCCTCCATTTACACTATCTTGTAGAGTCATTTGCACATGTGCAAAACGGGTTTAAAATATTACTAATTTGGAATGGTATCAGTTCACATACACTGTGCACAGCTGTAAACAACTGCACACAGGTCCCAGCAGTGACAACTTTGCATGCCTTGATCTACACTCCAATTACAACCTCATCAGGAGACTGAGCAGGCACAACATTCTGTGCTGTAGGCAAACTTTCCTTTTAAAGCAAACGTTTAGACTAAAAACAGTCATTTTTGACATTGTTGAGGAGGCTTATTTCAATAATACACCTGCAATTACACAGTGTCTGAAGATCTCAAAACACTGGACTAAGGTGGGTAACTCTACTTATCTCTATTTTACAAACGGCAAAATTAAGGCAGAGTTAATGATTTGTCCAATATCAAAAACAAGTCAGTGAGAGAGCTAGGACTGGAACCCAGTTAACACAGTCACAGAAACACTATTGTCCAATGGGTTCTTAGTGTCAGGACATGAAAATAGCTGACAGACATTTAAAGACAGAAAATCATTTTATTAAAATGCTACAAAAGTAAATCACTGCAATTCATTATAACAAAGTCACAGACATTTGTACCAGGGCAGATTGCATAGGTAAATTGCACTAGGTAAATTGCATACGAAGGGCCTGATTACATGAATTCATCTTGTGCAGATTCTTTGAGAGAATGCAGAAGATTTTTAATTAAATACAAATCATCTTACTTTGATATCATTTCAGACTAGCATGAACATTAAGTCTTGTCCATATTCCCCATTCACCCTCCCAAAATTAGAGCCAGAGAAGCACATTTGGACAGGGGAAACAGAACACATCCTACAGTGAGCGGTGTTGAAGTACAAGATTCCCAGTTTCCATTCTGCTCAAGCTTGAGGACGTTCCACACATCAGACTTCAGAGAGTATTACTGTGCTGCTTGTGCCAAAGACTGGATGTACTGTCGTCGAGCAGGAAAGTGATCAGCTGGCCGGTTGTATGCTGTCCAGACTGGTTCTCCAGCAAAGAGCCTCATTGCCTTCACGTAGTTCTGTGGAAGGAAAAGGAAATTGCAAATAGCATAACAGCTCCTTTTGGAGGCATCTGAATTACAGGGTTAACAACTCCTGTTGAGGTTTATGATACTTTCCATTTCTGTAGCATCTTTCAAAGCATCTCAAGACGCTTTAGGAGCTTCACACTACCCTCGGCGTTCCATCACTATTTTGTGTCAGTGTTCCTAGCAACCTGGCAATTGTAGTAGTAACTGTAGTTAGCACTGTTATACTGTGTTATAAACTTCAGAGGATCCTCAACACCCCTGTAAGGCAGATAAAGCATTAACCCATTTCACAGATGGAGAAAACCATGACCTTCAGCAAGTCTCTCAGGCTGGGACACAGGCCTTGGTGTAGCTGCACCAGCACAGACCCCTAAATGTAGACATGTAGTGCTGGGGTTTGCACCAAGTGAGCTCGTCCTTGTCCACACTTGGAAGTTGGCACCAGTGCAGCAACACTGATTGCTGATTCAAGGCTATTCCCACAGACAGATAAGGCCATAGGGCTATATTACACATAACCCCTCTCAGCAGGTCAGAGAGCAAGTCAGTGGCGGAGCCGAGAATTTGTCTAGGATTTCTGACTGCCATCTGTGGCTCTAGCTACTAGACTACACTCCCTCTCTACAGGCGAGTTCAGTACTCATGAAAGATGCCAAGACAAATATGCTCAGTTTATCCACAGAAGAGGTACAGATCAGAGGCAATTCAAGCTTCCCTATGTGGTTCTGCCTTCAGCCTGGCTGAATCAGTCTCCATGCCTCAGCCAACTGTGGTGCATAGCTGTAGAATCTCTGGACTCAGGCCATACGCTGATTTCACACAAGATGCAGAACGTGTCTAAGATGGCAATGACTTGAAGTCACTACTGATGAGCTGCATATGAACTGGCAACTAAGAGGTGAAAGCTCAGATTCTATAAATCATTTCATATCCCTCATGTTCCAGGTTTAATGAACTACCGATCTGAAATAGCATATTTAGTCACCAATATGCAATATGACTTTGTACACTTGTCTGTCAATGCACATATCTAGGAGTGTAATAGATAAAGCCATATACAAACATTTTCATCCAGTGTAAATCGGTGATATATGCCCGCAGGAATAGTTATCATGTCTCCCTTTTCAGTGAAAATCCGGATCCACTTGTCACCTTTGTCTCGAACATCAAAGTAGCCACTTCCTTCAAGGATGTAGCGAATTTCATCATCCAAATGCAAATGTTCTTCATAAAATATTTTTATCTAGGGTAGGAAGGAGAGGATATTACATTTCTTTTAAAGTTTGTTGAACAAAGAAATAAATCTATACACAATATCATATGGAGGTTGTCTCCCAGTGTCTGGGAGACACTTTACAGAGTCCAGAAATATATAAAACTCTGACCAATGCACTACTAGACTATGTTAACGGCACATGAAGTCAGGTCTATGCTTGGAAGGATAATATTCATCTATAGTTGTACAATTATCTGGGATGCACAAATATAATAAAGCTGAAATCCCCTGTCACTTTACACTGGAAGAAGCCAAATGCAAGATCACTGCCTACTGTAGCTAATCATCTACATGAGAACAATACAAGTAATTATTGCCCACCAGCTTGCCTGCTGCATAATGATTTAGACTGTCAACAGGAGACAGACCCTGGGCCACAGTCCCAGATTCAAGGCCTTGCTCCCTAATCAGCAGAGACAACCTTCTCTCAGGTCTTTGGGAGGTGAAGGATACTTTGTCCTTGGGACAATTTAGGAGCAACAATGCCAGGCTCTGAAGAAGTCCCATGAGGACTTGTCAGGAGAGGCGAGGGGGAACTGCTGCAATGCCATAGGTAGGAAAGGAAGTGATGAAGCCTTGAGGAACAACTCCATTTAAGATGGATATGGAGAAACCTCACCATCAGCACCGAACTCCTGAGTTACCATACCATTCACATTCAGTTGGAGCAGCACATCTTCATGTTTAACTGGTGAGGAAGGAGTTTCATTATAAAATGCATAACTGAGAACTTGACATTGTTCCTACTGATCTGTTCTGAAGAAACCAGGACATTATTTCCCCAAATTAAAACATTTCTCAGCTGGAGAACTGCACAAATCCCTCATACCTCTCAAGTGTTTAGCACATATCAGACTTTAAAAAAATTAACTGGAGACAAAAGAACTAATTACCAACTAATACATTTTGCAGGCTGATAATCCCCAAAGTGCATGTAGCTGTAGGCGTGTTTCAACTTTGAAAACTGCCAAGTGAGCATGCTCACAAGTTATTTCAAATGTATGGAAGGTCACAAATTCCCATCAAAATGGATCTGGCAGAAGTTCCAATTCCCTCCAATGGTGAGTATGTTAAAATATTCTTAGCACTAAAATCAATCACTTTGACAACCAGGCCAAGAGAGAGAAGAGTGGCCTCCTTTTTCTGAGAACACTGAGAAATTATTTATGACAGTATTGAGGGATGTGTTATTGTTGATTAAAATTATCACTATGTGCTAGGGCAGCAGTGACCAAGCTTAGGGCTTGCTGCTCAGAAGTTCACTGGGGAAAGATTTTGCCACAGCCCCAAGCTGGCAATGGCCTGACCTTAGTTTGGATTATAATCTAATAGTGTTTGCAGGGCTCCATTTGCAAATGTGCAGTTTCAAAATGACAAATGAGAGCCACTCTTATTAATGGGAACCATTCTAAAAGGCATCATCTGTAAGCTATTAAAGGGAAAGTGATTACAGAAAACACAAAGCCCTCTCTCGTTTTAAAAATGGAATCCAAGCAGCCATTTGAAAATCTAAAAACTAAATAATGTGATTTTTAAAAATGGGGAAAAATCCATCGTTCAAAGAGCAGGTACTGAACGTACACTTCAAAAGCTGGTGTATACTCTAGTGGCAGCCTTCAGAAATTACTCCCTTCCCAGATCCAAACCAGGGCTGCTTTACCTTGTCTTGATAATCTGGCATCTTATCTTTATGTATCATTATTATATCCATCCAAGAATAGTTTTTCTCTTTCCGAATCCTTGCTAGGTCTGGGTCAGTCTCATAGTTGTCAGCATCCAACTGTGTGATTTTTTGGAGGGAGGGAAGGAGGAATTAAAAACAAACAAACATCCATCAGAGACAGCCAGGATACCCAAACAACTACTTCCAAAACCATAAAGCACAGCCAGTTAGTGTACAAATAACATTTCAAGTTACATACTAGTTACTAACAAGTGCAGCAAGGTCATTTATTTGTTATTGTGTAGTCTAAGGGGGAAAAAAGGGATTATAGAAAAGCTAGTCTTTCAGAGTCAGTGTGGGTGTCTCAGCGGGATGTACTGGGGAAGCAAGCTCAATCTGCCATCAGACACTGCTCCCACAGAGTCTGCTTCTCATTCCAGAGTCAGAATCCCAGACTTAGAGTGAACCGTGTCTTGTCCTCCCTCATGACTAATCAGTGGAACTGCCATTGTCCCTGCACAGTTGCTGAAGTTTGGAGTTACCAGAAAGAACATTCTCATTGTTCATAGTCACTTCACTACTGCTTTCCCATCAGGCAGCCTGCCAATCCTGGCATGGCACTTCCAAAACAAATTAGCCTTGGTAGGGGAAGCAGCAGCAGCAGCATGACAGCAAAATAAATAAATAACATTCAGTTGAAAGTTGGCAACAACAATGGGGAGAGAGGGTGTCTTGATAATTTTAAAAACTTCATTAAACTGCTCTGGTTACAGACTTTCTTTGCTCAGTATCTCTTATTGTTCCACCTTCCCAGATGTGGGAAACATTTTAATAACTCAAATGAAAGAGGCTGTCTGAGGTTCCACATTCTCAGCTCTAATGTTTTGTTTGGGGTTTTTTTGGTAGGAATTAATAATATGCTCAGTGACTTGTTACTGAGAAGCCTACACTTTAAGCAATAAATACCATGCTATAAGAACCTTTATAAGTCTCACCACAAGTACATATCATAGCCCTAAAAGAGTTTCTCATCTCAGGCTTATAAGAGTCTCTTATAAAGGCTACTTGCTCTACTGAACCCAGCATGTGACTGGGAGACAGGAATTATTGAATTCTAATCTGTGTATCCATGAGGGATACATTTTACAGTACAAGACTGTCTGGCCTGTAGCCTAGGTGCCAGAATTGCTCGATTATGCAGTTCTTCTGTCTGACCCACCCATTATAGAGCACCACCAATGTACATGTGCTTCACTTTAGGAACCCTGTGAATTAGCTGTGGGAGAGATCATGGTTAGCTGTCCAAATACCTAAAGGTAGAACTTTCATAACATAATTGTTTGTCTTTACTAACCTTGCCCATCATCACTAATCTAAAAATCACTTTTCTACAGCAGGGCTGTAATATGCTTTGCACTTACACAAAATCTGTTACCTGCTTCCCACTGTTTCACTGTCTGACAATCTAAAAAACAGATTAAGCACATTTATACCAATATAACTTCACCCACATTGGGGAGGAGGGTTGCTGTTTTAGCTATACAGTAGAACCTCAGAATTATGAACACCAGAGTTACGGTTTTACGAACTGACTGGTCAACCACACACCTCATTTGGAACCAGAAGTATGCAATCAGGCAGCAGCAGAGACAAAAAAACCAAAATCAAATACAGTACAGTACCGTGTTTAATGTAAACTACTAAAAAATAAAGAAAAAAAAAATGTGTGACAAGGTAACGAAACTGTTCCTGTGCTTGTTTCTTTTAAATTAAGACGGGTAAAAGCAGCGTTTTTCTTCTCCACAGTAAAGTTTCAAAGCTATATTAAGTCAATGTTCAGTTGTAAACTTTTGAAAGAACAGCCAATGTTTTGTTCAGAGTTATGAACCTCCATTGCCAAGGTGTTTGTAACTCTGGGGTTCTAATGTACTGGGCTAAGTAAATCATAGAATCACAGAATATTAGGGTTGGAAAAGACCTCAGGAGGTCAACTAGTCCAACCCCTGCTCAAAGCAGGACCAATCCCCAGATTTTTACCCTAGTTCCCCAAATGGCCCCCTCAATGATTGAACTCACAACCCTGGGTTTAGCAGGCCAATGCTCAAACCAGTATAATTCCTGAGTTTAGACAAGGCCTCAGTCTTAATCTAAGTGAATTTTGAAAAGTGGACACTAAATAGGCTAAGCAATTTATGCACTTTTTGTATATTAAACCTCAAACTAGGATCGAAAGCATATGATGCCACCTTTACATTTAAGCAGGCTCACATGCTTCCAATTCCAGCAGGGATCTTAGGTTTTCACTTCTATTTAAAAAAAACAAATCATTATTTTTAAACTACAAGGGCAGGACACCTGACAGTCCTTGGGCCCTACCTGCATTGAGATTCGATTCCTTATTAGCACCCCTCTACCAAGAACCATGTCTGGGCCCAGACAAGCCTTTTAGACTACCTTATACATTTGGATTTCCTTTGGCACAGGCTCTGGCCCACTGGACCATGAAGATATCCAATATTAACAGGCAAAGCCAGACCATGTGGATGTACAAGTACGCGTTAAGGAAGTGAATGGTATTTTAGGAACAAGCAGGAGGAGCATCAGTCAAACAGCTGGTTGCTAGTGCTGCGGCACAGACTCTTAGCAAAGGTAGGGGGTAAAGTGCAGAGTTAATTTAAAAGACAAACGGTAACTGACTCAGGCAGAGGAGAAGGCCCATCAACATCCCACCCTGGGCGGGGGATCTGGTAACAACAAAGCAGTACCCCTCCCCCTTCCCCGATCAAAGGCCGGCTGGGCCGGGGGTCCTCACTCCGCCCCCCCGCCAGCTGCAGCACGGCTTGGGAGCAGGGATCGGGGTGTTATGAGCCACGCTGTAAACAAGCCTATGGGCGGAGGCAAAGGCCAGAGATGTCTGGGCCCAGGGGCGCGCACTGAGCAAGCAGCCGGAGCGAGACCCTGCGGCAGCCGGGCGGGCTGGAGGCTGCGGGCCAGGAGCTCCCGTCCCGGGGGCCCTGGCTGAGTGGCCGGACTACAGGCGCCGCATGGGGGTAGGGTGCGGCCAGGCTCGCTGCCTACTTTCCAGTAGAAGACTCCGAGCCGGCGCAGCTGCTCCAGGCTGACGGGCCGGTGCGGCTCCTGCCGGTGCGGGGCCCTCTGGTCCTCTCCGGACTCGTCCATGTACCAGGCTTCCACCATCCTGACCCGCGACTGCTGCACCCTAGCGCGCCCGCCTGCCCCTACGGCAGCCAATCGGGCCGGCCCAGGGCCGCGGCACGCCGCCCCACGCAGCAGGGCTGGCTGCAGCCCGCCCGCGGACACCGCCGGAGCGCGTGATCCGCAGAGCGCCTGCTGCCAACCGGGCCGCGGCTCCCACCCCCGCCCGGACGGGGGCTCGCGCTCTGCAAGCTCCTAGGCAGAAATGTGTTGCGTTGGGAGAGGAAATCCAGCGGCTGCATTGAAACACTTGGCAGGAACGTTGCAATATTCCAGTAACCCCAGAGTTAGTTTACCCAGGCCGAGGGTGAAAGTCCGGCTGGTATTTGACCAGCCTCGCTGTTTTTTTATGGATTTGCCAGTTGCCAGAAAAATCATGTAATCTGCTGGGCTTTTTTACCTGAGTCTAAAGATTTGCATTATTGTCACAATACTAATGTTAAAAATTTCTGTATCCAGCCAAAGATGCTGCAGTGGTCCCATTTCTGCAGTTTAAGGAAGAAAATGGTGTTATAAATCTTCTTCTATGAACTATGTGTTATATCTAGATCAGTGGTCCCAAACCAGTAGTGGGCAACCTGTGGCCCATAAGGGTAATCCGTTGGCGGGCTGCAAGACAGTGTTTACACAGGGGCGGCTCTAGATATTTCGCTGCCCCAAGCACGGCGGCATACCGCAGGGGGCACTCTGCCGGTCATCGGTCCCGCGACTCCGGTGGAGCTGCGGGACCAGCGGACCCTCTGCAGGCACGCCTGCGGTAGGTCCACCGGAGCCGTAGGACCAGCGGACCTCCGCAGGCATGCCGCCAAAGGCTGTCTGCCTGCCACCCTCCCAGCAACCGGCAGAGCACCCCCGGTGGCATGCCACCCCAAGCATGCTCTTGGCGTGCTGGAGCCTGGAGCCGCCCCTGTGTTCACATTGACCGCCCACAGGCACGGCTGCCCACAGCTCCCAGTGGCTGCGGTTCGCCCGTCCCAGCCCATGGGAGCTGCAGGAAGTGGTGCTGGCCGCAGGGATGTGCTGGCCGATGCCTCACACAGCTGCCATTGGCTGGGAAAGGCGAACTGCGGCCACTGGGAGCTGCGGGCGGCCATGCAAATTTTAAAAAACTGTCTGGTGGCCCGCAAGCAGCTTACCCTGGCAGGCCATGTGGGTTGTGTCCCCCCCCAGGGGGGGTGCAGAAGAATGTTTGGGGGCACGGCAAGGCCCAAGGTGAGCCCACAGGGGGTGGGAAGGAAGTGTCATCCACCCCCAGCCACAGCCCTGGCTCCAGTCCAGGGCTTGTACTCAGCTGCCTAGCTCCGTTCTGGGCCCTCAGCCCCAGATGGCCCCTTTACCCCTGTCCCGGCCCTGGCTTCTAGGGGTGGGTTGTGGATAGTTTAAGGGGGGGAGCATGACCATGAAAAGTTTGGAGACCACTGCTCTAGATACTATAACTGGCTGTTGGGGAGATGCCTTGGGCTAGAATCATAGATTATTAGGGTTGGAAGGAACCTCAAGAGATCATCTAGTCCAGTCCCCTGCTCAAAGCAGGACCTATCCCCAAATGGCCCCCTCAAGGATTGAGCTCATAACACTGGGTTTAGCAGGCCAATGCTCAAACCACTGAGCTATCCCTCCCCCTGGGATTTGGATTGCGGAGAGCTTGTCTTGTGGGAGGTGGGAGAGAGGGCTTTGTTTGCATTTCAAAGTTGGTAGCTATGCCCATGCTGCAAGATAACACCATTTAATGCTCTGTTTTGGAGGCTGAACTAGGCTTAGGCTTAGAACAATTACATTTTTATGACTAAACATCAGTTTCACTGTACACACACAGGGGGAAAAAACATTTTAGAAGGTAATTGTCAAAATTTACAGATAGGCAGAGTAAGGAAAATGCTGCTTCAGAAAAGACGGTTACTCACCTTTGTAACTGTTGTTCTTCGAGATGTGTTGCTCATATCCATTCCAGTTAGGTGTGTGCGCACCCCGTGCATGTTCGTCGGAGAAACTTTTACCCTAGCAACACTTGGCGGGTCGGCTGGGCGCCCCCTGGAGTGGCGCCGCTATGGTGCCGGATATATACCCCAGCTGACCCGGCCACCCTTCAGTTCCTTCTTGCCGGCTACTTTGACAGTGAGGAAGGAGGGTGGGTTTGGAATGGATATGAGCAACACATCTCGAAGAACAACAGTTACAAAGGTGAGTAACCGTCTTTTCTTCTTCGAGTGATTGCTCATATCCATTCCAGTTAGGTGATTTCCAAGCCTTACCTAGGTGGAGGGGTCGGAGTGAGATGTGGCAATATGCAGAACTGCTGCACCAAAGGCTGCATCATCTCTAGACTGCTGGACCAGTGCGTAGTGCGAGGTGAGGGTGTGGACCGATGACCAGGTCGCTGCGCGGCATATCTCCTGGATAGGAACGCGCGCCAGGAAGGTGGCTGATGACGCTTGAGCTCTGGTAGAATGCGCTGTGAGGTGGCCTGAAGAGACATGAGCTAGGTCATAGCATGTGCGGATGCATGCAGTCACCCAGGAGGAGATTCTCTGGGAGGAGACTGGCAGACCTTTCATCCGTTCCGCGACCGCCACGAACAGCTGGGGAGACTTCCGGAACGGCTTTGTCCGCTCAATATAGAAAGCGAGTGCCCTGCGTACATCTAAGGAGTGTAGCTGCTGCTCCTGCCGAGAAGAGTCGGGCTTCGTAAAGAAGACTGGGAGGAAGATGTCCTGGTTGGTATGGAAGGCAGACACAACCATAGGGAGGAATGCTGGATGAGGTCGCAGTTGTACCTTGTCTTTATGAAAAACAGTGTAGGGCATGTCCACCATGAGCGCTCTCAGCTTGGAGACCCGCCTGGCCGATGTAATGGCCACCAGGAAGACTGTTTTCCATGATAGGTACAGGAGCGAGCAAGTCACTAGTGGCTCAAAGGGTGGGTGCATTAGTCTGTTTAGGACCAAATTGAGATCCCAGGTAGGGGCAGGGCGACATACAGGGGGATAGAGGCGCTCTAGGCCCTTAATGAACCGAGAGACCAAGGGGTGGGAGAACACGGAGTGACCACCCTCGCTTGGCCAGAAAGTGGATATAGCCGCTAAGTGCACCTTCAGAGAGGATGTCGCCAGGCCCTGCTGCTTAAGGTACCAGAGGTAGTCTAGGACCGTGGGAATCAAGGTCTCTGAAGGAGTAACGCCCTGAGTTGTGCACCAGCAAGAGAAGCGTTTCCACTTCGCAGCGGGTGGAAGGCTTCCTGCTGCTGAGGAGAATATGCTGAACCAGAGCGGAACAGCGCAACTCCGCTGTGTTTAGCCATGCAGGAGCCACGCCGTGAGGTGGAGAGCTCGCAGGTCTGGGTGACAAAGCCTGCCGTGGTCTTGCGTGATCAGGTCTGGGAGGAGAGGGAGGGGAACTGGGGTGGCCATGGACAGATCTAGCAGGGTGGTGTACCAGTGCTGTCTGGGCCACGCAGGCGCAATCAGGATCAGATGCGCTTTGTCCCTGCGGAGCTTTAACAGGACCTAGTGCACCAGAGGAAACGGAGGGAAGGCATACAGTAGGTGGTGCCTCCACGACAGGAGGAATGCGTCTGTGATCGACCCCGGAAAGAGACCCTGAAAGGAGCAGAACTCCTGGCACTTCCTGTTCGAGCGGGAGGTGAACAGGTCTATGAGGGGAAATCCCTACCTCCGGAAGATCGAATGGATGACGTCCGGTCTTATTGACCATTCGTGACATAGGAAGGACCGGCTGAGCCGATCCGCTAGAGCGTTCCGGACCCCCGGGAGAAAGGACGCCACCAGGTCTATTGAGTGGGCTATACAGAAGTCCCAGAGTCGAATGGCCTCTTGACACAGGGGAGACGAGCGGGTCCCCCCCGTTTGTTGATGTAGTACATGGCCGTTGTGTTGTCCGTGAATACCGAAACACAACGGCCGCAAAGATGTTGCTGGAACGCCTGGCACGCAAGGCAGACTGCTCTCAACTCCCGGACGTTTATGTGGAGTGTCAGCTCCTGGGACGACCAAAGGCCCTGCGTACGCAGGTGACCTAGATGGGCCCCCCAACCGAGGGATGACGCATCCGTCGTTAAGGTCATCGACGGTGACTGTGGATGGAACGGCATCCCTGCGCATACCAGGGATGGAGTTAGCCACCAATCGAGGGAGGGGAGGGGGCTGGGGGGAACTGTCACCAGGATGTCTATAGAGTCCCTGCCCAGGCGGAAGACCGAATGGAGCCATGTTTGAAAGGATCGCATGCGGAGTCTAGCATACTTGGTCACATAAGTACATGCGGCCATATGCCCCAGGAGGCCGAGGCAGGTGCGAGCTGAGGTGATTGGGGAGGCCTGTAAACCTCATATGATCAATACGATTGCTTGGAAGCGGGGCTGAGGCAAGTAGGCCCTGGCTTGAATGGAATCCAGCGTTGCCCCTATGAAGTCCAGCTTTATGTGGGGACCAGGGTGGATTTCTCGGTGTTGAGGAGTAGGCCCAACCAGGAGAATAGGTCCATGATTATGCCGACATACTGCTGGATCTGAGTTTGAGAGGTCCCCTTGATGAGCCAGTCGTCCAGATACGGGAACACATGTATCTGTTGCCGGCAGAGGTGGGCGGCGACGACGGCCATGCACTTCGTGAACACCCTCGGGGCCGTGAAGAGGCCGAAGGGGAGGACTGTGAATTGGAAGTGCTGGTGGTTGGCCATAAAGCGAAGGTACTTCCTGTGTGGTGGAAAGATGGCAATGTGGAAGTACGCATCCTTCATGTCGAGGGCTGCATACCAGTCTCCAGGATCCAAGGACAGGATAATCGTTCCCAGGGAGACCATGCGGAACTTCAACTTGAGCATCCATTTGTTGAGTCCTCGCAGGTCTAGGATGGGTCTGAGGCCTCCCTTGGACTTGGGAATCAGAAAATAGCGGGAGTAAAACCCCTTCCCCCTCTCGTCTAAAGGTACCTCCTCTATAGCTCCCGCGGCGAGGAGAGACTGGACCTCTTGTAAGAGGACTTGCTTGTGAGAGGGGTCCCTGAAGAGGGACTGGGATGGGGGGCGGGAGGGCAGGGATGAAGCAAATTGGAGGTGGTATCCTTGCTTCACCGTGCGTAGAACCCAAAGATCCGAAGTCAATTGGGATCACGCTGGGAGGAAGTAGGAGAGACGGTTGGAGAAGGGAGAGAAAGGATCCTGTCTTGAGACTGGTACGCCGTCCCCGGGCGCACCTTCAAAAGTTGGATTTAGGGCCCGGTGGTGCCTTAGAGGGCCCGTGGTTTTGGCCCCCCTGGGGACCGGACTGGCGTCTGCGGCCACCCCGCCCGCACCTTCTACTGAGGTCCTGCCTCTGCTGAGGCGTAAAGTACGGGCGGTGTGTTTGGGGTCTGAAGGGTCTACGCTGGGTTACGGGGATATGCATTCCCAATGAGCGCATGATGACCCTATTATCCTTCAGGCTCTGCAACCTGGGATCAGTCTTCTCCGAGAACAAACCCTTGCTATCAAAGGGTAGGTCCTGGATGGTGTACTGCAGCTCAGGAGGAGGTTAGAGACCTGGAGCCAGGAGATACGCCTCATGGTGATGCCCGAGGCCAAAGTTCTGGCCACTGAGTCGGCCACATCTAGAGAGGCCTGGAGAGAGGTCCTGGCCACTTTCTTTCCTTCCTCCAGGAACGCGTTAAATTCCTGGCATGAGTCCGGGGGTAGCAGCTCGGTGAACCTACCCACTTCTGCCCATGTGTTATAATTGTAACGGCTCAGTAGAGCCTGTTGGTTGGCCACTCGGAGCTATAGGGCCCCTGCTGAGTACACCTTACGACCCAGGAGATCCATCCGCCTGGCCTCCTTGGATTTTGGGGCAGGTGCCTGCTGGCCATGTCGTTCCCTTTCGTTGACCGACTGGACAACTAAGGAGGAGGGAGGAGGATGAACGTACAAGTACTCATACCCCCGAGAGGGTACCATGTACTTTCTCTCAATGCCCTTTGCCGTCGGTGGAATGGCGGCTGGAGACTGCCAGAGGGTGCTGGCCTGGATAGTTTTATAGTGGCCTGGATAGTTTTAATAAATGGCAGTGCGACCCGGGTGGGGGCATCGGCGGTGAGGATGCTCACTACGGGGTCTTTGACTTCCGGGACTTCCTCCACTGGGAGGTTGATATTGAGAGCCACCCTGCGAAGGAGTTCCTGATGGGCCCTGAGGTCTATCGGTGGGGGCCCTGATGATGAGGTCCCTGCCACAGCCTCATCCGGTGAGGAGGAGGAGGATACCCTGGGAATGAGAGGTTCCTGGATGGCCTCTTGCTCCTGGGACGGTTCCTGCTCCAGCTGCCCTGGGGAGTCTGGAGGATGTGTCGCGTGCTCCTCCAACTCAGCCATGGGCGGGAAATGGTGGCCTCTGGTGCCCAATGTTCTGAGGCAGCAGAGTGGGTCTGGACTAGGGGACCGTCCTGCGCTTGGTGGTACGCCCAGGGTGTCCAGAAGGACCACTGTTGAGGTCCTATGTCCTGAGGCCGAGAGTCCTGGAAAACTCCCGTAGGTAACTCCGTATCCCGGTCCCGGTCATAATAGCTGTCCGCCTGGGAGGATACGGACGTCTGTCTGGACAGCCATGGCAGAGCAGAAAAGCCTGGAGCCGAAGTCCCGACGGATCTCGCACCCCTCGACCGTGGGGACCGGTGCTGGTACACAGAGCGGTACCGAGAGCAAGACCGGGACCTGCGACCGGACCGGTGCCGGGAGGTCGACCAGGATCTCGAGTCTCTACGCCTTGACCTGCTCCAGGAGGTACGGTGCCTGGGTCGGTGCCGGGAACTGGAGCAGTACCGCACGTAGCGGGTTGGGGAGCGAGAGACTGAACGGTGCCGAGAGTCCGACCGGTGCCGTGGCTAGGAACGGTGCCGGGACTGAGAGCAACGTGGAGAGTGGGAGCGACGTCTCGACCCAGAGCGCCTGCGGAATCGTGATCTTGAGCGGTGCCGGTCTGCTACGTTGACAGACGGCGGTCTGGTCAGGGTCGGCTTGCCCATGGACTGTAATACCCGCACTGGCAGTGCCGGGGGTAGGGATGGTGCCACCTCGGTGATGGCGATCAAGTCTCTCGCCGCAGAAAACGTCTCCGGGATAGACGGCAAAATGAGCTCTACCACGGCAGGTGCCGGAGAGCTGTCAGGTGCCGGACTCAACGGCCCTCGTGGGGCTGGAGTCGACGGTACCGGTTTCGGCTGCTCCGCGGCAGGTATTGGTGCTGGGCGGTCAGACCTAGGCGGTCTCTGGCTGCGACGTGGGTGTTGCCATCTGACCTTTTACCATCTTCGACCTTGGGGAGAGGGAGCGGCGCGGAGTCGATTTCCGGTGCCGGCGGTGGCCAGTGCCAGAAGTCCTTAGGTGTACCGGCGACGCCCGGTGCCGTAGGGGTGCCTCTGCTCACCGACTGGCTCGTGCTCTGTGCCGAGGGCGACGGTGTCAGGGCCGCTTCCATGAGGAGCTGCTTTAACCTGATATCCTGCAATTTGCAAGGCTTAAAAGCCTTGCAAATTGGGCACTTAGCCGATAAGTGCGATTCCCCTAGGCACTTCAAACAGGAGTTGTGGGGATCTCCTGTTGGCATCGGCCTATGACAGGCCGAGCACTGCCTGAAACCCGGTGAGCCAGGCATGAGCTCCGGCACCGGGTGCGGGGAAGGGGCTACCTCCCAAACCCGGCAAACACTTACTAATTAACAACTATAACTATGAACTATAACTAAATCTAACGAACTATATATATACAATAACAGTTAACTAGACTATGACTATAACAACTAGAAGACACTACGAGTAGCTAGGGAAGGTGGAGGTCAGCTAAGCCAAACTCCACTGTTCCAACGACTGACATAGGCGGTAAGAAGGAACTGAAGGGTGACCGGGTCAGCTGGGGTATATATCCGGCGCCATAACGGCGCCACTCCAGGGGGTGCCCAGCCGACCCGCCGAATGTTGCTAGGGTAAAAGTTTCTCCGACGAACGTGCACGCGGCGCGCACACACCTAACTGGAATGGATATGAGCAATCACTCGAAGAAGAATTTAGAGTTTGATGTAAGGATTTTTACCCAGTGTGTTTTGATATGTAATGGTGACAATTTGTGTTTTAACAGTTATAAAGCTTTAACTTTTTGAATCTCAGCATTGACTGTCATTCCCTCCACCCATAATTTCCCACAACTGTGAACATTTAAATCAATAAAAATCTTTTCAGAAATGCTTTAAAAGACACATGATATCTGTCAGAATTATAAAAAATAAAAATCAAATTCTAAGCATCATTATGCTGCAGCATAGCTATCTGGCATGGGAAGAAATATCAGCGTTCTAACAAGTAGTTTTTTTGCTAGCGTGGACAGGACATACTGTTCTATAATAATGTTAAGGGACTGTGTTACAGGCTAGGTCAAGATCTAGCAACTTAAAAAGGGTTAGAATGCAGATTCCTTTAACTGTAGTACAGAACAGTTAACCTTGGAGAGAGGACAGGACTGAATGTTATAGAAATATAACCCTGTTTAAACACAAATGTGAAACATGCTTGTGGCCCAGCTACATTAAATAACAATTTATTTTTTACTTCTGTGGGCAGAAATGAAAAATATGCTGTGGAGCCCTGATTTAACCCTGAACTATAGCTGTCTAAATAGTAATGACATAGTTTGTTACCTGCGCTGTCAAACAAAACATTACAAACATGGATGGGCCACATCCTTATTTCACAAGTTTGCTGAAACCTGGTAATTTGAGGGCTTGGGTGTCTGGTCTCCTGGTACCTATGTACAAGTTTAGCTATGTCTATTTTTATATCTCCTTATACTTTGTAGAGGTGCTCACCCACTACAACTTTCACATTTCATAAGTGTCCTTTGACCCAGATAACATTCAAAGTCAGATTTTAAAACCTTTTCATAATTCCATTTAACTATCTAAAGTATGTATTTTTGTACCTTCAAAATAACATTATTTTGGTATTATTTCAAAAGTATTATTATTATTATATTGCACAGAGTGCTAGCAGTGCTCCGTGTTCTGCAAAACATGGATGAAAACAAAATCCCTACCCCAAAGAAACGTACTGAGTTGTGTGTGCAGAGACTGATTTTTCCATGTTTTTACAGCCTCTAGCACAGTGGTTCCTGGTCCAGGATTGAGGCTCTTAGGCTCTACAATACAGATAAATAAATAATATAATACTGTAACCAGTTAAATATAAATATATGGACCAGATAAGATACATAAGCACCAGGATGACCCATCCTGTTGGTTTCCCTTTCTTCTGTTTTTTAATATATTTTACACACGCAAAAAATGACATTAAAGGAACATTAGGCATGCAAACCCAAGCACTCAAAGTTAGGAAATACCAGTATTAAGATTGCTCAGGCATTCATTGTTTTATTTTCATAACACTTCTGTGAGGTGAGAGGATGGCATCATCCACATTTTACAGATGGAGAACTGAGGCAAGAGATTAAGGGCAAAAGTGTCCACTAACTTTTGGCACCAAATTTGAGGCACATGTGATCTGATTTTTCAGAGAATTTAGGGCATGTCTACACTACAAAATTAAGTCGACCTAATTTATGTTAGTGTACAACTGCCACAGTAACTAAATCGCTTGTGCGTGTCTAAACTTTGCACCTTGTGTTGATGGTAGTATGTCCTCACGCTTTCACGATTGAATTGTCAGTGTAAGGCCTTGTGGGACAGTTTCTGAAAGCCAGCAACATTGATGTAAGCAACAGTGTCTATGCTGACGCTGCATTGATCTAACTACATCAACACTGACTCTACGCTTCTCATGGAGGTGGAGTTATTAAGTTGGTGGAGTGGATGAGTCACGTCAGCAGGAGTGAAAATTTTAGTGTAGACATTTACATAGTTAGGATGATATAAGCTGCCTTGCATCGACCTAACTCTGCAGTGTAGATCAGGCTTAGTGTGATACTGAGGCCCACTGATGTTGACTATTCTGTCAGCAACTCTTGTTGGGCCCCACATACTCAGTACATCTAACACTCCATTGTCATAATGTGTATCTAAAAGTTGTCATGTAAGATATCATGTACAAACTGGTAAAACACTTGTCCTGAGAATCATTGTGCGGTGTATATATAATGTTATAAATATGTTCTAGAATTATGTCCTTAAAATGTGTTTGGCAAGCAATGCATAAGCCCAGTCTGCCATAGACAAAAGAATCTGTGTTTGCCTGGTCATCAGGCAAGAGGATGAAGGTACACTTACGTGCATGCAGCGGCGTATTATCGCCTAGGCCGCAAGGCATAGGCCTAGGGCGGCAAATTTGCAGGGGCAGCAAATTTGAGCACCCAAGGAGAAGCTCTCTTCCCTGCCCCGCCCACTCCAGCTCGCTTCTGCCTCCTCCACGAGCACGCAGCCGCATCCTGTTTCTCTCCCCTCCCTCGCAGCTCTTGCACCTCAAAAACAGCTGTTTCGCAGAGTAGGGAGGGAGGGGGGAGGAGGGGGAACAGGGAGCGCTGGGGGAAGAGAGGGGGCCAGGGTGGGGATTTGGGGAAGGGATCCAACAGGGGCAGGAAGGGGGCGGAGTTGGGGTGGGGACTTTGGGGAAGGGATTGGAATGGGGCGGGAAAAGGGTGGAGTCGGGGCGGGGCTAGGGGCGGGCAGGGCGACAATTATTTCAGGGCCTAGGGGCGACAAAATCATTAATCCACCACTGTGTGCATGGTAAACAAAGCCATCAGGAGAACAAGTGGGGAAAGATGCACCAGGGTCAATTAACTTTAGAAAGATATAAGGAGAGAGAAAAAGCCATTTTGGCATCCTTCACCTGAAGAGACAAAGGAACTGAGCACTTGGAGCTCTGTGAAGGCTCTGGCTCGAGAGTCTGGTCAACGCTGCTGGAAAAGAGACTTGATTAGAAACACTTTGAACAAGAGAGTCTAGTTGGTTAAATCAGATCTTAGTCTTAGAAGCATATACACCTCTACCTTGATATAACGCTGTCCTTGGGAGCCAAAAAATCTTACCGCGTTATAGGTGAACTTGCTTTGATCCACCGGAGTGCGCAGCCCCCCCGGAGCACTGTTTTGCCGCATTATATCCAAATTCATGTTATATCGGGTGGCGTTATATCGAGGTAGCAGTGAAGTTACTTTTGTTTGCTTGTAACTCTTTCTATCTTTATTCCTTATACTTAGTATCACTTAAACCTATGACTTTTTGATTAAGGAAACTTGTTTTTACTTTTAATGTAAGCCAAGACAGTGCTGTGATTGAAATAAGTGTCTGTGAAGCACCAGTTAAATTAATGGGTTGCTGTATACTGACTCTTTACAGAAGTAGTGATCTTAACTTCTGTGAGTGTTCCAGGACATTACAGGGAAGATGGTTCAGGGGAAATGTGGGCCGGGTGGGGGGAGGTATTGGGGTCACCTTGCAAGCATTAACCAAGGCTGGTGGAAACCAGGGTTAGGCTATTGTGCTATGAGTATGCTGTTGGTGTCAGGGCTTTCAGCCAGGACTGCACAGTACAGATAAGCCCAGGGCTACAGGACAGGCAGTGACACAACCTTTTACTGATCTGAGTTGAACCTCAAGGTGTTACACTTAGCATTACATAGAACTTTATGTGTCCAAAGCATGGGTGACTTCTGTTTTAGGCTCAGATCAAGCCCCAGGGTCCTAAGTTGGACACCCAGAAAATGAGGAACATAATTAGTGACCACCTCTGAAAAGTTTGGTTAAGTGACTTGCCCACCATCATATAGGAATTCTGCTGCAAAGTCAGGGATAGAATACAATTCTCCAGATCAGCATTCAACTGCCTTAACTACAAAGTCAACCTTTCCACGTCTGCAATCCACTACCTTCCAAGTTCTCCAACACATGAAGCAGAGGTAATACAGATAATTTTTTCTTCACTATACAATCCTGATTCATCCCCAGAGTATGGTGACTCCAGTGCATTGAATAAGGCAGAGGTTCTGTGGAAAAAATATTTTGTGATCATGTAACTAGAGACTGTATCATAAATAATGCATATTGACATAGGTAGGACCCTACCAAATTCACAGTCAATTTTGGTCAATTTCATGGTCATAGAAAATTCAAAATTGTAAATTTCATGATTGCAGCTATTTAAATCTGAAATTTCATGGTGTTGTTATTGTAGGGGTCCTGACCCAAAAAGGAGTTGTGGGAGGCAGTGGGTCTCCAGGTTATTGTAAGGGGGGTTGCAGCATTGCTACCCTTACTTCTGCCCTGCTGCTGGTGATGGCACTGTCTTCAGAGCTGAGCAGGTGGAGAGCAGCAGCTGCTGGCCAGGAGCCCAGCTCTGAAGGCAGAGCTGCTGCCAGCAGCGGAGCAGAATTAAGGATGGCATGGTATGGTATTACCACTCTTACTTCTGTGCTGCTGCCTGCAGACTTGGGCCCTTATTCAGCAGGAATTATTTAAGCTTAGTACCAGTGTAGACACAAGAACAAATGGGTATAAACTGGACACTAGGAAGTTTAGACTTGAAATTAGATGAAGGTTTCTAACCATTAGAGGAGTGAAATTCTGGAACAGCCTTCCAAGGGGAGTAGTGGGGGCAAAAGACATATCTGACTTTAAGACTAAACTTGATAAGTTTATGGAAGGGATGGTATGATGAGATAGCTTAACTTTGGCAATTGATCTTTGATTATCAGCAGATAAGTATGCCATGTGGGCGGTGATGGGATGTTGGATGGGATGGGATCTGAGTTACTGCAGACAATTCTTTCCTGCTGGCTGGTGAGTCTTGCCCACATGCTCAGGGTTTAGCTGATCGCCATATTTGGGGTCGGGAAGGAATTTTCCTCCAGGGCAGATTGGCAGAGGCCCTGGAGGTTTTTCGCCTTCCCCTGCAGCGTGGGGCATGGGTCACCTGCTGGTGGATTCTCTGCAGCTTGAGGTCTTCAAATCACAATTTGAGGGCTTCAATAACTCGGACATAGGTTAGGGGTTTGTTATAGAAGTGGATGGGTAGGGTTCTGTGGCCTGCTTTGTGCAGGAGATCAGACTAGATGATCACATTGGTCCCTTCTGACCTTAAAGTCTATGAGTCTATGAGCTGCCACTCTGAAGGCAGCAACACAGAAGCAAGGGTGACAATACTATGATTCCCCCTAAAATAACTTTGTGACCGCCCCTGATATTTCCTTTTGGGTCAGGACCCCTAATTTGGGAAATGCTGGACTCCCCTGTGAAATGTGTATAGTATACAGTAAAAGTACACAAAATACCGGATTTCACAGGGGGAGACCAGATTTCATGGTCCATGATGTGTTTTTCATGGTCGTGAATTTGGTAGGGCCCTACACAAAGGGAGCAAAATTAACCCTGATTTTGTCCTTTCCTGACTTTTGAATGCTTGACTTTGCAACTTCATTGTTCTTTTAACAGTTAGTTTTATTTCCTAGGGTTTTGAAAAAGCAAATTGAAAACTCAAAAAATTCCTTTATGTGGCATCATTTTGATACACATGATTCATCAGCATTTTTGTTCACGTAAGCTTCTAAATGTGTTTAGCTCCAGCTTTGAGCAAGGCATCGCTAGTGTTCCTCCAAACACACTGTCCAAACATTTCACCCAGGGCTAGCTTACAATTTACAGAGCCACAAAGCTGCTAGAAAGCAAGCTGTGAGACACTTGCCTCTCCATTCCCACTGTCAAAGCACAAAGATCAGGTGTTCCAGGCTCATTACCACGGTGGGGATAGGCTTATTCTTCTGTTCTTCTGCCAGAGGGGAAAATCAAGTGGAAGGCTGCCACAGATTTGGAGCTACTTTTGGAGGCGGAAGTCAGGAGGTATTATCTCCTTTTGACCATGGGGGAGTTTGGTGGGGGGGCGGGGATTGCAAGTCTATATAGGACCTGAAGCAATTTCTCATGCTTAAGTCTGGATGTACATACACAAATATGCTGAAACCTTAATTTTTTTCCCAAGTAGGTAGGCTGTGACAAAAGCCAGAAGAAATGCACATTGTTTCTTGTTTTCTTCCATTATTTTAAACCCATTTTCTCTCTTTTGTTCCTGCTCTCATCACATATGCTGCAAATAGCACGATGAGTATCAAATTATTTTTATTTTGTTGATATATCTAAACTGACAAAGGGGAAGATCAAAGGTGATCAGCAGGATTTCTCTAAAGCACATGCTCCACTGATGCCTGGAGGCTGCGTCTCCTCCAGCTCCCTGTGCTGCTGGAAATTCATTTTATGAAATACTTTAGCAAATCAATTCTGAGTCAGATGTGTCTCACAGTATCCTTTGGTCCCTCAAGGCAAAACTGAGGGAATTTCTTCTACGCTAAGCAAGCTGGAGGGGATGTCTGGAAAAGACAGATAGGCATAGAGAAGATGTGCTCTAAGGTACAAGGAATGGAAGATTATTTTAATTTAGGTTTCCTGGGAGAAGATCACCAGTTGGCATCAGGCCATCTGGTTTTTAGGTTTTTTTGTTTTGTTACATTCAGTTTAAGAAATTAAAGGAAATAATGCAAGAGTTTGGGGTATTTTGGGGAGGCTGGGGTACCATATGAAAAATCTTAATTTTGGAATTCAATTTTTCTTTGTATTTTATGTAAAAGTTGATCATTTCTCCAATGATATTTTTTAAAGCAAACACATTCACTCCTAACTGGAACAACTTGACATGTTTCATCAGTTACATTTTCAATGCATATTCTGGAATGGTGCTTCATTCAGTGACTGCACTAATTTTTTCACATGTAATACAGATGCTGAGAGCAAATGCGGGCTAGAAAACACTGATATATAGTTAGTTGTATGTGGCAGGGCACTAAGCAGAAGGAAGATATGTTTTTAAATTCTACTGTGCAAATAACTAAAGGAGATAATGGAACTAAATGTGTGCTTTGACATTAGCAGAAAATATCATTTTAATGTCACTACTTGTATTAGGAAACAAAGTAGCATGGACAGTTGTATATGGTAAAGGCATGTCTACACTATGAAATTAGATTCATTTTATAGAAGTCTATCTTTAGAAATTGATTTTATACAGTTGATTGTGTATGTCCCCACTAAGTGCATTAAGTTGGCGGAGAACATCCTCAGAACCACGGCTAGCATCGACTCACGGAGCAGTGTACTGTGGGTAGCTATCCCACAGTTCCCACAGTCTCTGCTGCCCATTGGAATTCTGGGTTAAACTCCCAATGCCTGATGGGGCAAAAACACTGTTGTAGATGGTTTTGGGTACATGTCGTCAGTCTCCCTTCCCTTCCTCCCTCCCGTCCCAACTGCAGACAATCATTTGGCGCCTTTCTTCCTGGGTTACCCGTGCAGGCACCATAGCACAGCAAGCACGGAGCCTGCTCAGCTCACCACTACTGTTGTGAGCATTGTAAACTCCTCGCACATTATCTTGCAGTATGTGCAGATCCCAGCTAAGAGACAGCAGCACGAGGATGACTGTGAGGAGCACATGGACACAGATGTTCCTGAAAGCACGGGATGTGGCAATTGGGACATCAACAGTGGGGCTGGTTGATACAGTGGAACGCCGATTCAGGGCCAGGCAAACAAGCACAGACTGATGGGACGGCATAGTATTGCAGGTATGTTGCAGTACCAGTGGCTGCAAAACTTTCGCATGCATGAGGCCACTTTCCTGGAACTCTGCGAGTTGCTTTCCCCCACCCTGAAGCACAGGAATACCAAGATGAGAGCGGCCTTGACAGTTGAGAAGCGAATGGCGACAGCCCTGTGGAAAGCTTGCAAAGTCTGACTGCTACCAGTCAACTGGAAATCAATTTGAAGTGGGCAAATCTACTGTAGGGACTGCTGTGATTCTAGTACCCAATGCAACTGACGTTCTGCTATCAAGGGAAGTGAGTCTGGGAAATGTGCAGGTCATAGTGGGTGGCTTTGCTGCAATGGGGTTCTCTGTAGTGGGGTGATAGAATGCATATCCCTATCTTGGCACCAGACCACCTTGCCAACCAGTATGTAAACCGCAAGGGGTACTTCTCAATGGTGCTGCAAGCACTGGTGGATCATAAGGGACATTTCACCGACATCAATGTGGGATGGCCAGGAAAGGTGCATGATGCTCGCATCTTTAGGAACTCCGGGCTGTTTGAACAGCTGCAAGAAGGGGTTGAAATATCAATAGTTATACTTGGAGACCCAGCCTACCCCTTGCTGCAATGGCTCATGAAGCCGTACACAGGCACCCTGGACAGTAGTAAGTAGCACTTCAACTATAAGCTGAGCAAGTGCAGAATGGTGGTGGAATGTGCCTTTGGACGTTTAAAAGCTTGCTGGCGCTGTTTGCTAACTAGGTTAGACCTCAGCGCAACCAATATTCCCATTGTTATTGCTGCTTGCTGTGTACTCCAAAATATCTGTGAGAGTAAGGGGGAGATGTTTATGGCGGGGTGGAAGGTTGAGGCAAATCACCTGGCGGCCAGTTTTGGCAGCCAGACACCAGGGTGATTAGAAGAGCACAGCTAGGTGTGCTGCGCATCAGAGAGGCTTTGAAAACCAATTTCATAACTGTCCAGGCTACCGTGTGAGAGTTGTGTGTGTTTCTCCTTGATGCAAACCCGCCCCCTTTGTTGATTTTAATTCCTTGTAAGCCAACCACCCTCCCCACTTCGATCACAGCTGGCAAAGGAAATAAAGTCACTATTGTTTTGAAACCATGCATTCTTTAATTTTTTTTTCAAAAAAGTGATATAACTGACAAGGTAGCCCCAGTGGGGTAGAGTGGAGGAGAAGGGAAGGACGAGGCCACATTGCTTATTGTAGCCACACTACAAATCAAAACTGTTTGAATGACAGCCGTCTGTTGCTTTGGCCATCCTCTGGAGTGGAGTGGCTGGGTGGCCGGAGGCTCTCCTCCCCTTCCCCCTGTTCTTGGGTGCCTGGGTGAGGAGGATATGGAATTTGGGGAGGAGGGATGGCTAGGTTACAACAGCTCATGGTAAAAATGGCTGAGACTGGTTAGAACTAGCTCATAGGAAGGGGGCATGAACATAGTAAGGAAGAGATAAGACAGTTCCAGAGAACATAGGAAAAGTGCACAAACAGTGTGGTTGCTAAGACAGAGTATAAGACAGACTGTGAGAAGTTTGGCACTCTGTGGGACTTTTTCACAGGCCACCATCAAGATCCATTGATGCAGACCCAGAGGCCTCATTCTGGTGCTTGGCCAGCTCCATTGTGGGAGTTTGCTGCTAGGACTGCATAAACTTAGAGTGCTGTTAATGGTTCATAGTTGCTTAATTAGGCATTCAATAAACTTTGCTTAATCAGAGAGTGGAATGCTCTTGTCCACTTACTGGTGTGCCCCAATTCATCCACAAAATTCAGTCAGTAGTTGTGGAATCCCTGCCATTGGAGGTTTTAAAGAACAGGTTGGCCAGGGATGGTCTGTGTTTACTTGGTCCTGCCTCAGTGCAAGGAAATGGACTAGATGACCTCAAGGTCCCTTCCAGTTCTACATTTCTATGTACAGGTCTACAATCCTGATCTTATCTCAGAATCACCTTGTACATCCCCTCCGTCTCCCCCTCTCCCTCAATCAGGTTACTTAACATCACTCTCATCAGTTTTCCCATCTGTGTACTAAAGAAGATAATGCTTGCAGGGATGGGGTGAGAATTGATGTCTGTTAAGTGCTTTGAAATCTTGGATGAAAGATGCTGTAGAACTGTAAGTGTACTACTGCTATCTGCTCAGTGAAATCAGGGGCCTCCTATCTGTGTCTTCTTGGCCATTCAGTGATACCAGAGATTCTCTTTTAGCTCCAGTAGCAGGGGCCTGTGCGTCTAGTGTAGGATGAGAGGTCTATTTACACTGTTGTTGTGAAATTCCAAATAGCTATGATGTGCAGCCTGCAGTGTTCAGAATTGGAGCCTGCATATACTGCAGCTGTAATACACAAAATCCCCTCTAGCAATTCTCCAACATCACAAACTAATCACTGGGGAGGCAAGGTCGATGAGGTATCTTGCTTTTGAGCCACAGAGCTCTTCTTTGGGTCTGGGAAAGGTACTCCATGGGTCAGCTAAATACAAGGTGGAACAGATTGGTTAGCATAAGCAGTTAATATATATCTAAGGGGCCACTCACTGTAGAGTGGCCCATTAACACCTCTGCAGTCCCACTACAGATTGATGTTTGATGGATGAAGGAAAAAAGGCAGAAATACTACTGTAGAAGAGATGCTTGGAAGCATTTGTGCTTGTTGCACACAGTATAAATGCAGAGTGCTGCCGATTCCTCAGAAAGGCCTTCTTCCTCCCATATAATTACATAAACCTATGCTAAAGTATTGTCAAGAATGCAAAGTCAAGTAATCCCAGAATTAAGGTTGTTCCATCTTTATTTGGTCCCCTTTTGCATACATATGATAGTGACTTCACTTACATGGTCACATTGTTTTGGCCACAGGATCCCTGCCACATTCAGTGCATAGGATGGACAGTGGTCACTGTACTGGTGGATGTTCAATATTTCCATTAGTTCTATTCATTGCTCAGGGTGCAGCTTTGGCTTTATTTACAGCCCACCATCTAAATGCCAGGCCTACTATAAAATTACTCATTCATGGACTTTTCCATGGTTTAATGACTTGCCCAGCATTATACAAAAAATTGCGAAGCAGAGGGGCAGGGAAAGAATCCAGCCAAATTTTCAGGGTGGCATTCAATTGGATAGAATGTCCTGGCTGGGGGGGCATATAGAAAATTTAGGAACTGGTCATTTCATTAAAAACAGCCAATGCCTACACACAAGGGAACCAAAGTAAGATTACAATGGCAACCTTAATTCTGGGATTTCCCAATTGTTGAGTGCTTACTTTGAAGGCATAACATTATTTTAACTTGGAACTGAGGAAGCAGAGAGAGTTCATTAATCTAGTAAAATTAAGGGGTAGATGTAATTAGAAGCTTTTATAAATGCTCCCTGACAAACCTAACCCCTGTCACATCAATTTAAATAGACTCGGTTTGTGTTTTTCTGAACTGGCAACCATAAGGCCTGTGTTTCAACAGCTAAACTGTCCGATGAACCACGAACACCAGCAGAAGTTCTGCAGGCCACATACAACCCTGCAATACACCTCTGAAGCCTCCATTACCCTCAAGTGACCCCCATGTAAATCCACTTAAAGGTACTCCAGCTGCTATAATTGGGCATGCTGAACCTGAGCTACTGAGAGTGATTTGTGATACAGGAAAAGTCTAGTTTACCCAGCAAAGCCTACATTAAAGTAACAAATTTGCTCAGTTTGAAAGTAAACGTTTAGTGTATCAGCAAGACACCACATAGGCAACTCTACAGCTAAGTTTAATAAAGGCCTTGACTAGACTGGAGATTTGCCCCTTTGTAGTCATCGATGTAGTTGAAATGGTATAATCCAAGCAGAGGAAGGCAAAGCTATTTCGAGCAGTGGAGCTTGCACTTATTCCACTTGAAACCAGGGTCAAAATGAGTACCTTTGCTCATCTACACTAGACATGACTAGTTTGGCTTATACCAGTGATTGGAATTGGGGCAAAACTCCTACAGCTCACATCATATGAAGATAGAATTTTATACAATATGAAAGATTAAGAAAATAGGATTTAAAAAAAAAATTGATATTGTAAAGAACAGCATTTCAATAAGTACAGAAACGCTAGAATAGAGGAGGTGGAATTCAGATGGGAAAAGGATCAAAGTGACTAATACAACAGAGGGAGCAGCTGTAGAGGATCCCTTGCTACTACTGAGAGGGAAAAAAGACAAAAAGGTGAATAAAGCTGCATGTCTCAAGGTTGAGGGGGAATGACCAATGCCCAGGAAAAGTGGCAATGGTCAGAAAACGTCAAGTGAACGACCGAGTTGGTAGCTAAGCGTCAATACACTACTGAATGTCAGAAAGAGGAAAGGAGGGGAAAAGCTTTAGTGTCAGAGCAACAAACTGAAACCTAAATAACATAGGGGAAACAGAGGGGAGAGTCAGGAAGTGAAGCCCCTAAGGAGGGGGAAGAAGGGAAGAATCAGACTGCACATAAGGGAAAAAAAGAAAAAAATGGGTGGGGGAAGCTGGCACAGGAAGGGGCTAGAAACAAGAGCAAATGCATGTTCAGTGGGTAACATATGGGCAAAAAAAAAAAAAAAGGAGGCTGGTATGGAAGAATGGCCACGAAAACAGAGCTGACAGTAGACAGCAATTTATAAAGAGATTGTCATGCATCCAACGAAGTGGGCATTCACCCACGAAAGCTCATGCTCCAATACATCTGTTAGTCTATAAGGTGCCACAGGTCTCTTTACTGCTCACAATCTCTTTATAAAAGCAGCAAAGTATGTTTTCAACAGGACTGAAAGAAAGGAAATCAACTGGGAAAGAGGTCAGCAGAATCAAATCATAGGTAAAGAGGAAAAATGGAAATGAGGCGGGAATGGGGTTAACATATGTCAATGCAGCAAGAGAGGGGGTGAGCATGTCAGGACAATGTGTTAAATTCTTCTCCATGGGGAAAGAAAAATGGGACAGGCACAGGGGAGAGGGAAACAGAACAAAAAAGTTACAAAGGTTTAAGAAGGGAAAAGAAAACAGGAAAATAACTTAAAAGCATGGTGGTGCTAGAGACGCAGGAGCAGAAAAAACAATGGGAACTCAAACGTGGCACAGGAAGAAATTCACAGAAGCAGGCAAAAAAGCAGGAATCAAGTAGTATGTCAGACCATATGGTTATATGTAGAGAAAATCAGCATGAAAGTCACCAGAATGCACATGGATTCGAGTGTGAAACCATCACTCTCAGTGAACAGGTGTAAGACAATGCAACAGTACGAAGTCACTCAGGAGCCCATCCTGTGATGGCAATAGCTGATTAGGGGCCAGTTACAGGTTGCTTCAGGAAGAAGCTGGAAGCAAAGTCTACAGAGGACTTGAAATTCAAGTGGCTGGAAAAGGAAGCATGTCTAATGCTTCCCTGCATTGTTCCCTGATTGTTACCTCTGCAAGTCTGGACAAACTCACACTTTACAGCAGCTTATACGGATACTTTTGAGGTTGTAAAAGGTTAACCGGTTAACCAGACCGTAACCATTTACCCTGGCAGCTGGCTGGCCATGCTGGGTCGGCCACACGGATCCATGTCGGGCTGGCAGGACCCCAGCCCTTGTCGCAGTGGGCAGCTGCGGCAGCCTACAGCAGGGCCCAGGCCTGCAGCCCCAGCAGGACCCCAGCCCCTGCCCGCCCGAGCAACCTCTGTTAATAGTTAACCGGTTAAATGATGTAATTTTAATCATTTAACCGGTTAACTTTAACCAAATATTTACATCCATAATACTCTTACAAGCAAACATACAAACAAATACACTGCTACCGCAATAATGCCACCCGATATAACATGAATTTGGATAAAATGCGGTAAAGCAGTGCTGTGGCGGGGCGGGGCTGCACATTCCAGTGGATCAAAGCAAGTTCAATATAACATGGTTTCACCTACAATGCGGTAAGATTTTTGGCGCCCAAGGACAGCTTTATGTTGAGGTAGAGGTGTACTTGTTAGCATTTGAGGAAGTGCAGTTGGGGAAAGTTATGTTTTATAGGATTATGCAGTTCAAATAATTACCACTGCACTTTGGTTTTTTCTATGCTATTTGCTTATAAACATACTAACATCAAACTTCTCAAGTTTAAATTTATTTCAATACTTTTGGTAAAGGGAAAACAACATCTGTCTAGCATTCAAATTGTAACAGATTTCCCTTCATAAACTTTTTTAAACAATTATACTTCGTAAAACCCAAAATTTTATCTCCATTATGGAACATCTAAAAAAATTCTTAACAGGCATTGTGGCAACTGGGACTAAAAATACTGGACACCTTTCTTTTACCAATATTTGAATGTTCAGTTAATTGTTAAACAAGCCTCTACCAACAAAGCAGTGATTAACCAAGTCACCTGAACACCCTAAAAAAGTAGGTGTGTTTATACAGGACAGCGTATATTTAAAATGTTAAACCAGAAATAAGGTAAGTATAGTTATAACAAAGTTTAAATTAACTTATTTTGAACAATTCCAACTGGAAGTTTTCACACTGAGAAGAGTCTGTCTTATGAATCAAACAGTCTTTAGTTAGCAAGAATGAAGTTTTCTAGTCATGATAGCATGCTAGAAGTTTTGTTTTCCAGCTCCTTCTCTTGCAAGTCTATCAGCTGCTTCATTTCCTGTAAAGCCAGCATGACCAGGAACATGCATCTGTTGAGAGAAGTCTAAAAGTTATTCGAGTCAACACCCTACCAAGATTCAAATAGTCAAGAGACCACACCAAATCTGATCACCTGGTCATTCTTTATTAATCCCAAGTATAATAGCACCTCTCTAGAGTATTAAGTAATTGCTTCTACATATAGTAGGGCTTCTCACAGCTAGATTCTTTTAACTGGTTCCTATCTCAGAGTTAGAGCCTTATTTTATTTATTAAAATGAAGGTAAGCCTCGAGCAGATATCCAATGCTGAGTGCCAACTCCATACATTACTAATGCAAAAAAAAACCAAAAACCCCAAACCCACACTTAATATGCATTAGCAATTATAAACCCAAACCTTTCCAACCCATAGCCATTTCCCTCCCCAGAGGTTTGAAGGTGCGGGGAAAGATGGGCTCCACATTATGTCCAGAAGGTTGCACAGAGGTTCTGGCAGTAGAAGCGAGAGGAGTAAAAAGTTCTAAAATCAAGGACTCATCATGGAGGAGACCCATGATGAACATAAATGGATGGAGGCTAACAGGAATACAACTACAGCACTATAACAACCAGCAGAGAGAAAGGGCTTTCCTGGCTAAAAATCAACACCCTGAACACCATCCTTAAATCCTGGACCATTAGCTACACATACTGCTGACATTAAACCCTTCTTAAACAAGTTAGAGCAGTATTCAGTACTAGCTTCATTTTTCAAGTGGTCTCAAAATATAGAATATGTGCAGCAACATGTGGCGCTCTCACCCTGAGGTGACAAAGACATATAGTTGGTTGAGGTCTAGACTAGAAGTTACTACACCAGTTGCAGATGAACTCAGTGATCCAGGAGCAGCCCAGAATCTATTGGCTCAAATAACAGAAGGGTAGCTGTGTTAGTCTGTATCCACAAAAACAGTGAGGAGTCCGGTGGCACCTTAAAGAGGGATTTAATTGGGCATAAGCTTTCATGTGTTTTTCTTTCCCCTACTTCTTCAGATGCATGGAATGAAAATTACAGACACAAGCATAAATATACTAGCACATGAAGAGAAGGGAGAACCAGTGATGATAAGGCCAATACAGTCAGGGTGGGTGTGGCCCACTCCCAATAACTGATGATATGCTAGAGAGGTTTTAGCTGGGGGCTGTAAGTTATTTTTCTTGTTGGGCCTGTCCTGTAGTAGGTGGCTTCTGGGTACTTGTCTAACTCTGTAAATCTGTCTCCTCACTTCTCCACCTGGGTACTGTAGTTTTAAGAATGCTTGATAAAGATCTTGTAGGTGTTTGTGTTTGTCTTTGAAGGATTTGAGCAAATTGGGTTGTATCTTAGGGCTTGGCTGTAGACAATGGATCATGTGATGTGTCCTGGATGGAAGCTGGAGGCGTGTAGGTCCTCTCTTGGTATTGAGACCTCCTCAATCAATTATTGGGAGTGGACCACATCCACCCTGACTGTATTGGCCTTGTCATCACTGGTTCTCCACTTGTAAGGTAACCCCCTTCTCTTCATGTGCCAGTATATTTATGCTTGCATCTGTAATTTTCACCCCATGCATCTGAAGAAGTATTTTTTTACCCATGAATGCTTATACCCAAATAAATCTGTTAGTCTTTAAGGTGCCACGAGACTCCTCGTAACTCAAATAAGTCATTTACCTCTTTTACATATGGCAGTCTCACTGAAAGGCTATAATATAAGCTCTGCCACCATTTCTCAAACACAACATTCTCAGCTCTCACTTAAGTGCCAAGTTCATGAAATGCAGCACTGTCTGGTTTTCAGACTAGCACAGGATACTCCTCTTATTGTGTCAAGTATCAGAGGGGTAGCTGTGTTAGTCTGGATCTGTAAAAGCAGCAAAGAGTCCTGTGGCACCTTATAGACTAACAGACGTATTGGAGCATGAGCTTTCGGGGTGAAGTGAGTATTCACCCATAGAAGCTCATGCTCCAATACGTCTATTAGTCTATAAGGTGCCACAAGACTCTTTGCTCTTCTTATTGTGGTGATTTGTTCTGTAAAATATGAACAGTTCCACCAATTCTATTCCCAATGCAGCACTACTGGAGAGAAAGTGTAGAGTGGAAGCCTATAAAGACAAGACTCCCTCCCTGAAGTGCCAGAATACAGTGCTCCAGCCACTGTCAGATGGATTTTCTGCTGTATTTGGAAGTTTATGTTTTGTTTATAGCCAGGGGAAGTCAGATAAAAGACAGATTAAAATTTTAGTTCAGTACAGTTGTTTGCTTAACTGCATCCCGGAGCTTATATTTCTACTAGTGAGACAAGGTGGAGGAGACAATATCTAGTCAGCCTTTGACATCTGAACAGAATACATCAGTGGAGTATTTGAATGACAGCAAAAGTACAATAAGGGAAGCAACTTCCTCTAGGAAAAGTCCCCTATGAGAAGTATGAAGCCTCCACTTATGCCCACTGTATTGTTTTGTAGGGATTACTTAATAGTTCATTTCCTTGGATTCTGTTTCACTAGCCATAAAGGCAATGGTGCAGAGATTTGATTCTGAGTTAGGTATCTCTGGAAGGTTACAGGCAAATTTAGAATAATTAGAAATGTAGCTATGGGGACAATAAGTTCTTCTCAATGCTGCATTTATTTCTACTAGAAGAGTTAAAGGTTATAGACTCAATTTAAAATAATATAACTAGCTACTCAGAAAAAAGTTACTGTATCCTACTTCTACATTTGAGACACAGTTCTTACCAAATTGAGAGCTAACATAGGTTTTCTAAGGACTGTCATATTCATGCTTCCAACAGTCTTGGAAAAGCTTTGAATATACCACAGAAAATCTGAGTTAGTTTGTTTTGCACCCTGCTGGCTTCTGACACATTTCAGTTCTGCTAAAAAGTAAAAAAAAAAAAAAAAAGTTTTACTGTATCAAGTTACATACCCTGAAAATTGATTAATTTAAGAATTCTTAAATTTTTGACCTTCAGCTCTAACCATCCTCTGTTAGTTTCTCTGTATTTTAGTTAGATCTGAGCTTTGCACCTTTTTCCTGGAAATACCCTAGAGATTTAACTGTGGTGATTTTCTTGGTGGGCAATATATGAGCAAATGTTTAAGTATATTGTTTGATAGGATCTACTAGATCCTTTTATGTGTATTTCTTAAATTATTACTTGGTAACAGAATCTTGATTATTTTGGATGGAGCTAATAATTTTCCTGCTACTTACGTGGATTCATGGTAGTTTTACATTTATTAAAATTCCTTATGATGCTCTTATTTGTGAAAACGTATAAAATATTTTTAGAGGCAAAAGTTAGTAGAGCTTATTCAGTCACAATTACCACCACCAAATTACTCACCCACTGAATTTCCATTCCCTCTGAAAGCTTATCAAGTCTTTCAAAGTCTTCTTTATTTATTACATCTTTTCCTGTGCTTGTTCTCCAGCCGTTATTTTTCCAGTTGTCTACCCAACTTGTTACACCTATGGAAAACCAAATTAATGTGTTTTATTGGAAGATAGTTACAGTTTCTAAATACAAGTACAAACTGGATATATTTTTAAAATTCAGCAAGAATGTAAATAACTTGTGGCTACTGCATAGGAAGATTATCCATGACCATACCTTTACAAGGAAGTTATTTAGGAAATTTTATCTTTTTTTCAAATCCTTGCCATGTAAAGATCAGAACCAAACACACTAATCACTTCAACAGGGTATTCTAAGTAAAAGTCAAGGACAGGTCTCAGGCTTCCATTAATTTGATTATTGCACGTGACCTGTCCTATGACTTTTTCTAAAAAATACCCATGACAAAAACCTTAGTCTTAGTCATTATCCCCATAACATGCTTTATATTTACTCTAGAGCTACTGTTCTTCCTGTTATCTCTACAGACTATGGGCATGGTCCCACGCCCAATGACTTTAATGCTACAAGACCATACTGCTATCAGTTACTAACTTTCTGCACAACTGCATTAAAGACACAGGTGGCAATCTGTGAAACATGCTGATTTCATTCTCTAATACAGTCTTTCAGAATGACTGTCTCTTTCCAGCATCTGTCCTTACACCTATGCTTCCCCACTGACTGGTACTGATGCTCACCATTTGTGAGCATAATACATGAGTTTAGATTCACTTAAGTGCAAGTTTACCAGGCGAACTGCAATAAATTGAAGTTGAGGGTCTGTTTGCCAATAAAGTTAACAATGTGCAGCTCTAACTAGAGCTTTACTAACTTATTTTATTTGAAGGTCAGAAGAGGCGCATATATGGTGGGAATGCATAAACACCTAAAAAAGAAGGCATATAGCGGAACACATTCAGAACAACATGAACCGTAACATAAACCTAGAAGTCACTGAGAGAAAGTAACAATATTTTAATTAAGAGTTAGAAAGTCATCTACTACTGGTCAAAAAATAATTAACAGTCAATTTGTCCAAGACAGGAATGCCTTTCATTAAACAAGTGTACTAATGAAATAGTTACCAGAATAGAATTGGCCACTTTATGCCTGGCAGTATGAACAAACTAAACTGAGCTGTTAATTCTCATTCCACTAAGGACTCTTTCCAGGAAGCCAGACCAAAAGCTCCCATAACCAGTCCCATCCCCAAATTTGTATGAACTGGTTGCCCCCTGGCGGGGCAACTGAAGTGGAAGGAAACAGATTACTTAATGGATCTATTATTCCTCTTTCCCACCCACTCTGCTCTTCCCCATCTCTTCTGCCTCCTTGCTGGTTTTAACTCCCTGGTCCACTAAGCCCTTGCTTAGCAACTCCTCCACTTTCTGGGGCCAATGCTATTAGGAACCTCCCTTCCACTTTTTCCCCACATAGAAGTGGGAGTTACCAGAGTTTAAGACAGTGGGAAAACGGGACAGCTCCCTGCACTACTACTTCCACCCAAGCATCCCCCTTTCCCTGTCCAGTAGCTCCTTGGCCTCTCCAGGGTGAGGGCATCGCCTCCTAGAGGAGGCATCAAATTACTTCCAGCTCATTTGCCCTCTGAGCTGCTGGCTTATGCTTTGAGGGAAAAACAGATGAAAGTTCTCTCACCTGCAATGCAAAACTCATATAAAGTCTTTGTTCTGCCCAACAGCCTCCCTAATTTTGGGAAAGTATAGCTAAAAACCAATTACACAAATCTCATCCAATTATCTGAGCAACAAGGAAGCCAGACTCGATACTGTACCCAAATCATTAAGCACATATAAACTTTGTCTTGAAAGCACTTAAATAGATCAACTCATCCCAAAAGCCATCAGTCACATTTTACAATGGGAGAAACTGAGGCAGACAAATTGACTTGCCAAACACAGTGATGGTTAGTTTATTAGATCTCAGGAGTTCCCATAAAGAGCTTGTGCTCAGACTACAAGAAAAATTAAAAAGGACTCTGGGATCCAGTCTGTTAGAAGTGACCTGCGAAGAAGAAGATGCAATTGTGCCTTTTGCTTCACATAAAAGACCTAAATGTTTTTCTCTGTCTGCTTTCATGTTAGAAATTCAGGCTATACCTATACTCCGAAATTATAAACCACAAGGGACTGCAAGCTGAGTAAGTGGGGAAAAAGGGGTTTAATCTATTAGAGAACACATTAGCTCCACTGCCTACTACTTATAGGAGGTCTTGTAAAAATTCAACATTAACACCTAAGGTGAAATCTCATAATATATATTGGGAGACACCATCCTCCAGCAGTCTTCCATTAAAACCAGGGAAGAATAGACTTGAATAACATTTCTAGAAGTAAAAACAAGCAGAACAATCTTGAAATGTTTCAGGGTTGTGTTTTTGTTTTTTTTTAAAACTTTGATACAAGAACAAAGGGGCGGGGGGGAGGTGGAGAGGAGGAGAGAACAGGCAGTTTCCTAATACAGTACTACTTTGCTGGCCATTTTCAGATATACAGCCTACATTTATAGGGTTTTGTATGAAAATTCATACACCATTTTGTATATTGCATCCAGAACTTCTGCCAGAAAATCCTTTATTATAGACGTTCAGTATCTGATATTTTAAAACTATTTCCTACATCAGTTGCTAAACTAGGTATCTTGTCTATTCCAGAGTTTGATACAAACAGTGGATGTGATTTTGGCAAGCTATGCAGGGTGTTCTTGGAGTCCTTTTCCCTGCTATTACTGGGAACTGAAATGAGTTATGCATAATCCCTTCCCCACACACCATCTAAAAAAAACACAAACCATTTTACAGAAAGTATCAGAGGGGTAGCCGTGTTAGTCTGGATCTGTAAAAGCAGCAAAGAATCCACTAACAGACGTTTTGGAGCATGAGCTTTCGTGGGTGAATACCCACTTCCTCAGATGCATGTCTGACATGCATCTGAGGAAGTGGGTATTCACCCACGAAAGCTCATGCTCCAAAACGTCTGTTAGTCTATAGGGTGCCACAGGATTCTTTGCTGATTTTACAGAAACAGATTTGTGGGGCTTATACAATGAAGGTATGTATTCTACATTCAATGCACAGCAGAGCTGAAATCATTAACTTACCATTTATAGTGAACTTGCTATCAGTGTAAAGAACCAGTTTCTTGATGTTTTGACTCTTTGCTTGCTCTATTGCTTTGCAGGCTGCCTAAAGGAAGTGTTTCAGTAATCATAATTCAGAAGATTGTGAACAAAAAAATACATACATAAGAAATACAACTAGAGAATTTAGTGTGAAGACAGACACAAAAATTGCAGTAACATATCAGATGTCCCACAGTCGAGAAGTCTGTCAGAGACAGGATACAACATGCCTCAGTGGAAGGTGGAAGACAGAGTAGCTGATTATAGAATAACTAGTCCCTAGAAGAAACTTCTTAATCCTGCCAGCTAATGATTGGCTCATCCCTTCAACCATGAGCGTTTATATACTGGCTATTTTCCTCTAATAGAACTGTGGATGTTCTGATTATTCACATAAATGTCTGATGCTGTTTTGAATCTTAAGATCTTGACATCAATGATATTTTATTATTTCAAAGGTTAGTTGTGCATTGTGTTAATAAGTAGTTCCTTGTATCAGTTCTGAATGTCACCTTTCAATTTCATTGGATTATCTTTATCTTTCAAATAGGAGCACCATTTTATCTTCATTACATCAGATACTGTTCTGTAGACCTCCATCATGCCTGCTGTTATTCATTTCATATCTAAACTGAACAGTCCTAATGTTCTCTTTCATAGAAAAAAGTCTTGCCATCATTTGTCTCTGAACTCCTTTCTACTTCTGAACTATCTTCCTTGAGACAGGATGAACAGAACTAAATACAAACATTATGAGGTAGAAACCTCAGAGAAGAAGCCAATGTGAGTTCCAGAAAGCAACTCTACCAACTCCTATGCAGAAATACTGTTAGCAGAATCAGCAGCTTCCTTCTTGACTTGTATCATTGCTAAAACCCCCACAGCAGAGCCCTACTAAATCTAAATTGAATGTCTGAAAATACCTGAGAGCTTTAGCAGCTGATTGAGTTGCGTGGAGTCATAGTGCTCAGTTCTTTCCCACAAGTATAAAACAATTTTAAAATGTCACAACTTACATGTATTTCAGCTCTTTGGTTGGTCTGCCGTCCAGAAAGCCTATCACTAGTATTTCTGTTTAAAGGCAACACAAAAAACATTAGTGGTTCACACTACTGCATGAGTGTATAGCCACAGATTAGGCAGAATTGAGGCATAACTAAAATTTCCCCTGAAAGGGAACTTAAAAACTTAAGTGGCACCTAATCTGAAATTTAGGCATGCTTGGCCCTGTCCCTACTGCAGGTTGAACCTCCAGGTTGAGAACAGTCATTTTAATATAAACTTGTGGAAGCACTTAATGGGAGCCTAAATTAAATCTTCCCAAAGATATTACCTTGCATTTGTCCAGGCTGAGTCTGGTTATATTTTGCCTACCTTTCTAACCTCTACAGGCACCTTTATTTCTGCCCTCAGTGATGGCTGATATTCAATATTCCAATTTAATAACTGAGTTTACTCTTTCTAGCTCATTATTTACATAATTTGGTGATATTATTCAAGAAAGTCTCAGTCAAGTTAAGTATCAGAGGGGTAGCTGTGTTAGTCTGGATCTGTAAAAGGCGACAAGGAGTCCTGTGGCACCTTACAGACTAACAGACGTATTGGAGCATAAGCTTTCGTGGGTGAATACCCACTTCTTCAGACGCATGAAGTAACTGGGTTTCGCATTCTGAAGTAACTGAATTTAAAGGCCATACAATTTAAGTGATGAATTACACAAGACCAATATTAGTAAGTTTTTGTACAGCAAGTGATTTAACTATGATCTCAAAATTACTTACAAAGGGTGGTCTGGTCCCCAATAGACTCCTACTCCAGCACGTGCCTTACGACGTCCATTACTTGAGCAGCAGCCATCTGTATAAACAACTACAGAGTCACCTGCAAGAGATGGATACATGCAATCTATTTAAAATGTCACAAAACAATTTTTAATTGTTCAAAGGCATAAGCCTCTTTCAAATACAGAAAATTGTTTCTTAACAGATTTATATTTCCTCCAATAATGCTCCAGCAACTTCTTCACATAGAAGTTGTATATATCATCCTGCACTGCTGCAGAATCCATGAAATAATTTTAGCCCCAACTTTTTTCACAAGAACTTCAATTTTTGCCAAGCCTCAAGATTGTGTGGAAGAGCTTCATGCCCCCAACTCCAGCTCCAATCTTATTTTTCTAAGATGGCCATCAGTCTCAATGAAAAGTTAAAATACATGTTTAAATGTGTTCACTCAAGTGTATTTACTCAGGGCTCTGACATGATTCCATATCAGTTAAAACATGATTTCATCCTGTTTACAGTGGCCAGATAAAGCCATGTAATGATGACTAGTGTTATATACTCAAAATATGCTTTATGATAAGATTACTTAAATTTATTGTTCTGAAGGCACTCTAAACATCACTATTAGAATGCCAGACGTGTAATTCTTGCATTCAGATATCCAGTTCTCCCACACACGAAAATAAAAGTTTCCTTAATGCCCTACCTCGATCACCTATAAGGGAGAACTAGGGGCTAAATGTCAGCAAGAGGAGATAATTTTCCAGGCATACCATAAAGGTTAGATCTACACTGTTAAACCAAGCAGCAATAGTTGAGGGCTTCTCACAGAAACAGACATGCCAAAGCTTCTTCACTCTAGAGAATTTCAACTTGAACCAGGTTTTGGCTGTTAGTGAGAGCAGCAACTTTAGGGACTTGTTAAATACTCTGTTTAAAATACTTCATATTCATTAAATATACATCAATAAATTGTAGTCCCATCAAAGAGGCTTACCCATATATGAGAATTTATCTTTGCTCACTGAAGGTGCCGAGTATGTCTCATTGTATTTTACACGTTTTCTGTTAGATTCTTCCTCCGAAGACTGCTCATATGGTCTCTTGCATGTGCTGTAACTTGGGCTTGCTGTCTCCATTTCATTCCAGTAGCTGTCACTCTTTTGTGACAAACTAGATATGCCATTAATACCTTACAGAAAAAAAAAAACAGTATTACACACAAATATAAAAGTTAAGTTATAATTTGCATGGCTAATTGTAGCAGTATTAGAAATTATTTGTTAAACTACTAGGGAAGACACTCTGGCAGAAGTATCAAGTTAAATTTCACAGCATTTTAAAAAAAAAAAGAGAACAGAAATCAATGTACAAGTCATCATTAATGCTATGTTAAATTTCAGCAATCAAGACATGCAGCTGTTAAGGTTAAAAATTAACTTAGCCACACTGCACACATGTAGTATTTCTATATTGTGTATAGCTGAGCATAACTTCATGTTTTAATATTACAATTTGGCTTTTCTGTTTCCTAGATTTTTTTTAATCTGTGGCAATATTTTTAGCAAGAGTAAATATATTAAAATAGATTTTTAATTTCCAATTACCAATTTTAGCAGTAGCATAATTAAATTCAATTTTAGAAGAGGAGTTCAATACTCAGACTAAGCCTTAAAGTTGCATAGTAAATAACGATGCCTCACATAACTAAGCCAAAGCCATCTTTGATTTTTCCTTATCTTGGATGTTTTACTAGATACTGAGGATACATGAGCTCAGTGCAGATTAGCAGAAGCACTCAGCATTGCCTTAACTCTACCACCATTAAAAGCCAGTGCTGGGCCCTTTTGAAAATGCCACCCAGTGACAGAGCTGCTGAACTACCACTCTGTCACTGTATCTCCAATCACTTGCCTGGAATATAAAACGGACTACTACAGTTGTGACTAATGAATAGATTGGGGATGGGCTGCAGTGAGCTATAAGGCTAATTAACTCATTAGCTCAGAAGGTAGATAACGCACTGGCAAGAACTGGTAGTGGGAGAAAACCAGGCTCTCAGAATTAGTCCCAAGAGAGATTTCCCACCTTTCCTGTCCTTGACCTAGGGAGTTAAAGATGGTATGCTATTGTAAATAAGATGATGCCGGTGAGGGAGAACACTGTAAATAAACCACATATTGTGTTTACAATCAGAGTGTCTCCAAGTGCTCTCTGTGTGCAGTGGAAGAAGAGCAGAGAGATGCCTTGTTAAACACCCTATAACATTAATGAAAATTTTATGGAAATATTTTAGTTAACTTAATGATAAAAGAAGCATGTCTGACAGTAATTCATCAGTCCTATGCCACAGCAGTTATAACAGTGGTCCCCAAACTTTTTGTTACACCCCTCCCTTACCAGTAAGGGAATCTATCCATGCCCCGAGAACCGCAGTTGGAAGCCAGGCCAGCGCTAGGATTAGGCAGTACTCTTTCCCTGTCCCCCTTGAGGGCAAGCCTGGGCCCCCCACTATGCTCCCCTGAACTTTCCATGCCCCCCCAGGGAGGCACACCCCACAGTGAGGACCTCTGAGTTATAGGATGCAAAATATAATATATGCCACACAACATGTTATGGTTTCAGAGATACTGAGCAGAGAGAGAGTTGTGGGGGTGCCTGTATCTCAGAAAAATCAGACTATTATACCCTATTTTTACCTGCTGTCGCTTCGGAAGTAACACTCACTTGTCTCAGAACAGCCTTCCAACTTTGGTGAAGGCAAGAAACCTAGCTGGTTTTTAAAATGAAGCTTTAACGTGTTGAGACCATTGCTTCTCATGGTGACCTATATAGTCTCATTGTTTACTTGTACTCCCCATCTACTGGTACCCATCTGTCTCTTGTCTGATACTAAAAGTATGTCCACACTAGGGCAGAGCAGCGATGGTGCTGCAGCTGTGTCACTGCAATGCTACAGCACAGGCGCTTCCTACACTGAGAGGGGAAGGATAGCTCAGTGGTTTGAGCATTGGCCTGCTAAACCCAGGGTTGTGAGTTCAATCCCTGAAGGGGCCATTTGGGGATTGGCCCTGCTTTGAGCAGGGGGGTTGGACTAGATGATCTCCTGAGGTCCCTTCCAACACTAATAATCTATAATACTCTAGAAGAGTTTTCCCATCAATGTAGCTAATCCACCTCTCAGAGATGGTACCAAGGGCAATGGAAGAATTCTGCAGCTGACCTAGATCTACACAGAAGGTGAGATTGACTTAAGTATATCACTCCAGGTGTGAAATTTTTCACAGCCAGCAGGGATGTAGTTAGGTCAACCCAATTTTTAACTGTAGACCAGACGTTAAGTGCTAGTGTAGACAAAGCCTTTGTTGGTTGGGGTGTGAAAAAAACAAATACACCCCTAACAGACACAAATTTCACCAACAAAAGTGCCAGTGCGGAAAGCTCCTGATAATGCTGCTTGTTGGAGGTGGTTTAATTATGCTGGCAAGAGAGCTCTATTCTGCTGGCAAAGACCGTTTACACAGGAGACCTTAGAGCAGTACAGCAGTTGCCAACCTTCACACTGTAAATATGCACTTTGACTGTCACAATAAGTAAAAAAAAAATCAAGCTAATCCAGTGTTTCTCAAACTGGGGTAGCTGCTTATGTAGGGAAAGCCTCTGGCAGGCAGGGCCTGTTTATTTACCTACCTGGTCTGCAGGTCTGGCTGATCATGGCTCCCACTAGCTGCGGTTAGCTGCTCCGGGTCAATGGGAGCTGCTGGAAGCAGCGCGGGCTGAGACATACCGGCTGCCGCTTTTAGCGGCTCCCATTGGCTCAGAGCAGCGAACCACGGCCAGTGGGAGCCACAATCGGTGGGACCTACAGACAGGGCAAGTAAATAAACCAGCCCCGCCCACCAGGGGCTTTCCCTACACAAGCGGTGATCCCAGTTTGAGAAACACTGAGCTAATCCCATTTCAAAACAAGGCCAAAACAAGCCAATCCCTAAGAACATGTGACTAAATCCCCCTGGCCTGCAGTCTGGACTGGTGGGCCCGCTGTGCACCCCTGACTCTCTCTCTTCGTCATTGTTTGGCAGGAGTCGATTAAAAAAACAAAGCAACAAGCTAAAGAACTAGTCAACAAGCAACTCACAAGCCAATTAAGCCAAAAGCAAGCCTAATGTCTGCATTTTCTCCATGGGTTTGGCATGTCTGAAGTACAGCTGTTCGGTCTGTAGTGGAAACATAGCCTTATAGTGTACGTTGTTTGGGACATGAGCTGTCACCATCGCAATACACAGCATTTTAACAGTAAGTACACATGGAGATATGTGATGGGACTACCGGCAGGGCACCAGACTCGATACCCCTGGTGGTCCTGTACATATGTTCCTGTACAGACACTGCCCCACGCAGGGGAGGTGGAAGGGGCTTGCTGGGGTACTACCTGCTGAATGGGATGAGGACTGCCGTGACTCGCTGCCCACAAAGGACCAAGCATCTGCCTCGCTGGCAAATTTCTTGAAGCTGGCGGCCGGGTACCTGTTCACCTGCTCTCGGCACTCCTCCCTACAACACAGCAGCGACAGGCGGGCCGTCAGCGCGGGGCTGGGCGGCCCAGAGGTGGGACAGGGGCCCCGCGGGCTCCTCCTACCCCGGCCGACGGGGAAGCCTGGGCGCGACGTGAGGGGCTGAAGAAGCCTGCCCGGGTAGGCCTAGTAGGGAAGGGGGAGCCACGCCGGTGCCTGGGTCCTGCCCCGTACGGGGAGGACCCCCAGGCGGGATGGGAGTGGGGACCACTCGGGAGCAGCCACCCTCACCAGGTCTGATAGACTCCGATCCTCCTGCCTTTGCGCACCGCGTAGAACATGTTGCTCCCGCTGCTGGGGACAAAACAACGGTCAATGAGCGCCGCGAGCAGCCGCCGCAACATGGCGCCGCCGCCCGGCTCGCCCCCACCGGCCCCCAGCCTCGAACCCGCTGCCGCCCACCAACCTGCCTCCCACGCAGACGCTTTCCTCTAAGACGACAGCCTCGCTCGCCCCGCCTACTGCGCAGGCGCAATGCAGAGGCCTCACATCCGAGCTAGCTTAGCCTACCTATTGCGCAGGCGCACTATGCAGCTACCTTCCCGTTCCTTCGGCGAGCGTATTCTACAGCGTAAGAACCCCGACTGCGCAGGCGCATTGCCCAGAGTTCCTTCCAGGACTCGCTGGACGAGCGATTGGCAGACAAGGGCAGGCGGCTCGTTACAGGGCCCGCACGGGACCAAACTGACAGACACGCGTTTTTATTAAGCGGTTCAGGTGAAGCGGGTCGCCCCAAATGCAGGCTGAGCCGCCACGTCTCTATGCGTCGGACCCCTCCCCCCAGAGCGCAGGCCGCGTGGCAGAGCCCCAAAGTCACACCCAGCTTTCCAAACCAGCGCGTGCTTCGGCTCGCGCCCGCCCTGTGCTAGCTGAGCTCCCCGGCCCCGCCCCAGCGTGTGTGCGCGCAGGGCCGCTCTAGCCATTTCGCCGCCCCAAGCCCGGCGGCACGCGCGGGGAGTGCTCTGCCGCTCGCTGGTCCCGCAGCTCCGGTGGAGCATCCGCAGGCACGCCTGCGGGAGGTGTACCGGAGCCGCGGGACCAGCGGACGCCTGCGGGAGGTCCCCCGGAGCCGCCTGCCGCCCTCCCGGCTTGGCGCGCTGGGGCTTGGAGTCGGCCCTGTGTGTCAGGCCGCTTCACCTGCCCAGCAGTTCAGTCTGTTCCCCCCGCCTAACCTCTCCTGGCCTCCTGCCTTCCCGGCTCGGGCGTGCCGCTGCGGGGCGGAGGGAGGCCCGCAGAACCCTCTCGTGGCCCGCAGGGGGGAGCAGAGCTGCTGGGCGCTCCGATGCTCTTTCGGTTTCGGCCCCCAGACTGATTGCGTGCTGCGGTGCTGCTGGGGGTAGGGCAAGGGGGAGAGTTTTGCAGCAGCTCGGCTCAGGAGGGGGCAAATGGGGCAGGCGGCGCGACCAATCAGAGCCTCAGAGGGAACTGCCCCCGGGCGGACTCGCATTGTACTGGAGCGCTGGGGTCTAAGCGGGCGCGACTCGTGGCGCCGAGTGGCTTTGGCGCGGCCTGGGCAGAAGCTCTTGGAAAAGTGGTTTGCTCGGGTGACGGCTAAGTCTGTGCCTAAGGGGCTTCTATTTGAATAGAGGACGGTCAAGGTTAAATGTTTCCTCCATTGTTAGCCCTGCGTGGCCACTCATCATCACCCCTTCGAATTTCATCTCAAGGGGATGTAAAAAGACACAGGACAAAGACCGTCCTTAAAGTCAAAATGGAGTTTGCAGCTTAATAAAAGATATATACAGAGAGTTCCAAATCTCAAACAAAATCCATAAATGGTACATAGACTGATTCCTTACATTGTCACACGTGGGTTCCACGTTTATTACAAACTGACTCTTGCGTTTTACTTCCCTAGCTGCTGGCTGCTGCCCTTGAAACCTCTTTGTACATGGGAGGAAATGCAAATAGCCAGATAAAGATGAAAGTAGGTGTTCCTGGCCCCAGTCTGGAAATTCAGGGGCAGCAATAAGTCTAGTAAAATACAAAAATATGGATCACTTTGACATCAATTTTGCCTTCAACTGAGAGGGAGTGATTTTAGATTTCACTTGATCCTTAATATGCTTGCCAATCAGTATTACCATTTTCTTACCCAGATTAAGAACTTTATATCCTTGACAGGCATTAGCTGAAAGGATAATTGGTTTGGTCTGACTCCCATGAAAATATAACTATGGCATTTTTCTTACTTCTGACAATTTATTGGTGAAACTCTGCATTATACCCATTCAGAAAATGGCTGCTTTTGATATTTTCACCCAAAGCTTATTTACATTTATTTTCATTAAAATATTAACGTTCTCAAGGTTTTTACTGAGATTCTCAGCATTTTTTACTCTTTGGATTTGCAGCATATTGTGCATGGCTGCCCTTGGTTAGCTTTTCCTTTAATTAAAGGCCTGCTATAGCAGAAGGTTTTCACATTCATTATAGGTTTACACATTCATTTTATTTATATTCTCTTTTGGCCAATAGATAATAAAAGAGCGACCAGCAATAAATGAAGGGGAGAGAAAAGACCTGTTAAATTCATCTCATTAATTCTTGGGTTGAACAGACAGGTCCATAAATTCAATTTACATGCAAGGACTGATCAGTAACTCTTCTACTGTCACAACCAACATACTGAGCTCAGATTCAAAGACAGAGAAAAATGACTTTGAGGTCCATTGAATGCCATCCACATTCACCTTGTTCCCTTCTGTCAATAACACTGAAGTTGCAGGTAATCAAATAATTACATCACTTTTGCTTCATCTACATGGATTTTTTCTGAAATATTCTTCCATTGCTGTAGCGCTGCAGTAACAGAAACAATGAGAGTACTAATGTAGACTGGCAACTGGCATTTTTACTACTTTGTTGTCTAGCACTGCTGCATAGGAGGTAAAAATGCCAGTGGCTGGTTTACACCAGCTTTTCCGTGGTTGTCATACCACTGGTAGATTTGTGGAGATTTTCAGAAGCTCAGTGTAGATGAGGCAATCCAGGCCAAGGCATTCCAGGCAACATAATTCACGATTTGCATTAAGTGACGGGACTCACAGAGAAGTATAATAGGAATAATTTAGTCCCCATCTACACCAGAACATATGACAAAGTCAGGGGAGATATGGCTGTGTCAGTCCTAGGATATTATAGAAAGTGGATGAGGTAATATTTCACTGGACCAACTTCTGTTGGCAGTGGGTCTCAAACTTCATTGCACCACAACCCCTTTCTGACAACAAAAATTACTACATGACCCCAGTGGGGGGGACTGAAACCTGAGCCAGAATGCCACCTTCAGCCCCCATTTGGGGGGCTCAGGTTTTGGCTTTAGCCCCGGGCCCCAGCAAGTCTAATGCCAGCACCTGGAGACCCCACAGTTTGAGAACCGCTGGGTAAGAGAGAGAAGCTTTTGAGCCACTCTACCTTGAATAATCCCTTAGAACAGAGGTTCTCAACCTTTTTCTTTCTTAGTGCCCCTCCCCCACCAACATTCTAGAAAACACGCCAGGGCCCTCTGGCAGGGGGGCTCCGGGCTCCAGCCACCGGGCGGGGAGGAGACCAGTGATGCTGCAACACTTTTACTAATCGGGGTGCTGAAAGCTAACCCCTTACCCCTGTTCATGCCCTCTCCCACCCAGAGCTGCTGCTGGGAGCAGGGCCATGTCTATGGGAGGGGGGACCCGGACAGGGGTAAGAGGGTCAAGGCTGGGAGTAGGCATGGGGCCAGCAGCTGGGACCTCGCGAGTGGGGCCAGGAGCAGAACCCTGGGCACAGGGCTGAGAGCGGAGCAGCAGCTGGGAACCCGCATGCGGGGCTGGGAGTTGAGCCCCAGACGTGGGGCTGGGACTGCACGGGGTCTGGGAGCGGAGCCCTGGGCTTGGAGCTGGCAGCTAGGACCCCACTTTGGGGGCCAGAAACAGAGCTCCAGGAGTGGGACTGGGACCCCACATGCGGAGCTGGCAGCAAAGCCCTACATAAAACCTGGGAGTGCTGCACCACCTCCACACCCCTAGTTTTCATGTTTATGGAGGGAGCTGAGGGGCTGGGGCTTTAGCCCTGTGGGCGTCAGACATGGGGGTGCCCTCCATAGGTGTAGTTTGACTTCTATTTTGGGAGGCCAGCCCTGCACAGCGGGGCCCAGGCAGGGATTGCCACCTCCAGTCCCTGACTCACCTCATCCAGCCTGTCTGGGTTGGGGGCAGAGAGGACAACCACAAATTATAACTGAAAGGGAGGAGCAGCTCAGCTCAAAAAGTTAAAAATCACTCAGAATGCAGGCAGGGGATAGCTGGGGGCTGTGCGCAGGGTGGGGGGGGTAGCTCAGGATACAGGGAGGAGGTAGCTAGGGACTGTGTGCAGTTGTGTGGGGGTAGCTCAGGGCACAAGGAGAGGGGTTGCTAGGGGCTGTGTGCAGGCGAGGAGGATAGCTCAGGGTGCAGGAAGAAGGGTAGCTAAAGGCTGTGTGCAGGTAGCTAAGGGTGCAGGGAGGGAGTAGCTAGGGCAGTGGTTATCAACCAGGGGCTGGGGCCCCCTGGGGGCTCCCTAGTAGGTTTCAGAGGGGCTTCAAGCAGGGCCAGCATTAGACTCGCTGGGACCCAGAGCAGAAAGCCAAAGCCGCACCGTGGCCATACGAGGCTGACTGAAGCCCTGAGCCCTATCATCTGGGGCTGAAGTTGAAGCCTGACTAACATAGTTTTGTGGGGGCCTCTGTGTCTTGGGTCCCCAGGCAATTGCCATGCTTGGTACCCCTTAATGTTTGCCCAGTTGTGCCACAGGTGGGCCATGGAGTTTTTATAACGTTGTGGGGGCCTCAGAAAGAAAAAGGTTGAGAATCTCTGAGCTACAGAGTGTGTGCAGGCAGGGGGGTAATACAGGGTGCAGGGGGAAGGGTAGCTAGGGGCTGCAATGCAGGGAGAGGGAGGGTAGCTAGTAGGGTGACCAGATGTCCCGATTTTATAGGGACGGTCCCAATTTTTGAGTCTTTTTCTTACATAGTCTCCTGTTACCTCCCACCCCCATCCCAATTTTTCACATTTGCTGTCTGGTCACCCTAGCAGCTAGGGGCTGTGCGTGGGTAGCTCAAGATGTAGAGAGAGGGGTAGCTAAGGGCTGTGTGCAGGTAGCTCAGGATACAGGGAGGGGATAGCTAGGGGCTGTGTGCCAGGGGAGCTCCTTCCTGTGGTCACTGCTCCCCAAGGGCACTGCTGGCCCTGGAACCGGGTCTCCCCACCAGGAAGCTCTTATTAGCTGCACAAGCAGTCAAAGGGGCTGGGAGCTGAGGAGCTGCTGCAACCCTGGAACCCCGAGCACCAGCAGCGGACAGGGAAGGTGGCTGACCACTCCATGGACCAGTGAGAGCAACAGCTGCCCTGAAATGCCTGGCTCTGGCACTGGCCTCTGACCTGGCTGGGAGACGGGGCCCTGGGGTGTGGGGGAGAGGAGGCAATGGGGAGGTGTGGAGCTGCCCCTAGGACTGCCCACTCTGGTTATGGCACTGCAGTTTGAGGGGGCAATGCCCCCCATGTCCTTCTCCAACTCTGCCCATGGGCTCAGGGATTCTGCCCCATAGGGCACCAGGGCTTGCAGACCCCATGAAACTGGGTTGCAGCTCCCCAGGGAGCTGCAGACCCATGGTTGAGAACCACTGCCTTAGAATATGTGCTAACTACTTATGCTAAACAGAGGTGGATTAGAGGTTTGTGGGGCCCTGGGCCAGAGCAAGTGGGGGCCTCTCCCCTCCTTCTGCCTGCAGTCCCCTCACTGTCCGTCCCCCTCCATGCTCCTGCCAGGGAAATGGGGTCAGGGCACAGGGGCTTGCTCTGCTCCGCCCACTGCTCCTGCCGGGAAGCAGGGTTGGGGACAGGGGCGCTGGGTGGAGAGGGTTGGGGCATCCATTTTTCTAGGGGCTCTCAATTGGCCATGGCTCCTGGGCACGGTTGGCCCAGCGGCTAATCTGTCACTGATGCTAAACAATCTGTTCCACCTTACATTGAGCTGTGGTGCTTGGAATATTTTTCTAGAACCTGAAGAAGAGTTCAAAAACTTGTCTCAGAAGTTTCTCTCTCTCACCAACAGAAGTTGGTTCAATAAAAGATACTACTTCACCTACCTTGTCTCTCTAAAGTCAGGGGAGCTAATTACCAGAGTTCTTCCCTCCCCTGCACAGTTACTGCACAGTTTTAATTTGTAATATAAGTGAGAGACCTTAACTATGTTCCCCAAGTAGTCTAAAGTTTGAAAGCTTATAAGTGAGGCCCCTGATACAGCTACAATTGCAATGTAGCTGCAGTCTTAATCTAGTGCTGATCCATTGTTTTTGCAGAAATGTTGAGTGGCTCCCCAGAATAAGGTATTTAATAAAGTATGGAAAACAGTGCGTCCAGCATTTTTTCTTACACTGTTTTGTCTAACCCTGGTCTTCATATTAGGATGGCAGCCAGTCTACTCTTATGCCTTCCATAGTTGATACAACAGTGTTAATGCAACTAAGAAATCCTTTCCCAAAATTGTCAGTGCTTGACAGGTTATATTGAGAAGAATTGAGGCATAGGAGGTAGAGGTTACACCTTTTCTATTGCTATTTGTATGGGGACAGTTGTCTACAAAGCACAGGTATTAGTTTACATTGTTTTACAGTAGAAAAGGTCAAATATTACACAAGGCTCTAAAATGGAGAGATCTGCAATTTTTTTCACTCAAATCATCTTCTACTAGTTCTAGACACAATCCCCTCCAGCTGTGAAGGCCCTAATATATCATTAGACTTTCAAATACATGTCAAAGATCCCAAATGTGGGACACAGGGAAAACAAAAACTAGAGAATAAATCAGAGCTTTTCAGGGCACTTTCCTGCTTTCTACTTCTATCACAAGTGTGTAACTGGAAAAGTTCTTCAGACACTGAAACAACTATATCAATCAAATAAGACACATACATAGGGACTGGGGACTAGAATCCCCTGAAACAAAGCTCCAGAAACACAGGCTCCTATTATTTGATCCAAAAGATCATTTCTTTATCTGGTGGTAGTAGTAGCAGATTATTTATCCTCTCTGTTGACCAATCAGTAGATTGCAACATTATATGCTCTCTTGGGCCTGGTCTACACTACCCGTTTCTATCGAATTTAGCAGCGGTAAACCGATTTAAACCTGCACCCGTCCACACAACGAAGCCCTTTATATCGATATAAAGGGCTCTTAAAACCATTTCTGTACTCCTCCCCGACGAGGGGAGTAGTGTTGAAATGGTATTGCCATGTCGGATTAGGGTTAGTGTGGCCGCAATTCGAAGGCATTGGCCTCCGGGTGGTATCCCACAGTGCACAATTTTGACCGCTCTGGAAAGCCAACTGAACTCGGATGCACTGGCCAGGTAGAGAGGAAAAGCCCTGCAAACTTTTGAATTTCATTTCCTGTTTGGCCAGCATGAAGAGCTCACCAGCACAGATGACCACGCAAAGCTCATCAGCACAGGTAACAATACAGTCTCCTGAGAATCGAAAAAGAGCTCCAGCATGGACCGCACAGAAGGTACTGGATCTGATCACTGTATGGGGAGAGGATTCCGTGCTAACAGAACTCTGTTCCAAAAGATGAAATGAAAAAAAATTTGAAAAAATTTCCAAGGCCATGATGGAGAGAGGCCACACCAGGGACTCAGTACAGTACCGTGTGAAAGTTAAGGAGCTCAGACAAGCCTACCAGAAAACCAAAGAAACAAATGGAAGGTCCGGGGAAGGGCCACAAACAAGCCGCTTCTACGCTGAGCTGCATGCAATTCTAGGGGGGTCCGCCAACACTACCCCACCCCGTCCATGGATTTCGAGGTGGGAGTGGTAATCTCAGCCATGCCTGAGGATTCTGGGGACGGGGAAGATGAGGAGGAGGAAGCGGAGGACGAGCTTGCAGACAGCACATAGCACTCCATTCTCTCCAACAGCCAGGAGCTTTTTCTCACCCTGATGGAATCACCCTCCCAAGCCACTATCCCAGACAATGAAGCCATGGAAGGGACCTCTGGTGAGTGTAACTTTGTAAATATAAAACATGGTTTAAAAGCAAGCGTTTTTTAATGATTAATTTGCCCTGAGGACTTGGGATGCATTCGTGGCCAGTAAAGTTACTGGAAAAGTCTGTTACATGTCTGGGGATGGAGCGGAAATCCTCCAGGGACATCTCCATGAAGCTTTCCTGGAGGTACTCCAAAAGCCTTTGCAGAAGGTTTCTGGGCAGGGCAGCCTTATTCTGTCCTCCATGGTAGGACACTTGACCACGCCATGCATGTAGCAAGTAATCTGGTATCATTGCATGACAAAGCCTAGCTGCATATGGTTCCGGTGTTTGCTGGCATTCAAGCAACATCCGTTCTTTATCTTGCTGTGTTATCCTCAGGAGAGTGATATCGTTCATGATAACCTGGTTGAAATTCAGGAATTTAATTAAGGGGACAGAGATGGTTGGGCTGTTTGCCTGTGGCTTAAAAGAAATCCTTCCCAGCATTTAGCCAAGCAGGAGGAGGAGTGGGGGGGTGATGGCGCTGAGCTTTTTTGCGTTTGGCTAGCTGGGATCTTCCTGCTACCAGTCACGCGGTATGGGGGAGAGTGGCTAGCAGTGATCTTCCATGATACCAGCCACGTGGTGGGGGGAGGGGTAAAGCTATCACCCCAGAGAATTGGATGGGGGCGGTTCTGGTGCTGCACGTTAATAGGAAAGAAGCAGCACTCAACGGGCTTTGCTTGCTATTTGGGAAAGGAGAGCGCTGGATGTATGAAGGCTGCAGAAGCCAAAAGACAATGGCTTACCATGGCCGCATGCAAGCCGAATTCTGATGCCCGGACCTGCGCCTGTGATCTCTAACACCAAAGCCGCAGGCACTCAATATTAAGATGCAAAATGCGACCTTGTAGTGAAATCACATGTGCTGTGTAAGGTGAATAGTGTTGTTCACCGTGAAAGAGTATACCCATTGTTCTGTAAAATGTATCTTTTTAAATACTTCTCTCCCTTTTTTCCCTCTCTCCTGCAGCTGCAAATTTTTCAAGTCTCCCTCCTCCATACCGAAGGCTATCTCAGATAATGCGGTGGAAAAAAAAGACGTGAGACGAAATGTTCTTGGAAATCATGGAAGTGACCCGCAATGAAAGAGCTCATCTGAATGAGTGGAAGGACATGGTATTAAAACGAATGTGAGGAGAGGAGAGACGCTCGAGATGAGAGGTGGCGGCAGGAAGATCTGAGGTGTCGGGATGCAACTCCGGGGCTGCTGCGTGATCAACGACATGCTCCAGCGTCTGGTGGAGCCTCATGAACGGCAGTAGGATCACAGAGTGCCGCTGCAGCCCCTGTATAACCGCCCTCACCCCTCACCATGTTCCTTAGCCTCCTCACCCCTAGACGACTAAGAACGCGTGGGGGGGAGGCTCCGTGGCACCTGCCCATTTCCACCCCAGTGGACAGCCCAACCAAAGGATGTCATTATTTTGAAATATTTTTAGTGCCCCTTTTCCTTCCTCTTATCCTCCTCCCAAACCCACCCAGGCTACCTTGTCAGTTCTCGCCCTCTTTTTATAATTAATTATAAAGATACATTGATTTTTAACATGAGGAGTGATTTTATTTCCTTAGGAAGCAAGCGGTAATCGAAGGGGAGAGGTTGGTGGCTTACAGGGAATGGAGTCAGTCAAGGGGGAGGAGGGTTTTCATCAGGAGAAGAAACAAAGCCAACCAGTCACACCGTTACCCTGGCCCTGTGATGAAACTGGTTTTCAAAGCTTCTCTGATGCGCATCACTTCCTGGTGTTGCTCTTCTAATTGCCCTGGTGTCTGGCTGCGCGTTATCAGCGGCCAGGTGATTTGCCTCAGTCCCCCCACTCCGCCATAAAGGTCTCCCCCTTACTCTCACAGAGATTGTGGGCACACAGCAGCAGCAATAACAATGGGGACATTGGTTTTGGCTGAGGCCCTGAGGGAGTCAGTAATGTGCGCCAGCATGCCTTTAAATGGCCAATGCTCATTCTACCACCATTCTGCACTTGCTCAGCCTGTAGTTGAACAACTCCTGACTACTGTCCAGGCTTGCCTGGTGTATGGCTTCATGAGCCATGGCATCAAGGGGTAGGCTGGGTCCCCCAGGATAACTACAGGCATTTCAACACCCTCAACTGTTAATTTTCTGGTTTGGAAGTAATCCCCTTGCTGCAGCTGTTTAAACAGAGTAGTGTTCCTGAAGACGCGAGCGTCATGAACCCTTCCCGGCCATCCCACATGGATGTTGGTGAAACGTCCCTTGTGATCGACCAGTGCTTGCAGCACCATGGAAAAGTACCCTTTGGTTTATGTACTGGGTGCCCTGGTGCTCCGGTGTCAAGATAAGATATTGAGTTCCATCTATCGCACCCACCACAGTTAGGGAATCCATTGCAGGCAAAGCATCCACTATGACCTGCACATTTCCAGAGTCACCACCTTTCGTAGCAGCAGCTTAATGATTGCTTGGGCTACCTTGCATCACAGCAGCCCCACAGTAGATTGCCTACTCCAATTGATTCCCGACTGACCGGTAGCTGTCTAGTGTTGCAAGCTTCCAGAGGGCTGTCGCCACTCACTTCTCAACTGTGAGGGCAGCTCTCATCTGGTATTCTGGCATTTCAGGCAGGGGAAAGCACGCACAAAGTTCCATGAAAGTGCCCTTACGCATGTGAAAGTTTGCAGCCACTGGGAATCGTCCCCACCCTGCAACACTATGCGTTCCCACCAGTCTGTGCTTGTTTCTCCGGGCCCAAATCGGCGTTCAATGGCCTAGAACCCTTTCAATGGCATTACCAGCATGATCTCAAAGTGCAGGGACCGCGTTTTGAGGGAATTCTGTGTCCATGTCCTCATCACCTCTGTCGTCACCGCACTGCCGTAGCCACCTCCTCCTCGATTAGTTTGCAGGTCTGGTTCAGCATTGACTGCACGAGAATGCGCGAGGTGTTTACAACGTCCATGATTGCTGTCTTGCGCGCTGAGCAGGGTCCATGCTTGCCGTGCTATGGCGTCTGCACAGTTCACCCAGTGAAAAAGGCGCGAAAACGGTTGTCTGCTACTTACACGGAGGGAGGGGGTGAGGCTGTACTCAGAACCACCGCAACAATGTTTTTTGCCCATCAGGCACTGGATCTCAACCACAGAAATCCAATGGCGGGGGAGACTGTGGGAACTAGGGGATGACTATGGGATAGCTACCCACAGTGCAACGCTCCGGAAATCGACAGTAGCCTCAGTAAATGGACGCACACTGCCGAATTAATGTGCTGAGTGTGGCTGCGTGCACTCGACTTTATACCAATCTGTTTTAAAAAAACCGGTTTTCTGTAAATTGGAATAATCCGTTGTGTAGACATACCCAAATTCACACAAAGGCATGATCTCTACTGACTTCAGTGTGGCTCCAGATGTCTATAGCACTCCGCTGCACAAATTTCATTTCAGGATCGAGACCAAAGCCTTTCCTTGGTTAGATAAAGCTTGAGCTTCTGTGATTCCACAAGAGTTCAGCGATTGGGCACGAGTCTATAATTAATCCATATGCTGCATAAAACAGACACAATTACTATATATAGCAACACATGTCCCCTGCAGCGTAAGGAATAAACCTCTGATGCTTAAGCCCCTTATGCTCAGGTTTCTATTATTTGAACTAAAAGAGCACTTTTTTATGTAGTAGCAGTAGCTGATAATGTATGTACTCAGTTAGGCCATCCACTGGTGGTAGAGGCTGGTAAGAAAAGTTTTAATCTAAATTTTATTTTACTATAAAACAGGGAAAATTTAAACTAAAATGTGCACACAGACACACAAAAATTTCTGTTTCTCCAGAAGCTGCTGTAACTAACAGATATAATTATTTCTCTCACTCATACCCACAAGGACCTGACTCTGCAAAGATTTAAGCACATGCTTAACTTTACACACTGTGAGTACTCCCAGTGAAGTTAATAAGAATAGTCACAGAGTTAAAGGCAAGACAAGCACATGTGTATGTCTTTGCAGGATCAGGGCCAAAGTCAGTGGTAATGCGAGAAAACCAGCACATTAAAGAGTTAAGTTTCCTGTGGGGGCACTGTGACTGCAGAACTCTCTGCTATAAATTCAGCCATGTTTTACCACCCCTTTCATTCAAACTCTCTTTAAACTGTGCTACTGGGTTTAGTTGGGCCTTGATTTTAAACTAGGTAAGTTTCCAAAATATTTTTTTAAATGTTTTCCTTTCTTAAGCTCAAACATATAGGTTATCCCTTCAGTTCTATCTGTTTAATTTTAATTACAATTTATTTATGTTTTTCTTTTACTTGAAGTCTGGAAAAAGAATAAGGGTTTCATATAGCTGAGGGAATGATGCAAACAAAAAGGAGAAATGAGCAGAAAAAAGTAGTGAGTGGCTAGTTTTGAGGTTCTGTCTTTTAGGGGACTTCCCTCTCCCTGTAATACAGCTCCATATTTAAACTGATTGTAAATTTGGTTTAGCTAAAATTATTACTGATAACATTTGGTTGGCCATAGCTGCTGAGTGGGAGGCAGGGAGGATAATCTGTGTTAGATAATGCATTAGCTTGAAGCATGTTTAAACTAAACTTAAAATTTATTCCTAGGATGGGTAAAAATATCCCCTTACCAAAATCTTCAAGAAACTAAATGTACCTTATTTTAAGTCATTTAGGAACTAAATAGTCTCTTACCCCTCAGGATTGTCACTTGGTATCTTGCAGAGTAACTATGCAGGTATACATTTAGTTACTACAATGGCAAGGGTTATATCATTACTAAAATAATAAAAAACTGAGGAAAAGTAGCCATTGTACTTACCTGCTCCTGGGGACACCCTTCTCAGAGATCTTCCAAAAGAAAAGGCTTACTGGTTTTGAATTTTCAGTTTGACAACTAATACACCTATGTAGCCCCATGGTGCAACTGCTACCACTATAACACTTAGTCTTTTCTTTAAAAAAATTATGTATATACCTTCATATTGGTGGCTCTGACTCTTGCATGGAAAATTGTACCACTACATGATCATGGAGAGCTATTCTAGGAGCTCTTAATACCAAAGAGACGTTCGTTTGCTTAGTGGAATAATCATAGGATTGGGAACTAGAAATGGCGGAGTTATACTCAAGTTTGTATAACTGACTTATTGTGACTTTGAGAAGTCCCTTGACTTCCTTGTTCCTTCTCTGTTTTCCTCCTGTTAGACATGGTATTCAAATATCCCATTTCTGTTGTGAGGACTAAGGGCTCGAGTCACAAAAGGACTTAGGTGCCAAACTGCCACTTTAGGCACTGAAGTCCTAGAACCAGGCCCACTGGGATTCACAAGCCCCCACTCAGCTGCAATCAACCCTGTAGGTGCCTAAACTTGCTCAGCACCTGAACTTTGCAGTATAAGTTCCCTAGGTGCCTGTGTTTCTTCTTCTCGGTATGCGCACTGCAGCACCACAACAGGGATCTAAATGTCTAAGCCTCAGAATGCTACATGAACCGTGGGAAGATAGGCAGTCCTCCACCTAACTCACAGCTGGGCCCCCTCACTTATAGATGAATGTACACAGAATGGGGAGACCTTTCCTCTTAACTTTCAGCTCAATGGCTAGTATACTTGGCTGGGATGTAGAAGACCCGTGGTTCAAGTCCCCATAGGGAGGGAGAGGATTTGAACAGGGGACCTGTAACCCAGGGACTTCTTAGTATCAACTGGCAGAAGACACAGGGGTGTGTAAGGGTTACAGGGATTATCTACATCAGAGTGGCCAGCCTGAGAAGGAGCCAGAATTTACCAACGTACATTGCCAAAGAGCCACAGTAATATGTCAGCAGCCCCCCATCAGTGCCTCTCCCAGTGCCTCCCACTCACTGGCAGCCCCACTGCTCAGCACCTCTCCTGATCAGCTGTTTTGTGGTGTGCAGGAGGCTGGTGGGGAGGGGGGAGTGAGGACATGGCAGGCTCAAGGGAAGGGGCAGAGTGGAGACAGGGCCTGTGGCAGAGCCAGGGGTTGAGCAGTGAACACCCCTCAGCACATTGGAAAGTTGGCACTTGTAGCTCCAGCCCCGGAGTCAGTGCCTATACAAGGAGCTGCATATTAACTTCTGAAGAGCTGTGTGTGGCTCCGGAGCCACCGGTTGGCCATCCCATATCTATATAGTTAGCCAAAAAACTTCATGTAAGTTGTCTACTGAAAGCCTATATCTTACTGATCATCATAATACTTGCAAAATGTATGGACGGATAATATGTAAGGAGTTAAGTGAAATGTTGTTGTTAAGGTCTGTGGTGGGGCTGGTCACCAAAAGATGAGAAACAAACATCTCTTGTCTGAAAGAAGGCTATCTATTTGTCTGGCTACATGGAAATTGAATATTGTATGGTTCACAATAGACACCAATTTACAGTCTGAGCCTAATGCTAATGAAGGTATTGTAAGAACTTCCAGAAAGGGAATTTACCAAAGAATTAAACCAGGAGGAAGGAGCCCTCTTTACAAGATAAGATGATGGATTTTTGGACTATAACTGTAGGTACAGAGCTACACTCTGCATCCTTTACTGAGGGGACAGGCTGAGAGAATGTCTTGTTTCACGACTATAAAAAGATCACAGCCTACCAGGCTGAAAAGCACTGGTGAGAAATACTAAGTTCTAGAATGCATATTATAATTTTATATGTAGTTAGTTTCCAATATTTCCATCAACATGTTGCTGCTTGACTCTATTGTTGGGGGCTTATTCCTTCACCCTCTCACTTCCCTGGTCCTTCTCACATGAACAGAGAGCAACAATACCTGAAATCTAAAGGTGCAAACAATTCAATATTTGTTGGGGTGAACTTACAGCAAGCATGATTCTAGTTTTCTTCCTTAGTGTCCCCCTTCCCAGCTCTGACACCACAGAGCCTTGCCTGTGTCCCTGTTCCTGTTCCCATCTCTTATTCCCATTTTCCCCTTTAGCAAGACATGACTTTAGTTTTCCCCCATCCCCAGTACCTTGTTCCCATTTCTGTCCCCCCCCCCCCGTTACTTCCTGATTGACTGCAGACTATATGGTAAAACCTGAGTTTTGCTTAGCTATACTTTAACCAATCATTTTACTGAAATTTAACTAACCAATCCTAATATTGTAACATGGTTATTTAACCAATTATATTCCACCACCTTCATTGCTTTACACCCAACAAAATTAATTATACAGCAAACAGAAACAATTACAGAACCAGACAGAAACCATGCAAATAAACATACAAAACAATACAGAAGTGAGGATTTCACAACTACATCTATACAGATATAAGTGTTTTCCAGCTGTGTCTATTGATAAGTGAGTTCTTGCCAGACAGGATGCTATCAACATCTTCTAGGTTCTACCCTTTCTCTAGAGGTGATAGGACTATCAGGACAGGATTGTATTCCTAATAGCCCAATAGCACCGTATTTCAATGTGACTAGTTTGGAATGTGAGGATGTGACCATACACTTCCCAGCTTATGGCTGCCTTTGCTGCTTAGCCGAAGAACCAGGCTTTCCGACTGTCACAGCAAAAGAAGGCCGTTACACAGACAGTGATTTTTGATTCTTTCTTTTATACCTCTATAACTAGCTAAGTGATAAGAATACACCTAAATTCTTAAAGCGTAGGCCTTTGCAGACAAGTCTGAATATCTATATCCTAACATCTATTAGATATGTGTATAATAAAAACAAGAAGTACATTTAAGCACTATGTGTGGAGAAGAGTGATCCTGAGGTGTACTGCAGGCGATGGGGTTCCAGATCCAGGGCAGCCCGTCATTCCCTTAGCAGAGGGGCAGGCATACCAGCACCTTGGCATGCTGACAGGTTTCTGTGCCTGGGAGACACCTGATGACACCATCCAGACGATTGACACCTCTCTGCTGGCACTGTGGCAGAAGATAAATGCCCTGAACACCTTCCTGGTCCCCTGCATCTCATTCGTCCTAAGGGGATCTGTGATGGGCAAAGATGTCCCTCAACAAGGCAGACAAGATTGTCTGGCAGCTGGTGAAGAAGTGGCTGTTCCTTCCCCAGATAGTCAGCAACGAGCGGGTCTACATAACCCACAGGCATGGCAGCGCCAACATCCCCCGCATGGGCAACCTGTGTGAGGTTGCTGTGATCACCCACGCCTTCCACCTGCTGACATGTCCTGACGCCACAGTAAGGAACATTGCGGCAAACGCCCTGTGTGACGTGAAAAGAATGGATCAGCAGAGCCCCCTCCAACCAAGACATCGCCACCTTCCTGTGCGGCTCCCTGGATGGTGAATTCGGACGGGATAGGTGTGACATCACTTCACTGTGGTCCCGTGCTTGCAACGCCATGGGTTGCTTAGGGAAGCGCGTTGGCTGCTGCTGGGAGTGGTGAAAGGAGTGCCAGGAGCTGGGAGTCCTGGTGCTGCAGATCAAGTCCGACAACAACACCATTGTCACCCTGAGCACCAGGCCATGCTGGAGAAGACCCTGAAAGCCACCGTCCACTCACTGTACATGGAAACCCTGAAGCATAAACCGGACCAGGGTAAAGCCTTCAAGTTGACCAGCAAGTGGGACACCAGCAACCACTTCCTCACCGGGAGCAGCTTCACCCGTTTTGCCAACTGGCGGTTCATCCACTGTGCCCAGGTCAACTGCATCTCACTCAATGGCGCCATCCTCCCTGGGAACCGAGACAAGCATTGCAGGAAGTGCAGCTACTCCAGTGAGACCCTGCCCCACGTCCTGTGCAGCTGCAAGACCCACTCCAGAGCCTGGCAGCTGTGCCACAATACCATCCAGAAGCACCGTGCCTTGGGGAGGTCACCGTGAACTGTGCCATCCCTGGTACCGACAGCCAGCTGCGACTTGACGTCCTCATCATTGATGAGGCCCAGAAAAAGATCATCCTCGTTGATGTCATGGTCTCCTTTGAAAACAGGACCCTGGCCTTTTGTGAAGCCCAAGCTCATAAGATGGAAAAGTACGCTTCCTGGCTGACACCCTGACGGCTACAAGGTGCAGATGGATGCCCTGATCGTTGGAGGTCTGGGTGCCAGGGCCACCCAGAGGATTCAGGGGGCCTGGGGCAAAGCAGGGGAGCTGCGGCGCTTGTACTCACCCAGTAGTGGTCCGAGTCTTTGGCGACATTTCAATGGCGGGGGACCCTTCAGTCGCTCTGCACCTTCGGCAGCACTGAAGGGCCCCCTGCTGCTGAAGACCTGGACCGCTGCTGGGCCAGGGCTCGCAGGGCCCCTGCGGGGTCTGGGGGAAATTGCCCTACTTGCCCTCGCCTCTGGAGTGCCCTGCTGGGTGCCCAGGACCCCTGCAACGAGTGTGTGCTGCAGACCTGTGGATTGGTCGACACTACGCACCGCTCATGCAGCACCTCATGGTCTCAGACACCATCCGATGGTCCAGGGACATCTACACCAAACACATCACCAGCCACCAACAGCACCAGGAAGTGTGAGCCAGAGCAACATCGTGCATCGACTACAAGAAAGAGACTGAGAAACTTTTTCCATTTGGATCATTTGAACTGGAACCATAAATCTCACTGAACATTAAATCTCAGCAAATGAGGGTCAATCCATCCTCATCGTCATATGGACTCATTATACTCCACAGCTGAACATAGTCATTATATGAACAACATACCGTCATATCTCAATGTCTGTACTTTGACTCGTTTAACCTTTTACCCCCAGTCGGGGATACTGCAGATTATATATTCCTTGTGCCATCTGATTTTTAAACCAAACTTTGCACTCTTTGATAATCTATGTTATTCCCGTTCACTTTTTTTTCTAAACATCTTAATAAAAATTTTAATTCCTTGGGGGGTAGTGGATCTGTGAATCTGTGAGTGTCTAGTGGAACTGGTTTTGGATAGCTTAGATGGATGCTCAGAGTGCATTTTTATAATGAGGGGGAGTGCTGAGAGCCATTGAAGCAAACTGTAAACCCAGTATATGATGGAAGCCAGGGAGTGTGACATCACCCCCCACACCTCTAGTTTTAGCATTTATGGCTCAGGGTTTGGTGTACACGTATTGTTAATCTGTAAAGAGCTAGGGCTAGCTTCTGGAGGCTTGGAAGGCAGTGGCTTGTGTTGTCAGAGGTTGGTGGCGTTGGGGAACTGACACACAGCAGGCACAGACAAGGCTGAGAGCAGATTGTAGGGAAGTGCCACACAACCATGGGTATTATCACACTTTCCCACCAGGGGTGGCTCTAGGCATTTTGCCAAACAAGCACGGCAGGCATGCCTGTGGGAGGTCCACCAAAGCCGTGGGACCAGCGGACTCTCCGCAGGCACGCTGCTGAAGGCAGCCTGCCTGCCGTCCTCACGGCAACTAGTAGAGCGCCCTCAGTGGCTTGCCACCCCAAGCACACGCTTGGCGTGCTGGTGCCTGGAGCCGCTCGTTTCCCACCCCTCAGTCCTCTAACCACTGAGCTATAGGTTATCTTATTGGGGTGGGTCCTTTAGTCTTCACCCCCCCCCCCCCGAAGTTGTTCCACTGTGGATTAAATCAAGTCATTGAATGAAAGACCGACTCTGTAGCTTCTTGGTTAGAGCACTTATCTGGGAAGTGGGAGACCCAGGATTCAGTTTCCCTGCTCCAATAACTTTATATACGATTTATTCACAGTGGAAAAGCTGTAAGAACTTTGCACACCAGGAGCATGAAACGGGCTTGAATTAACATAAAATTATAGAAGAAATTTAAATCTGCTCAAGGGCCAAAAAAGGAACATAGCACAGGAGCGGCAGGGCCATGGCAGCCCCACAGGGCCACCTGCATACGGAAAAGATGAGCCTTCTTGCCCAAACATAGTTCCATGGCAAGTCGACTGCGCATGCGGCATCCTCTGTTCCATAGCTTCATCCTGGAGCCACGGACCGGCTATGGCAACACTAGTCAGAGCCCATGCCCATAGCTGAATTCCCCTGTTCGGCTTCACGCTCGCGGAAGTGGCTCGGGACGCTATAGGCCGGACTGCCGCTCTTCCGGGTTTGGCTTCAGGTCTGTGTGGGTGGGGCGAGTCCTTCCCGGGCAGGGATCTGAGCGGTTCTCGCGAGAGCTCTCCCTCTTCCTAGGCCGGCGCTGACAGAGGTAGGAGCTTGAGGCCGCCGCCGCGGCGTCGCGTTTTACCCGCTGTCCCCGCAATACCGCGCCGAACGGGCACCAGGCCCTCCGGCCGGAGGAGTCGGTTGGGGATGCGTCCGATTAGCGGCCTCCCGCGGCCCGATGGCCCCCCAGGGCACCCGGCTCCGCGGAGCCTGTCTCCTCCGGGCAGAGCTGGGGCCTCCGTCCGGGCTCGGGGGGGCGGCTGTGGGGCTTCTGAGCCGGGGGCCCCTGGCCAGGCCCGGGATCAGTGCGGCTGTTCCGTACAGATGCCGCCTCAGTGAATGATGGGCTCAGCGTGTGGGCTCCTGCCGGGCTCGGGCAGCGGGGGAAGGGAGTAGCCCCCGACCCGTGCCCCTCGAAGAGGCCGTGGCCCTGCAGCGCGGCTTGGGCAGGACGCTGCTGGTCCTGGTGCGGACCTGAGGAGAGGCTGCTTCTGTCCGGAGCCTGTTCCCAGAGAAGTCTGACCTGTGACTCCACTGCTCGCTTTCCCCGTGTGACCGCTTTGAACTGTGCGCGGTTTGCGAAGCGTCTCACCTCTTCTCTCAGGTCTGACACACACGGATGAAGGGCCTAAAATCTCTGCCGTGTCCAACTAACAGAAAGCCCTTGGCTCTGCGTTGTGGCTAGTAGTCATGTGTCTGCTGACAACTGAGATGTTTCTGTTTGGGTTGTAGAAAGGCCATGTTCAGTTCTAGCGCGAAGATTGTGAAGCCCAATGGTGAGAAGCCAGATGAATTCGAGTCTGGTATTTCCCAGGTATGTCCTTACCTCCACTGTCACCTAATAATTTGAACTAAAAAAACGAATGGAAGCACAGGTATAGTTGTAGCATCTTTCAAAACTGGCCTTTTGATTCAAAACTGAAGTTAAACTTCCCAAATAACTCTGTTTCCTTAGGAATTGCAGATTTTTTTTTTTTTTGCTTCATATTCTGCTTCTGATGGCAACAGATGCCTTATGCTTCAGAGGGAAATGTAAGAACTAGCCAATCTTGCAGTGAATGATGTATCCATTTTGGGTGGTGAGGGTTAAGGTGTTTGTTCCTGATCCCATGGATCAGTTTTTGCCTGGAAAAAATTTATACGGCTCGTTTTATAACAGATGATTGCTTAGTGTTTAGCAAACTAGTGCATGTACATAAATGCATCAGAAAGTAAATTGATATAAGAGAAAAGGCAACTTAAAATTGTCAGTAATCAGAATTTGTTCTCATTAATTCTTCTCTGTAGGCTCTCCTGGAGTTGGAGATGAACTCTGACTTAAAAGCTCAGCTGAGAGAGTTGAACATCACAGCAGCTAAGGTAGGTTTAAAAAAAACTTGCACTCCCTCCAAAAAAGGTTACTGACTTTGTTGCCAACTGACAATTCAATATGTTGGTGTATGCCATGTGACAAGTGGTCAAAAAGTTTGAACTAAAGATTAATGGAAGATTTCATGAGATAGTCTTGCTGAATACTGTTGTGACTTAATGGGAGGAGGCATACTTCAAGCTTTGTAACCCTGTTTATTGGAGCTGACTGCTGTAGCTTTTTATTTTTTTATTTAAAATACAGTTCTAGTCTGAAAAGTGACTCTAAAATATGTCATTAGAGCTTCCACAATTCTGACTCCAGATAAACGGATCAAATTTAATAAGTATAAAACCTATTTCTGACTTCCCAGACCAAGTCTGCAGGACTGGATCTGAAAATCCAAATGGCTCCTTGCTTGCTTTACTAACACTGAAATTGCAATTTGAGAATCTTCATCGATGAAATGCAGACTAGAATTGTCTTATTTCTATAGAACAGCCCTGGGATGTCTAACATATGTCGTATAATATTCATGTCATTATTAAAAAAAAAAAAATAAACCACCAACTTGGACTATATAAAATGGGAGTAGATCAAGATACCAGTCTCACATAGTCACAGAGTAAGTGTCAGCTCTTCAAAGTTTAGTTTTTAGTCTAGGATGTGATTGTGACAATGGCATGAGGCCTGTATTTTAAAACAAACAAACAAAAAAAACACTTCAAAACAAAATTTATTCAAATTACGAATTCTTTTGCCCACCCCACACTGCAAATCTGAGATTCAAAGGTGATCTTCGTACATAAGCAATAATAAAGCTTATGCAAATTCTTGCTGCCCTAATCGGTGCAGATTTGTTAGCGTCTATACAGATATATTGACTGGAATTCAGTAAACAAATCTGAAGTTGCAAACTGAATTGTGGACTTTAGGCAAGTGGCTGTGGTGTGCACACTGACTTCTAATGGGGTCTGAATCTGTCTCAAGAAGCTTGCTCTTGGAAAGTGCAGTACTAGTGCCAAGAGGGCTGTTCCTAATGAGATAAGAGGAGCTATTGTTGAACAGATTTTGAAACACTGAGGACACAATGCATTTTAGTAAATCCAACATGGCAACCAGTGAGGTGGGTCTCCTAGGGCTCTACTCAAGTGGCTTTTGGGAGCCTAGCTCTAAGACAGAGATGGGGAACCTTTCTGTCAGTGACCATTGACCCACAGAAAAAAATTAGTGCAGGCCACACAGTGGAGGGAGAGGCTTAGGGTGGGGTCAGAAATGAGGGGTTCAGGGTAGGAGGGGGTGGGGATGAGGGGTTTGTGGTGCAGGAGGGGGCTCCACGCTGGGGCAAAGAGGTTTGGAGTGCGGGAGTGGGCTCAGGACTGGAGTAGGGAGTTGGGGTGTGGGTAGGATTGTGGGGTTTTCAGAAAGAGTTAGGATGCTGGAGGGGGTTGGGGTGTGGGAGAAGATGCAGGGTGCAGGCTCTGGGGGGAGGCTGGGGTAGCTATGCTGGGATGCAGGCTCAGGCTGGGTGGCACTTACCTCAGGAGGCTCTCAGTTGACGGGGCTAAGGCAGGCTCCCTGGCTCTGCGCCGCTCCTGGAAGTTGCCGGCATGTCCCTAGGCTGAGGCACGGCCAGACAGCTCTATGCGTTGGAGATGGAGCTCAGGACAGGGTCAGCGCACAGAGCTTCCCTGAATGCACCTGTGCCTAGGGGCTGCAGGGACATACCAGTCGCTTCCGGGAGCTGTGCCAAGCCCACCAGACTTCTAATGGCCTGGCAACTCTAGGCACCTCCCGTCCCCACCCCTCCATCGCAAGGGGCTGAGCTAGTGCCTCCAGCTCGAGCCCCACGGGGCAGGTGGGGGGGGAAGGGTATCATTGAGGCTCGGGGCTTTCAGCAGGTGGCACAGATTTGCTGCAGGCTGGTTGAAATTAGGCAGTGGGCTCAATCCATCCCACTGTAGGTTTCCCACCACTGCTCTAAGGAGTAATGACCTGAAGTCCCATTCTATGATGTTGGAGGATAAGCTTGTGCCCAGCAATAAGGCTGGTGAGGGAAGCATCAACTTCTTAGTACTTGATTGCATACTGGGGAGATAAACCATTCAGTACACACTCATGTTACCGTGCTTATAAAAGTATTTGGAGAGATACAAAGTACTATTGAAGTAGCAGTGTGGATCTTGGCAAATCAATAGATGTGATTGACTAAGCTACCTTTAATATTTGTATGAAGATCTTGTGTGGAAGATGGTTAGTGGAAGGTGTTTAGGCGATCAACCTGTTTGTGTTGATTTTTACCCTTCATGTACGACAGGGGTAACATTACTTTATTTGAAACTTCATCTCAATATCAGCCCCATGCAATTCTGTTGCACTGCAGACCAATTCAATCTACTTACTGATGTCTGCTTGTGTGATTCTCCTGTTTGAAAGGGTCCATGAATCTGAATTGTAATTGTGACAGTTCCATGACGTATAGGGATACTAGCCTAATGGGTTAAAAGGCTGGTCGTTTCATGCAGCAATTCACAATTGCAACAAAATCCATTGCAGCAAAGCTTGCATGAGAACTGCCATTTATTATGTTTAATGGATTTCGTCTTAAGTGTCTATTTGTCTTCTGTCTTAGGAAATTGAAGTAGGGGGTGGTAGAAAAGCAATCATAATCTTTGTACCAGTTCCTCAGCTGAAATCTTTCCAGAAGATCCAGGTCCGACTAGTTCGTGAGCTGGAGAAAAAATTCAGCGGCAAGCATGTGGTGTTCATTGCTCAGGTAAATAGTTGATTATATTGTGGTTTATCACTGTGTGTGGCATATTGGTACTGTGAACCTGTTGGGATTGGAGAGGTAAACGTATCGAATGTGAGGTTTTTTTGTTCTAGCTGTAGTAGTTCAAATACCTTTCTAGACACTGTCAGTGTGGCTGCACATAAGTCCCAACAGCTTGCATGAGTTTACTTTACTTTAATCAGTAGAGAAAAACTATATAGGATGGTTGAACCATACTCTGAAAAGGAGAAATAACATGTAACTGGAGTAGAGTCCTAGAGGTAATGAAACTTAAGCAGGAAAAATGTAAGCATAGTATTTTTGCACACTGCAGCAGGGATAGGCAACCTATGGCATGTGTGCCAAAGGTGGCACGTGAGCCGATTTTCAGTGGCACACACACTGCCTCGGTCCTAGCATTTTAAGTGAAGCTTCTTAAACATTTTAAAAACCTTATTTACTCTACATACAACAATAGTTTAGTTATATATTGTAGACTTTTAGAAAGAGACCTTCTAAAAACATTAAAATGTATTACTGGCACACGAAACCTTAAATTAGAGTGAATAAATGACTCAGCACACCACTTCTGAAAGGTTGCCGACCCCTGTTCTGCAGTGAAAGTAGACTAAAAGTAAGGTTTAATACAAGTGGTTGGGAGAGGGGGAGTTTTATTTGCTGTCCTTGAAGTGAAAAGGAAGAACCTAAATCTTAGTCTGGCTGGAATACTGTTAATTTCAGATGGGGCAATGCTAGTGAGATCTGACTTCCTTTACTCTTAACACCTCCCCCACCCCCATGTTTAAGCCAAGAAAAACTTTTTGAAATGGGGAATATATGGATGGGAAGCTGGCATTAGGAAGAGCAAGATCTTGGAGTTATTACCATGAGGATAACTTTAAATGGATTCATGTGTGTTTTCTTAATAGTTATGAAGGCTACCCTTCAGCTATGAAGGGAAGAAGAGGTCCATTATTTTTGTATTGTGGTTTAAAAGGATCAAAATACCTTAACTGAATTCATGTGTGACTGGGTATATTCTGCAAAATGAAATGCCTCTGCTAATCCTCTACTTTAAACATTGGGCTCTCATACTCATTAGACAAAGCTATCATTAGACTCAAACTATCACGTAACACAATAACACATGTATAACACCGTTAAGTATTGAAATCTTTAATGGTATAAAAAGGGTGACATGTTTTAAAGGAATATAACAAATCATACCACTGTTTGTGGAGTACTTTAGAACATTTGTCTTCAGTGGTAGTGGCTTGGCGTTAGCAAGCATGACAGTTCTGGATACTGCAATATTGGAGCCAAGGCTCAGAAGGCTTGTCTTCGCTATGGAGGTAAGTCAACCTAAGTTATGTTACTCTAGCTACGTGAACATGCTACTCCATCAACATAACTTAAGTTGACTTACCCCGGTCTTCACTGCATTGCATCGATGGGAGACTCTCTCTAGTCAACTTCCCTTGCTCTTCTTGGAGAGCTGGAGTACTGGGCTCGACCAGAGAGCGTTCTGCCGTCAATTTAGCAGGTCTTTCTTCACTAGACCCACTAAATCAATCCCTGCTGAATTGATTGCAGCAGCAGTGATCTCCCCATAGTGAAGATTAGCCCTAGAACTCCTACCTTCCTGGTTAAACAATGAAACTTCTCACAACATAAGACAAGCTTGCCTATGATGAGTTGCACTGGCTTAACTAAAGGGATGTTTTATGCTGATTTTTTTTTTTTAAACTGGTGTAGACTTCTGTGTGGACAGTCTAACTTAAGAATCCTTTTAAGCTCAACGAAAATCCATTAAAACTATTAAGCTAAACCAGTGTTTCCCAAACTTGGGACGCCACTTGTTTAGGGAAAGCCCCTGGCAGGCCGGGCCAATTTGTTTACCTGCCACGTCCGCAGGTCCGGCTGAGCACGGCTCCCACTGGCCATGGTTTGCTGCTTCAGGCCAATGGGAGCTGTTGAAAGCGGCATGGGCTGAGGGACATGCTGGCCACTGCTTCCAGCAGCTCCCATTGGCCTGGAGTGGTGAACTGCAGCCAGTGGGAGCCATGCTCGGCCGGACCTGCAGACGTGGCAGGTAAACAAATTGGCCCAGCCTGTCAGGGGCGTTCCCTAAACAAGCGGCGTCCCAAGTTTGGGAAACATTGACCTAAACCAAAGTAACCCACTTTTAAACTAACATAATGTGTCCACATGGACAGTCTGCACAAGGTTAACAAAATCAGTGTAAGTATCCCTTTATTCAAACTTTTACAACTTCCTCATGTAGACATAGCATAGGTGTCCAAAGAACTGACACCAGGAGCAGATTAATAACAATCTCAAGAATAATCTAGCGGGGAAATCACAGTGGGCAAAACTCCCTGGAAGTGTTCTTTAGCAACTATTTCTAGAAAAGATTCTCTCCCCTTTTTCCCCCGCTTCCCCATGTGGGTGAAATATTATCTTTGTATTTAACAAAGCTAAAAGCTAATTCTTCTCCCCAAACCTTTCCTTCTTCCCAATGAACATATTGGGCATGAGAATTTAAGTTTGAGGCTTCAGCATTGCACTACAGAAATTGACTTATCATAAAGCTCAACTTCTATAATTAGGGTGTGATTTGGGGTATTCCTTGAGCATTCCTTGATGTTATGTGGAAACAACTGTGGGACTTCTGCAGGAGAATGGTAACCCTTGAAAGGATGTCATATTTATGACTTCAAATCTGAACGTCTCTTATTCTGAGGATGTTGACTAAATGTTTCATGAGGCTTGTTATCACTTTGTTTCACAGAGAAGGATTTTGCCCAAACCAACAAGGAAAAGCCGTACAAAAAACAAGCAAAAGCGTCCCAGGAGGTAAATAAATCTTATGTTGTTGAAGTGTGTGCCATTCCTCTTATGTGACTGGCATGAATGCCATTTTGATCATATGTAAAGGATCTGAGAGAGATCACAAAGCAAATACACTGGGACACTGGCTCAGCAAAGACTCTTCCTTTTGGCATGTAAGGCTAAGGTATGAATAGTGCCCTTTATCATCCCATACTTCCTTGCATCTTCAATATTCAGGTTGATTCCCTTAAAAAATCAATCCCTCAATGTGTTTCAGAAACTTTACTACTGTCACTTTCTAATCTGGCAGTTCTAGAATGGCTGTGAGATAGCAGTGAGGACTATGTTCTACCACATTGGCTTAGTTGTCAATTCTGAGATTTTGATGTATTTTTAAGTGCTTGATTTGCCTAGTTTCTGGCCTTACCTGGAAACTGACAGTGCATTCTGAATATGTTATACACATTTTCCCAATCTTTCCATCTACATCCAGCAGTCTTTTTCCAGTAGTTGTTCTCAAAATATTTGCCAAAAGCAATTAATTACAAATAACTAACTTCTGTTTTTTGGTCTGCCCAGCCACGGTCCTTAAGATTGTTTTCTGAGATGCCCACAATGAGGCAATGTATGTAAACTGAGTAACTTAAGTGGGTTGGGTTGGGTTCCTGTCCCAATAACTTGTAATGCTAGCCTTGGAACAGATGAACATCCAGGGAATGGACACTAACTCTTCATCTGTACTGCAGAGAATTCAGTCCAGGAATTACATGCTAGCTAAGTTCTCTCTAAGCTGCGTGGCTGTGCAGCAGGATATCAAGGGCCACGCAGGTGGGAAGAGGCATCCTTGCTCCTTCCCCTGGGGCAGACTGCTTCCCAGACCTCTCATCCCCAGCTCCACCCCAGAGCCTGCACCCCCAGCTGGAGTCCTCACCTCCCCGGAACCCAAACCCTCTATCCCAGTCCTGAGCCCCCTCCAGAGTCCTCACTCCCCATACCCCAGCCCTGAGCCCCCTCCCAAATTCTGAACCCTTTGGTCCCAGCCTCACCACACACCATCTCTGTATTGGTGCACATACACCTCTACCCCGATATAACGCGACCCAATAGAACACAGGTTTGCATACAACATGGTAAAGCTCTGACATGCCACTCTGAGCAGTGTGTTAAGGGTGTTGGGCCAGGCCATGGCTGAGGGGTTTGATAAGGGGCAGAAGGTCTCGAGCGGTCAGGGGCTCCCCCCTCCCCAGAGTCGGGGATAGAAGCTGTAGGAGGGCACTTTTGGGGACCCCACAGTCCCAGAGTGGCCTGGGGGATTAACGGGGGGCCGGGAGAAGCCCACTCTGTTTCCCTTGCCCCTGGTTTCAGCCGTGTCACTTGGGGGAAGGGATTCCCGCCCCCCCTGCACTCACCAGCGGAAGCAGAGCAGCCCGGCCTCAGCCCGCTCCACTCTGCCAGCTCCCAGCCGTGGCGCTCCGCTTCCTGCCACAGGTGAGTACAGGGGGCGTCCTTTCCCCAACCTCCCTGCACTCGCTGGCAGGAAGCGGAGCGCTGTGGCTGGGAGCTGGCAGGGTGGAGCAGACTGGGGCCGAGCAGCAGCGGTTGTTGGAAGCGGAGCAGATGAGTGTCTGTCAGGGCGCTGGGAGGGGCGGATAGGGGCTGGGCTCCTGGGGGTGATTAGGGATGGTGGTCTATGGAGGGGAAGGTTAGGGAACTGGGGGAGGGGAGGGGAGGCAAAGCAAGTCCGATATAACGTGGTCTCACCTATAACGCGGTGAGTGTGTGGTTTTTTTTTTTTATTTTAAACTGACTTTTTCCACCCCGAGTCAGAATTTAATCACTCAAAAATAGTGTCGTTGGCTCTCTATGTTCAAATCTAAGCAACAGTTTGCTTCTGTTAAACATTTTTCTCTTGCTAGTTGTTCTGATTGAAATTGTGGACGGTCTATGTTCACTGAGTAATTTGCACTTCGTGTTGGTTTCATTCTGGGATACAATCAGTTTCACTGTAATTGTAATGTCAAGGATAATTTATACATTGATTTTGGAATATATGTAAATGGGTATTCAAAGAACTTCATAGGACACTTAATGGAATTTTTTGTGGTCTAAGATGTAGAGAGAACTCTATCAGACACTGCAGCAATAGGGCTGTATCGGGGGGTACTTGCATTATAATTCCTTTAAAACTGCAGATGATGTTCTACAGCTCCTGCTAGATATGAGTCTGTTGTCCATTACAGAATCATTTCTAACACTTCAAGTAGGGCATTGGAGGGGAATAACCCAATATTTTTGCTAAAATGACCAATTGGCACATCTTAACTTAATGCAGTAAATACTCTTAAGTAGTATCACTCAAATTCTTCATATGAGGAAGTATTGGTCACACTTACAGGTGGTACTGTATATAAACGTGATAACTTATATAAATATAACTTGCTTACACTTAATAGTCAAGCATCGATAGAAATAGTAAAGTCTCAGATATGACTTTTCTCTACAGACTGCTCAGTTTTATTTTGTACTGCCATGTTTCTGGCTCCTGGAATAGCTTCTGAGATGAATTGTGGCATGGTCACAACTAACTTGTTGATATGGTGGTAATTCATGTTAACAGTTTATTTATCCGCCCGTACATTCCTTTATCCCAGGAATTGTGGTAGTATCTCGTCGGCAGATTATAGGGGAAGTATGTTTTATACTTGTCAGACTAAACTTGCCAACCCCTTGAAGGTTTAAAACTTGGGGTCAGAACCCCTCAGCGGCATGCGAGGTTATTACATAGGGGGTCGCAAGCTGTCAGCCTCCACCTCAACCCTGCTCTGCATCCAGCATTTATAATGGTGTTCAATATATAAAAAAGTGTTTTTTAATTTATAAGAGGGGATTGCACTCAGGGGCTTGCTGTGTGAAAAGGGTCACCAGTGCAAAAGTTTGAGAGTGACTGGTTTAATTCATTAAAATATTGCATTTCAGCCGTACACTTACTGCAGTGCATGATGCCATTCTCGAAGATCTGGTCTTCCCTAGTGAAATTGTGGGCAAGAGAATCCGCGTGAAACTAGATGGCAGCAGACTCATAAAGGTCCATTTGGACAAAGCACAACAGAATAATGTTGAACACAAGGTAAGGAACTAACTTTATACTCTTCTCTGTAACACAAGGGTTGTGATGAGTCATAAAGCTGAGTGTAAAACTCAAAACTGCTGCAGTGGCAAGGGTGTGAGAACTATGCTCTGATTTTTAATTACATTTTGGACTAAGGAGATGCTAATAGAAGGTTTAAAATCAAACTTTAGTTTGACTGCTCTTGATTGCTTTACACTCTTGGCTAGCTGATTTGTGGTGACCTTTTTCCTACTTGCTCCCTTAGTATGAGTGGTAGAAGATGGGCTTTTTATTTAGAATTAAAGACTTAATCTTCAAAGCCAAGGTACATAATGGGGTGGGGAGGCAACATAGCTGTGTGGCTCATTTTCAGCTGCCTTGTGGATTGAACAGCTCTGAAAGTCTGAGTCTGTTCTGGCAAATCTATATGATTGATTAATGGGTTGAGTCTTAATGTTCTGCAGAACATTATCATCTCCCACATAAAGAATTCTGGGAAGTAATTGCTGTATGGAAGAATTGTCTGTCTATTTAGTATTTCACTTAGTCTAATTTTTTCAGGAAATGTGGCTTGATTAGTGCTGGTACATAACCAGGGCCGGCTCCAGGCACCAGCCAAGCAAGCTTGTGCTTGGGGTGGCAGATTCTAAGGGGTGGCATTCCATCCAATCCCAGGGCAGCATGGCTGCCCTTTTTTTTTTTTTTTTTTGCTGCTCTGGCTGCCCTGTAGGGGGCGATGGTGCAGAGGAGGGGGAGCATCCTGCTGGGAGTGGGCTGCACGCTCCGTCTGCCCCAGCCGGTGCCAGGTCTGTAGCAAGCCCGGCAGCCCGCGTCCTTCCCTCCCTGCCAACCAGAGCGGCACAGAGCCCTCCCGGCACGCGGCGCGGTGGGAGGAGCTGAGTGGTGAGTGCCTTGGCTGAAGGAAGCCCTGGCTGCCCTCCCATATCTCTTCTTCCCCCTCCCCCTTGCTAGCCAGGGCACGCACTCCACTCCCCGAACACGTCTGCAGCGCAGGGAGTCCCATTAGCTGAAAGTTTGCACCTTGGCTTCAGCCACCCCGCAGACTTTTTTTTTCTTTTTTTGGTGGCGGCAATGAAAGAGAAACAGCGGTCCTGTACCTAACTTAAAGAAAACTTGTTTAAAATGAGTGGGAAGCCTATCCTTTCCTGTTTAATATAGGATTTCTTAGCAATAACTTAAACTATCCAAATCAAACTTGGAGTAACATAATTTTGAATGCTAGACTAAATTAGTTCTTGAATGCATCTGACATCTTCACCAATTTGGTCGTCCATTGAGGTTACTAGTGGCTCTGTCCAAGTGGTATATGAGAGCATAGCTCTAAGTGCAGTGGTGTACAATCCCCTTCCAATGTCGAAGAGCAAGCCTGTCTCTGGTTCTAGAGCTGACAAGGACAGCATCCTATATATTTTTATAACCTCTTAGTCTCTAGACAAGTACTGAGGAGAAACTTTGCAGGGTGCAACTTGAAACATACTATAGTATATCTGAACTGTACAGTAGAACATGCAGCTTTTATAAAACCCATTTAAAGTAAACTAATACTGTTAAACTTGACTTTCTTTCCAGGTGGAAACATTTTCTGGTGTCTACAAGAAGCTCACTGGCAAAGATGTTGTTTTTGAGTTCCCAGAATTCCAGCTGTAAAGTGCAAGAATGCCTGAATAAACTGTTTAATTGTTCATATCTTAAGCGATTTCATTAAACTAAACACTTTTTTTAAAATACACTACAGAAGGAGGAAGTAGCTGACGTAGGTGACTGGTAATAGCTTGGCTATGGAACCTACTAGTTTAACTGAGTTGCATGTATTAAAGTAGGTAAGAACTCATGTCACCAGTACCTAATGGTAATTAGGTAAGAGACTTCATTTTCTAGGGGACATGTCCATATCCTAAATCACACAGACAGCCTTGATAGGAAAGTAAACTAAACAGGCCTAAATAATAATCCCTTCTCTGAGGATGAATTGGTCTGGCAAGGTTGTGCGCGAAACCTTAAACTCCTGAGTTTTGTGTTTATTTAAGAAACTCAGGTAGAATGGAAACCTACAATTCCCAAGGTTGGTGGGAACATTAACCTACATAATAAATACAAGTATGATATGATACAAGCTTTAGATGTGACAGCCTAGTATGGGGCGGAGGCAGACAAAATTCCACTTGCTTATGGCCACAGTTCTTAAACACCCATTTCAAAGGTCACAAGGCAGAAATTTAAGCAGTGTTCTTCTCTGCAGATTAAGCTGTCTTTGCTGTAAATTGCAAAACTACTACTAATGGGAGAACATCGAACTACAATGCAGGTTTTGTCAGTCCACAGGTTCTAGCTCTACTCTTGCAAGTCTGTAGGATATCAAAATAGATGAATATGGGTTTCTAGTTGCTTCACAGCTGGAGGGTTTTGCTAGACCCTGGGGAGGTGCCAGTGGGATTTGTTTGAAGTGGCGTGGGGAAGCCTACCTTGTTTACCTCAACAGCTTGAGACATTGCTGATACTTCTGAAAGACAGGTGGGGCGCCTCTGAAGTGGGTGACTTTTAAAAGTCTACAAGCAAATCTAAGGCATAGAGTGACACTCCCAGTATGTATCTATCTTCCTGTGGTGTGAGGACTCCCAGTTGAAGTCACTGGGAATCTTGAGTTCCTAGCTAAGCAAGACTTCACTAAATACTAGGGCTGACAAGCGATTTTAAAAAATTGTGTGATTAAACAATAATAGAATACCATTTATTTAAATATTTTGGATGTTTTCTACATTTTAAAATACATTGATTTCAGTTATAACACCAAATACAAAGTGTACAGTGCTCAGTTTATATTTGATTACAAATATTTACACTGTAAAAAAACAAGAGATCTTTCAGTTGCAAGTACTGTAGTGCAATTTCTTTATCATGAAAGTTGAATTTACAAATGTAGAATTAAGTTTAAACAACAACCCTGCATTCAAAACCAGAACAATGTAAAACTTTAGAGCCTACAAGTCCGCTCAGTCCTACATCTTGTTCTGCCAATTGCTCAGACAAACAAATTTGTTTACATTTGCTGGAGATCATGCTGCCTGCATCTTGTTCACAATGTCACCTGAAAGTGAGAACAGGAGTTGGATCACATGGGACAGTTGTAGCCAGCGTCACAAGATATTTCTTTGCCAAATGCCCTAAAGATTCCTATGTCCCTTCATGCTTCAGCCACCATTCCAGAGGACGTGCGTCCATGCTGATGACAGGTTCTGCTCAATAATGATCCAAATCAGTGTGGACCAATGCATGTTCATTTTCATCACCTGAGTCAGATGCCACCAACAGAAGGTTGATTTTTCTTTTTTGGTGGTTAGGGTTCTATAGTTTCCGCATCAGATTGTTGCTCTTTTAAGACTCCTGAAAGCATTCTCCACACCTAGTTCCTCTTTGAATTTGGAAGGCACTTCTGAAACCTTGGGTCGAGTGCCGTAGCTATCTTTAGAAATCTCACATTGCTATCTACTGTGTTTTGTCAAATCTGCAGTGGAAGTGTTTTTAAAACTAACGTGCTGGGTCATCATCCAAGACTGCTATAACATGAAATATATGGCAGAATGTGGGTAAAACAGAGCAGGAGACATAGTTCTCCCCGAAGGAGATCAGTCACACAATTAACGTATTGTTTTTTTAACGAGTGTCACGAGCATGGCCTCTGGAGTGGTGGCTGAAGCATGAAGGGGTATATGAATGTTTAGCATATCTGGTACGTAAATACTTTGCAATGCAGACTACAAAAGTGTGAGCGCCTGTTCTCACTTTCTGATGTAAATAATAAGCAGTCGCATTATCTCCAGTAAATGTAACCAAACTTGTTTGTCTTCATGAATGGCTGAACAAGAAATAGGACTGAGTGGACTTATACGCCCTAAAGTTTTACATTGTTTTGTTTGAGTGCAGTTTTGCAGCAAAAAAAAAATCTACATTTGTAAGTTGTGCTTTCACGATACAGAGATTGTACTACAGTACTTGCATGAGGTGAATAGAAAAATTCTAATTTTGTTTTTAGAATGCAAATATTTATAAAGAGCACTGTATTCTGTTGCAAGTGAAATTAGTATATTTTAAAATGTAGAAAGACATCCAAAATATTTAATAAATTTCACTTTAATTGCACTGTTATGCAATAGAATACAATCAGTTTTAATCAATTGTTTTTTCCAGTTAATCACATGAGTTAAGTGTATGGTTAATCAATAGCCTTACTAAATATCCATGCTACTTTAAACAGTTGACTGTCATCTCCACTGCATGTGGAGTAAGGCATCACATTTGCCCAGAGCAGTATCTGATAGCTACTTTCGCAAGTGGCCTTCCTGTTGTTGCAGTCAGCATTCAATTAGAATAATGAATTACCTCCCTGTCTTCTAATATATCTTAAGAGCTTTGGTGTTTGAAAAACCAGCACCCATGGGGAAAGCTTAACAGCACACATCTCTTCCTATCTAATGAGTGGCTCCAAGTGGATCCTTTAATCAGCCATTTTACAAGTTTCTGATTTTACTGCCACCTTTTTTTTCTTTTGCTCCCCTTTTTTCCACTGTCCTAGCTATCTGTTCCTTTCCTGAAGCTGTGCAGGAGAAGGACTTTGCTTGCAGCTTTGGTCCACCCAGCATGCCCTCTCTTTAGTAGGACAGAAGCAGCCTTGTATTAAGAGGTACCAGCTGCTCACTCTCAAATACTGCAGAAGGAATGGAACAATTCTGCAGCAGCAAGCGGTCTCAGCATTTTTTTTTCATCATCCCCCTCCACCCCCTGGTGCCTGGAGTGTATAGGGCAATATCTTACCTTCAGTGGAGAGGGCCACTAATTGTGGCAGTTTATGGGGTATAAATTTGATTATATACTACCATCTATCAACATGATGCTCACTGATTATCTGTGGGAAATGTACAGGAATCAAGGGTGGAATCTGGGCTTGAATAAGTGCCTGTTAATACAGTGTCAATTGAAGAAAATATACCCACTGAGACACCATCACTACTTCCCTCTTTCATGTGTCTCCTGTTCTTCCTTGCAATAACTTAAAATTCTTATCTCTGTGGTTTTAATCCAATCCCTCTTTTGTTTAATTCACTAAGACGATTAGTGACCTCTAATGAAGTGTTTTGGATTTCAAATTTTATGCTCCAATTAAGTTAATAGAAGACAGGTGCCTTAACATTGTCTGAAGCTATCTGTAGACTCGCAACAGCATCACTGCATTGGTTCATATCTGGAAGGCTTTTTGCAGCCTAGAAACTTCAGAATGTAGCTTCCATTATTAATAAAAATGTCCCAAAGGCCACAGATACAAGCAAGTTGAATTTAGTTTCTGAGCCATATGTTGGGCAGTTTTGCTACAAGGATCAAGGATAGCACCTCTCTCCTTAAAACATCTCTAGAGCAGTGGTTTGCAACCTTTTTTCATGGGCAGGCCCCTAAAACACTTCAAATGGAGGTGTGGACCCCTCTCGAAATCTTAGATATAGCTTGCCCAGTGTGATAGTTTGGTCAGACACTTGTCTGGCTATTGAAGCTGATATTGGGAAGGCGGTGTGTTCACAGGCAGGCTAGTAATGGAGATCTCCTATGTGATCAAAATTGCTGGTTTTGAGTCAGTAACTCTTTGCAATCTCATCAGCTGGTAGCTTGCCTACTTGTTTAAGGTGGAGTGGATTGAGTTTGGGTGGGTGGGAGGGGGAGATCTTGTCTCTTACAAAAAATGTGTGACAGAGCAACATATTCAGAAATTAGTACATCTACGTATTGCAGTTCAGATGTGCAGTCCTGTCTCACAGCATTCTAGTTGCCCACTAGTACTGTAATGTCTGAGCATCTCACAATTTATAAACTCATTATTCCTCACCGCCACCCACCCTGTTCCCCTGTGAGATAGGGAAGTGCTATTATCCCTTGTGCTTTAAGTGACTTGCCCAAGGATACATGGAATGCCTTGCTCTTATTAAATCCTATGCTAGTGCCCCAACTACGTCCTTCCTCTTCATTTTAGGAGACTTGCAGAACCTTGGTGCTGTATCAGAACTTTATAAACTGTTTGCAAATAATTTATATTAGGTTTAAAAACTGGCACAGTCCTACTCTAATGAAATCCCAGTAGACTAGGTTGTTCTTAACAGTAACATGGCTGAGCAGGTAAGGACTCTGCCCCTTTCCTGGCCACACTGCCTCAGTTGCACCTTTGGCCACAAGTTGGGTAAACAGGGTCCATGGAAGTGGTTCTCATGCTGAGGAAGTGGGTAGAGCTGTAGCTCTGCCATGTCTGCCCTTGTCCCTCTTGCAATGATTACTGGAATAGGACAGAGGAATAAGTAGCACCCTGAAAAGTGCTGCAGTAACTTACACTACACTGTCCCAAAGAGGGGAGCAGGGGAAAAATTGACACAAACATCTGGTAAGCTGCTCCCTACACAAAGTTGAGCCTAACAGCTTCCTCTAGCCATTGTTTGGGTTTGTGGACTGTCTTTTGACCAAGAAGAGGAAAGTTTCTTACTGCAAGATTTCCTTCCTCACAGCACACAGATTAACAGATCCACGCTGCCCCATTAATTACTGCAGTCAAGGTTCTCTTTTTTATGGGCTTTGCAACAAGTTGCTATAGTCACAGTTACATGATAAATTTACTGTTTAGCCACCAAGCACTCTCAATTGGACAATATTGCACTGGCAAGCTCTTCAGGAGGAAGCACATCCCCCTTTGTCTCTGACTCAGATTTGATTTGTCTCCAGAGCAGCAAGGGAGAGACTAGGGTATATCTGCACAGCAGTTGTGCAGGTGCTTCCCATCATGGGTAGACAGACACATGTGAGCTCTGCTTGAGCTAGTGTGCTAAAAACAGCAATGTGCTGGTGGTGGCTTGGGCTAGCCATCTCAATATGCACTTGGGGTCACATGGGATCGTACCTGGGTGACTGGGCTGAGCTGTCCCTGCGGCCACGCTGCTAGTTTTAGTGAGATCTGCTTGAGCTATCAATCATATCTGTATAATCATGCTGGGAAGCTGCTGTGCTGGCACACCGTAAGGGCAAGATTTATAAAGGTATGGAGGTGCCTAAAGTTGGAGATTGTAGATCCACCTATCTGCAGATGTAGGCACCTAAATACCTTTATAAATCTGGTCTTAAAATTTAGTGGTTGTTAGATTCACCTTTTCCTTTTGATATTTCCCATGTTTGTAGATCAGTGTTGGTAGCAATGGTGGGAATACTAATGTAGATTGTTTGTTTGTTTTCCATCGTAAAATGGGGATGATAATACTTATTCCACGGATGTATTAATGGTTATGAAATGTTCTAAGATCCTCAGAGGGATAGGCCCCAGATTTATCCCCAGACTTTCCTTGGCCCTGAATAATCCTCTATCTCAGTGGTTCTCAAACTTTTGTACTGGTGACCCCTTTCACATAGCACACTCCTGAGTGTGGACCCCCCTTTATAAATTAAAAACACTTTTAAAATATATTGAACACCATTATAAATGCTGGAGGCAAAGCAGGGTTTCAGGTGGAGGCTGACAGCTTGTGACCCTCCATGTAATAATCTTGCGACCCCCTGAGGGGTTCCAACCCTCAGTTTGAGAACCCCTGCTCTACCTGTTATTGTCTATTTCCCATGTTGCCATTCTTGTGTATTACACTGCTTTCCTATCTGCTTCATGCAGGGCCAAAATGTGTTTAGATACCAGCCCAAATGAAGAGTAGCATAGATTTGCACTGCCACAGGCAGGGCCGGCTCCAGCTTTTTTGCTGCCCCAAGCGTCGAGGAAAAAAAAAAAGAAAAAGAAAATGATTAAGTTTCTGCCGAAGTGCCGCCAAGGAAGACGGGGAGTGAAGGACCTGCCACCGAATTGCCCCAGAAAATAAAGTGGACTGATTGAGTTGCCGCCAAAGTGCCGTCGCCACCTACCCGGACGTGCCACCCCAACAATGGACAGACATGCCGCCCCTTTCAATTGGCCGCCCCCCCGGGTGAGCACAAGATGGTACATTGCCTTTCTGAATGGCCCAAAGGGCAGGGGTTCTGCACTGGCTGTGCCACTAGTGAGCTGTTGAACAGGAGGGCAGGATCACAGAGCTGCTGCTTCCCTTCCCTGCCACTTTGCGCAGTGCTGAGTGCCCACAGAAGAATAGAGGGAACAGTTGCTACTCTCTGAAGTACTGGAATTGTATTTGTGACACTCTCACAGGGGCATCGTGGTTAAAACTGTTTGATTTATTATTTTAAATAGTTTAAGGTTGTTGATGGGTTTTGTTCCCTAGGCAGAACTTTCTTCATAGAGTGTGATCCTGCACTCCATTGACTTCAGTGGGAGTTGTTTCAACTGGGTTAAGATCGCTCTCAGGCTATCTTTAGACTACCTGCCGTATCGGCGGGTTAAAATTGATTGCTCGGGGACCGATATATCAATTCCGGAACTCCACCAACCCCAACGGAGTTGCGGAATCGACAGGGGGAGCCGCGGACATCGATCCTGTGCGGTGAGGACGGGTGAGTAATCCGATCTTAGATATTCGACTTCAGCTACGTTATTCACGTAGCTGAAGTTGCGTATCTAAGATCGATTTCCTCCCATAGTGTAGACCAGCCCTTAGTCTTTTCTATTTATTTATTTATTTATTTATTTTAAGAAGTGGGTTTAGGGGCCAATCCTTTATTCCAGGTGCAGGGTGACCGCCTGGTGATTTTTGAGAAAAGCACCTTCCAGCTTTCAAGTGGTTTTTTTCGATTATTTTTTCTTCTTCTTGTTTTCTGCTAGGAAATCCATCCTTCTCTCTCCATTAGAGAAACCATTTCTTTCTCCTTAAATGAACCAAAGTCATTAATGATTTCTCTTTCTTTTTTTCCCCTTTTCTTGGGAAAAAAGCACTCAGGAATGCATTCTCGCTACAGTGCCTGGTCTTCCCCTTAGCACTCTTTGATTTTTTTGCTTCTTTTATTCAGCCTTTCTATATTCTTATTTACTTGTAAATCCGTTAATGTTTAATATCTCTTTTGCTGCTAACTTCCTTCAAAGATTTTTTTTGATTCTCTTTATACTTGTCTCTCAAAGTTGTGTTTATGTAGCGAGGTTTAAATATGGATCTAAAAATGTTACATTGCCATTGTAACATGATCTTCAAAGACTTGAACTGAATTCGTTTTGCTGCATTCTTTATGTCAAACAGTTTCCTTAGCATTCCATTGGGAGCATTGCTATATGTACCCAATTCTGTGTAATGCTAATTGCCCCTTTATTGTCACTGAAGTCAGTGGCACTTCTTATGTAAGTAAAGGTAAATAGGATTAGACCCTTAATTTGACATTGTGGCCTTTCTACATTTACATTAGTATGTCTCCTCTCTTTGAGCTTTTTGCACTGATGTAATTTTTCCATCATCTAGTCAAGTTTTAATCTCTAATAATTATTGAAAAATAATTTTAAAAAATGGGTTGTTTGCCAGGTTCCAGCCTAATGTGGAAATGAACTGGCCAAGAGATTAAACCCTGAGGGTCTATATTTATAATGGAAAAAGCTGTTCAGATTTTTAACTCTAGCTGTGCTGTTGATATTTCTGTAAGAAACTTTACATTGCAAGTTACTAATAAATGTATGAGCCCTTTGTTAGAGACTAGTTAATTGTTAGTATAATGTGGGCCACAGTTGTTTGTGGTGACAAAAAGGGGGGAGTAGGTTTTTCTAATGAATCTGCCTTTGCACATCCAAATGGCTCCCTAAGGGCTTTATCAGTGATACTGACTGTACAAAAATGCACATGGGACTTAATCCTGAGCTGTGCCAAGCATGAGCTTGACAAAGCTTGTGCTGGGGTAATGGGAAGGGAGACAAAGGTGTCTAAATCACCTTTTATGTCCTCCTTGATCATCTGTCCAACAATGGCCGAGATCAGTCAGAATGCAAAGGATTTATCTCTGATCCTTGTCCATCCCTGATGTGCCTCCTGTTCAGAGGGTAGGAGAGCCAGCGACAATGACTTCAGAACACCTGGGGATTCCCATTGGCAAGGTGACTTCTTGGCTGTTCCTTTAGGACCATGGGGGAAAACTCTGATGCTTAAAGTATATATGAATTACTTCTCTCGGCACTGAAGTGCCATTATATACTGAAGGGTTAAAATGTGACAACTGTTTAAGAGTAAACAGCAACAACATAATAGACCAATTCAGGAGTTATAGTGTAGAATTTCTGAATGTTCTTCTCCCTCAACAGGCATAGAACTTCCCTTTGTCAATGGATAGTTCCATATGGGTAAAGAAAACAGAAAGGCTTGGAAGAGACCAGCCATGTGGAGAATTGAGTATTTACATTATTGTGCAGTGTGTGGAGTTTCTGCTCTTTAAACAGTGGCATGCTTTACTCCAGAAGTGAAAAATACTTTGGCCAATTGCAAAAATAGGGGAAATTGGGGTAGAGGAAGAATGTATTAATTACATACATTGGAATTTTAGTAGGACCCTTGACTCACTCTCTTTTGAATATCAGCTGCTGAAATTAAAGCAATGCAGGAAAATTGTGCTCTGGTGAGAATGTGTGTGTGGTTAGTTGGATCTAAATGGTTACAAAGGGGTTCTCTGTTAGTGAGGGGGAGGGGACAGTGAGAATGCATTCCCAAAAAAGTACATTCCCAAAATAAGCAGCTTACATCATAGACCTCTTCAGTTTTCCCACACTTCTTTCCTAATTATTGTACTGCAGGACAGCTGATCTATTTCAAACAGGGAGTTGTTTACAGATAACACTTGCAACTGTTCTGTCTGATTTGTTGAACTGTCCAAAAGCAAAAGACAACATCTTTTCAAATTAAAAACTGTCAGATTTCTGTAAACAGCAGCATGAGGGTCATCTGTGCAATTTCCCTGAAGGCAGAGTGTGCTCTGCAGTCCCCATTTTCTCAGCAATCATAAGGTAGGAGAGACTTTTGCAGTTTTATTGATTAGAAGCATGTAAGGAGGAAAAAGTCTGGATGTAAGATAGAGACTGGACATGTGAGTGGCAACATTCAAAGTATGTCTGACAACTGATGTGGGTTAGGTGCAGGATAAGAAACAAAGTTTGATATACTGTATTCTGAGAGATAATGTGGACCTTACTGCTTACAAAAGCCTGATTTAGCTAAAAAAATCCCTGTTTAACTTGGGGTTTGTGAGAGTGTCAAAGATACTTCTGAGCAAGAGAAAGTGAATTAAAATAAGATTTTTTAATTTTTGTTTTGTTTTTAACAACTGAAATTGAAATGTATTAACTTTTCAGAGCCACTGGTTCTGATTTTAGTAATTTCAGCGTAGCATCTTTGTCTGGTTAGAACACATGTGATTTAATTGCCAGAGTGGCAAGAGAGACCTGGCTGTGATTCTTCATAATATAATCAATATAGCCATTTAAGACTAGAAATGCTAAACACATTTCTCAGTCTTTCTATTCTGGGGCACCAGGAAGTCTTCATCTATTACGAAAGATGAGTTTATAATATAGCCCCCAATGCAAAGGATAGAAGACATGTGGCAGTGGTGTCATACTGAAGTAGATTGTAGAGGATCCAATAATGACAGAATACACTAATGGCTAGTAAAGGGGTAACTCAGTAGAGATTGAGTCAAGGATAATTAGGACTGGGATTAGTGGTATATTGGATAAAGGGAAACTTTATTAAAATTAAAGGTTTATATATATGCAGCTTATAGATATGGATATTGGCTGTAAGGTTTGGAAGGGGAAACGTTTCTTATAAAATTTGAGTATCTAATTAGAGAAGTGAAATGCACCACTTTATTTTTCACTTTTCATACAAAGAAATAAAAAACTCCTGAGATTAAATTATTACAAATTACTAGTCACTAGTTACTCTGAAAATGTAACTGAAACATAATAGCAATTTTTCCATTCTCAGCAGCTGGTTTGTGGAGTATTTTGGTGTTAGATACTTCATATTTATGCACATGCTCATTTAAAGCTGTAAATCTATTGGAGGATGTAAACCAACCATTGATTTAAAGAAAAGATCATTGATGTCATTTCTGTGAATCAAATTCCCAGTCCTTCTATGATATCACCTATTAAAAATGCCTGTAAAATTTTGATCAAGATGTATATTCTTAAATGTATGTTCTTAAAAAGATATTGCATTTTAATTTTCATGCTTTGAAATCCAACTGATTTTGATTAGAACTGAAACAGATACCAGGCAAAAAGATGATATTGTGGCTCTGATCCTGTAGTTGATTCTGTGAATATTTTCTTCCATAATCTTTTCATTTATAGTAACCTGAAGGATTACTTGTAAGCTTCTGGGGCAGATACTGACTTTTACTGTGTTTATTCAGTGTGTGACATAATACAGTGCTGATGTTGTTGGTTAGGGTCTCTAGACACTGCTGTAATACAAATAAGAGATTAAAAAAAATGTTTCTGACAAGAAGTGGGTTTTTTACGTTGACTGTCCCTTTAAGAATGTTTGATTGTCTTTAGAAAATTCACCCTAGATGTGAACATCTGCCAACATAGAATCATTTAAAAATAGCGTGTTCTGTATCACTAACACTTTCAATAGGAGTATGCAAATCATAATCCAAATTCATAGCCAAACCTGTGACTTTGCCTGATGACCAATACATAACTGCATTGTGGAAGCAGCAGAGTCCTATCACATAACTCAGTGGTCCCCAATGTGGTGCCCGCGGGCACCATGGCGCCTGCCGGGGCATTTATGTGCACCTGCCTACTGCCCAGCAGAGGAGAGAAGCTGCGGCCCCACACCCGATGGGGACATAGAACTCAGGCTGCGAGCATAGTGTTTTCTGTTCCCAGCAGGCGTGGGGCCTGCCTAGTACCCAGCAGGGGAGACAAGCCGCAGCCCCACGTCTGATGGGGACAGAGAACTCTGGGGCTGCAGGCTGTGGGCGGGACGATGCCAGGGTTTTTGGCACCCTCAGCGAGGGTTCTTCCGCACTCCCGGTTGTTGGTGGCAATTCTGTGGCGGGGTGGGGTTTTCCTTCCGCGGCTCCCGGTCTTCGGGGCAATTTGGGGGCAGGTCCTGGAGCGAGTGAAGGACCCGCTGCAGAATTGCCGCCGAAGACCTGGAGCGCGGAAGGACCCCCTGCCGCCAAATTGCTGCCGAGGGTGGCAAAATGCCACCCCCCGCAAATCCTAGTGCCCTTGGTGACCGCCTAGGTCGCCTAAACAGAAGTGCCGGCCCTGGCTGTTGGCGCCACTGTTTTCTGTCCTCGCGGCTTCTCTCCAGCTTCTCTTTTCTCTCTGGATTCATATATTATGTTATATTAAATGATGTTTTTTGTATTATTTAATGTACAAATACAAAATAAGTCTTGAAAAATTGTTGGCACCCGCCACGCTCTTTTGAACACTTGAATGTGCTACTGGACACAAAAAAGTTGGGGACTGCTGACATAACTTGTAGTGGGGCTACCATGTTGATATCTCTCTGAGCGAATTCATGTAGCTTTAAAAACTTCATTTTTACTCTACGTTAGGGATTGCTCAAAAGTTTTCTGTTTAAACTTTTTTTGGACACAAAATTGGGGTTTTGACACAACTTTACAAAAAAAGTGTCTTTTCTGTGGAAAATTTCATTAATTTTTTTTTTAACCAAAATATTTCAGCCAAATCCTAGAAATATTTTGGCTAAAAATGGAAGTTGTAGTTTGCTGCAAGTCCCCATTCTTCTCTATGGGCTAGGATCCCTAGCTGCCAGGGCCGGCGAAATCATTTAGGCGACCTAGGCGGTTGCCTAGGACCCTGACATTTGGGGGGCGCCATTTTCTTCGGCAGTGACCACAGCAGCCGGATCTTCGGCCACCCCGGTCGCCACCGGCATTTAGGTGGAGGGAGCTGGGGCAGGGGAGCGCAGGGAGGACCGCCTGCAGCAAGTAAGGTGGGGGGGGCGGCACGCAGGGGAACTCCCCGCCCCGCCCCAGCTCACCCCTGCCCCGCCTCCTCCCTGAGCACTCCGTGGCCGCTTCACTTCTCCCGCCTCCTAGGCTTGCAGCGCCAATCAGCTTAGGCGCCGCAAGCCTGGGAGGTGGGAGAAGTGAAGCAGCAATGGCGTGCTTGGGGTGCTCGTGCGTGGAGCAGAGGTGATCTGGGGAGAGTGCCTCAGGGCGGAGGGTGGGGGATGGGGAGCTGCCGCAAGGGGGGCGCCTCATGGCAGAGGGAGGGAGCTGCTGGGGGGGGCCGCAAGGTGGAAGTTTCACCTAGGGTGCGAAACATCCTTGCACTGGCCCTGCTAGATGCACTACGTCTCCTACACTACATCACCCTTTTGCAGGGGTAAACCTGTGCATTATGGGAGATGTAGTCCAGCTGGTGACCTTGGCCCCTAGAAGAGAATGGAGACATGAGGAGCATACTACAACTCCCTGGAGACATTACATCTCTTGATTTTGGCCCAAAACTTTCAGTTTTGCCAAAAAAACTCAATGTTTAGTAAGGAAATCTTCCACAAAATTTTTTTTTTCCATTTTTTGGTCAAATTTCTGTGGAGGAAAAAATACTGTTTTATTCTCCGACCCACCCTTTACCAGCCCCCAAATAACCCAGAAAATTAGCCCAACTCTAGTCATCAGCCAACTGCAAACTAGCCAGCCTCTGAAATGTTAGCAGTTGAAAACGTCATCTGTGTTTGGAAAACCATGTTTGCTCATAGGCAGTATCAAATCCCAATGCTTATCATGGGTTCATTCATATCAAACTAAGGTATTTCTGTGGCCTCCAGATCCTATAGTGATGAGCACCTCACCATCTTTAATGTAGTTATTTTCACAATCACCCTGTGAGGTAGGGAAGTGTTATCCCCATTTTACAGAGAGGGAACTGAAGGACAGAGAGACAGATTTTTAAAGTTATTTAGGATTCTAAAGTTGTAATTAGGCTTCTAGGTGCTTTTGAAAATCCTACTATACACCTAACTCCCAATGGTGCTTTTCAAAATGCGATGAAGTGTGGGATCCTAAAGGGACTTAGGGGTACCAATGCTGAGCATCGCAGAGTCTAGAAAATAAAAGGAACAACACTTGATCCACAAAGCCTGAGTTGGACATCTAGGTTTTCTATACAACACATGGGGGGCGGGGGGACAGAGATGCCTACCAATGCCATCTCCCAAAGCCAGCACGTTAGGTGGGGGGGAACTGCTAAAATTAGCCAAGGGGAAATGTTGAGGGGGGAGAGTGTGCTAAGCCCGCCCGTCTCTCAGAGAGAGGCACCTAACTGCAGGGAGATGTCTAGCTTTGCTTAGCATTACACGAATGGGAATGTGCCTCCTGACTCCAAGTGGCTTAGGCACCTAAGATATTTCTTATGGGACTGAGTTAGGCTCTCCGCACAAAGCAGGGGGAAGAGGAGGTGGTGGTCCCCACCTCTAAAACTCTTAGCCTAGCAGTTAGAGCACTCATCTGGGATGTGGAGACCCAGGCTCAATTTCCCCCCACACCTTTACCAGAAGAGGAGAGAGGATTTGAACAAGGGGTCTCTTAAGCGTGCTCTAACCACTGGATTTTGGAATATTCTGATGTAGGGGCTCGCTCATTCTCTCCTGTTGAAACCATTCCATTGTGGATAAATAATGAAAAAGTGATTGGAGTAGAGGGACTGGATCCAGGGTCTTCTACCTTCCAGGGGGGGTGCCCTAACCAGCAGGCAACAGCATCATTCTCTCTCTGGTGTTTGACACTACTGTCATTAATGGGGTCACTGCAACTAACCTTCTAGACTGAATCACAGAAGAGAAGGATCTCATAAAATGCATACGAGAAGTTAGTAGGAGCATGGCAGAAATCATAAAATCATAGAATATCAGGGTTGGAAGTGACCTCAGCAGGACCAATCCCCAACTAAATCATCCCAGCTAGGGCTTTGTCAAGCCTGACCTTAAAAACCTCTAAGGAAGGAGATTCCATCACCTCCCTAGGTAACCCAGAAAGGGCCAGCTTAAAGAAGAGCCAGTGCAGATATTAAAAAGGGACAGCACCCTATGTAACCTGCACTGACTGTGAGTAGAGCTCCAGGTGTTGGTTTTAATCTCTAAAGCCTTAAATAATTTATGAGTGCGTTACCTGCTAGATCACCTCTCTGTGGTGCCATATTACTGTGCTTGAGCCCAGAACTTGAGCTAGAACTCTCCGAATGTAGAAAGGAGGAAGCTGTGGGTAGCTATGGCTCATGTTTCTCTCTGCAGCCATTTGGGGAGGATTCGAGAGTAGAAGGGCTTAGTTTATTAATATCCTTATTTGGAGTTTAAGCCATTACAGCTATATGGAAGGGGTGCCAACTCTCGTGATTTTATTGTGAGACTTGGAATATTTGGTAGTTTTTAAAAGCCCTGGCTCCTAGAGAATCTCAGCTTTCTTTTTTCTTTTTTTTTTAAAGTATAAGTTTATAGTGCTTGGGGTTGTAGAGAAGCTTGTAAATATGACCTGCATGCACCCTAAAGGCTCAGAAATCAATGACAAACTAAAATAAATTGGCTTAAAAATCATGAGATTTTTTTTTTTAATTCATGATTCTTTGTAGCTTGACTCATGATTTTTGAATCCTTGTGGTTGGTAACAATGTAGATCCTTTTTAGCTGAAAGTGCCAAATTTCACACAGCTCTCCCCTGATCTTGCTACACAGTAAAGAAACAGCATTTATTCCAATTTATGGCCAATATTTTCAAAAGCGTCCACTAAATTAGGGTGCCTCACTCTCTTGGTTCCTACAAATAAGTGCAACTGGGTGCACTAACGAGGTCACATGCAGTCATTTTTACAGGGGTAGGGCATAACTGAGACAATGAGGGGACCTGGTTTTCAGAAGCGTTGAGCACTTATAACTGAACCCCCTGGGGAAGTTCGGGTGCTCAGCATAATTAAAAATTAGATCCAATGTGTCCCAAGGTGGGCACCCAAAATCACGGACCACATTTGAAAATCTTTCAGCAGATGAAAAAGTATCAGGGATCTTGTCATCTGACTGAGACCATGAGTATGATATTCTGAGAGAAATATTATGTAAGATATATAGCAATCAATAACCAATAATTAATGAGAAATGAAATAAAATTATACACTTTTTTCTTTATATCATGTAAAATCTTTACATCTTCAGCTCACATGTAGTAGAATAAACTTATCCTAATATAATTCCATTGACTTCTGACGGAGCTCACCAGGAATATATTTGGTCCATTGTTTTAGAAACATTTTTTTCTCTGAGAAACTAGTCAACCTCTCCAAGTGTGGTAAGGGGAGCCATATATACACCCAGGTCTGAACCTCACAAGCTCTGTAGTGGCAGAACAGCTGTTGAAGTAGAGTTAAATGTATCTTTATGGAGTAACCCATGACTTCCTATGAGTCAATTAGCCTTCCTGAAGTTCACATCAGCTTAGATTTACTCTTTTGCCTTCTTCCACAAACCTTATGGCTCTTCAGCAGCAGAGTCCAAAGTGTGTTATATGTTTGACACAACCTTTCCCCTGCTTCTTGGGTTGTAGAATTTACAGTTCATTAATGGAGTTTACAGTTGGTTAGTGACACCAACAGTTATGTTCCCATTTACAGAAATCTGTAGCATTGATATTTAGATATCTAGTTTTTTGTCTTTGCAGCCCATCATGCAAACCTTTTAAGTCAACCATTAGCATTTAATTTCCAAGTATAACAATGTATGAAAATGATCCACCCACCATCATTTAAACTATTTTACTAGTTAATCTTTTTCAATACATTAACATTAGTTGCTCTTGTAAAAGCAGCAAAGAATCCTGTAGCACCTTATAGACTAACAGATGTTTTGGAGCATGAGCTTTCGTGGGTGTATTCACCCACAAAAGCTCATGCTCCAAAACATCTGTTAGTCTATAAGGTGCCACAGGATTCTTTGATGCTTTTACAGATTCAGACTAACACGGCTACCCCTCTGATTAGTTGCTCTTATTCCCCTTTTAAAAATAATTACAAAAAGAGACAGGTGGGAATCAAAACCCTACATCAGAACATGTCAAACTTTAGAGCTGAATCTAAACTTTGTGTTTGGCCCCTATCTCTGCAGAATGCACCAACAAATCACTATATCTGAAATTCCTCTACATTCTGGGAAAATTTAAATCCAGATCTGTATTTGAACTTTCTAGCTTTGGCTCACCTCTAATTTCATAATCAGATTGGTTGTACACTGTGTTCCCTCTACACTGCATGGTCATGTGGCCGCCCAAGGGTGAATCAAGGGCTGTGCACTTTGTTAACAGAGCTGTGCACAGCGGTGATGTGTTCAAGTGCCCCGCCCTGTGCTGCTCTGCAGCTGCGTTGCTCCTCTGCCTTGGAGCTCCTGGTCAGCTGCTCCCGGGATCCTCCTGCTTGCTGTGCAGAGTAGGGGATGGGGGATAACATCAGGGTGTCCCCCTCTCCCCACTTTCCTCTTGCCCATGTACCCCATCTCCACAGAGTGAGGGACAGGGCTCAGGAGCAGGAGAGCTCAGCTCCTGAGGTCTGAGACCCCTGGTGTGAGTACCTTAAAGAGACAGTGTATGGTCTCCCATAGACTTTCCCATCAGCCAGCACTCACACTATTCTATTCGCGTAGCTGAAGTTAAAGTATCTTAGTTTGACTTACCTGGCCGTCCTCATGGCGGCGAGTTGACTGCCACAGCTCCCCCATCGACTCCACTTATTCCTCCTGCTGAGGTGGAGTACGAGCATCAATTTGGGGATCGATTTATTGCGTCTAGACGAGACACAATAATTCGATCCCTGATACATTGAACACTACCCACCCATCCGGCAGGTAGTATAGACGTACCCTAAGCCTCTTAATTCTATGGGTGTCATTGGGCAGACTCATTGTTGTCAGTTCCAAGGCCAATTTAAGGCAAATTGGGACCACAGACCCATCCTTACGTGGATTCCCCAAGAACCAACTCCCATACTGTGGCCCTATCCCCATGCTGTGGCCTCATCCCTCTCTGGGATGGTAGTCACAGGGGCCATCTACATGAGCGGTGTGATGTGCTGGTACAGGGGCCCACCATCACTTTTAATTGGGTTGGTTAGGGCCTCCTCCCTTCATCCTGGATCACAACTCCCTCTCTTCAGGTTGGCATCATCTGTTCCAGAGGCAGGAAAACTCAGCTCCCACTCACTCACTGGGAGTGTGAGTGTGTGTGTGTGTGTGTGTGAGTGAATGGGGGCATCACTTGACACCACCCAAGATTTGACTATGTTGAACAATTCTGGTCCCAGTACAGATCCTTGGGGGACCCTGCTATTTACCTCTCTCAACTGTGAAAACTGACCATTTATTCTTACCCTTTGTTTACTATCTTTTAACCAGCTACTAATCCATGAGTGGACTTTCCCCCTGATTCTGTGACTGCCTACTTTGCTTAAGAGCCTTTGGTGAGGGACCTTGTCAAAGGCTTATTGAAAGTCCAAGTACACTATATCCACTGGATCATCCTTCTCCACATGTTGTTGACCCCTCAACAACATGTGGAGCAGTGAGACATGATTTCCCTTTACAAAAGCTGTGTTGACTCTTCCCCAACATACTGTGTTCATTTATGTGTCTGATAATTCTGTTTTTTAGTATAGTTTCAACCAGTTTGCCTGGTACTGAAATTAGGTTTACCAGCCTCTTATTGTCAGGATAACCTCTGGAGCCTTTTTAGAAAATCGGCTTTACAAGCTATCTTTCAGTAATCTTTGGTACTGAGGCTGATTTAACCAATAGGTTACATACCACAGTTAGTAGTTCTGCAATTTCATATTTGAGATCCTTCAGAACTCTTGGGTGAATCCCACCTGGTCCTTATCACTTATTGCTGTTTAATTTATCAATTTGTTCCAAAACCTCCTGTGCTGACACCTCAATCTGGGACAGTTTCTCAGATTTGTCACCTAAAATTAATGGTTCAGGGGTGGAATCTCTCTCATATTCTCTGCAGTGAAGACCAATACATAGAATTCATTTAGCTTCTCTTCAATGGCCTTGTCTTCCTTGAGTGTTCCCTGACTGCTCACCCCTCCGAGGATATGGTAGCCCATGTGGGGGAATAAAGGGACCCTTTTGTGCTCTTATTCCTCTGTGTGGATGTGTAACCAGGGTCACATCTTAGCCATTAGCATGGTGAGAGTGATTCAGACTGTATGCTCATTCAGTATTTAGCCTTGCTGCCGAGATTCCTACCAAATGTGCCAATTTTGATGGTGGGGTTTTTAATGTGGATTGCATCTGTAACTGGACTGAGACCACCTGCTCATTTCACACTGGCTACTGAATATAGCAATCAAAAGGCAAGACCTTTCAATTACAATCACATTAGGCTAGATTTAAACTGATGGCATGGGGTGAAAGACTTCATGTCCCATTACTGATCTTTTGAGCTACCCCCATGATAGCCTGATATCAATTTGTTCAGTCTAGCCATAAACCTGCACACAGTGTGCAGTGGCTACACAGAAGAACCGGTATTGGTGACAGACATCTTCTCCATATCTTGACATTTTTATCTGGTTTTCATTTTCTCCCTACTCCTGCTACTACAAAGTGCTAGTCAAAGGAAGAAATGAGGAGGACTGTGATAATTCTTTTCTTTCCTGAAAGAGCATTTTTGCAGTTCTCTTGTAGCTCAGCTTTTGGTGACCTATTCAATCAAACAATATTTCTGGGCAGTTTCTTTTCCCAAAAAATCTACCTACAGCATAAGAGTATGAAGCCTGTTTCCCTGACAGATTGTAAGAGGCTGTGATTTCAATGAGCTGAGGGCTTGTACACACTACAGCTTATGTTAACATAGTGAATGCTTATGGGAAGGGGGTGGGTTTAGAAGATAAAATAAAAAAAGAACAAGTTAAAAATCACTTAGAAAAGTTAGATGCCTGCAAGTCACCAGGGCCTGATGAAATGCATCCTAGAATACTCAAGGAGCTCATAGAGGAGGTATCTGAGCCTTTAGCTATTATCTTTGGAAAATCATGGGAGACGGGAGAGATTCCAGAAGACTGGAAAAGGGCAAATATAGTGCCTATCTATAAAAAGGGAAATAAAAACAACCCAGGAAAGTACAGACCAGTTAGTTTAACTTCTGTGCCAGGGAAGATAATGGAGCAAGTAATTAAGGAAATCATCTGCAGACACTTGGAAGGTGGTAAGGTGACAGGGAATAGCCAGCATGGATTTGTAAAGAACAAATCAAGTCAAACCAATCTGATAGCTTTCTTTGATAGGATAACGAGTCTTGTGGATAAGGGAGAAGCGGTGGATGTGGTATACCTAGACTTTAGTAAGGCATTTGATACGGTCTCGCATGATATTCTTATCGATAAACTAGGCAAATACAATTTAGATGGGCTACTATAAGGTGGGTGCATAACTGGCTGGATAACTGTACTCAGAGAGTAGTTATTAATGGTTTCCAATCCTGCTGGAAAGGTATAACAAGTGGGGTTCTGCAGGAGTCTGTTTTGGGACTGGCTCTGTTCAATGTCTTCATCAACGACTTAGATGTTGGCATAGAAAGTACACTTATTAAGTTTGCAGATGATACCAAACTGGGAGGGATTGCAACTGCTTTGGAGGACAGGGTCATAATTCAAAATGATCTGGGCAAACTGGAGAAATGGTCTGAGGTAAACCGGATGAAGTTTAATAAAGACAAATGCAAAGCACTCTGCTTAGGAAGGAACAATCAGTTTCACACATACAGAATGGGAAGAAACTGTCTAGGAAGGAGTATGTCAGAAAGGGATCTAGGGGTTATAGTGGCCCACAAGCTAAATATGAGTCAACAGTGTGATGTTGTTGCAAAAAAAGCAAACGTGTTTCTGGGATGCATTAACAGGTGTGTTGTGAGCAAGACACGAGAAGTCATTCTTCCACTCTACTCTGCTCTGGTTAGGCCTCAACTGGAGTACTGTGTCCAGTTCTGAGCACTGCATTTCAAGAAAGATGTGGAGAAACTGGAGAGGGTCCAGAGAAGAGCAACAAGAATGATTAAAGGTCTTGAGAACATGACCTGTGAAGGAAGGCTGAAAGAACTGGGTTTGATTAGTTTGGAAAAGAGAAGACTGAGAGGGGACATGATAGCAGTTTTCAGGTATCTAAAAGGGTGTCATCAGAAGGAGGGAGAAAACTTGTTCACCTTGGCCTCTAATGATAAAACAAGAAGCAATGGGCTTAAACTGCAGCAAGGGAGATTTAGGTTGGACATTAGGAAAGAGTTCCTAACTGTCAAGGTGGTTAAACACTGGAATAAATTGCCTAGGGAGGTTGTGGAATCTCCATCTCTGGAGATATTTAAGAATAAGTTAGATAAATGTCTATCAGGGATGTTCTAGACAGTATTTGGTCCTGCCATGAGGGCAGGGGACTGGACTTGATGACCTCTCGAGGTCCCTTCCAGTGCTAGAGTCTATGAATCTATGTAGGTTTAATTTATGTCACTTAGCGGTATGAATAAGCCACCTCCTGAGCGATGTAAGTTACACCAAACTGCAGGTATGGACAATGCTATGTTGGTGGAGAGCTTCTCTGTGACATAGCTATCACCTCTCGGGGAGGTGGTTTTATTATGCTGCTGGGAGAGCTCTCTCCTGTCAGCATAGAGCATCTGCACTACACACAGTACAACGGCGTGGCTGCACTGATGAAGCCGTGCCACTGTAGCACTTCAAGTATAGACTAGTTTCAAGTCTCTTTCCAAAGTTGTTATTCACCTTGCTCAGATGTAGAGAACCTCCTGGATTTATTAAAGTCTCTGGTGTATTTACACTCCATGATGAAATTGAAGATTTATTTCTAAATAAGTGCTTTTGCATTAACTACTATAAAGATACCAGTGGCAGCTATCAAAGCGGTGAAAGGTAAAATTTATGCATTCTCCTGCCCTGGGATGTCAACTCAGATATTTGTATCTTTTCATGTAAATCCCTGGTACATTTCTTCATTCAACATTGATGGTAACCCCACCTTTACTGGGCATCTTTTCCATTCACAAATAGGTCTTACCTATCATAGAATATCAGGGTTGGAAGGGACCTCAGGAGGTCGTCTAGTCCAACCCCCTGATAGATTTTTACCCCAGTTCCCTAAATGGCCCCCTCAAGGATTGAATTTACAACCCTGGGTTTAGTAGGCCAATGCTCAAACCACTGAGCTATCCCTCCCACCTCAGTGGGTTTTTTTTGTTGTTTTTATTTTGTTTTGTTTTGTTAAGAGAGGGGAATTTTACTCAGAATCCCGTCTTTTTTACCTAATTTGTCTTCTGAATTTTACCTCAACCAGTGCAGTCTTAAAAGGAACTGCTGAATGACCATAAAACCCTATTGTACTATACAACATATGTTTATTAGGCATACAACCTGTACACATTCTTTTCATGCTATTTAGGCTATCGTATGTACAAACATACTCCATTTGTGGTGCCACATTGCATGCTCTTAGAAACTATTAGAAGCCTTTGGAATTCCCATGATTGTTTATTCATTCTTTTGTTTAGGAGTCAGTGACCTGCAAGCACTCATTATGAAGAGAGATCTGTTTTTTCTGGTGACTCCAATTAGCCTTGCCTTCCTGTCACTGTTAAGATCTGGATATCCTCAACATATTGCAGAAGAGTCTTGCTCTGTTCAGATTCTTGTTCCAGGCCTCAAAGGTAATGTTTGAGTCTCTCCCTCTGCCTAAATATTAATCCCTTTTTTCTTACAGGTTTATTTGAACCAATGACAAGTCATATGCAATTTCTAGTAGGGACTAACATCTCTACAAGTTGCCTTACAATTGCCCTTTCCACAGTAAGATTTGAAATAATTTTCCAAACATGGCGAAGCACAGTTTGTAACATGATTTGTGTTCATTAAAACAACATGGTTACAAATTGCAGGCCTGACTCTGCAAAGCCCACTCATGAAGCGTAGCCCTCGTTACTCAGATGGGTTTTCCTGATTACTTCAGTGGGTTTATGCTCATGAGTAGTACCCAATATACATAAAGGCTGCAAAATCTGGCTCTGTGTTCTGTCTAGAAAACATTTTATAAGCATTTATTGCCCCTTTGAGAGGGACTACTTGGAAGTAATCAAGCTAAACCGAAGTACACCTTTCTTTGTGGCAAACTCATTTAATATGGGTGCCATCAGCGTTAAACCCAATAATAAAACTCGTATTTTTACTGCACAACTGAGAAATGCTTTACCTTATGAGTTTTCAGATCACTGACCAGAGAAAAAAGGTAGAGTTCTCTTTTCATAGGCTGGCCCTTGAACTTTTAACCATGTTGACACTAAGGTGGGGGTGAAAAGTAGAGCAGTGTTAGTTTGATGCATTCAGACAATTCATGATTTGACTGAGCCTTAATTGCTTCCGTTCTTCTGCTGTCTTTAGTATGTCTGTCATACAAATAACAGCATTATCAAATTTATTATTGCATAACCTAGTGACAGAGAAGAATGATCAAGTGGTCAGAATGCAGCATGGGGAATGAGGAACTTGAATCTTGCTTCTGTTGTTGACTTTCTCTGTGTCCGTGGGCCAGTCCCGTAGCCTTTTTCCTTTCATTTCCCCATTTGTATAATCAGGATAATTCTGTATACACACATTCACCGCCTCACAGTAGTTTTGGGAGGATTAGTTAGTTAATGCTTATAAAGCACTTAGTGCCATCTAAATGCTTAAATTTCTATTATTACAATGTAGAATTTTCCCAGCAATAATTCTGGCCTCTTTTTTTTTTTAGTAAGGTAATCAGGAATAGAGCCATAAAACAGTGAGAGAGCCTGAAAACCAGAATGCTTTAATGCTTTCACTCCACCTAATTAGAAACAGTCATTGACATCATGAGGGTGATTGATGTACAATTTCAGTGAGGCCATAATGGCCTGCTAAGCTTAATGTAAAATCTCTAAAAAGCCACCAATGCCCAAACTAAACTGTCAGGGGACTGACTGTCTTAGAGGAGTGGTAGTGATATACAGAGCCTTTCATCTGTTGGCTCAAATCCAGCCCATGTCAGGAATGACCAAGATTTCCGCTAAACTGAGTATATGTATGGCCATATGCCCAAAACTCAGCTCCTGTGCAGAGTTGAATGCTTCTCACAAGCAACACTAAAATATGCTGTAGCTCCTCCACTGCTGAGGTGCTGCTGCTATCTGTGGCAACAGTGGAGCAACACATCTTATAATGGAGCCCAACACAGCCAGCTGGGCTCTGACTACCTTAGAAGGATGTCCCAGAAGATCTCCCATCCCTGTTCCTTACTAGGAGCTTATACCTGGAACATGTCTGTCGTAGGCGTTGGGGAGAATGGGGGAAGAAGAGAGGTTATGGGAACAGAGGAAAGAGATGCTGGGGACCCTGGAAAGTGTGGGAATTGGGATACCCTGGAAAGGGAAAGAGATTTCTAGGAGGGGTAGGAAAAAAAGATAACAAGGGAGACTTAGGAATGGAGAGAAATAAGGCAAGAGAGGACACAAATAAAAGAACAATAGAGAGAATATGAGAAGAAGAAAATGGAAAATAGAGAAGGAAGGAAAATTGGAATGGGGACTAAGAAAAAGAAGGGAATAAAAAAGAAAAAAGCCACACACCGATTTACTCATTCATGTACTTACATCTTAGGTTGTTTTTTCCCCTAAATATAGACCTAATGAAATAGATGAGATGATTTATCCTGGGACCTGCATGGAACTGGGAAGAGGAAGGATACTGTGATTCTGGGAGTCCACATGGCACAATGATGCATGATTTAGACATTCAGAAGTATAAGATGAATAATTAGAAAAGCATGATGGTACATGAGAGAACAGATGGAGGATTAAGACCAACTACATTGCTCATTCAAACCTCTCATAAAACACTAGTACTTCTGCCAGGCCCATAAGAAGTGAGTTTATTATTGTTATGGAGAAGAAATTATATATATAAAACCTTCTGAGCTATTCTAAGCTCTGGATTTGCCAGTTTGTACTGTCTTTTGTCTTTGAGTCTGTAAGCTCTTCAGAGCAGGGACTGTCTTAATATTCTCAATGATATGTCACGCACAAAAATAGTTGACATGAAATACATAAAAATAATTATAATAATCTTTCTTCCTGGGTATTCACTCCTGTGTTAATAGTTCTACTCACGTATAGGGAACGTTGGTAATGACAGAAAGTTATTACCAGCTAATGGGTTCTCAATAGCCTATGTGTTTATTATTACTATTATTATTTGTATTATGGTAGAGCCTAGAGGCCCCAGCTGAAATCAGGGGATCTCATTGTACTAGATACTGTACAAACATATAGTGAGGACGGCCCCTGCCCGAAATTGCTTACAAGGCAAGGAAAAGATATAAGAAAATGGGAAAAAGGCAATATTATTATTGTCGCCCCTTTACAGATGGTCAAACAAATAGAGGCAGAAACGGAGCTCAGATGTTCTAAGTCCTAGTATAGTGTCTTAACCAGTAAGACCAGACTTTCTCTCTTTGGTGGTCTTAGTCCGCAACAGAAAACCCACAATAGTCTTAGGTGCTGACTGGCACATAGGCAATCTGAGCAGAGAGGCAATGACTTAATGGGCCTGGAAGCTGATGTGTTCTTTCATCCTTAGAAATGGTCCCTCCAGGTCAAGGTCACTGTGAGGAAACCTGTTACTACTGCCCTCAAACTAGGAAAAAAAATGCAGGCAAGCACAATTCCTGAAGCAGGCGTGATCTACGTTAGTGACCTCTGATGTGTGGCTTTCACTCTGGAATGACTCATGAAGTAATAGGCTCTAGTATCCTGCTCTGCATCTCCACAAAAAAAAAGGCTAGAGGGAAAATACTACCAAGATTTATGTTTGGCAAGTAAGGAGCCTATAATCAGCTCATGGGAGAGGGCGGGGGGGAGAGATAGTAATATGGAGCCTATTGGCCACTCAATAAAAAACTAAAAATTCTTTAATGTGCCAAAGACTAGTGAAAGTCATACTAATTATACCATTTACTGTGAGTTGTCAGCAGTATTTTTTCATGGAGAGCAGAGGCCTCTCCGTAGCTTTGACTACCTGAAGGTGGCATTGGTAGATGGTCAGGAGCCTGAAGATGTTAGTTGGAGTTGCTATCCTCTGGAGACACAGGCAGCCTTAGAATTCTGAATGCAGCCCTCAAATAAGAAGCAGAGGCCTGTGGAGACTGCTGCTTTCAAATATGTGAGACTCCATTTTGTTCTTAGCAATATTTCTTCTCTGTGCACTTCCCTTCCCTATGGTGGCTGTGGTTTGTGTTAGAGAACTGTATGACTACACGTGGACCATAAACTTCATGTTGGCTTCCCTGCTTTACATAGAAGAGTTATTGGAAAACTTATCAATACTCACATTCCTGGGACCACAGAGTATGATGGCGTCAGCTTTGCCTTTAGTTTCAAGATGTCAATTCATTGTTTTCTTTTATGTTTGTGGTTTTCTTCTTTTTCACAGACGCTTTCGTTTTCTTAGCTGAGACTTTGTTAAATTGCTTATCGAGATTATTATTTATTTAATTAGTACAGATATGTGAATTGTATTTTAAGTAATGAAATATAGTATACTCAACTACAAATACCCAGTTAAAGAAAACAAGACAGCGTACATTTATGAAGGCTGCTATTTAAATATGAAGAGTCTATATTTTATGCCCTGAGCTGCTTGAGCATAAATATAATACATAGGGGTTCAGAGTAAAGAAATTAAGAGACGCAGCAAATTACCAGGAATGACAATGAAGGCATTTCCTCCTATAGGTCCCAATCTATTATTACTTAGCAAAATACTTAAGCATGCTTAATGAGACTTAATATGTGCATCACGTTACATGGTTTGATGAAGAGGGATGGATTTAAGCATGTGCTTACGTGTTTTGCTGAGCTGGGATGTAATACAGTTATGCAGTCAAGATGATATAAGTTTGATGGTGCTGATGTGCTACTGGATGTGTCTGCCATGTCTACTCGTGGGAATTATCATATTGGCTTCAGATGAATAAGGGCTGCAGAATCAGGCCTTTTGTTTAGGATATGTCTAACTACAACTTACTTCAGTATAGCTTACGTTGCTTAAGCATGTGAATAATTGATGCCCCTGAGTGACGTAAGTTATACCGACCTAAGCCCTGGTGTAAATAATGCTATGTCAATGGAAGAGATTCTCCCACTGATATAGCTACTGCGTTTGTGGAGGTAGGAGTTATTAAGTCGACAGGAGAGCTTTCTCCCATTGACTTAGAGTGTCTTCACCAGAAGTGCTAGAATGGCGCAGATGCACCTAGCCTTAAGGGTCAGTTATGTATTCTCTTCCCTTACTGTAGGTATCCAGTGACTGGTTAATAGGCTGTGCCATGTTCTTCACGCAACACATGAAGGCTACCAAAGTCAAAATCCTCGGCTTTTTCCTTAATGTACATGTGGCTTTTTTCCAAAGGCAAAACAAAATTATTACTGATGGCAATTCAGACTGAGATAGCTACAGGAAGTGATGGATCAATATATTTTATTCTTCTTTCCTTTTATATTAATAGGGGAGGCTGGAGAAAAAGGGGAGAAAGGTGCTCCAGGGCGGCCAGGGAGAGTTGGACCTCCAGGAGAAAAAGGTAACTTGGTTAAAGAAGATGGGTTAAGAAAGTTATTCTTGATCAAAAGTTTTCCTTGCAGATAATGAGAATCCTTTCTGTCTTTGCTCAGACTAAGGCTTCCCTGGCCATTTCTCTGTGCCCTACACACCCCATTTGGAGACTGTGGCTACCACTCTTCTGGTCAAAGAGAGTAATTTTGGAACCCATGATTTGCCAGAGGAATCCCTGTTGAGAAAGACATTACGTTATGTGGCCTCCATGTTTATTCTTAGCTTTTGCTGCCTGGGCGATACTGCTGCATATCAGTGTGAGACATTAGCACTAGATCACTAGAAAAACAAGTTCAAAATCTGATTTTCAGACCTGTTCTCTACTTCTGTTTGCACATGCCCTTGTGGTGCATTAATACCTGCAAATACAGGTGTTAGAAATTGCACAGGCAAAAAACGTTTTGACATTTGTTGTGTGACCTTGGGTGAGTTGCAAGAAGTGTCACAGTGTAGCTCTCTATAAAATGAGTACACTAATACTTGTGGTGAACACATTTAATTAAAACTTACTAATGACTTTGTGATCTTCAGATGAATGGCATTTTATAAATACATAATTATCAGAGCTGAGTGAAATTCAGAATGTCCATTCTATGGGAAATTCTGACATTTCAACATTTGATTTTCCCCTGAAATGGCATTTTTGATTGAAATTAAACATTTTGACATTCCTGAAATAAAAATGTTTCATTTCAGTTTATTGAACTGACCTGAAATGCTTCTTTTTAAATAATATCAATATTAAGCTGCATTTCCATCTGGTGATGTATCATGGTATCACATGACTCATTATGGCTATTGTAGTCAGGGAGCCTGATGCACCCATTCTCTACGCTGGGCCAGGCTCCTGGACTGGACTACATCTCCCATAATGCACCAAAAGTCATGTGACTGCCATAAAACACCATGAAGCTGAGCCTGCATGAAATCAGCTCATTGCCTTATGGGAGATATTGTAGATCCTGCAAGACTGGAACCTGGAAGGTTCAGGGCCGCTGATGCCTCTGCATTGCCATGGGAGGCTTAGGCTAGGATCCCATGGGAGGACCCTGTGAGGCTGGGTTTGGCAGGAAGTACTGCCAAACAGGACTGGAGTGGTGGTCCCTCACAGCCCCCTGATTGGCTGATGCCAGTATATAAATCAGGAAGCCATGAAGGGGAACTGTCTGAGCAACAACACAGACTGCCTTGCCCATTTCTGCTCCAAACCCTGATTGTGATAGGCCCTGGACTCTGGATTCTGACCCCGGTTTGTCCTTGACTTTGCTATTCAATTGCTGTCTGTAACCTGGTGCCCGACCGCAATCTCCTGGTAATCTGATCCTGCCTGCTACCTGTTGCCTGAGCTCTCAGTTCACCCTCTGGCCTGTCTCGGACTCTGACCTCCCAGTACCTGATTCAGCCCGACTAATGACTCTTGGCTCCAACCACTCTGTCTGACTGCCTTCATCCTGGTTGTGACAGATATAATCCTTCAGGGAGCCTGACCCATAGGAGAGAATGGGGCCTTGAATTATAACTCCTGTAAGACAATTTATCATGATAGGAATATGCAGTTAAATGTTGTGTTGAAGTGATATGAAATGAAAAATAGAAAGGCAGGACTAGAAGGGACATCCTGGGTCACTGAGTCCAGTCCCTTGCTGTCTCAGGCACCATGTAATATAATCGTGTTCATAAACTTATCAGGCTCCAGCTTAAAACTAGTTAGGACCTCTACGGTGGCATTCTCAGAAAAGCTCCCAGTTCCACGCGCAGGGCCAGGTAGGCAGGCAGAGCTTCGGAGTCTCAATGCGTGGATGAGACGATGGTGTAGAGAGGAGGGGTTTACGTTCATTAGGAACTGGGGAAATTTTTGAGGTGGGGAGAGCCTATACAGGAGAGATGGGCTCCACCTAAACCAAAGTGGAACCAGAGTGCTGGCGCTAAACATTAAAAAGGTTGTAGAGCAGTTTTTAAACTAGGAGATGGGGGAAAGCCAACTGCTGCAGAGGAGCATGTGGATTGGACACAGACTTCTCTTAGGGGAGAGTCTGATGATAGGGAATCTCCAGGTTATAGTCAAGAACAGAGGACGGAAGAGGATAATGTAAGAGCCGGATCAGATGATAAACAGTCACATAAAAAAGAATCTGGCACATCAAAAAAGGGCAGACAAATAAACAGGGACAAGTTTTTAAAGTGCTTGTACACAAATGCTAGAAGTCTAAATAATAAGATGGGTGAACTAGAGTGCCTTGTGATAAAGGAGGATATTGATATAATAGGCCTCACAGAAACCTGGTGGACTGAGAGCAATCAATGGGACACAATCATTCCGGGGTACAAAATATATCGGAAGGACAGAACAGGTCGTGCAGGGGGAGGAGTGGCACTATATGTGAAAGAAAATGTAGATTCAAATGAAGTAAAAATCTTAAGTGAATCCACATGTTCCATTGAATCGTTATGGATAGAAATTTCATGCTCTAATAAAAATACAACATTAGGGATCTATTATCGACAACCTGACCAGGCCAGTAATAGTGATGATGAAATGCTAAGGGAAATTAGAGATGCTATGAAAATTAAGAACCCAATAATAATGGGGGATTTCAATTATCCCCATATTGACTGGGAACATTTCACTTCAGGACGAAATGTAGAGATAAAATATCTTGATACTTTAAATGACTGCTTCATGGAGCAGCTGGTACGGGAACCCACAAGGGGAGAGGCAACTTTAGATTTAATCCTGAGTGGAGCACAGGAGCTGGTCCAAGAGGTAACTATAGCAGGACTGCTTGGAAATAGTGACCATAATACAATAGCATTCAACATCCCTGTGGTAGGAAGAACACCTCAACAGCCCAACACTGTGGCATTTAATTTCAAAAGAGGGAACTATACAAAAATGAGGGGGTTAGTTAAACAAAAGTTAAAAGGTACAGTGACTAAAATGAAATCCCTGTAAGTTGCATGGGCCCTTTTTAAAGACACCATAATAGAGGCCCAACTTTAGCGTATACCCCAAATTAAGAAACACAGTAAAAGAACTAAAAAAGAGCCACCGTGGCTTAACACCCATGTAAAAGAAGCAGTGAGAGATAAAAAGACTTTCTTTAAAAAGTGGAAGTCAAATCCTAGTGAGGGAAATAGAAAGGAGCACAAACACTGCCAGCTTAAGTACAAGAGTGTAATAAGAAAAGCCAAAGAGGAGCTTGAAGAACGGCTAGCCAAAAACTCCAAAGGTAATAACAAAATGTTTCTTAAGTACATCAGAAGCAGGAAGCCTGCTAAACAACCAGTGGGGCCCCTTGACGAACGAAATACCAAAGGAGTGCTTAAAGACGATAAAGTCATTGTGGAGAAACTAAATGGATTCTTTGCTTCAGTCTTCACGGCTGAGGATGTTAGGGAGATTCCCAAACCTGAGCCGGCTTTTGTAGGTGACAAATCTGAGGAACTGTCACAGATTGAAGTGTCACTAGAGGAGATTTTGGAATTAATTGATAAACTCAACATTAACAAGTCACCGGGACCAGATGGCATTCACCCAAGAGTTCTGAAAGAACTCAAATGTGAAGTTGCGGAACTATTAACTAAGTTTTGTAACCTATCCTTTAAATTGGCTTCAGAACCCAATGACTGGAAGTTAGCTAATGTAACGCCAATATTTAAAAAGGGCTCTAGAGGTGGTCCTGGCAATTACAGACCGGTAAGTCTAACATCAGTACCGGGCAAATTAGTCGAAACAATAGTTAAGAATAAAATTGTCAGACACACAGAAAAACATAAACTGTTGAGCAATAGTCAACATGGTTTCTGTAAAGGGAAATCATGTCTTACTAATCTATTAGAGTTCTTTGAAGGGGTCAACAAACATGTGGACAAGGGCAATCCAGTGGACATAGTGTACTTAGATTTCCAGAAAGCCTTTGACAAGGTCCCTCACAAAGGCTCTTACGTAAATTAAGCTGTCATGGGATAAAAGGGAAGGTCCTTTCATGGATTGAGAACTGGTTAAAAGACAGGGAACAAAGGGTAGGAATGAATGGTAAATTGTCAGAATGGAGAGGGGTAACTAGTGGTGTTCCCCAAGGGTCAGTCCTAGGACCAATCCTATTCAATTTATTCATAAATGATCTGGAGAAAGGGGTAAAGAGTGAGGTGGCAAAGTTTGCAGATGATACCAAACTGCTCAAGATAGTTAAGACCAACGCAGATCGTGAAGAACTTCAAAAAGATCTCACAAAACAAAGTGATTGGGCAACAAAATGGCAAATGAAATTTAATGTGGATAAATGTAAAGTAATGCACATTGGAAAAAATAACCTCAACTATACATACAATATGATGTGGGCTAATTTAGGTACAACGAGTCAGGAAAATGATCTTGGCGTCATCGTGGATAGTTCTCTGAAGATGTCCACGCAGTGTGCAGAGGCGATCAAAAAAGCAAACAGGATGTTAGCAATCATTAAAAAAGGGATAGAGAATAAGACTGAGAATATATTATTGCCCTTATAAAAATCCATGGTACGCCCACTTCTCGAATACTGTGTACAGATGTGGTCTCCTCACCTCAAAAAAAGATATTCTAGCACTGGAAAAGGTTCAGAAAAGGGCAACTAAAATGATTAGGGGTTTGGAGAGGGTCCCACAAGGAAAGATTAAAGAGGCTAGGCCTCTTCATCTTGGAAAAGAGGAGACTAAGGGGGGATATGATAGAGGTATATAAAGTCATGAGTGATGTGGAGAAAGTGGATAAGGAAGAGTTATTTACTTATTCCCATAATACAAGAACTAGGGGTCACCAAATGAAATTAATAGGTAGCAGGTTTAAAACAAATAAAAGGAAGTTCTTCTTCACACAGTGCACAGTCAACCTGAGGAGGTTGTGAAGGCTGGGACTATAACAATGTTAGTTTAACTTACTTCTGTGCCAGGGAAGATAATGGAGCAAGTAATTAAGGAAATCATCTGCAGACACTTGGAAGGTGGTAAGGTGACAGGGAATAGCCAGCATGGATTTGTAAAGAACAAATCAAGTCAAACCAATCTGATAGCTTTCTTTGATAGGATAACGAGTCTTGTGGATGTGGCATACCTAGACTTTAGTAAGGCATTTGATACGGTCTCGCATGATATCCTTATCGATAAACTAGGCAAATACAATTTAGATGGGGCTACTATAAGGTGGATGCATAACTGGCTGGATAACCGTACTCAGAGAGTAGTTATTAATGGCTCCCAATCCTGCTGGAAAGGTATAACAAGTGGGGTTCCACGGGGTCTGTTTTGGGACTGGCTCTATTCAATATCTTCATCAACAACTTAGATGTTGGCATAGAAAGTACGCTTATTAAGTTTGCAGACGATACCAAACTGGGAGGGATTGCAACTGCTTTGGAGGACAGGGTCAAAATTCAAAATGATCTGGACAAATTGGAGAAATGGTCTGAGGTAAACTGGATGAAGTTTAATAAAGACAAATGCAAAGCACTCTGCTTAGGAAGGAACAATCAGTTTCACACATACAGAATGGGAAGAGACTGTCTAGGAAGGAGTATGGCAGAAAGAGATCTAGGGGTCATAGTGGACCACAAGCTAAATATGAGTCAACAGTGTGATACTGTTGCAAAAAAGCAAACGTGATTCTGGGATGAGTTAACAGGTGTGTTGTGAGCAAGACACGAGAAGTCATTCTTCCGCTCTACTCTGCGCTGGTTAGGCCTCAACTGGAGTATTGTGTCCAGTTCTGGGTACCACATTTGAAGAGAGATGTGGAGAAATTGGAGAGGGTCCAGAGAAGAGCAACAAGAATGATTAAAGGTCTTGAGAACATGACCTATGAAGGAAGGCTGAAAGAATTGGGTTTATTTAGTTTGGAAAAGAGAAGACTGAGAGGAGACATAATAGCAGTTCTCAGGTATCTAAAAGGGTGTCATCAGGAGGAGGGAGAAAACTTGTTCACCTTAGCCGCTAATGATAGAACAAGAAGCAATGGGCTTAAACTGCAGCAAGGGAGATTTAGGTTGGACATTAGGAAAAAGTTCCTAACTGTCAGGGTAGTTAAACACTGGAATAAATTGCCTAGGGAGGTTGTGGAATCTCCATCTCTGGAGATATTTAAGAGTAGGTTAGATAAATGTCTATCAGGGATGTTCTAGACAGTATTTGGTCCTGCCATGAGGGCAGAGGACTGGACTCGATGACCTCTCGAGGTCACTTCCAGTCCTAGAGTCTATGAATCTATGAATGTTTAAAAGGGAACTGGATAAATTCATGGTGGCTAAGTCCGTAAATGACTATTAGCCAGGAAGGGTAAAGAATGGTGTCCCTAGCCTCCGTTCATCAGAGGTTGGAGATGGATGGCAGGAGAGAGATCACTTGATCATTGCCTGTTAGCTTCACTCCCTCTGCGGCACCTGGCATTGGCCACTATCGGTAGACAGATACTGGGCTAGGTGGACCTTTGGTTTGACCCGGTACGGCCGTTCTTATGTTCTTATGTTCTTAGGTTGTTTGCCTTCACCAACCCTATTGAAAGGCTGTTCCAGAACCTCACTCCTCTGATGGTTAGAAACCATCTCCTAATTTCCAGCCTCGATTTCTTCTAATTTCCATTGTCAACATTTTGGATCCGTTCCAAAATCAGTGTATTTGGATTTGGGTTAAAATGAACTGAAATGAAATATTTCGTTTAGATTTTCCTGACTGAAAATAATAATAAAAAATCCTGTCAACATTTTTTGGAGAAACTACATTTTCTGTTGGAAAAATTGTTACAATAGAAAATTTCTGCCTCGCTCTAATAATTATAATGCTTTCTCATTTCTGTGTGCCTCTACAATTCTGATTTCCTGCCAAGTCTGGAGGAGGAAGAGCTGAAATAAAAATACCTTGCAAGAAAAAACACCAAAACCAGCAAGAGACAAAGGAAAATAGGAGTTTCATGGCCTATGTATTGGTATTTTTCCAGATGCGGCTTCCAGAATGACTGAATAGAGGCAAAACCTTTTACACCATTCAAAAAACTTAAAGAGCTAGACAGTTTTTTCAGTTGTCCTTTATCCAGCCAGGTTCAGCAGAGTAGATTGTATTTGACATATTCTCAGAACACCTGAAGATGCAACTGTTTTGTTTTAGCAAAGTATGAAGATTTTATAAAACAAACTCCTGTATGAAATGGACTCTAATTAGCTAGTCTTTTCATTAAAAAATTGTCTACATTAATTGCTCTCTGCAAATCTTTTTTCACACTAATATAGGTTGTTCTTTTAAAAATAATGTGGAATACATGACACAAAAATTATTCAAAGCGATTAAATACCCTTTATTTTTTGCACCTTTCTTCCTCATTAGGGACACTCCCCCACTCCAATACGGTATCTTCAGTTCACCAGGCTTTAAGAAGTGCTTCACTAGCAAGGAAGCAATCCCGATTGCAGACAAGCATTCCCATTGCATCTGCTGCCTTGGGGAAGGCCACATCCAGCAAAAGTGTGGTCTCTGCCAGCAAATCCAGCCACAATCTCATAAGGACGGAGACCTCTGACAGAACATTATCTTCAGGGAGGTTGCTCTTAGGCCCTCACAGGATCCACACCATGAGTCACCAGGCAGACGTCAGTCTTCTCCACAGCCCTCTACAGCTAAAGGCTGTGGGTCAAGGAAACAGATTGCTGACCCCTCTCCCATGTCATCTAAGAAGAGAGTGGGAAGTCCACATAATGAACCCCGAGATAGCTGTAAGCGGTCCCCATCTCGCTCAGTATCTTTGGCACCATCAGTACTGAGACCATCTCAGTCCAGTACCCATGACTCATGGAAACCAACAGCAGCCGGTACTGCTGACATGCTCATGTAAGTGCTCTGCTAAAAAGGAGCTCTCAGTATGTGAGTCTACATTGTTAACATCATCATTGCCTCATCCAGAGAGACTGATACAGACAAGATTCCCATCTCCCTCAGCACTGCCACCAACACCAGGATGGTCAGTGCTGGCGAACCAGAGGAGGTGGTGTCATAGTACTCCTCTCAAGCTCCATATGGTGCTCAATACCGGCAAGGCCAATGCCCGCAGATGGCCCCGTCACCCCCACCCTGGCATGGCCACCCAGGGGCACCACTGCCGGGCTCTATGCCACCATCATTCCAGTGGTCTTATTGGGACCTAGGGGCCGCATATCACCAACATGCCTCTCAAGCTTTAAACCTTGCCCAGGAACCCTCAAGGCACACCACCTCGGTCGCAGCATCCAGCGCTTTGGAGCCTCTACAAAATATCATAGAGGAACAGGAAGGTGGGGGCAAAGAAGCATTGACACTAAAGAGCATGTTCTCTTTCTCCCTGAATGCAGCTGTCATGCCTTCCCCACCATCTCTGGTGGACAACTTTTGTTTTTCCAGGAGTTGGCAAAGAGAGTTGGCAAAGACACTCTCCAATACTCCTGAAAGATATCAATGATATTCATCATCGGCTCCTTGACATCCTCCGTGTTTTCTCCTCCTCAAAGATTGCCCTCTCTATTAATGAGGCCATCTTAGACCCAGAAAGAACCATCTGGGAAACCCCAGCATCAGTAGCACCAACTTCCAAGCAGGTAGACAAAAATTACAATGTCCTCACCAATGAAACTAAATTCCTCTTCTCTCACCCACCACCCAGCTCCATTGTGGTGGACGCCATCAATTCCTGTGGCTGGCAACACCAGTCGAGGGCCCCTCCCTAAGACATAGACTGGAAGTGCCTAGACCTTTTTGGTAGGAAGGTGTACTTCTCAGCCATACTTCAAATCTATATCACCAATTACCAGGCCCTCACAGCAAAATATGGTTATATAAACTATTCAAAACTGAATGACTTTTTTGAGCAGATACTGGAGTTACATTGTGATCAATTTAAGGATGTTATCCAGGAGGGCCAGTTAGTGTCTAAAACATTGCTGCAATCTGCCCTTGACGTGGCTGACACAGCAGCTAGTGGTGATGCGTGGACGTCATGGCTCTATTTGTTGGCCTTCCTGAAGGAAGTACAGTCTCCTGTTGAGGACCTCCCTTTTGAGGGCACAAAGCTCTTTGCAGAGAAGACTGATGCTCCCTTCACACCCTGAAGGACTCTATGGCCACTGTCCAGTCACTAGGTATCTACACACCAGGACAAAAAAGACTGTTTAGTCCCCAATCCTGGCATAGACACACACACATCTCAATATTAACCTCAATGCCACCATGAACCACAAAAAAAGGAAGGAAAATTTTCTAAGTGCAACCAGCTGGACCACAATCTTCTTCGTCCCAGCCCTCTGTGTCCGAACAGCAGTTCTGATGGGTGGGTCGAGGCGCTGTTAGACCACTTTCCCCAATTGATACAGCCGATCAATGCTTTACACCCATTTGGCCACCAATAGGCAACATTCTGCAGTGCCTGGGAATTCATAACATTAGGCCAGTGGTTCCCAGAGATCATTCAAACTGGGTGCACCATCCATTTTACTTTGCTACCCCCTCCATAACACCACTATTTTTTTTCCTCTGGTGCTTGAGCCCCATATGCTCTTCAGGAGTCACCTATAGTGAAGCACCCATAGGGATACTACTTGAAGAAGAAGTTACTAACCTTGTGCAGTAATGATGGTTCTTCGAGATATGTGTCCCTATGGGTGCTCCATAACTCACCCTCCTCCCCTCTACTTTGGAGTTCTTGTCTATGGCTTGGCGGTAGAGAAGGAACTGAGGGGGTTAGTCCGCATGCCTTGACTAGCCTCATGGCAGGGCACGTGTAGGGACAGTGCATGTGCAGGCCTAATGGACACCACTACTGAAGTTCTTTGATCAACAGCATAGGGACACAAGCACACCTATGGTGGAACACCCACAGGGACACACATCTCGAAAACCATTGTTACTGCACAAGGTGAGTAACTTCTTCATCTTCTGCCATCTGGAAAAGACTTGAAGTCATTGTGGACTTGATTCATAAAAGTCCTTAAGCACATGCTTAACTTTAAGCATGTGAGTAGTCCCACTGGCTTCAATGCAACTACTGCATGTAAAGTTAAGCACATGCTTAAGTGCTTTTCCTGCCTCTCAGAGAGGAAGTGTGAATGGAACATCAGGACCAGCAATAGTAGGTGAGCTGCCTGTGGATTCTCTCCTGGTGAGAAACAGATGAGGTTTGTTTAATGAACTCTTGTGCCTGCTGTCATTTTTCCAGGGATTGTGTCTATTTATTATCTAGGAATAGGGACTTCAAGAAAAACACCAAATATTGCAAGACTCGTGGTAAAATCACGAGCGTTGGTAACACTGAAATAGCCAACACGTGGCCGTTTTTTCCAGTATTCTTCAGCTTACTTTTTATCTAGTGCTATGAGCTGGTTATCACCTGGAGAATATTTATTTATTTCATATTATAGACATGCTAAAAGAGCGTGTCCATTCACATGCTCTGAACTGTTAAGAGCTCCACTATCTGCAATAACCTGTTATTGGGGCAGTAAACTTTTTAGCTCAGTTTTTAACCTCTTTGTGGGCCTGATCTTGCACCATCAGGGACCATGGATGTGTTAGATGACCATGTTCTTTAATTACTAAGTTATAGTATAATTTTTAAGTGCATCTGTACTGAGGTTTATATTTAGTTATTCTTTTGTGACGAACAGACATTAAGTAAAAGAGGAGCTTTAAATTTTTGGGTCTCCCAGTAGGGAAGACTGTCAGTCAAAATCTTTATAGTAGTTAACACTGTTAATGTTTATTATATTTTGGTTCTATTTGAGTAAATGGTGGCTGACTAGAGAGAGTGTGTGTAATTCCTTTGTAGTTTTTGCAGTATTTTCTATTTATAGTATCGCTTTGTGATCTCAACATTTCCGTAATTCCTTTTGTGCCCTTTATCTGTTTTATTTGTTGGGCAAGTTAATTCTAAGATACTGTGACTACTATCTTTGGTTTTATAAGTGTTCAAAAATCAATGAATAAATAAATGAAATATATAAGAAATGCTGTCCTCCTATTTCTAGCCTGATCAGAAGGAGGAAGTACTGGGAACCTTGTGAGAAAATCTCTGCTCTAGTGATATTTGCAGCCCAATTTTTCAGAGGCAAAAGATTCGGATAATTCAAATAAACAATCAGATGTTTGGATACGTATCTAAAATGGACCCAAATACTAAGCTGTTTGATGTTTCTGTGTCACTAGACATTGTTAAGAATAAATTCATTTTACTTTCCTCATTGCTTTAGATTATTCTGCAAGTAGATTACCACCTGTATAATATCAGCATTTTATAAAGCATTAGGTAAGATTTAGATTAAACACAGGTCACTAGAACAATTATAATCAGTCATCCAAAGTACACCCCTACCCTGTTATAATGCCACCTGATATAACACAAATTCGGATATAATGCAGTAAAGAGGCACTCGGGGTGGGGGGGGAGGGCTGCATGCTCCGGCAAATCAAATCAAGTTCAATATAATGCGGTTTCACCTATAATGTGGTAAGATTTTTTGGCTCCTGAGGACAGCGTTATATCGAGGTAGAGGTATAATTTAGACCACTGTATTATACTATATGACATAAGCAAGAGGAAAATATTCTATATAAGAAATTCTATGACTGATAATTAAATGTTATGAGCCAACTTCTGTCTTTGAATGAATATTAACCTCTACTGAAGTTATGAAAACATTGCATGCATATCTGAGGGAGAATTTAGCCTTAAATTATGGTCCAAGAGTGAATAATGTAGTACAAAGGATTAGCCTTCCACTGGAGTTTAAACTGTGATGACGGTTACAAATGGAAATGTGTTAGGTGACCTTATCCAAGTCTCCATTTGTGCCCATTATGAAATGACTGTCCACTTCAACACAACTGACATTCTCTCCTCAGAAGATGGATTACTGGTCAGGAGTGATCTGAATGATTTCACAGAGCCATGAGCCTCTGTGTTAGGCCCAAACTTCCAGGAGCACGAACTCCTCAAAACAATTTAAATAAAAAAATATAGCAAAGCAAACATCCCCAGATCAATAGAAATGCCCTGTCAATACAACCCAAAGTAGACATTCTAAAGCATTTAAAAATAAGAAAATGGGGGGGGGGCAAGTGGGCAGGAGATAGGGGAGTAATGTTGGAAAGCACTGTCAAGCTAACTGGACTCTTAAAAATAAAAGTGGTCCTACCAGGTATTTAATTTACCTACAGTCTTAAATAAACACCTGAAAATATACAGAATGTATTTGAACTTTCTGTTATTACACTGCATAGATCTATAAATTAGGTTTCCTCAAAATGTTGTGGAATAACTTGAACCTATGAGCTGCTGAGCATTCTGGCCCTGATCTGGTGAAGCATGTTATCACATGCTCATCATTAAGTGTGCGAATAATCTCATTAACTTCACTGGATTGGGGTCCAAGCAGTTTGCAGGATCAAGGTCTAAGAGAGAGGTAATAATATCTCAAGAGATATTTTAATATTACCTACTGCTCATTAATATGCAATCTTTTTCATGTCTGATTCAATACTCACATGACTTTACTGCTCCCTTAGGGGTGTTGCTGGCAGAATTCTGTAGAAAAGCCCTGGTGAAAGATGTCTTGTGTAGACAATTATATAGACAGAAAGTTGCCATCTGATTCAAAAATATCTTCCAGTTCTACTTTAAAATGTATATACAGTATATTTTGACAAAAGTGAGGTTGATGGATGTCTTCAATTTCCCATCATGTTAGATATAAGTTTATTTAATAGCTTCATTGGTACATTAGCACAGTAATTCAGTCTAAATTGTAAACCCCATTGAGAAGCTGCTTTGCTTTCATTATTGTGTTGGTAGTTTAAAGTGCAAAAATTATCACTAAGAGCCACAATTTTAAACATGTGTGCATAAGTTGTGCCCACAAAAGGTACATGTGTGTATGGCACAGACAGATAATCGATCATGCAGTTTTATGAGTTTTTGCATGTGCAACTACATATTTGACATGCCTTTGCACCTCACAGACATATCTTGCTGGCACAATTCAAGGATGTCATATATATTTGCCCCAAAGGCTGTAGTGTAGAATTGTTGTATTTTAGAGACCATGATCAGTTTTAAGAGCTGCTTTTTGACTTCCTATTATATCTCGCCATTTGCCACTTGCATGATTTATTATTATTATTTATTTATTTGTATTGCCATACAATAATAATGGGTGATTTCAACTGTCCTCATATTGACTGAGTAAATGTCACCTCAGGGCGTGATGCAGAGCTAAAATTTCTAGACACCATAAATGATTGCTTCTTGGAAAACTAGTTCTGGAACCCACAGGAGGAGAAGCAATTCCTGACTGAGTTGTAAGTGGAGCACAGGCTCTGGTCCAAGAGGTAGCTATAGCTGAATTGCTCAATAATAGTGACCATAATGTAATTACATTTAACAACCTTATGGAGGGAATAGTACCCAAAAAACCCACCATGGTAATATTGAACTTTAAACAGGGGAATTACATAAAAATGAGGATGCTTGTTAGATGGAAATTAAAAGGAGCTGTCAAAAGGATTAATTGCCTGCAAGCAGTGAGGGGACTATTTAAAACATGTTGATAGAGGCTCAGACTAAATGCATACCCAAAACCAGAAGAGACAATAAAGGACTAAAAGAATAACATCATGGCTAAACAGCAGTATAATAGAGACCATTAGAGGCAAAAAGGAATCTTTTAACATTTGGAAGTCAAATCCTAGTGAGGATAATAATAAGGTGCACAAAGTCTAGCAGGTTAAGTGTAAAGGCATAACAAGGCAGGCCAAGAAAGAATTTGAGACACAACTTGCTAAAGACTAAAGATAGTAAGATTTTTTTAAAGTACATCAGAATCAGGAAGCCTGCCAAACAGGCAGTAAAGACCACTATGTGACCAAGGTGTTAAAAGACCACTCAAGGAATACATGGTTACAGGGGTGCTGGAACAATTTGTACAGTGGGGGTGCTAAGAGCCAATTAACCAAACTGTAAACCCTGTATGTGATGGAAACCCCTTCAAGCCAGGGGTGCGGCAGCATCCCTAGTTCCAGCACCTATGCAGGGTCATTGCAAAGAAGATGAATTCTCTTCGTCAGTCTTCACTGCACAGGGTGTTGGGGAGATACCGACATCAGAGCTACTAGTCTTTTTAGGCAACATATCTGAAGTAGTGTCCCACACTGATGTGTCAGTGGAAGAAGTTTCAGAACAAACTGATAAATTAAACAGTAATATGTCACTAGGACCAGATGATATTCACCCAAGAGTACTGAAGGAATTCAAATATGAAGTTTCAGAACTACTAACTGTAGCATGTAGCCCATTGCTGAAACAAGTCTCCATACCAGATGGCTGGAAGGTAGCTAATGTAATGCCAATTTTTAGAGTACCTGGCAAATTGGTAGAAGCTGTAGCAAAGAACAGAATTACCAGACAGATAGATAAACATGTTTGTTGGGAAAGAGTCAGCATGGCTTTTGTAAAGGGAAATCATGCCTCACAAACCTATTAGAATTCTCTCAAGGAGTCAACAAGCTTGTGGATCAGGGTGAGTCAGTTGATATAGTTGCTTGAATTTTCAGAAAGCCATGGACTTATGTAATTCTTTTTGAACCCAGTTATACTTTGGCCATTACAACATCCCCCGGCAATGAGTGCCACAGGTTAATTGTGCTTTACGTGAAAAAGTACTTTCTCTTGTTTGTATTAAACCTGCAGCCTATTCATTTCATTGGGTGACCCCTGGTTTTTGTATTGTGGGAACACATCTATTATAAGACAAGAGCCAATGGATGGAAACAGACAGACAGACAGGAGTACAAGGAAATTAGACAATATAGGTCAGCATGAGAGACATGGTCTCAGCACATCAGCAGCTTAACTTTTGTCAAACTTTTTTTGTAAGCATTTCAGCAAAAGAGAGTTGTAAAGAGAGATTTGTAGCTTTGCAGATTTTATGGGGAGTTCTTCCCAAGCATAAGGGGCAGCGTGGGACAAAGCATGAAGGTGCTTGTTTGCAAATTTAACAAGTGGGTGATGGAGGCTTTCATCATAGGCCACTCAGAGGTGGGAACTGACCTTTTGATAGAAAGAGATAATGAATGGGGTGGGGATAGGCTGCAAAAGGCCCTTAAAGTACATACAAGTAGCTTATGTTTGATGTGACAGAGAAGAGGGAGCCAATGGTGAGATACAAAGAGACAGGCTAGGAAAATGATCTTTGCAGCAGGATACTGAATGGAAATGAGCTGGGTAAGACTGCATTTGTCATGGCCAGAAAGAAGATATTGCAGTAATCAAGGTATGAGTTGATGAGAGTTTTAGTTGCGCAGATGGATAGGAAAGGTTGTCTCTTAAAGATATTATACCAAAAGAATCTGCAAGATTTAGACATAGCCTTGATATGAGAACTTAGGCAGAGGTCTGAGCTGAAGATAACATCCAGGTTATGGGCCAGAATGACAGGCAGGATGGTTTACATAACTATCAGCCAGTAGCATCCCATAAAAGATGGATCCTGTTTTTTAATTTAATATATTCGTAGAGTTTAAGGCCAGGAGGGACCATTGGATCATCCAGTCTGGTGCAGGGCATTACATCTCATCCAGTTACCCTGCACTGATCTCAGTAACTTGTATTTGGCTAAAGCATTTTTTCCAGAAACACATCCAGTCCTGATATGAAAAGATCAGAGATGGAGAATCCACCACTTCCCTGGTAGTTTGTTCCAATGGTTAACTGCTCTCACTTAAAAAAAAATTGTTGTAATTTCTAATTTGAATTTATTTGGCTTCAGCTTCCAGTCATTGGTTCTTGTTATGCCTTTGTCCACTAGAACAGTACCCAGTATTTTTTTCCCTTGAAGGTACTTGTAAATTGTGATCAAGGCACCTCTCAGTCTTCTTTTTAATAAGCTAAACAGATTGTACTCTTTATGTCTCTTGCTATAAGGCATTTTCTCCACCCCAAGATCATTTTTGTGGCTTTTGTCTGCACCATCTCCAGTTTTCCAATGTCCTTTTTAAAATGTGGATAACAAAATTGGACACAGTATTCCAATACTGGTTTCACCAATGCCATACACAGAGGTAAAAATCATCTTCCCACTCCTGCTTCACTACTCCCGCATTTATACATCCAAGGATGAGATTAGCCCTTTTTGCCACAGTATCACATTGAGACAGGGAGACAGTATGTGGGCTGCATTCCCTCCGAGCTTCCATCTTCCCCAGCTTCCTCATGCCGCTTTTGGACTGCTCTTTTGGCAGTTCTGTGGTCTGCTAGAATGGACTCCACAGGTGGTCCCCAAATCATAGCTTGACAACCAGTGATGTAGAAAAATCTCTCCTTTAATTGGTTACTCCATAGGAAGAAATAATTACAGGGAGAGAGGCTTTCCCATGGGTAAATTAAATGGTTATCCCACGGGGAGATTAAATCACAGGGAAAAAGGGATGTAAAGCAAGTCCGATGAAGCCCTTGGATGAGACTACAGTTTGCTACCAGCCAGTGAGTGTTTCTGTGAGGATGGAACAAACAGACTCCTGTAGGGGGAGAGAGACTACAGAAAAAAATCAAATCCAAACAGTTCTTTTAATGAGCACAGGATAATTAATAAATGTTTTTCCTGAGTTTGAGATAAGCAAACTCTTATTTCTGAGTAGAGCACATAGGTTTCATTTTACTGGTTATTATTGATAAGTAGTCTGTTCTGTTTACATAAAAGGATGTGAAGTCACAAGAAGTAAATTAGTTGTGTTTATATATCATGTTATATTTATGGGCTGAATACATGTCTGTTTCATTTCAGATACAGCTGTTTGAAGTGAATTATTAAGGACCCCTATGACTGGGTGTTCAAACCTCTGATATAATCCTTTTATTATAACCCCAGTCTTCCTATAACCGATTCATATTAGAGTGAGCAAGGCCACTTTTTGATAAGCTCAATAAGGTCAGAACAGGCTAACATTTTTTAACACATTTGGAGTTCCTGGGAAATACATCCCCAACATTCATCACATTCCAGCAAAAATATCTCTCTGTAGTTAATACAGTACCGCAGACTGAATCCTTAAAGTGTTCAAGGAATCTTGAATCCACCATGTGAGCTGAGGCTATCTCCCAAATAATACTTTTTCAACTAATTGTACAGATTGCTTCTGTTTTTCTACTGGGATCACATGCATTAGGAGGAAAATGCCTGTGGTTTCATGTACAGTTTCCTAACTCGTTATCTCCAGACTGATTCTTGCCTGCATATTTATACCTGCCTCTGGAATTTTCCATTACATGCGTCTGATGAAGTGGGTATTCACCCACGAAAGCTTATGATCAATACATCTGTTAGTCTTAAAGATGCCACTCTCTGTTGCTTTTCATAGATAGTACAAGACAGTTAGCCAGTCGCCCATCAATTCAGATGTCCTTTCTGACAGCAACCAACAGCAGATGCATCCGAGGAAGGTGGAATCTGAGCTTCCTACCCTAGCATAATGCATATACTGGTAGCTAGTTGTGTGACACTTCCACTCAGGGTAATAAGGAGATTTCTTCCTGACCCTATGGAGACTAGGTTTTGCCTAGGCGCATGATATTTGATTGTCCTTATCTTAAAATTATATTTTTAGTTATAAAATTATCTAGGCTTTAAAAAAAACCCAGCCAAAGTACGTGATTGTGATCTGCAGCAAAGAATTCCAGAGGTTGACAATACATTGGGCCAGATCCTCAGCTGGCATAAATTGTCATTGCTCTAGTGACTTCAACTAAACTATGACAATTTATAAGCTGATGATCTGGCCTATTGTGTATAGTAATTTTTCCTTGAATTCATCTCATTGAATGAATGGTTCTTTCATTGTGGGAAAATGCATAAAATATGTTGCACAGTTTAAAATAAGACTGGATTTCCTTTGAGAAGAAGACCACATAGGATTTTTAGCGGAAACAGTTGTAGACTAAGCTGCTTCAGGAAATGCTGGGCCAGATTGTCTCTCCTGTTCTAGTCCACTTATGCAGACTCATTGGGCAAATGGGACTGAAAGCTCGTGGAGCTGCTTAGCTGGTGTATAGCTGGCATAGCCACTTGCTATGCCATTCCCTGTGCAGTCCCTAGTATAGAGGGCTTACTGGTACGAGGAGGGTATATGGCCAGAATATGTTGTGCTCTGGCAGGTCTGGCTGGGATGCGCATGGAGGCATACTCTTTTGAGCCCCCCCCCCATGCCTTGTGGTGGGATATGCAGCAAAAAATCAAGGCTACTCCTTTTCATTGCTATTTACAAGTCAGGACAGGGACATTTCTTGGAAAGCCTACTTGAAACAAGTCAGCTGACATAGCAGATATTCACCAGGTCCAGATTATCCCCCTTCCCCTCCCCGAGGATTAATGATCTTGCTGGCTTCAGAGTTACTATACTACAGGGAAAGAGCAACTTCCAGCTCAGACAAACTAAGTATATATAGCACCTGTATATCTACTTGGATTTGCTTAGAAGAGTTGTGGCCTACTAACCATAGGTGGCCTGGTTTAAGCCAAAGCTCAGTAATGTGCAGGAGTGCTCTGCCTTTGCTATTAAAACAACCAGTGTTCAGCAATGGTTGTCAGAGACTGGTCCCCCAGCGCTGAAAATATTTTGGCTGCTAGTGTAGACAGGGCCAAACCATTTTCAGTATTCATTACAGAAAGCATTCTAGACACTGGGTAGCAGGAGATAGCTCCCATGCTTTTGAATAGTGGGTTTTGAAGTCTGTTAACACTATCTATACCAACAGGATAATGATTTCCCATATTGGTTGAAGGATGTGACAGGGAAGACCCATACTTGTGACTTCTTGGCTCACTTTCCTAGCTTAGACACATATGGTGGACCAAATTCCACTTTTGACTAGTGATAGTAGAATGTGGCCATTGATTCCAGCCAGTGGATCAGAACATCACTAATTGATTAAAACGACTTTAGTGATAAATGACATGATAGATACCTTCTGGGGAAGAGTTCAGATAAATGATATGAAGACTCACTCTACAGTGATTCATTGGCCAGATAACAGTGGTTTCTCTCCTTCAGCTTACTTTGTGTGATATATGATGATAAAGCACGGCACATACCTCCTACAATGCACTTGTTTTCCATGAGCTATCTGAATATTCTGTTATACCGTACAGCCAAGAAACAAGAGGTCAAAGTCAGATGAAGAAAGTGAATCAAACCTTTTTCTGTTAGATTTCTGTGTATACATAATGGAAAGCCAGGACGAGCACTGAAAGGAGAAGAGGGTAAATCAGGGGTTGGCAGCCTTTCAGAAGTGGTGTGCCAAGGCGTCATTTATTCATGCTAATTTAAGGTTTCACGTGCCAATAATACATTTTAACATTTTTAGAAGGTCTATTTCTATAAGTCTATAATACATAACTAACCTATTGTTGTATGTAAAGTAAATAAGGAATTTAAAATGTTTAAGAAGCTTCATTTAAAATTTAAATTAAAATGCAGAGCCCCCCTCGGACCAGTGGCCAGGACCCGGGCAGTGTGAGTGAGTGCCCTGAAAATCAGCTTATGTGCCACCTTTGGCACGCATGCCATAGGTTGCCTACCCCTGGGGTAAATTATGGCAACTCTGTTGACAATTTGTCAGCTTTTGTAATGTGCATATTTATCCTTTATTCATTAAAAATGGCTGATTTTTCAAGTGGCTCATTTACCACAACTCCACTTTAAAGTACTGCATGATGTCTTCATTAAAATTAATCACACTTTACATTCCTGCTGTGAATTACTTAGAGTGTGTGTGTGTGTGTGTGTGTGTGTGTGTGTGTGTGTGTGTGTGTGTGTGTGTGTGTGTGTGTGTGTGTGTGTGTGTGTGTATATCTAGAGGGCAAACATAAGGCTTTCACTACTTATCGTTATGATACTATTGAGATGTTTAGAGTGTAGAGAAAAGAATAAGTATACAACTGTCTTTCACTGAATTTACAGAACACAAAGACTAAATTTTGCTCTCAGTTATTTAGTTGCTACTTCGTTAGACCAGGTGTTCTCAACCTCTCCAGACACTGTACCCCTTTCGGGAGTCTGATTTGTCTTGCATACCCCAAGTTTCACCTCACTTAAAAACTTGCTTACAAAATCAGACATAAAAATACAAAAGTGTCATAGCCCACTATTACTGAAAAATTGTGTACATTCTCATTTTTGCCATATAATTATAAAATAAATCAATTGGAATATAAATATTGTACTTACATTTCAGTGTACAGTATATAGAGCAGTATAAACAAATCGTATGAAATTTTAGTTGGTACTGACTTTGCTAGTGCTTTTTATGTAACCTGTTGTAAAACTAGGCAAATATCTAGCTGAGTTGCTGTAGATCCTGGAAGACCTCTGCATACCTCCAGAGGTATGTGTACCCATGGTTGAGAATCACAGCACTAGATGAATTGACTCATTATGCTCGAAGACTTTTATATCTCTTAAATTCCATAATAGATTCAGCCTTTTGATCCACAAGTTTTTTCTGGAATTTCCCCTTATTTTCAACAATACATTGGCCTGACAAACTATCTCAGTGGAGTCATACAAAACCCTTTTTTTATGGCTTTCAGTCAAATTCTATTTTCATTTATACCCGTGCCGTCCCAGTGAAGTCAACTGCATGGAGAAGATTAAATAAGCTTCTGTGTTATTTATGTAGCAGGCCATGGATGAGGAAAGAGCTGGACTCCTGGAATTTGACAGACCTTGGTGATCATTCATTGTAATTGCAAAGAAAATTTGCAACAACATTTTCTGCTGCTTGCCATAGAAAATGATACTGAAGTGCTGCTGGACATCTGAATAAAGCAGACAATATTTTTAACTTGTATCTTTAATCTTTTTGTTATGTTTAGGAGAAATGGGAGACAAAGGACAGAAGGGCAGTGTGGGTCGACATGGAAAAATTGGTCCCATTGGGTCAAAAGGTATATTTGATTCAATCTTTTTTTCTCCAGTGGTGTCTCAACTGAATAATCAATGGCCATTTATCTTTGAGATGAATCCCGTTCTTAATTGAAATTACTCAGATTGTCTCAGAACTTACCAAAAGAGATAAAGTCCTATAATTAAATCACATTCTAGTCAATCAAATGATGGAGATCTCTGGACTAGTTGTCTTATACCCTGACACATAGCAGGATCAAGAGGTTTCAAAAACCTGACTTGTGGGTAGATGAAAGAGTTTTTTTAAATTACATCAACCTCCGAGAATCAGTATTTAAAGGAGAGTGGTTGGAAAGTAGGATTGTACTTTGGTAGAGGCACAGATTCAGGAGCCACGAGGTTTGAATTCCTTGGCCTTCCCACTTTTTATGTGACATTGATCAAATCATTTTGAACAGCATTTTCAATGGAACTGTCTAATTTTAGGCGTCTAAATCAAAATTTAGACGCCTAAATAAAAATGGCCTGATTTTCAGAAGTGCTACTTCCTTACAGGTTCCACGGAAGTCATTGCTTTTTAAAGTGCCTAAGCAAGTACTGACACAAATAACAAGAGATGGAACAGAATGAAACTAGTCATGTTTGTCCCTGAATCCAAACTGCACAGTTTGGGCCTGTCTTGATGATGAACTGACTGGGACAACAAATCCAAATTCTCCATCATTTGTGGTACATCTCTACATTATGCATTTTTTGTTTTTTTGCTGTAAATCTTAGTCATTAACCAAAAAAAACCTGTTTAGAAACTTTCTGTTAATGAAACTGGTGACCCAATCCATTTGCTGAGCAGCAAAATTGATGATATTTTTCATTTTTTAGGTGAAAAGGGAGATAATGGGGATATAGGGCCACCTGGTCCTAATGGAGAGCCAGGTAAACCATGATAGATCTTCAAAGTGTATAGTTTTTTTTTAAATGTATAAATCATGTGTAATACACAGTCCTTTTAAAAATGCTGAAGAATGATGTTGGAACTTAAAATTTTGAATAACATCTTCTGATTTATGCATTGTAATTTGGATTACAGTGTACATCTACAGGGTACTTTTACAAAACGTTTGTTGAAGATGCAATGAGTGCTGGGAGTTGTACTGTAATTCCCTCTGGGGTGGACAACTGCTTGAAAGAATGCTCAATAGCTCCCCATTAACTCAACATGGCTTTAGTTATTCCAGAAAGCTAATGGGAGCAGGAATGCAGCTTGTTCCCAATCATTCCCATTGTGCAAAAAGACATCTCTGGACATCCTGTTTAGGTTCTCATTCTGCACTGAGAACCCTGTGGGGGACCCCTGCACCTTCATTGACTTCAGTGGGACATCTCATGGGCACAAAGCTGTGCTGTGCATGTGGTTCTCAGGGAAGGAACAGAGCCCAAGGAGGGATTTAGGGACTTCATGCCAGTGTCTACAAGGCCAACAGAATTTGTAGAATTTATTGGTAGGGTAAGAGGGCATATTTTCATCTAGAGCAGAAGTTCTCAAACTGTGGGCTCAGGTGCTCCGGAGGGGTGGGGAGGGGAGATGATGTGCAGAATATATTCCGGGGGGGGGGGCATGAAAAGCTTTTTGGGGAAAAAATCTTACTGCACACCTTTTACCCCCAGCAATGGATAAATAGCTAAGGTGATTCCTCCAGACATGTCAGGCCCTCAGATGGTGCTGGTCATTTCATGGATTTCTGCTAAGCTTGCATAGCATTATACAAAGTCATTGCCCTCTGTATGTTAATACATTCTTTGCTACAGCATGGGGTGTGCATTTAATTGTAAGCATCAGCTACAACTGCAGTTTTTCTTCTTCTCTTATTACAATGGATCATTGGCTCTGTTTGAATCAATACCTTATAATATAGTATATGGAGATATACCTATCTCATAGAGCTGGAAGGGACCCTGAAAGGTCATAGAATCCACCCTGTTTCACTAGTAGGGCCAAGTACTGATTTTGCCCCAAAGCCCTAAATGGCCCCCTCAAGGATTGAACTCACAACCCTGGGTTTAGCAGGCCCATGCTCAAACCACTGAGATATCCCTCCTCCCTTACTGTTTTTAATATTTAGTGAGTTGCATGTTGATTTTTTTTATGGCTATATGTATTTGTGTGTTGGGGGGAGGGGGCTGTAAACTACTACAAACACAAAGAAGGGGGCACAATCAAATACGTTTGAGAACCACTGATCTACACAACTGACCTTATTTTGGTTTTCAAGAATACTGTGATTTTTGCCAGTTATGCTGGTGGAGAGAAGCTGTTTTGCAAAGCCTTTGTACACATCATTTGAGACTCTGAAAAGCCATTGGATGATCAACGGGAACACAGTATCTTGTTAGGAGTATGAAAAGCTTAGGGCCGATCTACATGTAAAACGTTGCAGTGGCACATCTGTACCAGTGCAGCAGTGTCAGTGAAGATGCTGCTATATTGATGGGAGAGCTTCTCCTATCAGCACAGCTAATCCACTTCCATGAGAGGCAATAGCTATGTTGGCGGGAGAAGCCCTCCTCTTGACATAGTGCTGTCTATGCAAGGGGGCTAAGTCGGTATAACTACATTGCTCAGGGGTGTGACATAGTTATACCAATGTAAGTTTGTAGTGTAGACCTGACCTTAGACTCAGATGATGGAAAACAATAGACTATCGGTGCTTTTAGGACAAAAATGCAGCCCCTCCCCTGCATTCTAGTATCTTTAATAGATTTTATCTTAGATAATAGAAATGTAAAAATGGAAATGTTGTTTGCATTAATTATGTGTTGTTAGCAACCACTGAATGATACAAATGTAACAGACATGGTTATTAGGTAGTGAGTAATGAACAATCAATGTTTATTAAAACATCTGCTCTTATGGGAAGGTTAGGAAGGAGCAAGGCTATGCAGTGCCTTGTATGAAAAGAAGAGTCTTAGGGATAGATGATGACTTGGTCTGTGCCCATGCAAAAGGAAAAGGAATCCCCATTTCACTCCTATACGGGCTACTTAGACTCTGGTCCATGCATACTCCAGTAAGCAGCCAGGGCCTGCAAAGTACTTTAGCACATGTGTAAGTTCCAAATGTTCTTAAGAGGTTTGTTGAAGTGGGGTGGACTTAGGTGTTTAAAAGCTTTGCTGAGTCAGGGGCTTAGCTAGTGCAGCTAACACATACTAGGAATTGCCACAGGAGACACACTTCTGAGTAAAGTTTCCTCCTCAGCTCTTTCTTTGCTCCATTGCCAATTAGTAATTTACTGCTGATCTACACTATTCAAATTACTATCCATGTGTCCTGGCTTACAATCTGGCCTTTAACCTCTGCTGTGTCTGCCATTTTAGGGCCAGATTCTGCCAATTTACTCATCTGAAGTAGTACTTTACTTTACGAGCAGTCCCATTTATTTCAGTAGTACGACTCATGGAGTAAGGCACTACTCTACCTGCAGAATCTGGCTCAAAGCCTTCAAGGGGGAGATTTTTCAAAATCTAGGTACCCAACTCACAATGAAAGTCAGTAAGTACCAGTCCAGCTACATGAGGGTGGCAGAATCTGGCCCTAAAAGGGAAGGTACAGTACAGGTTAAGGGTCAGGTTCTAACCAGAAGTGAATTACAGTGCTCTGAGAGCAAGGAAGAAGCAGGGAAGGAAAATAGGAGTGGGCACCAAACTACTATTTTTGACTTTGAAAATCCTCCCTAAGATATGGAAGGCACCACATAAGTTTGCCATTTATTATTCTAATTCGTGGGTCAGAATGGCAAGTTAACATAATGCAATTCTCTGACTTGGGTGTTCCAGTTTGCAAATGGGTGCTCAGATTGGCACTTATTTACTATTTGTATTATTGTAGTGTCTAGCAGACCTTGTCTTGGACTAGGACCCCATTGTGCTAGGTGCTGTACAAACACAGAGTAAATGATATTCCTGCCCCAAAGAGCTTAACATCTGCATATGAGATAAGAGACAACAGATGATACAGACAAACAGATGAGGGAGCACAATGAGATGATATGATCAGTATGATGGACTGTGGTATCAATGCGCCAGCAGCCTAGCTGTTGTTGAATTTTTTTGGAGGCACTGTGAGAAAGGGGAGTTATAAGGAGGGTTTTGAAGGAATGAAGTGGCTTTGCAGATATTTGTGGGGAGCTCCTCCCATGTGTGAGGGGCAGAACTGGAGAAAGCACAAAAGTGCTTGTTTGAAAATTTAACAAATGGGCCATGGAGGCTGACATTACAGGCAGATCTGGGGCAGGAGCTGACTTGTCAATACTGAATGAGAGCTGATAGATGGGGGTGGGATTAGACAGTTAGGTACCTAAACTGGATATTAGCGTGATTAAATACAGGTTTGAATACCTATATGCAGAACTGGGTGCCTTACCTGGAACCTAGTTTTCAAAACTGGGCTCTCAGAAGTTACGTTTTTAATCATCTCATTAAAATTGCTTTTTTCAGACCATTGTAAATTTGGGTTAATAGGCAGAATTCTGCCTCTGATCTGCTATGTGGATAGATTCCTCATGTAGAGCAAATGCAGACTATGCCATACAGATTCCTTGTGTGGAAAAGAGATCTGCAGTGAAGATGGAAGAGGAGAATTTTGCCTTATATATGCTTCACTGAGAACTCAGAAGTTTAAAGATGTCCTATTTTTGTTCCTACCATTGTCTGCTACATGTTTGGCATTAATTGGCACCATCATTTGGGATCGCTTCAGTGAGGCCAAGGACTGAGGTGCCATAGAGAGTGAACTGAACTCTTATAGGTAGACCCAAAGGTCAGAGTGAAGGATGTTGGTGAGTCAACATGGACGTTTGCATAGTTGCTGCCTATTATTTGGACAGAGAATTTCACTCTCTGGAGTCATCAGGCTAGCCCCTTTTGTGAGCAATACATTCACATAAATATATTTCATGAAACATTTTTATTTATGTTTGTATGTACAATTTAACAGCAAGCACCTCCCTGATCTCTGCAGGCATCCCTTGTGAATGCAGCCAGCTAAGGAAAGCTATTGGGGAAATGGATATCCAAGTGGCCCAGCTGACAACTGAATTAAAATTCATAAAAAATGGTATGTTCATTTTGTATGTTTCTCCCTTTCCAAGTGCCCTATTTTTTTTTAATGATGAAGCTGCTCTTAAAGAATATGGCCATTTCATATTTGATTTGTGTATCTATTTTTGTGGTGTGCATTAAGTTGGTTTATAGAAATGCGAGTGCTCACTTTTCAGCACTGCCCTCCCCCGCAGCTGTCGCTGGTGTGCGTGAGACAGATAATAAGATATACCTACTGGTGAAAGAAGAGAAAAGATATATGGATGCCCAGCTCCACTGCCATGGAAGAGGAGGAACACTGACCATGCCAAAGGATGAGAATACCAATAGTCTGATTGCTTCTTACATCAATCAAGCAGGGCTCACCAGAGTTTTCATTGGGATCAACGACCTGGAAAAAGAGGGCAATTTTGTGTATTCTGATCGATCACCCATGCAGACCTTCAACAAATGGTGCAGCGGCGAACCCAATAATGCCTATGATGAGGAGGACTGTGTGGAAATGGTGGCCTCTGGTGGATGGAATGATGTTGCCTGTCACATTACAATGTATTTTGTTTGTGAATTTGACAAAGAAAATGTGTGAGGATGTCTGCTCCGTCCCCCTCCCCGTTTGAAGCAGATTGTATAACTTACCCCTTGTTTATAAAGTACTAGTTATATTTTACAAGTATATATAACATCAGTGTTGTACAGCTGTAAATATAATTAGGTATTTCAAATATCAATATTTACCCTTCAGAAGGGAAGAGCAGAGTTAAATAAGACATAGTTTGTCTTGCCCTAAGAAAATATGTATCTAGATAAGGTCCATATTCTGCCCTCACTGCAATTAATGAATGAGGTTGCATGACTGCAATGGAGGGCAGAATTTGGCTCTTTGATGTTATAGATGTAGATTCTTGATATTGTTTTATCTTAACATTTTTAATTGTTAATGTTAATTGCTCATACTGGTTTACAAAGATGGCATTTCTGGCTATTTTAAGCCATAAGGAAAAGTTTTTGTATACTCTAGCTACTTAATACAACTATTGCAATAGGGTTCTGAATGGGCAGGCTTTGTATCTGTTTCTGTGACACATACACAAGCCAACCAACCCATTAGTTCTACCATTTTTGTAACATATTCTTATTAAACTGTTTACAAATAACAACACAGACACACACTTCAGGGAGCGAACTCATTTACACTACCTTGGGGAGTCTAAATGGCTCATAATTCAGTACTAGACGGGGATAAGCCAACTTTGTGTTTCTTCAGAAAATGCAATGCCAGGTTCTGTTTGTTTTACGCGTTGTTTAACTGAGGGTGGGACTGTGCATAAACTATTTGAGTGATAAAAGAATTTGCCAAAGGAAGCTAGTACTCTAAAGTTGTATTTGAGCCCTGCTGGAACACTCTTGGATGGCATTCCAGCACTCTTTTTGGGAGCTGAAATGGCATTTTGTGACCCTTCGGATATTTGCATTCTGGCACTTCTCAAGTGCAGCACTCACTAGTCTATTTTTGCTTAAGATATTCATGATTGATATTTGTAGTTACAAAACACAAGGAGGGCTTCCTGAGTACATCATGAGTCTCACGAAATCTTTGTTGTCCAACTGTTCCTTTCACTGGGACAAATGCTGAAGTCTTCACTTAGCTTTCACTCTGTCCTTAACTTGATGTCAGCGGAAGACTGGCCTTAGTAAGGACTCTAAAAAGGGCCAAATTCTCTGCAGGCATAAATGAGCACAGCTCCATTGACTTCAATGGATTTCATTTATTTATCCCAGCAGAGAATTTATCTCTGAGTAAGGACTTCAGGAATTGGTCCTTTATTTTGTTCTTGTGGTTACTACTCTTCAAGGCTATATCTTCTCTTAAATAAAATCTTATTTATTTAAAAAAAATTTCAGTACACCTATAAGGATATAGTTCCAAAGGAATGCAGTAAGTCATTTTGCCCTACTTATTTGTGTATCCAATTCACAACTGCATGTGACTGAAAAATGTGGTATATTTTTGAAGAGCATAACTGGACAAAAAGAGTTATGAATATTGGATATTTGTAGTGGCCTGTTGCAATTCCTCTCATCTTTTAGTCAACCGCTCTACGTATGAAGGTCACTGGGAAACCTCTGTCTATTGTGTTTTTCAGACAGTGTGGGTATACAATGTTTTAAATATTTTTTTAAGGGTAAACAACACTAAATATGAAACAATCCCAAAGCATGTATGATCAATCTGGAAGAAATATCTAGAAGAAACTGAAAACAGGCTTGGCGTGTGATTTCAGATAGCCTCCACAGATTAGGCAAAACCAAATTAATAAGCTACTGTATGGTGCTACAGTTAATGGAAGATTACTGACCATAGGACTTTTGCTCAGTTCCTCAAAGCATGACAATATTTGAAATTACATGTTAATTTTATTCTCAATGAAATAAACAATTTCACCCTGGCATGCTAACTGTTGTGAAGTTGAACCTGTTATAAAGATTTACTCATGAACTCCTAAAACTGGTAGAATATTATTTTAATATATGAAAATCATGCAGGCCATAGTGCTAGAGAGCCATAACCCTAAAGAACAATTCAGATGGTGACTGATTCTGTTTGCCAGCGTTTCCTTCTGGTACAGGTAAAGTATGGCTATGTGTGTTTGGCTCTTCCAGGGCTTTAACTGAGATCTCAAATAATCTTGGCGTGATTGTACACTTACGTACAAAGGTTCTTTGTCTATAAAATCTGAGAAGGGCTAAAAATGTATTCCTGTGGGTCAATTTGCACCCAGGGAATATTCCTTTTGAATTTTGTAATGGTTTGCTTCCTGCTAATAAAAATCACCAGCTATGTTTGGGTCAAGTCATTGTAGCTGTATGGTAATAAATTAGGGCAATCTAAGCCTGGCTTTCACTTGACTAGAGCTGCCTGCCTAGGATGGCACTTGCCCACGTAAAATATCTTGAAGACACTTTGTGTGCCTAAGCTGTCAGCTTTGCCCACTCTTTACCCATTTTTGCAAGATACTGATGTGGTGGATTGATTCTGCTTGTATGAATCTGTACCCTCTTTGCAGATTCCTTTGGATGAGCTAGAAGACAGGCCTGCATGCCTAAAAGCCTGACTTGAGCTGGGCAGCAGGCACACAACATTTTCACAGATTTATAGAGTGTTTAGTGAATAATCTGAATTTCTATTCAAATTGCTATTTAATATTAAACAGCAGAAAACCCATTTATTTCCTTCCATTTTTCTGTGTGTGGTGTTTTGTCCCATCAGGGATGAGGGGGTGAGGGGGGGGAGAGAGAGAGAATTGTATATATATAATCTGCGCTACAGCCTTAGCTAACAGCCATATGGCTTGTAGCTCATGCAGTAGAGGCTCATGCACTACGCTCCAGGTTCGATTCTGCCCACTGTTGACCAGGGTCAGTCATGTTCCAAGTGGGGAGGTAGGGCTCAACATTACTCAGTCCTCATTGCTCAAGGTGGGTCTTTGGCTGTGCTGCGGGGAGTCACAACTCACTCTCTGTTCTGCTGTGGGGAAGGAGGACCTCTGTACTGCCCCTTACATGGGGCAGGTTATAAAGCTACAGTCTAGCAAACTATGGCCTGTGGATTGGATCCAGCCCACCAGCTGTTTTAAGGATGCCCTCGAGCTCCTGCTAGGGACCACAGTCTGGGGCTTGCCCTGCTCTGGTGCTCCAACCAGGAAGCAGGGTCAGGGGCCATTCCACACAGCTCCCAAAAGCAGTGGCATAGCCCCACTCTTCCACTCCAGCCGGGGAGCAGGGGTGGGTGCCATTCCATACTGTTTCTGGAAGCAGTGGCATGGCCCTGCTCCAGCTCCTGCATGTATGGGAAACCAGGAGGCTCTGCTCTGCATGCTGTCCGTGCCCCAAGCACCGCCCCCGCAGCTCCCATTGGCCAGGAACTGCGGCCAATGGGAGCTGCAGGGGCAGTGCCTATGGACAGGGCAGCACACAGAGCCACCTGGCTGCGACTCCGCATAGGAGCTGGAGTGGGGACATGGCTGATGCTTCCAGGAGCCGTTTGAGGTAAGCACTGCCTGGAGCCTGCACCCCTGAGCCTGTCCCAGTGCCTCAACTCCCTGCCCCAGCCCCAATCTCCCTCCTACCTGCTGAACCCCTTGAACTGAGCCTGGAACACTCACCTGCACCCCAAACCAGTCATCCCCAGCCCCACTCCAGAGCCTGCACCCCCAGCTGGAGCCTGCACCTCGTCCCACACCACAACCCCTGCCCCAGCCCTGATCACCCTCCCACCCTCTGAACCCCTCTGTTCCAGCCCAGAGCACCCTCCTGCACCCCAAGCTTCTTATCCCCAGTCCCACTCCAGAGCCTGCACCCCCAGCTGGTGCCTGCACCATTCCTACACTCTACTCACCCAGCCTGGAGCCCCCTCCTGCACCATGAACTCCTCATCCCCAGCCCCACCCCAGAGCCCACACCCCCAGTCGGAGCCTTCACCCCTTCCCGCACCCCAGCCCCAATTTTATGAGCATTCATAGCCCGCCATAAAGTTTCTATTTCCAGATGTGGTCCTTGGGCCAAAAAGTTTGACCACCCCTGGTCTAGCCCTATGGGCAAAGTCCAAAGGCTACTGAAGTGAATGGCAAGACTCCTAGGGTATGTCTACTCTGGGTCTGAACTTGTGGACTCCGCTTCCAAACCTGTGCTTGAGCGTCCACACTGCATTATAAATCTGGGTTTAAAATTGCTGGACCTGGGGCTCACAGCCATGCTAATTTGTCCATACTGCACTGTGTGGACCTTCTGACTTAGGCCTGTGGCTTGGCCTGCACCCCCACTGCAAAGTGATAGGGCTTGGACCTGAGTCACAGTAGTGCTGGTGTCACTAGGCATAAATCTAGGCCTCAGTGAACCAAAGCTCCTCCATGTTGAACTCTACTTGATTTAGAAGGCTAGCAGCTGTGAAATTAAATGTATAACAGTAAGTTACCAGTTGCAGCATAGCTAAAACTGGTTTAAAGCAGTAGTGATCAGGCCTGTGCACTTTTAGTAGAAGGACAAGATAACTTGCAGAAGGAAAACTTACTAACGAGCTGCCGCGGCCAAGATTACTTAATGCACCTGCGCTTACGTAACTGCTACAGGGGGAGGAAGGGGAAGGAGGAGGAGGAGGAGTGGGGAAAGAAAGAGAAAAAAAACTTATATAAAGGGAAAAGCCGCTGTGTAGGTGTGCATGATTTGAGGCGTTCATCTCCTTGCACTGCTTTGAGATCTCAAATAAACTTTGCTTGCTTCTCCACCCTGGTGTGTTTATTGGCGTTATGCACTCTGGGCAACGAACCACTGTTGCTTGCCTCTGCCACCCTCTGTGCCTGCAACAGTAAGACATAGGCTCTGACCCATCCCCATAGTAGGGTCCTAGGATCTAGGACATGAGTTCTTGTTGACCCAAGTTGGACTGATATGTTTGTGGATGGAAATGGGGATTGCGCTCAACCCCGAGTCAGAGCCCAGGCTTAGTGTGCAATTTAGACATACCCTATTGAGTTCAAGCAGCAAAGAATCCTGTGGCACCTTATAGACTAACAGACGTTTTGGAGCATGAGCTTTCGTGGGTGAATACCCACTTCCTCAGATGCAATAGTAACATTTTATGGCATGGACTTTGTTTGAAAATAGTTGTATTGGTGAGATTTTAATGTTTTTTTTAGTTGGGAAAAGAAAAATTATTGGTATTTTTCATACACAGCAAGAAACATATTATACTTGTTATGTACTTCTGCGGAAGATGTTAGGAACACATGAGCAAAGAGCAATTGTAAGTGTGAACTAGAAGGTCTCCCAAGAAGCTAATACAAGGTTTATGTCATTCTGCACTTGGTTGTCTTTTTTTCTTGTTCAATATTTGTCCATAAACATTAAAAGAAAATGTTTTTACCTAACTGATGGACATATAGCGTGTGTCTTGGGAAATCTGTCAATCAATCTTACAGTCTTCTATGTAGTGATTTCTTCAGGCCCCTGAATCAATCCTTCATATGAAACACATTTATTTTAGTCAAAATAATGTATTCAATGTATTTTACAGAGTACGGATGTTTTGTTATGTAGCACCTGTCAAGTGTCTTTGAAAATATGTTTCAAAGACACTTGAGAGGTGAACAGCTCACTCAGACTGTGGCTATCGTGTATCCATGAGTTATAAGCTTGTTTAGATCAAAAAGCAGAGGAAGACTAAAGATAAGTCCATTGTATACCAAAAATACAGCAATTTTATTGGAATTCTATAAGGAAAATGATTGAGACTCTCTTAAGTTCAGGTAACACCAGTTGAGATAATAATGAACCTGTTACCAAATTGATGGGAAGCTTTGGCCCTTGTAGGACTCTGGCCTGAACTGGTCCATGGCCTGGAGACTTATTTCATTGGGTTCTAGCTTTCATTTTGTTTTAGCCTGTCAGTTAACTCCTAACTTTCCAGTTCCCAATCCCATAGCATTGTGTGTATGTGTGTCTCATATCTATTTAATCTCCAGCTTTTAACTGGAGAGTCCAACTTTGTCTCTCTCTCTGGCCTCTGGTGTTGAGTGATCTTCTGCAACCTTGGAATTTGTAGTGAATTTTCTGTGCCTCCTACTTGTGTCAGGCAAGGCACACAGGAGCAGATAAAGCATCCTCTCCCTCTCGACTCTACAAGGGTGTCTTTGTCTTCCTGTTCCTTCCCCTCACTGAAGGACCCTGCAGCACCAAACCCATCCATCAGCATCATTCCCTGTGAAACAGTGTTCTGGGGGGAGCTGAGCCTGCTGTTGTAATGGAGAGGTACCTGACCACTATGAGGTACTGGAGGGAAAAACTGATTTTGTGTTGTGATGAGTTTTGACTGTTTGAGAGGGGAAATTTTTTTTGTTGGGAATTGATTTTATGGATGGAAAGAGCTGATCATGTGAATGGGGAACTGATTAATTTTGGCAGGTGAAGAGAGAACTGATTCTGTGTGGATGAAATCTTGGTGGACTATGGAGGAGGGGTTTGAGGAGAGTGGCGTCGTTAAGGTGTTTAGAAGGGAGCATTTCAATTTAGCATGGGGAAAAAATTACTTTTAGGAGAAGGGAGGGACAAAGAGAGAGGAAAAGGTGAGAAGTGGCTATGGTGGAGTTAACAAAGAATATGCACATCTCATGTAAATGTTACATAGATGAGTGCTCAGGCTTTTTGGTAGGCCAGGGGAGGCAGGTCTGTAGATGAATGCCTGTGTGTATGTTAGACCAGAACAAAACAGTCTGCTCTCTTCTAGCAGGAAGCATGGGAATACCAGCATCAACCACCCATAAAAATAGAGTTATAGAGTCATAGAGTTTAAGACTAGAAGGAACCACCAGATCATCTAATCTGACCTTCTGTATATCACAGGCCACCAACACCACCCATCCACCTGCACACTAAACAAATAACTGAAATTAGACCAGAGTATTACAGCTTTTGGAAGGCTAAGCAATTGTGTGCCACAGGTAGAGAACAAAAGGGACTAAGATGTACCAGTGGCAGACATGAAAGTTAGGAAAACAAACCAGCACTTCCCCTTCCTTCTGAGGTGAGTGACAGAGTGAGGAGATGAGCGATAGAGAGGATAAAGGAGAGTGATAAAGCTGAAAGAAGAAGAACAGATAGGAGAGGTGAGTCAGAACGAGTGCGTGCGTGCTTGTGTGAAAGAAAAGACAATGTGTATGGGTGGGGGTGTCTGAAAAGAGAAACTGAACATCTGATCTCTGGCCACATGGGGGATGTCTACACTTTGATAAAAGACCTGTGGCATGAGTATGGCTGGCTTGGGTCAGCTGACTCAGGATTGTGGAACTCAGGCTGCCGGACTATAAAATTACAGTGTAGATGTATGAGCTTGGCCTAGAGCCCAGGCTCTGAAATTTTGTGAGGGAGAAGATCTCAGACCCTGGGTTCCAGCCTGAGCCTGAACATCTACTCTACAATTTTTAGACCAGCAGCCTAAGCCCCACAAGCCTGAGTCAGCTGACCTGGGCTCTAAGACTTGGTGGCATTTTTTTTTAAATCGCAGTGTAGACATACCCATAATTTGTGACTGTGGGACTGTGAACAAGTACCAGTGCCCTCCACATTAGTGATATAGTAGGGATAATAGAGACACAGATGAAATGGGTGAGGTAATATGTGTTATTGGACCAACTTCTGCTGGTGAGAGCAGTGGTGGATTAATGCATGGGGCCTGGGTCCAGGAGCCTCAGCCAATTTGGGGGTCTCTGCAGGAGCGCTGGAACTTGTGTGGAAGTGTGGGGCCCACTGGCACCAGAACTGCGACCCTGTCTCCTTCTCCTCTTCTTCCCCCAAGGCCCTGACCATAGCAAAGCCAGAAACCAGAGCTGAGTAGTGGTAAGAGCTGCTCAGGCAGCCTGGGCTGCTCTGGGGAGCCCTGGTCCTTCCACCTGTCCTGGCCAGAGTGCCCTAGAGCAGCCCCTGGCCCATGTCCCTGCCCCCTGGGGCGCGCTGTCTAAGGCAGGTGTAGAGTCCAGGGCTTCCCACAGTGGCCTAGGCTCCTTGGGCAGCTCTTACCAGGGCCCGGCTCTGGCTTCTGGCCTGGCCAGAGGGCAAGACCATGGGGGAAGAGGAGGAGCAGAGGGTGGAGTCCCATGGCAAGGGGGGTAAGGCCCACCTCAGCCATCCACCAGGAAGACGCTTGTGCCACAAGCAGGGATTATGCTTTGTGGCAGGGGACTTAATTAGTTCCCCTGCCGTGAAGCACCTCCCCTGCCACTGCTGTTCCTCACATGCCCAAGGCTATAATGCCCATGTGAAAAAGTGGACAGGCATGCCCCTCTAAACCAACCTCCCCCTGGCTCCAGGACCTCTGAGCCCCTGGAGTGTGGGGAGCCCAAATAGGGTGACCAGATGTCCCAATTTTATAGGCGCAGTCCTGATTTTTGGGCCTTTTTCTTGAATAGGCTCCTATTATCCCCAACCTCTGTCCCGATTTTTCACATGTGCTGTCTGGACACCCTAGACCCAAATGTTCTTTATGCCCAAGACCCCAATAAATCTTAATCTGCCTCTGGGTGAGAAAGACAAGTTTTTGAGTTTACACAGAGCTCTTTTTCAGGTCTGAGGTTCTCTCAGAGTATTTAGGTGGCCTGTTCCATGATGTGATCCACTTTTCTGGTGGATTGTCCTCTCACCAACAGAAGCTGTCCCAGTAAAAGATATTACCCTACCCCCTTGTCTCTCTAATATCCTGGGGCTGACACAGCAGCAGCAACACTGCATACTAGTAGGGATATGTTACTGTATTCACTTTACTGGGAGCATATACCAGTGCTGATAATTCTAAGAGGGGGAGGGATAGCTCAGTGGTTTGAACATTGGCCTGTTAAACCCATGGTTGTGAGTTCAGTTGTTGAGGTGGACCACTTAGGGATCTGGAGCAAAAATTGGTCCTGCTAGTGAAAGCAGGGGGCTGGACTCAATAATCCTTCAAGGTTCCTTCCAGTTCTAGGAGATTGGTATATCTCCATTTTTTATTATTATTATAAAGGTTAGATACCTAGCATAGGTGCCTGCCTGTTCGTGTAAGTATAAAAATTTTAAATACTGTCAAAAATTCAGCAGCTGCTGGTCTGGTGTGCAATGTAACTGTCTCTGTGTGACCATACTATCATCTAGTGGCAGTAAGAGGCAACTAAGGCTATGTCTACATTACAGCTTATGTTAGCATAATTTATGTCACTCAGGGGTGTGAATAAACTACCCCCCCCAAGTGACATAAGTTACACCGACATAAGTGCTGGTGTGGGCAGCGCTATGTTGGTGGGAGAGTTTCTGTCCCCGACATAGTTACTGCTGCTCACGGGGGCTGGAGTAGTTAAGCCGATAGGAGAGCTGTAATCTCTCTAGCAGAGCCATGCCTTAAGCTTTCTACTCTTTGCTTGACTGAAAGCTGATTTATAAGAGGTTGATGCCACCTACTAAAAGAAAGGTATGTTACACATTGCAACATCCACAAGTCAAACTTTATTCCTGCTTCATCCTTCAGTGCAGTCATAATCATAAGTAGGTGCAAAATTTCAGGAATAGGAGAATTAAGTTATGCAGTTAATTAATTGTGTTTGTCTTTCACTGAGATAAAATGTAGCAAAATAGGATGGTATAAAAGTGCAATTCATTAACTTTATTATTACAAAATGGCATCCTTTTCTATACATCAGCTCTGTTGTTTTTGTCTTAATCTAGTTCCCAGCTGTTTTATCCCCATAAATTCTATCCTGCTCTGGACACAAATTTAATAGGGAAAATTTGTCCTTTAAACCAGATAAGGTATGAAATCTCTTCTAAGTGCCCGAGAAGTGAATGTAGAGGAAAAGATTGTAGCTGATCACTGTGCAAGGTATCACCATGGCACACTGATTTCATGGTTGTTTCTTACTGTGTCTTAAATTCATACTTTTTAGGAGTAGACTAGAACTCCCATACCCTTTAGTCTTGCCCTTGTACAAACATAGGTTATCTGTCCATAAGCCAGAGACAATATCAGTTAGATGTCCTCTCAGAGATGCATATTTAATAGTAAACAGACTGTGGGAGATTATTTGTCACGGGTTAAAAAGAAGAGAGAATATTTAAACCAGAAATGCAAATTTAAAAGATCTAATCGAGCATGACTGAGATTATGTATGCTAAATTTGTTGCTAGGAATATAATGAAAATGAAGAGAACTCAAAGACAAACACACGTAGGAAGCAATATTAAACAAGGTAGCCTAGGAAAGAAGAAAAAAAAATCCAATATGGGAAGGTGTTTGGTATAGTGATATGTCATGTAAAAAGAGCTGTGGGAGAAATGCAGTCATAGGGCATAATTAACCTGGTATTTCCTTGCTTTGAGTTGGTGGATATTGTCTTTAATTAGCCTTAACTCATTTGTAATGAAGTTTTACTTGCATGAATGAGATACTTCAGTTTGTCCTCACATAGGATATCAGGGTTGGAAGGGACCTCAGGAGGTCATCTAATCCACCCCCTGCTCAAAGTAGGACCAATCCCCTGACAGATTTTTGCCCCAGATCCCTAAATGGCCCCCTTGAGGATTGAACTCACAACCCTGGATTTAGTAGGCCAATGCTCAAACCACTGAGTTATCCCTCCTCCCATGTTTCTTATACCTTCCTAACTCCTGAATTTATTGGTGGTAAATGGTGTCATCTGCTTTAACTGACAGTGCTTCCTGTGTAAATACATTGGGAACATTATTGCAATAGCAAAGCTGACCAGCTGACCTCTGAGATGTTTTACTCATTTGAGGCTAAGACGTAGCTTTGCCATAAACCCTGGGTAAGGGGCAGCACACTATTGCTCTCCCCCATGAGCTGACTGGGAACCAGACAGTGACTCTAGTTATGCCTATGCCTGATAGAGTTCTATGCCTGGTGCAGATTCCTTCCCCCGGCAGGCTGGCTTGCCTGTGCTGACCGCATGTTAGAGGGAGGACTCAAGCTTCTTCTCTTATCCTCTCCCTCCCAGCCCACCTGCATGAGAGGGGACTAGTGCCCCCTGGAGGCTGCTTTTCTCCCTTTGCTTGCACTTGGCAATATACAGGAGCCAGTAGCCCCCTTGCTCATTTGTGCAGCAGCATAAGGCTAGTGATCTAGTTCTCTCATTGGAGCACACATAGCTAAATGGCAGAGAGAGACAGGATACAGTGGTCAGCACAGCACTTACGTCCCAAGAAGGTAACTTGGGTGCCCTTTGGGTAGGGGGAGGATTGCTAGCCTACATCCAATGGTAAAAGCTTGAACTAGAAGCATGGGGGCAGGTTCCAAATCCCACTTAGGAACCATAGTGTTAAGTGTTTATGTCTGAGGATCTGGGCCTACAAGAATTGTTAAGTTCTGTGCCTCCTGAGATTTGGCAGGGCCCTTATTGTGCAGGCAATGGAAGGGCAGAGCTCTGACATCTACACTGGAAGAAAAGACCCAGGACATGGCCATGGCTGGCCCAGGTCAGCTGACTTGGGATTGGGGGGCTAAAAATTGCTGTATAGACATTCGGGGTTGAGCTGGAGTCCAGGGTCTGGGAGCTTCCCCCCTCTGGCTGCAAGTCAGAGGCTCATTTGCTGCTCAAAGTTCCCTTCTGTAACAGGCCAGTTGTTGAACCAAATAAATAGTGAGGATGGGTTTTGGGCAGGGATGAAGGGGTTAGCTTGTGGTAGGGATTGATTTCTTAGGTATGGGGAATGGGTAGGGGGCATACAATGTAAGGGGGTGTATAGACCCCAGGTACCTTGAAGACAGGGGAGGATGCTCAGGGGAAGGCAGAAGCTGAGACAGCTAGGCTCAATTGCAGCTCCACCAGCAACAGGCTTTGTTTCAATATGCATCAGACCTGAGATGGGTGGAGAGAAGGAAACTCTCCTTGAGACTCCTATGGAAAGGGCTTGAGACATCTGTGTCAAAGGACCCTCTGAGCCTTATCTGCATTTCTTTTAAAAGGAGCCCTAAGAAACCCCTCTTTACCTAGACCTTCTGAGAGTGAAGAGGATGTTGTATGGTGCAACCCCCTTTTTAATGCAAAAGACCAAAGAAATCTTTGTGAACCTAAAATACAGGTGTGGGGGCCTTTCTCAAAGGGATGGAAGCTGCCAATGGAGGTATCCACACCAGGGAATCTCTCACACATGGCACCAGGGGAGGGACTGTGTTTATGTCTTTTTGGAACATCCTGCAGGGAAAGGGTGCCTCCTGGTACAGCAGCTGCATGTGGTCAGGGAGCAATAGAAGCAGATGAAAGCATGGTGAGTCAGTTTCTGCAGTTCCAGCAGCAGCAGAAGACACAATTGGTCTCATAATGCCAGAAAGAAGTGCACTTGGCTACACAACAGAATCATCAAATGCTTTACTGTAGTACAGATATTGCAACTACTATATACCCTTCATCCTATACATTTTTAATTTAGTGGAGGGGGAAAAAACCTTTGTTTACCTCATTCCACTATGTATAAAGACCCAGAACCTCAGGTGCAGCAATGGATTGCCCAGCAGAACTTGGGAGAGAAGCTGCAACAGTAACTGCAAGTTTCATTATCCTAGGCTGTCTTGGTCCAGTGTCTGGGGGAAGTTTGAGCAGCCTAAAGACTGCACAAAGTTAAAATGGCTCCTAATGGCCCTAAGAACTTTAGAGCAATCAGGAATTGCTGGGGTTCAGGGATTACTTCACCAGGACCCCTTTTCCCTAGTCACATCTCCTGTGCCAACAACCAGTGTGTGTGGCATTGCAGCCAGTATGCTGGCTCTGTACCAAGGGAAGATCACAGGACAAAGGGGTAATCCTCCTGTGGCTGGTTATGCCAGCTTTAGGGCTGCTTTATGCTTGTGGCATGATGCAAAGCAGCCAAGTGCAGCCAAGAAAATGTGCCCTGAGCTAAATCCCTCCTTGAATCAGTTAGGCTGACCATGGAATAAGCTGCAGAAGTCAAGATATAAATAAGCTGTGGTTGTATATGTTTAAGCTCCAAAAAGAATTGCACAGAAAAATATTTATATCAGTCTAAAACAAGGAAAGAGGAGCTGTTAATCTTTGCTTTTCAGAATCAATAAATCCAGTGGCTGTTTACTGATCAGTTGCATCACTATGCCTATCTTGGGCTGTAGACAAACATTTAAAGACTTTGACCTCTTAAAAATTTCTTATTTCTTTAGCAGACACGGGAGTGGAACAAATCATAAGGTAACATGAAAAATCTATTGCTGATACATTTTATTTTTTGATAGGCTATTTTACATTGCCTAGGAGTATAAGGATATTTCAGATGGAATGCATCTTTATAAGAATTTAAGAATTTGTTTTCCAAAGCAAAGTACCTTCTAAGGTATCATCTCAAACAATGTTTAATAACTTTTGGGTTGTCTAATTTATTTGTGATGGCATGCCTAGATCAGACAATGATGTGTCCATTTAAAAACCTCAATGGTATCTGAATTATGAAATTCTTCAGCACAAGAAAACTATAATTTTCCCCTTGAGATCCGAAGAGATATGGTTTTGGAAAATACCAGTTATGAAACATAAACCTTACCCTGACCTTTCATCTTGTGTCTGCAATTGATTACAGACACAAATCATAGAATTCAGACCTCAAACTTCCTAATTGGAACTGTTTGATGTACCTGCAGATCAGATAGTTAGATCCTTAAGTGTTTATCCACAATCAAATGTGACTATAAAATTGCACCAACAATCAATTGCAGGTGCCAAAGTAAAGGCTGTTATTGAAAATCTCTCTTAGTATTTTTATGGTACCAATGTGACGGATGTAAATTTGGGTGTAAAATGAAAGAGGTCCCTTTTTTGGTAACAGAAATACTGAAGACTATAGCAATATTAGAAATTTTATATGAGATTTCCCAAGAGACACTGCACCAAATTTTTGATTTTTTTTCCATAATCCTGATCAATGTCAGTGTAACGTCATGGCATTCATTTCTAATAATGGACAGTGCCATTTGTCAATACAAGACATATAAAGAGTACTGAAGGAATCACTTTTCTCTAAAAAGTAAAGTATCTACTGTATAGTAAGGTTTTGATTGCTGGAGTTGTTCAGTAAATGCATGTTTAACAATAGGAACCTGTAGTGTAGTCTTATGGTGGCAGAATGTAGTAAAATGGAGGAATTTAAATATATCAATTGGCTGCTGATTGCTCTAATTACAGTTAATAACAATGTGATAAACTCAGCTGCAAGGGAGGGGTAGGAATCAGTCCCAGAGGGTTAAAAGGCCCTCCTCCTTATCAACTGGGAGGCAACTACAGGTCAATCAGGTTCAACTGAGAAAGGGTTACCAAGGTAGCAATTAGAATCATCTGAGGGGGAGCTACCTGAGGTTAATTAGTATCAGCTGATTCCAATTTAGGGCTGCCTGAGACCTTTTTAAACCCTTCCCTAGGAGGAAGGAGGGGGAGAGAGCAGAGAGAGAAGGAGCTCTGCTGCCAGGAGTGTAGGAGCAGCAAGACCGAGCCTCAACGGGAGGAGAGGCAGTACTCTCTCCCACAAGGGAGTAAAAGAATACACTAAATAGGACTGGTGGAGATACGGGGAGCAGACTTCACCTGTGTCCCAAGCGGGACTGCATTACCCAAGCCTGTCTCACCAGCCCTAGAGGCTGGGGAGACTGAGAAGGTGCCTTGCCACAATAATAATAATAATTAATAAGATAACTCATAGGTCAGAAGGGACCAATATGATCATCTAGTCTGATAACTCAATCAGATTATAAAGAAAGCATAAAACAACCAACCATTATGGAGAAAAAATCATATTGGAAATACTTTTGAGGGCAACATGTGGTAAATTATAAAAGCAGAACTGGGCTTAAGGGTATGTCATAATGGGGTGAGGACAGAATCCTCTCCTTTCAGGTCCTGGGGGAGGGAACAAGATAATCTCCCATCTTGTGGAGCAACAGCAGAACTGCTCCACAGCTCTGAGCTGTAGCCGCAGAGCTACAGTAACACCCACAGCAACTGCATCCCTAAGCACTTAAGAGAATAAGTGGTGAATCTGAAAATTCTGGACCACAGGTGCCTCTTCTTTCCCAGTTCCCAAACCCTATGCTATAATCAATTCCAGGGAGCTACTGCATAGCTGATATCTACACTGAACACAGGTGCAAACCTCTTGCACAGGCTCCATAAATCTTGCCCCTCTATCCAGTAGAATCACATCAACTCTGCATCAGCCAGGGGTCTCATCAGCTGTGGAGGAGATGGCAGGGTTTGCTTCTTAGGGTCCTTGTCAGTGCTCTGGTGGCAAACCACTTTTGAGTTCTGAGGTCAACCTAGAATGAAGCCTTCAGGCTTTTGTACACTCCTCTCACTGTCCTCCCCTTTCTTACCTTTCTATGCTATCCCATTCTGCTGTAAATTTGAAAACAGCAAATACTGTTTCTGTAACCAAAGGAATGGGTCATTTCTCATGATTGCAGGCTCACTGCAGAAATGTCACCCAAGTAGGTGCTGATGTTCTTCAGGGGCAGCATATTTATTACAACTAGGATTACAGTACTGCAGATGTGCCTGGTGCTTTACAGATCAACTAGAGACAGAGTCCCTGACCCGAAGAGCTCATAGTTAGACAAGGACATAACACAGGGAGAAGCTATGAGGAAACAAGGGTGGCCCTACATGTAGTTCCCCTCCCCAAGCTGGCAGGAGCATGAAGTATCTGCACAAGGAGTATGTGCGTATACCTCCTGACACAGGAACCATTGACATACCATGCCACCTGGCTCCTAGACAGTGGTCTGGGATACAGTAATTATTCTAATATGATTGTTGGTATAATGTTTATCTACAGACCAAGGGAGGGTTCCAACCTTGGACCAGAGTCACCCACACTAGATGTACATTTCCCTGTATCTGAATGACAAGGGGATTCACCCTGAAGGAGGGAAGGCAGGCAACAAAAATGATTAGGGTTTCCCAGAGGAAATGAACAGGTAATCATCAAGTGATCCATTCCCTATCACTCAGGGAATGGCAAACAGAGCCTATGGACACCATCCCTGTACATCCTGACTAATAGCCTTTGGTGGACCTATCCTCCATGAATTCATCTAGTTCTTTTTTGAACCCAGTTATAGTCTTAGCCTTCACAACACCCTCTGGCACAGAGTTCCCGGTTTGACTGTGCGTTGTGTGAAGAAATACTTCTTTTTGTTTGTTTTAAACTTGCTGCCTATTAATTTCATTTGGTGACCCCTAGTTCTTGTGTTATGAGAAGGAGTAAATAGCATTTCCTTATTTACTTTCTCCACACCAGTCATGATTTTATAGACCTCAATCATATCCTCGTTTAGTAGTTTCTTTTCCTAGCTGAAAAGTCCCAGTTTTGTTAATCTCTCCTCATATGGAAGTTGTTCCATACCCCTAATCATTTTTGTTGCCCTTTTCTGAACCTTTTCCAATTCCAGTATATCTTTTTTGAGATGGGGTGACCACATTTACACACAGTATTCAAGATGTAGGCATACCATGGATTTATATAGAGGCAATATGATATTTTATGTCTTCTTATCTATCTCTTTCTTAATGATTCTCAACATTTTGTTCACTTTTTTGCCTGCCGCTGCATGTTGAGTGGATATTTTCAAAGAACTATCCACAATGACTCCAAGATCTCTTTCTTGAGTGATAACAGCTAATTTAAATCCTATTATTTAATACTTATAGTTGGGATTATAAACTCTCCAGGTAAGGGATATTGTTTGTTTTTACAGCATCTAACACAGTGCAGTCCCTTCTGAGTGGTGCCTCTGGGTATTACTGTTAATAATAAAAATGATGTTGGTGATAATTAATATAAGGTGAACTTTGATATCGTGATGCAAGAAGGTAAATTAAGAATCTACTATTTACAGCTTTGGAAAATATGTGGACTTTTTTATTTATTAACATTTGGTTTAACTCTCACACCTTATCATATTTTTGTTTATCTCAGATAGATGCATATTATAAATCAATAGAAATGGTAAAAACGTATCCTGAATGTACGTGCGGTTGTTTTTCTTCCAACAAGTAAATAACCCAATCCTGGAGTCCAAGTTTTCTTTGACTGCTGAGAAGCCAGGAGAGAATTCATGAAATGACAAGTTATGCTGAACATGCTCCTTTTAATTTCCCTTATTTCTTCTTAGAATTGAATAGAATACTTAACTTCTGCTTTTAGAGGAAAGATGGCTGCTCATTTCAAAGGAGAAAAAACTCAAGTTTTACCTGACTTTCTACATCTAAATGACTTGGCGTGTGAGGCTGTAGGAGGAAAGGTAAATGTATGCAGTTCAAAAGACAAATTGTGCTTTTAGTGCAGATTATACTTGACATTTCTACAGCTATTTCCTACTGAGGATCTAAAAGTGTTTTGCAGACACCAATGAATTAAGCCTCTGAATATTTCTGTGTGCTAAGTAGTAGTATCTCCTTTTTACAGATGGGAAAACTGAAACACAGAGAAATTAAGGGATTTGACAAAGGTCACACAGGAAGTCTTTGGCAGAGCTAGGAATAGACCCCACAAGTCTTAATTTGCAGTTTTATAATCGGAACACAAAGTCTTTCCTAGTGTTCAAATTCTGAAGATCTAGGTTAACAAAATTTTGACCTATGTTGGAGCTAGCCAATGAAAGAAGTTAGATATACCCAGTGAGATACATCCACTTTGCAACAGAGAAAATTGTCATCAGTGTTTTTGGGTTTTCTGAGTCACTCATACTGCTTCCTATGTTCCAAAGAAGGACACGATGGTAGTAATGCTATTGATGATGCATTATGACAAGGTTGTAGAAGGAGACAAAAAAGAAACCCCACATAATTCTTCAGTAGAGTGACAAAAGTGGTGTAGATAACAATGACCATCTTGCAAGAATGTAATTCCTACAGATGCAAAACAAATAGGTGGCCAATGGTTCTTTTCCTCAACATGTTTGATGTTGTTGGCATTTCAAGTTTCATCATTTAGGTCAATGACAATCCTGCTTGGCACCATACTTGCCCAAGATAAAGAAGGCACTTGTTCCTTGTCAGTCTAGGACAGGGATCAGCAATGTTTGGCATGCAGCCCACTAGGTGCTTACCCTGTCGGGCTGGGCCAGTTTGTTTACCTGCTGCGTCCACAGGTTTGGCTGATCGCGGCTCCCACTGGCCGTGGTTCACCATTCCAGGCCAGCTGGGGGCTGCAGAAAGCGGTGGCCAGCACATCCCTTGGCCTGCGCTGCTTACCGCAGCCCCCATTGGCCTGGAGTGGTGAACCGCGGTCAGTGGGAGCCGCGATCGGCTGAACCTGCGGACATGACAGGTAAACAAACCAGCCCAGCCCGCCAGGGTGCTTGCCCTGGCGGGCCACATGCCAAATGTTGCTGATCTCTGATCTAGGAGAATGACTTGTAGATGCACATATAAAGAGAAGAATCCTTCACACACAACATCTTACCATCCCTATCAAAGCAGCACTCTCATCCCTTGGCTACCATCAAAAAACAGCCACCATGGGAGCACCTAGACACTGCTAAATTTGCCCAAGGTCAGCTGACCATAAGAACCACAAGCAATATGGAGAATGTACTGAATTTGTATGCCCTGATAACTCGACACTCATGTTGATGTGTGAAAATTGCATGCAGATTCACATTGAATGAGACTCCAGCTAGTTCTTTCAATTTGATATTTAAATAAAGATTTTTCACCTAAAACATTAAAGAGTTGTTCTTAGTTTCTGAATGCATTTGGGGGACAAAAGTCCCCCACAGTATAGTTAATGTAACTTTTTTCTCAACACTAGATGAAGATTAAAGAAAAAGGTGCTCTGCTGTAAAATGAACCATGTCCTTAAGATTGTTCAGTTTAACACATGTATGTACAAAACAGAAATACATATTCACAAATACTGGATTGTATCTCATTGGTGGAGGTACCAGTAGTATACTTCCACTAGCAGGGCTTCTTGTCCTGCAGCTAAGGGGAGGTAAGAATCCTCAGTGGAAGGACAGCTTGGTTTGTGATTAAAAAGATATTTTGTCCACTTGTTTTTTCTGCATCATGTCATATGAATCCTCATAACAATGCTTCTAGTTAGAAGAACCACTCAAGAAGGTGGAGGTTTTTCAGGTGTACGCATCATGAGTTATTTACAAAGAAAATGAAACAAACCCTTCCCTATGTCACAGCAGTAGGTAAAAATTTTGTAAATAAAGATGCAGAAAGAAGAGTGAGGCCCTGGTCCTCAAGCAAAGAATTGAACTCAATGGGGTTCTATGCAGGTTCATTGGAGTACAGTACTGGAAAGAAAATGCATACAAAGATGCAGAAAGAACAGTAAGGGCCTGATCCTCAAACAAAGAATTGAATTCAGTGGGTTTCTATGCAGGTTCATTGGAGTATTGGAAGGAGAAATGAAAGAAATCCTTTTTTTTTAAATATGGTCTTATATGTATATGTCTATAAGCCTTTAGACAAAGTAATATTTTCTTTTTACTGGATAACATTTCACTAGGAAATGAAATAAAATAGTACATTTTTTTTTATTTGTGTAGATAATATTTGCAACGGATGACTTTTTTGCTCCTGCGGAGAATCTCTTAAAGGTATGGTTGGCTGACATTCACCACTTTGGAGGGTTTGCATGGACTGTTAAAGATTTTAGGCTTTAGAGGCAGAGACTGTAATTTATTGTCAGAGACCAGGACATGCCTAGTGGTTAGAGCGGGAGTCAGCTGTCAGAACCTAGGGTTGAGCCAAAGACAGAAGTGAGGAATCATAGGAGAGCGTCAGAGTTGGTTTACTTGGAGTGAGGCAGGGCTAAGAGCAAGCAAGTACAGAAACCAGGGGTGAAAGTGGGCCAGTACGGGCCGGTATGGTGTATCAGTAAGAAGCTCACTGGCCCATACTCAGCTGATGTTAAAGCGCTCCCATGGCAGCGCTTTAATGTCGCTGCACCCCGCTGTTGGCGGCCCTGCCAGTAGGGACCCTATCGGCAGGGCCACCAATGGTTGGGGAGAGAAGGGGCAACTGCCCTGGTGCCAGTGATTTAAAAGGGCCCGGGGCTCCTGGCTGCCACTGCAGCAGCAGCTGTATCCCCGGGCCCTTTTAAATTGCAGCTGGAGCCCCGGGCGGCGATTGATGGTCTGGCTGGGGGACGCTGACCCACCAGCCCCACCCCTTCTGCCCGAGGCCCTGCCACTTCTGGAGGCCCAGAGCCGGGCCCCCTACCGGTAAGAATTTAATATTACTTTCACCCCTGACAGGAGCCAACACAGCCATGGACAAGTCCTTTGAGCAGCCAATATCCTGCTGCTGCTATTGGTCTTAAAAGCAGGTCTGCCAATCCCGATAGCCAATTGGGAGGTTTGGCCAATTAGGTGATTCTGCTGCAGCCAACTGTGATTCAGTTGTAGGTTCTCTGTTGCTCACTAAGGACGTGGAGTTAGATGGTCCCAGGCTCAGCTGCAAGCAGGGCTATCTCCGGGGGGTGCAGGGCCCGGGGCGGAAGTGACATCACTTGGAGGGCTGGCCGTGCCAGGAGCAGGTAGGGAAGGTTGTGGGGGCGGACGGTGCCTCTACAAACAGCCAGGCGTGGCCATGCCCACACTCCACCCCACCCTAGGACCCTGCTTTGGTGGTGCTGCATGACTCCAGAGGGTTGGGGTCACGCCGTCCAACTTCCCAGTGCTGGGGAGGCTTCAGTGGCACTGCCACATGCTGTCCATCCCAGCGCACTCTCCCTTGGGTGGATGGGGCGGGGCTGAGAGTAGCCTCCCCAGCCAGTGGTTCACCTGTCACCCATGCAGTGCCAGCCAATTGCACTGCCTCACAGGGCCCCCCAAAGCATGGGGCCCAGAGCAGTCGCCCCAATTTGCCATCCCCTAGGGACAGCTCTGGCTGCAAGCCCTAATTTCTGACATTTATTTTGTTTATACAGTGCCAAACACAATATTGATGGATCTGAGCTGGCTGGCCTCTAGGCACTGTCACAATATAAATGTTGAATGACAACTGATCTTTGTAATGTATCTCTGCAATTTCATGTATACGTTACTTGGAAGCTACTTCCATTGGCTTTAAGGGAAAATTATTTACCTTGTAATTCTGCTTCTCCCTTTGCAAGATTCTTGTTCTTGGCTCCCTAGTTGAGACAGGCAGAACTTCCTTAGTTGTCTAAGGGGAGTGGGAGTGGGTAAAAGCACAAGACCTCCTTGGTCCCCATTGGTTTTTTTGTGTGGAATGTAACTGTAATACGTAGAACCTTCCAGTCACATCCTAAATTAGCAAGAAGCAAAAGTTCACCAAATAGAATCAAGCCAATCATTGAAAAATTAATGCCTCTGAAATGCAGAACAATACAAACACATCAAGATGTAGAGCTAAACACCACCAGCTGAGGATGTCTGTGCAGGAAGCAAACCCCATTGTGTGCACTGGTTATGCAAAAACATGCTTGCATTATTATGAGAACATAAGAATAGCCAGGCTGCATCAGACCAACAGTCCATATAGCCCAGTATTCTGTCTTCTGACAGTGGCCGGTGCTAGAAGCTTCAGAGGGAAAGAACAGAACAGATCCATACTCACCTTCTGGCAGTTAGAGATTTAGGGAGACTCAGAGCATGAGGTTGCGTCCCTGAATATCTTGGCTAATAGCCATTGATGGACCTATCCTCCATGAATGTGTCTAATTCTTTTTTGAATCTCATTATACTTTTGGCCTTTACAATGTCCCCTGACAATGTGTTCCACAAGTAGACTGTGCGTTATGTGAAGTACTTCCCATTGCTACTTCATCTTTTGTATCTTACCCATTGGCTGGTTTCATCCAACTCTTGCCTCTTGAGCGTAAACCAGGATTGTTGTCTGGGGCAGTGACTTCCTTTTTACTGTGTGTTTGTACAGTGCCAAGCACAATAGGAACTAGTGCAATACAAATAAATAATAATAAATAGGCTTCCCTTCAAACTTTGAGGGAGGTGGGTGGATGAGTGTGAATCCTAAATGATAAATCTTCTGAGAAGCAGAATTACTAGGTCCAAGATTTTTCTCTAAAGATGCCATGGGGGGTGGGGGGGGGAGAGAGAGAGAGAGAGAGAGAGAGAGAGAGAGAGAGTGTGTGTGTGTGTGTTTTAACCAGAGCAGATAAAATGTTAAAAATTTGAAATTTTGTGCAGGAAAGAATTTCCAGAAACATTCAATGTTGGGAGAACTGAAATGGAAGTTTTTGGCTTGCTGGCTGCCTGCCTATCAGGCTCCCTGGCTGGCGGCTTCCCTGGGAGCCTGGACAGCCTGGAGATCAGGCCTGCTGGGGAGTCAGCCAGGTGGGCTGCTGGGTAACTTGGTGGCCAGGGACCTAGCCACCCACCACCCCAGGTAGCCTATAGTCCACGGAAGCCAGCTAATCAAGGAGATGGCCAGTGGCTCCCCAATTAGCCCTTAGAGCCAGGAAGCTGGCTAGACAGGAAGTGGACCACCAAGTTTTCCAAGTAGCCCAAAGAGCTGGCTACCAGACCACTCAGCTCAGTTGGTAGTCTGGGAGCTGGGGAGCCTGGAACAGGCTAGCCTAGTGAGCCTGAGGGCCCTTGCTCCTCAACATCTCACTTGGTGGGCTGCTGGAGAGCCTGAGCCTGGAAAGCTGGCCATCCTGGGGAACTGTGCTGTCTGTTTGGCTTCCCTGGCTGTGCGGTGAGCTGGATGCCTGCCAGTTGAGAAGCTGGGCAGCCTAGAGAGCCAGAGGGACCCTAGGCTCTACAATATCCTACCAGGCAACTTGTCAAGCAGTGGTGGGGAGCCCAGGGAGGCAGGCAGTGGGTCGGCATGCTGGCAGGAAACCAGATGCCTGGCTTCCATCAAACATTATGACTGAATGGACACATTCCGCAGGAATATGTCAATTCCACAGAACAGAATTTTCCAAAAGAAAACATCTGACCAGTTTTAGACATGAAAAAGAAGGAATTTTTGCAAGTGCATTTTTGTTTTGAGCATAAAGGGGCCAGATGCCTCACTGTCTTACGGCACCTCAGTCATTACCCCATGTAGTGCACTGCCTGGCCAGTCTGTGTGGTCTCTCAGTCACAAACATACCACACATTTTCACCATGTGTGTATTTATTCTTTCTTTACAAAGTATCACAGGGTACTGCAAGGTTACAGCAAGTAGAAGATTCCACACAGCCTTCACTCCTCAGCCCCAGGCTCACTGGCTGATTGCTATGTTCCTCCCACTAATATCCTCCCAGTTACTGAGCCAATTGCCTCATTATCCCAGCAATCGCCACCCAAGTGTCAGTGATCCCCAAAGGAAATTGATTAATTGGCTTCAAATAAGCCTGTACTCTTCTCAATGCTGGAGCAACCTCAGTGACCAGGGTGCTACTAATAGAGCCCTGTCACGTGCCCCAAAACACTACTATAGCCTGTAGGCAACCAGAAACAAAGGATCTGGTTCTGCATTGTCTTTTCCATTATGAAGTCATTTACACTTGTGCAAAGAGATTATAAGGTAGCTGTACAATGAGCCAGTTGGTAATAATGAAGGGTGGTGGCCCCTGTTACCCCTCTGACATCTTCATTGTGACCAGTGGCTCTTGCTACTTTTAATAAAGGAAACATTTGTAGAGGCTTGATTATGCTTACCAAACTTTTTGATTCTTGATTCTTGATTTATTTCAATCGCTGTCTCATTACTACTATAATAATAACTTCTGAAAGGTTCTCAGGTATAATCAGAATTCAGGCATTACAGTACAGTGGAAAATATTTCAGTGAATCAAGTGGGATTTCCCCTCTACCCTTGCCTCAACTACCATTTCCTTTCATCACCTGATAAATACTAGCCCAAACATTTAGGAACATAGGAACTGAAGAGTGGAAGGGACTTCCTATGTTGCAGAGTGCAGTTTCCTGCTATTTGCTGACAACCCTGCCATATAATCCTGTTAATAAAGCTTTCAAGCTCCATCTTAAAACTAGTTAACTAGTTTTCTTTGCACACATTCTTCCTGTGACTACCCCTCTTTTGAGGAAGCAATTTCAAAGTACATTTTAGCTCTGATTAGAATTTATGATGAATTTCAAATACTTCCATTTAAAATACAAAAAAAGTTAGCAAACTGTTCCTACAATCATTACACATGCAAAAATCCCACTGAAATCAGCGGGGTTACTCTGAATTGATACCTGGATATGTAACGGAAAGAATAAAACTGGCACATGGAAGTTCAGCTCCTCAGCCCGAGTAGATCAGTATAAATCCATTGTTTGATGCATCTGATATTTTTCTAGAGACTAGAATGACATCTATATGCTCCTTTACTAATAAAATCAGTCAAGTGACTTGAAACCTGCATGTTCTGTGCTGGTCAAAATTCAGTGCTCAGTACACTAAGCTTAGTGGCATAGTACTGGTATAAGTGAGGAGAGAATATGGCCTGTTGTTCTTATTTATTTTTTAGAAGAAGAGTCCAGTTCTTAAACCAGACGAATTTACTGATTATGGCAAGTGGATGGATGGATGGGAGACAAGGAGGAAAAGGATTCCAGGTAATACACTTAATATTAGTCACTTAATAAATAGTAACAGTAGGGGATTTGCAGAAGAGGTGGGAAGAGGAGATGACATTGACTGACATCATTATGAAGCCTTCCAGTTTTGAGAGTGGTGAGCTTGGGGTTGCTGGGACTGAATGAACCAGAAACTCCAAATGAATCTTTCACAGTGTGAACCACCACATGGACTAAAACTACTGGCTTGGGTTCGTCCAATCTATATGAATTCAGACCTTCAATTTTTGCACAGTTCTACTGAATGGCAAGCGTTTAACCAGTAGATAAATTCATGAGTTTAATGCATACTGAAAAAGCTCCAGAAACAGCTTACAAACTTCCTGGGAGTTTGAGTTCTTTTTGTGCATTAAGTGTACATTCTGAGATGGCTTTTGTTGTCATGACCTGCTCTTTTGTGTTTTGTTTTTATCTGAAGTACAAGTACTGTATATACACTTGTAGTGATTTGGAGAGACTCCTAAACCTGCCATTGCTCACTCCAAAATAGAGATGGACCCAAACCAAAACGCTAGATCCAAATACCCCTAAACTTAGATGTATTCAAAATCTAGATGTAGGTCTTCATCTGAATTTTTAAAATGTCCTCTATTTGGTGTGAACCAAACTCCCTGGTACAAGCACACTCAAAATTCTGGGTTTTGAAATCCAGATCTGAATCCAAATTCTGTCATCTGAGCTCATCTTTTCTCCCAAATACATGCACATCGCCACATCTTGAGAAAAGGCAACCAGATAGAATTATTCCAAACTTGGCTTTCTTAAAGAGTTGTCAGCTTATCCTTTGATTTTCTGTCCAAGGCCTTAGGAAACCACACAGCTTTTTAAAATCCAAATATCTAATACTCTTCAAAATGCCATTATAACAATAAGCAAGTTGGTACTATTCATGTTTTGTCAAGTATGCTTAGTGTCTTTATGGAGTTCTTCAGGTTTTGATTACATGAAAATTCCTTCAAAACTTAATTGGAATGTGTTGTAGCTTTTGGATTGTTTTACACATAAGCTGATTTTACAAAACCACAGAACTGAACACCTCCAAATTTTGGTCATATGGAGGACTGTATCTGGATTTAAAGTTAACAGCTTGAGCCCTTTTCTTAAACATATTTATAAAGCAGGATTGTACCTACTAAATATTGTTGAAGTGAATTGCTGCTTTTATTCCCTGGTGTTATATTAAACTAGCTGGAAAAGCAGTTTGTCCTCTGTCTTTCAGGACATGATTGGTGTATTATCCAGTTGGGAGTACCAGGTATTGTCCATGGATTTGAGGTAAACACATCTTTCTTTGCTGGAAACTCTGCTCCTCGTATATCAATTCAAGCAGCATGTCTGATGCAAGGTAACTAATACATTAATTTATATCAGGTCTCCAGGTACCTTAGCGGAAGAGCTATTTGTGCCTTACATTGTATTGCTACTATTAGAGCCTTATTATTATGGGATAAAGTTAAGTACAATAAATTGTTTCTTATTGTAGATAAAATAGTTAAATTTCAGGCATTGCAGTGTTAGTGGCTGGAGTGATGTAATTCCTGGAAATATCACCTTGGGAAAACAGCACTTCTGGCAGTGTAGTGTCAGAAACACTGGGTGACCAAGGCTGTGAATGATGGGAGAATGCAGCTGTTACTTTCATTGTTTTAGATCACAAGTTCACATCACTTACCCCACGGTGTTGTGTGTGCTTAATAACAAAACACGTTTTAGAGAATTACACATTTTTTAATTCTTAAAGAAAGAAAATCCTCCAAAAAGGGCTAAATCCAGAGTCCAAAAAACCAGCCTGAGTAGTCAGGCTGGGTGCCAAGCAGATGTACCATGGGAGAAATCTCGCCACTCTTCCCACCAAGCTTTAGATGGCTCAAGAACTACTCCATTAGAATGAATGAAGTGTATCCATGGCTCTGGGTGTGGCCTTTCCACAGTGAATGATGGGAAAAACCATGTAGGAGCAAAATCTTTTATCATCATTTCTACCCCTTCTTGCCCTGGCTCTATCTCCTCCTTTCCCTGCCTGGTGCTACACTGGTTGCTCGAGTGGGTCCGTTCTGCGCTGATATTACATATCCCTGCTATGTTCCTCCACTGTCTTCTATACAGCTCTTCCTTTGAACAGCAGAACTGCAGTGGTTCCACTGCTAGGGATTACTCTGGGGCTCGAGAAGATGAGGTGGGATTTAGCTCAAAGAGAAAAATCTGAGCTATTGTAAAGCAAAAAAATTTGAAATAATTAAGCTAAATGACTTATTTTTGTTAGTAGAAATAATATATCAAATGCCTTCCAGCATAATATATTTTTATAGGCATGGTCCACCTAAAATAAGTATTCCTACAAAATGATGAGCTTCTTGTGATGGCATTACTCAGCTGATCAAATAGTGCTTTTAGTACTTCTGTCATTCTATATATTTTAGTATAAAAACAAAAATATTTCAGTAGCACTAGTTACTGATTAAGCATGTGTTTATATTGCTCCTGCAGTGGATTTACCAGAGTTTTGGCCAAGAGGGGACAGGATAGGAACTGCAGCTTCAGATGAAGAGTTAAAAGCTGTCAAGAAGGTATAGTCTGTTGGAGGCTGGGCGGTTCTTGGGATTCTAATGGGATACAGAAGCTTGTACTTCTAGATCATAGTTGGAATTAGGCCTAATTTGATTCTGCGTTAATGTTGAACTCTGATAGCTTTTCAGAGATCTATTATTAGAATGAGTGTTGATCTGAATCCAGATCCTTGTGAGCGGGTGTCCATAATACCAATTGTGCTGATGGCTTTAACCAGCACATTTACTTTGGCACTGTCAGCAAAGAGGGCAACAATTTAGTGGGCATGGAAACTGAATTATCCTTTCACACTTAGAGGGGGCACCTCCAAAACGGTGTTGAGATGTATCTGTAAGAGAGCCTAGAGAAGTTTGCACGCCTGTGCTGTACCTCTGCCTTGAGTATAGGACTTCCTTTTTCAGGGCTGGCACCTTTCAAGAGTTCTCAAGTCACTTATTATGTTTTAAAAAAATAAACAGGCCATTACTGTGAAGTATATAATTGACATGACAGTTTAGTTGTCCTGTACAAGGCTTTTCTTCATTTAATTCCACTTTGTTCCAATGAATCTTGCTTACTTGTGGCCTCATGTTGGATGCCTCCATTTTTAGGTGTCAGACTTTAGATCAGGGATTGGCAATCGTTGGCACGCAGTCTGTCAGGGAAATCCGCTGGCAGGTCGGGACGATTTGTTTACATGCAGCATCCGCAGGTTTGGCTGATCACAGCTCCCATTGGCTGCAGTTCGCCATTCTAGGCCAATGGGGGCTGCAGAAAGCAGTGGCCAGCATATTCCTTGGCCCACGCTACTTCCCGCAACCCCCATTGGCCTGGAAGGGTGAACCGCAGCCTGTGGGAGCTGCGATTGGCTGAACCTGCTGATGCTGCAGGTAAACAAACTGTCCTGGCCCGCCAGTAGATTTCCCTGATGGGCCACGTGCCAAAGGTTGCCTAGCCCTGCTTTAGATACTTTAAACATATTAAGCTGGGTGTTGTACCAATTATATTAGACCAATGAAAACCAGCAGGATCTTATTAAAGGGGACAAGACAAAGATGCCACATTTATTATGATAACAATTTATGACTAATAACTAATATCTTAATTCTTATACACACACATTATACCTATTACCTATGCGCGCTCACACACACACACACACACACACACACACACACACACACACACACACACACACACACACACATTTATACCTAATACCTATACACACACACATACATTCACACACACACATCCACATTCATCAGGTGTTCTGCAGCTGCTGCATAGTTACCAGTCCTGAAGATAGCTTAAGTTCATGGCTTGATTTTGCAGCTTGGGTTCGTAGCTTGTGGCAGCTAACTGGCCAGGAAAGCTGGGCACAAGGCTGAACTGGATCTCTGTTGGGCAGGCACCGATGTTCTTCCATGTTGGCAGCAGAATGTTACCCATAGTCTCTCATCTCACCCTTCTTTTTTATAGGCTTTTAGTCTATAGGTCTATAGGTCTTGCTGTGTCACGCTGCCTCTGGGTTTAGATTGATCACCCATCAATTGCAGGCGTGACTTTCAGCCTTGAACCTGGCTTTGATCTTCCTTCTGTTGTTCTGTTGTCCTTTTCTTTTTAGGGTGGATGCTTCTTACTTTGTTTAGGGCTGTTGTCTAGGTCTTCAGCTGTTGGTATTTGAACATTCATACCATACCTCATTCACACATCTAAACTAAACTAATAAGATTACAGCAAGGTTTGCAAAAATGAAGGTTGGAGGAAGCTTTTACAAAATGGAGTGAGTGTTTTAAAATGGGGTTTGAATTACAATATGGAACAGAAGTTACAGTATAGGCAAGTGTAGTGAATGGTGAACAGAAGTTACATTAATAAAGTGAACAATTGAAAACAATTTCATTTATCAGTTCTACATGGGTACCCAAATTTAAGGGACTTTTGAAAATGGTCATGTACAGGTTACATAGGAAGTCTATGGAAGAGCTGGGAATAAAAATTCAATTTCCTGACTCCGAATCACAAGATCATCCAATCTTCCTCCCTTGAATACCATGGGATATTTGCCTGAGTAAGGACTGCAGAATCAGACCTATAAAGTCTGTGTTGCATTGCACCTGGATTTAAGGTTGTTCTAGGAATATATACTAGAGTTACACTAGTGTAAGTCAAAAGTCAGTCCACTGAAACCAGTGGAGTTACTTCAGACCAACACCAAATGTAACTGAGAGCAGAATATGGCTCCTTAACTCTTTATTTCATTTTTGTTTTGTAATTAAAATCTCAGCTTCAACATTATATTAGCATCATGTATTTATTTATTTGTAAATAAAACATTGGGAAAATAGAAAGTACTTCCCTACGCATTTAATTAAAGAAAACCCCACCTTCATCTGAATGGTCAATCCTCAAAAATGGATGGTTTATTTCAAACTTTCTTACATGACTGATGAATTTCTTTGAAAGTTTAACTCAAAGGTAATTATTTTGAAACTGTATAAACACTGGGGCTTAGAATGCAAATACCATCCCAACCCTACCTGTAAAACACAGGTGATAAATAAAGGAATTCTAGCATGTATGGGGTAGAGAAATAAGGGCTCAAATATATTAGAACATACTGGGCTGTATTAAGCCTAATTAATAAACATATGGACTAAAGAAGAATATCCGTCACATTGACTCAGACAACTAATTAATCAATATTTGTTATCAGATGAAGTCAGATGAATGGACTCTTCTGGTTCCTATGAAAGAGTTGAAACCAAGATACCTTGATACTAGCCACAATTATTTTTCTGCCAGTTGTAAGAGGAAATGGACTCACATAAGGCTCAATATCTATCCAGGTAATTTATTTTTATATATCCAGGTAATACACATATATACAGAGAGAGAGTGAGAGAGAGAGACTCCTGAACTATGGTATTTAAGAGTGGTAGCTGTGTTAGTGTGTTCTGCATGGCTGAGGTTATGGAGGAAATGATGCTGCTTTTCCACAATTTCAGCCTGTGCACATCAGCTGATGCCCTCTACACCAACATTCCACACAAAGATGGACTACAAGCTGTCAGGAACAGTATCCCTGATAATGTCATGGCAACCTGGTGGCTGAAATTTATGACTTTGTCCTCACCCACAACTATTTCACATTTGGGGACAATGTATACCTTCAAGTCAGCGGCTCTGCTATGGGTACCTGCATGGCCCCACAGTATGCCAACATTTTTATGGCTGACTTAAAACAATGCTTCCTCAGCTCTCATCCCCTAACACCCATACTCTAATTGCACTACATTGATGTGCTTCATCATCTGGACCCATGGAAAAGAAACCCTTGAGGAATTCCACCATGATTTCAACAATTTCCATCCCACCATCAACCTCAGCCTGGACCAGTCCACGCAAGAGATCCAATTCCTGGACACTACAGTTCTAATAAGTGATGGACACATAAACACCACCCTATACCAGAAACCTACTGACCGTTATACTTACCTACATGCCTCCAGCTTTCATCCAGACCACATCACATGATCCATTGTCTACAGCCAAGCTCTAAGATACAACCGCATTTGCTCCAGTTCCCCAGACAGAGACAAACACCTACAAGATCTCTATCAAGCATTCTTAAAACTACAATACCCACCTGCTGAAGAAACAGATTGACAGAGCCAGAAGAATACCCAGAAGCCACTTACTCCAGGACAGGCCCAACAAAGTAAGTAACAGAACGCCACTAACCAACACCTTCAGCCCCTAACTAAAACCTCTGCAGCACCTCATCAAGGATCTACAACCTATCCTGAAGGACGATCCCTCACTCTCACAGATCTTGGGAGACAGGCCAGTCCTCGCTTACAGGCAGCCCCCAACCTGAAGCGAATACTCACCAGCAACCACACAACAAAAACATTAACATAGGAACATATCCTTGTAACAAAGCCCGTTGCCAACTCTGTCCACATATCTATTCAAGGGACACCACTGTAGGACCTAATCACATCAGCTACACTATCAGAGGCTCATTCACCTGCACATCTACCAATGTGATATATGCCATCCTGTGCCAGCAATGCCCCTCTGCCAGGTACATTGGCCAAACTGGACAGTCTCTATGCAAAAGAATAAATGGACACACATCAGATGTCAAGAATTATAATATTCAAAAACCAGTCAGAGAACACTTCAACCTCTCTGGTCATTCAATTACACTAAAAGTTGCAATACTCCAACAAAAAAACTTCAATAACAGATTCCAAGAGAAACTGCAGAACTGGAATTAATTTGCAAACTGGACACCATTAAATTAGGCTTGAATAAAGACTGGGAGTGGATGAGTCATTGCACAAAGTAAAACTATTTCCCATGCTAATTTCCCCCTACTGTTACTCACACCTTCTTGTTAACTGTTGGAAATGGGCCATCCTGATTATCACTACAACATTTTTTTTCTCCTGCTGATAATAGCCCACCTTAATTGATTAGTCTCATTATAGCTGGTATGGCAACACCCATTTTTTCATATTCTCTGTGTGTATATATATCTTCCTACTGTATTTGCCACTGCATGCCTCTGATGAAGTGGGTTTTAGCCCACGAAAGCTTATGCCCAAATAAATTTGTTAGTCTCTCAGGTGCCACAAATACTCCTCGTTCTTTATGGTATTTAACAACCTCTTGGCTGGTTCTGTGTCTATCCAGTCCCACTTACAGCTGCCATCAGAACAGGAAGAGAGCAACTAGTTTGAAATAAAGTAACTAGCAAAGTGCTGGGCTAGGTATAAGACTTGGTATGATGATTAGATTAGATGACTGCTTTTGGTTGGCTAATGGGATGATCAAGCAGAAACAAGACAGAACAATAGGCAGTAAAGTCTATTAGCACGACATAATCTTTATAAATAAAAAGCAAACAAGTTAACAAAAGCAAAAGGGTTACAAACAAAAAAATTTCCCAGCCAGGAGGCTAGCCTAACCTTCAGAATCTGGGTAGGGAGCCCTGACTTCCCCCAGGTATTGTCCTCTTCTCTTCTTCCCTTCCTCTTTCTCTCCAGCAGCCCTTCCTTTTTCACAAGTGTTCAAAGGGCATCTGGAGTTCACTCTTGTGCACTGGGGATCAGGAGCGCCGCTAGGTTTTTTGCCACCCTAGGTGGCAGAAGGTCCTGTCCCCGAAATGCTGCCCCCGACAGAGGCGGCAGAAGGTGTCACTCCCAAAATGCCACTCCCAACAGAGGCGGCGGAAGATCTGGCCACAGCGGTCACTGCCCCCCAAATGTTAGCTCCCTAGGCAACTGCCGAGGTCGCCTAATGGGTTGCGCCGGCCCTGCTAGGGATTAGATTGTATTCCTGCACCCTGCCACACATGGGGTTCATGATTCTAAGTCAATAGACTTAATTTGCATCTCATTAAGTTCACTTGGTGTTTTGGGGTTCAGAACCAGAAAATGTCCTGTGAAATTCAAAGTGAATGCAGCAAAATCTGACTTTCAGAAATCAGCAGAAAAACAAAGAAGCACCCTCAAATGCTGGGCTCCTTGTGCAATGAAGGCTAATGTTTTAGACTTGAGTCTTTTTTGCTTAAATGTGCTGAGGTTTCTTTATCTTTGGGTCACAGGATCAGGCAACCCTGTCTCAGACAATTGCTAGATAGTCAATAGTTCCAAAATGAACACATCAGCTAATAGGGAAATAGTGGAAATCTATTTTAGGCATATAACCCTCTCTCTGACGATTGGATTGCATTTAGTGATCCAAAGGTGATTTTAATTATGTGAGATAGACTTCAGCCCTTAGGAGGCTAGCCTGTCCTGAGCAGTTTTATACCTTCAGGACTCTGGCAGTTTTCCAGGGCCAGAGCACTAGACTGTGAAGGAAGGAGGACCTGAGATGGAGGAGGTGCCAGACCAGGGCTCCCAAGCAATGTCAGTCCTGGCTAAAGCTGTTGTTTCTGGTAGGAACAACCAGTTTTCTCCCAGCCTTCTTTTCTTAATTTCCCTGATACTGATCTCACTTATATATTTTTGTGTGAAGCATGCACAGGAAGCAGTATGGGGTGAATAGGTGAGAGAAACTGGCTGAGGATGGAGCAGAACAGGGAGACAAAAAAGGTAGCTCTGTACATAAAAGTTGGTGGCAGGGAGCAGAAAGCTCATGGTCAGTCAGAATGGGGCCTTCTTGCAGCAATTATGAGGGACCAGAGGTCAGCCAGAGAAGCCTCTTTGTGTTATGTGCATATCTTGGCATTTCAAAATTTGTGAGTTTAATTTATTTTTTGGTGAGTTCAATTTAAAAAATATATACACCACTGCCTGGCAGCAATACACACCGCCATGTAGATCCTGCGGAGATAAACACCACAAGAAGTACCATGTCAGAAAGACAGTTTCCTCTTTGGCCCCTGATTGGTCTAGGCACCCTATTTAAGCCCAGGAGAAGTTCCAACAAAGTGGACTCTATTGCCACTGCCAGTTGTAGTGTTGGGCCTGCCTCTCTAGCTCTTGGACTCCTGGTTCCTGACTCTAGCTCTGCATTTGGTGCTGTTCCTGGCCTTTGACCATCACTGCTCCGACCATGAAGCATGACTGCCCAATCCCCAGACATGACAGTTGCCTGATTGAAATTTCCTAATGCATTAGTATACATCTGGATAAAGGATGCACTGTATAACAGCAGCTTCTTTTGTAGAAAAATGTTCAATTGTCATTTAAAATAATATTTTGGCTTTTTAACAAATTTCTGAAAGGCTCATGAGAAGTAACCTTGGAGCAATCATAGAAATGTAAGGCTGGAAGGAATCGCAAGAGATCACCTAATCCATCCCAAGCACACCGAGACAGGACCGAGTATACCTAGAATGCACAAATATATCCAGAACTGTGTTGTTATAAAACTTCTTTGATGTTTCTATCAGTTTTGCCCTTTGATTTTTAGTGTGAATTTTATAAACTACAACTCTACACAATGGTTTAAAGGGATTCGACTGCACTGTGGATTATTAGTGCACTGACGTGTTGCACGGATATCCTACTGGTCTTGATGTTTATTAATGACATCATAAACTACAGAACCCCTGTGTGGAAACGTGTTGTGCTCAGCTTCCACACTGAAATCCAAGCTCTTTCCTTTCATTCCAAAGTCTGTAGATTAAAAGGAAAGTACATCTTGCATTTGCCATCTGTGCTGTAATCTGCTTCTGAATATGTATAAGCAAGGCCCTCATGGTTCTGTTCATTCTTAAAGATAAAATCATTCACTGTAATTTTATTTTTTTGACAGATGGTGGGATTGCACGTTTCAAAGTGTATGGTGCTGTTCAGAAAGACTGGTCAGCTTCTGGCCCAAATGACTTGGATGACTTGGTGGCAATGGAGAATGGAGGTATTTGTGTTGGATTTAGCAGTGCTCAATTAGGCCACCCAAGAAATATTCTAGGTAAGTTAAAGGCATTACTATTTCTGGTTTTAAATACTAAAAGTAAACTGTATTCAAGCATAGAATCAATGTTAATCATTCTCCTATGCAGTTTAACAAAAACTCCCTCTTTGGTCACAGTAGTCACAATAACTGGTTTAAAATAGAATTTACTGAACTATGATTCAGTCCTGTAGTCTTTTCTCAAACAAAACTCACATGAGATGCGGGTCTGGGCCCTACCCACATGGCTATATGAACTTACCAATTCAGTAAATTTGCTTTGTTAACTTAATTTATGATAGATGAGATCTTCCATAGGGGCCAGGATTTCTAATGCCCTCTGTAAGAAAGGATTTCACTTCTAGGCCACTGGTCAGTAGTAAATATAAATTGTTACAATTAGATGGCTCATTCTGTAGCCAGAGCCCAGATTATCTTCTCCTGTGGCAAAAACTTTGGGAAGACCACAAGGATTTCCTCATGGAGAAACCTCTGTATCATGTAGACAATACGGTTTTATTTCTTCTACCACAGAAAAGCTGCCCCAAACATGGCAGATATCTTGGAATCTGCAAGATACATCCATATAGAGGTTCTGAACTCCTTGCCATGCTCTTCTCCTATACTCCTCAGCTCCCTGGCAGTGAGACTCCACTGGAGCCATGCTACCAGGGACTTCCTGTTGGCCTCAAGTGGCTCACAGGGACCCCTGTGTGTTCTGGGAATGGTGGAGGGTGTGTTATGCAAAATAGGGAATAGTCTGGGGTGGTATTAACTCTTTCAAGGAAATTCTACTGGGCTAGGGCAGGGGCTGTAATGTTTCCACCACTGGTCTGCCCCTTCCCAAATTCCATCCTCTCTCTCACATAGACCCCAGATCATGTGGAGAGGAGGTCTGGAAAGTCAGGGAGGGAGAGGAAATGGTGCTTTGGAGGGTCCAGAGCCTTCCTTCCATGTGAAAAAACGGAGATCCATGAGTGGAGCACTCCTCCGCATGTGGCTCTTGGGGGATATGATCCGTCCTCTCTTTTGATGCTCTCAGTCTATATCCCTGTGTAGAAATGTTCACATCACAAAACCCACCACCACTGGCAGTCTCAGCAGAAGCAAAGGACTGAACTGAACATAGTAACAACTATTCTGGTCCCTCTAGAAATGGGCTTGCCTGGTTATGGTTGTGGCATACTGGTGGGGCAATGTGATGAAAATAGCATATCCATTGCCTGCAATGTACATGTTCAGTGGATATACAGCAAGCTGACATACCTGGAAACTACAATCTAGCATCTTTCTTGAGCACTAAATTCAGAAGAAATATTGAAAGCAGAGAGAAACCACAGCTGATTTATAGAGAATACCCTCCACTGTGTTACTGTGACAGGGTGCTCTTAGTAGCTATAAACTGAGCCCTTTGGAAGCCAGCACCCTGGTCTCGTAGAACACCCAGAGCACTGATTGTAGTTAGGGCTAGTCTACACTAGACACGCTACAGCAGTGTAGTTGCACTGATGCAGCTGTACCACTGTAGCATGTCTGGTGAAGACGCTATATGCTGACAGGAGAGAGCTCTCCTGTTGGCATAATAAAACCACCTCCATAAAGGGAGTAGCTATGTCAGTGGGAGAAGGTCTCCAACTGACAGAACTGTCCATACTGGTGCTTAGGATGGTGTAGCTTACATGTTATATCAATATAACCTGTAATGCATACAAGCCCTCAGAGTAGGAGAGACTTAGTTTGCGTTTGAAAGGGCAGAAGAGATCACTTGCACCTGTACGAAACCTGGGGGGCTGATGAGCTAATTAGCTCACCAGCTGGATAGCTCTGAGAAGAAAGGAAGCAGTAAAAAAGGCTGAGCCAGGGAGCAGTGTGGGGGCTGGAGCCAGCTGTTGGTGAGGTTGGGAGAGGTTGAGAGCTGGGCTTGGAACTCTGGGGCAGCTTGGGCTGGTGGCTGACTGGCTGACCATAGCTGGAAATACAGACTGAAAGTGAAAGGCTGGAAGTTATGTTGGAAAATGAAGGAGAAGAAGTAATGGGCGAGGAATGGCTTCAGATTAGGAAGAAGAAAAAGGAATAGAAGCATTTGTATCCAAAGAACAGGAAGCAGAGAGGGAAGGATATAGTCTTACATGGCTGAGTAGAATATAAAGATGACATATTAAATGAAAATTTCAGCATATAGGAACTCAAAAAATCTATAGACAACAGTTAAAACAGTCTCAGGTAAAGATAGTATATGTAGTGAAATGCTCAAGCACTTACCAGTAGGAAGTTTAAAAGATTTACTGAAATTATATAATAATATATGAGGAAAAGGAATATTTCCTCAGTATATGAGGAAAAGGAATACTACTGGCAACAAGCAAAACATGGCAAATTACGAACAGTACCTGATGCGTATAGACCTATTGCCCTCACATCATGTGTGGGCAAAATTATGGAAAGAATGATAAATTAGAGAATAGTAGCATACTTGGGGGAAAAATAGAAATTATAAATTGTGTACAAAGTGTTTCAGGAAAGTAAGATGCACAATCAATCATATTGTAAGATTAGAAACAGAAATACAAAAAAAAAATGAGGAAAAGAGAGTTTGACAGTTGTCTTTTTGGATATTGAAAAAGCATATGACATGGTATGGAGGGAAGGCTTGCTGTATACACTATCCGCAATTGAAATAAAAAAGAATGTTCTGGTGGATAAGTGATTTCTTAAGTGATAGAACCATACAAGTCAGGGTGGAGGGGGCTTTTTTGAATATTTATAAACTTACTAATGGTATTGCACAGAGGAGCATTATCAGCCTAACCCTATGTAATGTTCTGATTAATGATCTCTGGAGAGTATAAGGGCAGGAATAAGTATTACTCTATTTGCTGATGACTGTATTATATGGGCCAAGCACAGAAGACTTAAGATAGCTGTGGAGACAATGAAAGAGGCGGCTGGGAATGTCAGAATGGGGAGATACTTGGGGATTTAAGTTCAGTTGCTAAAACAAAGGGAATGATCTTCACAAAAAAGAAAGTTTGGGAAGAATGGAACCTATATCTCTATACACAAAGAACACGGATTGTTCAAAATTTTACATTCTTAGAAGTTATATTAGATGATAAAAGAACTTGAAAAGGTTATATAGATAATATCAAGAGTAAATGTAAAGATAGGCTGAATCTGCTGGGAACAATTGGGGTTACAGATAGGAACACATTGTTATTGCTGTACAGGACATTAAAAAGACCAGTTCTATATTGTGGATACTAAGCCTTTAATTCAGCTTCTAAATCAGCATACACAAAAGAGAAGGCTGATGCAAGCCCAAGCTCTGTGACTTGCATGTGGTGCAAGTATTACGACTCCTTTGTGTGCTTCAGGTAGCAACCGTAGAAATGCCTATAAATTTAAGGATTAAATTGTTAGATTTTGCCTTTTGGGCTAAGGTTAATGTAAATAGTGAAGATAAGAATACAAAACAAATATATGAGGACTGTTGAGAATTAAGTAGACAAGAAGTAACTGGGCACCACAAAAACTCCCATATGCTAATAGGGTCATAAGATGGGTAAAAGACTTGGGTGAAAAGCAAGGTCTGGGGAAATTAAAATCTTTAGTCATGGGAAATCGAACTATAGCTGGACAGTTGTCTCTCTCGTTGTGGATTTGGAATTATATGAAAAAACAAAGGGAAGAGCAGGGCCATTAAATATGATGACTATGACTTATGAGTTTATACATGGCAAATGGCTCACCATTTCTCTGGCCAAATCTCTACCAATGACTCTACAGAAGACTACACAGGTAGAGTGGGAATGGCCTTTTGTATCCCTGAATTTGGAATTCAGAGATCTAAGAGTCTATCCAATGTTGTGGTCATTATGATGGCTGAATTGACATGCATACTCAGGGGCAGCTATAGGCATTTTGCTGCCCCAAACACAGCAGGCAGGCTGCCTTCGGCGGCTTGCCTGCAGAGGGTCTGCCGAAGCTGCAGGACCAGCCGACCCTCTTCAGGCATGCCTGTGGGAGGTCCCCCGAAGCCGCGGGACCAGCGGACCCTCCGCAGGCAAGCCGCCGAAGGCAGCCTGCCTGCCACCCTCATGGAGACCGGCAGAGCACCCCCAGTGGCTTGCCGCTCCAAGCATACGCTTGTTGTGCTGGTGCCTGGAGCCGCCCCTGTGCATACTTTTGGCACAGTGTTAATTGCTTTGCAAACCTGCCCAACCATGATGCCAACAGTGGACTTTATTACCTCTCATTGGTTTGCAACTGACAGGTAGCTGTCTGGTGTTGCTAGCTTCCACAAGGCAATAGTCACTTGGTTCTGCACTAGTATGGCTTCTCTGAATCGAGTGTTCTGGTGTGGGAGGCTTGGTGCAAGCTCATCACACATCTCCATGAAGGTCTGTTTCATAATTTAGAAGTTCTGAAGCCACTGCTGGTTATCCCAGGTTTCCAAAATGATGTGATCACACTACGCCATGTGGTTTTCCTGCACCAGAAGCAATGATCCAACCATGGCATTAGCAGCATTCACCATATCTGTTCCATGGGACACAAATGGATTCACCTGGATAAGGGATGTAGGCCCAGCTATGACTGTTGTTCTATCCTATCTGACTCTTTATCAGGTATAATGGTGATTAGAAGGGGAGCCATATAAAACAGGAATCACTAAATCAAAGGTAGTAAAAATGGGTATACACATTGTAACAGTGTGGATTCCGGTGCATGTTGGGATATTGGGCAATGAAATGGCAGAAAAAACTGTGAAAAATGCCTTAAAATTAGGAAGTTGATATACAGATCTCTTTGAGTAAACAGGACATCAGAATTTTGGTTAAGAGAGAACTTAGGAAGCAATGGCAAGAACTATGGGCCAAAGAGAAAAAAGAAAGAAGGTTCTATGAAATATGTCCTAAACATGAGGATAGTAGTGTACTTAATAACTATGACAGAAGAAATGAATTAACTATATTTAGTGTGCTAACAGTTCGCTGTGAACTGAATGGTAACTTATATTTGCTAAACAAGCATGAAGATGGGTTGTGTGATGCATGCAAAGTCTAAGAAAGAGTTGAGCATCTGCTGTGGCAATGCAAGGATAATTACATAGAGAAAAAGTTAGTCATAAAGTATCTAAGATGCCTTGGGACGAAGGAAGATAGTCCAAAAGGACTGGTGAGAGTACTGGAAAAGTGGGGTAACGTTAAAAAAGCGTCACTTTGCTTTCTTAAGGATACAGGACACTGATGTTTTTGCTTATGTGAAAACTGAGGTAGTTGACACTCATAGTCTCACATGCTGAGTCTGCTGCACCATAAAATGACAGGAAAAGAAAGGAGAGGGGCTACACATGACTGCTGCTATGTTGTGATGTACTTGGAATATAAACATCAATAAAGACACTTGGTGGAGATACCCTGCTGGACACTACGTGCTGCTTAATTCACAAAAAGGACTTACCAGCCACGGTTTCCAGGAGCTGAAGGGGGAGCCTGTTCACAGTTACATATTTTTGTAGGGCTAGGAAGAGCAACATCTATGGAAGATGGTTGGGAAACAGCAAGAAGACCGGACAGGCCACCAGTTTTAAAAGTAAGGAATAAATGAGTTACAGTTCTGATTTTAGATCTGTTTACAATTCTTTTTTCCCACAAGAGGTGTATATATATGTTTGTGTGTGTGTGTTAGAGAAACTTGAGAAGATTTAAAGGAAAACTTAAAATAATATTTTCTTAGAGGTGTCTTGTGTTCCCAGGAGGTAGCAGAAACTCATATTGTAGGCATTGCAATATATTCTCTAGGTCTAGTTCAAAGCTATTAGGCCCTATATGGTCTGTCTTTTTCTCACCATCTCTGTCTGGATTCTTAACCTCTCTTGATAATGAAATGAACTACACTAATGTGAGAGATGATTATTACTACAGCTCTATCATCTTTGGGAATCAGGTTCTTAAGAGAGACAAATGGATAAAATAATAAAGTCAAAGGATGCAATATTTATTGAGAAATGTGCAAACAGCTTTAAAGGGAGCAAATTATTAATGGCCTAATCCTGCATCCATTGCAGTCAATAGGAGCTTTGCCACTGATGTCAAAGGGGGCCCTAAATAATGGAAAACAGGTTTAATGCTTATCGTAAGAATTGCATATGATGTGATATGTGGAATGATTGGAATGCTGGCACCTGCAACTGGAAAGAGATGCTTTGTTTACTCCTTTAGTTCACTTTTCTTTATTGGAACTTTAAAATTAGGATGATTTTGGCTTTCAGCCTCTAAAAATGGGATTTCTTCTTAAAGAAGAAAGCTACATAACAGCTATCCATAACAAAACATACCGAATCTCTTGTGAATTCTCTCTTTAAATGCATTATATTTGTATTGACCTTCAGATTCCATATCTTACTCAGTCCTATTAATAGGGCTCTAACCCATTCCATGAAGGTAGCTTTACTGGGGTAATGTAGTTCTTTGCAGAAAAAATTCTCATTGTCAGAAGGAAGGTTGGGGATCCGGTGTTTAATCAGATTCATTCAATAGTCTGAAAGTAAAATGTACTTTTAAGAAACCAAGTTCAGCTAGTAAATGCAAAAATGTACCATGCCTTACCTTTACCTTTTTTATTTTTGTGATTCACCGAACCATGTAAAAGGTTTTTCCCTGTTATTTTCAGGCTGATGAGAAAGGTATCCTCCTCATGCCAGGGAATGAATGGGCAGTTTTCCGGCTGGCACATCCTTGTGTAATAACTCACATTGAAATAGACACTAATCACTTTAAAGGTAGAACAAATGCTTCTTGTTTGTCCCGTGTATTTTATTGATCATACCAAAAATATATGTTGTACCATAGATATATTGTGCAGGACCACTAGGAAAGGTGGAATTAAACAGTTTCAGCAGTTGATGATCAGCTAAGCTTAGGGGCATCTAGGGTGTATCTCCCTTCTGCTGGGCATATCAGCACCAGGACTGCCCTAAGTCAGGGGAGGAGTCCTCGATGCTGGGGGAATCTTTGAGGGCAGTCACTGGGTGAAATCCTGGCTCCATTGAAGTCCGTGGGAATTTTGTCATTAAAATCCTGATTCCATTAAAGTCACCCAATTGAACGGATTGGAGAATCTGAGCACTCTATATCAATTGTTACAAAGAGTCAAACCATATTCCTTCAAGCAGTAGGTTTCAAGTATTTGTAGAAAAATGTATTTTATTGAACAAATATCGTATGATGAATGTGGAATTTATGGAATAAATTATGTGGATGTTTTCCATTATTGGTCCTGGTGACAGAGGCGGGTGCATAATTCACTAATATTCGTGAATAAATACAAGCTTTGTGATTTTTTTATATTAAAATATTTGTAAATAGCTTTTTAATTATTTGTCCAGCTCTTATTTTTTCTAGCCATCACTGCACTACAAACGTAAAGAATCAAACCTGTGTTTTGTGAAATTCATTACTCTGTGTTTCAGCTCTAAAAGCCTAAATTTAGTTTATAAAATAAATGTATCTTAAGAAAATTATAATGCGACAAAAATATACAAAAGCATGTTACTGTTTGCCATCAGGTAACTTTCCAGATACTTGCAAACTTGAGGCCTGTGTTTTGAACACAGAAGAAGAAAAAGAGTATATAACACAGAAATGGAACCTTAAACAGAATCCAAAATGGAATCCTTTGCTTTCTTTTACAAAGGTAAGGCTTTTATTTCTAGATCCTATGAGCACTGTGGACTGTTGAAATAATGCTTAAAAAAAAAAAGCGTTTTGTGGGTTTTTATATGAGGAGATCAGTTTCCAAACATTACAAGGACAAAACTACACAGTATAGTAAGCAAAAGTGGATACGCATCTTGTTTTCATGATCTTTTTGTTTTCTTGGGGGATGGAGAAGCATTATACAGTATATCAAATAAGGAGATTATTTTGGATTCTTGAATTTTGTAGCTTCTTCTCTGTGTACCTGAATTTCATCTATTTTATCTGTAGCTAAAGTTTTAGTGGACATATGCACCCTTCTGTCTATATGTAACAGTTATTCTGTTAAAAGGCAGTATTTAAGTATGCCAATTTTACCTTACATTTTTGTTTTAGCTTAAGCCTAACAAGAGGCATTTCTTTGACGGCACTGCCCTACAAATGCAGGATGTAATCACTCATGTGAGACTCGTTATTGTTCCTGATGGAGGTGTAAGTAGGATGCGTCTCTGGGGTTTCCCACGGACTCTGCTTTATACAAGCAAATGAAGAGGATTTTCTAAAAAAGGCTTTAAGGGTTATAGAATGGATGTTCACTTTTCCCCGTTATAGAAACTTGAATATTCATTGAATGGTACACATGCATTAAACTAAGCATGACTTTTTCCCAGCAATAATTCAAACATAACAATTCTGTATGTATTATGGCTGTACAATAATACAATGACTTCTCTACTCCTAGGAAAATAATGAATGTAATATATTTTTGCTGAAATGTATTTTTTGGGGAAAATCAATCTATGATAATACAGTGCACTCCTGGGTGATCATAGCTCATCTTTGTGAAAATCAAAATTGAAGGCCTAATTATTTTAACCACTATGTAAATCCACTAATTACCCTAAAATGCACTACCTGCAGTGTCTTACTGGTGAAAAGAAATAGCATTTTAAAATAAAAATAAATCAGAGACAGGCTTTGCTTTATTGTTATGTCTGTCTTAGTTATAAGCCAGTCAAAAAGCTCTACTTATGTTCTAGTGCTTTCACTCATGTCCCATATACAGGCATTTCATAATTATTCATTATATAAATTATGTATTCATAAGCATCTCTACAGCCTATCCTTCTGATAGTACAAAGTGCTCTCCTGGATTATTTTGCCAAGATTCCAAACCCTAAGACGAAAGACAGGTTGAGTCTCCCTGTCAGCCTCAAGTTTGTGTGTGTGTCAATATATTGGTGGAATTTGGAAACATATTTCTTTATGAAAACACATAGAATGATTTAAACCCTCCTTTTCCTTGCACTTTTTTGCTGTAACCTAACACCCAAATATTGTCTGTTTCCCTACCAGCCTAGGCTAAGATTTTCAAAAGGGTTATGTTGCTAAATCTATATTTAGCGATCCAAATCAGTGACCTGATTTTCAAAAATGCTGAGCATCCTGGGGTTCTCTTTGACATCAGTGGGAGCTATTGGGTGTTCAGCACTTAAAAAAATCAGGTCACTGAATTAAGTGCCTAAATATGGCTTCAGAAGCATAGCTCTAAGCACCCAGTTTTGAAAATTGTGACCCTGAGCCTAGATTATACTGAATGAGGCAACATTTCTTTTGGAGAGAAAAAAGTGCTCAGCATGGGGCTGATTCCACGTAGCATAGGGAGGTTTTTTGCGTGATGGCACATGATCATGATATACTGCAGATAGGAAAAGGTGGCCCCAAGTATTGCTTTGCTTTCCTTACTCTGAGCACACACCTGCCTTGTTCCCTATGCACCTCTCATTTGCACCATGGCTTCTGGGTGGAAGTGCTGTGATGATGATGGAGAATAGCTGGGGCCATGGGCAAGCATCTTTATGGTGTGTGCGTGCGTGCATGCGTGCGCGGGGGGGTGTTTCTAAATTTTTGTACTCAAGCTTATACTGTAGTAATTAAAATGCCGAATAATATATATGAAGGCAGATACGGCAAACAATTTTCTGGAATTTTGCATAATAATTGAATGTAAAATAGCATTGTCTGTAACAATTATGGAGGCACTGGCAGTGATTCTATAGTTAAAGCTGAATTGTCCATGGAATGGGGACATTTTTTCTTTATATGTAAGTGGTCTTTCACTGTGAAATTTGATATAATGTATATTTTATATAGGGTCAAAACTGCGTATTACAGAACTGTATCTGACTTTACTTGTTTAGTGCACTGTATTTGGGAGCATTCAAAATATGTTGTGGCATAACATATACTGTTTGCAATCTATGCTTTTGATTTACACCTAATTAATATTTCTGACATCATTAGTATTGTTATTTATCACTCTTATGAAGTATCAGTGAAAAGTGCTTAATTTGTAATACTACAATCTATCCAAGGTATTTGTTATCTCTATCTTTAATGTGTTTCTCCTCATAACATTCAGCTGGGTAGGGAAATGCAATTATTCCCATTTTGCAGATAGAGAATGGAGATGCAGAGAGATTAAGTACCTTGCTAAATGTCACACAAGAAGCCTATTGCCAAACAGGGGACTGAATCCACAAGTGCCAGGCCAGCACCCTCCCCACTGGACCATCCTTCCTCTCATGAGTCATCTAATATGTGTAATGTCTTGTTCTAAGGATGGAACTTTTCTCCATATTGTTTCTTAACCTTTATAGCTTACTTTGTATTCTGTCCTTTAGATTGCATAATAATTTGTGGCCATGGTGTGTGATGCTATAATAAAGAGATTCCCATTTTCTATTGTCTGCTTTATCATGTTGTGGGTTTCCACCTATCTACCCAGTGCCTCATAGACTTTAAGGTCAGAAGGGACCATCATGATCACCTAGTGTGACCTCCTGCATGTTGCAGGCCACAGAACTTCATGCATCCACTCCTGTAATGGACTCATAACCTCTGGCTGAGTTACTGAAGTCCTCAAATCATGATTTATAGACTTCAAGTTATAAAAAATTCACCATGTATACTAGTTTAAATCTGCAAGTGATGCCTGCCACATGCAATCCCCCCACCCCAGGCCTCTGCCAATCTGACCAGGGGGAAAATTCCTTCCTGACCCCAAATATGGTGATGAGTTAGACCCCTGAACATCTAGGCAAGACCGTGCAGCCCGACATCCAGAAAATAATTCTCTGTAGTAACTCAGAGCCCTCCCCATCTAGTTCATATCACCAGCCTTTGGAGATATTTGCTGCTAGCCATCACAGATCAACTACATGCCATTGTCGGCAGTCTCATCATACCATCCCCTCCATAAACGTATCCAGCTGCGTCTTGAAGTCAGTTAGCTTTTTGGCCCCTCTGCTCCCTTTCTTCAGTTACTGTGAGATTTAATCCTTTTTGTTGTCATATTGTTTTCTATATAGCAGCATGACATACAGGTTACCAGTTCTAGCTTTTGTTTTAGTAGACCACATCTGAGCATTCTTTTCTGTGCTATTAGAAACTGAGCACTGCCCTTTTTTAACAGAAGGTGAAGGAATGGGTTAAAACAACTCAGATAAAAAATCATACATATTTTGGCTAGGTATTAATCTCATTTGGAAGAAGAGAGTCACTAATACTCAATACATTTTGAAGCAGTTTTTAAAATCTGCCCCATAATTATGAGATTTTTTTCAACACATTTCAAATTTCTGCCTACAAATATTCTAAAATTTCCCTCATCCACAGTGTCATAGCTTGAGAATTTCCCACCAGTAAATCCCACACAAGCATGACAAAATCCTGAACGAGCCTCAAAAGAATTCTAAAACTGGTACCAAATAATCACAAACGGAAATGATGTATTTAAAGCAGTAGCTATCAAGCTTTTGCACTTGGAGAATCACAGAAGTGATTACATTATTTTTTTAAAATTGCCTCCCCCCCCGGGGACAGCTGCCAAAATGTTGTCAAGGAGTCCTATGCCACCATTTTCCAATGTGGAACCAATGGCTTTAAAATGGATCTTCAACCAGTTTTCTCTTTAACGAGACTGGGGTGTTTTCTCTGACAAAAATTCTGTCAGTTCGCTTGTTGCCAAGGGGAGCTCTCTGGGCTTTTGGAAGGGCTACAAAGCAGTGGCAGGAGCAATGACAGTCCTGAATTTAAGAGGGCATTATGGGAGAATAGTAAGTATCAGGAAGGGAAGGAAGAGAGTTTGAGGAAACTTTGTGCTAGGGAGAAAGAAGGAGAGCCTGAGGGGATTTCTGCAAAGGGGGTGAAATGATTGAGAGTCGGGAGGAAGCAAGGGGATCAGATGGGGGTGGGAGAAGGGGGTGGAGTGATGGGGGGTGGGAGGGAGGAAGGAGATCCGATGGGGGTGGGGAAGAGGTGATTGGGGGAGGGAGGGAGGAAGGGGATTGGATGGGGGTCAAGGAGAGGTGACGGGGGGGAGGGAAGAAGGGGATCTGATGGGGGTCGGGGAGAGGTGACTGGGGGAGGAAGGAAGGGATCTGATGAGGTAGGAGAAGAGGATGAAGTGGGGGAGGGAGGAAGGGGATCTGATGGGGTAGGAGAGGAGGGTGAAGCAGGGAAGGAAGGAAGGGGATCGGTTGGGGATTGGAAAGAGGTGACTCGGAGAGGAAGGAAGGGATCTGATGGGGTAGGAGAGGAGGGTGAAGCGGGGGAGGAAGGAAGGGGATCGGATGGGGATTGGGGTGAGGTGACTCAGAGAGGAAGGAAGGGATCTGATGGGGGAGGAGAGGAGGGTGAAGCAGGGGAGGAAGGAAGGGGATCGGGTGGGGAAGAGGTGACTGGAGGAGGAAGGAAGGGATCTGATGGGATAGGAGAAGAGGATGAAGCGGGGAAGGAAGGAAGGGGATCGGTTGGGGATTGGAGAGAGGTGACTTGGAGAGGAAGGAAGGGATCTGATGGGGGAGGAGAGGAGGGTGAAGCAGGGGAGGAAGGAAGGGGATCGGATGGGGGTGGGGAAGAGGTGACTGGAGGAGGAAGGAAGGGATCTGATGGGGTAGGAGAAGAGGATGAAGCGGGGGAGGGAGGAAGGGGATCTGATGGGGGTGGGGAAGAGGTGACTGGAGGAGGAAGGAAGGGATCTGATGGGATAGGAGAGGAGGGTGAAGCAGGGAAGGAAGGAAGGGGATCGGTTGGGGATTGGAGAGAGGTGACTTGGAGAGGAAGGAAGGGATCTGATGGGGTAGGAGAAGAGGATGAAGCAGGGGAGGAAGGAAGGGGATCGGATGGGGGTGGGGAAGAGGTGACTGGAGGAGGAAGGAAGGGATCTGATGGGATAGGAGAAGAGGATGAAGCGGGGGAGGAAGGGGATCTGGCGCGGGGCAGACTCAGAGTGGAAGGATCTGAGCGACCGGAGGGGATGTGAGGTCTGCGAGTCGCGGGCAGGAGGCCATTGAGGACGGAGAGCCTGGGGGAGACCAAGGCGGGTTGTTCGCCCCGCCTCCTCCGGCCGGGCTGCCCAGATGGCGGCCCCGTGGCGTGCCCCGCTCGGGCGGTTGCCGGGGAAACCAGTCTATGCCCGGGGCCCGGCGTGCCCCTTGCCTGCGGGGATGGGGATCACAATCCCCGCGGATCACGTCAGCCCCATGCCGGGAGGGGAGGGGAGAGGAGAGGGGGCCGGCTCGGGACAGCTGCGGGATCCGGGGGTGGGGGCCGGGCCGGGCAGCCTGGGGACGCTATGAATTAGGAGGCCTGGGGAGCAGCCCCGGCTGGTGCCTGGTACTGCTCAGGAGCCCAGACCGCGTCTGTGACTAGCCCCCACCGCTGCCCTGGCTGGGGGCTGGGCGATTGTGTGTATTAGTCTCACCTGCCCCTGCCAGCCCGCCTTCCCCCGGGACCATGGTGCCATCGCCGCGGCCCCGGGCCAGCTACAGCCTGACGGGGGTGACCCCGGCCAGCACGGTGCTGGTGTACCGCAACGGGGACCCCTTCTACTCGGGCAGGAAGTTCGTGATCCACCATCGCCACGTGAGGACTTTCGAGGCGCTGATAGCCCAGCTGAATGAAGGGGTGGAGGTGCCCTTTGGGGTGAGGACTCTGTACACCCCCCAGGAAGGGCACCGCATCCGCAACTTGTCCGAAATAAAGCAGGGCGGGAAATACGTGGCCGCTGGGCGGGAAAGGTTTAAAAAACTGGAGTAAGTATGAAAAACCGGCTCAGCATTTAAATTTTGCAAAAATCTTTTATTATTACCATAGTTCCTAGAAAACCTAATAGAGATCGAGGTCCATTGCATTAGGTGCTGTACAATTACATAATACGAGATAGTACCCCAAAAGCTACCTTTTAAATAGACAAAACCAACAAAGGGTGAAAGGGCCTGACACACTGTTACCTAAGATTACATAGTAAATCTATGGCCAAACACGAATGGAGTCCTACACCACTGCCGTCCATACCCACTGGAGTACATTGTCAAACTGAAGCCAATAGAAGTGTTTCCAAAAGTTAAAAATGAAAAAAATTATATCTAATGGAAATAGTTGGTTTTTAAACAATTCTACAGTTTCTCTGCAGAGTTTGCAATCAAAATGTTGCTGCACTAAGAACCTGAAACTGACTGAATAAATGTGAAACTGACTACATTGAGTTTTACTTGTCCAAGCTAAGAAAAATGCAAAAAGCAAACAAAGTATAAATAGTGAAAAGTAATTTGTCTTGTTAAAATGTTAACTTGTTATGATTACATATAATTATCCATTTCTTTACCCATCTGTAAAGTGTCCCATCTAGTGATGATAGTTTCAAAGCAGGTGGTGCCAACTCTTAGGCCTTGTCTTCAGCAGGAACAAAGGTGTGTTTTTTATTTAACTAATGCACAGTAAAATCCTAGTGAAGAGAGGGCAATTTGTAAGTTTAACATGAGTTAATGTGTTAAAGGTCAATTAAGCTTAAAGAGAATCTCCAGTAAGACAATAAGGACAAAGTTTGGATTTTACCCCAATGAGAGCAGTGGTACTGACAGGAATCGGTAAATTACAATAGGAAGGGCCATCTTGCAGATACTACATATTCTAGGACAGGGATAGGCAATCTATGGCATATGTGCCGAAGACAGCACGCAAGCTGATTTTCAGTGGCACTTACACTGATCAGGTTCTGGCTACCGGTCCGGGAGCTCTGCATTTTAATTTAATTTTAAATTAAGTATCTTAAACATTTTAAAATCTTATTTACTTTACATATAACAATAGTTTATTTATATATTATAGACTTATAGAAAGAGCCCTTCTAAAAACGTTAAAATGTATTACTGGCACATGAAACCTTGAATTAGAGTGAATAAATGAAGACTTGGCACATCACTGCTGAAAGGTTGCTGACCCCTGTTCTAGGATTTTATATTGAACTTGAATGGAAATGATGGAGTTGTGATTCCAGATGTTCAAACAACTCCACTGCCTCTGCTATGTTTCATAGTTTTGCCAAGGAAGAACAGAGTGAAATTAACAAGATTCCAGTCAGCTTCAGTGAAAAACTGTAGGCAGCACAATTTCATGCACCAGCTGTGGTTGCTGCTGCTGGTTGGGGAAACTGGAAGTTATTCCTGAGTAGATTTGGGCTGGTTGAATGCTGCAAAGCAAGTGTTGAAGAACATTTATTTGAATTCTGAATTACTGTTTGATTAGACTGTGTTTATGGCCTTCATTGTGCTTTTTAAAAAACATTTGTGAATTTTTTTTTTTTTTTTTTTTTTGCAGAAACTCATAGAGAATAGGTTTAGTCTGTATGAATACCCATATATGCCTGGGTATTTGTGCATGATTAAAATTTCGTTATTGTTTGTTGTTCCAACAGCAAGTAATTGAAAGGGACATAACTGAGCACTACTGATTATTTTCCCCCTGTATTTTGAACATGAAACTGAAATTCAAATAGTTGAACAGAAATCAATTTATATAGTTTCTTATGAAGCCAAAAGCTCTGATGTTGACACAGTTCTGGAAAGAGTGTAAGATAACTGCTGCTATAGTGCCATCAGTGGGCCCATGAACATTTTTGTTTATTCCAAATAACAGCTGCTTTTTGAACAAAACTTGGCATTGGAATCCATATGGGATTTTATAACAGTTTTAAAATAGAGTAGTTCAAATTTAGGGCTCAATCCTACAAGCTGCTGAAGAATCTTCCGGAGAGGTGTTGTGCATTCTCAGTGCTGACTCAAGATCATGGAGAGGGTCTTCGCAGGATACTCAATAACTCAGCAATGTTCCTTTAAACTTACAATATCAGCATCTTAAAAAATAAAAAGCTTCCAGAGCCTCAAATAATATTGAAGCCCCATTGTGCTTTGTGTGTGTATGTGTACAGTGATAAGATAGACGAAGTCTGGAAAGAGGGGAGTATTATTTCCTCTTTACAGATCGGAAGCGAATTTCCAAAGAGTAAATGACTTGCCAACAAGTCTGTTGGAGCACCAAGGAATAAATCTAAATATGCTGAGTCCCAGTCCAGTGCCTAAATCACTACCTCATCCTTCCAATTTATAAAATATAGTAAAACTGACCAAAATCTGCAATATTTTGTCACTAATTAGGGGTGTTACAACTAGGCTAAAATGTTTTATGAAACAACTAATCTATTGAAACAGATATATATATTTTGTCTAATTTTCCTTTTTTCCCCCTTCCTGCAGTTATATTCATATAAGCATTAAAAAACCACAAAGACGAAAGAAGGTTGTGGTGGTAAGTATATAACTCTTAAAACTACCCTTTTAACATATCATCAGAAGTTAGGCCATTAATTGGCCATATCTTTGCTTCTTTCATAAGGAAAATTTGGAAGCCAAAAGAAAAAAAAGAAAAAGATTGCACTCCAATACTCTTTAATCACTGGACGTGTCCTTGAAATCTCTCTCTCCACCAATTTCTCCAACAATTAACACCATACAGTATATATATATGTGTTTCTCTAAACAAAGGTTCACTATTGTAATGATTATTCTTTTATATCCAATATTTACATGGCAAGGATTGGTAAACCTGTTAAAGCTTTCTAAATAAATAAATAGTTAATAAAATATTTCATTTGCAATGTTATAGTAGAATATCATGTACAGTCATGACACTCACATGAAGAACAAGACATGTGCCTGAAATTAATTGTCCCAAATTTTAAATTCCTCCAGTTATCTTTGAGATACACATCACACTTTAAGTTTGTCATGGTTTTCTTGTCTGTCATGGCTTTCTTGTCATGGCTTTAAGTACACTGCCTTGTTAATTAGATCAGCTTGCTGAGACCGTAGCTGCTGCAAGCTCCCTCCGTCCTGAGCCTTAGTGTGTTCCCCGTGCTCTATGGAAGATGGTGGGGGAGGAGGACACCCTAACATTAGTCTCCCCTTCCTTTCCTCCCCCCCCACAGCAAGCAGGAGTCTCAGAGAGCAGCTCCAAGGCAGAGGCCAGGAGCACCACATGGCAGTGGGGGGAGCAGCTGCTATTGCTAGCCTGCTGGGCAGCTGCTGCACAGGGAACTTAGAGGGAGCGGGGAGCTGACGGGGGGCTTCCAGTCCACCCTGGTTCCAAGCTCCCACCAGCTAGCTGCATGGGCTGCTCTTCCTGCAAGCGGTAGACAAAGCAGGCGGCTGTTAAACCACATTAGAAGCGAGCATTACACAACTGTAAATGAGCATGTTCCCTAATTGATCAGCAATGTAACAACGAAACAACGTTAACTGGGACAACTTTAAGTGAAGAGTTACTGTACATCATGTAATGTGAGACAGCTAAAAAATGACAAGTTTTTAAAGCTTTATATACCAATGCTAAAAGTCTAAATAATAAGATGGGTGAACTAGAGAGCCTCATATTAAATGAGGATATTGATATAATAGGCATCATAGAAACTTGGTGGAATGAGGATAGTCAACGGGACACAGTAATACCAGGGTACAAAATATATCTGACAGACAGAACAGGTTGTGCTGGTGTGGGAGTGACACTATATATGAAAGAAAGTGTAGAATCAAATGAAGTAAAAATCTTAAATGAACCAAACTATACCATAGACTCTCTATGGATAGTAATTCCATGCTCATATAATAAGAATATAGCATTAGGGATATATTACCGACCACCTGACCAGGATGGTGATAGTGACTGTGAAATGCTCGGGGAGATTAGAAAGGCTGTTAAAATAAAAAACTCAATAATAATGGGGGATTTCAACTATCCCTATATTGACTGAGTACATATCACTGCAGGATGGGATGCAGAGATAAAGTTTCTTGACACCTTAAATTATTGCTTCTTGGAGCAGCTAGTCCTGGAACCCACAAGAGGAGAGGCAATTCTTGAGTTAGTCCTAAGTGGAGCACAGGATCTGGTCCATGAGATCAGTATAGCTGAACCGTTTGGTAATAGTGACCATAAGATACTGTATATACTCGTTCATTAGCCTGTTCGTTTATAAGCCGACCCCCCAAGATGGTTAGGTAAAAATAGCAAAAAACGTATGACCCTTTCATAAGCCTACCCTGTATTTCAGGGGTTGGCAAACTGACTTCTGGCCGTCAGGGTGAGCCTCTGGCGTGTCTAGACGTTTTGCTTACTTGGAGCATCTGCAGTCATGGAGCCCCTCAGCACCCTGTGGCTGCGGTTCGCTGTTCCCAGCCAGTGGGAGCTGCTGGAAGTGATGCCACTTCCCGCAGCTCCCATTGACTGGGAATGGCGAACCGCGGCCACAGGGAGCTGAGGGGCTCCATGCCTGCAGACGCTCCAGGTAAACAAAATGACAGTGTATTAGATATTCAATTCAATGATTCCATAGAGTTTAAAATCATCAAATCTTGGTGTAGACCCGTTTATAAGCCAACCACCGCTCTTTGATGTGTCACTTTTTTACCAAAAATATTCAGCTTATGAACGAGTATATACGGTAATTAAATTTAACATCCCTGTGGCAGGGAAAACATCACAGCGGCCCAACACTGTAGCATTTAATTTCAGAAAGGGGAACTACACAAAAATGAGCTTAGTTAAACTGAAATTAAAAGGTACAACACCAAAAGTAAAATCCCTGCAAGCTGTATGGAAACTTTTTAAAGACACCGTAATAGAGGCTGCTCAAATTAAATGTATACCCCAAATTAAAAAACATAGAGAACCAAAAAAGAACCACAATGGCTAAACAGCAAAGTAAGAGAAGCAGTGAGAGGCAAAAAGACATCCTTTAAAAAGTGGAAGTTAAATCCTAGTGAGGAAAATAGAAAGAAGCATAAACTCTGGCAAATTAAGTGTAAAAATATAATTAGGAAGGCAAAAAAAGAATTTGAAGAACAGCTAGCCAAAGACTCAAAAAGTAATAGCAAAAATTTCTTTTAAGTACATCAGAAGTGGGAAGCCTGCTAAACAACCAGTGTGGCCACTGGACGATTGAGGTGCTAAAGGAGCACTCAGGGGTGATAAGGCCGTTGTGGAGAAACTAAATGAATTCTTTGCATTGATCTTCACGGTTGAGGATGTGAGGGTGATTCCCAAACCTGAGCCATTCTTTTTTGGTGATGAATCTGAGGAAATGTCCCAGAATGAGGTGTCATTAGAGGAGGTTTTGGAACAAATTTGATAAACTAAACAGTAATGACTCACCAGGACCAGATGGTATTCACCCAAGAGTTCTGAAGGAACTCAAATGTGAAATTGCAGGACTACTAACTGTAGTCTATAACCTATCATTTAAATCAGCTTCTGTACCAAATGACTGGAGGATAGCTAATGTGATGCCAATTTTTAAAAAGGGCTCTAGAGGTGACCCCGGAATTATAGGCTGGTAAGTCTGTCTTCATTACCAGGAAAACTGTCTGAAACTATAGTAAAGAACAAAATTGTCAGATGCATGGATGAACATAATTAGTTGGGGAAGAGTCAACATGATTTTTGTAAAGGGAAGTCATACCTCACCAATCTACTAGAATTCTCTGAGGAGGTCAACAAGCATGTGGACAAGGGGGATCCAGTGGACATGATGTATTTAGATTTTCAGAAAGCCTTTGACAAGGTCCCTCACCAAAGGCTTTTAAGCAAAGTAAGCAGTCATGGGATAAGAGGGAAGGTCCTCTTATGGATTGGTTACTGTTTAAAAGATAGGAAATAAAGGGTAGGAATGAATGGTAAGTTTTCAGAACGGAGAGAGGTAAATAGTGAGGTCTGTACTGGGCCTCTGCTGGGCCAGTCATATTCAACATATTCATAAATGATCTGGAAAAAGGGATAAACAGTGAGCTGGCAAAATTTGCAGATGATACAAAACTACTCAAGATAGTTAAGTCCCAGGCAGGCTGTGAAGAGCTATAAAGGATCTCTCAAAACTGGCTGACTGGGCAATAAAATGGCAGATGAAATTCAATGTTGACAAATGCAAAGTAATGCACATCGGAAAACATAATCCCAACTATACATATAAAACGATGGGGTCTAAATTAGCTGTTACCACTCAAGAAAGAGATCTTAGAGTCATTGTGGATAGGTCTCTGAAAACATCCTCTGAATGTGCAACGGCAGTCAAAAAAGAAAACAGAATGTTGGGGATTATTAAGAAAGGGATAGATGATAAGACAGAAAGTATCATATTGGCTCTATATAAATCCATGGTGTGCCCACATCTTGTATACTGCGTGCAGAGGTAGTCGCCACATCTTAAAAAAGATATATTGGAATTGGAAAAGATTCAGAAAAGGGCAACAAAAATGATTAGGGGTATGGAACAGCTTCTGTATAAGGAGAAATTAATAAGATAGGGACTTTTCAGCTTGGAAAAGAGACGACTAAGGAGGGATATGATAGAGGTGTATAAAATCATGACTGGTATGGAGAAAGTAAATAAGGAAGTGTTATTTACTCCTCATAACACAAGATCTCAGGGTCACCAAATGAAATTAATAGGTAGCAGGTTTAAAACAAAAGGAAGTATTTTTTCACACAGTGCACAGTGAACCTGTGGAACTCCTTGCCAAAGGATATTGTGAAGGCCAAGACTATAACAGGGTTAAAAAAGAACTAGATAAGTTCATGGAGGATAGGTCCATCAATGGCTATTACCAGGATGAGCAGGGATGGGGTCCCTAGCGTCTGTTTACAATAAACTGGGAAAGGCGACAGGAGATGGATCACTTGAGGATTACCTGTTCTGCTCATTCCCTCTGGTGCACCTGGCATTGGCCACTGTCGGGAGACAGGATACTGGGCTAGATGGACCTTTGGTCTGACCCAGTATGACCGTTCTTATGTTTTTATGTTATGTTTTTTTACCTTGCACCTTCTATAGACTCATAGACTCATAGACTCTAGGACTGGAAGGGACCTCGAGAGGTCATCGAGTCCAGTCCCCTGCCCTCATGGCAGGACCAAATACTGTCTAGACCATCCCTGATAGACATTTATCTAACCTACTCTTAAATATCTCCAGCGATGGAGATTCCACAACTTCCCTAGGCAATCTATTCCAGTGTTTAACTACCCTGACAGTTAGGAACTTTTTCCTAATGTCCAACCTAAATCTCCCTTGCTGCAGTTTAAGTCCATTGCTTCTTGTTCTACCATTGGAGGCCAAGGTGAACAAGTTTTCTCCCTCCTCCTGATGACACCCTTTTAGATACCTGAAAACTGCTATCAGGTCCCCTCTCAGTCTTCTCTTTTCCAAACTAAACAAACCCAATTCCTTCAGCCTTCCTTCATAGGTCATGTTCTCAAGACCTTTAATCATTCTTGTTGCTCTTCTCTGGACCCTCTCCAATTTCTCCACATCTTTCTTGAAATGCGGTGCCCAGAACTGGACACAATACTCCAGTTGAGGCCTAACCAGCGCAGAGTAAAGCGGAAGAATGACTTCTCGTGTCTTGTTTACAACACACCTGTTAATGCATCCCAGAATCATGTTTGCTTTTTTTGCAACAGTATCACACTGTTCACTCATATTAAGCTTGTGGTCCACTATGACCCCTAGATCCCTTTCTGCCATACTCCTTCCTAGACAGTCTCTTCCCATTCTGTATGTGTGAAACTGATTGTTCCTTCCTAAGTGGAGCACTTTGCATTTATCTTTATTGAACTTCATCCTGTTTACCTCAGACCATTTCTCCAATTTGTCCAGATCATTTTGAATTTTGACCCTGTCCTCCAGAGCAGTTGCAATCCCTCCCAGTTTGGTATCATCCGCAAACTTAATAAGCGTACTTTTTATGCCAACATCTAAATCGTTGATGAAGATATTGAACAGAACCGGTCCCAAAACAGACCCCTGCGGAACCCCACTTGTTATACCTTTCCAGCAGGATTGGGAGCCATTAACAACTACTCTCTGAGTACGGTTATCCAGCCAGTTATGCACCCACCTTATAGTAGCCCCATCTAAATTGTACTTTCCTAGCTTATCTATAAGAATATCATGCGAAACTGTATCAAATGCCTTACTAAAGTCTAGGTATATCACATCCACCACTTCTCCCTTATCCACAAGGCTCGTTATCCTATCAAAGAACGCTATCAGATTAGTTTGACATGATTTGTTCTTTACAAATTCATGCTGGCTATTCCCTATCACCTTACCACCTTCCAAGTGTTTGCAGATGATTTATTTGATTACCTGCTCCATTATCTTCCCTGGCACAGAAGTTAAACTAACTGGTCTGTAGTTTCCTGGGTTGTTTTTATTTCCCTTTTTATAGATGGGCACTATATTTGCCCCCTTCCAGTCTTCTGGAATCTCCCCCGTCTCCCATGATTTCCCAAAGATAATAGCTAGAGGCTCAGATACCTCCTCTATTAACTCCTTGAGTATTCTAGGATGCATTTCATCAGGCCCTGGTGACTTTCAGGCATCTAACTTTTCTAAGTGATTTTTTACTTGCCCTTTCCTTATTTTCTCTTCTAAACCTACCCTCTTCCCGTAAGCATTCACTATACTAGACATTCCTTCAGACTTCTCAGTGAAGACCGAAACAAAGAAGTCATTAAGCATCTCTGCCATTTCCAAGTCTCCCGTTACTGTTACCCCCTCCTCATTGAGCAGTGGGCCTACCCTGTCCTTAGTCTTCCTCTTGCTTCTAATGTATTGATAAAAAGTCTTCTTGTTTCCCTTTATTCCCATAGCTAGTTTGAGTTCATTTTGTGCCTTTGCTTTTCTAATCTTGCCTCTGCATTCCTGTGTTATTTGCCTATATTCATCCTTCGTGATCTGACCTAGTTTCCATTTTTATATGACGCCTTTTTATTTTGTAGGTCACGCAAGATCTCAAGGGTAAGCCAAGGTGGTCTTTTGCCACATTTTCTATCTTTCCTAACCATCGGAATAACTTGCTTTTGGGCCCTTAATAGCGTCCCTTTGAAAAACTGCCAACTTTCCTCAGTTGTTTTTCCCCTCAGTCTTAACTCCCATGGGACCTTGCCTATCAGCTCTCTGAGCTTACCAAAATCCGCCTTCCTGAAATCCATTGTCTCTATTCTGCTGTACTCCTTTCTACCCTTCCTTAGAATTGCAAATTCTATGATTTCATGATCACTTTCACCCAAGCTTCCTTCTACTTTTAAATTCTCAACAAGTTCCTCCCTATTGGTTAAAATCAAGTCTAGAACAGCTTCCCCCCCTAGTAGCTTTTTCAACTTTCTGAAATAAAAAGTTGTCTGCAATGCAGTCCAGGAACTTATTGGATAGTCTGTGCCCCGCGGTGTTATTTTCCCAACATATATCTGGATAGTTGAAGTCCCCCATCACCACCAAATCTTGGGCTTTGGATGATTTTGTTAGTTGTTTGAAAAAAGCCTCATCCACCTCTTCCGCCTGATTAGGTGGCCTGTAGTAGACTCCCAGCACGACATCACCTGTGTTTTTTACCCCTTTTAGCCTAACCCAGAGACTCTCCACCCTTCCATCTCCTATGTCCATCTCCACCTCAGTCCAAGTGTGTACATTTTTAATATATAAGGCAACACCTCCTCCCTTTTTCCCCTGTCTATCCTTCCTGAGCAAACTATACCCATCCACACCAACATTCCAGTCGTGTGTATTATCCCACCAAGTTTCAGTAATGCCAATAATGTCATAGTTGTATTTATTTATTAGCACTTCCAGTTCTTCCTGCTTATTACCCATACTTCTTGCATTTGTATAAAGGCATCTAAGATACTGGTTTGATCTTGCCTCCCAGCTTTGCCCTGACCCTCCTTCCTCTCTGCTATTATAGCCCGTGCTCCCTCCTGTTTCCAACCCATCTCCCAGGTCTTGTTCCCCACTTACCTGTGGGCTTTGCTCACCTGTCCCCGTCGAACCTAGTTTAAAGCCCTCCTTACTAGGTTAGCCAGTCTGTGCGCAAATAAGGCCTTTCCCCGCTTCGAAAGGTGAACGCCATCTGTTCCTAGCAGTCCTTCCTCAAATAGCATCCCGTGGTCGAGGAAGCCAAAGCCCTCCTGGCGACACCATCTTCGCAGCCAGGCATTCACCTCCACGATGCATCTGTTTCTGCCCGGACCCCTACCTTCAACAGGAAGAATCGAAGAGAATACCACCTGCGCTCCAAACTCCTTAACCCGTACTCCCAGAGCCCTGTAGTCACTCTTGATCTGCTCAGCATCACACCTGGAAGTGAGACAGAAATGAGAATAAAGGCTAGAAAAATTAAAGGAGAGATTATGCAAAACTATTAAATGTAAACCTGTACATGACTAATCCTTAGTCTCTACCCACTATACCTCTACCCCAATATAACGTGAATTCGGATATAACGCGGTAAAGCAGTACTCTGGGGTGCGGGGCTGTGGACTCTGGTGGATCAAAGCAAGTTCTATATAACGCGGTTTCACCTATAATGCAGTAAGATTTTTTGGCTCCCGAGGACAGCGTTATATCAGGGTAGAGGTGTATTTATTATGCCTTTAAAATAGCAGAGTTGGAAATGCCATAGCTGCTGTTTCATGTCTTCATCATCTGGTGGGCCAAGTAGCCTTAGTACTCATTTTGCAAACACATGTAGCCCTGTTTCCTGTATCTTGTATTTTGAATTTATCGTGCTACTGTATTTTGCATTATAGGCTCTGGTATTGCACATAATGCACAGTGTGGTAGCATGCTAAATTCAGACACAATAGGGCAAGTAGTGTTAACTCAAACTGACACGAGTCCCCACCTCCTGGACTTCTTAGCCCCCTCTTCTCCAAAAATAGTTGCCATAGCTGGATCTTCTGGGCCATGGATCCCTGCCAGCCAGGACACAGATGCAGAGATCAAGGGAATCTGTGATTAATTTGCCAGTGCTTGGAGGGCCTCCAAACCTTTAAAGTCTTCTGGGAAATTTCCCTTAATCCTTGGATACCATTCAAAACATGGTGAGAAAGGATTACTCACAGGAGAAAGTGGTGGGATCAAGACCATTGCGACAGAGTTTTTTCAAGGTACACACAACTTCTGTCACATGCAAAGAAATGCCGGAACATCTCTAGCTTTAGAAAGTGTGCTTACCTTGACTTTGACTAAAACATTCAGAAGTCCAATCTACAGACAAATTAATTGGCCTGGTGTATTTTAAGTCTCTCTTCACCTCTTCAGTCCCTTCATCGCCTTTGCAACAGAATTCCAGAGCATCCTAACATTCTAAACTCCTCAACATGCTGCTTAGCTCAGAATCAGAACCTGCGTGAGCCTAGCAAGGTCTACATCATAGAGAAGACATAGAGCCCAGGTTTGTCACTTGGTGTGTAAGGGAGGGAGCCCAGTTCTTCCCTGGGGCTGTTAAATATGCATGTAGGTTTTGATTGAGATTGTAAGACTTTTTGGATGATGGGGTTTACATCTTTCTTTTTAATTTTATGCAGTACTGAGCCCACTATCTGTGCTCAAGAAGTAATTACAGGAGGAGCTGGTATAAAGTTTGCCTAAATTTTTGAGTGATAAAGGATTCTTGTAACCTTTTCTTTGAGAATTGTTAACACTTACTAGTACTGTGCATATGCGGCAGGTTATATGGGCTCGAGGTGCCCAGGCTCCAGGAATATTCAGAGCTGGGTGCCCTGCTCCAGCAATATTTGGAGTTGGGTCTCTTCCCCGGCCCTGCCTGGATTGGGCCCCGGCCCCAACCCCTCCGGGTCTCCCCCCACCGCCCTGCCCCGCCGCGTCCCTGCCTGGAGTGGGTCCCGGCCTCCGCCTTCCACCCCTCCCCCTGCGTCCCCTCTCCACCGAGTCCTTGCCTGCTCCTCGAGCTGCCAGAGATCGGCTCCCGGCAGAACTGCTGTCTGCTGCCCCAGGGTCCTAGCGCCTGCCATCCACTAATGGCAAGGCAGGCTGCCCTTACCCTGCTCTTCTGCCCTAGCCCTGAGCCTCTCCAATGCCCCAAACCCCTCATTCCCAGCCAGAGCCTCATCCCTCTGCACCCTAATCCTCATCCCCAACCAGAGCCCTCATGCCCCTGCACCTGAATCCTCAGCCCCAGCCAGAGCCCACATCCTCCCGCACCCTGAGCCTCTGCCCCAGCTCTGAGCCCCCCTGCATTATGAACCCCTCATTCTCAGCCCCAACCCTCATTCCCCTGCAGCCTGATCCTCTGCCCCGGCGTGACCACCTCCCCCTTCCTACACCCCCACCCCCAGCCGAGCATGCACCCAAACTCCATCCCAAAGCCTGCACCCCTCACCGCCTCCTGCACACCCACCCCGTGCCCCAGCCCGAAGCCTGCACCCAGCACCCAAACTCTTTCCCAAAGCCTGCACCCCTCCTGCACCCTAATCCCCAGCCCAGGACCTGCACTCCAGACCTCCCCCCTGAAACCCCGCCCAGAGCCTTAGGCAGGTGGAGGCGGAGTTGGGGGGGCGGGTTCTGAGCACCACCAACATTTCTACAAACTTGCCTCCCATGGTGCTAGGTTGTATGTAGAGGGTCGAAGAAAAAGCCAGTTTTGGTTCCCTTCATGACACATGGCCCCAACAGCCCATCATCCTGCCCTGTGGGTACCACATGGGCAAGGAGACCCATGAGGTGGGAAAGCAGGAGTGCTAGGCTGCATATTGCCCCAGCAACCCATCCCTTCAACTCTGGGATAAGAGGCTTCCCCTGCTGCTAGCTTATGTAGTTGGTCCTGTAGGTTTGTTTGTTTGTTTTTGTTTTTTTGAAGTGGTAGTTGTCTCTCCTGAAGCCTCAGGGTTCAAACAGTGCAGTTAGTGCATGATGTGGAGGTTGTTACAGTTGTTTTAATCTTTGTCCTTATACCCACCCCTCACGGGATATTGCATTTAAAAAGAAGGTGCAGGGAGCAGGGCAGAGGACAAAACATGTTGAAGAGATATTACTTAGGTTGCACAGTCAAGCACTCAAAAGTCAGGAAATGCCAGATTTACAGTTGCCTATGCAGCCTTAATTTGGCCCCTTAGTGTGTTTGCATTATGACATTTAATTACATTATCACATCCTTTTTTCCCCCACAGAACCCCTGTGTCATTCAGTGCACAGGTTAGATGTACAAGTGGGCAGAATTCAAATTGCATGTAAAAGTGACTTTTCCTAACTTTTGAGTACTTGATTATGTAACCTAAGTAAATGTTTTTGTATTCAGTAGATATGATAACAAAATAGGCATTTGAGACCAGAGTCCACTTGAATATACAAACGCTAAACTGGACATCCTTATTTAGGTGTACAGCTTTGACAACTGGACCTATAGCATACGGTATATATTTGTGTTGCAGTCTGCATCTACCTCTATGGACTTTTTATTTTGCCTTACTCATAATAGGTGATATTTACACCAGTACGGAGAGCCCACAGAAAGCCTGTGCACCATTTAATTCCCATGTTAGCCCTTGAAGTAGGTCTCAAGTGGTGCATAGAACTTGTTTTGGAATTTAAACCAAATTAAACAGGATTTAGCCTCACAAAGATCAAACTGTAAAGGTTCAGATAAACATCTACATTTTGAGATATCATTGGATTTAAACTGAAAACAAATATTTGCAGTAGTAAAATGTTATATTCATTGATACATGTGCAGTGAAATGTAGTGAACATATACTAGTTTCCTTAAAATTACTGGTTTAACTGAAAATGTATCTTTTTGATGAAAATCAACTGGAGATATTAAGAGGGAACCCCAGGCGACCTTTATGTAAGGAAGAAATTCCTTTAAAATTAATTTTAAAAGCACCGTATGCTTTTAATATAACCTATTAAAATCAAAGTCTGGAAAGCACTATAGTAAAATACATTTAAAATCACATTTTATTTATTGGGAGGAAAGGGTTTTCAGTAAACTCCCATGGGATCCTGAAGCCACACATTCAAGTTTGTTTTAATGAGAACATCTGAGTCTAATTTGGACAGCAGCACTTCTACTTTTACAGCTGTTTGTGACATATCTTTTATTCTAAGAGAGGTTTGACTGCAGAGAGAGAGATTAAAAAAAACAGATGAGGACAGTGCATCCTTTGCTGAATTTTCTCACTTTATTTCCATTAATAGCCTAAGATCCAAATTCTACCTATTCATGCATGCGGATGAAGGCAGAGATTGGACCTCACTGCAAACCTTATGTAGTTAGCAATGATGACAGAACAAATGACTCTGTTTAAAATATGTGGGCCAGATTCAGCTCTTGCTTACATAAATATAAAACTGGAGTAAAACCATTGGCTTCATTGGATTTACACTAATGAAACAGAGCAGAATTTGGTCCTATCACCTTTAAAATTTGGGAGTTTATGGAAGTACAGCCCATGTAAGAGACTGGGAATGTCTTACACAAGGTAATAATACACTTTTTGGCTAATTAAAGAGCAGCGTTGATAAGCTCCAAAAAGAATCCTTTTCAATCAGAAAGATGGTAGCTGCCATGTACCTTGAACATGAGGGGTTTAAAAAGTGGAAAAAAATCACTGCAGCAAGTAGTTAACATGTGCCCAGTGGTTCTCAAACTACTGTACTGGTGACCCCTTTCACATCGCAAGCCTCTGAGTGTGACCACCTCCCTTATAAATTAAAAACACTTGTTTACATATTTAACACCATTATAAATGTTGGAGGCAAAACGGGGTTTGGGGTGGAGGCTGGCAGCTCGTGACCGCCTATGTTATAACCTTGCGACCCCCTGAGGGGTCCTGACCCCCAGTCTGAGAACCCTTGTTCTATACCTTGGGCCGTGATGGCACTCATTGAGGGGGGAGGGGGAAAGGGAAGGCTAAATATAACACAAGATAACAAAAACTTTATAGTTTCTTACACATGGCCATGCCATCCCTTTAATATTGTTTAAAGTCCTCTGGGAGAATCCTTCAGCGAAGAAGCCTGTGCTATAAATGTTTATCATTAAGGTTAAGAATCCGTCACGGATATTTTTAGTAAAAGTCAGGGACAGGTCATGGTCAACAACCAAAAATTCATGGAAGCCCATGACGAGTCCCTGACTTTTACTAAAAATATGCTGTTGGGGAATAACAGATGAGCACTGCTGGGAAGCTGAACTCTGGCAGCTGCTCCAGGCCCGCTGCTGCTCCTGCAGCCCCAGGGGAGCTGACCCAACCACAGCCGCTGCTTCAACCCTGGGGCTGATGCTCCAGCGGCCAGGGGATTGCTGTTACAGAGGTCAGCCTGCTCGCCAGCTGCTCCGGCAGCCCCAGGGCTGACTGCTGGCCGCTGGTCTGGTGGCCCTGGGGATTGCTACTCCGGCAGGTCCGGGGCTGGCTGCTTGCCAGCTGCTCCAGCCGCTCTGCTGCCCTGTGGCAGGAGTTGGCTGCTGCTGCTCCAGCCCCAGAAGGGCTGACCCAATCCCGGGTTCTGCTTTAGCCCTGGGGCCGCTGCTTTGGTGGCCTTGGGACAGACAGCTGCTCCAGCCCTGCCACTGTGGAAGAAGTCCCGGAGGTCCCGGAAAGTCACAGAATCACAGAATTGTACCCTTATTTATCATCATAAGCTTTTCTATGTTGCCAGTCACTTTCATATCTTAGCCCAGGATCCTTGACTGGAAGAACTGTCTGTGCCACTCCTGCTTTTGGCACTTTTCCAGCAGCACTAGTGAGAGTGGTAGGGTAGAACTGATGCAATTCTACTTTAGTTTTAATTTTTGCTTCTGCTGGGTCCTCAGTGCTGATCATATGCTACTGTCAGGGCAGAGGAGGAAGCGGGAGGGAAAGAATAACTAGCATTTCCAGAAGCAGAAGTAGGATCATTCATGTGCAGCTCCAGCATAGTGTATCTTGCTATGGTGCAGTTGGAGAAGCAGTGAAACTGAGTAGGATAATGTCAGTTATTGCCTTTTGTGTGCCATGGAGAAAAGTAATAAAAATACAACAAACAGTTGCTCTTACTCCTGTAGGAACTGAAACACCAGAGTTCAAATTAAACTGATGAATTCTCTGAATCATGCTTCTGACCTAGTTTTTAACAGCGGCAAAGAGTTCTGTGGCACCTTATAGACTAACAAACATATTGGAGCATGAGCTTTCGTGGGTGAATACCCACTTTGTCCATCCAATGAAGTGGGTATTCACCCATAAAAGCTCATGCTCCAATATGTTTGTTAGTCTGTAAGGTGCCACAGAACTCTTTGCCGCTTTTACAGATCCAGACTAACACAGCTACCCCTCTGATACTAGTTTTTAACAGTTTAGATTAACTGTTACATTTTCAATATCTTCTGTTTGTCTCCAGTTATGCTTTGCAAAATCTTTCCTAGTTTATAGTGTTTTCTGAAAGTGAAACCACTGTTCAAGCTCCCTAAGGAATAGTAGTTCATTGAAATTCCATATACAGATTTAGGGCCCTGTGAAGGTATAAGGGTTATTATATGACAGAGGTTAGAGGCCAGCACAGGGCTGGCTGGCTCATTAGCGACTCCTGCTGCACCTGCAGGAAAATACCTGCAGTTTAACTTGCTGATCCTCATAGAAGGAATAGCAGGAAATGGAGAGGAGGAACTACAATACCTACTAGAGGCTTCAACTACTGCTGAGAAGAACTGCTCCTAGAAACAAAAATGAACAGATGGGAGACTGGGGAAATCCTGTTATCAAAAGGCTCTGAGGTAAGAGCCAGGAACTTTGGACTGAGGAACTACAGAGAGTGAGGGACAGATCATGGAAAGTTTTGATCTTGTTTGTTGAGGAGACTTGAAATAAAAGAATCATAGACTATCAGGGTTGGAAGGGACCTCAGGAGGTCATCTAGTCCAGCTCCATGCTCAAAGCATGACCAATCCCCAACTAAATCGTCCCTGCCAGGGCTTTGTCAAGCCTGACCTTAAAAAAGGGAGGTGGTGGAATCTCCTTCAATAACCCATTTCAGTGCTTCACCACCCTCCTAATGAAAAAGTTTTTCATAATATCCAACCTAAACCTCCTCTACTGCAATTTGAGACCATTACTCTTTGTTCTGTCATCTGGTACCACTGAGAAAAGTCTAGATCCATCCTCTTTGGAACCCCCTTTCAGGTAGTTGAAAGCAGCTATCAAATTTCCCCCCAGCCCATTCTTCTCTTCTTGCAGACTAAATAATCCCAGTTCCCTCAGCCTCTTCTCATAAGTCATGTGTTCAAGCCCCCTAATCATTTTTGTTGCCCTCCTCTGGACTCTTTCCAATTTTTCCACATCCTTCTTGTAGTGTGGGGCCCAAAACTGGACACTGTACTCCAGATGAGGCCTCACCAACATCGAATAGAGGGGAACGATCACGTCCCTTGATCTGCTGGCAATGCCCCTACTTATACAGCCCAAAATACCATTAGCCTTCTTAGCAACAAGGGCACACTATCGACTCATATCCAGCTTCTTGTCTACTGTAACCCTTAGGTCCTTTTATGCAGAACTGCTGCTCAGTCCCTAGTATGTCGTAAGTGCAGGACATAGAAAAAAGAAACCACAACAATTGACCCTGCTGGAAATTGCCTTCCCTGGACTCAGTGAGAAGATTCCAGGTAGAATTCCCCCAGGGACTTTGCTGGCTCAGAAAGAGCAAGCTGGGGTGCAGCCGGAAAAAGGCGTTATAAGACAGGCCCCAATCTCTTACATGTGGTGCCTGTAGATCTGAACCCCCTCCATAAAGAAGGGCCAGATACTCCAAATGATGGTGAATCAACAGCAGGTGGAAAATGAAAGGAATCGCCAGTTCCACAAGGTACTCCTGGCCTCTTAACAGTGCTTGCAGGAAGCCCAGTTATCTGAGCTTGAGTGGAATGGACCGTTCCAAGAAGAGATGGGCTGCTTACTCTCATAGCAGCTGTGGGGAGGCAGAAACAGCCATGTCTCCCCTTGACCAAGATGGGCAGCACTGATGTCCAGAGGCCTACCTGACCACCGTTGAGTGGACTGGGAGAAGAGTTCCTGGGCAGTGTGGCTGGTCCCATAACTCACTGGTGAGGCCCAAGCAGCGTATTGGTTCCTGAGTGTGGATGAAGCACAGTCCTATGCAATACAAAAGGCTGCCATCATGGACCACCCTGGTCTTTCTACAGAAGCTTATTGGAGACATTCCTTAATGGGGCATGCCCCTGGGCAGTAGCTCAGTGGCTCTGGGGCTACCCAATGGCTAAAACTAAAGGCTGAGACAGTGGTGGGGCTTATTGACAATACTGGCCAAGAACAATACCTACACATTCTCCATATGGTGGTACAAGCCTGGGTTCAATGGTTTTGGCCTGCATCCATGGCAGAGGTGGTCGAGACAACTGAGGGATTCATGGAGGTTGAATTACCTATGGGTGGGAAGGCCAGACTCTCGATCAGCAAGCCACATTTAGAAAGGCAGTGAGAGATGATAACCTACCAAGCCAGCAAAAGTCTACCAAAATTTTACCCCGCCCATGGGACCCTACACCCAGAACCAAAGTCCCAGGCTTCCAAGGAACCACCATTGCCCTCCTGTGAATGACTCTAGTATGTTATCACTGCAGGCAACCTGGGCTCATCCAACAGGGAATGCCCCATGATGGAATGTGACAGCATAATAAAGGGGCTGGAGCCAGGGAATTCCAGTCTGGGGACTGAGTGCTCCTACTTCTTCCCAGCTCAGAGAGTGGGGTAGGGACAGACTTGGGAAAGTTTTGATTTTGTTTGTTGAGGAGACTTGAAATAAAAGGAAAAAGAAACCACAACAACTGATTGTGCTGGAAACTACTTTCCCTGGACTCGGCGAGAAGGTTCCAGGCAGAGTTCCCCTAGGGAGGGCACTGGCTCAGCAAGAGCAAGCCAGGGTCCAGTTGGAAGAGGGTACTGTAAGACAGGCCCCAATCTCTTACAGGCCCAGTCCGCCAAACCTTTGCACGAGTGGTCCTTACTCATGTGAGTAGTCCCATTGTGTTTGCAGGAGTGATTCCTTAGTGATTTCTGGTTTAGGGCTTTGCCCTTAAGGTAATGCTAACCCAGAAATGATTGTTGGAATCAATGTTATAAATCGAGCACCATGATATTGTTTTATAATTTTTCATTTTATTTTTTGGGAATTACTTGTTTCATTTTATCCATTAAAACTCTTTTATTTTATTATGTTTCATGACTAAAATAACTCAGATGCCCCTTCATAAATAAAACTAGTGTATAAATCCATGTTTATATATTGTGACAAAGTTCCTCCTCTACCTTAGTGGGTCCTGCGCTTATTGGCAGATTTTGCTCACCTCAATGATCTTCCCCACAGTCTGGATCAGCTCCTCCTGTGTCTGATCAGGAGTTGAGAGGTTTTGGGGGAACCCAGGCCCGCCCTCTACTCCAGGTTCCAGTCCAGGGCTCTGTGGATTGCAGCTGTCTATAGTGCCTCTTGTAACAGCTGCATGACAGCTACAACTCCCTGGGCTACTTCCCCATGGCCTCCTCCAAACACCTTCTTTATCCTCACCACAGGACCTTCCTCCTGGTGTCTGATAACGCTTGTACTCCTTAGTCCTCCAGCAGCACACCCTCTCACTCTCAGCTCCTTGTGCCTCCTGCTCCCAGCTCATCACACACACTTCCTCTCCTCTGGCTCCTCCTCACCTGACTGGAGTGAGCTCCTTTTTAAACCCAGGTGCCTTGATTGGCTGCAGGTGATCTAATCAGCCTGTCTGCCTTAATTGGTTCTAGCTGGTTCCTGATTACTCTAGTGCAGCCCCTGCTCTGGTCACTCAGGGAACAGAAAACTACTCATCCAGTGACTAATATATTTGCCCTCTACCAGACTCCTGTACCCCGCTGGCCTGGGTCTGTCACAGATGTTAAGAGTAACAAGAAGGGTTTCTTCAGGTATATTAGCAACAAGAATAAAGTCAAGGAAAGTATGGGCCCTTTACTGAATGAGGCAGGCAACCTAATGACAGAGGATGTGGAAAAAGCTAATGTACTCAATGCTTTTTTTGCCTCTGTCTTCACGAACAAGGTCAGCATTGGGCAGCACTGCATGGGGAGGAGATGACCAGGCCTCCGTGGAGAAAAGTGGTTCGGGATTATTTAGAAAAGTTGGATGAGCACAAATCCATCCAAGGGTGCTAAAGGAGTTGGCAGATGTGATTGCAGAGCCATTGGCCATTATTGTTGAAAACTCATGGTGATTGGGGGAGGTCCTGGATGACTGGAAAAAGGCTAATGTAGTGCCCATCTTTAAAAAAGGGAAGGAGGAGGATCCAGGGAACTACAGGGCAGTCAGCTTCACCTCAGTCCCTGGAAAAATCATGGAGCAGGTCCTCAAGGAATCAATTCTGAAGCACTTAGAGGAGAGGAAAGTGATCAGGAACAGTCAGCATGGACTCACCAAGGGCAAGTCATGCCTGACCTAATTGCCTTCTATGAGGAGATAACTGGGTCTGTGGATGAGGGGGAAGCAGTGGATGTGTTATTCCTTGACTTTAGCAAAGCTTTTGATACGGTCTCCCACAGTATTCTTGCCGGCAAGTTAAAGAAGTATGGGCTGGGTTAATGAACTATAAGGTGGATAGAAAGCTGGCTAGATCGTCGGGCTCAATGGGTAATGATCAATGGCTCCATGTCTAATTGGCAGCCGGTATTAAGCAAAGTGCCCCAAGGGTCGGTCCTGGGGCCGGTTTTGTTCAATATCTTCATTAATGATCTGGAAGATGGTGGGGACTACACTCTCAGCAAGTTTGCAGATGACACTAAACTTGGAGGAGTGGTAGATATGCTGGAGGGTTGGAATAGATACAGAGGGACCTAGACAAATTAGAGGATTGGGCCAAAAGAAACCTTATGAGGTTCAACAAGGACAAGTGCAGAGTCCTGCACTTAGGAAGGAAGAATCCCATGCACTGCTACAGACTAGGAACTGAATGGCTAGGCAGCAGTTTTGCAGAAAAGGACCTAGGGGTTACAGTGGACAAGAAGCTGGATATGAGTCGATAGTGTGCCCTTGTTGCTAAGAAGGCTAATGGTATTTTGGACTGTATAAGTAGGGGCATTGCCAGCAGATCAAGGGACATGATTGTTCCCCTCTATTCAATGTTGGTGAGGCCTCATCTGGAGTACAGTGTCCAGTTTTGGGCCCCACACTACAAGAAGAATGTGGAAAAATTGGAAAGAATCCAGAGGAGGGCAACAAAAATGATTAGGGGGCTGGAACACATGACTTATGAGAAGAGGCTGAGGGAACTGGGATTATTTAGTTTGCAAGAAGAGAAGAATGGGCTGGGGGAAATTTGATAGCTGCTTTCAACTATCTGAAAGGGGGTTCCAAAGAGGATGGACCTAGACTTTTCTCAGTGGACCAGATGACAGAACAAAGAGTAATGGTCTCAAATTGCAGTGGAGGAGTTTTAGGTTGGATATTAGGAAAAACATTTTCACTAGGAGGGTGGTGAAGCACTGGAATGGGTTACCTAGGGAGGTGGTGGAATCTCCTTCCTTATAAGTTTTTAAGGTCAGGATTGACAAAGCCCTGGCTGGGATGATTTAGTTGGGGATTGGTAATGCTTTGAGCAGGGGTTTGGACTAGATGACCTCCTGAGGTCCCTTCCAACCCTGATATGCTATGATTCTATGATTAAATAGCACCAGTGAAGCAGTTGACTAGCTTATTGAGAAGGGACTCTTCAGATTAAATGCCAAGTCAAGAAACACTTAACTGACAATGGACCTTGGGAGACTCAATCCACATATGAAGTGTCTTCCTGGGAACGTTCAAGCTAGCATGTGAGCAATGGCTGCTCTATCTGTAAAGAACTGAGTCATGCATGGATTTGCCCATGTGACTCTAAACTCCATCTTGCTGCTGTGATTTTCCGCAGTAAGAATAAAGGGGCGTTCTTCCACATGACAGAGGTTATAAAAGGCCCTGGAATCCCTCCTTTTTGTCTTAAATCCTGCTTTTTACCTCTGGCGGAACTTTGCTACAAACTGAAGCTCTGAACAATGGACTGAATGACCCATCTAAGCTGTGGATGTACTCCAGAGACTTGATTTGAGCCTGAAATTTATTCCATCACTGCTACAAACCTGAACCAAGAACTTTGTTCTGAAAAGTGAATTATCATACTGGAGGAAGATTACTAGTGGAGTTCCTCAAGAACTGGTTTTGGGACCAATCTTATTCATTATTTTTTAATCAATGACTTAGGCACAAAAAGTAGAATTGTGCTAATGTAATCTGGTGATGATACAAAGTTGGGAGGCATTGTCAATTCAGAGGAGGATCAGAATATTATATAGGAAAATCTGGATAACTTTGAAGACTAGAGTGACAGAAATGGGATGAAATTCAGTAGTACAAAATGAAAGATCATGGACTTAGGCTCTAATAACAAGAATTTCTGCTAGAAAGTGGGAGCTAATCTGTTAGAAGTGACAGAGACCTGCAAGTGACAGAGAAGGCAAGAGACCTGGATGTGTGGGACGATCACAGAATGCCTGAACCACTAATGAACTACAGCTATGAAAAAGGCAAATTTGATCCTAGGATGTATCAGAAGAGGCATTTCCAGTAAAGAGAGAGAAGTATTCATGCCATTGCACAAGGCACTGGTAAAACCTCATTTGAAATACGATGTACAGTACTGATCTCCCATGTGCAAGAAAGATTAATTCAAAGTGGAACAGGAGCCAAGAAGAGCTACAAGGTGATCAGGGGAACAGAGGACTTGTCTTATGAGAAGAGATTGTAAGAGCTCTGCTTGTTTAGTCTAGTAAAAAGAAGGCTGAGAAAGGATATGCATCTATAAATGCATCAAGTAGGTGAATATAAGGGAGAGTGAAGATCCATTTAAGCTAAAGGACAGTGTTGGCATAAGAATAAATGAATATAAATTGGCCATGAAAAAATTCAGGTTGGAAATTAAAAGAAAGTTTCTAATTCTAACCGTCAGAGGGGTGAGATTCTGGAACTGTCTCCCAATAGGAGTTGGGGAGGCAGAGGCAACTTGTTTTAAGACAGAGCTGGACAAATTTATGAGTGTGATTGTATGATGCGGTTGGTTGAGATGGTAGAAGGCAGAGACCAGCAGCCTGGGCTCACTTCCAGTTTGTGTCTTATGTCTTTATCTTGTGCGTGTGTGTGTGTATGGGTTTGTTTAATTTTTTTTCTCTAAAGGATGCTTCAGGGATGGCCATGGCTGGAGATGAGACTCGGGGTGGGAGGGCATGGCTCTGAGGTGGCACCAAGAATTCTCTCTCTCAGGTGCGTGGCTGGCTGATTCTTGCTCACATACTTAGGGTCTAACTGGTCACCATATGTTGGATCTGGACAGAATCTTCCCCCAGGTCAAATTGGCCATGGTCTTGGGATTTTCTTCACCTTCCTCTGTGGGTGTGGGTCACTTGCCAGAATTATCTGAGAGTATCTCACTTAATCATTTCCCTGCCATTGTGGGGGCCTTGTCCACTGGTGCACATTGGTTCCTCATGTTCACTGCCTGTGGAAATAATAGTCTAGTCTCCTATAGTCTATAATACTTTGGTCTAATTTTGGTTATTGGGTTTAGTGGTGTTGTAGCCCTTGATATACAGGAGGGTAGACTAGATGATCCGGTGGTCTCTTCTGGCCTTAAGCTCTATGGCTATATTACTCTATAACATTTGAACCTGGCTCTGCCATGTGTATATCTGAGCAGCACTTTTAAGATTAAAATGTTTTAAACATCCCACATAATGTATTTTATTTTTCTTGCAGATTAAACCAGTAGTTCATAGTAAAATACGTGTGCCTTCCAGGTGGCAACTGATCAGTAATAAGCCACGTAATATCAAGTAAGTATGTCATAAATCAAAACTCTAGATTTGGTTTTAAATATTCTGCAACTATAATATATGCAAAACTCCATATGTCTAGTACAGTGGAAAGAGAAATGTTTATAATAAAGTTCAGGTAAAACAAATGTAATTTGAAAGGGCCATATTCAGTCTTGATTTACGCTCCTATTAATTTAAATGTAATTTGTATCTTGTGTGGCAGAGCAGAATTTGGCTCCCTCTATCATTGTAGAGGGAGGGACAAGAGAGAGGGCATTGCATTCATTATAATTATATTGATTGAATTTTTTTGGCAGCAAACTATTTTTTGGAAAAAAATTACATATTCTAGGGAATTAAGTAATGTAGCTTTTTTGTGTCTCAGATAATATTGTGAAAGGACACTTAAGATGAAAGTAATATTTTTAAAAAAAATCTGTATTAGAATTACTAAAATAGATTTTTAAAACACTGAATTGCCATGAATGGAGGGATCAGGAATAAGCAGATTCTCACAGGGGTACAGAAGGAGGGAGTTGCAAAGGAATGGTCACACTTGATATTGGTCTGTGATGAAATATATTGACCTCCGTATGTTGTTGATAAGGAAGAGTGTTGTATGTCTGCACTACCTGCACTACAAGTTTGATGCTGTGCAGACAGTGGAAGCAGTGCAATTCTGTTGCACAAGAAGTGGGGAAGGAAACACTGGATGTGGAGGAGAAGAGCCAAAAATGTGTTGTGCTTTAACATATGATGCCACTTTAAGTTTCATTCGAGAGAACTACAGTGATAATACTCAGGGGCAACTCCAGGCACTAGAGCATCAAGCGCGTGCCTGAGGCGGCAAGCTGCGGGAGGCGGCCTGCCGGTTGCCGTGAGGGCGGCACTCAGGCTGCCGTTGGTGGCATGCCTGTGGGAGGTCCGCCGGTCCCGTGCTTTGGTGGTAATTTGGTTGCGGGTACGCCGAAGGCGCGGACCGGTGGACCTCCCACAGGCACGCCGCCGAAAGCCGCCTGACTGCTGTGCTTGGGGCAGCAAAATACATAGAGCCGCCCCTGATAATACTCGTAGGTTATTTAAAGTGATGAGCATTCCAAGAAGAGGCCTTTTCAAAGTTTATGTATTTTATTTACTTATTTTTTAAAATACCCATTGTTCCTACTGGATGCATGTACAAATATTTAAGGTACAAGAAGTCACGAAATCCAAAAGACAATAATAAGATTATCTGAATCCCATCATTTAATCATTAAGCCTCTGCCATCGTCCCCTGCCAACAACTTATCTTTCCTAGTTGAAGTTTGGAAAAAGTAAATGAGGCTGCACCAGACCTAAAGTTAACAGATTTGGGCTCTGGCAAATATAGAATTCATTTTATACCTCCATTTGAGGATCCTACTCATTAAGAATGGCCTGCCTTCCATACTCCTTGCAATTAAATAAAGAGGTTTTTAGCCCAGGAGTTTTGTATAATCTCAGCTGTTATGGTATCATATGGGGAAAGAGGTCGTTTCTGATGTAATTATGATCCAATCCATTCAAGGCTTTTGATATTAAAACCAATAACTTTTAAATTGCACCCAGAAGTAAATAGGAAGCCAGTGCAGTTTTCAGAATCCAAAGGTATTGTGCTTCTGATGAGAAATGTAACTAACAAGGCAGTGCTGAAATGTTTAATCTTCCATAGCCTTAAAGCAGTTTAAAATAATGTCAGAATCAAACCCAAAAAGAATTTAGATACAAAAATGTAGACTAAAGAGTATTTATGACATCACCTATTATTTGAAGGAGAGGGTGTTTGTTTGTATGCATAATTATCCAGTGTTTGAGGTTTTCCATGAGTAAATTAAGATAACTGAACTTAGAGATAAAAAAGATCCATTAGGTCATCTAATCCATTCCCATGACAGTCATGGCTTGCTCCCGACAATATGTTTTATAGTGTTTTGTCTAATCTGGTTTCAAATGTTTGGACCCTCCAAATCTTCAGTCGAGATTATATTCTACAGTTTTATATTTCTCACTGACAGGCACTTTTCCTTTACGTAGGCTATTTTGTTCTTAATTTTATTCTATAAAAATTACATCCATTAACATAGTTAAGAAAATAATGGTATTTAAAATGTACCATAGCAACCTTTTTTTTTTTTTTGTAAATCTGATTCACTGTTTTAATGCATGATCTCTGTGTTTTATAATAATTTACTGAAAATTCCACTAGATGGCCCCAAATATCTTCCAAACCCAGCCTTCATTATTTTAAAATATTGTTTTAAAGTGGCATCCAGACACAAATATTTGCTCTTGGCTGAAATTTGACATACTGTATTATTCATCGCAGGAATTATGATTATTATTTTTTTATACTTTTTACGAGTAGTGTTCATGTTCATGTGTTCATGGGAAGCATTGACCATACAACAGTATTAATCTATACAGGAGTGGTACTATGGTACAGGTAACTTCAGTGTGTATTTATAAAATATAGTGCACAGATGCTCTTGGGGAAAACTAGAAGTCAAAGGGATGGGTGGAAGCACAGGTGCAAAGAGTATTTAAAGCTGAACTGAACAAAGCACTTATAAATTCATAACTGGCAATTAATTTTTACAGTGTTCAGGTATGTGCTGGGTGCCCTGAATTACATATAACTAGTATCTGGTCCCTGTTTCAAGTGACACATAATCTAAGTCCCCATGTGATATAATAAAATAATGTTGGGTCTGGGGAAGGAGAAACATAAAGGTAGATTCTCACAGGCATTGCAGCAGCTTTTCACCATCTGGGTAGCATAAAGAGGCTGAATTCCAGCCATAGCTGGCCAGTGGAGAACTCTCCTTGCATAGCAAAATTCTCTGCTGACATAAAACTTGCAGAGCTGGCTCCTTTCCCAGCCCTCCCCTCTTGCCCCAATGTAGGGGCATGTCTCCAAAATGCTGCATTCATTCTGCACAGATACAAAGTCAATTATGGACCTTACATGAAGGGTGGGAGTTAGAGCAGGCTCTCAGCTATATATACTGGTGTAGGATCTGGAAGCTGTAACTGGAGAAGACGCTCTGAGCTGATGGGAGAGAGCTCTCTCATTGACTTAATTACTCCACCTCTGCAAGAGGTGATATCTTCACTGGCACTTAGGTTGATGTAACTTGTGTCGCTCGGGGTGAGGATTATTCCACTCCTGAGTGACGTAAGTTATACCGACATAAGTGGTAGTGTAGACAAGCCCTGAGTTGAAAGGGAACAAAAGAAGGGAAGAGAAAAAGGGAAAGGGAAATATGGTTTTAATAGGACTAATGTTTATGGAGCCAGTATTACTCACTGTGAGTGAGAGTCGCAGCATATGACCCTGAACATTCAGTTGCTACATAAAGGCCATATACTATCTGTGATCTTTATGCTAACCTCTGCTCTTGGGTAAGTCTGCTTTTACATAGTAAACAGCCGGAAGTGTATATTCCAGTCCAACAACTATACCTATGAATGGAACTCAGCCCTCCCCACAGAAGGAGTTTGACAGCCCTGTTTTAAGGCTTTTGTGTAGACTGCAGTCAGCTGATGCAAATTCTTGTGTGGAACCTACCACATGGTTGTAGCATGGTTCTGCCTCATGCAGTTTTGGCATTTTGGGTGTGCCATACCATGCTAAGCAGAACCAGGTAGGTAGCACAGTTTGGTGCTTCAGTGTAGGCAGGTTCACAAAAAATGTAGTCACTTTTGGATTGTTGCACTACTCATTTTTGTTAATGGGATAAAATCTCATTAGGATGTTAGTGGCATCATGGAGAGTAATAAGGAAATAATAAAACATATTCAAACATTGTTCAGATCACCATCTGTGCTTTATAGAGACGAGAGGGTCAGGATGACTAATAGACCAGTCTTAGTCTTTTTAATTTAGCTATTTGAAGCAGAGAGGTGCTTTCTCTCCACTCCCTGGTTTAGCCAAACTGTGCTCCCCCACAACTGATCTTCCTTCTTGGTGGAGTTCCTGGACTGCATTGCAGACAACTTTTTATTTCAGAAAGTTGAAAAAGCTACAAGGGGGGAAGCTGTTCTAGACTTTATTTTAACAAATAGGGAAGAACTTGTTGAGAATTTGAAAGTAGAAGGAAGCTTGGGTGAAAGTGATCATGAAATCATAGAGTTTGCAATTCTAAGGAAGGGTAGAAGGGAGTACAGCAAAATAGACAATGGATTTCAGGAAGGCGGATTTTGGTAAGCTCAGAGAGCTGATAGGTAAGGTCCCATGGGAATCAAGACTGAGGGGAAAAACAACTGAGGATAGTTGGCAGTTTTTCAAAGGGATGCTATTAAGGGCTCAAAAGCAAGCTATTCCAATGGTTAGGAAAGATAGAAAATTTGGCAAAAGACCACCTTGGCTTAACCACGAGATCTTGCGTGACCTACAAAATAAAAAGGCGTCATATAAAAAATGGAAACTAGGTCAGATTACAAAGGACGAATATAGGCAAATAACACAGGAATGCAGAGGCAAGATTAGAAAGGCAAAGGCACAAAATGAGCTCAAACTAGCTATGGGAATAAAGGGAAACAAAAAGACTTTTTATCAATACATTAGAAGCAAGAGGAAGACCAAGGACAGGGTAGGCCCACTGCTCAGTGAGGAGGGGGAAACAGTAACGGGAGACTTGGAAATGGCAGAGATGCTTAATGACTTCTTTGTTTCGGTCTTCACTGAGAAGTCTGAAGGAATGTCTAATATAGTGAATGCTTACGGGAAGAGGGTAGGTTTAGAAGATAAAATAAAAAAAGAGCAAGTAAAAAATCACTTAGAAAAGTTAGATGCCTGCAAGTCACCAGGGCCTGATGAAACTCATCCTAGAATACTCAAGGAGTTAATAGAGGAGGTATCTGAGCCTCTAGCTATTATCTTTGGGAAATCATGGGAGATGGGAATCATGGGAGATGGGAATCATGAGATTCCAGAAGACTGAAAGGGGGCAAATATAGTGCCCATCTATAAAAAGGGAAATAAAAACAACCCAGGAAACTACAGACCAGTTAGTTTAACTTCTGTGCCAGGGAAGATAATGGAGCAGGTAATTAAAGAAATCATCTGCAAACACTTGGAAGGTGGTAAGGTGATAGGGAATAGCCAGCATGGATTTGTAAAGAACAAATCGTGTCAAACTAATCTGATAGCATTCTTTGATAGGATAATGAGCCTTGTGGATAAGGGAGAAGCGGTGGATGTGATATACCTAGACCTTAGTAAGGCATTTGATACGGTCTTGCATGATATTCTTATAGATAAACTAGGAAAGTACAATTTAGATGGGGCTACTATAAGGTGGGTGCATAACTGGCTGGATAACCGTACTCAGAGAGTAGTTATTAATGGCTCCCAATCCTGCTGGAAAGGTATAACAAGTGGGGTTCCACAGGGGTCTGTTTTGGGACCGGCTGGGTTCAATATCTTCATCAACGATTTAGATGTTGGCATAGAAAGTACACTTATTAAGTTTGCGGACGATACCAAACAGGGAGGGATTGCAACTGCTTTGGAGGACAGGGTCAAAATTCAAAATGATCTGGACAAATTGGAGAAATGGTCTGAGGTAAACAGGATGAAGTTCAATAAAGATAAATGCAAAGTGCTCCACTTAGGAAGGAACAATCAGTTTCACACATACAGAATGGGAAGAGACTGTCTTGGAAGGAGTATGGCAGAACGAGATCTAGGGGTCATAGTGGACCACAAGCTTAATATGAGTCAACAGTGTGATACTGTTGCAAAAAAAGCAAATGTGATTCTGGGATGCATTAACTGGTGTGTTGTAAACAAGACACGAGAAATCATTCTTCCCCTTTACTCTGCGCTGGTTAGGCCTCAACTGGAGTATTGTGTCCAGTTCTGGGCACTGCATTTCAAGAAACATGTGGAGAAACTGGAGAGGGTCCAGAGAAGAGCAACAAGAATGATTAAAGGTCTTGAGAACATGACCTATGAAGGAAGGCTGAAGGAATTGGGTTTGTTTAGTTTGGAAAAGAGAAGACTGAGAGGGGACATGATAGCAGTTTTCAGGTATCTAAAAGGGTGTCATCAGGAGGAGGGAGAAAACTTGTTAACCTTAGCCTCCAATGATAGAACAAGAAGCAATGGGCTTAAACTGCAGCAAGGGAGATTTAGGTTGGACATTAGGAAAAAGTTCCTAACTGTCAGGGTAGTTAAACACTGGAATAGATTGCCTAGGGAAGTTGTGGAATCTCCATCGCTGGAGATATTTAAGAGTAGGTTAGACAAATGTCTATTAGAGATGGTCTAGACAGTATTTGGTCCTGCCATGAGGGCAGGGGACTGGACTCGATGACTTCTCGAGGTCCCTTCCAGTCCTAGAGTCTATGAGTCTATGAGATAGTCAAAGCTTCTCCCATTTCAATCTGTTTTGGACTGCAGGATCCCTCACCCTTTCTAGGGAGAGAAACCCTATTATCTCCTTGAAAGTGCTCCCCATGTAATCAGCACAAGGGTTTGGGGGTGGGATAGCAGAAACTGCTTGTTCTTCTGAGAGAAAAGAACACCTATGCCTCAAAAAAAATCTGGAGGGAGTGTGTGGAGGTAGGGAGAAATATCAATATACTAGTATGTGGCTATGCAGGGGGAACAGGAGGGAGCTCATTTCACACTGTATGTGGGTGACCTTGACTGCCCCCTCCTCGTCCACCACATCCTCTCTCATTCCACAGAGTTTATCCATTTTTGTGGTAGGGATGCTGCTTTTCTGCATGTGAAGAAGCACAAATGCTCCTTTGCCCCTACAGCAAAATGTTCTAGGGCCGCTGGAGTTATTGGAAGCTGCACCAAGAGCCTGAACATTCTCTGCAATCAGCCAGTGCTTACTCTTGGTCCTGCCCTCTGCTGCTGATATAAAATACCACCCTCCCAGCAGAGGGTGAGGCTGCTTTTGTGGAGGGGGCCGATAGGGCTGATGGCCCAAATAGCAAAATTAGTTTTAGAGAGACCAACATTGCTCTATTATTTAGTGTGACTTCTTCTAAGAAGTGAGGCTGAGCCAAAAAGTGATTCCAGCCGCTCTTAAAGGTTGAGTAGGAACAGCTTTCTAATATGGGCAGCAGTGAAGAAATCAATTGATTCTATTATCTCTTTCAAAGGATTGTACATTATTTCCTCTGGGAATTGTGAGGACTTGTTTGGACAATATGGAGAGAAAGTAATTGAATTTTCAAGTGCTATATTCTTCTTGGCTTCTCCAAGTGGACATATTTCACTGACTCTCCCATGATGTCAGACAGAAACATATTAAAGGATACAATTCTGTCTTTTTATGTATGAGTTATCATATTTTATGAAATGGACTAAGATTTAAAATGTATTGTTGAAATCTACAGGGCTACACTACTAATGATCCAGATTACATAATGTTGTCAACTGATATTTTTAGTTTTTCTTTTGTCTCTGTCTTTCACTACTGAAAAAATATGGCTTCTTTTGTCTTTTGGCAGTGTTTTCACAAATGGAGATATGCTTATACCACCTATAAAATTTATCATACCCAGGTTTACTCTGAAAAACTGGAATTGCGTCCTTGCACTAATAAATGAAAAAATCTTTCCTCGTTCCGGTGGTGTTCATAGGTAAGAGTACAATTGGTAATTTAATATCGCTAACAAAAGTCCCGAGTCTGGCAATTTAGGATTATTTTTGTATTTGTATGCCACACCAGTTATTAATGACAATCTAATATTTTGATTGGTTATGTATGAAAGAAAACGGAGTATCAAGGGCAGGACTTTTTCAGGTTTCTGAGAATTTCTGTTTCCTATTTCATTTAGTTCAGTACCTTTTTATATATCTACATTTAATAAATGTTCCTGGCAATTGGTTTGGTTAATCAGGACACCATTGTATGTATTATTTGCTTTAAAAACCTGGTGTTCTGTATTTAGTACAGATATTAAAGAAGAAGATCACAAGAGTAACATAAAAGACATCATCTACACTTGAAAAGGAACAGTCTTTATGGAAGGGCTGGGGTCAGGAAGATAAAATGGACTAGTGTTAACATAGTTGTGAAGATGAGATTAACCAATCTTTAAGTGTGAAATAGTGGGTCAAATTTATAACTGGTGTAACTTCAGCTGATTTCCTGTTTGGCTAAGGTTGTTGTTTTATTAGTGACTATTGATTTTTGGTAGTGATCAGAGTGTGCTATGTGGTTTTGAAACAGAAAAGAAGGCATGAAAGAAGGGAGACGAGAAGACAAATCATGCTCTCAGGAGCTTACCGTGTATAGAGAGACAACTGAATGAGGGTGAAAGGAAGGAGTTCAACATATATGCCCAATTTAGATTTTTTTGGGTTCAAAGCTATTGGATGACCTTCAGATAAATGGGAAGTTTGTTTTCCTTCTTGCTCACAGATGCTCTCCTTAGAATTTAAATAAAATGTCCACACCATGGGCAGACTTCTGTCCCTTCCTCAACTTAGCGGTTCAGAAACAATCTATACTTTTCAAAGAACCCACTTAGGAAACAGCTTTAAACTGTGAAACCATTTTAGTGGTTACACCAGAAAGTATATTATATCCTCACATATGGTAATTCAAAAATGGCTCAACCATTCTTTCTCAAATTTTCCAGGAAAATGTCCCCTTAGGTTAAGCATGTAAAGTTTTGGCACTGTAAACAGTTTCATTCAGTGCCTCCTGGTGTCAGAGCATGGTATTGCAAGGTCTTTGCCTCTAGTGCCCTCTGTTGATCTTTTGGCTCTGCTCAGCCTGTTTCTGTTCATGCCTACCTCTCTTGCTAAGTCATGTCTAGTCCGGACCCCCTTCAGGGATAACAAAAATCCAAACAAAGTTCACATAAACAAAAGGTTAGACTCACAGACTTTAAGGCCAGAAGGAACCATCATAATCATAGTCATTGCAGGCCACAGCACCTCACCCACACACTCCTGTAATAGGCCCATAACTTCTGGTTGAGTTACTGAAGTCCTCAAATCTTGGTTTAAAGACTTCAGGCTACAGAGAATCCATCATTCACTCTAGTTCAAACCAGCAAGTGACCCCGTGCTGCTGTGGAAGGGGAATCCCCCTCACCCCTCCAGGATCTCTGCAAATCTGACCTGGGGGAAAACTCCTTCCCAATCCCAAATATAGTGATTAGTTAGACCCTGGAAAATAATTCTCTTTGGTAACTCTCCATCTCATTTCTCATCTCTGACTGCTGGAGATATTTGCTAATAGAAGTTGCATATGCCATTGTAGGCAGTCTCATCGTACCATCCCCTCATAAACCTATCAAGGTCAGTCTTAAAACAAGTGAGGCTTTTTGTCCCCATTACTCCCCTTAGAAGGCTGTTCCAGAACTTCATTTTTCTGATGGTTAGAAACCTTTGTCTAATTTCAAGGCTAAACTTATTGATGACCAGTTTATATCCATTTGTTCTTGTGCCAACGTTGCCTCTTAACTTAAGAACTCCTCTCTCTTGCTGATGTTTATCCCTCTTATATATTTATAGAAAGCAATCCTATTTCCCCTCATCCTTCATTTTGATTAGGCCAAAGAAGCCAAGCTCCTTAAGTCTCTTCTTGTAAGGTAGGTTTTCCATTCCTCTGATAATTGTAGTAGCCCTTCTCTGCACGGGTTCCAGTTTGAATTAATCTTTCTTAAACATGGGATCCCAGAATTGCACACAGTTTTCCAGATGAGGTCTCACCAGTGCTTTGTATAGTTGTAATAACACTTCCCTATCTTTGCTGGAAATACCTTGTCTGATGCATCCTAGGATTGCATTAGCCTTTTTTCACGGCCACATCATATTGATGGCTCACAGTCATACTGTGTTCAACCAGTAGACCCAAGTCTTTTCCCTACTCTGTCGTTTCTAGATGATATGTCCCTAGCTTTTAACAAGAATTCTTGTTGTTAGGTTCTTAGATCTTCCTTGGGCTCCTCTTCAGTCTGCTGTCTGGACTCCCTTCCCGACACTACTTCAGGACCTTCCACAGAAGCCCAGGTGTGGCTCCTTCTGCAAATAGAGTCTTCTCAGCCCTTTCATGAGGCCTAGATGTTTTAGGCTGGCGCCTGATCCCAATTAGTTTTGCCCCTTCTGACTAAGATGCTGTTGATTATTGTGGAGGTGGGCTGATGGAACAGGTCTAGCTAGCTTCATGCCTGTTGACCCATAAAGGAGCAGGCCAACCTACTACAAGTCTAAAACAGAAATGTTTGTCAAAGATATAAACAACTGAAAAATCTATAACTGATCTGTTTTCTCCACTACCTTATTTACACTTTCGTTCATATGTCAGGAAGTGTGCATATTCAGATTTAGTCCATACTCAGTACAATATTTCAGATATTCATAACCACAAATTAAAAACTTTTTTTCTGTTAGCAAATGCACTATTCACAGAGGACTAATTCCATGCTAAGTCTGAGTTTTCTGCACCAGAATTTTGAAGTCTGAGGTCCGTGCACAAAAATATGTGCAGGTTTGTGCCCTTCAATTTTGGCATCTACCTATCTGCAGTTGGAAATCCTGATTTGCACATACTGCAGTAACTGTATGCAAAAATGTAGGTGAACAAATTCATGCACTTTTTTGCAATGGAACTTGGGCCTCTCCCTTTAAAACTAGAGTGCAAGTCTTCAGTAATTTCCAGTCCCTCAACTCCCATTGGCTCAGTTCCTTGTAAGAGGTATGCAGCACCTTTGGGGAAGTAACTAGTGGCCCTCAAGGTTCAGCTGTTTTTGTGTTACAATATGTGCATGAAAAAAATCTTGGTCAGAATGCATGTCATTTTCCTCATCTTATTATAGCTCTAAACGGACTAAATGGATTTTCCTCTGTTTTTATAGGAAAACCCAACATTCAGAGACACAGCATGGATATGTTCAGCCAAAACATGAAATTTTTAGAAAGTTTGACCAGCTCCTCAGCTGGTAAATTGAGCATAGCTCCACTTAGCTTCACCCATTTACACCAGACAAGTATCTTGTCCATTGTGTCTGCATTTAATAGAAACCAATTGCAACCTTAACTATAGCTTTTGCTTTATAATTGTAGCTGTTTCCTTTTCTATTGGATCATCAGCATCATGGCAAAGCCCAAATGGACATGGCCTTCTTGCATATTAAGTGCCACTTGAATTGATCTCTGGCTGCATCCCTAACCTGAACTGACTGAATATTCAGATTATGTCCATTACTGGCAATCTTGTCTTTCCATAGGAGCATTCCTTGGTATATGCGCTTTAAAATTCAGTGATCTTCCATTCTAATGATATGTTCATACCAAGAAAGCTGCTGAAACGGAACCAGTGCTGATGGAGGTGATTGCCGGGTTTGGCTTCAAATATCCTAATTTTTGATCTTGTTCTGCCACTTGATATGAAGCAGCTGACAAGAAGTGAAAATGTCAATCCAGTGTTCTTCAGCCTTCCTCAGTTCCCATGTTTCACTGCAATGCTGATTTGCAACTTCATAGCAAGCTTAATGTCACAACAACCCCACGAGGTTGCTGAAGGGTCCAAAACATGTCACCAGCTGCTGCTACTATAAATGTCTATATCTTTTGAACATTCTCCAGCACTATGTATGGCGCTCTCAAATATATAAAATATCTCATTCTTATTTAATAAATATTTAATTTGCTTCCTAAGGCTTTGCAATAAAATGTTGACTTGTCCTCCAGTATTAAAATAGTAACTTAATTTATGTATATAATTCCTCTGTTCTCCGGAATCACAGCTGTGTGGAGCACTGAAAAAACCCTGAAATTTGCACTGCATTATACTCTATTCATTGTTATTTCATAATCTTTATTTCAATTTCGTTTGCTTAAGGCTGTACACATTGGATGGTCATGCTGTACGTAACTCAGATGGCTTAGAAGACAATCATTATTATGTTGCAGCGGGCAAAGAAAAGTTTAAATCTTTGCCATACTGGCGTTCTTCCAGAGTTTCACCAGAAGTTCAGCGGTAAGATCTTTCTTAATGTAATCTTAATTTGGAGGGCTTGATTGTGCAAGATGCTGATGACTTTGACAGTGAACCAGCAAAGAATTTAAGCATGTGCTTAATTTTAAGCATATGAGTTGTTTCATAGAATTTCAGAGTTTGGCTAGTTCAGAGTCAGAGTGCTCAGTGGGATTAAAGTCCATCGTTACCGTTTCTGACAGATCGTTTTTTGGATTTTCTGGATTCAGTGCATTGTTTCATATTTCTTAGTTTGACTGTTGTACCAGTAACATTCATTTCATTGACAACGAGGAGTCTGGTGGCACCTTAAAGACTAATGGATTTATTTGGGCATAAGCTTTCGTGGGTAAAAAACCCACTTCTTCTATGCATCTGAAGAAGTGGGGTTTTATACCCATGAAAGTTTATGCCCAGATAAATCTGATCTGTTAGTGTTTAAGGTGCCACCAGACTCCTCGTTGTTTTTGTGGACGCAGACTAACATGGCTACCCCTCTGATACTTGGATTCATTTCACTGAAGTGTTTCAGTCCTTGTCAGTGTTTTTTTGTTTTTGTTTTTAAATATTGAAGGCAAATGGTGACCTGATCTTGTTAATATTCTTAATGACTGCTGTCTTTGCTAGTTTGTAGATTATCTAACGTATAATAGTAAAGGCAGGGCATGTGCTGTCTTTGGGAAACTGAGACGTGTTTCTGCATAACCAGCCTTATGCAGCTTCACCATTAAAATATCGGCCATTTCTATACTGACATATATTGGCATTTATTTCTGCAGCAAATGTTTGCCAAAGAGTTTCAGTATGTGATACTTTAAAAACACCCTTTCATAGTGCATATTGCTGTTGTGATGTTTTCTCTGAATTTCTTAAATTCTGTGTATTTTAAATCACAGCCTTAGCACTGCATTCACACACACACATAAATATATATTACATTGCATTTTCTTATTATTTAAACAGTTATCATTCATATCTAAGATGTATTTTCAACTACTGTTCCAGAGTTATATTGCTGGATCTTTTGCTTTTTAAAAATAAAAGCTAAAAGTATAATTTTATTGAATTTAATTATTAAATTAGTTTCTTTCTTGGAATTTCTACTAACTGCTTTCTAGACTGTAGAAGATGTCAGTTAAATGGCACCGACAAAGGCACTGCTGAACAGTAACTAGTTTTCATGTCTTTCAGGAATTGCTGAGTTAAGCAGTTTATGTGAAGTGTCTCTATGGGATGTGTGTTGTTGACTGCTCTGAACTGATTGCTATATTGAAAATACAGTTGAAGTATCAGGCAATATTTATGGGTTTTCTAGTGATCTTTGCTAAAGCTATTTTTCTGTCAAGTTTTTTAATGGTCATTATTATCAAGAGAAGAAAAATATCCATCATTTTCTCTTGTATAGTGGAACTGGATGCATGGTTCAGACTGTTCAGCTTATTCATATGTGGTACGTTATGGCTTCGGCTTTTTTGTTTTTGTTGTCCTTCCAACTTCATTTTTATTTTTATCTTTCACAAAAATACTACAGGCATTATTTTGAAATGACAAATTAATCGGCCGAATGTATGGATTCTCACTTTTTTCTGTAAATTGCCTGTTTTATATAAAGTGCTTCATATCAGGTTGATATTAGAAAATTGATATTTCTAGTGGGCTTGTTCTTATCAAGCTTTCTTTTATTAGTTTTTGAACTAATGTCATGAATGTTGGAACCTAGATCCAGTAGGAGTATGTTGGTTTACACATATCTTTTGGCAGTTTTGTAATTTTGAAATATATAAGGGTGTAATAATTTTTTTACAGTAAAATGCAAAATTAGAGCTCTAAATATTAGCTTCCCCAAAAACCCTAAAGGTGAAATTCAGCCTTGGTGGAGATAGATAGCTCAAGGTTCTCCACTTTGCAGAATGTATCTTGGGGAGCACTCACCCATGATGGTCTCCATGCTGGTCAGATGTGGTAGATTCTCTTTGTAGCGATGGTCCCTGTCTATAAAAATATATTTGGTTGATTGGTCACTGAAATATAAATTAGGTGGTGGACCTCTGCATTTTGGGTCTGTCAACTTATATCTTTCTTTCAGACCTTTAATTGGATACACAAGAGAAGTTTCAGCTTCCGTTTCAGTCTATTGCTCTTGCTGTTTTGGGAATCGTTCAAGACTCCATTAAGTCAGCAGCCTTCCTCCTATTTCTGAGAAGTTGCTTATCTAGCATTCAGATTTCTTTTAAATGACTGTGTTGTATTAGAATGTTAGAGCTCATAACAGGGTTAATCCTAATAGATTTGGCCTGTGTACAGTATGGACACATTTCATTAGTTTATGCCCACATCATTTTTCTTCTTCCAGGAAAAATTGCTTGATCAAGACTATTCATCTCTTTCCAGCTGTAGTGAAATCAGTTAAGTGGTGGGTTCAGCTAATTAAAGACCTGGTAGGATTCCACTATATCAACATTTCTCTAAGGTGATGGGCAGTTCCAATACTACAAATCATTTGCTTGGTATTATTTGCTTGGTACTTTATTGCCAGTGCTCTGATACAGGGTGATAAACACAGTAAACAACTTTGATCATCTCATCATTCATAAGCGGTTATAGTTTAAATGTAAATGATAGATGATCTGGCATCTGCCGTTCTGGAAATTCTGGTGACAATCTCTGAATCCTCCCACCTGTTTGTATAAATATTGTACCTGAGTTATCGTAGTCTCAGTCTGTGAATCCAGTTCATCTTGAACTGTAAGAAGTCTTTATAGAAAGTGGTCAGTGTTTTGAATTTCACTTGAAATTGAATTGGCAAACTGCACAGAATATGGAGCACAGAGATACTGTGGCTATCAGAATGGGGGCTGGAATATACTCCTCTATCAAAGGCTTTTGAATGATTTTGAAGAGTAGACCCACACAGACATTACACTGGCCTAACCTTGATGTGACAATTGCACAGATAATTGTAGCAAGACTGCATCTGTGATGAAAGGATGCAATCCATTGTCCAGCTGAAGAAGAGATTACCAATTTCTGGTAACCCAATGTTATCAAGAGCAGAAATTACACCACTAAAATCCTGAGATTGCAAACCACTTTAAAAATTTTAGGCAGAGGCCCTCATTTTCAGGTATTGCAGCAATCTCTGCCAACTCCACTTCTCTCTGCCAAAACCCCCTTATCTCATCTGAACTGACTCTAATTTCACCAAGGTTCTTATCTCAGCCAGATACTGAGAACACAGGGAAACAGGAGTACTTGTGGCACCTTAGAGACTAAGAAATTTATTTCAGCATAAGCTTTCATGGGCTACAGCCCACTTCATCGGATGCATAGACTGGAGCATACAGCAAGAAGATATTTATACATACAGAGAACATGAAAAGGTGGAAGTAGCCATACCAACTGTAAGAGGCCAATCAATTGAGATGAGCTGTCATTAGCCGGAGGAAAAAAACTTTTGAACCGATAATCAAGATGACCCATAGAAGGTGTGAGGATACTTAACACAGGGAAGCAGTCATATTCAGGGCTGATATAACTCAGCTCTAAGCATCCTTTAGATCAGCATATTCATAACACTGTAAACCATAATGCCTTGCAGTCTCCCCCAGTTGCTTTAAATATACATTGAGTAAAAGGGGTCACAACAAGATTTTCAAACTGTGTGAGACTTCACAAGTGATTACACTCATGGAGGATCTGCCAAACTCAGATGGCTGGGCTTTCTCCAAAAGGAATGTGTAATCATTTTAATAGCTGTGTCCACTCATTCCCAAATGTGAGTTCTCTTGAAGCCAAGAAATTCCTTATCTATAAAGCCTCTTCTCTTAAGCATACACTTGCTTGGATGGGTGGTATCTGGTAGATTGCTTCTTGTTTCTTTATATGTATTGGATTTCATTGACAAGTCTGAGTTGAAGACTAATCCATCAAAACTCACCTAGAATTGCTTGCTATTGATCTTGTAACTATTGAAGTTCTCCCTGTGAATCATAGGTCAAAGCGCTTTCTAAAAGGCCTTCGACATATTTATCTTCCAGTTTGGCTTCTCTGCATGATTTGGATCTAATTTAGACTTGAACAAGTTAGAAGATCCTCCCTCTGAGCCTATTAATGATTGTCATTTGCATTTCATATTCTTTATTGGAGGCAATTACATTGACTAGATGGGGAAGTGAGCTTCAAGCCCTCATAGGCCTTTTTGGTTTTTCTGAAGGACAAGGTAGGTAGTAAGGGCCCATACAAAGCCTGTTGATATCAATGGGAATCTTATTTTTATATGAACCAATTTTCCCCTCTTCTAGTGTTCATTCCCCAATCTAATCTTTCCAGTGTGAAGTTGTTTATCATAAGATTGGTGTCAAATGAGCTCTTTGCTGCTGCACTGACAATTTGAGGGACTTTTACCAATCCCTTCATCTCCTTTTGACTTATACTGGGTTAAAGCAAGGGAAACTCATTTTCAAGCAACACTTGCCAGAGTGGATAGTTGAATGTACTTCCATATGCCTTGATTTAGCCCAGATGCTTGTTCTTAAAGGACTGTGAATTTATTTTACTGGAATGCTTCTTGTGCAGTCTGTATTATCAGATACCTATAGCTGAGTTCCATGTGGTGGAGTTCTTACCCCACACTTATTCAGTATATTAACTTAATATATTTCCTGAATAGATACTTTTTTAGAAGACTTATTCTTTGTTTAATAAAGAACTGTTTCTTCTGATAGCTTTGACCCTTCCTGGGAGTACCCAGAGCTGTGAGGCATTTCGCTACCACCTGTGCCTGCCAGGGGTCAGCTCCCCAACTCCACTGGCCATGGACAACACAAGCACACCCCTATCGGTCTGTGCAGGCCCTGATGTCTCTTTGCGGGTTAGCAATAGGCACACTCCAACCTCTAAGCATCTCCCTGGAATATCCAGCCCCTGATCCACGGGACATTCACAGTAGTCACAGATTTGCTGCTCCCAAAGAACCAATACACCCCAGCTTATCAGTTCCAACTTAGATCACTGCTCTGCTTAACAGACAGCGCTTAGATATGGTTATAATGAAAACAAATATAAGTTTATTTAACAAAGGCTAGAGATTCTGGTATTAGCAAATAGAAGTATTGGAAACAAATGTTTACATATAAAATACAATCATAACATACATTCCAGACCCTAGACTTCTTTAACTAGATACTTTTATGTCTTGCAGAACAATGCTCACCCAAAGTCCTAGCAGAATTTTATAGCCAGGCTGGGCTGTGATCCCACTTTCATGAGGCAAACACAGATTTTCAGCTTGCTTCCTGGGTGGTGATGTCCTCTCTCCTTTTCTGAAATGCAGTTACAGACTATTGTCTCTTACCCCAGGAGATCCCCTTTTCAGAAACTTATCTTGTGGTTTGTTTGTTTCTGTAAATTCTCAGGTCTGCACCTGGCTCAGATAGGAAACATAGCCTGTCTCCATGGATGTTTTTTGTTCTACAGCGGATTAAGTTAGCTCTGAGGTTCACCTCGCCGCAGGTCACAAGCTTTGCGTCAACCGTTTTGAAATCTAATATTTTATATTTTACATATTTCTTGAACTATTTCCTATACAAACTTCTTGCAACAATTATGATGACCAGTGGGCTACTAGCTTTTGGCAAAGACCTTACATGCCACACTTTGGTGAACTAATATACAGGTATTTGACCTCGTAAAACTGTATGCACCCCCCTGTGCCCTCTGTCAGTTGGCACCAGGAAGTCCCTGGGTCATAACAGTATTTGTGGCTCTTTGAAAAATTCTTTGTATAGATATTCTATTTGTGATATGTGCACCATTGGTGCATAAACCTGGACCTTTTTGGAAAGCATTGCCCACTAGTATTGGATGTGCACCCTACTTATGCCCTCTTCTTCCCCCGAAGAGATCATTTCCTTTCACTAAATCAAGAATCAAGTATAAGATTGAAATAACAGGGACAGCAGGTAGCGTAGATCTACGTAAGCAGGCAATCTTTCCCAACCCCCCCACAATTTAACTTGGTAAGTAACCATTCTTCTTCTTCAACAGTTCCCCACTATAATTGATTTAAAAACAATCTCCAGACCCAAAGGAGGTGGGTCTGAGGAGCCTTACTTGGATAGATTGCAAGAGTGCTATCCCAGACTGAACATCTTAGCCTCAAGGGTAGTCCAATGCTTCATGAAGGTGTAGGGTAACCAGATGAGAGGAAGAAGATATCGGGACACATGGGGGGGGAGGGTTCCGCAGGTGGAGCAAAAAAACCCCAAAAGGCTGAGTGTTGCGGGCGGAGCAAAATATCGGGACAAATTGCATCTCGACCAAAGGTCAGCTGGGATGTGGGACAAACACCTAAATATCGGGATGGTCCCAATTTTATTGGGATGTCTGGTCACCCTATGAAGGTGTGAGCCTTTTATATCTCAACAAAGGGGGCATTTCTGAGACATGCGGTGGAGGCTCCTAAAACCTGGTGTAATATGCCTTAGCACCTGTTGGTACTGGACTACAAGAGAATATGCAGAACCTAATCCACTTGGACAATCTCTGAGTGGAAATTGACTGCCCTCTATTATTATCTCCTGTATTACAAACAAACTAGGTGTTTTGTGGAATTACTTGGTTTTGTTTGGATAGTAGCTAGAAAGTGTAGCCTATCCTCTCCTAGTAGAGAGGGTCTTGGAAGAAACTACTGGAAAATTGATTGCGACACAGAGATCACCTTTCACATGAATGTAGAGTATGAGGGAAGAACCAGGTTATCATTATAAAACTGAATATGGCAGATCTCTCATTAGGGCCTACATATTGCAAACTCTCCACAAATGCAGTCTTAATTGAGAGAGTGCAAGGCCTATTATGGCAATTGCTCAGAGATCGGTTCCATTAATTTGGCAAGCACCACATTTACTTATATCCGAGAAAGGAGGCAACACTTGAAATTAGACCTTTAAAAATAACTGACTGTGAGATGAAGGAAGACAGAAGAGTTCTATAGTGGTTTTGGACTTGTGAAATCTCTTCTAAATGCATGAACTGTGGGAGAGACCAGATTATTTTAAAGTGAAAAGATAGTCCAGATTAAAGAAAATGGAAGACTGGTCAGGATGAGATCCTTTTTGTTTTGCCCAGATGAAGAACCACTTGAATTTTACAGAGCAGAAGATTTTCTGGACTTTCACAAAGCCATTGCAGTCCAAGTTGCTCAGTGAGCTGGCATCTTTGTTCTCAGACTTGGGCACCTTGAATTGAGGTGTAGAATCTGATCCTGTTCTTGGGATAAAAGTTCTGGCAGGTTGGGCAGAAGTACTGGAGTTTATGCTGCCTGGACCAGCATGTTGAGCCACCAAAATTCATAGGCCTGTTCTAACCATGTGAGTAGTAGCATCTATATTCTGTCTTGTCTGATCTTCCTCAGCATTTTTGGATGAGAGAAATAAAAGGAAACACATTGAAAAAAAAATCTGGTCCAAGAGGAATCCATCTATTGCAGACCAGGATTATTTACAGCAGGATTAGTTGCACTTGATATTGTGTTCTTTGGCAACCAGGCTTTCTGGAGTGTTCTCCAGATTGGGAGCAGAATGTTGATGAATGACTCTTTGAGAATTACTCTTACTGTGCATTGTATTTCCAGCTGAGATTTTCCATTAGGATTTTTACTTTTACTGGAAGACAGAGGCCTGTGGTTGTGATATGGTCATGAACATAAATTCCAAAATACCAAGGTTTTACCACACTGATGTCTTGATGGGGGCAGTTTTGCAATTTATGCAGAGAGCAACACACTTTTGCAAAATGGTTGTACATGTACATTTTGCAAAATTGCTGTGCATCTTTGCATAGTGTTGTGATTGCCTTCACATTTACTGGAATCAAATCTGGTCTTTGTGGTTTCCTTGTTATTGGTCTTTATATCTTGGTTGTAATCTCCATCATTAGTTGTAATCTCCATCATTAGAGATTTTAAAGAGCAGGTTAGACAAACACTTGTCAGGGATGGTCTAGATAATACTTAGTCCTGCCATGAGTGCAGGGGACTGGACTAGATGACCTCTCAAGGTCCCTTCCAGTGCTATGATTCTATTTTTAATTAGGTGTGATCAATTCTTTCATTGCTTGCTAGCCCCTTCATTTGTAAGGCATGTTTTTTGCTAATTCTGCAAATATCTTTTGTTTGCAAAGTCAAATCCATTTCTCTCAATAACCTTGCTTTGACCCTGGTTATTTGTTACATTGCAAATAATGTAGTCTTTAATTAGTGCATCTATTAACTGTTCAAATTCATATGGACTGATGTGCTCAGTGAAAAGTATATGTATTTGTTTCATCTTGGTATCTCTTAATATATCTCCAGAAGCAATTTATGGTGCCATAGTAATATTCTGTGGTGTTATGGCATGATGAATGGCTCCCTGAAGCTTTTCAAAGAACCATGTGGAAAATATAAGCACTAATACAATGAACACAAATACCTGCACTATAAATACTGGACCTCTGAAACATCCTTATTTTTTTATATTTGAATAACTGTAAATTATATTGTAATTTTAAATAGTTTGTAGTTTTGTTGAAAACTTGGATTTAAAAATATTTTTGTAAAGCTAATTTTGCAAATAGTATGTACATAATCTGTATATTTTTAAAATTTGCATTGCTGTTAGGTTTTAAGTAATTTTGACATTTTATATTTCTGAGTATTGTTAAAACTGTCTGCCTCAGGTACTTCAAGTATCTGAAGAAGAACTCTGTGTAACCTCAAAAGCTTGTCACTTTCACCAACAGAAGTTGGTCCAGTAAAATATATTACCTCACTCACCTTGTCGCTCAGGTACTTAGAGCAATCTCTTTTGGAACTTGTTGAATCTGCTGTCCAGTTCAAAAGAATCTGTTATATCCTTGGGGTCAGCCGGTTTTAGGAAGAAATCACTTAAGGTCAGACAGCAGACAGCTAACAAAACTACCATTTATTTACAGACGCAGAGCTCGCCTAACCGGCCAAAGCTGGCTGGGCTATCCCCTAATAATCTAACTCAGTTGCCATAGGAACAAAAACCATGACAACCAAATACACAACAGAATCTATGAAAAGAATTCACATTATTATTGTGCGTTGAGAGGGACTGGATGATTCAGGGGGATTTGCACTGAGATACAGAACCTTTCACCTGTAGGTAGTCAGTTCAATTTAGATCAGAGTGGTAGTGACTAAAAGCTGTCACCATTTGAAGATCTTTTGAGGGACCAAAGTAAAAGGAGTTGAAGTTCTACCTGTAGTTCCTAGTGGCCAGGTGTATACTTCACAATAATCCCAAATGCACTAACAGAAATTCATTTCAGCCTTGGAAATTGAATGTTTTCACTTTCAAGTCAGGGTTTGAACCATACTGAGGAATATTGTGCCATCAGTTTTGGGGCAGAATTCTTCTTTACTGGTTTCTGTGTGAACTTCTGCTCAAAAAATGATGGGATGGTATGGCCCATGAGCATGGAGCTGTATGGGATTTTTCCCTGATGCTTATGATTCTGTGGCTGGACTGACTTTACAGTCATCAGCTACGCTACAAGTTGTGATGACATGGATTCGGGGTTGCCAGTGAAGATTAAAATTCACTCTGTTCTATGCCAAAAACCACATGACCCTATAACTTACAAAATGAGACCTTGATTTTTGCAAACAGATGAACTGATTGCAGACCCTCAGGCCTGCACTGAGTCCTAATCAAGTCAGAAAATATTAACCTAAGGGATTCTGTGTAGGATTAAGAGTCAGCACTGATACATCTGTTTGCAGGATCAGGGTCTAAATAAGACATCTTCTGTTGCATTAGTATTCAGGTTCATGTCCTTTGTATGCTAACCATTAATGGAAGACATGATCACAAACATGTGAGTAGGTCTGAAAGTCCAGCCAAGAGAGTTCAGTCTTACTCATAAAAGCTATCCCATTTCAGTACATTACAAACTATGTTGTAAACAAGTTCCTGGTTTCCAGCAAAAAGTAGCCATTATCTGAAAGTTGCCAATAAGTGAAAGGCCCTCATTTTCAAATGGATGTATACATGTACTGGTATGGAACAATGATGTACTATAGTCATATTTTTGTATTGTATTATTGTTCCATACAATGTTAACACGAAAAAGCAACACATACAGAATTGTTTCCTTTAATATTATAATTTTTCTCTGTGTAGCTTCTGAAGTAAAATGATAAGTTAAGTAAATGAAGTAAAACAGTCAGACTGTATCCTCCCTCCCTACCAACTGTTTATGTGACAGGCACAGGTAAATTAAAAAAGGAATTTTGGTATACTTGCAGTCAATGCTTCAGGTGTGTCACACACGGTAAAATGTCACACAGTTTTAAGACCATAATTTGTCCAGTGTCATCACTGTTCTTTAGAATCCATGAAACAACAAATTTAAAGACACCACTTCTCAGCTACTCACACTAGCTTAGCCTGGGACTCTCATAGGACCTCTAGAACCTGAGCTTTACTGGTGAGACAGGTCCACGTGTTTGAAGTCGTGACACAAAGCCAAAGTGCACAACTGTGCAGCACTGTGCAGTATCTTATGATTGTTGGCTAACGCATGTACAGCAGTAATGTGTATGCACTGTAGGTAGGGTGACCAGATGTCCCATTTTTAAAGGGACAGTCCTGTCTTTTGGGACTTTTTCCTATATAGGCGCCTATTACCCCTCACCCTGTCCCATTTTTTCACAGTTGCTATCTGGGCATCCTAACTGTAGGTCCGGGAGACACACAAACAGTCATGTACGGACCTGCATTTGGAGCCAGCAGATTCATTACAAGTGGAACCTCTTCTAATAAAGTTGTTGATAAGTGGCATGAGAGTTGCTCATATATGAATTCTGTTAATACTAAAGTCAATGGAACATGATTGGTTCTTGGAAAAATGTTGCTAATAACTGAAAGTTGTCTTTATCAGGATTGCTGATAACTGGCATCAACTGTGTGGACTTTTGCAATGTGTTATATGCTGCCCATGTTGTATCTATTTAATAAATGGAGGAGTTTTTTCTTTAGGGCTGTCATAAGCAGTGCATTCATTTAAGATATGTTTAAAATAGCAAGAAATGGATCATCATGGATAGTAATTTTTTTTAGTTTAAAATTGACAAATACTCATATTAGGGTAACTATATTTTATTTTTAGCAGATATGGTGAGTCTCCAAAAAGGCCCAGAAAGAAAAAGGCAAGAGTAAGTGAAAAAATAAAATTAATAATTTTTATACTTTTGCTACAATATATTTTAGTGTTGTTTTGTACAATCAACACTGTAGAAGTAGTAAAATGTTTTAATATTAACAGTTTGATAAAAATAACTTATTACATAATGGAGAATGGGAAATCTGCTTTAATTTATATTTCAACTCAAATGGTCTTAATTTTAGGCTTTTGCCGCATCAAGTAGATAAAATGCAGACAAATATGAAAAACATATTGATACATTTTAAAACTGGGCAATCTTTTAAAATTTTTCTTTCTAATCCAGTTGAAGAAAATCGTTACTAAATCTCTATTTTGGCTGCCCTCCCCATCTTGGCTTTACTTGTTTTTGTAAATCCTAGTGGAAGATTCAATAGATTCATTATTTACATTTAGAGAAATGAGATATTTTACGAGGAGAGTCTTCATGCTATGGAATAGGGTTTAAAAAAAACCCCAAATGAACCAAAAATGTATTGCTTCCTTTATCCATAGCACTGTCAATTGTCTGTTTAGATTGTGAGCTCTTAGGAGCAGTGACCATTTCTACCTAGGAGCTAGATTGTAACACAGACTCACTCCTACTGATAAACAGGGAGTATCTGCTAATCAGTGGACTTATTATTTGTATTGCAACAAAAACAATTAGTATCAGGCCCTATTGTGTCCAATAGGCACAATAGGACCAGATACTAATTTGTTTTGTTGCAATACAAATAATAATTTGAGAAGGAGGCCCATCTTATTTTATGTCTGTAAAGCACCTATGTCTCTTTGGCTGTTTTATAATGATTAATAATCCAGTTAAAATTATGTTAAGAGAACACAATGATTACATGATTAATACATTCAAAAGGCAGGAAATACATTGAAGCTCTGTTGATACTACTATAAAATAGAAATATTCTGGCTCTCTTTTCTTATTTGTCCAAGTAATTGCACTGACAGGCAAAAAACATAACTTATAAGGAATGCTGGGTTGGTGGCTCTCCAGGGTCTGTGTTAATGTCTGTGAGCAAGATGAGGGTAATGCACTCTAGTTATGCTGCATCTAAGACCCCTGCTGTTTTCCAGGCCCCCCTTCTAGGCCCTCCCAAATTTATAGGAAAGGAGTCCTCTTCGAAGACTTTTAGAGATCTGCATGGGGCAGAGGGATATGGAATGAGAGGTGGCTGAAAGAGCAGGGATTTGAGGTGCTAAGTGATCAGAGGGGTTGACAACTATATTTTGGTCCATTGAATGAGTCAAATGAAGGTTCTTTGAGGAACCTATTAGAGCTTGTGTGGATTCATGAGGCTTCCAGTGAGCCTCCTAAAGTTCACAAGGGGCAGCATGACTCCTACGAGTCAAGGGCTCACTAGTCTCTTCAAGATTTCCACAGTGATCTGTCTAGTTTGCCATCCTGGTTATGACAGTGACCAGTACCAGATGCTTCAGAGGAAAGTACTAGTAACTCTGATGGACAATTGTGGTATAACCTACCCATAGAGGAAGTTTTGTCCTATCTTGTTTCCTGCCTTGTTCCGTGGCTTTTTATCTCTTATAAATTGTGTGCACTGTCTAATGTAACTGGATGCCTTCATTATCTGTATAAACTATATATAAATAAATAATCATCTTTTGAATTCTACTAAACTCTTGGCTTCAGTGGCGCCTTATGACAATATAATCAACCTGTAGATCTTATGTTGTGTAAAACAATGGTTGGTTTTTATCAGTTTTATAATTCTATTGCTTTTGTATTATGAGAAAGGGTAGACAGCAGCACTCGACATACCTGCTCTGCACCATTTGTTATTTTATGTATCTCTAGCATATTCCTTCTTCTTTGTTTCTTCTCTAAATATAACAGCTCTAATCTTTTCAATTTTTCTTCATGTGGAAGTCTATAATATAAAAAGTAAACGTTTTCATGACTAAAGTGAGTTAATATACTTGCAAAGAGATTTTTGTACAGATATTATATGCACAGCTGATTTTTTTCCTCTTTTAATCCTCCAGACTTATTTCCCTCTGATAATATTGCATCTATGGCACTTTGTGCTGCATACCAGTTACCGTAACAAGAAATAACTCTGCAGTGATTTCACAAAACCTTTCGATGCTTGTGGTACATTCAGAGGTTAGAGCCCAAGTCCTGCCATAACTGAGTCTTGATGCAACTCCCATGAGTTTATTGATGTAAGTCACAGCAGGTTTGGGACTCTAGTGAGGTTGCAGAAGCTTTCATACTGTGGGGGTGCTGGCAAAGAAAACAGCAGACTTAAAATTTTCTCTTTATCTGTTCTCTAAACTTAACAATTTAACAGCCCTAAAGTTGAAAGTTAAAAAAATTTCTTTAAAGTAAATGGGATTTGTCTGTTACAGCTATCCCCCTACACCATTTTGTTTCTTACAGCTGTCCCCATACTCCATTTTGTTTTTGTTCTCCTCCTGTGGCTGCCCCTCCCTGGCTGGTAAGTTGTTTACCAGGGCCACTGCCCTTCTCAAAGGGAGGGTCCCTTAAGTTATTTACCAAGAGCCATTGCCCTTCTCAAAGGGATGGCCACTTGTGCTGCGTGCTAAATGGGACCACTGCCCTTTTCAAAGGGTTAGTCCTGTTATCACTTTGTTGAACCTGGGCTTGGTGTAGGGCAGGCAATGTCCAGAGCTGCAAGACCTATTGTGTTTTTAAGATCCTGGGCATGAGTCATAGGCCTCGTGTGCTTTGGAGTCACCTATTACACAGGACTCTGCCCAGGCATGTCTCTGTGCTCACCTGCAGTTTTTCCCTGTGCCTCCTCCCCTGTGACAGAGGGAGCCTATCAGGATTACTGGCGGGAAACTGCCTAAGTTTGCCTTTAAAAACAGACATTTTTGAAACAAACATCAGAAAGGTTCCTGCATTGCTGCCTGATCTGATCAGCCAGGGGTTTTGGGGGGTCCTTTCTCCGCTCTCGTTTTATTTTTGAGCGTACCCCCGGTTTTTAATCCCCCCCCCACGAAGAACGAATTGCTGCCTGAGAGATCCCCTGATTATGAAGACCGTACCGAGCCCTCTTTGCTTCTTCTGATGTTACTGCTGCTTCTGCCTTTGCTGCTGCCTTGGGGACTGGTAAGAATCCCTCTGTGAAACTTTCCATACTTTTATTTTATTACTTTAGCTGCTGGCTCTGTTTCCCTAGCACACAGACTCAAGCTAAACCTTGGTCTGTGTCTTAAAATCTCTCTTAAACTCCGCAGGGCTTTGCTGCTAAAAATAAGCTTGTGCCAGCTGCTAAGCTCTGCTCCCTGCTTTCAGCTGTATCCACTGCTGCAGCCACCATCCCTTGGCTTCCTTGGGGGCTGCCTTGGGAGCTGTATCCTGGGCACATACCACTCTGCCTCTGTGACTTCCCCATAGCATAAGGTGCACCGTAGGTTTTGCTTTTTAGTTTAATAAGTCATAGTTTGCTAAGATTTGTAGAGCTTGTAAGTTTCACCTGCTTGTTATAGTTTGCTGTTTTGTTGCTCTGTATAGTTGCTTGTTATAGTTTGCTTAGAAGTGTGATATTTGTTGTTTTGCCTAGTTGTTGTTGATTAAGATAGATTTAAAAAAACCATTGCCTGGTTGTACTCTGTACCTGTTTTATTACTTTGTATAAGCTGCTTGTAATTTATATAAGTTTAATTAAGTTAGAGGATAGATAAGGTTTTTACTGCTTGAATTCGTCTTCCCGCTGTCCCAATCTCTCCCTGAACTTTCCCGTGTCTGTTTTTTCCCTGCTCCAATCTCCCCCTCTGTGTACTTCTCCGTGTCTCCCTGTGATAACCCCTTGCTGCTCCCCTCCCCTGTGTAACTTCCTAAACCCTTTGCTGCTTCTTTCCCTTTTCTTTTTTGGGTGTCCCTCTAGCCCTTCTTTACACCTCTCTGCTGCCTCTCCCTGTATCCCCTGTGTTCGTGCCCCCGCTCCTTCACTGCCCCTCCCCTACTGAAGATCACCATCACACTGCTCTGTTTGTCTTCACCCCGCTGCTCCGCAACTTCCCTGAAGTGCTCTCCGCTGCTGCAACCTGCTTCTTCCCTCAGCCGTCTCCCCGATTCTCCACGTGCCTTCCCATCGCTTACACGTTCCGCGCCCTCCCCTCTTGCTGCTCCCAGACTCCCCTTAAGTGCGCTCCAGCTGCTCTTATCTCCCGTACCTCCAGCCTGCAGGCTTCTGAAGACTGCTCTGGGCTTCACCCCACAGGGCTTCAGAGTCTCTCGCTGCTTGCAGCTGCACTCTCCTCTCGTTAGTTACCACTAATCACTCACTCCCCTCCCCCCTCCCGCTTCTTGACCCAGCTTTCAGGTACACTCTTGCTATCACAGCCTCACAAATTAAGTCAGTAATTTTTTACATTGCATAATTTTACTTATCACCCATATTGTATTATTGCACTGTGACTCACATGTTACTTGTGGTTATAACACCCCATTAGTTGCCTCCATTTTTCTAATATACTTTGTATACCATTTTTATATAGAAGCTACCATTTTATTTTGCATTCCACACTGTATCTAGAGTTGTTCCTATATAAAGTTGAGTTGCTTATTGACTGTACTGTATCCCATTGTGCTGAACACCACTTACTGTACCCCACTGTTAAAACTCCCTACACTGTTCAATAAGAACCCCCCCTTATCATTGTCTATTGTAAACACCTTATACACCCCATTCCATCGCATTTCATTGTTAAATTCCCACCACTTCCTTTTTCCTTTAATAAAGAAATTAATTGGCACCCCACCTGTGTGGTAATTGCTCCCCAAGATCCCATATACCTGCAGGCAGGGACAAGATTATTTTCCAGTATTGATAGATTTGTGTATGGGCTGAAAATGAAATGTCAGGGGTGTAGTAAAGAGAGCCTGGAGCACAGGGCCTGGTGTAAGACCTGAGGCCTGAACCAAAGTCAGGCCCTATATTAAAGCAGATGCTTACAAGTTCATTGCCTGGAACTTGGCAACAGTATTGCTAGTGTTGCTAAAACACAGGCACTTCTAAGTATTGGGTACTTGATATTCATGTAAGTACATTTATGGGAGATGGTACAGGAACACACCAACCCTCAGTAAGACAGGGATGGGGTGACAGTACACTGGATGGAGATGTTATGTTCGAATTAACAGGTACAAGTTGTAGGGTGGTAATTAACCACGGCAGGGGGAATATGTAACTTGTTTATATTAATGTATAAAAGAGAAATCACAGGAGGGGCATCTTTGTCTGGCCTTTGGGAGCAGTGGAAAGTCCTGCTGCTGACTGAGCTGGTGCATTATAACAGGCATACTTGTTTTAGTGTCCCTGTAACCATTGAGCCAGAGCACTAGGACCATGCTTCATTAACAATAAACCTGGTTGAGTGCCTTTGCCATCAAACCAAGTCTGTGGTCTTTCTGGGTGGTACTGTCGAGGTGTGCTGAGCCGCCGTCTGTGGTGCTAGTACAACGTACAGAGAGAGCATACACAAACGCTAACTGACAACAAAGAATATGAAGTGAAGTCAGGGGATACATTATGGTACATTTACTGTTGTTTTGATGGACTTTCTTATGGCAATAGGAAATAGGCATGGAAACATGGAGGTGATGGATTTGGTCAAGATCTGGGATGCAAATGGTATAATTTAGGGCTGTCAAGCGATTAAAAAATTTCAGGTGACATTGTAAATAAGAAACGGGTAGTATTATCTCCCGTATATGTAAACAAACTGGTTTGTCTTAGCAATTGGCTGAGCAAGAAGTAGGACTGAGTGGATTTGTAGGCTCTAAAGTTATTCATTGTTTTGTTTCTGAGTGCAGTTATGTAACAAAAAAAAATCAACATGTGTAAATTGCACTTTCACGATAAAGAGAATGCACTACAGTACTTGTATGAGGTGAATTTAAAAATACAATTTATTTTGTTTCATTTTTACAGTGCAAATATTGGTAATAAAAATAAAAATATAAAGCGAACCTTGTACACTTTATATTGTGTTGTAACTGAAATCAATATATATGAAAATATAGAAAAACATCCAAATATTTATAATAAATTTCAATTGGTATTCTGTTGTTGTTTAACAGTGTGATTAAAAGTGCGATTAATCATGATTAATTTTTTTGAGTTAATCACATGAGTTAACTGTGATTAATCGACATCCCTAGTATAATTATTTTTTTGTACATTGGATTGTTGCTGTGACTATAAGCTACAGAAAAGAATTGGGAATTATCTTTTTGGAAAGCAATATTATGATGAATTATGAAGAGCTCAGAACTAATATGACAGAAGAAGATGGATGTGGGTAGAGTGGAGAAGGGATTAATGGATTGATTTACCTGTGGCAGTAAAGCATGAGAAGAGATGCTTTCTGATTGTGAAAATATCTGGTAGATGTGAAACTCCAGAGCAGAAGAATCTATAGAATATGAATAAGGTAAATCCCATTGGACACTTGATGCAAACAACCTATTGTTTTTTTATCAACTTTTTATTAAATTTTTAAAATATATATACAGAAAAAACATGAACTATATATAAACTTGTCATAATGCATAAACTTCACATAATATATTAATCATGTGCTACCTTATCTTGGCTATTCTTGAAACATTTAGTTATATATAATATGAATGGTTTAAAATATAAATCAATCTTTTTATATTACTCAGTTGACAAACAACCAAAGTCCAAAAATCCAACAAGCTAGAGTAAATTTATTAAAATAAGATAAAAATAGAAGCAAAATTCAGAGGAGGGGGTTAAAGACAGGGAGGGAAGGAAGTTGGTTGAGAGAGAATGGGAAGATAAAGAGGAGGCCCATGTATTTAATAGAGTCATTCAAATACTCCCAGGTGAGCATCCCATATCTCTGAGAGGTTTTTTTGGGTATTTCTGTTGTGGTATGCTATTCTTTTTTCATAGTGGCCAAATTTATGATGTCTGTGCTCCGTTCTCATTTCCATTTTTGTGGTACTAGTCTTTTAGAAGTTATTAGTGCTCTGCTGAGCCAAAGTTCGTATTTATTCAGCATTCAATTAACATGCATTAGGTTTAAATTGACCTTTTTAGCTTGTAACACAATTTTATTTGATAGGAAAAAATTAACTCTGCAGTCTGCCAAAAACATTGGTATAGGAGCATTCCCAGAGCATATGGGTTAAGTTAGCGTCTGCTGAATCATAGTGGCTACATTTATCTGACTTAGTGGCACGTGGTTTAAACAGTTCGAGAGGGGTCCAATGCATTCCTAGTATGATTTTCTACTGGATTAATCTTAAAAGGAGGTCCAAGGAACAAGTCAGAGCACTGGCTAAAATTTGTTTCCATTGTTTACCAGAGATGGAATAATTAGTCTAGTTCCTCCTCCCATTTCTTTTTTAGAGAATCAGTGTTTAATTAAAATTTCTTGGCCAAGAGGTTGCCATAGGTTTTGGCAATCTGAATAATATTTGGAGAAATGGGTAGTGGTAGTGCAGGTATTGGGACCAAATAGATGGGAGATGGCATGTTTAAATTGGACATATTGACACTCCTTAGTCTGTAGACTGAAACTTTCTTTTAATATTGTAAAAGGAAAAAGGTATAATTTTCAATAAATTGACTGATGGTCAAAATCCCTTTCCTAATCCAATCTGGCCAGATGATGGGTTGCTTGCTCTAGAGTTTCGAGTTACCACAGCTAGATGGTATGTAGAAGAGGGTGATTTTTAGATTTAGTAGACTTGGTATGCCATGTATTTCTGGCTGCCACAATAGTTGGTAATTGTTCTTTAGGAAATCAGTAGTAATAATCCAAGTGCAGTACAGTGCATTCGAAAGGCCTAAAGGAACAACCAATTCTTCTTCCATCTGGAGCTAATCCAGGGTTCTATAGCATGAGGGAATGAGCCACTGTGCTTCTTGGCTAAGAATTATTGCCTGATGGTAAAGTTTAAAGTTCAGAAATCTAAAATTACCTGTTTTGACAGGGAGCTGTAATCTGTGTCAGGAGATTCTGGGTTTGTTACCAGCACACCACAAGAACGACCTGAACATGGTGTCAATTTTGGTAAAATAAAATAGGAATGTGGATAGGGAGGGAATTCAGAATAAAAAGGATTCTGGGAAGGGCATTCATTTTGATTATGGTTTTTTCCCCAAAGGAGGAGAGGTAGTACCTGCCATCTATTTAAATCATGATTAATAGGGGCTTGACTATGTTTTTAATTTAATTAGGGAACAGGATGTCCAAATATTTGAGGTGCATCTGTTGCCATCTAAATATCCTGATAGGAGAGCTACTGCCAGCTAAATCCAATAAGATCTTAATTGTTTCCAACTTATCCCAATGTATCTTGGACCCAGATAATTTACCAAAGTTATCTATTGTTTGTATAATATTTGGACTAGCTTGATCTGGATTTTTAATTAATAGGAGGATGTCATCTACATGTAGAATGATTTTTGTCTCTGGAGACCCTGATTTGATTCCTTGGTTCCCTAATTAGTTCTGCATGTGGTTCTAATGTTACATTGAACATGGCGGAGGAGGGGAGGGGATAGGAGCATCCTTGTTTAGTTCCCCAAATCATATCAAAGAGAGGGAATATCGTGCTAATTGTTAGAATATGAGAGTTGGGATTGGAATATAACAGTTTGATCCATGAAATAAAGGGTTTCCTCAACACAGTTTATCCAGGGTAAGAAACAGATATGTCCAGTTCACTCTGTCAAAGGCTTTCTATGCATCAAGTGAAATGATTGCATGGGAATTTCAGGAGTGTTGATGGAATGCCATAACATTAATCAACGAATATGTGTTGTCTGCACTATGTCTTTTTAATAGAACGCAGCTGATCGGGGTGAACGAAATCTTTCATTACTTTTTCAAACATCTTAGCCAATATTTTTGAGAGTATTTTTATACCAGTATTGGTTAAAGAGATGAGTCTATAACTGTAATACATTTGTGCATCCTTACCATGTTTATGTAGTACAGTAATTAGGGCTTCCCTCACAGTAGGAGGTAATGTACCTTTCGTTAAGGCATCTTCATAAATGTTTAACAGCTTAGGGCCAGAATAGCTTTGAAACTTCGATAGAATTCTATCAGAAGGCCATTAGGGCTGGTGGTCTTGCCCAGATTTATTTCCTCCATGGGTTTGATTTTTTCCTCTGATTGCAAGGGAGAGGTTAGCCTGGCCTGCAGCTCTTCTGAGATTTCTGGGAAGTTAAGAGTTCTAACAAAATTATCCAGTTCTTCTGGGTCAGGTGGTGAATCATTATTGTAAAGAGCCTGACAGAATTTCAAAAATAGATCATTGATCTCTTTTTGATTAGTAATAATTGGCCCCTGTTCTGATTTGCCCTTGTGATGCTTTTGGAACCTTTGATATTTCTCTTTTAATCTGTAGGAAAGAGGTTTCTCCGCTTTCTCCCTGACTCCCAGTATGTTTGTGTGAGTCTAAAAAGAGAAAATTTCAGCTTACGCAGAAGTCAGTCTGTTTACTTCATATGTAAGATTGATTAATTTGTTAAGATTTTCTTGGGTGGGGTAGTTTGCACATTTTAAATCCATAGCTTTAAGTAGATCAGTTAATTTCAATAACTGAGCCTGGCTAATTTTCTTCCTACCTGTTGAGTAGGAATGAACCTGCTACTAATTAATATTTTTAGTGTATACCATAGAATGGATTGGAATATCTCTGGTCTGTCGTTTTGAAGAAAAACTTCAATTTCTTTTGTGACACAGTTCTAAAAATATTTATTTTTCAAAAGAGAGGGGTTCAGTCTCCATCTTTTATGAGTCCAGTTTGTCTCAGGAGGAGAAGATCGTAGTGTCTCTGATCATGATAGACTTGATTTCTTTATTAAGCACTGAGTCCACCAGATTTGTAGAAATCAGGAAGAAATTTATCCGTGAATATGGGGCATATGGGAAGAAAAAAAAGTGAAATCCTTCATTGTAGGGTTCTGTAACTACCATGCATCTTTTAACCCCAATTCTTCTATACAACCTTATAATTTTTCTAGCCTATGATTGTGCACACTGGGGCTGACTGGCTTGTCTACAAAGGGGTTCAACACCTCATTAAAATCTCTTGCTATGATTGATTCTAGTGGGATATTAATTAATTTGGAAGAAAAACTTGGATCATCTTTATTCGGTCCATATATGTTAATTAAGGTATATATGGTGTAAGAGATCTTAGCCTTCACCAGCAAAAATCTACCTTCCTCATCTTTATTTGCTCCTAATATTTGTAATTTGAGTCTTCTATGAAATGAAATTTCTACACTTTTGACAGTGTAGGAGAAATTGTTAAACACCCTTTCCCCCAGCCCCTCCTCCTAAATTTTCTGCCCCCAAATCGTTAAGGTGGGTTTCCTGTAGGAAGATATCTTTTATATGAATAATTTGTGCAAAGGAGGAGGTTAGGCATCAATTATAAAGGCTGAATGCTTATAGTGAAGGAATGAGAAATGCCCTGCTGTAAAAGGTGTATAGTTGTAAAAATATGGATCAAGGTAAAAAGATCATAGTAAATTAGGGCAGGCATACTACAGTTTGATTATCAATAGTGCAGGAAAAATTAATGGTGCCAGGGGAGGCATTGTAGCTCTTTTTATAATGTAGGAAACAAATAGAATGTACGTAAGCCTGTGGTATTTTTGTGTATATCTTTAATAAAGATCTGCGTGTGTGCAGTGCATTCACATTTGGAGGATGAGTCATGGGAGGAACTGCTAAGGCAAGTAACAGTATTTAAGGAATGTTATAGTATATGCTATACTATAGTATAGCGCACTAAGTATAGTATAGTGCCCTAAGTGCTTAGGAAATATTTATTTACACAAACTCTTTTCTGGCAGATGTTTTTTATTTTTGTGTAATTTGAATCTTAATTTGACCAAAACAGTGTTTTTGTCAGATTCACCTAATATGTAGCTGATTCTTTTTTCAGTTTAATAATAGAATTATTGTCATCCAGCTATAGTGAATTGGAAGAAGGCTTGAAAGAGCAGCAGAAATGTCACTTTACAACAGTGTTAGTGATTACGGATAACATAGAGTATCATAGATGAGTGCAATGTGTTAAAGTGTAGCTTGATTGCTTATTTGATTCAGATGGATGAATATCTGAAGTTATATATCGAAACCAACCTTTCAACATTCGTGTGCTGTGCAGCTGACTTGTTAATATGAAAATTTCTAACATAATGAAAAAAGACGTGGACTATAGGGTATATTTTGTATGATTACACATGCAATAAGGATTAACCATGTCTAACATGTAAGGTTGTAATCACTATTCCAGCTGCTAAAAAGAAAGATTTAGTAAGATTGTAACTACTGAATGCATAAATTAAACTCAATAAAGCTTGTTAATGTAAGACTTCTGTATTAAAAACAACTCGTTCATTCACAAAAATTGCTAAAGAGAAAAGTTATGTAACCAGTGAAAAATTCAGGTAAGGATAAGATTTAATTTTTTTTCAATTTTTTTTGTACATAGGAGGGGCACTGAAGTTTAATAAATTAACCCTAAAATATAAATAAAGTTCAGTGAAGGACACATGCTTCTTACTTGACATTTTAGATTAGTAATTTCAGGGACAAGGCAGTATTCAGGATAAATGTGAAACATTCTCGTCATCAATCAGCATCGTAAAGAAGCAACACCAGAGTTCAAATATTAGCAAATCTTCCATTTTAATACATGTTCAGATTAGATACGTGTTCTATGGTTGAAAACACAGACTCCTCTGCTCTGATGAGATTCACTTGAGAAAACAGCAAAATGTCTTTTGCATGCACCTTCAGTCATTTTGTGTATGGTGATGGATTGACTTCAGAACAGACTGCTACTGTTCTTTGTTTAGGTGGCGATATAGTTCATCCAAGACTGTCTTGGGAAGCTATTTTTTTAGTATCCAGTGTTCTAATCTATTACAATAATACTGAAATATAACTAGGTTTCTTGAAATAAGTGTTATTAATTAATAAGTATAGTATTTGTAATAGAATGTTGCATGTTTAGTGCTTTCTTTCCTTTTCTGTAATTGTAACTTCTGAATATGGATAGGTTAAATGGGGTTTATTTTTAAGTGAATTAAGAACACCTAAAAGGTGCCAGAGCAAAAGCTGAATGACTGGGGATGGATCACTTGATAAATTTCCCTGTTCTGTTCACTCCCTCTGAAGCATTTGGGACCAGCCACTGTCGGAAGACAGAACACTGGGCTAAATGGGCCCTTAATCTGACCCAATATGGCCATTCTTATGTTCTTATTTAAAGCAATGGAAACTGAAGTCCTCAAAGTATAAAGTAAGCACAGTGTGGGTAATCACAATGAAATCTTCCATGTACAGCCTCTACTAGCATAATTCTACCCAACTGAGAAACTATATCTAGAAATGAGAAAAGTAGTTCAAATCCCATGCTGATTTATGTCTTGGATTATGGTTCCTAGCTAGGGTGATAATTGGCATCAGTTATGATACTTCACTAGGAATTGTACTGAGACTTCTTGCTAATTTCAGATAGGCCACGGAACAGACATCAGATATTAACAACATTCAGTCATTTCCAATCCAGTATGGACTGAGACTAAGCAAGAAGTGAAAGATTCTGTATTGTAAAGATCTATATTTTTATGGATTGTTATGGCAATATAGGTTAAACCTAAAAGACACATGTACTGTATATAAATCTCTGATAAGTGTCCTCTTCTGCAGACACTTACTACTGGGCACAGTGCTTACTATTGTGAGTTGTCTCCCTGAAGTCAATACAGGAACAGGTCTGTTTGTCGGAGTTCAATGGAAGCTTGCCTGTTTTCAGCAGTGCTGAACTTGAGCACTGAGGTGATTTTTGACATCTTACCTGTAACAAAGTTAAAAGTGAATGTATCCTTAGGAATTTAGACTATAAAAATTACAAATATATTCTAAAATAAAATATTTGACTTTCAATTTCTTTTCAGTTCTCCGTGCATGTTGCCCTAGCCCAGTTATCCATTAGCCGAATATAATAATCTGTACATTATTTGGTCTGAAATTTAAATGAGCAAATGTACCCTGCACAATGTCGCTAGTCGACACTATCTTTAGATGACATGTTGTTGCTCCATCTTGCAGTACTTACCAATATGAGTAGTTCCAGTGACTTAAATGACAACCAACAGCCATTTCACAAGTATTATTTGTTAGACAGGGATTGTTAGGGATGGTCTAGACAGTATTTGGTCCTGCCATGAGGGCAGGGGACTGGACTCGATGACCTCTCGAGGTCCCTTCTAGTCCTAGAGTCTATGAGTCTATGAGACAACCTTTTAAGTGATGCTGATCTATACAGTAACAATGGTCAATGTACCAGCAGCACTGATGATACTAGCAGTAAAAGAACTATGTATTTATAATTTAGATTGGGTAGATATTATAAAATCTGCAAAGTGTTTAGTATTTGGATTCATAGTAGCAGCAGTAGCCAACATCCTTTATTGACATTTCTCCTCTGTATTATGTTTGAGAAAGATACTTGTTGCACTACTCAATGGAGTAGGGCTGAGGTGATGGAACTCTGAAATATAGACGCACCTCATACATGCGCACGTGTGCACACACACACGTGTATATAACCTATAATACATTGCAATGGCAAGTTTCTGTTGGAAGCTGATATAGTGAGATAAAATTCCTGATGCAATAACAGAGAATATTTGAACCACCAAACTGAAGTGAACTTTTTAAGGTGTCATTCTTGGTCACAGTAGTGTTCTATAAATAAGGTCCTAGTTAACTTACCAACTACGCATTCGCTGCTCCCCCCAAAAAAGATAAAAATGATGTCAATACAAGCATAAGAAAGGATAAGGGACAAATTAAAGTAGCTGACAGGATGTTGTAGTTACATCAGAGAACTAAAGTGCAACCTCTAGAGCAATATAGCACATTTCTACAAAATGCTTAATACATTTTACTATCTTTTAAATCTTGTGCGAATGAGTACCTCCAGATGATGTACAATAAGTATACAGTACTTCACTTTTTCTGGATCTGTTCTCTAATATGTATTTTTAACAAATCATATATTCTTCTCAAATTTGCTTTAAAATAATCTACAAATAATCTACATTTTTCATATCTAATTAAAGCAATAGTATATCTGTTATGTTAAAGGTATGAAGTATAGAGGTGTTTCTTACTCTACAGTGAAATCCCTAATATAAGAAATCAGATGAGAAGAAAATGTTTACTTTTATGTTTTAAATGCTGTAATTTAAAAATATTTCTTTAAAAAAAAATCACAGCTCACCGTACATTGATACATGCATATGTGAATGCCAGTTGAAGGAGGAAAGGTGGTCATCGTAAAGTCAATATAGCAACAGGAAAGTAAGAAAGGTTCTGTTCTGGCTCCCAAATCATCAACCAAATCATTAACTGAGGCCAAAATTTTCAAACTTGAGTCCTTAAAATTGGGCATCTAAATCTATGTTTAAGCACCCAAATAAAGTGTCTGGATTTTCAGTCTGCCATCACTGCAAGAAAGGTGTATTTTTACATTAGATCGTTAACTTGAATTAGCTATCTTGCTGTAAAATCCTAGTGGAGTCAAGGCACGGGTAGTTTTTATTTCAGTGTCATTAATCGAGATCAACCTTCTATCCCTCACCTGCAGTTTACCTCAACTAGATCCATAGAGGTAAAAACTACAGTATGTTATGACAGAAATTTTGCAGCAAGATATCTAACCCAAGTTAAAACACACCATTTTTGGTGGTGAAAACAACTTCCAAGTACCAATCACCGGGAATATCTATGAAAATCAGGCCACATTTCTGGATTTGGGGAACAAAGTTTGAAAATTTTGACCTAAATTCCAATTGCAGGCCCAAATTATACCATTGGTTACACCCTATTTAAAGAAGAATGCCTCCACTCCCCCTCAGCCTATGAAACCCCAGCTTGAGTTTTCAGAGCTAACAATTACAATAACCATATTTCTGCTTGCTAGCAAACAAAGTGAATTTAAATCATAGAAATGTAGAGCTGGAAGGGACCTTGGAGGTCATCTATCCAGCCCTGTGCTGAGGCAGGATCAAGTATAGCTAGATCTTCTCTGACAATTTTAGTTTAATCTGTTCTTAAAAATCTCCAATGATGTGGATTCCACAACTTCCCTTGGAAGCCTATTCCAGAGCTTAACTACCTTTATAGTTAGAAAGCTTTTCCTGTGGTGGGGTATACACACATCAGACTGGAGTGCAAGGGGTTATGGAGCTCCTCTGGGCCCAGGAGGCCCTGCCCTACTGCACCTGCAAAGTCTGCACAGGCTGGAGGAGGAGCTTAGAAAGGGGAGCAGAGTAGCTCAGTGGCAGGCAGATAGTGGAGGTGAGCTGACCTACACTCTGAGCTCTTGGGAAGGAGCTCCACAGGAGCTCTAGCTGCTTCAGGCCTGGCTACAGTGATATGAACAAGCCTACAAAGAAAAGACCTGTAACTCTTTGAAGGTTAGAGACTTTATCTTTGTGTTTAATTCTTTTCTTTACCCTGTGAGAAGAGCGGGGACTGGTAAGAAGTGATCAAGGAGGTAGCTGCGTAGCACCTGAAGGTGCAGGACTTAGTTGCTTAACATTGGGCTCTGAATTAGTACTCACTAGAAAGGGTGGACCTGGGCTCCCTTACCAAGCCGTAAAGAGGGACAGTTAGGGAAATCCATTTCTTGGTGGGGAACCTAGTTGGGGGAAGACCCTAAAGATGCAAGGGTCTGGACCACAAGACCCCAACTCAAAGGGGAAGCCCTGAATCCCTTGCTTAATCCTGATGACCTCCCTGTTATGGGACTCTCTATATATACCCTGAAAGGGGTGGACTAGAAAATGTGACCTGGCTGGAGAACTAAATCACTGAAAGGACAGATCACTGCAGGGTAGAGCAGTAATAAGAAAGGTGAATGCTGGGGAAGAAGTCAGCCTGCCACATCCCCTCCTGATCATTAGGTGGCATTGATGGTGAGTGTTCCCCTTCAGACTAAACAAAATCTCCCTTTGGTGCAGATGAAGCCAATTACTTCTTGTCCTACCTTCAAGGGACATGGAACACTGATCATCGTTCTCTTTAACTGCCCAGAACTGGACACAGTGCTCCAACTGACCAGTGCAGAGTAGAATGGGACAGTTGCCTCCTTTTGTCATACATACACCATTCGGATTGATATACCCCAGAATGATATTAGTTTTTTTTTCCTCAACTGCATCATGTTGTTGACTCGTATTCAATTTGTGATCCACTATAACCTTCAGATCCTTTTCAGCAGGACTACTGCTTATCAAGTTATTCCCCATTTTGTAGTTTGTTCATTTTGATTTTTTTCTTTGCACTTGTCTGTATTGAATTTCATCCTGTTGATTTTAGACCAATTCTCTAATTTGTCAAGGCCTTTTTGAATTCTATTCCTGTCTTCCAAAGTGCTTGCAGTCCCTCCCAGCTTGGTGTCATCTGCAGATTTTATAAGTATACCCTCCATTCCATTATCCAAGCCATTAATGAAAATATTGAATAGTATCAGAACAAGGAGAGACCCCTGAAGGGCTCTAGTAGATACATTCCCCTGATTTGATAGCAAACCCATTGACAACTATTCTTTGAGTTTGGTCTTTCAACCAGTTTTGCACCTACATTATAGGTTTCATCTAGGCTACGTTTCTCTAGTTTGCCTATGACTATGTCTTAAGGGACTGTGTTAAAAGACTTAAAGACATTGTCATACCATGTCTACAGTTTCTCTCCTATCTGCTAGGCCAATAATCCTGTCAACAAAGAAAATGAGTTGGTTTTGCACAATTTGCTCTTGACAAATCCGTGTTGGCTATTGCTGATCATCCTATTATCATCTAGGTGCTTACAACTTGATTGTTTAATAATTTTTTCTGGTAACTTTCCAGGTATCAAAGTTAGGGTGACTAGTCTATAATTCCTTGGGTCCTCTTTGTTCCCCTTTTAAAGATAGGTACTATGTTTGCCCTTCTTCAGTTCTCTGGGATCTCACTTGCCCTCCATGAGTTCTCACAGATAATTGCTAACAGTTCTGAGATTGCTTCAGCTAGTTCCTTCAATACTCTAAGGTGAATTTTGTCAAGCCCTGCTGACTGGAATACATCTAACATCTATATATTCTTCACATATTCTTTCCCTATTTTGGCATGTGTTCTTTCCCTCTTGTTAATTTCTGTTCACAATTCAACTTTTTAATGAAGACTGAAGCAAAATAGTCACTAAACACCTGAGCCTTCTTGAGGTCATTCCTTATTAGCTCTCTTTCTCCAATAAGAAAAGGACCTACACTTTCTTTTTTTCTTTCTCTTATACCTAATGTATTTATATAACCTCTTGTTATTGCCTTATGTCTTTTGCTAGGTATAACTCATTTTGTGCCTCAGCCTTTCTGATTTTGCCTCTATATACCGGTGCTATTCTTGGACATTTGTCCATGTCTGCACTTTTGGTAGGATTCCTTTTTGATTTTTAAGGCCATTAAAGAGCTCTTGATGGAGCTATATTAGTCTCTTCCTTTTCTTTCTGTCTTTCCTTCACATCGGGATAGTGTACTGTTGCTCCTTTAATGCAGTCTCTCTGAGAGACTGCTAGCTCTCTTGAACTCCTTTTCCCCTTAGATTTTCTTCCTATGGGGCTTTACCTAATATGTTCCGAGTTTGTCTGCTTTTTGTAAGTCTGTTGTACTTATTTCACTGTACTCACTCCTTCATTTCCTTAGAATCATGAATCTATCATTTCCTGCTCACTTTCACCCAAATTGCCTTCAGATTTGCAACTAGTTCCTCCCTGTTAGTCAGAATGATGTTTAAAATGCCTGTCCCCCTTGTTACTTCCTCCCTTCTGAAACAAAAGGTTGTCCCCAGTACATTTCAAGAACTTACTGGACATTTTGTGTTATGCTGCATTAAAGTCTCCTACCAAGTCTTACTACCAGGGCTGGTGTGATTTTGCTATGGAAGTCATTGGGTGATTTTTAACATAGAACCTTCAAGACCATTTTCACAGTAGCTTTGCAGAGTAGTTCCACACCTTAACTCTTGTTAATAAATGTGCTATTTTGTTTGTTTTTTACAGTGTTTGCTTTAGCAAAGCTAGCTCTGGATAAGCTGATGGGCTGTCTGTTTAAAGTGGTAAAACCAAGGGGGTTGCAAGTAGATCTGGTTGGGAACTGGAATTTCCATTCTGTGGGAAATGCCAATATTTTTAAAAGTATTTTTTGTTCCAAATTGGAACAAAAAGCAAAAAGCTAAACTTTGAAGTTTCCTATAAAATGAAACCCCCAAAACTGTTTGTTTGGAACTTTCGAAACATTTCATTTTGATAATGTTGAATCATTTCATTTAGATATAAATGTATTACTGTAATAACAAAATGTTTCATCTTTTCATTTTGACTCATTGTTTTTAATATAAAAGTCTAAATTAAATGTGCATACTTATATATAAGTCTAAATGAAATGAATCAAAATGATAGTTAAAACATTTTCACCTTATCAAATGAAACATTGTGACCTCATGAAACTGAAATGAGAAAATAAAAATTGTTTTCACTTTTTCCCTGTTGAAAAACTCATTAAAAACTATGCATTCTCACAAAATGTTTTCTTTGACAGAAAATTGTTCCATCAAATTTTTCAACCAGCTTTAATTGCAAGTCTGGTTAGTCTTTCCTAGTACCTTCATGATATCACTACATAAGGACTGCTGTATTAGAAGTCTCATAAAGATATATTTATTGTCTAAACCAGGGATTGGCAACATTTGGCATGCAGCCGATCAGGGAAATCCACTGGTGGGCTGGGACGGTTTTTTGTCTGCAGGTTCGGCCGATTGCAGCTCCCACTGGCCGTGGTTCACTGTTCCAGGCCAATAAGGACTGCAGGAAGCGATGGCTAGCACATCCCTTGGCCCACGCCGCTTCCAACAGGCCCCATAGGCCTGGAGCAGCGAGCCGCGGCAAGTGGGAGCTGCGATTGGCTGAACCTGCAGATGCTGCAGGTAAACAAACGGTCCCGGCCCACCAGAGGATTTCCTTGATGGACCATGTGCCAAAGGTTGCCAATCCCTGGTCTATACATATGTAAGTATAACTTCTCAATAGTATATCCCTGCCTACACTGGAAATCTAATGAGTATCCTCAGTGAGCTGAGCCACACACAGAAACGTAGCAGCTTCTTTGAAAAAAGCATAGTCATAATTTTTAGACACACACATCTAAAAGGGCAACTATAACAGGATGAAAATCTACATTATAACAGCAATAATCATTTGGATTAGTTTTTTGCCATTGTAAATTACAAAATCATGGTCTGGTCATGGAAAAGGCTTTATAGGTTAATAGAAATATCCTTTATAGTGCAGTAAAAGTTGATAAAAGCCATTTAGTAATTTTTAATACTATAAAATCCATTTAATCTGCCAAGTCCAGCTGTTGCTTCTTGTTCAGCCCTGTAACAGCAGCAGTGAAGGAATGCAAGTGGAAGGGCTATTTTTCTTTTCCAGGCTTTGCAAAGTCAAAAGGCCTTCTAAGAACTAAAGCAATAAAGCAGATATGTGTGAAGGATGCTGAACTGCATTGTTGTTAATACTGAATGTTCACAGTTGCAAACAAATTACTTGGGCATAGTTAACAGTTAATATAAAAGAGATTGTTAATCATTTGGCTGTTCCCTGTTTAATGTTTCATTTAGTCAGAGAAACATAGTGCAAGTCAACCTTCATGTAGACATTCAGCAAAATCACCAAAAAGTCCCAAACCAGCAGATGGAAAAGCCCATTCAGTTTTTTATGCCAAAGAAAGCAAAGAAGTCAAGAAGGCAAGACCTGAAAGGACTACGCCCCTGGGATCTGATAAGGGTAATATGAAATGCTGCTGCTCTTGTGTAAGGCAACAGTTATGTTTTAAGAATTTTGTTTTGATGAACTATTTCCATTTTTCTGTTCATTTTTTTTTAAGTCTATGGAATGGTTGCTGAAATGTTTCTATTAAATACTGTATAATGTATGAGCAGAGAAGTGAAAATATTTATTGCTCTTTTGGAAGTAGTACAGAGAAAACACACAAACCAACATTTAAAAATATAGGTGCATATAGACAGGCTTCTTAATCCATAATTTCCTTGCAATGTCCAAGTCATTTGGTCAGCCATTTTAGAAAGGATTACGATTAACATAACAGTATCAAAATCTATCAATTTATCATATTTATATCACTGATTTCTTGTATAAAATCATACTTTAGGAAAAACATAGCAGTTGTACTGTATACATGCTATGTATATTTGTGTATATATTTCTAAACATTTCTTAGCTTATAAACTCATTAGACTGGGGTGTCAGGACCGCAGTTATTGGGATGCAGGGATGAGGCTAAGACCTGGGTTGAAGGGGATTTGCGAACATGGTCTGAGGTCAGTCTAGAGGGTCAAGGCCAGAAGCAGCAGTCTGTATGAGTATCATGCCATAGGATCAGGTCGTAGTGGAGGTCAGTGAGCTGCACCGGATTGAAGTCAAATGATCCAGCTGGACTGGGTTAGTGGAACCAAGACAGAGCGAGGCATTAGAAGTGGAGCAGGGGACCAGGAACTGAGGTGCCAGTAGCAGAGCAGAGGTCCAGCAGCGAGGCCAGGAGTCGAGAGCAGGGCTAGGGTGAGAAACCAGGAGCAAGGTAAGGTATCAGCAGTGTGCAGCACAATTTGTTTGCAGCAGCAAGCCAGGGACCCAAATAGTTGTGCAGATAGCCTCCAGGTATTTATCCTAGAACTTAAATAGTGTTCTTGTGCCAATCAGGGAACACAGTAGGCTTTGCCACTCAGGACTTCTATAGATGGGACATCCTGTATGCTTGAACCTGTAGTCCCATAATCTGCTGTTCCATGATTTCCCAGAGTTGTTGGGTAGCAGTGTAGATGGAACCAGCAGACCAGGGTTCCAGAGGCACAGCTCCTCACATGTGGATTGTGTCCACCTGCCTACTTCTGTTTATATGCAAGCTTATTCTAAACATCTTAGGTTGTAAGCTCATTAGACTAGGGTTGTCTGTGCCTGTCTACTTATATTTGTACAAAACCTAGCACAGTAGGGCTAATCAGGGCCTCTGCATACTTTAATATTAAATTATGCAAATTGCTGATCTTCATTCTGCCTCAAATTTCTGAATGTGTATTCTTGCTTTTTATTAAGAAATAAAACATAATAAATATACATTAACAAAGAAAAAATAAGAAGAAATTATGTTTTGGCTATTTGATTGCCCTTTATTCTTCTAGGGCATGAAGACTGATAATTCAACAGTTTTAGTCTGTTTCTGTAATAGTTTTAGTTTACTGGACATTGATATTTGCACTGCTACATGACCCTTTCTTGGCCAAGTGTTCTCCACAACACTTCCTAGTAAGTCCTTTCAGGCAAAAATAAAATATTTCAACAGGAATACATTTTTTTCTTTGAAACTGATAGGTTGTGCAACTTTTGGAAATAAAGCCAATAAGATTAATGTTCTTTTCTTATTATAGAATTGATTCTTTACTTACTAAGAAAAATAATGAATTTTAATAATCCTAAGTGTGAATTTGATGAACAAGGAACTATGACATGTTCATGGAGGTATACAAAGAGTATTTTATAACTAATGTTTTTCATTACTTTCCAGCACCAAGTATTTTTAAAGCTGGTAAACCCCGGGGAGAAGTCCAAGGGGCAGCAGAGGTACAAGAAGACAAAAATCTGAAAGTGGAGATGCCTATCGATCAGGTAAATTCAGGGCAAATTTATTGCCCTCTAATAAATTTATTGGTATAAATATTCTTGGTCCTGTAAAGTAGGAAGAATGAATTTAATTAGCATATCCCCTCTTGCCCTCTATCTGTCTTTTACAGGAATAAGGTAGAAATAGATTTCCTGGAGTCTCTGGGCAAAAGCAGCCCTTTGTTTAAGTTACTGTAACTATTATATTAGAAAAATTAGTGAGACCTGACTAAGCTATTAGTCTGTAAAAATCCCACGGTTGAAACAAAGTTAGAAGAAGTGAAACAATTTGGTGTATGATCTTCCTCTTTCCTTACAGCTTGCTGAATTATACATATCAAAGCATATGTCTTCTCTATTAGTCTTACTGAAAAAAATCAGCAAGCTTTAAATAACTTGTCTACTTGGGGGGTTTAATTTGCACTGATTTTTCTTGCACATTGATTGGTGCATATTAGTCAGTCTGCAACAGTTGTGCATCAACTGTAAAATATTTTCTGCTTCAGTATGGATCAGTGTGTATGCATGGCATGGATTTGGGCAGAGTAGGTGAGTAACATTCTGTGCAAGTATCCCAGAGTGCTTTGCTTTGCTGCTGTTCTGTATGCATTCTGTGACTTCTCTTGCTCTGAGTTGTGGGATATTGTAGCACGGCATGCACTCTCTGCTGCAGTGCCTCCTGCTGGTCGTCCAGGAATTAGCTCATCCCAGCCTCCAAGCGCCTCCTGCTGGCCGGTGTCTCCCTACTGGTACCTGCTTCCTGGTCAACCTCCACCACTTATAGTACTTCTGACCCCACATCCCTCACCAGCCTGCAGTGCCCATTCTCCTGGGTACTGCCCATGGCAGTATCCCCACACTCGGGGCTCCTCCCTTCCCCAGGGAACCCCAATCCCTTAAGCCCACCTTGCCTCAGTGACCCACTCCCAGTCTTCATCTGGCCCCTTCCTTCAGGGGCAAACTGCAGTCTGAAGTGGCCACTCATCATCAGCCAGGTGGTTGGACCTGTTGCCTCTTCCTTCTCTGGCTGCTCCCCACAGCTCCAGTACCTCCTCAGGCCTAGGAAGCAAAGCCTCAGCCTGGGAGTTCACCAGGATGGAGCTCCTCCTGTTCCTCCCACCACTACTCTGCCCAAGGTTCATCCTTCTGCTTGCAGGCAACCAGTCTTTCCCTCTCCAAGGCTGGAGAGGGACGGACTACCTTCTGGCCCTGCAGCCCTTTGATGGGGCCCACCTGGCCCTGATTGGCTGCTTCCCAGCCTTTTCTGATTGTTTAATTATTATTGTTTAATGTATCAGTTTGTACCAACACATCCCTCTAACACCTCAGTCTAGGACAGCTCCTCAGATTTGTTACCTAAAAAGATTGGCTCACATCCTTTGTAGTGAAGATGGATGCAAAAAATTCATTTAGCTTTTCTTCAATGACCTTGTCTTCCTTGAGTGCTCCTTTAGAATTTCGATTGGACAGTGGCCCCACCGATTGTTTGGCAGGCTTCCTGCGTCTGATGTGCTTAAAAAAATTATTAGTTTTTTATTAGTTATTTCAAATAGAGTAATATTTTAACATATGTGTTTCCAGGCAACTGTGTACAATCAGGAAGCATTAGTAAAATGCATGTGCAGCCCATCAATTATGTTTATGCTTTGTCCAGGCCGAAAGCCTCTGGAGTGGAGATTCCCAATTCATTCAAAGTTGGTCTAAGTTCCTGGATAACATAAGGGTAGATTTCTTGTGAGGGCTTGCCTTGTTCTTTACAACTTCTGGGACGCGGACTGCAGTAGCAAAGTCATTTAACCGTCTACATGCTCTCAAAAAATATTAGTTTTTAGCTGCTCTTCAGATTCTTTTTGGCCTACTTATACTTTTGCACTTGACTTGCCAGAGTTTATGCTCCTTTCTATTTCTTTCAGTAGGATTTAACTTCTAACTTTTAAAGGATGCCTTTTTTGCCTCTAACCGCTTCTTTTACTTTGTTTAACCGTGGTGGCACTTTTTTGGTCTTTTTACTATGATTTTTAATTTGGGGTATACATTTAATTTGAGCCTCAATTATGGTGTTTTTAATAAGATGCAGCTAGAAGTCATTTCACTTTTGTGACTTTTACCTTTTAATTTCCATTTAACTAGCATCCTTATTTTCGTGTGTGTCCCCTTTCTGAAGTTAAATGCTAATGTGTTGGGCTTTGTTGATGTCTCCCTCCCCCCTCCCCATAAAGATGTTACATTTAATTACATTATAGTCACTATTACTACCACTGTTATAGAGCAGTTCAGCTCTAGTCATCTCTTGGACAAGATCCTGTGCTACATTTAGGACTAAATGAAGAATTGCCTCTCCCATTGTGGGTTCCAGGACTAGCTGTTCCACGAAGCAATCATTAGTGCTATCTAGAAATTCTATCTTTGCCTCCAGCCCTGAGGTGACATATACCTAGTCGTTATAGGGATAGTTGAAATCCCCCATTATTATTGAGTTTTCAGTTTTTGTAGCCTCTCTAATTTCCCTGAACATTTCACAATCACCATCAGGTCGGCAGTGTATTCCTACTGCTATGCTCTTATTATTGAAGCATGGAATTTCTATCTGCAGAGATTCTATGGTAGTGTTTGGTTTAAGATTTTACTATTTTTAACTTCAGGCTTCTTTCACATATAATTCCACTCCCCATCCAGCACAACCTACTCTGTCATTCCTGTATATTTTGTACCCTGGTGTTATCGTATCCCATTGATTATGATTGTTCCACAAAGTTTCTGTGATGCCTATTTTATTAATATCCTCATTTAATACCAGGCATCAAGTTCACCCATCTTAGTATTTAAACTTCTAGCATTTGTATACAAGCACTTATAAAATTTATCAATATTTAGTTGTCTGCATTTGTGTGAAGTAATTCAATGGGTCTCTTTATTTTAACTGTTTCTCTTCAGTTTCTGCCTGTACTTTATTAACCTCTATCCTCTCATCTGTACGAGAATATAGAGTATCCCCTTTAATAAATCCTCCCCTCAGGGATGTCTCTGTCTGAACAATGTACTCCTCTGAATCAGTCGGCTTTCTCCCAGCCCTTTATTTAAAACCTCCTCTGAGACCTTTTTAATTTTACATTCCAGCAATTTAGTTCCGTTTGGTTTAGGTGGAGCCCGTCTTTTCTGTATATGCTCCTCCTTTCCCCAAGGGTTCACCAGGTTCTAATAGACTTAAATCCCCTCTCTGAACATCATCATTTAATCCATGCATTGAGACCCTGCAGTTCTGTCTGTCTAGCTGGCCCTGTGTGTGGAACTGGAAGCATTTCAGAGAATGCTATCATGGAAGTCCTGGATTTTAATCTCTTACCTGGCAACCTAAATTTGGCCTCCAAGACCTTTCTCTTACCTTTCCCTATGTCACTGGTACATACATATACCATGACAACCATCTCCTCCCCAGCACTGAATGTAAGTTTATCTAAATGTCTTGAGAGGTCTGCAGCCTTCACACCTGGAAGGCCATTCACAATGTGGTTCTCATGGTTATCACAAACCCAGCTATCTATATTTTTAATAGAATCCCCCATTACTATTACCTGGCTCTTCATAATAACTGGGGGCTCCTCCCCTGGGAGGGGATGAGAGGATGACATCATCTGTAGGAGAATCCCAATTATGGGATTGTTTCCCTCCATTCCAGCTTGATGTTCTCCTTTCCCCAGACTTTCATCCTCCTCCACAGCACAGAAGTTGTCTGAGCAGGGATAGGACTGTTCTGTTGTGTCCCTGAAAGTCTCGTCTATGTACCTCTCTGTTTCCCTAGCTCCTCCAGTTCAGTCGGATCTCAAGAGCTCAGTGAATGGACACATACACTACCTGCCCACAAGGCAGGTAATCGCTTATGCTTCATTCAATGCAATAAAAGACATTCCAGAATGCATGATTCTGTTCTGTCTTTGCTGTGGTATCGGCAATGTTTTTTTTTGTAAATCAGAAAGTTTGATGATCTCATAGATAAGGGTTGTCTTGATACCATTAAGTTTTTAGAGTAGCATGTATTGAAGGCAGCCACCTAAAACTTTTTCCTCTGCTACTTAAATACCATTCCTTAAATTTTTAAACTATCAAGGTAAGGAAAAATGCTAAAATCAAGTTCCTTCATTCATCTACCAAAAACTGTGGGCTAAGTATTTGCATGTAACTGAGGGGTACGAACCAGGGATTTAAATTGCAGTATATAAACTATAAAACATGTGTTTATAACATTTTAGTCCCTCTGATGATGATAGAAATGAGAGAAAAAGCTGCAGCTTTTTACTTGCTCCCTTGCACTAGCTCCTCCAGTGATTCAAAGCATAGCTTCCAGCTTTATACTCCTGAGCAAGGCTATGCCTTCTAATCCCTGACAGACACTGGATCTGAGAGATGATGTATGGATACTTACTGAAATTCTGTGGCCTCTGGGAGAATACTCTGATTTCCCAGTTTGTATATATTAAAAGTTTTTTGATCTGGAATCTATTAAATTCCCCAGAGATAGACACAAAACCTGATAGTGTTTACTTTCTGCACAGCACACGTAGGAAGGGAGACGTAGCCAGTTTCATTGGCAAAATGAGAGCAGAGTGGGGACTTGGATCTAGCTGAACAGCATATGAAGTGGCAAGATTCTTCTAATGCTTACACTCAGTTACTTTGTGACACAGCTGCACCTACAGATGTACAGACTGACACAGACAATTGCATACTATTGTGCAGGAATGCAGACACTTCCATACAATATAACAACACAATATTACAAAAACTTACTACTGGACAGTTGCTGAGCACAACTGAGTGTGAATGCATTTTTCATTTCACGTGAACTTCAGCTTTTTTTTGCAGTGTGGGTAAGAATCATTCAGCCTTTTCTGTACACGTGAAAAACAAGCTTCATTGTCTGTAGAGGAAGGGATTAGACCAGTTCCGTGTTTTAAATATCTGGATAACAATACTTGCACAGTACTCTAACAGATTGGTTAAAACACCAGTGTTGCTGATATTTAAAAAATGAAGCAAGGTAAAGTGTTTACCAGTCAGGATCCATAATATATGCTGCTCCATCTCTATCTTGATCTTCTCCAAATACAAATAATGGCTTTTATGTTTCTTTTTTGTATAAACAAAAACAAATCTGATTAGACACCATCATCTTTCAATTTCAGGAAGAATGAGAGAGATTGCCTAAGGGCAATGAACTATTACCTCCTGTCAAATCTCTCATTCAGTTCTTCTATGAGGTCAAACCACTTGTGATCAGTAAAATCTTTGTTTGTATTTTAAATTGAATTTAGAGCTTGTGAAAGGTGCCAGATGGACAGCACAGGGAAGTGAAGTCATCTGTTTATTCATGGAACAGATGCTGCTCAGGATGCAGCAGTGGTCTGCTTCTTACTAGCCCACCAATATGTCTGAACTGGTTTGGAGTGATTAGCTCAGATTAGCTTGCTTCGTGACCTGACACTCCTTTGCCTCTCTGTTCATATAAATTCCACTCATATAGAGAGAGAGAGAGTGTGTGTGTGTGTCATACTCCTCCTTAAGACATCCCAGTGGCAGCTGCTGTTATAAAAGGAGACATAGTTTCTTCTAATTTCCCACAGGGTCCCCTAATTCTAGTAACAATTGGAAGTTACTAGAGGAAGAGATATATTTGGTCCTGCCTGCACTCTAAGCTACACAGTGTTACTTTTGGAGACTGAGAAAGACAGCTGTTCGACGGTACACTAAGAGCTTAGAAGCTTTCTCTTCTGTTCTGTTACTAGTTTTAATTGGCCTTGGAAAGGAAGTGGGTCACACTCTCTTGCATAGAAAATGCTTTATCATCACTGCTCTCTGAATTTCCCTGGATATTTCACAGGGCACTTTTTTTTTAGCTCTGTATACAGGTGCAGAATAAAACCTGACTTTATAGGCTCCATTAACTAGGCTTTCCATATATTAGTGCTCCATTTGGAGCCAAACACTCCATCACCAGCTTGGTAAAAAATGGCTTTTGTACAGACCCATTATTTACTTTTAATTATAAGTCCATCTAACTGTTAACTAGATCAATAAAAAATTTACCAAAATACTTTTGTTCTCCACTGTGAATACTTAAGCACAAGAATGATGCTCATTGGTTGAGAGACAAAGATCATACCTGTGTTGTTTGCTTCTATGATACTAATGCTAAAAGAAATCTTTAATGACTCATGTTCACAGTTTGCATGGGTTTGCATATACATTTCAGCTGTCTAGTCATGATGTTTTATTAACTCTACTAGCCATATAGAGATTGGAAACTGGTCAGCTATTGTAAGAATTTCTTTGCTGCCATCTTTGAACTCATAATATTTCAGAAACTGGGCCTGCCTGTTTCTGTGATAATATCTTCCTGATATTATCACAAGATAGACCTCAACCTGTTACACATGAAAAGATTATCCTGAAAATAAACTGGCTTCATCTGTCTCTTTTGCTAAGAAATTAAATACAACTTTGGTGTTTCTCTAACTGATACTATATTTACAATGCTGACATTTTTTGAAGATTTCATTCAAGAGACTGACAGGCAGTAAGACTGCATTTCCATTATTCTACCATCAGTGGACACTTTGAAATTATACTTTAGGACAAAAAATACGGATAAGCGGAATTATGAAATCAGAAATATTAAACTCTGTTTCTTCACTGTTTAGCCACACTAAATCATTAGGTTGACCTAACTACAATGCGCAGGGTGCAAACTTTTTCACAAGCCTGAGAAATGTAGCTGGGTCGATCCAATTTTTAAGTGAAGACTAGGACTAAGACTAACAGGAAAAAAAATTCAGCTAAAGAGTACAAATATCATTCCCATTGAAATAAAACCAAAAAGTGAAATGTAATCACCAGTAAAGAAATTTTGTTGGATAATACAAGCCTTTGGGACTTGTGGTAAAATTTGCAGTGGGGATAGTTAACACAGAACCAACCTAGCTTGGTAAATGTGACCTCGTGGAAAGATGGAAACAGAAAGCTTATCTAATTTCCAAATCTTGCTGCAGTCTTAAAAGCTGTATCTTGGAAGCCCTCCAAGCAGTCTTCCAGAAGAGAGTCTGTTCACTTTTGCTGACGATATCAATGCAGAACACCACTGCAGACTTTATTAGAGAAGTCAGACAGGCTTTTGGTGTTAGAATGCAGCTTGCCCATAATTGAAGGGACACCAAAAATTTAAAAATCAAACTGTTTCTGAAGATGTTTTGTCCACTGTTGATACAAGTAACCCCTAAAATCAGAATAATTGAAAGAGTTTAGGAAGAAAATCCCCCACAAAAATTCTCTTTATGTTGTGCATTTCACAGCTCATTGTGTAAAGTTAATTTTCATGTCTCCACTGTATAGTCCATTAGTTGGTCACTTCCCTCTTTTTGTGTGTGTGTGTGTGAATCTTTTACACAGAAACAGGGAAGAGAAATGTATTTTTAAAAATAAATAGGGCTCTAAAACCACAACTGGCAGGGTACTTGGGTACCCTTGTAGTACCTGAAACAACTTTCAACACACTTTTTAACTGAGAATTTCAAACTGATTTTGTGCCTCTAGTGCTAAAGTACTTGAGGTCAAATCCTGGTCTACTGAAGTAAACAGGATTTTTGCCACTAACTTCCCTGGCATCAGGATTTGGTCCAATGGTGAAGATGAAAAGCTTTCAGTAATCAGGTTTGGGATTCCTGATGTGTTAGGCTTTGTTTAAACACTTAGGAAACCTTGGTCTGTGGCCTGGTCTACATTTAAAAGTTTTGCCAGCATAGCTATGCCAGTTAGGCGCATAGACACAGTGGTAGTGACATCAAAGCACTTTTTCATATTTTTTTCAGGGAACTGGTATAAACTATACTGGCAAAATAATGAAAATAAAATAGACTGCATCTGTACTAGGAGAGGCTGCTGGTAGTCTAGTGTAGATAAGACCTCTGCCTCAAAGAGTTTATAATATAGAGCAGCAAATACCAACACTCCAAACTACTTATTCATTTGTATATTTAAATAATCACATACAGTGAGCATGCATTTCATTATATTTAGTCATATAGACTTCTAATCAAATTGCATGGCTTTAAATATTAAAATATTTGAAAATAAAAAAAAATAATTGGTATATCTCCAATCTCCTAGAACTGGAAGGGACCTTGAAAGGTTGTTGAGTCCAGCCCCCTCCCTTCACTAGCAGGACCAAGTACTGATTTTTTGCCCCAGATCCCTAAGTGGCCCCCTCAAGGATTGAACTCACAACCCTGGGTTTAGCAGGCCAATGCTCAAACCACTGAACTATCCCTCCCCCCACTATATTTTAATTTTAGATCATATTTCTGAAAAAAGAGTATTCAACAGGGCAGGTTGCCATTTTTGAGGCCCTGCTCCAAAAAGAATCTCATGAAGTTAACAGTCTCTGACTTTTCGTTTTTGGGGAAGTTATTGGAAAGATGTTGTTTGAATAGCTCCAGTTATATCTTGAACTTGCAAATGTTGAAGATCACTGTCAGTTTTGTTTTAGCTGTAGGTGCAATGCACAGGTGATTTTGTTGATGGCAGTATCTCTAGCAATGGTGTACATGCTGATGAGGATCAAAAGCTATCAGCAGCCTTTGATATTAATAATTACTGGGCTTTGATGACTTGCCTGTGGGATCTTTCAGGAAGATAACCCTTCAGTGGACTCTTTTCTTCCTCTTTGAAAGGTGCTAAAGGGTACAATGAAACATTATTTTAGTTCTCCAAGGTCTTTTACAAGCAGAATACTGCAGGGTTCCAACTTGCCAACCATCCTCTCCAATATGTATGTCAAGACCTCGGGAAATAGTGAGAATTTTGTTTTGCAATGTCATCAATCTGACAAATGTGGTGAAGTGGTTGGGAGGAAACTGGTTTAAAAGGAGCCCAGATAAGATGGAGGAGATGCTGATTTGAGGAAGAGGAAATATCTAGAAGGCATGGTCTTGGGTTTGGGCAGTTTCTATTTGAAGTGTCTTTGATCTTCATTATTCTCATTCTTGGGAAGAAAGAGGGAAGTATTGGATGCATCTCTGCTCTTGGTGATATGCGATGCTATTTCAGATACAACTAACCTGGACTGCCATCCTTTCTTTCTGATTCTTCATAGAATTTAAGGGAGGGGTTCTCAAACTGAGGGTCGTGACTCCTCAGTGGGTCACAAGGTTATTATGTGGGAGGTCATGAGTTGTCAGCCTCCAACCCAAAGCCCGCTTTGCCTCCAGCATTTATAATGGTGTTAAATATGTTTAAATGTGTGTTTTTTTTTTAATTTATAAGGAGGGTCCTACTCAGAGGCTTGCTGTGTGAAATGGGTCCCTAGTACAACCACTGGTTTAAGGCCAGAAGGTACCATTAGGTGTCATCTAATCTGACGCCCTGTATATAACAGGCCATTACATTTCATCTAGTTACCGAGCATTGAACCAAATAACTTGATTTGACGACATCCAGAGGTGGAGAATCTCCACCACTTCCTTTGGTAAGTGTACCAATAGTGAATCACTCTGACAGTTAAAAATGTGTGCCTAACTTTTCATTTGACTTTGACTGGTTTCAGTTTCCAGTCATTATTTTTTGTTTATGCCTTTTTCTGATAGAGTAGAGTCTGGTATTTTCTCCTTATGAAAGTATGAATAAACTGTAAGTAATTCATCTCTCAATCTTTTTTTTTTAAATAAGATAAAGAGATTAAACTCTTTAAATGTCTCATTTTAAGGCATTTTCTCCAGCTCTTGAATCGGTTTTGTTGCTCTTTTCTGTACCCTCTCTGATTTTTCAACATCCTTTTTAAAATATGGGTGGCAGAAATATAAGCAATATTCAAATATTGGTCTCATCAATGCTGTACATGATGCAAAATCACTTGCTTACTTTTACTTTCTATCCCCTTAGTTTATACATCCAAGGATTTCAGTAGCCCTTTTTGCTATCTAATCATTCTGGGGACTTGTGTTGATTTGCTTGTTCACTGTAACCCCTAAATCCTTGTCAGAGTCACTGCTTTCTATGCAGTTACCTTTATCAGCCAAATTTGCTGTCTGATCAAACAATGAAATCAGTGTTATTTGACAAGAAAGACTTACTTTCTATAAAATCATGTTGACTGACATTAATTATATTCTTGTCTTTTAATTCTTTATCAATTAAATCCTGTATAATTCTTTATCAATTAAATCCAGTACCAGCTTTTCCATTTTTTTCCTGGAATTGATGTTAGGTTAACTGACCGATATTTACCTGGGTCATCCTGCTTTTTCTCTTTGAGTATTGCCACGTTCAACAGTAGTACTCTTACAGTGTTCTGGAATCCAAGGTTTATTAAAAATTAACATCAGTGCGCCAGAGATTTCTTCAGCCAATTCTTTTAAGACTCTTTAGTGCAAGCTATTTGGGCCTGTTGATTTTAAAATGTTTATCACTAGTAGATGATGTTGTCTAGCATCCTCCTCGTTAACTAATGGACTGGAAATTGCTTCATCATCCTCATGTTATATGAGTACATCCTCCCTCTTCTTTAAAAAGAAGTCAGAAATATTTATTGAACATTTCTGTCTTTTCTGCACTATTATTAACAATTTTACCACCTCCATCTAGCATTGGGCCTATACCATTGCCAGGATTTCTTTTGTTCCTAATATACCAGGGATGGCCAAACTGTGGCCCACGAGCCACATGCGGGTCTTTTGTAATTAAAGTGTGGCTTGCAAAGTCCCCCTCGCGGGTCCTCCATTCTCCACCTACCAGACTGAGGCGGGAGCATGGGACCTCTGCCTTGCAACTGGGTGATGGGATGGGGCTTCTGCCCAGCAGGGAGGAGGGTCTCGGGGCTTCAGCCTCACAAGGTGTACCTGCTGGGGTTCAGGGCTTCAGCAGGAGCAGGGCTGAAACCCCAAGCCTTGGCAGGTGCCTCCCAAGGTGCTGAAGCCCCGATTCCCGGCAGGTGTCCCTCGGCTCACAAACTTCTGAAAATTTTCGTATGCTGCTCAGGGATCTCCTTCCTATTGTCCTTAGCCCTGCCAGCATGGATTTTTCCCTATGTGACCGGAGTCCCATTGGGGGCCAGCTATAGTCACTCAATTAGGATGAACTGCAATGAATGAGCCAGACAATCCCCATAAAGCTGGCGGATATTCCAATACTTAGATTTACCAAGACAGCATAAAACAGCCTCTTCATTACTTTACTGGTTACTCAGAAGTCCAAACAACACAGTTCCCTTAAAGTGATCCAGCCTCAGGCCTCCATCCAGGTATCTAATCAAATATGATGATTTCTGAAAAATTTATTTCATTGTATAAAAGAAAAGGTTCTACCAATCCCAAAGGATTGGACACATTAGCTCCCAGGTTACTGAATATTCCAGATCTTACCCAAATATACGCCACAGCCAATTCTTATTAACTAAACTAAACTTTATTAAAAACAAAAGAGAGAGAGAGTATAGTTAAAAGATCAATATACCTACAGACATGAGTTCAATTCTTAAGATTCAGATTCATAGCAGAGATGTGAGCTTTGTAGTTGCAAAGAGTTCTTTTGGAAATAGTTCATAGGTTATAGTCCAATGTTCAAATCTCATATTCAGGGTTTACCAGCATAACTGGGACCTCAATCTTGTGATTCAAACTTCCCCCTATGAAGCTTAAGCAGATCTGAGATAACGGAATCAGGACCCAAGGATCTTTTATACAATTTCATGTCCTTTTCGACAAGCTGGAGTTCAAAAGGTGTAATTAGCATGATTTTGAAGGTGGTTCATCACTGGTACTTAGCTGTAGAATTAACATAAGACAATTTGCTTGTTCCTCCACCATTCACAGATTATTTGCTATAGATCTCAAAGACAGATGTATACAGAGATATCCCATGTTTAGAATTAATTTAAATGCTAGCATATTCTTTTGATCTCTGAATTATCAGAATACAGCCTGGACAGGGACTGTTGATTACATCGTTGACCCTACTCATACATACATAAATACACAAAAACACAAACATTATCTCCCCACATATCTTTTGAGGGTTATTTATTTTGCATGATATTTAACCCTTTCTAGCCTTGTGTGTCACCCTAATTCCTTCAGCTTCCCATATCAATTTTCCACACTTCAAAACTTCTAATTTATATTGATTCCTATCTATTCCCCCCTTTCCATTTGTTATATATTGCTTTTTATTTTTCATTGCTGACTTCATTTTGCCACTGAACCGGGGTAAACTTTTTTTCAGTATTGTCCTCTTTTATGACTATGGAATATGACAGGCTTTTTGGCCTGTAGGGGTTAGCAGTAGATCCTTCTGCTCTGGGTCAGTGGGAGGCCACTCTGCCTCACTACACCAGTGGGCATCGCCCACAGTCAGGGATTTAGCAGAGAAGTAAACATTTGAAGGCTTTGGCCCTTAGGCAAGGCAGAACCGCGAAGGCAGATGGGGAGGTGTCACCCCTTGAACCGAGGTGGGTGGAGTCTGGCCAGGCTTGGTTAAAGGGCAGGACAGGAAGTATAAAGGAGGAGCCCTGGTTCAGCCAGTCTTCAGCGGGGTAGGATCCTCCTTGGGCTCCAGTCCCCAGAGCAGACAGAAGGATCTGTCTGCTCCTGTGGCTCCCACCCTACTGAGCTGCAGGGCTCCTCCTTTATACTTCCTGTCCGGCCCTTTAACCAAGCCTGGCCAGATTCCACCCGCCTCGGTTCAAGGGGTGACACCTCCCCCTCTGCATCGGTGGGAGGCCACTCCACCTCACTACACGGCCATCCAAGAAACTCATCTTAAAGAACTCCCAATTTTCCTTCGTGTATTTCTGTCTAAATTTTTCCTCCCAATTAGTTTTGCCCATAATTTCCCTCCGCTTTGGGAAATAAACCCTTTTGAAGTCTCCACCACAATAATCTGTGCCTAAGTAACTATAAGGCTAGAGTGCAATGTGCTTTACTGGGGAATATTCTTGGAAAAGGCATAGTTAAGCTTCTAGGAAATGGTGCAGAATGAGTGAGAGAAGGACAAAGGGTAAAGAAAGACAGCTGTGGAGAGTTGGTGATTCAGGGAGATGTGTGATGGAAAGAGATCAGAAGATATGGGGATAGCCTTAGAGGGGGAACAATGATAAAGGTCCTAAGGAAAGAGAGAGAATGGGACAAACGGAGAATGGGAACAGAAATAACAAATGAGAGAGAGGAAAACAGAAAGAAATGAAATATGATACAAAAGAATAGAATGTGTGTGTAAATGAGAGAGAAATAGCAGTAAATACACATTTCTTTTTCCTATTTGCTCCTAGCATAGATTTGATTTTATATTTGTAGTATAAAAGTCTGATGATTTAGTTTTGTTTGGTTTGGGAGATACATTGTGGGAGGTGCAGCAACATTTTTCCTTGCCTGGAAAAATAATACATCTAAGGTTATCCCTACTCTAAAGCTACTTTGCACATCTCTGACTGTTAATCGTTTTCCTTCTCTTATATTTTTCTTAGAATGTATTTAGTAAGGTAGTTTTCCAAAATCTATTTTATTCCATCAAGCCAAAATGAAATTCCTCTGCTTTCTGCAGAGCATTTGCAGCTTTCTGCTCTCACAAACCCTCCTCTCTGCCCCAGTCCCTTTCACTCCCTATGTTCCATTAGTTAATTACAGTTCATTCTTGTTTTAAAATTCCAAAGCACCTGCTAAGCTGGTACTTGCAAAATTAAATACCTATGTTTCCATGGAGAAAGTGGTGTTATATCATTGAAAAGGAAACTAAGGTGTCCTGACAATGGATCAAGCACTGCTTGCTTTACTCATACAACTAGTCCCTACATAGTTAATATAACTACTTATGTGAGAAAGAAGTGCAGATCGTGGCCCAGTAGGTTTAATCTATATCCTCATATAGCAGGAAAAAATGGTTTACTTTTCTTTTACTTTACTTTTTACTTTTAGTGGTATACTGTGAAAAAGAGATTTTTCCTTTTCATTGTTAGAATTACTTTCTGAAATTCATTTTATTCCATATTCAGTTTAGTGCAGATTTAAATTCCTGTAAACTTTATAGAGATTGTCATAATTATGCTATTTTGTAAACTTCCTTAAATGACCTGTTTACTCAGTAACCTTCTGCTAAGCTAACCATTAGCCATTTCAGCATCATGGAAGGAGGTTTTGGTATTTGGTATAATGTTTTTGGTGTTGTAAATGTGACACTCATTCCTTGTAGTTCTGCTAAATCACTTTCAAACATTAATGTTAATTATGAGTTCATATACATTATTTATGAACTAACTTTCTTTTACTGATATGAAATATACACATTTCGTTATTTAAATACTTTGAGCCAAATCCTTCATCCTTAACTTAGGCAAAAGTCCCATTGAAGTCCATACTCAGTCCTGAAGTCAAAGGGAGTTTTATCTTAAGTAAAGTTTGCTGGATCAGGGTTTCTGTTTCTTAACAAGTACATATTTTTTGTGTGTGTACACATTTTGAAGCATGAATTATTAAACTAGTATTTCTCAGTCTATTATTACTTTTTCTAGCGTCATGAATATAGGGGGAAGGGTAGCAACCTTTATGTATCCTTGGCAGCTGTACTGGATTGCCTTACCTGTAAAGGGTTAAGCAGTTCAAATAACCTAGTTGGTACCTGACCAGAAGGACCAACCAGAAAAGAAGGTACTTTCAAATCTGGAGGGGAAGGATATATTTGTTGTTCTGTGTGTTGTTCCCTCTTCGGATGGAGGGAGAAGCCAAGCAGTACAATATCTCCTGAAAATATTCCTGGAATAATCCATCTAAACCCACAGAAACTGTGAGTAGGGCAAGGAAATGCGTTAGGTTATCTTTTGTTTTGGCTTGTGAATTTTGCTGCACTACAGAGGTAGTTTCATTCCTGTTTTTGTAACTGTGAAGCTGAGCCCAGAATGGAATGCTCTATGTTTTAAATCTTTTTATTACCCTGTAAAGTTACTTTCCATCTTAATTTTGCAGGTGTGATTCTTTTACTTTTTCCTTCATAATAAAATTTCTTTTAAGAACCTGATTGATTTCAATGTCCTGAAGACAAAGGGTCTGGTTGTGCTCATGTTGTTGAAGCAACTGCTTGGTATTTTAGTTTCAAGCCTCCCCAGGAAAGGGGGTGAAGGGGCTTGGGGGAATATTGGGGAGAAGAGGGATTCCAAGTGACCATTCCCTGAATTTTTATGTAAATCACTTGGTCGTGGCAGCAATACCAGTTCAAGGACAAGGAAAGGGATTTGTGCCTTGGAGAATTTTTAACCTAAGCTGGTAAAATATAAGCTTGGGGGTCTTTCATGCGGGTCCCCTCATCTGTACCTCAGAGTCAGGGGAAGCCCTGACACATAGACTAAAATTTTCTTTTAAAATGTATGTTAAAATGAAATTGAAACCAAAAGAAATGTAATAGAAAAGTAGTTAGTAGCTAGGATACAAATTTTGTCTGTTAATTGATTTTTTTCACCTAGGTTCCAGCTCAGATTGTCCAAGAAGAAGAAATTGCAGCACCTGCCAGTACTCTTGCTGATGAGGTTAGCTTTCTTTGTTTTCTCAGTAGGGAAGAAAGTGTATAAATCTGTAAATTAAGAGTGGACTAGAATAGGAATCCTTGAATCTATCCTCTTTTTGAATTTCAGGGTTGAATGTGAATCACTTGCATTTGATTCTGACATCCAAACCAACTAATGTAGCTTTAGTCCTATGTTGGATTCCAAACTGGGCTGGATCTATTTTCTTCTTTTGGTTTTGATGCCACTGAACTCTCACAAGAACATCTGATCTCATGAGATATACATTATTCAAAGGTACTGGAAATCTTGCAGGATCATCTGAACTAACTATATATCTGTCATTTGGGGCTGCAGTTTTACAATAACAGTTCATAAAATTTCAGTTGCTCCTGAGCCAGCCTTGACTGAGACTTGAACCTAGCCTATATCTAATCTAGATCTAAACATCACTTCCTTAACCCATCCGTACCATAAGTTAAAATGCACTACATTTGTAGTAATGTAATATGTCCTTAATTTCAAAACTAAGTGCCTAAAGTTAGGTTCATAAGTCCATATTTAGGCACTTAAATAAGTATTTCGATTTTCCAAAGTGCTGTGTATCCAGCAGCTCACACAGAAGTCAGGGGAAGTAGCTGGCTGTTGAGCACTTTTGAAACTCAGGCCATGTATTTTTGTCCCTAAATTTGGATTCACAAACCTAACATTTTGAAAATCTTGGCCTGGATTTTTATTCATATTTTATTTAAAGAGATTTTAAGAGAAAGTGCTAACTCTGATCCTTGCGCAGTACACAGTGTGGCAGAAATCCTAGCCCCATAGAAGTCAGTGGGATTTTGCCACTGATTTCAATAGGGCTAGGATTTCATCCAGTATGTAGTTTTCATTCTGAGAGAGTTGTTAATCTGCCAAGCATTGCTCCTGTATCAATACCTTCCCCTTTGGGCACTATAAAATGAAAAATAGAGTCAGTGTGGTCTAGTAATTAGAACAGAACACTGCGCAAAGGATACCAAAGTTCAAAGGATACCAGTGTATGCTGGCTCCAAGGTACACCAACTTGTACAGTTGAAAGGCTGGTCTGCCACAGTTGTGATAACTACAAGATTTTGGTTGCATAGCTTTACTTTTAATTAAGGCTCAGTACACTCAAAAATAATAATCTTTATTATAGGCTGAAGGTGTGTGGTGATGTACAAGACAGTTTTCTCAGATTAATTAAATGATATAAAAAAGGAATAAATAGAAGAAAAGTGTTCGTGATCATTATCGTTTAATCAAAATGGTTTAAGCCTGTATTAAACACACATTTGCTTCTGTTTTTTTTTTTAATGCCACATGTAAGCCAAAGACTGGTTTGTAGGCACTGTGCCCTTTGAAACATAAATAATAGGTAACTAAATGATTCAGTAATGGAGTAAGTAGCTTTGATCCCAGATTCCACAGGATAATTAGAAACAAACCTTTAAGATAATTATTTGTAAGAATATGCCCAATAATTATTAATCAGATTGTTTACTAACACACATCCCCTTCCATAGATTTATAACCAATTTATACCCTGTAGCTAGAGAACTGGACATACTGTTAATAATCTGATAGATTATTTTAAAGACCTAATGCAAACCTAGATATTATTCTTATAATCTCTCACATAGTGCTTTCTATTTTCAGATTAATTTACAAACGTCAGTTAATGATCACAGTGAGCCTTTGAGTAAGGCATTATCTAGAGTTTATATGGAAGAAACAAAGATGCTAAACGATATGCCTGAAACACAGAATTAATCAGTATCAGAAAAGGGATTAATAGTATCACAAATAATAAACAATTCATAATTCCATGAACTAACTGTTCACTTCCAGCAAACTTTTTTTTTCTTTTAGTGGGGTTTGCAGAATGAGGAGTGGAGAGGAGGTATTTGCAAACCACAGTGATCACAAGGAATAGTGGTGAAAACTAAGGCCAGTTATGGTACCTGGATCCTGAAACCCTTGTTCTGAATGTGCTTGCTGAAGTTATATGTGGTAGATACACACTCACTCACTTTTTCCTAGCTGGAACTGGGAGATTTTTTTTTTTTTTTTTTTTGGTAGAAAAAAGAAAAGATTATGGGTGAGGCAGTTACTACTTGTAATGACTCAGCAGCTGGGAGATGCTTTGCCATCAGCTGCTAAAGCAGTTTAATGGCTCAGGCCAAGATTTTAAAAAATGGATGCCTAAGGTTAGGGCCCCATAATGCTTATTTAGGTGTCTTAATATGGATTTAGGTGCCTGATTTTAAGCACCCCTTTTTTTTTTTTTTTGTGCAAATTTTGGACTTAGAACTTGAAGTCACTGTCAAAACTCTGATCAGGCCCAAGTCATATGCAGGGAACATGGACCTAGGAGTTTGGATCAGCCTACATAAAACTAGTGTGAAGGACACACACAGATGAAATATAGAGTCTCTTATTTCAAGTAATAACTCCAAAAAAGTCAGGATATAGGAGTTGTTTACTGGCATTGTCTGGAAGGAAAAGGGAATCTTCTAGATTTATTGTGGCATTGCCCAAAAAACAGATACTGGGAAGAGGAAGCTAATTATAATTTTGAATACAAATCTACTGAGAGATCTGATATCAAAGGAGTGCTCAGATTAGCAAATATATAAATGAATAAATCTGAAAGTTGTTAGGTGTTTGTGTCCTCCAAAACAGTTCTGAGTAAGAACATCTTCATTTGTGAAAAGAACATTTGCAAGAAACTGAAAATCATCTATCAGTCTGAACACTGAGGACTGAAATAATGAAATGAGTGACCTTGTGGCACTTGAAGGGATACTGTTTAAGAGGAAGAACAAATAATTTTGAAAAAACATGGAGTGTTTTTGCACCTTTATATGGCCTTTAACAGTCATAACAGATCAAATCCAGAAGTATTTACACTTTTATCTTAAAAAAGATAAGTAAAAGCCGGGTAAGGACTTTAGGCTCTGTATGTCTGTGTCTGATCATACTTCCAGTGTACTGTACTGCCACTGTTGTACTGCTTCTAATGTAGTTGTAAGAGATATTTTTAAATATCCTTTTATTCCAAGTTCTAGTTTTACATTTTTATATCCATATTGCAGCCTTAAGCATCTCTTAAGGTGCAATTTTGCCAGGAGTGTCAGGGGAGCAAAGTGTGTCACTTGCTATACTCTTTGAAAGAGGGTAGTGTATGTTCCATTCTGCAGTCTTCACCTGCCTAGCTCTTTGCAGATGTGGGGAGAGAAGACTTCTCCCTAGTCCCTTCCAGCCCCATAATCACAGCCTGAGACACAAGATTCTAGCAGGCTATTCACAGAGTGATCTCAAGGTTGAGATTACAGAATGCTTCTGCTTGAGAAGAGGATGAGCTACTTGTGGCTTTCCTTCTCTTCTATAGTTACTCACTTTCAAAGGGTTAGTCCCAGTTTTGCCCTGAGTGCCATACTCTGCCCTTAGAATTGAACACAAAAGAAATTGTGCCTGCATATCTGAAAGCAGAAATCAACCTCTTGTACAGTGATTAAAAAAAAAAGTAAATGACAAAACATGTATAATTTGGCATGTTGATCCAAAATGTTAGCATACCTGAGTGCTTGTGATCATGTCATTATATTCTTCATGGAAAAAAGATTAAACTTGTTTGTCTTTGTAATTCTCCAAGCACTATGTCTCTTGCAAAATTGATGCCTATAGCTTACTTTTAGTAAAAATGTACAAACACTGTTCAGGTCATTAAAATACAGTGAAAATGTCAACTTGAGATTTAATAGAACTTACAGTAAAGGAAAAAGGTGTGCATGTCAAACCTATTCTTTAAACATTTTCCCTGTGTGAGATTAAAACTGAGAGCAAAGAAAGAGTGATAAATGTTAGTAATGAGATTGCAACTGAAAGTGCAAGGGACTGATCTTTATATCTTTTTTTTTTTAATAGACTGAGGAAGGTGGCAGTCCCTATGAGGATATTGAGAAAAAGGTTTGTATAAAATAGAGTGTCAGGTTACTATTTTCCTGTATAGGAAAGAAAGTATGAAACAATAAGCTGAGTACAGTACTGTAGGTTAGAAGGAAATTTATGTGTATTTCTAACTGTTGAGCAGTAGTTCAACTAGAAAACAATATATCTCAAGTGGAATAGCACTCCTAATTACTGTGAGCTAGATTGTATTGATGACCACATAGGTAAATGAGTGACCATGGACTATTCATTTGAGTAAGTACCCACCATAAGAACGGCCATACTGGGTCAGACCAAAGATCCGTCTAGCCCAGTATCCTGCCTTCTGACAGTGGCCAATGCCAGGTGCCTCAGAGGGAATGAACAGAACAGGTAATCATCAAGTGGTCCATCCCGTAGCCCATTCCCAGCTTCTGGCAAAGAGGTTAGGGACACCATCCCTACCCATCCTGGCTAATAGCCATTGATGGGTCTATCCTCCAGGAATTTATCTAGTTCTTTTTTGAATCCTGTTATAGTCTTGGCCTTCACAACATCCTCTGGCAAGGAGTTCCACAGGTTGACTGTGCATTGTGTGTAAAAAATGCTTCCTTTGTTTGTTTTAAATTTGCTGCCTATTAGTTTCATTTGGTGGCCCCTACTTCTTGTATTATGAAAAGGAGTAAATAACATGTCCTTATTTACTTTCTCCACACCAGTCATGATTTTATAGACCTCTATCATATCCCCCCTTAGTTGTTGTCTCTTTTACAAGCTGAAAAGTCCCAGTCTTATTAATCTCTCATACAGCAGTCGTTCCCTAATCATTTTTGTTGCCCTTTTCTGAACCTTTTCCAATTCCAATATATCTTTTTTGAGATGTGGTGACCTCATCTACGTGCAGTATTCAAGATGTGGGTGTACCATGGATTTATATAGAGGCAATATATAACCACCATAAATTTCCCCATCTAAGATGCTTATAGCTTATAAGCTCTTTGGGACAGAGACCATCTTTTTGTTTCATTTGCACAGCACTAGCACATTAGAGTCCTGGTGCATGACTAGTAATACAAAGTATAATAATAATAATAATTAATAGCAGAGGCAATGCTTGGGAGGCATGTTGGGTCATGTGCTCCCCCAGATTTGCTGCTTGGCTTGTACTGAGCATAATCACACGGACTGATTATGGTCAGTAACACTGCTGTAGCGGGCTGCCCTCACTGCCCCGCCCCTCACAACTATCAGCAGGCATGGGTGGTCTCTGAATAATAGATTTGCAAAAAATTTGTAGTGTAAGATTATCTTTACCACATACTAAGATAGACTTATCAAGTCCCACTGGAAGATTATTAAACTTGTCGGAGAAAAAATCAGTTCTCGCTTTTTGTTTGGGTGCAGCAAAATCAAATACTTTATTATTTCTCCAGCAATTGCAATAGAGGGAGGGAGTGCCCTAGGACACAGGGTCGCCCCAGTCCCAGACAGGTCTCTCAACACGTAAACAATTACAGCAAGCATTTATACCTTTGTTACAGACAATAACAAGCAATAATCCAGACAATAATAAGCAACAGCTGCATTTTGTTTATACATAGGCCATCCTGCTATCTTATTTTTCTCACTTCTAGAAGACGCCAGTCTACATATTTGATTATCAGTGCAAGGTTGTGACAACTTCTCACACAGTTCTTTCCCACTCGCCTCACACCATCCTTGCTTCTACAAGTCTCACGTCATTAGTGTTACAGCTGGCCTAACTCTTGTTAACTGCTAGCCTGACTCTTGCTAACAGACTGACATGCATTAAGATCCCCTACAAATCCTTGTCAATTCTTTCCCTACTTCCACACTCCCCCCTTTTGTACTTCTAGTACAACAGATATTTTCAAATCTCTATTTGCATTAAGACATGGATTTCTGATTCTGTATCAGATGTTTCAACCTTAGGGGTTTTCACTGGATGTAATGACAATGCATGATTAGCATGGACATGAAAGGTATTACTATTATTATGTCTTTTACAACAACAATAACATAATCCTAAACTAACTAACAGCAATGTAAGCAATAACATTCCCATAGCAATAATATGATGAGGTTGTTGTACAGTTTTGGTTACAAAGTACAATACATCATACTTAGTACACAAAATAAACACTCTATAAGCTGTATGAAAGGCATTCTGTTCATCCTGATATATATTTTGAAGCATGTGAATTTGCCCTTATATTTCAGAGATTCTTTGAACCTCTAGTAACAATGAAAGCAAATTTTGAAATTGATCAGGTACTAAGCTGGTCCAATTAAAGGGTATCTGGAAACTAAGGGCTACTTGCAAAATTCTATCTGCAGGCCAATAAACAATATGATTGCCTGCAGTGGTAATGAAATTAAAATGTATATCTTGCAATGTGGTGGTTTTAACATACACACAGCTATCTTTAGCTTGAAAAAATAGGTGTCCTGTCAGGATAGTTCCTTGTCCTCTACCCTCCCAGCAAACGTTATCATGAACAGTGACAACTTCCCCTGGCTTCAGTTTATGGATACACTGAAGCTGTAGTGGTTCTAACAGCCAAATGTCCATTGACTCCCTATTCCTATCCAAAATATCAGGTGTGATTCTAGGGGCACTGACTATAAATTAGTTAGCCATACTAGGTGGTCTAATTTCCCAGATGTCTCAGTGAATAATCCAATCCCACATGCATCCTCCCCATGGACCCGTCAGGATTCGGTATGTGGGAGCCCACACCCCCCTAACTGGTCCAAATGCTTGGAAGGAGCACTGTGAATGTCCACACTTCCACCCAGAAAGTCTCCAGTATGTCTCCATAGCCACAGATCGGATGGTACTCCTGATGTGTCTGTAAGGGCAGTGGGCCAAGTCTGGTGCTCAAGATCACTCCAAATGGCCATCAGCTGGTCATTCAGGAAATCCTGAATTTCTAAGCATACTAGATCCCACTGCAATGCCTTCCCAGCCTCAGTGATATTCAATACCATCTCTGTCAGTAACTTCTGGGTCATAGAACTAAGGGTGGAAATAACATGTAACTCATCAACTCTAGCCTGTACTTGGGTTAGCTGAGCTCCAGAAATAAGGCTAGTGGCCTTTTCTAGTTGGCCCAATTTCTCATCATGTTCTGAACCCCAAAACCCTAATCTAATGGCAGCCCCTTGTGAGCAATTTGGGTATGTAGAGGTGATCTGGAAACTGGATAAGGACAATGTAAATTTGACAGTCCCTAGTGTTGTATTAATCACAGTCCATTGATATCCTAATACATATCTCTTTGGTGTAGTACTATATCACATCTGTTGGTTGTATACCTTTAACTAATCTCAGGTACTTTCAAGAGGCATTGACATTAATAGCATAGGGTGGGGTGTATTGCAATAAGGTACAGGTTACTTTATTAGTCACTGGAATGGTTTCAATACAAGTAAAATTTTCAGTGGCAGAACAAACTCTTCTTATTCGTTTGATTATTCACTAATTGGGTAACCAAATAACAATAAGGGCTTCTTCCATGTAACACAGTACAAATTCCAGGAATAGCCATCATATCTACTTCACTATGGAACCCATCAATTTCAATTACAGATTTTTGGCATTCATTTGTAGTGATATTGTAGATTTCTATTTCCACTAATCCATTTATTCTCCACTCAATTGTTCACTTATATGGGATATCCTGAACTTTAAAAATATTTTTTTTTCCAAACAGTCTTTAAATAAATCACTAAAGTGTGAAGGCCTTGGCCACTGGTTTTATCAAATATATGGCATTGTCTGTATTTGGATGTATTACAGGGGTAATAGTGAAATGGAGGAGATGGCAGAGGCAGTGGCAGCAAAGTGCCTTTGGTACTTGTCATTTAAAATCCAATTAGAGAGCAATATATGCTGAAGGATTTATTCAAAACACAGGGCGCAGCCTGTAGAATAAACCCCAAAATCCAATCAATACCACATTCCCAAGCAGGGTCCCACAAATTTCTTCCTGCCAGTGTATAATTCTTTGTTTCTTCACCAGGATCAGTTCTTAATGTCCTTTCTAGTCAGGAATTCCTGGACTTTGGCAATTTCAGTGGAGTGAGTGTTCCTTCTTTCCCGAAACAGTCGTGGTTCAGCATTCTACAGGGGAGGGTTTACCAGCACATCACCCTGTAATGATTTTGATTCTTCTAGAAAAATCCAAAGGCACAGTAGGTCTGTCAGTGGACAAGGGAGAGGTTACTCGCACTTCACCTTGTTTATTTTCCCTGCTGTCCAGAAGGCACAGAAGGAGAAATAGGCTAATCATCAGTAGGAGAATTCTCCCGAGGTGGAGGGATCTTTTTGCAGTGAGAATCATGGGTCCAAGCAGTCAGTCTTTGGCACTTCACAGCGGTGTTGGTAGTCAGCAGGACTTAATAAGGGCGTTTTCAGCATGGAGCCAAAGCAGTCTTTCATTGGTGGACCTTTACATAGATCCAGTCTCCTGGTTCCAAGGAGTGGCAGGGCTGCTAGGTCTTTAGGTAGCGCTTCTTTACCTGTGAGAAAAGAAACCTAACATATTTCATTAGTGCCTGGCAGTGTTTTGCAGATCTCATAGCTGCTTGGGCACATTCAAGCCCCGCCTTTTCTTGGTTGTCAGCCAAGTCTTAGCTGTGAGCAGTGTCCTTGAATGGAGCCAGTGTCTTATCTTTAGACTGAACATGCTAGCTATTTTTTCCAGTTAATTCATTCTGCTCTTTTTCCTTCTTTCCTTCTTGGCTTCTTTTAACCTACAAAGGAAACTTCCACACTTACACCTTTTTCCCAACCATGAACACATAAACATTGCCATTATACAGTACATTAGTCATTCAATGTATGCCACATATACCCTTCCACTAAAATAACTTTATTACAGAGCTTTGGAGCAACAAGCCAGGACAAGTACACCTACTTTGAGGAGTTCACTCAATACAGCCTCTGGTGTCCAATAGATTCCCACCATCCCCAGCACTCTGGCTAGAAATCTGAGGTAGCCAGAAAGATCCCATGTACAATATGGGGAGTGGGTTAACTTTTCATGTCCTTGCTTCCAAAGACTGTTGGTATGCAAATTTTAACAATTTTCAATTAAAAGATTTGGCCAATGAAGTTTCTTTTTCTTACTTAAGGAAATGTATTAGACTTTAGTATATCACATTTTCCTGATTTATCCAAACACTTTGTATTCCAAAGTTGAATAAAACAAGTATCAGCGTTTTAATTTAACCCTTCTGTTTGATTTTAAACTAGACTATCCTATGAAAATATTAAACACAACAATTCTGGCCACGAGACAAACACCACAAGACAGGACATAGAATACAAAACATAATTCCTATTGTGCCACTAAACGCATGATACGTTGAATACTGTTCAGCTGGCATCAGTTTTCTCTGATTATCTGAAAGACAAAAAAAACAGAGATCTACCCCTTCTGGGCAGTCAATCATCACTTAAAATATACAAATACCCTTGTTGATTTCAGGCAAAACAGAGGAATTACCCCATATTTTCTTGTGTTTGTTTCATAGGCAGCCCAGGTTTCAGTGGCTTCTACCTTATCAGTTAGATAATTTGCATTAATAAGATGCCTTCTGGCTTGCTTCTGGATCCAAAGCTATTCACAGCTTAAAGATTCTTACCTTAAAAGGGACATAATTAACTTTACCAGAATTTTGATGGCTTTTTACTTCTAACTCCTGCTTTCAAACACTGAAAGAAAAGCACTTCTTATAGTGCCCCTTAGAGCCTAATAGGATTTCCATTACATAGCACTGTATGCATTCTTTAGCTAATTCAACTAAATTGTTCATAGCCAAATAATTGCAATCTAATAATTTTTTTGCCTGAATTTATTTACAAACATTTTAAAGACACCAAGAACTTTCCTCTTTAGCATTTTTACAAAGTTCAACTGCTGTTCCCTCCAGCAACTACAGAGTTAACTTCTCACTTCTTCCTTAAATCACTTGCTTGTCTCCCAACAGCCACTTTTATCAACTCAAATCACCATTTCAAATATTGTCCTGGGTATTTGAAATCCCCATGCTTATACTTACTTACTCCTTCCTTCCACTATGCCCTCAAAATTTTCCAACCTGTTTTCCAATCTCTGTCTATTGCCTGCCCGCTTGGGACCGATCCTGCTTTTCTTGCTGAACCGTCCCTTCCATGGGCACCGGCTTGTTCCACTACCAGTTTAGCTAGGAGGGTGGGCTTCTCAACTAGCCCCCACCCTTCCTGGTCTCTTCCTTTAAACATTCTTACTCACAAGACTACCCGAGTCCTCCCTCGTGAGGCTTGCCACCTGGGCAGAAACGCATGGCTCATTGGCTTTTAACTATTCAATTTCCTCTTGTAGCAAACACACTGCTGTTATGGCGTATGCTGAGCACAAACGGTTACATTTTGACAAGTCCCTGAAGAACCAGTACATGCTTAGCCAGGGCTTCCTTTTCTACCTGGAAGTCCTGTCTCAAGGCCTGCAACTTGCCCTGGGCGTAGGTTTGAGCTGCTGCCTGGTCCATGATCTATGCTCTTAATTGCTCAATTCTAGTTATCAAGTACACATCTCTTCCCTTTTCTCCAACTTCTCTATTGCCCAGTCCTGCTATAACTGGGGTAGATCCACCTGCCACCCTTCCCGGTCAACCAGGGTGGAGATAGGAATGCTAAACCCCTCTCCGGTTCTCAAACTTACTGCAGCTGAGAGTGGGCACTCCTTTAATCATGCAATCCTCAACATATAACATCAACAATACCAAGCAAAGCAAAGATAAAAATAACAAGAGTAAAACAAATAGATGGTGTAAATTCTGCAGGGCTCCTTCCTTCTCATTTGCTCACCAAACTGTGACAAATTTCTGTCACTAATATATACCTCGTGTCAGGTGATCAGGCTGACACTGCAGGACATTGAGGGAAGATAAAGAAAACACACCATATGACTGAATTTTAAAGCTTCATTAATAAAATAATAAAACAACAATGGAGAGTGTTGGGAACGCTCCCACATCACTCAGGAAAAACATTAATGCCCCGGGCCCTAAGCCATTTTCATACTCACACATGTCCAGAGTGGCCACATCTGCGTATAACGTTCAGAGAAGGAGGAGAGGTGGACGGGAGATTATCCTGTATACTGCTTGTCCAGAATTTCCAACATGCTTCCGCTCTTGGGAGGGCTGTTCTTTTACACCCTGGAATCTCCTGCGGCATCTCTTTCAGAGAGTCCAGTCCAGGTCGTCTGCCTGTGGCTTCTTCGGTATCACCAAGCCACACTGGCTTCGGGGTCACAAAGGCACTCTATTGGATCTCACTGGACAGTTAAGCTTTGCAAATGTAATCTCAGTTCTGTAACTTGTATTGTCTTTGGTTTGCCTCTGTCTATATTTTTTTTCACAGCCAGCTGGGGCCGAAAGCAGTTTTTCTTTGTACTTAGCATAGTCTGCGCTGATTCTTGACCTTGAACGCAGAGCAACTTTCTCTTTATCTCTGGGCCAAGCTGAATTTCAAAATAACCCGTTCCTTTCCTCAATAGACAAATTGCTCACACTGTCAGAGGCTTGTTGGTGATTAAAAGCTCCTCTTAGATGTACGATCTTATCTAGATTGAAGGTACCTTCTAGTGGGCATTGTTTAGATGGATTTTCACGCGTGTAAAGATTCCAATTGTCTAAATACCTGCAGGTTGTTGGACCATAATATATGTACATGAAATAAGATGGGGTACCCTTAGGGGGTGAGCTGGAATGCTTAGACTGTCCCCTACCCATTTTCCAATCACACACACACATGGGGGGAATGCCCTGTCCATGCTAGCAGCACATAAACTAAGGGTCTCTGCCTGCAGGGTACTCACACAGGAGAGGCTAATGAGGATGGCCACGACCCTCCTACATCTCCCTTCAGCAAAGAGTGTCGGCTAGTCTCAGGGAGACGGCGCCACTTACTTTGATTGCATCCAGTGAAATGATCACACTGTCAGTAGCCCACATGGAAAGGAAAGGGGGAGGGAAGATGGCTTCACACACTCCTAGACCCAGGTAGCTTCCTTGCCGGACGATGCCAGGCCGAGTCAGCCCACTGTGGGTCAGATCTTCTAAAGATCCTCTAGTTACCGGGCTTGTGTTAGAGTAGTCCTGGTCACGAGCTTTCGCTTCACAGGGTACTCTGGGCGTCTTCCAGTAACAGTCACTCACACTGGTGTGCACACACACACACACATCCCACAAGGCCTTTATTTCCAAATACCACAATGCACCTGTACCTTATGTCTGGACCCAATACCATGAGGCGGTATGACAACCCCTCTTGAGGCGGTAAAAACCCCTCAGCACTGGTGCATACCTAATGCATTTCCCTATGCATTACCTTGTTGGCCAACCAAGCAGTTCCCCAGTACTGCTATAAACTAACCTTGTTGGGGCCTTTCCCCAATACCACTCTACATCTGATCTTGCTGCACAGTCAATAAGTTCAGATGACGTGAGCCCAACAGAGACAGAAGGCCCCACGGACAGTCCTCCGACGACACCCCAATAGAGATTTCAAAAGGTCTCATACTTCTCTTGTGGCGCCATGGGGTTCAAAGGGAAACGATCCATAGCAGCTGCCTTTGTCTCAGTAGGCGTTGCCATCCCGGACAAGCCCCCCAAATTCTCGGAGAAAAACTCAGTTCTCACTTTTTGTTTGGGTGCAGCAAAATCAAATGCTTTATTATTTCTCCAGCAATTGCAATAGAGGGAGTTGTTGCCCACACAGACCTCCCCCTGATTTCTTCCTCCCACCAATTCCCTGGTGAGCTGCAGACCCAATGCCCTGAAGTTCCCCACTAAAGAAAACTCCAACAGGTCTTAAAAGAAAGCTTTATATAAAAGAAAGAAAATTACATACAAATGGTCTCTCTGTATTAAGGTGACAAATACAGGGTCGATTGCTTAAAAGAAATATGAATAAACAGCCTTATTCAAAAAGAATACAATTCAAAGCACTCCAGCAACTATAGACATGTAAATACATGATCTCTGTACTCACAACTTGGAAACAGAAGATTAGAGAGCAGGAAATAGAAATCACTCCTCATAGCTGAGAGAGCATCAGGCAGAAGAAAAAGAACACAGACACAAAACTCCCTCCACCCAGAGTTGAAAAAATCCTGTTTTCTGATTGGTCCTCTGGTCAGGTGTTCAGATTACTTCTTTCCAGGTGAAAGAGATGTTAACCCTTAGCTATCTGTTTATGACAGGAGTGCCCTAGGACACAGGGTCGCCCCAATCCCGGACAGGTCTCTCAACACGTAAACAATTACAGCAAGCATTTATACCTTTGTTACAGACAATAACAAGCAATAATCCAGACAATAATAAGCAACAGCTGCATTTTGTTTATACATAGGCCATCCTGCTATCTTATTTTTCTCACTTCTAGAAGACGCCAGTCTACATATTTGGTTATCAGTGCAAGGTCGTGACAACTTCTCACACAGTTCTTTCTCACTCGCCTCACACCATCCTCGCTTCTACAAGTCTTACGTCATTAGAGTTACAGCTGGCCTAACTCTTGTTAACTGCTCGCCTCACTCTTGCTAACAGACTGACATGCATTAAGATCCCCTACAAATTCTTGTCAATTCTTTCCCTACTTCCACAAACTGTATGAGCAATATGTAGTTACTGCTGAAATTCTGTGACAGTGTTTCTGGTAATATGGGGAAAAAAACATGTATATTCAAAAACATAATAAATTTTTTTTAATTTTGTAATGAGAAGACAACTAAAAATTGCATTTTGAAATGTAATGTCAAATTGTTTAGTTTTGATAGCAAATGTCAATATTTTTTCTTTTGACATTATACTCAGACTTTCTGGGAATATTTTGATCTATGGATTATTTATTTATTTATTTATTATCCTCATTGATATTTTGAGTTTCTGTTCCAGTTTAGACCAGAAACTAATTTCAAAATATTGAAATTTCCCCATGGGACAAAAATTCCGTTTCACATCCAGCTCTAGCAATAAGCAACTAAAGTATTGTTCCTGATCTTAGCAGCAGTGTGTTTAGTTCATGGAGGATGGGTACATCGATGGTTATTAGCCAAGAAGGTCAGGGACGCAATCCCATGCTGAGGGTGTCCCTAAACCTCTAAGTGATGGAGATTGGATCACTCGAAATTGCCCTGTTCTGTTCATACTTTCTGAAACACCTAGCACTGGCCACTGTCAGAGACAGGATATTGGGGGTAGATGGACCATTGATCTGACCCACTATGGCTGTTCTTATCAGGGACGGCTCTAGGGATTTTGCCACCCCAAGCACGACAGGCAGGCTGCCTCCAGCGGTTTGCCTGCAGAGGGTCCGCTGGTCCTGTGGGAAGCCGCGGGACTAGCGGACCCTCCACAGGCAAGCCGCAGGAGGCAGCCTGCCTGCTGCCCTCGCAGCACTGGCAGAGCGCCCCCCACGGCTTGCCGCCCCAAGCATGCGCTTGGCGTGCCGGGACCTGGAGCCGCCCCTGATTCTTATGTTGCTATATTTTTCACTCTGTTTTTTAAAATTAAAGTGGGGTTGTACTCTGAAAAAATGGCACTGTGGAGTTCCATGTTTACTGCCCGTCAGTGATTTTCAGAATTTTGCAACATCACTAAAAACAAAGATTCTGCATTTGGAATTCAAGGCTTGATCCCATAATATCTTAGTCATGTGATTACTTCTTACTCATATGAGCAGTCACGTTAGCTGAAATAGTATTACTTTTGGAGGTAAGGTTTGCAGGAATGGGCCCTAAATTAGAGATTCTGGAGATATCAATAAAGCAAAATAAAATCCAGGCCATTCCCCATAGCTCTATTGGCTCTTCAGTACCAATTAAAGTAAAAGGTAATACAAACTTATTTTTGTCACACTAAGCAGATATGGCTCACGTTATAATCCAGGAACAGACGTATTGAGTAAGACTATGCCAGGTCAGATTTTCCACTATGTTACACCAGTTTTACATTGGTGTTACTCTATCACGTGTCTTCCCATTACAAAGAAGATCCTGTGGGCTAACAAAGGCTGCTCTATTGGAGAGAGATTTAGAGCACACTTCTGATCTTCTGATTTACAGAGGATTTTCAGGGGCACGATGAATCTCATTTATGGCTATGGAAAGGGTAATATTGCAGGCAGCAAAGAAACTGGATTTTCAAATAGGGGTAGAAACAGAGAGGCTCTGTGGGGGCAAACCCTAGGAATAAGTGAAGTTTAGAAGAAAATTTAGGCTGAAATATACCGTTAACAATAAAGGCAAATCCCAGGGAGGTGAGTTTGGACACCAATCCATTGTGCATGTGTGCTGTGTAACAGGGATTTTGCCATTTTACATACATAGTGTTAGCTGTCTTGAAATGCAGTGGTCACAATCTGCTAGCCAGTTGTTTTATTTTGTTTTTGTTGTTTTATATTAAGAATGCCTGCCCCTGGAAATTTCCACTACATGCATCCGATGAAGTGGGTATTCACCCACGAAAGCCCATGCTCCAAAACGTCTGTTAGTCTATAAGGTGCCACAGGATTCTTTGCTGCTTATATTTAGAAAGTACATTTTCTCTGTAGGACTCTGTAAATTTTGCAGGGTCCACTTGCAGCACCTTTATTTCTTATGTCTGACCTTTCTGTATGGCCAGAAATTCAATATATTCAAGACTAGATTATGTCTGACCACTGTATAAGTACACATGGAGGATTCAAAGAGACTTTCACCTGTCACTTGTCCCCCCTGTGCACCAGCTGGTTATAGTAATCATCCCTCTGCTCTTTTCTTGTGCCCCAGTGGTCACCAGTAGGACAGGGGGTGGCAGGGTAGGATGAGCATACTATACTTGATTTAGGGATGTAGCAGCAGGTGCATGTCCTAAGTTCACTGGGAACTCCCTATGGCCTTTCTGTGTTTCCACTGGGTAATGGGGCTCCACTGTTCAGATACCACAGTTTGTTATACAACTTAGACTAGAGGGTCATACACTTCCTAACTGCTGTAGGCTGAGCTGTGCACCCAATGAGAGAGAGCAACACATGAAGCTGCAGCATTTGACACAGGTAGGCAACTTCAGGATGGGGCAGATTCCTTTGTCTGCAACAATTTGGTGGGGAGATGGGATGTGTAGGGAGTAGTGTAGGCTGTGGACCAGTAGTGGGCAGTGCTACAGATTCTAGCAAGTGCCCCTTCCTGGCCACCCACTAGGACTTCTGTGAGGGGAATCCAGGCCCTTTTGCTCTGGGTCCCCAGGGTGTTTCAAGTTCCTGGAGTCTGAATGGAGTCCAGCTACTGCTCTCAATCTTAGGCACACTCTCAGAGTGCAGACCTTCTATTCCATGTGTTGGAATCTGCTGTGCTGCTGCCTGGCCCCTCTGGGCACAGCTCTGACCCTTCAGACTTCCCTGTACTTCAACACACCACTCTTCCAATAGTCCTCTGAAGAGGTGTGAAGCTTTTGGTTTACAGTTTAACACTTATAGAGGCAGTCAGTAGTTAATGGAATGCTTTATGAAATTGCCTGTCATCCTTAGGCATGGACCATGCTAATCTTCCGTGGATCATTCCAATTTTAGTACATGTGCTGCTGACACAAGAATGGTTGTGAAACAGACAAAACACATACACATACTATGTACAAACTATCACCTCTATGCTCATTATTTAATTGATAAAGCACAGGAGAGAACAAATCATACAAAATAATAAAACATCCAAAAAGCAATGTCCCTCACTAGCTTACCCTTCCCTTGGAAGTCCTTGGGGGATCATCTGTGTTCTGGCCGGTAAGCAGGCAGGCAGCATCCTCCACCTCCTTGACAATCCTGGCCCTACAGCAGCCTCCCTTCACCTTAATCTGGTGCAAAATGGTTCTTGGTCTCAGGTCTAGTCCACCCTACAGACTTTTGACCTGTTCTTTCCCCACTATCCAGAACACACAGGTTCACAGACTCTTGAGCTGAAGAAATATGTTGATTATTTGCTGCTTCAGTGAGTGATCATTCCACTGAAACAAGACACAGCATACGGTTAAATGCAAGTGAATACCCACATTCAGATGCTAGCACCCTGCTGGTCTAATTTCATCAGTCTGAATTAGTCTAATCTATCAGCATAGCTGAACCTTTATTGCTGCGCATTGTGAAAAGTGATAACCTCATGCAGCATCACTATCTAAGAAAGCATGACAAAATATAGCTGATCAACGCAATATGAGGGGATGGGGGCAAAGGTGACATTTTCAGCTTCCAACCCTCAGCCTTCTCAGTGTTTGGCTGCTCTAACCTATGTATGCCACCTATCACCCCCACAGTTGGAGATTTGCTGCTATGCAGGGAGGCCTTTGCTATACACCTTTTTTCCTCAGACATAAGGGTATAGATCTGATATGTATGGTGGCTCTGTGCCATCAGAGGAGACCCCTATACAGAAGGACTCCTCCACTGACCAGATCTGCTTTAGGTGCACCAGGAAAAAAGCACAAAGCTACCATAATGGAATTTGTCTCAATTTTTTGTTTTGTTGGAATGGACGCAAAGGCCAAAAAACTACATGACAGGTTTCATTTTAACCAATCTCCATCCAGTTGATCCACTGCCTCATATCAGGGCAAACTTTTACTTTTCAACAGAGGTTTTACAGTTCAGGGCAATTGCATCTGTATTCCCCTTCTCTGGTCCCTTGAGGGCACCCACTGAAGGCTCCAGGCTCCTCAGCCATTACCTCTCCTGGGAGTGTCTCTTGCTTCTGACTGGGGATATCTCCAGGCTGCACAGCTGGCTGCCTCCACTGTGATGTTCCCAGAAAGTCAGGCTGCCTAAATAGGCCAGTGTCTTCACTTTGCTTTTTCTTTGAAGGCGATGGAAAGCTGTAAGTGCCAGAAGTTATACGTTACCACAAAGCTCTTTATAAGCAAGCACATTTATTCTTAAGGTGAAATCATTACAGAGAAATCATGTTTAAAACAATAAAAGAACCTAGACACACGCTAAAAAGCTTACCAAAGGTTACCCCAATTCTAGCCTCAGGCTCTGACTGGTGTCAGCTGTTCTAACACTTTCCTAAGAATTTCCCCTTCCTGCAAAAGGTTCTGTCTGTTCGCAGGATCAGACAGAAAACGCTGTCAGTTTAAACTCAGGCATTTATCGAAAAGTCCTTTCTTTGTCTGTTGGCCTGTGGAGAATCCAGTTTGAACTAGTGTAGGTGGTACTTTCTGGAGACGTTACAACCTGAGTGAATTTTCTGGATCACTCTCTTCACCCCCCACCCCCTTCAAACACACACACACTCTGTTCTTAGTATCTGGAGGACTGTGATTACCCTCATGGAACTACATACAATCCCTGGCTCACAGTGACACCTAAACTTAATATAATAAGATCTCCCAAAGACATTGCAGGAAATTGTCATATTTAGCACAAGGGCTCTCTCTAAATACACACAATAATACTTAGCATCATACAGAGCTTAACATCTTTGCTTTACAAACATTAGCTAATTCATGCATCTTTTTTTCAAATGTATTAACAGGAATAGATTTCACTGTGCCATTCGCTACAGCCAATCACATTTTAATGACTAGGTGAAATAGATTATATGTAATACTTGAATAATTTTTATGAGGTGCAGTGCATTGACATTTGGAAGCCTTATCTTGCATTAGTGATAATCAACATCAGGAACATACTGTAGAACAGGGGTAGGCAACCTATGGCACAGGTGCCAAAGGTGGCACGCAAACTGATTTTCAGTGGCACTCTCACTGCCCGGGTCCTGGCCACCAGTCCGGGGGGTCTGCATTTTAATTTAATTTTAAATGAAGCTTCTTAAACATTTTAAAAGCCTTATTTACTTTACATATAACAATCGTTTAGTTATATATTGTAGACTTATAGAAAGACACTTCTAAAAATGTTAAAATGTATTACTGGCATGTGAAACCTTAAATTAGATTGAATAAATGAAGACTCGGCACACCACTTCTGAAAGGTTGCCGACCTCTGCTGTAGAACCTGAGCTTGAGTGTGACAGGGTATACCAGGCCCTTCGAGGTCCCCTGCTGGAGGCCTTGCAGTCCTATCACACCCCGCCCTAGAAAAGAAGCAGTGAAAGTGAGTCCTCCAAGCCAGCCTAGAGAGGCTGCAGGGAAGCAGCCAATCAGACAGCAGCAGGCTCAGTTAAAAGGAGCTGCAGGGCCTGAGCAGATCAGTTGCTGGTTGAGACCAAAAGGGTAAAGAGGAAGGGGTTATGTAGGAAGTGGCCCAGGGAATAGCAGCAGCAATGGAGTTAAAGGAAGCAGCTTGTGACTGCTATTTGTAGAATGCCTGCGTTAGGATCCTGAGTAATGGGCAGATCCAGCCTCCTCCCCCACCCCCTGCAATGTCCAAAGCCTTGAGAAGGGGACAAGTTTCATGGAGAAGCCCAAGCACAGGGCTGGAATTTAAAGGGCTCTAGGGCTTAAGACCATGCAGAGGGCCAATCATTTGTTGGACTTTGTTGCTCCAAGAAGGGACTGAACTTGAAGGAGTGAGTTAGCTGGAGAGATGGGACAATAAAAACGGATAAGGCAGAGTCTCCAGAAATGAAGCCCTGGGGGCATTGCTCTATACCAGGACAAGTATGGACTTAAAGCTAGTTGAGCAGGGGCTGAGGATGGAGCCCAGAGATAGGCTAAAGACTAACAAGGACACAGAGATAGGCCCTGTTGGACCTTTTGCCCTGGAAGGGATTTGTGTGCGACTTCGCAAGAGGGCTGGGCCACTGAAGTCCCACCTGACATGGTTAACAGCCCACAGAGGGTGTCGGAGTAGATAGAGAGAGATTGAGTGCAGGTTCACACTGAACCGACAGGACGTGCTCACAAGAAATGAGTGCGGCCCATCACAGTGAGTTGTCATGATAGTTCCAGGAACGATTTGTTTGTCTATTCACTGTATTAGAAACATGATCATACATGCTGTCCCCATGGGAATTTTGGCATTGAAACTTGGCCAAAGCTTAGGAGAAATGTACAATTACCCTTTGTTAAGAGGTAATATCTTCCTATAGTATACAAAAATCACTTAATAAAACTCCTTAGGATTAAAAACATGACAGAGAATCTGTCAAACATTTGTAGAGTTGAGAGTGAAAAATTTGTGTTTCAGAAGTAGTAAACAAATTAAATATATATACAGCAACCCATTAACAGTCACCAATTCAGGAAAGCATCTTTATTCAGTGTACCACTTAAGCATGTTCTTAACTTTAAGCATGTGCCTGAGTCTCATTGATGTCAATGTGACTCAAATGCACACTTAAAGTTAAGCATGACCATAAGTTCTGTCCTGACTAGGGACAGAGTAGAGCACATACATAAGTTCTTTCCTGACACAAGGCTTTAAACAACTTTATGTTGGAGTAAAATGTTATTAACGTGAGTAAAATGGTTTACATCTTTTACTTCTGATTCTAATGAGGAGAATGTGTGTGTGTGTATATATCTCTAATGTATATTTAGTTTAGTTTCATGTGACACCAGTACACTAGTTTAACCTACATGTCAGCATGATTATCCTTTAATATTTACAAATCATTATGTCCTGTGGACCAAATTCTGCTTTCAGCTGTACCCTCTATAATTTATAGGGTTTGGATCTGTGCATGTTACTAGCTTTTAAGAATTCAAATTCAGATAAGTTTTTCTCCCCCACACATAATTTCTGTAATATGTTGTAGAACACATTATATATCAAATATTATTAATTTGCAAAAACAACAGATATAAGATACATAGATGCTTCAAGGAAACTCTAAGGGAAAAGTGGAGAAGAGTTTAATATTCAGAATGGGAATATGATAACAATTGTACTTGAAATGTACATTTGAAATAGGTTTGCAGGCATGTAACTTAAAGCAAAACTTGATTTTGGATGTTTAAAATTTAATACCCAAAATAATTTTATAGTTTGCTTGTTACAAATCTTCCTTTATGAGTATTAAACTCTTCCCTATTTTTTGTGTCTAAAAATATGAAGGTTAATGTTTGTAAAATGCTTTGAGACCCTCACCTAAAGGTGACAAGTACCATGGAGAAATTATTTTTCCCTCTCATGAAAATTTTAAATTGAAAATTAGATATTTGCACTGGCTATATTATCAGCGTGTACAGCTGCTTACGTAGGTTTAAACAAGTTGTGGGACTTGAATATATGTAAAAAACTATAACAATAATTTATTTTTTTGGTTGCTTTATCAGTATACTAGCAAAGGGTTCACTTTAATTAATATTGTTTGAACTGCCAATAAAACTCACATTGTTTGATCGAGTCTCTTGCATAGAAATTTTGTGATTAAAAAATCAAAGCCACATTGATTCTGTTTATTGATTTAACAATATGTTGCCCATACAGTATCTTAATTTTTTTTCTCCACTTATTTCTTTTATACTGTTCTGTGGCTATATTTAAATATTTTAATACTTCCCAACTAGACAAGGTTACCATTGATCACCTAGAAGTTGTGTAAACTAAGAATCAGTTATCAATAATGCTAAACAGGAAAACAATGGAAAGAACATTCAAAACTGAACTTTTAAATGTCCTATCCATCCATTTAGGTTTTTATCCATATTCCTTAGTGAAGGGACAGAAATTCGACACCATGTAGAGTCAAGCACGAGGGTTTATTACGCACAGCGCTGGCAGAGTGTCACTTTGCTTATTAGGCTCAGTGACACACTGCTAAACAATTGATTACAATCAATTATATAGGGTGCAAATGGGTGGAGAGAAACTACGAGGTGGGAGTTCTTGAGCCCCTGGATAGGTTCTAGCAGCAAAACAAGATTAGCAGAATAAGCCAGTAGTCTAAAAGATTACATAATGGCTCCGCCCATACATATTTGCTAATACACAGGTGTTATTCCTCAGAATTCTCCTCTTGCAATGTGCAAGTTAAATCCTGATTTCCGGTCCATAGCAATAACGTTGGCTCTTTCCAGACAAGTTGGTTCACAGGTACATTTCTGGAGGGTTTAAAGCAAAAAGAAGAGTAAACAGTACGCAACCATACACAATTGTGTGTGATTCACCCTTGCATTTCTGCAAACTAGGATTGGCATCTGTGAGGGAGGATGCCATAACTCACGCTATCGTGTTAGGCCTCTCCCTGAAGTCTGCTTGGCATTTGGGGAGTATGTATTGCTATCTTCTTCCTGAACCACAGAGCAGACTTTAAGGCTCCTCTCAGTGAGCTGTGTGCCTGTACCTCCTGATAGGCCCCCAATTATTGCTTTCCATCTGCAGTTATGCTGACTCAGCTTGTCTCATGTATAGTCGAAACAAACAAGGTTGTCTCCTGTTTATCCTAGCTTTCTTTTGCTGTGGTCAGGCTTGACAAAGCCCTGGCTGGGATGATTTAGTTGGGGATTGGTCCTGCTTTGAGCAGGGAGTTGGACTAGATGACCTCCTGAGGTCCCTTCCAACTCTGATATTCTATGATTCTTTGTATTGTCCATTGTTGACTAGGCCTCATGCCTCAGACCAAGCTGTGGAGTTTAGGCCTATGTGAAAGGTTCTTACCGAGACTGTGGTCAAGATCTTACATATTGGGATTTTGCCCCTTCACTTAGCATATCATCTGTAGAGGAATATCAAGTCATTAATGCAACAATGAGTTAGAGCAGTCACAGGTGCCAGCCTCTATTTTTCTAATGAGCAGTGGTGCGCAAACTAGGAGACACACCCCTCTTAGGGAGCACAAGAGGTTCTCTGGGGAGACACAAAGGAACTCAGATCCTGCAGGACTTGCTTCCATAATGGCAGAACTGCGATAATAATAGAGTGGGTATTGCAGGGTGGTACGGAAGCAGGATTAAAAAAAAGATAGTCCTCCTTTGCCACAAACAACATGAATGTCCCGATCAGCAGCCACCCCTCCCCATTACCCAACTATGAAAGCAGCACTGCTGCCAGCAGAAGCAGCTTTGCCACCCTTACTTCTGTTGGTCTTCAGAGCAGGCGATAGATTGAGGGGAACAAATTTTGTGAATAGTAAGGGTGGCACAACTGCAAAAGTTTGCACACTCACTTAGGAGTTCTTTTACAGCCTAATGCTGTAATAGCTCCCCATAAGGAAGTTTTTCACTATATCTAATCTTCCTTGATTCCATCTGATTACTCCAAATTACACCTAAATAATTCTCTTTTATCTTTTGGAGCAAATTCTTCCTTGGAAATGATTCTGGATATTCCCACTAACTTCAATGGGAATTGCATTTGTATGTCCAAGAAAATAATTTAAATTGTGTTTGAATTTGTTTTTTTGTATGCTTCAGATATTTGTAGACTGCTAGGAAGTCTCCTCTCATTTTCCTTTAGCCATTCTGTACACGTTAGCTGTTTTAATTTTTCCTTAGAAGTCCATCCATCACAGTCTCTGAACCTGTTGCATAGAAAAATACTGATGATTTATATTTCAGGAAAAGAAGAAAGACTGGAGCTTCAGAAATATGTTTGGATTCTTTCTCAAAAAGCCTGGAGAATCTAAAGGTATGTTATACAGTTATTGATGAATTAGAAAGAACTCATGCACAAGACAAATTTACAACAGAAAACTAATAGAATCATACTAATTTTGTGTTAGATAAGCAGACTTTCGCCTTCCTGCATAAACACTCCCAGTCAGATCTCTGATTGTAGGTTTCATACACTGAATGATGTAGATTAGGAATCTCTTGAATCAGCAGATTTGAAATTTGAAACCAGACTCTCTGACAAAGGGCAACTCACAGAGATCAGTGCAGGGTACATATTCTTCTGATGAGGTTGCCATCCTCAGAGCCACAACAATTGGGTGTTGGCTTTGCCATTAGCAACTCCAGTGCTTCCAAGTTCAAAAGTCTATCTAATGGCATAAGTGATAGTCTTATGGCTCTATGGCTGCCACTGAAACATAAGTGGTACGTTACCATCATTAGCGCTTGTACTTCTATCATGACAAATGCTGACAATGAGAGAGAAAAGTTCTATAGTAACTTAGACAAACTTATTGTGTCTACATCAGTATCAAACTGATTATCATGGGAGACTTTAATACAAGGGTTGGAAGTAACATGAAAATCTCGCAGCCTGCTATTGGATAGTATGGCACTGGAAAAGAGAATAGCAATGGAACTCTGCTACTTAGTGACTGTTAAATGGCAATTAGTGATCACAAATACATTTTCTACCTACCAGACAAAAAACAAAACCAAAAAGAGATAATGGATGCACTCAAGACCCAAACAATGGGATCTTATTGACTACCATCCATCCGTAAGATCTACAGGATATACAAATCATTGCAGCCATGTGTGGGGGCAGACTGCTGGACAGACCACATGATCTGTTCCAAACTATTACTAGTAAGTCAACCAGTGTGTCGTAAGTCATCTAAGCCAATCAGACTGCTTAACATAAAGCGATTACAAGATGAAGCTGCATAAGTGTAGCTCTGTAATAATATTACTACAGCTTTATCTGACTGTGCTGGCTTGGCTACTACTGCTAATGTAAACAGTGGATGGGCTACTTTTCATGACATGGTACATCAAGCTGCTCCTGAAAATTTAGGTATAGCAAAATGACATCATCGATTAGTTTGACAAGAGTGGTCCAGAAATTCAACAGCTACTCACTAAAAAACATGAGCTGCATCCTCAAATTGTTGCATCTCATGTCCTTGTAGGTAGTTATAACATACTAGAATCTGTGTCATGAATAGGGATCCTAATTTTCCATGTTAAAAAAAACAAAGTTCTCTAATTAAAAAAAATAAGAATCTGCATTTTCTGTGATTAAAATGAAACACTGAACATAAACACTAACCCAGGAACCTATCTTTGCAACAAAGCCCGATGCCAGCTCTGTCCACATATCTGTTCAAGTGACACCATCATAGAACCTAATCACATCAGCCATGCCATGAGGGGCTCGTTCACCTGCACATCTACCAACGTGATATATGCCATCATGTGCCAACAATGCCCCTCTGCCATGTACATTGGCCAAACCGGACAGTCTCTATGCAAAAGAATAAATGGACACAAATTTGACATCAGGAATCATAACATTCAAAAACCAGTTGGAGAACGCTTCAACCTTTCTAACCACTCAGTGACAGACTTGAAGGTGGCAAATTTGCAGCAAAAAAACTTCAAAAACAGACTCCAAAGAGAGACTGCTGAACTCGAATTAATATGCAAATTAGATAATTAACTTAGGTTTAAACAGCGACTGGGAATGGTTGGGTCATTATACTAATTGAATCTATTTCCTCATGTTAAGTTCTCCTTACATCTTCTATGGGTCATCTCGATTATTACTTCAAAGGTTTTTTTTCTCCTGCTGATGATAGCTCATCTCAATTGATTGGACTTTTACAGTTGGTATGCTTACTTCCACCTTTTCATGTTCTCTGTACGTATAAATATCTTCTGTCTGTGTGTTCCATTTTGTGCATCCAAAGAAGTGAGCTGTAGCCCACGAAAGCTCATGCTGAAATAAATTTGTTAGTCTCTAAGGTGCCACAAGTACACCTGTTCTTTTCACTGAATTTTAGTTTCCCTAGCTACAATATATAAAGTATCAGTTAAACACAATATTTTATTGATATAGTTACAATTTTTAAGCAAGTTTGAAGCCTACCAGTGCCATCAATCATTATAATAAAATTAATAGAATTGCAATTTATATTTGTCTGCACTCTAACATAATCTACAGCCTTGCTGTATACGGTATAGAACAGCACCTTAACATCAATGTGAAATTTGTCCTTGCCAAACTCAGTGCCATGGTCTTTAGGGGAGATTTTTAAAGTTTTCAGCATTTTTTCATAACTTTAATTACTCATGTCTGGAGGCTGAAGTGAAATTTGAGATGCATTAAAACTCAAACTCCTACATGCTATGGAAAAACCTTTATACACTGGAAGCAGTTTATTGGAGTATGTTTAGGTCCATATAAATTAAAAAATCAGCTACAAGATGGGGGGGTTGCTCACACTGAATAAGTGACACTTGTACTTTCAGTAACATTTAGTTAATAGATGTTCTTATTTTTTTCACAAAACGTAAAAATTAAAGATTCTATAAAAACGCAAATTCCACATTTTTCTGTGGGAAATGGATTTCTAGGATCCCTGGTCATGAGATCCGATCTAAGCTTAGAGACATACAGAATCAATGGTGGAATGCCAAGGCATATGAAATCCAGGGCTATGCTGACCCTCATGAGAACAAAGACTTTTGTTTTGAAGATTTATATGTTCCTACACATACCACTACAGTGCTTTTGAAGAGTGTGGACAGCCTAACACTGATCACTGACAAAGGAGAAATCCTTCAGTGGTGACAACAGTATTTCAGTGATCTAACACACTGTCCAACATCACAGACAAGACATTAATAAGCGTAGTTGATCAGCCAACATGTAATAACATGGATCCAACCCCGTACCTTGCCAAAGTCAGCACTGCAGTCAGTGCCACATAGTTCAGGGCTCCTGGATCTGATGGCATTCCTGCAGAAATATTCAAGTATGGAGGTGAGATCCTGCTGAGCTGACTGCTTGGACTATTTCTCAATACACAGTACTGAAGATGTACTGCAAGACTTGAAAGACACCACCATTGTCACCATACACAAAAGGAAAAGTGAAAAGTCCAGTTTGGTAACTATTGTGGTATCTCATTACTGTCAATGGCTGGAAAGGTTCTGACCAAAGTATTCTTTGATCATTGCTATGCAACATAGAATCACAGAACTGGAAGGGACCTCGAGAGGTCATCTAGTCCAGTCCCCTGCACTCAAGGCAGGACTAAATATTATCTAGACCATCTCTGGCAGGTGTTTGTCCAACCTGCTCTTAAAAATTCCCAATGATGGAGATTCTACCACTTCCCTAGGCAATTTATTCCAGTGTCTAACCACTCTGATAATTAGGAAGTTTTTTCCTAATGTCCAACCTAAACCGACCTTGCTGCAATTTAAGCCCACTGCTTCTTGTCCTATCCTCAGAGGTCAAGAAGAATGATTTTTCTTCCTTCTCTTTGTAACAACCATTTATGTACTTGAAAACTGTTATCATGTCCCCTCTCAGTCTTCTTTTCTCCAGACTAAACAAACCCATTTTTTTTCAGTCCTCCCTCATAGGTCATGTTTTCTTTAATCATTTTTGTTGCTCTTCTCTGGACTTTCTCCAGTTTGTCCACATCTTTCCTGAAATGTGGTGCCCAGAACTGGAAACAATACTCCAGTTGAGGCCCAATCAGTGCGGAATAGAGTGTAAGAATTATTTCTCATGTCTTGCTTATACTCCTGCTAATACTGCTGCTAATACAGCCCAGAATGATGTTTGCTTTTTTTGCAACAGCATTACACCGTTGACTCATATTTAGCTTGTGATCCACTATGACCCCAAGATCCCTTTCCACAGTATTTCGTCCTAGGCAGTCATTTTCCATTTTGTATGTGTGCAACTGATTGTTCCTTCCTAAATGGAGTACTTTGCATTTGTCTTTATTGAATTTCCTCCTATTTACTTCAGACCATTTCTCCAGTTTATCCAGATCATTTTGAATTTTAATCCTATCCTCCAAATCACTTGCAAACCCTCCCAGCTTGGTATCATCCTCAAACTTTATAAGTGCACTCTCTATGCCATTATCTAAATCATTGATGAAGATATTGAACAGAACCAGACCCAGAACTGATCCCTGCTGGATCCCACTAGTTATGCCCTTACAGCATGACTGTGAACCACTAATAGCTACTCTCTGGGAATGATTTTCTAACTAGTTATGCACCAACCTAATAGTAGCTCCATGTAGGTTGTATTTCCCTAGTTTGTTTATGTGGTCATGCGGGACAGTATCAAAAGCCTTACTATAGTCAAGATATACCACATATACCGCTTGCCCCCGATCCACAAGGCTTGTTACCCTGTCAAAGAAAGCTATCAGGTTGGTTTGGCATGATTTGTTCTTGAAAAGTCTATGCTGACTGTTAATTATCACTTTATTATCTTCTATGTGTTTGCAAATTGATTGCTTAATTATTTGCTCTATTATCTTTCCTGGTACAGAAGTTAAGCTGACTAGTCTGTAATTTCCCAGATTATCCTTATTTCCCTTTTTATAGATGGGCACTATACTTGCCCTTTCTCAGTCTTCTGGAATGTCTCCCGTTTTCCATGACTTTTCAAATATCATTGCTAATGTCTCAGATATCTCCTCAGTCAGCTCCTTGAGTATTGAGTAAGATGCATTTCATCAGGACCTGGTGAGATGAAGACATCTAACTTGTCTAAATAATTTTTAACTTGTTCTTTCCCTATTTTAGACTCTGACCCTACCTCATTTTCACTGGCATTCACTATGTTAGATGGCCAATCACCACCAACCTTCTTGGTGAAAACTGAAACAAAGAATTCATTAAGCATCTCTGCCATTTCCACATTTTCTGTTATTGTCTTTCCCCCCTCATTGATTAATGGGCCTACTCTGTCCTTGGTCTTACTCTTGCTTCTAATGTATTTATAGAATGTTTTCTTGTTTCCTTTATGTCCCTAGCTAGTTTGATCTCGTTTTGTGCCTTGGCTTTTTTTTCATCATTAACTCCATGGTACTGGAATCACAATGTGGTTTTAGGACAATATGATGTATGGCAGACTTGATATTGGTAGCCCATCAGATGCATAAGAAATGCAGATAACAGCAACAGGACCTTTACATTGTCTTTATTGACTTGTCTAAAGCATTTGACACCATCAGTAGTCCTGGGCTTTGGTAAGTGTTATGTAAGTTTTGTTGTCCAGAAAAATTCAGCAACATTCTGAGATTATTTCATGATGGAAGTAGTAGATGGTGTTCTGTCCAACCCATTTCCTATTACCAATGGTATTAAGCAGGGCTGCATTACTGGTCCACTCTTGTTCATTCTTTTCTATGCAGCAATGCATGATGATGCTACAAAAGACCTAAATGCCAGTATCAGGATAAGTTTCCAATCCTCAGGAAAATTATTTAAACTGAACAGGCTGTGATCTTCCATGAAGATCTTTAAGGCAATTATTTATGAGCTGCTGTATGCCAATGACTGTGCTCTAGAGATATATACTCCAGAAGATATACAGTGGATTACAGACAGATTCATACAGTCTGCAGAAAGGTAAGGGCTGACAATCAATCTGAAAAAGACAGAGGTCATGTATCAACATGCACCAGGAAAACCCTACATGAAACCAAAAGTCACTGACAGCAACACACAGCTGAAAGCTGTTACAGACTTTTGCTACCTTGACAGTATATTGTCAAATGATGTTAATGTAGACAAGGAGCTGACAAGTTGTATCAACAAGACCAATTCATCATTTGTCAGACTATAAGGCAGTCTGGCAGCAACATGATATTAAGCTGCAAACTAAATTAAACTCTATAAAGTGGTTGTACTATCCAGCTTGTTGTATGGCCATAAGACCTGGACCTGCTACAGGCATTATGTTAAGCTGCTAAATAAATTCTATTTACAACGTCTGTGTGCCATACCCTGCATCAAATATGGTAGATAAAGTTACTAGTAATGAGGTTCTGGAATATAGTCACTCTACACAGATTGAAGTCATGTTTATCGCATCACAGTTCCCCTGGACTGGTTGTGTGTTTAAGATGGACGACACCAGCATGCCAAAGCAGTAGCTGTCTGGCGAACACAGTGCTCAACTGCATATGAGGCAGCACAATAAATGCTTCAAGGACACACTGAAGCATAACTTGAAACAGTGCAATGTTGATGTTGACAGCTGGGCGTTGTCAGCAGCAGGCAGATCATGCTGGCAAGCAGTGGTCAATGATGGATTTACCAAATTCAAGATTAAGTGCATCTTAAAGGATACAGTCAGAATTATAAACCTTGGCAGACACATCAGGCACAGACATGGGGTCCACTCACCACTAGGGTTGCCTCCACCTGACTACTCTGGGGATTAGCTCCTTCCACATGCTGCACTTTCCTTTGGCAGTCTCTTCACCCATCTTTGTAACTCCAGGTACTCCTCCTTCATAACTTGACCCTCTGGCCAGGTCACTATGCACCCTCATCTTTTGGGGTATCAAAGTCTTTCAGAAAAAACTGTCTCAGGCAGTCTGCTCTCCACTGCCTGGTCTGTGCCACTTCCCCAGTGGCTGGTGGTAGAACCCGGGCCCACTCTCTACTCCAAGTCTCAGCTCAGGGGCCCTCTCATCAGCAGACAAGATCTACCCTGTCCCATACCTTGCTGCTTTTCCCCCGAGTCTTTCCTACCTTTCTGGCTCTCCCTGAAGTCTGGGTTTACCAGCTCACACTCCTCTCCCCAGGGAGTAACTGTAGACTACCCTCTATAGTCCCAAACACACCTCCCTTCTTCCAGGGAGTGACTTCAGACTCCTTCCCTGCAGTCCCTAGCTGCTCCTCCTGTTCCTGCCCCGTGGAGCCTTATCTACTTAATCCCTGCTCCCTGACTCCTCCAGATGCAGCCTGGGGACTTAATTGGCCCAGCTAGCCACTGTAACCCTGCAGACCTTGTGTGGGGTGGACACCCCATCACATGCACCTCCTTTTGTGTGCTGGTTTTCATTTATGCATATAACTAGCTGTTTATATGTACAGTCACAGGAAATGGACATTCAGGGTTGGCATGCAATAGTTCGTGTGTTTTTACAAACATTTGTGAAAATTTGACCCATCTTGTCTAATTTTCAAAACTTAGCTGTTATACAAATCAAAGGACAAAGATAGAATTATTTTAAAGTTACTGTTGTGATTAAGTTTAGGCCTTGTCTACACTAGAAATGGTTTGTCGGTATCACTATACCTGTACAATTATATCCGCACATATTCTGAGTGTAGATGCAATTGACACCCGCAAAAGAGTGCTTTGCTGGTATGGCTTTTACCAGTTCCGTGAAAAAAAGTTTTTGTTGGTATAATTGCATCTACATGAGGGCTTTTGATGGTATAAAAATGTCATAAAAAGAAAAATCACAGCCCTAAGCAATATTACTATACTGGCAAAGGCATCTAGTGTAGACCAAGACGTAGTGAAAGAATTGTTTTGTTCTGAGCACTCTTTCAGATTTCAAATCAGGCTAATCTGTTTGATTGTTGATTATCATGTAGACCAGGGATAGGCAATCTATGACACGCGTCAAGCTTCTTAATGTGCTGTTGATAACAGGGCCATGTTTCCCATCCGTTGAGCAATGTTGTGAGGACAATAGCATTATACTCTTTGATTTTTTTCTGTAAACAGGTTCTGTGTTACTTCCAGATTTGGTGATAAAGGTGACCATATGCAGCACCAGCTTTCTTAATTCATGGGTCTGCAAAGATGTACTTACAGGCTTATTGCATTTTTAACCTTGATAGCGTCCTACTTTATATAGTCTATGGGAAAGGGTGAGGGTTACAGTAAAACTTATTGTGTATCTTTCTGAAAACCTCTTAATACTGCCGAGTTGATGTTTGTCATTTTCCATACTGTTTTCCAGTCTCTTTTGTTGAACTGGAGTTTTTAGTTCATTTGCCTGTTTGAGTTTTTACATTTGTGGCAACAGATTTGATAGAGGTCAGCTATCGACATATATTGTACATAACCTGGTCTATTTCCAAAACTCTTTCTTGTATAGATCTCCTAGAGGTTCTGAACCTGCATTCTTTATACACCTAAAACTTCCACTGCTTCCAATGGTGGTTTTTGGTGCTGAAGGAATGCAAGATTAGGCTAATAGTAGAGCTGTCTGAAATTTTTTTGCTGAATTAAAAATAAATAAATGCAGATTTGGTGACATGGAAATGTTTTGCAGTTTCACTGAATTGTTCATGTGGAAAACAAAACAACCCCCCCCCCGAAAAAAAAGGTTTAAACATTTTATTTTATCTTGTTTCCAAAACAAAACATTTAGATGTTTTTTGGTGCAAAACAATTCTTTAGAAATTTCTTTCAAATTTTATTTAAAATACTTCAAAGCAGGCCTCTCCCTTCCACTTGAAATCTAAACAAAATTTTTAATTTGACCTTTAATTTTTTTTTTGACTATTCAGTTTGGTGAAAATTTCATTTTCAGTGCTGTCTGAAAGATTTTTTAAAAATTGTCAGCAAACTGAACAATCCATTATTTGCACAGCTCTGGCTACTAGTGGTAAAATGGGTTGGTTTTCAATACCCTTGTTATACCATTTGTTCTCTGTGTTGGCAGCCTTACTGGTGTGCCAAATAGTGTATAACGGAACATACACCATTGGCTGTTCTTCTCAAATATAGATTTCATGTCTTCAATTTTGGTTGACTTGCAGTGAATAGATGACTGATGAGAGGAATGCATCATGAATGTAGTAACAAAATAAAGTGTGCTTTCATTGATTTTTTGTAAACTTTGAAAGCAGAATCGTATATGCAAACAGTATATGTCCTGTGTATATATTTTTATGTATGTATACATACTAGACATACAATGTACTCTATATATTTCATATGCTTGATGAACATATAATGTTTTTAGGTATTGCTTCCCCCCCCCTTTTTATTTTAGTTTTATATCATTTTCATTATTAGCTTGGATATTTTGTATCAGCTATGATCAACTATGCCTAGTTGTTCGAGTTGGTGAAGTGAATCTGCCTACTCTCTAAGCGTGCAAGTGAATCACGTTAACATGCATTAGTTTTGTTGTATATTCTTCGTTGCTACCTTGACGCCTCTTCTGCAGCAGGAAAAAAAAATCACCTCTTGCCATTTTCTTTCACAGTAGCACAGAACACATTAACAATGTCTGCTCAAATTGTCAAATATCAATAAAAACTCCTCCCAACTTCTGACCTGCGAAAGGTCATACATGCTGTGAAAGATTACATCTTGCCTGGGCATAAGTACCATGAAAGGACAAGAGTTGTTACTGAAGCTGACCATAAAAACAACTGTCCTTAAAGTGATGATAAGAGAATGGACTAGATAGACAACAGGGAATTAGATGACTAGATAGCAGTGGTTATTCATAGCTTTTAGGGGATTTATCTGTTTGTTTATTAAATTGTAAATCCTATTTTCGGCATCTATGACTGTTTTACTGGAAGTAGCTGTACTTCGGCTTCCCCACTCTTGGAATGCAGTGGAGATGTGAGTAGCCTTCCCCTCCCCCCTTAATTTCATACACAAAAAGACCCTTATAGCCCAGAGCCCCTACACTGACCTCTCTGGAGGGGAAGAGAAGAAGCCCCAACTGCTCTTTTTTTTTTAACTACAAAGCAGGAAGACAGACGAAACATAGGCCAGGGGAGGGGCTGCCAATGAAGAGTGAGAGGAAGAAATAAGATAATTCAACCACCTTCTGCACTCAACTGGATATGTGGATGCCGCATTGAAATCAGTGTGAGCTCTACGTACATATCTGGGTACAGAATTGAATCCATCATGTCTAGTGAACTTTGACACATGGTTATTTGACATGGAAGTTGTTTTCACTTTCTTTTCCTGGAGCTACAAATGTTATTTCTTGAAAGGGTACTAGTTACTTTAATGAAACCATAAATTAGTATTTATATAGTGGTTTACATAGTTTAGGAAGACTATAGCTTATTGCAGTCAAAATCTGTATTATTTTAAAGGAAAACAAAGAATCTGATTATAAAATGTTTTATAACATTTATTTATTTTGTAGACAAAAGGGGAGAATCCGAACAAAACCAGCCTGCAGAGGAACCCCTACTAGAACAAATTAATGAAAAAAAAGGAACATAAAGAGATGATTTCAAATGTCATGTCATGTTGTAATATAGAGGTACGAAAGATGTTAATATTTAATTTTCCTCTTATATTCTTCCTTTCTTATTTGCAAAATGAGCTGGATTGAAATGATTGACTTTAAGATTTTTTTAAAAAACAATAGAAACTGAAGATTAAATATCCCTGATATTGAAAATGTATCATTAATGTGCTGGAATATAAGGCCCATGCCTGCACTATTAACTTACACTGGTATAACTAAGTTGCTGAAGGGTGTGAAAAATCCACACCCCTGAGGCCAAAAGAGACCATGATAGTCCAGTCTGACCACCTGCAAATCATCATAGAATTTCACCCCACCCATAACTTGTGGCTGAACAAGTACATACGTTTTAGAAAGCCATCCAGTCTCTATGTAAAGATTCCAAGCGGGGGAAAGGTTACTGAATTCCTTACTAAGATGTTCCACTACTTAATTATCCTGCCTGTTAAAAATGTCTTCTTTCTGGTTTGAACTTTTTTGACTGAATGAAGGAAATATATATTGCCTAATAAATATAATACTTTACTTTGTACCATAAATGTAATAACTATATGATATAAAATCATAGTGTTCAATCAATATTATTATTGCTGAAATTATTGCTTCAGGGCATGGATTTCCCCTACCCTTTTCTTGAGGATACCATCATATCTGGTAGCATCCATTGATTCAGCGTGTCTAGTATCCTGTTTGCAATGCTGTTCCTGAGGATGGGAAGGTGAAACAGCCATAACTGTGCTACAATCATCTCACAGTAGCTGTTGGACACTGGGCAGATCCTCAGGGCTGGCCAAGTTCTCCTGGACACAGAACCTGAGTGGGGGCCTGAGGGTGGCTTTATGCTGTCTGTGGGTTTTCAGGAGGAGTTTAAGGTACAGGTTTTAATCTATAGAGCCCGAAATGGCTTAGCACATAGTGACCAAAGAAACCATCCCAGCATGCCATGCATTTGTGTTGTAAATCAGTAAAGGTGCTTAAGCTGATGCAAGAGGCCTCCGGGCTTAGGAACCTTCCTTGGTCCATAGTAGCACAGAGGTAGGGTATGCTGCAAAGCTAGTTTTCAATCTTTTTTGAAAAAGGCTGGAGGACAATTATTGGGTGGTGAATTATTGAAAAGGGATGGTGATTTGAGGTTTTAAGTTGTCTAGCTTGCTGATTATGGGATATACTGAATAGTATTGCTGCTGTTTAGGGATACTGAAATGTTACTTTAGAGGTGGGTCTCTAATTTATGGGAAGGACTCCTAGAGTATATGACATCTCAAGTGACTCTGCTGACATCCACTATGATAGTGTGGGGTGGAGACAGAGGTGGTTTTTCAGGTAGATACATCCTAAACCATTAGCTTAAATTCCATGGGGAAAACCACAGGCAGCATAAAGCCACCTTTTGAGTGTGTGTATAAACACAAATACATTAATAAATAATTCTTAAAAGTGAAACTCGTAAGCAGATGTGTGGGGGAGGGGAGAAGGGAATGGAGATAAGCAAACCTGATTTAAACATTAAGTAGTTAGTTCTGATTGAGTAATCATAATAGTGCATCTCTATATAACTTTTAAAGCTAGCTACAGTGCTTGCAAATTCATATGGCCAGTGAGTGAGACAGTGTTGTCTAGTGATAGCAGTATTGGACTAGGAGTCCAGAGACCTAAGGTTCTACTACTGATTCAGCCACGGACTTGTTATGTGAACCTGGGTACGTGTGCCTCACTTGTGCGTAAAAAGACGGTAATAATACCTACTTTTGTGTGTTATTTTTAGATCCTTGAATGAAGGAACCTATAAAGGTGCCAATGAGTTTTATTTATCTGTCAATGAACTCTATTTCAGATCAGGATTGAGCTTTAAAGTCCAACTGTTTTAGATTGGGATTTTAGTAGGTAAATTGGCAAACTTTTCAGTGCCTTACAGTGATAGTTTTTGTTTGCACACTTTTATATACATTTTGTTAGGCTCCTAACCTGCAACTTATAATGTGATGCACTGTTGCAGAGCCCCACTGACTTCAGTGGGGCTCTGTGTGCATGTAGCCATCTGCTTGTGTACTGTCACCTATAGGACCAGAGCCTTAGGCCCCAATCCTGCAAAGACTTTTGTGCCTATTTAATTTTATGCACTGTGAATAGTCCAACTGAAGTCAATGGGACTGTTCACAATGCATGAAGTTAAGCATGCCAGCAAGATTGAGGCCTTAGATTGTAAATTGTTGTTTGTAGGGACTGTGTCATCCTATGTGTCTATACAACATTGATCATATTTTGGGGGACTTGAGTAATAACAACAAACAACAACAGTCATCTATGTTTTGACATTATCTTTTCATGTCTCTGTTTCAGGATTTTAATGTTGCAGGCCAGGATGTAGTTTGCAACTCATGAAATATCATGTCTACTACAGGGGACTATCTTCCACAACATCAGTTAAGACAGTTCCTCATAAAGAAACAAACAATAAATTCCTCCATCTTTCTTGCACAGTTAGAAGTATAAACCTTTAGTGAGTGGTTATGTGATCTTTTCTCATTCATTGGGTATGTATATGTGCTTCCTAGTAAGCCTTAGCTAGTACGTTTGAGAATGAAGGAGTTTAATTGGTGACTGCCAAGTACTGTAATCTTTACTATACGTGTTGTTGATGATTAATTCTTTTTGTAATTTTCTGATGAGTTATTTCTCTGTTTCTGCCTAATCAGCAGTCATACTGTGAAATATAATTGCCACTTGTAAGAAAATTACTGTCTCATGAGATTAATACGTTTGATGATTAAATTATGTAGAATAAAGTAATAACAGTCACATACTCAAGCAGAATGACATGTGGATCCTTTGCTGTGGTTTGATGACCTTTATAAAAAACAGAATAGCATTTTAGAAATAATCCCATCTATTTCAAGTCAGTCCCAACATAACAAGGAAATGTAAAGAATCCTCAATCAGCTATATGCTTTTGGAAAATGAAGGAGTTTCACCTCAGTTAAATTAAAAATACCAGCCTTGATCTGAGGTCAACATGACATAAATCACTGAGGTAGCAAAAAATTCTCAAACCTGATAAGAAAACATATTTGCTGCTAAATTTAATTACTAAACTTGATCAGAAATGTGCTTGCAGTCTAGCATTCATATCAGCAAGAGACAGACTTCTGTGCAAACAAAATGAAATATCTGTTGTTTCCTGCATATAAAATAAATCCTTTCCTACCCACATTTTCCCTAATGATAAGCACCAGTTTTTAGCCATATCTTTACATAATGTAGCATTCATGAATTCGTAACTGTTCTTCCATGAAATACAAATGTTTGATGTAGGGCCAGCACAATTCTGATTGATAACTAATATGCAGGAGATGAAAGATTTGGAACAATTTAGCCAATATTACTCCTTGAGCTGTCTGTGACTAAGGCCCTGATTCAGGACAGTACTTCTGCAAACGCATGTGCTGTCTTGAACCATGCTTTCCTGAATCAGGGCCTATATGCTTAGTGTTTGGAGAACAGAGTGAGAGAGCATGTATTATGTATTCACACCCAGAAGGAAAAACCAAATGTATTGCATCCTTGAATCTCCGATTTGTTTCTGAGTGTGATGGGATGTACAAACCCTGCACTAGAATTGAAGGGGTTAAAGAGCAACTCCAGGCCCAGGTGACCCCATCTAGCCATACATGCAGAGCATGCTCTAGTTGGAGGTGGAGCCAAACAGCTCAGAAAGAGGCTGACAAGGAAGGGAGAAGGAGCTGCTCTGAGAGCTCCTGGGCAAGGGTGCTGCAGAAACCATCTCCTGGAGGAGAGGATCCTACCTGCTGAGCCCAGATGGACTGAAGGTTCAGTCAGCACCTTGTTCTGTTACTGTTTTGGGACAGATCGCAAGGCTTGGACAACAGCGTGGGTGCTAAGAAGTGGCCTGGGGACAGCCTTAAGGTGCTCCTGGATACTGGACATTTAGTAACCTTTACAGGGCCCTGGGCTGGAGCCTGATAATGAGTGGTAGGGTCCAGGCTCCCCATCAACCCTCTCCCCAAGTCTCATTAAAAAGGGCCCAAAGCTCCTTACATTCTAGACTCTACCCTGGTAGGGAGAAGGAGAAGGATAAATGTCTTTTGAAACCCATAGCTGGCGTTGGATTCTTGTGTGGGAGTCAATAACCAAGCCTCTATCTTCCCAGGTACTCTGCCACACTGGGAAGAGATAGGATTGAGTGGACAACCCAACCAGAGGATTGACTCCATCCCAAACAAAGACAAAGACAGACTGACACCAGATGTGAATGTGGTCCAGGGGGAAGACTAGGAATGTGGTGACTAAAGGCCTGACCCCCCTAGCCACTAGCCAGGGCTTCCAGAGAGCACCTGGCCATCACACTGGGATTCTAATGGAAGGAGAGAGTATCAATGCAATACTGAGGGCTGTGAACTGCCAGTTTTTTATGTCCAAAGGGCAGTTCAAACTCCAGAATAAAAACCCTACAATGGATAGGCTGCTGGTGTGCTGAGACTACTGCCCATCATGTTGACCAATATTGTCTTATTGTTCCCTGTCAGTCTGTTTGTATCCATATATTGTAAGCTCTTTGGACTTTCTCTTCTGTGTCTGTACAACTGCTAGCACAATGGGGTTGTGATCCATGACTGGGGCTCCTTAGCATTATGATAATACACATAATACATAATAGTAGAGGAGCGCTTGCACTGATTAATTCTGTTCCCAAGAAGTAAGACAGGAGATGTAAAAGAGGTCTTTGTAGGGTATTGGTTTGGTTTGGCAACCTTTGATGCAGGAATTATAGTAGTAAAAGCTGTTGCTTCTACCAGGGTAGAGTCTAGAATGTAAGGAGCTTTGGGCCCTTTTTAATGAGACTTGGGGAGAGGGTTGATGGGGAGCCTGGACCCTACCACTCATTATCAGGCTCCAGCCCAGGGCCCTGTAAAGGTTACTAAATGTCCAGTATCCAGGAGCACCTTAAGGCTGTCCCCAGGCCACTTCTTAGCACCCACGCTGCATACATGGCTGCATACATGTATCATTCATATGAGGTAGAACAGAAGCTAATCCACCTCCCTATTCTGTGGAGAATCATTTTGGTGAAAAGGCTGAGGTCAGTATACAGAGTTAAAGGAAATCAAGGCCCACTTTGTTCACTGTATTCCACAAACTCTGCTACTGTAGAGAGGCAAAGGAGAAAGTGAGTCAACAGTGTGATACTGTTGCAAAAAAAGCAAACATGATTCTGGGATGCATTAACAGGTGTGTTGTAAACAAGACACGAGAAGTCATTCTTTCGCTTTACTCTGCGCTGGTTAGGCCTCAACTGGAGTATTGTGTCCAGTTCTGGGCACCGCATTTCAAGAAAGATGTGGAGAAATTGGAGAGGGTCCAGAGAAGAGCAACAAGAATGATTAAAGGTCTTGAGAACATGACCTATGAAGGAAGGCTGAAGGAATTGGGTTTGTTTAGTTTGGAAAAAAGAAGACTGAGAGGGGACATGATAGCAGTTTTCAGGTATCTAAAAGGGTGTCATCAGGAGGAGGGAGAAAACTTGTTCACCTCAGCCTCCAATGATAGAACAAGAAGCAATGGGCTTAAACTGCAGCAAGGGAGATTTAGGTTGGACATTAGGAAAAAGTTCCTAACTGTCAGGGTAGTTAAACACTGGAATAGATTGCCTAGGGAAGTTGTGGAATCTCCATCTCTGGAGATATTTAAGAGTAGTTTAGATAAATGTCTATCAGGGATGGTCTAGACAGTATTTGGTCCTGCCATGAGGGCAGGGGACTGGACTCGATGACCTCTCGAGGTCCCTTCCAGTCCTAGAGTCTATGAGTCTATGAGTCTAAGGGACCTTACGCTAATGGAGGCTCACCACAGTGGAACAGAATTCCACTACAACATCCTCCCTCCCTCAGTACCCTCTACACTGCAATCAGGACAGCTGGGGCAGGAAATGTTTCTGCCAGCATTCCTCCAGTGAAGAGCTCACCTCCTTTAGGGAAATTCTTTGCTGGTAAGTTATGGGTAAAATCTGGTAGCTTTGTGCAGCTCCGGTGATGGGAAAGGGCTGGAGTGTAATGCAAAATCTAGCCTTCTACTCACCCACATGCCAAACCAAACTGTACTCATTACATTGATTTTTGTTCATCCTGTTAGATAGCTCTTGTGTGTTTGTTCCAACAGTGTGTTTATGGGAATTTTTGCTTGCTGTGTTGTCAGGAACTTACTGGATGGTTCTAAGGGGGACCCTGACAATTGGACTGGAGGGATTTGGGTGGGGGCTCAACTACCAGTACTACAGAGGTCCTAAAAGCTAGGAGATTTCTTGGACGTTGTGCTTCCAACATAAGGGGCCAAGAGTCGGAGTCATTTGATGCTGTCTTTACAGAAGAGTTATTACGGTTAAGCAATTTTCTTTTCTAATAAGCTGAAATGTAATTTGAATGTAGAAAAACAGTACTAACTTTGGGATACACAATGCAGCATAAAGTACAGATACTGGTCTAGTTAAGTTTGTTTCCCATTATAGCATAATAAAAATAGCTCTGAAACGACAAGCTCGTGCAACTCTGAACTGCATAGCCTCCCTAAGTAGCTGTCAGACCTTGCATCTTTGGCATGAAGTATAGGACAGTTCCCATTCTAACTTGTGAAATTTGTATTTCTGGAGCTTTTACCAGATTTAACCTTCATAAACTGAGATGGCTCAAGAAAATGGAATAGAGGGTAATATCTCATGGCCTAGACAAATGTCTTTAAATCACAAGGTCACCTCGTGCCTCAGCAAATTAAAAAAAAAAAACAAATTACAAGAACAAATTAACTTAGGAAAAAGAAAAGTGCAAATGACATAACTACAGAGCACTGAACAGGAAAGCATTGTTGTGTAGCTTCTGGATGCCAAGTATATGTTTAACACAAGATCTTGCATGGAAAAGCTGAACCTGCAGTTTTTTGGTTAGGATGTGTTTATCAGGAGGGAGAGAGAAACTGGGTACTCTACTGACATATTGACTGAAGTAATGTAAACAATGAGATGTTGGTCTTAATGCTATCAAAGATGAGAAGAGTTCTCAAGTTGCAGGTAACAAAGAGATGAACAAGATATTTACTAATTATGCAGAGTTTATTTGATCCAGATGTGAATTATTATTTTTTTAAAGAGCAATCTCACTTGATACTGGTAGCTAGTGTTTGATATGTTTGAGTAAGGTCAAGACACCAACATGGAGGATATTATATTTTGGGTATGTTTAATGTGATTTAAACATTTTACACATGTACCCCAGCCACGTTAGAAACAGAACACATTAGCTATAAATAAAAACCTCATGAAAACCAGATTTACTTAACATTTAAAATGAGTGTAAAAAGATATGATTAGGTCTAGCATAGTCACCTTCCCAGAGTTCATAAAGTGTAAAACCTCCTTGAAAAACAGGTTTAACCTTAATGCCACTGCTGGCACTGCTAGAGTTGTCAAGAGATGTTGGAGTGGGGCTCAGGGTCCCCAAACTCTTCTGCAGAGGCCATTGTCAGAAGCTAGCATGACAGAAAGGAAGGCAGCACATGCCATGCCTGGTTTCAGAGTACAGCAATGGCTGTATGGGTCCTGATAATGCTACTGTGCCTCTCTGTGAAACATCAAGGCAGTTGAATTCCTCTCAAATGATGTCAAAGAGAAAGTGCATGAGAGCTGGAGATAACTTGTTCTTAACTGAAAGGAATCCAGCTGGGTCCAGCATTCTAACAGAAGCCTGAGAAAGACAACCCAATATCTATCTTAATGCTGTCCATTTTTCAGATATTAGATGCTAATCCTAGATTCAGAACTCAGGGTATGTCATTTGACAAAACATGCAAGATAGGCTAGGACCAGTGGTGTGTAGAGTGCAGGGGTGAAGCAGTAGAATTACTCCTTTTTCAGAAATGATGGGCCAGAGGCTCAGCTGATGTAAATTGGTGCAGCACCAAGTAAATCAATGCAACTAGGCCAATTTACACCCACTAAGGATCTGGCCCCATAACTCTACATTTCCAGTGTTCAGGCCTTTGCTCGTTTTAGGGTGATCTTAACTTAGAGTGTTTTTTGACTTCAAATGTTTTATTTTGAAAGATGTTATAGCTCTGATTAGAGATGGGTCCAAACCAGGCGATTTGATCTGAGCATCACTGAACTTTTGTAGGGGAGGGGTGCTGGATCACAGATTCAAACTATAATGCATGGTTCCATTCTCTACAACTGGCTAAACCCAGACTCTGGAACTGAACACTCCTGCTATTTGGGAGTTTTCAATCTCTGGATCTGAATTTCACAGCTCATCTATATATCTGAAAGGTTTCGATTATTTTCCTTATGTTATTGATACAAGTTTAGTGTTAATCCCAGTTTAGGAAAGTCTTTTGTCTAGGACTGAGACCTTTGAGTCCTGATTCCCAGTCCTGTTAAGTAATCAGTAGATCATAAGAAAGATAGACTTTCTTTTCTTTCCTGAGACTATGAATTACATCTGTTCCTTAATGTTATAGCTACTATAGAACTTTGCTCCTTTTTTTAATACGTGTAGTTTAAAGACAAACTGATTATAACAATGATAACAATGGGAAGGAAGGGGCATCTTTTGATATAAAAATATTGAAGAATTTCCAAATATTAAAAAATACTCTTTACACTCATAATAAACATTAAGCTCCTACCAAGCAAGCTACAGGAGAATGCTCGTTCTTTCTGAGCTGTGATGTTAATAAGCTATTGTCACTCAAGGCGCATAAGCTGGCATTGAGTTATGAGACACTGCTTATTTGATAAATGACATTTCCAACTAGTATTTAAAAAATCAATTTCTATGTAGCAGTTGTCATGTTTCAGCTTATATTTGAACTCAAGTGCATGGATGCTATAGTGAAACTCGTGAGAATGCAGATTATCAGTCATTTTAACCTTCTTCACAATTTTTTAAACTCCCAGTTTAGCAAATATTGAAGATAGCAGCAGATAAGAGCATAAGGATTAGGTGGAAAATGTGAAACACGTTAGCTGATCTTTACGTATAAACTCTGTTGTTGCAAGCCCCACACACCTTTGAGCTGCAAAAGAAAGTCATAGATTCTTGTGGAAATAAGAAAAATGTATCTCTTTCTCTCTCACTCACACACAGACACGCACACCTCTTTTGGAATATCCTCTGTGGCAGTTGCTAATATTTCTGGATTATAATAAGTAACATAAAACATTTTGAATGCGAACAACCGTAGATACAAGTTTATGTAGTTATTTACAAATGCTTTATCTATTTTTGAGCAGTGAGTGTATTTGGAGAAGAAGGGACTCAATCATCTGAGTGCTTACATCCCAGTGGGTTTATGGAGGTGCTCATCCTCTTACAGGACTGGAATCAAAGGGGGAAATTTAGTTTAGGAAGGGAAGGAATTTTGCTTTGTCATCATTTAGACTGTAGATAGCCTTATTAGTCTTTGAAGCCACGAGGAATTTAAAATATAATATTGCTTATGAAAGCCCAACAATTGTAAGATAGGGAAAATACATGTTCCTTTTACAAGTGGTAAATATATGGGCATAAGTAGGCCAAAGAGCAAGCTATGAATATGACAAGATACTATTTGTTAATGAAAAATAGGACTAAAACTATACTTTGCTGAGCTATATCTGGACTCATTCTGAAAATTAAGCTTCAGCTTTCATGTGAGTGTCACCTTAAATTGATGTCTAGGCTTTTCCAATCAATCTTCACGTATTAGATTGCTAATTCTGAGTTATACCATCCATTTGACAGTCTACACTATGGATTAAGTGTGAAATCATGCAAATACAAGTCACAAATCACAAAAGAAGAAGTTAGCCTCTGGCATGCTTAGCTGACATCTCTTGAGAAATTTCTCAGAAACTGCTTATAGTATAGATCTTTGTCAAGATCGAAGTGCAAGATAGCAAATCCCTCTGGTCCAGCCTAACCCTTTCTACCTTAGTGCAATAATCGCCAGCAGGTCAAGAAAATTTGGTTTCTAGAGGAAATAATTTATCGAAACAACTTCAAGTGATTTCCAAAATGGAATTTGAAATTATGACCCTCTGTCTTTTTAAAGTATTGATAGTTGTATATTGACTTGCAGTAGGAAATTTTGCATTATATTGCTAAATAACACTATAGTATGTAGAAGTAAAAGACAGACAAAACAGAAATTTGCTGTGTTGGTTGCAAAACAACTTTATTTGAACTATTGATTTCCCCCCAGAATGAAAACAGGGTGGTTCAGATGCTTAGCTGCTGAAAATCAGTGCAGCTCCATTGTCTTCAGTGACGCTATATGTCAGTGTATGCCAGCTGAATATGAGGTGTTTTAAATAAATAATAAAAATACATCCTAAATAAGCTTCCATTTTAAATTGTGCTGTCAGCCTGAAGTATCCTGAAAGTCTTCATGTACTGAGGGCTAACGCGTACCCTGTGGTGCACTAGTGTGCAAGACTGGGAAAATGGGAAAAGGGAGTCCTTCCCACTGCACACACAGCCAGGCAGTTCCCTCCATAGTTCACAGGAATTGTGCTTGGTTAAAATGTTGGAGGATGCATCATGTCCCCACGCTGTGCCTTGCCAAAACTGGCCTCAGGCACAGGAATTCACTGGTAGATGGTTGGGTATGCTCATCTCCCTTGCTCAGAGAAGCAGCAGAAGATTCCAGCCTGCAGATTCTTGTCTTCCACACAGACCTGACCTTGGATTCACCTTTGAAAGAAGTGTTTGCTGCCCACTGCACAAAAACTAATGGTAACTGATTCCTTTTCACTGGAGTCCTACTGCTATACACAGGGCTGGCCTAAGGATTTTAGGGAGAGTGGGAGAGATGATGCGTTGGAATACAAACCAAACTTAGTAACTCATTTTTGTTACAAATGTGTGTGGTATTTTATGCCTTCCCAGCTTTCTTCTGCAGAAATAGAGCCTCATTACTTTCCCCTTTCAGTCATAGGGATCAATTCATGTCAGTGTATATTTATTTATTATTATTATTTAGGGCTGTCTTCACTTTTTAAAAAAATAAATAACAAAGGGAGGTCCACAGCTTCTGCTGTCACAGGACTCAAGGCCAACGCTGAGTATCCCTGTGTCAGAAGATGTGCAGGGTAGCATATATTACTTCATTTACTGAACTCGCAATGTGTGGTGCTGCAAATAAGGCACTGGACTGGGAGGCAGCAGACCTGGCTTCTATTACTGGCTCTGCTGCGGATTTGCTGCATGACCCTGGGCAAATCACTTCCCTTCTCTGTGCCTTCACTGAGGTCAAACTAGGTGATCTAGTGGCCCCCTCCTGTCTTAAACTCTGTGAAACTGGACAAAGTAATATTCTAGCTCATACATATTTATGTATAAAATATATCAAAAAGACACTTATCTACTCCACAGCTGCCCCTCTCTACACAGTTGTTCCATGGAGCGGATAAGGTGCAACCTGTTTTTGCTCCTGATCACAGGGCTGTGATTCTGGGGAGCCTTTACATAGCTCAAACAAGGTCAGCTTTATTCCTCTCTGCTTCCCTGCACTTCCCTTGCATAAGGCACGGGCACAGTCAAGCCTCAAGGCTTTTGGAGAGGGAGGGGCTTGATGGAGGTCAAGGCTTGAGTGAAGGTTGGGAGCTTTGTAGTCATTGACTGATGGGTGTCTAGCTGGTATTTATTGTTAGTTTCTTTGAATCACCTGTCTCCATTGATTCTCGTGGGGTACTGCAGCTTCCTTTCCAGCCTTTACTTTGGCCTGTGCTTGGACAGCACAAGCACTCCCTTGATAAATAGCTCTTGCTGCGTGCTCTGCAGTGAGCAGGTCTGGGCTCAGACCAAGGAGGAAGCTGGTCCATAGCTGACATAGAGAACATTTTGCTATCAGCTCCCCGTCTTTTAAACTAAGGATGATCGAACTTGAGAGCTTCCACTTATTTGTGGTAATATGGCACAGGGAGAGAGGCATTCCCTCAAGGAAGACCTGAAGCCATTTAGGGATTTAAGGGTCAAAATCTAACACTTTACACTCCATCTAGAAACTATTAAGCAGCTAGCGCAGACCATAGAGCACCTTGGAAAATGTCAGGAAATTTGTTTATAAGAGGCAAAATAAATGTTGTCTTTGGCAAGTTTCAAAGACAACAAAGCATGTGCTTCACCCATAGATTTAGGGATCTGAGAGGATTCTTGGAATTTATCAGACAAATTTGCAAGCTTGAAAATCCATCAGGATCTGGCCATTTGCCTACAATAATCTGTTTGTTTACACTATGAACCTTGTAAGAAAGATAAGGTAAAGCAAATCTTAGTTAAGCAAACTGCTTAGCGGAATACCCAGGCCACCTTTCTTTGTGTTCTTTTAGTTTCAATAGTGTAACTATCCTTAGCAAAAGCATCCAAAAGTATAGGATATAGGGAGGTAAAAATAGTATTGGACTATAATTTTGCCAATATAAAAAAAATTGGCCGATGTGATAACCATCCGGGTTTTCAGAATCAAATAACAACCACAATAGACAATAACTGCTACTTAACCACTATTCTGGGAAGGGATTTTGTTTAGATTTTTGACTAAATGTCCCTCGAAATAGGACCTCACTTGTGTCAATTTATTTGTTTTGAGCTCTGCTGTTGGTAACACAACAGAGGAAAAACAATCCAAAGTTAAAGCATAAGACAATTCCTTACATACCAGTTCACTAAAGTCTCCATCCCAATAGGTCCATAGCAGTCAACCCTTTTAACCTACTTCCCAACAAATTACATTAGCTCCAAGATCTATTAACACATCTAGACACAAAGAACTTGAAAGGTTGTCTGTGTCAGGCACGGCAAGCCTCAAGCTCAGGTTCCTAGAGCTGCTAAGCCGGTGCCTGATCCTCTGCACCACGAAGTTCCAAGGACTAGTTAAGGGTACTGCTGCTAATACACCACCAGGAGAAGCTACAACCACTGACTCAGCAGGGTAAGATAACTAACAGCAGACTGCTGATTGGCCTCCACTTCCTCTTCCTGTCCCATCCCTTGTCTGAGCAATTAGTTGTGTGGCCTGTTGCTGTCCAGACCTCTGAGACTGAGTCCCTGGTTCCTGCTACCATGCTTTGTCCCTGTCACTATGCCTGATTCCTGCATCCTTGCGCTGACCTTAATTCTTGACTCTGGTATTAACCCAGGGTGTGACTCTGGCTTTGATCCTTGGTGTGATTTCTGACCCTGATTCCACTCCTGGCTCTGACCAGTAGGTCAGGCAGCCTACATTATGGGCCCTAGCTTTCCTGTCCCCATCCAATCGGAATGAGGCATCACCTTTGAGTTCTTGCAACTGGGGCTAGAATTTTCCAGAGTCTTTTCCAAAGCATCTTGTCACACCTCTCACGTCAGACAAATTAGGCCATAGCTGTTGGTACAACCACCTTAGGACATATATTGAATACTGGCTGGTTTGCTTTGGTCAGCAACTTCTCTCTGTAAGTGCTTTTCATGGGCCCCTCTGCAGTGCATCAAATAGCCAACTTTGCATGCTAAGCTTGGTCAAGTTGCAGTTTCTCCAACAACACTCTGCTAGCTGCTGAAATGTCCGGTTTAAAGTTCATATAGTTTACACAAAGTTCCTCCACATTTTTTTAACTTTGTTTTAACAGTCCATTATACAATGCAAAGTCACTTCAAGATCTGTTGTTCTCCAGCAGGTTTGAACAGCTGTATAAATATTCCACTTCTGTTCTCCTTGTTTTAACAACAATGGTGGGACCTTTTCTATGTATAGCTGAGTTGCATCTGTGCCTTATTGATCAAACAGTTACATTTCCAAAACAACGAGGAGTCCGGTGGCACCTTAAAGACTAACAGATTTATTTGGGCATAAGCTTTCATGGGCAAAAAACCCACTTCATCAGATGCATGGAGTGAAAATTAAAGATACAAGCATAAATATATATTGGCACATAAAAAGAAGGGAGTTAACTTACAAGTGGAGAACCAATGTTGAAGGCCTGTTCACTCAGGGTGGATGTGGATGTGGTCCACTCCCAGTAATTGATGAGAAGATGTCAACACCAAGAGAGGGAAAATTGCTTTTGTAGTGAGCCAGCCACTCCCAGTCCCTATTCGTTTCATTTCAATTCATTCATTTCTATTCATATTTCAATTCATTTGCAAAATTAACACCATCAAGTTGGGCTTGAATAGAGACTGGGAATCCAGGTCTTCAAGGGATAAGAGTGTCCATTTAATGCCTTTTGGCATGTCTTCTGTTGTACGCCACATTACCCAGTCAATGACAATGTTGAAGATAATATAATATAATTAATTATAATCTTAATATTCTATACCAATATTTCAATTCCTTCATTCACATGCAGGGAAAAAGTCTCTTCAGCTGCCCTAGTAGTACATTCTTGTGAAAGGCTGCAGAAACTTTAAGTTTCCTTGGTCTATTTGGAAAGTCTGATGAAATCTTGTGTTAGATTTGATTAGATTATTTTTTTTAATTCTCTCCACCCTCTGTCCTTTCTTTTCTAAAAAGCCTGAATGCCTGGGCAATTCTAAAATAGTAAAAGCTAATAATTTTGGGGCCTTAGTTACTACAACCTCTTCTGCATCAGGTCTATCTATGCTTTTCTCTAGGGCTGAGATTTTTGTGCTGCACCTCTAAGAGGTGTCATACAGAATTCTCATCACAGTGGAGGGAAAACTATGATGTATTTAAGCCACCACTGTGCCCTCCTGATTCTGGGCTGCTCTGGGGACTGGCGATGCCCTGATGTAACTACAACTTTGGGGGACTTTCTAAGTTGCATTATGGGCCATAAAACTTCCTGAAATCTCTGTAGCACTGAGTGCTGTTGCCCCTCCTTTGGGGCTTGTGAAGAGGTCCTTGAAAGACACAGTTCCCGGACTGGGGTATCCTCATCCAGCACTAACTGGGGCATTTATGGTACTCTGGCCTTCTTAGGTGCTGTAAAGGGCTGAGGGATGGGGTTGATGATCTCATCCAAGGTCTTTAGTAAGAGTGGGTAAATTCGCACGTGCTGATCTGGTCTTCATTATTTTGCCTTTCACTTGTATATAATGAGGTATACAAATTCTCAGAGACTGTGTATTTCTTCTGTTTAGAGTAAACTTTACCTTTACCACCCCCTTTTTGCAAGTATGTTTTTGTTCCCTAGCCTCAGTTTATAAGTTACTATTTTATGAGATTTAGTACCCAACATAATTAGGTGACTGCATGAGCATTATTGCTCGATTTGAAGCTGTCAACAAACCTGGTTTCAGAAGTAACCATTTTTTTCCATACTAGTTTGGTTCCTCTTCTTTTATCTAGATCGGGGGGATGTTAGCAGGTTTCAGGGGGTCTGCCAAGCAGGGCCAATGTTAGACTCACTAGGACCCAGGTCAGAAAGCTGAAGCCTCATTGTGCAGGGCTGAAACCTGGGGCCCTAAGCCCTGCCAGCTGGGGCTGAGGCCAAAGCCTCAGCAACTTAGCTTTGTGGGGCCCCCTGTGCCATGGGTTCCTGTACAATTTCCCTGCTTGCTCCTTCTAATGCTGGCCCTGGCTTGTATATGCAGAAAAACAGTTGTTGAGGCATTGGTGGGCCATAGACTCTTTATAGCATGTTGAGGGGCACTCAGAAAGAAAAAGATTGAGAACCTCTGATCTAGATAACATGTCAAATCCATAAGGTTTTAGAATGAAAATGTAATGGTAATGGCATTTTTTGTTTTAAAAGAATTTCTATTTAATATTGCTGCAGCATGTCACATTTGAAGAGGTTTCTGTGTTCCATACAGAGGAGAAATTTATACTGGTAAGTACTAGCATATTTCAACCTCTTAATTTCAGTGGCTAAGAAAAAATGCAGGCATTTGGAAGCTACTGCAATGCAGGCACAATAGAGATGATGATGGTCTATTGCAGTATCTCTCAACCTTTTCAGGTTGGCAATCCCTTATTCAAAGTCAAATGTTCATGATCCTCTTACATTTACTGTAAATGTAAGAGTAACACGTGTCAATGACAGGCCTATCTAATTTATTTGTGTGTGAGTATTTCAAGAGGATGACAGAGTTTTGAACCTTGAAGGGTAAAGGTGTGAGAGGAATGGAAAACTGAGATTTTCTTTGCTCTAGAATGTAATAAAATTTTCAACACCATTTAGTGGTCGCCTGGGGGTCACGATCTACTGGTTGAGAAACACTGGTCTATAGATTTGTTAGCTGATCTGGGCATACTAAACTATGAGAGAATATTAGGTAAAGTCTGTAAAGGTAAAATAAGGTGTACTACCATTTTATTTTAAAGCAAGATTTTTTTTAGAATGTGTCTGAGTGCCTTTTTTCCTACAAAATATGATATAGTTTACTTTAAAATTCATGTTACTACAGAATCTCATTTGACACAGCTCTTTCTCAAAATGACAAAAGTTAATTTCAAGGGAAGTTTGAGCTCTCTATCTTTATACTTCTCAATAATAGCCATGTTTCCCAGATTCTATTGTGTGATAGCTCAGTTTTGGTGAACCGCACAGAATAAGAAAAAAGGTAATATAATAGAAAGGAATTTATTTTTCTTTCAGCCCATTTCTGACATGCCTCATTCGAGAAGATGATTGTTCACACTTCACAGCTTGGTCTGTCTGTCTATCAGGCTGAGTGAACTGCAGCGTATGATAGTAATTGGGATGAGGATTGTGGTGAACTCTCTCTTTGACCCATGCTTTAACAAAGAGGCTTCTGTTTGTCACGCCAGTGTTCAAAATGCTCATTTCTGATCTCACAAGGTGCACATTTATTTAAAAGATTTTAGTACAGGTATAAAAACAATGCTTTATCTGCAGATTTAATACACCATCATCTGGTGCAGCCTTCTTTTGGGATTACACATTTCAGCAATCACTGTTCTCTTCAATGAGACTGTGTATAATTGTTATACCTTGGGAGCCAGGTCAGTCCTCGCCTACAGACAGCACCCCAATCTGAATCAAATACTCACCAGCAACTACACACCACCCCACACAACAAAAACACCAACCCAGGAGCCAAACCCTGCCACAAACCCCGGTGCCAACCCTGTCCACATATCTATTCAAGGGACACCATCATAGGACCTAACCACATCATCCACACCATCATTCACCTGCACATCTGCCAATGTGGTATGTGCCAGCAATGCCCCTCTGCCATGTATATTGACCAAACCAGACAGTCTCTATGCAAAAGAATAAATGGACACAAATCTGACATCAGGAATCATAACATTCAAAAAGCAGTAGGAGAACACTTCAATTTCTCTGGTCACTCAATAGCAGACCTTAAAGGGGCAATTCTCCAACCAAAAAAAGTCAAAAAAACCAGACTCCAACGTGAAGCTGCAGAATTGGAATTAATTTGCAAACTGGATACCTTCAGATTAGGCCTGAATAAAGACTGGGAGTGCTTGGGTCATTACAAAACGTAAACTTAATTTCCCCAATACTAATTTCTCCCTACTATTACCCACACTTTCTTGTGTACTGTCTGTAATGGGTCACTCTCTTACCATTTCAAAAGTTATTTTTCATCCCTTGGTATCCTGCTGTTAATTGATTTATCTCGTTAGACTGACCTCACACTTGGTAGAGTAACCCCCATCCTTTCATGTATTTATACCTGCTCCTGTATTTTTCACTTCATGCATCTGATGAAGTGGGTTCTAGCCCACAAAAGCTTATGCCCAAATACATTTGTTAATCTCTAAGGTGCCACAAGGACTCGTTGTTTTTGCTGATACAGATTAACATGGGTACCACTCTGAAACCTGTTATGCCACTGAATTTCAGGGTATGTTTACACTACGGGATTATTCCAATTTTACATAAACTGGTTTTGTAAAATAGATTGTATAAAGTCGAGTGCATGTGGCCACACTAAGCACATTAATTCGGTGGCGTGCGGCTATGATCAGAGGCTAGCATCGATTTCTGGAGCATTGCACTGTGGGTAGTTATCCCGTAGCTATCCCATAGTTCCCGCACTCTCCCCCGCCCATTGGAATTCTGGTTGAGACCCCAATGCATGATGGTGCAAAAACAGTGTCGCGGGTGATTCTGGGTAAATGTCGTCACTCATTCCTTCCTCTGTGAAAGCAACGGCAGACAATCATTTCGCACCCTTTTTCCCTGGATTGCTCTGGGAGATGCCATAGCACGGCAACCATGGAGCCCATTCAGCTTTTTTTTACTGTCACCATATGTCTACTGGATGTTGCTAACAGATGTGGTACTGCAGCGCTACACAGCAGCATTCATTTGCCTTTGCAAGACAGCAGAAACGGTTATCAGTTGTTCTGTACTGTCTGCCATGCCATTGTAAATTGGTGATGAGATGACGGTTATCAGTCATTCTGTACCGTCTGCTGCTATCATGGGTGCCCCTGGCTGAGGTTGGCGGGGGGCGCAAAGACAAAAATGGGAATTACTCCCCGAGTCAATCCCTCCTTTATGGTATCTAAAAATAGAGTCAGTCCTGCCTAGAATATGGTGCAAGTGTACTACAGAACCAGTGTACCAGAGAACCAGAGAGCACAGCCGCTCCGTGTCAGATCCTGCAGAAATGATGAGCTACATGCCATTCTAGGGGGTGCCCCTGCAACAACCCCACCCGTTGCTTCCCTGCTCCCCCACCCCTCCTGGGCTACCATTGCAGTGTCCCCCCATTTGTGTGATGAAGTAATAAAGAATGCAGGAATAAGAAACACTGACTTGTTAGTGAGATCAAATGAGGGGGAGGAAGCCTCCAGCTGCTGTAATAGTCCAGGCAGGACATTAAACGGTGCGGGGGAGAGGATCCCAGCACCCTGCTGCTATGATAGTCTAGGCAGTACAGAATCTTTTCTTTACACATGAAAGGGAGGGGGCTGTCATGGTATAATTCCCCAATCTGAACCTTAGAGTCCAAAAGATGGGGTACCAGCATGAATTCCTCTAAGCTTAATTACCAGCTTAGATCTGATAAGCTGCCACCACCCCAAAATATAGTGTTTTGGGGCACTCTGGTCCCCCCAGAAACCTTCCCTGGGGACCCCAAGACCCAAATTCCTTGAGTCTCACAACAAAGGGGAATAAACCATTTCCCCTCCCCCTCCTTTCTTCCTCCCAGATCTTTCCCGCCCTGGGTACACTAGGAGATCACCGTGATTCAAACTCCTTGAATCACAACACAGAGAAATCAGGTTTTTTCTCCCCCTTCTCTCCCCCTCCCAGGCTTTCCCTCCCTGGGCTATCCTGGAGAGATGGACAGATTCAAGCTCCGTGAATCTAAAACAAAGGAATTCCACCTTTCCCCCCTCCCTTCTCTCTCCCTGGTAAGTACAGACTCAATTCCCTTGAGCCTCAACAAGGAGAAAAAATCAAACAGGTCTTAAAAAGCAAAAATTTTAATAAAAAGAAAGAAAAAAAGTAAAAGTTGTGTCTGTAATTTAGATGGTAAAAGTTACAGGATCTTTCAGCTTATAGACACTAGAGAGAAGCCTCCCTCCAGCAAAATTACAATTTAAAATACTTCCAGCAAAATACACATTTGCAAATACAGAAAACAATCAAAAGACTATAACTGCTTTTTCTACTTAATACTCACTATTTTGAATATATATGAGACTGTAGCAGGGAGATTGGCAAGAAACCTGGTTACACGTCTGGTCCCTTTCAGGACCCAGAGAGAACAAAGCAAAACCCAAAAAACACAAACAAAGGCTTCCCTCCACCGAGATTTGAAAGTATCTTGTCTCCTGATTGGTCCTCTGGTCAGATGTTGCAGGTTCACTGTTTGTTAACCCTTTACAGGTAAAAGAGACATTAATCCTTAACTATCTGTTTATGACAGGGGCTGATGGAGCTCAGCCCCCAGTTGCTATGATGAAGACGGTTACCAGCCATTCTGTACTATCTACTGGGAATGACCGGGAGTCATTCCTATTTTTACCCAGGCTCCCCCGGCCGACCTCACCTGAGGCCAGCCAGGAGCACTCACAGGCTGATGATGACGACGGATAGCAGTCATATTGCACCGCCTGCCACCGGGGCGGGTAGGGAAGAGGATACTGCTATTCACTGCCGCAGCATCGCGTCTACCAGCAGCATGCAGTAGACATAAGATGACATTGAAAAAAGTCAAGAAACGATTTTTTTCCCTTTTCTTTCACGGGGGAAGGGGGGTAAATTAACGAGCTATACCCTGAACCACCCCGGACAATGTGTTTGACCCTACAGGCATAGGAAGCTCAGCCAAGAATGCAAATACTTTTTGGAGACTGCTGGGGACTGTGGGATAGCTGGAGTCCTCAGTACCCCCTCCCTCCCTCCATGAGCGTCCATTTGATTCTTTGGCTTTCCGTTATGCTTGTCACACAGCACTGTGCCGTAGACTCTGTATCATAGCCTGGAGATTTTTTTCAAATGCATTTCATTTTCTTTAATGGAGCTCTGATAGAACAGATTTGTCTCCCCGTACAACAGTCAGATCCAGTATCTCCCGCATGGTCCATACTGGAGCTCTTTTTGGATTTGGGACTGCATCGCCACCCTTGCTGATCAGAGCTCCACGCTGGGCAAACAGGGAATGAAATTCAAAAGTTCGCGGGGCTTTTCCTGTCTGCCTGGCCACTGCATCCGAGTTCAGATTGCTGTCCAGAGCGGTCACAATGGTGCACTGTGGGATACCGCCCGGAGGCCAATACCATCAATTTGTGGCCACACTAACCCTAATCCGATATGGTAATACCGATTTCAGCACTACTTCTCTCGGAGAGGAGTACAGAAACCGGTTTAAAGAGACCTTTATATCGATATAAAGGGCCTCGTTGTGTGGACGGTGCAGCGTTAAATTGGTTTAAAGCTGCTAAAATTGGTTTAAACGCATAGTGTAGACCAGGCCTCAGTAATTTACTCAGGTGCAGGGCCAGATGTTAAAAGAGGAGTGCAGATCTTAAGAATTTGGTTTATTTATATGTTTAAAGGGGATAACTGGCAGTGTCTTCTGATATGTTCCTGCCACCGCAAAAAGATCGCTTCTTCTTCATTTGTGAGTTATCAGAATTTCTCAGATGGATGTGATGTGAACATGTGTCTAGAATTAGCAGATCTCCCATCATCCTCCATTATTTGGTTTCATACTATCAAGGAAAAAAGGCAGATTTTGTCCATAAATTACATGCAATGTTTAATATTTGTCTACATCATGTGGATTCATGAGACACTATAGAAACAAAGCCGTGGCCTTGATCCTGTGCAATGGATGAGTAGCCAGTATTGCCAACACCAGGTGGTCAAAAATCATGAGTCAAATATTGAAATTATGGGGGTTGCTCTGTATACCAAACTCCTAAGATTCCAGTTGTTTGCCAGATATTCCATGGCTCTGAGGCAAGCACTGTTGGGCCTTCAACATCTAGGCCTTGTAGGTGCTAGCCCTACACATGGCTACAGGGGGCCTGGGGTCTTTGGTGGCAGGGGGCCCTCGTTTCGGTGGTAATTTGGCGGTGGAGGGTCCCAGAGCGGAAGGATCCCCCGCTGCCGAACTGCCGCCGAAGATCCGGAGCGGAAGAAGGTCCGGGGGCCCGGGCCCCATGTCAGTTTTTGGGCCCCCACTCCCCAGGAGCCTCGAAAAACTCTCGTGGGGGCCCTTGCAGGCCCTGGGGCAAATTGCCCCACTTGCCCTCCCCCCTCTGGGCAGCCCTGAACGGCTAAGTGAAAGGATATTTTACTAGGGATGGCGGAAAAGGGAAAGGTTGCAAATACCTTAGGTTCAGAGGCATAAAACAGTTACAGTTCAAAGTGAGCAATAATGGTAAATGTTTGGGTCCTGGGACTTTGCAGATTTATAGGCAAACAGTGTCTCTGACTGGATCCACTTTACACTAGCTTCCTGCCCAGTGACTGCTGCTCCCCCTCAAATCCCACATAGACCTGCACCAACTGTAATGTCTGGCAGTCTCCATCTGTTCCATGCTCAGCTCTGCATATGGTTCCTGAGGATTTACCTCTGATTTCAGCTTCTCTCCAGCTCTCTGCTTGCCATGCAGCAGCTCCTGGCTCGCTAGGTGGCTGACACTTCCAAACAGAGCCCAGCCATTTCTTGGTTCAGGGCCCTTACCATTACCTAGCCAGGAGGAAGGGGTTGTGCAGTAGGGACAGGGCTGACGGCAATTTTAGTAGCCTGCTTAGAAGACCCCTTACAAAGTAGAAATATAGAATCATAGAATATCAGGGTTGGAAGGGACCTCAGGAGGTCATCTAGTCCACCCCCCTCCTCAAAGCACAACCAGTCCCCAACTGAATCATCCCATCCAGGGCTTTGTCAAGCCTGACCTTAAAAACCTCTAAGGAAGGAGATTCCACTACCTCACTAGGTAACCCATTCCAGTGCTTCACCACCTTCCTAGTGAAAAAGTTTTTCCTAATATCCAACCTAAACCTCCCCCACTGCAACTTGAGATCATTACTCCTTGTTTTGTCATCTGCTACCACTGAGAACAGTCTAGATCCATCTTCTTTGGAACCCCCTTTCAGGTAGTTGAAAGCAGCTATCAAATTCCTTCCCCCCACATTCTTCTCTTCTGCAGACTAAATAATCCCAGTTCCCTCAGCCTCTTCTCATAAGTCATGTGGTCCAAGCTCTAATCATTTTTGTTGTCCTCTGCTGGACTCTCTCCAATTTTTCCACATCCTCCTTGTAGTGTGGGGCCCAAAACTGGACACAGTACTCCAGATGAGGCCTCACCAATGTCGAATAGAGGGGAATGATCACGTCCCTCGATCTGCTGGAAATGCAATTTATAAGTATCAAACGTCAAAACAGACTGAAATTGGAGTTGGAAGAATGGCCAAACTGGAGCTGCAGTGAGCTATTAGCTAGACACTCCTTTAAGTATATGTAATGCAGACCTCTTTCAGCTGTTGTTCCCACTACCAAGTCTACTTTTTCAAAATCTAACCATCCTGTATTGTTAAACTTTATATAGTTTTAAGAAATACACTGAAAGTGACTATATTTTTAATTCTCCATTTTCAGCCCTCATCCATTTCCTGATTTGAGATAGGGGTGCTGCCTGATGGCCTCATAACCAGGAGTCCTCAGAGCAGAGAGATTTTCCCAGTCTTATGCCACATGCAGCTTGGCTAGACTGGAGGATATAGGCCATATTTTACTAAATGTATAGTACGGATTTAAAAAGTAATGTAGTCCTATGGTAACCTTTAGGTTTGTCAGAGTTCTGTGTGTTTTCTAATTGTGTTCATGGAATGGAAGTGTAAACCCTATGGCCAGAAACTCCACAGGGGAAAGCATTTTTTACTCCCTCTACTAGTGAAAAGAGAAAATGCTGCCATCAAACATATTATATGCATAGGCTACCTACCCACAATTCCTTTAGTGAGGAATCACCATAACTGTAAATAAACTTGGATTTTGGGGGTAATGAGGAAAGAGCTGTGAGAGTGAGAGATGATGCAGAGGAGAGTAGCAGAGCTGAGTGGACTCTGGTGAGGTCCTGTTTCCCCAGCACCTTAAATAAAGCTTAATCACTAGCTGGGTTAGGAGGTGGTGCTTCTAGGCAGACCGAGCAAGCTGCTCCTTTGGGATTGGAGACAGAGCTGTAAAGAGACACTTGCACTTCTGCTGTTCATAGCTTGATTTTGCAGCTTGGATTCGTAGCTTGTGGCGGCTAACTGGCCAGGAAAGCCAGGCACAAGGACAAGCTGGATCTCTGTTGGGCAGGCACTGATGTCCTTCCATGTTGGCAGCAGAATGTTACCCAGAGTCTCTCATCTCACCCTTCTTTTTTATAGGCTTTTAGTTTGGATTCAAAGTCTATAGGTCTTGCTGTGTCACGCTGCCTCTGGGTTTAGATTGATCACCCATCAATTGCAGGCGTGACTTTCAGCCTTGGACCTGGCTTTGATCTTCCTTCTGTTGTTCTGTTGTCCTTTTCTTTTTAGGGTGGATGCTTCTTACTTTGTTTAGGGCTGTTGTCTAGGTCTTCAGCCGTTGGTATTTGAACTTTATCTCATCAGGACAGGCTGGGGCTGGAGGTTGATTCCGTCATTCATACATACCTCATTCACACATCTAAACTAAACTAATAAGATTACAGCAGGGTTTGCAAAAATGAAGGTTGGAGGAAGCTTTTACAAAATGGAGTGAGTGTTTTAAAATGGGGTTTGAATTACAATATGGAACAGAAGTTACAGTGTAGGCAAGTGTAGTGAATGGTGAACAGAAGTTACATTAATAAAGTGAACAATTAAAAACAATTTCATTTATAAGTTCTACATTTGCTGATCTGAACAGTGAGTTCAGGTTGGTGGGCAGGTGAGGTCAAGGGACTATTGCATTCTCACCAGTGAGTGGGATGGGAGTTAGATAGATTACTACCATGTTACTGGAAGGGGCATGATATTTTACTCTTTATTTACATATATTTTGTTACTATGTTTTCCCAAATTTATTACTCTGTTTCCTTTCCCTAATAAAGATTTCCTTGTTTGTTTTGGAGTGTTTGAGAGTGGGGAAACCCAGTGCTAAGCTGGGCCGCTCCGGGGGGGGGGGAGGGCAAGAGGGACAATTTTCCTGGGGCCCTGCAGGGGCCCCCTTGAGAATTTTTTGGGGCCGCTGGAGTGGGGTCCTTCACTCACTCTGTGGGCCCTGGAAAACTCTCTCAGGGCCCGGGGTCTCGGAGCTTTTTCTGCTCTGGGTCTTTGGCAGCAAGGGGTCCTTCTGCCCTGGGACCCATCACCAAAGTGCTGGGTCTTTGGCGGCAGGGGGCCCACACCGCCAAAGACCCCAGGCCTCCTGAATCCTCTGGGCGGCCCTGGTGCTAAGGGCACCCAGAGAGGGCACATTTAGTTTTGCCGGGTTTCTGGGTGGTGGGTCAAGCCAGTTTAGCTATTTGTCGAGAGGGACACTCGATATATTGAACACAACCCTTATTTGCTGCTGTTAACCATGTCACAGAAGGGTTACAGAAGAATGTTTTTATGAACAGAATTGGAATGATTTATCTGTATGATGTTATGAAATATGTTCATTACATGGTGTTTTAGGTTTATTTAAGTGTCTATAGAGCTTGCAAGTTTGTGTTTTTTAACTATATTGTGTAGAAGGCTAGCTTCAGCCTTAACTTTGGAATGACTAATTGGGCTAACTTCATCCCTGGCATAAATCCATTGTTTTCCACAGTCCTACGTTACTGTAGAAGATGAGCTTGGCTCTCAAACTCCAAAAAAGATAGATGAAACCCTAAATTCAAAGGAAAATATCACTTGCATTTGCTCAAAATAGAAAATACACAAGAAAATCTTTTCAGTTGTATTTATTTTTGCTTTCAGCTTCAGGGAAATGTATTTAATGTTTTGTATGCCTTAGGGTAGTCATCTTAGCTAAGAGGCTGGAGTGTGTATGATTGATCCCGAGAACAAATAGAGCTCTGGATTTCAGTGTTCAATTGCATCACTAAGATCTTCCTTCAGAGTGAAATATGCGGAGATGCTGGTGTGTGCATTCTGAGGAAAAAGAGGTCTTTTCAGAATCCTTACTGCTGGGCCTCTCAATTGCTATCAAAACTTATCTGTAGAGCTACTAAGTTTCTGCTAATCTTAATAATTTTTAAGGACTTTCAGACTAACTATTATAGTTTGACATTTAGGGTAGAGTGCTACTATTGTAGTCTAGAATATAGTACAGTGGTTTCAAACTGTGCTAGAACTACAACAAATCAGGAAAAAGATCTCAGAGTCATCGTGGATAGTTCTCTGAAGATGTCCACGCAGTGTGCAGAGGCGGTCAAAAAAGCAAACAGGATGTTAGGAATCATTAAAAAGAGGATAGAGAATAAGACAGAGAATATATTATTGCCCTTATATAAATTGATGGTATGCTCACATCTTGAATACTGCGTACAGATGTGGTCGCTTCATCTCAAAAAAGATATACTGGCACTAGAAAAGGTTCAGAGAAGGGCAACTAAAATGATTAGGAGTTTGGAGAGGGTCCCATATTAGGAGAGATTAAAGAGGCTAGGACTTTTCAGCTTGGAAAAGAGGAGACTAGGGGGGATATGATAGAGGTATATAAAATTATGAGTGATGTGGAGAAAGTGGATAAGGAAAAGTTATTTACTTATTCCCATAATACAAGAACTAGGGGTCACCAAATGAAATTAATAGGCAGCAAGTTTAAAACAAATAAAAGGAAGTTCTTCACACAGCACACAGTTAACCTGTGGGACTCCTTACCCGAGGAAGTTGTGAAGACTAGGACTATAACAGTGTTTAAAAGAGAACTGGATAAATTCATGGAGGTTAAGTCCATTAATGGCTATTAGCCACGATGGGTAAGGAATGGTGTCCCTAGACTCTTGTTTGTCAAAGGGTGGAGATAGATAGCAGGAGAGAGATCACTTGATCATTCCCTGTTAGGTTCACTCCCTCTTGGGCACCTGGCATTGGCCACTGTCGGTAGACAGGATACGGAGCTAGATGGACCTTTGGTCTGACCCAATACGGCCGTTCTTATGTTCTTATGAGTATATATTAAAAAAGAAAAGAAAAAAGAAACCCCAAAAACCACAATGTGAGGATACGTGCTCTGTTTCTTTAACTCTTTAACAGGAATCCAGTCTGGAGGGGCTGGGAATGTTTCTAAGGAGATGCTGGACAGAGTAGCTTTAGGGATAATACTGTTTTCCTTATTCTAATGCAGTCCTTTGTTCAGTGAAAAAGTTCCCTTTTCTGTGCTTCTTCGTCATTGTCACATGAGGCTGCATGGCCATTCCATTCTGAGGCCTTGTCTGCACTGGCAAGTTACTGCACAGTAAGGCAACTTTCTGTGGTGTAAGTCCCGAGGTATACACACTGCCAAGCCACTTAGGGCATGGCTACACTTACGAGTTAGAGTACAGTAAAGCAGTCCAGGGCGCCCTAACTCATGACACGTCCATACTAGCAAGGCACATAGAGCGCCCAGACTCTGCGGCTGGAGTGCTCCTGGTAATCCACCTCTATGAGGAGAATAACACTTGCAGCGCCCTGGCTGGAGCACCATGGCACCAATGTGGATGCCTTTGTCTATTAATGCGCTCTGATCGGCCTGCAGAAGTGTCCCACAATGCCTGTTCTGGCCACTCCGGTCATCACTTTGAACTCTACTGCCCTGCCCTCAGGTGACCAACCATCAGACCTGCCCTTTAAATTCTATGGGAATTTTGAAAATCCCCTTCCTGTTTGCTCAGCAAGGTGTGGAGTGCTGTCAGTGAATCTTTCCAGGTGACTATGCCTCCATGTGCCAGGTGATCCCTAGTATGGAGCAATGGTGAGGTGCTGGACTTCATCAGTGTTTCGGAGGAGAAAGCTGTCCAGTCCCAGCTGCGCTCCAGCCATAGGAATTATGATACCTTCAGGCAGATAGCAAGGGACATGATGGAAAGGGGCCATGACCAGGATGCACTGCAGTACAGGGTTAAAGTGAAGGAGCCGCAAAGCACGTGAGGAAAACCGTCGCTCTAGTGGTGACCTCGTGACCTGCCATTTCTACAAAGAGCTGGACGCAATACTTGGGGGCGACCCCACCTCCACTCCAAAGATCACCATGGACACTTCAGAGTCCAGTTCAACAAGGCAGGAGGAGGAGAAAAGCGGACGTGAGGGTGCTGAGGAGGAGGGGGACAGCCCGGCATCCCTAGATGCATACAGCCACGAGCTGTTTTCAAGCCAGGAGGAAGGCAGCCAGTCACAGTGGATGGTGCTTGGGGAAGAACAGACACCAGAGGAGGTGCCTGGTAAGCGGCTTTTATTTTGGGAAGGAAGTTGTTCGGTTGGGCTCTTGTGATGAAGAGAGTTAGGGCTGAAGGCATGCCTAGATGCAGAATAAGGCATTGATGTGCTCTTTCACATTGTGGTAACTGGCCTCGGTGATCTCTTCAGAGGTTTCATGCAGAAGCTGGGCAATCCACTTGCACAGGTTCCTTGGCAGAGCTACTGTGCTTCTTGTTCCAGTAAGGCTAACATGTCCACACCACTGTGCTGTGACGGGCAGGGGGACCATTGCTGCATACAAACAAATTGCATATGGTCTAGGGCAGAAGCTGCATTGTAGTAGAAGACCCTCCCTTGCTTCCCAGGTCACCCTCAGCAGTGAGATATCTTCCAGGACAAACTCATCCTGTGGAAAATGTGGGGACAGTGTTCAGTATAGGGGCCTTCTGCAGCTGTTGGCTCTCCTCAAGGCACAGAACCCCAGAGGACAGTTTGGCCGTAAAACAATCAGTTCCCTTTGCCCCTGTGCTTACTCACCATTTTGGGGCTCCTGTGGGTCATGTATGCTTGCTTCGGGACATGAAATTTCTGCTATTGCGTATGTTGTGCTTCTCTTTAAGTACAGCTGAATCATTGCTGTGTCTGGTGTGAACAATGCTGCCTCTGTTAAGTATTGCATTTTGGCTTGACAGATGCAACCTTGAGATCCCAGCCGTCCTGGTTATCAACGGCCGAAAGACTCCAAAGAATCAGGAAGTGGCCACATAGAAGCAAAGAGGACGTGCTACATGAAGCAATGTAGCAGTCCCTTAATGAAAATCAAAAAGTGCAGGAGTGGCAGGAGAGTGAAAGGAGAGTCTGCCAGCAGAATGCGGATTACTGGCACCAAAGCATGGAGCAGCTGCTAAGCATCATGGAGCACCAAGCAGACTCGATACAGCTGCTTGTAGCAATGCAGGCGGAGCACTTCCGTGCCCGCCACCCTTTGCAGCCCTTGTCCCAAAACTCTTTCCCTTGTGCACCCATGTCACCACCAACCCACTTTCCACAACATCTGGGTTCTTATTGCCATCTTCCCTTCACAAATGTTTTGGAGGGTATAGCATGCGAATAGAACCGTGGGGATGTTGTCATCGGCCAGGTCCAGCTTCCCATACAAACAGCGCCAGCGGCCCTTTAAACGGCCAAAAGCACACTCCGCAGTCATTCTGCACCAACTCAGCCTGTTTTTGAACTGCTCCTTGCTGCTGTCAAGGCTCCCTGTGCAGGGTTTCATGAGCCATGGCATTAAAGTGTAAGCGGGGTCTCCAAGGATCACAATGGGCATTTTGCCTTCCCCTACAGTGATCTTCTGGTCTGGGAAGAAAGTCCCGACTTGAAGCTTCCTGAACAGGCCTATGTTCTGAAAGATGCGTGGGTCATGCACCTTTTCAGACCAGCCTGCATTAATGTCAATGAAACTCTCATGGTGATCCACAAATGCCTGGAGAACCATAGAGAAATACCCCTTCCGATCTATGTACTCAGAGGCTAGGTGGGCTGGTGCCAGAATTGGAATATGCATCCCATCTGTCTCCCCTTTGCAGTTAGGGAAACCCATTTGTGCAAAGCCAGCCACAATGTCATGCCCGTTACCCAGAGTCATGGTTCTTCTGAGCAGGATGCAATTAATAGCTCTGCAAACTTGCATCAACCTGATTCCAGTGGTCGACCTGCCACTCCAAACTGGTTAGCAACCGATCGGTAGCTATCTGGAGTGGCCAGCTTCCAGATTGCAATAATCACCTGCTTCTTCACTGGCAGAGCAGCTCTCAATCTCGTGTCCTTTCGCCGCAGGGTGGGGGCAAGCTCAGCACACAGTCCCATGTAAGTGGCTTTTTTCATCCAAAAGTTCTGCAGCCACTGCTCGTCATCCCAGACTTTCAAGACGATGTGATCTCATCATTCAGTGCTTGTTTCCCGAGCCCAAAAGCAGTGTTCCACTATCGTGAGCATGTCTGTTAATGCCACAAACAATCTCGTGTCATATGCGTTATGCGAGTTTACATCATCGTCGGACTCTTCACTGTAAGTTTGTAGCTTAAGGAGTAACTCAACTGCAGTTCGTGATGTGCTGGTGAGACCCATCAGCATATTCCTCAGCAGTTCGGGATCCATTCCCACAGACTGAAAGGGAAGACAGAGTGCGCAGTACAAAAAACATTGAAAGGTGGTGCCAGATGTGGACAGAAGCATGGGATTGCTGGGGTGCGAAGCGATGCATCATGGGGCATTGGGACAGGACCCAGAATGCCCCGCCCACCCACCATCTTCCCATAAGCCACAGCACCAGAATGGGAAGAGGTGCTCTGTGGGATAGCTGCCCATAATGCACCGCTCCCAATGCCACAGCAAGTGCCGCAAATGTGGCCATGCCAGTCGCTTACAGTTGACAGTGTGAACACACTGCAGCGCTTTCCCTGCTGCAGTCTCCAAGGGCTAGTTTAACTCACAGCGCTGTACATCTACAAGTGTAGCCAGGCCCTCAGTGCACAGAAACTCCTCAGTTATAGCATTGCAAAAGAGTCATAAGCCTTACAGCACAGAGGGTCCAGCGCTATATTGTAGTGTAAACACATTATAGGACAGAAAGCAATCAATTGGTCTCTGGAAGTGTCCTATAATTTCTCAAGTGGCCACTCTGCTCATTGTTTTGAACTTGGCTGCCCTGGAGACATGCACCCCTCCCCTATCAAAGCTCCATTTCTGACAGCCCATGCATGCTGTGCTGATCTGCTCTGGGGCACAAAGCAAAGCATTAATGTGGAATGCTCGTGCTGTTGTACACAGAGGCAGGTGTGTGTGTGTGTGTGTGTGTGTGTGAGAGAGAGAGGGAGAGAGAGATTGCTGTGCAGAAAGCTGGAGAGGGAGCTGGGGGCTGATATTGGGGTTTCCCCTGTCTCAGGACTGGTTGCTTCCTAACGCTGTCTGAACTTACAAGACAGCATGCTGACACATTCTCTGTCCCCCAAAGCACACTGTCTCTCCTCTTCCCCTACACACACACACACACACACACACACACACACACACACACACACACACACACACACACTCTGCCTCCCCGCCTCCACTTCAGTTGAAAAGCTGCTGGCAATGTAGTAGGATGCATCATGTGACGCTGTGCCTGTCCCATGAGGCATTGCAAACTCTTCCCATAGCATGCTGCCAGTTGCACCATGAGATAGCTACCACCATGAACTGCTCTCTTTGTCATTGCAAGCGCTACTAATGTGGATGTGCACCAGCGTCACAAGGCGCACAGTGTGGACATGCAACAGCGGTTTAATTCCAGCACTTTAATAAAAGTGGTAACTTCTTGTGCAGAAACTTGCCAGTGTAGACATACTTGTAGACATACAAGTCAAAGACTTATAAGCAAAAGCTAGAGATTAAAAGCGATTCTGACAACCTCTGGAACTTCCCTGGGGAATGGATGTGATAAACCAGGACATTCCTCAGATCCATTAAGAAGGTCACATTCTGATAATATTCAATTAGGGAGAGGAAAAATTAAACATGAGAGTCACCAATTACCAAGTCAAATTAAAGAGCAGTAAATGGTATGAATACAAAAAGGGAAACTGAAGATATTTTAATTTATTAAATTCACTTCAATAAATGGTCAATTAATTGTAAGAATGATAAAACCAGTAAAGGGGAGCAGATGAGAGGTGTTGCTCAGTGATGTGTGCATTTCACTTTAACCCAGTTCAAATACAGGCTACTACATAACTGATAACCCTGTCAGTTTGGGTTTAGGGACAAATACATCATCACATACTTATAACAAGATATCTAGGCCAGTCACAGACAAAACAAACATTCCAGATTAGACCAAACCAAAATGCTATTGGAGAAAGATTAATAAAAATGCTCAAACCTATGAGAATCTTGAAAAAATGTTCCTTCTTTTCTGGCAATGTTTAAAGTGCAGTAAGAAGCAATTGGTGCACATTTCAGCAGAGAGGGATATGTTCTCAAGAACAACCGGCCCCTCTGGAATAGAGTTGAGAAGTATTCATGTGGCCGTTTGAGCAGCGTTTGCATGGCAGGCTTAGGCAGTGTGCTGCCTGATCGATATCGGTTAGGAGAAGTCTGACTCCAGGGCTGTCATGCTGAACCCTTCTCAAGCACTAAAATAAACTTTAACTGAAAATTGTAAAATGGGTAAATTCAGAAACGCTTGTTATAGGCCCAGATTTTTAAAGGTATTTTGACATTGCACTCAGTGCTACAATGCCTAATTTATTTAGTAGCCTACATCTTATTTTCAAAAAGGCTTTAGGCTCCTAAGAACCTAAATTCCTTTTGAAAATGAGATTTATAGACTCATAGAGTCTATAATAGACTCTAGGACTGGAAGGGACCTCGAGAAGTCATCGAGTCCAGTCCCCTGCCCTCATGGCAGGACCAAATACTGTCTAGACCATCTCTAATAGACATTTATCTAACCTACTCTTAAATATCTCCAGAGATGGAGATTCCACAACTTCTCTAGGCAATCTATTCCAGTGTTTAACTACCCTGACAGTTAGGAACTTTTTCCTAATGTCCAACCTAAATCTCCCTTGCTGCAATTTAAGCCCATTGCTTCTTGTTCTATCATTGCAGGCTAAGGTGAACAAGTTTTCTCTCTTCTCCTGATGACACCCTTTTAGATACCTGAAAACTGCTATCATGTCCCCTCTCAGTCTTCTCTTTTCCAAACTAAATAAACCCAATTCTTTCAGCCTTCCTTCATAGGTCATGTTCTCAAGACCTTTAATCATAATAGACTTGGCAAATGGATAAAGTGCTGGAGTTTCTCTTTCTGAAACCAAATTAGATGATGCTAATTCCATCTGGGAGCTCTGTATATAAATTGTCTTTAGTTTCAGGCACCAGTTAAGTAATTCTGCTATGCTAGTGCCACGCCTCCCTTCCAAAATTGACATATGGGAAGCTGAGGGACAATTTATAAACCAAGTTTTTCATACTTATCTATAAAATATCAAGCAGCTGCAATGATGGATGATGCAAGCATATATTTAACTGTATGTATAATTCTGATTTCTGCAAACAGAGTGAATTAATAAACTCTCCTACTTACTAAGAATATTAGCTAATTGATAATTTATGGAGCCTGGGACCTGACAAATACATACTAGAAACCTGCTCCTGACCTCAGACTGTCCATGGAAGAACAAATCCAGCCTGTTTCATCACCTACATGTCCAGTATATGTTACAAATCTGGTCTTACCAACAAGGTAAAAATACATGCATGATTTTTAACAACATAGAGAAAATAAGTAATCATGTTAATTTGGATTTCTCATACATCTAATTGCTCCTTTGTAAATAATACATATCTAGCCTCTGATCGTGCAAACACATGCTTCACTTCAGGTACATGAATAGCCCCATTTTTTTCAGTGAGACTACTCATTTGCCTAAAGTTAAAAGCATGATCTGTGTAGGAGACAGAGCTTTCTCAGGGGCTGGTCTGAGACTGTGGAATGAACAGCTCTGGAAACTAAAGAGCATCACAAATCTCACCATCTTCCGTTCTGACTGCAAGGCATAATTCCCCATTCTTGCCTACTCTAACAAACACATACCAATATTTACACATTCAAACAAAAAATACAACCACCAGCCTACCAAAAAATAACACTGCAATGTACACACTATTCTCGCCCCGGGAAGAGAATGAACCACATGTGACAAATGTTAGTCAATGAATATTAATGTGCAACTGGAAAGTGCTCAGAAACTATGGTGATGAGGGCAGTATAAAACCCCATCTAAAATAGACATATTTTTAGGATCAGGGCCAAAGATTGCTCTTTGAGAGAGAGAGATACTGGGGCCAGATTCTGATCACTATTATACCTTTGTAATTCTAGAGAAATGCCATTTACTTTAATGGCATTGACAAAGACTAGATGAGATTAGAATCTTGCCCAGTATTGCTGCCTCAAGGAGCTTGTAATCTTTTATTGTTCTATGAAGTACTACGCAGTGCTGTGGTGTTGTATAAATAAATAATAGTGCTTTGCCTGAGATGCTTTTCACCCTTCTTTTCAAAGCACAAAAGAATTTCGAATCTTCAGATCTGTTACATGCTAATTTATCAAGCTGTATGTACACTTTCTTTAAATAGTCTGCACTTTTTTCCACAAGATTTCAATGCCACTTCATTGGTGTGGCACCTATTTATCTTAAGTCTCGCCTCTGTGTACAATTATTCAATATTTGTTTATTTTAAAAATCTGATTTAAGGAAAACTGAATTATTTTAGCTTAATACTGCAGTATTTATAAATGATCCCCCCAAAAAGCACAACCTTCATGGTGACTCATATGACCTATGGTTGTAATTTAATTTTATGGGGTGGGAATCATGCAGCTCTTCATATTTCTAAATTTAAATTAACAGGTCTAATCTCCCAACTTCCACTTCCTAGTTTCAACTGCAAAGTCAACATGCTTGAAAAAAACCTTTGAAGTATATTTTATCAGTTATATAGAAACTGTCATTTTCCTCTTTTAAGACCAACAGGCCGTACCTTGTGCTAAGTAACTATACTGTGGTTTACATTAACTAGTAGTAATGGAGATGTATACATCAGGAAAAAATGCAACTATATATACACACACCAAAAGATAGGCAAGCCTCGTCAGGAGTATTATTCTTGTTTATTGTAACATTTATACTGTGCTAGTGCACAGAATCAGAGCCTTATTGTGCTAAGCACTTTACAAACCTAGGTCTCCATCTATAGTGACCAGATGTCCTGTTTTTATAGGGACAGTCCCGAAACTTGGGGCTTTGTCTCATATTGGCGCCTATTACCCCCCTACCCCGTCCTGATTTTTCACACTTGCTGTCTGATCACCCTATCTCCATCTTGCAACTGGATCCTTGCAGGCCCTTGTGTCCATGTTGAGAGCCCATTCATTGACTTTAAGGGCCTTTCCTCTCTAGTGGTGACTAACTCTAATGCTTGAGCTAAAAGACTCAGGCCTGTTAGCCATGACTGTGTACTAGTGGTCACTATGTGGTGGCCTACCCACCACTACAGGGGACAGTGTCACACCAAGCTGGTGTGGGTTACATAGCATAAAATCCTTTGTGTTTAAAAGTAAGAATGTGTTTAAAAGCTTAGGTTGTTCTGCTGTCTTACATCTGTGTTAAATTATTTTTATTAATTTTTGTTCTTGGATAAATTCCAGGGGAAATCCTGTTCATCTTTCTCTTGTGAGTAGTTTAATGGACTACTTGTCTGAGATATACAAGGGAGCAAATCCTGTTTGCCTAATTTTTTGTTTAGATAGCAAAGACTTTTTCTTTCCCAGCATGACTCTAGTCAGGTCATGTGAGCTAGTGAGGTTATGACCACCAGTTAAAGCAAATGCGTGTCCACTCAAATGTAGATGTTAACCCTAGTAAGTAGAGTAGCTCATTGACACAACTACAAATCATCACTCCCAGCCATCCTGGAAAATAAAGAGACTTTCTATTATATTTCTCTGTAAGACAGACCAAGATCCTGAAGGCTAGTCATTTACATGTGCAGCATTCAATGAAATATTGTTCTCTACTACTCTGTAAAAAATGGAGTGGAAACTGCAAAAGCTGAAGACACCATTATCTTCATTATTAGTCATATTTATAGAGGCCCTAATTGGTATCAGGGTCCCATTGTACTAGGCATTACACAAAGCAATGCAAAGACATGGTCCCTATGCCAAAGAGCTAAAAATGTAAGAAATCGTGAACTAGCATGGCATTTTAATGCTTGATGATTTTTAGACCGTATCTATTGGATTTAAACATCGAACACCTAAAACTTTTTTTTTTTGTTGGCCAGTTTATGGTCTGAATCATACACTATCGTTTTAGCTGGAAGCAGAAAGCAGGCACAGCACATTTGGCATTACTGAGTTAAAGTGTGAGATAATTGTTTTGCAACCAGTCATTCCACCTACTGAAAACTTGAAGCAAAATGCTCAGCTTGATGCTTCTTTTGTCTAGCAGAAAAGCTGTTTATAAATCTTTTAAACTGCGGGTAGAGTAAATCTTAAAAAAAATCAATGTATATTTGGTTAGTGAACTTAAAACACAGCCTTAAAGCAATCTATTAACCCATCTCAAGAGGACTGTGTATATTTATAGTTACAGTGTGAGGTAAAAACACTGGGGAGAACAAAGACCATGCTGCATCTGGAGGCCCAGGAGAAATTCTGGCTGACTCCGACAAAATTCTTCCTGGGGGACAGCAAGTTGAAGTTGCAGCTATGTCACTATTTGAATACTTTGTTCTGCTATGCAGGACAAATGCAGGCGGTGGATGCATGTCTAGCAAACTCATCAGTGTGTTGCATCTTCTCCTCTGTGCTCAGTACGCAGAGGATAGTAAAGTCCATTACAGCCCCCAACTATAGAGGTTGACTCTTTAGCTCAAGCTGTAGCAGTTGATGCTTTCAGCTCTGGAGGTGTCTGGCTCAATCCCTTATGGTGACTGGCATATAAGGAAAAGGCTCTACTCTTATTCAACCCTGCATCAGGAAGCTAGCTCCACCAGAGGGCAGTGGCTTCACTCCCAAGTCATAGTGTGGCTGGACACTGTACAGTGTTGATAGAGGTGGACACAGAGAAATCTCATTGTGCCTGTCTCCTGCATTTCTCCTGCTCCCGTACACCTGCACAGGGACAGCCACAGTCCTGGCCCACGTGTACAGCATGTGTAAGGCTTAATGTTTGCCATTTAACATTTATTTCCTTCTGGATTCACTTAGACATGTTTTAATGTTCAATATATTTTCCTGGATTTAAAGTGTGTCTTAGTTCTTGGTGGATGTGAAAGAAAAAAACAGAGAAAAATGTGTGAGTGGAAAAAATAGAAATAGCATGTTTGTGCAATCTATGCTTTGTAATTTACTATGGGGGAGAAGGTCTATTTGAATTCAATATCTCATTTCAGCTTTAGTTTCAGCTGGCTGTCCATAATGACATTCATTTCACAGCTGTTATTTTGTCCTGTTAGAGCTGCTGTTTCAAATAAATGGGTGCGTGTACTTGACCAAACACCACATCCATCCAACCCTGAAGATGCTAAAGTTACCTCTTAGGGGACAATTCAGCCCTTCGAGCTGTCTCACATCTCTTTGTAATTCAGAATAATGATCATAACTGTCACTTTGATTGTGTCTTTCATCCATGGCATTCTCGGGGTTGGATTGTCGAAGCTCTTAGTCATACAGGGGAACAAGGAGGAGTAAGGCCTACCATACTCTCTCATATGGTCCTGCTTGTAGTGTCTCTGGCCATAGCTAAAAGCTACAGTTTTTCCTAATGTTAAAACCATGAATTAGGCCTCACAGAAACCCTGTGAAGTATGTCAGTATTAGGCATGTATTAGAGATGGGAAAAGAGAGAGAGACTTACCTAGAGTCATGCAGCATGGCAGAGACTGTTATAGGGGGCTTGGAGAGCCATGGACCTGACTTCCAACCCTTTTCCCCTCTGTTAGGGCAGTAGAGGTATCTGTTCCCAACTTTAAGCTGGGGATTTTCGGCTTTCCCCCCACATGTGGGCCTAGGCCCTTAAGGAGTGTGATAGAGGGACCCTGTCCCTTCTTCTCCACCAGGTCTGAGCCCAGGGCCCCTTGGGAAGTAAGACCAGCAGGGTTCTCCCTGAAGTGAGTCTTAATTGCTTCCTTGGGCTACTTCCTACCCATAGATCCCTTCAGTTTGGGGCATAGCCTCTTAGTCCAAACAGTCAATCATCTTCCAACAAAAGAGACAAAGGAAGCAGGGCCCTGCAGGACCTACTGGTTCTCAAACATGGTAGTGGCTAGAGAAGGCTCTGTCTGTGGGTCTTACTTGTTCTGTGGTCCCTTCTCAGGCTCAGGGTTTGTATACCACACCATACACCCTCCCCCTCAGCCCCTGAGTTGCTGTGTCACAGGGCTGATCCAGGTCTCCACCATCATATTTGCCATGCCTGTGTGATGGGACGCCTGAAAGCTCTCCCGCTGCAGTGAGAGGTACTGCTGCAGGATGCGCAGGCTATGGTCTTTTATGGAGTTCAGCCATCAGAGTGGTGCATGATCAGTTATGGGGGCAGCCCTTCTGCCTAGTAAGTAATATCAAAGGGCATCAACAGTCCATTTTACTGCCAAGGTCTCTTTCACAATGACCAAGTATGCTATTTCCAAGGGGAAAAACTTTCTGCTGAGAGAGGATGGGGATGCTCTTCTCCTCCTCCAAATTCTTGAGACAGCACTTCTCTTAGTCCGATGACGGGAATGTTGATCTGTACAATCATTGACTTTGTGGAGTCTGGGACAGTTATGGCTCAAACTGTCCTTCAGTACGTTGAGTGCTTTTCACCCAACAGATTTTTTTGGGCAGCAAATCCTTTACCAGGTCCATCAAAGGGGTAGTAATGGTAACAAAGTTCAGGATGAATCACTGATAGTACCCCGCCAATCCCAAGAAATGGCAAACCTGCTTCTTTGTGGAGGGGACAGGGCAGTCATTTATGGCTTAGACTTTGCCCAGCAGAGGTTGTAACTGTCCCCCTCCCACTGTATACCCCAGATAAGTCACTTTTTGGGTGGCCAGGTGGCGCTTGGTCTAGTTGTCCATCATCAGCCCTGCTTCCTTAAAAGCATGTAGTATCACAGTAAGGTGACTTATACAGTGAAGGGTGGGCTGACCATATATGATGATGTCATTGATTAGGCAGCTGCATATGCTCCATACGGTCATAGTATTCTGTCAGCTGCTGAAAGGTGGCAATGGCCCCATGGCACTCAAAAGGCATGGTCTTGAATTGATACAATCCAAATGGGGTGGATAAGGTGGTCTTTTCTTTAGACTTAGGTGTCAAAGCGATCTGCCAATACCCCTTTATTTGGTCAAGAGTGAATATATACTTGGCCACTCTCAGTCCTTCTAGTAGTCTGTGACCCTTGGCATGGAGTATGCACTGAATTCAGAAATTGCATTCCTCTTTTGGAGATTGATACAGTAGCACATTAACCTGTCATGTTTGGGCACAAGCACAATGGGGTTTCTCCCCTAACTCTGAACTCTTCCTCAATGCTTAGATCTAACATGACCCAGAGCGCCTGGCATACCATCTCCCACTCATCTTTGGAAGGGGTTGCAGACTCTCGTGCACCTATGGGTTTGGTGTCAATATTGTGGTACACCAGAGGCATTTGCCTTGGAAACACCAAGAATACCTTTAGAAATGAGGCAACCAGCTGACAAACTTGTTGCTCCTAGTCAGGCTGTAGATGTCTCCCTACCAGTACAGGAGTACGATCTTGGGTCATAGAAGCTTGGGAGCCCCAGTTTGGGGTTAGGGAGGGAACAGGGTGTTGAGGAGACCCACCTGGTCCTTCCATGCCTTCAACAGGCTGACATAATAACCTGGGAGGAAGAAGCTGGCTCAAGTGTATCAGACCTCATAGTCAACTTCCCCCACTCATCTCACCACCTTGAAAGGGCCCTGCTATTGGGCCAATAACTTTGATTCGAATGTCAGCAACAGGAGTAACACTCAGTCTCCTGGCTGGCACTCGCATAGATGGGCTCTCTTATTACAGGTCTGTTTTTCAAAACTTATTTCCATTTCACAGAAAATTCTGAGATTGAAAATTTGGTTTCATTCTGAATGATAATGAAAAACAAAAATAAAAATTGAAAGTCCTTTCAAAATTAAATTTGAGAAAAAATCATTTGAGGTAAATTGAAATATTCTATTTCAATCAAACAGAAACATTGTTCCTAGTTTGATTTTTCTTATTATAATTACATTTTGAAACAAAAAGCTGTTTTGATATGAAAAATCAAATGTTCTGTTCCAATACGGTCAAGATGGAATGTTTTGATCTTATCAAAATATTTTTCAATTTTTTTAAAACAAAATTTCATCAAAATCAATATGTTCAAGCAAAAAATTTAGATTTTGACAAACTGGATTTTTTTTCCATTGGAAAATGGAAATCGGAACATTTTCGACCAGCTTTAGTAATATAATATAATATAATAAATAATATACTAATTATTTTACTTTGTTGTTTGAACATCAGATAGATCTGAATCACCACAGCTAGAGCAGGCCAAAATTTTCATACAGAATTCTTTCCCACTGAAAAATATATTTTTCTCAAAGTAGAATTTTTTCACAGGAACATGTCAATTCAATAAAATTTCAGTTTTCTGGCAAAAAGTGTTGAAATTAAGTTTTTCATTTAAGTGACAGTTCAAGACATTTTGTCATAAATATTCTGTTTTTCAGTATAAAAAATTGACCCATTTTATGTCACCATCTATACACAAAAAAATTAATTTAGTTTCAATTTAAAACTGTTGACATTTTTCATTTTGACTTTTGATTCAAAACTCTTCAGAATTTTCATTGAGACTTTTTTTCATATTTAAACTTTCCATTCTGATTCTGAATGGTAACTAATTTTTGAAATGTTGAACTTCCCTACAGGACAAAAATTCTATTTTCAAAAGAGCTATAATTATAATTAGGGTTGTCAAGTGATTAAAAAAATTAATTGCAATTAATTGCACTCTTAATAATAGAATACCATTTATTTAAATATTTTTGAATGTTTTCTACATTTTCAAATATATTGATTTCAATTACAACACTATATATATATATGTGTCCATGCTGATGATGATGATAACGATCCAAAGCAGAGCAGACTAACACATGTTCATTTCCATCATCTGAGTCAGAAGCCACCAGCAGAAGGTTAATTTTCTTTTTTGGTGGTTTGGGTTCAGTAGTTTCCGCACTGTAGTGTTGCTCTTTTAAGATATCTGAAAGCATTCTCCACACCTCATCCCTCTCAGATTTTGGAAAGCACTTCAGATTCTTCAACCTTGGGTCAAGTGCTGTATCTATCCTTAGAAATCTCACATTGGTACCTTCTTTGCATTTTGTCAAATTTGCTGTGAAAGTGTTCTTAAAACGAACATGTGCTGGGTCATCATCTGAGACTGCTATAACATGAAATATATGGCAGAATGTGAGTAAAACAGAACAGGAGACATACAATTCTCCCCCCAAGGAGTTCAGTCACAAATGTAATTAATGCATTATTTTTGTAACAAGCATCATCATCATGGAAGCATGTCCTCTGGAATGGTGGCTGAAGCATGAAGGGGCATCATGGTGGCTGAGCATGAATATTTAGCATATCTGGCACGTAATACCTTGCAATGCCGGCTACAAAAGTGCCATGCGAACTCCTGTTCTCACTTTCAGGTGACACTGTAAATAAGAAGCAGTCAGCAGTCTCTCCGGTAAATGTAAACAAACTAGTTTGTCTTGGCAATTGGCTGAACAAGAAGTAGGACTGAGTGGACTTGTAGGCGCTAAAGTTTTCCATTGTTGTGGTTTTGAGTGCAGTTATGTAACAAAAAAAATCTACATTTGTAAGTTACACTTTCATGATAAAAAGATTGCACTACAGTACTTGTATGAGGTGAATTGAAAAATACTATTTCTTTTATCATTTTTACAGTGCAAATATTTATAATAAAAATATTATAAAGTGAGCACTGTACACTTTGTATTCTGTGTTGTAATAGAAATCAATATAATTGAAAATGTAGAAAAAAATCCAATATATTTAATACATTTCAATTGTTACTCTATTGTTTAGCAGTGCGATTAATCATGATACTTTTTTTAATTGCAGTTAATTTTTTCGAGTTAATTGCGTGAGTTAATTGCGATTAATCGACAGCCCTAATTATAATCAAATGAATAACTTGTGGCATGCTGATAGTAAGTTTTACCTCAATGAGTTGCACTCAATTTCTCAGTAGACTTCAGATGGACTGTTTATATAGTAACTGTAGAAACTACAGTTACCAGTAATGGAGGGAAACGAATCAAATACTTTGAGAATAGCATTAGAAATTGTCTACCACTGAAAACTATATCTCTGCTTGTCTACATATTTTGCTGGTCACAAGGCAAATTCAAAACAGATGTGTTTGACAATGAATGAAGACTGCATCACACTGACAATGCTTTTGGCAGAGTGTCCTGAATTTCCTCTCTTGCCCCTGGAAAATTATACTATCATGCAGTACAGCAATAACATTTTTCCAAGTTAACTCCCTTGCTATTGTGTAGTTGGAACAATATACCAATAATATCTGCTGCTTGCAATAATAGCAAAGGAAACCATGGACTGATGCACTTTTCAAGATGCCTTGGTTTTTGTTAGCTTCTTTTGTTTGTTATTTTTTATTTCATTTTGGGGCAATCTGCAAGAAACAGTTTATATCTTATCTAGAAGTCCCAATCTGCAGTTAATGGAGAAAGATTAAAAACCTGCCTCCTAAAACCCCAGCTGATTTCTGCAAGTTCTTAAGATGATCACTGTCTATTCTTGTGGCTATTTTAAGACCCATTCTCAGCTGCAATATTGTGTGTTTACAACACTTTGCTGACTTAACTGACTAGTTGGGAATCCCTACCTATTGCTCCATGGAGCGGAAAACCCCAGGTGGCACAGAATTAGTGTATCGGTTCTACACCACCCCTCCTTTGCAGCCCCTAGTGTTGATGTATGGCCAATGAAGGAGAGAGTAGCTGGCACCCTGCTGTCCTCAGGCTGTTAGAATGGTCTGCTGGGGGATAGGCCACCAAGTAAGAGTAGCTCTGAGGTTGCTCCAATTTATTCTTGAGGCTGAATCATTTCCATTACATGGAAGGCAAAGGTGATGTAAAACTGCATTTACCCATTCCCCCACTCCAAACTCTTTAAAGAGGGCAATTTCAAATTATGTGACTAACTTGTTGTGTGGAAAAGAGAGCAAGCAATATTAAAAAGCTTTTACATCATCTTGTATCATTCATAAATACAGTAGTGTAAGGGACCAGGGTGTAGGCAGCCTGGCCTACAAGTCACAGTTAGTCTAGTGTTCACTGGTCAAGGACAGTCAGAAGGCAGTAGTCAGCAAGCAGGGATCAGTGCAATTGCTAGAGCTGGGATCAGTAAGTAAGAGTCAAAGTCAGAGTCAGGCTGGGGTTGGAGAGCAGATAGCAGAGATAGTTACCAGGCTGGAATCAGAAGGTCCAGTTGGGGTCAGAGACTGGCGATCGGAAAGCAAGGTGAGGTCTGAAGCTGCAGCAGGCCCAGAGTCTTTTTTGTTGTCCAGACAACTGCCTAGGCCACTTTCCAGGGTTAAATAGTGAGCATGTCCAATCAGAGGGTGTCAAGGTGCTGTCACTCTAGACACTTTAGGTGGTACTTCCTGCAGTGCCTAATCTCCACAATGTTTTTCGGCTGCACCTCTGTATGACATTCTGGTGGTGATACGCAAATATCACCTATCCTAGGCTCTACAGACCTAGGTTTTAGTCCCACAGATCCTTACAAGCAGGAACAGATATTCTCACCAGATTGATAATAATGTCTTAAGATCTGCAGAGTGTGCACGGTTTCTTCCAATGACACAAACACATTTTCTGTATAAATATCTTCATGCCCACTCATCTGCTTACTATAGCTGCACTAACTGCACAAAACGTTTTAGACATGGCAAGACCATTTTAGTGCTCATAACATCTCATTTTAATTGGTAGTCTGATGCCATTGAAACTCTGTCTGACCTGACCTGTCATCATAATTTCATCTGTAGCTTCCTTTGAACAGCCTGTTATCAGAATACAAAACAGATCATTTGGGCACCTTATTGAGGACTGAAATTGAAATAAGAATAAGGTTGGTATAGCAAGGAGGCATGGCTGCCCTCAGAGGTGGATGCAGAGTGAACACCACAAGCCTCCTGGTGGGCAGAACCAAGAGGGCCATGCCCTGCAGACCAGAAGCAGAGGGGCATGACAAGAAGAGGAAATATAGAAGGCCGACCCAGCAGCTCAGTTGGAAGGGAACAGCTGAGGGAGACAGATGCTTCTTCCCTGCTGCTGTAGTGGGATGCTGAGGAGAACTGCAGCTCCCTAAGGACCTGCCTGAGCTTCTGGAGAGCCCTGCCACTTCAGACGCTGAGGAACTGCTACCGCTGCCCTTGGCAGTGTATCCAGGGAGACTGAGGATGACCCCTGGATCCAGGTACACCTGAAGGGGAGATTAGGAAGGAGCCCAGGGGAACCAGACTACCGTCTGACTGTGGTGCCGCTGGAAACACAGTCAGTGTGTTGTGGCTGGATCCTCCACTGACCCAGTGACTGGAGTTAGGTGGGCCAACGTTCCCCTACCCCTGACACACCACCCCTGGAGTGGTAGTACTCCTCCTCCTTAGGCCGAGAGGCCTGCGTTTGTCTTTCACCCACCAGAGCCAGGATGACAGACTGTGCTTGGTGCTCACTCTGGCTGGAGCCCCATAGACTGTGCTTGGTGCTACAGCTCTACGTGACTGCAGGCCAGATTTCTGTTTGCGGCCCCACCTTGCTTGAAGGCTGTCGCCTGCTGACTACTGCTAATTCCCCGCCTTTTCTTTTATTTGAGAGTACTCCAGCAGACCAGGCTGCGAGCTGACATGGCCTACCTCAGAGGCAGACGCAGAGGGACGGCCATGCTTGCTTACAGTTGGGTAATTGGATTAGGAGTTATACTTTCCATGTGGATACACTTAACTTCCATTTCTGCTGCATGCAAGCTGAAAATATCACTGAAATGTTAAAGGCCACGCCCCCCACTGAGCAGTTTTAATCCTAATCCACAGAGAGCAACCCCATTGCAGTCCTGGTGTGATGAGTACAACTACTTTCCAGCCATTAAGAGATCTTCAGCCAGGCTGTGGGATGTTAGTTTTGTGCTTTTAGTAGGAGGTGGGTTACAGTTCATCCTAACCCCTCAAGGGCCTAAAATTCCAGTAATAATAAATCAAGATTTTTATATTTCATATAGTTTAAAGCCAGAAGGCACCATCTAATATGACCTCCTATATATCACAGGCCATTAATTTAAACCATTTACTCCTATACTGATCCCAGTACCTTGGGTTCAGCTGAAGTAGGTCAGTCCTCAGGAGACTTAGCTGTTGTGTGCCACAGAGAACAGAAGAGACAGAGTTGTGCATGTTAGAGACTCATACTGGTCTCTAATACAGAGCCATGAAGACACTCTCATCCAGAAAAACACAGGGAGGGACATACTTCCTAAAGGTGTTATTGCTGTGGAACAATCACCATCATCAACACTATCAACCAAAAATGTCAGGAAACAGTCTCCGCCCCATGCCCTATGGTAGCCATCCACAGTTTTTGAGATGTTGATTAGAAATGAAAATTTGCATTTCAAAATTTCCCCCAAGGAAACTTTTTTTTTTCTTCTGGAATTGACATTTTTATGCAAAAATTTTTTGTTTCAATTAAATGACAGTTTTTCAACAGGAAAGCTTTTCACACACACAAAATTTAACCAGCTGTAATAAAGATCAAATGAATTAAAGTGGTTTTTTATTTCAATCTGAATTACATAAACCCTGATATGTATCCTCTATCCACGCTTTATCTACTAATTGGGTTTTGTGAGATATCCAGGTAATTTTCTAGATGTACAACTCAAGGCCGCCTGATCTGTAAGGTCCAGACACCTTCTCCAAGATGCAGAATACTCTCAGATCTCAGTGACTCATGGAATGGGACTTGAGGGTGCTGGTCATCTTGTAGAAGTTGCTGAGCACCTAGCGGGATTGGGCTTTATGTTAGGCTTTCCGAGATACATAATTTAACTTCCACTGTCAGGGAGTCTTACTCACTATGCTCCTTGAACCTCAAGTTATATAAATAACTGAGGAAGAAACATAACTGTCACCAGTGCACAAAAGAATGTTCAGAAAAGGACAAAGATCAATTATTCCCATTAGCAAATGAGGGTTGAAGACGAAATGTTCTTAAGCTGCAGAAGGAAAAGTGCAGGGTAGATATTAGACGAAAGTTCGATAAAAATTAATTATAACAAGCAATTCAATGAGAAAGAGAGTGGAGGTTACAATAGAGTGCAAGGTTACAATAGATACTCAGCTTTAGGGATGAAATGCTGATCTTATACAGTGAGTGGGTAGATTAATGACCAACTAGAAGTTTCTTCAAACCCAAATGTTTCTAGAAATTACATTCAATCTGGTGACTATAGCACATGTTCACAGACATGTCTGTGGTGCACTTATAATAAAGCCAGCTATAAATAGCTTCCAAGGGCAGTGAAAGCCAAGATCCAGAATCTAAAGAATGTCAGTCTTTCTGCTACCTCCTGCAGCTGAGACAGATCATGTATAATGACATTCCATTTGTTTGCATGCTCTTTGCTTGTACGCTACCACTAACAAATTTCATATAGTAATAGGTTCAGAGCTGTGCTTTGTGTTACATATGATGCATGGCACCCCATATTTTATGCTACAGAATGTGCTGAACATGCTCCCATCTGTCTCTTGCCACATATTCCTCCCTCAAACATGTGACTCCTGCCTAAATGGGGAGTTGACAAATGGAATCTAAAAATAGCTGTGTGATACCACCTCTCCACTAAGCCATAATATATGCATTTGAGAACATCCTCTCTCTCAAAAAAAGAAAAGAGAAAAAGAAATGAAAACATTTCTGTATGTAAGCACATTTAATTAGAAGCATACGGCCTTACTAGAGAACAAACAGTGTCTTAGATTAAATGCTGGGAGGACAAGTCACGCAGTACTACAGCTTTCTCAGGTACCTCCAGCCATTTAGTTGGAAGGACACCAGACAAGATCATGACTCAATGCCAAATTCACTTTACTCCCAGATAATGCTTTGGGCATTGATTACTCTGGCTTATTGGGGAGATTTACTATCAACCCTATTACCATTTACTAAGCTAGTGATTTTCAAAATGTGGGGTGCACTCCTCTGAGGAAGGGAGTGAGCTAAGGACTAGCTAAGGGTATGTAGGCCAAGTTCTCCTCTCAGCTGCTCTCCAGAGCCTGAGCTTTCTTTAATGAAAAATTAGCCTCTGGCTGTAATGATTGTGAAGAAAACCTTCAAAATGTGACCAGAGTGTAAATAATGCAACCTGACTTTGCAGAGTGCCTGAAACAATAGTTCTCAGATGTTGTGATGTCCTGTCTCTTTAAATATTTGGACTCTGTGCTCACTTAGACAAGAACATCACTTTAGTTTCAGTTTTGCTGCCAGAACAATAAAGCTATCATAGTAGACCGCTGTGTTTCTATCTGCCCACTCTGCATCTATCTCCTCTGCTGGATCCAAATATCACATACTGACAACATGAATCTTGTATCCCAGAAGTCTCCTGTGCTCCCAGTGCCTGACTAAGAAGAAGAAACAGTAAGCAAATACTATATTAAAAAGGGAGGAAATGATCACCTAGAGACACAAGGTGGCAGACTGCTGCTTTTTATGCTGCAGGGACAGCTGGAGAAATAAGCAATTAAAGGCAAAACAAAGGAGGTGGTTTCTGCCATTGCTATCCAATTTCTGGAAAGACAAAGCATGGAGGAGGGAGCAAGTAGCCATCTTGGCTGACCACCTGCAAGCCTGCATTAAGTGTCTATAGCCAGCAGAGGGAGTCCAAGTACAACCAAGGGAGTGAATCTGCAGTTTGCAGTATAAGCACACTGACAGGAGAGGGAAGTCAAGCACAGGAAGCACTCACTTTAAAAAAAAAACCAAACGTTTCCCTGTGCCAGCGAAGACATCTGGGAGGCCCAGAGTCTGACAAGAGCGAAGAGAAAAGACAACTTTTTTGGACAAAGTTGATGAGTTTGATGAAACTGCAAATCATAGGTGGTATACTTTGAACATTTAGAACAATTTGTAGCTTGCGATTCTGCTCCAGACAGACGGTTTCAACATTGCTGACAGTGATGGGTTTGAAGGCATATGGATTGCTGCATGAGCTGTGTCTCCAGATATGTCTGGAATTGCTACATATACCACAATTATTAAAGCGATGCAGCAAGATTTTTCTCTGATCCCATCAATGAGAGTGGAATGATACTGGTTCCATCAGCAATATCAGGGAAGTGAAGAATCGGTAGCACAGTTTGTTGCCACTCCAAAGAAGTTGTCAGAACATTGTCAGTTTGATCAAACATTAAGTGATGCCCTCCGTGACCCATTTCTCTCTGTATTATGCAATGACCTGATCTGGAAGAAGTTACTGATTGTATCAGTGCTTACATTTAAGAAGGAGGTTGAGTTAGCTATTGCTATCATAGAAACCACAGATAAGGATTCTCTGGAATTTAGTGTGAGACAAGAAGTTCACTTCCTGAATTGGTGAGACAGAGGACTATGGGAATGTAGTGTTTTTCCATGTGGCAATTGTGCACAAACTATGCATACGGAGGACTACTAGGCATTTTAGGTCATTTGCAGAAAGTGTCAGAAAAAAGGACACATCACGGTGACCTGTCACAGTTCAGTGACCAGTAACACAAAGTAATTGTCCTTCCAGGAAGACATCTATGAAGACTGCACCTAAGGAATGATGGAACTTGGGAATTCATAATGGGAAAAAGATAAAAGCTCTAGTGATGCTGACTAAGACCTAGCACTGCACATGTTATTAGAAGTTGGAGTCAGAGATGGCATCTGGGTCACACCCCGGATTGAGGGAGTTCCTACAAGAGTAGAGCCTGATACTGGAGCTGCCACTTCACTGATTTCTGAATCTGCCTATCACCTGACCTTGTCACAAGTTCCTCTGGAAGAACCCTCCATGGCTTGGAAGACTAAGAGAAAAATTGATCCCAAAAGGAGTATTGCAGGTGGAAGTTCAACTAGATTGGACAATCATTCATTTTACCCTTGTATGTGATTGAAGGAAAATATTCACCATTATCTAGCAGAACTTGGCTTGAGAAGCTTAAAGTGAACTGGTCTGATATCAATGTGATCACAAAAACACATCGAAATCTTCAAGGAATACTGCACAGACACTCCAAAGTTTTTGAAAAGAACTTGAACTGTTGAGCAACATGTCTGTGAAGTTCACTTGTAAGTTTGACAACTAATCAAAATATTGCAAGCACTGAGTGGTGCCTTATGCTCTGGTAGAAGCTGATTTGGACCATCTAGTGAACATCAAATCTTGTCACCAGGTTCACACAGTGAGTGTATTACACCAGTTGTAGCCTATAGGACTAACCTACTTGCTTCCATATATATATCTTTTCTTATAGTTTAAGTATTTGGTTTATTGTAATAGGTTTATAGATTTATATTAAAATAAGTTTGGCTCTAATGCCAGAGACTTACAGGCCATATCCTGTCTGTTAAGCTAAGGCAAAGTTAACATATCTATATGAAGACCTTTTACTCAGAAAGCAAAGTTGACCTATATCTTGTTACCTAAATAGATGAGTACACACACCTATGTCCATGACCTTTTATTTAGACCAATAGACAATGGAGAATGGCATAGGGTTTTTTTCAGTGTTGTACCCACAGATTTAACAAGTACACCACAAGAGACTGATGTGCATACATACCTGTCATCAATACGCACATACACCTGTACCTCGATATAATGCTGTCCTTGAGAGCCAACAAATCTTACCGCGTTATAGGTGAAACTGTGTTATATTGAACTTGCTTTGATCCACTGGAGTGTGCAGCCTCCCCCCCCCCCGAGCACTGCTTTACCGCGTTATATCCAAATTTGTGTTATAGCGGGTGGCATTATATCGAGGTAGCGGTGTACATATTAGCCTATGGGGTAAGTGTACCCTAAAATTTCTGTGGGTGAGGAATGAAATTTGGGCATAAGAGGAAGGATTTCCAGCATTTGCCCTATAAAAGAGGTGACCCACCTCAATAGAGTACTCCAGTTCTTACTTTACTCTATTCTCACTTACTTCCTCCACTCTATTTATTCTATCTATCTGTGATGACTGCTACTATGAGTAGGCTGTACTTGTTCTTCTTAAACTTTAAGTTTCAAAGGAACTAGGCTAAGCTTGTTTTCCCTAAGTTTTATTCTTTGTTTATTAGGTTTTTTTAATTTTAAGTTTGTTAGTCAAGTAAACCCTAGGTTCACCTTAATAGCTCGTAGCACTAGTTTCTTCTAAGCACTGCATCCCTTACTCAAGAACCTGAACCACAAGGCTGTTCCTGTGTCTCCTACCACCAGGTTATCAAGGAAGGATGTGAGTATATTAACCAAAGCTTTGTTGCATATAATACTATATTATCATATGTATCTTTTGAATAGCAGTAATACAATTGTAACTTTGTAACTCTGCTTATTTTACCATTTACTTACTATTATGGATTTTAATAAAAAATCTTTAAGAATATATCTGTCTCAGTGTGAGCTTCCTGTCATACCCCCAGGGGTCCTTTGTAACTTCTGTGGAGCCTGATTCAGGACAAGAACTGTTATCTTCTGATCAAACAGACTGGCTAGCCTAAAACCCATACCAATTACTATTGATGATAATAATTAATTATTAATATTATTACTTAAATTAAATCAAATTAAAATTAAAATTAAATACATTAAATTACAATATTAACCACATGAATATTATCACTACACCCTAAATCAAGCTACACAGTGATCAAGAAGGATAGCTCCATCTGAATTTGTGGAGATTTCAAAGTGATACTGAATCCAGTTTTATGTGCTGACCAGTATCCACTACCTCATACTAAAGATTTGTTTGCTACTTTTAGTGAGGGACAGTGACTCAGTAATTTGGATTTGCTAAGTACATATCTATAAATGGAAATTGATCTGGCATCTCACAAATATCTCAAAATCAACATGCAAAAAACCTTATTTTGTTACACATGCCTTTCAGTATCACATTGGCACTTGCCCAGAAACTCATGGATGAGATTCTGAAGGAACTGAACAGGGTTCTGTGCTATTCGGATGACATCCTGGTTACAGGGAAAGATCAAGAGTATCATCTTTGAAATTTGGATGCTGTCTTGCAACATTTGGAAGACCATGGATTGAGAGTTTTTCAAACCTTCAGTTAAATACCTGGGACATGTAATTGATGCCATGGGCTTAAGGAAATCACTGGAGAAAGAGAAGGTGATTATTCAAGTGCCAGCACTAGAAAACATGTCACAGTTCTGTTCATCCTTAGAACTGCTTAACTACAATGGTAAATTTCTGCCCAATCTAGTGGCAGTACTGGCATCTTTACATGAACTGTTAGAAGCAAAATAAAAATGGAACTGGACCGAAGAATGGAAGTGCACATTTAATGAAGCTGTCATAAACAGACTGTTAAGGGTTAATTCCCTTTTTCCCTGTAAAGGGTTAAGAAGTTCACAATACCTATCTGAAACCTGACCAATAAGGGAACAAGATATTTTCAAAGTTGGGAGGGGGGAAAACAGTCCTGTGTCTCTTCTGTGTGTGCTTTTGCCGGAGTCAGAGATCCAGAAAACAAACATCTAACCCTTGTTTAAATTATTGAATATTTAGATAAGAATGTGGTAGATTTTTTTATTTTTCTCTTTGTCATTTCTTTTGCAAAAATAGAGAATCAAATTGGGTTTCTGTGTAACTCTAAAGTTTTGCCCACAGGGAAATTCTCTGTGTTTTGAATCTGTTGTCTGTGAGATTATCTTGCTTTCTTATCTAACAGAGGTATTCCTTTCACCCTTTTTCTTTAATTAAAAGTCTTCTTTTAAGAACCTGATTGATTTTTTCCTTGTTTTAAGATCCAAAGATTTTGGATCTGGGCTCACCAGGAATTGGTGGGGAGAATTTTTCTTGAGTCTACCCAGGAAAAAGGGTATAGAGACTTGGGGGAAGGCAGAGTTCCAAATGGCTCTCCCCTAAGATTTGGAACATGCTTGGTGGTGGCAGCGACTGTTTTGCCTAAGCTGGTAAAAATAACCTTAAGGGTTATTCATGCAGGTCCCCACATCTGTACCCTAACGTTCAGAGTGGGGGGGACACCTTGACAGAAGCAAAGAAACTGTTGACACCAGCCAAAGTTCTTATGCACTTTGATGCCTGCCTACCAGTGCAATTGGCTTGTGATGCTTCACCATATGGAGTGAATGCAGTTCTTTCTCTCAATTTTCCTGCTGGCATGGAAAAAACAATTGCCTTCACTTCATGAACACTCACTATGCCTGAGAAAAACTATGTGCAAATAGAGTGAGAAGCTTTTCAACATTTTTTTCGGAATTCAGAAGTTCCATCCTATCTGTATGGTAGACATTTAACCTTGACCAATCATCATCCATTTATTTCAATTTTTGGACCAAAACATGGAATTCATTGACTGTTGCTTGTATACAAAGATGAGCATTGCCACATTCAGCTCATTCCTATACTACTCAATTCCACAGAGGGACTCAGCATGGCAGTGCTGATGGGATGTCATGCCTGCCAGGCCCACGCTCCTGTTAACCCAAAGAAAGTTTGAACAAAATGTTTTATCTCAGTTGGATGGTTAGATTACCCATCACTATCACAGACATCAACAAAGAAACCACTAAGTATGATGTGCTTTCTCTTGTGACGGGAATGGTACTACAAAGTACAGTGTTGGATTATAACACTCCCCAATGTACACAATTCATGTCACATCAACATGAATTATCTGTGACTCAAGGTTGATCTTACGGGGAATGCATGTGATCATTCTGAAATCACTTTAATCTCAGGCTTTGGAAGCTCTTCATAAAGGTCATTTTGGCATTGTACAGATGCCGGGCATAGCCTGGAGTCATGTCTGGTGGCTAGGGATTGACAAAGATATTGAGAGGAATGCAATGTGCTGTACTACATTTCAGCAAATTCAGAATGATTTTGGCCTAGTTCATTTACACCATGGCTTGTGACCTCAGACACTTCAGACATATATTCACATGGACTTTGCCAGACCATTCGAAGATTATATGTTTTTGGTTGTAGTCAATGCTCATTCAAAATGGCCAGACGTTTTCAGAATGACTTCTGTTACAGCTATCAAGACCATTGGACATCTTTGTACCTTGTTTAGCCAATTTGGTTTGCCATTACAGTTGGTGCATGACAATAGATCTCAATTCTGTTCTGAAAAGGTTCCTAATTGCAAGTGGCATTCAGCACATACATAGTACTCCTTATCATGCTGCTACAAGAAGACTAGTGGAATGCTTTCTGCAGGCATTTAAGCATGTTTAAGAGCTAGCAAGTCTATTTTGAGTCCTCAGCAGAAAGTGGACAATTTCTTGCTTGTCTACAGGGACACACCACTGTCAGGGCTGCAGTAGTGAGCTCAGGCCTGCCTGGTCCTTAGGCAGCATCCTTAGCCACTGTGCCACAGCAATGCATTAAAGTGCTGGTGCTAACAGTCTTATTGCTACAGGCCTACAGGCTTACATCAGCCATGCCCCAAGCACCTGATTAGGTCTACAGGTAGTACTCTCATTGGATAACTGGACTATATAACACCTCCCCAGCAGGATGTGGAAGCTGTCTGAGCAACAGGCCACTGCTGGTTGCTGCCAAGACTGTCTTGTTGTGCTGCCTCTTCTGACCCTACCTTTTTGCCTTACTGCATTGCCTGACCTTGCTTGTTGTCCTGCTGTCTCGCCTGCCTCTGCCTTACTGCCTCACCTCCCCAACCCACTGACCTGGCCATCTTCCAGCTGCTGACTCCTGTGAGAATTGCCCTGGACTGCCTCTGATACAGCTTATCTTACCAGCTATCTGGCCACCCGTGCACACTTGGCTACTGCTCTGGACTGCCCTAGTCTGCCTGAGCCACTTAGCATTACAGTTTGCTCAGACCATTTTAGTTTCTTCCTACCCAAAAAAGGTATAGAAGCTACAAGTATGATGCCCCATGCACCCCATGGGACACTGAACCTCCAGGAACAGAGCACTTGCCTACAGATGAAAAACCAAGCCTTACAGGCCACAATGGACCCGCTTCAGGTGGAAAACTGCACCCTGTGAGAAAAGACCACAGGAATGCAAGCAACCCCATGGCCCATGTTGCCTTCAGGACCTGAACCCACAATACCTTTACCAGAGTGCTACAACAGGATCTGCAGCAAATTTTGAGGTGTTGTGAACCAATGCAGGCTTTATTTTCTGCTATCATCGAACACCTACCAGACAGACCAAGTAAAGGTGAGACTGATCATCAGCCTTCTAACAGGTGAGGCCCTGGATTGGTTGTCCTCTCTGCTAGAGCAGGATCACCCATGCTGGATGGCTGGGACACCTTTCTGAGAGCATTTGTGACAATCTTCATTGAACCATACTGAGCTTGCACCACTGAGGTGGCCCTACAGAGACTCTGCTAGGCCTTGGGGTCATCAGCAATGTATGCAACTCTCTTTCAACACCTAGTAGTGGATACAGCTTGGAATGGTCTGGCCCAGCTGTCACACTGTCTGGAGTGGCTCACAACTGAGAGTGCTTTCCTCAGAAAACAGGGCAGACACTCCAAGCCGGTGGTATGTTCTAAAAGTAGATTTCACCAAGCCAGTAACAAATGTGAACTTTTGGATCACTATGCCAGTCTTGCCATGGAGTCACAGACAGTCCCCTTGGACACTCCAGTCTATCTTATCAACCAGACAAACTGGACTTTGTGATAAAAGGTTACTTACACCAAAGATCACATCACATTTAGATTGCTTCCAGTCCCAAGAAACCAGTCACTTACTCCAGATCAATTGGTATTCTGAATCTTACACCAAAGACAATGCTGGCAGCCAATTCTATAGTAAAGCAACTGAAGATTTATTAGCTAAGAAAAGGAAGTGAGAGTTATTGAGAGGTTAAAGCAGATAAAATATATGAACAGATGAGTCACGGTCTGTAATTCCAAATGGTAACAGAGATGTAGTAATCTGACAGTTTCCCAAAAGTCTCTCAGGGCTACCCAGAGTAACTCTGGGGATCTCAGTCTTCTCACTTAGTTATTCTTCCCTGTTAGAATCCAAACAGTCCAGAGATGAAGTATTTTTCCTTGAATCCATATTTATAGCTTCTTCTCACAGAAAACAAACTGACAGGGTCACTACCCAACTGGGCTTTTCCTTTGATGACAGAGAGTGAGGAATGCATTTAAAATTTTTGACCTCTAATCATCACACACAATGACTACTTGCTTTGCAATTAGCACTTTTCTGTTAAAGTTCTTCATTTGCATTACACATGGCTTCGTCCTTGTTTGATGGGTTATTTAGTTACACAGGTAGTTACAATGTAAATGTTTGCTATTACATTATAACAAGATATAGCTAAGTGAAAACAAGTAACAATCCATTAGTTTTCATGAAGTTTAAATACCAAATACACTCTTATATAGTTAATGATTTTGATCTGTACTAATGCACAAGCGAATTGACCTGGGGCTTCGGCATAAGCTGTCACCTGGCCTGCCAGCATCATACCAGCTACTCTAATTCCATTTTGGTCTCAGCAAGGAAGTGAAAGATGAGCTTCCCATGGATCTAGATGTGACGGGTTGGACCCATTGGGAAGCCACCTGATGTGCTGAGATACCACTGAGTCTACCTGTTTTGCCAGCCTGGGCCCCCTTTAACCTGTCTTGCTAAGCCAGGCTCTTAAAACCTCCTCTAACACACACCACAGGCAGGGCCACATCTAGCTGCAGATCAGCTCTGGGAAGACTCAGCTTAAAGGACTTGCTCCAGTACTCAGATGTCCACCTCCCTTGGAGTACAGATCCAAGGATATATTAAGAAATTTGCCCCCTCCCTCAGTGTGGAGAGAGGTGTGCACGCTTCTTACCTGCCCAGTTAGAAATTGCAGAAACTAGGTTTAATAATAAACAAAACAAATTTTATTAACTATAAAAGGCAGATTTTAAATGGTAAAAGGGGTTACAAACAGAACAAAGCAGACTACTAAGCAAATGAAATCAAACACACAAACTAAGCTAGTTTCCCTAAAGAAATTGGTTACAAATACACTTCTGCCTTGATATAACGCTGTACTCGGGAGCCAAAAAATCTTATTGTGTTATAGGTGAAACTGCGTTATATCGAACTTGCTTTGATCCACTGGGATGTGCAGCCCCGCCCCCCCAGAGCGCTGCTTTACTGCGTTATATCTGAATTCGTGTTATATCGGTTTGTGTTATATTGGGGTAGAGGTGTAGTATTTCTCACCCTAGATATTGTTACTGGCAGTTTGCAAAGCTTCTGTGGTTAAGACTTCCAGTTATATTCCTTTTCAAACTAGACGCTTGTCTCAGCCTGGACTCCCTCCTTGCCTTCTCTTTTGCAGTCTTTCTTCTTGGGCTGACAGGCCATGGTGAGGAGGAGTCCTGTTTGCCTTCATCCCCCCCCTTAAATAGGATTTACATAAGTGGGAATCCTTTGTTTCTCAAACTTGACCCCCCTTCCCTTACAGTGGAAAGTTACAAGAAGTCGCAGGTAATGTTTAGTATCAGGTGACAAGACCACCTGACTCTGTAGTATCATAGCATAGAATATCAGGGTTGGCAGGGACCTCAGGAGGTCATCTAGTCCAACCCCCTGCCCAAAGCAGGACCAATTCCCAATTAAATCATCCCAGCCATGGCTTTGTCAAGCCTGACCTTAAAAACCTCTAAGGAAGGAGATTCCACCGCCTCCCTAGGTAACCCATTCCAGTGTTCACCACCCTCCTAGTGAAAAAGTTTTTCCTAATATCCAACCTAGACCTCCCCAACTGCAACTTGAGACCACTGCTCCTTGTTCTGTCATCTGGTACCACCGAGAGCAGCCTAGGTCCATCCTCTTTGGAACCCCCCTTCAGGTAGTTGAAGGCTGCTATCAAGTCCCCCCTCACTCTTCCGTTCTGTAGACTCAATAAGCCCAGTTCCCTCAGTTTTTCCGCATAAGTCATGTGCCCTAGTCCCCTAATGATTTTTGTTTTCCTCTGCTGGACTATCTCCAATTTGTCCACATCCTTTCTGTAGGGGGGGCCCCAAACTTGGATGCAATACTCCAGATGTGGCCTCACTAGTGCCAAATAGAGGAGATAATCACTGCTAGCAATGCTTCTACTAATGCAGACAAATATACTCTTAGCTTTCTTGGCAACAAGTGCATAGAGTTGACTCATATCCAGCTTCTCATCCACTGTAATCCCCAGGTCCTTTTCTGCAGAACTGCTTAGCCAGTTGCTTAGCCACTGCTTAGCCCAATCCAGAGTGACCTAGACAGTCAGTCAGTCAATTCAGCCACTGAGGATTTTCCAACAAGGAGTGCACAGGGTCAACTTCCCCACAATCAAGAACAAAAAGAATGAACTTAAGAATTAAGTACCAACTGTATAAGGTTAAACAAAACTTAAATTATAATGACTAGAATTTAATTTCTCCAACGTAACATGGTTACTTTGTAATCCACAGACACTATCTTCGCAGTTATACATAAACATAAATAAAGAAAACAAATTAAATCTAAACAGGTCAGGCCTTACAGAAACACAGTGAAAAGACAGCAAAGAATCCTGTGGCACCTTATAGACTAACAGACGTTTTGGAGCATGAGCATCTGAGGAAGTGGGTATTCGCCCATGAAAGCTCATGCTCCAAAACGTCTGTTAGTCTATAAGGTGCCACAGGATTCTTTGCTGCTTTTACAGATCCAGACTAACACGGCTACCTTCTGATACTTGACAGTGAAAAGAAACTCAGAGTTCCCAAAAGCTTAGGTTGAGTTCACCTGAATCTCAGTTACAGTTTTTGATCACCAAATCTACACAGTCTGCTCACTCAGTCAAAAGAACTTCAACAATATCTTCTCTTCTCTTGTTTGTAGAAGCCTTGAACTGGGATCCATGCAGACTCTTCCACCTCCTCTGCTGAAATCACTCAGTTTAAGTATATACATTAAAAAAAATCCTGTGACAAGAAAAATGCAAACTGAGAATAGCAAAATATAAGTGAGTCCCCATCATCACATTTTGACGGGAAAAAGTTGGTGAATCATACTCGTTGAGACAATTTAACTAAAACAGTTTGGCTAAATCAAATGTTCAAAGTATAAAATTTAAATAAAAAATTAAATTGTCCTTATCATGAACCTGCTGCAAAATCCTTCAGAGTTTGAGGGAAATAGCCTGCTTTCTGCTCCTGGGGCTCAGTTTCTCAGACTCCACACTGGACACATGGCCTTTTGCAAAGTAACTGCCCTGACTGCTTGCCTCATGGACTCTGAGTCCACCAACAAGGAACCTATACAGCATGCCCAAAACTACCACAACCAATTCCAGAAACTTCTGAGTGTGGAGAGCTAGTTGTGCATCTGCCTAGCAACAATGAACCAGACCCAACTCGTTCCTACCTCTCAAATAGATATCAAAAAGAGAACTCTCCCTATTAGGCAGAGGGTTAGATATGCTCTTTTGTTGATGCCAAAATATTTCATAGAGACGAGTCAATTTTGACAAAATGTTTGACTTGAGGGTTTCTAAGGTCCTGGGTGGACTCTCTTGTCTCTTCCAAATTGGGAGGGGGGACAGAGAGACCCAAATTAAAAAAATCTGAACTTTTTGATCCCAAATGGACATTTTGATACAATTCTATTTTGTGAAAACATTCCAAAAGTTTTATTTTTGTTCCAATGTGGAATGAAAACAAACATCAAAAGTTGTTGCAAAACAGAGTGATCAGTCTCTGGCCAGCTCCAGTGCACTGTTTAGAAGTAGGAATCAGCTTCAGGTGCTTCACAAAACTTGTTTAATTTGTTGTGATGTTTTTGCAATTGTTTATATAATGCACAGTAGTTTCATTTCTTTAATGCAGACAAGTAGCTAGGCAGGCAGTTTTTTCTAATATGAGATAATCATTAGTGCCACTGCTATTTTCTGGGGGAGAGGGGAAATTCCCACCATATATATATAAAAAGAACTTTTAAAAACACAAATTATTTGACAGACTCTTACTATGTATCCTGTAAATAAACTAGACAACTTTTTAAATGCTTGATATTAGTTACCTGATAAAATGCAATAAGTCTAAGGAAACTTTATTTCAATGCATCGCATATAGACATGGTTAAGGTCTTTTAAACAACAGAATAAACAAACCACATGGCTAATCAAAGTTCAGAGCTCTGAGGATGTTCCACTTTGAAGTAGAAATTGATGGAGTCTGTTATTTTCTTTGATACTGTCTTGCTTATTTACAAAGAATGAACTATATTTTTGAATGCGGAAGGAACCTAGAACAAAAGGACCATTTCTTAGTTTATAGCCCTTAAGTATCTTTAGCCAATGCCAGACCCAAAAGCTCTCTGTCTAGCTTTTTTTCCGGTGTCATCTTGTCCCTAAAGGCTCCTTCTTGGTTTTCTGGCCTATTCCTCTCTCTTCTTAGCTGTTATCAGTTTCTGTGTGTCTCACCCACACCCCCCCAAAAAAAACCCCAACACCAAAACAAAACAAAAACACCAAAATCAACCCAAAATCCCAACAATATTTAGCCAAAAGCTCCTGGGTGGGTTCATACACACCCTTTTGTTTTAGGTGTGGGCTTATGTTTACAATTATGTTAATTGAAGGATGAATTCACACCTATCAGTCTCGATGGTGTTTTAATTCAATCTATAACTGTGGTTCTAAAACTTTTGTACTGGTGACCTCTTTCACACAGCAAGCCTCTGAGTGTGACACCCCAACCCTTATTCATTAAAAACACTTTTTTCTATATTTAACATCATTATAAATGCTGGAGGCAAAGCGGGGTTTGGGATGGAGGCTGACAGCTTGTGACCCCCCATCTAATAACTTTGCGACCCCCTGAGGGGTCCCGACCCCCACTTTGAGAACCCCTGATCTATAACAAGGTTTCACCTGCCTCAGAACAATAACATATTATTTATTCAGGGAAGAACATCAGCTGCTTCTGAGCTGTTCCAGTTTATTACGTTAATCCTAGTAAAACAACATTGTTACCAGGAATGGAGTCAACTCTAACATTTTCTACATAATGGAGAAAAACGTGTCTGACATGATGACAGACTTTGGCTCCATTTAATATCACTCCTTGGTGTGGAATCATTAAAATTAGTGCAACATGTCCATTTCTAAAAAAAAAGATTTTTTTTAAAGCATTCAAAATGAGAAATCCACCCCAATCCAAAAAATAATACACTTTAATTTTCATGCCTTCTTCCAATATATGAAACATGGCCTAAAATTCAAAAGATTTAAAAAAAAAAAAGTAACATTTTAAAATGCTTGTAGCCGGAGGATTTATGTAATCCAAGTTCTAACACACAGTGATTTTCTTTTAATGGAAGAGTTATGAATCCCTGAAGATGTTTTATAAGTGAAATGCTGATAGACTGGTAAGGTGAGTGTAAAGCTTTTTGAGCCACTTAAGGCCTTTATCATGTAACTGCTTCACTGGCTTTCTGTGTGGGCACAGGGGCCTAACTGCACAGGTTAGATCCCAAGAGTCTGGCTCCAAAGTGCTGTGTTTTCCTTGCACATTATCATCTGAGACTCTACTAGCCAGGTGTCCGGTGTGAATATTGTGTTTGCAAATTTGAAGTTAACTCCCTATGAATATTATCCAATCCTCACTTGATATTTCCACAAACATTCCTGCCAGGAAACTTATTTGCTAGAATATTTGAAAAAACTAAACATAAACAGGATGCAAACACAATGGGAAGCAAATTTGCTTGCAAATCTGAAGGAAAAAAAAATTTGTGGATTTTTTTTTGCAAGTACTCAGTTAATTCTGTTTCTTAATTTAGGCCTGATTAAGGAAAGCACTTAAGCAAATGCTGAACCCCAACCCTAGTCAAGAAAGAATTTAAGTTTGCACTTAACTTTAAGCATGTGTTTAAATCCCATACCCTTTCTTAAAGGAATGCTTTCCTTTATTGGGGTCTTAAACTCTATTTCCAGCTGGTCAGTGATCTGACTATTCTGGCAAGTATATTTAATTTATTTTATATCTCATTGATCTTACAACTTTATTTTTTTCTTACTTTTCCATTGTTGCAATTTTCCAACCTAAGCACTGTTGCTGGCATTGTTTTGTTTTTTTCAATTTAAGCACAAAACATCTGTGTTTCTGCTTTTGCTTTTAAAGCTTATGCCATGACTTTTTTTTGTTTTTGTTTTTTTTTTTTTGCAATATTTTCCTGCTCCCTTCTGGCTGCATCTACAGAGAGTTTTACTGGTTGACTGACATGCCAATCCTATTACACTAGGACGTTGGTGAGCATTTTTTTTTTAGCATCTCTAGAGCTTTTCCATTACTCTTCTCTCAGAACCATTCAACATCTTTTTCAAGAATTTATTTGAGGAGTGCTGCATGTTCTGATACATTGCATTTTCACAGATAGGTTTCTAGGCATGTTGACCAATCTTTTTCAGGCAGTGGTATACTCAAATTTGCATCAATCTTACTTTTATCACATTTCAATCTGTCATAGAGTGTATGACCAAATTATGGTATTTTACTTCTTTGAGATCTATCCCATTTTTTTTATTCAGCAGATAGGGACACAGTCAAGGTTGTCAGGCCTAAAACTGGTTTTTTTTAATTATTACCTATCTGCAAGGTCCATGTAATAAGTGATATTACTTTTCTTCTCCAAAATAAGTACATCAGTTCTTTCCTTTACTGTCTCTCTCACAAAAAAACAATATGATGTTAATGGTTCAGCACTCACACGAAGATTTCAGTTTCAGTTGTAGGTATCTAGGACACTTAAAAGCATGGGTTGTAGGTATCTAGGACACTTAAAAGCTGCGCCTCCCCAAACAGCCAAGCACGGCCATGCCCATGCTCTTCCCCCAGTCTCCCCCGTACTTGAATTTCCCTCTCTGCATGCCATGCCGCTCCAGAGTCCATTAGTCCCCCTGTGTGGTAGCCCCTGCCCTCTTGGAGCTCTGTGGCTGGGGAGGCTGGGGCCGCATCACCCCTCCTGGTGCTCTAGGGTTGGGGAGGCTGGGGCCGCATGCCACTGGCGCTCTGGGGCTAACCTGGGGCATGGACTGGTGGCTGCTGTGGGGAGTGGGCTCTGGTGGGGGTGAGGGTGCAGAAAGGGCAGGGCCTGGAGAGGAAACTGGAGGTGTGGGAGCTAGCCTCCCCCAGCTGGTGGTTCACACACCACCCATGCTTAGAAGGGCAGTAAGTTTTTTGTTTTTTGTTTTTTGTTTTTTTTTTGTTTTTTTTTAATGAAAACTACCTCAAAATCATTTCCCCTGACTTAGGTCTCAATTCAGCAAAGCACTTAGTAAGCATTGGTTTAATGCTAATAAATATGCTTAATTTCTAATGGATTCAATGAGATTTAAGTAGATTCTTAAAATTAAACATGCTTAAATGCTTTGAGGTCTGATCCATAGCCCATTGAAGTTTATAGGAATCTTTCCATTGACTTCAATGGTCTTTGGGTCAGGCCCTTGATTACCTGAGATCAATTTAAGTATGACTTTAGTGTTAAGAATGTGTTTAAGTGCTTTGCTAAATTGGGGCCTTATTCTTAATTTGATTTATTTTGGGCTCATGATGCTTTCAACATTAAGGCTTCTATGCATCCCTTGTGTGCTTTTTTCTCTCATCTATGTCCTTGCATAGTTGAATTCCTCTTCTGTGAAACCATTTTGAGCCTGAATGGATTCTAAATGGCAGGTTTATAATAAGTGTATATTGCCCAAATGGTGTAGCAAACCTATAAAGTCTCATATGAGAAACATTTGGACATAGTATAAGTAATAACAAATAAGAATAGTAATAGCAATTGTTAGATTTTCAAACTTGCTTCAAGGTGTTAGCATTATTTAACATTTAAAAGTTTGCCTGTAATTTTTCTTGTACTCAGCTGTATTTTTAGTTTGGACAAATATGCTACAGTCTCGGGTGAAACATCTGGCCAGTTCTGTTTTTTCCCTGCAAATATAATCCCTGCCAATTCATGGGACACATTGGTCTTTGTACTACTTGCTTTCTGATGGCATGATTATTTAAGGCACTTAAAAGTTTTGCTGGCATAGCTATGTTGGTTAGGAGTGTGAAAAAAAGCATCCTCCTAACCAGCAGAGCTATAACAACAAAAGCTGTTGTGTACTGTGCTTTTGCCAGTATAGCTTATTTCATTAAGTTGTACTGGGGGATGGATAGCTCAGTGGTTTGAGCATTGGCCTGCTAAACCCACAGTTGTGAGTTCAATCCTTGAGGAGACCATTTAAAGATCTGGGGCAAAAATCTGTCTGGGGATTGTTACTGCTCTGAGCATGGGGTTGGGCTAGGTGACTTCCTGCAGTCTCTTCTATCCCTGATATTCTATGATTAGGGGAACAGATATGAACTATAGTGTCAAAAGCACTCTTTTGCCCATATAACTTGTGTCTATACTAGGAGAATTTGTTGGTATGGCTTTACTAGAAAAATAGCTCTACCGGCATCCCTTGTTGGTATAGACAAGGCCCAAGTCCCTATGTGGTGCACTGCACTGTTCCTTTGGTCTGGTACACATGTGAGTGGAGGCTATAGTTGGACACTAGTACGGTTAAGTGCTAGACATACACTCCAGCAGGCCTCCCTGGGTGTACGGCAGTAGGGTTTGCCAGCAGCCCACAGATACCAAAGGGGGGAATTGTGATCCTCAGCACTCAGGGGCAAGGGTGGCAGCCCAGGTCTCTCATTCCTCTGAGACGCACCCCTCTTCAAAGGATATGGTATGACCTGGCAAAATGATTGGTTGATAGGTTGAGCAGCCTTCCTGACAAGAGTGGGCCCTCTCTGATGAGGAAGTAATGCTGTTGCAGGTTTGGGGTGATATCCTGCAGTGGAACATGGAGCAATCAGGGAGCATCACCCTCCACCCTATTGCCATGTCACAGCATTCCTAAAAAACCCCAGCAGGAGACATGGCAGATGATGCCCTAGAGCTTATGTGGGATCCAATCGCTTGCTTGGGAAGCATCTAACAGGGTTAAGGATAAGATTTGGAAAGGGGTATTTGTGGATTTATTTACCTTGCTGTTCAGGGAAAAGGAAGGGGGAAAAAGGACAAAAGAAGGAGGGCAAACCCTCAGACCTAAGGTGTCTGAAACTCTTAAGAGTTGGCCTGCAGCCTTTTGCATTTATGAGAGTATAATTTGTATAAAGGTGTTACAGCATTTGTTATTAGACGATACTGGGAAAAAAGATGTTGCTTATTTATGGAATGGATTTTCGGCTGGTTTCAGGTGTCATTCCTGGGCAGAGAACTTGAAATCTGTTAAAGGCTTTGAGTGTATAGTAAGGGCAAAGATTGCCTCGTAGGTGGCAGCAGGGAGAGTGGCAGGCCTCTTCCCAAGGCTTCCAGTGCTGGAATTGTACATATCTCCCCTGAGTGTATCGAAGAAGGCAGTCCATCATCTGTCCTACCCTCAAGGCTCATCAGTAAATGACTTTATTGATCCCCATCTGTGTTCAGTGAGATATTCATCTTTTGATGCTGTGGTAGCTATGGTTGCAGCCAGTTGCTTCTAGTGTATCTCAGGAATTTTAACTTGCTTTGGACTTTCAGTTTGAAGGCCCCAGTTATTTTGATAAAGCCATGCCTATGGTGTGCTTGGTGTCATGTGCTGCTTTCAAAAGTTTCACCTTCATGTTGAAGTGGGCAATTGTGCATGAGACTAGCCTACACTCAACAACTTCTTATATGCAAGAAGATTGGTGACAGGCAACAGTAAGTACATGTTTCACGTATCAGAGGGGTAGCCGTGTTAGTCTGGATCTGTAAAAGCAGCAAAGAATCCTGTGGCACCTTATAGACTAACAGATGTTTTGGAGCATGAGCCTTCGTGGGTGAATACCCACTTCCTCAGATGCATGACATGTTTCACATGTTTCAAAACCTAGTTAAGTGTCTCAGGGTCCCCCTTGCCACAGAAAAAACAGAATGCCTTGCCCAAAGTTTAACCTATCTGGGCATTGAACTAGGCACAATCTGGGGTGTTTCTATGTTACCCGCAGAGAAACTGGAATTGGGAAGGGCACTGATATGGACTCTGAAGGGGGCAAAGAAAATTACACTGAGGGAGCTACAGGTGGTGCTGGGGCAGCTAAACTTTGCATGGCAGGTGGTGGCTAGTGGTCAGGCATTTTGTGCCTATGTGGTGTCTGCCTCCTCTGTTGTGCAAAAACCCCACCACCTTGTTAGAATGACGAGAGAACTGAAAGAAGACTTAGAAGTGTGGGAATGATTCCTGGAAGAGTCTAATTGGGTTTCTATATGGCATTTGGACCGGTTGCTCAAGACTGAGCTCTAGGTGCAATCTGATTCCCCAGGAGGTATAGGTTTTGAGGTTTACTTTCAAGAAGAGTGGTGTGCATAGAGGTTGTCAGCTCCTGGAGAGATACACAGACACAAGCTCTGTGAATCCAAACAAAGGGACTTGCCCTCTCCGTTTCCAATCCTGGAAACAAAAGCACTTTCCTCTTCACCCAGAGGAAATGCAAAATCAAGCTAGCCAATTTAACACACACAGATCTCCCTTGATTTCTTCCTCCCACCAATTCCCTGGTGAGTACAGACTCAATTTTCCTGAAGTAAAGAAAAACTCCAACAGGTCTTAAAAGAAAGCTTTATATAAAAAGAAACAAAAAATACAAATAGTCTCTCTGTATACAGATGACACAATACAGGGCAATTTCTTAAAAGAATATTGAATAAACAGCCTTATTCAACAAGAATACAAATCAAAGCACTCCAGCACTTATATTCATGCAAATACCAAAGAAAAGAAACCATATAACGTACTATTTGATCTCTTGGTCCTTACACTTAGAAACAAAAGATTAGAAAACAGAACTACTTCTCCAAAGCTCAGAGAAAGCAGGCAGACAGAAACAAAAGACCTCTTACACAAACTTCCCTCCACCCAAAGTTGAAAAAATCCGGTTTCCTGATTGGTTCTCTAGTCAGGTGTTTCAGGTGAAAGAGACATTAACCCTTAGCTATCTGTTTATGACAGAGGTGCCCAGAAAGCTAGGTGGTTCAGGTTATTACAAGGGATATGCCCTATCTGGAATGTTTCCCTATTTTAGTAGCAGTCTCTATTTGGGGAGAAAACTTTCAGAAACAAAATCTGTTTCAGGTGTGACAGCCAATCTGCGGTACGTATTGTGAACTGACACTTGGCTAAGACTGCTCAGGTAATGAGGCTGGTGAGGGCCTATGTTTTACGCTGCCTGCAATTTAACATCCTTTTTCATGAAAGTGCATGTACCAGGAGTGGATAATGGTATTGCCAATGCTCTAGCTTGATTTCAGGATGACAAATTCTGGAAACTCGCCTTGCTGACCCTCAAAGATCCACAGGTGATGCCCCAACAGCTGTGGAACCTTGGCTCCTGACAGATATGGAACTAGTCAAGAACTTGGTAGCTCTGTGGACTCTGAGAGCCTATAAGAACAGTGTTCAGAGTTGGTGGAATTTAGGGCACAGGAAGGGCTTCATTGGGGGGGGGGTGGCCCATACCCACACCAGGTGGTGCAATGTGTAGTGTCTTTGACCCACCACTGGTTGACACACTCCACTATCTCTAGCCGACTAGTGGGCCTGTCCTACTGGAGTAGATTGGTGGGTTTCTAAAACTCATATGGGCATTTCATAGTACAAAACCCTTAGAAAAGTGGTCATGGAAAGGCAAGTGCTAGAGGGACTACAGGCTACCCATAACACAGGAAACCCTTTCAGGGTTATTAAAGCCTCTATCATAGTTCTGCAGCTGTGTGAGGGAGGCCATTTTATTTAAGGGGGTGTATGTGGTACTGAAGGAATGTGCAGACAAGCACTTGTGCCCTGTAAAGGTGATACAAGACTTATTAAAAGTCCGGGGTTGCAGCCAGACCCACTGTTCACACACAAAAACCTTGAGCTACTGAAGTCTTCACCTGGGAAAATGTGGTTCTCATTCTTATAGGATCAGGACAGCAATGTCAGTGGCTGCAGAGAGTTTGGTCCATGGCAGGTGCAGGCACTAGGGTGCTGGAAATCAAGGTATTACAGGACTTAGGTCTGTACCAAGGAAAAGATTGCAGGGAGCAATAAAACATAATTAACCCAATGTGCTTGTTTCTTTCAGAGGCTACCCAGAGCGTACACAATGTTTGGATTTGTGGGCACTCTACAGTGCTCTGGGCCCACAAGAAGGAGGCCAGGATGGCAACAAGATCTCAGCTGGGCTTCTGGGCTGAAGCTATTTGCAGCCAATGATTCGGCAGAAGAGGCATGCAGTGTGATCTGCTCTTGTCACTTGTGTACTCACTGACAAACAACGAGGACTCACCTCACATCCTGGCTATTCACCTTGGGGGTAAAGATCTCAAGGGTTGTACAAGAGTCAGCATAAGGGACGGAATCCAGAGGGTGTAAGACAGATTAGGCAATCATGGCCAGAGATGAGGTTAGTATGGTCAGAAATGCTTGCTGAAAGACAGGTTTGGCAGGGAGCCACAAACAGCCCATGTGGACAAGGCTGGAAAGAAAGTGAATAGGGAGGTCAACAAGATGTTCCTGGAAAAAGGGGTTCAGTGATATAGCATAAGGATACTCCTTGCAATTGGTCTGAAATTTTCACGGAGGGTAGCATACCTTCGTCAGATGGAGGTGCTGACATATGGCAACGGAATGTGAGGGAATGGATTGGAAGGAATTGTGACATGAGGCATGTGGATGAGGGGGGAGCAACCAAGCTACTCACTGGCAGCCCTTGTGGCTGGTTAACCATGCGGTTAAAGGTTTAACATGAACAGTTACCACAGGTAAAAGACCCTGGATTTTGGTGATGAGTCTTAGACTCATGAGATAGGAGGAGACCTTGTGGCCTTGGAAGGCTGAGGTCCCCACCCTTCCGTACTATTTGTTTCCCTTGCAAGCGGGGAGAGTGCTAGGACTCAGAGTGAGCTGAGTCCTGGGCATAGGCTGAGGAGACCCTGCCATGAGTTGTGGATTAGAAAGTACGGAGCCCTGCAACCACCACACTGGAACCAATTAAATGCCTGGTATAGGAGAGTATGGGTGATGGGCAGGCAGTGCCTCTCCCTTGTGCTAAAGTTTAATAAAAGTTGCAGCCTGCCGCTTAATTCCATGCATATATCCTCATTTCACCGCTGTGTCCCTATCAATAGATATTAAGGTCTATTTGTTCATAGGTCAGGTTTTCTAAACCTTTTATTATTTTTCTTGCTCTCCTCTTGACTCTCCAATTTGTCCACATCTATCTTAAAATGTGGCATCCAGAATTGGACACAATACTCCAGCTGAGGCCTCACCAGTGCTGAATAGATCAGGACAATTACCTCCTGCATCTTACTATGATATTCTTGTTTGTACGCCGCAGAATGCTTCATTTTATGAACACTTTTTGCCTTTCTTTCTATGAGATGAACATAGGTCTGCACCTTTGACAAATAATTGCCTGGGATAATATTCTGTGAGTCTTGACACTTGAATATGTCCCTTTGTTATTAGGGACTGCTGATTTTCCCTCTTAGGTCTATGCCAGAGGTTGGCAGCCTGTCAGCCGTGGTGTGCCGAGTCTTCATGTATACACTCTAATTTAAGGCTTCGCGTGCCGGTAATACATTTTAAAGTGTTTTAGAAGGTCTCTCTATAAGTCTATATAATATATAACCAAACTACTTTTATATGTAAAATAAACAAGGTTTTCAAAATGTTTCAGAAGCTTTATTGGGCCAGAAAAAGATAGACTAATCCAGGGAACATGAAAGAGATTACCTGCAACAGCTGATAAAAGAACCCGGGGGAGGGGGGAAAAGACAAGTGGGAAATGCAACAGCATCCTGTTCTCTCTGTTGTGGAAACATACAACAAATGCTGCATTAGGAAATAATATGTTACCTATAAGGCAGCTATAGTGCATATACATAGCAAATCTTTTCCAAGTTTATAATGATAGCTTGGGGTGGGGAGGGAGAGATTGTAGCAGGAGGAAGGCAACTGCTGTGTCTGTGCCTAGGGGTGAAAGGACTGAGTGGAAAGAGCCCAGTTGGAAGAAGCTGGTTGAGGGCCACAGCTGCCCTGAATTACAATTCATCTCTGAAAGGAGGGCTAAGAGAATTAAGGTTTAAGCAGAGGAAGCCTACCTGAATGGTGACACAAACCCCGGAAGGAGGGCTGTTGGACTGCTAAATTTAGGAGAGCAACCCTGTCTGAATTAGGGTTGGATTTGAGGGTCTACCAAGAAGAGTTTTTTACTCTGTAAAAGAGTTGATTAATAAGATCTCAGCACTCAGGTTCAGGAGTAAATTACTACTGGGCAATGTGCCTGCAGGGCCATATTGTGCCACAAGGGGGGCGGCACCCTGTCATACTGACTAAAAAAGACACTGAGCCTTTCAAGTATTATAAATAAAACAAGAGGATTTGGGACTTTAAAATACCAGGGCATTTTGGAAACCCTACTGGGTGAATAACAGTGTGACATGCAGCTACTGGCCTGACCATGGAAATTTCTGTGAAGGACTGTGACTCACAATGACACAATCCCTCCCTGAGCACCATTGTCCTCAGGAACACTGTGCAGGCTGCGCTGGTCGTTTGGACAGTGCCGCCTGCTGGTAACCCCCTCTGAGCCTGGATGGAAGAGGGAAGGCCATGGCCTTGTCTCCCACAGGCCTTCCTGATCCCTTTGGAAAGTAGAAGTGGTCCCTGAGCATTGGGATCACAGCCGTGTCAGGTACTTGGGTGGGCCGTGCAAGGGTATATGTGTGGAGTTGTTTCCACACACCCCACACATTCTGTCCAAGCACAGGCCTCTTACAAGCTGGCCCCCAATAGCAGCCCATACACTGGGGTTGCTATCTGCCAACCTGCCTCATTCTTCTCCTTTGAAACCTTCTTAGAAACTCTCCTTCGCCAGGATGCCTACAGAAAACTTGACAACAGTTAGGTAGCTGGTGTGCTGAGACCACGGTTTATCTTGCTGACCTATATTGTCTCAATGTTTTCTTGTGCTCCTCTGTCTGTTTCTATCTCTAATCTCTTGTCTTATGCTTAGATTGGAAGCTCCTGGCTGCAGGGACTGTTATTTTGTTCTGTTTGTACAGCACCTAGCATAGTAGGGTCCTGGTCCATGACTAGGGCTCCTAGGTGCTACAACTATGCAATTAATAATAATGCATCCTGCCACCCTTACCGATATGAGTATTCCTTATTCACACAAGTGTCCCTTTGACATCAACACGTTTTGTAATGTGAGCAAGGATTACTCACATGAGGAAGGGTGGCAAGATATGTCCATAGCACTCATTAAGATATATGCATTTAATTGCAAGCTAAACAAAATAAAAATAAAACCGAACAAATAATGCCTCCCCCTCCTCCCTATTCCCCATTCATCCATGGGTGAATGCTGTCAATCTAGTTCTGGTCATGTTATAACCCCAGACAATAAATATGGTCTATAACCTAAGATTTGGCCTCCAGGGTGCTGGCTCCTGTTACGCCCCTCAGCAGAGAAGAACCAGTTTTATCCTTGGAGTAATAACTTTTTTCATTTTGGCTTTCTAGGGTAATAATGTTCTGAATTTCTTTAGCAGCACAGATAGTAGCCACAGGTATTGATACAATCCATACTGTATTTCAGTCCATGCTGCTACCATCTATCAATCCTAATTAATATCAACTCAGCTGGCAGAAGCCCTCCTCTTGGAGAGTTACTGATTCACAACTCTCAATCTGTTGACTTTATAAACACAGGGCCCAAACCTGTGGCAAACATTTGATGAACAAGGCAAGGCCAGTCCAGCCACTCTGTCTTGATTTGTTTTAGCCCTAGACTTTCAGCAGCAACTAAAAGAAACAGTCCTCAAACTCAGGGTGTATAGAGGATGTTAAATTGAGGTAGAAGTTGTACTTGTATTCAAGTGCTACACATGTATCCATTAGGAATTTTCCTTGTCTTTCCTGCACTTAAGGACCAAATCTACCACCCATGTTCATGATGAGTGGTAGCTTAGTCCACAGCTAGTCCCACTGATTTCAACAGAGCTGGCTTAAATGCACAACCCTGTGCACTTGGATTTGGAGGGCAGGCCAGGGGAAGGGCAAAGACAGATCCCCTGCTAAATAGATCACTAGCCATTGCATCCTTAAGGCTCATGGATTTAATACTTAGATGCTTAATACTGAGGCTTGCTGTGGAGGATGGGTTTAATTCTCTAAGTGCCTTTTTAGAGCTATTTTATTCCATTGTAACAATAATTATAATGGATTACTTCTGTTCCAGTTCAGACCAGAGCCTTCACTGGTGAATAGCCCTAGCAGTCTCTGGGATGGATACAAAACCTAATGGGTGAATACAAAAGAAGTGCTGAACTTGAATCAACTCCAAAGTTCAGAAATGATTTCTGCATTGGCTTGGCATATAATTACCTATGTGATCAGTGACTTTATGATTCATGAGAATCAGAACTCCTGTTACTGAAGTAATGCAGTAAAATATATATTTATTCAGATACATGAGATGCTATGCTCCAAAACTTTCATCTAGTAAACTATCGTTTGTACTAGGAACTGTTTCAGACCACTAGAAACAAGATTCATTTTTATCCAAAGGACCCTTGATCTCAGACAAGGTCATTAAGTGCTACAATAATAGAAATAATGACACTAGACTTTCTTTTTAAACATTGCTTGGAATATTACAAAGAATGTAGTATTATGATTTCCTACTAGGTTTCAGTACAGGCAACAACTTCATTCCTTTTTGGTAATGGTACCTGCACTGACTAGACTCTGTATGCTGTACATATTCTTCAAAAGTATCAGAAGTTCCACTGATTAGTAAAACTTTGCTTCGGGCCTAGATATACCTGGTGACATAATCCATCGTTTAAACAAGGTCACTATAGGACATGCTGCAGTCAAGCTATAAGTACTGTGTTCCATCTGTTTTGAACTTTAATAATATTTCATCCTTATGTCCAGCAGGGACATCCAGCTGGGTCTAATTTATACAGAATCAACAGGAATTTTAGGAAGAAGGCAATTGCCATATTGGATCAGACCAGAGTTCCAGTATCCGGTCTCCAACAGTGGCCAGTATCAGATACTTCACAGGAAGGTGTTAGAATCTTCAAAACATGCTGCTTGTCAGGTAAGTTTTTTTTATGACCCTTGTTTTTAGTGATTAGTTTATGGTTGAAGCATAATGGCTGATTTCTCTGCTATGTTTTGTCATTTCTAATATAAATGTGGATGTTCTCATTATCCATGTGTCAATTTTTTTAAATCCTGCTAAGCTCTTGGACTCAGAGTCATCCACACATGGTTAATGAGTTGTGCGAAAAAATCCTTGTACTAATTTTAAGTTTTGCATTTTCACTGATTTCCCTTTATATCCCTTTATATCATGAGAAAAATGGTATCCTGATTTGCCTTCTCTAGGCTATTCATTATTGAATAATTATCTGCCTTGTCCCTCCTGTTTCATCTCCCCTAGTAACTACATTTCTAGAACCTGATTCTCCACTGCCTTGCACCATGGGCAGTCATTTTCTCCTGGGCAAAGTGAGTATAGAATTTTGATCTGGTAGCATTTAACATTCAGTTTGAACATAAGTATGTTTGTATAAAAGACTCTCTTCATAGGGAAGTCTCTGGTCCTGTAATATTTTTGGTTACCTCTCTGGTCCCTTTCTATTTTTCTGCTAGATCTCTTTTGAGATGAAATAAGATGACCTGAACTGAACATAGTATTCAAGGTGAGGGAATACTATCCATTACCATCTAATAGTATTAGAATATTTAATTCCATTACCTGCATGTTCAGCATTGTAAAAGTCCCATTCTATGAAATTTTTCATGTGAGTAGCTTAATATACGACAGGGAGAATATCTGAGGAAAATTATAAAAGAGTACTAGGGGTTATAAAATATATATAGCAGTATTTCACTCTTCTTATGTGGCATCTCTTATTACTGGAAGTTTGCAACCACAGTATCCCATTCTGCATGATCCACTGCTAATCTCTTTGTGGATTAATAATCCTTTTGATCCACCTAGGATATCACATCATTTGTGCAAGATCTTTTTTTTTTTGCCTTATATTCTTCTGCCATCAATTTTCCCTTTTAGTGTCAGTGAATATGCATCACCCGCTGAACTCCTAAAATGTGTCCTGCAAACCAAATCTTTCTTTTCATAAGATCTCTAACTAGTGTTTCTGAGTTTCAATCATTTCCATTACTTTTTCATTGGTTACAAGGTCTATCCATGATCTTTTTGGAATTCTTCTATAACACCATAATTTAAAGGACTGTATTTTCTTTATTATTGATTTTTTTTGACTGTCCATGTCTCACAGCCAAAATTTAACACAGACCAAATGTAAGTTTTTAAGAGCTGGAATTTAGTCTTCAAATTTATTCCCTTCTCATCAGAAGTTTATTCTTCCAGAATGTCTCTTCCTCTTTTGATAATCTGGTGCTGAGTTCAGTATCTGATCTTGGATCTTCTGTAATAATGCTCGCTAAGTAGCAATAATTTCTCACTTGCTGTATGATTTAATGTTTTCTTCAGTTCATGGGAATTTTGCATGTTTTCCAAGGATACTTGCATACCACCATATTTTTTGTCTTGTCCACTTTTAACTGTAGATCATATTCTTTCATATATTCATATTCTTTTGTTGGGAACTCAAACATTACCAATCTGATTTTCCATTTTTAAAATTCAGAATTCCTCAGAAGCTAAAACCAGCATATGATCAGATCTGATAAATTTCCTCTTTGAGATAACTTTTAAGGCCTTTCCCCCCCAGGCTGATCCTTGTATGACAGAATTTGCATTATGGCTGTTTCAATGAGATGACAAAAGTCTCATTCCTTAGTTTTCTGAAATTTCCCTATTCCAGCAGTTACAGTTTGACTGAATTACAGGCTCCGTTATAGACCTTACACTGACAAATGCAATTAATGGTATAACCTGAGAATACTGTTTTCATGAATATACTCTAGGACCTGTCTGAACAGGAAAGTAGAAATTGCTGAGGGAAGATTGTAAGAGGGAGAAACTAGTTTTCCACAAGGAAAGATAAAAATAAAATTGCTACTTAACGCTAACTCGTGCCTTGTTAAATATTGGGAAGTGTTGATCTTTGATCCATGACCTGATCTTGGAACTTTCCATATAAAGGATTTTTATGTTTGTTAGAGTAAGCTAAGCTGCTTCAGGAAATCCTATGCAAATAGAGGAAAATATTATTTAAACCATTTTTGGAAATAGGCTTTGCCATGAGCAGAAGGCCTAGTAAGGCCTGACAGCATAAAATGGCATAAATTAGCAAGACCATGGTTATAAGGGCTGCTTGCAATATTATGCCTTATAATGAACAAGTAAACCTCAAAAGAACAAAGACAAACTTAAAATAATGGATTTTTAGGGTAATTTTGGCATAAGCAACTACAAGGTTAACTGCATTAAGGTGTTGGAAATATTGGGAAATGTATTGATGCAAACAACTTACTGTCAACAATTGGAATCCAAGTTATATTTCTCTGGAATAGAAGGCTGGGAGGTAATATAAATATAGCCACTGGACATGTGTGACTATATGGGAAAAAGGGGCATAAAGTAATGTGTATTTTTAACCTCTACTGGGCATATTGGGGTGATGGCAGAATCCTGGATCATCCCTTCCCACTTATGATGTCCTCCACTTAATGTTTTCTTCAGTTTTTGTTTCTAACAGTCTTCACAATGTTGTGAGTATGTTAACATTTAGAGTTGTCATATTCTGCATATCTATTTTCTGTGTGCTGATGCTTATGTTTGGACTTATTTGGGTGCTAAGTTTCTATATATGTCCCACCAATCTCATTTCCATAATAAATACAGGTAGCAACCTAACTGAAGAACCTGTTACTAGTGACTGTGCAATTTGCATCTCACTTGATCAAAAGGCTATAGAAGTGTTGAGCATAGCAGGTACTTTAGTTATGACTCATTAAAAAAACCAAAAACCAACAACATGCCCCACCCCCAAATACACTACAGAATACTCTGACATTTCTTCTCCCAATCATTTTAGAGACAACTTTCACTATTTGCACACACTGTGCCCATCACAACTATTATTTTACTACTAGCAGCTGAAAGCCAATGCTGGCCACCAATTGTGGTGGGTTTGCAAAGTAATTCACCCTCTGTGCAGTCTCCATCCTATAACCAATGAAACCGTTGCATATAAATTAGCTGCAGGGTAAGGGTGGTGACTGATTGAGTTACTTCTGATATCAAAGCAGCAAAGAATCCTGTGGCACCTTATAGACTAACAGACGTTTTGGAGCATGAGCTTTCGTGGGTGAATTCACCCACGAAAGCTCATGCTCCAAAACGTCTGTTAGTTTATAAGGTGCCACAGGATTCTTTGCTGCTTTTACAGATCCAGACTAACACGGCTACCCTCTGATTCTGATATCAACATGGTCTAGGACTCTTGGCCTGACATAGATACATGCCTTCCTGTTGCACAAGTTAAAATGGCCGAGAACTTAAAAATCAGATGGTAACAGATTGAATCCCAGAGATGAGTGAGCCTAGTAATATTCTGAACAAAAACTGCTCTTAGCTATACTTGTAGCTGTTTCCATCACTTCACATAGACTCAACAGGCATCCTAGACTTCAGAGTGACATCAAAAGTGACAGTCTTTGCATCCTTATATAGAAGACCACTGGGGTAACCAACTTTCATTTCCAGTATTCCTACTGCTTTGGTTCAAAGAACCCTAAAAATAGAGATGAAACCAAGTCCAAAATCTGACTCTGGATCCCAGCTTTCACAGAGGTCAGGGATGGGTCGCTGGAGTCAGCTGGATCTGGGGTTTTGCTTCAGCTGTATGTGTAGTCTGTATGTGAAGTTCCATTAAAGAAGTTGGGTTTAGTTTTCTCTGTTTTGGAGGGGTTTTTCTGACTGACTAAACAAATGTTTAAAGCATGTATGTATTTTCACTTTCACTGTATCCCTTCAGGATATATGTGTATATTTTATAGCCAGGGAAACACGAGTGGTTGACTGATCTGGCCACTGGGTGTCACTATTTCTCCATGGACACACTACTTAAAGATCCTTCACCTCGACATAAAAAAATAGCTCTTGAAGCAAGTCCAGATATGTCTGTCTCATATCAAACAAGCCCTTTCGTCATTCAACTATGGGGAAAAGACTAAACATGCTAATTTATTAAATTCAGAATATAGTTGCTTTGTTTTTTCATTCAGAACTGAAGAGAAGGTTTAGATCTTTAGCTGGACAGTACTACCCTATTTGAAATTTGAAACAGAACATGATTTGTTTTTGCTTTGAACAGTAAAGCAGCTCAATTTGTTTACAGTTTATTTTGCCATAGTATGCATTCAAATTTGGTAACCTAAATACAATTATTTGTTTATTTTAAACCTTCTTATGCTAGGAGGAGAAAGGAGATGTTTGTAATAGACCTGTAAGTGCAGCAGATCTTGGTAAAAATATAATTGAAGATTGACTGAAATTTGATGCGGCAGTCAGTCAAAGTAAACTTATATTGCTTATAACAGCCCATTGCAGCTATGGGCATAAACTCACCTAAGAAATTAACTTTGACAACACATAGATGTTAACTCTTCTCCCAGCTGGTAATAAAGTTTCTGTGGTGAATGGGGGAAAATATTGCAGCTAGTAAGTTCAGCCCATGAGAGAGATACTCCTCTCATGATTTCCCAGAAGATATGGATGATTGCTTCCCAAAGTTTGATTAATGCAGCAAATGTGCATCACATGGCAAAACAGACAGTTCTTCATGCAGCATTCTGCATTTCGTGGCGTATATTTTAGATGGGAGTTAGATAATTGTGACAGACCTGTGGCCACCTAGGACTTCATGTTCCTCACTGGGTTGCACACCATGGCTGCTTGGAATGTCACTGCAATAGTGAAGATAGTTTTCAGATCTCCAGCTCCACACAGCTGACATTTTGCATTATAACCAGTAGATGACCATGGCACACATATACCAACCAGTTAACTACAGTATATTGAATTCAAAACAAAGGGTTAAGGTTCAGCATATTTATCAGTGAAAATGGAGGGTGGTGGTGGAGAAAGCTGAACCTAGATGAACCCTCTTTACAACAACTTAGTTTCACAGAGAGAATTTGTGCACATTCTTGTTACAATGTTAGTAGCAACCACATGTCGTAGGTGCGCCTTCAATGAAAAAGTCACATTGTGTTTATTGATCATCCTAGGGTTCACATTGATATTAACAAAGAAAAACATCATGGGACTATACTGTACTCAGTATTCAACAATAATGGGTACTGGAAATGAGTCCACATGGACTGAAATTGAGGCACAGTGCCCAAATTAATATAGATATGAGACTACATTTCAAATATGGGTAGAGTGAATTACTGTTAATAAATGGACACAAGAAAACAAAATATTCATAGTTAATTTTATTTAATTAGTTAGTTACCAACTTTGTAGGTTTCAAATAAATAAAAATTTCCTCAAAATGTTGTTGCAGGAACTGTTAGAGGGCAATTCTTAAACATGTTTTTATAAAACTAGGGACATTCATAGGAGAAAACAAACAAAAAGAAAAAACAACCAACCAACACCCACGAACAAACAAGCAAAAAACAACTTTAAGAGCGGAGTTAAGTTGTAAATATGTATCAGTCACTTAAAGAGAATCTTACAGGAACCTTGTAACAAATACAAATTGTAGCCAAAAGCAAATATTGGAAGGCCTGGGAATTCTAAATCAAGATTAAACTGTTAAAAATGTTGGAAAGCAGTTCCACCTCATTTATGTCCCTTCTAGGGTTGAACCCATTGCTGTTCAGAGAGATATTACCCTCACATTACTTTCTTCTTTTCCAGTCTATTTTAAAAGAGTGAGTGATTTTCTTTCTTAATATTAGTTCCTTGTTTTACTAGGAATAGAATTTAGACCTAATAGACAGTCATTACCAGGATCATTCTTTCCTTTTTAGAAACTTGTCACTATAGTCACTTTTCTCCAATCTTCTCCCCAGCTGATGGTAATTTTTCATCATCAAATTCCTTTAATACTCTATCCATCCAGAGTCGTCAGTTTGTATTTGTTCAGATTGCCCTTTCTCTGCTCATTTCCAGTAATTATTTTGTAGGTTCTTCCTTTTTGTCTTAATTGTGCCAACTTCTTTTCTTTATTTTTCTTGTTAGAGATAGCTCTTAAGGAGTTCAATGTCTAGAATTGCAGAGTTGTCATTAATTCACCTCCTTGTTTATTAATGAGCTTTCTCTAAGTACTCTTTCCCTGACATGTTAGTATGAGTCTTATTCTTTATAACTGTTGAAAATATCAATTTACAAATTGTTGTTTTTCTCCCAGCATTGTAGTCACTGAGCTCCCCAAAACTAAACTTCCACTGTTGTCATTATTAGGAATAGAATACACCTGCTAGGTCACCTAGTTTCTGTCTCTGCTTTGCACCCTCACGTGTTTTGTTTTGAATAACTCCAGATTATGATGGAACTTCAATGACATCCTATAGGAGATTAGTCCATAGTCTAATTGACTTCAATATTAATTGACTTCTCAATCTCCAGCCAACATTTTCCTTTACCTTATTTCATGCCATTAATTCAAGGTCCTCCCTAAACCTTTATTAAGCTTGACTCCTTTCAGTACACAGTTGTGAAATTACCATGTTATATATTGTTTTAGAGCACGTCTGACCTTTAAACCTTATTCCACCATCATCCCAATCATTTCATCTTTTTTACCCTTTCCTGGATCCTCTCCTACTTGCCTTTTTCCTATCATGAATTGCCCATAGCTGCTCAAAGTATGAGCACAGTTATGCTGTGGGTCTGATTTTGACTTTGAATAGTGCTTTACTTTGCATGTAGCTCCATTAGCTTCAGTAGAACGATGCACACTGTAACCACTCAACATAAGCAAGTATGATAATATATTCTTATTGTAAGGGGGTCAAGCACCCACCTCCCATGAGCACCCCCTCTAGTTGGGTGTATCTGCATTCTTTCAGTTCTGGTGACACCTTACAGAGGTTCTCAGGCAGTTTTTTCTCCCCACTGATTCAGCCCTCCTGCCAAGTCTCACATACTGTATGTGAACCAGAACAGACCCCTTCCAGGGTATACAATCCATCAGGGCCTATCTCCATATCCCTCTAGTGTTGTCTCTCTGGTCTTCCCTAGGCTCAGTCTTTATGCAGTTCCAACCCTGGTATGGGGCTGCGTACCCAGGGCTTCCTCGTTGAGGATACTGTCTTCTTGCATCCCTGCCCAGGCTGAGTCCCCACAGCCAGCCTTCATTGCTCTCTCAGTCTCTGCTAGCAAACTCTGGCTCAGTCCTAGCAGCCAGCAGCCTCTCACTCCCCTGGTCCATACCAGCAGACTATCTTTGGGCCTGCTGCTCTTCAAGCCAGACACACAAGTCCTTTTTCTCCAGCTCTAAGCAACAACTAGCTACTATGCTAGTCTGCAGCTCTTTTTATATGGCCCTTCTAGCCCCTGATTGGCTGTTCCAGCAGGCCCTCTGATTGGTTGCTTCCTCACAACCACTCTAGGCTGCATGGAAGACCTCTCCGGTTCTCTTTTCCGGGGGTGGGTGTGGCAGAACCCTGAGGCCTCCAGCAGGGGGCCTTTGGGCCTAGTCCACTGCATCCCACCGGTATGAAGAGGAACTTTCTTTTGACTTTCGGTATACCTCTGTGAATCTGTTTCAATACAGCTTTGGCTTTTTTTGGCACTTGTCTACTTTCTAACCAACAATCTAACTAACTACTTTGTTTAAGGTTTTTCTTGCCCATATGTATTATCGTTTTTCCCCCCAATAACACTCACTTTATTAATTTGGATACTTCACAATTGTCTGTAGATTTGCTTATATTTTCTATGCATGTTGTTTTTTGATTCAGCCTCTCCTACCTTAACCTGGTATTGTCTGTAAATGTAATTCATGTTCCTTTTACTTCCTCCTCAAGGACATTTATGAAGCCGATAAAGAAAGTAGGGCCCTTCCAGCGTCTCACTAGCTACTTCACCCCATCTAAATGCAATGCAGTACTATTTGTAACTATTCTGTGTTACAGTCTGTTAACCCATCTGTCAACCATTCTTTGATCCATTTCAGTTTATTGTCTCCAATATATCTTGTATGGCACTATGACAGGGTAGCTTGCCCCTTGAGGATTGGAGGGCTTAGGGCTAGTCAACTCTGATTACTAAAGAGGCACACCTGGGTTGGATCAGGTAATTCCCCATAAACGTCAGCAGGTGGCTACACTGAAGGGATAGGCTGTGAAGTTGTACAAAGAAATGCCCCTGCAGGAAAGATCCTGATACCGGGGGGTTGTAGGCATGCAGCTAGAAGCTTGAGGTTCTAGCCTGGTTGGGCCTGTGAGCAGAGTGGGCTGACAGGAGAAAGAAGCTAGCAGGTTGAGCCCTGGCCAGAAAGGGCTAGGGCTGGTGGCTGTGGGTGGAGTAAATTAGGACAGGAAGAGCTTTTGTGTGGTAGAAGAACCAGGGCTGACTATGAACCTTTGTGTTATAGTTATAATCTTTATTTTGGGGAGCTGAGGATTGTTTGAACCATTTCTATAGCTAAACCAGATCCGTGCTGGTGTGCTGTTAGCTAGGAGAGAGACTGTGGTGTTATTAAGGGGAAAGCAAGAGGCTAATAGGGTCGGGGTGCTTGCAGAGTGACCCCAGGCTATGAGGGGGTGCTCAGTTAACAACAACCCTCCTACAGGTTCTGTGCTGAATGCTTTGCTACAGTCTAGACCTTAATAAGTTATATCTATTGCAGTCCTTTCAGTCACATATTTTATAATGTTAACACAAAGTTTTGAGATGGTTGATATTGTTTTTTTAAAAGCGATTTATTTCTTATGTTGCTGTTAACCTAAAAGATCTGTGTGATGAGGTTTAAAGGCACTTCAGCATGTAAGGGGTTAATGTGTTCCTAACTATCACATGCCTGCTCAGGCTGGGTTACAAAAAGAAAGGGGAAGCTGATAGAAAGGAGGCTACCCTGGGTAAAGGTATGCTTTCTTTTCTCCCAGCAGACTGACTCTGGAAAGGTTGTAGGTGGTTGGTATCCAATAGTCTGGATTGACTTGCTCTGGTTTTGAGTTTGGGACTTGGAAATAAAGCAAGTCCCAAATAAAGGGATATAAAGAGAGTTGAGCCCTTACCTTCCTATCCCTAGCTGGTCAGTCTGCTTGCTGGCTTACAGCTGTCACCTTGCAGTGAGCACTCCATGAACCTTCTGCCTGCACAGAGGCCAACTGATTCCAGTGAAGCTGTGTGGGACTTGCCTGTATGGCACTTGTTGCAGGATTTGGGCCTGTGTTCTTACTAATACTTTAATCTTTCTGTCATTTTAACTGCAGTTGTAGATTCCTAATGTTCGGGGATGGTGGGATGGGGAGAAATCACTAAACAAATAACATAGTATTGTTTAGTTACTCTTGTAGCCAAGTGGCAGGTTCTGGCTTTGAACCATGCTGATGACCCATATGTGGTTCTTATTTCCAAGGGCTCTGGTGGACTCTGCATTGCCTGAAGTCTTCAACACAAGACTGGATGACTTTCTGACATATATACTCTAACAGCTTCAGAGTACTGGCCTCGATGTGGGAATTACCAGGTGAGGTTCTATGGCCTGGGTTATGCAGGACAGACTAGATCATAAACATCCCTTAAAATCAGGAATAATTCTTCTGTTCCAAAACTCAGCAGTACAGGGCCCCATTCAGAGTTGATGTAAATGGTAGTGCAAGTTACACACTGACAAATCTCTGAGGGTCTGCATAACAGACTGACTGCCCACTTAACCTGACCTCTCCTGCTAGCTGCTTTTTCTGTTACACTTGGGTATGTAAATTATACCAGCTTACAGTGTCTTTCATGCACTTCAACTGAGACACCTGAATGTTACATACACGCCCATTAGTGTCATCCCTGAATTAGAGTTTATTTTGTCATTGCTTCCTTTCTTCTGTCTCTGTTCAATTGCCTCCAAATTATTCAACTGATCAGGAGAACCCTAAACTCCCACCAGGCCTTTTGGAATAGTGGTGTATTATCAGCCCGAAGGCTCGGTGTTCCATAAGGTGTACCAGAGTGACAGACACATACTCCTTATAGTTCATAGTAGGATTTATGCTTGTATTTCCACATGTTGCATTGAAAATTTGCCCTAGAGAGTTCACATATCTGATCTTTAGTCCACTGTTTGTGAATTAACTTATTTTACAGTTTGCTTTCAAGTTTATCAAAATATGTATTACATTTATGTCCAGTCCTTGCAATAGCAGTTTTTTTCCGCAGAAAATAGGGTTACAGTACACTCTTATGCCATGATACAGAAGTGGATTATTTAGTTGCACCTTAAATACTTCTTGGGAAAGTTTAAATGGTTAATAAAGGAATCCATTTGTTTCCTTGTTTGTGAAAAAAGTGAATCTGTAAGCCTGGAATTCAACTTGTAGGCCAAAAATGTTAGAAGCTGCTGTAGATCTTACTTCTAGACAAAACTTAGAGGTGCAGAAGTTGTCACACACCTGCTCGTACTGCATGGTTTCTGGGAAGTAAGCTTCTTCTGTGCAATCAATTCCTCAATTCTCTTAGCACAAAGTCACCAAGAAGGAAAGTGTGAAGACCAAGATCTTCAAGCCAACTGCTGCTACTTTAGTCTATATGGCATTAGGTTTGTATAAGAGACTACATGATTATGCAGTGCTAACCAACTAATCCTTACATTGTATAAATTAGACAAGTAAGGCTAGTTTGTGATCTTCCCAGAATAAGGAAGGTCACACTGTGTGCCCCAACATGCTGGCTTAGCTAAGCCGCTGGGCTTGTTGCGGGGTGATGGAGTCAAGGCTCTGCATACTCCTTGCTGCCTTCTGCCCAAAATGTGGGACATAGTTCTGCAGTGCCTGCTGCCTCCTGCCTGGAGATGAGTGAATAACTAGCCTCAGTTCACTGGCAGTTCCAAAATGCTGAGACCTCAGTTTGGGTTGAAACTGAAACAAACTTCAGAATTTTTGGTGAATTAGAGAAGTTGGGGGAATTTCACTTTGGGTTCAACAAAACATGTTGTCCAACCTGCAATTACACACTTTGTATTCAGGCATTTCTCACCTCTAATAAAAGCAAAGGTTATGAAAGGTTATCTGCAGCAACAACAGCCCTGTGTTGTAGACACTCAGCTGGCATGGAGGAGACCTAGGTTTGAATCCCCACTCTGAAACAGGGGTTCAAATCCCTGTTTCAATCTCCCAGGTGAATGCCCTACCACCCCAGAATAGCCAACAGCCTGGTGACATTTTTCTCAATGTCTCCTGCTGAAGCTATTCCACCTGATATGTATAAATAAATACAAATTGGGACAGAGTGACTTTCTGAGAGGAAAACACTCAGGTTCCAATCCCTGCTCCAGTGATGATTTATAAATAAAGTGGAACAGCTTCCACAGGAGACGCCAAGAACCCCACCCCAGAAAGGAGGGTGAGTAAAAGCTGAGTAACAGCTTCAGGGTTTATAGGCCAGATCCTGCAGGTATTAAGTCCCTTTTGAGAGGTGTAGAGTACCCTCAGCTGTTTTTCCTGCCCTGCCGTCCAAAATTCAGGAGAAGCTTTGAGAGTACTTGGCATCTCTCAGAATATGATCCTGTAAATATTTAATTCAAAGCAGCTGATACTAGTACAAAATCTTTCTTCCTGTTTTCTTAATAATATCTAGAGTTCTGTTAAAGCAGGGCTGATCCCCATAAGTTGAAAGCTGCTCCTATGAAAATATTTGACTGTTAAGGATATTTTGGAATCTCTTAAGAGAGAAAATTGAAGCTATATAGAGTATATGAAACATGTCATGGCATGAATAAGATGTAAATGCAGTGCTTGAATGATTGTAATAGTCAGTGTTATAGCATATGACTGATCCAATTGTGAGAACAAGTTCCAAGTGTCCATATTCTATTCTAATTTCAGTCTTGACTGGGTGGAAAGGCCAGTGTGTTGTTTTGTTTTTAAATCTTTTAACTAAATTTCTCCATAGCTCATTGATACCAGGCAAGAAATGTAACTTTGGAAGATTGTGGGAACATGGGGAAGGGATGACAAAAAACCCAACAATCCAATGTAAAGAGAGTATGAATTTAGTTTTGTTTGTCTCAGAGCATTACTGATTGATCTTGTACAACTGCAAGATGTTAGATAAAATTATTCCAGGGAATCTAATGTTCTCAGTCTTTCCTCAAGAAAAAAGCAGCTGGAACCAACATCCTGGTTTCAATTTATCCACTAACTGCTCATTATTTTTATCTACATGGTTTACTCAAGCATATGAAGAGAAGTAAAATATAGTCTAATATAAAGGGACAAGGACTGGACTCCACTGTAAAGTGGCTCGGAATGTATTTTTGAATGGGTGTTCCATGTCCTAATTTTCTAACTGACTTACTGTTCTTTATTTTAGCCACTTTTCTGGTTCTGTGTGGTGGTAGCTGGCCATTTGGTGAACTATGGAATATGACTCCCTCAGAATCCAGTGAAGTTCCTCCTTTGTGCACTGGGATTATTGCTTTGGAGCAATGTTAAGAACCTCCACAAATGGTAAACACCCTGCCTCATTGTACACTCATATTTTGCTGGGCACGGGAGAAAGTCTAGTACTGGGGATAATATGTTTGGTCCTCTGCAAGGCAGCAAAGAGCACTATCCCAAGCCCATTAGGCTGATGCAATGTGGGTGTGGTAGAAGGTCTGATCTTCATTACATTAAACATTTTTAAAAGGCTTATGCTAAAATGGTTGTGCTGGAGTGCAGATAGCCCATAGGTTTGTTTAAACATGGTAACAAACCCACCTTTTTTAGAAACTCAGTGTAAAAATACTTTCCTCACATGGCAGTGTAACAGGACAGAACCATCATCACCATAAATAGATGGAGCTCCAGGGAATCAGTGGAGCTATGCTCATTTACACAAGCTGAAAAGCTGGCCTGTTGTCTAGATGGGACTTTGGAAGTAAAGGTATTTTTCAGTCACAAGCGGAGAATAATACAATGCACACACTGTCTCTTTAAATGTAAATGTTGTGCTGCTTTATTAAAGCTGATTAACTGGAGTTCTCTCTTGGAAAAGAAATGAATAATCTGGACACAGATGAGACCTTTGCAATCATAGTAAGTACTTGTGGTTTCTGACCCTGGAGCTATAACCAGCTGCATCTTCTATTTGAGCATGACACTATGGGAGCAATTATGCACTAGCCCTCCATGTAATGGTCAGTCTAATGGCCACTCACAAGGAACATTACAATTTTACCCTATGATACCATGTTTTAAAATAGGCAGGAAACATTGGCTTTGATTGCTGTTATGGTTAATGATTTGTGAAATCATTAGCTGCAAAAATTGTCACTTTTATCCAGGCAGCAAGCTGAGATTATTCCTTTTTATCCATAGTTTGGCCTTCTACTTGTTCTATTAGAGACTTTTCAAGGAATGCATTTGGATCGAATACCCTAAAACTCATGGATAAAATTGCTTTAACCAATGTTTAATGCAGAGCTGGGGAGGAGTTTTGAGCATAAATGTTACGAAGTAACAAAATGAAGGGTTTTTTAAAACAGAAAGTGGGGTGCCAGCTTCACAGAACTCTTGCTGATAGGTTCTGCAGCCAGCAGTCATTTAGCCTTCAGATAATAGAAGTTAGAGAGAAGGCTCATGTTGCTAGTGACCTGCTTCCTACTCCAAATGTAAATAGCGATTTGCAAAGCTCACATCTGGATCATGATCCAAACTCTTCCTTCAAAATGTAAAAGCATTAAGATCCAAGGCCTCAACTGGGGTTAATCTCTCACTGAATGTGAGCTGGAGTCCTTAATCAGATTGGAAACATAGGGGTCAGATGACAATGTTCTGACCTGGCCTAATGTCGTCATACAGAAAGGATTGACTTTCCCCCTTTCTTTTCTAGTTAAGAATGCTTATCAATTACATAAGACTCTCCATCCATAGATCTCAAAGCACTTTACAAAGGCATGTAAGCATCGTTATCCTAGCTTTACTGATGGATAAACTGAGGCACAAATGTTAAGTGTGTTGCCCAAAGTTACACGGTAGATCAGCAGCAGAATGCAGATGAAACATAAACCTTTTGATTTCCAGCCGCATGCCCTATCCACCCAAGCATGGGTTTGTCTGCGTGATGAGATAATGTGCTCTGTGGGGCTTTGATTTCTAAAGCGCACTAATGTGTTGTGCATAAATTGGTCCATGTAGACCCTGCTGGTGCACAAAGGTTCCCTAGTGTGCTTTAACATAACACAGTTTCAAACAGCACTACTTAAAGTGTGCCAGCAGCATCTACAATAGGGTGACCAGACAGCAAGTGCGAAAAATTGGGATGGAGTGAGGGGTAATAGGAGCCTATATAAGAAAAAAAACCCAACATCAGGACTGTCCTTATAAAATCAGGACATCTGGTCACCCTAATCTACAAGGACCACTTAATGTGCAACACCACTGTACCACTAGGATGGGTATGCTGCTTGTGTGCATGTGTCCAAACTAGCTCAAAAGCGCTATTATAATGAGGTAGTGGGAGGCTGAGGCAATAAGTACACCAAACACTCCATCTTCCTGCACCTCAGCTTAACTGGCTGTTGAAGCACAGGACAAGGTCTTTCAAAAAGCATTACACGGAGTTAAACCTTGGGGCTATTGTATATAAAATCCTGACAAGTAGGTGTTAATAGTTCCCAGTCAGTCTAAGAGTCCCATATAATTTAGTAAACATTTAATACACACAACATTGTAAGCAGTAATTGGAATACTATGAATAACTTTTAAACAGGCAGTAAATTGACTAATATTCTTTATACAGACATCCCCACTTTGTAGCTGTTATATTTAAATATAAGGTTCCAACATAATATTTATATTTCTGTACATTGGTGTGCACAAACACATTCTCCTTTTATTTACTTTCAGAGATTTCTCAGTCTTTGTAGTGACTGTAGTATGTAGTGTGTCACTTGGATTCTTCAGAGTTTGAGGACAATAGCAACACTTCAGTCCTTTCAAGTACTTCAGAAACTCAATAGTCTGGAGATCTCCACAGCTAGCAGTGGTCCAGCCATAGGTTAATAGTTGACTGGTCCTCAGTTGCTGGTGAAGCTGAAATCTGTAGCCTGTATCCACAGTGGTACAGATGTTGGGATCTGTAGACACATCTCTTGGTCCTGGTTAATCAGCTGTTGAATAGAGGGATGCCTTTAACTATTATTTATAACCTTCCTCCCCCTCTACTTTTGTTGGGCTGAGCTTTGTTGGGCTGCAACGCTCCTTGCCCACGATGCAGCCTTTCTATGCAGTTTCAGAAACAGCTACTGAGTATGACTAGTAACTGTCAGACCCTACTTCTGGATGTTTCTGTGCCCTTCTGGCTGAGTTCCCCTGCTCTGTGCACATGTGCAGAGACAGATTAATCCAACTACAATCCATCTCTCCTCCCCATGGCTTCTGTTTCTTTGGGCCAAAGTAAATGCTACAATATAAATCATATGAGTTATTCTATGCTGAGTGCTAGAATTTCCATGTTCTAGTATATGCTAAAATATAACCATTGTGTGGGGATGTTTCTTATCCTTCCTTTATATAAGAAGTACTGTACAGTTACGGATTTGAGATTACTCAACATTGAAAAAGGATAACATTTTACACACACTCAGAGGAACCTCACAGTTGCAACCAAAATACCTTTCTCTTCCTTTGTCTTGTGGTTACAGCTCAGTACATAAGGGGAAGAGCATCTTCAGAAATTCAGGATTTCGTAGTCTGAGAAAGCAACTAGATTTCTTGTCTATGGATAATACTACTTGCAGGGCACAAGTTGCATATACAGCTTTGAAACTGTGTTGCAGACCTACTTTATGGCTCTGCTTATGCTTTATTTTCTCTCTCTGGTATCATTTGAGAGGCAGTAGGATCTAATAGATGGGGCACTGGATGTGGAGTCAGGAGACATGGGTTTAATTCCTGTATCTGTCATAAATCTTCTGTAAAACCTTAAGCAAGTCATTTCTCCACATATCTAGTTTCCTTCACACTGTTCACCTGTCTGAGACAAGGACTGTTTCAGGACTGTATAGTGCCAAGCACAAAATGGCCCTAACATCCATGTTTTTGACTCTTCCAATGGAATAAATCTCTTGGGAAAACCCCCCTTCACTCTTTATTTGATTAAGCCCACCTCTGGGGTTGTTACTGCTAACCAGTCTCATAGGAGTTGAGATCTGCAGAGGCAATCCTTGCTGGCCAGCAGTGGAGTTCTTTCTTTGGAATCCTTCAATGGAGTTTCATGTCACTGAGTGGCTCAGGATGCTGACTTGTATGTAGTATTGCATGATTTGTTTGAATGTGTACATGGGTGTGCTCATGTGCCTCACTGATTACCACTCTCAGTAGAGATGAGGAGCTTCCATGAAGTAGATCCGGAGGAAAAATATATTCCAAGAACTCCAGTTACAAGTGAGTAACTGCTCTTTACTCAGTATATGGTGTGGCAGGAAGAAATTGCCTATAAGGAAGCACTGGGAAAAACTGGCACCAAACTTAACAGTACCCAAAGGAACAACAATAGAATGAGTGTGGGCTTGAGCACCTTGGCAGGAGCCCAGGAGCAGGTTCCTGACCTCTTGAAGTAAATCTACACTGCAATAAAAGACCTGCAGCATGGACAGATCTGACTTGGTTTTTCAGGGGTTGGGCTACGGGGCTATAAAATTGCAGGGCTTTTTTATTACAGTGTAGACATAGCCACAATCTCTTAATCACAAATTGGAGTGAAAAGTGGTCTTCCTGGAGCTAGTTATAGCAAACATTCTCTGCTGATGGCGAGACTAGAGCGAGAGAGAGAGAGAAAGTAGGATGAAGGCCAGTCTTTGAGACAGCATTAGTATAAATAAAACTTTCTGGTGACGACAACACCTACTTCTTTCCTCTGCCTTAGTTTTTTACCACATTTCTGCTAACAAGTGTTGGTGCAGATCCTCCACTAGTGTAAATTGGAATAGCTCTATTGATTTCTAAAAGCCGATTCAGATTTGAGGTCAGTGGAGCTATGTGAATTTACACTAGATGAGAATCTGGTCTTTTAGTTTGAAAGTAGCCCTCTATGTATTTAACAGACCTGTAATTTATACTTTACCAGACATGAAAAAGAGGTTGACAAGCCATCTAAAATTAGAGGTACACCCCTTGTGATTTGAGACAGGATTGGCTACACTGAATACGTAACTGGTTGGCTAGTTGAAGAGGATTGTTCTATCTTACAGATGGAAAAGACCTGTTAAGTCATCTTATTCACACCACTACCAATGCTGGTTTGTTTTATACAGTATGTTCTCTACTAGTTTGGTCAGTTCAGTCCCAGATGACCCTGGAGACTGGGTTTTTATTTACTCCCCTTCAGAGATCATTCCACAGTCTGAAAGGACTTTTCCTGATATCTGATCTAAATGTTCCTCTTTAATTTTATCCCTTTATTCCTTACTACACTTTCTAGGGCCTTCCTCAATAATTCCATTAGCTCTTTGGTGTTTGTCCTTCAAATGCTTTGATGCAATTATAGTCTCCCATAGAAATGAGTCCATAAATTCTACAGTGGTGTGGATCAGTAATATAAAAACTTCATTAAAAAGAACTGTCAGGGGTTTTAGCTTCTGGGAACAGCAGCCTAAGATATGGCAGCTAAGTTTTTTTCTTTATTTTTTTGTATGATTGTACACTTTCCAGTCATTATTGGGATCATAAATGTAAAGCTAGTTATTAACACTATTAAGCTCATGTTCATGCTTTCTGTAAAGTTCCTTGTTCATTTGAACACACATTATCTATAAGTGGCTTCTTAAAAGTAGCCATTGGGTACAGTCCTCAGTCTAGGGATATTTCTTTCAAAACCAATATTACGGACTGTCTCTGCAGTATGTAACTTGACCTTGTTTGACCTTACTTATGAAAGCTTTAAAGTAAAAGGGTCCTTCTTGTCATTTTCTGTATAATTCACTTTAATTAATCTGTAGAGATAAAAAACTTGTTTCCAATGAGCTTGGCTTGTTTAGCCTGGCCAAAGAAGGCTGCAGGGGGATATGCTTGCTCTATATAAATATATCAGGGGGGTTAACGTTAGGGAGGGAGAGGAATTATTTAAGTTTAGTACTAATGTAGGCACGAGGACGAATGGGTACAAACTGGATATTAGGAAGTTTAGACTTGAAATTAGAGGAAGGTTTCTAACCATTAGGGGAGTGAAGTTTTGGAACAGCCTTCCGAGGGAAGTAGTGGGGGCAAAAGACTTATCTGGCTTCAAGACTAAACTTGATAAGTATATGGAGGGGATGTTATGATGGGATAGTTTAATTTGGGCAATTGATCTTGGATTATCACCAGTTAAGTCTGCTCAGTGGTTTGTGGGGAGATGTTGGATGGGATGGGATGGGAACTGAGTTACTGCAGAGAATTCCTTCTTGGGTGCTGGCGGGTGAGTCTTGCCCACATGCTCAGGGTTTAGCTGATCACCATATTTGGGGTCGGGAAGGAATTTTCCTCCAGGGCGGATTGGCAGGGGCCCTGGAGGTTTTTCGCCTTCCTCTGCAGCATGGGGCATGGGTCGCTTGCTGGTGGATTCTCTGCAGTTTGAGGTCTTCAAACCAGTTTTGAGGATTTCAGTAACTCAGTCCTGGGTTAGGGGTTGTTATAAAAGTGGATGGGTAGGGTTCTGTGGCCTGCCTTGTGCAGGAGGTCAGACTAGATGATCATATTGGTCCCTTCTGACCTATGAGTCTATGAGTCTATGAGGACAAACTGTTTTCCAGTGAGGAAAAACTCTTAGAGACATGCCTGTCTTTGCAGCAGTGTCTTGATGGTATAATAATCCACAATATAAGGAAAAGTATCCCGAGTAAACTAAACTGCTTGCAATTGTCTAATAGATTGGGACTAATGGCACCTAGAGCCTGATTGTTCCAGAATCCTGACCAGTGCTTACCACTGCAGTTGAAGTCAAAGGGAGTTGAGTGCCCAGCACTCCTGGAAAAATCAGGATCAAGGCTTCCAGAAACTGAAGCACACAAAAGCAGTGCCCCTTATGAAATTTTTGTCCTTAGTATTTAAAGAATTGATGAGACTGAACTGGGTCTCTTACTACAGTTCCTACCGTGTTCTTAAAATAAAACTACAAATTAGCATCACCAATAAATCTTCACTTAAGAGAGGAAATAACCAGTTTTAATTAAAGTGGGTCTTGAGGTGTGATTGCTTACTAATAATTCTAATTCCTGAACTACTTTTAGTCTCCTCCTCTGAACATTATGCAGAGGTAGAATTGTCAAAAATAGCCCTGACCTAGCAAAACAGTTAAGCACATTCTTAACTTTAAGTAAATGAATAGTCCCATTGACTTTAATGACACTACTTAGACATTTAAGTATGTGAGTAAAGTGCTTTGCTGGATTGGGGCCGTTGGATATGTCACAGGTTCCACTAAAGTAAATGAAAATCTTTCAATTGATGTCAGTGAGAGCTAATCACACTGTAAATGAACAGAATTGTTTGCATAATTGCAGGGACCAATCCATGTGTTTTCTGTGAAGCATCTTATACAATGGTGGTCACTATAAAAATAGTAATTAATAGCACTGACTAGGAGAAACATTTAAAATATAAAAAGAACACAAATAGTGACCAGTGCCAGTTCACTGGACTCAAAATACTGAAAGTTTATGGAATGGTCACTTCTAACCATTTTTCTATATTTAATAGAGATGTGATTAAACATACCTGTTACAGTGCCTTCTCACACAGTTAATCTGTTCCACTTCCCTTAATATATTTCAATGCATTGCCCCAAATATATATTCAGCACTACACAACAGAATACAAACATAACCAAATATTCACGTTACAGCTTATGACTTTCCTTAAGTGATTTCCCATTCTAAAAGAGGGGCAGGGACTATCTTTTTATTGCATGTCTATATAGTACCTGGCATAACAGGGCCCTGATCCTGACTGGGGCCTTTAGGCGTGACCATAATTCAGGGGTTCTCAAACTGGGGGTCGGGACCCCTGAGGGGGTTGAGAGGTTATTACATGGGGGGGGGTCGCAAGCTGTCACCTCCATCCCAGACCCTGCTTTGCATCCAGCATTTATAATGGTGTTACATATATTAAAAAGTGTTTTTAACTGATAAAGGGGCTCACACTCAGAGGCTTGCTGTGTGAAAGGGGTTACAGTACAAAAGTTTGAGAATCACTGCCATAATACAAAATAAAGTTCCCTGATCAACCTATATCTAACCATATTATGCAACAAGTTCTGTTCATTTAGGATGTGATTAGCTCTCACTGACATCAGTGGAAAGATTTTCATTTACTTTAGTGGAAGCTGGGAGTTATCCCAAGGTCCCAATTCAGCAAAGCACTTTACTCACATAGTTAAGTGTTCAAATAATGTCATTGAAGTCAATGGGACTATTCACATGCTTAAAGATTGAGTGGCCACTCATTTTAAGCATACACCTTTTCTCAGGGATTCAGACATGTGTTTGGGTGTCAAAATAATACAAAGGCTGAATAAACAGAGACCCAAAGAAGCAAACTTGTGGAAGCCTTGAGAATTAAAGAGAAAGGATGGTCTAGGGGATAGGATGGTGGTGTAGGACTTGGGACACGTGTTCAATTCCCTGCTCTGCTATAGACTTACTATGTGAGCCCAGGCAATCACCTTGGCCCACATCTTCAAAGGTATTTAGTTTCTTAAATATCGTTGAGGATCTGGACTTTAATCTTTCTGGCCCACATGCTCAGATGTATCCAGGTGCCTAACTCCCACTGATTTCAATGGGAGTTAGGTACCTAAATACTTCTGGGGGTCTGTGCCTCCATTCCCCACATCCAAAGTGGAGATAATTGTACTTCATATGTGCATTGTGAGGATAGATACATTAAAGATTGTGCGGTGCTCAGATACTATGTTTATGGGGGGCCATATAAGTAAGTACCTTTAGTTTACAGTGCTAAAGAATAACAATGTTCATATTTTCACTTTCTAGGGCAGAGTTATCTTCCTTTGTCTTTAGAAAAGCCCAGCACATTTTGGACAACATAAAAAACCACTAAGGATAATTAGAGCTGAAATGAATATGAAAAGGTGGTGCAGAGAGAATGGAGCCCATTTTGTACTTACCAAATTCAATATAATGAAACAAATGATGAAATTAAAATTGCTTCAGTACATTTCAGTGGGCTTTCCTTTTATTTATAGCACAGAGTTTTTCTCAAACTTTAAATAGGTTCCACTGAAACCTACCCAGTGGATGTTCTATATTTCACTCTGAGGTAATTAGCATCTCTCCTGAGCCAGAACCTTGGAAGGAGAAGCTACTAGCTCCCAAATGACTGTGGAGAATAGTGGGGATAACAATGCTGAGCTCACAGCGGTGTTGACCATAAATTAATTCATTTATAAGAATGGACATATTGAGTCAGACCAAAGGTACACATAAGCCCAGTATCCTGTCTGCCAACAGTGACCAATGCAGGTGCCCCAGAGAGAATGAACATAACAGGTGATTATCAAGTGATCCATTTCCTGTTGCCCATTCCCAGCTTCTGGCAAACTGATGCTAAGGGCACTTCAAAGCATGGTTTTGCATCCCTGTCCATCCTGGCTAATAGCCATTGACTATTTTTTTATTGTCTGCAAATTTTGCCACCTCGCTGTTTACCCATTTTCCAGATCATTTGTGAATATGTTGAACAGTACTGGTCCTGGTACAGACCCCTGGAGGACGCGACTTTTTACCTGTCTCCATTCTGAAAACTGACCATTTATTCCTACCATTTGTTTCCTATTTTTAACCAGTTACTGATCCATGAGAGTACCTTCCCTCATATCCCATGACTGCTTACTTTGCTTATGAGCATTCAGTGAGGGACCTTGTTAAAGGCTTTCTGAAAATCTAAGTACACTATATCCACTGGATCCCCTTGTCCAGGTTTGTTGACTCCCTCTAAGAATTCTAGTAGGTTCGTGAGGCATGATTTCCCTTTACTAAAACCATGTTGACTCTTCCTTCAAAAAATTATGTGAGGTGATGAGTGCCATAGAAAAAGCTTAAAAAGGGCACAGAATTAGGACTTTCAGTTTTGTTCATGTTTCCTGTGCAGTTTGTGGGGAATAGTTATACAAACGTTTAAAAAGCTGGGAACAAAAATTAAGCATCTCTGTGACAAATTGGTGTGTATCTGAAGAACAAATTGACATTTACTGTTTAAATCACATTATCACACAAGCGGTAAAACAAACAAAAATGTAAAATTATAATCCTGATTGTTGAGGTCTCCAGCCTTCTATGAAAACACAGGACATATGCTGCTGCATTAATGGCTTTAGAATGCCAGCAGACACTCACAGGAGGGACAGAAGGCTCTACTAAAGGTCAGTTTTATTGAAGAGGGGAAAGTACAAACCTTTATTTATATATTAATAAAAAAGATTCCAAGTGTTTAATATGCCTCAGAGGTACCACACTGAATTACTTCACTGCCTTATTCATGGATTCTAAGGGCAGAAAGAACCACTGTGATCATCTACTCTGATCTCCTGTATAACACAGGCCATAGGAGTCTTCTGAATTAATTCCTATTTGAACTAGACTATAGCTTTTAGAAAAAAAAAATCTGACCTTGAATTAAAAGTTGTCAGTGATGGAGAATCACCATAACCCTTGGTAAGTTCTTTAAGTGGTTAATTGCCTCCCCTGTTAAAAATTTACATCATATTGTTTTTATGTGGTGTATTGTAAATTGTTTCACTTGAAGTGATAGCTTGTACTATTAAGGAGTTTCCTGGTCCTGCTTGCTGGCTAGAGGGCTCTAGAGAGAAGTGTGTGATCTTGATCATATACAGTCAGTCTACAGAGAGCCAGCCCACAGTAAAATGGTGTGAGTTGTGCCTCTCTCTTCAGGGAGCAGCCTGCTTTCTCTCTGTTTTGCGGTTCTTGTGTTTTATCATTCTGAATTCTAAGAAATAAAGTAATGATGTTGCAACACTTCAGCAAGAATATTGTAATTTATCTAATTTCTCTATATGTAATGAACATAAGACTGTTGGGGATATGTAAGATAAAATGGTTACATATTGCAATATATAGTTTCTAGGTTATGAAAGAGGAAGATGTTGCAATATATACTCAGACTTGAGCAGTATCTTTTTTTATGCAAATACTATAGGAGATACTGATAAGGAAAGGGCTTTCTTTCCTATCACTGACTGGGGAAAAATATTTACCATGGTTTCCCACAAGAACCTGGTGAGGTGTAGCAGCAGGACATAATAGAACTTCTGCTTTAGTTTCTCAAGCATTTTTTTTTTGCACTCTGTGCCCCTGTACCCTTCTCCCCACAATGGAAGACAGAAGAACATCACAGTCATCTAATATTGGAGAGTGGGAGGCAGTGGGAAATTGTTCAGGAGGCAGGAAAAGGATGGGTGCTGGGTGCGTAGTGGAGGCAGGGAACCCCTGGTTCACTCTCATCCCCTCCCCTATGTAGACTTGTGTCAGGAGTGGGTATCAGGTGCCCAGCTGTCCCTGCCTCACCTGCTTCAGAGCCCAGAAAGGCCACTTGCAGCTTCTAGGGAGGGCCTGCCACCTCAGTGCTGCTACTTTTGGTCAGCAGGAGGCTACAATTACAGTGACTCCTTCTCCCAAATCTGGCACCCTTGCAGAGTGCAAGGCTGCCCAGCTGTCTGCCTGACCTCACCTTGAGGGAAGCTACCACCCTGAGCCTGGGCAAAATTTCAGTCAGCCTCCTAATAGTTCCCCCATGCATGGCTTGTGATGGCCTGCAGCATGCAGCTGGCTCAGAAGTGCCTTTGCTCTGTATTGTTGGCTGCCCTGTGATGACCTTGTTGTCACCCTGCCCCACCCTCCCCCAGGGCATGCCTCACAGTTTGGGAACCTCTGTTTTAAAGGAACATTATGAGCTTACCACACTTTTTAAACAGAACAATATAAATGTAATCTAGGAAACCAATAATAAACTATCTCTGAATTCTTGGCAAGCCTGGAAAATAGTTTCTGCCACTTGTTCTGATTACTTTCCGAAAAAGGCTCTCAGATAAATTTGTTCTTTGACTAAAACATCCTTAATTAAGAGAAGCTGTTGGACATTGTTAATAGAGCTAGGATGACCTGGTGTCTGGTTTTCAACCATAACACTGGGTTGAAAAGGGACCCTGGCGGTTCTATTAAAAGTCTGGTCAGTGGTGCTGTGGAACAAAGCGAGGCTAGTCCCTACCTGTGGCCATCAGGTCTGACTCCTAGGCGGGGAGGGGGGGTGCGCACAAGGCTCCTTGTGCTGCTCTCATTCTGAACACCAGCTCCACACTCCCATTGGCAGTACCTGCAGGCAAGAGCAACACATGGAGCCTCCTGCCCCCCCACCTAGGAACCAGACCAGCTGTCTGCTTCTGGGCTGCAGTGCAGTCCATGTTGCCAGGACAGGCAGGAAGCCTGTCTTAGCCCCCCCTGCTCTGCTGCTGACTGGGAGCCACCCGAGGTAAGCCTGCCCCCCAACTCCTGCCCCAGCCCTGAGTCCCCCAAACCTGGAGTCCCCTCCTGCACCCCAAGCCCTCATCCCTGGCCCCACCCCAGAACCTGCACCCCCATATGGAGCCCTCATCTCCCCTACACCCCAACCCTCGGCCAGAGCCCCCACACACACCCTGACCCCTCTGCCCCACCCCCCAGTCTGAAGCCCCCTCCTGTACCCCAAACCCCTCATCCCCAGTCACACCCCAGAGCTCACACCCCCAGATGGAGCCCTCACCCCCTCCCACACCCTGAACCCCTCATTTCTGGCCCCACCCTGGAGCCTGCACTCCCAGTTAGAGCCCTCAGCCCCTCCCACATCCCAATCCCCCGCCCCAGCCCAGTGAAAGTAAGTGAGGGTGGGGGAGAGTGAGCCACTGAGGAAGGGGGAATGTAGTGAGCGGGGGGCAGGGCCTCAGGGAAGGGGCAGGGCCACAGGGAAGGGACAGGGCTAATGTGTTCAGTTTTGTGGGATTAGAAAGTTGGCAACCCTAAGTAGAGCTTGTGAAGGCCTTGCACTCAGCTAGACAGCATTTCTCTGAATGTAACATGATAACTCTTGAATGTCACATGTATCAATCCTAAAATTTCAGGGGATGTTCTAGGGATCAACAGTCAGAACCCTATTGACATTGGGGGAAAATTGGAAAACCAAAAGGAGAAAATGGGGGACAAATGGAGTGCCTGCCAGTGCTTTAGTATGGCCTCTAGCACCTCTACAATTGTCTATAATCAAAGAATTGATTGGCACCCATTAATACCTTAATGCAGAACAATACTCTCGCTTCCTCTGCTTATCTTCCCAATACCTTAATATGTTGACATTTCTCCCAGCCAGAAAAAGAATAATGGGGGAGGGGAGGAGGCAGGAGAATGGAAGGAAGGGGGAATGCACACAGCCCCTGAAATGTAAGGGGATAATTCCCAGCCTGGTATGGGAGGAAAATGGAATAGGGTAAGCAGAACATCTACGCTGCAGGGAGAACATGCTGCATCAGCCCAATGGTCACTCTAGCCCAGTACCTTGTCTTCTGACAGGGCCAGTGACAGATGATTCTGTCAGTTGGAGGTTTAGGGATGCCCTGAGCATGGGATTACATCCCTGATCAAGGTAGCTAATGGCATTGATGGGCCTATCTTTCACAAATTTATCTCATTCTTTTCTTCAACCCCATTATACTTTTAGCCTTCACAACATCCCCTGGCAACAGGTTCCACAGGTCGACTATGTGTTGTGTGAAAAAGTACTTCCTTAGGTTTGTTTAAAACCTGCTGCCTATTAACTTCATTAGGTGATACCCTGGTTCATATTAAGAAGGGGTAAATAACACTTCCCTATTCACATTCTTCATACCATTCATGATTATGATTTTATGGACCTTCATCATATACCCTACCTCCTCCTTACTAGTCTCTTTTCTAAAGTAAGTAGTCCCAGTTTACCTTGAGTAATTTATATCCTCTGCAAACTTTCACCCCCTTTTCCATATCATTTATGGATATGTTGAACAGCAATGGTCCCAGTATAGATCTGTGAGGGACCCCCACTATTTACCTCTCTCCACTGTGAAAACTGACCATTTATTCCTACCCTTTGCTTCCTATATTTTAATTAGTTACTGATGTATGAAAGGACTTTCCCTCTTATCTCAGGACTCCTTACTTTGCTTATGAGCCTTTGGTGTCAAAGGCTTTCTGTAAGTCCAGGTACACTATATCAACAGGATCACCCTTATCCACATGTTCGTTGACATCCCCGAAGTATTCTAATAGACTTGGTGTGGCATGATTTCCCTTTACAAAAGGGACTCTTCCCCAACAAATTGTGTTCCTCTTTGTCCAATAATTCTCTTCTTTTCAATAGTAAAGCGGAGACTGAGACTCCCTGGTACTGGGGGGAAGGTGGGTACCCATAGCCCCTTGCATGGGGGAAACTGGGGGCACACAGAACCTGTTATGAGGGGAGAATGGAGGACATTGGAATGGGCGGAGCAGAGAATGGGGGGGATTGGTTGAATTTTGGTATGGGAGGGGGAAATAGGAGGACCTGGGGGACAGACAGATAGAGCTTGTGGCATGGGGGAAATTGGAGAATCCTAGTATTTGGGGAGAGAGGAAGGGGAACAGTCAGTCTCTGGCCTGGGAAGGGAAGGGGAGGCAGGGCCTTGGGGGAAAGGGGGAGATGAGGGTTTACACAGAACCCCTGCCATGGGTTGGGAAAGATTGGGAGAACCCTGGTATGGAGAGGGTGGGAATGGGGCACAGAGCCCATGCCATGGAGGGCATAGGCAAAATGGGAATGGAGGTGGTTACAGAGCTGCTAGTATGGGGGAAGAATGGGGGACCCTGCTATGAGAGGGAGGTTGGGGGCCACACAACTCCTGGGAAAAAGGAGATTGGGGTGAGTTTCAGGGAATCCCTGAACTATGGGAGGTGGCCCACAGAGGGTGGGAGTATGGGAGAGAAATGGAGGTATGCAAGGAGCCCCTGCTGTGTGTGATCATCTCAGCACCAATTGAGACATTGTTATGGAGCTTGTGGAGGCTATCAACCACATTTTATCTATAGACCATTTCATAGAATATCAGGGTTGGAAGGGACCTCAGGAGGTCATCTAGTCCAACCCCCTGCTCAAAGCAGGACCAATCCCTAGGCAGATTTTTGCCCCCGATCCCTAAACGGCCCCCTCAAGGATTGAGCTTGCAACTCTGGGTTTAGCAGGCCAATGCTCAGACCACTGAGCAATGCCCCCCCCCATCATGCTAGAGGTTGTAGCTGTGCTAAAGAGCTGTCAGGGCCTCCATTTCTCCACCATTTTCCCCTTTCTGGTTTTCTAATCTTCCTTAAATCAATAGAATTCTGACCATTGTTGCCCAGTACATTCCTTGAAATTTTGGAATTGATTGGATGTGGTGGTCAAAGGTGATCTCATCACAGACAGAGAAATGTCATCAAGCTGAGTGTAATGCTCAGCCAATTATGCCTTTGTAAGCTCAGTCCTGCAAGGTACTGAGCACTCCTGAAAGGTATTGAGTGTCATCAACTCCTGTTCAAGTCAGAGGAAGCCCAGACTGTATAGAATCAAGCCCATATAAAAACATTGATGTGTGAAAAATAAAGATAGGTCTTCACTTAAATTTTTAGTCATGTGACAAACAACCAAACCATAATACATACTTGGAACAAATTCTGTACAGTAATTCCTCACTTAATATTGTAAAATGCAACTTTAAGCAAAATGATGTTAAGCGAATCCAATTTCCCAATAGGAATTAATGTAAATGGAGGGGGGGGTAGGTTCCAGGGAAATTTTTTTCACCAGACAAGAGTATATATACACACACTCACAACATAAGATTTAAACAAACAATTTAATACTGGTACACAGCGATGATGCTTGTGAAGCTTGGTTGAGGTGGTGGAATCAGAGGGTGGAAGAGGATGGGATATTTCCCAGGGAACGCCTTATTGCTGAATGATGAACTAGCAATCAGCTGAGCCCTTGAGGGTTAACTTATTGTTGTTAATGTAGCCTCACACTCTACAAGGCAGCACGGCAGACAGCATGGCAGACAGACAGAGACACACACCCTGCGTGTGAGAGAGATGCGCATTACTCCTTTAAGTACGCTGACCCCACTCTAAGTACACATCTTTTTAAGTATCGGGGTAGTTCTATTAGTCTGTATCCACAGAAACAACAAGGAGTCTGGTGGCACCTTAAGACTAACTGATTTATTTGGGTATAAGCTTTTGTGGGTAAAAAACCCACTTCTTCAGATGCATGGAGTGAAAGTTACAGATGCAGGCATTATATAATGACACTGAAGAGAAGGGAGTTACCTCACATGTGGAGAACCAGAGTTGACAGGGCCAATTTGATCAGGGTGGATGTAGTCTGTTCCCAATAATAGATGAGGAGAGGCAAAGTTGCTTTTGTAATGAGCCAGCCGCTCCCAGTCCCTATTCAAGCTCACATTGGTAAATTCTGGCTCCTTCTCAGGCTCAGGTTGGCCACCCCTGGCTTAAGACAAGTATCATACAGGTACAGACAAGGTAAGCTTTCTCCCACCACTGTATCAATTCTGTAACACTTCTGTTATTCCAATTCTCCATCTCCCTTTCTCGATCGTTGCTTCTCTTGGGAATACCAGAATACCAGAAAATATCTATCTGTAGGTATCCGTCAGCATAGTATCCGTTTTGTGGCATACAGGAAGCTCTTGGGAGGAGGGAGGAGGAGTGAGGGCACGGCAGGCTGAAGGGAGGGGGCAGGAAGGAGTGGAGTGGGCGCAGGGCCTGTGGCAGAGCCAGGGTTGAGCAGTGAGGACCTCTGCCCTCCCCCCAGCACATTGGAAAGTTGGTGCTTGCAGCTCCAGGCCTGGAGTTGGTGCCTATATAAGGAACCGCGTATTAACTTCTGAAGAGCCACATGTGGCTCCAGAGCCACAGGTTGGCCATCACTGTCGTAAGCAATTCACTTTCATAAGCATCATGTTAATTGGCAAATGTGAACTAAGTTCCCAATCCTTCAATGTGCAGGGAACAGGTGAACTATTGTATGCTATCAGTTGAAGCATTGCAGCCTGAAAAAAGAACCTTCCAACCTCAGAGCTTCAAAAGGCACACATAGTTTTCTTTAGCCTTTATGGTTCCTTCAGTTTAGTGTTAGGGTGACATGGTGGGGCTCTATGTTGAGAAAATAGAAGCAGCTGGAAAATCCAGACCAAGGGGGATGGATACATGAGTAAAGACTCAAATATTTTTATGATTTTAAAAACAAAGTCCTCTCAACTTTAACATTGCTTCCTAGACACTGAATTCTCACAGCCATGGTTTAGGTCCAATTTGAGATCCTGTATGGGACATATGCATGAAGACTTGCAGTACGCCACTTCTGCTAACTGCTCCAAACCAACTACCAGACTAAACTTCTTTAGTGAAGCGGTCAGGCTTGTCTTAGGATGGGCTCAGCAGTACAGCCTGTTAAGGAAAGAGACTAGATTGCTTTGCACATCTGGCTCAGAGCAGCGGGCAAGGTCATCACAGAGTTGCCCTAGGAACTGGGGCTATGCATACTTATAGTATAAACATGGGACTAACTAAAACATTCAGCATTCGTATCTCTTCATGAGCAGCATTAGTGCTGCCCAGGGGCAAAGCACATACGGTTCCAAGCATCAGTGTAATGGTTACTTGGAAGAATAATATCCCTGTTCAGTACTATATTTGCTCGCATTTAGAGCTGGATCAGGCCCACTGTAAACTAATCACCATAATAAAATATACAGTGCAGTTAACTTTTATATACCCAAATGCCTTTCTTATAGTGTGCCCAAATTATATTCATAACTTAAATTCCACAAACCGTATAGTAGAAGAAACACTCCATAGTTTTATGGGAAAGATGCATTAAAGACTTGTGGTAGTTTTTACGAGGATTATAGCACTGGATTTATGAGCAGATGATTTATAAGGATTTATCACATTTGGGTTAGTAATTATGTTTGCCAATAAATTTCCCAGCCAAGAGCCACTTTTTTACTTTAATTTTCATTTTATAACAAGCGTTATAAATTGGGGGTGAGTCATTTTGGTCTTTGTCAGGGTTGGCAGATACTGAAAGTTAGTTTGTCTTTAAATGCCAGGAGCCAGTGTGGCTTTATTTTGCTAGTGTTTCTAGGGTTTGCCAGGGAATGGTTAATGTAAGATAAATATTTCATGCACATGCCCTTTCACTTTGATTTGTCTTGTGAAATGGGGTAGGGGAAAGAGAATTAGGAATTTCTGGACTTTTTGGCAGGATCCAAACAATATAACCATCCTGCGAACTGATTAAATATTATATTTCAGGAGGGCTTCTATTTTTTACTTCCAGATTGAAGGCTGCCACTAAGGGCTTATGTCTAAAGAACAATTGCATCTGAGAGAGGCAGAACAGAAAAGTCATTTTTGAGCTAGAAGCTCTCAAAATTAAAACATCTTTTAAGCAAAAGGGTCATGCTTTACTCGTTACAGTGCTGTGTCTGCAGCATTATACAAATGTTTTATGTACATAGAGAGAAACAACAATATTCTTGGGAGCCAAAATGTAGTAATCTATTGTCAGAAGTTTATAAGAAGAAGAGTGGATATATCATAATAGCTTGGTTTATAAGAGATGTCCCTTTTTTAAAAAAAGCTGCACTGAGAAGCATAATAGCATTTGCAATTGCTTTAGCTAGGACAAAAGTACATGGACTACCAATCCTCTTGCATCCCAGTATAAACTGGGATCAGAAAGGAGTCTCATTTCATGGTGCTGTATGTGCTATTACCTAAGGTTGGTGTGTTGTGAAGAATATATACCTTCCTAAGAAACAATTGAACTGACAGATGTCCAAGGGTCACATCATTAGGCCAATTACCGGCATAGAGGATCTCCTCCACCAGGATCTGTCCTTTGTAAATATGGAGCAGGTATGCAGGGTGTCTGTGGCTCTGTCTATTCTGTCCCATACTCTGTAGCAGGGCCAGCTCCAGGCCCCAGCATGCAGACGGCATGCCACGGGGGCGCTCTGCCAGTTGCCTGCAGGGTGGCAGGCGGCTCCGGTGGACTTCCCGCAGGTGTCCCTGCAGAGGGTCCGCTGGTCTCGCGGCTCCGGTGGAGCATCCGCAGACACGCCTGTGGGAAGTCCACCAGAGCCACAGGACCAGCGGGCCCTCCACAGCCACGTCTGTGGGAGATCCACCGGAGCTGCAGGACCTGCGAGCTGCAGAGTGCACCCCACGGCGTACCGCTGTGCTTGGGGCGGCAAAATGGCTAGAGCCGGCCCTACTCTGTAGAAACTGTCCATTGCCTATGGGGCCGGAGATCTGGGCTCAGGGCATGGTAAACCAAAGAGGTTGGGGTGGGATAAGGAGTTTGGGTGTGCATTTTCAATTTTCTGTGGGAAATTCTGAAACAAAGTGAAATTAATCTTAAACAAGGATATTGATATAATAGGCAACAAAGACACTTGGTGGAGTGTAATATTATGGTACAAATTATACAGGATTGACAGAATAGGTCATGTTGGAGCATGAGTGACACTATATGTGAAAAGAAGCATGGAGTCAGATATAATAAAAAATCTTATTTCTAGATAGAAACTCCATGCTATAGAAATAGACGTATACTACCAACCACCTGATTGTGATGTGATTGTGAAGTGCTTGAGAAGACTAGAGAAGCTATAAAAATAGAAAATAAAATAATAATAGGGGATTTTAAGTAACCCCATATTGACTGGGTACATGTCTCCTCAGGATGGAATACAGAGATAAAGTTTCTAGACACCATAAATGACTGCTTCTTGAAGCAGCTAGTCCTATAACCCACCAGGGAAGAGACAAATCTTGATTTAGTCCTAAGTGGAGCACAGGATCTGGTCCAAGAGGTGAATATAGCTGAACCACTCGTAATAGTGACCATAAAGTAATTAAATTTAACATCCTTTTGGGAGGAAAATACCAAATCAGTCACCCACAGTAGCATTTAACTTCAGAAAGGGGAACTACACAAAAAAACGGAAATTAAGAAGAAATTAAAAGGAACAGTCACAAGAGTGAAATGCCTACAAGCTGCATGGGAACTTCTTAAAAATACCATAACAGAGGCTCAAATTAAATACATACCCCAAAATTAGAAAGAATACTAAGAGGACAAAAAATGCCACTGTGGCTAAACAGAGTAAAAGACAAAAGTTAGAGACAGAGTTAGAGACAAAAAGGCATCCTTTCAAAATTGGAAGTCAAATCCTACTGAGAAAAATAGAAAGGCAAGTCAAGTGTAAAAGTATAATTAGGCAGGCCAAACAAGAATTTGAAGAGCATCTAGCTAAAGGCTCAAAAACTATCAGCAAAAACCTTTGCAAGTACATCAGAAGGAGGAAGCCTGCCAAAGAATCAGCGGGACCACTGGACAATCAAGGTGCTAAAGGAGCACTCAAGGAAGACAGAACTTGCACAGAAGCTAAATGAGTTCTATGCATCGGTCTTCACTGCAGAGGACATGAGGGAGAGTCCTACACCTGAGCCATTCTTTTTAGGTAAGAAATATGAGAAACTGTCCCAGACTGAGGTGAGAGTAGAGGAGGTTTTGGAACAAATTGATCAGTTAAATGGTAATAAGTCACCAGGATCAGTTGGCAATCACCCAATTGTTCTGAAGGAATTTAAAAATGAATTTGCAGAACTACTAACTGCGGTATGTAAGCTACTGTTTAAATCTATGTCTGTACCAGATGACTGGAGGATAGCTAATGTGATGCCAATTTTAAAAAAGGCTCCAGAAGTGATCTTGGAAAGTAAGCTTACCATTACTATAGTTTCAACCAATTTGCCTGTAGTGAAGAAGAGAATTATTAGACACAGATGAACACAATTTGTTGGTCCTCTTCTAGTGTGGGATTGGATTTTATTCTGATTATTTCTTAAACCTGAAATCAAAGGGACGTCTCAGGCCAATTTTAGATATGTGCTAACTCAACAGATATCTAAAAAAGATAGTTTCGCATGGTCATTTTGGCTTCCATTATTCCCTTCCTGGATACTGGAGACTGGTATGCCATCCTTAACTTAACAGACGCCTACTTCTGTGAGGCAATTTATCAGGGTCACAGAAAGTATCTCAGATTTGTATTAAAGCACTCTCAATATCAGTTCACCATGTTGTCGTCAGTGGCGCCTCAGGTTTTCACAAAATGTATGGCAGTGGTAGCTGCCTCCCTGATGAGGGCTGGAGTGAAAGTCTATCCTTAGCCAGCTGTCCAAGTAGTCAGAGGCCAGTTGAGGGTGCAGGTACTGTCCGGTGTATCTTTCATCAAGTCAGCCTTCGAGGCGCTGGGTCTGCTGGTCAATTTAGAAAAATTTACCCTTTGTCCAGTTCAGAGGACAGAGGTAATGGGCGCAGTATTGAACTCTACTGAGGCCAGAGTTTTCCTTCCGAAGACAAGGTTCCAAACAGTTCATCTCTTGTTGCAGGTCTCAAGGCTCACCCAGTCACAACAGCACAAAAATATATGAGGCTCCTGGAGTATATGGCCTCACGCACATGCTTAGTCCAGCGTGCCAGACCTGTCAAGCTGGCCTGCAGTGACACAACAAAGTGAGTACCAACCTCAGGGCAGACTGTTAGGAAGAAGGGCACAAACTCCAAATTGATTGTGAGTTCTACACTGAGGAGTTTAAGTGTAAACTCCTCATCTACTATAACAACCTTAACATGGAGTCATAGGCTGTCCCTTTGGATACTCCCAGGTAAGCTTATCTTTGTGATAGAGTGTCCCTTATACCAAGGATCATAGCAATGTACAGGTTACTCCCAGTCCCAAAGGACCAGTCACTTACCTCAGGTCTCATAGACTTCAAGGTCAGAAGAGCCCATGGTGGTGATATTGCAGGCCATTTAGATCTAACACCAAAGACAACACTTGTAGCAAATCCTATAATTAACTAAAGAGGTATTTTATAAGAAAAGGAAATAAGAGTTATTTATGAAGTTAAAACAGATAAACATTGTGACACTCATTTGTGTGTATCTATTAGGTTTCAAAACATGATAGTAGCTTCTATGATGAAAAAGCTCTATATGTCCTTTAGGGCTAACCCAGGCTAAGCTGTAGGAATCATTTCCTTAAACCTAGTAATCCTTGCCTCCTCCCCCCAAATCAAAGCAGCGTAAAGATTTGGCTCCTCTTTATTAAGGGTTTTTATTCCCCCATTCTGCTTTGAGGTTCAAGCTCAACTGATGGGAGGGATTCATTTGCAAGACTCATCTTCATTGGAGGGGGTGGGGAGCAGACGAAGTCTTCTATCCTCTTTAATGTTCCACTCTAGTCTGTCTGGTGTCGATGGGCCTTCCTTGTCAGCCAGGATGTAATACCTTCTGTTGGAAATCAGCACTTTACCCTAGTTAATATGTGTCTCCTGTCTGGTGATTTACACAGTTACAGAGGTTTACAATGCAAACACTCACAAATATTACTTCATAATATGGGATTGAGAAGTTATAAGTGAGATTAATGCATGCAGCAATGTACAAGCATTTCATAAAGTCTAAGTGCTAAACACATTCTAATAAGTCTAATACCTATTTTAACAATATTAGCACACAGGTGAGCCAGACTGATTCCAGCTGTGTATCTGAGGCATGGGGACCTTGACATAAACTAGCATCTAGTCTGCCAGCTTCACAGTGTCTGAGGATTCTTCAGAATTGGTTGGCCTCCATTTATTTGCCAAGTTGTCACCATCTGAACTCTGTGCTGAATGTGCCATTTCTTGTTCTGACTTCTCTAGATTGGTGGACAGACTCAGTCAATGTTTGTGCAGGCATTCCCTTTGTCTGCTCTCAACCTTTGCTGACACAGGTGACAGATGCATCTTCCCTGGATTGCCGTGCTCTCAAGGTTCCATCCAAATTGAGGGTTTATGGTCCTCAAGGGATCTCTCTCTACATATCAACATCAGGGAGCTAAGGGCTGTCTACCTAGTCTGTTAGGCTTTCCTATTTCAGGTCAAGGGAAAGATCCTATTTGTTCTCACAGACAACATAGTGGTAGGGAGGAGCTCTCTCTTCTCTGTTTTGTTAAGAGGCAATTCACCTCTGGAAATTTTGCTTTGTCAATTCAATCAATCTCAAAGCCTCTTGACTTCTAGAGTTGCAGAAGGAGCTTGAAGATGACCTAAGCAGATTGTTTACACATGACCATGCATGGCCTCTGTGCCTGGATATAACCAGGTGCATTTTCCAACAGTGGGGCCAATCCCCAGATAAACCTATTTACAACCAAAGCCAACAGGAAATGCCATTGATTTTGTTTCCTACAAGGTTGCAGTCCTGGTTCCATCACAGATGCTTTCCAACAACCCTGGTCAAGCAAGCTCTGCTACACTTTTCCTCCAATAGTACTCCTTCACAGAGCATTGCTATAGATCAATGGAGATTATGCTCAGATTATAGTAAGGGCCCAGTAGCACTGGTTTTCCACTCTTGATCTTTCAGAGTAGACTGTTATTTTGCTTTCTTTGGACGCAGATCCCAGGATCATAATTGGCTGCTCCTCCACCCCCAAACCTGTGGCACATCATTTAATAGCCTAGATGCTCCATGGATCATCATAGGGAGGAGTCTTGCTTGGAGCAAGTTTGGGATGTCTTGTTAAATAAATAAAACCCTCCTCCAGGGCTACTTACAATTTAAAGTGGAAACAATATATTTTTTTTAATTTTGTCTTGTTGATTCGGGGTTTTACCAATGCAGTCCTCAATCCAGTATATCCTGGACTATCTATTGTTCCTAAAACATCAAATTTGACAACTAGTTCTATCAAGGCCCACTTGGCAGTAATATTGGCTTTCCATCCTTATGTGGACAACCGTTCGATATTCTCTCATGCCATGTCAGTCAGAGCTTTGAAAGGCCTGGAAAAGTTGTATCCACGGATAAGGGAATGTGTTCCTCTCTGGGGCTTGAACTGAGCTTTGTCAAAGCCTGTGGGGCTTCCATTGGAGCCTTTAGTAATGTGTTCCTTCCTACACATATCAGCAAAGGTGGCTTTTTTGATAGCTACCGCTTCAGCTCAGAGAGTGACTGAGCTACCTGCTCTGACATCTGAACCTCTTTATACAATGATTTTTAAGGACAAAGTATACCTATACCCTCATCCAAGTGCTATTTAATGTTCATATTAACCAATGAATTTATTTACCTACATTTTCCCCCAAACCATACTTCTTTAGAGATGAACAATGCCTGCACACCCAAAGGGCTTTGGCATTCTTCATACACAGAAGTAAACAGTTCAGTTCATCAACTAAACTATTCATGGCCATTGCAGACAGGATGAATGGTCTTCCAGTCTCTTCAAAAAGAATTGTATTGTGTATAGTCTCCTGTATTTGTATACGTTATGACCAGGCAGGCCTTTCCCTGCCAAGTAAAGTAACTGCCTATTCACCAAGACCACAAGTGAAGGCGTTTCTTGAATGAGTCCCTATCTAGGACATTTGTAAAGTGGCTACTTGGTCTTTACTCTGCACCTTTGCATCCTGTTATGCTATCACTCAGCACTTTAGACACAATGCTAACTCTGTGAGAGTTGTACTGCAGTCTGTGTGCATATAGACTCTGATCTGATGGGGAAAATTTTTAGTTCAAAAACTGGCCAGCTTTATTCATTTGACCTGCAAAATGGTGGAGTCTAAAACTGTTAACACTGCAATCTCACTGTGGGAGCTGAAAGTCAAGCTGGGCCCTTTCTGGCTCATGTCACCACCAGCAATAAATTTTCTGCAGTTGAAACTGATTTGAGCTCACTTTCCTGTAGCAGTGGTAGCTTTTGAGTGCCAACAGGAGTAAAATCTTACTTCTGGTTACTTTACTAATTGAAATGACAATAAATGCAGAGAGAGAAAGCATCTTAGACTATCACCTTTTCAGAAAAGAGCTGCACTTTAAAGCACTGGGGTGGAGTGCTGGGGGAGCTGAGGTGGTCTCAGAGCCACAAACCCTCCCCAGGGATAGCCCTCTTCTACTGTGAGACATTGTTTTGAGGACACGAGAGGGGAAATGCAATCCATTTCCCAGAGGTAGGGGCAGTGCTTAATTTGTGGCAGGGCTGAACCCCAGCACCTCTAGGCTTGGCAGTTCATAGCACCAGTACTTTTGGGCTTGCTGCATCAGTTATGAATGTAAAAAAAAATTGATTGAGGCCTTGCACCTAATTTCTTGAGGCCTGGCACCTCTTTCATTACAAATTAAGAGCGGGGAACAAGGAATGATTTTTGGGACACTCCATGACAGCATGATACCCTCCTGTGGGTGTCCCTGCAGGAGAGTTGATCTGGCCTTGAGACAACTAAGCTGCTGTAAAGGGACTACATTGGAGGCTGATTTGGGTCCTTGTTTCACTGCTGGCATATTTTATTTAGTTCTGTTTACTATAGCAGTATGCAGTGGTACCTCTTTAGTTAAAGTTGTGTTATTTTTAACTTACTAGTTGCAGGTGAAGTTTTTTAAACTTCACTATGAAAAATGTGCTCCAGAATAAAAAGGGAATCTTTCCTTTCTAAAATAAAATTGAACCCTTTAGCCATATATCAGTAAGGTTTTTCTTTTCTACAGTCTTTTTTCTTTCCATCTTATTTGTGTAGAGGGGGCCAAATTCTCTGCTGGAGCACTGCACATTTAGAGCAGCAAAGTCAGTTTAAGCTAGTAGAGAATTTGTTCTCCTGATGCCTGTTATGAGGAAATGTGTTCATAATGAGGCCTATTTTTCATAGGGAAACTGAAATTGTTTGAAAACTGAACTTTAAAAATCAACCTTTCTGCCTCCACCATACATTTTGTTTCATAACATTTTTAGAAGGATATTTATAGTCTGTCATTACACATTGTAATTATGTAATTACACATCATAATTACACATTCTGATTATGCGATCACACATATTACAATAATTATGTAATTAGACCTAATTACAACAATTGTGTAAATACATGGCAATGGTGTAAAAACAGCCTGAAAAAACAGGGAAAGTTTCATCTCGAGTTAAGGAATGTTTTATGGTGACGAGACAAACCCCCAAAAGCAAAGGAATGTCCAGTCCAGGTGCGATCCTATATGGTGTTCAGCTCTCCCTTGTGAAGCACAGAGTGCTCATGAAAGGAGAGTGCTCAGCATCCTACAGTATCGGACCCTTTATAGCCAGATTGGGGGTGGTGGTGAGGTGCTCCAGGTTTGATGCTGCTTCTGGCCTATGTTCGGCAGAAGCTCCTGGCCCCCGGCTTCCCTTCATCGCCCTTCCCAATGAGGACCATCTTATTTGGTGCACGGGGGAGGGGTTCACCTTGTTCCAAGCCTAGACATGTTGGGGTACTACGGTTAGCTCTGTGCCATCCAACACACTGTATTGGAAGCTTCACTTGTTAAACACAAAGGTAAGGGAAGCTGTTAATTTGACATTGTGTCTTTTAATGTTTTTCATATGTGAACAGATATTATTGTAGGTCCTTTCTTGCACCCATTCCAGGACCAGGCCCTTATAAAGGTCCAAGGATAAGGCTGGCCTTGAGCACAATACAACACAAGTGATTAAATGGGCTATGTGCTTTTGGGCCACACCCTTTCCCTTCTGCTAAAGCAAGCCACTTTATCTCTCCACTTCTGCAGTAGGATTGCAGGGACTAGCAACTCCCCACTCAATACTCCCTTTGGACATCTCACCCCCAGAATTGTGACACTGATCTTATTTCAGCCTTTGGTCTTGTTCGTGCAAACGAATATGCAATTAAGTGTCTGCAGGTAAGTAAACCTACTAAACTCACCTATGTTAATTCAAGCATATATGAAAATGTGTGCACTAGCAGGGCCTGAAGATCCTAAGTATCAGAGGGGTAGCCGTGTTAGTCTGGATCTGTAAAAGCAGCAAAGAATCCTGTGGCACCTTATAAACTAACAGACGTTTTGGAGCATGAGCTTTCGTGGGTGAATACCCACTTCCTCAGATGCATGTAGTGGAATATACCTGCCCCTGGAAATTTCCCTCATGGTGAGGGAAGACAGTTGCATCATGGGAGTTCATGAACATAGTATATTGTGAGAGATTTAGTCTACCTGGTGAACCTGGACCATAGAGTAGAATGGGTAGATGAGGGAACTGAACTAAAACTCCATGAGGGACTGTGGCAGGCTGGCTATCTAGATTTAAATATTTTGGTTTTCTGCTAATATCATTCATTTTTTAGGGACTTGGATTTTGGATGGAAAAAATCAAAATTTTCCTCAGAAATCAGACTCTTTGTGAAAAATTTAATGTCACACTCAGTTTTGACAGAAAAAAATTCAATCAGCCCTATTTGAGATATTTCAGAATTTGCTTTTTTATAATCTCTAAGTCTGAAACTTTTGTAAAGAACTGCAGTTTTTTAGGGTACTTTCTTCAAAAATATCAAATTATAATAGCCCAGACAATTCCTCTGCACAGGACCTCTTCCATCTTACAGGATTTCTTCTGGCAGCCAGCCATGCATCACAGAGGTGGGGATGGATTTTCAAAAAAGTTCTAATTTTAATTGCATTTTCTGTTGGTGATGCTGGACCCATTATTATGCTGCTATAGCACTTTAGTTCTGTTCTCTGCTTCGTCTGATTGCAAGCATATGGATGTGCGTAGGTCTTAGTCTCATTACAGACAGAAGAAAACAGCACAGTATGCCAAAGACATTCCTAGTCTATACCCATTGGAGACAATGGAATTACACTGGGTTTGAATGTGGCCCATTGTGTGTAACCTCATTTTCAGTTGGGTAAGAGTAGAAGTGCTCTGTGGCTTTACAGCTTCCATTATATTTAATTACTTCTCCCTCTGGTGCTAAATAGAAGGTGGCTCTTGTTAAATTTAATTACCGGTACTTTCTCTGGAAGCTTACATGATAAAAGTGTGGCTACTAAATGAGGAGGCCTTGTAAATGGAGGTAGGCTCAATCAAGATTACATTATATAGGAGAGGTTCTCAATTTTAAGCTGAAAGTGATAAAACCCAACTGAGGCAAAAACGAGAATTACTGTACACCAAAATTCCTTGATTAAAAAAAAACTTCTTACCTTTAAAAACTAAGCAATAAATATAGAAAAAACAAATATACAGATATGAGGGGAGAGCAGGGGAGACACCCACATATATGTATGCTTGGAATAAAATAAAAATACTTATTGTGATTAAAGATTGCAGAATCAGGCTAGTGGCTGGTTGACTAATTTTAGATCCATAAAGGAAAGGAGAAGATTTTGAAAGTCTCAGTACATTTTTTTGCCTATAAAATTTCTTGCCAAAGTCACGTCAGAATAAATCTGTATATGTCTTAGGGCTTCATTCAGTAAAGTGCTTGTGCAGTTCTTGAGAGACTGCAAATATACAATCCTCTGGATAGATTGTAAAAAATGTTTCATCACATTCAGCACAGGGTCCAATTTCTCTCCTTTCCTCTAACCCCCCACTCTGCACTGTTTTTCCACTTTCTTTCCTGCTTTAGATTTTCCCTATCCTGCTAGTGTTAAAATTCAGCCTTTTCAGTAGTTGATCCTGCTTCTTCAATAGAAGCCTTTTCATTGACTTTAACAGGAGTTGCACCAAACCCCACAAGGGGTCTTTGTTACAGTTTTACAGCATCACATATACTTAATTTTGTAGCTTATGATTATCCTACTGGATTTTATGTGCTCAGCTACTGAAAATGTAATATTTTTTTCTAATGCATCACAAGTATACATATTTATGAAGTGTTCATCACCAGGATATCCAAGTGCACGTCACATAGATTAGATTAATACCAGAAAACTTCTTCCTAAAAATAGGGAGTATTTTATAAGGTCACCATATTTTCATCATTTAATAAAGAGAAACTTTTGTGGCAAAACACATCATAAAATATTCAAGTGCTCTTCATTCTGGTTCCTGGGTTTGATCTGCTCTGCCTGGGAAGGAAAAGTGCAACCGGGGGCAAGCAGCAGATCAAAAAAAAGGTCAAGCTTTGTCCTTGCCCCTTGGACTCCTTTGTTCCTTGATTCCCACCTCTCTTGGACATGGTCCAAGCAACCCCAGAGAGAGGAGAAGGAAATGACGCAAGGACTGCCACCTTCTCAACCCCTTTGTGGGACCAGAACTAGGGTTTTGCATTGATTGGGCGTAGCCATTTATGCAAATACTTGTTATGGGAGCCTGATAGTGAGAAGTTTTGGCCTTGAACTATAGTTGGTGTGACACACACACTCGCTACATTATGAAAGTGAAACTGGTGAAAAATACAACTCAAATGATTGATGAAATGAAAAATCAGGATATTTCAGGTGTCCTGCAAAGATTTCTCCATGTCATCGGATGGAAAATTGGGGTCTGTTTTGGTAAAAGTGGATATCAAGACTGATTTCCCACTCTGGCACTTCGAGTGCAGAAGGTGGGAGTCCTGCAAGGATTCAAAAAATTAATACTGGCCACTCCAGGCTTGAATTAAACTCCCAAAGTTACAGTTTCTCTCTGACCTTGGATGGGTAGATGCTGCCACCACCCAAATGCAAAAAAACCCTTTGAAACCAGAAAGGCACACTTGGGAATTCCTTCCTGTGGGGTACCCTCAAGCCCTTTCACACACTCCTCCAGGGAAGAGATTAGAAAGAAAAACAAAGGAAATCAGCTGTGGTCACCAGCTAATTTAACAACATATGCACAAACCTCTAAGTATACTAAAAATCCAATCCTGTTCTTAAAAAAGGTAAATGTTATTAAAAACAAAAAGATAGAAAATATCCCTGGAACTTAGGCTTTTGTTATTTTAAAAAACTCAATTATTCAACATTTAAACATCAAGAATAACCTTCTTGAGGTCCAGCTTAAAGGTTACAAGCAAAACAAAAAGCATTTGGGGTTAGCACAAAGGAGTCCATAAGACAATAAGAAATAAACACAAATAAACCTAATCACGTCTTTCTAGACATTCCCTAATTTACTTACATATCTAGGGTTTCAGATAAGTAATCTCTAGGTATGATTTGATGGTTTTTCATATCTAGCTTAAGCTTCTCACAGCATAACTGCAGTGCTCCCTGTTCCCCAGAGAACTATTACACACAGACAAAGCGAAGTTTTTTCCCAATTTAAAAAAGTTCTAGTCCTCCCATTGGCTGTTTTGGTCAGGTGCCCACTCCTTTCCTTTTACCTTTAGGCTTGTTAACCCTTTGCAGGTAAAGCATGTAGAGAACAACCACTAAGAGGAATTCCATAGCCAACTGGCTGGCGGGGTGTCCACATATGGTCTTATTATTAGATTTATTACATTAGTGCCAAGGGACCAACTGAAATGGAGCGTCATTGTGTAATACTGTAAAGACGCAGAGTAGTAGATAATCCCTGCTTCAAAGAATTTACAATCTAAAAAGACAAAGGGTGCAGGAACCGGATGTAATGTAGACACAAAGTAATAGTCTGCAACTTCCATGTTAGTTCCACAATTAAAAAAAAAATTCTTTAGATGAGATTTTATTAGGAGGGAAGTGTCTAGATGGAAAGACAAAGGAAGGGAGAGGGAGAAAGAAGAGGCAAGGCAAGAACGGAGCATGCAGGGCAGTTAGAGTAAGGCTGTGAGAGAAGAGAGAGGAACAAACAGCTGGTGAAAAATGTGCAGATTCAAAATGGTGGAAAGCAGCCTGATGCCATCATCAGGGTAGATAGACTCCACACAGCAACCAGCTGAATTTCCCAGATTAGATAATACTGTATAAAACATACATACTATACTATTCTTAGTCTATAAATATGAACTGAAGCCATCTGAAATGGCTCTCACCAGAGGGAGAGGTGGACGGACAGTGGATAGCAGTGAGCCTGGCTGACTGAATCTGTAATTCACTATTTTTCCAGAGTTTCAGAAGAAAAATGTACTCACGTATCTCCAAAGATTAGAGGGTATCTAGTGATTAAGTTAGCTTGGAAGTGTGTATTAGAGTACAGTTTGCTACCTTCCAGCTTATCCATTTACATTCCTCAGCCAGATACCTAAGGGGTTTTATAATAGGGTTTTGTTTGTAAAGTAGCCAGTGATAGTTGAATTATAGTTCTGCTGAGCTTAACAAAATTGTATTGCCCTAAACTTAATTTTAAACAGTAAATCATCATAAATATTCCAAGAAGAGCACTCACTCTCCTGTAATATAAGGGTAACACTGTTATGTTGTAATGTGATTTTTTTAAAATGTTCCTTGCCATGTAGTAGTCAGAAAGAAAGTTCATTGAATAAGTATTTATTATAAGTTTTGCTAATATTGACTAATTTCAACCCTTAGAAGCTGAATCCTTATCATAGACATTAAAGATGAGACATCTAATGAGCAGATTTTCAAAACCATTCCCTGACATGGCACCAGAAGTTCTATGTCCACACACAGTGGTGCACTCATCTTACATTTGCATGTGCATAACCTGTATTTGTGCAAAAGGTCAGGATCTGTGCAGCAAGAGGACAGGTAAAGCAAAAATAAACCTCTCTCTTTAGGTTTCAGATTTATTTTTTAACAAGGTTCTGGTGGGACCAGAAGAAAACACTAAGACTCTACAAAACCAAAGTGACCACAGTCTCTGGCCACACTTCTGTTACACCATTTAAAATCTTTAAACCCACAACAAAACAAAAACAACACCTTGAACGATTTAGAGCACAACACAGTATAATATGGCAGCTCTGCACCTCTTCTGTCTTTAGAACTCCCTGACTTGCATTTTCCACAGTAATCCCTTCTCTTCTCTGAAAGCAGCTGGGCTCATCAAGACTTGGAGCTGAACCTGGTTGCACTCAATCTTATTACTTCCCAAAAGTAATTGCCTCCCTGAGTTGACTCTGAAACCCCATCCTGCAATTGAACTCAAAAAGCACCATGCCCGCTGTCGAAATAAGTCAGTGTGCACTTGACAATGATATGTGACATAGACTGAAATTGACCACGGCTGCATCACTTGTCATTAGAAAGCCCCCATTAAAAGAAATTTGCCACATAGTTGCCCTGTCCTGTTTAGAACCAGTTCAGAGATGTTCACGGGTCATTAGCAGATCAAAATCTGGTGGACAGATAGTTGGGTCAGTGACGAGAGAATGATTAATAACTGACGTTGCTGACCAATTTTTGCACCAAGTGGATTCTACCATCATGTCCTATGGTAGCATAGATGACCAGAAAGGCCATCTAGAAGACAAGCACTCTGGTGGATGGTCAAAGAAGACTGTGTACAACTGCAGGTTGCTATTCTCACGGATCGTAGCCAGTAGCATGACAGAGGTCTCAGTGAATATGGGGCGATGCTATGTTGCTAAGTATAATAGCCATGGCAATGGAGTTGCCCGTAAAGTTCTGGTTACAATACGCATAGCTTTGTTAAGCTCAACATCAATCAGTCTTGTGTGAGATGAGTGACCTTAGACAGGAATCTCAGTACTCTGCTGTTGAATAGCAGAGGGCAAGGGCTGATGAACTGAGACTGAAATAACTGGATCTCCTCATTTCATTCTGTGTCCAATATGAGGTGACAGAAGTGAGCTGCGGAGAAAGTGGGTGTGCCCGACCCCAGTCAGAGTTTTCACCTGGCGGTCTCAGCGGAGTGGCACAGTTGGGGTGGTCAGAGATGGCTGATTGCTCATTAGAAGGCATCCTAGTTGGAGAGTACCACACTGCTGGCTTCCAACAGGGAGAAGGCCCAGTTCAACATCTTCCCAGTCAGCAGGCTGACTATCATGCCTGTCTTGGTCTGTTAGGAAAAGGACGTCTGCAGTCAAAGCAAGAACATGAGGTGGCACTGATTTCTGAAGTTTCAGAATTTGGAGCAGCCTCCGTCAATGCGTTTGGGCAGAAGGATAGCATATTGAAGGTCAGGTGACAGTGCAGTCTGAGTCATGCCTGAGTATGTTTACCTGGGGTTTGAGACCCATGATCCCTCACAACATTATAGTTAGCCTGCTTTAGAATTGTAGGCCAGGCTCTGACATCCTTATTCATATTGATTAATATCTTTCTTTGGAGTAGCCCTAGAGAGAATAATGGGACTACTCCTGGAATAAGGTACTATTCAGGGTGAGTAGGTGACAGATTAGGTCCTACAAATAGATGCTCAGTGTGTCCTATTCCAAAATAAATTAAAAAGCTGTTATGTTTGCAATGAGTCTTAATTCACATGCTATACAATTAACTTAGAGCTGAGAAGCATCTTTAATTCCCACACAAAAACTGCATTATGATGGAGTTAAAACGGAGAATATGTATGAATAATTTAGGGTTAAAAAGGGATATTGTTATACCCAAAACAAGCATAATAAACTGAGGAGATGTAGAGCTAGTTAAATTTAAAAGAAATCAGAACATGTTAAGGTATGGAAATACACAGCTAAGGCACCCATACAACCTTAATTCTGCATAGTGGTGACACAATGAATCAAAATTATGATTAGTGCAAACGAAATATTTGCAATCCTAGATTAGAATACATTGATCTTGAATACACACACCATTTTTGTCTTTCCCTGCCCTCCCCCATAGGCACCCCTTTCTGAAAATCTTGACCATAGGGCTAACAAAGTGCAAACTATGGACAAAGAGGATGAAAAGGTCCCTGCACTGAGGAGTTTGCTCTCTGGGTTCAGGTCTTACAGTCAGCAAAACAAACAACATCAAAAACTTTAAAGGAGAATTTCATTGTGGGTGGATCTTGTTGAAGCAAACAGGATTTTAACAGAGGGTATGTCTACACTGTGTTTTAAAACCCATGACAGTGAGTCTCAGAGACCAGGTCTACAGATTATTGCTCATGGATGGGGCTTGCACTGTGGCCCTAAAAATAGCACCATAGACATTGCAGGGACAGAGTGGGCTCCCCAATATCCCTAAAGAGAGGGACCATTACATGTGGTGGAATATGCAGGCAGTGATCCACCCCTGAGACAAGGGGCTGAGCCTTAGGCAGAACCAAAATCTCTGACCATAAAGGATGGATATAGAAAAATTTATAAAGTGATTGGCTGATAGCCAGCAGCAGCAAGATGTGGCACAGCTTCAATAACAACTCCTGCAACAACTTAGTAATCAACAGCTGATCTGAGAGCTGTGAGTCCAACATTGGGAGAAGCAGCAACAATGTCTGCAGCAACTTGCTGTCCTGCTATCTAACCCTGGAGGCCCAAATCCCAGAGAAGAAGTGACACCAGCCGTCCAGGCTATGCCTGTGCATTTGGCGAAGATGTGGCCAGAGGACAACCCAGAGGCCTTCGTCATTACATCTGAGTGGGTCGCCTCAGCTGCCAAATGGCCCCCTGAGCAATAGGCCACCCTTTTGGCCCTGTACCTAACGGACCTGACACAAGCAGTATATCATGGACTCCTGACTGAGGAAGCCCAATATGATGGGAGGTTGAAAGCAGTGATTCTAGATTCTCTAGATATCTCGCCCAAGACATTCTGGCAATGATTCTGGGGAAAGACCTACCTGGGTTGCCAAGGATCATAGTCTACCAGCTAAAAGATGCATGCTGGCGATGGCTACAGGTGCTGAAGTTGCAGAGCAAGTGGTGCTCAAACAATTTACACATTTTCTCCCGCCCTGAGGGAGGGTTTGAGTCCTTTTCCACTGGCCATCAACCGTGAATGTGGCTGTTTCCCTCATTGAAGACTTTTTGGCAGCAGAGACCCTGGTCGGCCCTGGAGCTTGGCCCCCAACGCCAGGAGACTAAAGGACCCAGGATCAAAAGAAGATCCCTTGGCCTGGCCCGAGAAGCCCCAATGAGCGGAATGTCAGAAATCCTCTGTGCTCATCCCCAGCATCTCGCCGAGCACCCAGAGGCCCCGATGTGGTGGGCCTTCCCACATGCTCGTTAAACCCTGATGATAGGCACAGGTTCCCTGAAATAGGCCTCTGTTTCACCTGTGGCCATTTCAGGCACCTGCAACATGAATTTCCAATGATGGAATGCAGATTTAGCCAAGTCTGGGCTGGGGAATTGCCAGTCCAAAACCAGCCCACTTGCAAGGTGATGATCCCTTTCGACATGGATGGGCTATGGGTCTCGGCCCTCTTAGATTCTGGCTGTATGCAGACTGTCATCTGCCAGGGCCTCATCAAGATATCAGACTCATTGCTTGGCGTTATTCAATTCCAGTTCATCCACAGGAATGGGAAGCCCTACTCCAGTTCCCAGGTCACTATGATAGTGAATAGGGTGATGTGGGTTTTGATGATAGACCTGGCACTGAGGCTAGCACACCCCACCATCTTAGGGCATGATTTGCAAAGGTCCTGCACTCTGTGAACCATGCTGGGATGGCCTTCAAGAGGAATCTTTTCAAAGGAGCAGATGAGCTTTCCAAGGATTCGGGCGACCAGCCAACCCAGGATATTAACTGTGTGGGGTCATCCCCGCACCATCCACTTCCCAAACTTGTGAAAAGTCCCCAAATTTGGGAACCAGCTGGGACCAGTGGCAAAACCCCACACTTTGCTGGACCTATGAACAGTTGGCTCATGTCAACGGGGAGGTGACGGATCCCCATCAAGCAACCCAGTATCCCTATTTTGAATTGACAGGTGACCACCTTTACCATGTTGACCGTGACTCTCAGACCCAAGACACTTGGACCAGTTGGTCATACCCCAGTGCCATTGGCACACGATCTTGAAACTAGCCCATGATATCCCTGTGGTGGGACACCTAGGACATAAAAAGACCTTAGCCTGAGACTTGACCTGGTTCTTTTGGCTGGGGGTCCACTGGGACATAAAGGACTTTTGCAACTTTTGCCCCAAGTGCTAACTCATGGCCCCGTGAGGAGTACTGAAAGCCCCACTCATCCCATTGCCAGTGATTGGGACCCTATTTGAGAGGATCTCCATGGACCTCGTGAGGCCTATCACAAAGAGTGTTGTGGGATTCAAATATATCTTGGTCATCTTAGGCTATGCCACCCAGTTCCCAGAAGCTATCCTCCTGTGGAACATCACAACCCTAGCCATTGCTGGAGAACTCCTTAAAACCTTTGCCAGGGTGAGCCTCACAGGGAAATACTGATGCATCAGGGCATGAATTTTACCTCAGACTGCTCTGACAGGTCTGTGATCTCTTAGGGATAAAAAAATTGCAGATGTCCATTTACCATCTGCAGACTGATGGACTATTTTAACCAGACTCTTAAGGACATGTTACAGAAGTTTCCTCCAAATGAACTTCACCAGTGGGATCAGCTTATCCATTGCTAACCATTCAAGAGGTTCCCCAGTCTTCGACAAAATTCCCTTCAAATTATTTTATGGTCGGCAGTCATAGGGGCTGCTAGACCTTATCTGAGAGATGTGGGAACAAACACCATCTCCATTTCAGGGCCTCCTGTATTATGTTTTACACCTGAAGGGGCGCTTGTCCCGGGTGAGGGACCTGGTGAAAGAAATCCTTTAGGCCACCCAGGGAACTCAGGAGTGGATGTACAATAAGGGAGCAAGGACTCTTCTCGGGCTTCCCTAGGATGAATCAAAGCTCCTATGTCAAGGACCTTATGAAATTATTCGCTGGGTGGGGCTGGTCACTTATGAAATATGGCAACCTGGCTGACAGAAGAAATGACAGATTTATTGTGTCAACCTCTTAGAGCTGTGGCAGGAGTGTGAGGGGCTGCTAATTGCCCCATATCCCCCCTGAGCCAGAACTGCATCTCTGCCACAACTGACTCCAGAGAACCACAGGTGGAGGACATCCTCACTGAGGAACAGTGGAGATAGGCCCAGAAACTATTGAAGGTCTTCCCCAGAATCTTCACTACTCTGTTGGACCGAACCCAGCTCACCCAATATACCAAATTCATGAGTCCCAGAGAAGTTTGTGAGACTATCTGACCCCTTCTGCTACAGACATGCAAAATAGTGGAGGTCCAAGCTCTGATGGAGCTGGGAGCAATTGAGAAGTCCCAAAGAGAATGGTATAGTCTAATTTTTCTGGTCCTGAAACCAGATCACAGAATCACAGAATATTAGGGTTGGAAGAGACCTCAGGAGGTCATCCTCTGCTCAAAGCAAGACCAACCCCAACTAAATCATCCCAGCTAGGGCTTTGTCAAGCCAGGCCTTAAAGACCTCTAAGGATGGAGATTCTACCACCTCCCTAGGTAAGCCATTCCTGTGCTTCACTACCCTCTTAGTGAAATAGTTTTTCCTAATATCCAACCTAGACCTCCCCCACTGAAACTTGAGACCACTGCTCCTTGTTCGGCCATCTGCCACCACTGAGAACAGCTGAGCTCCCTTCTCTTTGGAACCACCCTTCAGGTAATTGAAGGCTGCTATCAAATTCCCCCCTCACTCTTCTCTTCTGAAAACTAAATAACCCCAGCTCCCTCAGCCTCTCCTCATAAGTAATGTGCCCACTAATCATTTTTGTTGCCCTCTGCTAGACTCTCTCCAATTTGTCCACATCCCTTCTGTAGTGGGGGGGGGGGGGGACCAAAACTGGATGAAATACTCCAGGTATGGCCTCACCAGTGCCGAATAGAGGGGAGTAATCACTTCCCTCGATCTGCTGGCAATGCTCCTACTAATACAGCCCAATATGCCATTGGCCTTCTTGGCTACAAGGGCACACTGCTGACTCATATCCAGCTTCTCGTCCACTGTAATCCCCAGGTCCTCTTCTGCAGAACTGCTGCTTAGCCAGTTGGTCCCCAACCTGTAGTGGTGCATGGGATTCTTCCTTCCTAAGTGCAGGACTCTGCACTTGTCCTTGAACCTCATCAGATTTCCTTTGGCCCAATCCTCCAATTTTTCTAGGTCACTCTGGACCCTATCCCTACACTCTAGCTTATCTATCTCTCACCCCAGCTTAGTGTCATCTCCAGAATTTGAGATTTTGCATAGATTTGCAGAGGGTGAATGCCATGCTGAAATTTTGGTATGCACCCAATGCCTCAAATTGTTGAGCTGCTCAACTGACTCGGTGATGCCCAGTATATTACCACTTGGCTCTCACAAAGGAGTATTGGCAAATTCTGCTAGATTCAAGATCTAGGGAGAAAATAGCTTTTGACACCCCAACCGGGTTATACCAGACGCCCTTTGTCTCCATGGAGTTCCAGCTACCTTCCAGAAGCTGATGGACTGCATCCTATGGCCTCATAGCACCTACCTCAGGTATACCTTGGGGAGCAGTCGAGTAAACCCCCTGGTGGGAAAGGACCAGACTCTGCAGTCTTATATGCCACCAACAACAAAAAGGAAGGTGTGGCAATTTCAAGGGCTAGCTGGTTATTACCACTGTTTTGTCTTCATTTTGCCTTTATCTTGGCTACCCCCAACATAGCCCTCAAGGACCACCTGTGCTGGGAGCCAGTAGCGTTTAGCCCCAACTTCACACATGAGTTTATCTTGCAAACTGATGCATCACAGGTGGGTCTTGGAGCTGTCTTTGCTGAGGAAAGTGAAGGAGGGGAACATCCGATAGCAGGGGTCGGCAACCTTTCAGAAGTGGTGTGCCAAGTCTTCATTTATTCACTGTAATTTAAGGTTTCGCGTGCCAGTAATACATTTTAACACTTTTAGAAGGTCTCTTTCTATAAGTCTATAATCTATAACTAAACTATTATTGTATGTAAAGTAAATAAGGTTTTTAAAATGCTTAAGAAGCTTCATTTAAAATTAAATTAAGAAGCAGAGCCCCCCGGACCAGTGGCCAGGACCTGGGCAGTGTGAGTGCCACCAGCTTGCGAGCCACCTTTGGCACGCATGCCATAGGTTGCTAACCCTGTCCTATAGTGTACATAAGTTGAAAGTTGTTGCCTCAAGAGCGGAACTACTTTGTAATTGAAAAAGAAACCTTAGCTGTCAAGCGGGCTGTGGATGCCCTACCATACTATCTCCTGGGAGCCCCCTTTATGCTTTTGATGAATCATGCCTTCCTTAAGTGGCTTATATGTTTAAGATTGCTTTCTGAATATGCAAACTAATTGGATAATAGGACAGTTTATACAGTTTATCAATTTGACTTTATATTTTAAATTATGTAAGTAAAGTAAGTGAGTAAAACTGGTGAATTCCTGGTTTTACTGTAGTTGTATAACATGGACAAATAAACCTGGTTCTCTTAATTTGGTAAAAATAATTCTCTGTGTCTGAAATCTCACAGGTCAAATGTTGAGCAATGATGTTCTTTTATAACTGAGGTAAACCATCTCAGAAAGCAGCAGTGCTGATGCAACTTTAGACTCTGTGGGCTATAATAAACTATATGCATTTATTTTTTAAAAAATTAGTCAATTTTAGAAAACTGAGTGTCTAATTTACTGCAGTGATAAATTGTGTGGATTTTTGTGTATTTGTTTGACATGCTATTAAGTGGGAATTCTACACACTGGTATCTGCTGCACCCTTTTATATGCTGACATAAACAATAAATCATAATATATTGTACAAATACTTTTTAGTTACTGCAGTAGTGGATTTGAATATCTTTGTAGCAGAAGCATTTTATTACATTGTAAACTGAGCTGGACTATTGCAAATAAACTGAGCCCAAGACCTGTAACATTATTACTCAGATGCAGAGTCACTTATGAATAGATACTCTAGGAACCAATTATGGTTGAATTGTGAAGGACACCTGTAAGAATAGAGGTCAGGATAGGCTAAATATCACTTTACAAGTAATTACATGATTTCTAGTTGAAATACACATCTTCACAACAGAAGTGTGTAGTTACAGGGGTGACATATATGCATTACAGTGTGCATCTCACTACCATGGCTCTCTCTCACATACCATAATTTTCATTGGAATTACTGGCAGTTTTTACAAAAGCACAGCAGCTTTTTAGCAACTATCATATACTCATCCTTATTGTACAATGAGGGACAGATGACCAGTATGGTTATACTTGTTTTCAGCTTCTCTCCACTCCCTTTCCCCCCTTAAAAGCTTCTTTCAACAACCCTCAAAACAAAGCCTGTTCCATCCCCCCACCCAATATCCTAAAAGGATTCACTCCGAACCTCTCCCTCTTCTGAGCAAGGGATATAGAAGAGACCTGCTTCTGGGTCTGTGGTACTTCCCTTTCCAGTGACCATGCCTGAGCTCCTAAATAGATCCACATCCCTGCAGGTTTCTGTCATGCTGAAATCCAATAGAGGAGAATGTGAATTGCTTTGAGACAATAGCCTGCCTTAGGAGTGAGAGAGGGTTTCATGCAGCAAAGAGACAAGTAGGAAGATTGGTACAGGCATGACTGTCAACCTGCCCAACCTCCCAGTTCCTGGAAACCTACCAGCAAATTCACTTTAAAAACTAATATCTGTTTCCATCAAATTCCCAAACCTGTAGAAATAACACCTAATTTTAAGGTGTCAAATAGTTAGAAATAAGCTAGCTCCCCAAGTATTAAAACTATAAAGGAAAATTACAATAGAGTATAAAATAATTTCCAATCCCTTTGCCCAGTGTAAAAATACAAGTAAAATATTCCATTATTTCTTTAAAGTGCTGGATATTTGCCAATTTAAATATAGAATAATGAAACACAAAAGATTTAGATTATGTTCATTCTTTCTTCTTAGCCATAGTTTAATGGAATGATTGGAAAAAGGTCATTATATATCTTTATGTAAGTGTAAATATATAAGGGTCATGAACAGAAAGACCTTCCTATACAACCATATTTCAAACCATTTTCTAAATGTCTATTATTAGAGAATTATTTTATCCACCACCTGTGTTATAGTCATAGACATAATGCTGCTTCTCACACTACATGTAGTGGTATATCCAGAAGTGATTGGTGAAACTGATGTGACTCATAGTTCAGGTTTAATTTAGATACATTTTCAAGGTCCGGCTGCTTTGTAAACTTCTTGGCCCTGATTTTTCTATGGCTGTGCATCTGCTGTAATTGTTTATACCAGATCTGGTAGCATGTAACCTCACGTTTCCTCTGGTATAAACATGTAAACGATATACAAGGCAACTTCTGCTCCAACTGGAACTGTTTTAAGAACAGCTTCTCTCTGAATAGTTCATCATTTCCAGTTGTCATTTGTAACAAAACCAACATGTGTAAAGAAGAAGGTAGCTGAGCATTTCAGAAGGTTCAGCTAAAAAAAAAAATGGGCAAAAGTTCAAGCTGGAATTCTTGGCTTAACTTTACAAAAGTGACTAGTGATTTTGGGAGCCTCCATTTGTGGGCATCCAATTTGACACACTGTAAAGGGGCCTGATTTTAAGAGGCTGGATGCTTGGTCATACTAAGAATCAGACCCCTTCAAGATTCCTCATGCTGGGTATCCAAAAACTGAGACACTCCAAATCACTTTTGCCATTTGGTGCCATGGATTTGCCATGCCCTACAGTCACTTGGTGGTGGTGTTGGGGTGACTTTAAAAGTCAGGGAACAGACTAATTATTCAAAGAACTGTCTTTTTCTCACATCAAGCTGTATATGCTTTGTCATCAGCTAAGAAGAGCTTCTGTTGCTATCTGAATCTCGACTGTTGGATGAAGGAAACATAGATAGGAAAGTGCATTTAAAGCATCTTGTTTTATCAGCTCATTTATAAACTCAATGGTGAGTGCCACTTATTTTTATAGTTCTCAATATCACCAGCTAGTCATTGTTTTCTCACAAAAGGCTTCTCCTCACAAACGTGTACAAAGTAACCACAGTGTTCCTTTTGCTGATAAATGGATAATAGTCTTGCAGATCACTAATTTTTCTATCTTGATGAGGGATGCTGCCTCTGTAAGAGAGGAGTGACACAGAAGAGCTTGTAAGAGACTATTTTTTATTTTCTAGGCCCAAACACCTGTAGCATATCTGGTTTCCAGCACACCTGTGTGTCACACATGTTATATTTTGTGACTCTTATAGCAAGTGTCCAGATGCTAAAATATTGGGTAAAACTATACTGACAGATAAAAAAGGGCTTAATTGGCCCCCACAGGCAGCATATTCTCTGAAGGAGTGAGGTATAATTACTCCTATCCCTGTCTACTGCATGCTGCTGGCACTCAAAATATATATTATAATAAATAATATATAGAATGCATAATTTAAAACTCTTGCCCTGAGTTCCTACCATCCAACTCCATCCTGGATACACTCCAGTTTGGCTTCTGGCTCCTTCAGATTAAGAAAATCAATTCTGTACAAACCCAATTTGCACCATAAATAATTTGCAAGACTTCATTCCAATCTTGTGTAACTTAGTGTAAAGACCCTGGCCTGGATCCTTGCTACAGCTAAGGAGGATAGTGTGCAAGCTGGTGGTAAAGCTCACATTAGTACTCTCCAAAACATACAGTCACTGTGTACCGGGCCAATAGCCAAATGTTAAGTTAGAGGTGCTGAGGGCTGCTCTGGCTTATTTTGGGTGCTAGTGGTCCCTAGGGGTCAAAACAACAGGATAGGGGCATCCTGGCAATATATCCCTTGCTATAGCTATGATCACTATGTCATCCCTGGCAACAGAGATGGGGGTGGTATAGGAGCTTGTGTACAGGCTGCAGGCCACCATAAGATCTCACTTGATCTTCTTTGGTGTAGAATCTAGATAGAGTGGGGTTTGTGGCCAAAACCTACTGATGGTTGCATGAAGCGGGAGGATGTCCCTTAATGAACTTATATCAAAGAAAAAACATGAATAGAGGGACAGAAGAAGAGAGAAAGAGGAAGCAGTAGGATGCATGTGCTGATTGGAACCATTTTTTAAAGCAAAGAGTACTAGACTGTGCTCATGTATACTAGTGTATCTTATTCACAAAGTCAGAATGGAGTATAGAGTGGCTTAATTTAAGACCATCAGTGATATTTGGCAAGATATTGGAGAGAAGCACTAAATCTCTCTTTACTGCATTTTCCAATCCAACATACTAATGCAGAGATATCTAGTCACATGGAAGTCAGAATCTAACTGACATTAAATGACAAACCAGGATAGCAAAAGATATAAGAAAGTTATTGAAATGGTTACCAAATAACTGTTAATTAGGAAGAATTAGAGTCCTTGTTGAGATGTGGACAGATGTATGTAATTATAAAGTAGAGCACATAATTTTCAATAGAGGAGTACAGATCAACAGAAAAGAGAACAGGTGCATAAGTGTCATGGGCCATTAACAATTATCTCAGATGCATTATGAAGCATGTCACAAATCTGAAGGAGTTCATTTGCCAACAACTGCTATTATAGCTCATTATTGCATGATTTGGAGTATGTCAATATACTTAAAATATGACATACTTGCAGCCCCATGGGGAATATTTTTACCATTGGGTTTTGAGCCAATGTTTCATTGGAAACTGTCCTTTGGAATGATGAGGGATTGGTCAGAGTATTGTAATGTTTAGCATAGATAGCACCTCCACCAGTAGAGGGTGCTGTACCTTTATGTTAGTGTTATGTTGTTTTCTGGCATGTTGTTCTGTTGTTGCTCTGACCTGGAGGATTAGCAGAAAGTTCAGCCCTGCCTGTGTTTGCTGGAGTTGGTACTTTCAGTATCCTAATAAATCTCTGTGATTCTATAAGCAAGTCTCAAGATATTCCAGTCTTAGCATCCCTATATTTATTCTATTCTAAATATAGTAGGGTTGGTAGATGTGGTGATCCCTGTAAATAGCCCAGGGACAGATCATGCCCCTGTGATCTATAGGTATGTCTCTGCTGGAGCTGGAAAGTGTAATTCTTGGCTTGGGTAGACATACCTGTGCTAGGTCTAATTGAACCAGCACACTAAAAAGAGAAGTGTAGCTGTGGCAGTGTAAGCAGTGGGATGGACTAGCAGCCCTGAGTATGATCCTGTCTGAGACCATAAGCACATATTGGTTGCCTAGCCCCTTCCACTACTCATGCTGCTGTGGCTGCACTTCTATTTTTAGCACATTAACTCGATCAGAGCTAGGGTAGATATGTCTACCCATACTGGAAAAGCCAGCTTCCAGCTCCTATGGAGATATTCCCTCTGTGTAGACCTCTTCCTTTTCTGCACAGATGATAGCTGATTCCAAGGCTCCCAGTCCTCTATGGAAGGGAGTCCTGGGGATTGAGATCTGCCCAGGAGGTGAGCATGGGAAGTAGTTAGACCCTTGTTTGGGGAACTAAGGGAGGAGGAGATGTCATATCGCCTGTAGTAACCGGCCAAGCCTAAGAAGGATTGAACCTGTTTCTTTGACTTTGGGACAGGCCATTTTTGGATAGCAACCACCTTGGCCTGTAGGGGGTTTATGGTTCCTCGACCCACCTGGTGTCCCAGGTAAGTCACTCTGTTTTGGCCTATTTGACACTTTTTGGCCTTAACAGTTAGTCCGGCCTGCCTGATGCGCTCAAAGACCTTTTCCAGGTGTTCTAGGTGTTCGGGCCAGGAATCAGAAAAGATGGCCACATCATCGAGGTAGGCAACTGCATATTCGCCCAGTCCTGCTAGTAGACCATCTACCAGCCTCTGGAAGGTGGCAGGTGCATTTCGCAGCCCAAAAGGAAGTACATTAAATTCATACACCCCCGCATGGGTGATGAATGCTGACCTCTCTTTGGCAGGTTCATCTAGCGGTACTTGCCAGTACCCCTTGGTTAAGTCTATTGTAGAGATGAACTGGGCACGTCCCAACTTCTCCAATAGCTCATCGGTGCGTGGCATTGGGTAGTTGTCCGGACGAGTTACCGCATTTAACTTACGGTAGTCCACGCAAAAGTGTATTTCCCCATCTGGTTTGGGTACCAGATCCACTGGAGATGCCCATGCACTGGTAGATGAGCGTATTATACCCATCTGTAGCATGTTCTGGATCTCCCATTCTATAGCAGCTTGGGCGTGAGGAGACACCCGGTAGGGTGGAGTTCTAATTGGGTGAGCATTACCTGTGTCAGTGGAGTGGTATGCCTATTCAGTCTGTCCTGGGGTGGCTGAGAACAATGGGGCGAAGCTAGTGCACAGCTCCTTGATTTGTTGCCGCTGCAGATGTTCCAGGGTTGTGGAGAGGTTCACCTCTTCCACGCCACCGTCTTTTTTCCCTTCGTAGTAGACACCTTCAGGCCACTCAGCATCATCATCCTTGACTGTAAACTGACAAACCTGTAAGTCTCTGGAATAGAAAGGCTTGAGAGAATTAACATGGTACACTCTGGGTTTTAGAGAGGAATTGGGAAATGCTATGAGGTAGTTAACAGCTCCCAGGCACTCTTGGACCGTGAATGGCCCTTCCCATGATGCTTCCATCTTATGGGCCTGTTGCGCCTTCAAGACCATAACCTGGTCTCCTACCTTGAAGGAACATTTTCTGGTATGTTTGTCATACCAGGCCTTTTGCTCTTCCTGAGCATTTTTTAGGTTTTCTTTAGCAAGCGCTAAAGAGTGTCGGAGGGTGCTTTGTAGGTTGCTTACAAAGTCCAGAATGTTAGTTCCTGGAGAAGACATAAACTCCTCCCATTGCTGCTTCACCAACTGTAATGGCCCCTTAACCTCATGACCATACACAAGTTCAAACAGTGAAAACCCTAAACTGGGATGTGGTACAGCCCTGTAGGCAAAAAGCAACTGCTGCAACACTAGGTCCCAATTATTGGAGTGTTCGTTGACGAATTTACGTATCATGGCCCCCAAAGTTCCATTAAACCTTTCGACCAGGCCATTGCTTTGATGGTGGTGTGGGGTGGCAACCAAGTGGTTCACCCCATGAGTTTCCCATAGTTCTTTCATGGTCCCTGCCAGGAAATTAGATCCTGAATCTGTAAGGATGTCGGAGGGCCAACCTACCCTGGCAAAAATGTCAGTTAGTGCCTGGCACACAGCTTTAGCCCTGGTGTTGCCTAGAGCTACTGCTTCCAGCCATCGGGTAGCAAAGTCCATGAAAGTCAGTACGTACTGCTTTCCTCTGGGTGTCTTTTTTGGGAAAGGACCCAGAATATCCACAGCTACTCGCTGAAATGGGACCTCAGTTATGAGAAGTGGCTGGAGAGGGGCCTTGACCTGGTCTTGGGGCTTTCCCACTCTTTGGCATACCTCACAAGACCGGACATACTTGGCAACGTCCTTGCCCATCCCCTCCCAGTGGAAGGACTTCCCCAGTCTGTCTTTGGTTCTGTTCAGCCCAGCATGGCCACTGGGATGATCATGGGCTAAGCTTAAGAGCTTTCCCCTGTACTTAGTTGGAAACACCAACTGTTTTTGCGGATGCCAGTCTTCCTGGTGTCCACCAGAAAGAGTCTCCTTGTATAAAAGTCCTTGTTCTACAACAAACCGGGATCGATTAGAAGAGTTGAGAGGCGGTGGGGTGCTCCGTGCCACCGCCCAAGCTTTTTGAAGGCTGTCATCTGCTTCCTGCTCAGTCTGGAACTGTTCCCTTGAGGCTGAGGTTGTTTCCGTTGCTGGTGAACCGCTCTCCGGTGGTGCACCTGGAGGTATTTCAGGCTCTGGCTGAGCCTCGTCGGTATGGTTGTCTGTTGCTTCTGCCAGTTCTGGCTCGCTGGCGCCTTCTGGCAGTGAGGTTGAAGATGTGGTTGCGATTGCTGGTGCTGGTGCTGGTTTTGGGGGCTGTTCCAGTTCCAGGCCTGGGACTGGATGTGCTGTGGCTGTTTCCGTTGTTGGCAGAGAATCCGGGTCCACTACCTCTGTCTGGGTCTCTGGTAGCACAGACGGGTTTCCTGTGGACGGCTCAGGAACAGGAATAGGAATGGGTCGGGAAGCTTGCCTGGTTTGGCTGCGTGTAACCATTCCCACTCTCTTGGCCCGCTTCACTTGGTTGGCCAAATCTTCCCCCAGTAGCATGGGGATGGAATAATTGTCATAGACTGCAAAAGTCCACATTCCTGACCAGCCTTTGTACTGGACAGGCAGTTCAGCTGTAGGCAAGTCTACAGCTTGTGACATGAAGGGGTAAATTGTCACTTGGGCCTTTGGGTTGATGAATTTGGGGTCGACGAAGGATTGGTGGATAGCTGACACTTGTGCCCCCGTGTCTCTCCACGCAGTAACCTTCTTTCCGCCCACTCTCAAAGTTTCCCTTCGCTCCAAGGGTATTTGAGAGGCATCTGAGCCTGGGGATCTTTGGTGTGATGGTGGTGTAATGAACTGCACTCGGTTGGGGTTCTTTGGGCAGTTGGCCTTTATATGTCCCAGTTCATTACACTTAAAGCATCTTCCAGCTGACTGGTCACTGGGTCGAGGTGAGTTACTGGAGACTGGTGAGGTAGAAGAATAGGGCGTCTGTGGCTTTCCTTGGGTTGTAGGTGGGGTCTTTGGCTGCCCTCGGTTGTAGAGTTTATTGTCGGTTTGCCCCCTGGGGTATTCATTCCCCTTGACAGTAGCTTTCTTGCTTTCTGCCACTTCCATCCATTTGGCTCCAATCTCCCCTGCCTTGGTGAGATTTTTGGGTTTTCCATCTTGTATGTACCGTGTTATATCCTCAGGAACACCATCCAAGAACTGCTCCATTTGTATGAGGAGGTGCAGTTCGTCCAAGGATTTAACATTGTTTCCTGATATCCAGGCCTCATAATTTTTCCCAACGTAGTAGGCGTGTCTGGGAAATGACACATCTGGTTTCCACTTTTGGGTTCTGAAACGCCGACGGGCATGATCCGGGGTTATCCCCATTCTGAATCTGGCCTTGGTTTGAAACAGTTTATAATAATTCATTCTGTCCTTTGGCATTTCAGCCGCCACCTCTGCTAAGGGTCCACTGAGCTGTGACCTCAGCTCTACCATGTACTGGTCTTCAGGGATGCTGTACCCAAGAAAGGCTCTTTCAAAATTTTCTAAGAAGGCCTCAGGGTCATCACCTGTCTTGTAGGTGGGAAATTTCTTGTGCTGTGGAACCATAATTGGCGAAGGGTTGTTAGGATTGGCTGGAGCATGTTGCCCAGCCTGCGCTAACTCCAGTTCATGCTTTCTTTGTTTTTCCCTCTCTTCACTTTCTTTTTGTTGTTTTTCCATTTCTCGGCGGTGGGCCACCTCTTCTTCTTCTAGTTTTCTGTGGTGGGCTGTATTTTTGGCTTCTTGTTCTCTTTTATGGGCTGCCTGTTTGATGTTTTCTTCCTTTTCTTTCAGTTCTACCTCTTTTTCTCTTTTTTCCATTTGTCATCTGTGGTCTGCTTCTTTGATTTGTTTCTCCGCCTCTATTTTTGCCTTGGAAGTCATGGTTCCTGTTTTCTTGTGTTGGGGTGCCCTCCGGTGTTTATTGTCTGAACTGCTGGCTCTGTTGCTTCCTGGGGTTTGCCTAGCAACAGTGCCTTTTTTTTTCTCTAGCTAATCTTTTAAATGTAAAGTAAACCAGAAAAGCCACTTTATTTGCATGTGTGTTGTGCTGGGTACTTAACTCTCAATCAGAGTGCTATAGTATAACAAAAGACCCCTTGTCAACCTTAATAGTTCCTTGCTTAATATGCAAGCCAAACTGCAACTGAGAGAACAGAAAAAAAAATTCTCTCTGGTTCCTTTTAAAACCAAACTCTTTCTCTCTCTGCTTAAAAGCCCTAGCAGAGAAAAAGAAAATAATATTCCTACTGGCTTCTGGATTCTTGTCTTTCCACACCACTGCCACTCATGTCATAACTTTCCTACTCAGATCTGAACCTTAGAGTTCAGAACATGAGAAGCTAGCATGAAACCTCAAAACTTAATTACCAGCTTGGATCTGATATCACTGCCACCAGCCAGAATTCCAGTGTTTGGCTCACTCTGGTCTCCCCAAAACCTTCCCTGGGGAACCCCCAAGACCCAGATGCCCTGAGTCTCACCACAAAGGGAAATAATCCACTTCCTTTCTCCCTCTTTACCTCCTCCCAGATTTCCCCACCCTGGGTACTCTCGGAGATTCCCTGCTTCAAGTCCTTGAAACACAAGTACCGAGAGATCAATCTCTCTCTCCCCTCACCCAGAGGGTATGCAAAGTCAGGCTTAGTAAATCTAACACAAAGAGATTTTCCCCCTCCCTTCGTTTCTTAGCCTTAACCAGTGAAAAACACTTAAACAGATCTTAAAAAGAAAGCTTTATATAAAAAGAAAGAAAAAGACATAAAATTGGTCTCTGTATTAAGGTGACAATATACAGGATCAATTACTTAAAAGAAAAAATGAATAAACAGCCTTATCCAAAAAGAATACAATTTAACACATTCCAGCAACTACACACATGTAAATAAAAAAACCAATATAAACCTATTGTCTTACTATCCTTGTACTTACAACTTGGAAACAGAAGATTAGAAAGCCTGGAGATAGAAAGATCACTCTCAGAGCCGAGAGGGTCACCGAACCAAGACAAAGAACAAAGAACTCACACCCAAAACTTTCCTCCACCCAGATTTGAAAACGTCTTGTTTTCTGATTGGTCCTCTGGTCAGGTGTTTGGTTCCCTTTGTTAACCCTTTACAGGTAAAAGAACATTAACCCTTAGCTATCTGTTTATGACAGGAGATACATCCTATATGAAAGGGCGCACAGTTGTAGTATTAGTAATACTAAACAAACATTTATACTCTGGAAGTTCTTGAGTCTTCAGTTATATCAGAGCTCCCCACCATTAATGGAAAGTAAAAGGTAGATTTCATAAAGTTTAAGGCCAGAAGTGGTCCTTAAATTACCTAGTCTAAACTCCAGTATTTCATAGGCCATTACATTTAATCCAGATACCCCTATATTGAGTCCAATGACTTTAGTCAGACCAAAGCATTTCATTTCTCAAGCATCTAATGTGTTTGCCACAGGCAGAGAACAAGAGACTCGAAGATGCCACCAATGTCTGAGGCCCCTGCAAGTGTTAGGGAATTGATTAGGTCAATATGCCCAGATGATCCTAGCCAGTGAACCATCCCCGTGCTACAGAGGAAGGTGGAGGGTGAGAAATGGGGGAGTGGAGAACAAACACCAATATCCTTGCCAATCTGTTCTGGAGGAAAATTGAGAGAAATCTGGTGCTTACCCTGACTGTGACCATGCAAGCAAAACACACAAGCCAGACATCTAAAAAAAAGGATTCTCTTTACCACCATAGAGCACAGATCCTCCCATCTGATGTTCCATCTCCAGCTGTGGCCAATCCCTGATGCTTCAGAGGAAGATGAAAAAAATCTTCCAAAAGTCTCTCTCACTAATTGTGTATCAGAGGAAAAATCTTCTTTCTGACCCTTGCAGGCAACTAGCTGAAGCCCTGAAGCATAATATTTGATTATTGTCATTATCTTGATGTAAAGCTGAAAGGTTTACAATCATGATGAGGGTGATGCAGGCAGTCCTATTGTCCCAATTGCCAATGAAAGAAGGGGATGAACAGAAGGATTCATAAATCCACAAATTCCAAAGCTCAAAGGGACCACCATAGCCATCCAACCTAACCCACCCCCCCAAACAGGCCATAGAATTTCTCCCAGAAGCTGACCTAAAGCATATCTTTTAGATAGCTTTCTAAATCTCACCTTAAAGACTCCAAGGAATGGTGGGTCAGTTGTTCCAAAGTTTAATTACTCTCAGTGCTAGGAAATTGTGTCTTATTTCAAGGCTGAATTTGTCTAACTTCAGCTTTCAGCCACTGGATCTTGTTCTGTCTTTGTCAGCAAGACTGAACCCCCCCCACACTATCTGATTTCTTTCCCAGATGTAAGTATTTTCCAGGATAGTCCTTGCCCCCAAGGAATTTACAGTCAAATAATCTATACAATCTATTACTATTGATCCATTTAAATGTGGCTTCATGAATTCACAAATGATGGTATTTTACAGCTTTCTCTAAAAAAAAACTGGTTTAGATTCTCACTTGGCTTAAACTAGCATAGCTCCATAGGAATCAAAGAAGCTGTGATGATTTATGCCAGCGGAAATTCTGGCCCAGGCTTGCAATATTGTAATTCAGCATTAGTCCAGAGTGGAAATAGGGTGGATGGAAGCCAGTGCAAACAGTTTCCATATTCCTAATATAACTAGAGAAACCTGGTAAAAGAATGGTTCTTGTTTTGACTTCCTCTGGCAGAGTAAAGTTCACTCCTTTTTCCCCAAGTGTGGTATGTACCATATTTCCTGTGAGAAAACAGATACTGAGATTATTATAGGCAGTAAATAACAATAATTACTGTCATGTCCTAGAGTATCTGAATCTCCTGTGGATATGCTTCTCTTTTAAAAATACACTTTTAGTGATGAAGTATCAGCTAACAGTGGAAAAACAATGAATTTGTAAAAGCTAATTTCTAGCCCTCACAACATTATTAGGTCAAATAGAGACAAACCAGCAGGATAAAAAATAAATGGTTTTTGTGCATCTCTAAAACTGGAAGTTCACAGTGTCGTCTGCCTCAGTGTATAGTATTGTAAAACCACTGGAACTCCCTGTCCACTCTATAATACACTTCTCTAGACATTATCAGCATGTGATATTAACAATGGATATATTCCTGTTTAAGTGCCCATTACTATGGTAACCGAGTGCTCAGAAAGGTATGAAGGGAACACATAAAAGACATATTTTTCTTTTTTCTAAAGCTGGCTAGAAATTGGGTTTTCCCACAGAAAATTTTGATGAAAGTGAAGAAAATTCATTTTTGTCTAAATATGCTACATAAAATTTTAACTTTTTTGACAACAAATCAAAATCTGATGTTAAGAAATGCCTCCATGGTGCCTCATGGATGTTATAGTTCAGGATCCTCATGCCTCCATTCTCCTCTATTGACTGGCCTCCCTGTCTGAACCATATTTCCTATGATGCATCACAACAGTCTCCCTTCTTGCTGAGCTGCTGTGATACATCAGGGCAGCCCTGGCCATTGCACATCCTGGGAGGTGTAGTCTGGCTGGGAAACTTGGCTCACAGAGAAGAATGGCAGCATGAGGCAGAAGAACTACAACTCTCATGAGGCACTGTGGTGGCATTTTTTAATCAAAATGTTTGTTTTTCACTGAAAAATGTTTTTCCCCCCCTAAACCTGAAAACTTTTTGGGTGCTTGTTTTTTTACAAAAAGTTAAAAGTTTCCAAGGTAGATACTTTTAACAAAAATTTTGTTTAATTAAAAAACTCAATTGTTTATCAAAAAACAGTTTTGATGGAAAAAGTTACAACCACTCCTGCTCATTTCTTCTTTCAGCAGGGCCTAGGTTTTGTTTATTTTTGTGTTATGGTGTCAATTCAGGAAGGCTAGGTCAGAGAATTGGGCTTTTCAATTTCCTCTTAAAGTAGTTTGCAGTCATTCTAACTTTTCTAAAAGTAAGTTCCAGGTTCCCAAAGGCTCTGTCTCCTGCACACAGTTTCACTCTTGAGATTGACAGGTCTGTTGTTCCAGTGGAATGCAGCTGTCATGAAAAGTCATGATCATGCAGGGTCATGATTGTGGTTAATTGCATTAACAAAGCCCTCTGGGTCACTTGAGATTATGAACATGCAGGTAATTTTAGAGGACTTTGCAAATGAGGACCAAGTTGTTGAGTATGACCTATATATCACAGAGGTCTAGAAAAGAGTGGAGCACTGCAGTGATGCGCTCTTGTTGGCCTGCATTGCTGATGAACTGCTGTGTTTTGAACAAATTGTAGCTTTTTAATTGTCTGTAGTTTTGAGGCCAGTGGCTTCATACCGAGGCACAGAGAATTGAAAGGCTCAAGCCTTGATGTCATAAACGTATGTATCACCATGGCAAAGTCAGATTCCAACAAAAGAGGGCAGGAAGAAGGCATTTTCCATGATCATGGCTAGTTTGTCTGGAAGTCCACTGAAGCCTGCAGTCTGTCTTAATGATCTGCGAACAGACTCCCTTACTGGAGAGTGATTTTACAGTGGTAGTGAATTCTTTGAAGTCCTTCTCTCTTCTCACCTGTATCACTTCAGTCTTTGCAGGATTCTGCTTCAGCCAGCCACTCTTCATCCATATTCAGCCACTGAAAGCACTGTATTGTCCTGTGCAGAAAAATCAATACTGTGAATACTTTGTGTGCTGAGTCTATTTGATCTCCATGGTTGTCATGGCTACACTTCTAGGTATTGATTCATCCACAGGGATCTCAGGATTGGATGTTGCCTCTATTGAGATAGGAATCTTTTGTCCTGAAAAATCTAAGAAAATTCTACAATACACCCCCTAAAAGCATGCAGTCCCTTTTCACATACACTCAAGACACTGTGTGAGATTTTTTTCAGTGATTTCTCAAAGGCCTCCTACTAATGACAGTAGGTCCTATTGCTAAAGGTGTTACACAGACATGTGATAAAAGCTATTGTGAAATTTAGAAGGGTGAAATGAAATACGCACAGGACTGCCGCTTTGCCTCAGTGAACACAGAATGGTATTATGTTCAAATACACAATGAATCACACAGTCCAGGTGGACATGCTATAGCAATTTATCAGATCCTCTTGTCCACATATTGGATCTGTCAGGGTCGCCCTGAAAGAGGAAATTAATTGCAAGAGATTGTAGAAAAAGATTGCCAATTGAGTCAGAGCTATAGCTTCAACTTTTCCTCTTTATTGTTCAGTTTCTTGCCATTTTTCAAGTGTGTCAGTATACGAAAAACAAATACCACTACTGCCTAGTGGCAGCCACAAAACTCTTTAGTTCAGGGGTCAGCAACCTTTCAGAAGTGGTGTGTCGAGTCTTCATTTATTCACTCTAATATAAGGTTTTGCGTGCCGGTAATACATTTTAATGTTTTTTAGAAGGTCTCTCTCTATAAGTCTATATGCGGGGGCGGGGTGAGCGGAGGGCGGAAAAGAGTGGCCTGGGCCGGGCTGGGCTGGGCAGGATTTTTAATGGCACGCTGCTGCCTGCCGGGACTCCGGCAGGCAGCAGCGTGCCATTAAAAATCGACTTGCGTGCTGTCTTTGGCACACGTGCCATAGGTTGCCGACCCCTGCTTTGGTTCATCCTAGATGCACTTTTAATACTGATCCTAATATAGCAAGTTGAGAGGTACAGTTAGATCTCTATCTGTTTAGGTACTGATATGGCCTTCATCATCCTAGTATCTGAGCACCTCACAATTATTAAGTATCAGAGGGGTAGCCGTGTTAGCAGGGCTGTCCTTAGGATTTATGGTGCCCTAGGCGGGATTATTAAACTGATGCCCCTGTGCCTGTCTTGCTCTTAGCAACACAAACATAAGCTTACACTATTGGAAAACTTACCACATGCATGTTATTAAAACCAGTTTAACTTAATTAAGCACACTGTAATGCGGATGGACTAGCACTAAAGAAGTAACACTATAGAAAAAATTCTGATTTGACAGAATGATGCAAATAATATAATTTTTTTAATTTGTCAACATTTTATTGGAAATTTATATGAAGAGCTATTGAAACAAGGATTTGTTTTTAATTAAAAGCAATCTTTCCGGCTTTTTTGGCTGCAAAATCAGTAATAATGTCATTGTATGACAAAGACAAAGTGATGTCTTGTTTGATTGCAAGAAAAGCAAGACCAATCAAGTGTTCCTGACTCCTTGTAGAGCGGAGATAGTTTTTAATGAGCTTTAGTTTTGAGAAACTCCTTTCTCCTGATGCTACTGTTACAGCAATTGTCAGTAGAATACGAGTGGCAACGTACACATTAGGATATATGTCAACAAGTTTGCTGGTATGAGTAAACTGTACAATGTCCATCATCGATTTTGCATGTGGCAACATTTGATGACAGTGTACTCAATTCTTCATGCAGTTCAAGTCCATTTAAATCAAAATGATTGCCATGCTTCAGGAGGCTCTCTAGGTCAGGAGTCCCCAACGTGGTGCCCGAGGGTGCCATGGCGCCCACAGGGGCCTCTCAATGCACCTGCGTGCTGGCCGGCAGACGATCATCCGCCGAAATGCCACCGAAATTCGGAAGCATTTCTGCGGTGACGCCTCTGGATGATGCTGCTTGCCACCAATAAGCAGCGTCATACAGAGGCGTCACCACTGAAATGCCGCCGAATTTCGCGGCATTTCGGTGGATGATCGTCCACTGCCATGGTCCTTCATCTGGTGACCGCCAGATAAAAAAGGTTGAGGACCGCTGCTTTAGGTTCTTGCACATTGTCATTAGTTGCTCTTGTTTTCCTATTTCATTGAATTTAGTCCTGCTCAGCCTGCTACCGGCTGAGTGAATGGTACCCCAGGCCAACAGCGGGTTGAGTGGCTCAGCCAGGTATCAGCCACCAGTCTTCCCAGTTGACTGCCAGCCTGGGATTCCTTGGGGGTCCCCAGATCAGCAGCGGGTGCTGAGTGGGGCGGGCGGCTGGGACCCTGGATGGCAATGGGGCAGCAGCCGGAACCCCAGACCAGTGGTGGGCTGAGCTGCTCAGCCCACCGCTGCATGCCATCAAAAATCAGCTCGCGTGCCACCTTTGGGACATGTTCCGTAGGTTGCCAACCGCTGCTCTATACATTAGTAAGGAGATGAGCATATTACAGTTGTTGGAGGGCTCTATTTAGCACTAACAGGGCTATAGGAAAGTCAGTCAACATTTTTTGTTTCTCTGATGAAAACTGGCCCATTCCCTTCCCCATACCAAACTTGTCACAAATAATTGTCAACAACTTAATTTTCTGTTTTTGGCTAAGATATTGATTTTTAAAAAAAAATAGTGAAATTGAATTCAGGATTGTTAGCAAGCATTTTTGGCTAACATATTTGTTAAATGACAATCTAAATGGCAACACAGTACTGCTTTCATGCCTGGCTCACCCCCTAGCCTGCTGGTCCAACAGCTGCAGTAGAGGAGGAAATAGGTAGAAAACTGCAGGACCCCAAAATCCACCTCTTGAGGTGCAGAGTGGCAACAGCAGCAGCAAACGCTCAGGTCCAATCACACGCCAATGAGCACCACCGCCAGCCCAACAGACCGTGGTGAAGTTAGCACAGCATCTGATCTCAGGGACAGGGCACCCATGGAGCCACAGCAGCTCATCCTGCCCTGCTCAACTCCCCCCGGATGAGATGGATCACTGCCAGCACTGGGGGAGAGACGCGCTCCCCAGCTAGGGTGACCAGATCCAGATGTCCTGATTTTATAGGGCCAGTCCTGATATTTGGGGCTTTACCTTATATGGGTACCAATTACCCCCACCTAGGATGACCAGACAGCAAATGTGAAAAATCAGGACTGGGGTGTGGGAGTGGGGGGGAATAGGAGCCTATATAAGAAAAAGACCCAAAAATCAGGACTGGCCCTATAAAATCAGGACATCTGGTCACCCTACAAGTGAGTTCCTTCCCCCACCTCTTCCAGAGACCCCAGCAGCCAATCCCCTCTCTCAGACTGTGCTGCATACAGCTCTCTCTAGGACCCAGCAGCCCTGCTCTTACATGCTCCACTGCTTCCCATCTCTGGGCTCACAGAGCAGTGCCCCCAGACCTAGTGGTGCCCTAGGCGGCTGCCTGTTCTGCCTATGGCTAAGGACAGCCCTGCACGTTAGTCTGGATCTGTAAAAGCAGCAAAGAATCCTGTGGCACCTTATAGACTAACAGACGTTTTGGAGCATGAGCTTTCGTGGGTGAATACCCAGACATGCATCTGACGAAGTGGGTATTCACTCACGAAAGCTCATGCTCCAAAACGTCTGTTAGTCTATAAGGTGCCACAGGATTCTTTGCTGCTTTCACAATTATTAATGGATTTTATCCTCACACCAGTCCCCTATGGTAGAGATGCCTAATCCCCATTTTACGGATGGCTCTGTGTAGATTAAATGACTTGGCCAAGGTCATACAGGAGTTCGTGTCTGGGCCAGGTACAACCCAGCTCTCCTGAGTCCAAGCCCAGTACCTCATCCACTAGGCTATCCTTCTGTGCCTTAATTATGATATGCATTGCACAAGCGTATTTTTGGAAAAGCAAACTACTACTAAAAAAATTGATGAAAATACAAAAATGTAAAGAAAATAAAAGAGCAGCTCAGTCATGTTTATAATACAGAGTTTCAACTGACCTTGTCTGATAGTGCTGATTTTTCTACAGATAGAAGGCTTCAAGTGTAGTGTGAGCAAATGTTCCTGCTGAGCACCCTCTGTGGGCTATAATTGCTCCGTGTAAATAGCAGAAGAGATGCTCTCTTACCTGTTTTATGTACTGAACACATAGCAGTTTCTTTTCCAGTTATGACTCCCATGCAGTGGTTTGGATTTGGGTGGGAAACAATTTGGGTGGAATCCATGTATTTTTTTTCTGTGACTTACATTTACCATTTGCTAACTATGATAAGAAATGCACTATTTATCTTCCTCCTCAGCTTTGTGTGGGTCCCCCTGCTATCTGAGATTTTCACACCGCAGTTACTTTCTGTGGCATAAGAATGAAAGGAGATGAGGCATATTCAGAGGGGGGATGAAAGCCCAGTATTTGTTATTAAAAGAGAGCTTGGTTCCTAGTAGAACACATACAATTCCTTGTGACCACAAATCTGTGCACAAAGGATACTGCAATGTAAAATTAGTATACAAGAGCTTAGTTAATTTGTGTATTGGGCATAATGGCTACATTAAATTAAAGCTGAACAGAATGGCTTCAATTTAAGCACAATCTGGTCACCAGTCACCAATTAAGAGGGGAAAAAAGACAAAATTTGGTTTCAGTTTATTGCATGAGAGGTTACAGAACATTGTTAGAAAGAATACGTCAGATAGTGATTATAAATCACTACAGACTAGAGCTTTAAGAGCCACATGGAATAAAATAAATCTCAGTTACTAATTAACCCTTTCTGCCTTCTTCATTGATTTCTTTGGGAGTTTTTTTGGTGATATTGCGTATCTTCTTGTAGCAGTGAAAGGCTGGAGTGATGTGTGAGTTTCTCTGAAGTGAAGCTAGAAAAAAATGGGCTTTAAATGATTTGGGGATTGCTGAATCAGCCCCAGTGCACCTCTTTTCAGTTTTAATGAAACAGTGGGATGTGATGGGAATAAACATTAAGCACAGGAAGCCACTAACATCCAATAAACAGAGAGGCAATGTGGCTAAGTGAATAGAGCACTGGACTGGGACTCAGAAGATTTGGCTTTGGTTTTACTCTGGCTTTGCCACTGGCCAGCTGGGTGACCTTGGGTAAGTCAGTTTAACCTCTCTGTGCCTCAATTTCCCTTTCTGTAAAATGGCGATAATGCTACTTAATCTGCTTTTGGCTCTACCAATGAAAAGCAATAGGTCAGTGGTTTTCAAAATATTTGTATTGGTGACCCCTTTCACACAGCAAGCCTTTGAATATAACCCCCCTTTATAAATTAAAAATGGGGCAGATTTAATTTAATGGGGGTTCAGGGCTGTCATCCCCACAAAGCTGACAGCTAGTGATCCCCCTGTAACCACCTTTCAACTCCCTGAGGGGTCATGACCCTCAGTTTGAGAACCCCTGTGCTAGGCATTGTTTAAAGTGTGATTATTTTTGAAAACATGATGAGAGAGCGTAGTTAGTTAAATGCTGTGTGCTTTTGAAAAATTTCCCCTAAGACTTTTTATATTAAAGAAACATAATGCTGAAGGAAAAGAAAAGGACATAATTGTCTCAAACTCAGCATACTTTAGCTTGGCACGTTTTGGGTTGTCTTCCAGCCAGTTCCTCCGCTATCAGAAAGAGCAATGAAATTCACCTTTAATTTAGAAACTACTTTCTCTGTGATGGGCTGGACCTCTGTGAACTATCCTCTGAGAGCTTTCCAGTAGGTTCTCCTAGTGGATGGTACATTTTTAAATCTGGGAGAGAGAAGATGGCCATTTTGCACCCGACTGTCGCAGACTGCATTTCCCTCTCGTTTAGCTCCTAAGTATTTTAACTACTATGTTCCCACCCTTGTTTTCCTTTCCTCTTATTCCTGAGGAGGTGGCACATCCTCACACACTGGTAGAAGGGATGATGTGAAATGAGCTATCACAGGAGTTTGTAGAGTCAAAGAGCAAGGTTCACCATCGGTCTAAGCAAGTCCAACTTTGCTGAAGTCACTAGGGGTATACCCACTTATCCCAATAGTAAATATAGCCCAAATTCTGTCACTGTATTTTAAAAGGGATTGGACAATTTTATAAACCATAATACTTTTGTCAGCATATGAATGAGGCCTGATTCTTTGATATACTGAGATCCCTCAACCCCCATGAGTATTAATGGGAATCAGAATTGTGTGTCTCCAGTATGCTAGTGGTAATTACCATGTTTAAGGATCAAAACTGATCACTGCAGGAAACAGTAAGAAATCTCTACCTTTCCCATGCAAAGCATGATTATATGCAAATAGGGTTTGTTAATTTATCTCCCCATTCAACATCAGGAAGTGACCTCTCCAAGAAGTAGGAATTGATGGACCAGTAGTCTAATATATGATGGCAAAATCTTCTATTTCTCTTCAAAGTCTTCCCAAGATTTATTTTTTTAATTATCTACAGCTATGATTTTTGTTAACAGCAGACGGAGCTGGAGGAAAAGGAGGAGGAAAGAGGAAATGCAACCAGGCTCTGTAACCTAGTTCCTCCTGCAATTTTGTAAACTGCAAAGAGAGCTCTTACAGTGCAATTAAATATAAAAAAAGGACTACTCAAATATTTCCTTTGCAATAAACATTTCATTACGGTGAGTTAAGTGAGAAAGCATCTGTTAAATTGTTTTAAATAACTGCATTACTTAATCAAAATAGATTCCTGAGTGAATTTGTTAAAGTTTCTTTTCTGAGAGTTTCAGCATCTGCATCTGCTGACTGATTTATTTTCCTGGCATTAACTGAGTATTATGGGGAAAAACACAGTTTGACCTCAGGCGAGCTGGTGTGAGACATAAAACTGTTTCAGGTTGAATTTGCCTTCTTAAATTTTTCATGCAATTCTCTCAGCAGGACCACTGTTCAGCTCTGAAAAGATTTTGAACCTAATAACCATAACTGCTTCGGTCCAGCCATCAAAAAAACATTTATTTCATCAAAGCTCTCCCCGTTTCCTTCCTCCCGCCCCTTTTAATACAGGATAATAACACTGAATAGGTTTAAGGGCCATCAATTGTAAAATTATCATTTTTCACCAAAGCAACATTATATTAAACGCTTAATTATTCATTACTAATGCTTGTCATGGTGAAATATTGTCCTTGTAATTTTTAAAGCACCAGGCCTAGCTTTTCTTCCTTGAAGGTTAATGGCTGAGCCTTCAGTTTCATTACCCTTCCTATATGTAGCACTTCTCATATGTAATAGCTCAGCTTTCCACTGTCCTTTTCTCCCCTTGTATCTGAAGACCACAATAAAAATATTTGTTAAATTCAGTTGCTTGGCCTCATTTTGGTGTTTGCATTGGGGTCAGTGGTCTATATGGGCTTTAAAGATAGGTACATTCTTTAAAGATGGGTACAGTCTTTCTTGGCTAGACTGAATCATTCTTGTGGGGACATTTTAAAAAATGTTAGTTTTAAATGGATAACTTAGTTTTAAATGGATCAGGAGGCACTGAGATTATGAACAAATTATGCAACTTGCAGAAAGCTATTTACTCATCTGAAATTACACACATGAAATATTGATGGTGCATTGATTACATAAAGGGGATGAATGTTGTCTGCTTTCAGCCTAACTGAATACAACTCCCAGGATTGCAGACTTGAACATTTTTGCTCTGTAAACCTCTAACTAGACTGGCACTATTTTGGCTTACTGAATCTTAAAGTACTATAGTTTGGAGCCTAACTTCAGTGTTCTCTGTTGTTGATGGATTTAGGTTATCTGGAGTATTTCAAGACATTAGCAACAGGAGAAATCAACTTTTAACAAAGAGACCATTCATTGCGTTGTAAGGGAGAAGGATTAAAGAATGCTTCAAACACTGGACCCAGTTCTGTGTTTCTTGTGTACCCCAAACTTCCGTTGAAGTCAGTAGAAGTCTTGAGTGCAGGACTGGGCCAATTATATTTTATACGAGTTTTCCACCTCCCCTCTCTTTTTTTTTTATGTGTGTGTGTGTGTGTATGAGGGGGAGATGTGGAGGGGTGTGTGAGGGGAAAGAAGCACTGGGTAAACATGTTTGAAAGCTAACATTTTATTTCCCTAGATCTGAAAAAAATGAATAAAACCCCAAACCCCCATTGCAGCCCCTAGTGCTATCAGTTTTGTCTTATAAGCTCTTTTCTACCTATACTAGTGGCATTTGTTTATTGAACCCATTTGGATTGGGAAATTTGTTTGATTTCTGAACTTGCCAGGATTTTCAGTTTTGCACTTCTGTTTTTCCACTTGTGCCTATTGCACTAAAATTGAACCAGTAACATCATCTCAAATTCTACTAATTACTGACTTTCCCACCATATATAAAACCAGCATTGTATAAAATTATGATTTTTGGCTCTCTCTACATATGTGTCAGGGTTCTATAAGTATAAACATGTGGTAATTGTCAGCCGAGCTATTTTATATGCTTCAAAGCAGATAAATAATTAATAATTATTTAATGCATTTATTAAAGGGACTGTCAAGGTGAAAATCACCTGAGGTTTTTAACAAAATTCCTTAGCAGTTACAAGTCACACGGATTAATGAAAATGAAATAATTTGAAAACTTTAATGTAGGCCTTGCTTACGCAGTCTGTACTGAGACATAGTTCCCATTGACTTAATGGGAGATGGGCTTCAGGGGGGACTGCAGACACTGATCAGTAAATGCCATCATTGTGCTGGCTGTGTGCTTTTTAGCACTCAACGCAGCTTTGACAGTAAAACTAGACTGTTTATTTTCAATTTCTGATTTTTCTGCTGTAGCACAGTCTTATTGGGTTAGATTATCTCCCACTTACCTTCCTGCTCCCCCACTAGGGTGGCTAGGTGCCCGGTTTTTGACCGGAAAGTCCAGTCGAAAAGAGGACCTGACAGTGTCAGGTCAGATCTACTGACCAGACACCCAAAGTCCAGTTACTGTAGGCTGGAGGAGGTGCTGGGTCATCACCCACTCCAGCCCCTACTAAGCCAGGGCTGCTTTCTACCTGGGTTGGGAAGCTGCACCTCCCAGCCCCAGTTCTGCAAGTGAGTCCCTCCTGACCCAGAAGGGGAGGTGGGAGGAGAAAAGCAGCAAGCAACAGGGGAAGAGGAGTGGATGTACGGCAGGGCCTTGGGGGGAAGAGGTAGGGCAGGGGAGGTTCCAGCACTCCTGCTGGAGTGTCCACTTTTTAAATATTACCAAGTTGTCAACCCTATCCACCACCCTGTGGTAAAACCTGCTAAAAAGGGCTCAGGAGGAGGAACACTCAGTGAGAATTTCTTGCTAAAACTCTCCACAACACTCTATTGAAGGCCCTTTACAATGTTGCCCTGGAGACTCGCTACAAGACATTCCTGGTGGGGAGGTCTCAGCAGAATTGTTTTCTCCAGGGAATTTCAGAGACAATGTAGGGGGAATTACATCCATTTCCTTCAGCCTCTCTATAGGTTGATAGTCTCTATTTCCTCACTATTAAAAAGTCCGTATCCACAGAGCACCCTGCATGGGGTCCAGAAGATGGAGGAGACTTGTGCCACACAGACAGGGCTGGGCCCTATTCCCTGTGGAAAGGGATAGATATGTGCACGGAGGGTCTTTTCTATAGGCCTGGTGTAAAGCCCATTAGAGTCAATGGAAAGATTCCCATTGACTTCATAAGGCTTTTGATCAGGTATTCAATACAGTTCTCAGGAGAACAACCTGCCCCAATATATTTAAGTTTTGAATCCATTTTACTGGGAAATGTTTGAATAATAAAACTAGATTGTTTTTCATTTAATTCATTAAAGCATACACATTCATACTTGGATTTGTAATACCTCCTTCTCCACACCCTTTGACTTTGGGTTTACCCTGACTGATACTATCCCACCTAAAATCTGAAATCTTAAAATAAAATAAACAACCATTTATGTCTTCAGCGATTCTAGCACATGGCCTGTCAGAGGCCTGCTCCTCTTCTTGGGTAGTTTCTGTTCACAAGTCAATTATACTTTGAATGTAGGTCATACATGCAATACAATAATGGGCAGAGTGCAATACTATCCTACTTTCCAGGAATATCCTGTTCTGTGATGCTACCAAAACACTGGCACACCAGCCCTGTAAATGCCCACATTTTTGCCTCTGATATGGAGTTCTTGTTTCAAACAATTCAAGAAGAAAGTTGATAAATTGGAGAGGATTCAGAGAAGAGCCACAAGAATAATTAAAGGATTAGAAAACATGCCTTAAGAGTGATAGACTCAAGGAGCTCAATTTATTTACTTTAACAAAGTGAAGATTAAGGGGTGATTTGATTACAGTTTATAAGTACTTACATGGGGAACTATTTAATAATAGGCCCTTCTATCTAGCTGACATAAGTATAACAGTCAATGACTGGAAAATGAATTTGACAAATTCAGACAAAAAATAAGGTATACATTTTTAACAGTTGAAAGTAATTAAACATTTGGAACAATTTACTAAGAGTTGTGATGGATTCTCCATTGCTGGCAATTTAAATCAAGATTGACTATCTTTCTAAAGGATACACTCTAGGAATTATTTTGGGGAAGTTCTCTGGCCATTGTTATATATGAGGTCAGAATAGATGATCACAGTGGTCCCTTCTGGCCTAGAATTGCTGAATCTTTGTGGATAACCCCCCCCCCCCAGATTTAGTGGAAACACTTTTTCCTGTACATGGGTGAGTTGGGAAGCAGAGAGACCACGTAGGAAGATGTCTCAGATGCTGTGTGGTGTGGAACAAACTCAGTGGTGTCTTTTAAGGCAAATGCATGGAAGGGGTAGAGATTGGGCATTGGTAATTAGTTTATGAATGGAGAGAATCATCTACCTCACAATCCCTCTTGTTCCTCATAGTGACGGTTGTAGTAGTAGCAGCCAGCGTCAGAGTGTACACATGTTCCCCGCTCTGTTTATGGAGAGGATTTCATCTCCCTTGGCACCTATGTAATTCCCCTGTGCAAACTGCTTTTATACAGAGATGAGCAGGTTATCATCATGGACACTTTGTGATCAGTGCTTATTTGTGATACATCTAACATCATCAGATTAATAAATGCTACAACTTCTTGCTAGAAGCTTTGTCCTCCACTAGCAGAGGTATGACATAGGTTTTTCTCAGCACTAACATTTATGATTATATGACAATTGCTTGTATGGTAGTTTCACAAAAGTTAACACAAAAAAAACTTTGTCTTTTCTACCCAGCCTGATGAGACAAAAGCATAAATAGATATCTTTCAGAAAATGGCATTCATTCAGACTGCAGAAAAACACTACAGGCACTCGTGCCATGTTCCTAGGACGCTCCCTACCTTTCAGGTACCCCCCTCTCCTCCCAAGGGTGATCCATATCTGATCAATATAGTTTAATCTGTCCTTTTTTCACATTTTAGCTCAAATTGGATATCACATTTAATTGCTAATCTCCAGCCTTAGTGAATTGTATGTTCTGAATGTTTAATTATTTGGCAAGTATAATATAATTAGCCATTTGTTTTATAAATAGTTTTCATTAGCGGTTCCAAATGGAGAAGTAAATGGCATTAACATGTACTTAACACAATTTTCCTTTCAGTGGAGCATTGTTTCCTGTGAGTTAATTTTATGTTGGTATTGAAAATATAGGTTCATCATGCAGCATTCCTTGTCTCCTTTTAGGGATAGCACACAGATCCAGACATAGGTGAATACTGCATTACATGTTCTGGAGGATGAGGGAGTTATGTATTATTTTTTTAATAAATATCATCTGCACTTCAATTTACCTGTGCAGTATTATCCTGCCTAACTGCATCAAGTTAAAGCAAAGGAGGCTGTAAAGTGGGCTCAGAAATCCAGTCCCAAAGTTAGTTCCACTCTTGAGATAGGTGAAGGAAGCCAGACCCATCACCTGAAAGGTATTGTCCTATAACCATGGCAGGTGTTCACCCAGATTTCCCATTGACTTCAGTTGAATGTTTGAGTATGCCAGGAAGGGATGATTGAGCCCTTGTAGTAGAAACTGCCACAAATGCATTACCTCAGTGAGGATGAGGGAGGGAAAGGCAACCTGCATACTTGTATGTAACAAGCACCACACAGGTATACAAATGCATATTGTACCTTCTATGAGGGAATTTAAAGCTGCAGCAAAGGGAAATGAAATGTCCAGTTCTCAGATTCTACTGATTCCGTGATTAATATTATAAAGCAATATTTATGCTGGGGAGGATTTTTATTGGGTCCTGATCCACAGCCTATTGAGTTAATATAAAGTCTCTTGCTGACTTCAAAGGGCTGTGGATCAAGTCCCTGGTGTTAGAGAGGGCATTGCTATGGCAGGGGTTACCAGGTGGTGCTGTTATATATAATGTTACAAGTTCTTTTTCTTAGTGTGAGAGCTAGTTTTGTAGTCTTGGAAAACAGTGCTGTGTAGCGGGTTTTCTTCTGTAATTCTTCAGAGAAGCTGTTGCAAGGTGGCAAGGGAGTTAGCACTCTGCATTAGTCTCTTTAGGGCGTGTCTACATAGGGGGTTTAAGCTGGATTAAATTGAGTTAATCTAATTTGAAAATGCTCATGTATGCATGACTCAGTCTATTGTAGTTATTAACTATGCATTTATCATGAACTATGGAATCCTCTTTCAAAGTGAACTAATTTTTGCTGTGACTCAAGGTGTTAAATGTATTGTTTGTGTTTACACAGTGCTGCTGCGCACTGCTTTGTCGGTGACTGTTACTGACCTGTTGGTTTACCTGCTTTGCAGAGTGAGCCCAATTCCTGTCCAGAAGCAACCAACCCCACTTTCCAGGCAGCAACCTAAGTCAGGACTGAGGAGGCCAGTTCTATGGAGGGCACCTTGGGATACAAGTATCTAACTTTACTTTTTATTATTGTTGTGCTATACTGCCATGCTAACCAGAGGGGAGGAAACAGAAAACTTGTGATAAAATGTTTGTGGGCATCACAATAGAAGCCCACCGCCCTGAAAATAGTGGAGAGATGGAGGCAGTATTTGAGGACAGAGTGGGAGACAGAGAGAGAGCTCTCCAGAGAGATTGTGGCAGTGGCAAAGAACAGAGTGGCAGTTGCCAGAAAAAGCGTTGGCATGGCCAAAGACAGTATCAAAAAAGATAATGAGATGCAGAGGAAACTCCTGGAGGCAGTATAGAGCCAGAATGCTCCATTGCAGCACATGCAGCAAGAAATGTAGTCTTGTAAACCAGGACTCAGCCATGTTCTGCAGCCCTTGGACAATCTAGGATACTTGGAAGACTAGCAACTCCTTCCAGCTGTACCCCTGCAATAGTGCTCCCAGAGGCCATTCCCTTCACAGAGCCAAACTCAGGCTCTGCATTGCAGTATAATGTTCCACTTTACCGTTTTGTTTGACTATAGTTTTTAATTAAAGATTTCTTTGCAGCTATCACACAATAGATTATTTTGTTTCATAATTAAAGATCCTTTCAGTATCATTTCATTTGAAGGTTTATTTTCGTTTGTTCCATAATAGATTGTTTAATTATAAAAAACATCAAAAAATTCATTCATAAGAAGTCAACAATGCATTTAACACAGAAATTCATTATGTGTTATATAATTCATAAGGTTTTACAAAAGTATGTAGGCAAAGACACAATAAGGATTGTCACAATGTTGCACCTCTACCACCTACAAACAACACTGACCTGCTCACAATCAATCCCTCTCCCGCCCCACCTGCACACATTAACAGCTGGATGTTCAGCTGCACAGTTTCAGGACTGAGATTCAAAATAAGAATAATAGACATTGCCTCAGCTGTTTCCATTTTGTATTGGACTCCATGCTGGTTGCTCAAGCTGCTCTCAAATATAGGGCAAAATTTAACAGGCTGCTGCAACCTTGGGGCTATTTTTTCTGTTGCTTCCAACCTGTCCCATAAACAGCACCACCTTGCTTTAAAACTGCCAAATGCACGCGCAACTACCATTTTGCAAATACTGAGGCAGTAGATATGTTCCTTCCTTCTGTCCAACTGGCCTGTGAATGGCTCCAGTAACCAGGGAAGCAGAGGATAGGCTGGTATCCTAGGATAACCGAAGCAATCTCCATGCCATTAATGTCCCTAGTGTTCCTGAGACCAAACATTCCTTTTTATAATTAAGGTAAATAAGAACATAAGAATGGCCATACTAGGTCACCAATTTTCTGTTTTCCGACAGTGGCCAGTACCAGATGCATCAGAGAGAAGGAACAGAACAGGGTAATTACTGAGTGATCCATCTCCCTATAGTCCAGTCCCAGCTTCTAGTAGTCAGAGGTTTTAGGACCAGAGCGGTAACAAGGAATTTTTGCACCTGAGGCAAGGGCCGGCTCCAGGGTTTTTGGCGGTAATTCAGCGGCAGGTCCCTGAGTCTCTCTCGGAGAAAAGGACCTGCCGCCAAATTGCCGCTGAAGAATGAATGAAATGGCAGCAGCAATTTGGCACTAGTTCCTTCCCTCTGAGAGGGACTCAGGGTATGGCTACACTTACAATTGTACAGCGCTGGGAGTTACAGCTGTCTTCCTACAGCTGTGTAGGGAAAGCGCTGTAGTGTGGCCACACTGACAGCTACCAGCGCTACAGTGTGGCCACATTTGCAGCATTTGCAGTGCTGTTGGGAGTGGTGCATTGTGGCAGCTATCCCAGCATTCAAGCGGCTGCAACGTGCTTTTCAAAACAGGGGGATGGGGTGGAGTGTGACAAGGAGTGTGGGGGAGACAGAGAGAGTGCATTTTTGGAGCTGACACTGTTCTCAGCTCCCTGCTTGCAAGTTCTAAGGACTGGAAGACACACAGCACCTACCTTGAATCATTTTAAAAGTTTTGACACCTTCCCCCACCCCTTTCTTATTCACTAAATGCAAATTATGCACTCCTAAATAGCCTTCAGACCACATAATCAACTGCTCAACACGGACTTCCCCCTCCCCCTCTACCGTGTGAGTGTGCCGTTTCTCTCTTCAAGCAAACAGCTGTGAACATTCCAAAGCAATTCCCCTGCCCTCCTCCACTCACTCAGCAAACAGGAGCTGTGTTTGTTTTTTAAATCAGCAGTTCGGGGGAGCTCAGAGTTCAGCCATTCTTCCGGTTTGTTGTGAGCAGGCATTCTGGGATACCTCCTAATACCCTGGAGGCCAATAACAGCGCTTTTGGTGGCCACACTTGATGAGCAGCGCTGCATCACCAGCGCTGGAATCGCTACACCCCAAGCAGACCAGGTGTACAGCCAGCGCTGCAGCCAGGGAGTTGCAGCGCTGGATGTGCCTTGCAGGTGTGGACAGTTACTAAGTTGCAGCGCTGTAAACCCACCACCACCGCTGCAACTCTCCAGTGTAGCCAAGCCCTCAGGGACCCACGGTAGAGCTGCCACTGAAGCACCGCTGATCACAGTAGAGCTGCACCCCTCCACTTTGCATGACTGAGGCAAGTGCCTCACTCACTTTGCCCTTGTTACAGCAGTGTTTGGGACACCCTGAGAATGGGGTTACATCCCTGACTGACTTGGTTAATAGCCATGGAGGGCCTGTTCTCCATGAACATATTTAATTCTCCTTTGAACCCAGTTATACTTTTGGCCATCACAACATCCCCAGCCAAGGAGTTCCACAGGTTTACTGAATGTTGTAAGAAAGAAGTACTTCCTTTCCTTTGTTTTAAACATGCTGCCTATTAATTTCATTGGGTGACCTCTAGTTCTTGTTTTATGTGAAGAAGTAAATAACACCTTTTCTCCATGCAATTCATGATTTTATAGACCTCTGTCATGTCCTTTCCCCCTTTAGTTGTCTCTTTTCTAAACTGAACAGTCCCAGTCTCTCCTCATATGGAAGTTATTCCATAACCCTAATAATTTTTGTTGCCCTTTGCTGTACCTTTACCAATTCTCCTAATCTTTTTTTTTTAAATGGGGCAACCAGAACTGCATACAATATTCAAGATGTGGGTATACAATGAATGTATATAGCAGCATTATAATATTTTCTGCTTTATCTGTCCCTTTCCTAATGGCTCCTAACATTCTGTTAGCTTTTTTGACTGCCAATGCACATTGAACAGATGTTTTCAGACAACTATCCACAACGACTCCAAGATCTCTGTTGTTGAGATTATATTTTCCAATGTGCATTCCTTTGCACTAATTGACATTGAATTTCATCTGCCATTTTGTTGCCCAGGTTTTTGAGATTCTTTTGTTACTCTTAGTTAAGTTCAAAGCTTATAGCAATTTTGAGTAATTTTGTGTCATCTGCAAACTTTGCCACCTCATTGTTTAGCACTTTCCCCAGATCATTTATGAACATGTTGAACAGAATAGGTCCCAACACAGATTCTTGGGAAAACTGTCCATTTATTCCTACCCTTTGTTTCCTATCTGTTAATGAGTTAACCAGTTACTGATCCCTGAGAGGACCTTCCACCCTATCCCATGACTGCTGTATTAAATAGAGTGGAGTTCTGAAAGATCCTTGCATTCTGGACTCTTCCAGACCACTCTGCAAACCTTCCGTGGTGGTCAACCAGTCTGGGGTGCACCAGGGAGAAATATGTCTTTCTGTTTATAAATTGTGATCCCTGATGGTGGGGGAAGACAATGGGCACATGGGTCCCATCAGTTGCCTCAGTACAGTTTCGGAACCCCATGTATGTAAAGCCATCAACAATCTCCCAAGTGTTACTAAGTGTTATGCAGAGCTGGCTTTCTTAATGTGCACATCTGCTTCACAATTGGTCGTAGCTTCACTGCGTAACATCCTGCCAAGAAAAGTAAGCTGCTTGGTGAAAAGATGGCTTGATGTGTGGTACCTTTCAGGCTTATTGATGGATCTTGGAACAGTTGCTGAGGAGCTGGCTGGTACATAGCCTCAGTTTTCATTCAGCTAATGGTAAGGTCAAAACTATGAGCCAACACCACAAAGTAGTTTGTAAGAGCTTGTAGTGCTGCTTCAGAATGTGCCTCTATGACATAATCATTTGTATAGAGTAGTTCCTGGATCAACACTTTGATCACCTTAGTATTTGCATTCAGACGCAAATGATTAAAAAAGCTTTCCAGTGAGAAAGCATATACAGGTGCGATTTCAAGAGCTATAGAGGACTTCCTCTAGCACTGCTGGGGAGAATAGACCAAAAAGGCTAGGAGCAAGGACACATTCTTGCTTCGCTCCATTTGTGATTAGAAATGGGTCTGTTAGATCTCAGTCAACACTAACTCTCCCAGGCATGCCTTCGTGGAATTGCCAAAGGATATTAGTAAATGTGTCTGGTCATCCAAATGTAGTAAACCATTTCCAGTGCATCTGACTGTGTCAAAAAACTTTGGTTAGATTGAGAAACATGATGTACAAAGGTTGATGCTAGTTGCAACATTTTCCCTGTAATTGTTGGATGATGAAAATCATGTCAAAAGTGCTTCTCTGAGCAGAAAAGCTGCATTGAGACTCAGATAGAATTTTGTTGATAATTTGGGCCAAGAGCCAGTTCAAAAGGATCCAGGTAAGAATCTTACCAGCCACAGAGAGCAAGGAGATGCTGTGAAAATTACTTCAGTTGCTTTATGAGCCTTTGTGCTAATGGATAGTAATGACGGCACCTTTCAGTTTTTGTAGAGTGATTTCTGGAAACCAGACATTTGAGAAGAATTCAGAAAGCTTGTCAATGAGAAGATTTCCTCCATTTTTGAGAACTTCAGTTGAAATGGCACCAGTACCAGGAGATTTGTTATTTTTCACTGATTGGACAACCTTATTAACATCTCAGCTAGTGTGTGTGGATCGGCAAGTGCATTAGATGAGATAGTTTGCTGATGTTATTCAGTGACTCATCTGAGACAATAGATAGATGGTTAAATTATTCACTAAAAGTGTTTATGACACTGTTGGTGGATGGCAGTGTGATTTGTGATGAGAAATTCACCATCAGCGCTTGTTAGCTGTGTCAAGGCAGATCATTTAGGGAAGTACACTTTTGATAGCAGCCTTCAACTACCTAAAAAGGGGGTTCCAAAGAGGATGGAGCTAGACTGTTCTCAGTGGTGGCAGATGAGAGCACATGGAGCAATGGTCTCAAGATGCTGTTGGGGAGGTCTTGGTTGGATATTAGGAAACACTTTTTCACCAGGAGGGTGGTGAAGCACTGGAATGGGTTACCTAGGGAGGTCGTGGAATCTCTATCCTTTGAAGCTTTTAAGGCCTGGCTTGACAAAGCACTGGCTGAGATGATTTAGTTGGGGTTGGTCCTGCTTTGAGCAGGGTGTTGAACTGAGCCCACAGGAGAGTTAATCTGGCTCTGCTACTCAGTGTTGTAGTGAATGGAATCCAAGGCCACATTGATCCAGCTCTGAGAGCTGAAATACAGCCCAAACTGCCTCTGTGTATTTGAGGATACCAATATAGTGCAGAGGATTACTGGGTCCATGCTGGCCCACAGGAATTTGAAAAGCCTGTTCTGAAAGGATGTATGGGGCAGAGACAGAAAACACGGGATTGTTTTAAATTTTTAACTCACTTGGCTTCTGTTATACATCTCACAATGCACAGTGATAAAAATCCCAGACTGCACACTGCCCAGAAGCAAAGCAAAGGGCCCCAGAATACCCTCTGAGAATGTCACGTATTTAGAACACAGGAAGCTGCTGCTGTGTGTATACAATGATGTATATTGAAAAAGGCACACTTTCCCATGTGCAAGCTGATAAGCATAAAAAGGCTGTGGACAAGCCCCAGCTAGAGTCAATTTTTAGTGCACTTGGGAACTTGGCTTTGGCATTTGGATGAAGATCTCTGAAAAAGGGGATTGGTTGCATGCTGTTTTGTGACCATCTCTATTCAAAGATGGTTGTGTACGTAGTGTAAACTAAACAAGTAGCACTAAGAATATCTTCAGACTCTGCATTGCTGATTTCTCCAATGGCAAGCCAACTTGTAAGTCCCCAGTATCTGCTACTCCTTGGCAGATGGATGACAACATTTTTTCTATTCCAGTTCTGCTCTCTGGACTCCCTAGAATTAGATAATGTGCCATCTTTCACTTGCCTTTGGGCCAGCTGGTTTTTCAAACCGAATTGTATATTGTACTGAGTACCACAGTCTTGCTGTAATCACTCTCTTTAAGCATTTTAATCTCCTAACCTTTTTGCTTAATTAGTAGACGACATGTCAAAAGAACGAGATATGGCACAGAGCAATATTAAACATTTGGGGCCAGGGTCAAAAGTCCAACCATTTTTTAATTTACCTGATGTTTAAAGCTGGACCAGGACTATTTGTGTATCAAAAGTACAAAGGCTATAGCAGCAAACTTCTATACTACAGACAAACCAAACTAGTACAAAGGAGTCCAGGTGAGCTGTCAGTGGCATTTCCTGTACTGTTCTAAAACCATTTAATAAATATGTAGTATAAGTGTGTGCACTTAGGGTTAGGGTTAGGGGCCAGACTTCCAAGTAGTGTAAATCAGCATAACTCTACACAGATGGTACAAATTAGCTAAGGTAAGCTAATTTGTAGTATCCGAGGGTCTGCCTCAATACGTGCAAAAGAACATGATGGTACATTAAGTCCATTTCTGTAAAACAATCCTTTTGTGCTGGAGAAAATTATAAATGACTTTGATCTGTGATCCATAAACAGGGGAAGGAAGAAAGCACAACCAGCTAAGGGATGTAAACCGTTTTTAAAAGTGTCTGGCATAAATTTTTAAAATGAAATTTAAATATTTCTTGCTTTAGTCAGGGACCATTCCACTGACTTCATAATGTTCTGAAAATGTTTATTGCCAATTAAAGTACAAAAAAAATCAGAGAAGCACTTTCATTTTTTTCAGTACCAACACATACTACTGTAACTCAGTGCACTCATGTGCTGTGTGCTCCCATCTGTGCCTGATCCGTAGAATCTGAGACTGCTGCAGGAGAAGCTAGTCCTTTAGCTACAGCTCTAGAGGCTCATGTTTCAGCTCTGGAGATCCTTGGCTCAATCCACTATGACAACCAAGATTCTGTTGTTGCAAAAATAGGGAATTATCTGGGATTCAAACTTCCGTGGGCCTCTCTGCTACAAGGGTTGACTAGCTTTGAACCTGAAATCATCATGCTTCTCATTTATCTAAAGTAACCCATAGTAATTCTGCAGCCACATCTGACTGCTGTCTTGCTGGATTCTGTAAACTCACAAGTACCTATACAGGAGACCTCCAAGGAAAATGAAGGTACTGCAGGAAATAGTTGTGGGACTCACTAGATAGGACTCTCCATGCTAAATCCAATCTGAGCCAATGCTTTGTTAGTGCTATGGGCAGGTCTCAGAAAGGCTGATTTTTTTCAAGTGAGACTCTGGACCTTGGTCTAGACCACTAATGATTAGAGATGTCCTCTAGCCTTTTGTACAAGGAAAGGGGTGTTAACCACTGTCTTGATTAAATTCCAACCTTTGTACTTAGTATTCTGTGGCTAAGGAAGGGACCTGTGACAACCCCAATCCCCTAAACCATGAGGACTGGGTAAAACAGAAATTTCAGGAAGGAACCAGCTCCCAGGTCTAGACAAACTCAAGTCAATAGGGGCAGGTAAAGAAGCAGCCTCAAGAAGGGCTTGCAGTGGTGCCAACTCATGTGATTTTATAGCAGGTCTTGCAATATTTGGTGTTTTTTCCTTAGTGTTCCAGCTGCTGGCATAAGAAGTGCCCAAGAATCTCAGCTTTTACTTAGTATATATATATATACTTATACTTAGTGTATATATATATAAAATTTCCTGCATGGAGATATAGAAAAGCTTGAAAACAGGACCTAATTAGTGTGACCTAAAGGCTCAGAAACCAGAAGGAATACATAAAGAACACCACTTTTGTTTCCCCCCTAAATGCCCTGATTTTTAAGTCAATCTCATGATTGTTTGGAACCTGATGTGATTTTTGAATGCTTTGGATTAGCAATACTGTGACTGTTGGACACTGACGATGTCAGGCTGCTTTCTACCGTTCTTGCAGCTTCTTACAGTTTTGACTGGCCATTATCTCCCTGTGTTTAGCAGTTCTCTGCTCCCAGACTTTCCTGGCCCCTCTCATGCTCTCCAGCTCAGCCTCACTCCACTTGCATGCTTCCCTCCCTCCGCTCCCTGTCCTAGCCCCTTAGCTCTTCTCTTCTGTGACATTTTCCCCTTCCTTGTATTTCCATTTAGCTAATCCTTTCCTAAGAAAACTCCATTCAAAGAATTAAAAAAACCAAACAAGCCCTTCCACCAACCCTGTCCACCTCAAAAATGAAAATTATGAAAATACTACAACATGACTTAGTAAACTATCAATCTGTTCACTCTGCTGGTGAATTCTGTCTTCCCTTACCCTTTGCCTTGTCTGTTTAGATGTGAGCCCTTTGAAGGGACTGTCTATTACTTTGTTTGTACACTGCCTATGAGGATGGGGCCCCTGTCTCATCCTGCCCCTATGAACTACTGTAATACACAACATAATAATGTTTGTACTATTTATCATACTGTTTCTGTATAGAGTCAGATACTGACCTCATGTATGTGAGTTCAGCTCCCTTTGAAACTCAGTGACAGCTGTGCATATGAGAGCAGAATTTGGACCTGAGTTTTTAATACCCAAAAATGTAAATAAAAAAACAAACTTGTAACTTATTAGATGGAAAAATATTTCCCAGTGTAGAGTGCTAATGAGTATGAAGTAAAAGACACTGCATGTTAAACAGCCGTTCTGGATAAGAATATGCAAACTACTATTAACATAAAAAAGACTTTGGGGCTTTTAGTCTTACAGCTTTTAAAGCCTTATTGACTAAAGAACTGATAACTGTTTGTAATTGTTTTTTGTATGTGTTATTTAGTTGATTTTTTTTTAAACAGTGCAGATGCAAATGGGTCTTTCTCATTTGTTGCCCCAGGGTATCCTTGGAAATGAGCTGTGTCATCTCAATGAGTTTTTCCTGATGAAATATTCTAAAATAAATAATCTTTGCAATGGTTTTACAACTTGCCATCTGTGCTAAACAAAACTACGAGAAACCACTTAGTTCACTGTGCACTAGCCACTTTTAAAGCTGTATGATACAGTATAATTATAAAATGGTGAATAGCCCATATCACTCTCAACTATGGTGTCAATGCATTAGTCATTATTTTGTGTAAAAAAAAAAGGGTACTTACCAGTAGTAACTGAACTACAGTACCCGAGATACTGAATTATTGCCTTAGTTTAGAATAGGAAATAATTATATTATCTTGGGTAGACTGATGTTGGTTAATGTTTTTTTTTAAATATTACCAGCAGTAAAATTGCTACCTTATAAAATACCTTTATTTGGACTTGGAGCTGAGCTTTGTATTTTTGTCTCTGAAACATGATGCAGATTTATGTTTGGATTATAGATTAGATTAGTTTCTAAACTCTCTGGGGCAGGGGCCATCTTTTTGTTCACTGTTTGTGCAGCGCCTATGTCTGGGGCTCCAATGCAGGACCATAATACAAATATTTAATAAAATTATGGATAAGTACTAATACAGATAAGAATGTCCATACCAAAAACTTGTTAAGGGAACATTAAAGTTGTAAAATTTAGCACTCAAAAGCAAGAAATACCAAAGTGAAGTTGGCGTATTCAACCTTAATTCTAGCCTCTTGTGTACGTGCATTATGATGGTGTTGAATTACATGATCAAAAGGGTAACAAGCCAGTGGCTGGAGGATGAAGCTAGAAAAACTCCGACTAGGAGCAAGGCACAAATATATAACAGTGAGGGTAATTAAGAACTGGAACAATTTACTGAATGTTCTGGTGGATTCTCCATTCTTGGAAATTTCTAAATCAAGATCAGATATTCTTTTAAAAGATACTCCGTAGTTCAACCAGAGTTATTGAACTGGAAGCAGGAATTAATTTAGGGCATGGCTACACTCGAAACTCCAAAGTGCTGCTGCGGGAATGCTCCCGCAGCAGCGCTTTGAAATGCGAGTGTGGTTGCAGCGCCAGCGCTGGGGGAGAGCTCTCCCAGCGCTGCAGGTACTCCACCTCCCCGAGGGGATTAGCTTACAGCACTGGAAGCTCCCAGCACTGGGGCACTGTTTACACTGGCGCTTTACAGCGCTGTAACTTGCTGCGCTCAGAGGGGGTGGTATTTTTACACCCCTGAGCGAGAAAGTTGCGGCGCTGTAAAGCACCAGTGTAGCCATAGCCTTAGGGAAGTTCTATGGCCTGTGTTATACAGGAAGTTAGACTAGATGCTCACAGTGGTCTCTTCTGCCCTTACAATCACATACCTGAATCACACACGGTTACTTCTGCAGCACCACTGCCTCACTGAGAGTGCAAGGTGGATAGTGAGCAGTGCATGAGGAAGGGTGGGACATTTATTTTTAAATACCTTACTAACGAAGACAATCACTGTAAAATAAATTCTCTATCTAAATTAAATACATAAAATTTACACATTATTTATATACAGAACATTTCAGTTCATTATCATTATCCTCACTCTGCCAGGAGAGCACTCCTGCCTCTTTCACTCATCACCAACAAATCCCTTCTACCCAACCAGCCCATGGTTTGAGGCCGGACAGTGCAGGTGTGTGACTTTAAATGTGAAACACATGTATTTGGGTGTGTGTTTGACATGGGTTGGGAGCAGCATGGGCCCAATCAAACATTCACCAAAGTCCATTAGAAAGCCTTCTATTGAGTGAGCGGCAGTACTTGTGTGTTGCTATGTAAATAGGATTTGTGACTAAGGCTGTGAAGCATGGGGAATCCATGTGTGTATGTGTGGGACTAATGATAATTTGTAAGTGTGTCAGGATACTGTGGGCGGGGACAGGTGAGGTGTATAAGTGGCTATGTATGGGAAAGGCAGGGGCATATAGGAGAGACAGAGAAGAAAGGGGAAGAAAAGGTAAAAAAGTTGAAAGCACGTAGAGAAAGAAGTTAAATCAAGCTTGGGAATGAGAGAGGAAGTGAAAGGGAGGGAAGGATCATTTGTAAATTGTGCATCAAAAATAAATTTTTGAAAGGGAAAGTTGCCAAGATGTAGAAGGGAAGAAACAGATGAAGTGATGGACGGGGAAAGAAAAAGAGGAGAAACGTAAGCAGCAGAAGTATAGTCACATACATATTTATTTAGTAGCCTACATAGTTATAAACCAAAATGGTACAACAAATGAGTATAAATAATAATTATGATTTGCTTTATGATAACATCTAGAAGACCCAAACAAGAGCAAGGGTCTATTTGAGCTAGGCACCGCGGGAATGGGCAATAAGAGGTCATTGCAGCCCCAGAGAACATATTGGATTGTGTGAATACACAATGTGAATTGATGAACAAATCAAAAGTGTTTAGGGATCCTCAAAAGAATGGCTCCATGGGAGACCAGAAACTTAAAAATGTGAACTCACCCCCGAAGCTATTGTCTAAGTTGGCAGTGTGCACCACTTTGAATTCTCAGGCCCATACAGGGTAAAGCTTAAATAAAAGTTTCATCTCTCCAAAATGTAAGAGAAATTCAGTGACATGGTAAAGCAATAACACCAGGAAAGATTAAACTCTGTATCTAGCAGGCTGATTTATATACAGTGTATTAAATGACTGACATGAGAACAAAATGATTAGCATGCATTTTTCATAGCCTTCTAGAATATAAAGTATTCGTAGCTGAGTAGGAATGAATTGCTTTATTCATTTGGTTATTGATACTAGCAGGATTATTGAGGAATTTTAAACATTGCCTTGGATATTGTTCTCATTGCTGTCTGGCAAACTGCTTCTTTATGAGGAGTCACATCTCGCTGTATTTACAGAAGCTGCTGCTGCTTGACTTGATTCTCCCTGTCACATTACATTTTTGAGCCTGGACCTAAAGAACTCAGCTGAGACTGGGAGAATTTGAAGGTTTTCTGAATGAAAATTCCTGTGAACTTTTGACTATAATAGAATTTAGTAGGTATTCATTCAGGACAACATGCTCAGTCTGAATGCTCTGTTTTAATGACAGCTACATAGTCTAGCTACTCGCTCTGAGAGTTTATTTCTGGCACCCAGAATTAAGTTTGAGTTTATTAAGTTTATAATAATTAAGTTTGAGTAAATTAAGTTTATAAAAGTAATGGGAAGGCAGTTATAACTGTGCCTAGTATCTTCCAGGTTGCCTGCTGTTCCCTATAACTACTATGGTCCTTGCTAACCCTTCTGTAGCAGTTTGTGAAGGGAAAACCATAAGCTCCTTTGTGTACTGACCTTACATAAAATATGGTCTTCTCTCATTCTTCCTCCTAACCACCCAATAGGGTGTGCTACAAGTAAGTTTCAAGCCTCTATTTAAAAAGTTTTCTTTAGAAAAAGCATATTTTATTGACAAATTATAAAAACTTAGGGAGGAAAATCACAAAATAAAAGTTGGGCACATGTATATTTACGCCTTACATGTTTATATCTATAAATACTGTATTTAATAACTGGCTTTAGTTATGGAATACTGAGAAATTACCTGAGAAAGAGCAGAAAAATATTTAGTCTGACCACTTGCTGCCTATTGGTTCAGACAGGGTCCCAGAAAGGGATGTTGCATGGATCAGAGTGGTTAGTTTATTAACAAATTACTCTGACCTCTCTTAGGGTAAACAACCATGTACCCTTCCCCAGGTCCACTTTTGTATCAGTGGTGAGGGTACAATTTACATAAGCTTCAAATATGATTAGCATTGGATTTTTCCTCTATCATATCCCATTGCAATCTCATATCTAATTACTCCTCCTTTTTAACCAATACTCCCCCCACCAGCAGTTGCTGCCTACTGTATACACATGGAAGAAAACAAACATTGTACCCAATGACAATCCACAATGACAGTCTTAAATATATACATACTCTGGATGCTGAAAACAGCTACTACAAAATAGTCCTGTTATAACTGAGCCGGCAGAGTTTTCTGTCCAAACTGTCAAAACATTATAAATAACATACTGCCATCAGTTACAGCTATGCAATACCATTTAAAGGCACTAAGGTTACCTGAGCCTAACGGATAGAAGAATTTTGCACTATATGTCTTTTAACAACTGACGGTTATTGGTAGATGGCACACAAGTGGAAAGATTTAGTATTAGTAGAAAGCCTATATTCCATGATGAAATGATTTACTGAAGACTGTATACCTACCACGTATGGTGTGCTTCTGAAAACATTTACATTGGTTTCATGTGCTAAGTATTAGTCTTTTGAAACTGGAGTATATTGTATCACAGTCAGGTGAATTGAAAGCTATTTATGTCAACAATTAAAAAAAATAGTTTGTGTGCCATCTAATTGTTCATTTTGAGATTTTGATCAGTGACTTGTACCAAAATCAAAATGGATTCTGTGGTGAATTTGGATAATGTCAAAACCTGGGCTAATGCTACAAAATACTTCAGAGTCCTAAACAAATATTTAACATTTGACAGTGTCACTCACTTTTTCGCATGGTCTGGCATTAAAAGATCCACTGATAATATGCATCCAAATCTCCAGTCTGCCCAAGGAGTCATAGCACTGTCCAGCAGGTTAGGTGAGTTTTCTACCTATAGTCACTTTGAATTTCTGACTAGCATTCACCACACATTTGATATCAGTGGCATGCTAGCTGCTGCCAGTTCATAATCCAAATACTGAAAAGAGTTGGAGCTCACTTTTTCTGATGAGTTTGTTTAGTTTCATGACAAAATACCATTCTCTGATCAACTTTGTGAAATGATCAGACGGCATACAATCTATTTTTCTAAATGTACATAAATAGCTTTCAAGTTACCTGACTCTTCCTGTCAGACTGTGAAGGTGAATGCTCTTTTCCCCACAAACTAGCTCTGATCAAAACCAGACTGAGGTCAACCATGAGACAGGAGGCTGAATGGGTTATCACTAACATCTATTGAGAGTGATTTGCCTCAGCTGCTACATTTCAAAGACACAGTCAGTGATTCTGTAACATCAAAGAGTAGAAAGAAGTTCTCTATGAAGCAATAGCTCTTGTTACCTTGTGTATTAAAACATTCTGGTTATTTTTCACATAAGAATTGCCTGTACATTAAATTTAATATTTATTAATATTATTAAAATTTTTGTTTATCATGACAAATCCTGAAATCAAGGAAGTTTGCCTGAGTCAGTACTGCATAACCAAGTAAAGACCTCAATATTTGGTCCGTAATCATGATTATTAACAACATAATGCATATTCTAAAGTGCTTTAAGGTTCACTCTACTTCCTGTAAGCCAACCGCCCTCCCCTCCCCTCTTTGATCTCCGCTTGCAGAGGCAATAAAGTCATTGTTGTTTCAAATTCATGCATTCTTTATTAATTTGTCACACAAAAGGGGGAATAACTGCCAAGGTAGCCCCGGAGGGGTGGGAGAGGAGGGAAGCCCAGGGGTGGGGTTGGGGCACCCCCTAGAATGTTATGCAGCTCATCATAGAAGCAGCATGTCCGGGGCTCTGACCCGGAGTGGCCGTTTGCCTCTCTGGTTCTTTGGTAGGCTTGCCTGAGCTCCTTAAGTTTTACATGGCACTGCTGTGGGTCCCTGTTATAACCTCTGTCCTTCATGCAGGGGCAGTTCTAGCTTTTTTGCTGCCCCAAGCACAGCAGGCAGGCTGCTTTTGGTGGCGCACATGCAGGAGGTCCCTGGTCCTGTGGATCTGGCATACCCACCTCCAAATTGTTGCCGAATCCGTGGGACCCGCAGACCTCCCACAGGCAAGCTGCCGAAGGCTGCCTGACCACCGCCCTCGCAGGGACCGGCAGGGCGCCTCCCGCAGCTTGCCATCCCAGGCACATGCTTGGCGTGCTGGTGCCTGGAGCTGCCACTGCCTTCATGCCCTTGGAGATTTTTTCAAATATTCTGACATTTTGTCTTTTGGAACGGAGTTTGGATAGCACGGACTCGTCTCCCCATACAGCGATCAGATGCAATACCTCCCATTCGGTCCTTGCTGGAGCTCTTTTGCTATTCTGGGACTCCATGGTCACCTGTCTACCTGGCCAGAGCATCTAAGTTGAGAGTGCTGTCCAGAGCAGTCATAATGGAGCACTCTGGGATAGCTCCTGGAGACCAATACCGTCAAACTGCATCCACATTACCCCAAATTCGACCCAGCAGGGTTGATTTCAGCACTAATCCCCTCTTCGGGGAGGAGTACAGAAATTAATTTTAAGAGCCCTTTCAGTTGACAAAAATGGCTTCGTCTTGTGGACGGGTGCAGGTTTAAATCAATCTAATGCTGCTAAATTCGACCTAAACTCGTAGTGTAGACCAGGGCTAAGTGTGAGGAAGTCTTGCCTGTGACTGCTGGAAGTCAATTCCCCAATTCCACCAGCCATGGGCAACACAAGCACTCCCCTCTAGGCTTATGCAGGCCCTATTCTCTCTCAACAGGTTAGCAACAGGCATACTCCAACCTTTGAGTCCTCCAAACCTCTCCATGGAGTGTCCAGTCCCTGGTCAACTGGACACTCACAGTATTCACAGAACTGCTGCTTCCAAAGAAATAGTATATCCCAGCTTACCAGTTCCATGTTAGATCACTGCTCTGCTTAGCACAGAGCACTTAGGGTATGTCTACACTATGAAATTAGGTCAAATTTATAGAAGTCGGTTTTTTAGAAATCATTTTTATACAATCAATTGTGTGTGTTCCCACACAAAATGCTCTCAGTTCATTGAGTAGGCAGACTGCGTCCACAGTACCGAGGCTAGTGTCGACTTCCAGAGCATTGCACTGTGGGTAATTGTGAGTAGCTATCCCACAGTTCCCGCAGTCTTCACTGCTCATTGGGATTCTGGGTTGAGATTCCAATGCCTGATGGGGCAAAAACAGTGTCACGGGTGCTTCTGGGTACGTGTCATCAGGCTCCTCTCTCCCTCCCTCCCTCCGTGAAAGCAACAGCAGACAATCGTTTTGCGCCTTTTCTCCTGGGTTGCCTGAGCAGATGTCATACCACGGAAAGCATGGAGCCTGCTCAGCTCACTGTCACCGTATGTCTCCTGGGTGCTGGTACAGGTGGGACTGCATTGCTACACAGCAGCAGCTCATTACCTTTTGGCAGCAGATGGTGCATTACGATTGGTAGCCATTGTCGTCATATTCCTGGGTGCTCTTTTCACTGACCTCGGTGAGATCGGTCGGGGTGCCTGGGCAGATATGGGAGTGACTCAGCCAGGTCATTCCCATCTTCTGGCAAGCACCCAGGAGATGATGATGGCTAGCAGTCCTACTGCACCGTCTTCTGGTGAGCAGCCAGGAGAAGATGATGGCTAGCAATTGTAATGCAGCATCTTTTGCCGAGCACGCAGGAGATGACGATGGCTAGCAGTCATACTGCACCGTCTGCTGCCAGCCTAAGATGTAAAAGATAGATAGATCAAAACAAGAAATTGTCCTAATTTGTTTTGTGAAATCAACAGCCTGCTAAACCCAGGGCTTTGAGTTCAGTCCTTGAGGGGTCCATTCTGTATGACAGTTGTTTGTGTTTCTCCTTGATGCAAAGCCATCCCTTCTGTTGATTTTAATTCCCTGTAAATCATGTCGTCAGTCACCACTCCCTCTGTCAGAGCAACGGCAGACAATTGTTTTCTGCAAAACCAGGCAAGGAGACGATGGCAGCGCAGTGACGAGAGGGACTTCTCACAAAGTATGGGCCAGGCAATGTGCCCGGGCAATGTGCACATCATGCTGATGAGCTCTGCATGGGTTCTGCAAACATGCTGGCCAAACAGGAAATGAAATTCAAAAGTTCGTGGCATTTTCCTGTCTGCCTGGCCAGTGCATCTGAGTTGAGAGTGCTATCCAGAGTGGTCACAATGGGCACTCTGGGATAGCTCCTGGAGGCCAATACCGTCAAATTGCATCCACACTACCCCAAATTCAACCTGGCAAGGCCGATTTCAGCGCTAATCTCCTCATCTGAGGTGGAGTAAAGAAATCAATTTAAAGAGCCCTTTAAGTCGAAAAAAAGGGCTTCATTGTGTGGACGGGTCAGGGTTAAATCGAGGTAAAGCTGCTAAATTTGACCTAAAGTCATAGTGTAGACCACGTCTAAGATATGTTAACAGTGAAAACATGTAAATGTTTATTTAACAAAGCACAGATTCAAGTAATAGTGAGTAGAAGTATTGGAAACAGATGATTACATATACAGTCATACCATACATTCTAGACCCTAGACTTAATTAACTAGATACTCTCATGCCTTGTAGATAATGCTTACTGAAAGTTCTTTTGAGAGTTTTACAGCCAGGCTGGTGTGATCCTCCTTTCATAGGACAAACAGCTGGTAGCTTATCTCCTCAGTGTGTCTCTTTGTCCCCTCTAGATATACCAGTCTCATCCTTTGCCTTCTTTCATAAACAGGACATCCCTCTGCTGACTATGAAACCTGTAAGAGAAAATCTACTGTAAAACAAACAGAAAACAAAACAATCTTTCAACTGGGATCTGCCTCAGTATGCAAATAGGCATCCATTGTGAGGCATACAGTACCTAGCACACATATGGCAAGAAGGGAAAGATAAGTGTCTTTTACCTCCTGCCTGAAATGAACATGTCTGAGATTGTCTCCTGGTATCCTGACTTAACTCCTAGACCTTAAGAACATGTTTTTTAGTGTAGATACATAATTCCTTAAATATTATCCGTCCATATATTTCACAGTGATTATGATGACCAGTGGGTTCTTGGTAGAGACCTGACATGCTTTAATGAATTATTATGCATATATTGGACTCTGGAGATCCCTGTAAAACCCTGTGCATCCTCTATGCCCTCTGCCAGTTGGCACCAAATGGTCCCTGGCTCACAGTGGTATTATATCTTCTCATCACTTTTTAACCACAAGAACCACCAGATATATAATGTGTAAAACATTTGCAGGTTTGAAATTATGTAGACTAGATAAAGTTCAAAAGTGTTCGCCTTTTACATACATGAAAGACATATGACAAAAGGAGTTGGAACCAAGCATCAATCATGATAAATCAGGTTTGGTTTCATCATTCTGATATGAATTGTTTTCTTACTGGACATAGCATGGTACAGAGTTGTACAGAGCCTTTCTCAAGGATGCCTGCTGGACTTCAAATCTCTTCCCAACACTCCAGAATTTGATTTTTTTAAAATGAAGTACAATTTTATTCATTTAGCCATAATTTCCCTTTCCCAAGCAATATGCTGAAGAGGAGAGAATGAAACAGGGCTTATTCACATCCCAAATACCTTTGACAGTCTGGGAGACACCTTTCAGACTTTATTTCTATCTTCTGTCTCAGCCAAAAGTCATTCTATAACTACGACTTAGTGCAGTGCATTGTAATAGAGTCTGGCAAGAAATAAGTCTAAATATTGCCCTCAGGTCAATACTCCCATCTGCCAGAACACAGTTCATGCACTGATAAACAAGATCTATCTTGCCAAGATACCAGTCCAGTTTTTTGGCCTTTCCTTCTGTCATCTAACTCTTCTCCATTCTGCACCAAATGCTTCTGCTAAGGTAATTTTCTTTTCCTGTGTTTTGATCATATCTTCACTGCCACTCCCATAAGGGTTTCCATTTGCTTCAACAAACTGTTCGAGTGGCATATACTTTCAAAAGTATCCATTTCCATGCCCACACCTACTTTACTGCCTTCATTCCCTACTCTCTACTTTCTCCCCAAGCTTCTTTTGTGATTGCAGCTTATGTCTCTGTCATAAATAGATAGCTACGGGTTAATGTCTCTTTCACCTGAAGCACCTGACCAGAGGACCAATCAGGAAACCGGATTTTTTCAACTTTGGGTGGAGGGAATTTTGTGTCTGAGGTCTTTGTCTGTCTGCCTGCTTTCTCTGAGCTTTGGAGAAGTAGTTTCTGCTTTCTAATCTTCTGTTTCTAAGTGTAAGGACAAAGAGATCAGATAGTAAGTTATATGGTTTCTTTTCTTTGGTATTTGCATGAATATAAGTGCTGGAGTGCTTTGATTTGTATTCTTTTTGAATAAGGCTGTTTATTCAATATTCTTTTAAGCAATTGATCCTGTATGTGTCACCTTAATACAGAGAGATCATTTGTATGTATTTTTTCTTTCTTTTTTATATAAAGCTTTCTTTTTGAGACCTGTTGGAGTATTCTTTACTGGGAAATTTCAGGGAAATTGAGTCTGTACTCACCAGGGAATTGGTGGGAGGAAGACATCAGGGGGAGATCTGTGTGTGTTGGATTTGCTAGCCTGATTTTGCATTCCCTCTGGGTGAAGAGGAAAGTGCTTTTGTTTCCAGGACTGGGAACGGAGAGGAGGAGTCACTCTGTTTGGATTCACAGAGCTTGTGTCTGTGTATCTCTCCAGGAGCACCTGGAGGGGGGAAGGGAAAAAGGATTATTTCCCTTTGTTGTGAGACTCAAGGGATTTGGGTCTTGGGGTCCCCAGGGAAGGTTTTTCAGGGGGACCAGAGTGCCCCAAAACACTCTAATTTTTTGGGTGGTGGCAGCAAGTACCAGGTCCAAGCTGGTAACTAAGCTTGGAGGTTTTCATGCTAACCCCCATATTTTGGACGCTAAGGTCCAAATCTGGGACTAGAGTTATGATAGTCTCTTTCACCCACTCCCAACATGCTACCTCCTGTGCTTGGAAGAGCCTCCTAATTTAGCACTTAGAACTATGGGCAGAACACTGGTTTTGAGTTAAAAAAAACTGTGGCATTTCGCTGAGGATTTTTTTGGAGAAATTGGGAAAAAAAGTCATGACATGAAATGTGTGAAACCTTGAATTTTAATATTTTTGGAATTTTGTTGCAAGTGTTTTTCATAACCCTGGTTCATGGAAAGGAGAGCATGAAAACCTATTTTTGATTGCTTACTGTCCTGAGGCTAAATCCTGCAGTCCTTGTTCTGTGAGGCCGCCTCTGAAGTTCAAGGAGTAAAGATTTTCAGGATTTGTCTCTTGTTCCTTAGCTGCTAGAACAAAAGCAGTGTTGTAAACAGGACACTGAATCCAAGGCATTTCAGCACATACAAAGGCTATTGCATTACATTCTCTTTGTGTTTTGTATATATGTTTAGGATCTGTTAAGAATAATAATGACCAACTGGGAGGGCATATTGTTTGCTGGATTAATGACCCTTCTTTGCATAGGTTCCCCAGTTAATCTGCCTGTCATTCATTACCAGGACATGTCCTCTGCATTTATCACTATTACTTAAAGAAATAATAAGGTTTTGTGGCACCTGTTACTACAGATCCTTAACTGAGCACCCCCTTGTGGTGCTGTGCGGTGCAACAGCCACTGAGTCTTCCATTGTGCTGCTCAGCTTCCAGTGTCTGCTGAGTTGGACATAAAGCCATCCAGCTAGGTATTTTCAAAGATGTCTGCATAGCAGTTGGGAGCATCTCTCCCAGTCTGGGTAAACAGACATGCTATCTCTGCTTTTCTCTTCCTAACTGTACAGGGGAATATAGAACCCTCCCCATATTGACCTTTCCCTTTTTCCTCCCCCTGGAGAAGTGGAGAGAAAAGAATTTGCCTAGCATCTCTCCTTTGCGTGCCCTTTCCCGAGCCCCATGAAGAAGAGGAAGAAGCACCTGCAGTCTGACACCCGTCCTTTGATCCCCATAAAAACAGGAACCATTCCAGCGTTAATCTCCTTTCTTGGCCATATTGGGAAAGAGAAATAAAACCCATCCCTCCTAGTTCTTGCAGGCAGAGGTGTGACTTTCTTACATGTCCCCCGACAGTTGCCCTTTAATATTCCGAGTCTATGATGTCTCAGAGTGTAAAAAACCATAAAAAACTCATTCCACTAGCCTTGATTACAAATATCATCTTAATACTGACTGTTTAACTGCTGCTCCATCACTCTTTATCACTCTTTATCACAGCCATTAATCTCTTTCCGGTGAGGAAGCATTTATAAATGTTTATTGAAAATGTAGGTACAGTCTATTGGATTCTTCTGAATTTCTCTTGTGTATCATAGCAAGGAACTCCAAGTAGGTTAGTTAAGCATGTGTTGCCACGTCTGATTCCCTGTGCTTATCCAGGGATTCTTATCCCTTAAGATATTTTCCAAAAATCTCTATATAATGGTTCTTAATTTAATCTGTCTCTAGGTTCTTAGGTTGTTTCTTTGCCCTTTTTAAAACAAGGGACTTATGTCTGCTACTCTTCAATCTTTCTTGAAACTACTGAACTTTTATAAAATATAATTGAAAGGTTTACCAGTTTCCTGCCTTCCTTCCTATAACATTTATTAATGCATATTATCTGGCCCTGCAGCTTTTTCTACTTTAAGTGCATCTAACACTTTCATAGCCAATTCTTTTCTATGTACATCCCTTCTCTGTTGTCCCCAGGGATATTAATTCCTCTTCTGTTGTAAAGACAGGGACAAGGTAACTGTCTGATGATGCTGTATAATTATGCACTGCCATGAGCTCTGCATTCCTCTTTTAAATGACCTAGTGGTACCTTTTCATTTTGTGTTTGTTTTACCTGTGTGTATAAATGTATTAAGATAAAGTGTTGTCATAGCTGTGTTGGTTAGAGGATATCAGAAAGACAAGGGAGGTGAAGTAGTATCTTTTTATTGACCAACTTCTGTCAGTGGAAGGTACAAGCTTTCAACTACATACAGCTCTTGGGTAGGAAGCTCTGATTTCCTTCCCCAGACTGGAAGAAGAGCTCTGTGTAGCTCAAAAGCTTGTACCCTCCGCCAATAGAAGTTGGTCCAGTAAAAAATATTGCCTCACCTACCTTGACCTTTTTAATAGGGAGAGGCAGTAGTCTGCGATTAACTTCCATAAGAGCCCTATTTTAGACTCTCTGTTTAACTTTGTCTCAAAAAATATGTTTGGCTTGAAACATGCCAGATTACTCTGAAGACGAAGGAGAATTTTATGCAAAGTTTTTAAAGACAATTGGATATTTACCTTGATTTCTCCTTTGCCTAATGTTTCGTTGTTTCTCTCACTCTCAGAAATGGCATGTTTATTATTCCTTCAAACTTTTCATGGAATTTAGATAGGCATTTTATAAACGCTGATAAATTACATTCTCACATTGGCATTGGCTCTTACAATAGGAAGTTTTCAAGGGCAGGAATAGTTAAATGCTTAGGAAACTGGAGTTATTTGAACATGAGACAAAATTCCCCATTATGGGAGCTGACAGAAAAAAGAAAAAAACAGACAGAATATTTGTTCATGACAGTAGTCATGAATATACTTTTTTTCACCTAAAGCAAAAGTATTGGGTGATTTATTGGTGATATACAATGGGCTTTTATTGAGGAGCGCTTTCCACCAGCCCTACAGATGTACTTGGGTGATGTATTGCAAGTAGACAGTACATTTTCACTGACAGATTCTTTCTGCAATAATTTCAAAGTTACTAGGAAAATATGAATTTTAGTTTCCTGTTGTTAGCTGGGCCAGTTCTGCTTACTCTTGTAATTTAACAGTATGGTGTGACCTATTTCATCCCATCCGTTAGCATATACAAAACCATGGGCCAGATACCCAGCTGATGTCAAACAATGTAGCTCCATGGCCTACAGGGGAACTATTAATAGCAGCTTAGGACCATGTTTCCATTTCTTCATTTGTCTACACAAAAGAAAAAGTGGAAGATATTTTAAAATTCCAAAATGAAACAAAACTTTTGTTAAAATAAAACCGATAACACTCCTGAGAGACAACAATATATTTAGCTGTCATATAATTAATAAAATCCAGGCATCTTAAAGCAAGGAAATGAATAATTAAGGAGTAAGAATCTCAAAATCTATACAGTGCCTCTAATAAACATAAAGGCATTTGTCTTAGTAGATACAAAACAGCATGTTTTGTATGTGGACAAAGTAAGATTTGCCTGTTCAGATGCTATAATAATGAACATCAGTGTAAGAAACTAGATAGATGGCCTTAAATATTTGTTTCCTTGCTTTTGAGTGCTTAGGGTTTTGCAAATGATCTGATAAAAGGAAGTCCATTGTTGTCACTTAGCAACCTTTATTGTTTTTTGAAAGAAAGATAAGTTTTAAAAGTATATTTGCGTGTGTACATATGCATGCACATACATGCATGTGGGAGGGAGACATTAAATTATGCCAATGTACTGTCCCTTGAGATGGTTTGGCTCATCATACTAATAGTTTTAATAAACATTGTTTTCCATATTCTGTACATATTCTTGCCCTTTGTTTTGGTTCATGCAATTCTTAGTAGAATCTCTAAAGCACACAGCTATTCTCTGCTCAGATATCTCCTTTTGAGATGTTGTCCATTACACCTTGGGGTTTCTGAAGGGCAGGTCTCTCTGATTAGCTTCCCTGCTGAGCCTTATCAGGGCTTTTGTTGTTAAACTGAGTTTATTTCTCTTTGGTTTGAGACAGTCTCTCCTTAATTGGCAGTTCTGTATTTATAGGCTTCCTAAGTTGACTGACCTCTTGTTTCTCATGTAGCAATGTCAAGAATCAGACATTGTTGCTGACTAGAGGGCAGAAATTTAGACCTGCAGCTCATTTTTCTCATAGGCAGGTTGGCACAGTGTAACAGTGGATGAAATTCCATCTAGTGACCATACTGAGTGCTTCCTTTCAGAAAATGTCATGTTCAGAGGCCCCTGGCTCCAGCAGTCTCATGTTGGCCTCATTTTGGGCACAGTAACAACATGCCAAGGAGAAAAAAAGAATTTAAATTTAAGCAGTTACACGAGACAAGCAGCAAAGCAATTAAGGCCTCTGGGAGTTGAGTCTGTTTATAGATCAGCCTCTTCCTCATATCCAGGGGTGCATGAACAGCAATTTATGGCACAATACAACAATCTAGTTGCACAACTGTGATGGGATATTCACCCCACACCAGACCTGAAGGTATTAATGTGGCACAGATAGGGCCAATTGGTTATATGGGTCACACCTGGTGGAGAGTCTAGGTTGACTGAAAATGATTAATGTCTGATAAATCGCAGCTTGCATCAGGAGGAAAGCTGGCTAAGGTATAAAGCCAGGAAGCTTGGAACAGAAAAAAAGGGCTGCAGTATGGAAACCAGAAGTTGCTTTGTGGGCTCAGAATGGGAAAAGGAGGATGTCCAGGAAGGAAGGCCTGGGATCCTGGCCCTGAGGGAAGGATTTACCCAGAAGGGTGAAGAAGAAAGCCTGTGGGAGGTGCAGTAGGAAGCAGCCCAGGGAAAGAGCAGGTAGGTCAAAGATTGTGTAGACCTTTGCTGTTGATTGTAGGATCCCTGGGTTGGAACCAGGAGTAGTGGGCAGGCCTGGGTTCTCCTAGCAGTTGCTGGTGCAGTAGTATAGTTCTGAATTGGAGGATTCCAGGAATAATACCCAAACAACCAGACTGGTGAGACTATAGTGACCTAGCTAGAGGGCCAAGCTAGGAAGAAGGAGCATTCTTAATCATGGATAGAGTGAGAGGCCATGGGGTGAGTGAATGACAGAAGATGGTTCCAAACCAGATGAGAGCTGATTCCTCGGACACAGCCATGAGGTGGCATCCCTGTGGTGAATGTACCACATGATGACAACAATAGCACAAAAGGATGTGGAAACCACTGCTCACAAACCAAAGCAATCCCAACTTCAAATGGATACCCTACAGAATACCAAAAAGTACCCATGCCTTAGTGACTGAATGTGTAATATTCCCATTTGTTGTGTGTGACATAATGCTATCTGTGCTCAGTATCACAGAAGAAGACTGACATAAGTGTAATGAATATGTAAAACTTTGCATGTCTATGATGTTTGAGATCTCAGTTCCTGGCCCCATGGAGAAGAAGTCTGGAAGTTCTGTGGCAATCTCAGGTAACCTCAAAATGTAGGTTTTTATGGAATCATGTATGCAAATGAATAATATGCTCAGGGAAGTGTTCCTTGTCTTATTGAATTTGATATTAAATTCAATTTATTTTATTCTTCCTCTAAATGTCTAGTTTAGTCAGTGGGCTGTAGATTTTTGTATTGATGGCTAACTGCATTCTAGATATTTCTGGAGGAAAGCAGGAGGCTTAGGAAGCAGTATAGAGGATTATAATGGATTTTGGTTCCTGATATGGGGTGAGGGCTGCAATTGTGGGATACACGAGGTACTTAAGCATATGCCTAACTTTAAACACGCGTTCTCCCATTGACTTCAGAAGGCCTTAAGCATTAATATTAACTATTTAACTGCTGATCATTTTAGTGAAAACATTCAGCTAAACACAAATCCAATGAAGGTTGTAGCATTTTTCTGACATATTGCATTCAGGCTGGTGGAGGGAAAGACATGTCCCATAGATGCTTTTTGGCTGCGTCATGTCAGTTCTGTCTGAGGTCAAACATACCTAGGAAAAATTGGGACTGGGGTGGGGGGGTGACAGAAGACTATATAAGAAAAGGACCCCAAAATCGGAAATATCCCTATAAAATTGGGACATCTGGTCTCCCTAAACATACCCTGACTTTTACCTCAGAGCCAAAAAAGGCAGCTGTGTAATATGGCTTTCATTTTAATAATAAGCGCAAAACATGCCACAAAATGACACATACCTCCTTTCATATTTGAGGTAAACAGCCTTTGGATTTTCCTACCTCATGGAGTCAAATTCTACTATCAATTCTACCAGTGTACATCCTGAGTAACCCAGTTATCTTTAATGGGGTAACTTTGGATTCATGCTGGTATAACTAAGGGCTGGTTTACACTTATGCTGTAAATTGATCTAAATGACACTAGTTCAGTTATGTAAATTATGTAACTGAAGTCGATGTAACTTAGGTCCACTTACAGTGGTGTCTACACTGCGCTATGTCAGTGGGAAACACTCAGCAGTCGACATAGCTGCTCCAATACATCTGTTAGTCTTTAAGGTTCCACAGGTCTCTATGTTGCTTTTTACAGATCCAGACTAACATGGTTACCCCGCTGCTACCTGACATAGCTTCTGCCTCTAGGGGAGGTGAAGTACAGAGGTTGAGAGGAGAGCACTCTCCCATCGACTTACCGTGTCTTCACCAGAATTTGGCTATGATTGGCCAAAGCAATTAACAAAACTCCTTAATTTAAAAATACACAGATAAATAGCCAGTCACTGTAGTTATCTTTAGTAAACATGCCCAGTTCATCCTAAACAGCTGACATTCCTTTTTTATTTTTCTTTAAAGTTCAAAACTCTGAGCATCATGAAAACCCATAGATCAGTGGTTCTCAAACTTCTTCCGCTGCTTGTGCAGGGAAAGCCCCTGGTGGGCCGGGCTGGTTTGCGTACCTGCCGTGTCCTCAGGTTCGGCTGATTGCAGCTCCCAGTGGCCACGGTTCACTGCTCCAAGCCAATGGGAGCTGCTGGAAGTGGCACGGGCTGAGGGACGTACTGGCCACAGCTTCCATCAGCTCCCATTCACCTGGCGCAATGAACCGTGGCCACTGGGAGCTGCAATTGGCCAACCCTGCAGATGCGGCAGGTAAACAAACCAGCCCGGCCAGCCAGGGGCTTTCCCTGAACAAGCGGCAGAACCACTTGGGAACCACTGCCATAGATCATGAAGTTTCATAGCAAATGTTCCTTAAAAAATGTGATATTTGGTCTGTGTGAGTTGGCACCTAAGTCACATGGTACAATTACTGTTGTCTCACCGGATAACTTAACCTTTACAAAAAGAAAAGAAGCATTGTCCAGTGGTTGAGGTGCTTGCCTTGGACTCAGTGGTAAGAAGTTAAGCAGGCACAGGAAATTATAGGAATCATTTTCTCTCCTCTTTTTTTACTAGAAAGTACTATGGTTTCAAGACCTATTCAATGAACAATAAACAAATCCATAAAGATCATGATCAGTTCATGGATAACTCATTAACAGAAAAAAGTGCCAAATATAACTAACAAATTGTTTGCAACAAATAGAGATAGTTAAACCAGCGTCAGTTTACTTAATGTGCTTGTGTGCTAATGCTTCCCCAGGGACCTCTGTGAAAATAATCAGACTCCCACAAGCTCTCTCGTTCAGTTTGAGGAGACACTCAGATGTTAACAGTGACAGGTGCAGTACAACAGCCTTACTAAAACAGAAGAAATTACTGCTGTTGATCAGTAAATCCATAACAAATCTGCAGTAATGTCATGTGAATTGGTTTTCATTTATTCCAGTGTCAGAATGGTAGAATGTGATTTGGTGGTACATAATGCTGACAATGCTCCCTTTTGAGGATTTGTTAACCCCAACATAAGAGGTGAGAATCTGTAGAAGAACACTTTTAGGAGTATGGCATAATCCTGGGAAATTCATTCCTCAAATCTGTTGGTATAATCTAGGGCTTAATATAAGAAATCATTAGATAAGTTTTAAATGTACAGAGTATGTGCATAAAGTGCCTGATACCAGTTTAGTGAAGTGCTACAGATAAATTTGCATTGTAATCTAAAGAGCAATGAGAGTGGAGGAAGAACTGAACACTGGTATAAGTGTGAGGAATAAATGAACTGGTTCTTGTATTACACTTAACATGTTACACTTGCACTGAAGTCACTGTTGTTTTCCTTTCATTTCCAATCCATGCAGATTACATATGTGCAACAAGTTCCCCTTTCTCTTCAAAATTTGGTATGTAGAAAAATCTTTGTCTTTAATTCAGACTCACTCCAGTTACTACTTTGAAAAGGAAGGACATTTTTCACCAATAGAAACATTTCACAAAGAAATAATGTTAATGTAGGAAAATCAAATGTCTAGCACATAGATTCATAGAATCTCCAAGTGTTTTGTGATGCTTGGATTGTTAAAGTAATCACTCTCCTACCAAATGAATGGTGAACTAATGACTAGAGATGTGTGCAGTAACCCACAAATAATTCCTATATATACTCTCTACTAAAAAGAAGAGGGCAGCTTCTTCTGTGGATGACCCAGAAATAATTGCTAGGCCACAAATTTCATGTAAATAGCAGTGCAGAAGTTACTGTTGTCGTTGAACAGCTTTAAGCCCAGCACCAGCCCTTTTAGAAAGATGGAGTTCATTCCCACTCAGTGCACAGGAGACTTATATTCATACGCAGTGGAAACAGCTGAAAAATAGTTTCCTTTAGGCCTTGCAGTAGATTCTTTCACCTCTTGTCCTAAACAAATGTGTACAGTCTCTGCACATAGTTATACAGGTGTTCATTCTTTATTGACATACATAATATGTACTGCTATAGAAACATAAAATCATGTTGCTTCCTAGCATGAGGAATCTCTAGGGCCTTCTGAAAGCACTGCCTTTTCACTCCAATTACAGTAACTATTCATGTACTGAGATGATACTGAACATCCCTATCTAGTATCAGACTAACTTGCCTTTTTGTTCTGGGCAGTCACTAATTGTTTGAGACTGTTCTCTACAGAGAAGTTTGTATACTCAGCCATGAAAAGATGAGCAGAGCTGAGCTCATGGGTCTCATCCACAAGAGTTTGGAGACCCTCTGCTGCTTCAGTGACACATGCAATGGAAACGTTGTGTACCTACCTCTTTTTGGTTCTGATATGTCCAAGCAAGCAGAGGATTTGATCTTCTCTATGATTCTGTTCTCTTACATAGCAATAAGACTGGCACTAATCCTGGTTGCAACTAAAGAATGCACAGTGCAACCTGGGAGAGGGGTGCAAACAGGGATTCCCTCCTGAATTTCCCTAACACCTCCCTCCCCCCCGTTTTGTGAACTAGTTACATGCAGTGTTGCCAATTTAGTGATTGTTTGGAAATTTGAATTGATATTGAAATATTAATACACATTTTAAAAGCACATACAGTGTATGATAAGAAACATGTATCTGAAAAAGTATAATAGATCTGAAAAGTTTGAACATAGACTAGCTTCCTTATACAGCTGTTGTTTTTTTATGACAATGTCAGTGCATTCATTTCGGTGATGTTGGCCAACCTAATAATTTCAAATTATGATGATGTGTAAGCAAAGTCTAAATGAGCTCTCCATGACAGCTGGTGATGGGCTGGGGGAAAGGGCTTCAGGACCAGATGGTATTTACATTCACACCTAATCTACCTAAGTATCCAGCAAATAGAGCTGTGTTGCCCAAGTGATTAGATTTTGGCTGGGATTGGGTTACAAATCACTTGAGAGTGTGTATGTGTGGACGTAATGAAATGTTGTTGTTCTTATTGTGTGAGTAAAGGGCAGTAGAACTGTACTTAGCCTGTGCTGATTGAGGGCATCGAGAGAGGGTGGGGACAGGTGTTTTGCTTGATGGTCTGCCTGAGTCACAAGTACTATTTGACCTACCCCTCTCCATTGTTTAAAGACAGAGCTGATTAGGCTCCATAGATAGTATTTTGTTCTGTTAAGTGACCACTGCAGCTGAAATCACTGATAATCAGGTCTCAGTGCTTAGACCTGCTGTGGAACAGTGTTTCTGTGGAAGAAGTGGCCCATTCTGCACTAGCAGTGAGGTTCCCCCACTGAGAGCTCAGCTGAAATCACTGAGAGCTGGGTGGAACCTCAAGAGACCAACTCGCAGGTGGCAGCAGAAGGGGATGGTGCAGGGCCATTAGCAACAGAGAGATGACATTAACAGTGGCACAACGAACAACAGTGGCCAGAGTGAACAGTAAGCAGCTGGAGGAATGAGCAACGTGCCTTCTTGCCCCCCTGGGAGGTGAACTCATGTGAAAGCACCTCTGAACTCTGAGTCTCCACTGGCCAAGGACAACACTGGTGAGTGGAGTGTGATGGAGGGAAAAGTGAGGGGCATATTAAATAAAGATTTTTTTGTTGGACTATATTTTAGTGATTTTGCTCCAGAATGCCAGATTTGTGACTGGGAATGGAAACTTATATAAAAGTTTCCTAGTAAGTCAAGGTTTTAAAATGCATTATTTGCGAAGGTTATCTCACATCGTTGCTATCCTAAGAGGTTATGATGTTGGGCAGTTTCTGTACTAAACATTTTTTATTATAATTAATTTTTACATAAGAATGGCCATACTGGGTCAGACCAATCGTCCATATGGACCAGTATCCTGTCTTCTGACAGTGGTCAAGGCCAGGTGCTCCAAAGGGAATGAACAGAACAGGTAATCATCAAGTGATCTGCTAAACCCAGGGTTGTGGGTTCAATCCTTGAGGGGGCCTTTTAGTGAACTGGGGTAAAAATCTGTCTGGGGATTGGTCCTGCTTTGAGCATGGGGTTGGACTAGATGACCTCTTGAGGTCCCTTCCAACCCTGATGTTCTATGATTCTATCATCCATCCCCTGTTGCCCATTCCTGGCTCTGGCAAACAGGCTAGGGCCACTCAGAGCACGGTATTGCATCCCTCCCCATTCTGGCTAATAGACACTGATGGACCTATTCTCCAGGAATTTATCTAATTATTTTTTTAATTCTGTTATAGTTTTGGTCTTCACAGCATCCCCTGGCAAAGAGTTCCCCAGGTTGACTTTATGTGGTGAGAAGAAGTATTTCCTTTTGTTTTTTTTTAAACCTGTTGCCTATTAATTTCATTGGGTGACTGCTAGTTCTTGTGTTATGTGAAGGATTAAATAACATTTCCTTATTCACTTTCTTCACAACAGTCAAGATTGTATAGACCTCTACCATATCCCCCCTTAGTCGTCTCTTTTCTAAACTGAAAATTTCCAGTCATTTTAATCTCTCCTCCTGTTCCATACCCCTAATAATTGTAGTTGCCTATCTCTGTACCTTTTCCAATTCCAATATCTCTCTTTTGGAATGGGGTGACCAGATCTGCACAGAGTATTCAAGATGTGCACGAACTATGGATTATATAGAGGCAATAAGATATTTTCTGTCTTATCTATCCCTTTCTTAATGATTCCCAACAGTCTGTTTGCTTTTTTGATTGCGCTGCACATTGAGTAGATATTTTCAAAGAACCATCCACAATGACTCCAACATCTCATTCTTGAGTATTAACAGCTAATTTAGACCCCATCACTTTGTATGTATAGTTGAGATTATGTTTTCCAATGTGCATTACTTTACATTTATCAACATTGAATTTCATCTGCCATTTTGTTGCCCAGTCATCCAGTTTTGTGAAATCTCTTTATAACTCTTCGCAGTCTGTTTTGGATGTAACTATCTTGAATAGTTTTGTATCATCTGCAAATTTTGCCACCTCAGTGTTTACCAGATCATTTATGAATATGTTGAACACTAATGGTCTCAGTACCGACCCCTCAGGGATACCACTATTTATCTCTCTCCATTCTGAAAACTGATAATTTATTCCTACCCTTTGTTTCCTATCTTTTAACCAGTTACTGATCCATGAAAGGACTTCCCTCTTATCCCATGATGGCTTACTTTTCAAAAGTCAATTTAAATTAAATATTTTTTTAAAAAAATATTTGTTATAGAACTCTAGAAATATTATATGTTTTGGTGTAATTTGCATTATCCTTATGTTAAATTTGCATTATCCTAACAAAACATTTAATTTATTCATATCTCTTTTATATTTGCAGGTCAAAGTGAAAATGAAAAGACAAAAAAAGTTCAACAATTTTTCCACTCAAAGGCCTCAAAAACCAACCAAGGTGAAGAACAGATCAAGAACCAATAATATATTAACATGTCATCTGAAGGTTCAAGTGGTGTATCTATATCCGACCTGCCTGAAGCACAAATACATCTACCTACTGAAGAAACAGTGTCTCCAAAACCTAAGGACAGTTCCCAATGTTTGTCAGTCAGTGTTCCCATTTACTGAAGTTACAAAAGATAGCTTCTCATGAACTCATACTTTCTCATGAGTGATCCTTGACTATTGTCTTAAAATTACTCCAGCCATTGTTACTGGCTTTGGAAAGCATCTACCAAGGTGGGATGGATCTAAGTAGTGAGGCTGGTGGATTACTTTTGCTACTATGTTGAGAGAAGACTATTGCCATTCTCTGTCTTGTAAGTCTACTGTTGAAACCACTTGGGTCATTAAACAATGCCATCCAGGCATCTCCTACACCAGTGGTAGATCTTTGTCCAGCAATAGAAGCTACATTTGGATCAATCAGAGAGCTATCCATTGAAAAAAGTACCTGGAAGAAGCAAAGACTTCAGTCCAGAAGTTGACTAATGAAAGCATTTATATTGAATCCTTAAGTGAAGAGGACAAGAAGTGTCTGTTAAGACAACTGAAAAAGTACACAGACTTGATTCTTAAAAATCTACAACAGCGACTTCTAGATTCTACTCAACCTCTACGTAGCTTTTACAGATCTCTGTCCTATAAAACACTGACAGTTGAATGGAGTGAGGCACTACCAGCAAGGGGGCTCCTATGTGCTCCGGACAGAATAGAGAATTTAAAACCAGAATGGAATATCAGACGATGAATGAATGAAAATTTGACTTCAACTTCTTTTTGGCTAGACCCAATCTTTGTGCTGTTTCACTGGGATGAAAGAAGTAGGAATTCATCTCTTGCTGCTACTCAGTCACAACAGCTACAGTTGAGCGTTCTTTTTCATCATTAAGTACAGTTTTGTGTTCTGAAAGAAGTCACCTTTGGCCTAATCATGTGAATGAGCTAATAAGCATATCCATTGAAGGAATGGAAGTACCGGACACATAAGAAGCCACCAAAGATGAATGCATTGCATTCAAGAAGTTCATTAACAGAGTTGTGCAAAATTATAAGAAAAGACCAAGAAGGATGTAGATGTCATGCTTCATAAAAGATGTGAGTAGCCAACTTTAATTTGTGTGATGATTTTAAAACATGAGTTAAATCTAATAAAATGGTCATGTAACACTTTTCAGTTTTTACTATGGTGCCATACTGCCCAGTTTCACCCTTGATCGGCCCTGACCCCCTTCCCCCATAAATTTGAACCCCCCCATTTCGATTCCTGGGGAAAACACTGAGTGAAAAGGGGGCTTTGAAGGCAACTCTGCTTTGCATCAGGCACTCTAAGGGCTGCTTTAATTGGTGCTGTCTGCCAACGACCCCAAGGAGCTGCCATAGCAGCCAAGCGTTACCAGAGTGTATGTAATTCCCAAACAGACCTTACATCACAGGTCCTCCAAAGGGCTACACCAGTTTCTCTATTTGTAGTGCCAGGCAGGAATAAAACGATTTAGTGAATAGACTGGGGCAGGAGAACAAAGATAATTCTTTGGCCTCCACCCTGGGGGTGGAAAATGGAGTCAGGAGTCACCAGGTATTTCTGTGACACAGCAGTCAACTGAAGGCTGGTCCCGCTCCTTAGTTTTCCCCCTCTATTCCAGATTTCATCTCTTTTTCCCCCAGCAACGAGCCTCTGCCCCTCCCTCACCATCCACTTAAATGAATTTGGGAGTATGGTCAGTTAACTTCTGAGCCATGTCCACATGTGAACATGGCTTGCCACGATGAAAAACCAGTTTCTTTAGCTTGTGTTGAATCTGGAGTGCAAATGATATTGGTGAGGGCGAGGGGTTTAATGTTCCTATATGGGGTGCTTCATGCTAAAGTGATCCTGGTGTGCTCAAGGAGACTTACAGTTCTGGGAATTTGAATGTATACTTGGTGCTAGGAACAATACACGTTGTTCACTGTAGCTGATTAGAGCAAGTTTGGTTTTTATTAACCAGGAGAGAAAAGTGGTGATAAGCTTCAATATGGGACCCATATGCTCATAAGTCTAAAATGAATGACACATTGTCAGATGAAGTGAGCTCATTAAACAGCTGTCTACACACATCATTTTATATGTTAATCTAATTTTCTGATGAAAGGAAAAGGGTTTAAATTGGCTGGCTCAGCCTTCTCACAAATCCTTGTCAGAAGCCATCCTGTGGACTCAATTTCCTGGTTCAGCTGGGCGTGTTTGTACATGGCCAGCTCCACAGAGGCACTTGACAAAGTACAGCAGTAACCAATTCACAGGTGGTTCTAATCACTTCAATTAATGCAGCACAAAGGCAGCTGGGCAGGTCTCAAACACACCTTGTTTCTTCAAAGTTCTGGGCAAGATGCCTGAGTGTCCTCTAATTGAAAGTGCCAATGCCAGTACCTCAGCTGTGTGGACAATATGAAGGCCTGTAAGGTACCTTGTTTGCTTGTACCAAGCAGCCAACTTCTTCACATCTTAACTGTGGTGGCATTTGTTCCTGATCGGAGTGGGTGGAGGAAGATGAAACATTTTCAAAACACTGATAAAGTTAGTTCTGTCCACCAGCAATTTATCTGTTAAATTCAGTAGGAGAAGATGCTCTGATTACTATAGTGTATACATTCCTGTACTTTATTGCCAGCTGAGTAAGTTCAAAACATTTCTGGGATATGCTGTAGGAATGAAATCTCCACATAAAAAGTCCATGCTGAGTGCACTCATAATAACAGACCATCCTGCACTCCTAATATTTGTTTTGAACGATGGCAGGCTGTAGGGTACATATGACAGGAGTGTACATGCATGAGTATGGTTTAGAGGAAATAGAAAATATTATGGACATACAGGGATGAGATCCTTGCTAGTGTATATCAGTATGTCTTGGCTTCAGTGAGGCTATATTGATTTATCCCTGCTGAGGATCTGACCCATTATTTTTACACATTATAAATTACCTTTGCTGCTCACACATTTTGCTTCATTCTGCCACTCATGAGTTACTAAAGGCCCTCAGTAAATTGTGGTAATAAATAACACAGCTATATTCAGCCTTTTGAAGATCCTTCATATGCTAAGTAATGTTTTAGAAAAAATATAATCCCCTAAGAAAGAGTATAGGCCTTATTTTTTAAAAAAAAAGGGAAAATCCCACAACAAAGCAAAGTAGCTACATTATTTATCCACAGGATAGTAATCAGTCAGCCCTTTGTCTACTATATGGGGAATATATGGACTCTAGTTGGCAAACAGGCTCTTTTTATCAGGGTTAATTACCTGGACTGCTATAAATTATATAGTTTTAGCATGCAATGTGCATTTTATGCCCAAACAGGGGATTAATGGAGAGTAAGAATCCCTTTTACATTCCTATGGGGACTATCCAGACATTGAATCCTAGCAGGTAGAAGTGTGTGCTGTGTACTTGTTACATACTTCTGGGACAGGTGGGCCTTGGCCCCATCTCCACCCCTTCCCAATACACTGGTCAGCATAGCTGAGCTGGCAGGGGGGGAGTTGTAATTTGGTGTTGGTAGAGGCCAGTAGCAAATTACTAGACACACACATATATACCGAACAAGAGGGAAGAAGCGGGGAACTGTTTCTGAGCCCCAATGCCTCCTAAGGCTGTTCCTTGCAAGGTTTCTCTCTCACACCATCCGTCACACAGGGCTGTGCCTAAAGCCACAATCTAGCCCATAGTTATTTTGCAATTAAACTATGTTAATCTAAATCTATTTCATCTAAAATTCCTCCATTCATATTGGTTATTTATTTGTATTCTGCTCAAAAGTGTTCTACACAATTTTACAGAGATAGAAAAAGACAGGCTTCTACCTCAGAGATTACATTCCTAGCAGGCAACAAACTGTACTGAAAAGAAGGAAATGCAACAGTTCCCATGTTCCTTCTAATTCTTACCATTGCCTCTTTATCTTTATTATTAATCCCCCTGCGTCAACAAACAGTTCATCCTTCTGATGCCAGTGTGCTGGGGGTAGACTCCTGGGGTTGTCAAGATGTCTACATTCTCTTGCTGCTTCTACTGCTCTGGAGTCTTCTATATTTAATCCCAAGAAGGTGGTGTTTGCTGTCACTAAGACCGGAACACAATGGAGTAGGCTGCTATAAACCTGCAGGTTATAGCCTCCAATGTGAATCATTCCCAAGAGCCCTCCTAATTATCTGGAACACTTTCTATCTGAATATTTTCAAATTCTCCAAACAAGTAGAACTACAAGAATCTCTTATCCACCTCTGGATGCATTCTGGCTATGGCCTTGTTCTTAATGGTGAAATGTCTCTTTGACTTGCGAGGTGTTAGAAAGCCTCTTAGTCCTGGCCAAATTCTGCCTACCTAGAAAAGCATTTCCATGGAATGAGTTATTCTTCACTTCCTGTCCTACTCTGTAGTGTAGAGCTGCTGTCAGCTGTTGAACAGTTACATTTCAGTGGCGTTTGAAGTGAGCTGTCTATAATTTAGACTAGTGGTGCTAAACATTTCCAGAGCACTGTACTCCTTTCAAGGTTTGTATTTGTCTTACATATCCCCACATTTCACCTCACTTAAAAACTACTTGCTTACAAAGTCAGACAAAAAATACATAAGTGTCACAGCACCCTACTACTGAAAAATTACTACTTTCTCATTTTTACCATATAATTATAAAATAAATCAATTGGAATATAAATATTGTACTTACATTTCAGTGTACAGTATATATAGCAGGTCATTGTCTGTATGCAATTTTAGTTTGCACTGACTTTGCTAGTGCTTTTTATGTAGTCTTTGCAAATATCTAGATGAGTTTATGTACCCCCTGGAAAAGACCTCTGTGTACCTCCAGGGGTACACATGCACCTGGTTGAGGACCACTGATTCAGATGGTCTATGATTTAGATTCAGTAATTAATCAGTTTAGCTTTTAAAAGAGTTTTAGGAGTTGTTCATTTCCCCTTTCAGTTTGACTTTTCCTTTCCTTTGTCATCATTTCAGGGTCTGATCCAAAGCCCACTGAAATCAAGGGGAGTCTTTTCATTTACCGCAATGGAAAATTACATCAGGCCTGTAAATCTCAAGCTATATTTGTTCACTGATCAATTTACTTTTTCTCTGCCTATTACTACCCTGTTCTAGTCATGATATCTTCCATGAACATGAACCAAAATTCACAGAATACTTAGACATATTTTCTCCTGTTGTTCCCACCATTCCTTTTGACAGTGAGTACAGAATCCATCTTCTGGTCACTTTCACCACCTGATTCAAAACACAGTGATATCAAGGGGTCTTGCTATTGACTATGGATTTTGGACAAGGCACATAAGGTGGATTACTGATTAGATGGTGGGACACTGTATGCAAGGACGTGACCAGGCTGGGCTTAATGGAGAAACAAACTATGGACAGGAATGAATGGGGATGTTATACTGCTCCCCATGTCTGTAAAATTGCTTTGGGATGAGAAGACATAAACTGAGTAGCTTGACTGCTGTTTTTGACCTATTCTTAAGTGCATATTAATAAAATGTAGTCAATCAGCTCTGTTAACTTTACCAGCCTATTTTTATAATGGTACATCTGGCTTAGAACTTGGCTCAATCAATCAGGGTTTGAAGATTTCCCTGGTCATTTTGTAATACCTATGTGAAATCAGCTAAACTATCTTATTTCATTTCCTTGCTGATTAGTACATTTGAAGCACATTATGATTTGAATTTGACTGAGTTACATGGCTAGAAATAGCTCTCGTTTTCATCGGCGTCACAATGTATCTTTTCTAGATTATTAGCACAAAATACTGAATTTTGTTACTCAGCTGGGATTTTCTTTCCTCTTTAGTGAAAACTACATTTATTTAGCATATTATTGTTTGCCTTTCTTTATATCCTACTCCAGATACAATTAGAATTCAGCATTAGCTGCATTATTAGTGCTCTCTGGTAGACAAACTAAATAACATACATTTGATGTATGGTTGTCTTTTTTTTTTTTCCTTCAAAAAATATATTCCACTAAGTATTTTTCCATTAATTTTGTATTTAGTGGTATCTTAAACATTTCACATTTTTATTTGAAAAACTGATACAACAGTTCCAAAATAAAAGTTTACCTTTTTCAGGATTGATTTTTAAATTCATTCTGTAATTAAGTTAATCCTTAGTGGCATTTGAATGCTAAATCTAATTGCATAATTAGACATCTGGATTACTAACTGATCCATGATGACATAACAAATGCATCCTTTGAATTTCACTGTCTCTGTACTTTGATCTATAAGTTACTTAGAGAATGGTCTGTGTAACAACCTACATTTCAAGAGCTTAATTGTAGTGAATTTGCCAAGTTCAGGTAGTATTTGAGTGATACAAGATATGATTTACTTAATCAGCTGTTACCTAGATTCACATTTTGGCACTTTCAGTACAGAAATTCTATTTCTTGGACACACAATACAATGCAATAAATTGAACTTTGTATTTTAACTGTCATTATGTCAAAACGCTTTCTGGAGTTAATAGATTCATGAAGTCCAAGGCCAGAAGGGACCATTGTGATCATCCAGTCTGACCTTACGTATAGCATAGGCCATAGAACTTCCCCAAAATAATTCCTAGAATGTATATTTTTAGAATAATGTGTTTTTGAAAACCATCCAATCTTGATTAAAAAAAAAAAAAACTGCCAGTGGTGCAACCACAACTCTTGGCAAATTGTTTCAATAATTTATTACCATCACTGTTAAATTATACCTCATTTCAAGTCTGAGTTTGTGTAGCTTTATATCTCTCTCTGCTAGATTGAAGAGCCCATTATCAAATATTTGTTTCCCATGCAGGTACTTATAGACTATGATCAAATCACCCTTAACCCTTTTTAAACTAAATATATCTGAGCTCCTTAAGTCTGAGGTGCTTTCTAATCCTATAATCATTCTAATGGCTCTTCTCTGAACCCTTTCCAATTTATTAACAGCCTCCTTGAATTGTGGACACCAGAACTTGACACAGTATTCCAGTAGTGGTGAATGCCAGTGCCAAACAGAGGTAAAATAATCCCTATTCCTACTTGAGATTCTCCTGTTTCTGCATCAAATTATCACATTAGCCCTTTTGGCCATAGTGTCAAACTGGAAAGTCATGTTCAGATTATTCACCAGGACCCTCAAATCTTTTCCAAAGTCACTGCTTCCCAGGACAGAGTCCCCATCCTGTCAGCATGTCCTAGATATGTACATTTACACTTATTGTTTTGCATGCCCACAATTTACCAAGTAATACTGATCATGCTAGGTCAGTGATCTGTCCTCTTCATTATTTATCACTCCCCCAGATTTTATGTCTTATACAAACCCAATCAGTTATTTTGTTTTTCTTCCAGTGTCAGTAATGTTAAATGACATAGGTCAAATACCAATCCCTGCAGGCCCCACTAGATATAACCTGCTTGATGATTCACTGTTTACAATTACATTTTGAGATCTATCAGTGAGCCACTTTTTAATCCATGTTAAATAGTAGTTACATAACAGAACAATTGAACAAGATAGGCAAGGGTGAAAAGATATTGTCAGTTGAGATTGAGGAATAGATGGAGATCTGAGGAGGCAGGGAGATATAGAGGGGCTATTTCTCATATCAAAAGAGTAATAAGGTAGTTTGTGGTGACAGAGAAAGAAGCACTAGATGAGCAGCCCGGGGTCAGAGAGGAGCGGAAAGAGTATCCCCATTAGGTAGGCTGCATTTTAAAACAAAGGATATTTTACCAGTATCCTGTGATGACTGGGGATCAGTGGGGTTGTTAGAGCGGATTGTTATTCCTTATGGATCTAATCAGACATTTCATTTTTATATGAACACACAAATGTTTAGCTTATAACAAAAATAAGCATGGAAGGTGTGAGCCTGAGCCCACTGAAAGCACTGCCAAAGTTCCCATTGACTTCAGTTATCTAGGATTGTAATAGAAAATCTGCATTTTTTCTCTTTTGCAACAGAGAATTACATTGTTTATGATTTGAAGTTCTTAGCCAGCATAAGTCTCTGCTCTGGTCATGCATGCTGGTGCATTTCTTCAGGCATCTGGATGCAAATCTCTACCTAAGTCACAAAGTGAGTCACAAATCAGGGGAGCCTATGGAAGTCAATGGATGTTAGGAATGTAAATACCTTTGCAGATCTGAGCTTAGACACTTAATTCAGGCACTGTGGATCACAGAGGTTTTCCTGAGTGTGTGTAGGGTGGTTTCCGTAGGCCCCTAAAAGTTAGGTGCTATGACATTTAGTGTTACAACACCTAAGTTCCTTTACAGATCTGGGTCTATATTCCTTGGTTCAGAGCTAGGCCCATGGATAGCCACATCCAAACGGTAGGATCAGAACCTGCAGGTAGGGAGTCATAGAATCATAGAATATCAGGGTCGGAAGAGACCTTAGGAGGTCATCTAGTCCAACCCCCTCTAAATCAAAGCAGGACCAACCCCAACTAAATTGTCCCAGCCAGGGCTTTGTCAAGCTGGGCCTTAAAGACCTCTAAGGATAGAGATTCTACCACCTCCTTAGTTAACCCATTCCAGTGCTTTACCACCCTTCCAGTGAAATAGTTTTTCCTAATATCCAACCTAGACCTCCTCAACTGCAACTTGAGACCATTGCTCCTTGTTCTGTTATCCACCATCACTGAGAACAACCTGGCTCCATCCTCTTTGGAACCCCCCTTCAGGTAGTTGAAGGCTGCTGTCAATTCCTCCCTCACTCTTCTCTTCTGTAGACTCAATAAGCTCAGCTTCCTCAGCCTCTCCTCATAAGTCATGTGCCCCAGACCTCTAATCATTTTAATTGCCCTCTGCTGGATTCTCTCCAATTTGTCCACATCTTTTCTGTAGTAGGTGCCCCAAAACTGGAAGTAATACTCCAGATGTGGCCTCACCTGTGCTGAATAGAGGGGAATAATCACTTCCCTCAATCTGCTGGCAATGCTCCTACTAATGAAGCCCAATATGCCGTTAGCCTTCTTGGCAACAAGGGTACACCGCTGACTCATATCCAGCTTCTCATCCTCTAATCCTCAGGTCCTTTTCTGCAGAACTGCTGCTTAGCCAGTCAGTCCCTAGCCTGTAGCATTGCCAACTAGACATCAAGCCATTGATCACTACCCGTTGAGCCCGACAATCTAGACAGCTTTCTATTCACCTTATAGTCCATTCATCCAGTCCATACTTTTTTAACTTGCTGGAAAGAATACTGTGGCAGACCATATCAAAAGCTTTGCTAAAATCAAGATATCACATCCACCACTTTCCCCATGTCCACAGAGCCAGTTATCTCATCATAGAAGACAATCAGGTTGGTTAGGCATGACTTGCCTGGGTGAATCCATGTTGACTGTTCCTGATCACCTTCCTCTTCTCCAAGTGCTTCAAAATGCATTCCTTGAGGGTCCTGTGACACAGAAAATTTTGTTCTGCCTGTCTGCCTAGGGAAGAATTCAACCCATTTAAACTTTTACAGTTTTTCATCTCAAAGAGCTCAAGGGCCTTTAGTAATACGGATTCACTGGGCACTATCCTGTGAGGCAGGTATAGCTGGCATTAGTGGGAGGTTGGTCCTGTGGCTAAGGCACTAGTCTAAGCCCAAGAAATGTAGCTGGGTTTAATTCCCAGCTCTGCTGCAGGCTGCCTGTGTGACCTTGGACAAACCCGGTGCCTTAGTTCCCCCACTGTAACATGCTACTTGATTTCTCCTGTCTGTTAAGATTTTGCTGTCTGTGGGACAGGGACTTCCTTTCAATGTTTGTACAGCACCTGGCTAAATGGGGGACCCAATCTGAAGCAAATGAAAAACCATATTCATTTTATAGACAATAAACAGAGACACGGGTTATTTTTCTTGCTCTTCATTTCTCAGCAAATCAATGACAGACAGGGCTAGGGCTCAAGATTTCCTATCCTCTTTACTGCTCTACTGTGCTGCCTCTAAAATAAACACTGGCCATGTACTGTAAATAGCACTTGCAAGGGCTTTTCATTCTAAAGATGTTAGAAACTGAAAGAGGAGATACCTATAGAAAAAGCTAATATGTTCACAGAATAAGGCACAGAGCAATTGCATATTTCACATTTTGGCATTCATGTTTAATGAATGTTGGAGAATAAAGCATTCTTAAGAGCATAGTTTTCCCTTGTCTACCTTCTAGACAGAGCTAGGTAAATTTGAAAACTGTCTTATGAAAAGAGCACAAAACTCAATAAACTTTCTGTATGTTGCCTTTCTTCTGAATGTCTTATCTCTTGGTCCAGTAAACTGGGCAAAAGCACAGGCAGGGACTAGCCATTAGCTGGTTCATGCTGCTTCTTCCTTTCCATCCATTCATACCTGATGTCACTTCATACCAGCCATGCATCTAGAAAAGGAGATAAAACTACAGCATAGCCCTGGAACCAGCCTGCTATGGGGAGACAGAAATCTCCCCAGAGTCTGTGAATGTTGCCAGTCCCAGGTAGCTCCAGGAGTAAAAGACCCAAGGTTGCTCATGAACTCCGCTCTGCTGTGCTTCAAGCCACACGATAGACCGTTCACCCCCTCTGTTAATTCTCTGAGTTCCATGATCTTGAAATCTAACTATCCAAATGCATTAATATGAACAAATTCATTTTTGTGTTTAAAGCACTGAAAGGCAATGAAAAATCACAAGAGAAAAAGCAGGGTCTTATACCTTATTCAGTATGGAATAAGGGATGCTCCTTTACCCCATTATTCATTAAAGTAAGCTATCTTTCAAGAGGCTCTGAAGGCAGAATACCCATTCACACTTTGATTCAATAGTAAAATATCTGGTTGAATAACGTGAAAACTTGTCTTGTGTGATGTGTTAATATATGGTGGGATTTTGAATGTGAATGGCATTACTCTGAGATAAAAAGGTAACTTGCTCTAAAGACAGTTTGCTAATCTTAGGCTCAAGTGTCTACTTTATACAGAAATAATAATGGAAAACTTAATCAAGCCAACAGCTTTTGCCAGATTCAGTTTTATTTCTTCCTCCATGCCTCACAAATATTCCATGGGCATCTGGAAATCAATGAGATAAACTGCTATGTTGGAAATGGAGACTGAAGTTGGAGAGAGAGAGAGAGAGAGAGAGTGTGTGAGAGAGAGATCACTACTGCATGTTACCATCTTTAATCCTTTTATTTATCTATTTTGTGCTTTTAGTTCTGCCATTAATGAGAGCTGGATCACTGGGGCTCTTCCATCCACTTTATATTCCCCTTCCTTCCTCCTGGCTTCACTGTCCATGCAAAAGTCAATTATATTATGTGAAGATGAGCAGATAAAGTAACCTAAGTCTCACAAAATTGCACTTACTGTAGGCAAGTAAAATCTCTCATTTTCTCATTCCCACCAATCTTCATTGTAAAGACTGTGCCTGGGATGGTAAATTTTGATAACTTTGTAAGGTATAGTCAACTAAGTGTTCTTCCATGGCCACAAAAAAAAAATGGGGACCTGTAAATGCTGATGTTCTTTATCTATTGATCCTTCAAGGAAATGATTCCTTCCTCTGGCTCTGCCTAGGATCCACCAAGCTCTTTATTTCTTCAGCCTATTTAAATGTTTTTATCAATAGGAGGGATGCTTTTTCCTTTTTAACAAGAGATGAACTCTTTCGCTAAGCAAGACGTGGACACCATATGCTTGATTATACCGGCAAATATATCCCTTAAAGACAGCTGAGAGACTCAGGAAGGTGGCAATACTTTTGTGCCATGTGCTAAATGTGTCTCAGATGTAGTAAGTATAAATGTGCATTAAGGAGTTTGGAGCAAGAAACCAAAAAACTTGGAGCCCGCAACTCTAAACAACCCATTTTAGATGCTTTTAACATTCTGTAATCACTTGTTGTGGAAGGTAAGGAGAAATTAGTTTCTATCTATTCCTAATATGGCTGGAAGAAAACAATGCATGTCATTTCTGAGACATCCACAATGTGGTGTTCCTGAAGAGTCTTATTCTAAATTTGGTAATCACGTCACTTATTTTTGCTAAAAGGGTGAGTAGGAGCCATACTGGGTAGACTTTGAGGGCACTGTTGTCCTTTTGCAGTCCATGAGAGTAGTAAATGGGAACAATGGGAAGATGCGTGGCAAGTTCAGACTCCTGCATTTCCCAGAGGCACACCACAATGCCCGCATGATAAGTCCCTCAGCCACATTTGCACTGAAACTCTTGTGAGCAATTCCTGATGACATCTTGATTCAGTATAAAGCCATTGCAAGTGTCAGCTGAGACAAGTCTTGGAGGGCTGCAGCAACCCATGTTACAATACAAACTTGCCTCCTGCTTTATGGATGAGTTCTCCCATCACACCGAAATAGAGAAACAAGATCAAGGATCAGCTACTAGCTAACTCAGTGAGGGTGCATCTGCTGTGCCCCTCCTACTCATTTGGACTCCCCATCTTCATCCCATATTGGTAGTAAGCATCCCCAGAACACTGATTTTGAGCAAAACCGCTAGCTAAGCTGCAAGAAAATAGGTGCAATTGGTTTTCAGTGCTGTCTCCTCTCCTGTGTTTTTGGTATGACAAAAGGAAGTCTGAAGGGGGAATGGTATTGGAAGGACTTCTCCCTTCACTGGAAGCATCTCAGCTGAGGCCTCCTTAATAAGTCCAGTAATATCACTGGGCCTTTAACTCCTACCCATGCTGTATTGCCTCAAGTTTTTCCTTCTTACTTCTTCTGTCACCAGAGTCGTCCTCTCTCTCCAGCCTTCCTACAGTCCCTTTTCTGGGCTTCCTGATTCTCTAACTCTCTGGCCACAGAGCTGGTCTCTAGATTTTCCCCTTCTCTTTCCTACAGGTTTCTCTAAACTCTGGAGTACAATTGGTCAAAAGTTGGAATTTATCTTCCATGGGAAAATTCTAGAAAAGAATTGTTTTGTTTTAAAATTAAAAATAGAAATTTTAAGCTGTCCTCTAGAAGGGAAAATCTGAAACATCTTATTAAACATTCTTGAAACAAAATTGAATCTGAAGCCCAAAGTCCAACACTCCCAAGGCTTATAGGCTCAGAGCTAGCTGTCAGTCCAGGCAGAATGATGAAGAACTTAGAAGCTCTGGAAGCCTTACAACTCAGGCTTGGGCTTTGATTTTTTTCCATGGCATTTTAGATGTTGATTTTGCAGACAGACCACAGTTGGGGTTATGCTTTTACACTCACATCATTGGTCTTGTAGACAATTGGAGGTGCAGATAACTTCTAGTGCATTGTATATCAGATTTATAATTACCTGATTCGCAGGCACATTCAAAAAGTGAAAGTTTACATGCTATAAACTTTCCCACAGTTTAGTTGCATGTGCAAAAATGCACTGGAAAAAGTACAAGCAGTTCTGAAAATCAAGTCCTTTATATTGGGTACAACACTGAAAAAGTACAGAAATTTAAACATTCTAGGCATAGCTTTTGAAAACGAACTAAGGGATTTTGACACCTTGTTTCCACATCTCCCATATGACTTTGAAAATCTCAGCCTTAAATTTTGCAAGGTCTTGGAAATCTCAGTTTCAGTGGTGAAAGTGAAACCTGAGAACTGCTTTTCGTATCAGATCTCCGTAGAAAAGCGTCTCCCTCTCAGACCAGCATGGCATGACACACTCTTTGGAGGACTGAGTCTGCTTGCAGAGATCTGCACCCACAGAGGCCAATTCTCTTTCAGGATAACTGCAAGAGGTGCAAGCTCTTATATAGTTGGATCAGAAGATTAATTCTGCTCTTATACCATTGCAGATTCAGAATCACTCCACTGAAGTCATCAGCCACATGGACCATCAGTGGAATTATTCCACACTTATAGTGGTGTGAAAACAATGTGTCCATATATGACATGAATAACAGCAGAGTTTGGCCCAGCATCTTTACTCATCAGTGATGTATAAAGCTATTTGAATATTAGCATAATGAAACTCACCTTGAATCAATAGAATGCACCGCACACTGAGTCTCCAATTGTGACACCAGAGGATAAGGCACATCTGGTGTGTGCAGCTGTCCCCAGTAGTTAGAATAGATTGAACCAGGAGGGAGATCTGGGTGCATTTACCTAAGCCAGGAAGAGTAAAGGGAACTCTTGCTGTGCCTTTGGCAGAGAAAGAGGAGCAGTTGCTTTCTCCCCAGCCTCTCCTTATTTTAACCCCTACCTCATCCCATCTACTGTAAATCCAGTAAAAAAAATCTCTATGGAACTAACCATGCAGAGTCCGAGTGCAAAGATTGAGCAATGCCTCTTACTCCAACACTAAGCCTACAATGTTATTCATTTACCTGAATACTAGTGAAACTGCTCCCTTCTATGTTCCCCACCAAAAATAATTTAGCTGCTAGTTAGCATTTATTTTCCAGTCAGATTATCTATTTTAGCCACAAAATTTAATGTATTTAGCCTCTCATCACCTCTGCCCAGTGAGAAAAGACTATTATCCCTATTTTATAGATGAGGCACTGAGGCACACAGAGAGACTTAAGAGCTCAAATAGCTTTGAGGATCTGGGCCTAACTTTTGGAAGTTAGGACCTTGGGGGATCTGCACCTAAGTAACTTGTCCATGGTCATGAAGGAAGTCTGGGAGAGGGCAGAGAATATGAATTGAGGGTTTTGGAGTCCTAGGTCAGCATGCTAACTCCTGGACCATCCTTCCTCTCTACTATTCTAGCTATTTGCCAGCTCTGTGTACACAGCTGGACAGTCTGCGTTCCACTGCTGATCAACATGTGTTGTTCAAAATGCAGGAGCTTAGCAATACAAGACACAGACAGCTTGTGCCCCACTACTTTCACTGATTCTATATGGAATATGGACAAACTCAAGGCTTTATCTGTGATCTTGAGATGCCTCTGGAAACAACCCAAGCTACTTGAGGGACTGCCACTTCACCGTCTAGGACTATGATCACCTTCAACAGCTAGAGTCCACTAGAGCAATGGAATTGTCAACCGACAAGTTTGAGACCAGAAAGTGCTGGAAACAGAGCAATGGAGCATTTGGCCAATGACTGCGGAGCAGAACTCACTCACACAGCTGTACCTGGCAATAATAGATTAAAAATTGTTTTGGATGAACCTACAACAAATGTTTGTTCGCAGAAAAACAAACATGTTTGTTTCGGGTAGAGTGATCAGACAGCAAATGTGAAAAGTTGGGACAGGGGTGAGGGGGTAATAGGACCCTATATAAGAAAAAAGACCCAAAAATCGGGACTGTCCCTATAAAATGGGGACGTCTGGTCACCCTAGTTTCGGGTTGAATTAAACTTTTTGTTTGAGCTGAACTGAAAGGCTTAGTTTTCTTTGAAATGCAAAGGAAATTTTGAACACCATTCACAAACCCAAAGAGAAGATGGCCTACTCCATACCTTAGTGGTTAGAGCCCTCAGCTGGGGTGTGGTAGACCCAAGTTTAAGTCTCCATTATTCCTGATTAAATATTTACAGGAGCAGGAACTGGAAGCCAGATGTGCACCCTTCAGTCACAAGGCTATAAAGTCATTTTCTCACTCACTGGCCTCATGAGTATTTACGAAGTTTTACAAAGTGGACTAGCGTCAACAGAGAGATTGAAAGCAGCTCACCCCCATAGCCTGGTGGTTAGGGCACTTGTGAGAGCCACGTTCCAGGCTCTGCTCTGAATCAGCCAGAGGTGAACTTGAACCTGTAACTGTATGCTCTAATGGTGAGACCATGAAGAGGAGGGCATAGGTACCTCGTCAGTTACGTGACTAGCTCTCAAGTCTCCTTGTGAAGCTAGAGCTCATTCCCCCAGACCCCCAAAGCAAAAGCTATTCAGTGAATTTATGAACTTCTTGTGCTTAACAATCTGCCGCAGCTTGTGTTTAGCTCACTCTGGGTATCTGCTCCAAATTGAAGGAGCTCTGTGTAGCTCGAAAGCTTGTCCCTTCCAACAACAGAAGCTGGTCCAATAGAAGAGATTCCCTCACCCACCTTATCTCTCTGAATAGCTTCATTCAACCTGAAACTGCATTTTTCAGCAAATAAACTATTCATCCAAAATCCCCGTCCCCTCAGCTCTGGTACCAGACTGCATCAGGGTAGCTACAATACTCAGTGTCTACAGAATGAAATACAGAAGAGGCTTCTTCCAACTTTGTGGTACGCAAATAAAAACACAACAAATTCCATCCATTTAGGAGACAGAGACACTGAGATTCTGTGTGTTCTTTTAAAAATGTGTAAGGAGCTAAAATACTATGGTGTTAATCATTGTATTAAAAAAAGCAAGAACAGAACATGTCACATGTTTTATTTTTAATGTAGAATTTTTAAAAGAATTTTTATTTTTAAAAGCAGAATTAAGGGGGTGATGTCCAATAAGAAGAATGAATACTGCAAAATTATGAATCACTTTATCTTCTTGATGCCCTTTGTGTCCTGCATTGCCTTAAAATGCACTCTATTTCCATGCGATCAGTGAAATTTCTTTATTGTTCTTTGACTGACAAATCTGCTTATTAAGCAAATTTATTCAAGACTATTTGTGTAATTATTTTATATAACATATGAATCAAGGAATATAAAACTAGAGATAAAGCGAATTGCTATCTTTCTTTTCCTTTATCAAAATGATAACATTTGTATCAAATAAATTCGGTGTTCAGTGTGAACAATTCTGTATGTATATTATAATTTCTGGAATTAGGAGAAGCAAATACATTATTAAGCTAAAATGTTTCCTGATTAAAATGATTTTGTTTTTTGTTTAGGTCCATCTATTAAAATTTTAACGTTGTACTTTAAGATAGGATTTTATTCTGTACATTTCAAATTAAAACACTGTATCTTGTGGGTCTAAATGTGCAGGACTGAAAACAATGACAGGATGCAGTTTGATTTGCTTCTGCTTATTTAAAGCATACTTGGGTTATATTACTTCTTCTCACTGATGATAGTAATAAAAGCATTCTTACGCTAGCTTTGTTATAAGTTGGTAATTATGTGACTTGTCTAACAGAGGTTTTTGGCTGAAAATAGCTTTGTCACTAGTAAATGGGGTCATTTTAACATGTTTACTGGTAAAATGAACAATTTTAGCAATTATATGGTGCTCCCTAAACTTGATTTATAGTTGAAACAATTAGCTTATTTTTACTCGTTGTGCTGCACCATCAGCTGCTGCTAATTGGAATGTCAGTTTACTCTGGTGACTGAGCTTATGGTCACAAACTCTGTAACTAGGGCCAGACTTTCAGAATCAGGGGAGTACAAATGCTGCACAAACATTGGGCTCTACTACCTTATATGCACAAATAGCTGATCATAGTGCACTAATTAGGTGTTTGTTCATGCATATAGCCATCTGAGGAGAGAGGCTGTTGATATTTTTTATTTAAGGCAAATTTTATCCGGCAATATAGAAGCTGTGGCAGGCCTATAATGCAGCAGGATTGCTGTGGAGGGGCAGGTATGTATGGAAACTTCCCACCCCCTAAAGTATAGGGAAACAGGGCTCCCCTCTATTTCTACATTGTCCAGGATGGAGAAGATACTGGAGCAGACTAGGGTAGGGACACAGGTGTGACTGATGGGCTCTTATTACACAAAACCAGTGGCTACAAATAATGGGAGTTTTGCTATTGACTTCAACAGACCATGATTTTACCCACAATTTCTCTAAAACACTTTTAAATTTCCCTCTACTACCAGCAACTTCTACTTGGTAATGATAGGAATCACCAAAAACTCTCTTGTGAAAGTTATCTGAAGCTGCATATATTCCCTCTCCCCCTCAGCAAGATTTAAAAAAAAATTGTGAATAAATCCTTGAAAGTATAACCCTCTTATACTACAGAACAGACAAAAGGCCTGAATATCCTTTCTCTGTAGCTGCTATCTTTTGGTCTTACTGTGAAATGTTCATTTCTAATTGAAAATTCCTCCTTTTAAAAGTTTAAACCATCTCTCCTAGTGACTGCATCATTTAAAATTATTATTTTTTAACAGGAAAATTCACTTTTCAAAGGTAAAATTGCTGGTTTAAACAGTGTTTTTTTTTAAATGTCCAGCTATTCTAGTTTATTCAAAATGAAAGGTTCATAATGACCTATTTAACTGGTAAATTGATTTGTGTGTGGTGCGCTTTATATATTTTGACTTAAATATTTCTGAAATTGTTCAAAATTAACAACATACAAGGCAATAATGAGAGTTGCATCAGAGGAGTATCATTCGAGAGAGCTCATTCTGGCACGTCAAACTGGCAAACTTTTACCAAATCTAGCACTGCCAAATCTAGAGATTAGTTAATCAGCATTCAAGTAGGGAACAGTTAAGCAGAACTCTCTGTTCCTTTTGTTACAGATGAACTCATTGGCCCAAATTCCCAGATAGTGCAAACTGGTTTAACTCCATGGAAGTTATGCCAAGTTGCCCATAATTTTTTTAACTCTTAAATTGAGGTCTATCCCTCACATGCCATTCTTGTAGACTTTCAGCCATACTACCAGGAGGCACAGTTCTATGTAGAAGGAAGGACAGCTGGTTGCTGGATGATAGGGTATGTTGAAACTCTGGGATGAACCAGTCACAGTCCACGCTGCCTCCTCAGTTCTGTACTGCTTTGTTGCTGGTTTTCATGCAATCATTGTGGCATCAACAGAATGGAAGAGTGGCAATAACTGGTTGAGGGTAGGCTGAGAGAGTGGATCAGACTCTACTTGACAGTTGTATCACCACCACTCTGTGGCAAGGAGATTAAAGACTGACTACAGAAATAGGAGAGGTCCCATTTGATTGAAGAGGAAGAAGCTGATCATGGAATATCAGGGTTGGAAGGGACCTTAGGAGGTCATCTAGTCCAACCTGCTTCTCAAAGCATGACTAATCCCCAGACAGATTTTTGCCCCATATCCCTAAATGGCTCTCATAAGGATTGAATTTACAATCCTGGGTTTAGCAGACCAATGCTCAGACCACTAAGCTATCCCTCCCCCAACTTGGCAAGATTAATGAAGGGGGCCAGGGATATTAGGACAGCTTCTGGAGTTGTTTTGGCTAGATCCAAACAGAGCACTAAAGACAAATATTTATTTAGGGAAGAATTGTCTAGTGGTTAGGGCACTCACTGAGGACTTGAGAGAGCTACATTCAAGTCCCTACTCTACCACAGTCTGCCTGTGTGACCTTGGGCAAATCACTTAGTCTCTCAAGTCCACATTTGTAAAATGGGGATAATAGCATTTCCCTATTTCACTGGGGATGGGTGGGGGGCTGTTGTGTGAGCTGCTCAGTTACTTTATATTGCTCCCATTACTCCCGTATCTAAGATAAAATAGATTATTGTGCTATAAGGGTAAAACTCACCCTGAGTAACAATGGCTATGTTAAGTCCAATTTTGGTAGCTTAGGTGGTAGTTAAGTGGTTTTTTGTGTGTGTGTGCTGCATGAAGGTGAACTTTGACCCTGCCAGCAGGTAGGGGATCTTGGGGGACAACTACTGCACTGGCAGGGTGCAAAATAAACTGTATTAAGAAAATGCAAAAACAGGGAAAATTCAATAGTGAGGGGTATGGGGTTTGTTAAGGTAGACAATTGGGGAGAGGTTTCTTTTAGTAAATAGTATAGGGGGTTTCAATAGTGGGGTACAATACAGTTGGTAACCAATTAACACTGAAGTATAAATGTAACAGGTAGCTAACAATTTCTATGTAAAGGGTGTGTCACAGCAGCATATAACCAACAAACAGTTATGGGTAAAATGTGTTAAATAACCCACAACTCTAGGTAAAATGTGTCACAGTGGTGTAAATATGAAATGTGAGGTGTGTCAGAGAGAAAAAAGGTAACCAATGGGGTTTTATGCTAGACTTCAGTAATACAATTGAGATTTGGCAGCAGTAGGAGCAGGGTGAACACGTGGAGGAAGGGATTAAAAGAGAGAGAGAGAGAGAGAGAGACACACACACACAAAGGCAGTGGTAGAGGAATGAGGTTGGGGGTGGGGGAAGAGGAGCACGTGGTGGAGCACGGACCAAAGGCAGAGGCGCTGCGGAGGGAGATTTAAACTCAGGGAGACACAGAGAGCAGACAGGCTGCAATTTTAAACAGCAGAGAGACTGCAATGAGTGACTGGGGAGCTCGGGGGGAGACACAGGCAAGCTTGTGGGGGGGGGAATGTTAGGGCAGCGGGAAGACAGACTTAACCACAATTATACAGAACACAGCAAAATCTTATTTATGATCTAACTTAACCAAGACTACACAAATTAGCAAGTAACAGAACACAATGCAACAATTCTTTTTTAAACCTAACTTACAGAGCACAATACAAACAATTCTTTAAGCCTAACTTAACCACAGCTATGCAAAATGAAATTACAACTTATCTAGACTAAGAACCTGATTCTAATAGGTGCACCTTACACTATGCCGATTCTTTGATCGGGGGGGGGTAGCAGTTCCAGAGGGCAGAGTGGTGTGTGCCCAGGGTACAGCCCCCGGGGAGGCAGGGGAGGGGCGGCTGCAGCAGTGGGGCGGCTGCAAGCCGGCAGCCCAGGATACAGTCCAGGAAGGCACAGCTTAGCAGCAGCACAAGCTTATTTTTAGCAGCAAAGGCACTGTGGAGCAAGAAACAGATTACAGATACAGACCAAGGAGTTAGCTTGGGTCTGTCTGCTGGGGAAACAAGGCCAGCAGCTAGGACAGGGGGAGTCTGCAAGAGGGAGTTCTTACCAATCCCCAGGACAGCAGCAAGCACAGAGGCAGGAACAGCAGTAGCATCGGAGGATGGAGAGAGGACTCGATTCGCTTACAATAATCAGGAGATCTCCAGGCCCAGATTCGTTGTTCGTGAGAGGGGAGTTTAAAAACAGGGGTAGGCTCAAAAACAAATGAGAGCAGGGAGAGGGCCCCCCAAAAACCCCTAGCTGATCAGACCAGGTGGCAAAGCAAGGACCTTCTCCAAGGTCTGATCAGAAAATGTCTGGCTTTAAAGGCAAACTCAGGCAGTTTCCCACCAGTACTTTTGATTGGCTCCTCTTGATACAGGGGAGGAGAGAAGGCAGGGAAAGGCTGCAGGTAAGCATAGGCATGCCTGGGCATGTTCTGAGCCACAGGTATGACTCATATGCTTAATTAGTTGGCCACTTCAGGTCTTGCATTTCTGGGCAGCACCCCCCACACCGAGCCCCGATCTGAACAAAGGAGCCAAATAAAGAAGCAAGAAGCCCCCTCCCTAGGCAGAGCAATGGCTCCAGTTAGTCTGTACAAGCCATTTCTATGAATAGGGCTGTGACTTTAGTTAGCACAATGGCCGGGAGGGGTGGCCACACAGGACAAGCAGAAAGGAGAGGGGAAAAAGGAATGCAGCAGGGGGACAGCTGTAACAGACAAACTTCACCCTAAGGATTAAATTTTGGTCATTGCAGACTTCAATGCAATATTCAATTGTTTGAACTGTTTACTACAGTTCTTAATTAGTGAGTAATATCAGAATTATAGCGTAGCATCTATATAGATACTCAATGGTAGGTTCTCAGAAGGTGAGACTGAACTGTCCTGTGCATGGAGGCTACCAGGGAAAAACTTCAAATGTCTTTATAATCTTTTCTTAGAATCAGATTAGAAAATGAACTACTTGAAGGAGACATTCTGGGGTGTCAAACTGGCAAACTTTTACCAAATCTAGCACTGCCAAATCTAGAGATTAGTTAATCAGCATTCAAGTAGGGAACAGTTAAGCCGAACTCTCTGTTCCTTTTGTTAGAACAGAGAGTTGTTAGAACATTTTTAAACTTGTTATTCGCTGATACTGTGTCAGGTATGTGGAAATAACTTTTGACTGGAATTCAGTGATTGAGAACTGTCTATGAAAACTTCATATCACGTTTTGTTCTGTGACCACAGTTTCCATGAGACAAACTTCTAAATGAGGCTTGTCCATCAAGGGGAAAAATATGCCTTCAAGACTAATAACCTACAAATTGGATTGCTGCCCAACCCCCTAATCTGCTGTCCCCATTCTTCTTTTCTCTATAACTAGGACTAAGGAAAAATACAGCTTCAAGCTGTTGTCACTGGTAATTATGTCCAGCTCAGATAAAGTGTCATGACCTATGAAGGTTAGGTCAAATGTCAGTGAGCTTATGTAGAAGTCTGAAGGCTTCTGAATAAGCTTTAACTATTTACTCCTTTTGTGGAAGATGGCTGCACTGAAAAAAAATTACAGATATTATCAATCTAGAGCGAGCATGTAAGAAATTGATCTTGATAATGAAAAGGTTTTAACAATTTTTCCATTGGGAATGCTGCATATTGATGCCCGTCTAATATTTTCACAAACAATTTTGCTCATTGTAGTTTAAATAAGCTTGTTTAAATAATAGCACAAATAGACTAGCTAGGGTCAACCCTACTATATAAGGTCTTTGGTTTATTTTGTGTGACAAAACTTGTGCTGAGGGCCACTCCAGTAGAAAATCCTCTTTCATAAGTAACACATTTATAGTACTCTGATATTCTAATTAAACTTTGCTCTAACCATTAGTAAAACATGTATACTACTCCTCCTCAATACCACAGAAATGGATAAACCTCCTTTTCCCCAAACCACTTTCTCTGTCCATATTCAGTGGCCTATCACATGAGGCTGTTTTACCTCAGGAACTGTAGTCTTGTGCAGTTGGGAGGACTAAAGGAAGTGCCTTACCAAAACTTGGATGATAACTGGCTGAATTACACTGAGAAGGTCTGCTCTGAGGATGTCCTCGCCATATTGGTCACCAGTAGAAAGGTTTCCACCAGAGCCACTTATGCAGCAAAATGGAGAAGGTTTTTGATCCAGGCTGAGTTCCACCATCGTCTTTTCACACAGAGATCAGACATATACTGGATTGTCTTTTTATATCTGAAATATACGGGCCTCTCAGTCAGTTCAGTGAGTCCATTTGGCAGTCATTTCAGTGCTATACTTATCTGTGGATGGATCTTCAGTCTTTTAACTCCTGTTATAGTGAGATTGCTTAGGGGGCTTATATATCTACTTCCCTCCTTCTTTCATGTCTGGTTCCACTGTGGGACCTTAATTGGGCTTCCTTGTGAACCTATGGCAACATAATTTTTACCTCTCCTTTGATGAAAATGGCATGTTTTGGTGGTGATTACTTCTGTATAAAAGAGTGTCAGAGATTCAGGTACCTCTAGCAGACCCTCTCTATGTTGTATTCTACAAAGGCAAGATCTCTTTCAGGCCACACAGAATATTTATACCCAAGGTTATCTCTGCATTCCAGTTTTAATCAGAACACTGAAGGATGAATGTTTTTTCTGAAGGCCCAGTCCAGCAAGGCAGAAGAAAGGCTTCATATCTTAGATGCCCATAGGACATTGTCTTATTACCTAGACCAGTGGTTCCCAAACTTGTTCCGCCGCTTGTGTGGGGAAAGCCCCTGGTGGGCCGGGCCAGTTTGTGTACCTGCTGTGTCTGCAGGTTTGGCCAATCGCGGCTCCCAGTGGCTGCATTTCGCTCCTCCAGGCCAATGGGAGCTGCTGGAAGAGGTGCAGACCGAGGGACGTACTGGCTGTCACTTCCAGGAGCTCCCATTTGCCTGGAGCAGTGAACTGTGGCCACTGGGAGCCGCGATCAGCTGGACCTGCAGACGCGGCAGGTACACAAACCGGCCTGGCCCGCCAGGGACTTTCCCCACACAAGCGGCGGAACAAGTTTGGGAACTGCTGGTCTAGACCATACAATTTTTTTTTCCATATCATGTTCTAGACATTTTCTGACCTATGCTGAAAGGCTTAAGGGACAGCCTTTTACAGTTCAATGTATATCTCACTGGATATCAGACTGTATTAAACTCTGTTTTGATCTAGCTAAGGTTTCAACTCCCTTTGATAGCAGTCCATTTTACTAGGGCTCAATTCACACCATAAGTCTTTTTCAGCAACATTGGACAGCTGTAAAGTATCAACATAGTCATTTGAACATACCTTTTCCAGATGCTGTGCTATTACTCAAGCTTTCTATGCTCATGCTAATGCAAACTTCAGCAAACCAGTGCTCAGTCATACTTCAAACAGTCCTATGAGGAAGCTGCTGGGCGGTCACCTATACAGTCATTGGAAGGAGAAAAACCAATTATTCACCTGTACAGAAATTGTTGTTCTTTGAGATGTGTGGTGCATAGATATGTTTCTTGACCTTCCCTGCTACTTTGCTCTTTGATGGATGATGGTACAAAGGAACAGAGAGGGATGCAGTGGCTGCAACCTGTTTTTACCTTCAACTCCATGCATGAGGATGGAAGGGACATATCCCACCATCTGTACTGCTGGCAAAAGTCTCCAATCTGAGTGCATTGGGAGCACATACACCTACGGTGGCATATATATGTGCACAACAGATCTCAAAGAACAACAATTACCATTACTGTGGTATTGGGGAGTAATAGTATAAACAGCAACTGTCTTTTTCCAGCTACCTCTAGACATACTATTCATTATACCAAAAGAATACTACTTGTTTCTTAAATGTTTCATCCTAAAATACTGGCAGTAGCGTTCTATGCAGGGGAATGTAATCTGCCTTTGCTGGGAATGGACTTCATGATGTAATGCATCATTTTAATCTCTAACTACCATATGGTAGTAGTATGTATTTCTATTACAGTAGTGCGTAGGAACCCAGTCTGGGATCAGGGTCCCATTGTGTTGGCATTTACAAACATATTTCAAAGAACACAGTTCCTGACCCAGAAAGTTTACAATCTACCTGACAGTCAGGATAGACTGTGTCACTAAGCTACAGCCCACAGTCATGGGTGGTGTATTGCGGTGCTGCCTCAATAGCATCTCTGGTAAGGAATTGTGGCATAGGGACTTACAGTGCTATGCTTGCTTTCCCCTTGCTCCAAGAGGAATCTCTTTAATCAGAAGCAAATTAGTATCCCCCCCATGTACTGGTTCAGTTCTCTTTGCCAGGGCTCTCCCTACTTCCTGCCCAGTGGGAAGTAAGGAAACAGCATCTTCTCTCTATGCATGAGGAGCCAATCGTAAATATCCCACATAAGGATGGTAGGGGAAGAATAGGTCTTTCTCATCTTTATTTCCCTGCACAGGGGCACAATCTGGGATACAGCTAAACTTATGATTTTACAACTGATGATCTTACAACAAACACAAGCAAGCGATGGACATACTCAGTTTGGAGAAATATCAGATATATGAAGATCGGAGTATTAAATAGGTTAGACAGAGAAGATCGCTCCAAAAGGGGTGTTGTTTTCTATCATGTCTGAGTAAACAGGCTGTGAGCTCAGGGAGGTACACACACAGCTGCAGAACAGAGCACTCAGCCCCAACCTGCAGCACTGTATCTTGCACATTACTGTTCTGCCATTGCTATCATTATTATTTATACAGCACTAAAAGCATATTAGGTGCTTTACAGATATGCAGGAAGAAGATTGTAGGCTTGCAAGAGGAATCACTAATGTGATCCATTTCTTGCCCCACCATGAACTCGCCACTTCCACAACCTATGCAAAACCCCACGGCAAAGAGAAACTATGTTGAGCTCCTACAGAACTATTGAATCCCCTGCTCCTCACTGCCTTTCCCAAACATTTGAAACACAGTATTTCTGCTGCATTTCAGACCCATGGACGTGGCTATAGGATTTGGTCTTGAATTGTTCAATGGTGTTATTTGATTAACTGATCAAATTATATCACTTTAATGCTGCTGGGGTTTTTGAACCAAAATATGGAATATTTTCCGAGTATAAAATATAGTGAAGTATATACTTTAAAGAAATAATTGTTGAATGCTTCCCTCAGATTGTCAGTCAAACAATCGTGTTACCATATTTAAATTTTGCTACTCACTGAAAATATTTTGATGACCTAATTTCCCCAAATAGTCCATTTTATTTTTAAAAAGAGCAATGACTTCTATTCTCCCTGTAAAAATCTGTAGTTTTATTTGAACATAATATGTGTAGACATTAATTTATATAAATAGTAATACCTCCTATAGCACTTTTCCCTTAGCTCTAATCAGTCAGGCTATCTATGTGTCAGGTATTCCTCTGCTATTTTTTCTCCACTGGCTATTTATCTTCCATTTATTTAATGATGTATGTGATAAATTTTAGATTAAAGCAGCATATTATTGCTTGAAATGCAGAACTCGGGTTAATGTAGAAATATTATTAATATTTTTTATTCTCTATAAAGATGTTCTTTCGAGCCACATAATTTGCCTGCTATAGTCAGACACATGTTTAGAAGAGAAAAATATGATGATAGAATCATAGAAATGCAGGACTTTAATTTTAGTTTGTGATCTACAATAACCCTCAGATTTTTTTCGGCAGTACTCCTTCTTAGGCAGTCAGTTCCCCTTGTGTATTTGTGCAATTGATTGTTCCTTCCAAAGTGGAGTACTTGGCATTTGTCCGTATTGAACTTCATCCTATTTATTTTAGACCACTTATCCAGTTTTTCACGGTCATTTTGAATTCTAATCTTATCCCCCAAAGCGCCTGCAATCCCTCCCAGCTTGGTATCATCCACCAATTTGATATGTGTACACTCTATACCATTATCCAAATCATTTGTGAAGCTATTGAATAGAACTGGACACAAGACACATCCCTGCAGGACCCCAGTCAGTGTGCTCTTCCAGCTCAATTGTTGTCATAATGTAAGTCCCCACTCTGAACCTTAGCGTCCAAAAGATGGGGTACCAGCATGAATTCCTCTAAGCTCAATTACCAGCTTAGTACTTGTAGGGCTGCCACCAACCAGGAATTCCAGTGCCTGGTACACTCTGGTCCCCCCAAAACCTTGCCCGGGGACCCCCAAGACCCAGACCCTCTGGATCTTAACACAAGGAAAGTAAACACTTTCCCTCACGGTTGCCTCTCCCAGGCTTCCCCTCCCTGGGTTACCCTGAAAGATCACTGTGATTCAAACTCCTTGAATCTTGAAACAGAGAGGAAAATTCACCTTCCCCCCTCCTTCTCTCTCCCCCTCCCAGACTCTCCCTGAAAGAGAAAGTAATCCTAACACAGAGAGAAAATTAACCTTTCTCTCCCCCTTTCCTCCTTTCTCCCCACCAATTCCCTGGTGAATCCAGACCCCGTCCCCTGGGATCTCACACCAAAATAAAAAAAAAATCAGGTTTTTAAACAAGAAAAGCTTTTAATTAAAGAAAGAAAAACAGTAAAAATTATCTTTGTAAATTTAAGATGGAATATGTTACAGGGTCTTTCAGCTATAGACACTGGGAATACCCTCCCAGCCTAAGTATACAAGTATAAATTAAAATCCTTTCAGCAAAATACCAATTTGAACTCCTTCCAGCCAAATACACATTAGCAAATAAAGAAAACAAACATAAGCCTAACTCGCCTTATCTACCTAGTACTCACTATTCTGGACATATAAGAGACTGTATCAAAGAGATTGGAGAGAAACCTGGTTGCACGTCTGGTCACTCTCAGAACCCAGAGAGAACAACAACCAAAAACTAACAGCACACACAAAAACTTCCCTCCCTCAAGATTTGAAAGTATCCTGTCCCCTGATTGGTCCTCTGGTCAGGTGACAGCCAGGCTGACTGAACTTGTTAACCCTTTATAGGCAAAAGAGACATGAAGCACTCCTGTTCTATTAACCCTTAACTATCTGTTTATGACAATTGTGAACCATTGAACCTCTGGGTATGCTTTTCCAACCAGTTGTGCGTCCACTTTATAGTAGGTTCATCTAGGCCAGGGACAGGCAACCTATAGCATGTGTGCCAAAGGCAGCATGCAAGCTGATTTTTGTGGTACTCACACTGCCTGAGTCCTGGCCACCAATCCAGGGGGCTCTGCATTTTAGTTTAATTGACATTTCTTAAACATTTTAAAAACTTCATTTACTTTACATACAATAATAGTTTAGTTATACATTATAGACTTATAGAGAGAGACCTTCTAAAAACATTAAAATGTATTACTGGCATGCAAAACCTTAATTAGAGAGAATAAATGAAGACTCGGCACACCACTTCTGAAAGGTTGCCGACCACTGATCTAGGCTGTATGTCCCTAGTTAGTTTGTTCATGAGAAGATCATGTGAAGCAGTATCAAACGCCTTACTGAAGTCAAGATCTATAACATCTACAGCTTTCCTTTATCGCCTTGATAATTCCATGTTGACTGTTCCTTATCTTATCTTCTAGGTGCTTCCAACCTGATATTTGACTATTTGCCCCATTTTCTTTCTGGGTACTGAAGTTAAGCTGACTGGAGTATAAATTCCTGGGTTGTTCTTATTCCCCTTTTTCATAGATAGGGACTATAGTTGCTCTTTTCCAGTCCTCTGGGTTCTCTCCATCCTCTTCGAACTCTGAGGTAATTGCTAATGGCTCAGAGATCTCTTCTGCCAGTTCCTTAAGTATTCTAGGATATATTTCATCAAGTCTTGCCAGCTTGAAGACATCTAACTTGTCTAAGTAATTCTTAACTTGTACTTTCCCTATTCTTGCCATTGATCCTACCCCATAATAATAATGCATTTCAGTAGAGTTAGAGGACTTGTTGTTGTATTTCTGCTTTATGCTTGAGATGATACCATTTGCAGGGGAGAGAAGAGAAGGTGAACTGGGGTTAGACTCTGGTTTTGCTGTGAATCCAGACTCCCTTTACTCACATGAGGAGTCCCATTGAAGTCAATGGGACTACTCTCATGACCAAAAGAGTTGCATTTTTCTATCTCTATTAAGCAGAAGGTTAAAGATTTAAATACTAGCCTGGTAGCAGCCCACCCTTCTAGTGGACCTGGGTGTGAGCATTGTTACCAGTGGTGTGCACTCTCGCTTTCTGAGACCGTCATCCCTACATTATCTAGCTTTAGTTTTCTTTAGTCACAGAAGCAGCTTGTGATCAATAAAGAGAGGCTTCTATTTTAAGCCTCAAACCCTTATTCATAAATAGGCAGATTTTCAGCCTCCTAGTAATACTGTTTATGATTTTTGAGTGGATGGTAAAAATGGAATGAAGTGATTTTCACCAGACCTTGACACACTGTAAAACTGGTTTGCAGGTTATAGTAAATATCACAAGAACATATGACTACACATGACTGTTTTGGAACCTGTGAAATTCCTATATTAGTGAGAGGAACAAGGTCCCTTTCCTTACATCATATTTCTTCACTAACACTCTAAACTCCTCCACTCATGATCAAAAATGCCCTTGTGCAAACTACAACTGTCCATGGGAAGATAACTCCTCTCATAGGTGACAGCATATAATATAGAAATGGACGTAATTTTTGCACACACCCAGCTGATAAACATGTTCATACATGTTTCTAGGTTATAATCTGATAAATAAAACTGCTGATCTCAAGATGCACGCCATTTCTCCAAAGTGGAGCCACCCTACATGCCACTTCAAGGAAGAAACTCCTACAGTCTTGTGAATTGCTCACTCTGATACATGTGTGCATGAAGGACACTTGAACATTGGCAATTTGATGTAAAAATTTGATTTAAAGGTTAAATTTGTGGTGTTTTCTTTTGAATAGCCGATAGACTGTACCAAACTTCAAGGTTCTTGAAGAACAGAATCTAGATCAATTTGAAATAACCTCATGAATAACTTCTAAGGACTGATCTTAAGGATACATGCAAACCAAGGCAGAGGTACGGATTTAGTCAATAAGTTTAAATATTTTCCCTGAAACACTGAAAAATACTGTTTAGCTATGTGCTAGTAGCCAGTTTGTTTTGCTGCAGGATGGCCACCTTAAGGTCTGCTATAGTGTGGCCAGGGAGGTTGAAGAGTTCTGAGTTTCAGTTCATCTGCAAATTTGACACCATCAGTTTAAGATTAAACAAAGACTGTGAATGGCTTGCCAACTACAAAACCAGTTTCTCCTCCCTTGGTTTTCACACCTCAACTGCTAGAACAGGGCCTCATCCTCCCTGATTGAACTAACCTCGTTATATCTAGCTTGCTTACATATATATACCTGCCCCTGGAAATTTCCACTACATGCATCTGAGGAAGTGGGTATTCACCCACGAAAGCTCATGCTCTAAAACGTCTGTTAGTCTATAAGGTGTCAATGAAAATTAAAGATCACATGTGATGGTTTTATGTAAAAAGAAACACAGTATATAAGCAGAGAGTTTAGACTTCTGTTGTCAATTGGTGTAGAAAATATCCATTCATAACAAGAATTAAAATACCTACTTTAATGGGCATCTTGTAAATAGGCTGATTCTGACATATTTGTGAAGTATATAAAAAGTGCCCTAACAAACAACTGCTCCTATTATAGCAAAAATGCTGACACATAAGATTCAGTTCCAGCAGACAAGAACCCAGAAACATTAGAATTAGGGCAGCTTGAATATAAGACGTTAGTTTAGATACACTTTCTAGTTTGAATGAAGAGGGGCTGAAACAACTCAGCCAGGCTTTGAAATAGTTAATAATAATCTTGGTGAAACATAGTCAGTCGAGAGCAGGGCTTCTGCCAGATGCTATTATTCCTTTTTTGACTATAACAGTTTTACTAAATTTTACATTCAAATCAATCTTCACATAAAAAAAGTCATTGTGGTAAGGGTTAGAGGTTTAAATGCCTGCTCTGTATTTTAGGAGCAGTTTTAAAAAAAATCTTCCTAGCTTTATTTCATTGTAATTTGTGCAATTGCTTTTAATCTTGATGACTACACTAGGTTATTTCTGACCCATCGTTTCTTCTGCCAAGAATTCTAATGACCAAAAAGCTCTCCAGAAATGCAACCCAAGAGCCCCTTACTGCTACCAATGACTTCATCAGGTGTAGGCTAAGGGTCCTGGGTCTTTGCACAGCAGTTTCACATTTCCCATCTGAGTTAATCAATGCTGTCCTTTCTGAATTAAAGGAAACGATGCAAGACTGTAACAGAAAAAAGGGTGAAAAATTATACATGAGCCTGCAGATGCTAATGCACACAATCAGCTTTATACGCTTGAGTACTCCCATTGAGTTCAGTGGGACGTTATGGCCATGGTAAGCGTTTGTGGCTCAGAATCCAAATTAGGAAAGGTGAGTTATATTAAGACATTGCCTGGTCTTTCAAAATTATTTCTCTGGTAATATTCTTTCTATATGAGCCAATAAAATGTTGCAATGCACTGGCAATTGAACTCCAGTCACCCATTCAAAAATATATTGGGCATTCCCGTGATCTCTTATAGAAGAGTTGGGCCCTAGCCTGAGTGTACCCTGTTAAAAATAGCTGTCAGTCAGTATGTTCTATGCCGTAGGAATTCATACACTGTTTCATAGTCTATTTAGTACTTTCCCTCATTCTTCCCACATTCCATGCAGCCACATTCTGCTGCTGTTACTCAGTTTGAGTAACACCTTACTCAGGGAGAGGTTCTAATGGCTTCATTGTGATTGCCCACAGAACAAAGAACTACCTGACCTGAGTAAGGGTGGCACAATGTGGTCCTTCATGAGGAGCGCCTAGCCACCATTTTGGTTGGTCCCTAGGTTGGGGATAGGTTGAGCAAAACAACTGAGATGACCACAAATTGCACCCTGCATCCTAAAGATGAGTTGTAACAGGCTTCTAAAAATATAGGCCCAAGGATACAAAACTCTACCAGGGAGCCATTTCACACGAGCCATTGTTCCTAGGGTCATTATTGGTTCAAGAATATCACCTTTTAGTTTTTAAAATCTGTCACCACCTCCTTGAGAAGCTTGACTCTGAGAATTAATAATTATAAGGAAGAAAACTGCTAGGAAGTTCCATGCAGAATGAAAGGATCTGTTTAAGCTTGAAGCAGCTGCACATGACTAGAAAAGGGGATTTAGAGAGAGACACAATCACAAAGGCCTTGTTACTCTGATGTTTACATACAGGCTGACAGTACTGATGGAAGAAGCAAGTTATCACATAATCTATATCCAAGAGTAAACATAGGCTAGTCTGGTATTTTTTTTTAAGGAGTATCCAGACAGTCTGAGTTTTCAAATAAACAGAAACCAAATTGAATGAAGTGACCCCCTTAAACCAAAACTTTGTTTCTGATTAAAGTCATTAGGATAAAAGAACGTAGAGACAAATTGTGTAATAATTGCAAATTTAGGTTCTTAATCCTGAAAATCCCTCTTGTCACAAATTGCAAAATGGTAAGGAATTTGATGGACAAATGTTTGAGCTGAGTTTTATTTTTCCCAATGTTGATCTTTGGTATCCCTACTTTTGTGGTTATCTGTAGGCTATGCTGTTGTGCTTAACGAATACATAAGATTTCCAAAACTGTTGTGATAACTGCCAGTTATGTTGATGTACAGCTATTGCATTAGAGCAAGATGTGGTTGTGACTCCTGTACTTAAGATTGCATAACAGGTTCCAATTATAACCCCCAATGTTTAGTCTCTTGCATAACTTTCTGAAACTTTTTTCTTTGGGGCTGAATTTTTCTGAGCTTGGTTTCTGCATGAAGGTGAATTGCTCTTGCAAGTTTCAGCAAATAATGTTCAGATAATTTTGAATGAGAGGATGGTAGAAAAAATGAACTTTTTCTATTACAGAAAAAATCTTGTGAATGTTTTTGAGCAGCTGTAGCACTGAAATGGCTGGTGATAGGAAGGTAAAATTTAGCAGGGAAATAGTCCACAGACAAAACTGTGTGTGCGCTCCAGCTGAAGTTGATTTTGATTTGACAAAGTTATGAGGGTTTGAAATCATGCTCCATACATGTGCAGTAGATTATGCATGCATTTTACTGCTACACTCTGTGTGTGTGTGTGTGTGTGTGTGTGTGTGTGTGTGTGTGTGTGTGTAATATGTATAATATAATTAAATCAGATATGCAGTCAATTCCTTAGTCCCCTGAATTATTCTAATCTGGCTCAAATTAATTTCTAAATATTTCAGGGAAAACACAAGTTTGGTGAAAAGGAATCTTTCTCTGTCAATCCATAATCCTCTGTAGGCATAGGGGAATGTGCACAGGGCTGAGATCCAGGAACTCCTAACTTAACTACTGACTTTAATTTTCCATTTTTCATAATGCTTATTTAATGAAGCCTCACACCACATTCCTTAAATTGAAAGGGAAAACAGATTCTGTAAATTCAATTGAATGAACCTAGAGGCATATGTGAAATGAAACTTTACTCAGAATTCATTGTGTTTATCATGATATTGTGTAGGGACCAACCGAGAATGAGGCCCCACTGTATAAACAGTATAGGAGATGGTCCCTACTCCAAAAAGCTTACACTCTACATAGACAAGCCCAATATAAGGTGGGGGAAGGAGTATAACACACAAGCAGAGTGAACAATGTGAGGATAGCAAATGTCATGTTACTCAAATATATTTTGTTTTGGTTGGTTTTTTGGATGGGTTTACTTTGGAGGGGATCAGCTATATGGAAAGAAAAGGAAAGGCATGATGGGGTATACAAAACCCACACTGGGACAGAAGGGGTTAAAAGACAATACTGGACTTAGCTAGCCTCACCCCTACAACCCTGCAGAGCATGTTCCAACAGGGGACAGGGTTTAAAAAGGGAGCAATGCAAGTCAGAAGGGGTGAGGTTGGGAAAGAGTGCAAACCGATCCTGCAGGCTCCTGCCAAAGGAGCTAGCCATGCCTCCCTGATGCACCAGGACTGTATGCTGAGCCTGGCTGGGGCTGACGGTTTGATTTGGTTTCCTTTCTATTTTTTCTTTATCCTTGTCTGGGACCAGAAGCAGAGAGCATCAGAAGGAAATAACCCAGGGAGAATAACACAGTGGAGTCCACCCCCAGGAGCAGGGCCAGCTCCAGGCACCAGCAGAGGAAGCACATGCCTGAGGCGGCACATGCTAAGGGGCAGCATTCTGTCCATTCTTGGGGCAGCACAGTCCGGGCAGTTTTTTGTTTGTTTGTTTGTTTGTTTGCTTTGGCAGTTCGGGTGGCATTTTTTTTTCTTGGGGTGGCAAAAATGGTAGAGCTGGCCCTGCCCAGGGGTCAGCACTCCTGATGCTCCTAGGGACCTAAATTAAAGCCCAGTAGAGTGGGAGGGCCCAGGATCATCTACCCCTGACTAAGTGGATGCTAACCACTAGGTCACCTAGCCCACTGAGGACCCTATTACAGAAAGGAAGAAGGATGATGGGGACAGTACAAGTGAGAAGAGGGATGGGGCACAGATGGAGGGTGTGAAGTGAAGTTGTGGAGTGAAGCTAAACTGAAGAGATTCAGAAGGAGGGGTTTGGAGCAAATGGACAATGACCACTGGGCACAGAAAGTCCAGTTAAAACTGTAGAAAATATTCTGACATCAGAGTCTGACGATCCCTAGTTAAACTGCTTCTATAGCTGCTCCTTAAATCTCAGCTGGCTCCTCCTTGCTGTTTCCCCTCTTCCAACCTCACATTGCTGAATGGGACAGCATGGGAATATTTTGGGGAGCATATAACTATGTATCAGCAACAAGGAATGCAGTCATGAAAACATTTTAACATCTTGTCCCTGGGATTCTCAATTGCTAAAGCTACTCTGGGATTATAATCTATCCTGAGGAAGGTTGCAAAAGGTCATGAACTAAGGACCAAACAGCTGCAAAACTGGAGACTGGAAAACACGGGGCCTGATTCTATGCACACTTACACTGGTTTTTCATCAGCATTGACATAAATGGAGTTTCTCTTGATTTACACAGCTGTAGATGAGAGCGGAATCAAATCCCCAGAGTCTTGACTCTGTGTAATAAGTGTAATAGGCAATATGTTTTAGATATCCCAACTGCCTATCGCTATCCAACCACTAGCTTCCAAAAAAAGAGGCTGAAATAAGAATACCTCTCAGCACAGGAATATATTTAAAGGAAACAAATATTCATTTTTATTCGGTAAATTAGTGGAGTTTACTTTTTCAGTATTTCCTTATTAAAGCATTTTTTCTTTGCTATATTTTAATATTTCAAAGCTTGATTCACTTTTTTTGCATATTTTATGCTTATAAATATGCAGCCAATAGTTTTGCTGGATTGAAAAAAAAAAAAAGGAAAAAATGTTGTTCTTCCCTTCCCTGGCAGTTGCTGCATGTAATCTCTGGAGTAGTAACTGGGAAATCTAAATCCAGTTTGATTGTCTTTGCACCCTCTTGGACAGAACTCTGGAAAATAGCCCATTAGCCTTTTATCCAAGTAATATAAGGGCTAAATCAATGGCAGCCATTCTAATATATATTAAATCCTTCACATGAAAATATGTCTTGATTTCTTTGTTGACAGTATGGTTAGTAACTCTAACATGATAGCAAGATTGTGCTGTTGCTCCACTTTCTTAGCTGATAGTACTGCGAAGTGGGCTGTAGCCCATGAAAGCTTATGCTCAAATAAATTTGTTAGTCTCTAAGGTGCCACAAGTACTCCTGTTCTTTTTGCAGATACAGACTAACATGGCTGCTATTCTGAAACCTATTATTAAGGTTACCTGACACAACCCATTATAATCCAGATTAATACGGCTACCCCTCTGATACTTGACACCATGCAAGGCACTGCATTTAGCCGTACGGAGTGGAAATCCATCCCTGGAAATTTCCACTACATGCATCTGACGAAGTGGGTATTCACCCATGAAAGCTCATGCTCCAAAACGTCTGTTAGTCTATAAGGTGCCACAGGACTCTTTGCTGCTTTTACAAACCCATTATAAGACTCTGTTTTCAGTTTAGCTTGGCCAAACTTTAACCACTTGAACTGTATTTTTCCGTGCCTGGTGTCTGCCTCATACTGATGAGTTTTTTTGTTTTTTGCCAGAAATATTCCTGAAGTTGGAAGTTCCCCATTTAAATAGAATCTAACCAGATTTAAGTATGTTCCAACTCTCTCCTAGCTTTTGGCTGTTAACTTTGGATTCAGACCCAAGTTTTGCTCTGGGAATCTGGATTTAGGTCTATATCTGAGTGTTTTAGAAATTTGTATAGGATGAAAATTATGTATTTTAGTTTAGAATTTTAGTCTTCGGAATCCTTTAGTATGGCGGGTCCCTCTATTAAAATAAAATATTGTTATAATTTCTAGAAAGAGGCTTTGTTAATGTACTGTGGGTTCTAATGAAGATGCAGAAATTCAGACAGGCATCCATTGCTAGATACAGAACTTTGTTACTTTATAGCTGTGTAAGGTTTCAGTTAGTATCCTGATAGGTATGATACCTTTTCTCAAAAATTCTGTTTATACTACATGTTACTGAAGTGTTTTTTACAAATTAAGGTAGATATATTTACTTTTGTTGGTACAATTTCTCATATAAATAAGCCAGGTACCTTAGGTGCCATGGATGAAATACTGCTGGTGGAGCCAGGATTTCACCCCAGGAATCCAGCTGTGTAGCACACAGAAAGAACTATAAACATCCTTGAAGCTGGGTGATTGCCCATTCCCCAGGAGGGGTTAAAAGTAGGCTTGGGAAGGTCTGTGGCTGGGAGAAAGCAACTATTAGGCTGCTTGGGGAAGCAGCTGCAGCTGGGCCATGCCCTGATTAGGCTGAGGCTGGCTTAATAAGGGCTCAGCTGGCCCTTATAAGAGGGCAGTGGGCCAGGAGCAAGCAGTCTCCTTCTAGCTAAGGAGGGAGCTAGATTGCTAAAGGGTACTGGAGTGAAGCAGGGCTGGGGAAAGGCCAGAGGAACTGGAGAACTCTGGGCTAGCAACTCCCCAGGCTACAGGGATTTGTACAAGGCCCCTGGAGGTACTGGGTTGCAGGGAAAGGCAGTAGGTAAAAACCTCTCTTGCCTATGATGACTGGCTTATACAGATTGCAGTCAGCACCAGTGAAGGAGGGCTAGATGGTGACTGGCAGTAGCCTATAGGCTAGGCAAGGTGGGGATAGAGGATGGGGTTTTCCTGGAGAGGGGAGACCCAGATCTGTGGGGTATTGCCTGGAGGGGCATCACCCCACGTAAAAGGGCACTGGAGTCCTGGAAGGGACACCAGCCTGCAGAGGGTGCTCTGGAGGCTGAATGAGCTAATTCCCTGAGATAACCAGCAGGAGGTGCTGCAGGGGTGAGTCTCGCCCCCGTTACAATCCTCTTAAAAATAACTCTTGATAGGTCTGTAGAGTTGCAGGATATTGGCCTATTAACCAATCATCAGGGCAGGACATGCCCAATAGGCCATTGTAATGATTATGGGGAATATTTTGCATTCAAGGGAAAAGGGAAGCATTTCTCTGTCAGGTTCCTTTAAAAATGGCAGCTGGTTAGTAGTAGTCCCACGGAAGACAAATTATTATTTTACCTAACATGAGGTTCTGACACTCATCAGGCATCTTTGAGAGAATCACCTGCCCTTTGCTCACTAATCCACTGCCTCTGGGCTATTTCTATAACATTCCAAGCAGCCACCTTTTTAAAGCGACCTGCCAGATAAATCTTTTTCTCCAAAGATAAAAAAAGGCTATAAAAAGCCACTAGACTACCTAGTCTTCCTACCTTCTTCTAAAGCCATCAATCTCTAATCAGGAATTAACCACATAGCTCAGCCTCTGCTATTTACTTTCACAAATATCTTAAGGTATTTTATGAGTTTAGACCCAACCCTGTTTGCCTAAAGGGACAAACTGTTCTTCAACACAAAACTATGGCTGTTAACTCCTCTTGATTTGAAATCCTATCAACAAGGAGCATTAAAGGACTTACATTTAACTATGGAGGCATGCAGGTAGTGTCCCACCTGTAGATGTCATTCCCCATTCATTGTAAACATACCACACCCCCTGGTAATAAACCTGCATAGATTGTGGAGGCTTTCCATGCCTGTTTAAAAGGATATTTGATAAATATGCTTGACTTCATTTGGAAATGATTGGGAGTACTGAATCCCCAGATTTTGTGCCATTATGCTGCTTTGTGAACCAGAAGTAGGATGAATATTTTGACTCCATCCATTTTATTTCTTAAGTACTGGTCCTTGCTGTCATAGTTACATGGCTAACTGCATCTCTGTCCCCTTTCTGATCTCTGAGTGCAGCTCTTCACATGTCAGGCCTTGTGCCTTTACCTGTCTGTGACATACCGGGGCACAATCCAGACTAGTGATATCACCCCTGCCCTGAATCCTTGGGTGCTCCGCAATGCCTTGCTGTAGTAACTCCCACCTGGGCTGCTCACAAACAGCCTTCCAGAATGCAAGCCAGACCCTGATTGTCCGTGTGTATGCCAGCTGCCCCTTGGCTCTCACCAGTCTGTTATACTGCAGGGTGACCCAACACACCCCCAGTCTCAGATCTTCCCCAAGAAATGTATGTTCTGTACTGCCCAATCCTCTCCTGGACAGTATAAATATATTAAGTGTATTATTCCTTTAAGGGAATAATATGCCTGCTTATCTTAAGTAATTACCCAGACCCTTCAATTTGAACACACTGAATGAGTATAAGTAATGAGGCATAACAGTCAGAAATGGTTACAAGAAAAATAAAGATAAAAAATTTACTAATATCTACCTAAGAAACTATTTTAGTTGCAAAGCAGACTTTCTCACCACATGTGCCAGCAGATTACTGACCAAACTTTCAGGTCAGGACTCCTCCTCCAGAGTCCAACAGCTGTCTCCTTGTCTTTTCAGGCACAGAGAACGAGATGGGCAGGTGGTGAGAGAGAGAGGGGTATCTTATGGTTTTTGCCCCTGCTTTTTATAGTTCCAATCCCCCTCTTGAAAAACATTTCCAGCTGAAAACCAAGAGACAAAATCTGTGTGGAAGCTAGCTTATCTTGAATCATATTTACCCTTCCTGCTTGTTTTCCCCAATGACCCTCTGTTACACACGTATTCATATAGTGAGATTCACAATAACCAGATCAGACTGTAGTCAAAAATTATGACAATGCAATCCAAATCCTTCTTGCCTGTCATTTTGAATAATGAAACAACTGGAATAACACACCCCTAAAATAAATGTTTTCTTGGGATCATTATCATCAGAGGCCATGTTTACTTTGATTTTACAGAAGCTAACACAATGGGATCCTGAGTGAAATCTCTGGGTACCCTGTTTTTATTATAAATATAATTACACACAAAAAGAACATTATCAATGTTGCTGGAAAATAAAGGACTCTAAATTTAGAAAATGCCAAAATTAAGGTGGCCCAGAGAACCTTAATTCAGCCCTCTTGTACATAGGCATTATGATTCAGTCTTTCATTACACGCTCACATACTATTTTTTCCCAAAGAATCTCTGCCTCATTCAGTGCACAGGATGGAGTTGCTTTGGGGATGAAGCAGGGTCATGTAGTGAAGGAGATTTGTCTCTAGGGCCCCCACTTCATTTGTTGTAAAAGTTGAAAGTTGTATAGTGAATGAGGCAGGGGATTTTGGGAGCAGAAAGGATGGTCTTATAGTTAAGGCAGTTGAATGCTGCCCCGGAGAACTGGATTCTATCCCTGCCTCTGCCAAATAGCTCCTGTGTGATGCCAGTTAAGCACTTCCAAACTTTTCACTGTGATCCATATTTTCTGAATGCCTTACTTTAGACACTGAGATTTGATTTGCAGAAGAGCTGTGAGTTAAAGTGAGCTGTGCTTTGAACATATAAAGTGCTACACAATGCCACATGCTCTAAAAATCAAGTCCTAGGTGTCTTATATTGGGCATTCAAAATTAGTGAATACTCTTGACTGTTATCTTTGTGCTTTGCCCCTTCATCTTTAAAGTGGGGATAATACCGTCCCCTCTTCTTGTAGGGGTGCTGTGAAAATAAATGTAGCAATGTTTGTGAAGCACTACACACAAGGCCATGCGGTGATTAATGTCTGTCTTCAGAGCAGCATTTGAATAGTGTTCAATAAATCCATAGGACCTCACATTGAACAATAAGAAAAGAAAATATTGAATCGTTCATTCAGTGACCACTATCCATCCTGTGCACTCAATGAAGCAGGGGTCCTGTGGAAAAAATAGTAGGTGAGCATGTAACTAAGACTGTATCACAATGCATTCACACAAGGGAGCAAATTAAGTTTACACAGGAAAGCTGTCTCCACTCTCTGGCTTCTCATGTGATCCCGATCTCCTTTCTCAGGAAAGTCTTAGCTTTACTCTTCCAGTCTCCCTACCCAGTTTCTCCCTTCATGTTCAGTGTCAATCTCCACTCCCTCTCTCAGTCCCAGTCTGCTTGCCCAGCCATTCTCAGGTGCCCCCTTCCACCTCCTCCTCAGCTAATATGCATCTCTCCTCCCTACTCCCACAGCCCCTCCAATCTTAGTTTTCCCTCCCTCTCACCTTCCCAGCTCTTTGTCCAGTCTCTTTGCCCAACAAGTCCTAGTTCTCCTTCTGCACCCCAGCTCCTCATGAAATTTGTCTCCTACTCCCCCTACCCCACCGGTTCCTAGCCCCATCAGTCCCAGACTTCCCCCTCCCTCAGCTTCTTGTCCCAATCTATTCCTCCTCCTCCCCTTTGTCAGCCTCTTGTCCCATCTTCTTTCAAATTCATCAATTTCATTCTCCATGATGACCAAGCAGCAACATGGTTGAGAGTAGATTGGAAAACAAGCATTCCATTTTGCAAAAAATGTTCAGGTTTTGACATTTGTTTTTGTTCTGTATCAGGGGAAAAAAATTGTTCCTTGCAAAATTTTTCATAGAGAAAAAACATACAGATGAGAGAGAGACTTTGACTTTTAAAACAATTTAAATAGAATCAGTACTAAAATCAGTCCAGAAACACAGCAAAAACAAGAAAATAAACTACACATTCAAAACCAATTGCCCAGCCCGAACAATAAATGCATTTCCAGTAGCCTGCTACTGAATGAAGGGAACCAAATCACTTATCAGAGAGCAACACTGCTGTATATCCAATAGTTCAGGGCACTCAGCTGACATTTGGGTGACCCTGTTTCAAGTGTCTACTCTGCTTGATTAGTTCCCTAAGCACTGGGCTACAGAGTCAGTTTTTCTTGTTGAATCTATGCCACTTTATATACACAATTAATGTCAATAGTGCCTGAGAGAGACTGACTGTATAGCTCAGTAGTTGGGGCACTCAGCTGGGATGTGGGAGACTCAGTTTCAAGTTTCTGCTCCAAATCAGCCAGATAAGGAACTTGAACTAGGCCTTCCATATCCCAGCTGAGTACCCTAACACTGGGGTGGGAATCTTTACATTCCTTTTTACCCTGTCCCTAAATTCCATCCTGAACCTTTCAGATGAAAGTTTAGTCAAAACTGATCCAATTTCTATGAAAAGTTTTGGTTTTGACATATCAACATTTTTCACCAAAAAATTTCCAACGGTCTATACTTGAGAATACTCTGTTCCAGTGCCTGACCCAGCTCAGAACTACGATTGCAGGGAAGTCCTGCTAAGTCCTGGATGGAGCATGCTATGTGTGCACAGAATTTTCAAGGAATTGAACTGTGACGTTCTAGCAAGTCTACACTGATCATGTGCAAACTATGATTTTTTTTTGAAAGGCTTATAACTTGGCCAGATTTCCACAGGGAGAGCAAAGGGCATCTCTCTAACATAAAGGGCACACCTTCCAAATTTCAAGTCCTGCTGCTCGGAGGAGAGGGTATTATAGCATCTCAAAGAATAAGTCACCAGAATTTTTTAACATGAGCAAACCACATTTTTTTCCTAGTCTCATTCTAAGAAATTTTGGCTGAAATTTTCTAGAATATTTCAGTCTGTCTCAGGCATAGAAAATTTCAGACCAAATGGTTAAAGTTTGGCAACGTTAGTAGCAACTGATCTTATAATGGGAAGTGTTGGGCAATACTATTTATGTGCATTATTACTAGTTTCTCCTATAATAATAAAAATTGACCTCTTTGCATCTACCCAACTTTCCTTCCTGTTCTATGTTAGGCAATTGTGGATCCACCTGGTTTTATGTTAAGTTAAATAATAATAATAATAGAGGTAATTCACAATGTTTTCTGAGCAATTAAAGTCAGAATTCTGCAAAGAGGTTCATGCAGGCACTGTTCATTCCAATGAGGTTCTATATAGGAGCACTGTCCCTCTTGTATACACCTCATTCTAAGTGCATGGCCTTAGATTGTATAAGGAACTTTGGGAAGGGGCTGTGTTTTAATATATATCTTTCCTGACTGATGCTTCTGGGAGCTACTATAGCACAGATTGCTAACAATAGGCATGACTTAATCATTGTTGAAAGTTTACTCCAGAGCACAAAAAGGAAGTAAAACATTTTTGAAAATTGATGTGTACCTAGAAGGATCTCCCCTACTTAATGCTTGCAGGCAGAGAGGAATGCCCCACTTTTCTATTTGAATTTAAAGTTCCCATCCATTTAATCTGTCTTTATAGTGCTGAGATAGGGTCTAATGTATATGTAAATACTTTGCATAAAGGATCACATCTTCTAGGTTTTTTGCTTTGAAAGGTATAGCTATCTTGACATTGCTGAAGAACAATAGTTTTCTTTAAACACTTAATAGTATCTTGAAAATACTAATTACTCCAGTCCCAGTCATGTATTACTCAATTACTTTATTTTAATAACATACAAAATTATCTCTTCTAGCAGAAGATTTAAAATGTCCTTCCTAAATATGCCTATGGCCTAATGCAATATATACTTACAGGTATATAAGTCTTTCAGAGCCTGATCATACAAACAATTAATACGGAGGAGTCATCTCATTGACTTTAATGGGCCTTTTCATGGTTGTAAAATTTAAACATGCACATAACTGCTTGCAGGATAAGGGATGTACTTTTCTTAATCCATTAATGACAGCAACTGATACTATTTTTGTAATATTTAAAGACAAATGGAAATGATCACCCTTTTAATTATTACAGAAGATGGTCTACGAGTTTTTGAAAATGTGGTTATCCTCATCAGTAGGGAGTTTGGATTACTGGTGAGCAAACCACAAAACATTGGATAGTTCAGTTCTCTGATTAATCTAGACCAGTGGTTCTCAACCAGGAGTACAGATACCGCTGGGGGTATGCAGAGGTCTACCAAAGGGTACATCAACTCATTTAGATATTTGTCTAGTTTTATAGCAGGCTACATAAAAAGCACTAGTGAAATCAGTACAAACTAAAATTTCATACAAACAATGACTTATTTATGTGGCTCTGTAGACTATGCACTGAAATGTAAGTACAATGTTTATATTCCAATTGATTTATTTTAGAACTATATGGTAAAAATGAGGAAGTAAGCAATTTTTCAGCAATAGTGGGCTGTGACACTTTTGTGCTTTTATGTCTGATTTTGTAAGCAAGTAGCTTTTAAGTGAGGTGAAACTTGAGGTAAGCAAGACAAATCAGACTCCTAAAAGGAGTACAGTAGTCTGAAAAGGTTGAGAGCCACTGATCTAGACCTTTTTGCTTTGTCAGCTGTGCTAAGAATCCCACTAGTACAAGTTGTCTTGTGAGACTTGTGCTATTTCCTAGTCTAGTAGATTCAGAAATACTGAAAATAGCCTTTCTATTGTTGTTCTATCTGTTGTAGCCAAAACCCTAAGGGGTGTGTATGTGTGTGTTGGGGGCTCTGAGTGAAAATGAAAAGCAAGCAAACAAGCCCAAAGCAAACTGACCTTTTTGGAAGTGAAAAAAGCTGAAATTCAAGTTCAGGTGAAGTTTTGGGTCTGCTCTTCTATTATCTGAACTGATTCACTATGTGCTATTTGGACATCTGTCCTGGATAGTACTGGCATTTTGGAACCTGTCAGCTCAACAGCTGTAACTAGTTCTGGTTTTTACTCTCATGCTCTAGGAGTGGTGTTGGATACTCTCAAGACATTTGATACAATATCAGTAGCCAGGCATTCTAAGGAGGTCTTTCAGTGCACACTGGAAGGGACCCACAACATTGTTGCCTTTTGTCCCATCTAGAAGGAGAAAACTTAGCAGAGCCAGACAATGGCTTGGAGTTTTTTGTGTGAACTTCCAGTAAAGTTTCAGAGTCATTTCAGAGAAGAACTCCCACCTGGGAGCTAACAGAGTGTAGCTGACTGTGGTTAGGTTCAGCACCTTAATGTGGGGCTGGAGTGCTTCTGTGGGATAAGGTGTGTGGTTTCTCTGACCAGAACCACATTAGGGAGTTCTCAGGTGTAACAAAAGCAAACCTGTTTGCACAGTTATTTTGAGTTCTTGATTTTTAACCTTACAGGGTAGGAATGCAGCAGCCAAGGAGTTTTGCCAAGTTTGTGTTGTTTTAGTTAAGCCAGAAGTCCTGAAATAAAGCTGAAACCTAAGGAGGATGGGATAGATGGATATTTAAACCTCATCCCCTATGAATTCTTTCTATAACAGCTCAGGCCGTGGGCCTTCCACACTGGCAAATAACAGGCCACTGTTCATCTTTATCCATAACAAGTTCACTTAAACAAGAACTTTGCTGCTCGTACTGTCTTACAGCAAAGCAACTTGGGAAACTGACCAAAATATTATATATCACATACAAAGGACTTTATCCTGCACAGGGATGACTTTTCATTATTATTTATTAGTCAGGCTTTTCATTATTATTTATTAGTTGTATTGTGGCAGCGCTTTGGAAGTCCAGTCATTGACCAAGATCCTATTGTGCTGATAATGGGGCCCTGTGCTGTTCTCTATTTGTGATAGAGACAGGGGAGTCTGTATCTGCACAGGAGTGGAGGTGTGTTGAATTCTGTCCTCATTCCTAGGCTCTAGAGAAGCTTGTCTGTGGGGTTTCAGTTACAGGGACTGTGGTTAATACTCTGCTTCTTCTTAAACCCCTGTGAGACTGTATCAGCTTTCACTGGTTTGCTTCTAAGTGTTGAGGACAACCCCTGAGGTTTGATTGGAGTGGGAGTCCAAGCTAGATGTGGCTGGTGAATCTTTGGCAGCAGCACAGCTTCAAATGGAGAGTGGGAGTGGGTGCTGCTTCTGAAGGGAGAAACACCATTTCCCCTTGACAGAAGAATTTCTAGGAAACTGTGAATTAGAACTTGTTTCCTCTCTCGCTTCCTGGTTTATTTTGGAATGGGTCTTAGTAATGATTTTTTGCATTAAGGCCCTGGAATTCTATGGGGATTTCTTTTCACAGTGTGCTTCATTATTGGTCAGACGATGAAACAATCATCACAGTGTAGATAGTCACTGACCGTCTCTTTCATGTATTCTTGAGACTATCCACATTTCTAAAAATAAATAAATAAATCTAAGCACTTCTAAAATCCTGGTGCTGAAAACAAAGCTTGCTTTTAGAGATAATCCCCAATGGAATGACTTTCAGCAGAATAATGCTTTGTCTTTTTTATTGACAGGTTTTAGCTACTTTATGCCTCTCTGCTCACATCAACCTTGTTATTTTTTTTACTTTACAAGAAAGCAAACAGCCTGCAAATCTTTTCCGCAGACAAGTCAATAGATTTTTATACTTTCTGGTGTTTTATTTTCAGGAAAGTTCACGTGGAGAGGTTGGGCATGAAGCCAGATTGTCTGGAGGTAATTCCTAGATTTGTGGTACACTAACGACTTCTGTGAGCAAATCCCTCCGAATGGTAAGCACACTGTTGCTTGTCTATTGAATTCAGAAGAGAGAGGGCTCCTGATCTGAGATGTTCTCCCCCCATGCACTGCATTCTGCTCAGATCCTATACTGGAAGAGAGTTAAGTTGGGGGAAGATGAGCATTGGTGAGAGGATGGCTTTTTGAAGGTTTTAAAGAAGATAATACATAGTAGCATCATGCAATCAGGGATAACAGAGTGAGATCTTGGGGGTGTGACTGAAAAAAGGACATTGGTTGATCATTAAAAAATTAGTATATTTAGAAGCTGGTGATCTAGCAGCTGGATGGGGGAAATGCACAAGATCATTTATATATGATGTTTTAAACATTTCTTAATAAGAATGAGTGTGTAGACATTCCTGTGACATCTAGCAGGACTTTTATTTCCTATAAACGTTTATGTATAAAACTGTAAATGCAGGGGAACCAGACAGAGAATCTGCAGCTGCCCCTACCTGCTGGAAGCAGCCAAAACAGGGACTGCTGTACTGGAAGGGAGGGGAGTAAAATGGGGCCCAGCTGTCAGTCTGGTATCTCCGGAGCCAGAACTATGAAGGAAGACTGCCTCACACCATGGGGCACTAGGACCCAGGTAGCATCTGCCCTCACCAGGTGGTGGTTGGGTAGAAAATTGCTGAGAAGAACCAGCCAGAGACTCCAACAGAAGTAGCCAAAGCAGGGATCTTCAGACATTCTGAGAACTTTCTACAGGTTTGATTTTTCTCTGCCCTGCGGTGATTGGCTGTTGATGCCAGTCTTCGCCCTCCCTCACAGTCTCTTCATCTCAGCATCACTCTGCACCTGCACCTCCTGCGTCTTCTTCCATGCCGTATCCTCGTCCCCATCCTTCAGCATCCCTCTGTTTTCACTTTTATTAACATTAAGCTGGTATGCTCCCCAAAACAACATCACTCAGCACCCCCTCAAAAAACCCTCCCCAAACCTAGCTACACCTACCCTCCAAAACATTATGAAACTAACATGATGTTTGCTTGTCATCACAATGATCACTTTGCTTGGTGTGTTTTATACTCCTTCCCCCATCCTGCATCTGTCTTGTCTATTTAGATTTAAGCACTTGGAGCAAGGACTGCCTGTCACTCTCTATTTGTACAGTGTCTGTCACAAAGGGGCTCCATTCTTGGTTGGTCGTTGGGCATTACCAGGGTGACCAGATGTCCTGATTTTATAGGGACAATCCAGATATTTGGGGCTTTGTCTCATATAGGCACTTATTACCCCCGCCCCCGTCCCTATTTTTCACATTTGCTGTCTGGTCATCCAAGGCACTACTGTAATAAACATGATTATTAATAATATTTCATGGCATGCAGGTAGTCCCATTTGAGTTCAATAGTACTGCTCGTGTGTGTTAGCAGCATGATACTCGTGGATTGCATAATGAGAAGTCTGTTTTATTTATTGCATCTAGCCAAGTATTGCAAATTTTTTAAAAGTCTTGTTATGTCTCTGCCTATAAACCAGTGAACTGTGAAGTTCCACCAGGATCACTTCTTATTTCTATTGCCATCTAATTTTGGTTCAGTTTGATGTAACTGTATTTGCTGGCATGGGAGCCTAATCATTTACTTTTGTTTTTCTCAGTTTTTCTAAAAAGTATGTTTGCCAAGGTTGCCCCCACAAAAAACATCCTACTATAAATCCTTTACAAATAATTAGAAAAAAATCCATTTTTCTGAATATCAACAACCAAAATATAGAAATCTCAACAACAATTGGCTGTGGTACAAAATCTCAATGCCAGATGACTCAGCTATGATTTCCCTCTGAAAATTGCTCCTTCATGTCCAGTATAATGTTATTTTATTTCCTTCCAGTCTGGTCACACCACATGTGCTGTGATGTGTTGTGGGCTCCTTACAAAATCTTAAATCTGTTGAAGTTAAGATGCATGTTCTGTGGTCACTGCTTTAGTAAAAGATGAACTGTAAGGAGGAAAGAGTGGGCCCTAGCAATCTTAAAAAGAAATAATTTATGTTGGAAATCCAAAAGTGGGGCAAGAGCACACAATTCTACCCACATTTACTTACTTCTGTGTAGTGCATTTTGGTTTCTGAATGGTTTTTATGGCTTCATCCTCTGGTTTATGAATCTGATTTTAGGCAGCATTTGTCTATTAGCTCATCTGTTTTTTTTCTTATTGAACCCAGGCAGTAAATGGTCTTTCCTACCCAGACTGAAGCTTGCATGAGAGCTAGCGAGATTTGCTGGTGTGGTGGTGAGGGGGAACATTCAGTTCAGTGGAGATGATGGAGATGATATTTGCTTGTTTCTTTTCTTAACAAGGTTTGCAGTCTGGGGCTCTTGCAAAATCCTTGGCTGCTCCTTAATTCCAATGTGGACCTCACCATCGTCATCCATGCCTTTGTGACCTTTAGATTGGGTTATGGCAATATGCCCTCAGTGGTGCTGTTCCTGAAGGCGCAGCTAGTGAAAAATGTGAGACTGCTTGATTTGCAAGACTGGGTAAAGAGCGCATTACATCACTTCTCCAATAACTGCATTGGCTTCTGTTTGTTCTTGGTACGTTTTATGGCAGTGATATCCATCTTTAAAGCCCTATACAATTTGGGTCTTAGCTACCTGCGAACTGCCTCTTTCTCTCTCTACTCTCATGACAGCTGTGATCAACATGCTCACAATCATGGTCTTTAGGAAATTTCTAGATTTCAATATGTGGGAGCCGATGGCAAGACTTGAGACTTTGCTTTCCTTCATTGGTCCAATAGCGTTTTAATCTATTGCTCTTCAGAACAGTGTAAAGCTCATCTGTCTTTTCAGGGTTTTGCCTGAAGACTTAAATGCTGAGGGTATTTGTAGCATGATTGGGTGGTAGGCTCAAGAAGAGGAGTGGATAATATTAAGACAACAATTGAGACATTGTAAAACAACTTTGTATCTGTAAACCGTTATTCTATTTGTAATCCTTCTGCCTGTCAGAGTTGGCAACAACAAGGGCCGGGTTCAGTATCCAGGGGTTCCATTTCAATAACATAATGCAAAACCATCTCAAGCCCCCACCCAATGACCTGGGACAATTACATACCACTCCCTGGGTGCCTTCTCCTCTCACAAGCACAGAGTCTGAGTGTAGCAAAAGCCTTTTAATAAAGGAGGGAAACAATGCGGCATTATGTTGGGGAGATTTATAACACAAACCATGAGCAAAAGACCCACTCCCAAGTAAGTTTGGCACTGTCCTTTTCCCCTTTCCTAGCAGCCCAACAGTCATCCCACCCACAGTTTCTGACCTTGTTCAGTGGAGCCCCTCCCAAGTTCAGAAGTTCGTCTGCAGAGTTTACCTCCCGCTGCCTGGGTGGAAGTGGGGTAGGTGTGGGGGAGGTATGGGGGGCGCATCTTACATGCTCCGTTGCTCAGGTTGACGGCTGATTGCCATGCCTCTCTGTGGGGTTCTGCTGCAGTCCTCACCACCAGCTATCCGCTCTGCCAGCTGCAACTCTCAGCTATCTGCTCCTTTCTGCTAGCCATCCTGCTAGCCGCTTGCCAGCTTGTCTTCAGCCCACCCACACCCTTAACACTGCTCTCCATGATCTCAGCATTTGGGCAAGCAGTCCATCATGCTTGGCAAGTTGGGTGTGCTCATGCAAACAAGATCAGCCCCTAAAGTTCTTTTCCACAGCTCACTACCAAATGTCAGGGTAGAGCCCATTCTGACTCTGCTTACATATTGATATATATTTAAATGTGGGTGAATTTATAAAAACATACATGTCAATCTACTAAGGGAAATAGTTCATTTGTGGTGTATAGACTTGATTAAAAACTGATATTTATAACTGCAAAATTTTGGATTCCACAGACAATTAAGAAAAGCACATGCAGAAAATAACATTTGATGGTTTCAAATGTTAACATCCTGGTGCTCAATTTTGCTGAGAGTTACAGATGCCTCATAGAATAACATCCACACTAGACTGACCCAGGTTCTATGTGGTGTATAACTAGCACTCTAGAACTAGCATGGGCTAGTGTATAGAGGATTGGACTGAGATTCAGGAGACCTGGATTCTGTTCCCAGCTCTGCTACTGGCTTGGTGGATGACAATAGGCAAGTTACTTCTCAAGTGCCTCCTTTATAATGTGCTGTAAGATCTATAGGTGTAAAATGCTATAGAAGAGCTTGACATTAATATTATTAGACAAGAGGGTTATATCCATACTACTCAAAAACAGAGGAGTGTACATTATGCCCTCTAGAAGACTGGACATTTACATATTCTCTAACTTACATGGATATATGTCATTTGATTAAGGGGAAAGTTTAATTAGTTTAGTTGTTCCTGATTCACATCAATATTAACGAAAGGATAATCAGAACCATTGCCATTAAGAAGGTAGGTGGGAGCAACAGGAAGGAAGTAGAATAGAGAGGGAAGAAGGCTCAGTGAATTTAAAAGATGACCTTAACCACTCTGTATTTTGTAATACATCAGCAAAATTATAGAAAGGACTCAAAATAAAGGACTCAAAATAAACATACTGTGGCAGATCTTTAGCTGGTATAAATGAACAGATTTATTTCAGAGGATCTGCCCTACATGAGCTGAGGATCTGGTCCATTATTTTTAACCTGGCTGCAGATTAGGGATCTGATGGGTGAAGACATCAATTTATTTGTGAACTGTGAATTACTTGGGACCTGAACTGATCAGGAATTTTTACACAAATGACTATTTTTTTAAAAATGGAAAATGCAGTTTCTACAAAATCAAAATTTCCTAAGGAAAATTTCAATTTTGCAGACATTTTTCCATCAGGAAAATCAAAACAAAATATTTTGTTTCAGGTTAGTTCAACATTAAACATCGTTTTCAGCTGTCTAAGGAGCCATGCTGCCTCATGGGAGTTGTAGATGATTCATGCCCCCATTTTTGCACTGTGAGCTGAGTTCCTTCACCAGAGTAGCTCTACCAAGATGCAAGGTCTTCCCTCTGATGACCCCAATGATGGATCATGGGAGATATAGTGTGACTAGGGATCCCAGCCCACTGGAACAAATGAGGGTACAAAGCACATACACTACAACTTCCAGGAAGCTCTATCGCACTCTGGCAGATGCAGTTTAATGTCAAACTGACTCAACCTGATATGAAACATTTTAATTCAGACCAACACTGAAACAAAACATTTAGATTCAGGTTTGGTGAAATATTTCAGTTGAAAATGTCTAAACATTTCAGTTTGCCATTTTAGAATTACATCTTTTTCAGAACTTTTCATTCGGTGAAAGATTGATATTTTAACTTTTCATCCCAATTAGGGACAAAAATAAATGTCAAAATATCAGAATTTCCCACCAGGGAGAAATTTAGATCTTTCACTCAGCTCTAATTGGGAGTTAATTCTCAGAGGTTCTAAATCTTCAGTTTTCAGCTTACATCTATGCATTTTTATTAGTAACACTGAATCACACAATTACTTCTCCGCCTCCATCATTTTCATGAGGATCAGCAGCATTTTAACAACTTTATTTCTGCAAGCTGGGTGGCTACGAAAAGTGAACCTGTTTGCACATTTTTAAGACTCTGATGATTTTGTGAACACTGATTTTTTTTTTTCATAGACATCCACTGACAGATATCAACAGGTAACATTTTTTTTCCCCCAGCCTTCACTTTTGCTTTGTAATTAAGGTGAATGGGAATTAGTTTTTATTCCAGAAAAATGCTGTGAAAGATGTTTGCTGTAAGCTTTAGTTAGCTATAGAAGTATGCTAAAATGAGTAGTTGGATTGAAGTTTTCTGTTGCCTTTAAAAGAAGCAAAATATATTGATCTCTCTAGTTATTTTTTTTTGTAACATAAGTTTGTTTGTTTATTTAAAATAAGTTATTCAAAATCAGCACAGTTGTTACTGTGCAGACATAAAATTGGTAATTGGGCACCTGGGAACAGTAAACCTGCAGATGTAGCCTATTAGTGGACATTTGAAAATTTTGTAATGCTATGAAAATGCCAAATTTTCAGAAAATATCTGTTGTTAGGTAATCATATCTTCTTGTGCATCCCAGATTTGTCCCTCTGACTCATTCTGGCAATAATTTAATGTTTAATAAGCTTAAAAAAAGCAAATTTGGAGGAAAAAGGTGTAACGAGTCAGTATGAAATGTGATGTAGTGAAATAGTTCCTATGTACAATAGATAAACTGGCATTTCACTGTTATGTAAATAGAGCAGCAGAAATTCTGCCAGCCTTCACTCTCTTGCATCTAGATTTATACACATTGACATACCTCACCAGTAAAAGCTCAGGAACTTTGTATACTCAGTGCTCTCTGATGATGTCATGATCAAGTAGTTAAGGCCAGCAAGGAACTATTTCATTATAACATGATCAAAGGGAAGTGGCAAACACACAGGTATTAGTATTCAAGAATGATGTGACACACAAATAGGGAAAGTGACAATTTCAGAACTTGCCCACTTTTGGAGAATTCTGGGGCTGCTGGAAAGCACTTTGCTCGCGCTGCCCTTTGCATTGGAAGCAATATGCTTACCTTGAGAGGACTCCTCAGTCCTTTTTGTAGATGGGCACCAGCAAGGATTACCCAAAGAAGTAATTCCTGAGGGTATCACAGACGGAAAGGTTTAAGCCTGGTATGGGTAGCTGTCTGGAGATTTGGGGTACCATTTTTGTCAGATAGGGTCCCAAATGCTTAAATACTCTTCTGAGTCTGTCACTTATATATGTCCTTCAGAAGACATTTATCACTTACTGCAGTATGATATTGTGTACTCTATTTTACTATGGAACTGGAGCCTATTGCACAGCACATATTTGTATAGATATGCAGACTACCCGTTGAGCCCAACAGTCTAGCCAACTTTCTATCCACTTTTATTGTCCATTCATCCAGCCCATACTACTTTAACTTGCCAGCAAGAATACTGTGGGAGACCATATCAAAAGCTTTGTTAAAGTGAAGGAATAATGTGTACACTGCTTTCCCCTCATCCACAGACCCAGTTATCTCATCATAGAAGGCAATCAGGTTAGTCAGGCATGACTTGCCCTTGGTCTAATTCACACTGACTGTTCCTGATCACTTTCCACTTCTTTAAGTGCATCAGAACTGATTCCTTGAGGACCTGCTCCATGATTTTTCCAGGGACTGAGGTGAGGCTGACTGGCCTGTCACTCCCCAGATCCTCCTCCTTCCCTTTTTGTTTAAAGATAGGCACTACATTAGCCTTTTTCCAGTCATCTGGAATTTTCAAAGATAATGGCCAATGGCTCTGCAACCACATCCACTAACTCCTTTAGCACCCTTGGATGTAGCGCATCTGGCCCCATGGACTTGTGCTCATCCAGCTTTTCTAAATAGTCCTGAACCACTTCCTTCTCCACAGAGGGCTGGTCACCTCCTCCCCATATTGTGCCGCCCAGAGCAGCACTCTGGGAGCTGACCTTGTTCATGAAGACAGAGGCAAAAAGAAGCATTGATTATATTAGCTTTTTTCACATCCTCTGTCACTAGGTTGCCTCCCTCATTCAGTAAGGGGCCCACACTTTCCTTGACTTTCTTCTTGTTGCTAACATACCTGAAGAAACCCTTCTTGTTACTCTTAACATTTCTTGCTAGCTGCAACTCCAAGTGTGATTTGACCTTTCTGATTTCACTCCTGCATGCCTGAGCAATATTTTTATACTCCTCCTTGGTCATTTGTCCAATCTTCCATTTCTTGTAAGCTTCTTTTTTGTGTTTAAGATCAGCAAGGATTTCACTGTTAAGCCAAGCTGGTCACCTGTCATATTTAGGATTCTTTCTACACATCAGGATGGTTTATTCCCGCAACCTCAATAAGGATTCTTTAAAATACAGCCAGCTCCCCTGGACTCCTTTTCCCGTCTCATGTTATTTTCCCAGGGGATCCTGCTCATAAGTTCCCTGAGAGAGTCAGTCTGAAGTCCAGGGTCTGTATTCTGCTGATCTTCTTTCTTCCTTGTATCAGGATCCTGAACTCGACCATCTCATGGTCATTGCCTCCCAGGTTCCCATCCACTTTTGCTTCCCCTACTAATTCTTCCTTGTTTGTGAGCAGCAGGTCAAGAAGAGCTCTGCCCCTAATTATTTCCTGGTGCAAGTGCTGGAGGAAACTGTCCCCAACACTTTCCAAAAACTTCCTAGATTGTCTGTGCACCATTGTATTACTCTCCAAGCAGATATTAGGGTGATTTGAAGTCCTCCATGAGAACCACGGCCTGTGATTTAGTAATTTATGTTAGTTGCCAGAAGAAAGCCTCATTCACCTCAGCCCCCTGGTCTAGTGATCTATAGCAGACTCCTACCACAACATCACCCTTGATGCTCACACTTCTCAATGTAATCCAGAGACTCTCAGGTTTTTCTGCAGTTTCATATTAGAGCTCTGAGCAGTCATACTGCTCTCTCACATACAATGCAACTCCTCCACCTTTTCTGCCCTGCCTGTCCTTTCTGAACAGTTTATATCCATCCATGACAGTACTGCAGTCATGTGATTTATCCCACCAGGTCTCTGTTATTCCAATCACATCATAATTCCTTGACTGTGCCAGGACTTCCAGTTCTCCCTGCTTGTTTCCCAGGCTGCTTGCATTTGTATATAGGCGCTTAAGGTAACTTGCTGATCATCCTGCTTTCTCAGTGTGAGGCAGGAGTCCTCCCTCTTGCGCTCTCCTCCTCATGCTTCCTTCAGGCATCCCACTTCCCCATTTACCTCATTTGGCTTAGTTTAAAATCTAGGTAGACAAACAATACCATGCAGTCATGAAGTGCAACAGTTGATCTGAAGCTGGATTTAGCATAAAGTGGTGTAACTGTTTTAGAAATTTAGTGGTGATTGGATCTGGAATAGGTTTAAGTGAATTTTTGGGTGCAAGGCCAAAAAAGGATGAGTCTGGATTTAAAGCTACAACAATTCACAGCTGTTGTGAGATTTTTGGAACCTTCGTGGTGGAATTCTTGTGAGATAGCTGCTGTTGTGAGATTTCCACCTCTTTCCAAACTGGACCCAGAAAATTGACCCCCTCTCAGTTTTGGATCTGACTGGGAATTTGAAGATTTCTGATCTGAATTTATGGCTTTAGCCTGCCTCAGTCCTATTAGAAATAAAAAATAAATAAAAGGCAGATGCATAAAGTTTGCAAGTGTGGAAAGCATCTCCTCCTCAACTTCCTAGGGGGGAGAGCATTATTTTTAAAAAGATCCACATGATCATTTTAAAAAAAATCTCTCTACCTGGCCCATAACCTTGTAGGAATCTCCCAGTGGATCTAAAAATCCACAGAATTCTATTATATCTTAACAATGCTACTGATATGACATGTTGTAATACAAAGTTTCTTATTTGAAATATAAAAAGTTAAATGGAGACATTGATATTTAGATCTATAACAGTTACTACTAGAACTGATTAATGAAGCTGTATTTGTATCTTTGTCATAACTTGCAAAATTTTTTTACAAACATCATAAATCCTGCTGCTAGTTCATTAGTCAAAATCCCAAGCAATAATGATTTTTATAAGAATTTTTATATACTATCTCAGGCCTGGAGCTGTAAACTTTAAGTCCTTAATTTAAACAGAAGGCTGGTGTAGTCATTAGCTTGGTATTCTACAATCCCAGATAAATACTATGTAATTTGCTTCTCCCATGGTGCACATGAAGCAAATAGTGTGCAGTAAACAATGTACTGTAAAAAACCAAAGAAACACTTCTTACTGTTTTGCAATGGTTCCTCCTTGCAAATACAAAACGTAGAGTATATCAGATTAAAAAACAAAGTAAATTAAGCAAAGTACTTTAAGCAGTTATGTACAAGAATACGATTGGAATATATGGGCATGTGCAGATGAATAATTAAATGTAGGTTTGTAAATAAAAAAGCAGACCTTTTCCCCTTTTTAATGCCATAATTAGGGTTATTTGGATAAGGTCTTTAGCTAGTGTTATGCAGAAGATCTGATGAGATGATCATAACGGACCCTTCTGGCCTTAAAGTCTGAATCTAAATCTTTGTAGTCTTGTATTTAACATAAGCAAATTAGGAAAGCACACCCCTGATACCATTCAGTTATATTTGTAGTAGCTACATAGAAAAGCACTCATCCCAGGATCTAGGAACAAACTCTTAAAAGTACAGTTCATACATTTCGATTGCTACATTGTGATGCTGTCACAGACTAGATTTGTCACTCCTCACTTAGATTTGAGATAACACCATCTTCCTACATTTCTATTTTTTAAAGTTGCATTTTATTGCATCTTGACATTTTAATGTTGGTTTTCAAAGTCTTGCAGCGACATCAATTTCACTCTTTCGCTTTTTGTGTGTTTTTCTTTTGGAATACAGCCTTCCATCATTTTCTGGTATAAAATCACAGAGTTGTGACAGCTAAAATGAACACAATTTCCTTTTAAAATTTCAGAGTTGTTCTGGAGGTGGTGATGTTCAGAGTATTTTGAAACAAAAAGTCAATACCAGTGAATTTTCTAGTCTTTCCATGGCAAAACTCCGGATGCTTGAAGCAATTAAAAGTCCTGCATTACCCTGTAAAGGACACTAGATGGCTTAAAAAAATGGCTTTTGGTTAGTTTCTTGTACCATGACAGTGTAGTCTGGTTGTTAAGGTCCTACAGGCTGTAAGGTACGGCACATAACTTACTGGCCTTCATACTGAGTTTTGTTGGGTATACAGCCCTCTTGAACCAACTCTGCAGTAATCAAAAGAACCTTCTTTTCCTCTTAGTATCTGGTTGTGTGTTCTGTAGTGCATAGCCGTATAGTGATCACTTATCTTTGTAAAGCAGACTGTAAACACTTGCTCTTTTTCTAGGTTTTAAGGCAAAGGAAGTGAATGCATATTAACAACAACTAACTAAGTTAATATCTGTTGTAGTGGTCTGTGCTCCAGTGCATTGATTTCCACAGCATAGTGCTTTCCTGTTTAAAACTTTGGCTTTATCAGCTCTCTTTGTGAGTCAAGTAGACATTCATTCAGATAAAGAATGTAATTCACTGGGTGAACAACCTTGTGACAGATTTTTTTTCCAGAAATTATCTGGTGCTTATCTGGATGTAAGAGAAGGTTGCTTTCCATTTCTCTTGCTAACTTTATATGTATTCCTTCTATTAGTAGAGTGCAGAATTTGATTTGTTTGGATTTATGGGGCTCTGTTTAAGATTTGAAGTGTATGAATTAACATAATTGGGAGGTATTCTGGACTGAGAATAGGCAAGTTTAATTCTCCTGTTAAAGCAGACATGTGAACAAACTTCTCATAAGTTGCAGAAGATACCAAGCTGGAGCAGGTATGAACAAAACTAAATGACTTTTCATTGATGTGTAGCAGCATTTTATAAATGATTTTTCATGCCCAGTTGCACTCCTAAATGATCATTCACTTAGGAGCTCATTGGCAAATACCAAAAAAAATCCATAAGAAATTTTGTGCTTGAAATTGTACATTGATCAATTCCCCATGCTCATTATTAGTCTGCTCCAGTTCCCACTTATGTCAATAATAGTGGGGATTGGATCATCCCCTATTTCTATTCACATTTCATATAATCAGTTCCTAATCATTTCTTTTTGTTATACAAAAACCCTTAACCAATCATCACTGGAGTTTTTATGAATGTTGAGTCCAAAGTATTTTCCTTAAAATGTGAGCTACTTTTTTTTTCTTTCAATACCCCGATTGCTCATCCCAGATAGTGATTGTAATTTATTTTTTAAAACTAGTGTAGCCTCTTTCTTCTCCTCCTACTGGATCATCTCATGGAAAAATTATATTGACATTTATTTACCATGAAGAGAACCTTACCCTTCAAAATAAACTGCCAGCCAAAATGGTTTCCCACTCCCCGCTTCACTGTGTGGGTTCAGAGAACATATGGGTAAACAGTGCTTGCACATCTATACAGCACTTGAAAACTCCAGTAATGATCTTTACAACAGAATAGCAATAGTAGTCCATAATCAGTCGTAATTTTTAATACAATCCTTTGCTTCTGTTTACAGAAAAAGGAATGTTGATTTGAATTCCAATCCTGGACTTTGCGGAGATATGATCAAGATATGATTTGATATTACCAGTCTACTGTTTTCTGAATGCCTCTAACTACGGATAACAGGCTCTCAGAATGTAAGTTAAATGTTTTCCTACCTCTGGTGATCTAAGGGAGACAAACTTGTTAGTTCCTAACAGTATCATTTTCAGTTTTGCTTCATATCTCATTATTGCCTGCTAATTTCTCTCCCTCTGCTGTTATTCCATTGTTGTTTATATCTGTACTGTGTTTTGAGATATGCTTGGCATGAAAAGATGGTATATAAAATGTTTGTATTATAGATATAGGCCTTTAAGATCTTGTACAATTTTTTAAAAGATAATAGTTGGTAGCATTAATTGAGTTAGGCATAGAGTTCCGGACAGAGTCACCACTTGTATGGCACTGATTTTTCCCAACCCAGCTGAACTTTAAGTTTGGTATGTTAGGAAGCATTAGGAAAGGGATAGATAACAAGAAAATATCATAATGCCACTATATAAATCCATGGTATGCACTCACCTTGAATACTGCATGTAGTTTTGGGTGCCCCATCTGAAAAAAGATAGATTAGAAAAAGAAAGGTGCAGAGAAGGGCAACAAAAATTATTAGGGATCTGGAGCGGCTTCCATATGAGAAGAGATTAGAAAGACTGAGACTCTTCATTTTAGAGAAGACAACTAAGGGGGATATGATAGAAGTCTATGAAATCATGACTGGTGTAGAGAAAGTGACTAGAGATGCATTATTTATTCCTTAATATAACACAAGAACCCGAGGTCACCTAATGAAATTATTAGGCAGCAGTTTTAAAACTAATCTAAGGAAGTACTTCTTCACATAACACACAATCAACCTGTGGAGTCATTGCCAGGGGACATTGTGAAGGCCCAAAGCATAACAGAGTCCAAAACAAATTAGATAAGTTCCTGAATGATCCATCTATCAATGGATATTAGCCAAGATGGTCAGGATGCTCCATGCTCTGGGTGCCCTAAACCTCTGATTTCCAGAACCTGGGACTAGACAATAGGGGATGACTCACTCTGACAATTGCCTTGTTCTTTTCATTCCCTCTGAAGTATTTGGCACTGGCCACTATTGGAAGACATGATACTGGACAAATTGATTCAGGAGTGAGAAAAACACCCAATTTCTGAACCTATCATTTCTTGCTCTAAACAAGCAGTTATTAACTGTAATGAGGGGAAGTAGGGTCATTAACTGTAGCTGAATTCTTTGTGTGGTGTTTAAAAAAATTGAAGTTATATTATTTATCTCTGCCAGCTACAGTCACAAGTCCAAGGGACTAAAAAATGAGCAGAGGCCATCTAAGAAGATCAACTTATTGCTTGATAGTCTTCAATTTTAAATTGTCTGAGGTTGGCTAGAGATGATATATGGATCCAGATGGTTCTGGAAATACTTTTCACATAAGATATAATGATATTTGAATGATTTTATAACTGAGAGGCAATACTTCCCCACTCGCAAGCACAGAGTCTGAGTGTAGAAAAGAAACTTTTAATAAAAGCAGGAAAGTTAACTCAGCCTTCATCTGGGAAAACGCCACAAACAGGGTTCATAAACCTAAACCATGAGTAAAAGACCCACTCCCAAGGGGCTGGCAGTGTCCTTTTCCCCTCAGGTTCTTAAGTTCAGCAATCCAAAAGCCTCTTTCACATGCCAACCCTCACAGTTGTTGTCTTTGGTCAGTGCAGACTGAGAGTTCAGAGGTGCATCTGCAGAGTTCACCTCCCCCCGTAGGTGGGGTAAAGAGGTACCTTACTCGCTCCACTGCTCAGGCACTCACTCGCCACCCTTCTCTGTCAGTCACCCTGCTGGAGGCTCATGCCGGCGGCCTGCTCGCTGCTCTCACCGCGCCTCTCCACCAGCCGCCCTGCTGGCCGCCTGCTCACCGCTCTCGCTGTGCCGTTCCAGCAGCCGCTTGCTGGCTGCTCATAGACTCATAGACTCTAGGACTGGAAGGGACCTCGAGAGGTCATCGAGTCCAGTCCCCTGCCCTCATGGCACGACCAAATACTGTCTAGACCATCCCTGATAGACATTTATCTAACCTATTCTTAAATATCTCCAGAGATGGAGATTCCACAACTTCCCTAGGCAATCTATTCCAGTGTTTAACTACCCTGACAGTTAGGAACTTTTTCCTAATGTCCAACCTAAATCTCCCTTGCTGCAGTTTAAGCCCATTGCTTCTTGTTCTATCATTGGAGGCTAAGGTGAACAAGTTTTCTCCCTCCTCCTGATGACACCCTTTTAGATACCTGAAAACTGCTATCATGTCCCCTCTCAGTCTTCTCTTTTCCAAACTAAACAAACCCAATTCCTTCAGCCTTCCTTCATAGGTCATGTTCTCAAGACCTTTAATCATTCTTGTTACTCTTCTCTGGACCCTCTCCAATTTCTCCACATCTTTCTTGAAATGCGGTGCCCAGAACTGGACACAATACTCCAGTTAAGGCCTAACCAGCGCAGAGTAAAGCGGAAGAATGACTTCTCATGTCTTGTTTACAACACACCTGTTAATGCATCCCAGAATCATGTTTGCTTTTTTTGCAACAGTATCACATCGTGCTTCTCTGCCACACCAGCCACTCATTCACCAGCTGACTGTCAGTTGCCTTCTGCCTCTCTGCTGTGATCTCTTCTCATCAATCTCTTAGTAATTTTCAGCTCTTGGCAGGCTGGGCAGAAACACTGTCCCATCTCAAGTGATTCCACCTCATAATGATTTTTAGCTTTTAGCAGGCAGGGCAGAAATACGGTCCTACTACAACTGATTTCAGCTCTGATTGGGTATTTAACATATCAGAGGCTCTGGATGAAGCATATTTAGCTCTATTCTTTAAACAGTGAGGAGGAACAGGTTAAACTAGTTTAGGGAAGACCCTTGATGAGGGTGTGCAGCGTCCTGGCTAGGGATACCTGTCCCCACCCTCTTACTTTCATTGGGTTCTGACATTTGAGCCCCTGGCTGAATGAGGTTCTTTCGGCTGTTGGTTGACCCCCTCATTTGGGACAGGTTAAGCACAATCCTGCTTTCCTGTATTTCTACAATAATTACAACATTGGTAACCATATTTCACTATCCCTGCATTCAGTACTAAGGTGATTTGTACCCAACACCAGTAAAAGTTGATCATTTTGACACCGCTGTATCTGCTGAATTATGTAAGCAGAGCAGGAGCAAATTGTATTTCTATAAACACACCCGAGTCTCTCCCCATCTCACCTAGCTGTCAGGGAAGCACTCATTCAGACCTTGCTTACACAGAAATAAATAACACTGGCAACAAACACCCAGCAAAGACTCCTATCTAAACTCCTCACTGTCATACAGACCTCAGCTCATGCCCATCTTTGCTCCCACTCTCCCAACCTGTGTTAGAACAGATGTGGAAATATGCTCTCCAGGGCTGCAGCTCTAAGCTCTTCTGCATCAGTAGTTAGTTCCACACCTGAGAGCTCATGGCAGAGCACCCTCCAATAAAGTCTTGTGCTTTGGAACCTAATTCTGCTCCAACTATGCAACTCTTGATCCAACAGTAAATACAGTCAAAATTCAAATACAGGCATCAGAATATCTTATTTCACCACAATGCTATATGCATGCAAGAAGAGATTAGATGTTTGTATGGGCAACAGTAATATCTAGAATTATAAGGAGGGATTATGCTAATTTCTAACTGGCAGGCATCAGGATGAGACCTTCACAGGGGGCAGATTACCTCACATTTGCCTACTGTGGGGTTTCTTGCACCTTTTTCTGAAGCACCAGTGTCAATGCTGAAGGCAGGATGCTGAACTAGATGAATCCATGGGTCTGATCGAGTATGGCAGTTTCCATGTTCACATGCAGTTTCCAACATGGGGGTCTTGTACTACCTTATTCTCCATTATTAATAACGTTTCTTATACCAGCTGTAGCTAGGAGTGTTTTGGAAATGTTCTGGCATTCCGTCTCAGTGGCACCATTGTTAGGTTTGGTAATATTAATTAGAACACATTTTCTAAAGAATGATGTGCTAGAGCTTCAAGTTATAATGCACATCCTCTGAAAGAGGATTTCCATTTTCATTGGCATAACAAACAATGCCGCTGCACTTGGAACTGAATCTAAAAGTAAAATATATCAAATGCCAAGTAGAAGATGTAGAATAGAAAAGACATCTTAACAATTCTTTATCAGTTTTGGGTCTTTCTGTATTGCCTTTTACCATAGTAACTAAGCATTGAACACACTGATTGGATCCTGCATGCTGCTGACCATAATTGACTTGATGCAGATTCCACTCTACGTAATCCTTACTGTTAGAAGTGAGTGATTAAAAAAAAAAAATATGCAGGTTTCTGAACACTATCTTAACTTCTATTCCAGTGAAATCCATTGTACTGTATTTACTTTACCAAACCTATTCTTTGTTATAATTACAAACAAAGATGTAGCAGTTGTCGGGGTTACATGCTGAGCTACTCTTTAGACTCCTTTTAGTCCATCTCAAGTGCATCGCTTTGGGGACAGGCTTCTCTACTATCATCCCTCTCTGAATGGAACCACATGGTACTTCCTCTCTTATACTGGATCTCTGGGCTACAGCCCTCCTATTTATCACGTGAGTTAATCTCATGGGCCCAATTGTGTTTGTCCTGTCACAGTAGCTGAGTTAAGTGACACAAAAAAGAGCTTCTTCAGCATTATTTATTCTTCTAAAGGTACATAGCATGCAAAGCAAAGAGATCATATAAAAGAGACGTATGCAAATGGGTCTGTTGTATACCATTGTCTTTCCTTGCAAGCTTCTGTAATTTCCCCTCAGCCCAGTTTTCCCCAGCTTTGGCTGGGAGAGACAACCTGCTTGCTGCTGTTTCTGTCTCTCTGTCAGGGAATCATCTCCAGGTGCTGCTGACAACTCAGTCAATGCCCTACCCCGTCCCTTCCTTTTCGAGGCCCATGATCCTTTAATGGTTTATTATCCCCTTTGATCCTAGGCTGAGCCCTGGGAAGGATAATTCTTGCTAGTCTGGATGAAGCCATGCAAGGGCATTCCCCAATTCATGGTTTTTCCGCCCCCCCTCCCAGTTCCCTTAAGGAGACTTGCCTATGTCATTGTTTCATTTCCTGTTTGTTTCCCCCAACGGCCTCCTTTGTTTTAACTCTATCTTGCCAGACTGCATAATATCAGACATGTCAATTAAGGTGCATGTGATATTTATACAAAATAATGCACACCTCCCTGATTCTGCATAGATGGATGTATCCTATACTTAATTGACTGCCTCTTTCGTTCTGCCATACTGCCACAGGTGCGATCAATGGAGGTTCTTGATCTGGATCTCTATTGATTTAAAAGACATGGGACTGGTGGTAAAATGTCTTCCAGGAGGGGTCTTCACCTCTGGGAAAAGCTTCCCTTGTGTTTTGAAATATCCTATGTCTCTGTGCAGCAAGGCACCTCTATTTGCACAGGCTGCAGTGGAAGTGGTTAAGAGGAATCAGATTTACTGGCTGTGCAATTTTATTTGTTTGTATAATTTGTGGTTGGGGTTCCTTGAGCCTTGCATCAGTGACCATCTTTGTTGAATACATTTAGGACTCAGCCTGTGAGCCTAAAGAGGTGTTGCCCCACCTATCCCGCATCTGAGCATTCTGCCTAGTAGAGAGCCAGTTTTCTGAGTTTTTCGCTATCTTTTTGTGTTATGTTTTGGAGGTTGGGAGGAGTTGTGAAGTTTCAGATTTGAATCCAAATTCCCCCAGTGCTTAAGATGTTCAGATCTAAGGCTTTAGTTCAGGCCCATTCTGTATTCTTCCATGGAAAAACTTAAAGGGGATGAGCCAAAGTCATCAATGGATTTGAATAGAGTGATTCCAGAGAGGAATTTGGCCAAATGCAGTTTAAAACTTGAAATCTGCCACAACAGTTTCCAGAATTTTAATGAAAATAAAAGTAGTTTACCATCAATAATCAAAGAAGTAGACATGGGGAAACTGTTTTGGATAAAATATTTAAAACAAAACAAACCCCACAACCTCGCACTTTACTTAAATATCCAGATTAGTTCATGTTAATATAGAGGCAACATGATATTTTCTGTCCTATCCCTTTCTTAATTATTCCCAGTATTCTGATTGCTTTTTTTTGACATCCACTCAATGTGCAGCGGCAGTCAAAAAAGCGAACAGAATGCTGGGAATAATTAATAAGTAATAATACTACTAATAATATATGGAGATATACGTATCTCATAGAACTGGAAGGGATCCTGAAAGGTCATCGAGTTCAGCCCCCTGCTTCCCTTGTGTCTTGAAATATCCTTCATCTCTATATTCATTAGCAGGACCAAGTACTGATTTTTGCCCCAGATCCCTAAGTGGCCCCCTCAAGGATTGATCTCACAACCCTTGGTTTAGCAGGCCAATGTTCAAACCACTGAGCATTAATAGATAGTAGGACAGAAAATATCATGTTGCCTCTATATAAATCCATGGAACGCCTACATCTTGAATACTGTGTGGAGATGGGGCGACCACATCTCAAAAAAGATATATTGGAATTGGAAAAGGTTCAGAAAAGGGCAACAAAAATGATTAGGGGTATGGAATGGCTTCCGTATGAGGAGAGATTAATAAAACTGGGATTTTTCAGTTTGGAAAAGAGACGGCTAAGGGGAGATATGATTGAGGTCTATAAAATCATTACTGGTGTAGATAAGGAAGTGTTGTTGTTTTCTACTTCTCATAACACAAGAACTAGGGGTCACCAAATGAAATTAATAGACAGCAGGTTTAAAACAAATAAAAAGTATTTCTTCACACAACACACAGTCAACCTGTGGAACTCCTTGCCAGAGGATGTGGTGAAGGCCAAGACCACAACAGGGTTCAAAAATGAACTAGATAAATTCATGGTGGATAGGTCCCTCAATGGCTATTAGCCAGGATGGGCAGGAATGGCGTCCCTAGCCTCTGTTTGCCAGAAGCTGGGAATGAGCACCATTATTACTGGTTGGGTCTGTCCTCTTTTTGCTCATATTAAATATAATCAGGTCATGATCCCAAGTCCTTATGCAACCACAAACTTTTAATCCAGTGATTAACTCATCTTTATCTGTCTTGATGAGATGTAGAATAGTTACTGGGTGCAATACCTTTTGTGTTAGAAAATAATCATTTTTAGAAAATTTTAATAATGTTTTACTACTGGCTACTTAAGATGTCCAGTATATATTGTCATCATAATCCCCCTGTGATGGGTTCGCACCCTAAACACTGTAGTAATAATCTTTGTACAAGGTATGCCTTGTATGGTATCATTTGAAGACCCATAACTTGCTGATCTGTAATATTATGGTAAAGGTCACACAGCAACATTATATGTAAAGTTATAAACATAACCTAAAATAATGACTGAAGTATGTTTCCCAGGTAAGTCTCAGGAGTGGTTAAACCTGTTTCTCAGGGATAAAGGGCAGCTAGGTGTCAACAAAACTAATGGGCAAGGAAATGGGGCAGGGACAAAGAGATCTGCATCTAAAAAAGAAACAGCATAGAGTGTCCTTCTTCCAGCAGTCTCCTCTTTCTCAGCTGGAAATGATTTACAAAGGGGGACTAAAAAAAAAACTATAAAAGGAGATGCAAACACCCCAGCACCTTCCCCCACAACTTATTCTCTGCACCTGAGAAGACAAAGGAAAACAGCCATTGGACTCCAGGGGAGGGGTCCTGACCTGGTCATAATGCTGCTAGCATCTAGTGAGAAGCATTGCTTGAATCTAATATAGTTTTGTTAGGCACTAGAAGGCATTTTATATTTCTTTTTCTTGTAACCATTTGTCATAAACAGATAGCTAAGGGTTAATGTCTCTTTCACCTGAAACACCTGACCAGAGAACCAATCAGGAAACCGGATTTTTTCAACTTTGGGTGGAGGGAAGTTTGTGTAAGAGTCTTTTGTCTGTCTGCCTGTTTCCTCTGAGCTTTGGAGAAGTAGTTCTATTTTCTAGTCTTCTGTTTCTAAGTGTAAGGACAAAGAGATCAGATAGTAAGTTCTATGGTTTCTTTTCTTTGGTATTTGCATGAATATAAGTGCTGGAAATGCTTTGATTTGTATTCTTTTTGAATAAGGCTGTTTATTCAATATTCTTTTAAGCAATTGACCCTGTGTTGTATCATCTAATACAGAGAGCGCATTTGTTTGTATTTTTCTTTCTTTTTTTATATAAAGCTTTCTTTTAAGACCTGTTGGAGTTTTTCTTTACTTCAGGGAAATTGAGTCTGTACTCACCAGGGAATTGGTGGGAGGAAGAAATCAAGGGGAGAGCTGTGTGTTGGATTGCTAGCCTGATTTTGCATTTCCTCTGGGTGAAGAGGAAAGTGCTTTTGTTCCAGGATTGGGAACGGAGAGGGGGACTCACTCTGCGTAGTTTCACAGAGCTTGTGTCTGTGTATCTCTCCAGGAGCACCTGGAGGGGGGAAGGGAATCAGGATTATTTCCCTTTGTTGTGAGACTCAAGGGATTTGGGTCTTGTGGTCCCCAGGGAAGGTTTTTCAGGGGGACCAGAGTGCCCCAAAACACTCTAATTTTTTGGGTGGTGGCAGCAGTACCAGGTCCAAGCTGGTAACTAAGCTTGGAGGTTTTCATGCTAACCCCCAAATTTTGGACGCTAAGGTCCAGAATCTGGGAATAAGGTTATGTCATGGTGGCAGCGGCGGGAGATAGACAGAATCCAGAAACCAGTGGGAATATTATTTTTTTCTTTTCTCTGCTAAGGGTTTTTTAGCAGAGAGAAACAGTTTGGTTTTAAAAGGGAACCAGAGAGAATTTTTTTTTTCTGCTCTCTCTAGCAGTTTGTGGCTTGCATAGTAAGCAAGAGGCCATTAGCAGACTATTGACAGTCTATTGTCACACAATAGCACTCCCATTGAGAGTCATACCAGCACTCTATATGCATGCAAATAAAGTGGTTTTTCTGGTTTCCCTTCATTGAACATTAGCTAGAGAGAGAAAGGGAAAAAAGCACTGTTGCTAGGCAGACTTCAGGAGGCAACAGAGCCTGCAGTTCAAAAGAGAAACACCGGAGGGCACCCCAACACAAGAAAACAGGAACCATGACTTCTAAGGCAAGGATTGACGCCGAAGAACAAATCAAAGACGCTGAACACAGGCGACAGATGGAGATGAAAGAAAAGGAAGAAAGCCTCAAACTGGCAGCCTTCCAAAGAGAACAGGCAGCCCAAGAGGCAGCACACAAAAGAAAACTAGAAGAAGAAGAGGTGGCCTACCGAAGGAAACAAGCAGAAGAAGAGGCGGCCCACCGCCGAGAAATGGAAAAGCACCAAAAAGAAATGGAAAAGCACCAAAAAGAAATGGAAAAACAACAAAAAGAAATGGAAAAACAACAAAAAGAGAATGAAGAGAAGGAAAAACAGAGAAAACATGAACTGGAGATGGCAAAAGCTGGGCTGCATGTGCCAGCCAACCCTAACAACCCGGCGCCAATTATTGCTCCACAGCACAGGAAATTTCCCACCTACAAGGCAGGTGATGACACCGAGGCCTTCTTGGAAAATTTTGAAAGAGCCTGTCTTGGGTACAGCATCCCCGAAGACCAGTACATGGTAGAATTAAGGCCACACCTCAGTGGACCTTTAGCAGAGGTGGCAGCTGAAATGCCCAAGCCGCAAATGAATGACTATAAACTTTTTCAAACCAAGGCCAGATACAGGATGGGGATAACCCCAGATCATGCCCGTCGGCGCTTCAGAACCCAAAAATGGAAACCAGAGGTGTCATTTCCCAAACACGCCTACTACATTGCAAAAAACTATGAGGCCTGGTTAACAGGAAACAACATTCAAACCTTGGAAGAAGTGAACCTCCTCATACAAATGGAGCAGTTCTTGGATGGTGTTCCTGAAGACATCACACGGTACATACAAGATAGAAATCCCAAAACTATCGCTGAGGCAGGGGAGATTGGAGCCAAATGGATGGAACTGGCAGAAAGCAAAAAAGCTACTGTCAAGGGGAACGATTACCCCAGGGGGCACACAGACCATAAACCCTACAACCGAGGACAGCCAAAGACCCTACATACCACCCAAGTAAAGCCACAGATACCCTACTCTTCAACCTCACCAGTCTCCAGTAACTCACCTCGGCCCAGTGACCCATCAGATGGAAGATGCTTTAAGTGTAATGAACTGGGACATATCAAGGCCAACTGTCCCAAGAACACCATGCGAGTGCAATTCATTACACCACCATCACCCCAAAGATCCCCAGGCCCAGATGCCTCTCAAATACCCTTGGAGCGAAGGGAAAATTTGAGAGTGGGCGGAAAGAAGGTTACTGCGTGGAGAGACACGGGGGCACAAGTGTCAGCTATCCACCAATCCTTCGTTGACCCCAAATTCATCAACCCAAAGGCCAAAGTTACCATTTACCCCTTCATGTCACAAGCTGTAGACTTGCCTACAGCTGAACTGCCTGTCCAGTACAAAGGCTGGTCAGGAATGTGGACTTTTGCAGTCTATGACAATTATCCTATCCCCATGCTACTGGGGGAAGACTTGGCCAACCAGGTGAGGCGGGCCAAGAGAGTGGGAATGGTTACCCGTAGCCAAACCAGGCAAGCTTCCAGACCCATTCCTGTTCCTGAGCCGTCCACAGACGCCCCGTCTGTGTTACCAGAGACCCAGACAGAGGTAGTGGACCCGGATTCCATGCCTACCACTGAAACAGCCACAGCATCTCCAGTACCAGGCCCGGAACTGGAACAGCAACCAGCACCAGCAAGTGCAACCACATCTTCAAACTCAACGCCAGAGGGCGCCAGCGAGCCAAAACTGGCAGAAGCACACGACAGCCATACCCAAAAGGCTCAGCCAGAGCCTGAAATACCCTCAGGTGCACCAGCGGAGAGCGGTTCACCAGCAACGGAAACAACCCCATCACCTACATCGCTTCCAGAGGGACCAAGCCCAAGTCCACAGTCTGAGGAGGAACTGGTGACCCCAGCCTCAAGGGAACAGTTCCAGGCTGAGCAGGAAGCAGATGACAGCCTTCAGAAAGCTTGGGCGGCGGCACGGAGCACCCCACCGCCTCTCAGCTCTTCTAATCGATCCCGGTTTGTTATAGACCAAGGACTTTTATACAAGGAAATTCTTTCTGGTGGACACCGGGAAGAATGGCAGCCGCAAAAACAGTTGGTGGTTCCAACTAAGTACCGGGGGAAGCTCTTAAGCTTAGCCCATGATCATCCCAGTGGCCATGCTGGGGTGAACAGAACCAAGGACTGGTTGGGGAAGTCCTTCCACTGGGAGGGGATGGGCAAGGACGTTGCCAAGTATGTCCGGTCTTGTGAGGTATGCCAAAGAGTGGGAAAGCCTCAAGACCAGGTCAAGGCCCCTCTCCAGCCACTCCCCATAATTGAGGTCCCATTTCAGCGAGTAGCTGTGGATATTCTGGGCCCTTTCCCAAAAAAGACGCCCAGAGGAAAGCAGTACGTACTGACTTTAGTGGACTTTGCTACCCGATGGCCAGAAGCAGTAGCTCTAGGCAACACCAGGGCTAACACTGTATGCCTGGCCCTAACAGACATCTTTGCCAGGGTAGGTTGGCCCTCCGACATCCTTACAGATTCAGGGTCTAATTTCCTGGCAGGGACCATGGAAAAACTGTGGGAAACTCATGGGGTGAATCACTTGGTTGCCACCCCGTACCACCATCAAACCAATGGCCTGGTGGAAAGGTTCAATGGAACTTTGGGGGCCATGATAAGAAAATTCATCAACGAATTCTCCAATAATTGGGACCTAGTGTTGCAGCAGTTGCTGTTTGCCTACAGGGCTGTACCACATCCCAGTTTAGGGTTTTCACCATTTGAACTTGTGTATGGTCACGAGGTTAAGGGGCCATTACAGTTGGTGAAGCAGCAATGGGAGGGGTTTACGCCTTCTCCAGAAACTAACATTCTGGACTTTGTAAGCAACCTACAAAGCACCCTCCGACACTCTTTAGCCCTTGCTAGAGAGAACCTAAAGGATGCTCAAGAAGAGCAAAAGGCCTGGTATGACAGACATGCCAGAGAACGTTCCTTCAAGGTAGGAGACCAGGTTATGGTCTTGAAGGCGCAACAGGCCCATAAGATGGAAGCATCATGGGAAGGGCCATTCACGGTCCAAGAGCGCCTGGGAGCTGTAAACTACCTCATAGCATTTCCCAATTCCTCACTAAAGCCTAAAGTGTACCATGTTAATTCTCTCAAGCCTTTCTATTCCAGAGACTTACAGGTTTGTCAGTTTACAGTCCAGGGAGATGATGCTGAGTGGCCTGACGGTGTCTACTACGACGGGAAAAAAGACGGTGGCGTGGAAGAGGTGAACCTCTCAACCACCCTGGAACGTCTGCAGCGGCAACAAATCAAGGAGCTGTGCACTAGCTTCGCCCCATTGTTCTCAGCCACCCCAGGACGGACTGAACGGGCATACCACTCCATTGATACAGGTAATGCTCACCCAATCAGAACCCCACCCTACCGGGTGTCTCCTCATGCCCAAGCTGCTATAGAACGGGAGATCCAGAACATGCTACAGATGGGTATAATCCGCCCATCTACCAGTGCCTGGGCATCTCCAGTGGTTCTGGTACCCAAACCAGATGGGGAAATACGCTTTTGCGTGGACTACCGTAAGCTAAATGCTGTAACTCGTCCGGACAACTATCCAATGCCACGTACTGATGAGCTATTGGAAAAGTTGGGACGTGCCCAGTTCATCTCTACCATAGACTTAACCAAGGGGTACTGGCAAGTACCGCTAGATGAACCTGCCAAGGAGAGGTCAGCATTCGTCACCCATACGGGGGTGTATGAATTCAATGTCCTTCCTTTCGGCCTTCGAAATGCACCCGCCACCTTCCAGAGGCTGGTAGACGGTCTACTAGCTGGACTGGGAGAATTTGCAGTTGCCTACCTCGATGATGTGGCCATTTTTTCAGACTCCTGGCCCGAACACCTACTCCACCTGGAAAAGGTCTTTGAGCGCATCAGGCAGGCAGGACTAACTGTTAAGGCCAAAAAGTGTCAAATAGGCCAAAACAAAGTGACTTACCTGGGGCACCAGGTGGGTCGAGGAACCATAAACCCCCTACAGGCCAAGGTGGATGCTATCCAAAAGTGGCCTGTCCCAAGGTCAAAGAAACAGGTCCAATCCTTCTTAGGCTTGGCCGGATACTACAGGCGATTTGTACCACACTACAGCCAAATCGCTGCCCCATTGACCGACCTAACCAAAAAGACCCAGCCAAATGCCGTTAAGTGGACTAATGAGTGTCAAAAAGCCTTTACCCAGCTTAAGGCAACGCTCATGTCTGACCCTGTACTCAGGGCCCCGGACTTTGACAAGCCATTCCTAGTAACCACAGATGCATCTGAGCGTGGTATAGGAGCAGTGCTCATGCAGCAAGCAACAGATCACAACTTCCATCCTGTCGTGTTTCTCAGCAAGAAACTGTCTGAGAGGGAAAGTCACTGGTCAGTCAGTGAAAAGGAATGCTATGCCATTGTGTACGCCCTGGAAAAGCTACGCCCATATGTTTGGGGACGGCGGTTCCAACTACAAACTGACCATGCTGCACTAAAGTGGCTTCATACTGCCAAGGGGAACAACAAGAAACTTCTTCGTTGGAGTTTAGCTCTCCAAGATTTTGATTTTGACATTCAACACATCACAGGAGCTTCTAACAAAGTTGCTGATGCACTCTCCCGTGAGAGTTTCCCAGAATCCAGTAGTTAAAAAGTGTTCTTAAAAATGTAAAAGTCTGTTAGTTATATACTTAGTAGTATATGTAAAGGTGCATGTGTTGTATTGATCTGTTTATTTTCAAGTTCTAGAAGGAAATTGCCGCCAGTGAGCTTCCCCACTGTCTGCAATTTGGGGGGCGTGTCATAAACAGATAGCTAAGGGTTAATGTCTCTTTCACCTGAAACACCTGACCAGAGAACCAATCAGGAAACCGGATTTTTTCAACTTTGGGTGGAGGGAAGTTTGTGTAAGAGTCTTTTGTCTGTCTGCCTGTTTCCTCTGAGCTTTGGAGAAGTAGTTCTATTTTCTAGTCTTCTGTTTCTAAGTGTAAGGACAAAGAGATCAGATAGTAAGTTCTATGGTTTCTTTTCTTTGGTATTTGCATGAATATAAGTGCTGGAAATGCTTTGATTTGTATTCTTTTTGAATAAGGCTGTTTATTCAATATTCTTTTAAGCAATTGACCCTGTGTTGTATCATCTAATACAGAGAGCGCATTTGTTTGTATTTTTCTTTCTTTTTTTATATAAAGCTTTCTTTTAAGACCTGTTGGAGTTTTTCTTTACTTCAGGGAAATTGAGTCTGTACTCACCAGGGAATTGGTGGGAGGAAGAAATCAAGGGGAGAGCTGTGTGTTGGATTGCTAGCCTGATTTTGCATTTCCTCTGGGTGAAGAGGAAAGTGCTTTTGTTCCAGGATTGGGAACGGAGAGGGGGACTCACTCTGCGTAGTTTCACAGAGCTTGTGTCTGTGTATCTCTCCAGGAGCACCTGGAGGGGGGAAGGGAATCAGGATTATTTCCCTTTGTTGTGAGACTCAAGGGATTTGGGTCTTGTGGTCCCCAGGGAAGGTTTTTCAGGGGGACCAGAGTGCCCCAAAACACTCTAATTTTTTGGGTGGTGGCAGCAGTACCAGGTCCAAGCTGGTAACTAAGCTTGGAGGTTTTCATGCTAACCCCCAAATTTTGGACGCTAAGGTCCAGAATCTGGGAATAAGGTTATGTCACCATTGCTAACTTATGCGTCTCATTGCCTGTACTTAGTTAAAATCTCTCTCTCTCTGTATAGTTAATAAACTTGTTTTTATTGTTTTATCTAATTCGGTGTGTTTAAATTAGTGTTTGGGTAACTCTGTTTAAGATAACAAGCTAGTGTATATTATTCCCTTAAAGGAATAACGGACTTAATATATATATTGGACTGTCCAAGAGATGGCTGGGAAGTACAAGACATACATTTCTGGGGGGAAATCTGGGAGTTGGGAGTAGGTTGGGAATCATCCTGCCATATAACTAAGACTGGTAAAAGCCAGAGTGTAACCCAACTGTGGCTGGGAGGCTGCGGTTATACACACATGCGCACACACACCAGTGGGAGGTTTGCATGCAGGAAGGCTGTTTGTGAGCAGCCCAGGTGGGAGCTACTTTAGCAAGGCACCCAAAGTTGCAAGGCAGGGATGACACAGCCCCCCACTGGTCTGGATTGTACCTCGGTATGCCACACCCCATAACACAATTTTTCTTTCTACATGTTAGAGGGACAGGCTTAAGGAGTAATTCATCCTGTTCGCTGGTTTGATTAATTGGTCTGTAACAACCCCCACCCCCAAAAATCCCCCTGGCTTTGGTAGTTAATACATTGATCCATATTCATTCAAGGCCCTATACTCTCTCTCCTGCGCCAAGTGGTGCTCAGAAGAGAATTCGTCTGATCATTCTGTTTTTCTTCATTCTTTAGGAACTGTGTGTGTATGTGTGTGTGTGTACTTTTGAATTAAAGAATCTATTGATCCCTGGTACCGCCCCATTTCGATGAACAAAGTCTAAATATACTTTTTATTAATGCTTTCTTCCATATGGATCACGTTCCAGCAGGAAACCAAGATGCCCACAGAAATGTGTATCAATGAATGTGAAGGTTGATTTTGGCATTTGCCTAACTGCCCCTCTCCCCCCAACAAAATGCACCCAAACACTTCAAAACTGTTTAGCACAAATACTTTAAAGAACTCTTAAAGTTGCAATGTCACTTCAACCTTCATATTTATGCCAGAGTTATTTTTGCACTCAGTTTTCCTCTTCCTCTCTTCTGATAGATCCATGGCAGACATCTGGACCCAGAAAATATGATTGTGTTCTAAATTAAAGCTTCATTGGAAATAATAAAGCTGCTCTAATAACCTTCTCTCTGGAAACCCACATTGGTTAATTTAAAAAGAGAAAAATGTATTGCTATATGCTTTGCCATAATAATGGTAAGAAAGCCTGAGTCTGATCTCACTTATGCTAGTTTTCACACAGATTTCAGTTTAAAAGTCATGAAAACGTAGCAGGATTGTCATGTTGACCATATGCATTTCCCCCTCTCACTCCCTCCCAATAGCGTAACTTGAATTATCATCAGAAGCGCCTCAGTCTTGCTGATTTACAAAAAAGGTTTGAGCATTTATAGTGGTTTTTATCTTCATGAAAAAACCCTCCATATATTTCTGGTCAATTGATCTATTTTACAGTAATGCCCAGAGGCTCTAACTAGTTTCAGGGCTCTATTGAGCTAGGTATTGTATTAACACCTATTAAGAGTCTGTGCCTTGCGTTACCCTGGTAACTCAATGTTGGTTCCTTTTTCTAGGGGTTCAACATTCCTTTCCAAAATTATCATGGGGCTTGTCACAGCAATCTGTGTATAAAAGTTATTGGCCTTTCTCATTTACGTGCTGTAGTATTGTTGTATTGTGTGTGTGTGTGTGTGATGTCAGGCTGCCATGTAAAATTTTAAAAAGGAAAAAAGAATCTTAAATGCAGACCATCCTTTTTTGCATGCTTAGAAGGTAGAATGTTCAATGTAACAAACTACAGTTGCATGTTAAAATGTTTAGGTTTTTTGTTTTTGTTTTGTGTTCAGTTTTTGTGAATTTGCTTACTGTGCTGTTTTAATGGTTGTTAGTAGGACTAAATGCACTGGTGAGGTGAGCATAGCGCCAACAGAAGGTAATTTTCCAGTTGCTTGTGTCACAGCATTTGAAAGGACCATGTATTCTGTTCACTAGTAAATAAAACCACAGCTGAATCTTAAAAAAAAGAGTCTGTGCCTGACCCCAAGACCTTACAGTCTAAGTAAAATAGGAGAAAGAGAAAGAAGGGAGGTGAGGATGTATTATACCTATTTTGCAAATTGCTTACTAAAGCATAGAGATTAGGAGCTGGATTTTCAGTGTGCTCAATATCTATAGTCAAGGCCAGATTTTCAAAACAATTCTGCTCCCAGTTTAGGCACCTACATAAAGTCCAAATTTTCAAATATTCAGCAGCTTCCAGTGTGGTACTTAGCACTCTCATTTTCAGAAGAGCTCAGTACTTCGCATGCAGCACTCTTGACACACTTATTTTGATGCCTAAATGTCAATAAAGATTAAAAAAAAAAATCTGGCCCTGATTGTGGATACTGAACTCTTCTGAAAATCTGCCCAAAGTCACACACACGGCTTGTTGCAGAGCTGGGAATTGAACCTAAACTTCTTAAGTCCTAGTCATGAACTTTAAGCATACACTCATCCTCTAGCCTTTACACTTGTGATTTTGTCTTCAGTTAGATATCACACAACCTCTTGACTGGTAGTAGTCTGTGGGTAGGACTGAGAGTCCAGAGGCATGAGGCATCTTTTTGTTCGTTTTCACTGTTATAACAGCAAGAGAGCATTACTAACAAAATGCTTCCGTTAGTGTGGAAACACAAATGGATAATATTCGGTTGCCGTGTTTTCAAGGACTGCTATTTGCCTGTTTTTATAGCAAACATTTTGCTCTTAATGCTCTAACGGAGGGAAACATATACTCCTGTTATTCTTTGTTCTGGCAGAGGAATAATTGATAATATCTAATGAATATGCAAATAACTCAAGGCTTCTTATTAATTGTGTCTAAACCATCTGTTCCTGTAGAATCACTTGAATATTTGCCACATAGCACTATATGGATGTGTGTACAGAAGTGTTAAAGGAATGTTGAGTAGTTACATTACGTATCTTAATGAATCTGAGGTTTTATTATTATCAATGAATGCCACAGCTTCAAAATACTAGAATTCATTAGTGAGAATAAAAAAAATTCTAAACTATGCTCATATTACAATAGAGGTGAAAATATGCTTGTTCAATTAGTGTATCTAAAATATGAACTTGCAATTCATAGAACGTCTGTGTTCGGGAAGTGATTTATATTAGGATTAAAACAGAACAGAAACTGACACACGCGCATAAACATGCACATCCTTTCATTTCAGATTGCAATGAGATGGGCAGTGATAGTATGAGCATAGTAGGACAACATGGCATTAATTTTACTCCTACCAATAGCTCACAGCAAGTCTAGGACTTTCTCTTATAATGGGGATGAACTGGTCCTTTAAAGCTGGCCTTCGATACCCATATCACTCTGAAGTAGGACAACTGCCTCCTGAGCACTTCCCTGTGGCCAGAGGTGACCCCGCAGCACTCTGCTTCTCTTTCCCTTCTTCAGGTCCTTTTACAATTTTCTTTACACAACCTCTCTTGTGTCTATCCTCTTCACCCCCACCTAGGGTTGGTTTAATCACTGAAACGGTTAATTCTCAAAGTCCTACAGATAAAATCCATTGCAAAGATTCATACTCATCTCAGGCTCTTCTACCAGACCTGGAACTCTTCTGTCCCACTCTGCTCTTCACAGAGCTGCTACACTCAGCGCTTTCTAGCTGTAGCTCAGCCTTTGAGTTCAGGCTCCCTTCTCCTGTCAGCATCAACTCTGTTCTTGGGTTTTGTGGCAGGGAAAAGACAACAAGGAGTCTAGTGGCACCTTAAAGACTAACAGTAATCTGGTAGTCTCTTAGGTGCCACTGGCCTCCCTGTTTCTGTGGATACAGACTAACACAGCTGCCCCCTGATATGTGACATAGCAGACTAGCTTCCTGAGTCTGACAGCCATGCACTGTACTTTGTATCTCATTCATGACTTAGTCTTGCACCTTTCCTGATATTCTTAAAGAACTGCAGAAGAGCATACATGCTGGAACTAGAGGTGCTGGGGCCTGGGATGCTGTCACACTCCCTGGCTTGAAGTGGTTTCCATTATATACAGAGTTTACAGTTTGGTTCACTGGCTCTTAGCACCCCCACTGTACCTATTGTTCCAGCTCCCCTGCAGAAGGGCTGTTTTTTTAAATAAAGTGGGCCCTCTTTTCCGTGTTTTCTTGATAGCTGTTTCAAGGAAATGTTACCCTAAGGCCCTCTGAGTTTTCACTGGTACAATCTTTACAATGTCAAAGGATAAAATATGTCATTTCCTAGACCTTAAATGTTATGCATAATCCATCTTTATGTCCGTTATCTCCTCTGTTCTGAGGGAGAAAGCATGATATATACTTCCTCTTTCAGAGGGCTCCTCTTTATTAGCTGGGAGAGGTTGGAGTCCTGTCCCACCCTACCTTAATATGGTTCCTGATGTTGGGCCTTTTAAAGGGACAATGTCCGAGGGCAGAGGGGGTTCACTATCTGACTATGAATTCCCAGAGACTTCTTCCTCTCATTTGGCTTCAGCCAATTCCTTCACTTTTGTTTAAGAGACCAATGTACCTCTACAAATAGCTGTATAGACAACACTTTGAAGTTGTGGCTCGAGCTGGAGCTCTGGATTTTTAATTCAGTCCCCTCCCTAGGCTTCAGATCCTGAGTTCCAGCTTCGAAGGGCGGTTTATATAGCTGTTTTTAGAGCACTAGTGCAAGCCGCACTAGCCTGTATCTGTCGACCGAGGCTGGGAGGTTCGCTTCTACTTGCTCCAAAATGCTTTGTAGACATACCGTAAGTACCCACAGTATTGGGGTCTATGGCAGTAATGTTTTTTGCAGCATTTATACAATTGTAATGTGAAGTATTTGCTAGAAAATTTCAAGATGCTTCAAAAGTACATTTGCTTCAAGGAAAGGTTGACAATTAATTTATCACAGAATTGCCATGAAAGCTACAAGAAATTGGTCAGTGCAGTGGAGGTGGGGAAGAATTTCTACTTTAAGTATGTTATTACAAAACTAAAAATGTGTGTGTGAGTCCGTGTATCTGTCTATACCAGAGGCAGTCAAACTATGGCTTGTGAGCTGCATGCGGCTCTTTTACAGTTAAAGTGTGGCTCGCAGAGCCCCCTCACCCTCCCTCGCATTCTCCACCTACAGACTGGGGAAGGGGAGCTCAGGGTTTCTGCCCTGTGTGGATGGGTGTCTTGAGGCTTCAGCCCCACGGGAGGTGCCTGCCGGGGCTCAGAACTTCAATAGGAGTGGGGCTGTAGCTCCCAGTCCCACCAGATGCGCCCATCTCTTGAACTTCTGAAGATTATCATATACAGCTCAGAGGGTTGGTAAATTTGGCCACCCTTGGTATATTCACACACACAAAATTGTCTGTATCTAATTGTCTCCATTTCCCCCACTGTTTGTATGTTGCTAGTGTCTGCAGACTTACAACTTTTCAGTGATCACATCTACCTGTGTTTTTACAACCTATGGCTCATGGGGCTCTGATTCTGGGTGCTACTCTTACTTACAGGAGAGTCTCGATGTCATCAAAACGAGTTTTCATACATCTCAACGATTACTTCAGCATCCTTGAGATTCATTTTCTCTCCTTACTAAAACATACCTCATTTAAATACCATATACTCATTACTGAGTAGTAAACCATCTGTTTTTACTTCCCAGCTCTAATTGTGCTCAAAAAAGCAACATACACATATGCAGATTGTAAGCACTAGGGATTTAAAATACATAATTTGCTTATTAGGTGCAACTTTATTCTTAGTGGCAACATCATAATTACTGATTATCTAGCCAGGCAAGTTCTCTATACCTGAATTATGAACTAAGGGCTAGATCATGATCTGGAATACATGTAGGTACCTCCTCTTAAGTTATCGGAGTCCCTTTGTGTGTTTGAGGGGGAGAATTTGGCTTTAAATGAATGTTGGGCCCACTCTGTGTTCCTTTTAATTAATCATTTAAGCAACTAAACCAAAAGGGTTATTCTGTTCAAACAACAGATTTACAGCAAGGAGAGTAATGAAACAAACACAAACCCTATTAGCCTCAAAGTGCTCACTGTGGGATTTTGGAGAAGGGACACAGAAGACTGCATCACTTTGCAACTCTCTGGTCTCTGAGCTGCTGGCTGCTTATTTTAACCTCTGACACGAACTAGTTGTCTTGGGGTACAAATGGAGTCCTTGAATATTAGCCTTACTCACCAAAGACCTGAGATCTCCATAGTAGATTTAAGAATGTAAAAGCTCCAGAAAATTTCTGCTTGCCTGATCCACTCTGTGATGCATTGTTTGTCAAAATACAGAGAACATTTCTAGCAACAATCATATGGCTCTAAAAAGCAGGTTGGAGCAGTATTTTTATACTTGTATTTTCCCTGGAAATATGTCTTTCTGCTTGCTCAGTACACTGCAAGTATATTCTCCTGTGAATCCCAGAAATACAGACTCAGCGTTTCATAGAATGTGATTGCAGTAATACTCTAAGCGCCTGGAGGTGTTGCAGTGTGAAACGTGACAAGGCAGTTGATGAGTGATGACCAAATTAATGTAGTCAGATAGAGTATCATCTCTAGCTCTGCTGGCTTTGCTCCATTTTAAATAAAAACAAACTGTTTGTAAGTATGTGATTATGCCTTTGTTTGCATTCATTTGAAGGGTCCAAATGTAAACCAGGAAGTTTTAAGTATTGTGTCAGATTTTATAGCCAAACGATGAATAAAGTGATGTCCTCTGAAAGAGGAGTGCTATCATGTTAAATGATGCTTTGAACTGGGTAATGGGCAAAACTTCTCTTTGAATGGTCAGGACCAAGTTGGTTTGACAGGTTTGATCTTAAAAAAAAAAAGAGCCTTACATTATTGTTCAAATTTGAAAAGATCTGTTAAATGTAAACTCCTCACTCCAATTCCCACCCTCAAATTTTGAGTTCTTAGAGGAGGCTGTAGATAAGAAAATTTGGAAATTGCAATTAAACTTTTGGGTTGATTCTTCTAGTGGCAAGTACACAGTGGGTTGGACAAGTATTAAAAGTATTGGAGAGATCCCCTCATCCTGGGGGCAGAACAGGACTGCCCATGCTATGGTCAAACACACTCTCCCCTTGACCCCCTCCACCCATCTACTGTGAGTGAAATTAACAAGGATGCCAGAAACCTTGCCCTGGGGGCTGAACCATCAGGGAACAGCTGAGTTTAAACTATTCTTATGCAGGGAGCAGGCTTCTCTTTCCCTCCCTCAGTCAGTCTCCTTTTCTTATCGGTCCTCTGTACTGGCCTGTACCAGCTTACTTTCACCTCTGTTAGTAGTCCAATTTCTAGACCAGACACATAGAGTTTATGGCCAGAAAACATCAGTATATTACACATAATTAAATTTAACCCGGTTACCACTGTATGGAACCCAGTAAATTGTTTAGCTAACACATATCACCAGAAAGGTATCCAGTCTTGATTTGAAGACAAGATATGGGGAATCCACCAATTCCCTTGTTAATTTGTTACATTGGTTAATCACCCTCACCGTTAAAAATGTTTGCCTAATTTTTAATATGAAATTCTCTGGCTTCAGCTTCTAGCCATTGGTTCTTGTTACACTGTTCTCCACTAGATTAAAGGGCTCTTTAGTACCCAGTATTTTCTCCCCTGTGAAGGTTCTTCTTTTAGATAAATTAAACACATTGAGCTTTTTAAGTTTCTCTACTGTGAGGCATCTTCTCCAGTCCTTGAATCATTTTTGTGGCTTTTCTGCACCCTCTCCAATTTTTCAACATTTTTAAAAATGTGAGCTCCCAAACTGTACACTGTACTCCAGCATCAGCCTCACCAATGCCACATGCAGACATAAAATCACCTCCCTACTCTTTCTAATTATAGCTTCCCTGTTCATACTTCCAAGGATCACTTCGGGCCTTTTTGCCACAACATTGCACTTGTAACTCCTGTTAAGTTGCTCATCCACTACGATCCCTAAATCTTTTTCAGTCATTGTTTTCCAGTTTACAGGCCTGCCCATTCAGTAGGAATAGCCCAGATATAGATGTGTAACTCTGCATTTGTCTGTGTTAAAAAACATTTTGTTTTGAATTGGCTGAGTTTAGCAAGGAATCCAGATCAGTCTGTATGACTGTACCCATGCAGTACTAAATGAAATGACTTACAAAAGTCTAAGTGTATTTAAGTATTTGCGCAGTCTTCTTGTAATCTCATGACAAAATGAAATCATATTTGTTTGACAAAACCTATTTTCCATAAAACCATAGTGACTGGCACTTATTATATTCTTGTTCTTTACATTTTATGAACTGAATCCCATATTAGCATTTCCATTATTTTTTCTAGAACTGAACCCACCTATACTTTCCATTTTGCTTGTCCTTTTGGAATATTTGTACATCATCAGCACTTTTTCCAGAAATTCCTGGAAGAGTGCTAATGTTGGTTTCTGGAATTTCTCCGATATTTCAACCTTTGTTTTAAATGAACAGCAGTGGGTCAGAGGGCTCCTCAGCCAGCTTTTTCAGGGCTCTTGTGTACAATTTATCCAGGCCTGCTGATTTAAAAATGTTTATCCCTGGGAGATGTTGTCTAAAATCCTCCTTTGTTACTAATGACCCAAAAGGTACTTCATTGTCCTTATGTGATACAAGTACATCATCCTGCTTCTTTCCAAATACAGAACAGAAAAACTTACTGACTGCTTCTACCTATTTTGCATCATTATTAACAATTTTACCATCTCCATGCAGGAATGCACCAATATCATTGTTAGAACTTCTTTTGTAGATAATATATTTAAAGAACTCCTTTTTTATTTGGTTTTTTTTTTTACTTATTTTTATTTATTTACTTAGCCCTACTAGGCATGGATTTTCTCCTAATGTTTTTAGCTTCCTTTATCAACTTGTATACTTCATATCTTCTAATTTAGTCTGATTTCGACCTATTTCGTTCCATTTGTTTATATATTTTGTTGCTTTTTTATTTCTAATGTTGCCTTCACTTCGCCACTGCATCAGGTTGGGATCCTTAGCCAAGGTTTTCCCCTTCCTGGGGAATCTTGACTTTTTGGCCATCTTATACACTCTCCTTAAAGAACTCCCTATTTTCATTCACTTCTTTCTGCCTAATTTTTATCTTCCAATCAGTTTGGCTCATAATCTTCCTCAGCTTTGGGAAATTAGTCTTTCTGAAGCACCAGGGGTGTGTGTGTGTGTGTGTGTGTGTGTGTTATAATATATATATATATAATTACTGGTTGAGACTGTCCTGTATATGCCAATATTGAATATAATCATTGGTCCCTACGCAACCATCAATTTCCAGTACACTGAACAATTAATCTTTATTCCCCATAAAGGAGTCCAAAATAGTTGCCTTGTGTGCAGTGTAACACCTTTTTATTAGAAAATAATCTCAATTTTTAGAAAATCTAGTAATGTTTTATGACTGGCTGCCTGAGACCTCCAGCATATGTCCCCCAAATATAAGTGCCCCATAAGTTTTTCTTTCCACACATTACAGACAGGTGCTTAAGGAGTGATGTATCAAATCAATTGATGGCTTGATTTGATGATCTGTAATAGACCCCCTATGAGTGCTCCCACCTGGGCTTCTTTAGTTAACACAGTGATCCATACCAATTCACAATCCAGTGCTTCTGAGTTATCAGTAACTGTAAAATAGATAATGGTGTTTTTAATGCAGAGTCCCCCTAACACCTCTTTTACCCACTTTTTTCTTCCAGAACAAGTTATAACCTGTGATTTTAACATTCTAATCACACAGTGTGTCTCACCAGTTTTCAGTAATGCCAATTATATCAAATTTCTTCCAGTTCTTCTTGCTCGTTACCCAGACTTCTAGCAATTGTATATCTTTTTCTTCTCATTCCCAGGCATCTTTACAGACAAGTGAAGCAGTACAGTATTACCATTTATTCCTGTCCATGGCTAGTTTATCCAAAAAGCCCAGACTGGTAATATCCCTGAGTATGATGGTGGTGGCTAGTCTGTAGGTTGGGCTGACATTGCTTGTGTTTGCATTCTTTCTTTGAGTCCTATCATCTGTTTGTCTTCTAAATTGTCCCCCATCATAGTCTTTTGATTGCAGCCAATTCTGTTCCCTGATTTCACATCCTACTCTCCTTCTAACTTCTTCATTAGTCTTAAAATCATTCCACTTTACACCTGTCATCTTCTGAAGACCTTTCATCTCTACTGCCTCTGATGTCTGCTTTATTTAATGCAGCTGCTTCCAGGCCACAGAGTAATTCTATTAATACACTGGTTTGATAAACTTTCATTTGGGTACCAATCATCATGTTTCATCAGTCCATAATTTCATCAACTTGACGGAATCAATGTGGATGAAGGTACAAAGTGCATGTAGTAAGGCAGTGTGGCTTCCCTCTGAGTCAGAGGGGGAGGGACAACTCTCCATGCCCACGTGGGCAGAGTCAAGCCTGCCTCGCTCCTCCCGCTGGACATATGTCACCAGGACAGAAAGTATAAAGGGTGGGGCCTCCCGCTCAGTTGGAGCTGAGACACTGAAGGAGGTAGATGGACCCTACTCGCTCCCGGCCACTGACCCTGCTGCTGAACACTGTGATGTCCTGCCTGCCAGGGAGCCTGCTCCTGCCACGGACCTGCTGGGACTGCCACAGGCCATGTACTCAGAGGAGGCAGAGGACACTCCCGAGGGGAGTGGAGGAAGTGCCCCAGGAGCAGCCAACCTTAGTCTGGCTGCAGCTTTGCCTGAGGCACGGCCAGCGTGTTGCAGTTGGGATCCCCACTGACCCAGTGGCAGAGCACTTCATTACCGTTAGGGCTTTGGGTCAGGATCCAATGGAGTAGGATGGGCCCAGACCTCCCCTGCCACAGCCTCCCCTTGCCAGGCCCAGTGGTCTGTGCCCGTTGGTTGTCTGCTAGAGCTAGGAAGCCTGACCCCTGGGATTTCCTCTGGCTCTGCTACAAGATTTCAGGACAAATTGAGTGTTGGGTGTGCCCTGTCTCTGAATCAAGAGACCGGGGCTAATTGATTACTGGGGCTGCTCTGGATCTTCAACAAGAGCATAGAGCTCATTGGCTATTGGGTGGTCTTTGGCTGCATCAAGAGGCCAGAGCTGATTGACTCTGGATTCGCTGTGGCCCTGTAATGAGAGTCCAGAGCAAGATGACTACTGGACTGCTCTGTTTCTGCACCAAGGGACTAGAGCTGAGTGACTTCTGGGCTTGCCTCCAGAGACCAGAGCTAATTGACTACTGGGGTTGCTCTGCTCTGGGCTGAAGGGCTTGGAGCTACTTAATGCCAATGTTGGCCTGGACCCCGAGGCCATAGACTAAGGTGTGTGCAGCCCCTGCTTGAAAGGTATGAGGGCCCTGGATGGTTGGCTGCTCCACCCATTAAACTGGTTGGGAGGCTAATGCCTATGCTAATCCTCCTGATACTAGGCAGAGGCCCTGATGACGAAGTGAGGCAGTGTGACTTTCCTCTGGCCCAGAGAGGGAGCAACAACAGCCCCACCACTACAGTGCACATAAGATTTAACTTGTTCGAAAACTTCCCTTTTCCAAGATAAGACCACTTTGTCGTCTTGGCATTTATTGTAAGTCCAGGTAAACGAAAAACAATTTTTCCAAGGTAGTGAAGAGTATCTTCACTAATTCAAATGTATCTGTCAGTTGTATGATGAACATAACTCTAAATCACCCAATGTCATACCCACAACTCATCTACCATTCTTAACATCCAATTTAAGAACCTGATAAAAAGCAATGGTGCGTCCATCCCTCCTTGTCACCAAACTTTGACTTGAACTAGTTGTTTAATTTTCCGTCAGTTCTTATGGCATGGCAGGAGTCTTCTCACATAACATTTATAATTGCAGTTACCCTATCTGGAACATCTTATGTTTTCACTACTTTCCATAAAGCTTCCTTCCACACTGAATCAAATGCCTTTGTGAAGATGATGAAAACAGCAAAAATCTTTAATTTCCATTTTTCCCCTCCCATCAACTGTCGGAGCGTGAATATCTGATCAATGCAACTTTGGTCTGGTCTGAAGCTGCACTGTTCCTCACCTATCACTTCCTCTAATCTGTTGACAGTTACTTTCATCATGATTTTTCCTGATACTGAAATTAATCTTATACCTCCATAATTATTTCAATTAGCAGGATATCCTTTCTTCCAGATTGGTACAACTATTGATTTGAGCCAGTCTTCCATACCACCTCCTTGCTTCCATACCTTCTTAATCTATTTTTCATAACGATTTCATAGCACTTGTCCCACTGGCTTTTAGCAGCTCAGCTGTTATTTTGTCTATTCCTTCAGCTTTCCTATATTTTTTTAGCTGCTTCACTACTCTTTCTGTTTATTCTTCTGATTGTGGGTCACTGCTGATATCCATTCTGCTTTACAAGCAGTCCTGTTCATCTAGCATGTCTAGAATGCATGCATCTGGGGGAACTAAAGAGTTTGATACTTTGTTAAAATGCTTTCTCCATACCTCCAGCACCTCTTTGACATTTGTTGCAGTTCACAAGCAGCCTTTCTTACACTTGCATCGCTGGCCTGATTGTGGTTTTTATACAACTTAGCCTGTTTTGTATGTTTTCATATCTTGTTTTCCTGATGTCTCTTTCCAGAACTTTTGCATATCTGTTTTTTTTTAATTTCTTCACAACACATTTACTTCTTCCTCTTTCCCAGCAATCTTGGCTTGTTTATACTTTAATTTTCTTGTTTTGTTGCTTATCTAGCATTTCTTTGTTTGCTTACACCTTCCAATAACTTCCTCTGCTATATTTTGTATTGCTCTCCTGCATATTTTACATCCAATCTGAGATTTCTTCCTCTTGACAAATTAATGACCCAAACCCTCACCTTATAGGTATCCCTCGGAGATATATAATTTAATTTATTGAGATCAAATTTGGCTGCAGTTATAGTCATCCTTTTCTTAGACTTTAAATAAATCTTAACCTTTCCCATTAGTAGTTCATGATCACTGCCACACTCGGCACTTGTATAGACTCTAACATCCAACAGAGACCTTCTGTGCTTTTAATGATGATAATATGATCAGGCTGGTTTTTAGTTTACCATCTGGTGTAACCTTATGTATCTTTTTGTGAGGAAACCGAGTACTGCCAATAATCAGATTGTGCATCTCACAGCAAGTTCTTAACGTTTCCCCATTATTGCTTGCTGTCTCAATGTGGTACACTGTTCGTTTGCTTACCATGTTGGCTACCAACATTTGCATTCATATCCCCCCATTATCAAAATCATATCGTGATCGGGAATGTTGTCTACAATACTATTGAACTGTTGACAAAATCCATCCTCCTTCTCCTCTTCTTCTGTTTCTGTTGGTGCTTAACAGCAGATCACACTCATGAAATATTGTAGACAGTAGTAAGCCTTGCTATGATTAACCTGCTCAGGCACTAGTTTCCAGCTGTTCATTGTTCTTGTCCACTGCTATCACAACTCCATCCCTATGCTTTACTTGTCCACTTGAATGTCCAGAATAAAGGAAAGTATAACTTCCAGATGTGAACTCTCCTGTACCCAACCAGTGTGTCTCCTGTATGGTAGCAAAAGAAACTTGCCATTTCCTTAACTCCTCTGCTAATAGCTCAGTCTGGGCTGGAACAAATAGATATTGAACATTTCAGCTTATGTTATGTTTAGCTGTTATCTGAAATCCAAGACCATTTCCTTTTGATAGGCTTGTTAGGCCTAGGTTGAAATCCATATAAGTCAGTCCGTACTCTTTCTATAACAAGTACACTTCAGATGTAATGGCTTGTTAGGCCAATCTACTCTATCCAACTCCTGGGAATGCCATGTTATAGCCTGCTGGCCTGCTAGTAACAGGTATCAGCAATTCTACTGTAGTCCATTATGTGGACAGAATTTAGGGTGACCAGATGTCCCGATTTTATAGGGACAGTCCCGATTTTTGGGTGTTTTTCTTATATAGACTCCTATTACCCCCCCGCCTCCGACCCTGTCTCGATTTTTCACACTTGCTGTCTGGTCACCCTAACAGTATTTAATCTCTCCAGTATGAGGAGAGATTAAAATGACTGGACTTTTCAGTTTGGGAAAGAGACAACTAAAAGGGGATATGATGGAGGTCTATAAAATCTTGACTGGTGTGGAGAAGTGAATAAGGAAATGTTATTTTACTCCTGCACATAACACTAGAACTAGGGGTCACCCAATGAAATTAATAGGCAGCAAGTTTAAAGGAAGTACTTCTTCACACAACACATAAGCAACCTGTGGAACTCATTGCCCCAGGGAATGTTGTGAAGGCCAAAACTATAACAGGGTTCAGTTATAGGGATGCAGCATCATGTTCTGAGTGTCCCAAGCCTCTGTTGCCCAGAAGCTGACAGAGAATAGGATGCTTCATTTGATGATTGCCTGTTCTGTTCATTACCTCTGAAGCACTTATCATCAGCCACTGTCGGACAAAAGGACACAGGGCTGGATGGAACATTAGTCTGACCCAGTATTGCCTTTCTTATGTTCCATTTGCCTTCCAAGGCTAACAAGCTTGGCCTACTTGTATTTGAGAAAAAGAGTTTTCCTTCTTCTAGATGGGCTTTCCAAAAGAGACCCCAGTCTTAAATCAGAGTTTCCCCTCTCCTAAGTACAGTTGATTCATGGTACCTTATTCTGTAATATTTGGGGTGACCTTTCTGGGTTTTCCCAAGATAGGCTATCCTCATCCAGCACCCCTGGGAAACACACACCAATGCCTTTATACCCCAGCAAGAGGAACTGTATATAGGCAATTAATTTTTTTCATCTCTTCACATTCTTTATCACCTTGGTTCAATTTGTCTGCACCATGCTGAGTTTGGTTGTACTACTTTTGCCTCCTTAGCACCTTCCCTTTGCTTTTAGTTTAACACTCTCTTGGTTGCTCCAACTAGTCACTCCATCTGAGAAGATTAGCTTTCCTACCTGTGAGATTGAGTCCACCTCATATATAGCCCTCCTTCTCCCATTGGAAAGTGTCCCAGAGCTCCATGACATCAAAACTCTTAGCTTCACCAGGGGCACAGCCAACAGTTCACCCCAAATATTTTTCTTCCTTCTCCATTCTTTCTCATGGAACCAAAAGGATCTTTGAGAAGATCACTTATGCTTTCCTTTTCTTGATTTTGACATCCCTGGAGTCTTCTATAATCTGCACAGTTTCACATGATATCAAGTCATTTGTTCTAATATATATCGTCACCAGTGAATACTTGCCAGAAAACTTCATAATCCTGTCTGTTCTTGTGGTTACATCTCGTAACATCAGTAGTTGTTCAGTCAGAATCCATATCTGCTACTCAAACGAAAGGAACCACACTCCCTCCAAAACTTGCCAGTTTGCCTGACAAATACTAAACCTCGCTGCTCAGCTCCACCCACTCATTAACAGGGAGGGATTAACTACTTAGAGACTTCAATACTAGTCTGTTCAAAAACCCATGTCAGTTAAATGGCCCTCGCTGAGCCATAAACACACATACCCGTCTCACTTGGCCAGTGTATGGCCCACAATCAGCTATACATCCCTTACAGAAATAAACAACGAATGGGCCATGCACGCCACTCACCAAATCCATCTGCCTCCAAATACAGGAAACAAAACAGGAGCTTCACAGGTTTTATTATACTTAGGATTATATAATTTACCAAGTAATTTAATATGAAACACTATCAAAAGGGAGATTTGCAATACGTGTTTGATTCCTATGGAAGAAGTGCATAACTAATAGTTAGTTATAGATAGAGGTAATAAACCATTTTCAGGCTCTCTGCACAGGTACTACTGCGGAGAATGATTTGAAAGGTCATCTGAGGGAAGGGATCAGAAGGAGACCCCATCAACCAGAAGGTATGAGATGCATTGTCCTAGGGATGGGGGTTCCATGACCACCACTCCCAAGAGGAGGAGACAGGTGGTGGTGGTTGGGGATTCCCTCCTAAGGGGGACAGTCATTCATCTGCCAACTAGACTGAGAGACCCGAAGTGTGCTGCTTGCCTGGAGCTAGAATTTGGGATGTTATGGTGTGTCTGCTGACACTGATCAAGTCATTGGACAGCTACCCCTTCCTAATTCTCCACATGGACACTAGTGATACTGCCAAGAATGACCTTGAGGGGTCACTGCAGACTACATGGCTCTGGAAAGAAGGATATAGGAGTTTGAGGTGCAAGTCATGTTCTCATCCATCCTCCCTGTTGAAGGAAAAAGCCCAGGTAGGGACTGTCGAACTGTGGAGGCAAATGGGTGGTTACACAGGTGGTGTTGGAGAGTGGGCTTTGGATTCCTTGACCATGGGATGTTGTTCTGGGAAGAAGGATTGCTAGGAAGAGATGGGATCCACCTAATGAGCGGGAAGAGTATCTTCATAGGCAGGCCTGCTAACCGAATGAGGAGGACTTTAAACTAGGTTTGCCTGGAGGACTCTGACCTAAACCCTGAGGTAAGTGGGGTAGTGAGATACTGGGAGGAAACACTAATGTTGAGCCCGACAATCAGGGCAGCTTTTTACCCACCTTTATAGTTCATTCATCCAATCCATACTTCTTTAACTTGCTGGCAAGAATACTGTGGGAGATCGTCAAAAGCTTTGCTAAAGTTGATATATCGCATCCGCCTCTTTCTCCATATCCACAGAGCCAGTTATCTCATCATAGAAGGCAGTCAGGTTGGTCAGGCATGATTTGCCCTTGGTGAATCCATGTTGACTGTTCCTGATCACCTTCCTCTCCTCTATGTGCTTCAAAATGGTTTAATTGAGGACCTGCTCCATGATTTTTCCAGGGACTGAGGTGAGGCTGGCCAGTCTGTAGTTCCCTGGGTTCTCCTTCTCCTGAAGTCCAGGGTCCATATTTTCCTACTCTCCTTTCTTCCTTTTGTGAGGATCCTGAACTCAACCATCTCATAGACACTGCTGCCTAGGCTGCCACCTACTTCTACTTCCCCTACCAATTCTTCCCTGTTTGTAAGCAGCAGGTCAAGAGAAGAATGGCCCCTGGTTGGCTCCTCCGGTAGCTGCACCAGAAAGTTGACCCCAACACTCTCCAAAAACTTCCTGGATTGTCTGTGCACTGCTGTATTGCTCTCCCAGCAAATATCAGGGTGATTGAAGTCTCCCATTATAACCAGGGCCTGTGTTCTGGAAACTTCAGTTAATTGTCCAAAGAAAGCCTTGTCTACCTCATCCTCTTGGTCCAGTCTATAGCACACGCCCACCATGACATCACCCATGTTGCTCTCACTTCAAAACTTAACCCAAAGACTCTGAACAGGCTTTTCTCCAGTTTCATACTGGAGCTCTGAGCAATCATACTGCTTTCTTACATACGGTGCAACTCTTTCACCTTTCCTCCCCTGCCTGTCCTTCCTGAACAGTTTATATCTATCCACGACAGTGCTCCAGTCATGTGAGCTACCCCACCAAGTCTCAGTTATTCCAATCACATCATAGTTCTTTGACTCTGCCAGGACTTCCAGTTCTTCCTGCTTGTTTCCCAAGCTTCCTGCATTCATGTACATGCACCTAAGATAACTAGCCAATTGCCCGACTCTCTCAGTATAAATCAGGAGGCATAAGTAGAAAGCTTGTTCCTTAAACTCCTTTCTTAATCTTAAACCCAAGTTTTAGTAAGGCTATAAGCATCCTATTTCTCTCACAGGCAAAACAATAAACTATTAGCTCTGGTTGGGAAATATTTTTGATTCCATGACAACTTTCAATGAAAACAGGAAAAAAACAATTTTTCATTAAAATATTTAAAAGTTTTCAGTTGTTCACCAAAAACAGAATACTGAAACACAAAACGCCAAAGAATTTTATGTAAAAGAATATTTTCCACACATATCTATTTTGAGAAAAGAACCATTTTAATTAAAAGAAAAGTTTCATATAAAGTTTCCGCTAATCCTACTGCATCTGCCTTATTCTCCATACTGCTGACTCCATAAATGTTACCTTGCATACAAATACAGCAATTTTGATGGAGAAACACAGCTGCCTCTCTAATGCATGCATTAGAAAAGCAGAATGGTCTGATTGCAGTACTACTAATTAATTTGAATCTTCTAAATTGATACTGTACATATATTTGGAGATTTAGTTTCTCATGACATTTTAATCCTAGTTAAAATGAGAATATCTTGCAAATATGTTCAGTGACATGTGGAACAATCTTCAATTCCTAATAATGTCGGAAAAAGTTCCTATCTGACAATTTTCTCTTCTCTCCATAAGGCCCCAAGGGCGTTGCTTCAGCAGCCTAAGAATTATGGACAGAACAAAAGGCTAATCATGGTCCTGGATATTTTAGGGCAGAACTTTGTGAACTCCAGATTCTGAGACAATTGGTTTGGTAGCTGGTGGCCTTGTGGTGAGAGGAATGAGAAAAAGAGCAAGACAGAAGGAGGGTTGCTTTCTGATATCTCTTTTTGGGACTCTGACTAACCTGCTTTTGACCTCAGCCATCACCCAAACACAGTACATATGAGGAAGTTTAGCAATTCTTCCCCTCTTCCTCTCTAGCCAGAATACACTGGCTAGAGATAATCATGTGACCATGAGGCAGCTGAACATGCCACCACATCAAACAATTTAAAATGTTGGTGGCTGGCACTTGTAAGTAATCACTCTTTCTGGGTGGGAATCTTCATAGTACTGTCCACTGTAATGCTCCTAGAATGGCTGAGCGCTATTGCAGAGTGCCTTGGACCATCTACCCAAAGATGTCTTAGCAGGAGTGGCAACCTGGATTAAAGCAAGTTACCTCTCAGACCCCTAATATTAGGGAAGAAGGGCAATCTAAATGCTGCCTTCCTATCCCCCTTGATAAGGATTTGTTGAGGAGGTGCTGGGTCATTACAATAGCACTGTAACACCACAGTGGGGCTAGCATAGAGTCTTCTTCCTATTTTACATTGTTTTCCTTACAAAACAAGTCTCTGTTGTTTTCTTTAGTGAAACGGATTTGAGTTTTACAGGCATTTCTTAATTAGTTTGATTCCCTTAGTACATCTTCAGATGCATGTTAACACCTTTTAAATATAGTTATTAGCTTGCATAACATACTGCAAAATCTTTTCCTTTTTAGTTTAATTTCAGGAATTTTTGTGGCTGAAAATAATTTCTCTAGTTATATTGGGAAGGGGATATCCAGAAATAAATGCAGACACTTATTAATCCTGATTTTTTGCCACAATGCTTTTCTTTCAAGTAATAAACCTTGCAATGATACCATATTATGAAGTGTACACTTTTGTACTCTACTGAAGAGCTACAACCCAATTAACCACTTATTAAGGTCCCACATTAATAAGGAAAAGAAAAACTTCAGTAAGGACTGTATTAAACTGAGACCAAAACTTGATTTCATCCTAGAAACAGTATAGTCCTGTGGCTAGAGCAAAGAGAGTGATGCGGGGCCTTTGTTCTGTTACCAGCTCTGACAGTGACTCACTACTACAAGCTACTCACCCTGTTTCAGCCTCTCTTTCCCATCCTATAATACTGAGGTAGTTCTTATTATGAGGCTTAGTTAATTGATTTTAATAAAATACTTTGAGATTGTCAAGTGGAATGTGCTACGTAAGTGATCTGTATTATTACTCATTTATTATATCATTTCAAGTGTTGACTCCAGATCAAAATTACTGTTGATTTTGGACCTTGCTCCTACAGTGTCTAGTTTTGATTCTGAGTCCACCAATTTCTTAGAATTGCTCCAGAAGAGCTCAGATTTAGAGCTTTCATCCAGGGGAGAGGCCCTCTCCCTCAGGTTGCAAGGAGCTTAAAATAACAGTTTGCCATTTGGTATACATAGTCTATATGTAACCCTTGGCAAAAATAAATATCTGAGCTGGTTAACCCTTTGGCTTGTTAAACTGGACTCCGGATCATATAATCAGTAATGTTAAGTATACATTCTTTTCAATTTGTTAGATGTAGTGTTATGTGATCTGTCACTACTGTAATTTTGAGTGATAGATAAATGGCATTCACAAAAATAAACTTATGTGAAATTAAAGTATTTCTCTAATAGGAGTTTTGCCCTGAATCGGGACTGCAAGTTTTGTCCCTCTTTTATCCAGTTCAGCTCAAATGATATTACGGGCTTAGTTCAATGGACTCAGAACCAGCCTCAGTTTTCTGTGTCCAATCTCAATCTAAATGTATCGCTCCAGCTGCATCCTTGTTAGCTGTTTAAAATATAGCGGTTGCTTCTAGTATTATTCTTCATTATGAGTACTGTAGTAATTGCTCAAACCAATAATGCCTTAGCCACTGGCTAAATAAATAAAATACAATGTTTGAATGGTGACCTTTGCAGTGGGATATAATATTGTACTCTCTCTCTAGTTTAGTCCTTTACGAGCAAGCTGTGCTCTTCAGGCCTTGCTACTTCTTCTCCGCCATAGCTTCCCCAAAGCCCTACTCTTTCATGCATGACATTCCTTTCTAAATTTCTCCATGGTGTTACCTAACCCAGAAGCATGGATGGAGCATCAGCATGAATCTTTCTGGGTCTGATCTAAAGATGGTTGAAGTCTGTGGTAGACTTTCCACTGATTTCAATGGGCTTTGGATCAGGCCCAGAAAGATTTGCAAATCATTTTGAGCTGCTTCCCGATGCCCCCATTGGCCTGGAGCGGTGAACCGAGGCCAGTGGGAGCTGTGATCTGCCAAACCTGCGGACTTTGCAGGTAAAACTGGCCCGGCCCGCCAAGGGGCTTACCCTGGTGAGCTGCGTGGCAAAGGTTGCCGATCCCTGGACTAGGTGATTGCATACATCCAATTGATTTCTAAAATCAATTTCTATGCAGAAAAACAATAATATAAGTAGAATTTTGTATCCAATATAACTGCACTTATTTTTCTATTCCGTTGTCATCTTAGTATAGCAAAATCACAAAAGAGACTAAGAATTTATAATTAGGCCAAGAAAGTGATATCATGACTTTACTCACCCCAAGACATGCTATAAACAACAGAAGAATACAGCGGATCATATCTGATTGATTGATATTATAAATGGAACTTATAATTAAAAACAAGGAAAGCAGTTGCACCAATACCATTACTCAAATGTTCAGATGCTTGGGGGAATTAGATGTCTTAGGGGCTTGGTCTTTTTGGAGCCTTGTTCAAATCCAGCCAACATATTGTGATTTAAAGGGCTCTGATAGCTATTTAGTGGACTATGTGAAATTATTTGATAAGTCAAGTTGCTGTTGGACATTTGTCCAGTTAAACAGCAGTTCCACTCTTCACTCTAATTTGCACTTTTGTTGGCAATCTCAGCAGAGAGACAAAAGACTGATAAGGTAAGGAGAAGGACCAGCCATCTCATGTCTAAGATGACTCTTGGCTAAAGCCAGTTTGGGAGAATGCATAATATTGCTTCTTTTACATGTACACTGTCAAATTAGGAACAACTGGGCCAGATTCTCAGTTGGTGTAATTTGATGTAACTGCATTGACTTCAGTGGAGCTATGCTGATTTATAACAGCTGAGGATCTGGTCCTTGTCTCTAGGACTGCTACTACAGCAATGTTAATGAAAACAGAATTCACTGAAAATCTTGTTTCGCCTATTGGTGCTCCCCGCCCACCCCAACTTTAGGTTCTTATCTAAGCCTTGCTTGAGCTATCCAAATCTCTTGCGTCTGCAAAATTAGGCTGGGAATCACACTCCCTGCTATCAGTTGAGCTAGAAATGCCAAGAGAAGAATTTTTCCAATGGTTTGTTCCAACTGAGAAATAGGACATCAGGTTTTAAGTAAAAATGATCTTTTGGGGAAAAGAAAACAAAACTTTTAACAATCTTGAATTTTGTTTTTTTTTGTTTAAAGCTTTTGGTTCAGGTTTGGTTTGCACTCTTGGAGAAAATTCAGTGGCCCCCTCCCCCTAGTCGACGATCTTATCCCTACAACTGACATGGACATGACACTCTAATTAGAAAGCTTCATTTATGTTCCTGGTACGAAAGCCATAGAGAATAAAGTTATTTAACATCAGTCATACTCAGAATTTCTCAAAGAGCAGTGCAAGCAATGAATTAGATATTAGTGCACTGACTTTTCAGGAAAATGTAGGAGCTTTAAGTGCTCAATAGCTTATATGCTATCCTGTAGGTTAGACCGGTATATTTAGAGCTCAGTTCTGCAAGTTTATTTAAGTTTAAGTTTATTTACTACTCAGTGTTCCAGATTTGGGTCCTTAGAAAGGGACTGCATCCCAGGCCCATGTTGACATTACACTGCTACAAAACCATGATCATGTACAAAATAACATGTAATAGTATTGTATACTCCTGCTGTCTTATTCATTTAAACAGATGTATTCAAAATGTGTGCATGCAGAGCTCTGGCTGCATATATAACTCCATACAATATACTGGTATGTATTAGACCAATAGTCAAAACTTAAAACTTTCTGTTTCCTCAAAATCTAAAACTTAACCACACATTTTGCATAGTAAAGAACTTTTGAGACTGAAAAGGCATTGTGATAAATAAGACACTCTGAGTTGGCACAATGGGGAGAACATGTTGATGGTCTCGGATCAGTGAGAGCAGCATGCATCTGGTACTGGCATAGTGACAATCTTATTCTCCCTATCAGTATTTGTTAAATTCCCGTCTGGCTTTCGCTTGGCTCATAGTGCTAAGACTGGCCAATTGTGAGTCTCCAGTGTCATCTGCATATTGTGGACTAGTTATATATTTCCATCTAGCTACTGTTAGATTTTTGATCTTTCAAAAGGATGCAGAAACAAACCATGCCTAAAGTTTCAAAAATCATCTGTTTTACCTTGATATTTTTCAAATTTGCTGGGAAAAAGTCTTCTGGATTCTGCATATCTGTAAATCCAGTAATGTGCTACCGAGTTACAATGGCATTCTCCATTGTTGTTTGAGAAAGTGAGAAAGTTTGAGATAAGTTGACTTTTAGATGGATTCCTAGGGTTATAGTTGCACCCTGGATGCTGCTGCCTTGCAAACTAGGAATTAAACAGAGTCATGTTGCTTTGTGTTCTATTGTGATCATGAAATGGAACAAAATCAATGTTAGAAGGAAAGAAGATATAGTTAGAAATGTTTAATAATGTATGTAGTAACATGAATGTACACCTCACTCTATAACAGAAGCTGGTGCCTAATAGATCCGTACCCCAAAGCGATTACAACCAGTACAGACAAGGCAGAAAACACATAGAGTGCAGACAAGCCATTAGAGATTGAAACTGCATTTGTGGCCTTTTAACTATTATTGACGCTGTGACCTGTTTTACTGAATTTGGAATTTTATCCTGGTTGTCTGTTACTGTCTTGGATTGGTTCAGATTTCATTTGTCTTGTCTAGAGTAATATACTACAATAATCCAGAGAGTTAGACTATCATAGAATATCAGGGTTGGAAGGGACCTCAGGAGGTCATCTTGTCCAACCCCCTGCTCAAAGCAAGACCAACCCCAACTAAATCATCCCAGCCAGGACTCTGTCAAGCCTGACCTTAAAAACCTCTAAGGAAGGAGATTCTACCACCTCCCTAGGTAATCCATTCCTGTGCTTCCCCACCCTCCTAGTGAAAAAGTGTTTCCTAATATCCAACCTAAACCTCCCCCACTGCAACTTGAGACCATTACTCCTTGTTCTGTCATCTGCTACCACTGAGAACAGTCTAGATCCATCCTCTTTGGAACCTCCTTTCAGGTAGTTGAAAGCAGCTATCAAATCCCCTCTCATTCTTCTCTTCTGCAGACTAAACAATCCCAGTTCCCTCAGTCTTTTCTCATAAATCGTGTGCTCCAGCCCGCTAATCATTTTTGTTGCCCTCTGCTGGACTCCTTCCAGTTTTTCCACATCCTTCTTGTAGTGTGAGCACAGAACTGGACACAGTACTCCAGATGAGGCCTCACCAATGTCGACTAGAGGGGAATGATCACGTCTCTCGATCTGCTGGCTATGCTTCTACTTATACAGTCCAAAATGCTGTTAGCCTTTCTTGGCAACAAATGCACAGAGTTGACTCATATCCAGCTTCTCATTCACTGTAACCCCTAGGTCCTTTTCTGCAAAACTGCTGCCTAGCCATTCGGTCCCAAGTCTGTAGCAGTGAATGGGATTCTTCTCTCCTAAATGCAGGACTCTGCGCTTGTCCTTGTTGAACCTCATCAGGCTTCTTTTGACCCAATCCTCTAATTTGTCTAGATCCCTCTGTATCCTTTCCCTACCCTCCAGTGTATCTACTACTCCTCCCAGTTTAATGTCATCTGCAAACTTGCTGAGGGTGCAATTCACGCCATCCTCCAGACCATTAATGAAGATATTGAATAAAACTGGCCCCAGGACCGACCCTTGGGGCACTCTGCATGATACCGGCTGCCAACTAGACATGGAGCCATTGAGCACTACCTGTTGAGCCTGATAAGCTAGCCAGATTTCTGTCCACCTGATTGTTCATCCAGCCCATACTTCTTTAACTTGCTGGCAAGAATATTGTGGGAGACTGTATCAAAAGCTTTGCTAAAGTCAAGGAATAACTCCATCCACAGAGCCAGTTATCTCATCATAGAAGGCAATTAGGTTAGTCAGGCATGACTTGTCCTTGGTCTAATTTATGCTGACTGTTCCTGATCACTTTCCTCTAAGTGCTTCAGAATTGATTCCTTGAGGACCTGTTCCCTGATTTTTCCAGGGACTGAGGTGAGGCTGACCGGCCTGTAGTTTCCAGGATCATCCTCCTTCCCTTTTTTAAAGATGGGCACTACATTAGCCTTTTTCCAGTCAACCGGAACCTCCCCTGATCACTAAAACTTTTCAAAGATAATGGCCAATGGCTCTGCAATCTCATCTGCCAACTCCTTTAGCACCCTCGGATGCAGTGCATCCAGCCCTATGGATTTGTGCTCTTCCAGCTTTTCTAAATAGTCCTGAACCACTTCTTTCTCTACAGAGGGCTGATCACCTCCTCCTCATGCTGTGCTGCCCAGTGCAGTAGTCTTGTTCATGAAGACAGAGGCAAAAAAGCATTGAGTAAATTAGCTTTTTCCACATCCTCTGTCACTAGGTTGCCTCCTCCATTCAGGAAGGGGCCCACACTTTCCCTGACCGCCTTCTTGTTGCTAACATACCTGAAGAAACCCTTCTTGTTACTTTTAACATCTCCTGCTAGCTGCAACTCCAAGTGTGATTTGACTTTCCTGATTTCACTCCTGCATGCCTGAGCAATATTTTTATACTCCTCCCTGGTCATTTGTCCAGTCTTCCACTTCTTGTAAGCTTCTTTTTTGTGTTTAAGATCTGCAAGGATTTCACTGTTAAGCTAAGCTGGTAACCTTCCATATTTACTATTCTTTCTACATCTTGATATGGTTTGTTTCTGCAACCTGAATAAGGATTCTTTAAAATACAGCCAGCTTTCCTGGACTCCTTTCCCCTTCATGTTATTCTCCCAGGGGATCCTGCCCATCAGTTCCCTGAGGGTTACGTTGTTTCTATAGCTGCTACAATCTGTAACTATTATCTCTCATTGGGTAAATGTAAATTGGAGAATTCAAAAAGCCATAGACATATGCCATAATTGACTGACAATTTGCAATGGCTAGTTGGCCTGGTAAACAAGCTACAGGTAATTGTACTCTTTGGATATGTGATTTATTTTTTTAACCTCTTTTTACCTGGTCTCTTTGAGTTGTGACTGTTTGCACAGTGGGTCAAGGTCTATATTAAAGACCTACACTATTGTTTTTAAAATGTGTAAGCTGAACATTTTTGATCTGGACAGGGAGTTCAGCGCTTATCCTTATGCGACTGTCAGTGTAAATATGCATAATTACTTACATGGTTTGCACTTCATGCCTTATTCTTGACTAATATGGGATACATTATAATATTTGCTATATTTAAGTGATAACATGAATTAAATGTGAGTTTGGATCCTGACAGTGACTTCCTGGTGACAAATAAATACCAGAGAAAAGCTGAATTATTTGTGGTATATAGAAAGGATGGTGTTTTTCAAGTTTCATTTAAAAAATAAATTTTAAAAAATCAGGCAGAATAATGCACCATTGGATAGTGAAGCAAACTGTCAAACCAATGTATTTTATTTTAAATGGTTCTGTTTGGATAGTTAAACTGATTATTGTCGTTTAAATGTAGTCGCTAACATGAGCTGATGTGCCTTTTCAGTTGAGCCCTTAATGCACATTCCTTTGTGCTACTTCATTCAGAGATTTGGTTCTGATAGATGGGAAAGGGAACATTCTGCTTCTAGACAGCTTTCTGGAATGGCAAGAAAATGGACCAAGTAGACAAGACGGCTTCTTAACTAGATAGTAATTCCAGCGAGGACACAGGAGTTAGAGGGAAACTAGGTTGATCCTAAAAGTACTATGTCAGCTCCTTATTTAGTTACCTCATTCTTTTTTTCTAGCAAAGTCCTTCCATACTTTGCTTCCTACTGCCTGTATTAGAGCAAAAACCCTGAGTGAACATATGGAATTGTTTGAGACTTTCACCGAAGTTAATGCAGCAAAAGAATTTCCAAGCTGCCCGCACTGCTGCAACAGATCAAGGAAAATAGCTGTGATAGATTGAAATGTTTCTGATTAAAAGAAGCATTTCAAGAATATACTTTCAGTGAAAAGCAAAGGACGTTTAGAGAGCATGCCTCTTGGGTATTCTTGTAGAAATGCAGCATACCAAAAAAAAAAAAAAAAAAAAAGATAACAACCTCACCAAAATCCTTGAGCCTTTGTTAATTAGCTCCTTCCTAAAGGAACTTTCTTTACCCCTACACAGCTCTGCTTATTATGCCTAGTCACTTAAGATTACATTTTTAAAGTGTGAGTGTGAATGTACAGGCATGCAGAAATTAATTATTGAAAACCATGCTGCAAGTGTGCAATCTGGGATTGTGAGTGTGCAAAGCTAAGTGTACATGCACGTATGAGTATACACTGTGGAGGGGAATTCTCCCTCCCATGGTGGCTCCTGAATGCTGCTGTAAAAATCCTGGAACTGGTAAAGGGAGAATTTTTTTGGTACAGGCATTGCACAGGCAGCCCTAGTTTGTCTTATGAGGCACCCCACAAGTAGGGAACATGCTAAGGACTGGAGGGGGTAGGTGCATAGCCATATGGGCATTCGCAGTGTTGGCACTACTTATGCTGGGGGATCCCCAGACCCTTTTTTCCCTTGGGCTACAAGTTCAGTGCTGCACCTCCAAAAGGCACAGTACAGAATCTCAGTTTGGGTGTTTTGTGTCTGAGTGCATGGACCCTTACAAATATTCAATGTGTTATAGGCCTAAATCTCATTGACTCAAAAACTCCATCTGCTAAATGTGTTTTTGTCATGGTAAATGCCCATCCCATGTTCCGGAAGACCTTAAAGAATTTAAATTGTCTAATAACAATAAATATATTACATACAAAACTGCCTATATCAACTTCTCACTGCCTATATAATTGCAATTTCTGCAACCAAGTATGGCATTGATATAGATTCTAATATAACTTCTTCCAATTCTCTCTCCATTCCCCTCTCCATCCCTGACAGAAAATATACAATGTACAGCTGCATGTCTACCAGGTTAACCAGTCAGGTCCTGTGGGGATAAAAATGGGGGGAAGCACATTCTTTCACCAAAATGGTAGTGTTGGAGAATCCCTCTTGATAGCTCCATCTCTCTCACTCTGAGGGAGTTCCAACTTGTCTCTGCTAACATCAACTGTGGCAATATGGCTCTAGAGAGTCAATCTCTTATGTAACAGGGGTCCAAATAATGAAAGGTCTTCAAGATCAAACCCAACACCTTGAACCTCCTGGGCACCCATAGGCAGACACTGTAACTTACAAAGCCCTATTGTTACGCTCACTGAGATGTTGTAACATGTTATATAAATTTAACAATTATTACTACATGGGACAATATCTGAAGTGCACCTTGTCCCACATATAGTACTATGTAGATATGACTCACACTGTTGATACAATTTTAACTAGTCCTGTTTTAGGTCTTTTTAAAGGATAGATCACTAAATTAAAGTAGATCAGAATTTGTGTGTGTGTGTGTGTGTGTGTGTGTGTGTGTATTTGGGTAAGTAAAATTTTAGTGCTTTTCCATTTTCAATCACATACTCAAATTGAACTCTGAGATGGTCACCTATCTTTGGCCTCGTCTACACTAGAAATGGTTTGGCAGTAGAGCTATATCAGCAAATCCTCATAGTATAGGGGCAGCTTATACAAGCTAAAGATTGTTTTGCATATATAGTTTATACCAGTTATCCAAACAAAATAAGTTGTACTGGCAAAAGGACCCTTTCCTGGTCTAACTGCATCCATACTAGGACTTTTATTGGCATAGCGAAATCGGTTAGAGGTATGATTTTTTCATACTCACAAATGACATATCTATATTGGCAAAAAAATTTTACACTAGACCAAGTTCAAAGTTCCCACAAAGAGTCAAAATGGTACCATTCTTTTATTAATTAGAACATTTTTCTTAAGTATTTTCTTTTTAAACTATCACAATTACATCACTGATATAAAAGATATTTTTGCGTGGAATATTGTAGCAGGCAGAAAGACAGCTTTAGTGCGAATTTAGCCAATAAACATGTGAACCAATCAATGGCAAAAGTCAAAGGTTACTGTATTTGCCTTTAAGGTCAAAGCAGGAATGAAGCTACTATAGAAGCATCCAGAGTTGAGAAGTCAAATACTTATTAATATTGAAGGAAAGTCTGAGCTGATTACCAGGCTTTCAATAGGATTCTAGGTTCCTTTTTCAAATAAAACACAATCAATATCATCCATCACAGCAGTCCTATTTATTATTTTTTTTAATTTATTTAGGAGGTCTTTGCAGAGTTCAGTTTGTCTTATGGGCTTCACTTTGATATACCAGGGCAGAGTCTTCTATATATATATATATATATATATATATATATATATATATATATATATATATATATATATATATATATATATATATATACTGTGCATCCCTTCCTGCATTAGTGTTCTTCCTCCAACCCAAGAGAGTAATCCATAATAAAATAAATAGATAAATATAACTTCATTTTATCCGAACTCCCATAGTTCAGGGGAGCAGGTAGAAAAGTATTAATTTTGGTCCATATCTAGTGATAATACTGAGAGTAATGCATAGTCAATGATGTGATGCTTACTGAACAGGAGGGCTGAGGTACTGAACTTAAAAAATTGCTTACTTTATGTTTGTACTCTCTCAGTGTATTACTTTTCATAAAGTTTCATTGGGACATTCAGGATGTCATTAAGCATAACCCCATTAACAGTGTAATTACACTTTTTAATAAAAGATTGCAATTATGTAAATACATGTACACTAATTACACAATTAGGCCTACAGTGATTACATTATCTATATAGACAATTATCTAAAATTACATTAAAAACAAAGTCACACAATACAAATGACAAAAAACATTGTGGTTGTCAGAACAAAAAGTATGGAAATGCACAGTCAAAGTTAGGCTAGATTTTCAGCTCGTATAAACTAGCATCACATCACTGAAACTCTTATCCATGTCTGCTCACAATTATAGCAGCCAGGGATGCCCTAATCACCCCCTTTTTACCTTTTACCCAAGACCCCTGTTCAGCAGTTGATAGGAAAATGACGTAGGAAGAGATAATGTGACTGTACTTCTCAAGCAGAGTGACCATCTGTCCCTAATTGGGCAGGATAGCCCTGAAATGTACATTTCAAGTCCCAGTCCTGGGCTGAATAACTCTGGGACAGCACCGCCACTCCATGCCTGCCTGAGGCTCAGGGGTGGTACTAACCTATTCTGGGTGGGGGGCTGAGGTGGGACTTAGTCTCCTGGAAGCAGGGGGGCTCCTCCTCTTCTCCCCAAGGCCTGGCCCGTCGCCAGAGCAGAAGTTGGAGCCAGGCAGTAGTAACAACTGCCCAGGGAACCCGGGCTGCTGTTGGGTGCCCTGGAGTCCTGGATCCTACACCTGCCCTGAGTGGGCATGCCCTGAGGAGCAGAGACATGGATCAGGGGCTACTCTTGGGCACCTCCAGCCCCCTGCCCAGGTGGCTCTTACTACTGCTTGGCTCCAGCTTCTGGCCTGGCCTGGGGGCGGAGCCTCAGGAGGAAGAGCAGGAGGCAGGACCATAGAGGGGGATACGGCTCCTACATGTGTCCCATTTTTTGGAATTTGAAAAGGTTGTCACCCTATTCCCAAGGATCCTCCTATGATGTGGAAGTCCTGCTGTGGCCAGTCCTGCTGACTTTAGGGAAATCTTAATAAAAGGAAGAAACAGGCTTATACATCTACTTTTGAACTTTTATGAGACTTTAGCATGAGCTTTAATAAGAGTATGCAAAAAAAGTCAATGTACCCTACAGTTAATTTTGTAACCAAATTACTTCTTCAACAGACCAGAATCAAAAATGCATTAGTGTTGGGACCTTGGGTGGCTCTAGAAGAGCATTCACATGAGTGAAATTATCCGCAGCCACCCTAACTGAACTGGCCTCGTTAGCACTGACCCCCCTCCCCACTTGGTAAGGTAGCTCCCCTCTTTTCATGAGCTGTATATTTATACCTGCTTACTGTATTTTTTACTCCATGCATCTGATGAAGTGGGTTATAGCCCACAAAAGCTTATGCCCAAATAAATTTTAGTCTCTAAGGTGCCACAAGGAGTCCTCGTTGTTCTTGTCTACTCAGAATCAGTGGAGATAGGGTGTACAGATAAACCACTAGTGGGTGGGGAATATCTCAACAGCCAAACTCTGTCCTGGAAGATTGAACCAAACTACTTTGACAGTGACATTTATTTCATTTATTCACAAATATGATCTGCTGCTACTCTAATTGCCTGTTCTACAAAATAAGAACATACATATTTTACAAACAGAAATATCTAAGTATGTATTGAAGTATGTATTGACAGCACCAGGTTTCTAAGTACGTATTGAAGCATGGCTTGACTTCTTTAATTCTTACATGTAAATAAGTAGATGGTTTCCTGAACACTGTTCACAAAGATGCTTACCCGGTGCTGGCTAATGTGTAACCCTCTTCTCGCTGCTGTGCAAGGAGGTGCTGCGGCTTTGATGGGCTCTGGATGGCCAGGAAGTGATGTCATTCCTCCTCTGGCCACTGCGCTGTGGAAACCATGTGGGCCGTCACCTGGCCCTGGGCATGGACCCTCTTGCTGCTGCTGCTCTCCTTGGCCCTCGGGCTCCTGCTGCTGCTGCTGCCCAGTGGGTCCCCAGCTGCTCTGCTGGGCCTGCCCAAGTCCTGCAGTTTGGCTTAGGCTGCACCATGCGCTGGTGCCCCAAGCCGCTCTCCCCTTGAGTACCTGCAGCCAGCCCCATCTCCAGCCCCGCCACACCCCTTGCCCACAGCCAGCCAGTCCTTTACACCCCCTGCCCTGCCCACAGCAAGCACCTACTGCACCCCCTGCCCGCAGCCAGCCAGCCCCACACCCCCTTCCCTGCCTGCACCAGCCCTGCACCCCTTGCCCTGCCCGCAGCCAGCCCCATACCCTTCTGTGTCCAGCCAACCCCTGACACACGCTCTGCCCTGCCCAAAACCAGCCAGCCCCACACCCCTCTGTCTCCAGCCAACCCCTGCTGCACTCTCCTGCCCAAAGCCAGACAGCCAGACCCCGTCAGGTTATTCATTTATTTTCATTAAATATGTAGACTAAATAATGAAATTAATAAATTTTCAAGGTGAACATGTATTAATTCTAATGAACAATGTCACATTATGCAGTATTCATTTTTGAAAGTTTATAATAAGCGATGCTCGGGGGACACAAGGTGGAAGTTTTGCCTAGGGTGCAAAATATCCTTGCACTGGCCCTGAGTGTGGTGTTTGTTTTTGATCTATAACCACACAAAAAATCTTTGCAGCAGTACATCTTGTTTTTCAAGGAGTTGTGACATGCAGACAGAGGTAGCTGAAGTCATTCGCTCAGCTTCAAAAGCTGTAATTTATCAAGCACAATATATATGGAGAAATTAGCTTGATGCAGTTAATGCACTGAACTGAAAGCTACCCTCCATTCAAACCACCTTTCACTAAGGGCATAGAGTACAGTAAGTCACGGGTACAGATTTGCAATATTTGGAAGTATCAGCAATTTTTGCAACTATAATCTGTCACTTTTAGGGAAAAAGAGGTACTGACCTATCTCTGGAGAGCTTTCCTAGGTAAGGTACTTAGCAATCAGCACATCAATTAGAAGAGTGTCCTGTTTTTTTCAGAAATATGGTCCCAATTCACATAGCAGCAATGCTGGTAAAGAATTATTGGTAAAGAAACACTACCTAGTCACAAAATGCTTTTCACAGCTTATTAAGTACTGTAACAGAGTATCATTTTTACTTCCAGTAAGTAACTATTTATGTGGAGTGTTTCTTAAAGGAAATAATGCATGTTTATTATCTTTCATTCTTCACAACATTTCTATAGCAAAAATGATTGAGAGAAATCATCTAGCTGTATGGAACCATGCAAATACAATACAGTTGTTGTTGTAGATCATTTTTCATGCAAAGTATGTTAATGTTTTGAAAGCGTTACAGAAAAGAGAGAGAACAAATTACAGAATTTGGTAGAACAATGATAATAGAAGCAGAAATGGCATCAGATACATGAGTAGCTTATAAAAGAAGAGTGACTTGCTGATTTATAATGAGGAAAGAGAAAGTAATGGTGGAAGGAAAGATGAGTGAAGATTAGTGTCAATTATAGGTAAGGTGCACAGTGCATTTGTCATGTGATAAGATTGTATTCTATGTTGCTTAGTCTCTTGTACTGGGCCCATCTCCATGGCATTTGATGGTAGGTGGTTCAGTGGCTTAGAGGAACACATGGCTAGAGTCACAAAAGGACTTACACATCTAATTGCCACTTCAGTGCCTAAATCCCAGAATCAGGCCCTACTGGGATTCACAAAAACCCTGCTCAGCTGCTGCCAAACCCTGTAGGTGCCTAAACTTGCTTGGCACCTACATTTTTGCAGTAGAAGTTTCCTAGACATTTGTTTCTCTACTTCTGGGCATGCACACTGCCACTCTGCTCTAGACATCCAGACAACTTAGCCCCTGAATGATTCAGGGACCGAGGAAGATAGGCATTCCTCCACTTAGCTCACCTGCGAGCCTGGTCTGGTAAACTGTCTCAGAGCTCACCTACTGCATCAGGCCCCTGTAGGTGAGCTCATATAACACTCTGTGGGTAGGTGGGTGGGTGGGGAGGGGTATAGAAGGAGGCCCTTGCTCATAACTTTTAGGCCAGTGGTTATGGCAATTACCTGCGATGGGGGAGACCCCTGGTTTAAGTCCCCCCCCCATAACTCCCAGATGACTGCCCTAGTCCTGGCCTATGGGATATTTTCATCTGGAGCTCCCTCAGTCATTCTTGTTGAAGCTGTTCCACTGTGGATAAACAACGAGACACTGGGCCAGACAGAGAGAAAGCAAGCATGGGAATAACTATAGCCTGGTTGTTAGAGCACTTGCATGGGAGACCCGGGGCCCAGCCCTGCTGTTCCAATTACTTTTTAAATTATTTATCCACAGTGGAATAGCTTCAACAGTAGAGATTGAGGGAGCCCTACATCAGAATATTCCAGTGCCCAGTGATTGAGGAACTCGCCTGAGAGGTGGCAGATCTTAGTTCAAATCCCTCTACTCCCTCAGGTTGTGGGGATACTTGAATAAGGGGTCTCCCCCAATCTCAGGTAATTACCCTAGCCACTGGGCTAATAATTATAAGGGAGGTTCCCTCCTGTCCTAATACCAAGAGAGAGTTTGCAGCTGAGACTCAGAAGCGGAGGTGCCTTCCTCTCTGCAGCCGAGATTTAGGTACCAAACTCCTGGAGCGGGGCAGGGCTTAGGACACACTCCATGCCTTGGTATCTTCCATTCACTGTCTTAGGCGGGAGCTGCATAGAATGCTGGCTTTCGTGAATCCCATTCTGAAGTGTCTATTTCTTCCCATTCATTGTATAGAGAGCCTGAATGCTTAACTCAGGCTTTGAGAATCCCAGTGATTTTCCTAGGTGCCTGCGTTCCTTTGAGAATCTAGCCCATAGAATTCCAGACAAATGGGATAGTGAGTGAATGAGCAAAGCCCAATTACAAACAGAGATGAGAAAGAGTTGGAGAAGAGGCCAGATTAGAGGAGCAAAGTAACTACAGGTTGTTATAAGGTCAGGCAGGTAGAGTGGAGCAAGTCACAGATGGAAAAATTATATTGGCTAAGAAACTAGTCAAGAACTGTGAGGATTACTGACAGTATATAAGCTTCTTTGGGGAGCTTTATGAAATTTAAAACTTTTTGGCAGAATTTTGTATGAAATTGTTTACCATTTTCTTTCATATAATTCTGTACCCTCTGAACTTCATTCTGATTTATAATTTTGTACCCATAAATGCCACCTAACTTATAATGTGGACTAAAGGGATGTTTTTATGTAGGTAATTTGTTTAAAAAAACCCAAAAAACAAATAACATTCACCTATTTTCACTCATAAATACACTAGTTTTTGCTTGAAAATTGGCTTTTTTTTTTAAACTGGGAAATATTCCATACGTTAGTGCTAAAACTGTAGAACTGTGTTTTATGATGTGTCAGCAATGGTCTGCTTTGTGTCCCCAGCCCCTTGTCAACAGAATTGCTGATCTGGAGACAGCCACATCTGTAGAGTGTACGTGTATGGGTTTTTCCCCTATAAACCATCACTATCCATTCCTAAATACTGAATAGTTAAAGAATCTTTGTAACATATCTTCAGCACTACCTACATTACTGAAATGGAAAAGTATGTGCTCTTGCAGAATCCTTTTGAAAACTGGGTTGGATTTCAAAAATAATGGCTGAGCTAACTAATGCTAGATTACAGTATTGATGGGTAGATACTAAATGTGTTCCTCACAATTAAATACCATAGCATTAAATACTAGAGGAAATATTAATGATTGGAATATTATTTTTGAGGCTTACCAAAAAGTTGAATTCCTACATGCACCAGGCTGGCTAAATCATTTCGTTTTAATTGCAATATTAAATTGAAAAGCTGCTGGAGAAAAATGCTTATGTTTTACACTGTAATTTGCAGTATATCTACAAAGCTGATTTTCCACCTTGTATGTAGAATATTGCACTTTGCAGAGCTTTAACTTCTCTTTTATAGGCATCATCTCTCTCTCTCTCTCTCTCTCTCTCTCTCTCTCATCTCATTCGTATCAATTTGATTTTCTTATAGGAAACCCACAGCTTCAATTAGATAAAAGTGCTATCTTTTTTCCAAGTCACTTGAAGGGTCAAAAACACTCAGCTATATTTCATGCATCTCTTACCTAAACTGCTTACAGTTTGATAAATTACATATAGCCATCTTTATCAAGTGCCACCTTAAACTCAGAGAGCAGCTGGCCCTTTACATCATGATTCACCAGTGCTGACATTTCATCATTGCTCAGGTTACCCATCCTATCATGTTGACCCACTTTGTGCTCCCACTTCTAGCCCGCAGTTCTCCCTTGCACCGTCATTTACTCTGAACGATCACCACCTCTCCTTGATATGTCCCTGAAATAGATCAGCTACCTCTCTTTAATGCTTCTAGAGCAGCAACCAGTTTCTTCTTCATTGCTGCAGTAGATGATCATTTGTCTTCCTTCCTAGCGGTGATGTCCGCAATGTATAGCAGACACAGAATCTGAAAGTACTCTGACCACTTCACATCTGCTGCCTTGAGTATCCAGCTTTCATGGTTATATGTAGCAATAGATCAAATCATCAGTGCTTATGCCAGCTTGACCTTTATGATCAGGTGGCCTACCTGCCCTTTTCTTTTGAAATGCCTTTTAAACTAATGTCTGCTAACTGTGGCATAGCCAACCTTATCCATATGTTACTACAACTGTTGCCATCCTTATACCTAATGAAAGCCAGGTAGAACATGTTCCTTTTCTTCCCTCCCCCACCCTCTTTTTTCATTTTAGTAGAAGAGGCCCAGTTTCTTCTCTATTCTTCTCTCTGTTGTTACTTGTATCCTGCAGTGAGCGAATAGGACCCAGGGGTGGCTCCAGGCAACAGCAAGCCAAGCGCGTGCCTCGGGCAGCAAGCCACGGGGGGCGCTCTGCCAGTCACCGCGAGGGCGGCAGGCAGGTTGCCTTTGACAGCATGGCTGTGAAGGGTCCACCGGTCCCGCGGCTTTGGCAGACCTCCCGCGCCACTGAATCCCCGGGACTGGGGACCTCCCGCAGGCAAGCCGCTGAAGACATCCTTCCTGCAGTGCTTGGGGCAGCAAAATACCTAGAGCCACCCCGATAGGACCCAAGGTTTTAGAAATTAGCACAGATTTTTGCCTCTGTAAGGCAAAATTCTATTAAAATAACTGGACTGGAGCTCAAGGGTTATAACTTCATACATCTGACATACGTCATCCAGGGGAGAGACATAAGAACTTTAATAGGCTCATTCAAACATTTCCTTGAGTTTCAAAACTCCCTGAGTTTTATTTTGAATATCAGATGTTAATAACCTCAACATCCCAAAGAAATGAGTTTCACCTAGTTTTTTCCACTGAAACCATATGAGAGTGTGAAAGTCACCTGATTTTGATGCAAACCCATAAATCAGCCTAGGCTTGTTGAAATGGGAGCCTGGGTTTATTCAAAAGGATTGTAAACCTTAGCAAAGATTTAAATGACGCTGGTCAGAGTTGGAAGCTGAAACTAAGAGAGGCTTGTGTGTTTTGGAGTTTTTGTTGCAAATATTTCATGGAGCTCAAGGGATACTTAAAACATGAAAAGACTCAGAAGAAAATGGAAAGATAAAATGAAGCAGTGTCGGTTTTCTCGCTCATGCTCCTTCAGCTTAAATAGAGAACTACATAAGTAAAGAATCTGTATTTTAATTTACACATGTGGAAAAGAAATCATGTAATATCTATGGGGAAGATTTAAGGAGGATACTTTTACAATCAGGAGGAATAGCTAGGTCACAGCCCTACGTAGAAAAGTTATATTGGTAAAATTGAAGATGCGAATTTAAACCATTATCATTATGCTGGTATAAACATCTGTGTACACAGTCTTATTCTGATTAAGAGGACCTTTTTCAGTTTATCTTATGTCATTTTGGAAGGGCATTAAGCTACACTGAAAAAAGCTACTCTTATACAGGAATAAGAGTGCCCACATGGGTGGGTTACATTGCTATAATAGCAATTTTACTATATCAGTAAAAGTATACAAGTATAACTATGAAGGCAGGTCCTTGGACAGCAGGAATTTCCTTGTCCCTTTTAAAAGCTGTATGCTATTTGTCTTTCCATATCTCTATGTGGAACTTTGGCCTGGTCTACACTACGACTTTAGGTCGAATTTAGCACCGTTACCTCGATTTAAGCCTGGACCCGTCCACACGACAAAGCCCTTTTTTTCGACTTAAAGGCTCTTTAAATCAATTTCTTTACCCCACCTCTGACGCGGGGATTAGCACTGAAATCGGCCTTGCTGGGTTGAATTTGGGATAATGTGGACATGATTCAATGGTATTAGCCTCCGGGAGCTATCCCAGAGTGCTCCACTGTGACCACTCTGGACAGTGCTCTCAACTCAGATGCACTGGCCAGGTAGACAGGAAAAGGTCTGCGAACTTTTGAATTTCATTTCCCATTTGGCCAGTGTGTTTGCAGAGCTCATGCAGAGCTCATCAGCATGATGTGCGCGTTGCCGGGGCACATTGCCTGGCCCGTACTTTGTGAGAAATCTATGACCATGTCCCTCTCGTCACTGCGCTGCCATTGCCTCCTCGCCTGTTTTTGAGCAAAACAATTGTCTGCTGTTGATCTGATGGAGGGAGGTGCGACTGACGACATGTACCCAGAACCACCCGCAACACTGGTTTTGCCCTATCAGACATTGGGATCTCAATCCAGAATCCCAATGGGCAGCGGAGACTGCGGGAACTGTGGGATAGCTACTCACAGCTACCCACAGTGCAACACTCTGGAAGTCGATGCTAGCCTTGGTACTATGGATGCAGTCCACCGACTTAATGCACTTAGAGCATTTTGTGTGGAGACATACACAATCCACTGTATAAAAATGATTTCTGAAAAACCGACTCTATAAATTCGACCTAATTTCGTAATGTAGACATACCCTTTGTAGCATGTGACATAACATAAGAATGGCCAAGCTGGGTTAGACCAGTAGTCAGTCTAGTCTAGCATTCTGTTTTCCAGCAGTGACCAGTGCCACATGCTTCAGAGGGAATGAACAGAACAGGGCAATTATTGAGTGATCCAACCCCTGCTATCCAGTCTCAGTTTCTGGCAGTGAGAGGTTTAGGAAAACCCAAAGCATGGGGTTGTGTCCCTGTCCATCTTGGCTAATAGCCATTGATGGACCTAACCTCCATGACCTTATCTAATTCTTTTTTTAATCCAATTATACTTTTCACCTTCACAACATCCCCTGGCAATGTGTTCCATAGGTTGAAAAAAATCTCGTTGACCATGTGTGGAGGTTTAGTCTTTTAAGCTTATGCAAAACAAACAAACAAACAAACAACAAACTTGCACGTAAAACCCAGTCAAGGATTTTATCATGCTTACCATTCATTTCTTGATATCTTTTAATACTTTTTACCCTAGAATTGTTTGAAAAATAGTTTTATTTCCTACCTAATTTAGATGAAAACTTTTTAAAATTGATTTCATCCAGGTTTTTCATGGAAAAGACTTTTTGTCAAATCAGAAATCTGTAATTTTTTTACCTGGAAATGGAACATTTTTGCAACTGTTCAGGTTTTCAACAAAAAGTTGAAATTTTCTGGAGTTAAGATACTTCCCCTAGGAAAAATATTTTAATCTAAAATCCAATATTCTGTCAACCAATCCTAGGTTATCCTCTTCCTTTGAGATCTGTGAGCAAATATTCTACATTTTGATATTTTATAAGTCACCAGCTTTAACAACAGAGATAAGAAAAGTCCAACTGTTATCTGTGCCTTTGAAAATCTCCTCTTGATATATTAACGACTGCGTTGCTAATTCTTAATGTTTCCTTCCTGATGTGTCAGTGAGCAGAATATCTAGTAAAACAGTACTGAACTCACTGGACTTCATATAGTAAATACAATTCATATCAGGAAATCAGCTGACCAAATATCTTAAAGATATGAGACAGAATTAAATTTTGTCAAGGCCAGGGACAGATTTAATTGGGATATCTACTAAAATACTATTCCAGAATAGGAAGAATTGATTAATACATGTATATAGAAAAGGGTGGGTAAAGCACACAAAGTGAGGGACGATCACAATTCCTGCACTCCAAAGCAACTGCCTCTTGTATGCTCCATTCAGACATAAAGGGGTGGGAATGAAGTGGAGCCATGCTCCTCCATGTGGCACTCTGCTGAAGGATGGTGCAGTTTATTCATTATGGAGCTTGAGGTCCGTAGGCTTCTATTTCCCTGATGCAGAACCCCTTCCCAAGCACCTACAGGACTGTGCAGCTCTTCTTTACTCCAGTGCTGGGCTATGCACAAATAGCACAAACTAGTCCAGTGGCTCTCAACTTTTCCAGACTACTGTACCTCTTTCAGGAGTGTGATTTGTTTTGCGTACCCCCACATTAAACCTCACTTAAAAACTACTTGCTTACAAAATCAGAACTAAAAATACAGAAGTGTCTCAGCACACTAATACTGAAAAACTGCCTGCTTTCTCCTTTTTACCATATAATTATAATATAAATCAATTGGAATACACTAGACTTACATTTCAGTGTATAGTATATAGAGCAGTATAAACAAGTCATTGGCTGTATGAAATTTGAGTTTGTACTGACTTCGCTAATGCCCTTCGTGTAGACTGTTGTAAAACTAGGAAAATATCTAGATGAATTGAAGTACCCCCTGGAAGACCCCTGCGTACCTCCAGGGGTACACTTAACCCTGGTTGAGAACCACTCATCTAGTTCACTGCTTGAAGTGAGCTTTGGTACCCTAATTCCCCTGTTCAGCTCCTGGCTATAAACATGACTCACCCAATGAAAATTCTGCACTATTTAAAATATGTTAAAGCAAGGAAGTTTTAAAAAAAAAAGTTGACAGTGTCTCCTTAAATCTCATCATAAAAGACTTATAGAATAGTCTAAAACCAGATCTAATATAGAGGAATTTAAGGGGTTAATAGATACCACATTCTTTCTAAGTGCAACTGTGTGCTACTGTTTGCACTCAGTGTCTGCTTAACACTTAACTCATCATTCATCTCCCTGACTCACTTTTTTTCAGCTATTTACTTTGATACAACAATAATGGAGCCCTTTGTGCTATTGATGTGCACTCACCCATGCACACCAAATCAACAGAGAATCTCTTTTCTTCGGAGTTAGCTTCAATTAGCCCACTTAGAATCTTGGAATGAATGTCCTTCCTGACCTTCAGGCCAGGTTGTTTCTAGAAAATGATTTAACTAGACTGGACTGTAGACAGCGATGGCAGAGTTTTGTTTACTGTCCAGCTGATGGACCTCGTCTATGGTCATTAAAGAAAAGAAATACCAATTGGTGACTCACAGCCCATAGAACCAGCAAACAAACACCACATTTTTATTTGTCCCTCCCCCCAAAAAACTCTTTACATTAAAAAGTATCTGGGCCAATTTATCTAATGCTACTGGACAATTTCAATTTATATCTGAGCAATATTAAATTTGCTAATAGCACTTATTGCTTTGGACACTAAACTGGTCCTATCTCTTTTATTTCCCGTTTTACTATAGGCTCTAAACCTCTCCAAATTAAAAAAAATGGTGCAAAAGATTTAAATTAGAGGTTCTGATATGTTTACAAAGGATTACCATAATTATGAAATTGGAAGTAAATGGACTAAATATACCTTAAATACTGTAGTATCTACTTTTCAGAAAAAGATAGGAATTTAACCAATTAACAAAACATCTTTTTTAGGCAAAGAAAAAGCAGTGTTCTGAATGAGGCAGTAAGAAATAATGGGAGATCATTTTCTGAAATGTGCGAGAGCTTCTGCACTGAAAGAGTTAAAGAGCTTGTGTGTATGTTTTGTGTATGGTTCATTCCCATAAGTAACTGACGTTGTATTTCAAATGTTAATCTTGGAAAAAATGTTCTCCTTAGCCAAACTATTTTTAGAAAGATTAATTAAAAATCCTTTCAGTAGGTTGAAAAGAAAGTTAACAGAGACAGATAACCTGATATGTTATGTTTTTAATTTTCATCTAGATCTGCCTGGTACTATATATCACCACAGAGTAGAAGACTAATATTAGTATCAATGGTAAAGAGTCACGTTTATGACTCAACATCCATTCAGGCTGGGGGATTATAGAATTGTGTTTTGGTATGCAGTCAATAGTAAAAGAATTACAATGAAAGGAATGAATTCATCCACATTAACAAGACCAGATACTAAGCAGAATTGTGTCTATATAACTTTCCCCATTCTATTAATATTCATCCTGTCATTTTACTGGAGGTTCACAGGGAAGATGCTGGTTTTCTATGAGTTTATAGAAATGCCATATAATATTAAATGGGTGAATCTGATATCTCTTCTCCAGCAATGAATACCTGCTGGTTCAGAGGACACCACCATAATTTTGAACACACATATGGATTAAGCTGAATTGTGGCTCTGTGCACTGGCAGCAGCGTGAGTTTGTGCAGTCCCAGCGGGAGCTCCCCTCCAAAAATGGCCAACTCCCCTGCCTCTTTTGCAGAGCCAAGTGTCAGTCATGGTACTAGCCTTGCAACATTCTTGCAGTTGTAGAGTGCTAGTGTGATGGCCCCCATCTTCACCAACACACTGGGGACTGAATTGGGGTTCTCCAGACCTAAACGCATAAGGCTTTACAGCTTGAGCTAGAGAGTCAATCTTGCAGACTGAGCACAGTAACACACCCACATCCTCTATGGATTGGGAACAGACAGCAATGAATAACTCTCCCTGAACAATGGGATACCCAAGAACACCCATTGTGCCATGTTCCTTAACCTGCTAATAATAGTCTAATAATATGGAATAGTCTAACCTCAGATCTGGTATAGAGGCATTTTATGCACTGATGGATATCACAGGGACTGGGCACTATTAGACTTAATACATAGAGCTAGTTGTGTAATACTGTACAGTAGGCGAGTGAGTAGGGAAGGATATTCCTTCTTGCATCTTTCACATGATTAGCTTACACTTTGAAGCATAAGTTATAAATGTCTATCTTGCTTGAAGGGCTACAGATGTTATTAGCATAAACTCCGTTAGTGAAGGTTCTCATCTGAATGTTCACCTCTGCTGGGCCTTCGATTGTTGAATATTGTGTATTCTTCCTCCCTTTTCTAAATCAAAACCAAAATCAAATGCCCCTCATATGTTTTACCCTCTGGTTTACTAACTTGTGTCCATTCCTGAATCAAAGCCTCTGTTTTGAACAATGAATTTAAAAACGACACAGACACTAAATCATAGGTATTTACTAGTCAGTGTAAATAAGACAATTGGCCTGCTGGCAAAATCTCAGAGCCATGTGCTAGATTATTACCAAGTCTCATTTCAGTAACTGATGCACCACGTCTAACAGCAGAAGCTGTGCTGACCACATTTCTCCTAGAGTGTCATCAGCCAAATCCTTGGGGGTGTACTACCAGCATCTGCCTAGGCAAAGACACACATTTGGTTCCCCAGCTTGATACTGTTTGCTGCCATGGAAAGGAAACAAAGAGAAAAGCAGACTGAACTTGGAAAAAACTAAAAGGCAATGCATGACAGGACAAAGTTCAGGGTGACAGATACTTATATTCTGTAATGTGAGTGGATTTCTCTTACTGGGAATCATGTACCCTCACTGTGAAATCTACACATTTAATGTTTAACATGAAATGCCAGTGCCTGTACCTTAGGTTAATTAGAGAGAGTTTCACTGTACCTTGGAAGGGCTTTCATTGATATAATAGAAGCTGTTTAGAGTAACCAATGACTAGTAATTTAGGAATTAAAATACAGCTTCAACAAATGGCATACTGCAGTGCAAACAAGATTAGGAAGAGTGAGCCAATTTTCATATGCAGAAACATGTGGAAAATAATTTTTAATCCACAAAATGCACAAAGGGTGTATTTATAATATAATGAAAAAGAGTATATTTATCTGATTGCTCACAGCCCAGATTCTACTGTCTTATTAGCACATTTTCATTCTGAATATAGTTAAGCTCCCTATTAGAGATGGTATATAAAGAAACTGATCAGCAATCACTTGGCCCCTACACTTTTTAAAAAAAGAGAGGAAAAAAGCATTCCATGCATATTTAGGAGGCAAATAATCATCACACCAAAACTTTTTTACTTTTCCCAAGCAATAATTGATTTTAGCAGTTCTTGTTAATTCATAAAATGCTTTTTTTTGTTTCCAAAATGCTAATCACCAGATTTCCAGTAAGTCAGTTACAAACGTAACTGGGAATATGTTCAATAGACTTCACAGAAAAGCAGACTACAGAGCATAGACCAAGAGGGTGAAAATCCAAACAAGTCAGAGCATAGTAGTCAGACTTAGGAGAAAGCGTGCTACAGACTTCATGCAAGACAAAGCGGTTTGAATCACTGGGCTGCCTGCTAGGTCAGATTTTGAGGAGGATGATTTTTGAGCTGTTCTAAGGCAATAGAGATGGACAATGAGGACCTAAAGGGTTGGACTCAGAGTACTGTTGAGCTGGTGCACAAAAATTAGAACAAGGATCAAAATAACTTGAGGAGATAGCGAGGTCTGCCATGGTGTTTCTGTGGGAACTGGATGTGAAGGACGCTAAGAGAAAGCTAGTTGTATCCAAAAGGAAAAAAATAGAGGGGGAGGATGGAATGTAAAAAGGTCCACTGGTGCCATAGTTTTTCATACGTAGGCTATTGAACAACCACCAGCTCGTTAAACTCTTGTTGGCCATGCCTACAGGACTCCCTGCTAAGACAAGCTCGGTAACAAGAATTAGTAACGTGTTGATATTAATTTACTGAAATAAAAATTAAATTTCTGTTGGAATTTTGTGCTGCACATACAATAAGCATCGGTTTAATAGACAATGAAAATAATTCCCTGGTTTTTAATAGGTTAGATTACCAAAGTTTAGTCATGCCCAGAATATGTTTTTGGTCTGTGAACATTTGCAACTGGTCTTTTCCAGATGTCTGAATGTCTAATTAGTTTAAGATTCTAAATGCATTACTTCTTGACCTAAACTTTCTCTTGCAGAATATCAGCTACTGCCTTTAAGACATCCTGCAATTTAGGCTTTTTGCATATATTTTAGTATAAGTCAGATATGACCCAACATTCTCAATAGCTGGGTGATAGTTCTGCCTTCATATATTCACATGTATTTCTCAGTGAAATCAATAAGGGTTGTGTGGAAGTATTTGATAGTGGGCCCTAGAAGACCTAATGTTGTGTTTCAACATAATTAATCATGGGCAAGCAGAAGGTTTGGAATTTGGTTTCAATTTAGATAAACATCCACAGGTTATGCTGCACACAGATGCTGTAGTGATAAGAATGGTATAAGAACAAAATAGAACAACATAGATTCAGTTGCCTGTTCTCAGTTTACCTAATAAATTTGATTCTTTTGTCTGGAAATCTCTCAAGAATAGTCTTCAGGTTGTATTTTTTAAATGAGCTGACACATGGTATCCCCATTTATGCATGTAATTTGAATCTGCAAAATTGTCACCTGAATTTTTGTATTTGCATTTCAATTAGGGATTCAAAAACTGAGATGCAAAATTTTGAGGTACCTGCAAAAGGAAATCCAGTCTTTTTTTAAAATGTAAGCATTTTTTCCACACAATGTATGACGCTTCTGGTTTCAACCCCAGCTGAAACCCAAATGGAGTGGAAAATTATCAGAATCATTTCAGATCTTTGAAAAAGTTTTGCTTCAAAACTTGTTTTAGAAATGGATAAATGTTCACAGAACAGATTTTTGTATTTTTCCTATTAATCTAGATTAATCTAGATTAATTATCTAAATAGATTTCTGCAAGCCCTAACTTTATGATTACTTTTCAAAAGTTACCCTTTGAATTTTGCGAAAATACAGATTTTTGAAACTAAACTCTAAAAAGTTAGTAATTTTTCTGGAGAATTTGTTTTTCACGTTAACAGTTCTGTGGAAGAGCGTTCCCCCCCTTCTTATACTGTCTCACAATAATACAAATTATGACAATTCCACTCATTCACTCCAGGATATGGAACTATATTACCCTGTCTATTCCTCTGGTGTGTTCACTGATTAGTTATCAATCACTGTCTGACACTCCTGATATTTAAAAACTTTCTATGAACTCCCAAATTACCACTCACAACTTCATATATAAACCTACACAGCTGACTGTTCACTGCACTCGCTTTATCTAGACTTCCTCTCTATTCCCTTCTAGTGATTTTACCTCTCCTCTGTTTACAGGTCTTGCTGTCGTTTGTGCTCTCCCCAGTATCTCCATGTATTTCAGTCTCGTCATTAAAACTGACCGTTTTCTCTTTGGCCCATTTGACTACATTTAAAATCTTTTCTAAAGAGATATTTAGTGTTTGTGGCATTGGGCTGAGATTCTGAGAGATGAATCGCTATGAAGCACTTGATATGCACACCTAGTTGGAACCAGATACCAAATAAAGGAAGACTCTTTTAAGCATTGAATGCTCACTGAATACCATAGGGTATGTCTACACGTAGCTGTAGGGCTAGAGCTAGTGCGTTAAAAATAGCAATGTGAATGTTCCTGTTCAGGCTGGAACTTGGTCTCACGAGCCTAGAGGTCTGCTCGGCTTGAGAGCCTGAGCTTCCTCCTAAGGCAGAACATCCACATTTCTATTTTTAGTGTGCTAGCTTGAGTGGGTATGTGAGGTTCTGTGGCCTACAATGTGTAGGTCAGACTAGATGATCATGGTGGTCCCTTCTGGCCTTAAAGTCTGTGTCTGTCTGCCTAGGCTGGGAGACTCATTCCCAGCTGCAGAGTAGACAAATCCATGGTGTTCTTGAAAGACACTAGATTCTGGATACTGAATTCGTATACTAATCACTGTTTGTATCTGTCAAATACTGATGATTATTATTCTAGCTAGTGTGTATATGTTTGTATGTGTGTACACATGTACAGTTTATGCCAAAAAATAACCAATACACTTTTCTAATAAACCTAGTGCTATTAGTGATTTATCATATTTATTGTCAGGTCAGCTAACAGAAATTGTGACCAAAGATTGTTTCCCACATTTAACCCAAATAGCTAGTCGAAGTATGGGCCCTGTGGGTGGTCAAGTTGGTATTTTCTTTGATGCAGTTTTGTTTATTACAAAGAATGTACAAAGTCCTGTGTCTCTGAGCACAGAAACAAATAGCAGGAAACAGCTATGCTCACAGTGCCAAAAATACTCTTTTATCTTGCATCCCTGACCCAATAATTTCATTCCCAGTTTTTTCCAGGGTCAGCCACTGTGCTTTCAGCTGCTTCTTCAGGCTGTATCTTTTTTCTTGTCTGACCTCGGTTTCTGTGTGATCTATTTGTCCCCCGACACCTACCCAAAGCAATAGTCAGCCAAATGCTGCTGGATGGGTTCACACATTCCTTTTGTCTTACAGTTATGTTAAACGAAGAGTGAGTTAACACCTATCACTCTTAATGAGGTTTTAACTCAAGCCATAACAGGTATATCTGATATGAATGACCATACTATGGTATTGAATATTATGTTCGTCAGCCTGGCTAAAGTACAAATTTGTGCTCTGTCATTGGTAGTTTACTCGCTGTATATCTGTGCCTCCTAGTGTCTTTAGCACATGTAATGTACTTGCTCCATGTTTAACAGGATGGTGAATAGTTTATTGGGATACTAACTTTAAAAAAAAAAACATTAATGAAGACCAAAACACTACATATGCTTCTTATATTTCCTTTTTCAACAAAGAAAAATGAAAAGAATATTCATTTGAATGGTTAAATACTTGTGTTTCAATAAGTTAAAGGGTAGCTATCAGACATTTGGTATCAATAACAAAATAATTGTGTGCTTGCTTTTGATTTTGATAGCTTGTATTACATATAATTTGTAACTTACGTCATGTGACTTTGCCTTGTATTAGGATATGACATAATTTATAAAAATGTGGCAAAATGAAATAATGACATGTGAGTATCCATCCATCTAAAGAACACGCCTTTTTCAGATTAGATAATAGCAATTAATTCATATAGGTGTACTTTATGAAATACTGGATAAAATATATAAAATGGATGTGAACAAAGGGGAGATGAATTTAAATTGCTTTGTTTAGGAATTGCATATTAAAAACTACATTTAAAAACCTTAATTAGGTTGCAAAATGAAGCACTCAAAAGTTAGGAGATGCCAGATTGTAGGCTGGCCACAGGAACTCTATTCTGCCTCTTGTATGTATGATACAGTTTTTAATTATATGATCACTGTTTTATTCCTACAGGAACTCTGCCTCCTTCAGGCTGGACAGTGCTCAGAGAAAGAGGTCTGCTGTTCAATATTTTTATCATTATCATTCAGTTAGTGAACCCTGCCATATTCACTGCACACCATCCAATGAATACAGAGGTATACATGCCCTCATAGTCTTTTCTAGGGCATAAGTAACTGTAAAAGTGTTGTGCAATCTAAAAATTACACTAAAAAAAACCATTAAAAGAAAGCTGTTAAGCACTTGAACATTATGAAAAACCTATATAAGGTTGCCTTAATTTTGCCTCCTAGTGCTGTGGTTCTCAACCAGGGGTGTAAAAAGAATGAGGAGTACTTGTGGTACCGTAGACTAACAAATTTATTTGGGCATAAGCTTTTGTGGGCTAAAACCCACTTCATCGGATGCATGCAGTGGAAAATACAGTAGGAAGATATATATACGCAGAGAATATGAAAAAATTAGTGTTACCATGCCAACTATAATGAGACTAATCAATTAAGGTGGGCTATTATCAGCAAGAGAAAAATAATAATATTATTTAATAGCCCACCTTAATTGATTAGTCTCATTATAGTTGGCATGGTAATACCCATTTTTTCATGTTCTCTGCTTATATATATCTTACTACTGTATTTTCCACTGCATGCATCCGATGAAGTGGGTTTTAGCCCACGAAAGCTTATGTCTGAATAAATTTGTTAGTTTCTAAGGTGCCACAAGTACTCCTCCTTCTTTTTGCTGGTACAGACTAACATGGCTACCACTCTGAAACCTGTAACTAGGGTTGTGTGTACCCCTGGGAGCATGCAGAGGTCTTCCGGAGATACATCAGCTCATCTAGATAGTTGCATAGTTTTACAACAGGCTACATAAAAAGCACTAGTGAAGTCACTACAAACTAAAATTTCATACGGACAATGATTTGTTTATATTGCTCTATATACTGTACACTGAAATGTAAGTACAATATTTATATTCGAAGTGATTTATAATTATATGGTAAAAATGAGAAAGCAAGCAATAGTAATAAGTAATTTTTCAGTATTTTTATGTCTAATTTTGTAAGCAAGTAGATTTTAAGTGTGAGGTGAAACGTGCTATGCAAGACAAATCAGACTCCTGAAAGGAGTATAGTAGTCTGGAAAGGGTGAAGGCCACTGTCTTAGTGCATTGAATCTGTGCGTTGAATGAGGCAGACATCCCGTGGAAAAATGGTATCTGATAAAGTTAAAGACTGTCATCATGCATATTCAGAAGGGGAGCAAATTAAGGTTAAATTAAATCCTTTACTGAACATGCACAAACCAAGATTTTTCAAAGGCTTATAACTTTGCTAAATGTGGGCAGATTTTGATGGGGACAGCAAAAAATACAACCCTGACAGAAAGGGCACGCACGCCTGCAAAATTAAGCTCTCGCTTCTCAAGGAAAAATTGCCAATTTTTTTTTTAACATGGGTAAAAAATTATTTTGTCCCTGATCTCATTCTTAGAAATGGTTGAACTGTTTTGGATGAAATTTTCCAAAATATTTCAGTCTGTTACAAATACTTGGCATGGAAAATTTCAGCCCAAATGGTTAAAGTTTGTGAACTTATAAGCAACTGAAATCAGGGTTTTTATAATGGAAAGTGTCAGGCATAGAATTGGTTGGAAAACCTTTGACGTATCCATTTTCCATCAAAGAATATAGTTCCATTGAAATGCTTCATGAAATCATGTCAATTTCACAGAAATTTCATTTTGGAGAAAAACTGGGGAAAAGTTCAGACAATGCTGACTTTGATTCAAATTTTTATTTTGTCTTTTATTTGTCTCATATTGTAATATAAAATAAGGCTAAATAAAAACAAAACTTTTTGAATCTGTCAATGAAACATTTCAATTGATCAAATAAAAATAGCTTCAGAATGTTCTTTTGTGGAGATTTTCAAAAAAAATTGGGGGTTTATTCTGATTGGAACAAAGCCAAACTGAAATCTTGAAATCCTTCATTAAATGAAATTTCCATCCTTCACCACCGATTTAGTCTTGGGCAACTTTCATAATAGGAGGTGCTTCCACAACACCTACAATAATTACAGTATATTAAAAATACTCTCTATGGGAAATCTGAAGCCAAATTTATATCCCAATTACTGTAGTGTAAGTCTGTAAGTAACTGAGTAGATAGCAATAGAATTTAGTCTGCATTTACAACAGCATAACTGATGGCAGAGTTTCTTCCAAAATGTTGAAGGTTATGGGAAGCTCTGTCAGGAAGTATAATTATAATGGGCTTTAGTCTAGTTAGTGTTAGAATACTATAATGGAGAAAACCTTGTAACAAGATAGAAAGTAAGTGTAATATAGGAAGATATCAAAGTGTGTTCTTCTTACATGAGTTGGTAGCAGATAAGAGGGCTGGTAAATTTCTATGTGAGAAAAAAAGTGACTGTGCAAAAATGTCATATTGAGATCAATATGATCCTTCTAAATATTGCCGTTCCTCATCCACTTAGTACATAATAAGTAATTGCATGTGGCTCCCTTTGGTACTCTTTTAACAACGCAGTACACTAGAAGTGTCATTTAATGTTGCAATTAACCTGCAGTACCTCTGTAGTCAGACTATGAACAACAACTAAAATTGCTTACAGTGCTGATGAGCTTGGCCCTGCTCCAGCTGATATAGTGGCTGCTGCTCAGGTTATCTCCTCGCTTTATGGCCACATAATCAGGTTGACAAAAGGTGGACAAGATTTTTGGAGGCAATCAAGTGCTCTATTTTACTTTAAAATGCTGAACAGGTGCAACTGGGACACATTCAAGGTGGTCATTAAGCAAAAGTTGCTTTGCATAAGATGGACCCAACATCTGTGCCTATTATCCCAGATACAAAAGAGCAAGCCTCCAATGGAAATGTGAATGGGATCCAAATGGATGAAGCAGTAGGACTGAATAAAACCTTCTGATTTAGGACTTTCACTGCTTATTGTAATTAGCATTTGAAAAAAACAAGATCAATCTCTTTTTCCCTTGGGGAGGGGAAGGAGGAGTCAGAGTTAATTAAGAAGAGCATTAACTCAAGGCATCTACCTAATCAAATGTTAACTATAATCAGAACAAGCAAAGTATAATGGGTTCTTAGTGATTTAAATGTTTTCTTGTAGAGCTACATGGATTCCTTGCGGTCATTCTCTTTGTTTTAGCTGAAAACCATAGTCAGTTTATCCTTCAAATACTCTGCTTTTTAAGACTGGTTGGTAGGACCCTCTTACAATAGATATTTTTGACATAGATTTTATATCCAAGTTACTTTATTTCCTAGAGAGCTGTCATAACTATAAAGGGAAGGGTAACAACCCTCCTGTATACAATACTATAAAATCCCTCCTGGCCAGAGGCACCAAAATCTTTTTACCTATAATGGGTTAAGAACCTAAGGTAACCTGGCTGACACCTGACCTAAAGGACCAAAAAGGGTACAAGATACTTTCAAATCTTGGGGAGGGGGGCAAGGCTTTTTTAAGTGCTCTTTGTTTTGGTGGTGGTTGCTCTTGGGACTAAGAGGGACCAGACTTCAATCCATGTTCTCCAAATCTTTCTGAACAAGTCTGTCATATTTCAAACTTGTAAGTAACAGCCAGGCAAGGCGTATTAGTTTATCTTTGTTTTCTCAACTTGTGAATTTTACCTTTGCTAGAGGGAGGTTATTGCTGTTTTGTTGTAACTTTGAACCTAAGGCTAAGGGGGTTCCTTTGGGCTCTTTGAATCTGATTACCCTGTAAAGTTATTTTCCATCCTGATTTTACAGAGATGATTTTTACATTTTCTTTTTAATAAAATCCTTCTTTTAAGAACCTGACTGATTTTTCCATTGTCCAAAGACTCAGGGGTTTGGGTCTTTGATCACTTTGTAACCAGTTGGATAGGATATTATTCTCAAGCCTCCCCAGGAAAGGGGGTGTAAGGACTTGGGGGGATATTTTGGGGGACGAGGAACTCCAAGTGGTCCTTTCCCTGTTTCTGGTTAAATCACTTGGTGGTGGCAGAGTACCAGGTTTAACCTAAGCTGGTAGAAATAAGCTTAGGGGGCTTTCATGCGGGTCCCCACATCTGTACCCTAGAGTTCAGAGTGGGGAAGGAACCCTGAAAAGAGCAAACAAGGATTTTGTATAACTGGGAAGGAGAACAATGTGCTCAAATTATTTTATGACAATTTATTCACTCACCAAGATAGTTTGAATGTATTCTTCTAGTTTTTTGTCACAATGTTCATGGGAACTAGGGTGACCAAATGTCTCAATTTTTATAGAGACAGTCCCGATTTTGGGGTCTTTTTCTTATCTATTACCACCCCCACCCTTCCACTGTCCCGATTTTCACACTTGCTGTCTGGTCACCCTAATGGGAACTATTATAAGTTTTCTTACAAAAAGTTGCCCAGGTGTCATTTTGAGCTTAGATTCATGTATTTCAGTTTGTTATTTTTCTCTTTGTACTTTTATTTTTAGGTAATGGTGTTTTCATCATGTTGATGATGTCCAGCTTTGTGTCTCTATATCACCCAATCCAGTCACTCTGCTGAATGCACTACCCAGGTCTGGTTGAGATTGCAGCATGGATGAGAGTTGGGTGTGGAAAAGATTGGTGGGATGCTGATAAAATGTGGGAGGTAACCAGAAGATGTGGTGAGGGTTACATCTGCCCCATCATAGATATATGTGTCCACAATTAGTAATTTGGGGCTCATGCCGTATCCTCAACTGCTGTTTAAATGATCATATAGCAGCAATGACCATAAATGTTCACATGTTTAGCGGGCCAGGAAAGTAAAGTGGTTTCTTTTGGACATAAGTCTGGCTACCATAACACTCATCTCTTTGTCACCTCAATACTAGACTATTTGCAGTGCACTATATATTTGCCTGCACTTTAAATCAGCCTGTACACAGAAGCTGTTCCAGAATGCAGTGGTTTGCTTATCATGCAGTGTATCATGCTAGAAACACATGATGCCAGTGCATGCGGAACTGTGCGGCTGCCTGCTTGTTTCTGGGTGGAGCTTAGAATTTTAATTTTCACTGAGAAAGCCTTTATTTATATAATTATTTAGATTTAAAATAATGAGGATACCTACTCAAGGCTCTATTTGGCACCCTAACATTACTAACACAAAGTCCCAGCTGTATTAAAGTAGCCATTTCAACAGGAACTCATCAACTAGATACCTACGGAAGCTCCTTTCCCACACTACCTTCATGATTGGAAACACCCTTTCCAAGACCACATCAAACACATCATATGTTAGGAGCTGTCTACTGGAAGGGCCCACATTGCCACAACCGCAGTCAGCTAAGGTGCTCAACTTGGAGCCATGGCAGTATAAATGAAAGGGAGCTAACCTCAGGGCATTTTCCATGAGCATTCTCAACTTTGGAACCGACTCCTCCATTTGGTCTGAAATACCCTGAATGTCAGCAGCCATGGACTATCCTGCAAGGTCCATCTACTTGCCCCCCAGGCTGTAGGGAAAGCAAGAATATGATGAAAGCTGCCATTTAAGACTGAATATTAATTATTCTATTTTATTACTGTAGTGCATTGGGGTCCCATTATGGTTGGTGCTGTACATATAGAAAAAAGAGTGAGTCCCTGCTTGCAAAAATCATAAAATCTAAATATAAAAAATAGAAAAAGGGTGAAAAAAAGGTGGCATTATTATCCTCCTTTTTCAGATGAGGAACTGAGCCACAGAGAGCTCAATTTAAGATAATGTGTATAAGATCAGGGACTTAAAGTGACTTGTCCAAGGGCACATAGGAAATACAGGGCAGACCCTGGGAACTGAATCCAGATTTCCTGAGCCCCAGACAAGTGGCTTTCTTCCGAGCTGGTCTAGTGTAAGCTCACACATTTCCTTATATTTCCCTCCCCTCCATTTGAATGTGAATAATAATAATCATAAACAGGAAAAGCCTTGAGGCACTTGGGTACTTTCTCACTCCTTACAAGTTATATTGATTTGTATGTCAACTGTAATCATCTCCTATTCAAAGATGTAGATGAACTTTGAGCATCTTCCAGGCACAAGACAGTGAATACAGTAAACAAAAGTGAATATCCTGTTTTGTCTTTTTCATTTTTAAGAGTATCATTACATTTCTGACAAATGGTACAATTTAGTAATCAACCCGTGAATTTAAAATGACATCTTCTCTCAGCTTAAATTATTTATTCTTTCTGAGATCATCTTTTACATTATAAAGCTTCCAGTCTCTTGACTTAAAAAAAAAAACAGATACAAAGCTAGGTATGGAAAAATTTGTGCAATATTACATTTTTAAGCAGAGGGCACTGTAGGGAAGCATGTAATCTTCTGGCCTACTAGCCAGTTTGCAGACAGCAAGCCTAGAGAAAAGTGGGATGAATTATGCCTCACTCTTTTGGGGAGCAGGCTGCTATATCTCTCTCTCTCTTTCTCTGTTTTAGGGTTCTGGTATGTTATCATTCTGTGAATTCTAAGAAATAAAATAGTGGTAAGTTGCAACCAGTGTTTTATGTTTTTATCTAGCTTCTGGTTGTGTGTTGTGAAATGTAACAGGGTCTGCCTTCCTGAACAATTATTAGTACAGGATTGGGACTGAAATATGGGGCCTAATTTCAGGCAGCTAAGTTTGAAGATTTTGACCTTAGTTAATTATTTTCTACCCGCTTCACCAACCCCATGAACATTATGAACTGTGGATAGAATAGTGAAATAAGATTTGTCTACTTTTGACTCTGAAATATTTTTTAATATTCCCTCTTAATCAGGTCTTTATGTGGACTGTGCTCAGAATGTATTAATAAAAAGTGCTTTAAGACTTCTTATTTTGTGGTTTATGTTTCACTCTTTGAACATTATGCAGTTAACTTATAATGAGTGGAAAGTATAATCTGGCATGTTATAAATCAGAGTCCTGTTACACAGGCATAAAATATTCTTGGCCTGGATCTGCACTGGTGTAAATCTGGAGTTGTTCCATTGAAGCTGATGGAGTGACACAGGTATGAAACCAGGATACATGAGAGTATATTTGGGCCCTATGTGTGTGTGTATTTAGATTGTGTTACTCTAAAATTGAATTTTAAAGATGGAACTGGTGCATCACTACTCAGGCAGACCCAAGTATGTCTCTTCAAGGCAGATTTCAATCCTTCAGTCATATCTGTTTGTTTTCTGGGCTCAGGAGGCAAACTTTGTGCTTCTGGAAGTGATTGATTGCACTGAAGAATGAAACTCTTTATCCACAGACCACCTCTTGACCACCTCTTCTGACTTCTGTCCCTCCCCATCTAATCTCTGACCCAACTAGATAACAACAAGCTGAAATCATCTCTTTAGGCTCCATACACATTCATTATTGAACTGTACCAGCCTGTGCTCAGCATAGGAGGAGATTGTGTATCTTATGTGAGATAGTGGGAATGCTATAGGATATGAATTAATGCAAATGTGTGAGAGGTGGTGTCACATTTAATTTGATCTGGTGTTTAGAGATGGCAGAATAGTACTGTTGAGTGCCTGATCCTGTAAACTCTTGCTTATGTGACTAGATTGGCAGGGTTTTGAGGATCAAACTCTAAATCCCTTTTACTTAATGTCTGTAAAACCTATAACAATTGTATATATATACTTTTAAAAAAGGTTTATTTTAAAATTGTATTTAAGAAAAGTGTGTGTGTGTGTGTATATATATACACACAGACACACAGACACACGTACACATATATAATATTCTGCAATATATTTTCAAAAGTGACTAGTGATCTGGGGAACAATTGAGTTTTGGGGTGCCAAAGTTGAGACATCTTGTAGGAGTCAGATTTTCAGAAAGCGCTAGGATCCAGTCTTTGAAATTTGGGCCCCATGTATAGACGTCACAAACAGAGCACCCACAATTTAATACACCCCCAAAACATAAGTTAATACTGAAAATGTAGGTAATACGTATTTAAGAATCTAAATAATTGGACTGAATTTTCAAAGGTCTGGAATACATGAAGCTCCCATTCCCTTCAACATAAAATGTGTGTGTCTAGTCCCTCTGAAAATCAGGAAAGTTATTTAAATGTCTAAATATAGATTTAGCTTTCGCTACTCAAGTTTTAAAATATTGTGCTGTGTGTGCCATATCCTCTGTGCTAGATTTAAATCTGATTTGTTTTCAGGCCTTGGACTAAGCATGTAATTCCCATTGACATTCATGGTTATTCCTCATACAAAACACAGTTTAGAATTTAGGGCTAGTTTAAGGCAATGGAGTGTCCTAGACAACTTGGGTCCTAGGATCTCAGATGGAGCCCTCATTGCTTCACCCCCATTATGGAGGCAATAGCAGGGGCTGGAGCATGGCTTGCCATACCTTCTCTTAGGGAAGGCTCACCTCTCAGGATCAGGTAAAGACACAAGTATCTCCTCCTACATATAGTGTCTTGGGCTGGGGTGGTGTCAGCAGAGCCCCTCCTGCCTCCAAATAGCAGGTGTAGGCATTAACACCCCATTGATATGAATTGAGCCATTCACACTGTGACAGGGTGCCATCTGGAACTGGGGTACCACTGAGCCCCCTGACCCACCAGGCTTGGCTCCCTCTCACACTGTGCTGCTGTGACAAGCTGAAAAGCCCTCCAGCCTGCACTTTCACCAGCATTCACACAGGTAGGGACACACCCAGCTGCAGTTACACACAGGTTCTTTAACCACCAGCTTCCCAGCCTAGAACCCCCAAGCAGTACCATCCTGCCCTGGTCAAATCTGGCCAGTATATGGGTTTAATACCCAGTCCACCTCTCCCTCTGTGTGAGGAGGACAATACACACTTGTGGTAACCAAGCAGAGATTTTCCTCAAGCACTCCAGTCAAATCTCACGGTTAAATTAAAACAAAAAGGTGTATTAACTACAAAAGATAGACTTTAAGTGATCATAAGTGGTGGCAAACAGATCAAAGCAGATTACCTGGCAAACTAAGATTAATATACTAAATAGATTGGATATGAATAGCTGATTCTCACTCTAACTGATGTTACAGGCAGACTTGTAAATTCTTAAGGCACAAGCTACACTTGCTTTGCAGCTTGGAATCCCCAGGTGTTTCATACACAGGCTAGATATCCCTTTAGCCTGGTTCCAGCAGTTCCCACAATTCACTCTTTGTTTCTCAGGTGTTTCCAGGAGTCTTCTTGGGTGGGAAGTGAAGAACTTCAGATGATGTCCTCCCTGCCTTATATAGCTTTAGCATAGGGCAGGAACCCTTTGTTTCAAAGCTGGTTCCCAGACCAATTTGTGGAAAAATACTGACATCCCAAGATGGAGTCCAGCATCAAGTGGCCTGGTCATATGTCCTTTAGAGTCATAGCAGCCATTCCTTACAGGATGTTTGTAGCATTCTCAGGAAAGCTCACCAACTGGGATATAAGCTTCTCCTATGGCCTATTGTTTTCCCTAATGGCTCATAGCCTGAATAGGCCTTTCCCAACTAGCTATCTAGATGGAAAGCATCTTGCCTAGTGGGAGTCAACCAGGTGTAACTACATTTGAAGTATAGATACATAGTATTTGTAACTTCAGATACAAAAATGATACCTGCATACAAATAGGATAATCATATTCAGCAAATCATAACTTTTCCAATGACACCTCACATGAATTATCTTACATAAAATACATCATAATTATGCTGTAATCTTATCATAATAACACTATGAAGAATATGGGGTGCAGTGTCTCTCACACACTCCTCTCAGAACTATTGTTCCAGGTTTTCTATAGACTAAGCAGTTACTTTGTTCACATTTTCAAGGTTTTCTACACAATCATTACTACTGGAAACATTTTTTTTTAAATGACAGCTGAGAGTTTGACATCAAGTGACTCTAGGAATCAGTATTCTAGGCAAACATTAAACTTGCCTTTATTGAGTATTAAGACCTATTAGAAGATGGTCATAAACCATTATCATTGGATAAATGTCTTGTACATTAGTGACTGGCCTGAAGAAATCACACATACTATAACTAACAATTGAGAGAACAGAGATTCTCTAAGTAATACAAGTCTGTACTCCCAGAGCAGGTAGCCAAGTGTTCTCCATGGAGCATATGGACAATTTAATTGAGGAATTATTTTCACAGGTGATAAGCATTCACAACTCCAATTTACTTCATTTGAAGTCATTGTTGCTCAGAATCAAAAATCTAGCTCCAGATGTATTTACTGCATGACTTTTACATCTGTGAATTTATACTGTGCTTAAGCAGTTTCTCATGAAAAATACAGAGTTCTGATTTACTGCAGAATGTAGAGACCTGTAACGCATGTCCTCACCAGAGAATGACAAACGTTTACCCTTTTTTATATTTATTGCTGCTGTTCTTTATTATGGTGACACGGTTTCCATCTTCATTTGTGCATCTTTCTATAACAGCAAATACATGCCAAATGTAAATATAGCAGTAAGAGTTTATGGAAGTAGAAACAAACATGGACAATATACTTTGCATGAGTTTCCTGTATGGAAATTATTTCATAATGTGTTCCTTATGCCAAAGCAATGCTTTATTTTCTGTCCTAAGCAATTATCTTGCCTGTTGTCTAGGCTACAATATGCACTGGGAAAAAGACATGATGTAAATGGTTGTAGTCTACTGTATTAATATGAATTTTCCCTGTTTTTTAATATGAGGAATGTCCAGTATGTTTTTCATGGTTAAATGATGAGATAAACTAGAAAAAATTGACTTGAATCTTTGGGGATATGGAAGGAAACATTTGTAAGCCTCAGACACCTAGTGACCTGCAATAATTTATCTTGAACTATTAAAATAAAATTGTCAATCTCAACTAGAAATAACTCTGAACATTAGCAGAGTGATGTTTTTCACTGGCTAATTTGCAAAAATGGAATGTAAATGACATCTTGCTGAATGGGTAGGGGAAAAAGCATCCTCTTTTGTGTTTAAGCATTCAAGTAGAAACTCTGAGCACTGGCAGGAATGTGTGTGAGAAACAAAGCATGACTTCAGTAACAAGACTCATAAAAAAAACCAGTTAATAATCTATTGAATTGTTTAAAAGAAAACCTCAAAGGCCACTGCTAATTTCCTTAATATGGGGGTGAGAAAAGGATATTGACTTATTTCTGTTTGTCAAAGATGATAGAACCATGATTTCTTATTCAGAGCTACTTAATTTGAACCATTTGGTGTGTGCTCTCCTCTGAAGTCACGCAACATATTTTCAGTATTTTGCTTCTGCTTTTGTGAGGTTGCCATTCTCCTCCTCAATTTTTGGGTAAATTACCAAGAAAACTGTACAACATCCTTGTCCCCATGGAATTCCCCTGCATGTTTGCTTCACCTCAAGCTCCTGTTGTGATTTCTCTGTCTTATACCAAAGAATTTTAGCAAGTCCTCAGACATTTCCTGGCTCAACACTGTGCTCTTGCTGGCGTGACTCCATTCCTTTCAGTGGAGTCACATTGATGTAAACTGGTATGTTGGAGTGGAGAATTGAACCCCTGTATGTTCTAGAATGAACAATGGCATATTTCAAAAATATTTTTGCCTTAATGACCTCAGAACAAGCCCATCTGATTCCTTCTTTTTCATGATCAATAAAGCCCCAATCCAATAAATTACAATTTTTCTATTAAATGTAGTAGAAATTGATAGAGGTCAAATTGACAACATCTTTATGAATTATGGCAAATTAAATTCTTCTAATACTTTTTTTTGCTACTTTCTAGGAAAAGAGGACAAGATACAAAGAAGAGATGTTGGATAAGCATAATCTAGTTCAGATCTAGCGCAGAGGACCAAAGATTAGTTGATTAGATGCTTATTTTCATAGTTATCAGCATTCTAAAGTAACAATGTCAGCATGTATCCTCAGGAACACATGAGCTAATTCTGGTTTGTCAGCAGCTCCAAAGACAGGACTGGGAGTCAGAAAGAGCCAACCCTGGTTTTTCTTCATGCAGTCTAAGGAGGAGAAAGGGGCACTATCCTGGCTCTACTATACTTCTCCAATCTTCTTGCTTTCCCCATTCCCATTGCATACACTCCTGACCACTAGTCCATAAAAAAGGCACCCAGCTCATACAGCCTGTAGAAGATCTGAGCAGGTGGCAGCAGCATCATCTTCCTAAGGCTATCAGGTAGCTGTGGTGGTGCATAGAATGGATTTCCATCTTGAACAGTCCTTTTCAAGTCTTCTTCCTTTGGCAACAGTCAGTGTGGGAGGATTTTGTTTTTTAAATCCCTCCAAATTGCATCTTCCAACTTCATTCATGGTCAGCCTCATGCTCTGCTTCCTTCAACTTCAGTTCTGTGAACCTGGTTCAGGTGGAGAAGGGTAGAAAGGAACAGAGGTTGTGGGGAAGGAGGTCAGGAAGCACTCCCTCTTTCTGTGGACCTCATATCATATTGCATAAATGTGGACTGCTTGCAGGGGCACATCAAAGTGTTAGTTTTTACCAACTGACCACCTTCTAGTGGTCTGCCTTTTCAATGGCCATACCATAAGTGACTCAATTCTTCATGGCAAGTTTGAGTCCTATGTTCAATGTGACATTAGAATCTGGATCAGATCATCAGTAACCAAACACAGGCAGGTACTGATGTTTTATAAGACTGATTTTCAAAACTGAACAATACCAGAAAAACATTGCTATGTGCCTGCAACCTTAAAGTCACCTTCATGAAGCTGTATGTATGGAATACATACAAGACAAGTAGATGTCCATCTTGAGGGAGAGAATTTCAGTGGTTTGACACCTGGTCTGTGTGCATTTGCATATATCTTACCACAAAAAAAAGATTTATTAATCAGTCTTTATACCCATTCTGTTGCTGAAGAATGCTTTTCAAGTGGAAACACTGGAAATATTGCCCCGTGCATGAAATAATAATGAAATGTAAGGGACAGTTGTGAAATATTTATGCAATATAAAGGAAAGTTATGATATTTTCATTTGGGCCTTATTTGATTCAGAGATTTGATTGCCATTATTTATACTCAGTAAGCTGAGGTTTGTTTCATGACACCATTGGTTGATATGGGAATCCTACCACAGTAATTAAAGGGAGTTCTGGATCTCAAAAAGTAGATTGCTTATCAAATTCTTATGGCTATCAAGAGGGAGAGGAAAATACAAAGAGAGGAAATTAATTCTCACGCTAATGATTTTTTTAATTAGTATTTAAAAACCCAAACTTCAGCAGTATATTTCCCTGCAGGGAATGGTATAGAATGATCCAGATAATTAGACCAAGTGAAAATATTAAAATAAACTTATGGATATAATGCAATAAAAGATATTTGAAGGTCAACAGCAGCAATCAAAGCAAGATATGAAATTATTAGATGAAGATAAGGACTTCATACTACTCTTTTTTTCCCTTTAGAAAATACTGTAAAGATCACAACATTTCAGATAAAGCATGAAACAAATACAGATTTTTGGGTAAGGTCAGAATTATTTAAACTTGGATCTTTGTAAATTAACTTCTCTTATGGTTAAACAAAGAAAAAAACTAAAATATACAGAAGCACAGTTACTTCTGTTTTCAGATCATACTATGGGTCTGTTATCGTCAATAAGTGTATGATGTGAAAATATTATGGCATAACAAATAGTTCCTTTTAAATCAATAATGTATTATACACTCGGTGGATTATATTGGTAATGATCAGGAGGAAAGATGACTCCTCTCCACCTTCCTGCTGACAAATAAAATCTACCTGGATCTCAGGCTTTGGATCTTTCTGGATACTACTTGCTCTGAGAAAGAGGTCTGAGAGGGTGCAGAGAAGGGAGAGTAATGGGAGGACCCTTGGTTCCACACACAGAACCCTTTCTCACTAGTCAGATGTGAGGAGTAAGGTGACTTCCAACCTTTGAAGTGCTATCAGTAACTTAATTCTTCCATGGATCAAGAAGGGAGCAGAGGAGAATTGTGCCTCAATTGTAGCACCACCCTTTACTCCAGGCTTTGCCTAAAGGCACAAACTAGTCCAACATAAATTATTCAGAGTTAGGTTTTTTGCTAAATTATAAATTTAACCTTTATTTCAAGTGTTCAAATTTCCCAGGCCTACAGCTCATCTCCCTGTATGATTTGAAGTCAGGCATGTTAGATCCATCTTACTTTACAGCTACTACAGAGTGTGTCCCCAATGTCTAAGGGAAAGCATATAAAGATAAAACACATTTACAGCAGTGAGTAATACTGGGGCTATATGCAAATACACAAAAATAATCAAAGGACAATTGAGCCAGGTTTGAAAGAACAACAAAAGGAATCCCTATAATAACCAACACACATATATAGGAAGGAATAGTAACTAAAACTGTTAAATTGAAATAAAAAGCTCACCTTCACTTATTCCTAGTCCTGCAATTCGCTGCATTTGGTGGAGTCCCATGGAAGTTAGTGACTTGAAGGATCTGGGCCTTCGTCTTTGGATATGAATATGCTATCCATTTGTGGCTTCTGTAGTCAAATCTACAGCTTGACCTGCTATTAGCTCTCTGAGACAGACATTAAGACTTTCAGCTAAAATATGATCTGAGTCTTTTCATCCACTAACCAGCTGAGACTGGGATTTTGGTTCTGTTCCATTCCAAACAAAGCCTCCACTGAGGGTATGTAACATAAGCCCAAGCTTAAGCCTGAGCTCAAGCCTAACCCCCTTTGTGTCTACATTGCAATCATACTGACTCAGGGCTCTAACTCAGGGTCCCAGGAGCCTGCAGGACTGGAGTGTTAGAGCTCGAGTTAAGCCGGAATAGAGCCATGCTTGACTTGGGTCTGGGAGTCAGCTGGAAGTATCCCACAATTCAGTGGGACAGCTTCATTAGACCTCACTATCTCAACAATCTGCAGTCCACTCTATTGAAAATGGAAGCCACACCCCCTTTGCAAACAGCAGCAGCTCAGGTCAGTGTTAACCCTTCTCTTCTGAGCACTGATCTGTGACCACATTATCAGACAGTCTCCTGGGTTTGTAATGGAGAGTGAACTGATCAAGCCTTTTGCATGGTGAACTGCTTCCTGTAACATGCAGGGTAGGCAGTAAAGTTTTCCCACAGTGTCCCACAGTCCAAAGGCTGGAGCAGCCATATTTGGAGGTGAGGGGTACTAGGGACTCTGGGATATGGTTACGTTGATTCGGGTGTACTTTGACTGCAGTGTGTATGCCAGAGCCCTAGGTAAGAGCACAGGTTAGAAAGGTCTTAACATAGGTTTAAAATACAATGTAGATGATCAAGCCTTGGGTTTCCTAACATGGGTCAGCTGACTTGAGTCCCACTAACGCTGGCCTTGCATTGAAGTGTACACATATCCCCAAACTACCTTAAATGATTTCTTTTCCTTAGGAATAATTCTAGAAAGTATAGCTTGCAAATTTCCTTGGTAGCTAGCATGTGGCCCATAAAATGTTCTCCTTAATATGTGTATTATGCTTACACCAGTGCATCACTTTCATCCTCAAGAATCTCTGTACTGCCATCAGTCAACATGACACAAGCTGCTGGCAAGATACGACAACCTGAGGTCTTAAGTCAATCACCAAGCTGCTAAGGAGGAATGAGTGACATTCTTGAGTTCCAAAAGCAAGAATTCTGCCCTTGCAGAAAGACAATATGCTGATACTGTCAATCTGGAATAGAGTATAAAGCTTTATTTAAACCAATACAACAACAACAACAAACAAAAACAAAACCCTGTTTGTTTTAAATTGATTGTCCATATTTTAAACCAAATGACAATTGCATTTTCTAATCTGAAGATTATAAGAAAATTATTGATAAAATGAAAGAGTTTTACTCATAGGATTATATAGTGGCATATTTTTTTTTAAGTCAGTATCAGGAAAAAAAGAGCTGGTTGAAAAAATTAGAATGTCAAATTTTTTCTACAAAAAAGAACAATTTTTTTTCACAAAAAAATCGTGAAAATGTTGTCAGTTTCTTGACCTTTTTTCTTTTTTAAAAGAAAGAAAAGTCTACTAATCAATGAACTACATAGCACTTTGACAAATGGAGTAAAGTGAATGTAGAAGGAAAATGGATTGTATCAGAATTGTCAGGTTGATGGATTCAGACTATAGTTATAAGTGTGCTATGAAAATTCACTCTAAAGTTCATAATTACATGGAAATAGTCCATGCTTTTCCATTGTTTTCAGAAAAGGCCTTTTATGACATCATCATGAGCTGTCCCCTGGTGTATTTGACCATAGCTATGATGTGTGCAAAGGAAGAAAGTTAGTCTCAACTGCCCTAGAAAGTGAACAGGGATATATTAATATAGAGGTGGAGCATAGGTGCATCCTGTCATTCTGTACTACTTCCCTCTAGCACTCTTGTAGCCCTTAGACTGAGTACTCGAGACTAATGCTAAATGCATCCTGCTAAGTGAGCAGGTTGCTTCTACAGCTGCAATAATGCACCTTGATCTGGCAAGGGGGCTCAGAAAGCCCAGTGGCCAAGTGATTAGCTCACCAACTTCTGATCCATTGCCTCTCGGTCAGGGTGGTAGAGGTGCCTGTTCCTGATCTTAGGCTGGGAATCTTCAACTTTCCACCTGAATCTGGGTCCCAGCCCAGGATCATGTGGGAAGCAATGCTGGTAGGGTTCTCCTTGCAGCAAAACTGAGTTTGCTCCCCTGGACTACTTCCTGCTTATAGGTCCCTTCAGCCGGGAGTGTGGCCCCTATAGACCAGTCAGTCATTCACTCCACAAAGAAAGGAGTTCAAAGGAGGAGGGCTCTGCAGGACCTGCCAGTGCCTGGATAAGGCACTGCCTGGGGACCTTACTTGGTCTGCGGTCCCCTCTCAGGCTTCTGTTCAGCTTCCTGGAGAAGGGATTCCTCTCTCCGGCAGCCTGTCAACCACCCTTAGCTGGGACTTTTGAGTTCCCTATTAGCTCACTCCTCCAGTTGAAACAAGCTTAGTGGGCCTGGTGGGTTGGGTTACCTAGGCCCACTATTGCATTTTAGCCCCTTTGGGCTCATTGTGGGTTTGTTTATTCCAACACACCCACCTATGACTGCAGTTACCCTTCACTCAGGCATGGAGTTGTGGCTGATCCAGCCTCAGGACTGATCCAGATTTCCTCCATTATGTTAAAATAAATTAGTATTTGTATTTTCTGTGCCTGCATAGTGGGACACCTGGAAGCTATATGACTGCAGCAAGAGGTACTAGTGAATGATGTGTGGGCTGTGGTCTTTCATGGATTTCAGCCATCTGAGTGATGTATGGTGTGTTAGTAGGTTGAAGGACTGCCCCTATAAGTAATATCACAGGGCATCCATATCCCATTTTAGTACCTGGCCTCTTTCTCAATGGCCTCTTTCTCAATGCCACCTCTTGAGGGAACATCTTTCTACTGAGAAAGAGGAAGGGATGCTGTTCCCTTCAGAATTCGAGGCAGCATTGCTCTGAGCCTATGTTGCATGTGTTGGTCTGTATGATAAATGGCTTCGCGAAGTCTGGGTGGAACAGGACTGGTTCCTGGCTCAACTAGTCTTTTGGTGCTTTGACCCTCACAGCTTTTCATCCAACAGGTATTCTGGGCACCAAATCCTTTACCTGGTCCATCAAAGGGGCAGTAGTGGTGACAAAGTTTGGGATGAAATGCCAATGGTACCCTGCCAATCCCAGGAAATGGTGAACTTGCTTCTTGATGGAGGGTACAGGGCAGTTCACTAGGGCTTGGACATTGTCCACCAGGGGTCATAATTGTCCTCCTCCCACTGTATATCCTAGGTAAGTGACTTCTTGGGTGGCCAGATGGCACTTGGTTAGGTTGGCAGTCAACCCTGCCTCCTGAACAGCATGTAGTATCTCATTAATGTGCCTGATATAGTCTGTATATGACAATATAATCTATGTAGCTGGCTGTGTATGTCCTGTGTGTCTCCTTACTGGTGTAGGGATAGGACTTAGGTCATAGCAGCCAGCATGTCAAGTTCAGGGTTGGCGGGAATGAGGTGATAAGGAGACCCTCCTGGCCCTTCAACACCTTCAATATGTTGAGGTCGTACACATGGGACTGCTGCTTCCTCCTGGCTTGTCAGATCTCATAGTCAACTTTCCCCACTCATCTCACCATCTCAAAGGGGCCCTGACATTGGGCAAATAGCTTTGATTTCAATGTTGGCAGCAGGAGCAACACTCAGTCTCCCGGCTGGCACTCATGTAGATGTAGATGGTCTCCTTGTTATAGGTCTGCTCTTGTTGGTTCTGTGCCCTTTTCAGATTTTCTCTCACAACCCCCGTACCCAGGGTCTTCAATTTCTCTCAGTGCTGAATAACATACTGTACCATGCTCATTGCTTTAGAGTCTCGCTCCCCCAAAACCCAGGACCAATGCTACATATTTTTGAGAACCATCTATTGGCACCTTAATTATTAAATATGTGAGTGCAAGTATATATGTATGTGTTATAGGAGTGCTATGTGTGCATGCATGTGTGCATCCCATAGACACCTCTACCCCGATATAACGCTGTCCTCGGGAGCCAAAAAATCTTAACCTGTTATAGGTGAAACTGTGTTATATTGAACTTGCTTTGATGCACCGGAGTGCACAGCCCTGCCCTCCAGAGCACTGCTTTACTGCATTATATCTGAAATCGTGTTATATTGGGTCGCATTATATCGGAGTAAAGGTGCATATAATATATAGAGACACTATACACACACACACACACACATATATATATAAGCACCAGCAGTATGGTTTTTTTGTCTGTAGCAACATATTTTCTTCATTTAGTTTGTAGCTGTGCTGAATTTATTTGATTTTAAGTAAGTGAATTTCAGCTGTAAAATTTTGCAGGAAAAATTTCCCTTTTGGCACATTTGAATGGGGTGAGGGAGGAAACTATACAGATAACATAACAGTGGGATTTTGAGTAAGAAACTAAATGCCAGTTTATGGCTGGAGGAAAGAAGGAAGATGACCCCTTTTTGTCTTGCTGGGCAGTATTGGGGGAAAATTTGCAGTTCTTCTTTATGTCCCTAGGGCACATTACACTCCCAAAAGAGCAGAGAGGAAATAAGGACATGGGTCCATTTTCCTGTGCACTGGTTAGCAAAGCTGATATAGCATATGGGGGAATATGCTACAGCTCCTAAAGGGGTGTGGCAGTGATGTGCTTCTCTTGGGAAGGGCTGCTCCATACCACTCATCATGTGAGACTTTGTGGTTGACACAATTATGCCCTAAAGTAACTTGGTTTTCTAAAGATACTTAGTGCAGGACAATTAGTTTAATAATAATTGTTGGCTCTGAGCCACTTTCCTACTAGAAAGAAGGCTGGTCTTGTGGTTAAGGAACAGAACAGGCGTTTTGGAGAGCTACATTCGGATCCTGGTTCCGATGTTGACTTGACTTGGTATATTACCTTGGGCAAGACACTCAGTCTTTCTGTACCTTGCTTTCCTCAAGCTGTGAGACTAGATACAGTGTGTGAAGTGTAAAAAAAAACAAAATAAACAACCCCCCCCCCCAAAAAAGAAACAAACAAAAAAACCCTTTAAAGTGCTAAATCAGATCTTTTAACGGCCCACAGCTGGGCAGATGTTTACCTGTACCAGTGAAGACTTGGTACAATATGCTTAATGAACAGTTATTTATTTGAGAGAGAATCACACAAGAAGTTAAGGTTACATGGTATGCATCAGGAGTGGGCAACCTTTCAGAAGTGGTGTGCCGAGTCTTCATTTAATCACTATAATTTAAGGTTTTGTGTGCTAGTAATACATTTTAATGTTTTTAGAAGGTCTCTTTCTATAAGTCTATAATATATAAACTAAACTATTATTGTATGTAAAGTAAATAAGGTTTTTAAAATATTTAAGAAGCGTCATTTAAAATTAAATTAAAATGCAGAGCCCCCTGGACCAGTGGCCAGGACCTGGGCAGTGTGAGTGCCACTGAAAATCAGGTCACGTGCCACCTTCGGCACAAGTGCCATAGGTTGCCTACCCCTGGTATACATCCTTTCCTCCAAGTCTTAGCTCCCCAAGCATAAATCCTCAGTAACTATGTTAGCTTTACACAGTATCCTGATTGGCAAACAAAGCAGGTATAGCTACCAGTTCTAGATGGAAACTTTTTTTTATCTCTTCTTTCCCCTCTTAGGTACTTGGTCTGTCAAGGCTCCCCCGAAGCAGTGTCTTGGTTACTCTGACAACTGGTTCTAAGATCTCACAAAGGTCTCTTGAGGTGGAGTCTCAGTTACCCCAATGACTTCTGTCTCACAGTCTCAAACTCTTCAGATGTTAATTGAGGAATTTTAACTTAACTAATCTACTTGGCTTAGCATTTATACTTTTGTTCTTAAAGGAGTCACATGTCCCAGAAATATGCCTCATGGACGTTTATCACTGGTTTTCTCTAATTAATATTTTGGAAGAATGGGCTGCAGAACAGACCTAGGCCAAAGCTCAATCAACATTTACCCTCTCATCAATCATTCACTTAAGCTCTTAGTGTGATGTTATTCAAAAAGGGTCATTTTGACCCATGTCAGCCTGCACCAAGCCCACAAATTGCATGATATTATGTGTTTTTTACTTTGGGAGCTGGTTCTTTGCTGATATATTCCAAAGTTCGGTGTTGAAACATATATGCATATCGAGCCGTTATTAAGCATTCAAGTGCAGTTTTAGCACCTCCAGTACTTTTCCACATCATTTATCTAATGCTAAGAGAATTCTGCTCCCAGAATCCTTTAGCACAGTGGTTCTCAAAGCTGGTCTGCTGCTTGTTTAGGGAAAGCCCCTGGCAGGCCGGGATGGTTTGTTTACCTGCCGCGTCCACAGGTTCAGCCGATCGCGGCTACCACTGACCGCTGTTCACCGCTCCAGGCCAATGTGGGCTGTGGGAAGGGTGGCCAGCACATCCCTTGGCCCACGCTGCTTCCTGCAGCCCCCATTGGCCTGGAGTGGTGAACTGAAGCCAGTGGGAGCCACGATTGATGGAACCTGCGGACGCGGCAGGTAAACAAACCAGCTGGCCCACCAGGAGCTTTCCCTGAACAAGTGGTGGACTGGCTTTGAAAACCACTGCTCTAGCTAGTTTAGACATACTAAGTCATATCAAACTCATGTGAGCCACATTTATTCATATCAGTCACAACAATTAATAATAATTTGGCACTGTCTCAACATAAAGTGCTCTGATATCCTCGACTGGACTGTGCTGTTAAGTCTTAAGGGGTAGACAGTCTTGCTCACTCCTTTCCGGGAGACCCCAAAGAGTAGAATTGAGCAGTTGCTCATCTGACCCCTAGGAGTCTCTCATTTGAGGTTAAGTTAAAAGGGGTGTGGAGTCCTGGGACATGGAAGGTCAAGCTGGATATGTATGACAATCCTTGTCTGTTAATATTAAATATACATACTAGGGAGCACTAAAGGCAATAAATGTGTAACTAAAACTACTGATATAACTCCCCCATGTTTTACAGCTGAGTTGCTTACACTTATATAGCCCTTTCATGTTAAAGGATCCCAAAGTACTTCCAAACTATGGCCTCAGTTTTGCAAAGGGATCTGTGTGGGTGGACATTTCCTCTTCTTTTCAGGTTCTTATGCAAAGCCCATCATTGTAGTATCTGTCGCTTATGTCCTTGAAATCACTCACTGATAAACGGCAGATACCTCTGAGATGAACACAGCAGCATAGCAACATTAAAGTGTAATGTAGGGCAGGAAATTGTAGGCAAAAATTAGGTAGGTAGAATGAAAATACCCACATTGTAATTTGGGTAAGGCACCATGGTTAACTCTTATGTTTGTGAAAAGTGCTATAGTATTTTTAGTGGTGTGCTTTATTATGTAATTATTACATAACCAGCACCAGAAAAATTAAAAAACATTGAATCTCAGATGGTTTTTTTATTTTCATAAATGGTTCCACCAATTTTGCTGCTGCTTAAATATATGTTTGATCTCCTATATCCATCCAAATAAATATAATTTCATTTTTTCTAAATAACAAAACATTTGAACTGTTCCTTTAAGATATTCATTTCACCTTTTCACTTAAAAGAATAGTATTTATTATTTAAGCCATTAATAGCAATAATGACTCTTTTAGGAAATGCTCTTAAGAATGGAAGTTGTCTTAAATCATGCTAAGTATCACTGAATAACAGCAATAATATAAAGAGTAAAAAGTATTCTAAAGTCATAATGTAAGTTCTTCATTTTGTCACTTGCAATAGTTGCAATAACCATAAATTTAACCAGATACTTCTTTCTTTTGTTTGTGCTATTACTCAGTATGGTGATGACAAAATGTATTCTGTGAATGGAAGGTTAGAAAATATGCTAAAGAATTCAAATTCAGGCTCAATGAATTGTTATGGTATCTGGCCTATTGCAATTCATATACAGGGACTATGAAGTGATCTTCCATAATATTTTAATGGTTTTAATCAATTAAAATTCTGTGAAGTATTGCAAATTCCATCAGTTATTACAAGAACGTGCATAATACTGAAGTACTTAAGCATACTAATAAATCAATCAAAATAAAGATAGGACATTAAAAAGGCTTTAACAAATATTTCTTGTTCGCTTTAGGGTACTTTTCTTTGGATGTTTTTCTACTTTATGATTTCTGTATGATTTTTATATTCCTGGACACAATGTTTTATTAATCTGTTTATGTGCTAGAGAAGTCACACATTTCTGCCGAGATATCTATTTCTATATCAGGTTTGTGTTTTATGGCTCCCGTAAATTGTCAGTGTATTTTAAAAAAGTCACTAATTACTGGATAATGAGAAAATATAAAGCCAATTATATTGCCTAATTGAATTTATCAAGATGGAATTAGTTGAGATTTTCTATAAGTATAACAAAAAGTTCTTTATAATAGTAATCCCATTTTACAAATACCTCCAGAACTTCCTACCTTACAAAACTGTCTCATATGTGTGTGTTATAGGGAACACAAACTGACGCATGAAAACAGTGATGGGGCTGTTTTGCCAGTGGAAAGTTTCTGCCAGTAGATGTCAGCCTATATTCTGAATATTTCTCAGAGGCAAATGCTACTTTCCTACAGTGCTTGTGTTAGTTTGATACCCTACTTCCCCACAGGGCACTGGAAAATCAGCCTACCCTCCAGTGGGCTAAAGCCTGCCAATCCTGGTAATAGGAATTCATTTCTCTGTACTACAGACTGGTCTATAGGATTTTTAATAGGTCTTTCCTCCTCCTCCCTCCCCTTTCTGTTTCACAAATCATATCTGTTTCTGAAGGGAAAGGTGCAAATGTCTTGTGTTTCCACCTTCCCCCTCAGTTTGCTGTAAGCTTTCTAAGGAGAATTCATCCAAAACAGAAGGAGCAGGAGCCTGGAGAGAAATCCTTTGCTAGTACCCATGGATAATAGTTGAGAAAAGGATCAAGTCTTTGTCAATTAAATATAACACTTGGCCGTCATCCATCAAAGTGGCAGAAGTCCAGTCACCAGATGTGACCTGATACTTTTGGGGATTGGATCTTGCTTCACAATCACTACCCTGTCTACCAGCTGCTTTTCTGATGACAGGCATTGTATTAAATAAATAAACTTGTGCAGCCTCCGTTGTCTGCCGCTGGCAATTCTGCAAGTGCCTGCTTCCAGAGCCAACCTGCACCAAGCAGAGCTGTAAATGATATCACTGATTAATAAGACAGCCCTATAAGACACTTTAATTGAGCCAGTCTGGGCTGACAAAGAGCCTTGCTTGATGCTTGTTCATTGCACAAGTACGAGACTAATGAACTGGAGTCAGTGGCAATCTTCTGTGAAGCATGGAGACTGAGCAGATGAGAAAGTCTTTCAAAATAAAAAATAATCAGTATCATGAAAAGTTATTGGCTGGATCTGTACTGAAACTATGCCTGCAATGTCCTGGAGATATCCCCTTCTGATTCCTGACCAGGACTTTGAAACCATCAGACTGCTTTCCAGAGAATCTATCCTTGGTTTTACAATGAACCCGGTGCAGGACTTTGGGGATCAACTTCCTGGCTGCTGTTACTATCCTTTTGCATTGCTTTGGCTGTGTTTTCTGAGATGCAGAGTAATTCCTATGTGGCATATAGTTAGCATAGCTGGCTCTAGGCCACCTTTCAGCCCCTGATGTAATGGTTGCTCTGAGAGTGTGACTGGAGTTCTGCTGTGCTGTGGTGGTCCTCACCTGCCAGCATGGCCCCTTAGGGCCATTGGTAGCCAGGCACAACTTAGAACAGCCTGAGCAGATGTTAAGATAAGATGGTGAACACAATTTTCCCTCATCTGTTAGAATTAAATGAGGATTTCCTCCTCTTCCCCCGAGCTTGAGTAAGCAGCACTCACGCCTCTTTCTGAAGTAATGAGAGCTCCCCATTTTATTTCAGTCTGCTTTAACCACTGGCCTTGAGACTGCTCAAAGAATTTAATTTAAAATGGGCTGGGGAGGAAGCACAAAAATGCATTTCCATTTTCTCAGTAACCCTTCTCAGTGCCATGCAACCCATGCTGTCTAGTGCACTAAACCCAGTACAATATGGGAAAAGAGATTTCAGTTGTATGCAGGTGAGTTACTGTTGAATTAATTAGCAGTGAGATGCACAAGTTGACTTCCTGTTGGAATTCTGCTCAGCCTGACCCAAGGAGAACCATGCTACACTGAGCTAGGGCTCCATGGCTTTGTTACCATGTGGAAGGAAGCCTGTGGTGGATAGGGGCTAGGAGGCATGTGCTCTTCCCTTCTTCACTCCATAGGTTTACTCTCTCCCTCCTTCTATAGTTTACTACCCTCCACACCTTGCAATGGAAGGCAGTAGTTGTGCTACCATTTTTTAAAGGGAGAGAGCTGAACTAAGTGGGTCTTGTTTCCATTTCAGAATGATCTTAAACAACCTCCGAGCTTGGAAGAAAATGTTTCCTTGAAAAACATAAACTAATCTCCTCTCCCCAAATAAAAATCCTCCAACAGTAATTTGAACTAAGGCCAAAGATTGCATACTACTTTACAGGATCTTCTTTAAATCTGTTTCTTAAAGTGTGTGTGTGTTTGTTGCATCCATTTTTAGAGTGGAACAACTTAACATACATTTCTAGCTTCTTTAAGGTTAACTGATGCTGAATTTTTTTTTATCTGCCACTGTGAAACTTTTAAGACATCATCCATTCAATGTAAGAAACAAAACAACGAGTCACTAGTAAGCACGCAGGTTGCTCTGACATGCCACAGCTGCCAGACAGAAAGTTTGCTTTGACACTGAGGGGCCAATATTCTGTTTTCTGGCAGATACTGTCATGCTGTCTGAGGCTGATAAGCAGCTAAGTGTCCATGGGTGACCCCAAAGTTCACATAAAGGTTTCTCATTCCACTTTAACACCAAGTCACTATCTTGTTAGCAAATAACCCTGGCATTCAGTGCTTGATAAGTCAAATATTTGAACCAGGTGACATTCAAGTATTTTATCCTGTAACACTCTGAGTAATGAGTCTCTCACAGTCACATGGGCACTGGCACTTGATTGTGCATCATGTAAATGGAATGTTAACCACAGTTCAGAGAAGTCAGGCTTTTGGGACTCCATGGAAACCTTTAGACCTTTTCAAAGAGTTGTACAGATATTGCATAACTTTTATTTCTTATTTACATTTATTGTCTAAAAATGTATGAAGTCAATTAGAATCCTTGGAACAGACATGCTTTTCTGCTTAGCATATTGATTTATATTCTGACCTGAAAAAAATAAATTAAAATAACAAATTTAGCCAGACAGATTTTCTTGGATTGAGTTCTTTGTGTTCTTGTGAGTTTTTTGTCATTGACTTCAATAGGGATAGGTTCAGACCCTTCATCTTTTTAATCTGGACTCCTCCTCTCTGCTTTATTTCTCACTTTCATCTTGTCAAGAATTCTTCTTCTCCAATTGTCCTTGTTTTCAATGCCTAGATTTTGTCTGTCTTCTACAAACATCTAGTTTCTTGGGTTTTTGGGGGGAAGCCATCTCCGTTTCTACATCAGTTGCTGCTGGCAAGTCTTTTCACATGTGCCAAGCTCTCTCTTTCGCTAGGGGCTTATCTACACACAGGTTTTGTATTGCTTTAACATCAGTTTGAAAGTGGTATAATCCCCCAGTGTGGATGCAGTTATACTGGTACAGCTTGACAAAACAGTTGTACCGCTTTTACTGTGGTACAGTTAAAATAGCACAACCTGTTAGTGTGGGGACATTGTCATTTTGGTGTCATTCAGTAGGCTGCCTCCTGCATGCCCTAGTGTGGCCTTGGGATGGCCTGGCAAGCAACCTCCTATCTGTTTCTCCCTTCAAGGAATTTCTTTAATAATTCACAAACGCTTCTGTCCATTCACACCATTTCTAGGGTTCTAGTTTTATTAACATAACAAACCTTCAAAATAAAGTTCTCAAGTCATTCTTCAAGCCCATCCATTTATGCTCTGATCAGATCACTCCCAGGCCAGAATTTGCAGATTTCTCTAATGGAACCTACTGCTTTCCAACAGCCTCTGTACTCCCCTCTTTTCTAGGGAGTCAGCTGCAGCAGAGTCAGTCACCTAACAGCACTGGACACAGCTGATCCTGGCAGAGGGCTACCTGGTTGACTACACTGCCTTTTTGGTGAAGAGGTGCAGATAGCTACTACCTGATGCAGCTCATTGACTGCTCAACATGTTCCTCTCCTGCAGCTGCACTTGGTTCTGTTTCCAGCTTCCTGCTTCCTGTGTGTGCTCCTGCTACTGCCCAGCCTGCTCTTGTGCCCACTTCAGTTCCTGCCCTTCTCCATCCTTGACCCCCCTGCCCCAACTCTGCTTCTCTACCACATCTCTGGCTCACCCATTGGCTCTAGCATTTGCTTCTGATCCCTGGCTCTGACCCTCAGCTCACTTCTTGACTATGACCTCAGATATTCTGTGGTCCTGATTCTTGACTCCAGCTCACTTCCACTCTACCCCTCAGGCCTAGCCATCCCCATGAGTCCAACCACTAGGCCCGACCACCCATATTCCAGATCCTGTCCATTTGGAAGACTGAAGACCAGGCTTGGCTGTAAGGTAGCCCACTGTTAAAACCTCCTCATTCCTAACAAAGGTAAGGGACACCTTGCAAAGGCTGCAGACCAGATTGTGGTCCCGCCGGCACAAGTCTTGCTACTCAGGGCCCAGATCCCTTGGGAACTAAAGATTCCACTGCTGGCCCAGCTTGAAGGTGATCTTGGGAAGTTTCATCACTTTCTGAATCAGTCTCAGTTCCTGTCATTTCCCATTGACCAGGCCTGAGTGGGGCTTGTTATCAGTCTTGCTGGGGCAGCTTGAGGAATTCATCCAAGCCCTAGTGATTGTTTTCAGTGACCTGAATCATAATGGCTCCTCCAAGAATGCACTTCTGAACCTATGCCAGGGAATAGACCAGTTACCAGGTTCGCTGCAGAATTCTGGCACTTAGCAGCTGATGCTAGATGGAACAAGGCAGCACAGTGCTACCATTTCTGGCATGACTTGAATGAAGAAATCATGGAGGAGCTATCAGAGATAGAGCCACTATCCAACTTAGAAGCTAGGCATCAGCACTGATGATTGCCTGGCCAAATGCCAACTTAGAAAGGGAGTACAATTTTTTGATCTCCATAGGCCAACCAGATTTGACCCTGCCTTACTGACATAGAAAGGAGCCAGTGACAAGCTTTAGACTCATGTATATATTGCAGGGAACCTGGACACTATGTCTAGGTGCCCAAGTAAGACTCCTGTCCTGTGCTGGTCAGAAAAGCCCCTTTTGTCAAATGATACCCTGGCCCTGGTCAGCCAGTGAGCCCCCACTCTCCAGCTTCCTCTTTGGTTTTGACATCCTGCCTTGTCTGAGGTCGAGCTGTGGGCACTTGTGGACTCAGGGGCCTCCAACAACTTGGAAAGTATCTGTCATTCCTGGGTGGAGTGCCCCAAAGGATGGGTTTCAGCAGTGTCTGGGATTTGCCACTTTTCACCAGTGCTTCATTGAAGTATTCTCCCAGCTAGTAATACCAATAACTCTGCTCCTCCAAAACCAGATTAATCTTGTCTAGTTGGCAGAGCTACAGTCTACCTTTGTTCAATTTAGAAAGCCTTCACTTCAGCTCCTGTTCTTGAGTATCTGGACTCCACCAAGCCTTTTACTGTGGAAGCAGATAAATTGAACTTCACATTCAGGGCTGTACTTTCACAAAATGCAGGCCCTTGCAACCAACACCATCCTTGTCTGTATTATTCACATACAAGTAACCCCCACTGAGAATGATATGATATCTAGGATAAGAAGCCTCTTACGATCAAAACAACATTCTAAGAATGGACACCTCTTTCAGAGGGGGCTCAGTTTCCAGTCCAGGTCCTCCCCAGTCACAAGAACTTAGAATGTCTTCCAATGGCCTGTAATCTTAATCAACAGCAGATCCATTGGTCACTTAGCTTTGCCAGGCTTGATTTCATCATTACCTACTGCCCTGGGTCACAAGATGGAAAAGCAGATGGCCTTTTCCACAAAGATAAATATGCTGAGCCAGACACGGCTCCCCAAAATGCTGTTTGTGACACTACCCAGGGTATAGTCTGAACTGTTGAACAGCTGTGTCTCCTCAATTCTCCAACCTGGAATGTCTTTTACACTGCTTTGCTGTGAGAGCAGCCACTCCTGCTCTGCTCACACACAGCCTCTAGCATGCAAATTACTCCCACCTGAGTTATATTAGCAAAGCAATATCAGAAAGTTCCCAGTCTCAGACTTGGCCCCAGAAATGTGTGTCTTGTACTGCCCAGTTCTCTTCTTCTGGACAATACAAGCTCATAGAAAGTCTGTCATTTTATTAATAGAAAATGATATGCACAACTGCTGTTATTTGAAATGGAGTTACCCAAACACTTCAATCCAAACCCATGGACTTAGATAAAACAAGTTTATTAATTACAGAAATAAAGATTTTAAATTATTACAAGTGATGAGATATAAAAGTCAGAATTTGTTACAAAGATATAAAAGGTAAAACACAAACTAATACCTAACTTAACAATTTAAATGAACTTAAAACAAAAGGGTCACTCTCATCACAGGTTCTAGCAGTCTTACTGGCTGGACCTCTCTCCAGTCCAATGATGCTTCCTTTGTCTTTCAAGTGTTGTTGATGCTGTGAGTAGAGATGAAGGGGGAGATGATTTGTGTCCTTTATTCTCACTTCTCATAGTTATTTTACATTTTGAAAATCCTCTCCAGCTGAGGTTCAGAAGACAAAATCTGTTTGCAGGAGAGTGTCTAGCTGTTCCATTGCCAAGATGTAAATTTCTCACTCACACCCTTCTTCTTGCCAAAGAATGGCCACTTAACCAGGTGGTAGTCCATTTGATTATGTTGACAGCTGCTTGAGGTGTTGGATAGCTTTTTGTCTCTGGGGAACTGGTTTGAAGCTGTTTCCCTAAACTTGGAACATGTCTTGTAGGGTAGAATTTTATAACTTTACATACAATGTTGCTACACGTATTTTACCAGGACAATAATGATCAGTAAAGTGTGAGTTTTCAAATGATACCTCACAAGACATACTTTGTACATAATGTAATATAGTCTTGTAAAAAGAGTGAACATAGGGATACAGAGTGTCACACTGTTCTACAACCATCTAATTTTATTTTTGGAACCACATCCCAGAATTTGCTATTTCTTATTCAGACTTTACTCCCAAAATACATATAGGTAGCAAAAATCTGTCAAAGTTTGATACCACCCACACCCCATTCAGCTCTAATTTCCATTTCCACTGTGGTCTACTGCTTTTTGGGAAGTGCCTTTATATTCCAGAAGGTCAGCCCAGACTTGAAGTGTTAAGAACATGTCATGATACACTAGTTGCTGACCATTTTGGCTGCAATAAGACTCAGGACTTTATGGTACTAGTTTCTGGTGGCCAGAAGTGAGAGCTGATATGAAAACATATGACAGCTCCTGTTGACCTGTGCTGCTGGAGAAAGTGGCCACGTGCTAAACTGCTAGGTCTACTCTAGCCTCTGCCCACCCCACCTCAACCCAGTCCATGGTCTTTTTGTAGGTCTTAATTGTAGAACTACCTCATTCCCAAGCTTGCACTGTCATCCTGGCAGCCATTGATCTTTTCACTAAGATGGCTTATTTTATTTCTTCTTGCTCTCTCCCCACCACTCAGGAAACAGCCTGCCTTTTTTAAAATCATGTTTTTTGGCTCCACAGATTGCCAACCCGATCGGGGTCCTCAAGTCACTTCCTAGTTCTGACATGAACTCTGTAAATTCCTAGAAATTGAACTCTTCACCTCCTCAGCCTAGATTTTGCAGACTAAACAGCAGATGGAGAGGGTAAATCAAATCCTCAAGCAATACCTTGATGCTTCCTTAACTATTGGCAAGATGACTTGGTCACTCTCCAGCCATATGCTGAATTTACTTACAATAACTCTATTTTCACCTTCATCCAACACAGTTCCTTTTATGCCAGTTATGGTTTTCACCTTCATCTCCATCTAGACATACCCGCAGACTCACAAATTCCTGTTGTGACAGACTTCATTACCTGCCTTCACCAAGTTCACCAGGAACTTACGAAGTATCTGGAAGCCATCAAGGAAACATATAAATGCCATGCTGACTGAGACCATCGAGTTACCCTGACATTAAGAGTGGGTGATAAGGTCTGGCTATCTGCTAAACATTTCAAATACCCCCACCCATCTACCAATTAGACTATCAATACTTGAGCCCATTCAAGATTGCTGAACAAGTCAACCTGGTAGCATTCCACCTCCAGCTGTCCAAATCACTTTAAGTCCACCTAGTTTTTCATGTATTCCTCTTGAAACCCTGCACAGAAAATCCCTTCCCCAGCTGCTTCACTCCACGGCTCCCTCCCATGAAGGTTCAAGGTTAAGAAGACTATGTGGTCTGAGAAATCCTGGATTCTAGATGAATCCCAGGAACTCTATACTACCTCATGGATTGGGAAAGCTATGGCTCTGAAAAATGGTCTTGGGAACCAGAAGGTAATGTTCATGCTCCGGAGCTCATATATGCTCTTCACCAGAAAAACTGGGCCCTAAAGCCATCAGAAAATGCCCTCAAGAGGAAGGTACTGTCAGGAAGCCAGCTGCAGCAGGATTAGTCTCCTAGCAACATTCTGGATACAGCTGATCCTGGCAGGGGCTGCTTGATTGGCTGCGCTGCCTGGTTGTTGGCACTACTATTTGACCCAGCAGCAAGAGCACACAGGTTGCATAACATGTTCCACAACCACAACTGCACTTCTGGCTTCCTGCTTCTTGTGCTTGCTCCTGCTCAGCCTGCTCTTGTGCTTGCTTCAGTTCCTGCCTTTTTTTATTCTTGACACCCCGGCTCTGCTTCCCAGCCATGTCTCTGTCTCACCCATAGGCTCTGGCATTCAGCTTCTTTTCCCTGGCTCTGACCCTGGGTGATCCATTGTGCTGATTTGTGATTCCAGCTTGGCTCCACTCTAACTTTCAGGCCTAGTTACCCCTATGGGCTGTAGACCCAGGCTCTGAAACTCACTGCCATGGGTTTTATTGTGCAGTTTAGACATACCCTATGCCTGCAGCTTCCTGCTGCTTGTCATAGGGGAATCACCTGATCCCTACTCAAGTATGTCTATTTAGTGTCTAGGATTGGCTGGACCCAGGCCTCTAGCTCTTAAAGGGGCAAGCAACCCTATTACCATTGATATAAATGTCCCACGTGGGAAGGGGAATAAGCTATATCACTATAAGGCATCTTTATACCAGCATAACTGTCTACTTTAGAGTTTGTACTGATTTAACTCTTTTAGTTAAAAAAGAATCACACCCCTAACCAAAATCATTTTGTTGGTTCCTATAATGTGTGTAGTCCAGGCCTAGGCTCTCTCCTTTGGCTGTGGGGCCTTTCTTTGTGGCTGTTTTCCCATTTCTGTAACTGCTAGGTCTTTTTCAGGCATCTATCTCCATCAGGCTTCATTTCCCATTTCTGACTTTACTAACTGCAACACAATGCCCTAATGCCACTTCCATGTGGTCACACTAAAAATACTACCAGTTCTATACTACCCTTAGGCTGCTTTCCTTTCTTTTTGTTCTCTTAGAACTACAAAGCTAAAACTTTTAATTAAAAACTCTCATTAAGAATTCTTCCTTTCTCCCCGACACATAATAAACAAAGTTCATCAGTTCTATTCTATTTAACAATAGAAAGTAAGGATTTGATCTTGCTAGGAACAGAGTATTCTGGGTTCTGATTCAGCAAAGCACTTAAGCACATGCTCAACTTCATCCATGTCAACACTCCCAAGCAGGAAGGAATTCAATCTGCTTAAGTGCTTTGCAGGATTGAGTCCCAAACTGGTCCCTTCTATAAGAGCAGGCATTAGCTAGTCATTGCGTAGAATGGAACAGCTGTACTGCAGTTCAAGAAAACAAGCAGGCTGGTTCTGAAACAATGTGAGTGGGTTGAATCAGCCAATGATATGGCACTCTCAGCCCTGGGTGTGTGAGGGAACGAAGCCTGCTATTTTAGGGAAGGTAACTTTTTGCTAGTCACTATTACACTACATGACCAGAATGTGGAGTTGGAATAGTGCTGACATCTTTACGCTTTTAGTGTAAGAAAATCTTTCCAGAAGGTTCACAATAGTGCTCTAAATAGGTGACGTGAGTTTTCCTGTATGTTCTCATCTGGAATCTAAACTTAAAAAATCCCAATTAAAATATCAGAAGTCATGGAAATCTCCTCAGTTTCAATAGCTTCTTTTACAGCTATGCTGAGGATTTACAATATTCTCTCTCTTTGGTGGCATTTTGTCTCACTTATAGTGCCTCACTCTGACCTCATTCACTTCAGTGAGTAACTCTTGATTTACACTGGCATGAGAGGAGAATTGGGCCCACTCACATTAATGGGAATACTCCCTACACACCCATCCAGAGCTAGAGTATAATCTAATCTAATTTCACTTGATGATTTGTTTTTCTGTATGTGATCATTTTTCATTACAGGAATCTGAGGAAGGATGATTCAGTGTTTAAGATGCTAGTCTGGGATTTGGAAGGACTGAATTCAATTCCTTGTTGCACCATACACTTTCTTAAGTGACTTGGGTAAATCATTTAGTTCTCTATGCCTCAGGTTCCCCATCTGTGTGTTTTTTTTAATAGGGTAACAATCCCCATTTCACTGTCTCATAGGGTGTTCTGAGAATAAAGACACTCAAGATAGTAAGGTGCTCAGATACCACCTTAATGGAGGCCACAGAAGTACCTAAGATAGATACACCTGTTAGTCTGGCTGATGTGGGGCTTTGCTTAAAGAAATTAAAGTTTGCACATCATCTTAAATCTAGTTGCCTAAAAGCAAAGGAGGCTGCATTTTGTCAGCACTTGATGAGTTTTATGGAGATTTTCAGCTTTCTGGCATACAGTGGTTACTTATGCTATGTTGTCACTTTCAGAGTTAGTTCAGGTGTTCAACACCCAGGTTGGCCTATCTCAGGTTTGAGCAGCCATATTGCAAATGTGGGAAGGCATTGGAGAACTTTCAGCACTTGAATGGATTAGCCTGCATCCTCTTACCAGCCTGAGTGTAAGCAGCATTCTGGCTTCTGCCTATACCCCAAAATGGGCCAGCTTTCCAAAGTTCAAGTCTCCCCTACATTTAGAAGTTTTGTGTCTGAATGGAAGATGGATTAACTGTAACACCTGAATAAGAGTCCAAGTTAAGTCTGTAGTGAAGACAAGTGCTCAGAGAAAGAGAAGGCAGTTGAACTGAGATATGTGATAGAAGCTCATGGGTCTGCATACCTGCTTCTCACTACCATGCCACTGCTGACTAGATATTGTCTGTGTTTTACGGGCAATTCTACCTTCATCTGATGAGTTGAGGGGGGATTTGATATCAATATTGATTGATGAGCATCTTTCCCTCGTCATAGAAATCTGTAAAAAGTAACTGGTTTAACTAGTGTACATGATTGGTTTTTTTTTTTACCGCTGCTTCTTAACATTACACTAGCATTAACAAAGTTAAAAAATATTTACAACCACATTAATCCCTTCTATAAACCAAGAGCTGATATTTAACTACATCACTCTATTCGTCCAAGCTGAATAAACACTGTAATGGTCATGTTCACATTCAGTACCTCGGCAACTACATTCAATATATTTAAGTTCCTGTATTAACTATTTTTTCCTCTTATAAGTAACTCTTAAGGACAGTCAGTCAATGGCTCTGCTTCAAAAATGGGAATTGATCTTGACAGAAGCTTTTGGAGCCAAAATGTCAGCCTGACCTTATGGGATGCCTGTCAGTAATATAAATGTTTGGGTTGTATTGCAATCTGAATACACTGAATTATTTCTAAGGATATTGAAATGTAGTCGTGATCCACAGCAAGTAATTTATTCTCCTAGATTTAGCCAGCGCGTGGGTTTTTCAGTTGTACTGTAGTTTCCCTGGTACAATTGGACTTGCTGTGATATTCTGGAAATGAAAATTCTTGACAGCTTTCATTCTCTCTTCCTATTCCATTAATACAAGATCTGTTTAGTTTGTCTTGAAAACAAGGAGTATGACTATCCTAGTGTAATATGAGTCTGTTTCCTTCTTCTGAGAATCCTGTTACTGATTTTGCCATCTACATAAAAATTCTTTCAATGTATGTAGTTCCTCTTTGAATAATTATGAAGCTGTGAAATATGAGGTATGAATACATGTTGGAAAGTATGGAAATGCAATGTCAAGTTACCCAAACAACCTTACTTCTCCCTCTGTTTCCCCTTCTATTGTCCCAACCAAAACCATGAGATAAGTATGTGCCTGCGCACCATATCTTGTCAGCAGTCAAAATGTGAGCCTATACCTTCATTAATTATAACATAGTGAATATACTAATATATGTGTTGTCCGTCCACTACATATATGGAGAATTCAGCTTCAGACTTTGACAAATGAGTATGATGACCTTCCAGACTTCTTAAAATCTTTTAATCCATCTGATTTGGCTCCAGGCTTTAACATGCCTGCATATGTGAGTAAGTTTAAAGAGTTCATAGACTTTACTTCCATTAAGTCCTTTAACCTGGAAGGTACTGCTATGGACTTTAAGGAGTCTCTGTGTAGTTTGTAATCTGTGCTGAAGGTTGTGTTTGTGTGAATAGATGATAGTTTAATGTATGTTGTTGACAGGAGGAAAACCAATGCATTATCCCAGTTTCTGGCCAGCCATAAAGCCTAATTTCATTCTCAAATTACAAAAAAGAAGTTTTCATCTTTTCATCATAGGTCATTCTCGTTCACCAGCCATGAACATGTAGAAAGGCTGCATATTTATGCTCTTACTCTTCTGTCTAGTGTTAGTACTAGGACACTTCACGAAAAGTAAGACTCTGAATGAATCGAATATTTGTTCATGCTGATTACCAGCCTAAAGACACTAGTCACACCACAGAATGTTACCAATGGCTCATTATCCCTTCCTTTAGACATAACAAGAACAAAAGAATTTTTAGCCGCTGTTTGAGAAATGGAAGTACTGAACATTATAGTACCACTATGGCTCAGTCAAAACAATATGCAGTTCCATCCAAAACACTCTATTACTCATTTGTGGACAAGGGTAGAACACTGGATGCTGACTTATGTTCAGTGGGTGGAATTAGGGAATAATGGCTGTAGCTCAAGTACTCAACCTACTGTGGAGAGGGAAAAGCATCACTGTGTTTTCTGTTTCTGTGTTGTCCTTACCTCACCCCTGGCCCTGCAAAATGGGTTCTGATTGACTAGTTTTTATTATCATTGTATTTTATTAATAATTTTTATAATGATTTATATATTTTTATAATAGCTACTTACTGGTGATTTTTTAAATAGTCCTCATACTTACACCACATACTTCTGCCAGGGTCAATATATGTAATTTAGTAGAGTTCTGTCCTGAGAGAGAGAGATTCTGAATTAAATATGATTTCATGGTTCTGCCTACATTAAGTAAACTGCCCTATTTTTTTAGTGGTTAAAACTGCTCATTTGCAAGCCAACAATGTAATTAGTATTTACCTAATTGTATTGTTTTGGATTTCTCAGGTGAACACGCCTTTTGGGTAGGATGTTATCATACTGAACTGTCTGTGCCTATAGACAGACTGGGCACTTCATCATTTCAATGACATATGACTCTGACTATACATATAAAGAAAATATAAGAGATGGTTTTGTACAAAAAAATCAGATAACCTGCTGTGAAATGCTCCAAGAAATTAAATAGAAAAAATGATCCTGTTAGATGCTGAGCACTCTGGCCCGATCCAGCAAAGCAATAAATATGTGCTTTAATCACATCAGTTATCCCATTAGCTACTTGTAGGATCAAGTCCAAAAGACTTGGGTTCTGTTGTTACGAGAGAAATGCCAGGAGGATGAGGTGAACTAATAGTTGTGCCTTGTGCTCACTGAGATTCCCTCTTTTGAAAGGAAGTTGTCTCTCCTTTGGCTTGTCTGAAACATTTCCAATTTAGCTATATTATTATATTGTCTTTGCTCTGTAGAAAACTAAAGCCCTGACTCAGCAAAATACTTCATCTGTGCAGTTCCACTGGAGTCAATAGTATCACTCATATGTTGAATGTTACACACATGCTAAAGTGCCAGGCTTTGGATAGGGCCTAAAAGAGGATACAGCACCTGTGTATGTAATGTAGTGTGATAACCAATTTAAAAGGTGTTCTATAGAACAGGCTCATTCCCTGCATATCAGAGTGTATGCAAGTCCAAGGGGTTGATTTCTTAAGCCAATGGCATGATAATGATGCAGGGGGCCCTTTTCGTATTAATTGCAGAAAATGTTTGTGCTTCCCTAATTAAAAACAAAACAAAACAAAAAACAAACAAAAAAACCCCCAGAAAAATACATTAGATTATCAGCTCCTTGTAGCAGGAACTGTCTCTTTTTATGCCCAGCACAACTGTGTCCCAATTCCTGATTGGACCTTTTTGGAACTACTGGAATGTAAGTAATCAATACAAATACTAATACATAGTCTTGAATTCCATGTCTGCTATGTGTGCCTTCTATACAGTTTAATTCCACAAGAGAGGTGGCTAACAATTTAAGTAACAATACTCTTTGAGTCATATTCAACAGCAAACCATGGAATTCTGGGAGTAGAGGTGATACAATTGTTCATCGCAGGCACTACCACTGGACTTGGGAAAGCTGGAGTCAATTCCATGCTCCACCACAGACTTTTTGGGTGTCCTTGGGAAAGTCATTTAGTCTTTCTGTGCCTCCATTCCCTGTCTGTGGAAATGGGGATAATTCTGGTTCCCTGCCTCACAGGGGTGTTATGAGGATAAATATGTTAAAGATGGGGGCTCAGGTGGTACAGTTATGAGGGGTAGATAGAGATATGAAATCACATGTGATCAGCCTCAGCATATAAAGTCTCTGGTTAATCTCTTCCTTTTAGCAAGGGGGTGGAGTTAAATAGCGAGGCTTAGTATATAAATCGGTTGCCAGGTGACCCCTTGAGTAGATTAACAGAAGTGGCCAATATGGGAGTTTTGGAGGGAATGTGAGAGGTTCTCTTGCCAGGTACAGTTCTGTGCTCAGCACCAAAATGGCCAGCAATAGAGTAGTGGTTGTGACATGCAATGGATTTTCTTTCTTGCCTGAAGCCTGAAGTAACTTCCTCTGTATGAAGTGTAAGTTGTTGGCTGTGCTGAAAAAAAAAAGACATATGATTTGGAAGGACAAGTACAGACACTATACTGCATCAGAGAGGCTGAGGAGTTCTTGGACAACCACATTTAGGAAGCATCCTCACTCCAGATTCAAAAAAGGAACTGGCAAGCAAGGAACCAGAGTGGCAACTTGGCAGCTTATAGGCAAGAGGACCAGGGAGCATTCTACCTGGCTGAAGGCAGATAAAGGGTGGGCAGCCTGGGACCACCAGAGGAAAAGGCACCAGGAAGAATTCCAAACTGCTAGAAGTATCCAGTTATCATCAGTTCTCAACATGGAAACTGAAAATAGCTCTGAAGATCCAGATGGTCAAATGGAGCAGGGATGTACCTGAGGATGACTGCTCAGCCCATTCTGCAAGATAGTCAAGCATCCCCTCAAAGAGTTTTCCAACCATTGAAAGAAGACAGATGATCCTTGTTGGGGATTCTGTAGTAAGAAGGATGGAAAGAATGTTCTTTAGGGGATAGGTGGACAACAGAATGGTGTTCTGTATAGCAGAGTAAAGACACAAAATGTGACTGCAAGACTGCATAGACTGCTGAAGTCGGTGGGCAAGGCTCCACAGCCGGTGGTGCACATCAGCACTAATGACACTGCTTCACATGATGCCTCACACATTATAGATGACTTCAGAGAACTCAAACTGGTGCTGAAGGAGAGGAATGTCCAAGTGATCTTGGAAATCTTTCCCACCTTGCGAGGGAAGGAAGATAGAAGGCAGAAAATTCTGGAAGTGAATTACTGGCTAGTTAAGTGGTGTAAGGTAGAGGATTTTGTGGAACTTTGGGCCACCTTGTATGGGGAAGAGAGAGGGCTGTACAGTTTGAATGAATTCCATCTCAATAGAAGGGGAACCAGCCTTCTAGGTCACAGGATGTTTAGATTAGTTAGGAGGGTGATAAATTAGGAACAAAGGGATTTTATTGGTAGGACTCAAAAGAGATGTCTCTTCAGCTGTAATAATAGCAATAATAATACTGTGCACTTGCAATGCCTTTCATCCCAAGATCTGAAAGCTTTTCAGACATTACTTAAGTTTCACTACAGCCTGTGAGTTCAATATAGTATTATTATTACTTCAGATACACAAATGAATAAGCTGAGGCATAGAGAAGCTAAATCATTGAACACTCAGGAAGTCAGTGGTAGAACTGGGAATACAAGTGAAGGGCTGTGGAATTCTGGCTCCTAGCTCTCTGCCCTAATGATATTGCTTCCAGAGTGTGAACAGCCACATCTTAAAACCTCATCAGTTTCATGGGAATGATCAAGAAATGGAAGATTCACCAGGAGTGAAGGTGGAACATACTTTTTTTGCTTCTTTAATATTTCAGAAATGCTAACAAGCTGGCTTTGGATGAAGTGCCCAATCCACCCTCAAAATTGAGAATTACAGAGTTAAAAGACAGTTGCATTAGTCAGCTTATTACATTTTTAAAAAAGGAATTTTTCAGCATTTACAAATTTTGGGGAAGGTGTGGAGGGAGGATGGAATTTTTTTTTCCATTGCAATTTAAGCAACTAGTCTGATGAAACTGGAAGATTTTGAAATGTGCTGATTGAGCATGAGATTGGAGGGAAGTTGCATGGCTTCCGTTTATACTACAATTACCTCAAGTAATGGAATCATTTGGAAAATTACCTACTGTAGGCTAAGGGGTGGGAGAGAGAGAGAGAGATTGTATGTTGGAAGAAAGAAGAGAATAAGCAGTCTTTTTGAATTCCTCCTGTCTTCAGCTCTGTGAGCTGACAGATGCTGTTTACCAGCATTTTTCCCCAGTAGACTAGAATATAATAGATAAAATTACTAGTTTATGAATGCCTGCAGTTTGCCATTGTCTGTAACCAAAGGGAATCCATTTCCATACATCAAGATGATGTAGTTTAGGCTGCAGTAGACTGAAATTAGTGGAAATTAGAAGAATTAGAGAGGACATCCATGGGAAAATATGAAAGATTAATTTCAAATATTTCAGTACAAATGAAGCAGTTGCAATAGGGTATTCAGAAGTGATTAACCAAGATGTAGATTATTTCAATAAGAATATTGTTCACATGTTACTGAGAAAATAATTATTTATGACTTTGAGTGAAGGAAAGGAAAATTTATTACAGATGTTAGGACTCTGAAGAAGGTTAGTGCACTTCAAAAGCTCTCTAACAGATTATATATACACACACACACTTGTTATGGCTATTTTATGGCCTCATTCACTAATCACTAAGCACCTCACAATCACTAATGGAGTTTATCTTCATAATGCCCCTCAAATATGAGAGTGGCTGCTTCTTAACTGTGCTCAGACGCTAGCTGGCTGTGTCCCTTTATTTATCCACTGTTCTTTTTAGTATGTAAGAGATGCTGTTTAAAGGATAGTATTCCCCTCCATGCTGTCTCCTTGCTTCTGTTTCCATATCTTTTTATTTTTTATTTTTGATCTCCTCTGCATATCATGTGCAACTGGTTTGTAACATGCTTTAGGATCCATCGGGGGGTTGTTGGTAGGAGGGAAGCTGCTGTATCCATAACAGATGGATGTACAGATGTAACAGATATTACAACAGACAATCTAACTCAGGGGTCTCAAACACACAGCCCATGCGGTTATTTCCTGAAGCCCACCAAGCTCCCTGTGCCCCCCCCCGAGTTATTTCTTGCAGCCGCCAAACTCCCCCCTTTCCCCTCCCCCCAGTGTGCCGCATCCCCACTCCTCTGCCTACCTCCAGGTGCTTCCCACCACCAAAGAGATGTTTGGCGGCACTTAGTGCTTTCCAGGAGGGAGGTGGAGGAGAAGGAAGCCACGCGCTCAGGGAAGGAGGTGGGGCAGGGGTGGGGATTCAGGGAAGGGGTTGGAATGGGGCAGGGAAGGGATAGGAAGAGGTGGGGCAGGGGTGGGGCCACATGGAAGGGGTGGAGTGGGGGTGGGGCTTGGAGCAGGGCGGGGGCTTTTGTACCTTTATATGAAAAGCTATCAGTGATGAGGCCCTCGGGCCAATATACTAGTCCTCACGTGGCCCTCATGGTGAGATCTAATTCATAAAAAAGATTTTAGTGAATTTCCTCCCTTAGCTCACAGGAGAGAGAGACACATTTCAGTTTATCCTTTCATAAATTATTGTTGAGCATATCATGATTGTATCAAAGTTCATTAGCGATTCAAAAACATCCACCAAACACTTTCCACAAGAAACTATTACCCTATAGATTGCTTGTGAGAAGTCCTTGAGAATATCTGATATTCAGAATTTAGGATGCGTTTGTTTTGATTGGATACGCAGGTCACAAGGTATTGCTTCTGATCCACGATTGTATATGCATAGCTCTGAGAATTAGGTTTCTGTTAATCCTCTCAGTTCTGAGTTCATTATTATTAATTATCGGACGGAGGACATAGATAGCAATTATGCTGGAGGACAAAGGTAAAAGTAGCTGAGACCAAATTTCAATTTCCACTAAAAGGAAGTAAAATCACCGATGAAAGACAGAGTTCTGTGAACTGAAACTAAACTTGCTGTATGCCATAACTGAATGATTGGAGGTCACACTTCCTGTGTCTACACAGTAGTTGGCTAGCCATTCACAATCTTTATTTAATCCTGAGCTGATGGTGTCAATTGACCCCATCAGCTCAGGATTAAACAAAGACTGTGAATAGCTAGCCAACTACAAAAGTAGTTTCTCCTCCCTGGGTGTTCACACCTCAACTGATAGAAGAGGGCCTCATCCTCCCTGATTGAACTAACCTTGTTAGCTCTAGACTGATTCTTGCCTGTATATTTATATCTGCCTCTGGAAATTTCCACTACACGGATCTGATGAAGTGGTATTCACCCATGAAAGCTCATGCTCCAATACGTCTGTTAGTCTATAAAGTGCCACAGGACTCTTTGTCACTTGTGTCTACACAGCTACACTTTGCAAATTTTATTAATTTGTGGTTCAGTAATCTTATAAAGAAATTAAAAAAGAAATCACTTTTGATAAAACATTAGGCCCATTGAAAGGCTTTAATTTATTCTGAACTTAGCCTCTTTTAATAATAAAGATAATAAAGGTGAACTATAACTGTATTACTCTATTTTACACAAAGCAGACAAGGATGCTCTGTATGGGCCAAATTATGATGCCCTTACTTTGAGTAGTGTGTTGCTCTAATGGGACTACTCACAGTGCATAAAGTAAAGCATGTGCATAAATTATTACAGGGTCAGGGGATAGGACTGTATTTTTCTAAGCTGAATCTCATTTTCTTACTTCCTGACCTTGCTTTTAATGTCTTTAGGTCCCTTTGTATTTCTTGATCTTCATTGATGTTTGGAATATTTCCCAAGAAAATGTTATGCATGAACTTAGTTAATTAAAGTGCCTTGTACGTCTTTTCTCAGGTTACTAATAATTATGACCCTGATTCAGTAAGGCACACAAATACATGCCTAACTTTAAAAACATGAGTAGTTCTATTGAAAACAGTGGGATTACTCATGTGCTTAAGAATGTTGCTAAATGGAATACTTAGGTTAAATAAGATTTGGTCTAACACTGATCCTTACTGCGTACCCGAGGTGTCATAAACAGATAGCTAAGGGTTAATGTCTCTTTCACCTGGAGCACCTGACCAGAGGACCAATCAGGAAACCGGATTTTTTCAACTTTGGGTGGAGGGAATTGTGTGTCTGAGGTCTTTGTTTTCTGTCTGCCTGCTTTCTCTGAGCTTTGGAGAAGTAGTTCTGCTTTCTAATCTTTTGTTTCTAAGTGTAAGGACAAAGAGATCAAATAGTAAGTTATATGGTTTCTTTTCTTTGGTATTTGCATGAATATAAGTGCTGGAGTGCTTTGATTTGTATTCTTTTTGAATAAGGCTGTTTATTCATATTTCTTTTAAGCAATTGACCCTGTATTGTATCATCTTAATACAGAGAGACCATTTGTATTTTTTCTTTCTTTTTTTATATAAAGCTTTCTTTTAAGACCTGTTGGAGTTTTTCTTTACTTCAGGGAAATTGAGTCTGTACTCACCAGGGAATTGGTGGGAGGAAGAAATTAGGGGAGATCGGTGTGTGTTAAATTGGCTAGCCTGATTTTGCATTCCCTCTGGGGGAATAGGAAAGTCCTTTTTGTTCCAGGACCGGGAACGGAGAGGGGGAGTCACTCTGTTTGGATTCACAGAGCTTGTGTCTGTGTATCTCTCCAGGAGCACCTGGAGGGGGGGAGGGAAAAAGGATTATTTCCCTTTGTTGTGAGACTCAAGGGATTTGGGTCTTGGGGTCCCCAGGGAAGGTTTTTCAGTGGGACCAGAGTGCCCCAAAACACTCTAATTTTTTGGGTGGTGGCAGCAGGTACCAGGTCCAAGCTGGTGACTAAGCTTGGAGGTTTTCATGCTAACCCCCATATTTTGGACGCTAAGGTCCAAATCTGGGACTAAGGTTATGTCACGAGGTGATGAACAACTTTCCTAAATTTAAAACAACAAAGAGCCCTGTGGCATCTTATAGACTAACAGATATATTGGCGCATAAACTTTCATTGGTGAATACCCACTTTGTCAGACTACAATTAATTGTAGAGAGTAGACAAATCCTCTGATATTTTGCTTAACTTGATACCCACTTTTGTTGATGACTTTGAGATCTTTGAAAGATAGATGTTTTATAAGTGCAGTGTTCATTTACCCATGTTTGCTGCCCTTCAAGCAATTATTAATCCATATGAAAGAGTTAATATCCAGACTAATTTGCACTTATTTTTTAATGTAAGGATATTGTTAGGAATTGTGTTTATGATAATGCATTTATCTCTAATGCATGATAATTCATTGCCTCCACCTATCTGCCAGAGTACTTATGTGACCCTTTTCCCTGTTGTATTTCAGTACCTTACAAGCTTGCCTTCAGAATACCGCTGTGAGGTAAGGCGGTAATGTCCCCATTTTATAAGTAGGGGAACTAAGGCAGAGGGGAGATTAAATGACAAGATTAATTGATCAGGGTCACACAGAACTGAGCTGTGAGCAAATCTCCTGAGTCCTAGTCCATTATTGTAGTCATTAGCTCATCCTTCATCCCCTAGTTCATTAATCTAATCAAAGAAATTGCATATTTTCACACAGGTCTGCTGACTTGTATATGTCACATTTTCCCATGTACATTTTTTAAATGAAAAGGTTTATTAAAACAGTCATATTTATTTTGTATCTATTTATAACACTTTTCTTTTATTCATCTTCTGAAAGGCCAAATTAAAAAAACAAACAAACCAGTAGTACAGCTATTTTAGATTCATTGTTGATTTTGTCCCCCTCCTTATTTATTAGTGTCCCTGCAATACTCCTTTCCTACTCTATATTTTTGTACATTATTTTCTTTGCTCTTAGTGATTTTCTGACTTGTTACTTTTTTTTTTAATTTTCCTCTGAAAGACTCAACCATTTGTGAAATGCATCTATCAATATTTTTTATCCAGTTGGGATAAAAAGGGGCATGCTGACCAAAAAGAGAGACATACAATTCAAAATGCATAATTGAACTTTCATAAAAAGATTAATAAAACTAACAGCAGTGTTTCCTTAGTCTTTTAACACTCAGAATCCTTTTTATTCTTGCATAAGAAAAGAGAGAACAATCAGAGACCGTAGAAAAAACAGAAAATGACTAACCAATAATCCAGGTAAATATCAGTAAAGATCAAAGTCTTTTCAGTCTTTAATGATGTGAGCAAACATTCATTCTGAATGCACAGAACTCAGATGAAAATTTCATGTAGAGAAATCATAATCCAGGATCCCAATCTAAACAAAAAGGAAAAGATAACAATATATGTTAAGGAATTATTATTATAAGTGAGAACCCTACATAAGGTGAAAATCAAAACTTCCAGTATTAGAAGACTGGCTCATTAATAGAACCCCTGCAATATCCCTTTCTTGCAAATGGAAAACTATTTTCCAGAAGAATATATACGTCTTTTCTAAGAAGATTTACCAGATCATTAGTCAAATTTCTTTCCACTTAACATTTTCATAAATGACCAGAACTTATGTTTACAGAAATATCAGTAGCATGCACACATGCTTCACAGTCAAGCTGGAAGGGCATATTGAGTGGGATCCCTGAGGGATCAGTTCTAGATTAGGTTCGGTTCAATATCTTCATCAATGATTTAGATAATGGCATAGAGACTACACTTATAATGTTTGCAGACGATACCAAGTTGGGAGGGATTGCAAGTGCTTTGGAGGGTAGGATTAAAATAAAAAATGATCTGGACAAACTGGAGAAATGGTTTGAAGTAAATAGGATGAAATTCAATAAGGACAAATACAAAGTACAGAGGAAGGAATGATCAGTTGCACACATACAAAATGGGAAATGACTGCCTAGGAAGGAGTACTGCAGAAAGGGATCTGGAGGTCTAAGTGGATCACAAGCTAAATAAGAGTGAACAGTGTAACACTGTTACAAAAAAATAAAAGCAAACATCATTCTGGGATGTCTGAGCAGGAATGTTGTAAGCAAGGCACGAGAATGCTTCTGCTCTACTAGATGCCAATTAGGCCTCAATTGGAGTATTGTGTCCAGTTCAAGAAAGATGTGGACAAATTGGAGAAAGTCCAGAGAAGAGCAACAAAACTGATTAAAGGTCTAGAAAACATGACCTATGAGGGAAGATTGAAAAAACTGAGTTTGTTTACTCTGGAGAAGAGAAGACAAGAGGGGACATGATAACAGTTTTCAAGTACATAAAAGACTGTTAAAAGGAGGCAGGAGAAAAATTGTTCTTGTTAATGTCTGAGGATAGGACAAGAAGCTTAAATTGCAGCAAGGGCAGTTTAGGTTGGACATTAGGAAAAACTTCCTAACTGTCAGAGTGGTTAAGAGCTGGAATAAATTGCCTAGGGAAGTTGTGGAATCTCTATCATTGGAGGATTTTAAGAGCAGGTTAGACAAACTGTGAAGCGTGGTGTGATAATACTCAGTCCTGTCATGAGAGCAGGAGATTGGACTAGATGTCCTCTTGAGGTCCCTTTCAGTTCTAAGATTCTATGTGGATCATGCAGTAAAATAACTCACATGCTGTAAGTATATTGTATTTCTGAAAAGGAATAATTTCTTAATAGCAAGAGACAAAAAAAATTAAGGCACTGATGGAATGACTCCTGGAATTGAACATGAGCTGTAAAATCCAGTGTTGCTATGTTGGAAAACAGGAAATAATCAAATGTCAAGATTTAGTACCCTCCTTTACAGATGTGAAAGCTGGGTTACATACTCCAAGCAGAAGTGGAGATTAAACAGTTTCCATCTCTGCTATCTTAAAAAAATCCTTGGAGTTACTTGGTGCTAATGGATCACTAATAACAAAATCCTTGAGAGAATTGGCCTACAGTCTATACATACTATGCTGGACATTCACAGGCTTCACTGGTTAGGACACATGGAGCACATGCCTCAAGATCATCTGCTGAAAGATGTGCTCTATGGCCAATTTAAGAACTGCTCATGATGTAGAAGGCCAAAGCTCTGATACAGTGACAAGGTCAAGCAAGCCTTCAAGAAATTAAGCATTCCTACTGACAAATGGGAAAACTCTGACTGTAAGGAGAAAGCAGGAAAGGGGCAAGGACAATTAAAAGAATTCTAGAAGCAGGACAGATTCTGAGCTGGTTGAAGAGCTAATGCAGAAAAGGTGCAAATGAGTGGAGCTACTTTGGTGGCCATGGTCTGGATGGAACTGACTGGAAAGTTCCAGACATAGCAGTTATGTTTTGTGGTGGCTTGTGATCACCAGTAGAAGTGGTGGCTCATGTTCCTACCCACTTTCACTGCCCTTAGAGACCAAAAAGCCTCAAAATCTTGGAGTTCTGCTTTTCTTGCACTAGCAATATGAGACGCAGGAGTGAGACTCCTGGACAGATGGTATCTTTAGAGAAGAATTGTTACCAAAAATGTTCCACACTTCCATCAGGGGGACTTGGGCCACCTGTCAGTGTGGCTTTTAAGTGCTAACTGAAATTTTGATGGTAGAATTCAACCAAAAGTTGCCTAAGGTGCACTTCTATGAATTGCCTGGGAGATTGTGTGTGGACTTCTCCATAAATTCTAATACATTTGATAAACCACTTGTACATTATACTCTTTCAGCATTTTAAACATTAAATTACTGTTCAGTTAACAAACTGATACATTGTTTAATATCACATTTGACTGTGATTCATGCTTGCCTATTGGCTCATCTGTCTTTTTTTCCATTTAGTTCTTTTTAGTTTGAGCTGGCCTCTGTTGTATAGCAGTTCCTTTCAGTTTATATGCTGCAAAATCAATCTGAGGTCAAGTTTTGTCTTGCTGAGTTGAGATGAAGACAAATGTGTCTGAACCATATAATATCATTCTTTCCTATTTTCTAGGATATTTTCAAACTCCACAGGAACAGCATAGAAGAGTGCACAAAAGCACACAGATGTATCTCCAGATTCAATCTTTGATCTTTTCAGAGGGTACACCTTCAACATAAATTCTAATGGTAAACCCTTCCAAGGAAGTTCATGTGCCATAGGAGATCCTGAGACTAGTTAAATGCAGTATGTTGCCTTTCCAGACTGTACTGTGAATGGCTCAAGTCTTAAATTTTGTATAGCAAAGATATTTTGATTTATAGTGGGCAGTCAGTAACTGCACAACTACTAAGGGGTTTGCCATAAAATGGCATGAGACTGAACACAAAGAGCCTGTTTGTGATTTCTCACAGGAGGGGAAATCAGGAGATAAATAATTTAAATTCAGTGGAATTATAGTGGTATAAAGCCACAGTGAGTGAAATACAAATCAGGTTTACAATTTTATTAAATCCCTTGATAACGCTATTTCTTTCTTCTTCGAGTGATTGCTCATATCCATTCCAGTTATGTGTGCACGCGCCGCATGCACATTCGTCGGAGAAACTTTTACCCTAGCAACCCTGGCGGGTCGGCTGGGCGCCCCCTGGAGTGGCGCCGCTATGGCGCCCAATATATACCCCAGCCGACCCGGCCACCCTTCAGTTCCTTCTTACCGCCCGTGTTGGTCGTTGGAACTGTGGAGCGCGGCTTCGCTGACCTCCACACTCCCTAGCAGCTCATAGTCTCCTTATCATTGTTATACCGTAGTTGTAGTTAATTGTTATATATATATAGTTATACAGTTAGTTAGTTAGTTAGTTAGTGTTAATAGCGTAGTTGTTAGTGATTGTTTGAGGGGATCAGGGATCACCCCCTTCCCCGCACCCAGAGCCGGAGCTCATGCCCGGCTCATCGGGTTTCAAGCAGTGCTCGGCTTGTCACAAGCCTATACCGGTCGGAGACCCCCATGACTCCTGCTTAAAGTGCCTCGGGGAGTCACACTTATCGGCTAAGTGCTTGATTTGCAAGTCTTTCAAGCCGAGAACCAAGAAGGAGCGGGACATTAGATTAAGACAACTCCTTATGGAAGCAGCCCTGACACCTCTGCTCTCGGCACCGAGCGCAAGCCAGCCGGTAAGCAAGGGCGCCACCATGGCACCGAGCGCTGCCACCAAGGACTCACGGCACCGGCCCCCGCCGGCGCCGAAACCGGCTCCGAGCCGCTCCCTCTCCCCAAGGTCGAAGACAGCGAAGGCGCAAATCATCCCGCCAACATCCGCCTCGCAGCCAGAGCCTGCACCAAAGCCGGACCGCCCGGCACCGATACCTGCCGCGGCACCGACTAAGCCAGCACGGTTGACTCCGACCCCACGAGGGCCATCGAGTCTGGCACCTGGCGGCTCCCCGGTGCCCACCGTGGTAGAGCCTGCTTCACCATCTACCCCGGAGACGTTTGCCGCAGCGAGAGATCTGATCGCGATCACCAATGCGCCACCACCCTTACCCCCGGCACCACCGGTGCGGGTACTGTATTCAATAGGCAAGCCGACCCTGACCAGACCAGCTTCGGTCAGCGTAGCAGACCGGCACCGCTCCAGATCGTGGTCCCACGGACGCTCCACATCGAGACGTCGTTCACACTCTCGACGGCGATTTTGGTCTCGGCACCGGTCAGAGTCCCGGCACCGGCATTCACCTAGGCATCGCTCAGGCTCCTGGCACCGACCTTCACCTTGGTACCGCTCACGCTCCCAGCACCGGTCAGGCTCCCAGCACCGGTCGACATCTCGAGCGTCAACCCGATACTCGTGGTACCGCTCCAGCTCACGGCACCGCGCCAGGCACCGCACCTCCAGGAGCAGGTCGAGACAGAGAGACTCGAGATCTCGGTCGACCTCCCAGCACCGAGCCGGTCGCAGGTCCCGGTCTCGCTCTCGGCACCGTCACCAATACCGGCACCAGTCACCACAACTCAGAGGTGTAAGGTCTGTTGGAACTTCGGCTCCAACTTTCGCTGCTCCACCATGGCCGTCCAGAGGCAATTCGGCATCCTCCCAGGCGGGTAGCTACTACGACCGGGACCAGGATCCCGAAGTACCGCTGGGAGTGTTCCAGGTCTCCCACCCGCAGGACGTGGGATCCCAACAGTGGGGTTTTTGGACACCCTGGGCATACCATCAGGCCCAGGGTGGCCCCCTGCCCCAGACCCGTTCTGCCACCTCAGAACATCGGGTACCAGAGGCCACTGTTTCCCACCCCCCCGTGGTTGAGTCGGAAAAACAACTACCACCAGATTCCCCGGGTCAACTGGAGCAGGAACTGATCCGGGAGCAGGAGACCACCCAGGATGCCCTCATCCCCGGAGTATCCTCCTCCTCCTCCTCCTCCTCGCAAGATGAGGCCGTGGCCGGGTCTTCAGCTTCAGGGCCCCCACCGATAGACCTCAGGGCCCACCAGGACCTCCTCCGCAGAGTGGCCCTTAACATCAACCTACCTGTGGAGGAGGTCCCAGAGGTTGAGGACCCAGTAGTGAGCATTCTCTCCGCGGATGCCCCTACCCGAGTAGCTCTGCCATTCATCAAAACTATCCAGTCCACCACCGATAACCTTTGGCAATCTCCAGCCTCCATTCCACCGACGGCTAAGGGAGTTGAAAGAAAGTACATGGTACCCTCTCGGGGGTACGAGTACCTGTACGTCCAGCCTCCTCCCTCTTCCCTAGTTGTCCAGTCTGTCAACGAGAGGGAACGACATGGCCAGCAGGCACCGGCCCCCAAATCCAAGGAGGCTAGGTGGATAGATCTCCTGGGTCGCAAGGTGTACTCAGCTGGGGCCTTGCAACTCCGTGTGGCCAACCAACAGGCCCTATTGGGTCGATATAGCTACAATATATGGGCGGAGGTGGGTAAGTTCTCCCAGCTACTACCCCAGGACTCACGCCCGGAATTCAATACATTCCTGGAGGAGGGTAAGAAGGTGGCCAGGACCTCTCTACAGGCCTCCCTCGACGCAGCCGACTCAGCAGCCAGAACCTTGGCCTCGGGAATCACCATGAGGCGCATTTCCTGGCTTCAGGCAGGCCTCCACCCTACCCCCGGAACTGCAATACACCATCCAGGACTTACCCTTTGACGGCAAGGGTTTGTTCTCGGACAAAACGGATTCCAAACTGCAAAACCTGAAGGACAATCGAGTCATCATACGCTCGCTGGGGATGCATACCCCTGCCACTCAGCATAGACCCGTCAGGCCCCAAGCACACCGCCAATGCTTTCCACCCCGGCAGAGGCAGGACTTCAGTAGACGGCGTGGCCGGGGGGGCCGCAGACGCCAGTCGAGCTCCCAGGGAGGCCAAAACCAAGGGCCCTCCAAGGCACCACCGGGCCCCAAGTCCGGCTTTTGAAGGTGCGCCCGGGGACGGCGTACCAGCCTCAAGACAGGATCCTTCCCCTACCTTCTCCAACCGCCTCTCCCACTTCCTCCCGGCGTGGTCCCAGTTAACATCAGACCATTGGGTGCTGCGCACGGTGAAGCAAGGATACCATCTACAATTTGCTTCCTCACCCCCTTCCCGTCCCCCTTCCCAGTCCCTCTTCAGGGACCCCTCTCACGAGCAAACCCTCAGACCGGAGGTCCAATCTCTCCTCGCAGCAGGAGCTATAGAGGAGGCACCTCTAGACGAGAGAGGAAAGGGGTTCTACTCCCGATATTTTCTGATTCCCAAGTCAAAGGGAGGTCTCAGACCCATCCTAGACCTGTGGGGCATCAACAAATGGATGCTTAAGTTGAAGTTCTGCATGATCTCCCTGGGAACCATTATCCCATCCCTGGATCCTGGAGACTGGTATGCCGTCCTTGACATGAAGGACGCGTACTTCCATATTGCCATCTTTCCACCACACAGGAAGTACCTTCGCTTCACGGTCAGACATCAGCACTTCCAATTTGCAGTCCTACCCTTCGGCCTCTCCACAGCCCCGAGGGTGTTTACCAAGTGCATGGCCGTCGTGGCCGCCCACCTCCGTCGGCGGCAAATCCACGTGTTTCCGTATCTCGATGACTGGCTCCTCAAAGGGTCCTCCCAGTCGCAGATGCGGCAGCATGTCGAGGTGGTTACGGACCTCTTCTCCCAGTTAGGCCTGCTTCTCAATGCCGAGAAATCCACCCTGGTCCCCACGCAGAGGTTGGACTTCATAGGCACAACCCTGGACTCTACTCAAGCCAGGGCTTACTTACCTCAACCCCGCTTCCAGACTATCGTCTTGATCATACGGAGCTTGCAGGCCTCCACAATCACCTCAGCTCGCACCTGTCTCGCACTACTGGGGCATACGGCAGCATGTACTTATGTGACAAAGTATGCCAGGCTCCGAATGAGACCCTTCCAAACGTGGCTTCATTCGGTATTCCGCCCAGGCAAGGACCACCTAGACGTATTGGTGACAGTCCCCTCCGGCCCCCTCCGCTCCCTTGACTGGTAGCTGACCCCATCCCTAGTATGCACGGGGATGCCGTTCCACCCACAGCCACCGTCGATGACTCTAACAACCGATGAATCATCCCTGGGTTGGGGGGCCCACCTAGGGCACCTGCGTACCCAGGACCTCTGGTCGTCCCAAGAGTTGTCACTCCACATAAATGTCCAGGAGTTGAGAGCAGTCCGCCTCGCCTGCCAGGCGTTCCAACAACACCTGCATGGCCGTTGTGTTTCCGTATTCACGGACAACACAACGGCCATGTACTACATCAACAAACAGGAGGGAACCCGTTCGTCTCCCCATGTCAGGAAGCCATTCGACTCTGGGACTTCTGCATAGCCCAGTCGATAGATCTTGTGGCATCCTTCCTCCCAGGGGTCAGGAACGCACTGGCGAACAGACTCAGCCGATCCTTCCTATGCCACGAATGGTCGATCAGACCGGATGTCATCCATTCCCTCTTCCAGAAATGGGGATTTCCCCGCATAGACCTGTTCGCAACCAGGTCCAACAGGAAGTGCCAGGAGTTTTGCTCTTTTCAAGGTCTCTCTCCCGGGTCGATCACGGACGCATTCCTCCTGCCATGGAGCCACCACCTATTGTATGCCTTCCCTCCATTTCCTCTGGTGCACAAAGTCCTGTTGAAACTCCGCAGGGACAAAGCGCATCTAATCCTGATCGCACCTGCGTGGCCCAGACAGCATTGGTTCACCGCTTTGCTGGATCTGTCTGTGGACCCTCCAATCCCCCTCCCTCTCCACCCAGACCTGATCACACAGGATCACGGCAGGCTTCGTCACCCAGACCTACGAGCCCTCCACCTCACGGCGTGGATCCTGCATGGCTGAACGCGGCGGAGTTGAGCTGCTCCGCACCGGTTCAGCATAACCTCCTTAGCAGCAGGAAGCCTTCCACCCGCTCAATGTACATGGCCAAGTGGAAGCGCTTCTCTTGCTAGTGTGCTACTCAGGGTGTGACCCCTTTGGAGGCTCCGATTCCCACGGTCCTAGACTACCTCTGGTACCTTAAGCAGCAGGGACTAGCGACATCCTCCCTGAAGGTTCACTTAGTGGCCATATCTACCTTCCGACCAGGAGAAGGTGGCCGCTCCGTATTCTCCCACTCCTTGGTTGCTCGATTCATTAAAGGCCTGGAGCGTCTCTACCCCCCCGTACGCCACCCTGCTCCTACCTGGGACCTTAACTTGGTCCTAAACAGGCTCACGCTTCCACCATTTGAGCCACTGGCGACTTGCTCGCTCCTGTACCTGTCATGGAAGACGGCCTTCCTGGTGGCCATTACATTGGCCAGACGAGTCTCCGAGCTGAGAGCTCTCACAGTGGACCCGCCCTACACCGTTTTCCATAAAGACAAGGTACATCTGCGACCCCACCCAGCGTTCCTCCCTAAGGTTGTGTCTGCCATCCATACCAACCAGGATATCTTCCTCCCAGTCTTCTTCCCGAAGCCCCACTCTTCTCGGAGGGGGCAGCAGCTACACTCCTTAGATGTACGCAGAGCACTCACTTTCTACATTGAGCGAACAAAGCCATTCCGAAAGTCTCCCCAACTGTTTGTGGCGGTCGCAGGATGGATGAAAGGTCTGCCAATCTCCTCTCAGAGGATTTCCTCCTGGGTGACTGCATGCATTAGCGCATGCTACTATCTAGCTCATGTCCCCTCTGGCCACCTCAGGGCACATTCCACGAGAGTTCAGGCATCGTCGGCAGCCTTCCTGGCACACGTACCTATCCAGGAGATATGCCGTGCAGCGACCTGGTCATCGGTCCACACATTCACCTCGCACTACGCACTGGTCCAGCAATCAAGAGATGATGCGGCCTTTGGAGTAGCAGTTCTAAATACCGCCACATCTCATTCCGACCCCACCACCTAGGTAAGGCTTGGGAATCACCTAACTGGAATGGATATAAGCAATCACTCGAAGAAGAAAAGACGGTTACTCACCTTTGTAACTGTTCTTCGAGATGTGTTGCTCATACCCATTCCAAACCCACTCTCCTTCCCCACTGTCGGAGTAGCCGGCAAGAAGGAACTGAAGGGTGGCCGGGTCGGCTGGGGTATATATTGGGCGCCATAGCGACGCCACTCCAGGGGGCGCCCAGCTGACCCGCTAGGGTTGCTAGGGTAAAAGTTTCTCCAACGAACGTGCATGCGGCGCGTGCACACCTAACTGGAATGGATATGAGCAACACATCTCGAAGAACAACAGTTACAAAGGTGAGTAACCGTCTTTTTTCATTGGTTAATTTAGAGTTATCAGGAAATGATCTTTTGGGAAAGGAGGAGCTGATACATGATGGATGGACTTTACCTAAACCAAAATGAAACCCAGTTGCTGGAATGTAAATTTAAAAAGATCATAGAGGAATTTTTGTACTAAGAGTAGGGGGAAAGTCAACAGGTGTGGAGGAGCATGTGGTTCAGATAGTGACATCCCTTAGAGGAGGATGTATTAAAGGAGAAACATCCAGATCCTGGTAAAGAGGAAAGGATAGAGTTGATAAAGTACAAATAGGAATGGAAGAGAAACAGTCAAACAAAAGAGTCCCATTCAATTATATCACATGAAGGCAAATAAATATTGACAAATTTTACAAGTGCTTGTATACAAATGCTAGAAATCTAAATACTAAGATCGATGAACTAGAGTGTCTGCTACTAACAGAATATTTATAAAATAGGCATCACAGAAACTTGGTGGAATTATGATAATTAATGGAACACAGTAACAGCAGGATACAAAATGCATAGGAATGACAGAGTAGGTCATGCTGGTGGGGGAGTGTGAAAGGAAGCATGGAATCAAACATGGTAAAAATCTTGAATGAATCAAACTGTACCATAGAATGTCTGTGGATAGAAATTCTGTGCTTGAATAATGAGAATAGCAGTATCAGTATACTGTTGACCACCTGACCAGGATGGTGACAGTGATTGTGAAGTGCTCAGGGAAATTAGAGAGGCTACAAAAATAGAAAACCCAATAATGGGGGATTTCAACTATCCTCATATTGACTGGGAACATGTCACCACATGATGGGCTGAAGAGCTAAAATTTCTAGACTCCATTAATGACAGCTTCTTGGAGCAGCTAGCCCTGGAACCCACCAATAGAGAGGCAATTCTTGATTTAGTCCTCAGTAGAGAGCAAGATTTGGTTCAAGAGGTGAATATAGCTGAATCTCTAGATAATAGCAACCATAGTGTAATTAATTTAACGTCATTTGGGTGTGGGGGGGGAGAATACCAAAGAATCCCCTCAAAAAGGGAAGCTACACAAAAAATGAGGAAGCTAGTTAAATGGAAATTAAAAGGAACAGTCAAAAGAGTGAAATAGCTGCAAGCTGCATGGAAGCTTTTTTAAAACATCATAAAAGAGGCTAGAACTATATGTATATCCCAATTAAATAATAATTAAAAAAAACACAAAACAAAAGAGTAGAAGGACCAAAGAAACTGCCACCATGAGTAAACAGCATAAAACAGGCAGTTAGAGGGAAAAAGACTACCTTTAAAAATTGGAAGTCAGATCCTACTGAGGAAACTAGAAAGGAACATATGCTTTTACACTTAACTTGCTGGAGTTTAATTGGGCAGGTCAAAAAATAATTTGAAGAGAAACTAGTAAAAGACACAAAAACTAACAGCATTTTTTTAAGTATATCAGAAGCAGAAAGCCTGCCAAGAATCAGAGAGGGCCACTGGATGATCAGGGTGCTAACGGGCCACTCCAGAAAGACAAGGCTGTTACAGAGAAGCTAAATAAATTCTTTGCAGCTGTCTTCACTACAGAGAATGTGAGGGAGATTCCCACCCCTGAGCCATTCTTTTTACCTGACAAATCTGAGGCACTGTCCCAGAGAAGATTTTGGAACAAATGGATAAATTAAATAAGTCACCAGGACCAGATGGTATTCACCTTGGTGTTCTGAAGAAACTCAAATGTGAAATTGCAAAACTGCTAACTAGCCACAGATTACATATACTAATCTATGTCTTAAATCATCTTCTGTACTAGATGACTGGAGAGTAACTAGTGTGACACCATGTGTACATTCCATAATACTGTCAGATAGTTTATCATGAACAAAACAAATCTTGTCCATTTTACAAGTTTTCCAGGTATGCATTTCACTCCACAACTATAGTTGCGAATCCACACTAAATCTCCAATTTAAAAAGAATGATTGAGTCTTACATCATTGATCAATTTCCATAGCTTGGGATCTGGCTACACATGAGGCACATCAGGATGTAGCAGGGGCAAACAGGTAGGCAAAGATTGCTTCAAGAAAAGATTTGCAGGTGACTCCAGGGTAATAGCAGGTGGTATATTCCTGTAGACAAGCAAGAAATTGTCCAATATCTGCAGATTACTGAAATTAGATGTGTTAGTTTTTAAGGCATTCATAAGTATTTGTATAAAGCATTCCGCTAGTCTATTTTTAGCAGGATGGTATGGAGCAGAGCATATGCGCTGAATTTCATTTGAAGTGTAGAACCTCTGAAATTCTTCAGAACAGAAATGAGGTCCTTTGTGACTCACCACCTGTAACAGTTAACCTAATTAGCTAAACAAGGCACAAAGATATCCCATGGTCTTGGTCTTGGTAGTTGTAGTAGAAGTTATTCTGAACATTTCCGGCCATTTTGAAAGGGCATCAGCTATGACCGAAAACATATAACCTTCTAAAGATCCAAATCAGTCCATGTGAATAGGTATCAAGGAGTCTGAAGCCATAACCAAGAGCGCAGATGAGCTGGGCCAGGATCATGCTGAATTTGCTGATAGGTAGTACAGAACTTTGCCTTCCTCTCCATGTCTATGACAATCCCCAGCCACCAGACATGACTTTGGGCTATGGCCTTCATCTGTACAATGCCAAGATTACCTTAGTGAAGAGCTTCCAGAACCTGAGACTGATGTGATTTCAGAATGATCATTCACATTCCCCATAAGATGCAACTATGATTCACAGATAATTCACGTTGATGTGAAACAAATTGTATAAACTGAGGATCTTATGATCCAACACTGTACCGTGTAGTACCATTTCTTTCACAAGAGAAAGCATATCATCTTTAGCAGTTTCTTTGTTGATGTCTATGCTAGTGACGGGTAACTTATCCATCAAAATGTCCAAAATGTCTTTGGGTTGACATGAACGTGGGCACAGCAGGCATGATAGCCCATCAGCATTGCTGTGCTGAGTCTCTTAATGGACTTTAACAACATAGGAATGAGCTGAAAGTAGCAATGCCCATCACGGCATGTGAGCAACAGCTAATGATGGAATTCCATGTTTTGATCTGAAAATTGCAATTAATGGGCAATGGTCCATCAGCAAGGTAAATTTTATCATACAGATAGGTATGAAGCTTCCAATTTCCAAAGATAATGCAGCAAGCTTCTCACTCTATTTTCACAGTTCTTCTCAGGCATAGTGAGTGTTTGGGAAGCAAAGGCAAATGAGTTCACCATGCCATTAGGAAAAATGTGGGAAAGAAGTGCACCTACTCCATATGGTGAAGCATCACAAGCCAGTTTCAATGGTACCGAAGTATCAAAGTGCATAAGAATTTTGGCTGATGTTAGCATTTCTTTGCTTCCTTAAATGCGTGCACACATTCTAATCCATTTCCATTTTTTCTTTGCTTGTACAAGTTCATGTTTATACTGTTGCCAGATTAGGCAGAAATGAGCCATAAGAATTAAGAAATTCTTAGAATGAACGTAATGGTGACACAGCATAAACGGTTGGAGAAATGCCTTCTTTTTCTCTGGCAATTTCCTTAAGCCGATGGCATGTATTATTACATGTCCAAGGTGTTCAACTGAAGGTTTGAAAAACTCATATTTGTCTCAATGTACTCAATCCCTGGTCTTCCAACCATTGCAAGACAGCATCCAAATTTTGAAGATGAGCCTCTTGATCCTTTCCTCTAACAAGAATGTTGTCCAACTATCATTGAACTCTATTCAGTCTGTTCAGGATCTCATCCAGAGCTTTCTGAAACAGGGCAGGTGATGTTATGATATTGAAAGCCACTTAGTTGTAACAAAATAAACATGGATAGGCATACTCATGCTAGCCTTAGATAGCACAGGTAAAAATAGTAGCAAAGATGTAGTGGCACAGACTTCAGTGTAGACTAGCAACCTGTGTATATACCCAGAACTCCATGGCTCCACTGCTATTGTTACCTATGCTAGCTAGATTAAAGCTAGCATGAGTATGCCTACCTGTGCTACAATCAAACACTCACCTGTAGTGTAGACATATGCTTACTGAAATACTCAGCCAAATTCTGAAATGATATGTGCAGTGTTTTATCTCCTAAAAACTAATGAGCCAATCATGGGTCTTAATATAGTTACGATTCTATTGGATCAGAATAACAATGCCATGAAAACAAAATTACAACAACAATTAGTCAAACTAGCAAAGTGAAGAGTCCTTTTTTATAAACTGCATCCAGCTCAGTACATTCTTAGCTTCAGTCTTTTTCTTCAACTCCAGCTTCAACTGACAAGTCTTTTTAACCTAGCATCCCAAAATGTTCCATATACAGAGGGTGCTTTAATAGCAGATTGTCACCACTGATCTTAAAGCTCCATATACCACATACATTGGTATAAATTAGACTCTCCTTCATTCAGACGTGACTACTCTCCACTGAGCCTATGTATGCCCATCTACCAATGTACTGACCTCTAATTCCTACTAATCTGTAAGCCCTGATCTGTAATAAATCATGTGCTATGGCATAGTAAAATGCTTTAAGATAGTAAAATAAAAGCTATTAGAATTGTAATACAAGTAATGCAACTAGGAAAACAAAATATTGATATTTGAGATAAGCTTTGCAATAAATTGAGGCTTAGTAAAATCTGTTAGTTTGTTAGTTTAAGTATTGTTAGCTTAAATAGCTGGTAGTTAGCAAAAGGCCTAACCATTATATAAGAGTAAGTACTTAACCCAGGTTTATAATATTTAGCAATATATGCTTTGTAATAAACAAGTTAACCACAAAAGAAAAAATCTAACAGAATTGGAGGGGGCGGGGTTAGTATATGTAACCATTACATTAACAGTATTAACATGTTGGAAACATTGAGAAAGGTATTAACACAATATTGATGCAAATAGCTATGTCAGCAATCAGAACTTCAATTATAGGTTCCCAGCAGGTTATACGTGGACATGGGGCCAGGATTCAGTACAATATGGTCCCTAAACATGTTTGGATGTTCAGGGGAAGGAGGTATGAGGTATAAAATAAGGTCCAACTTAAAGGAATGACATAATAGGCGACAATGATGCTTTTCACTTACATTTCTTTCTAGCTTCACTTCTAATGGGCTCCACAAAGCTGGATGTCAATGAAAGATTGTAAATATGAACAATGCAGGAAATCACTTTACCTGTACTTATCTTATTCTTATATTTATGTATATTGATTTTTCGATGATATCAATTATTTTTCTGTACTAATGAAAGCTCAAAGTGTGCTTCACTAGCCTACAACTCAACAAAAGCTGTATGAGTAAAAGCCCCTGCTCTTTTAGCAATTGGTACAATTTTGCATTCTAAACTTAACAAAGACTACAACTATGTGTTAGTAGGGAGCTTAGCCTGATGTAACTTACACTTAGGAGGCTTGTGTAAAGGACATAAGGGATGGGTTGTAAGTTACATGATGGCAAGTGTAAGAGTCTAAGTCTATACAGAATCTAAGTTAGTGTAACGTATGTATTGTAGTAGGAGGAGATGAAAAAGTGTAAGTTTTACCATCTTAGGCCGTGTCTACACTTATTGTGGTGTGTAGAATACCAGCGCTACATGCAGCAGTGAAAAGATCTCGCAGCAGGGAGCAGTTCCAGCAACAGGGAAGCAGCAGGAAAAGGAGTTGCAGGAGCCTTTCCCCGCTGCCGTAGTCTTTTCTTGCTTCCAGAGCCTTTCACTGCAGTGGGGAAAGGCTCCAACAGTGGGAAAGCAGTGGGACACTGCACTACTTCAAATAGCAGTGTAGATGTTGGAGGCACTGCTTGGACATGTAGAAAGATGTTTTAAGGTATATACCCTGAGGGTTCTGAAATGTAAGGCTCTTTACTTTACTCACCTAAGCCAGCCCTCATTGTCTACACTGCTCTTTAAACCGGTGCTAGCTGGGAGTGTGATGTGCCATGCCTCCCCTCCAGACCTGTCACTATTACCCCCAGAAGTTCCTCTGGCAGGTGTTTCTTGAATGTTTCCCAGGTGTGTACTAATATGGTCCATCCTTCCCTATTATTACTTAGTTTGTGGGATCTGACAGGATCGTGCCACTGAATGGGATGGTGGCAGGCTTTGAAGAAGGATCGGTTACCATGACTGATCTCTACATTTTGTGCAACTGAAAACAGTATATTTTTATGTCAACACATGACATTCTGAATACTGTTAAGTGTGTATGGCCATCTATCCTGGTCTATCTCTGAGGGAGGCTGTGCCTTGTCACTGTCATGCCCTTAGCATGGCAATCAATTAAGGGGGAATTAGCTGTTTTTAAAGCTCAGGCTGACTGAGCTGGGCTGAGCAATAACAAGTCTATGAACTCCGGCCCTCAGGCAGGGCAGGGTACTAACAGTCAGAGGCCCTAGCCTGCAGTCAGGGCAGAGTAACAAAGAGCTTGGCTTGTTTAGCCTAACCAAAAGAAGGTTGCTCTTTATAAATATATCAGAGGGATTAATATTAGGGAGGGAGAGGAATTATTTAAGCTTAGTACCAATGTGGACACAAGATATAAACTGGACACTAGGAAGTTTAGACTTGAAATTAGACAAAGGTTTCTAACCATTAAAGGAGTGAAGTTCTGGAACAGCCTTCCAAGGGGAATAGTGGGGGCAAAAGACATATCTGGCTTTAAGACTAAGCTTGATAAGTTTATGGAGGGAATGCTATGATGGGATAGCCTAATTTTGGCAATTAAGTTGGCAATAGATCTTTGATTATCAGCAGGTAAGTATGCCCAGTGGTCTGTGACAGGATGTTAGATGGGATGGGATCTGAGTTACTACAGAGGATTCTTTCCTGGGTGCTGGCTGGTCAGTCTTGCCCACATGCTCAGGGTTTAACTGATCATCATATTTGAGTTCGGGAAGGAATTTTCCTCCAGGGCAGATTGGCAGAGGCCCTGGAGGTTTTTTGCCTTCCTCTTCAGCATGGGGCACTGGTCACTTGCTGGAGGATTCTCTGCAGCTTGAAGTCTTCAAACCACGATTTGAGGACTTCAATAACTCAGACATAGGTTAGGGGTTTGTTACAGGAGTGGGTGGGTGAGATTCTGTGGCCTGCATTGTGCAGGAGGTCAGACTAGATGATCATAATGGTCCCTTCTGACCTTAAAGACTATGAATCTGGGGTCAGGAGGGAATCCAGCCTGAACACACTGTCCTATCTGCAGGCAGCACTGCAGCCAGACTACAGTCAGCTGTCCCTGGACTATTTCCTCCTCTCCCCTCCCGGTGTATTTGCATCCAGGGGTCATCCTCCGTTACCCCAGAATACACCACCAATGGTAGTCCCAAGCAGCTTCTCTGTATCTGGAATGGCTGTGCATTCTGGAAGCTTAGGCAAGTCCTCAGGACAGCAGCTGTCCTCCTCAGCGGGGAAGAAGCATCTGTCTCCCTTGGCAGTACCAACTCAACTGAGCTGCAGGGCTCGCCTTTTATACTTTTGCTTCCTGTCCCACCCCCTCCGCTTCTGTCATGGTGGGCGTGGCTTCCCTGGCTCTATAACCTAGGGGGCAGGTTGTGGTCCCTCATGGTCTATCTCTGAGGGAGGCCATGCCTCCTTGCTACAACTGTCAACAACCCCACCCATATAGCCTGCTACACAACTTTTCTATGCACATATATTTACCATCTTTGTCACATAAACTATTTATCCAAGGACTGAGGATTTCTGAAGCACAGGAGGAAGCGCAATCCTGAACCTATATAACTGTATAATCCCAAAACTTGCTGTGATGTCATATATTCATAATCCTTTCCAATAGTTATGTCATGAACCATTTTATGATATAGATAGGGACTGAGCATCAGAATCTGATAAACTCTTACAAAACAAAGATTATGGTTTCATGTAAATATCACTTAATAGAAATCTACTAAAGAAAAAATGAAGTGAGATATTTCTATAAATTCATAAAGTTTAAAGCCAGAAGGGGCCATTTCATTATTTAGTCTGACCTCTTGTATATCACAGGCAATTGCTGTTATTAAGCCCAATAATTTATCTTTGACTAAAACACAACTTGTGTTTGGCTAAAGATTATCTTCCAGAAAGGCATCCAGTCTTGATCTGAAGACATCAAGAGATGCAGAATCCACTTCTCACAGTAGTTTGTTCCAATAGTTAATCACTCTCAGAATTAAAAAACATTATGCCTAATTTCTAAATTGAATTTATTTGGTATCAGCTTCCAAACACTGGTTCTTATTATGCTTTTTGCCACTAGATTAAAAGGCCCTTTATTACATGATAATTTCTCCCTATGAAGTACTTATATACTGTAATAAAGTCACCCTTTAATTTTCTTTTTGATAAACTAAACATATTGGGCTCTATAAGTCTGTCAATGTGAGGTATTTTCTCCAGCTTCAAATAATTTTGCGTCTCTTTTTTGCACCCTCTCCAATTTTTCAATACCTTTTAAAAATGAGGACAGTAGAACTGTACATGTTATTAGTATCTGCGTCACCAATGCCTTATGTAGAGGTAAAAATCACCTCCCTACTCCTACTCATTACTCTCCTGTTTATGCATGCAAGAATTACATCAGCCTTTCCCAGTGTTGTACTAGCAGTTCACGTTCAGTTCCTTGTCCACTAAATCCTTTCAGGGTCACTGAATGTGAACATTTGTCTCCATAAAGGACATTTTTCAGTGTTTTTATGCCATACCAGTAGGTCTTCAAGTATGTCTGGAGAAGTTTATATCATATTAATACTAGTCTGGAGTTCCTTTTGGTCATTAATTGTGGACATATTCTTCTGAAGGGGAAAAATGAAAAATTCAAATAATTCAAAAATTAGACAGTTTAACCCGAAAGTATGAAAACAGCTTTCTCCCCTTTGGAAAGAGATGAAATAGAAGGAAAAGGGCTAATCTCTGGGAACAGACTGGTGTCAGTCTGTTTATGATTGGTGGACATACCACATGTCAGTGAATTCTGTTTTATCTGCTATTACGAGATTATCAGAACTGGGGTAGGTTTGTATTTAATGTGCAGGTAAACAAATGAGCAAGTCCATGGCATACATCTATCTGCCAAATAAAATACCTAGTACTGCCCCCCAGTTCTGTGTAGGTCACTTGTCACTAACAAACACTGGGAGCAAAATCAAATACAGTGTGGGAAAATGTTGCAGACAAACTGATTAGTCCAGCACAAGTTATTTCATACAAATAGAGTGACTGTTAAGTGGTCATAGGTCAAAGAGATAAAACTGCGATGAAATAATACAGAAAAAGTCAGTGTTTTTCCCACCCTCCATATGTATGAGAACAATGCAGTTACCCTCCCACAGCCGTATGTATGGGAACAATGCAGTTACGCCAGCATTAAACCTCTGTATCTGAGATCAGATTCTAGCCTTAGGTAAATCTAAATTGATATAACTTATACCTCCTCTGGATCAACAGTGTTCATATTACACAAGCTTTCCCTTGGATTCATTTAACAATGTAAATCTATACCATCTTTTGAATAAGGCCTTCTCAGCTCTGTTTTTCCATCTATGAAATGGGGATGATGATGATAAGAAACAAATTGAGGGAGAAGGTATGAAGTTTCACTTCAGTGACTCTATGCTTTTACATGGTAACATTTGAAAGAAGGTATAAGCTTTTCTTAAACTCACCTCTGCTATTAATGTTTGCATAGTGCTCTATTATTAAGTTCTTGCACAACAACTGGAAGCAGACTTTGAAAGAGATATTACAAGATGTAACCTTTATGGTAAATTGAATGTATTTTTTTTAAAAATCAGTCAGTATTCCATGATTTATAAACTCAATTCCTACATAGTTTCATAAATCATTTACAATTTTGTATTTACATATGTAGGAGACAACCCAAGCATTCAGCACAGCATTTCTTCTTTCAAAATACTGCAGTGAATAACCAAGGAAACTATCACTTGTACTGAACTATAACACATAACATAGTATTACATTTGTGACACAAGCTTTTAAAAGCAAGAAGATTCATCTTCAGGGATCACATTTCTTACCTTAACTTATTCCATTGTGCCTAGCACAGCCAACACTCAATCTTAGGTGTGGTCTACACTCGACGTAATGCAACTTACATCGACCTCATTATGTCACTGTACATGCTACAGCTTTGCTCCCGAGGCATAGGACTTATGTTTGTATCCTTAGGACAATGCAGTTCTTGGAGACATTGTGTTACTTACATCTATTGGCTGTCATTCTTGTCAATTTCATGGCTCCCCTGTGCTGCTGCCCTGTCTCTACTCCAAGCTGGGCTGCCCCCCAGCCTCCTATCTCGGTTCTGCTGCCCAGAGTCCTTGTTTGCTGCAAGGAGCCCTGCTGCCCTTGGGGTCTTGGTTCCCAGCTCCCAGCCAGGCTGCTGCCCAAGGTCCCGGTTCCCTGCTGCAATCCAGGCTGCCGGCTGGGCTCTCAGTTCCCCGCTTGCGGCCTGAAACAGAGCAGCTAACTGGATTTAAGGTGTGTATCTCCCCCCTGAGAGCCGAGCTACTTCCCTGGGGTCTCCATTCCCTGCTAGGAACAGGGAGCCACACTGTGCTCCTCAGTTCCCTGCTCCTTGGTGGGAACTTGGTAGCCATTCTGGGCTTCTTGGCTCCTTTCTCCCTGCTGAGAATGGTGCAGCTGACCGGATGCCATGTGTGGATCTCCCTGCCATAAGCCTGGTTGCCTCCACGGGCTCTCAACTCCCCACTTCCCCCAGGAGCATGTCTATACCTGGCAGGGAGCTCTGCGCCTGGAGTCCAGTCAGCTGCTTTGCACCTGGTGGGAAGTGGGGAACCAAGAGCCCGGGGTGCAGCAGGGCTCCAGCGGTGTCCAGTCGGCTGCCCTGTTCCTGGTGGGGAGTAGGGAGCTGAGAATCCTGGTGCAACTGCCCCATTCCTGGTGGGACTCTGGGAACTGAGAGAGGGAGACTGGATCTCAGCCCCCCACACTGACCCTCTTAAGTTGGTAGAAGCGCTCCTGGTGAGGACAACACCACTGTCAGAAGGTCAGTATGGACATGAACCGCTGCAGTAATTACTGAGGTGGCTGTAAGTCAACCTAACATAGGTCAATTTAGGCTTATAGTGTACACATGTTCTAAGAAAGAATTATTTTTATATATCGGGGGTAGCTGTGTTAGTCTGTATTCACAAAAACAACCAGGAATCCGATGGCACCTTAAAGACTAACAGATAGTTAGTCCTTGTCATTTTTATATAGTGACTTTTCAGAGTAGATCCACACTAAAGTAATGTTAATGTTTAACAAAAACAGACAAAAGTATGATTAAATATCTGGATGTGCTAGGTCCAAAGATATAAGAGTTGGGATAACTTAACACAGATCTTATCCCTGTGTGGATTTAGAGTCATATTTGCTCACATAAAGTAACAGAACTAGCCAGAGACATGGCATCTCTTCGTGGCATTCCCAGGCATTCTGAGTAGCTTTGCTTTGAAATTAATCAACTATTTACAGAGTCTGAAATTAACCCATTTTGTGAAACTTTCCATGAGACTTTTACAGACATTTTAAAACCAGGTTTTGGTAAATGAAAAATAATCATAAATTTTAAATGATTTTGATAAAAATTTCACTACACTATTATTGTGGAAAGTTTAATTAAAATTGATTTTTATAGCCATTTTTCAACCCAAAAACATTATATGTAAAAATGTCTACCAACTTTCAGTCAGAATGATTTTGAAGGAAATAGGTTATTTATCTATTTATAAAGAATCAGAATAGTACACAATAAATCTGCCTATACAATGGGGGCTATGAAAGGAAAATTAACCTTGGAATAAAAAGGCAATTAAAGATAAGATTGGTTCAGAAATTGTTTGGATGCCTGAGGATCTTTTTGTTAAGGAGAAAAGCTTCTTATATATTATTATTATTTATTGCTGCAGGAGAATGGCTGTTATCCATTTGCTCCTCTTCAATCTTTTCCCATTTCATGGTTTAATCCTGCGTACCTGACTAAATGATGGACAGAGAGGAGGATCAGGCACGAGGGTCAATTGTTATATTTTGAGGTTGTCCAACCTAAGATTTCTGACACCTTTTAACTATTATCATGTTAACTATTATTTGAAGTAATTGCACTGTTGCTGAGCTTGGCTGCAGAAGTAGGTTCCTTCAAGCAGAAAGATGTCCATTCTTATATAGGGTGACCAGATGTCCCAATAAAATCAGGACTGTCTTGATTTTGAGGCGTTTGTCCCGCATCCCAACCAGAGTTCGGCTGGCACGCCATTTGTCCCAATATTTTGTTTCCTGGTCTTCGGCGGCAATTCGGAAGAGAGTCCTTCAGTTGCGGACAGTCTTCAGCGGTATTTCGGCGGCAGGTGCTTCTGTCTTTGACAGCAAGGTTTATTACCCCATGCTGAAATACTGCCAAAGACTATCCGCAACTGAAGGGCTCTCTGCCAAATTGCTGCCGAACTTCCGGATGGGTGAGTGTATTTAAAAAAAAAAAAGCCCCCCCACGGCGGTCCCGATATTTTCCCCTTAACATCTGGTCACCCTATTCTTATATATGGTCCACACATAAGCCTGACACATGACTGTCTTCATAATGATCAATAGTTCTGAAGGCTTATCACTGGATATAGTATGTAATTACTGCCTTGCGCATTTTGTTATTCAGCCTTCCTGTGATCAAAGTGATTTTAATCAGATATCCTGTAACACCGCTTAAGAAGAAAGATCACAGTTTCACTACACTTATGACCAGGGTGCACAGTCAGATATGCCTTCATCTTTTTCTGCTCTCTCTGAAGTCAGAGTTCAGGTTTTCTCCAAGCATGCCAGTCGGCAACAGCCCTAGACAACAGCCAGGTAGTGAGTTCAGTCTAGTTTAATAGAATACATTTTTATTGGCAAAGTTAATCTGACCTTGTTGTTTGCAGCAGAAAGAACTGAGTTGAACATAAGAACTAAGTCCACTTCTAACTTATGAAAAAGTCACTGCTCACATTTGCTGAATGTCATGCGCTTTTGATATTTCACCAATTCAGGCTATAGATTCTGTGACACAATTTGTTGGTAAAATAGCTATGTTCTGTATTCCTGTTAATTCTTAGTACCATGCATTTTGCTTAGGGTAATTATAAGCTGGTGAAGTCATAGAATTTTAGGTAAAACTTTGTGTATTGTGAGGAGAATGTTCTTTATGCTTGAGCCAGACGGTTCCTCTACATTTGTACATGTAATTTCAGAAAGCAGATGGGAAAAATGTACTTGAGAGAATGAAACAGTATAAGCAAAATAATTTTAAAACAGCTGATAGCTCATAGTAAAGTAGGGCATCTGATTCTACTCTTACCAATCACTGAAGTTCTAATTGCTTTGATGTAACTGTGAGTTTTTAATTCTGATTGTTAAGGCAGTCTGTTCACAGAGGATTAGATTTCTGACTATGCCCAAAAAAGCACACATTGCAGTCCAGAGGGAGGGATTCAAAAGGTGCATTGAGGCTCATCTTTGCACTCCCTTGATCCCATGCCTGTTGTATGGTGCACCTGTTGCCAAGATCAATTAGCAGAGCCCTGCAAATCTGCAGATATCCATGGATACAAAATTTGTATCTGCGCAGGGGTCTATCAGTTAGAACAACCTAAATGCTACTCTAAATTAGGCTGACTGCCAATGACCCTAATGAGTTGTTATTCTAGCTCAGCAATTGTAGAAAGTCCCCCTAAACTTGAGTGATCTTCCTAGGGCCAGATTATTCTCAGTGTGGAGCAAAACAACCACACAGCACCCAAGAATCTGACCCTGAGAGTTAGCAGAAAAGAAACATATGGATTCTCTTTGACAGGACTGTAGCTAAAAGCCATCTGGACTGAATTTATATTTTCCAATTCTATAATACAGGAAATATCTTTGATGTTTTCTTTAACCAGATTTGTTTAGAGAACTAAATATAAGATATATGGGGAAACAAAATACATTTCTGATTCAATCATAACTACTCACACTTGTTGTTAGAGATCCTTTTTCCATTGTTGACTCCTACATATAACAAGGCTTATCATCAATTGAAAATATGTCTATCTCAGTTTTGTGTCTTCATTTACAAGGACTGTCTTGTTACTCTCTTGTAACCACATTTCTTGGACAGATTCAATGCAAGGTTTTGTTACTATGAATATGTCAAACTTGTAGGGAAAAATATCAAATACAGTCAAAACCCCAGTTCTCTAATTCCAATCCATTGAATTGAACAGGAGTTTTACCATTGGTTTCAAAGGGAGCAGGATTGGGCTGCATAAATACACACAAAGGCAATAGAGAATTTAGAATTTACACTGTTACATGTGGTTTCTGCTGAGCCCCTTATAGGGAATCAAAAAGAACAGACTATACTGTACCTCACAGGGAGAAAACATGTTTTCTCTCTTGAGTTTTAAATGTTGCATTTGATTACAGAACTCATTGTGATGGCTTTCTCTCTTGATCCTAGCTCTAAAAAGGGACTGCTGAGAAGTAAGAAAAGCAAAGGCCACTTTGAAAATGTGCTGTTGTGCTAGTTTTATTGCTTCATATGTCATTGATTCATTTAAACACAAGTTTATTTACTTTTCCCATTGCTGTTTACAGAGCTCAAGGTTCCAGCAAATCCAGGGATACACAAAGAGGCATAACTGATAGATAACATACCACTCTCTCTCCCTCACCCCTCCCACCCCCATCCTCTCAGTTAAGCATTATAGACTCAGACCACACATCTAGGTGAAGATAAGAGCGAAGTGTAAGTAACAGACCTTTTAAATCCTATGTAGCAGCCTGAAGTAAGTTACAGTCCTGATAAACAAATTTAGGGTTGATCTTGCTGCCATTGAATTCTATAGCAAAACTCTCATTAACCTCAACAAAAGCAGGGTCCTTCATCTAAACATTTGTTCCTTCACTTGAATATTTAGTTTTAGGAGTATTAAGAGATGTCAAAGCAAGTTAATACAAATATTCCAGAGATACTTTTCAGTAGACAAATTTGTCTCCCTTCATCCCCTCCAAGTTTTTCCAATTCCTGTCAGAGAAATAAAGGAGAGTATTTTAACATAATTGATTTGTATTCAGTTTCTTATCACTGCAATATTTTTAGACAGTGAAAATTCAAAGACACAGGATTTGATCCCACACCACTAAAGATAATGAGAGATTTGCTATTGACTTAAATGGAAGTAAGATTGGACCATGGGAGAACTTTCTGGAAAATAAGAGGATGAAAGAAACAAATACAAGGAAAATTCTGAGGTTTGAGAATAACACTGTTAAACAGACTAAGATGTATGAACTAAAAGGAAGGATAATTAGTGAGAAGTACAACAGTAAAAAAATCTTAAATGTAATCATTACAATTATAAAGTGCTTTTCATCTGATGATTCTTAGTTTGTAAGTAATTTGTGTCTTACCTGTGTTCGGACTATGCCAAGCAAACAGGGAGTGCTAAATTAATACAAACACTAAACAATAGGGCTCCAATCACTTTAAAAAAAGGTGGGTCCATATCATTATCCACTTTTTACAGAAGGCTGAACTGAGGAACAAAGCAGAGGAGTAACTTGAACAAGACCATACAGGAAATCAGTGGCAGAGTCAGGGACAGAATTCAGATTTCTCCTCTCAGCTGTTTCCACGATCCCCTGTGAGCTACTCTCTCAAAATGTAGATGGCATCTAAAATATCATGAGATAATTTGATCTGGACATACTTTCTCCAAAATCTCAATTCTGAAATAAGACCTTAATCTAACATGAATAAGTGCTTTGTTGATTTACTCCCTTCGTTTCTCAAAGTAAGTTATTGGTCTCCTGCACTAATCAGACAACTTCTCAGGAATGTACTAAGACTCATCCTAGTGGAAGTACTAATCTGAGCATGCTTATCTGATTAACAATCTCTTAACTGAGATTTATTCTCTTGAATGTATCTATTTATTAACTGTTTTAAGATTTTATACTGCCACTCATCACTGTAGTATCTGAGCATCTTCCACACAAAAATTGATAGCAATAACAAAGTGTAATGGCCCATGGGTTCCCGGGCAGCCCTCACACCCTTGTCGCCACTGGGCAGTTCATCCTGAGCTACTAGAAGTGAGGGACTTGCAGAACTCTGACCCTTCTGGAAATAATGACCATGAAGATCCTGACTTGAGGACAATGATTGGCCCCACTGATTGGCCAGATCTGACTGTTTCAGCCAGAAAGAGGCACAGGAAATTGTTGAGCACCTGAGAGGCTTCTTGCCTGGTTGCTGTACTGGACCTGACTTTCACTGATCCTTGAACTCTGATTCTGGCTTTAGCCCTGGCTTAGATGCTGGCTTTGACCACTAGACCTGACCATTAGATCAGACTGCCCACATACTGGTCCTGATATAAAGCTCTTATTAGTGAATAATAAAGCATTGGCATTTTTAGGACTTAGCATTTTGTGTTGCAGATAGACTGGTGGGGAACTGATCTACTGTGGCAAGTCAAAGCTACAGTCTTTCCTCCTCCACCTGCCAGGAATTTCATTGAAAGATGATGTATTCTGTTGATTAATTATCACCTGAGTAGATTAAACTTGTAAAGCTAGAGACAGATATATGCTGAATAACAGATAAACGTGGTGCAAAAAGGAACAACATGTTCCGCCTTCCCGTGAAAAGCTATTACTTAATATGTCTGTGGGGGAGGCAAACTAACATTGGATGGCTTATGTGCCTCTTCTATATGTCACACCAGAGGACATGCCCCTGATTGAAGGCCGAATGCTGTTCTTCAAAGTACTCAGGCCACTTTTTTTGTGGCTGGGTAGTCCTGTCACTCTCATTAGTCTTTGCAGTTGGAAAGCTCTGTTTTTGCAAGCAGGTCTTCCAGCAAGTCCCCAGGGGGTTAATCCAATGGGTGGATGGTTCCCACTCTGCCTATGCTTTTATCATATTATACAGGATTCCAGAAGGCAGTTGTGTGGTGTTTGGAGCCATATCCAGAGCACAGCCATGCACATTTGAGGGTAAAGAATAATGATGCTCTCACTTGCACCTTGCTCTGGTATTTCTAACTGTTATCTCCACTGTCCTCAACATTCATATTTCACATTCACACAGTTCTTCACAATGGGCATTCCAGACTTGTCTTAGCCTTGATATTTCAATTATTTCCAGGCTATAAATCGAAATGACAAAATATTTGCTAATTTAATACCTACCTACGTTATGTGTATCAGTTAGAACTAATAGATCACTGATTTAGGGGAACAGACACACAATCAAACTTCATATTCTAATTCCTATTTTCAAGTTATTAAAATACTATATAGTCCATTATCCTAACATATGGACACTTCACAAAGGATTTTTCATAAGTCACTTCTTTTTCACTTAGTGCTGAAGGTCTGAATTAACTCCCAAGAAAAATATCTAGGACACTATTTTAAATTTGAAATCCCTATTTTAGAATTTCTATTAATCACTATTAAAAAATTAAGTGTTTACCAGCAGGACACAAGCAGTTGCTAAAGAGTTATCATGGTTATTCCCTGTTATAATTACAGTGAATGCTATGATTTCTCAGATACCATTTAGTGATAACTGTTGGCATAATATAATTTTTGGAATGATGACCATTATTTCTTCATGGCTGTCCTTGATAGGGCCCTTCCTAACATTTCGTGAGACTGAACTTCTGGTATAGAAAACATTGGACTGTGCCAATTGCTTTATAGCTCTGGAGTCTTACAGGGGAGCTGTACAAATTAATATGGGCATTGCAAAGGAGCTTGTACTCTTACCATGGCCTTAGGTACAATGGGCTATACAGTCATGCCACCTGAAAATCTATTCCTGTAAATGGAATATGGGGAAATCCAGGTCCAAAATGAGATTTGGTTGTAAGAAGAGAGCATTTAAGAAGAAAGTCAAGCAAAGGCATTTTGTCTGATGTTTCAAGGTATTAAATAGCAATTTGGGGAATCTAATGCATACAGTGAGCTCTGGTTGCATACAGCAAAATATAGTATGTCTTTAGTATTCTGGACACAATTTTCTACTTGAATAATGCAAAACCTTGAGAAGAAGCTGCATATAAATCATTCATGAATAAAGCCTCTATTTTTTCCTTACCTGAAGCTATTTACTGTAAATAGGATGGGATAATCTCTCATGTAATGTGATCATTGCCTAATTGCAACACAAAACAGAGCTCTTTCAGCATGTTGGGCATAACATTGTTGAAGCTATGTTAAAAAAAACCCAACAATCCTAAAAGCAAATTGCTTCATTTATTAAAAAAAAAAAAAAAAAAAAAAAAAAAAAAGACTACTTTAAGTTTTTTGCAGCAAAGAATCCTGTGGCACGTTATAGACTAACAGACGTTTGGAGCATGAGCTTTCGTGGGTGAATGCCCACTTCGTCAGATGCATGACATGACATGCATCTGACGAAGTGGGTATTCACCCACGAAAGCTCATGGTCCAAAATGTCTGTTAGTCTATAAGGTGTCACAGGATTCTTTGCTGCTTTTACAGATCCATACTAACAAGGCTACCCCTCTGATAATTAAGTATTTTGTTCACTGTTTCCAACACTGTCAGTGATCTGCAAGAAAATATAAAATCATTGGTGGTAAAATTTACAGATGACACAAAATTGGGGAACTTATGATAAATTATGACTGGGACATGTCACTATACAGCTCAACCTGGATCATATAGTAAGGTGATCTAATGTGAACAACATGCATTTTAATTAGGGCTGATTGAAATTGTTGTTTGACATAAAACTGGGTTTCTGACAAAACATGCTTTTTGTGAAAAGTATCTTCTTTCCATGGAAAATTTTGATTTATCATCAAACCCGCAAAATATTTCTATTCAGATACATTGTCACAGTCTCTTATGAGAGGTGTACAATGGTATAGCTAGAGGGCTAACGTGATCTGTGGCGATAAACAGGGGGATATCAATTAGAAGGAGGGAGATGGTATTTGTATGCAACAAAGATGTTCAAAAACTGGAAAGGGTTAAAAAAAAAGAACTCCAAGAAGAGTTTGCAGACTGGGAAAATATGCCTTACAGCAAGAGACTTAAGCTCAGTCTATTTAATTTATGCAAGAGAAGGTGTAGATTGTGATCAAATCACCTCTTAAAGTACCAAATGGGTACAAGATTTCTGCTGGTAAATGGCTTTTTAATCTAGCAGAAAAAAAGCATAACGAGATCCGCCATTGAAAGATGAAGCTTGACAAATTCAGGCCAAAAATCAGATGCAAGTTTTTTCTAACAGCGAAGGTGATTAGCCATTGGAACAACTTACCAAGGGACATGGTAGATTCTCCATAATTTGCAGTCTTTAAATCAAGACTGGACATCTTTCCAAAAGATGTGTAATAGTGCAAACAGACATTAGGGCTTGATGTAGAAATTACTGAGTGAGGTTCTCTGGTCTTTTTTATGCAGAAAATCAAACCAGATGATCACCATGTTCCTTTCTGGCTTTAAAAATCTATGTATCTCTGAGCAACATTTGAATTAGCTCCAACCAGTTATGCAATTCATTAAAAAAAAATAGAACATATAACAAAGTGATTGTTAACAGGTTAATTACGCAGAGGGGAATCGGACTTCTTTCTCTGTGCTGCAGAGGAGTCTGAATTCAGGGAAGTCTGTGAATTTTCACTGTGTGAGAATCTTAGGACCTTGTGCAGGAACCCAGCTTTTGCATCCCACTAGCACAGTTCTGGAGGCCCAGGGCACAGGACACTTTTGAAGGCCCCACTACAGTACTGGAGTTGTGATTCCCTGTCGAAACCAGACATTTTCTCCCCCTTGACAGTTTGGGGTGTCGAATGCGGACAAGGGATTTAGATGTACAACTTCTATTAATTTCAGTGACAGTTGTGCTTATAAGTGCTCTCTGCAGCTTTGAAAACCTCAGCCTACCTTAAAAGGTATTCATTTAATTATGCCTTAGAGTGAATGGGAGAGTTGTTTGAGTGAATATTTCAGCGGGGTCAGTAGTTCAATTTAGTAGCTGGATCGGTTTGGTGTGGTATGTTTGATTATAAGAGTAAAACACAATAGTATGAAATATGCGTTGTTACTGGTGTTGCTGTTAGATTCATAATTGCACTTTAATGACTATAAAGAAAACACCTTATACATTCCTTTTTTATTTCTTCTTAGTCTGTTTTCTAAATCATCACATTTTATACATGGCTCATTAAGCAAAGTAGTACGTTGTGATTATGACTGCACTTCACTCTGTTTTGTCTTCCAATCTTTGTTCTAGTTCATCTACCTTTTCATCTGTTTTTCTTAAGCTTCATTTTAATGCTGCAATAGAGTTTTCACGTTTACCAAATGAATATGCACTGTAGTTCCTTTGTCTAACAGCTTTCATTTCCTTTTGAAATCCTACCGTTGCACATATTATTGTTTGCCTTGTCATTTCTCTACAAAAAGGGTAAATGGTCTCCTCTGCATGTAAGAATTATCATTGTGAATATTTGGGATTATAGATGGTGTTTTATGGCCAATTATACTCATGTGTCTCCAATTTCAGTGTAGATGGTAGCCCTTCGCTAAACTGTTGATTTACATTCTTTTAGGTATACTTTATCAATTTTAATTTTTCTGGTTAATAGCAATAATAATAATAATAATATCTTACACTTATATAGCACTTTCCCTCCTAAAGAATGACAAAGTGTTTGTGAAGAATGTGGTAGTTAACCACTTTTTTTTCTGGATCTAATCTCTCTCTCTTTGGAGCTATAGGTTATTGTGTGGCTGGTTCTATGGAACCCTAAGGATTAAGTCCAGCTTGAGTTCTTCCAGGAACCCAGAGTAATTTTGAAATCTTGAACAAGGAGTCTTTGGAATGGATTAATGCCTCTGAGCTAAGGAGGAGAGACAATGACAGGGAGAATCAGACTCAGAGATTTGCCTTGCCCATCCAATGCTGCGAGCCTACCTAAAACAAAGGCCAAGGTGTAGATAAGAATGTTTTTAGGCTTTTATTATTTTAACCCTTGTGTCTCTACTTGTGATGTTCTGGGAATAAATAAATCATACTGCATTTTCTTACTGGTCACAAGTTCCTGAAGAGAATTCTAGAGCAGGGGTCAAACAGAAGTGACCCTGCTGGAGATAATGTGGTTCTGGTAAACAAGGGGGCTGTAATGGGATGATCCAGTTGGAAAGTGAGTACTTAGCAAGGGTGCCCATGGCAGAGACAGAGAGTGAAATATACACAGCACACCTCTGGAGCTGTCACTGTGCTCTAAAAAACAGTGGGCTAATCCTATGCTTTTAAATTGCAGGCATCATGGTCCAGTGGACCCAGCTAAGGACTAGGAGCCAGACACTCTTGAGTTCTGTCTGTCCTTCTAGTCATAACAACTCAAAGGAAAGGATAATCCCCTGCACACCAGGGAATCAGAAAATCCAGCTATTGCAGTCTGAGGAGACCTTTAAAGACTCTGTAATAATACTGCAGTTTCATGTCTCTCCCTCATTCTAGCAGCAGCTGCACAAAGGAACACACACAGCCACCACAAACAGCTAGCACCTGTCAGGAGATGGGATCATAGGCAGTCAGACCTAGTGGTTGAAGCGGGAGTAGTGTTGCCAACAGTCCTGAATTAAAGGGGACAGCCCTGATTTAAATAGAAAATTGCATATCCATACTAAATCAATACGGATGCCTTTTATCCTGTATTTCAACAGTTGGGGGCCAGTACTCATTGGTGGATCTTTCCACGTCCCTCCCAACTCCGCCCCTTCAGTGCTGCACAGGGAAAACAGAATGGGCCATGTCAAGGTCTAAGCTGGCCACGGTCAGGCCAGTGGGCCAAGGTCAGAAAGGGAGTGAAAAGATGTGCCCATGAGTACTGGCCCCCAGCTGACTCCAGCCCTTGAATACAGCTCCATCTGCTTTCCCTGTGAAGGCTCCGTCTGGTAGAGCAAATGGACAGGGCTGAGTGCCCTGGAACTGCACTGAAGAGCCAAGGTCAGGAAGGGGCTCTGTCTGGAGGGGAGTCAGTCCTCCCTGGGGTGTAGCCTCCCCGCTTGAAAAATCTCTGCCAACATCCCCAGCAAAGTTCATAACACTGCAGCAGGCAAAGACCAACAACTGCAGCCTCCAACTCAGCTCCTGGCACCTGTGAAGAACTAAAGAGGAGTCACAGAAGCTGCTGGCCTAGCACTCGAGGCCTTGGATTCTCTGCTAAGGAAAGAGAGAAACCCTAGGAATCATGGGAATGGGAGAGAAAGGGACTTGCCCCTAGAGTTTCAAGTCAAGATTGGGAACATGTAAGGTCTGTCCTGTATTTTTAAACACAAAGTTGGCAACCCAAAGTGGGAATCAGGCCTAATGGTTGGAGTCTGAATGCTAGAGCCAGGGATCAAGAGAGTCTGAGAACCAGAGTCAGAGTCTAAATACTAGATCCAGGAGTAAAGATAGAGGCATAGTCAGGAATCAGAGGCAAGGGTCAGAACTGGATTACCAAAAGTCAGGGGAGGCAGGAGCAAGGCTGAGATAAGGATGGGAACAAGGCTGGGTTCAGGCCATGATCTGGGCTGGAACTGTGGAGGAACAGAGCAGGAGCAAGGCTTGATGACCATGTGGGAGGGGGTTAGGGTCCAAGGATAGGACTCTGCATTCAGCAGTTAGTGAGCTACTGCTGCTGCTGAGATTAGGAACTGACCTGCTAGCTTCCTCAGGCAATCAGGCATGGTGTGATCCATCAGGTCATCTATCTGGCTTGTGTTAGGAGTACTGAGCAGGAGCAGCTGCAGGGTCTTACTCTTGACAGCATCACAGCTGATACAACCTGCAGTAGAGCGGCGCCGGGGCTGAACCCTCCTTGCGGGCGGAGAGGATCCACACCGGCCCACCGCACTCTGTTGACTCGGGGCCCGTCCCTTGCTGTGGGGCGGAGTGAACCCACAACAGTTAGCAAGTGGCCCAGGCCCTTAGGCAGGGCGGGGCAACACACACAGTCTACGCTCAGGCCTTTCAGCGGGGCTGAGCAACAAGGTAACAGTATATATATAAGCCCAGGCCTTAGGCAGGGCGGGGCAACATGCACAGTCTAGGCTCAGGCCTCGTCAGCAGGGCTGAGCACAGGGAAACAGTATATAAGTATGCCCAGACCCTTGGGCAGGGCGGGGCAACACACACAGTCTAGGCTCAGGCCTCGTCAGCAGGGCTGAGCACAGGGAAACAGTATATAAGTATGCCCAGACCCTTGGGCAGGGCGGGGCAACACACACAGTCTAGGCTCAGGCCTCGTCAGCAGGGCTGAGCACAGGGGAACAGTATATAGCCTCCACAGGTCAGGGGAGGGGGAGTCTGCCACCCGGTTACGGGTGGCAGGGGGAACGCAGGCCCTCCCACTCCACTGTGTTCCAGCCCGGGGCCCTAGTAGTGGACAACAGCGCTACTGGTCAGTGGGGAATCCTGACCGAAACACACTGCCATCGGCTCAGGTGAGCCTGCAGCCTGACTGGGGTCGGCTGCCCCTGGGCTACTTCCAACCTCCCCCTCACTGGGTACCTGCCCTCTGCCAGCGTAGTCCGGGGGGTCCCAGATCATGGGTTCCTCAGGGTGTCCGACGTCGGAAGGTCCAGTCCACTCGCCGGGGTTTTGGGAGGTCCGGTCCACTCCTCGGGTACCGGGCGTCGGGGGGTCCAGTCCCCTCCTCGGGGTACCAGGCGTCGGGAGGTCCGGTCCCCTCCTCGGGGTACCAGGCGTCAGGGGGTCCGGTCCCCTCTTCGGGGTACCAGGCGTCGGGGGGTCCGGTCCCCTCTTCGGGGTACCAGGCGTCGGGAGGTCCAGACAGCTCCCCCACAGGCCAAGTGTCGGACCGCTCAGTCGGCTCCTCTGAGTACTGACCGCAGGGGAGGTCAGGCCAGTACCCTTCCGGGTACCGGGCACGGGGTAGGCCAGGCCCAGCAGGATCTCGGGCCCTAGAGTATGCCTTCTCTGGCAGCCTCCTCCTAACTGAGCGCTGGGGACGGGCTTTTGTACTTCCGGTCCCGCCCCCTGACTTCCGGGGGGCAGGGACAGGCGGGACGGGCCTTGGACTTCCTGTCCTGCCCCTTGACTTCCGGGGGGCGGGGACATGCGGCGGGGCCTCCGCTCGTGGCCGCACCTTCTCTGGCCTGTGTCCCTCATGAGTGCGGGGGAGTGGGGCCCCCTCACTACACAACCCTTAAAACAAATGTATAGTTCCCCTGTCCACTAATAAGAAGCACCCAGCAGACAAGGTAGCACTGTCTTGCCCTATCTCCTCAAATCTAGAGGAGATCCAGGATGTGGCTCAGCACCTTAAATTTCTCACAGCTAATCTCCAGAGTCCAGACCCAATACACAGCTGGCTGTACTCTGGACTGGATCCTCAAGCTATGCATATGGACATATAAAGACATAAGGATCAGGCCCTAAGGTTACCAGTACAGTGAGAATATTACTGTATTTTGTATTCCTCTAATTTCATAAACAGAATTGGTGTTGGTGGCTATGATAGCAAAATGCTGAGTTTTTCCTTTTGTTGAATTGTATATTTATTGACTCTGCTTCTACTTTTGGTTCACTAATTGTAGTAGCATTCATTATTTTATTCCTGGACCAAAAAATAAACCTGTTAAAACGGAGTAATGATTTAGACTACATAACAGTAATTTCAGGGTAAGAACCTTACAGGAATGTTGTAACTATCCCAGAACGAATGATGAGAAAACCTAGTTAGGTTATGTGCTTAAAAGAAATCCAAAGATGTTATGGTAGGAAATGTACAATTAAGGCATCTAAAGAACCTTAACTCTGTCCCTTTTGGACACTGTGCTACAATCAACTTATTATAATTGTCATTTTAGTGTAGTGGTCCCAGATTAGATTAAACTGTTTATTAAAGATATACTTTTTCTTCTTCACCCCCTTCATTGTGTCCTTACAGGGCAGAGGTAAGGGCATTGGGGTACCATTACTGTGCATTTCTTACCATAACATCTTTGGATTTCCTTTAACTGTAACTATAATTCTGAATTTCCTAGGTTTGCAGTGCTTGGTTTTAGAATCATTATAATATCCCTGTAATGATTTTACTCTTAAGGTTTGGAATATAAATCAATAATTAAACTGCATCTTAATGTAGTTTTTGTCTGGGAATTTCTGAGGGTTTGGATTTTTTTTTATATTGAAAATGTCATGCACAAAAACTGAACAAGAACTTCAAAGAGAATGGTATCATGCAGTATTTCTAATAATTTGAAGGTATCAATCTTAAATCATTTTTACCTGTAAATTCTCAGAAAATGTGTTCAGTACTCAAAGGGTAGGTGTTGTAAAGTTGAGCAAGATGTGCTGTATTCTTCATACAAAACAAAAAGGTTGTATCCCTGCTTTAAGTGTAAAAATAAACAAACAAAAAACCTTAGCCTTAACTATGGAGTCATGACCAGCATCTCCATAATGGGTCAGCAAACTGTTGAATACTGAATTTTAAATACTCTATCAGTTCTAATCAAATTCTTTCTCTGGTGTCTTGTCTAAATTGTTCTACGTTTTTATTGCTTTTTTTTAAAAGAACCAGTATGCTGCACTTTTAGGCAATCTGTTTAAGTCAAGGATATTTGCAGTTGTTTTCCACTGCCATCTAGAAAGCATATTTCCTTTTAAATGGAGGGCTATAGTTTCCTTTTTTTATATAAACCTATGACTAGTGACCATCTTATAAAGGCTTCTACCATATTAAATACAGCCACAGCAGTCCACCAACTGAACAATCCATTATTTTGTAACACCATTCTTTGCTCTGGAGATGAATTTATTGAACTTTAAAACAGAATGCTATCAACAATCCATTTCCTCTAGCTGCATAACACCCTTCTACCAATCACCTGGTGAAGCTGTCCTATTTCACTTATTCTGTCCCAGTCAATGAACTGTAAGTACTTCCCCCCCTCCCAAGGTTAAGAGCACTGTGGGATATATATAATTCAGGAACTTCTTGATATGCATCTGCCAACTGTTCTGATATGTTAATCCACTCACAGGGGGCTTTTATTTGGTGTTTAATATAAATCTTGGTTTGTGAGTTTCAACATTATTATATCTTCTGTAACATAGTAGCAGTTCTGGAACCAATGACACCTGAGAATGTCAATTGTTTACTATGAAAGCTATTTAACGTGGTTCCCATGTACAGAGGAAAACAACGAACCTTCACATGCTATTTTTAAAGCACAAAGGAATACTCTGGTAATCTTTTTCTTCATCCTAGCTGTCTACCTCCAAGAAATTAGCTGCCTAGTTACCAGAAATCCAAGCCATCCTGAGAAAAGAAGATTCTCTCACAGTAGGGGGAATTCAGTCTAATTCACATGGTGCAGGTGCAGAAAGCATAATATATTTGCAGTACATTTAATTCAATCTATAACTACTATTCAGTGTGCAGAATGAAAAACCCTCTGATGTCTTATGCACACACAAGAAGGGAAGAATGAAAAAATCTATCTTGCAGAGAATTTAGGTCAATCAATTTTTACAGACTTTCCTTAAGCTAGCCAAGAGCTTAGTCACTAATAAAACCAGTAAATAGACTGCTGCTTTATTAAAATAAATTGAAAATCTCATATGTTAGTTAAATTAAATATATCTGTTGACATTCAGCAGTCAGTGCAGGATTTTACAAAGTGCCTTGGGGGCAGGGGGAGAGGAGATTTTTAATTGAAAGTGGGGCCAAAAATAGGCGAGAGACATAGCTCCTGTCTCAGACCAAGGCCCTGAACCTGGAATTTGTTCAGTACACCCCTGTAAAGCCTCAGTAACCTCACTGGGGATATACCTGGGTGCAGGGGTCTGCTCATGCGGAACAACTGGCTGGATTGAGGCCTTAGTGCTCCAGTGTGCTTAGCCCAGCACTGATGCATAAGAAAGGGTGAGAGAGGATGTGCAACCAACCTGCTTGCTCCCTTTAACACCCCTGCCCAGTCCTGCTGGGGAACCCAAGTACTGCTTTCTGTTAACATCCTCATGACGAAAGTTACTTGAATAGAGTTGGCTTATGCACTGGCTGATCGTGAGCCTGACCTCTTCTTGTGGATTCCTCCTTCCTCATCAGGCAGAAGAGTGGGTCAGGCATGCTACACCCCTTAGCAGAGTGGTGGAGCTATGTAAAACATTCAGGGATCAGGGTGAGATGTGTGAAAGCCAGAGACAAAGCTACCTTGGCAGCTGGCCCAAGCATGATACAACCTGACAGCCTTCAGGACAAAATGCAAAGCCCTTCGCTTGGCCATGATGTATCATTCTTATAATTAGATCAACAGAAGTGGTGAGAGGAGAAACAAAATAAATCAGGAAACAGCCTCCCTCCTCTTCCAGCAGTTATGGAGAAAAGAGCAGAGGGTTCTGTGAGAGACTCTCTACTAGGATTCATGTAATCTCATTATGTGCTCATGTGCCAAATAATGAATACAGTATAAATACGAGAGTAAGATGGGAAATTGTTTCCTGTGAAATTTTTGAAAAAAGAAAATATTTTATTTGGAAATATTTTTTTAAAATATCATGAAGTTTAAGATGAAAAACCTGAAAAATTGCAACACAAATGGAAATTTTTGTGAAAAATTTCCATTTTGTTGAAAAATGCATTGAGCTCTAATACCTCTCCACACCTTTGCTTCTTCACAACTAGGCTAAAGTCTGCACAACTTTGTGTGCTCCCTGTATCTCTAGTTGGGTTTCCACTCCATCCTCTACCCTATGTTCCACCAATTCCACTGACCTTGATGTTCACATCTTCTGTTTCTCACACTCACAGCTCCAGGTCTCTTTTAATGTGTTTCCTGTATCTGGATTTCCCTCCTCCTGTAGGCACTGCACCCTCCCTGTCCCCCTTCAAATTCTCCCTCAAACATAACTTCTTCTTTTTTTCTTCCAGTGAAAAGATACAAAGAGAGAGAGGAGAGCACATAATGGAATGCTGTGAATTGTTTTAAGGTTTTATCAGCATGAGATTGGGGAGGACCACATCCTTTACTATAGGTGAAGTCAAAAATGACTTGTGCAGGCCATCCCAAATGAGTGCTGACAAAACCTTTACACCATACCCCACTACATATGTTCTGTATATGCCACATATTTTACAGAAAAAAATAGTTGGGATTTTTTTCATTGTTACTATCTTCCTATTTTTCAAAACTTGGATACATGCCTCAACTTTGAAATCTGTATAGGAATTAATTTTATTAATAATAAACTCTCCTATCCTAGTGTTTTGGATGTCATCTGAGACATTCAGGTGATACAGGTGAACATGGTGAAACAGGAGGAATTAGACAAAACATTAATGGTGAAACAGGAGGAATTAGTAATTGTGATTTCTGCAGATCACTAGCAGCCTGTTTGTGGGAGATCCTGACAAGAAAAAATAATTGATGGAATTTATTTAGCTGCATTTATATTTATATTTTATACATTGAAAAACTGAGTTTAAAAGATTTAATTTAATGCCAAAGTTTATTAAAAATCACATTGTATTTGTTTTTAAATTCTTATGGTCAATTATTAGGCCTAATATATAAAAGAGAACAGATTAACCTATTAAATCAGATGCTGAAGCACTAGGCAAATTCAAACTAGGAATAAGGTGCAAATCTGTAATAGTGAGGATAATTAATCTCTGGAATAATTTATCCGGGATGTGGTGGATTCTCTGTCAGTTGCAGTCTTTAAAACAAGACTGGATGTCTGTCTTAAAGACATTTTATTGTTCAAACAGAAGTTATGGGCTTGATGCAGAAAGTATTGAGTCAAGTTCTCTGGCCTTGTTATGCAGGCGGTCAACTAGATGATCACAATGGTCTTTTCTAGCCTTAAAGGGTATGTCTACACAGCCCACAGAAGCGAGCCTCCCAGCCCGGATTGATAAACTTGGATTAATGGGGCTTGTGCTAGCACTATAAAAGTAAATAGTACTTTGAAGTTGTGGCTCAAGCTGGAGCTCAGACTCTGAAGGCTAGGGAGGTGGGTGGGTTTCAGAGCCTGAACTCCAGCCCAAGCTGCAACTTCAAGGTGCTGTGTACACAGCTATTTTTAGGGCACTGGCACAAGCCCCTCTAGCCCAAGTCCATTGACCGGGGCTGGGAGTTTTGTTTGTGTGGGCTGTAGACATACCCAAAGTCTATGAATCTAACTAGCTCATATTCAATTTGGTCGAAATCAGTCATTTCAATACAAAGAGAGAGGAGGTCCTGATCCAGCAAGGCACTTTCGCATATGCTCAAAGTTAAATGTGTGCATTAGTGCTTTGCTGGATTGGACCTTATGTAGGAGATTCCAATGGAACTTGTGCTCCTAAATCCCTTTGCTGCTTTTGAAAATGGTGTCTTATCTCCATGCAGAACTTTGATAGAAACCATGCAGACTTATGAAGAAGATTAAAGGGCATAGATTATATTTGGAATCTAATTTTGGCTTTTTCACTGGCATACCTGTGACAGTTCTCAAAGAGAGTTTAGAGGCTCTAATGTGAGACGATATACATATAGGCTCATGAAAACCAAAAATGCAACAATCAGATTACTTGAGATTTTGATGCACGTGAGCTACTATTTCTCAATCATCAAGATTGCTGCCTAACTAAATTGTGATTTTTTGCAGATCACTAGCAGCCTAAGATAGAAAATAAGTGTCTTGATGGATATAGCCAAGTAGTTTTGCTTTAATAACAAACAGCCCTTTTCATGGATAGTAAAATGAAACAGCCCCAGCCACATCTGAGAACCTCTTTTAGCAGTACTGGAAGATATTAATAGTTGATGCTAAAAGAACCATATAAAACCATATCTTGCTACTAACTTAACCCTCAGAAGGACCTAATTGCATTATTTAAGATACTGGCATATGACACTGGGGGCAGTACAGAGACATGCTCTTCCAGGGTTGCTTATAGAGACAGAATTTCTTCTCAAGTTCCCAGTGCATGTGGCTGAGGGACAGGCTAGAGGAGAACTGAATCCCAAGCTGAACTGTCCTTTGATGGGATGCTCTCTCCAGGAAGCCTTGCTGTTGTGCTGGTTGGTGCAACGTGAGTGCAGGCCCTGGGCCAAGCTATATGAAAGGAGGTGAAATAGAGACTGTTTAAGGGAGAGGCCATGCCATTCCCAATCCCCATGCACATTGACCATTGGAACTGGTCAAGCATGAATGAGGTCTAAGGAGGGGTTACTTCCTGTACTTTCCCAATAATATGTGCACACATACAAGTACTCCGACCCGATCCAATCTCCACTAAAGATTAAAGGAATCTTTCTATGAACTTCTGGAGGAGCTGGATTAGGCCCTGTCAGAGAGATGCTTAGCTGGTCATTGAGTAGAAACAGTATGTTGTGGCCTAGGTGGCCAACCACAGCTAACCTTTACAGTCCAATTTTAGTGTTGCCAGCTCTCATGATTTTATTGCAAATTTCACAATATTTGTTTGCTCATCCCAGGCGTGGTTCCCCTGCTGAATGCCTTAATTTTCACTCCTTGACACCAGCAGGGTATGAATAGAGATCAGGATACTGATATTAAGAATCAGGGTGGCTTTGTATATAGTTAATGGGAAGTGGCCTGGCTTACCTGCTGCCACACCTAAATAACCAGCTATAGTACACTTATCCCCTCTGCCTCAAACCAGTTTTTCTCAATCTCTAGCTTCCCCAAATTCTGGTCTGAAGACATACTGTATCGCCACAATGGGTACATATCCTTCTGTCTCTTCTACAGGTGGAAACACACTCAGGATTTCCCTGGCCACTTCTTGAACTTGCCTTCTCTGGTATCAAGCATCAAATCTAGCAAACTTTCTGTGATCATGCAGTAGGAAAAGCAGTTATCAGTTAAATGTGGATAATAGATTGCAATTTCCTCCTCTAAAGGTATCTGCTAGCATCCATTTCAGAAGCAGAAAGAGGCTAAATTCATCAGATGTATTAAATGCTGCAAATTATTTGCTCTATAATGTTACCATAGTTACAGTTGGGCACTTATTCTCACATCATTATTTTTTTCTTTTTATTTATGTGGCTTCACTGTAAATAGTGGGTTTTTTTTTGAGTATACCATTTAAAAAATGAATAAGAAATGGAGTTCACAGGAACATCAATATTGATATTATATCCAATGTATTTTTTGGCTTTGGCATTAATGTTCCTTTGCATAAGTGCACCATGACATTCATATAAAGCAGTCGATCAACATTGCTTTGCTGCTTTTGATTTCCATACTGATGTCAACACATACAGTTACCTAATGAAGACATCATAAAAATAATATCAACTCTTATTTTGCCACCATTGCAAAGTACATTACCATTAATATAAAATATTGTTTTGTATCTGGAGCTACTGCCAACCATATTAGAATAAATGTACTTCAGGAGAGTATTGATGGCTTTTTTTAGAAAAAGAAGTCCGTAATGAAACTGCCATACAGACTTTTTCAATTAATTCCCATCTTCCTATTACATTTTTTTTCTGGTTGTTTGCCAGCATAATGATCTTTCTCAGGTTGATCAATTAGCTTATTCTCCAGTAATGGAGGACTAGTCAACCAGAGACACTGCAGTTCTTTAGGGGACAAAAAAACCAAACACATGAATACATGAAGCAACAGGCCATTCACTGAAGCTTCATTTATCAGAATAGCTTTGTGTTCTACTCCGGATTGTTTGCTCCCTTCTAATTTGAAAAGCTTTTCAGTCATGATGCTTTTTACATACTTCTCTGAGCCTTAAGCAATACGAGTCTTAACCAAAAAAAAAAAAAAAAAAGAGCGAGCGAGTGAGCAAGTCACCTAAACCTATACTGGAATAACTGAAATGTGTATAAGAGAAGTGTAACCAGCATTTCAGTGTAAAATTAAAACAGAAACAAACAATCAATCATATCTCCTGATTCTCATAATGACATGTAAAAATTGAGACACATACTAAGATGAAGCCATGAAATGACGATGGAATCAGCACAATACCGCCATTGCTTTATAACTCCTTTTGTAAAGAACCACACACAACAGGACCTTGAACGTGAGTGACAGTGATTTTTTAAGACACTGTCTGTAGTGCTGGGCAAGGTCTTCCTGGAAATCATAATAAAAAGAAATGGCTTTTACTTTCCTAGTGAATACAGTACATTGATTTGGAATACAGACCTCCAAAGACAGCAGTAAAACATGAGCTAAACATTAATAAAATCATAAAAATAGTGATGCTCAGTTGAAATGTCATTTTCAGAAGCCTCTAGACACAAGCATAAACTTGTATTTATTTACAAGTTCCAATTTTGGAGATAATTTGGAGGTTTGACAAAATGTCTGATGGAATTATTGTTGAATTTTTGGTCTAAGAGTTTTACTCAAGCACATAGGTTCCTGAGTTAGTCGACATAATGCTTTTGCTGTTCAATTTATCAAGAATGTTGGTTTTGAAATACAATTTTAGAAAGTACAAAATGAGAATAATCACAAATGTAGACACTATTAATTAGGGGATGTATGATACAGCTATATGATGTCTGTCATCTATCAGTCTATCTTCCTTGCTTTTGTTTATTTATAAGTTGCCCATGTGGAACTTCTCTTAAAAGACCAATTGTTTTCAACTCTTTGAGTATTTCACCATTACAGATCAATACACAAATCTTTCATTGATAATGTATTGAGATTTCTTGAAGTCCATGTGTAATTCTTCATTCTATCTGCTCTTACTATCCACTCTATAAAGAAATAAATCCATTCTGGAGATCATGCTTAACACCTTACACCAAGAGTGAAATTCAGTTCTGTACAAAGGTCCAACACAATGACTACACCATTTAATGTTGTTCCAGTAATTTTGCACTCACAGGCAATTGCAGATTAAGTCTTGTGGGTGCAGATGATAGAATTCAGATATGTAACTACCTGAAAATGTTACTAATTGATCCCCCTGCTATACTGCAGCTGTGATTGATCATGGGCGCATGAATCAAAAGAGTATTTTTGAACCTCTGCTCTTAGGGAAACATACACAGCTGCTAATTTTCAAAGTTAAATATCCCAAGTGTTTCAAATGATTTCTTTTTTAAAATACCAAGGGGTTCACCTTTATTTTAGAGACTAACATATTACAATGTTGTATTCATTTAAATATAGCAATTTCCCCTCCAAACTCAACAATTAAGCCTGAAAACTAGATCAAAAATCTGTCTTTCACAATGAACAGATATCCATCTAATAACTCAATAAGCCAGTGACTACTACTAACAATTAAAATGGAGTGAATAATTAATAACAAGTTAAATGACAAATGTCACCTCTTTTTCTGTTTGTGGAATATATAAATAGCTGATGATTCTCTCAAATTTATTTAATAATTCAAAATGTCCTAAATGATGTTTCTCAACTTTTGTTTAACGTTGTGGCTTGCTATTTGAAATATAAAATTCAAACTGTGTTGCTATGTTGTGATTGGTTACATAAGAGATATGGTATTGTCATATTTCCTGATTGGATAATCATATATTTTATAATAAAGTTTCTACAGTGAATACTTATAGAAAATGAATTTAAAATATACTTTCTATGAATATTCAAGTGAGAAATTTTAAAATGTATTTTCTGTTAAACTTTGTGCTAGTAAAAACTTATGATCACATAGAGAAAAAGAAAAAGGATACAACACAGAAAGGCAAAAAACATGATAGAAGGAAATTTAGACCTAAAATGTGAAGGAATATTTCTGGAAATTTGCTTTTAGTATATGCTCAGTTCTACTGACAACATAAGTATATATTTTGTAGGTGGAGAATATATACTTGATTCCTTCTGGATTCTAAAGCAGACTTTCATCTGGAATCTGGAACTGCAAATGAAATTATTTTTGGAGCTACTCTATGTAATTATCAAATCATTTGCAACAATATATAATTACTCTGAAGTGCATCATAGTTCATAAGTAACTTTGATTTTTGTCACTCTCCAGGGGTCCGATTCTGCAGCACTAAAGTCAATGGGAATTTTACCAGTATCTTCAATGGCATTAGGAACAGGCCATAACTGATTGATTCCTTTTGGGAAAAATCCCATTTGGGTCGAGAACTATCCATGACATTTTTATTCCAAAAACTCACAATTTTAAATAACCAAATAAAAGGCTAAAATGTAAAGTTTAGCTCAACCTTTAAACTCAGTGCTTTTGTACTGAGATGTCTTATTTCCTGCTGCATACAAAGCTGCTTATGTATGCTACATCTATATCTGATAAATTATTGGATATAACTTGTATCTAATCTCTGTCTAGTGACAGAGATGTGTTGCCAGGGGTTGAGAACAGGTGTGTAGGAGTCAGGCGAATCGAGCTTTAATCTTTGTTCTGCCACTGTCACCTCCCTAGGCAATTTATTCCAGTGCTAACCACCCTGACAGGAAGTTTTTCCTAATGTCCAACCTAAACCTCTCTTTCTGCAATTTTAACCCATTGCTTCTTTTCCTATCCTCAGAAGTTAAGAATTTTTTTTCTCCCTCCTCTTTGTAACAACCTTTTATGTACTTGAAAACTGTTACCATGTCCACTCTCAGTTTTCTCTTTTCCAGACTAAATAACCCAATTTTTTCCATCTTCTCTCATAGGTCATGTTTTCTAGACCTTTGATCATTTTTTTTTGTTCTTCCTTGGACTCTCTCCAGTTTGTCCGCATTTTTCTTGAAATGAAGTGTCCAGAACTGGACACAATACTCCAGCTGAGGCCTAATCAGCGCAGAGTAGAGCATAAGAATTACTTCTTATGCCTTGCTTACAATGCTCCTGCTAATACATCCTAGAATGATGTTTGCTTTTTTTGCAACAGTGTTACACTGTTGACTCATATTTAGCTTGTGATCCGCTATGACCACCAAATCCCTTTCTGCAGTACTACTTCCTAGGCAGTTATTTCTCATTTTGTATGTGTACAATTGATTGTTCCTTCCTAAGTGGTGTTCTTTGCATTTGTCCTTATTGAATTTCATCCTACTTACTTCAGCCTATTTCTCCAGTTTGTCCAGATCATTTTGAATTTTAATCCTATCCTCCAAAGCACTTGCAACCCCTCCCAGCTTAGTATCATCAGCAAACTTTATAAATGTACTCTTGCCATTATCTAAATCATTGATGAAGATATTGAACAGAACAGGATGCAGAACTGATCCCTGCAGGACCCTACTCATTATGTCCTTCCAGCATGACTGTGAGCCACTGATAACTACTCTCTGGGAACGGTTTTCCAACCAATTTTGCACCCACATTATAGTAGCTCCATCTAGGTCAGATTTCCCTAATTTGTTTATGAGAAGATCAGGTGAGACAATATCAAAAGCTTTACTAAAGTCTACATGTATACTGTTCCCCCACTATTCCCAAGGCATGTTACACTGTCAAAGAAAGCTCTCAGGTTAGTTTGACACAATTTGTTTTTGACAAATCCCCATGCTGACTATTACTTATTACCTTATTATCTTCTAGATGTTTGCAATGGAACTATTTACATGCTTAAAATTATGCACATGCCTCATGCTCCTCAAAAGAAAGGCATCAGATAAATGCAAGGTACAAAATATTACCAAAAAAAAACCCAATTAAAGCACACACATTTGTTACATAACCAAAATACACATTAAATCTGTCAAAGCCCTTGACAGCGTACAATATATCAATTGATTCAAGAAATTGCTTGAGGAGCCTGAAGTGTGTTTCACACACATAACTCCCATTCACTTCAATGGGAGTTACTGTTATAGGCACAGAACATGTCTTGGAACCGGGCCTTAAATCTTCACCTCAGATATTTTTTTTCAGTGTATGTTACTTTGTATTGAGTTGGCTATTTATTGGGTATGTGCACTACAGAGCTAATTAAATCCCAACATTCCTGCCCTCCCCTGGAGCGTGCATAACACCCAACAGGCTATGGAATTGGTGCAGTTCCATTGCATGGTGGCTATGATTCTGGAACCTCTGCAAGCCACAGAGTTGTTTGCTGCAAGATACTTTCCGCAAAACCATGCAGAAATGTTTGAGTGACCTGGCTAAGTCAACCCGCGGGCCATACCTCACACCTTTTCTCAGGAAAAGCAGTTTCTATCGAAGCTGACCTACCAAATGAATGACAGCAGAACTGCCCTGTTTGCTACTGCAATCTTAGTTTACAGTAGCAAATATGAAGTAGTTCTGCTATCATATATTGCCAGATGGGTAATATGGAGTAGTTCTGCTATCATATATTGCTAGGTGGGTAAAAAGTCCTCCTCCCATTGTGTACCCTTACACAAAGTGCATTTACTCAGGTTTGGTACAGAAAGAAAGTGGTGTTTGTCCTGATGCAGATTTCTAGCTTTACATATTTTAGGGTCCAGTTCTACCACTTTACTTATATTGAGTAGTATCTTATTTGACAATTAGTCCTCCTATGGGGCTACTCTTACAATAAGGTAGTGCACACTATGGATAGCAGAATCTGAGCCTTAATTATTGTTAGTGGGTTAATATAGGGTCATATCCTCAGTTATGCTGATTTCTAACAGCTAAGGATGTGACCCATAATTTTGCATTGCTAACAGCCCTTACTCTGTCTTGGGGATAATGTGCCTTTTTGAATACACTGATTTAACTAGGATTTGGGAAGTTCAGTTTAGTTAAAAATTCATCATATGCCATCCAAGGCCTAGTCTTAAAAAGTGCAGGTTGTTGATAACACAGGAAGTGCTTGACACTTTGCAGAATCAGGTCCAGACAGGATGACTGTGGCTACATGATGGCTTTGCTGCAAGCACTGTGTATGAGGCAGCATGTTACTGTGCTGCCCCGGGCGTAAACCAAGAAGCAGATTGTCGCTCCCTTCCCTGGGGGAGTACCGTACCTTGCCCTATCTCCATACCTGCCAGTGAAGCTGTGCTGGCCAGTAGGGGGAGTGTGACACCAAGGCTTCGTGCATTAACTATCCACCAGTTGCTTAGGTTCCTATGCAGCAGGGAAGTGGGTGGTAGTAAGGTGACTAGATGTCCTGATTTTATAGGGACAGTCCCAATTTTTGGGTCTTTTTCTTATATAGGCTCCTATTACCCTCCACCTAGATCCTGATTTTTCACACTTGCTGTCTGGTCATCCTAGTTCATAGAGGCTGCTTTCCTCCCTCTCTCCTCCTCACTGTCTAGATAGCCTGCATAGGTAAATAGGGGGAAGACCTTCAGCCCCTCACTACCCTGCCACTGGATGCTGGACTTACCTTTATATAAAAGTCATCTATGAGACAACAGCTAAATGCTATTTCTACTTAGGGTATGTCTACACTACGGGATTATTCTGATATTACAGAAACCAGTTTTTAAAAACAGATTGTATAAAGTCGAGTGCACGCGGCCACACTAAGCATATTAATTCGGCAGTGTGCATCCATGTACCGAAGCTAGCATCAATTTCCGGAGCGTTGCACTGTGTATAGCTATTCCATAGTTCCTGCAGTCTTCCCTGCCCATTGGAATTCTGGGTTGAGATCCCAATGCATGATGGGGCAAAAACAGTGTCGCGGATGATTCTGGGTAAATGTCGTCACTCAATCCTTCCTCCGTGAAAGCAACGGCAGACAATCATTTTGCGCCCTTTTCCCCTGGATTGCCCTGGCAGACGCCATAGCCTGGCAACCATGGAGCCCGTTTAGCCTTTTGTCACTGTCACCGTGTGTGTACTGGATGCTGCTGACAGACGCGATACTGCAGTGCTACACAGCAGCATTCATTTGCCTTTGCAAGGTAGCAGAGACGGTTACCAGCCCTATTACATCGTCTGCTGCTTTGGAAATTGGCAATGACGGTTACCAGTCATATTGTACTGTCTGCTGCTGTCGTGGGTGCTCCTGGCTGGCCTCGCTGAGGTCAGCCGGGGCGCATGGACAAAAATGGGAATGACTCCCCAGGTCATTCCCTTCTTTATGTTTTGTCTAAAAATAGAGTCATTCCTGCCAAGAATATGGGGCAAGTCTACTAGAGAACCAGAGAGCACAGCCGCTCCGCGTCAGAGCCCCAGATATCCCACAGAAATGATGAGCTGCATGCCATTCTAGGGGGTGCCCCTGCAACAACCCCACCCATTGCCTTCCTCCTCCCACACCCCTCCTGGGCTACCTTGGCAGTTATCCCCCCATTTGTGTGATGAAGTAATAAAGAATGCAGGAATAAGAAACACTGAGTTTTTAGTGAGATAAACTGAGGGGGAGGCAGCCTCCAGCTGCTATGATAGTCCAGAATCTTCATTAGACATGAAACGAGGGGAGAGAGGAGTTCAGCCTCCAGCTGCTATGATGAGAATGGTTACCAGCCCTATTGCACCGTCTGCCAGGACTGAATCTCCAGGAGACAAAGCTTAAAGAAGGGAATGACCGGGAGTCATTCCCATTTTTGCCCAGGTGCCCCTGGCCAACTTCACCAAGGCCAGCCAGGAGCAATCAGGGGATGATGATGAGGATGGCTCTCAGTCATATTGTACCGTACCATCTGCCACCGGGGAGGGGAGGGGATGCTGCTGTTTAGCGCCGCAGCACGCCGTCTACCAGTAGTATCCAGTAGACATACGATGACATTGAAAAGAGGAGAAAAATGATTTTTTTCCCCTTTTCTTTGAAGGGCAGAGTGGGGGTAAATTGATGACATATACCCTGAACCACTGGTGACAATGTTTTTGACCCTTCAGGCATTGGGAGCTCAGCCAAGAATGCAAATGCTTTTCGAAGACTGCAGGAACAGTGGGATAGCTCGAGTCCTCAGTCTCCCCTCCCTCCCTCTATGAGCGTCCATTTGATTCTTTGGCTTTCCGTTACGCTTGTCACACAGCACTGTGTTGAGTCTCTGCTGTGGCCTCTGTTTATCATAGCCTGGACATTTTTTCAAATGCTTTGGCATTTCATCTTCTGGAATGGAGCTCTGACAGAACTGATTTCTCTCCCCGTACAGCAATCAGATCCAGTATCTCCCATATGGTCCATGCTGGAGCTATTTTTGGATTTGGGACTGCGTAGCCACTCGTGCTGATCAGCGCTCCACACTGGGAGAACAGGAAATGAAATTCAAAAGTTTGCGGGGCTTTTCCTGTCTACCTGGCCAGTGCATGTGAGTTCAGATTGCTGTCCAGAGCGGTCACAATGGTGCACTGTGAGATAGCTCCCAGAGGCCAATATCATCGAATTGCGGCCACACTAACTCTAATTCAAAATGGCCATTGTGACAAAGTTCCTCCTCTACCTTGGTGGGTCCTGCACTTATTGGCAGATTTTCTTACCTCAGTGATCTTCCCCACAGTCTGGATCAACTCCTCCTGTGTCTGATCAGGAGTTGGGAGGTTTGGGGGGAACCCGGGCCTGCCCTCTACTCCAGGTTCCAGCCCAGGGCCCTGTGGATTGCAGTTGTCTATAGTGTCTCTTGTAACAGCTGCATGACAGCTACAACTCCCTGGGCTACTTCCCCAGGGCCTCCTCACAGGACCTTCCTCCTGGTGTCTGATAACGCTTGTACTCCATAGTCCTCCAGCAGCACACCCTCTCACTCTCAGCTCCTTATGCCTCTTGCTCCCAGCTCCTCACACGCACTTCCTCTCCTCTACCTCCTCCCCACCTGACAGGAGTGAGCTCCTTTTTAAACCCAGGTGCCCTGATTAGCCTGCCTTGATTGGCTGCAGGTGTTTTAATCAGCCTGTCTGCCTTAATTGGTTCTAGCAAGTTCCTGATTACTGTAGTGCAGCCCCTGCTCAGGTCACTCAGGGAACAGAAAACTACTCACCCAGTGACCAGTATATTTGCCCTCTACCAGACTCCTGTACCACACTGGTTTGGGTCTGTCACACAATACCGATTTGAGTGCTACTCCCCTCATTGGGGAGGAGTACAGATATTGATATTAAGAGCTCTTTATATCAAAATAAAGGGCTTCATTGTGTGGACAAGTGCAGGGTTAATTGGGTTTAACACTGCTAAATTCGGTATAAATGCGTAGTGTAGACCAGGCCTTAGTTGATTATCAGATATGCATGCCAAATTTCATTAGGAAAACTGCTGATTAGAACAGAGGTGAATCTTCATTTTTAACACTCTACATCTGTAGCCCTCCTTGGTACACCCTTAACTCCCTATATGCAAGAAGAACCGTTGTAGATATGTAAAAGCAGCAAAGAATCCTGTGGCACCTTATAGACTAACAGACGTTTTGGAGCATGAGCTTTCGTGGGTGAATACCCACTTCCTCAGATGCATGTAATGGAAATATCCAGGGGCAGGTATATATATGTGTGCTAGCAAGCAAGCTAGAGATAACGAGGTCAGTTCAATCAGGGAGGATGAGGCCCTGTTCTAGCAGTTGAGGTGTGAAAACCAAGAGAGGAGAAACTGGTTCTGTAATTGGCAAGCCATTCACAGTCTTTGTTCAATCCTGAGCTGATGGTGTCAAATTTGCAGATGAACTGAAGCTCAGCAGTTTCTCTTTGAAGTCTGGTCCTGAAGTTTTTTTGCTGCAGGATGGCCACCTTAAGGTCTGCTATAGTGTGGCCAGGGAGGTTGAAGTGCTCTCCTACAGGTTTTTGTATATTGCCATTCCTAATGTCTGATTTGTGTCCATTTATCCTTTTCCGTAGAGACTGTCCAGTTTGGCCGATGTACATAGCAGAGGGGCATTGCTGGCATATGATGGCGTATATTACATTGGTGGATGTGCAGGTGAATGAACCAGTGATGGTGTGGCTGATCTGGTTAGGTCCTGTGATGGTGTCGCTGGTGTAGATATGTGGGCAGAGTTGGCATCGAGGTTTGTTGCATGGATTGGTTCCTGAGCTAGAGTTATTATGGTGTGGTGTGCAGTTACTGGTGAGAATATGTTTCAGGTTGGCAGGTTGTCTGTGGGCAAGGATTGGCCTGCCACCCAAGGCCTGTGAAAGTGTGGGATCATTGTCCAGGATGGGTTGTAGATCCTTGATGATGCGTTGGAGGGGTTTTAGCTGGGGGCTGTATGTGATGGCCAGTGGAGTCCTGTTGGTTTCTCTCTTGGGTTTGTCTTGCAGTAGGAGGCTTCTGGGTACACGTCTGGCTCTGTTGATCTGTTTCCTTATTACCTCATGCGGGTATTGTCTGGATATATGGACTCTCTACTCAGACCCTATGCCACCAGCACTCCCAGCTATCTCCGCGACACCACTGATTTCCTGAGGAAACTACAATGCATTGGTGACCTCCCAGAAAACACCATCCTAGCCACCATGGATGTAGAGGCTCTCTACACAAACATCCCACACACAGATGGAATACAAGCTGTCAAGAACACCATCCCTGATGATGCCACAGCACAACTGGCTGCTGAGCTCTGTGCCTTTATACTTACACACAACTATTTCAAATTTGATGACAATATATATCTCCAGATCAGTGGCACTGCTATGGGCACCCGCATGGCCCCACAATATGCCAATATCTTCATGGCCGACCTGGAACAACGCTTCCTCAGCTCTCGTCCACTCACACCCCTTCTCTATCTACGCTACATTGATGACATCTTCATCATCTGGACCCATGGCAAGGAGACTCTGGAAAAATTCCACCATGATTTCAACAGCTTCCACCCCACCATCAACCTCAGCCTGGACCAATCTACACGGGAGGTCCACTTTCTTGACACCACGGTGCAAATAAGTGATGGTCACATTAACACCACCCTATATCGAAAACCCACCGACCGCTATGCCTACCTTCATGCCTCCAGCTTCCATCCCGGGCACATCACACGATCCATTGTCTACAGCCAAGCACTGAGGTACAACCGCATCTGCTCTAACCCCTCAGACAGAGACCAACACCTACAAAATCTCCACCAAGCATTCTCAAAACTACAATACCCGCATGAGGAAATAAGGAAACAGATCAACAGAGCCAGACGTGTACCCAGAAGCCTCCTACTGCAAGACAAACCCAAGAGAGAAACCAACAGGACTCCACTGGCCATCACATACAGCCCCCAGCTAAAACCCCTCCAACGCATCATCAAGGATCTACAACCCATCCTGGACAATGATCCCACACTTTCACAGGCCTTGGGTGGCAGGCCAATCCTTGCCCGCAGACAACCTGCCAACCTGAAACATATTCTCACCAGTAACTGCACACCACACCATAATAACTCTTGCTCAGGAACCAATCTATGCAACAAACCTTGATGCCAACTCTGCCCACATATCTACACCAGCGACACCATCACAGGACCTAACCAGATCAGCCACACCATCACTGGTTCATTCACCTGCACATCCACCAATGTAATATACGCCATCATATGCCAGCAATGCCCCTCTGCTATGTACATCGGCCAAACTGGACAGTCTCTACGGAAAAGGATAAATGGACACAAATCAGACATTAGGAATGGCAATATACAAAAACCTGTAGGAGAGCACTTCAACCTCCCTGGCCACACTATAGCAGACCTTAAGGTGGCCATCCTGCAGCAAAAAAACTTCAGGACCAGACTTCAAAGAGAAACTGCTGAGCTTCAGTTCATCTGCAAATTTGACACCATCAGCTCAGGATTGAACAAAGACTGTGAATGGCTTGCCAATTACAGAACCAGTTTCTCCTCTCTTGGTTTTCACACCTCAACTGCTAGAACAGGGCCTCATCCTCCCTGATTGAACTGACCTCGTTATCTCTAGCTTGCTTGCTAGCACACATATATATACCTGCCCCTGGATATTTCCATTACATGCATCTGAGGAAGTGGGTATTCACCCATGAAAGTTCATGCTCCAAAACGTCTGTTAGTCTATAAGGTGCCACAGGATTCTTTGCTGCTTTTACAGATCCAGACTAACACGGCTACCCTCTGATACTTGACACATTGTAGATATGTAATTCATTTGTGATAAACAAATGTCCAGCATTGTAAAGTGGACCAATGCACTAGCAAAGAGGGAAGTGTGTGCAATAATCAATAACCATGCAGCAAGGTTTCATTTTCAGACAAGCTGAGCACCCACAAATCTGACTTCAGTAGGAACTGAGCACCTCTGAAAATCAGGCTCACAGCCCCTATCCCAGAATGAATTTATTCAGCAATAAAATATTAATATGCAGATCTTCTAGATTACTTTAGATCCAGCTCTAATTTATGCAGTACTGGCAGCATGAACACTTTGAAGCTGCAATAACCTAGGACCCATAGTCATTATCTGCAATCTGGCCTTCACCACCATCATCTGAATGAAATGTGGTGGACTAGGAGGAGGAATCATATTTTTTATGAACAAATTTATATTGTGTGTCAGGAAGGTATTATAGGCAAGTGATGAATAATTGGCATAATTTGTAACTTTTATAACAAGGGAACTTCTGGACACTACTATAAATGAGATAAATTGTCATCACAGTAAGCCTGTCCCGTACAAACATTACTGTTAATAATGCTGACACTGGTTGGTGAAGGGAATAAGCTTTTGTATAAACTCCAACATAAATTTTGTTGATGAAAACCACAATACAAAAATGATTTTGTCCTCTTAATGTTAGGGTTTTTTTAATGATGTTTCCAGCTCTTTACAACCAAGCTTGCCTTGACCCTATGCTAAATCATTAAAGTCGCTATTCTAACCTTTATGAAGGTGCAGAACTCTCATTAACAGTACTGGGTGTTGCATATTTGCATCAAAGGGGTAATAGGCCCCAAATTAAAGGGATGAATTTAACAGTGATGTCTGAGAGATCAGTCACATAGAAAAGGTTTTGAAACAAGGGTTCTCTACTCTTTCAGCCTGGTTAGCAAAAACAATAGTCCAGTAAAAAAAAAATTAGACTTTCACTTCCACAAGGGTCATCTGCAGGTGACTTCATTACAGAACCTCTTTCCTCACACAGAACACAAAGCCTAGATCAATGCATTAAAAAAAATCCTTGTACAGGACAGCAAAAATAGTTTTTCAAAAAGATCTATCTTTGACCACTACCTGCTATGCAACATCCCTTCAATCACCCCTTTTGAAGTTCAAGATAGACAGTTTTTTTCCTTATTGGAGATCTTACCAGATAAACCTTCATGAATAAATTATCCTCTCACTGACCACATTTTGATGATGTAGAGTAACTCTACTGAAGAGAATGGAGTTACTCTGGATTTATGCTTGTGTTCTGAAATCAGAATCCAGCCCTCTGCTAGTGACAAATCCTGGTATCCTAGTCATCAATGATAAAACTCCCATTGAAGTCAAAGGGAATAGGGTTTGGTTGTAAGTGTATGAACAAGTGGCTGCTTGTATTCAGTCTCCTTCACTAATATGGCATGATGTCCATTTGCATGGTGAGATAGTTTTACTAGCGCATTGGTGCCAAAGATGGATTACACCTTTACACCCTCTAAAAAGATGTATAACTTTTTAATATATACATTTTTTAAAATTGTATTGAAAGTATGAAACTGCGGTAACCTCATCTACCTTTATTTTGTTTGGTAGGAGATTAATTGAGTCAGTAAGCAAAAGCCACTGGCAAGAGACCAATCATCATTGTACAGATTTCCAGAATCATCTCTTTCAGGTATTGTGAGACAATTAGAAAATAGGCTAACTGTATAGTCTGTTCTGTTCTATATAGATTTTTATTCCATATTTAACACTGTAGTATCTGAGTGTCTTCCAGTAGTGCATTAAGCAGTGAATAATGTAGCTGGAGTCGATGTACCTTAGGTCGACCTTTTCAAGTGTTTACACCGTGCTGGGTTGATGGGAGATCCACTAAATCAGCCATCAAGTTACCTTATGCTTCTCATTCCAGTGGAGTACCAGAGTCAGCGGGAGAGTGGTTGGCGATCGATTTAGTGGGTCTAAATTGACTAGACCTACTAAATCGACCCCCGGTGGATCAATCACCACACATTGATCCACCAGTAAGTGGAGACACACCCTAATGTCTGTGACACACAGTTTGTACTCGTATCCTCTCCTCGGGGAGAGAAATATGTGCAGTGGAGTTTTTTGTCTGGGAATTATTTTTTTTACACATACACTTATATGTCCGCCTTGCTCTTGGAGCTGAGAGTGGTGAGAGTGTGATAGTCCTCAGTTCCTGGGGGAGTTCATTCCACAGTCTCAGACTGACCCCCAAGAAAGTTCTATGTCCTGCACAGGTGAGCTTTTCCCTTATTGTAGCGAGTTCCATTGTGTCAGAGGAGCAGAGTTGTTGACCAGGGTCTCTACTGGGAGCTTTACTAATTTGTTTAGATACCCTGGGCCCAGGTCATTGAACACCCTGAAGATAAGAGCTGAGTCCTTGAACTTGATTCAATATTCCGTGGGAAGTCAGTGTTTGTGGAGAAGAGGACAGGTTCGATGCATTTGCTGTGTTGCTGAAGAGATGTGCTGCAGTGTTCTATAGTAGATGGAGTTTCCTAAGTGCTGAAGGCTTTGTACCCAGATATATAGCTTTGCTGTAGTCCAGCTGAGAGGTGATGAAAGCATGAATAACTGAGGCCAGGTCATCATCAGCTAGCTGCTCAGCCAGACATGGTAGAAAGTATTATTTGCAGATGCTACTATGTGTAACCTTAGTGTCAGCAAGGAATCCAGGAGCACTCCTAAGCTATGGACTGAACTGACCAACTGTGGGTGTCTACCATCAACCAAAAGAAACTGCATCATGACTGAAAACTCTTCAGAATGATTTCTTCTACCTACCAGCATTATCTCTGTCCTGCTTGCTTCAGTTTCAACCAGCTGTTTGTCATCCATGAACCGATCTTGTCCAAACACTGGTCCATCCTGGTGTGGCAATATATGGTGAAGGATCGGAAAAGGTGTGACCTCTGCATATTGCTGGAATTTGAGGTCATGTCTTCTGTCCAATTCATTGAGTGGTTGCATGTAGGTATTGAAAAAGTCAAGAGAGAGAATTGATTCTTGTTGGATTCTAACAGTGTGGGATATAGTAAGAAGATACAGTTTCCCATCACTATTCATTGGCTGCATCTTTCCATGAAGGACTCAAATCATTTTTTCACATTACCCTATACCACTGCCACAGTTCTCAAGTGAGACAGCAATATTTCATGGTCAAGAATGTTGAATGATGCAGAAGGATCCAGGAGAATGAGTGTGGATGTCTGCCCACTATCCATTGACAGTAGTAAAGTCAGTAAAATCAGACCAGAAACAAAGTGTTTCAGCAAGAAAGTGTCCTAACATGCAATGTTTTATTTTAGTATTGACAAGCCAGCAAAAGGAGAGGGATAACTCAGTGGTTTGAGCATTGGCCTGCTAAACCAGGGTTGTGAGTTCAATCCTTGAGGGGGCCACTTAGGTATCTGGGGCAAAATCAGTACTTGGTCCTGCTAGTGAAGGCAGGGGGCTGGACTTGATGACCCTTCCAGTTCTAGGAGATAGGATATCTTCATTTTTTAAAAAATTTTATTTATTTAAAAACTGATATTGTGTTGAAGTGTTTCTTTTACCTGTTACTTGAAGACTTAACTTTCCTTTCCATTGTATTCTGGTAAGGCAGATGAGTTGTATAGAATTCACTGTTTTTCCATTATTTGTTTCTAAACAAAAACCAAACTCACACCTTAACTAACTACACATAACCAAGACCCCAAATCAGCACATGTTTGGGCACATGTGTACCTTTCTGAGCACAAGCGATCCTGTTTAAAGTTAGGATGACTTGCACGTGTAAAGTTATACACATACTTCAATATCTTACCGAATGAGCTCTCAGAACATGGCTAGCACATATCAAATATATGATATCGAATACTGATATGGAATATCAAGTATGTGCAGAGAAGTTTGTGAACAATCCATAGAGTTAAAAGATTCCCCAAAATAATTACCCAATATCAAATAATAAATGTGCAGCTATCATGATTGCTCTCAATTTTTCCCTCAGACCAGAACAGAGAGCTACAACCATGTTGTTATGACTAGCTGTGTACATATCACCTCATAACACACACTGAATATTTAGTATACACATTAGGAAAGCAGCCATAGATAAAATACTCATAGAGCATTTCAATTCTTTCACACACATGATGGCTGCAAGATACCTTGAGGCATCTAAGTGATTGGAATTGGTTTTGGTCACTCAGGGTCAAAGTTACATTTTTCTATTTATTAGATTCTTGTGAATATGTCTAAAGAGTGGAATAAAATTATAGAAAGGTTAACTGACATGTGGAAACTGTTTTATTAATGCTTAAGAAGGAAAAAAATAATACACAGTAGTTTTATCATGCACAGTATCAACTTTCCTAATGAGACTCTATATACAGCAGCTCTGAACTACAGCTTAGGGTTCACATTTGGGTCCTGTCCTGTGAAGTTGACCTTCTGCAAAATGCTGAGTATCATTCAAGCTTTTCTTTCAGGGTTCAGTGCTGCTCACACTCAAGTCATGCAGTGCAGCACTTTTAAGTGGGAGCAGGTGTCATAAACAGATAGCTAAGGGTTAATGTTCTTTTACCTGTAAAGGGTTAACAAAGGGAACCAAACACCTGACCAGAGGACCAATCAGGAAACAAGACTTTTTCAAATCTAGGGGGGAGGGAAGTTTTGGGTGTGAGTCCTTTGTTCTTGTTCTGTTCTCTTTCTGGGCTCTGAGAGTGACCACAGGAATTTTCAGGTTTTCTAATCTTCTGTTTCCAAGTTGTAAGTACAAGGATAATAAGACAATAGGTTTATATTGTTTTTTTGTATTTACATGTGTGTAGTTGCTGGAATGTGTTAAATTGTATTCTTTTTGGATAAGGCTGTTTATTCAATTTTTCTTTTAAGTAATTGACCCTGTATATTGTCACCCTGATACAGAGACCATTTTATGTCTTTTTTTTCTTTTTATATAAAGCTTTCTTTTTAAGACCTGTTTAAGTGTTTTTCACTGGTTAAGGCTAAGAAATGAAGGGAGGGGGAAAATCTCTTTGTGTTAGATTTACTAAGCCTGACTTTGCATATCCTCCGGGTGAGAGGGAGAGAGATTAGATCTCTCGGTACTTGTGTTTCAAGGACTTGAAGCAGGGAATCTCCCAGAGTACCCAGGGCGGGGAAATCTGGGAGGAGGAAAAGAGGGTGGAATCGCTTTGTTTGGATTCACGGAGCTTGAATCTGTATATCTCTCCAGGAACCCAGGGAGGGAACACCTGGAGGGGAAGAGGGAGAAGGGAAGTGGGTTATTTCCCTTTGTGGTGAGACTCAGGGCATCTGAGTCTTGGGGGTCCCCCAGGGAAGGTTTTGGGGAGACCAGAGTGAGCCAGACACTGGAATTCTGGCTGGTGGGAGCGATATCAGATCCAAGCTGGCAATTAAGTTTGGAGGTTTCATGCTAGCTTCTCATGTTCTGAACTCTAAGGTTCAGATCTGAGTAGGAGAGTTATGACAGCAGGGTCTTACTCTTGAACAAGAGTAGTGGGTGCTCAGGCAGACTATCCAAAGGATATATAGAATTTCTGCACCTGAAGGCAAGGAGTAAAAAGGTCAGCAGGAAAACTCTAATAAATAATATGTGATCTCAGTTAATACTGGATATATATGTGGACTACGTTCATAATTTCTGTTTGAAGGGTAATCCTGTTTTTCTCATTTGTATTGCTGATACAGCATTTGACCCAAGGTTTAAGAATCTGAGGTGCCTTCCCAAATCTAAGAGGGACGAGGTGTGGAGCATGCTTTCAGAAGTCTTAAAAAAGCAACACTCAGATGCAAAAACTACAGAACCTGAAGCACCAAAAAAGAAAATTTACCTTCTGCTGGTGGCGTCTGACTCAGGTGATGAAAATGAACAATGCGGACCAATGCATGCTTTGGATTGTTATCGAGCAGAACCCATCATGAGCGTGGACTCACGTCCTCTGGAAGGGTGGTTGAAGCATGAAAGGACATCTGAATCTTTAGCGCATCTGACACATAAATATCTTGTGATGCAGGCTACAACAGTGCCATGTGGTGACATTGTAAACAAGAAGGGGGCAGCATTGTCTCCTGCAAATGTAAACAAACTTGTTTGTCTGAGGAACTGGCTGAACAAGAAGTAGGACTGAGTAGACTGACCGAGTAGGCTCTAAAGTTTTAAATTTGTTTTATTTTTGAATGCAGGGGTTTTTTTGTACATAATTCTACATTTGTAAGTTCAACTTTCATGATAAAGAGGCACTACAGTACTGTAATGGGGGAATTTAAAAATACTGTTTCTTTTGTCAAGTATCAGAGGGGTAGCCGTGTATCTGACAAAGTGGGTATTCACTCAAGAAAGCTCATGCTCCAAAACGTCTGTTAGTCTATAAGGTGCCACAGGATTCTTTGCTGTTTCTTTTGTTTTTACAGTGCAAGTAGTTGTAATCCAATACATTCTGTATTCTATGTTGTAATTGTAATCAATATATTTGGAAATGTAGAAAACATCCAAAATATTTAAATAAATGGTATTCTATTATTAACAGCATAATTAATTGTGATTAACTTTTTTAATTGCTTCACAGCCCTAGCAAGTACTATTCATAAATATACTCTCTTGACCACACCTCAGGATGCATATGCAAAATTTAATAAAAATACATTAGGGTTCTTCTTTGGAGCTATAATATAAATAATTCCATCTCTATTAAGAACAGAAGGGGGAAATAAACTTTTGACAAATGGAAAAGGACAAAATTAATAATAAAATAATACTACATCTAATGTTCACAGATTGGACATTAAATAAACGTTACATAAATAGAATACAAAGATTTTTCCAATGAAGGAACAACTCTGTTGGTCTCAGTGCCTGTAGATTTGGATAAATGTCCTTTGTATTGATTTGAGCTTTTCTGTTTTGCAGTCTGATCTGACTGTTTAGGTTGTAACAGGTGAGTTTGACCTTGTTTACATTTTCATTGCAAAAATTTTATACGAGGTATAACAAGATCCAATGCCTGGAAGTTGAAGCTAGAAAAATTCAGAATGGAAATAAGGCACAAATGTTTTACAGTGAATATAATTAATTATTGGAACATCTTACCAAGGGATATGGTGGCTTCTCCATAACTGGCAATTTTAAAATCAAGATTAGATTTTTTTCTAAAAGACGTGCTCTAGTTCAAATAGTGATTAATTGAGGGAAGTTCTATGGCCTGTGTTATGCAAGAGATCAGAACAAGTTATCACAGATGTTCCTTCTGGCGGTTAAATCTCTGAACTGTTCCCCAAGTTTCAATGAGGATGTCTCAAACAGTGAAGGGAGAAATGAAAAATTGTATAAAATGTTAATTGACACCACTCCTTTAAAAATATAGGAGCAATGTATTGTGTGAACATTTCTTGCTTACAAAGTAACAGCAGTTTAATTACATGGTCAGTTCTCTGTAGCTTCATGGTATTTATATGGCAAGTATCATACACTGCAGAATGAACATTGTGAATTATTTGTTTGGCCATCTAACCCAGAGTTCAGGATAAATAATTTATTTTCTTTTCTCCAGTTTATTTTCCCAAGAAAAACTCATCTTAGGTGCAGCATCTGATTTTCAGTGTGGTGATGTTTTTACCCAATTTTCCAGCTGGCTTGACTGATTCACAAGAAGGTCAAGTGATTAGCTCAAGGTCACAGACTGAGTCAGTGACTTGGTCAGATTAGAAAACATCTGCCTACTGGAGGACTTTAAGCTGGGAGATAAAGATTGTAATAGGACAGTGACATATTTCAGCACAGAGTGGGGATTATATATTTTTCTACCTTAATATAGGTTTCATTATCTCCCGCAAAAACGTTTTTATAAATCCAATATGTACAGGCCTTTCCATGTCCTGCTCTTGCTTTGGCTACTGAAACCTTCCCTAGGTTCTGGTGACTTCTGCTGCGAGATAATTAAATACAGGAAATCTACACTGTGCTGTGACTCACAGAATACAATTACCCTCATTTTAGGACCCATTTGCCCCAACAACTGCACATTCAGGAACATAGTTCTCATTAGGACTAATTACAGCTAGATTAATTATGTTGATTGGATGCCTCAAACAGCTCACATTAACCATTTGACCCTTTTACTCCTAAAGGTCCTCCTATCCTTCCTCACTGGAAGCTTAGTAATAACATGCACTTCTCTGAATCACTAGATCATTCCGTCATTTGCTGCAGGTTGGGGAAAGTGCAATATATGCAATGGTTTAAGATGAATGGAGTTCATGTTTGTCCTGCCTATTTCTATAATTTCCTATTTTCAGCTTTCGTCTTCTATTTTTAATTTAAATAAAACTGCCTCTTGTATTTTAACTTTGCAAGTTTACTAATTCCATACACTGTAAGCATTAATGTAATTAGGGCCTTGGCTACACTGGAGAGTTGCAGCACTGGTGGTGGCTTTACAATGCTGCAACTCACTCACTGTCCACACTTGCAAGGCACATACAGCGCTGTATCTCCCTGGCTACAGCGCTGGCTGTACTCCACCTCGGCCTGGGGAATAACGACTGCAGCGCTGGTGATGCAGCACTGCTCCACCAGTGCGGCCACCAAAAGCGCTGTTATTGGCCTCCAGAGGTATTCAGAGGTATCCCAGAATGCCTGTTCAGCCACTCTGCTCATCAGTTCAAACTCTACTGCCCCGGCCTCAGTTGACCCCCCCTTTAAATGCCCCAGGAATTTTAAAAATCCCCTTCCTGTTTGCTCAGCCGGGTGTGGCATGCAATCAGTGAATCTTTCCAGGTGACCATGGCTCCATGTGGCAAATGAGCCCTAGCATGGAGCAATGGTGAGTTGCTGGACCTCATCAGTGTTTGGGGGGAGGAAGTGTGCAGTCCTAGCTGCGCTCCAGCTGTAGGAATTATGATACCTATGCGCAGATATCAAGGGCCATGCTGGAAAGGGGCCATGACCGGGACGCACTGCAGTGCAGGGTTAAAATGAAGGAGCTGCGGAGTGCCTACTGTAAAGCCCGCGAGGGAAACCGCTGCTCCGGTGCTGCCCCCACAACCTGCCATTTTTACAAACAGCTGGACTTGATACTTGGGGGTGACCCCACCACCAATCTGAGGACCACGATGGACACTTCAGAGTGAGGGGGGGGAGGAGGAGCCGGGGGAGGAGAAAATCAAGAGTGAGGGTACTGGGGTGGGGGCAGAGACCCCGGCATCCGTGGAGGTATGCAGCCAGGAACTCTTCTCAAGCCAAGAGGAAGATAGCCAGTGGCAGCAGCCGGTACTTGGTGGAGGACAAACAGAGGAGCAGGTTTCCGGTAAGCGGCTTTTATTTTCAGGATGGAAATTTTTCAGGAGAAGAGGGAGGGTTAGGGCTGCATGCCTGCCTAGATGTGGAATAGTGTGGGCAATGCGCTTGCGCAAGTTTATTGGGAAAGCCACTGTGGTCCTTCTCCCAGTCAGGCTAACGCATCCGCACCACTGTGCTGCGAGGGGTGGGAGGCATTGCAAGACACAGGCACGCTGCGTAGGGGCCAGGGAGGAATCCGCATTGCTGTAGAAGACCCTCCTGCTCTTCCCAGGTGATCCGCAGCAGCGAGATATCTTCCAGGATCAACTCCTGTGGAAAATGTTGGGAGAGTGTTCAGTGTAGGTGCCCCCTGCAGTTGTTTGCTTTCCCCAACGCAGAAACTCCGAGGACAGTACAGCCCTGAAGCAATCAGTTCCCCTTACTCACCATTTCGGGGCTCCTGTGGGTTATGTGTGCTCTCTTTGGTATGGGAAAATTATGCTATTGTGAAGACTGTAAACTCATTCACTGTGTGGGAATAACTGTCTGATATAAACAATGCTGCCTCTGTTAAGTGTTGCCTTTTTTGCCTTTCCACAAGCAACCTTGAGATCTCGGCTGCCTGTGTTATCAATAGCTCAAAGACTCCAAAACCTCCGGAAGAAGCTGCGAAAAAGCAAAGAAGACATGCTGCAAGCAGTTATGGATCACTCTGTCACAGAGAATCAAAAAGTGCAGGACTGGAGGGAAAGGGAAAGCAGGATCCGCCAGAAAAATTCAGCAGCCAGGAAGGAAAGCACAAAGCAGCTGATAAGCATCCTGGCGCTCCAAGCGGACTCTATCCAGGCGCTCATAGCCATGCAGGCAGAGCAATACCGCGCCTGCCCTCCCAAGTCCCAAAGCTTTTCCCCTTGTGCCCCAATGTCAAAACCTCCTTCCCCAGCATCCAGGTTCTTACCACCACCAGCTGCTTCCAACACCTGTACGTTCATCAACCAGCCCTGAGAACTACGACCCTTACCCTCTGCACTCAACCCCATCACCATGCAATATAGGCATCCTGAAGTGCAGCAGTCATCGCACAGCACTCCAGATATGACATATGCAAATGTGTGACTGTACAGTTCCCCACTCCAACCCCCTGCCCTTTTAGGTTCCCAAAATGTCGTGTGTCTGTCAGTAAAGTTATTTTCTTTTCAATAAATGAATTCTTGGCTTTGAAAACAGTCTTTATTATTGCAGAAAGTCAAAGATACCTTAGCCCAGGAAAGAAACTGGCACTGCAAATCAGCTTAGGAAAAACAGATTCCTACTAACATTGTAACCACTGCACTTCACTCCCGTGCAAGGCACCAAACATTACTGTTGGTTTTCAACCCCAAATTCCTCCCTCAAGGCATCCCTAATCCTTGCAGCCTTGTGCTGGGCCTCTCTAGTAGCCCTGCTCTCTGGCTGTGCAAATTCAGCCTCCAGGCATTGAACCTCAGAGGTCCATGCCTGACTGAATCTTTCACCCTTCCCTTCACAAATATTATGGAGGGTACAGCACACGGATATAACTGCAGGGATGCTGCTTTCCCCCAAGTCTAGGTTCCCATACAGAGATCACCAGCGCCCCTTTAAATGGCCAAAAGCACACTCCACAGTCATTCGGCACCGGCTCAGCCTGTAGTTGAACTGTTCCTTGCTCCTGTCAAGCTTCCCTGTACACGGTTTCATGAGCCAAGGCATTAACGGGTAAGTGGGGTCTCCAAGGATCACAATGGGCATTTCGACATCCCCTACTGTGATCTTCTGGTCTGGGAAAAAAGTCCCTGCCTGCAGCTTCCTGAACAGGCCAGTGTTCTGAAAGATGCGTGCATCATGCACCTTTCCAGGCCAGCCTGTGTTAATGTCATTGAAATGCCCACGGTGATCCACAAGAGCCTGGAGAATCATACAGAAATACTTCTTTCGATTAACGTACTCGGATGCTAAGTGGGGTGGTGCCAGAATAGGAATATGCGTCCCATCTATCGTCCCTCCACAGTTAGGGAAACCCATTTGTGCAAAGCCATCCACAATGTCCTGCACGTTCCCCAGAGTCACAGTTCTTCTTAGCAGGATGCGATTAATGGTCCTGCAAACTTGCTTCAACACGATTCCAACGGTCGACTTTCCCCACTCCAAACTGGTTCCCGACTGATCAGTAGCTGTCTGGAGTTGCCAGCTTCCACATTGCAATACCCACCCACTTCTCCACCAGCAGGGCAGCTCTCAATATCTTGTCCTTGTGCCGCAGGGTGGGGGCGAGCTCCTCACATATTCCCATGAAAGTGGCTTTTCTCATCCAAAAGTTCTGCAGCTACTGCTTGTCATCCCAGACTTCCATGACGATGTGATCCCACTACTCAGTGCTTGTTTCCCGAGCCCCAAAGCGGTGTTCCATGGTGCTGAGCATTTCCATGAATGCCAGAAGCAATTTAATGTCATACACGTCAGGCAACTCGCTATCATCATCGGACTCCTCATCACTTTGGATCTTAAGGAATAGCTCATCTGCCAAACATGATGTGCTGGCGAGACTCGTCAGCATATTCCTCAGCAGTTTGGGCTCCATTTCCCACAGAAATCGCACTGCGCAGAAACCGTTGAGAGAGTCAAGATGGCGCCAAACATGGACGGAAAAACAGGGATTGCTGGGATGTGAAGCAATGCATCACAGGGCGTTGGGACAAGAAGCAGAATGACCCGCACTCTCCACCCCTTCCCACAACCCACAGCGCCAAAATGGGACAAGGTTCTCTGTGGGATAGCTGCCCATAATGCACCACTCCCAATAGTGGTGCAAATGCTGCAAATATGGCCACACTACAGCGCTGGTAGCTGTCAGTGTGGCCACACTCCAGCGCTTTCCCTACACAGTTGTACGAAGACAGCTTTAACTCCCAGCGCTGCATACCTGTAAGTGTAGCCAAACCCTTCATTACCTTAGGTTACTTTAATGTTTCCTGAAGGGACTCAAGTTTGCACTCAGCATTTATAGACTGTTTCCTGAGGTGGAAGCAAATCTTGTATCTTTCTGCAAAGGTCCCACAAGCTACCAGTAGATGTTTGTTGCCTTTTCCAAACCTGAGGATTGCTACCCAGAAGATTTCAGAGTAGCAGCCGTGTTAGTCTATATCTGCAAAAAGAACAGAAGTACTTGTGGCACCTTAGAGAGAAGATGGCTTCCTTGCCCAGAGGCAAAAGGGTGGAGTCCTGGCAAAGGAGACTTTCTATAGTTACTCAGTTCAGTTCTGTGCAGCATTTCTTGTTATTTTCTTGATTAACAAAGGATGTATGTGTTCTACTAGAAAATCTTAAACCTAGCTGAATTGAGTTACAAATAGGATGACATATCTTTGGGTTTTTAAGCTATCAAAAGGCAATCAAAAACTTATTTCAGAAATGCCTTAGAGTTACAAACTGTTGGAATTATAACGAAGGAAAACAAGATTCTCAGCCTTTTCATAGATCCTGTTTCCCCTGGCCCATAATATAATCCAACATTCCCTTAAAGTTTCAGGCCTGAATTATTAGCAGTCCATGTACATTTTTGCACATAACCAAATAGTACATGCAAAATTCTTGATGCATGGGGCTAAGGTGTGATTGTGGGGGGGCCTGTTACAGACCACCAAATCAAACCAGAGAACAGAATGAGTAACTCCTTAATACCTATTTGTAATGTGTGGAAAGAAAAATTGTATTGTTATGAGAACTTCTGTTTGGGATACACATGCTGAAGGCCTCATGCAGCCAGTAGTAAAACATCATTAGAGTTTCTAAAAATGATAGATGATTTTCTAGGACAAAACATATTGCACCCAAAAGGAGGTAACAATTTTGGACCTCATTATGATAGATAAAAATGAATTAATCAGTGGACTGGAAGTAGGTTGTTGCCTAAGAACCAATGATCATATCCATATGCCATTCAATATGGCAAACAGAGAACAGTCTCAACCAGTAATGTATATACGTGGTGCTTCCAACAGGCTAATTTTCCAAAATTGAGGGGGAAATTAAGAGTGAAATTGATTCAGACGGAAATATTTAGATAGGAAAATGTGAATGAAAATTAGGAATTCTTAGAGAACAGTTTATTAGATGACCAAAATGCCAGAATTCCACAATCAAGAAAGAGGACACCTTTATCTAAAAGCTCATCCTTGTGAAGTCAAATGGGAAATTAGAAACAAAAAAGCAATATGTAGCAAATGGAAAATAAATAAATATCAATCAACATATACTAGAAGTTATGAAGGGCAGGAAATTTAGAAGGGAAGCTAAAGACATAAGGAAAATATACATAGCTGGAAGGTCTAAGGATAATAAGGAGTTTAAATATATTAGCAATAAAAGAAATCCTAACAATGGTATAGGCCCATTATTATATGCAGATGATAAAATTGTTAATAATGATACAGAACAGGCTGAGTTCAACAAATATTTCTGTTCTGTATCTGGAAAGAAGCAAGATGATGCAATTCTGTCATATGAAGATGATGATTCAGTGCATTAGTAACTGAGGAGGAAGTTAGATGAAATCCGCTAGAAATAAACATTTTTAAATCAGGCTGATAACTTACACGCAAGATTCCTAAAAGAGTTGGGTAAGGATATTGCTATTGTTAATTTTTACATAAATCTTGGAAATTCCAGGAGACTGAAAAACTGCTAATGTTCTGCCAATAATTGAAAAGTGCAAGCAGGATAACCTGAGTATCTATAGGCTGATTAGACTGACATCAATCCTGGGCAAAATAATGGATAAGCTAATACAGGGTTCAGTTAATAAACAGTTAAACATTGGAAATATAATTGGTGCCATTCAGCATAGTTTTATGGAAAATGGGTCATGTAAAAAAAACTGATTTCATTTTTTTATTAGATCACAATTTTGGTTGATAGAGGTAATTTAATTTACTTAAATTTTTGTAAATTGTTTGATTTAGTACTGAATGACAGTCTGGTTAAAAATAAGCACTATACAATATTGATAGAGCACACATTAAATAGATTAAGAACTCACTGACTCACAGATCTCAAAAATTGAATCATCATTGAATGAGAGTGTTTCTTAGTGGCATTCCACAGGGATCAGTATGCAGTTCAATGCTAGTCAACATTTTCACCAAGTAGCTGAAACTAAATATAAAATTTGTGGATGACAAATTGATTGGCAGAGTGGTAATGATGAGGAGAGAGCAGTCAGCTGGAGTGTTTTGACCTGCTTGCTAAACTGGGCACATTCTTATAAAATATGTTTTAATATAGTTAAATGCAAAGTTATACATCTAGGAATGAGGAATGCAGGCCATACCTACAGAATTCGGGCGCTATATGCTGGAAAGTTTTTGGGGGTCATAATGGACAAACAACTCAACGTGAACACCCAGTGTGATGCTGAGACAAAAATGGTTAACACCATCCTAAAATGCATAACAAAGTGGTGACTAGAAGTAGGGAGGTGATTTTACCTGTAAGTACAGCATTGGTGAGACTGATGCTGGAATACTGCGGCTAGTTCTGAGGTGCGCGTTTTAATAAGGATGTTGAATAATTGGAGAAAGTGCAGAAAAGACACACAAAAATGATCTGAGGGCTGGTGAAAATGCCTTACAGTGAGAGATGTAAATTTCTCAATCTGTTTAGTTTATCAAAAAGAATATTGAAAGGTGATTTGATGATCGAGTATTGGATTTTTTTTTAAAGGTACACTCTAGAAATTATTTTGGGGAAGTTTGGGGAATTATTTTGGGGAAGCTTTTGTATAAGGAGGTCAGACTAGATGATCACAATGGTCTCTTCTGGTCTTGAATCTATCAGTACCTTTATGGAGAGAAAATACCAGATACTGTAGGGCTCTTTAATCTAGCCAAGCAAAGCATAATAAGATCCAGTCTCAGGAAGCTGAAGCCAATTTTTTTTAACAGTGAAGACAATTGAACCTTTGGAACAAACTACCAAGGGAAGTGGTGGATTTTCCATATCTTGATGTCTTCAAATCAAGACTGGATGCCTGTCTGGAAGATATGCCCTACCCATGCCCAACTTATACTTTAGTCAAAGATAAGTTATTGGGCTCAATACAGGGGTAACTGGGTGAAAGGTAATGGCTTGTGATATACAGGTGGTCAGAGTAGATCTACTGGTAACTTCTGGCCTTAAAGTCTAATTCCATTAAAGGTGCACTTTGAAAGTAAAGAATCTTCAGATCAATGTCATGTAACTGGTTGCAGCATCAGAACTACTGAATAAATGTCCTTTTTTGGAATATCTCTCTGCTACTTTTTAATTCATGAAATAGATCTTATTTAAGTCTCTCAAACATAATAAATTTGAATGCCAGGTAATATATGAAAATATATTATCTGATTTGGATAATATTTAATTTGCATGTTTTGCAAGTACAATCTGAAAATGATTGCTGTATATTTGAAAATATGATCTAAATGCTGTAGTATGACAGATAAGTATTATGCATTATGGCTCTGAATTATCCAACTACTGCAGAATTTTGAAAGTGCAGATTTAATGGAATACAGAAATGTCTAAAAATGTGAACTGAATATTGCTTTGAAAATTTTTAACTAGTAATGGCCTGATTTGAGCAGATTAATCTGTTAACTTGATGTCAGACATAAAGCATGAAATTTACTAAGCTTGGATCCTAAGTGGCACCTCCCAATAATGCACAGGTAAGTGAAAACACAAATGGACACTTTTGGTTGGGGATGGGAGGATTTGGCGATGATGGGTTTTTTTCTTTTTTTTGAAATATGGAAAGATTTTTAGAAAATACAGTTGGGATTAACACGTTAATGTCTCTTGCCATTGGAGAACTGACAAGGGTTTTAGTAGTCGTATCCAATATCTAATGAATACTTATCTCACTTACTATTTATCTGCATTACAGAACCACTGCACAACTCAGAGTAATTGGCATATTTTGATTTTGAGGAGTCCATATGGATGGATGATTTTGTGGTTAATTCATTGCACCAAGAGTGTAGGATCTGAGTTTAATTCTGTGTCACAGATTTCCATTGTGATCTTGGGAAAATCACTTAATTTCCGTGCCTCAGTTTCCCCTGTGTGTAAAGTGTTGATATTATTTCTTTTTTTCTGTCTGTCTTTGTCTTGTCTATGTAGACTGTAACTCTTTAGGGCAGGGACAGTCTCTTACTCTGTGTTTGTGTCTCGCACAATGGGGTCCTGATAGTAGTTAGGGTCTATAGGTGCTACTGTAATATACATCATAACAAGAAGAATCAGTATTGGATGAAAGGACACGTTGTCTGTCAGGACTGAGGAAGAGTGACACTGCTGTGTAGTACATGGTCAGAAATGTTTCATTACATAGGCATTTATCATTGTTGTATCGATTATGGAAAACCATAGATAGTTATTTATGATGTGGTTTGCTTTGGAGTGTTTGTTTGGGTCCCACAGCTAAAAGGCTTAGAGGGATGAAACTCGCTGTTATTTATAGGAGAAAAGCCACCTTTGGCCAACCTCATTTACATGAATTTTAAAGTTGCTTTCCCATAGTTCCACATACTGTGTTTTGTTACTGTAGCTGGAATTTTTTCTGATTGTTGTTGTGAGATGTTCTCAGGAAAGGGCATAGGACTTGTATGTGAGATGCCTAGGAGAAAGTGGGTCACCCTAATGTTACAGGTAGTGGATTCTCATTTGGGAATGGGATTCAAGTTCAGCAGGACAGGGTAGGGGACTCTGCCCTCGAACCAGGGAATGAGGTCTCTAGAGATTCTGAACCCTGTGAGGAGTGAGTCTGCAGGACTGGACAGAATGAGGCTGAACTGGTGGTCATAGCAGAGTTAACTTTACAGTGAGGTCTGGCCTGGCCAGACCAGCAGTGGAAACATGGAGCTGACTTCAGCGTGAGGTGTGACAGGTGGCAGGGCAGAGCTGTCCAGACTAGCAGTGGCATAGCAGATGGCGTGGCGCAGAACTAGACCAGGTAGTAGCACATTGGACCAGGATCTGAAACTGCAGATCTTTTGGGACGACAGCTGAGAGCAAAGGATAGTCACCTCCTGTCAACCACTGAGTCTAAGTACACTTGTGAGTGAGGTTTTAGATGGGAGGGGATTGCCTTGTTAGTAAGAAGGCTAGTCCTCAAGAAAACAAACAATTAATACTTGGAATTGTGGAGCTGGCCAAACTCCTGAGTCACTGATTGGATTTTGCTCATTTAATTGTATGTAAATATGTATATATGGTTATTGCATTTCTTTTGTTTGGATTTTCCCTTTTCTCCCAAATAACTGGTGTTTGTGGTTCCGCGGTCACAAGGACTCCAAACCACTTGTGAGTGAGGAAGAACCACCTGCAAAGGTGACCAGGAAGGTTACATTTTAATTTTCCAGAGCCAGAAGGAGTGCAGCTCATGTTGGGGGCATAAACCCAGGGGCAGCTCTAGGCATTTTGCCGCCCCAAGCATGGTAGGCAGGCTGCCTTTGGCAGCTTGCCTGCGGAGGGTCCGCTGGTCCTGCAGCTTTGGCAAACCTCCCACAGGTGTCCTATGGGAGGTTCGCCGAAGCTGCGGGACCAGCAGACCCTCTGCAGGCAAGCTGCCGAAGGCAGCCTGCCTGCTGCCCTCGTGGCGACCGGCAGAGCTCCGCTCGCGGCTTTCAACCCCAAGCATGTGCTTGGCTTGCTGGTGCCTGGAGCCGCTCCTGCATAAACCACAGCTGTATTCGTTTTAGAAAAGGACTCCTAGCCAGACTGAACCTGGCCCGTGTTGCTGCCATTGGCCTACATTTGTGAAAGTCTTCAGCACTGGGTGAGGGGAAGGTTTCCTTATTCTCACTGTGTCTCTCCACTAGGCAAACATTTGCTTAACATAGCTTCTGCCTGAATTGCTTCAATGCATTGGAAACCTTTAGCAGAAATTTCAACTACAAAGTACAGAGTTGGTAAGTGCAACTTTGTACTACACTTTCAATAACAAATATATATGTATTCTCATTTTTCTTTTGAAAGTTGTAATGAAAATAGGTACTGAGGAATGAGTGTTTCTAGCTCAGTTTCTCTGAGGACTCCACATGGGTAATACATGTAACTCTTACAGTAGCAAACTACATACACTGACTTCAGTGAGATCAGGATCTCACCCGCTGTCTACTGTAACCTACCTGAGATATATGAGGTCAGGATTTCACTTCACTGTGGTACCATAAAATGCCAACACAACTGGTGCAGCAGTGATTACACATACATGCATGTTTTGTATCTCAGCAAAGTATCCTCTCCCTAGCATATGTTAGTGACTTGTGTAAAGCTTGTCAATAGCTTACTTCAATGAAGTTAAAGAGGAGTATTATGGATTTCAATGGCTGTAGGATCAGGTCCCAGGGAATAAAATATACTGAGGAAAGAAGTCAGAGCAGATAATTCAATAGGCCTGTTACTGTCCTTGGGGTTCATATTCCCACAGCCTCTACATTTTCTCCCAAAGCTCCTTTGTAGATAGCAAATACTTTGCCTCTGTCCATTTTTACTGAAGTACTTTCCACTGAAATTAGAGTTCTTGAACACATTGAATATATCAGTACTAGAGTGCAGTTTGATTAAAACTGATGCCAAAGAATATTCAGAGACTGCTACTTAATCTTTCCTTTCTTCTCAGTTAAGAACTGAAAGCTCTTAACCTGGCAAGAACTCCAGATCCTGTGCCAGATGATATGTGCAGTGGCAATGCATGTTACATTTTCAATTTGTGCCCATTAATTCTAGCCAAACTAAGCACAAAGAGTAAGGAATTTGAGATTTGAGGGTGAGTGATGTTTCTGACTTCCCCCATGAGTCTGTGGTGAAGATGGATTAATGTAGTAAATAACCTTTCTGGGAAAGATTTCCCCAGAAAAAGTTCCTAAAATGCACTTGGATATACATATACAAACAGCTAATTGCATATGTAGAATTATTGGATGCAAAGCAGTTCCTTGCACACACAAATGTATATTTTGCAAACGCCACAATTATCATGTCTAAATTTTGTGGGCATGATTTAGGCACCTGTTTTTGAAAATGTGGTCCCTTGTATAACTGTGATTTAGGATTTTCCACATAATACAGGAAAGGTGGCTGCTCCGGATTGACTAGGAAATAAAAACATAACATTTGTGTGCTTAATATTTGCAGGTGCATCTTTTCCCTTATTGATCCATCTGAGCCACATACTACTTATTTTGCTTGTAGCTTCATTTTCAGCCCAGTAGCTAGCATAAATAGCCAAGGCTGGATGCAAGATAAATGAACGAGGTGGGGGTTGGGAAAGTGTGGAATTCTCCCCTGCCCCCTAGTCTGCAGAGAGTTAGTAGAGCTGCTCTGCTAAGGCTATCCCAGCCCTATGGCGGAGTATGTGTCCAATATTGGAGGAGGCAATCAAATACATACAATAGTGATGGGTAAACTTACAAAATCTTAGATAAGTAGAGAGTCCTCCAGCTACATTCCTGATACCCCAATGGTTCATCTATGCTGCACTCCTTTGTGTCTCCGCCAAGCTGATCTCTGTACAGCACAGGAAACACAGCCCTTGCATGGGCTGCTGCATTCAGTCTTCTCTTTTATGCACTAAAACCATACTGACTTTGCCACTTGTGGCCCTCAGGACATACTAAGTAGGAAAAGGGTGGGAGGAGCTGATTTTGTCTCCCTCCCCCCCGCCAAAAAAATAGTACTCTCCAGTGATATGACCTGTAAATAGAAAAGTATAAAGTGTGGCATGTCTTCAGTAGAGCTGGTCAAAAAAATGAACTGAAATTAAAGAAAATTTTGAAAGTTGTGTTTATTTTGAAGGGTCAATTTTTCATTTTTAATGGTTTCCCTTTTTCAATATTGAAAAATTGCTTTTTAGCAAAAACATTATTGAAATTATTATCAAAATATTTTCATTTACCAACACCCGCCCCCCACCCCACAAAAAAGATTGAAATTAAGTATGAAATTTTATCAAATTGATAATTTTTCACAATATATGGTTTTTAAAAAGGCCATTTTTAGTGAAAAACTTTTCATTCAAAAAATTCTGAGTGCTATATATGCCAAAACATTGAGGCTTAGAAAGAACTGTAATGTGTACCTGGTTTTATAACAATCATTAGGACACTATAAATACTGGGTTTGTGTTCTTCCTCTGTGTTCAGCTGTGGAAGTAAATATTCCAACTACAAACTTCAGATTCCAGATGGCAAATAATATTTTTGAACAGTCAACATGATCTGTGGCAAAATTACTGTGGCCTCTATGTTGGTGTAATCAATGCCTGATATATAAACTGCAGTTACGTGTGAAACCTGATGGAGATGGTCATTTGGGTAATTGACCTTCCATTATTTTCTTACTCTTCTTGTTACTGAGTGCTTGCTTATGAGCAAAATATATTGTTACAAACATAATATAGAACAAAAATGCACCATATCTGGTAAATTAATTATGAATAATCCACTCTGATGTTTACTTGATGTGGTTTATTTGGAAGTTTCTACAGCATTTCAAAACTTGTCATAGAGATTGAGTATTTTGTTAAGCATAGCAAATCATTTTTCATGATAATTTTTATTCTCCAGTTTTTAATCAGTATTTTTTTCCTACAGCTACATGTGCTGTGCTTGAGCTCATTTTTGTTTGTTCTTATAAAGAGCACTTACCATTTTACTTTCAGAGGTAACTAGAACTGGTGAAAAATGGGGAAATTTTGGATGGGAAAAAACCCTGAAATTGTTTAACTTTTCCAGAGTTTGAAATGGACCGATATTCCCTTTATATGAAAATTTTAATTATTTTTACTGATCTTTTTATACTACACCGATACCTACACTCTTACTGAAATGTATGGTTTTGATACATAAATTCAAATTAAGAACAATTTTGATAAAAAAATGAGTAACATTTTCAAAAGAAGTGACAGAGTACAAAAATAGAACATTTTGACAATGTCAGTAATTCTAAATGAAAAATTTCATTTAAAAAAAAAAAGATAAAAATTCTCTTTTGCAAAAATATTCAAATTACTCTCATCAAAACTTGTCTGAGGTCATTTTAAAGTGTTTTGCAAATGTGTTTTAACTGAAGAATTTTTTAAATTGCCTCTGCATGTAACGTTATATCTATATGGATTAGATGGTACAACATTCTTCAAAGTTTCCGTTATGAGCTCTTTACTGCTCCATGCTTATGTATAGCCTGTTTGTCCTTATTAGTTGTGGTTGTTGGTGACTTAGACAAGTGTCAGAGTAGCAGACATGTTAGTCTGTATCCGCAAAAAGAACAGGAGTACTTGTGGCACCTTAGAGACTAACAAATTTATTTCAGCATGAGCTTTCGTGAGCTACAGCTCACTTCTTCAGATGATTCTATGCATCCAAAGAAGTGAGTTGTAGCTCATGAAAGCTCATGCTGAAATAAATTTGTTAGTCTCTAAGGTGCCACAAGTACTCCTGTTCTTTTAGCCAAGTATAGTTTTCAGATTCTGAAAGAAACTGATGAGCTATTTTGCTGATTGTCATATTAACAAGATATATAATTTGGTCAATATCATTAGATAAATGCACCTTAGTTGAGAAGTATCTTATCTCAAATTCATCTAGAGGAAAGCTTTTATGCTTACTCAAATTATTGCTACTTGCTTTTTCACCTTTTGATTACTGGGGAGTCCATCACTAAATTGCAGTTTGTGAGGATTTTGCTGTTCATTTATAAGATCAAGAGGTTAAAACATTGCCTGTTTTTTTAAATTAAGGCTTTATTTGTTCTTAGCCTAATAGTTCCAGAAAATTGTATTTGATAAATCTTACTTTTCATTTTTAGATCTTCTCTTCAATATATTCACAATCTAGATTTATTTTAAAGTTTTCATCAAGAATGAGATCATGCACTATTTACTGTAAAATAAAACCTAGACATTATACAATTAATAATTTTAAAATAAAACAACTTGCTATTTAACATGCTTGAACTCTTCACATTCTAAAAAATATAACTATAGGATTTCAACTACCATTTAAGTGGCCAAATTCTGTGCTCTCCCACCCCACTCCCACCCCCAGAGCCTGAATCTCCCTTCCCCCATCCTGCCCCACTCACCCCTCCACCCCTGAAGCATGAATCTCTCTCCAAGCCCTGCCCCAATCACCTCTCCACCCCTAGAGTCCTGCTCAACTGGCAGGGAGAGGGTGGTGGAGAGAGCAGAGAGTGCCGGAGGTGATGGGGGTGGCGGAGATGAGCGGGGACAGGGCCCTGAGGGAAAAAGGTGGAGCAAGGGGTGGGACCTCAGGGGGAAAGGTGGAGCAGGGAGTGGGGGAGGTTCCAGAGCTCAGTATCTGGTTTTCACAAGTGAGAAAGTTGACCACCCTAAGTTCAACTCTATCCTTCATAATGGTGAGGAAGGGAATTGGCACATGATAGTGAATCCTACTCTCTTTGGGTTGAGGGGCTGTCAGAGTCAGGGTAACCTAACATGACTTGAATGGTTGAGGAGATAGCAGTGGTGTGGCCCTATGCTTTGAGGTATGGGACAAAGAAAGAATCAAAGAGTTGCTGATTGGCGAGAGGAGGAAATAAATCTGGAGCATCCTGATGGAACTGTGGGAAAGTGGAGTGGGTACAAAGTAGAAGATGGATGGTGGGATGGGGTGGATTAATCCATCACTGCACCTTAAGGAAACATACACTTCTGAGCCTTTACCTTGTAATCTGAAGAACAACAAGCTACCGTACAGTACACTCACTGCAGCTGACCTGGCTATGCTCTGGATGCACCAGAACATTTCTGACCAATTCTAACTCAGACTACTCAGGCTGAGAAGATGCTGGCCCAAGAATTAGAGTGTAGGAACAGTGCTGCTGGTGGGAGAGTTCTCTGTATATCCATGGGAAACAGGTTCACTAGGTCTATTCCCCACCAAAAGAGCAAAGGAGGTGAAAACTCAACAAGTCAAAGCATTTAGTTTCCAGTACCCTGTTCAGGAAAGGACTGCAATGGGGATTATCTGACCCTTAATTCATAAATGCCTAATGTGCTTTTAGCTCCTTACATGACAGGTGCAATGTAAGTTGAAAGTGTAATTTTAAACTACTGTTCTAAAATATACCAGTTTGCGCTAAATGCTTTACATGGAAAAGTTCTTGAAGTGGAAATCGGGGATTGCTGAAGCCTTTTCATTTCCTTTTGAAGGCCCTGCCTATATGCTGAATGTCTATAAATGCTACTGAAAGATTGCCTGAGCAATATTGCATAATAATGTTGCTCTTTAAATAATACCTCAGCTACTGTACCTCCATCACAGATTTCTACCTACTGTATGATGAATTCAGTATGGCAATTTGTTCTTCAGAAAGCTAACTGTGTATAACAATAATGTATAGACTAACTTGGAAAACAAATTATCCATGCTATCTTTCTCTTTGGTTTGTGTTCAGGCACCTGGGTATTGATTCTCATTTTCATAGTGAATTGCATACCTATTGTCTTAATAACTTTGGCAGAAGATCAAATTCAGACAGGGAAAAGCTAGTGGGAAGTATTAAAAAAATCTACCTCCCCTTGATCTTCATATACTTAATTTTGATAATCTCCCTCATCCCTTACCAAAAAGGACATAGCCAAGAGCTAATGTTTGCTGTGGAACTGTGTCACAGGAAATCTTTCAAAACCAGGTGTCATTCTGGATCCATTCAAGATTACTAGGCTCATAAGAAGTACTGTAAGTTTTAAAACGAACTACTAAGCCAGGAGTTTTATGTCTTCTTCACAGTTTGTTGTTCTTGCCATAGCAAGTAAAGAGAACTTAGTGAGGTGCCATATGTCAAGTCTGGAGTCAGATTAAAAACAAATAATTAAACTATATCCCTTCCCTATCAAAACAGATTGTGGTATGTTTGTGGAAGGAAACTGAATCTGACATATCATGTTTTGACAATTTTTTAGGACAATCCATCATACTTCAGCAGTAAGAAAGCAGCATTTAAAAGTTACATATCTATTTGTATTAAATGCAACTGTCAAATCATAACTAACTCATGCTTCCTTAACTACCCTCCACTGGAAAGAAAATCAGAGAATTGCATATTGCTGCATATACAACAGAATTTGAAATATTTTTACTTGTACATTAATTTCACTTACCAAGTAAAAACTCTCAAGTTTTTATTAGGTAACTTACTACTCACTAAGTTCATGTGAGAATACTCCACAAATTATTTCATGCCAAAAGGGCATAATTTTCCAGTATTGGGTCAGATGATGACACGCAAAGCCATTGGAAAGTATAATTTGTTTTTGTAACACGGAATTTTTGACAATTTAGCTTATGTTGCATAACATGTAACTCCATTGTTAGCACAGGATATAGCATAAGGAAATAGCACAAGTAAATGATGAGTTGTCTGTCTCATTCCTGGTGGATCACACTGAAAATGTGTCTTGTGTGTCAAATCTCTGTTTACCACATCTAACGCTATTGTATTTTCTGTCTGAGGGAAGGATCCTCTTAACTGATCTTAATCTCAGGTAAGTATAGAACACATGAAATAAAGAAGGTTCTGGCTAACAGACTCCATGAACACAATGCTTAAAAGAAGTTATACAGCTCTACCCCAATATAATGCAACCCGATATAACACGAATTCGGATATAATGTGGTAAAGCAGTGCTCCAGGGGGGAGGGGGGACAGGGCTGCGCACTCCAGTGAATCAAAGCAAGTTCCATATAATGCAGTTTCACCTATAAGATTTTTTGGCTCCCGAGGACAACATTATATTGGGGTTGAGGTGTACATAGATTTTTACACTTTAAATATGTCCTGTTTCTGATATGTACATTCTGTTTCACCAAAGCGAGGACTTAAATGAAAGTTGAAGTAATTAATATGTATGTAGAGATACTACATAAGGAATTCAGAATACATACTGAAAATACAGTTTTAAAGTCTCTATCAAGGTAGACACCTTTTCCCTCACTCAGTATGAAGCCCTCTTTGTTTGAAGCCTTCACCTGTTTTCAGTCCACTGGTATGTGCCAGGGTTCAAATTCAAACAAATTTGACTCACTGTAGTTTTTTCAGTAGGATTTCAAAAGACGAGGTTGCATTTGTAATATCCAATACTATCTATTACATCCCCTTTCTTCACTAATTTTCTAACTCTATCAAAAAAAGCAAAAGAGTTTGCCTGCCATTTTTATTAAACTAAGGTGGCTAGGCACTCGTGAATCAATTATCCTGTAGTTATTTAATAGTTTGGATTCTCAATATCTGTTCCATTATTTTACTAGGAATTGAAGTTAGATTATCTCCTAAATTCTTCATGACTTCCCTGAAACAATTGTCACAGGTGTTTCAAATTCATGTTGTAATTGATTTAACACGCCCTACAATGCACATCTTCCAGATCTTTTGATTTGTTCATGTTTGAAATTCCCAATTATTCCCTTACATGCAGATTATAAATAGATATTTTTGCAAGATCTTTATTATATCCTAATTTCCCAAACTTCTTAAAGACCAGTACCCCAGTCATGCAACACTATCTGTCAGGATGTATTCATGTACCCATAGGCAGATCAAAATTAATGGAGTGTAATATCTTAGGCTCAGATTTTCAAAGGTACAGCTCTATCCCAATATAACGCTGTCCTCAGGAGCCAAAAAATCTTACCGTGTTGTAGGTGAAACAGCATTACATCGAACTTGCTTTGATTCTCTGGAATGCACAGTCCTGTCCCCTTAGAATGCTGCTTTACCACGTTATATCCAAATTCATGTTACATCGGATCGTGTTATATCAGGGTAGAGGTGTATTTACGTGCCCAATTTCCACTGAACATTTAAGAACCTACAAATGGTTGAGGATCTGGGTCTTAGTCATTTTAGAATTGTCATTAATTTCATCCACTGCCTCATTTGTTAACCAGCACTTTTTTTCTGGGTGTTGAAACTTCTTATTTTTTTTCCATATTGTTTTTCTGTCCACCATTAGAAGTTATCAGTCTGATTCTACAAACACTCAAGCACATTCATGTCTTGATTTATGTAAGTAATTGCACTGAACTCAGTGGGACTACTTGTATAAATACACTTACGCATATACTTAAGTGTTTGCTAAATCATAGTCAATATATGTTTTGGAAAGACATTTATGTAAAAATAAATATAATTTTAAAAGTTTTCTGTCAATAACTAAGTACCGTATTTATCATTCAGGTATTCATTATAATTTATCACTAGATTTTCCTCACATCCTTTAGATCTTTTGACTTTAAGTACCACAGAAACATTTTCAGTTTTATGAATTAAACAGGTCTTGTTCATTCATTTTGTACTTTACGTCCTGTGTTTTATTGTCATTTTGTAATTTATGCTGCAAGCAATGAATTCTAGTAATAATTTTATAATTTTTTTCTTACAATGGAAACCTCTGTTTCTAGGCTAATAGATAATCTACAGAAGAATTTGGATCTGGATTTTTTAAGTGTCATTACATTCCTTTTTATAACTCCCAAGTCATTAGTAGCTAAAGTAGCTGACACAGACAATTCAAAGTAGTTTATACGTTATGAGCAGGGTAGATAAATTGGTGCATATTGTTATTAATTAATGCTGGCATGATGGTTACAAGTTCTCCAGGTTCCTATTGAACGCTGCGTGTTATTCCCTCAGATGACAAAAAAAGCAAGCAGCAGCAGCAAAACCAGGCAGCATGTATATATGGTAAAAATACTCTGAATACAAGTGGAACACTTTCCATTGTGGAACGACTGAAGTTATCATTTACTGATGAAAGCTGAATTCAGACAGTATGAATCATGAAATCTCAGTGCGATTATTTAAAGTGAAGGTGAAGGAGTGAAAATTATGATGTCCTACTACTGTGCCAGGAAGTGTACTGAACATACAATGGTCCATTTCATTTGGCATAACTGATATTACAGTAGAACTCCTTTGAGTCAAAGTAAAAAAAAAAAAAAAACAAGATTCACAAAAAAGATTTTTGCCTTAGTAAGCCTGCAGTTACATCCTATTGGCTGGGGAAAGGCTTTATTGGAGTTGTCTCGAATTTTCCAATCCTGGTTAAAGCTTGCTGTTATAGGCATGGATAAATGAGGACTCTTTACATCTTGTAACTAGCTGGCAATTAACAATCCATAACGTTGTTAATTATTATTGGACTAGAGGTGGCATGTTAGAGCACTAATCAAAGAAAATGACTCCATTGTGCTAGGCACTGTACATGTACAACAGAGGCCCTTGCCTCAAGTTCTAAGTATAAGAGAAGAGACAGTGGATAGATACAACAAATGTGGGAAGCACATGGCACCAGGAAGATAGTGATAAATAATGGTAACTTACTCTACAATAACTGTGTCTTTTGAGGAGACATTGTTAGTGTGGATCCCACTTTCGGTGAGCATGCACATGAAACTGGATTTTTTTTATAGCAGTGTCCATCAGGGCTACATATATGCCCAATGCCATATCGTGCTCCTGTTTGATGGCATAGAGGGTGGAGTGGTCACAACTGTCCCCTCAGTTCCTTCACAATTTGAATCTCATGGTCGCTGAAGACTTCAAATATGGGAATGGAGGGCAGGTCATGGGATCCATACTGACAACAACATCTCAGAGAACCCCAGTTACCTCACACGTGATCTGTCTTTGCCAGGGATGGTACAGAAACCGCACCCTTTTCCATGTGTTTGTGGGTTCCAGACACAAAGTCAAGTCTGCCATGATCTGATGTGGCACTGAAACCTTCTGCCTAACCAATGTCTTGCTGGAAAATAGACAGACTGGAGCCAGCATTGCAAGGGTTGCAGGTGATGTCTGGCAAGCAGCTTTACATACTTGCACACCTACATGTGGCCTAACACATGGAGGCATATCCATACTGTCTTAACCAGCTAGCTGAAGTAGGAGTGCTTATAGCAACTGGAACCTGTCCTTATCTGTCTCCTGTGACCTCTTTTGTCTGCAATGGGGTGAGGAATGATTTTTCATAGTTTCAGGGAAGTCTAGCCAGGTAAATAGAGAGAAAGCACTGTCCAGACATCCTGATATAACCTACTGGGATTTGCCTCTGATCAGCGAGTCATCCAAGCAGGTGTAGACATGTATGCCCTGACTTCTCAGGAGGGCCACTACCACTGCAAGACATTTTGTGAAAACACTCAGTGTTGTGGAGGGTCTGAGTGGTAGTACCTTGTACTGGTAATGATTTTGGCCTCCCATGAATTTCAAGTACTTCCTGTGGGGTGTGTGGAAGTACACATCTTCCAAGCCAAGAATCAGAAAACATCTTGCAGACTGAAGAGATGCAATGATGGAGACAAACATTACCATCCTGAATCTGAGGCAGTGTATGTATTTATTCAGTTCTTCAGGTCCAGGATTGGACAAAAGGCCCATTTCTCCTTTGGGATAAGGAAATATTGGGCGTACAAGCCTTTCCCCCCTTTATTCCTGAGAAATGTCTTCTATGGCTCACAGACAAAGCAATGAGGCCACTTCCTTTTGTAACAGGCTGTCTTGAGAGAGGGACAGGGAAGAGGATGGGTAGTCAGGAGAGAGTGGAAATGAATGGGATAGCTGTGAGCAACTATGTCCAACACTCATGCACCATCTTTATTCAAGGTGATATTTATCTTAGCCTGGTGGAACGGGGCAAAGCTGTTCCCAAAAGTTATTACTGCCTCATGATTGGCTCTGATGTGGCTCTCGCATTCTTGTCAATTCTGTTGCATGGATGATGGAGGATGCAGATGAAAGGCATCTCCTCAAGCATTGTGATTGTTTTTGGAGTGGCTACTCTGACTGATTGTCCCGAGAGTAAGAGTGAGCCATCTTTCTTTGTTGGATCAGCTATTTGTAGGGCTTCCTGTAGATGGTTGGTGTATAAATCCCCAGTGACTTCAGGGGGTGGTCCTTGAATCTTTCAAGGAGTGGAGCTCTCCATTCTTTCCCCATTCATTCATTTGCTGAAGAGCTCCACTGCTTCAAACAGGAGGTCCCATTTCATGTCTTGGACCTTTTGTCTTAAGATATAGACAAGAAACCCACCTCCTGGTCACAATAATGGCCATTGACTTTGCAGCCATGTCACAGGGATTCATGGCTACCTGTAGAGCTGTTCTCGCAACCGTCTAGATTTCTTTAACAATCTCTCAATTCCTCCCTAGTGTCCTGTGTTATTTGATAGAAAGAGAGTCACTCTCTCCCACATCAGAAAATTATAATTTTCCGGTGTTTGTCACTCCAAGTTCCAGTGAATAGTTGAGTAGGATTTGCATCCAAAGAGGTTCAACTTTTGGAGATCCTTGTCCTTGGGCAGGCTTTCTGTTGACTATAACTTTACCTGCACTGTTGCAGCTACTGTTGATCTGAGGTTTGTGTGAGATAAAAGCGCTCATACTTTTCAGGGACATCTGATAATGCTTTTCTACCTATTTACATGTGGCTTGAGTGGTTTCTGGGGTTTGCCAGAGCCCCTTTGCCAGAGCAGGGAAAGAGGAGAGGAGGAATCAATCACCCAGTTGTTGCACTGATTTTTAAAAAAAAAAAAGGAAGAAAGAAAAAGTACTGTGTTACTCCTCAAACCTGAACTCAATATATTATTTCCTATTCCAACTCACTTCCCCAGTCTGAGTTGCTCTTCTCTTTGTTGCAGCTGGATCAGAAATTGTTTTGGCTGGGATTAGAAAGATACAGAAGTCTCAGAAATTCAGTGTTTCCATGCCTAGTACCTTCTGCATGATTTTTAATTGTTATCTTTACATAGAGTGACCAGACAGCAAGTGTGAAAAATTGGAACAGGGGGTGAGGGGTAGTAGGAGCCTATAGAAGAAAAAGCCCCAAATATTCGGATTGTCCCTATAAAATTTGTCACCCTATTCCTAGAAGAGATCTTAATGTTTTAAGTGCATTTATTATATCAACAGTACAGCTGATTTTCTTAGGCTGATGATCTGCATCAGCACTAATAATACCAGTGCCTTGCTGTTTTGTGAGGTTTTCCATTCCACATCGTTTTGATGTTCACTGGACATAACAGCAACAGAGGCAGTAACAGCATCAGCATGCCTATTTTAATATAGTTTTGCTTGCTATTACAAAAACTACATTGACTTGGAGACTATTAGCAGCAGTAGCCATTAACTTTCTCTTTTGTAGACTAGCTGATTGCTTCAAAGAGACAAATATCCAAATTAGTCAAAGCTTACATAGATGTTTCTGGAAGGAATATAACACAGATGCAAAGTTTAAAAACTAATGATATCTTATCAGTAACTTCAGGTAGTTTTTACAGTAAGATTTTAGAAACTGTAGAGATATAGAAGATTGTATCAGAACTGTTAGACATATATGGCATAATCCTAAGGCTACTCAAGTCATTGGGAATCTTTTCCTGATTTTAAATTGGTTTTAGGGAAAAGAAACAGTGTGACTCTGATCAGTCACAACCAACAAGTATAGTTCAGCTTGTTGATGTAGAGGACTAAATATTCACAGAAAAATATTAGTGATTAATCTGTAGAGTAATTACATTTTTCAAGAAAATTTGAATAATGAATGAACTGAGGCTATTACTATCTGCTAATCATCATTGTGTGAGTAGGAAAAAAGGAGAATAAAGGCCAAAGTGACCATTTATTTAGGTGCCTAAATAGGGGTCTAGAATAGAAGTATCCAAGTTTGAAAATTGTGTCTTAATTTCATGGAGTAAATTATTCACTGTGAATTATTCCCTCTGCTCTTATCCACACTATTCTGTAACCTGGATACAAGCAGGCCTTTAATCTGTTCACACTCTACATTGGCTCTTGATTTTCTGTTGCTATGTGCACCTTTTGCTGACATTTCTCCAACAAATTTGACAAGCCATATTTCCTTTCAGTGAAAGTGCAAATTCACTCAGAGTCCAGATCTATCGCTCAGCCATACCACTCCTGACAGCCAGATGAATTAGCAAATGTTCTTATTTCTTCTTATGATGAGGTCTGAAATTATATTGTGTATAATTAATCATATGCGCTAAAGGACGTTAAGAAACTAAAATTAATTTTAATTGTTTGTTTATTTCCAAGTCCTAAAAGCAAATCATTCTGAATAGGGGTCATTTGCAGGCTGATTTTTCTTTAATATCCTGAGACCAATATAACTACAAGGTGGGTGAGGTAATATCTTTTATTGAACCAACTTCTACTGGTGAAAGAAACAAACTTTTCAGCTACACAGAGCTCTTTTTCAGGTCACTACTTGTAGCCAAAGCAGAGCTCCGTCTCTTTCAGAGGTTGTCTCTTTTACCAATAGAAGTTGGTCCAATAAAAGATATTACCAATAGAAATTAGTCCAATAAAAGATAGCCAGCTAGCTATACATATCACAAGTAAATGCAGGAGTAATAACTTATCCCTGTAGCTGCAGTACAATTTGTCTGCAGGGGCAAGGGAGAACAAAAAGGCTGTGGGATATCTCCTTCATGTTCCTCTCAGTCATGACTCAGGGTGTCCTGGGAAAGAGATCAGTGAAGGGACCAACAGGCTCACATGGTCAACAATGGACTCTGCTGATTGATCTACTTCTCCTTGCATCCTGATTGGTTTAGTTGTGAATCAACATAGGAGCTGCAAAGCAGAGAAACTAGCCCTTTCTTGCTGCTGTGTGGATGAAGGTAGTGCTCTTGGAGCAGCATGATCAGGGCGTTTTACACAAGGCCAGATGGCTGGTCTCTGTGTTATCAGAGGATGGTGAGGTGATTGGCAGCACCATGTTTGGATTTTATCAGCGACCAGATAGGCAAAGATTTTCTGAACAAATGACCACCAAGAGATAACAGGCTGAGGTGGATTGGTCAACAATAGTGGTGGTCAGGACAGTGGCTGACTGAGCAGATCCACAGGAAAAAAATGAACAAGCAAACTCATGTCAAAAGGGCAGTGGTTCTTACCAGTGAGGAAGTGGTGGTTGGCAGGGCCTTGGCTGCAGTGCACTCACAGGGAGCATTGTAACCATGCAGTGTTCAGATAGGCATATAAAGAAATCAGGTAGCAGCCTAGTAGGCTAATTAGCCTATGCCAGACAGCCCTGCCAGGCCTTAAAAGCAAGCAGTGAGATTAGCCTGAGGCAAAAAAACTGGAGGGCCACTCCAGCTCCATGCAGCGTGAAAGTGAGTGCTTCTAAGCTACAATCACTTAGATGGTGGGCCTGAGTGGCCTCACTTGCTCTGTTTGCTGTAGCTAGCAGAACAAATTTGAGACTAGACCTTGAGTTACCACTCTCCCACATCTGACTGACCTTTCTAGCCCCCTCTCCTGTTGTACTGAACTGAGGTCTGGGTATTCTTTACCCACATGCTTCAGCTGCTCTTGACACAAGGGCTTGAGTGGCTTGGTATAGTCATGTCTTTTACCTTCTACTGCTGGGGCTTTGAGTGAGCAAGAAAATGTGTTGACAGAGAGATGAACAAATTTACCAGAGACCTGAAGCTTACAGAGGTGTGGTGTGTCACCCTGCTTTATAATTATATAGCTGCTACAGTCCACTCAGGCAGGATGGCACCTGCTTGCCACTAGGGTGGATATTTTCTTGTTTGAACTCCAGTCTTAAGGTACATCTACACTACCCACTTGATTGGGGGGTAGTGATCACTCTATCGGGGATGGATTTATTGCATCTAGTGTAGACGTGTTAAAATCGATCCCCGATCGCTCTACTGTCGACTCTGGAACTCCACCATGGCAAGAGGTGGAAGCAGAGTTGACAGGGGAGCGGCAGCAGTTGACTCGCCACTGTCCTCATGGCCAGGTAAATCAACCTAAGATACGCAACTGCTAGTGTAGACCTAGCCTTAGCTGAATGTGCCTGTGAAAGTTTCTAGTGGAGGAGATGTGAATTAGCAGCATCTGGTGCTGGCTAATCTTTATAAAGGATATAGGAGGTGAGGGACAGGGAGTTACACCAGTGCAATATTTGGTCATGTGGAGGTGAAGTACATTATCTATCTCCCAACCCTGGTGTGGTTGGGAGGTGTAAATATAAGCCCCTAGGCCCAAATCCTCAAAGGTATTTAGGCATCTAACACCCAATGGATCCTACCCCTTAGAAGACTTCTGTAGGCTAGCTCCTTGGAGGCCTAATATTTCTATTTGACATTTGGAGTGCTCTGTGGCATGTGTAAACCACATGTGAGGGGTTGGCATGGTGGCCAACAGGGAGCCTAACTTAAGCAGAGGATGAGAGATCTGATAATCACCTCTGAACTGGAGGGCAGGTAACCTTCTCCCTGTTTATCTGCAAGGATTATCAGTTTAATACTAGTTTTGTGGTATGCTATGTAGTCATAGATGAAGACAGGAAAGAAGATGTCATCAAGATAGGCACTGATCACATCAACATCAATTACCTTGGTACTCCAGCCTCCATCACCAGTCCCTGCCAGAATGATACTGACACGGATAGATCCTACCAGCACTGATTGATCCATCATCAGCACCTGGAATCAGCAATGTCCTCTTTAGAGCCAGCACCGGTGCTCCAACAGAAGGGTGAAGCTAAAAGGCAGAGATGAGTGTAGCCCAAACACGGCTCCAAACTGAGGCCTTATCCCAAAAGAGGAGAAGAAGCATCAGGTGATCCCAAGGCAAATATATAGGCTTCTAAAGGAAGCAGTCTCTCCGGGCTATTCAATGTTAGTACTTGGCTGGGAACATGCCCCTTGCCAGTAGTCTCAGACAGCTCTTATTCCTGTTCCTGCTGTATCCATTTCCATGCTAGTCAACCCCTGTTCCAACCTGCATCTGCTCCTGCCTCAGCTGGCCACCCAAAAATTCTGGTAGCTCAGTAAGAGGAGGCAGTCAGGCTCCCCGGTGACCTCATTACCCAGATCACTGACCCCAGAGCCCAATGTCTGGACCCAGAAGCAGAGAGCACTACAAGAACAGCAGCATTCCCAGCCAGACTCCACTGAAAGAATTGTCTTCATCAACCAATGAGGCAGTTACACCAGCCCCTGCTCCCCTGGTGGTTGACTATTTTAAAGCCTTTCTGGATTTCCCACCTTGTGCTGTGGTAACCCAGTGTATCAAAACAGTGTTCATACAAAACAAAACCCATAAACTCTTTGATATTTTCACTGCATCAGCCATGCACTCTCTCTCTCTCTCTCTCTCTCTCTCTCTCTCTGTATATTATATATATAGATATTTATAGGGAGACACACTAAAAACAAGTCTTCAGAAAAGTGCAAGATAGTGCAGTGGTCAGGGCTTAGAAGTCATGAGGCCTACATACTAGTTTGAATTCCACCATTTTTTGGTCATTTATACTTTCAGTGACTCAGTTTCTTGAATTGTAAAATAGGGATAATGAAACTTATCCACCTTGGTAAAACACTTTGATCTCTTTAACTGCATGCAATAATAGTGCTAAGTATTGCTATACAGAGGATAAATTTAAGATGTTCATTCTGGGTCTAACGATATTGACAGTTCTTGAATTATTTCCCATTCTATGCAGAGAGTCTTTCTTTGAGGCCTGTAACATCTCTAAAATCAAAACAAACTTTTTCAGCACATTGATATTTCATTTTATTGCTTCTTTTATCACTTCTCCTGTTTGTATTTTCTCTTGAGTGCTGGTGGAACCAATCATCTAGATATTAAAATAATTTACCTTATCACCTGTCCTAGATTAGACAACCTCCCAGTGAGGATTTTGATGTAGAGTACAAGTGTTTTATAATTGCCACCTGTCTTGAAGAAAAAGTCAGAGTATAACAAAATGTTCTCCTAATACAAAACATTAAACAAAACAAGTCAGGTAATATATGCCACAGATATGCTAAGCATGATCCTTATAAATAATAATGATGCTTATATGCCATGTACTTAAATCTCAACACACACAGTTCCCATCATGTCTGGTCTGAATGTTTCTCCAAAACCCAGTGCTTTCTACTGATCAATGTTCCTGTTCCAAATTAACACAAATGTAAACATAAAATCAAAATATAAAAATATTGCATTCCTCCTCCAAAACTGTCATACATACATCGGAAAAGCAAGTTATTTCATGGCCGTGAAGTTTAAGTGGTTTAGAGGGCTTGAGCAGTCCCTCTGAATCCCATGTGATGAAGAGTTTACAGGCCTCATTTTAAGCTGTAATCATGGAAATCTTACTACTGGCCACAGACCTATAGAAAAAAAATGAGGAGTCCATTTGACACCTTAGAGACAAACAAATTTATTTGGGCATAAGCTTTCATGGGCTAGAACCTAAATTGGACTATGCTCAGTAATTAGAACAGTGTGTGAAATCCTGAGATTTGAAGTCACTGGGAATTTTGCCATTGAGTTCAATGGAATCAAGATTTCACCTTATGTCCAGTAGTGAGTGTCCACATGATCAGGTCCTTGGATTCCAAGATTGTCAGAGCAGGGACAATGTCTTATTTTTCTGTAAATCATGCACAGCTTGTCATTGTTCAAAGAAAATAATCATCAGACACCTAAAGCAAATATTTAGCACAGCATAGAATGTAACAAAGTGACTAGTAATGTAGAAAACAATGAACCTACTCTACAAGAAATTTATAGGGAGGTTTTTCTTTTGAAAAAAGGATTAAAGAACAAATATAGTTCTCAATGTAGTCCATAGCCAAGAGTTGTGATGAATTCTCCATCACTGGTAATTTTTTATTTGAGATTAGATGTTTTTCTAAAAGATATGCTCTTGTTCAAACAGGAACTAATTAAGGGAAGTTGTGTGGGCTGCGTTATACAGGAGGTCAGACCAGATGATCACAATGGTTCCTTACAGCCTTGGAATCTATTAAAACTTTGGGGGAATGCTCAAAATCTGGACCCTGATTTTATGGTTTGCATGACCCATTATAGATGAGAGACTTTGCATGCCTGCAGTTCTGGAAATTCCCACATATTGGCTAAGTGGCCTTGTGAGCAGGTAAATAATATATTCAGCATAACTCATTGAAACATTTGTTTTCAATCTATTCTCAAATATAATGCTTGAAACCTATAATGAGAGCTGTCATTAACAGCAGTTGACAGGTTAATGTTACAATATAAACATCTTGCCTTCTAAGACAAGAAGAATACTTAATCAGCTTTTAAAACAAATCCTCACAGCAACCTGAAGACACTCTAGTTTAAATATGCCCCTGTGATTTATGTTTTAAAAAGCTTTCAGAGGATAACTTAAATTTAAAGCATTTGTTAAACTTAAAAAAATCTTCAGAAGCCCTAATGCAGGGAAGGAGGTCAGAGGTTAAATAACACACTATCTGAATAAAATATGAGCATTGGGAAATACTAATCTAAAAATTGAACAATTCAATTTGAAGACAGGATCTAACAGTCACCTCATTATAAATGAAATCTCTGAACCAACTGATACATTTAATCATATATTTTGATTTTAAAGGCAGCTTTGTCCTTTCATAGCCTGGGCAGCTTCTCCTTTGGCCCTTGATTCTATTTTTTTTAAAGTGATATACAAACATTAAAATAAATAATTGTATTTCCTAAGCTCTGTTGTTCTCGGTGGCTTTGCCTCCTCTGTTTCTGCATAGCCCTCCTCACATCCCTTGTACTATGCCAATCCCGTTCCCTTCTGTATTATATCTCCTTGTTCTTTTTTTTACCTGAGCCCTGATCCTTCAAACACATGAGTATGAATAACTCTGTGCCCATTGAGGTCAGTGGTATCGTTCATGGGTGTAAAGTAATGTAAGTGCAAAAATGTTTGCAGTATGATGAGTTGAACTGGAGAAAGAGGGTCAGGTTTCAGGAGATATCTAGTTTGGAATGCACAGGGGGCTCAGAAATGCAAGTGTAGCAGAGTAGGAGGGTACTAAGGTGGTAATAGTATTAGTAGTAATAATAATAATATATGATATAATTCTTGCCCCTCAACAGGGAACTGCTACTGGACCATAGGACAGAGTTTTTCCTTTCATGAATTTTCAAAGGGGGAAAAATGTATTACACAGGGTTAAACCTCAGGGGTATGATATGCAAAACCCTGCATGTAGATGGTAGGAAAAACTGCCAGGCAGCCTGAGAGAGGGAGAGAGAGAGAACCATATAATTTCTTAGTGAATAACTTTCTTAAACCAAACTATTTTCAATACGTCTTTAGGTGTTCTTTACACACTATCCCCATTTTGCTGCAGTTATATATATTTTAGTGTGAGACTTGGACAAAACCATTACGCTTTTATACTTTAGGGGACATATACAGACACAGTCCCCTCTGCTCTCCCACAGATGATGTGTCAGTCTCTATAGTGACAGGTTTCAGGTTAGTCTCTAAGGTGCCACAAGTACTTCTGCTCTTTTTGAGTCTCTGTAGTGTGGCCTCAAAGTGCATGTTTGTGTTGTGTATGTCACATGGATTCGCCAGGGCCTGAGGAGAATGGCAGCCTACCAGTTCTTCTCCAAGTACTCCACAATCTTCTCAAACAGCCTCAAGATCCTCCCAGTCAGCAGCAATTGCACCACATCAAAACAATAAACTACTTGTAAGATTCCAGCAAGCAGCCTGTCTCCAAAGTGGTCCGGGTATTGAGTTCTACAGCCAGAGAGTCTAAGGCCAGAAGGAACTCCAGATCATGTACTCTGATCTGCTGTATAGCACAGGCCACCAACACCACCCAACACCTGTACACAAAATCCCAAGTGAAATTAGACCAAAATATTACAGGCCCCAGGAGGCTAGACTATTATGTGTCACAGGCAGAGAATAGGAAGGATTGAGGTCGAGACTCCCACAATGGCAGGGAAATTATCTAAGGGCAGGTCTTCACTACCCGCCGGATCAGTAGGTAGTGATTGATCTATCGGGGGGTCAATTTATCATGTCTAGTGTAGACGCGATAAAATCGATCCCCGATTGCACTCCCCGTCGACTCCAGAACTCCAGCTCGTGAGAGGCAGAAGCAGAGTCAATGGGGGAGCGGTAGCAGTTGACTTGCCGCCGTCCTCACGGCCAGGTAAGTCGACCTAAGATACACCGATTTCAGCTATGCTATTCACATAGCTGAAGTTGCATATCTTAGGTCGACCCCCCGTACCTTTCCCCCCCAGTGTAGACCAGGGTTTAGTGAGATATTCCCAGATAATCCTGGCAAGTGACCCACATGCTGCACAGGAAGGCAAAACTGCTCAAGGTCACTGCTAATCTGACCTGGGAAAAAATTCCTTTCCATCCCCACATAACTATCAGTTAGACACTGAGCATGAGAGCAAGAACCAGCCAGAAAAAGACCAGAGAGAGAAAGAGAGAATGCTTGGTGCATTCTCAGAATCTTGGTCCACCACATCCAATGTCCCATCTTTAGCCAGGGCCATCTCTGATGTGGCAGAGGAAGGAGATAAACAAAACCCCTCTCAGAGTACATTGGTGAGGTGGGAATCTCTTCCTGATCTTTGCTGCTGGCTGGCTGAAACCCTGAAGCATTGGGACACAATTTCCACAGCAGACAGAACTCTTGGTCCTGCATTGATCAGCCACTTAGTTCACAATTGTCTGTCTCCAGCTCCCATATTTATAACTGTTTCCTGCCAGAGCTCTGATTGGTTCATCTCTTAGATGGTGAATGTATGCAGCCTGCAAGACTGCTTGCCCTCTGCATAACTTCAGAAACAGCTGCTGAGCATACCTAGTAACAGAGCACACCCCACTTCTGGATGCTTCTGGTCTCTCCTAATTAAGTTGCCCTAGTTTCATTGGACTTACAAAAAATCCTGCAGATTGAGTATGTGGGTGACACAAACTGGTGCTGAGGTGCTCACTTACAAATTCTAGAGCATTCACTTGTAACACTAGCCTCTCAGCATGCTTAATAAAGATTCCCCCCCCCAGTTCTGCTGACTGTTATATCGCTGATTGCTTATGAAACAGAATGGAGGACTACTATATGCTCTTATGGGCAGTGGATCCATTTTCCTTTCTTCTGTAAAGTGTCATGAACATCTTTATAAAAAAATAGTACCTGCATCATCATTCTTTTTACTCAGCACTGATGAGGCAATTTATCTTCATTTTTTAATTCCAGAAAGCTAAAAGGCCTGATTCAAGGAAATACTCTATTCAGTTTCCACACCACAGATGCCCAGAGATGCCCACCAAATTAATTTGTTAAAAGCTTGCAAAAACCCTGGAAAGGCCTAGTGGTAGCATAGCTAAATCTGCAAGAGCAAAATCTAATCCTTCAGTTTGTAAGAAGTGCCAGATGGTCTAAAATGCTTGCAATCACCAACAGTTTCCATGTTACAACAAATTTAATATTTCACACTGAAATTAGACATTAGAAAGATATCATAGGAGCATAAGTCAGTTGTCAGTTGTTGCACTTGTGGCTGGTTATCTCACACGGAATGAAATTCATCCCTTTCCAGAAGGCCAGCAAAGGTGTATTATCACTTAAATCCTCCAAATAGAGCTTAAGGGGGAATTAAGTAGTGTACAGGACTTGTGCTGACAAGGATGAATTTCATCCTTGATGACTAAATCAGCTACATGTGCAAAACAGAGAGAGTGTGTAGTCTTCTTGCTCCCTTTATCCCAGGCTCATACAGATTTTCTTAAAGGAAGCTTTGATATTCACTTTGAGGCAAGGAGCTTCTTCCAATGGAGAACTGCAGAAGAACCACTGTATAGACCAGGAAAAGTAAAATGACTTTGTCTCCTCTTCTATATACTTATAATACATAGTTCTTTTCAAAATGTCAACCATAAAGTAGTAGTAATACTCATTTGCTTGTAGTTAATTTCCTTAATGTGTCCAGATGCTGCACCAAGATGACAGGTGCAAAACAAACGTCTAACTATATAGCAAGGGCAGGAAACTTAAAACAAGGAGCCTTAATGCCATAATCATTACTCAGGCGTTACTCCCCACTTGCTTCAATTCAAAGTACCAATTCCAGGCAGTATCTCAATAGCTACTACAGCATGGCCAACAGTGTATATATACTCACATTGCCTACAATAGGAGTTTTCTCTAAATTGTGCATACAAGATTGAGCCCAGCATTGCCTTTGACACATATTATTTAAGAAACATTGAATGGAAGAATTAGCATAAAATGTTTTCTTCTCTTCAGGATGTCTAGTAAGCGCATCTTTGGCAGCATTTCTGTACAATAGTTCTTTAGGCAGATCAGTTTCCTTTGGAGATACTGAACCACTAAGAATCAAGTGAAATCCTTCCTGCCAGCTTCAGCGCTAACAAGGGGTCATAATGTCTAAGGGGGAAATTTTTATCTGTTACTAAAAAGACTTCACAGAGAACAGAAGCTTTTTTCTTTGGTTGTGTGGGTAATTTTTTTATTTTAACTGTAGGGAAGAATGTAACCATAACCCACAGCTCTTTGGTTGGATCAGTTTTGTTTTGGACATAGAAGATAACGGGGAATTATGGGAAATCTTTTCTATCACTTTAATGATAGGGTTATGCCTGTGTAATAGCTCTTATATTTTGCTTTAAAAAAAACAGCCTTGTTGTACTAATATCAAAATCTTTATTCCCCTTTTTGTAAGGATCAAAGAATCCCTCGAGTAAAAAAGATGAATTTCTAATAATCTGTTCCTATTTCAGTAGGGAAAATAGGCTGAAATAAAATTGGAGGTGGAGACTGACTATAAGTTAGTACTTCTAACAAAATAAGGGCACACTGTTTTCCTGATCTTTAGAATCTGATTTTCAACTTTGAGAAATACTTTCTCCAAGATGTAAGTATAGGCTTGTTTTTTAAAGAAGTATATGAAACACAGGCATATAGTTTTATGAAAATGTATGATTTAAGCACATTTAGAAAAAAAGCCAAATTCAACTAAAACATTATTTACTTTCTTGTAAGCAACAATGCAATTAGAAATAATGCTACAAAGTATTCAGCTATCAATATATTGTTTTTGCAAGCAATATTATGTGCCTATCATAATTTCTAGGTATATGTCTACCTGTGAATGTGCACATACAGACTTAGCAGGGATGAGACACAGAGGCACTTTTCTCACATTGTGGATACATGAGTCCTCCAGTGGGAGAATTCTGTTCCTGGACCTTGAGCACTAAACACATAACCCCTAACAGTAGGACTAAAGGAGTAACTTTGCTAGTTATTAGTAGTAAGACTCATCTTCAGAAGGGCCAGCAACTGGAGGGGGACATAAATGAACTGAGTATTTCATAAGCTGTATCAGGGATAGACAATAGGCAGACCTCGGGTAATATCCTGATTGCTAAATGTTTTTGAATGGACCCTGAAATCTTTTTATTTACTTATTATTATCATTATTGGGGTTTTTAATTATTATTTTCTTTGGCATCTGGACCTTGACTATAGCTTGACCAAGAAATTTGGACCTTGACAAAAAATTAGGGCTGTCAAGCAATTAAAAAAAATTAATCATGCAATTAATCACACTGTTAAGCAATAATAGAATACCATTTATTTAAATATTTTTGGATGTTTTCTACATTTTCAAATATATTGATTTCAAATACAGCACATAATACAGTGCTCACTTTATAATTATTTTTATTACAAGTATTTGCACTGTAAAAACAAAAAAATTATATTTTTCAATTCATCTAATACAAGTACTGTCGTGCAATTTCTTTATCATGAAAGTTGAACTTACAAATGTAGAATTACATACCAAAAATGCATTAAAAAATAAAAAAATGTGAAATTTTAGTCTGCAAGTTCACTCAGTCCTACTTCTTATTCAGCCAATCACTCAGACAAACAAGCTTGTTTTCATTTGCAGGAGATAATGCTGCCTACTTCTTGTTTACAATGTCAACTGAAAGTAAGACGAATAACGTTCTGGGTCATCATCTGAGACTGCTGTAACATGAAATATAGGGCAGAATGTGGGTAAAACAGGGCAAAGGTCATACAATTCTCCCTCAAGGAGTTCAGTCACAAATGTAATTAACACATTTTTTTTTTTAGTGAGCATCATCAGCATGGAAGCATGTCCTCTGGAATGGTGGGCAAAGAGTGAAGGGACATATAAATGTTTAGCATATCTGGTATGTAAAGACCTTGCAATGGCAGCTACAAAAGTGCCATGCAAGTGCCTATTCTTACTTCCTGGTGGCAGTGTAAATAAGAAGAGGGAGCATTATCTCCTGTAAACATAAACAAACTTGGTTGTCTTAGTGATTGGCTGAACAAGAAGTAGGACTGAGTGGACTTGTAGGCTTTGAAGTTTTACATTGTTTTGTTTTTGAGTGCAGTTATGTAACAAAAAAAAATCTACAGTTGTAAAGTGCACTTTCACAGCAAAGAGATTGCACTACAGTACTTGCATGAGATGAATTGAAAAATAGTATTTCTTTCATTTATTATTTTGCAAATATTAATAATAGAAATAATATACACTTTGATTTCAGTTAAAATACAGAATACAATATATATAAAAATGTGGCCAAACATCCAAAATATTTAAGTAATTTCAATTGCTATTCTATTGTTTAATAGTGCGATTAAAACTGTGATTAATTGTGATTTTTTTAATTGTGATTAATTTTTGAGTTAATCACAAGAGTTAACTGCAATTAATCAACAGCCCTACAAAAAATAATTGACTACTGCTGCACTAGAGTAATTTTAAATCTCTGTGAAAAAGAAAAAAACACCCAATTGACAGAAAAGTCAATAAAATTTAATAATAAAAAAACCTACAACCAAAAAAAAATCCCTAATTAACTCAGTTCTTCAGGAAAAAAATGAGCAAGTATATTGTGTGCCCAGGAAGTCAGCAAGTCTTTGACATATGAAAAGTGATTTTTTTATTAAAAGGGCTGGAAAGTGAATTCTGTTTAGGTGTATTTGCTACTGTGTGAGATTCAGGATTTACATTTGAGAACAATCAAAATCTGAGCTACTAGTAACCTCACAATGCTGGAATTTACAAAGAGCCACCTCCTCAGCTAGTGTAAAGTGATATAGTTCCATTCAATGGTGTGATGCTAATTTACACCAGCTGAGAGCTTGGCTCACCGTTTTTAAGCAGTTGATTATAACTTGTAGTCATCATGTGACAGTGGCTTTTTAAAATGCTAGAGACTGGTGCACCTGTGATTGGTCAGCTGACCCCCAGCTGGCCTTAAGAGGGCGTGTTTGCATCTTGGAGAGTCAGACAAAGAAAACATGGGTGGGAGCTGCCTGAGACTGGAAGCAGAAGGGAAGAGCTGACTTTGGACTTGAGCGGGAACAGAACTGTTGGTGAAAAGTGACGGCTCTCTCAAGGCTTGGGCAGTGTCCCTAGGCAAAAGTGGAAGCCTGAGCTTGGCTAGGGGATGCTGAACCCAGAACCAAGATGATTGTTGTGGGAAGGTGGATGCCCGTGAGCAGGAATAGGGCTCACAGGCAGGGGCTCCTGAAGGAGTGGAACACTAGCCAGTGGACTCTTCCTCTTGCAAAGACCTGCATAAAGAATTATGAGAAGAGCCCAGAAACAAGGCGTTGATCATGTAGGGACATTCACTGGGTAGAGGTAGGGACCCCCTGATCATGGGCAAGGAGGCCGGAGGAGTGGAACTCTGCAGGGAGCCCTCTCATGGGAGACCTGACTTGAGTGGAGGAGTTATGAAACTAGTCACTCTCAGGCAGGGAGGTCTGGAGAGCAGGCCCTGGCTAAGGGGCAAAAGAAACTGGGAACAAAGTGCAGCTATTCACTGTCACAAGGGTGATATCCCTGGAGATGGGAATGGAATACTGCTGTTCCTTGATATGTTTACTATTGGAATTGGAGAATGGTTATATTACATGGTGCTTGTGGAACTCCTTCACTGCTGTATATGAATAAATTACAACCAGAAGTGGGCTTTGTATTGAACACTAAGAGACCATCTCTTTTCATGGGCAAACAAAAAGGGAAACTGAGACTGGACAAAATTGCTGTGCTGGGGGCTGCTGCTGGAGGGCACCCTAGCCTGGGCTGCACTTGTCCAGAAAAACTCCCTCCCTACCTGAAGGTAGAGCAAATCTCAAAAGGAAAATATTCCAAAATTTAGAAAGAAATGTAGACCCCAATCCTGCAGGTAAACAAGAGTCCAAGGTTGTTTCTGTGAATAATCCCGTTGAACTCAGTGGAAATACTTACACACTTTATGCACAGGAGTATTTGCAGGATCAGATCCATAAATATGTCTCTAAATCAACTCGCTGTGTGGTCCCTACTACAGTGCAGTGGAAGTGTAATATGTGAAGCTGCAAGTTGGGACCTTACTGTGCTGTGGCAGGGTTCATGCAGTATTTGATACTACAGCAAGCAGGTGTGCTGTATATTCACACCCTGGCTTGCTTCACAGTAATGTGCCATGTAGACCAGCCCTTAGTAATGACTTAGGTACTCAGCATATTGGCTATGCTGCCACCACCAAGTACTTTGTTAAAATTTAGCTTGACTGTCTGTATTTGTTAGCTTTTGCTTTTTGACAACACTAGAACAATAAGCATATAAATGTTTCACACTGCAGTTATTCGCATAGAGGACATAATCCAGAAGCCATACTATGAGTCCTCAGCTCTTACCAATAGATATCAGGACCTTTCTGGGGGCTTGTTTTGATAAAAAGTAGATCATAAAAAAATTAACGAATTGCACAAATAGAGCCACATATTGACATTGTAGAACTGAGCTGAACCAAAAAGACATAAAAATCACTTGCCATCAAACACAAGACCCTATTTACCAAATAGCAAAAGAAAGAGGGGTATATTTCCCGTAGTGTGTACAGGACTTGAGCTTCTCAATTCCTATTAACATAGAGAATCATGTTTCAAGATCAGATAACCAGAAATGTGTCACAACATGGTATATTGTTCGTAAGCAATAAAAGGGTGTTTACTGCATCAAATATTTACCCACATGATTCCTCCATAGTGCATTGAATATTTACCCTTCTGTGTTGTTTAAATGTGGTTGAGTCAGTTTATTAGACATACTGGACTTAATTAACTCCCCCTAGTTAGTCCTATGTGACCCCATTGACCTCACAGATTGCTCTGCCAGGGAAGTTTTATCTCTTGAATAATACACAAAATAGACAAGTTCAATATAAAGAAGCCTCATTAAAAGCAGCAAAGAATCCTGTGGCACCTTATAGACTAACAGACGTTTTGGAGCATGAGCTTTCGTGGGTGAATACCCACTTCGTCAGATGCATGTAGTGGAAATTTCCAGAGGCAGGTATATATATATGCAGGCAAGCTAGAGATAATGAGGTAGTTCGATCAGGGAGGATGAGGCCCTGTTCTAGCAGTTGAGGTGTGAAAACCAAAGGAGGAGAAACTAGTTTTGTAATCAGCAAGCCATTCACAGTCTGTGTTCAATCCTGAGCGGATGGTGTCAAATTTGCAGATGAACTGAAGCTCAGCAGTTTCTCTTTGAAGTCTGGTCCTGAAGTTTTTTTGCTGCAGGATGGCCACCTTAAGGTCTGCTATAGTGTGGCACAGCACTTCAACCTCCCCAGCCACACTATAGCAGACCTTAAGGTGGCCATCCTGCAGCAAAAAAACTTCAGGACCAGACTTCAAAGAGAAACTGCTGAGCTTCAGTTCATCTGCAAATTTGACACCATCAGCTCAGGATTGAACAAAGACTGTGAATGGCTTGCCAACTACAGAACCAGTTTCTCCTCTCTTGGTTTTCACACCTCAACTGCTAGAACAGGGCCTCATCCTCCCTGATTGAATTGACCTCGTTATCTCTAGCTTGCCTGCTAGCATATATATACCTGCCCCTGGAAATTTCCACTACATGCATCTGAGGAAGTGGGTATTCACCCACGAAAGCTCATGCTCCAAAATGTCTGTTAGTCTATAAGGTGCCACAGGATTCTTTGCTGCTTTTACAGATCCAGACTAACACGGCTACCCCTCTGATCCTTAAGCCTTATTAAGCACCTCATTTCCCAGCCACTGAAGCACAAGGCCATTATCTGACCCTGAGATGCTAGCTTATGAGTACCTACTCCCCATGAGGACTCTCTCTATCCCCTCAAGGGATGAGAATTCAACCCGCTTCTATACAGAGAATTCAGGACTGAGAAGAATGACAACAATAAGACATCAATGGGATTGCACAGGTGTAATAGGGCAGATTTTGCCTCACTATAACATACTTCAGGTTAGATTGACATCTGAAGACAGGGCCCTGGGATTTTCTGTGAAATGAAGAGTGAAAACTATCTGTCTGGATTCAGATGAATTACTTCTGATTAATGCATAAACCAGATTCCTTAGTGGAAGTAGCTCACCTCTAGAGTTCAGTGAAGGAAAGGCATGAAAGAATAACTTTTTTTTGCATTTTGATAACCAATTTTAACCATCCCCATTTCAACAAACTGTTAGTATTGCCACACAGTGAACAACAACAGAAATAACACCTTCAACAAAAAAATCAAAGAATTTATCTGAATAAAGTTGAACATATAGAATGTCACGTCATTTAAAATTCTTGATTGTTAGGTGGAATGCAGTGATTCACTTTTAAGGGACAACTTTTGTTTTGTTTTACTCTTGGTAGTAGTGATTGATTTCAGTGGAACTATTTCTATGACTAAAGCATGGCTGTGCCCTTCTGTCTAGGAATAATAACTTGTAATTAAACCTTACCTGTATTCAGCAGTCTTTTTACACTACATTATCTATATTATAATAAATTGTTTTACTCATCATGGTCCAAATTCTGCACTGATGCATACCCATGCAATCCCAGAACAGAATTTCAGCCCAAATATTTCCCTTGTTTAAACAAAGTCTACTCAGAGAGTTAGTGTTTCATCTCCTGGGATTGTGTTTCTTCATCATCTCTCATGTAATTATAGGTATATATATAGCTCGATATCTATATATATATGATTCCACTTAAATACATAATTCTGTATGGTTATATGCCACTATCTGTTTTCAAATCATTTTCTGACAGAAAAGTACTCTCTTTAAGTCAGTGTAAAAGTATATATACAGAGATATAAAGATGTGTATTGAAAGCTTAATGGATTACCTGAGGTGTTCCTTCTGCTTGGGCTGAAAATCAGATCTACTATATAAATATATCTAATTTTACCACTCAAGTCTCATGTGCAAAGGGACAAACTCACTCCTGCTGTGTAACTACATTAAAATTGATGCAGTTACACCCAAGATGAACTTGGCAAAGGGTCTTTATGTTGCTCTTATACTAAATTTAAGAAGTAGGTTTGATTTCCCTCCCTCCATGCTGTTTTATTTAAATAGCATTGTTGAAAATAATTTCAGTATGTTCTGGCTGCAATGACACAATGAATTTAATTTGTGTTTTCCACTTCAATCCATACTGGTAGCTTCAGTCATATACATTGAACAGAAAAATTCAAAGATAACCCCTCAAGTCATTTCTTATGTTATTTCAGCCATAGCAGCATCAGAACCCAGCTCAAATTGTTTCCAGTATTGCCTTTTAAATTGGGTTTCAATTTTCTGGTGTGTCTGAGCACACCTGTGCACACAGAAATAAGATTCTTTTCCTCTGAAAACTAAAGTAATGTCCTGCTAGAAATGCACTTTTTTTTTTTCAGGTATTAGTCATCAGGAGCTACTCAGTAATACCTTGGATGCCCATGTATAAATATAACATGGAATCCTGGCTTAATGCAAATGAAAACTTTCTGCCATTGCTACAAAACAAGCTATCTGAGTACAAGAAATGTACTTCCTTCTAACATTTTGTTCTATTATGGATTAAATAGAAAAAAAAATCCCATGCACACCATTATATCCTCTTCAAGGCAACTGGAAACTATGTAAATCTGAATTTGTACAATTTTTTTCCCCTGACCATTCCCTATGGGGATGTCAAAGTGGGAGACAGCAAAGGTGGCTAGCCCCTTAAATGTGTGCCTTTTTAGAAATCCGTCAGTCTCTGGGACCATTCACGTGGAGGCTCTTTACCTCTTCATTGCCCAGAAAACAGGTTGCTCTCATGAGTCATCGTTATTACTCCCAAAGTCTTATTGGGTTGGAGTTCACTCATCAGAAGTAGAGCTGCTGCAAGTAAATGCTGATTGATTCAGTTCTAGCTTTCACTTGAAATCCCTAAAGCATTGAGGGGAATATGATAGCAGGAAGAATGATGATTACAGCAAACTTGTGCCTGATAGCCATCTGTTCACCTCTTCCTTACCAATGGGGGAGGTACCACAGAGTGCTGGGCAACAGCATCTGGCTCAGCACTCTTGTCATTGCAACTCTAACTAATGACAGTAGAGCAGAGCTGATAGAGTGATGCCTAATTGATGGCTGGGGATGGGCTGAAGAGAACTAAGAGGCTAATTAGTTCATTAGGCAGGTGATTCAAAAGGCACAGGAAGGCCCTGAGAAGGAGACACAGAAGAGAAAGTGAGTTTACTCACTTGTTTGTGCTCTTCCTGTGCCTGTCTTCTTGCCTCAGGAGCTCAGGGCTCCATAGGACTGTAACTGTAAGGCTGTATAGTGGGTAAGTGCAATAGAAATGAACGTTGTAAATAAACTACACAGAGTGTTTTACCAGCAAAGGTCCCTGAGCTGTTTGTGCTCTTGAAAAGAGGTAGAAGCAAGTCCACCCTATCACAGGAGGGAACAATATAAATTCAACAGGCACTTGGATATCACAGTGTTGAGTTAAACTCCGCTTAATCTACCAAAACTGGTAGATTAGAAAACATACAGTGGTGACAACATTCCCCTTTCTAAACTCCTCATCTCCCATGTTCTTTGTCCCTTTCTCTGAGGGAGAATGGAGTGTTGTCTGATGAAACTTGACCTTAGCTTATCCAGCTGCTCTGCTAACATTTATCCCTAAATATAGTCACAAGATCAGAGGAGGGAAAAAAAACCCTTTGCTTTGTGGACTATTTTGTTGCATTTTTAACTTATTTATTTTACCTTAATACCTACAGTCCCCACACAAATATGGGATTTCCTGGTACAAGGCATTATTCAAACACTTATTCAGAGCTTGCCCCTGTCAGAAGAGCTTGCAGTTAAATAGACAAGACATAAAAACAGAAAAAGAATGGAAGTATTATCCTTAAACTATACATGGGGGAATGGAAGCTCATAGATTAAGGCCCAGATCCTTAAAGCTAGTTAAGCCCCTAACTCCTATTACAACCTTTGAGAATCTGGGCATAAATGACTTGCTGCCCAAGGATACATAGTAAGTCTGTAATAAATCATGGAATCCAGCCTTAGAGCAGTGTCTGAATGACATGACCATCTTTTTGATACTCTGGATCATTTCCTGCATGCTTCTAACATGTTGACGAGACAGATCAAAAGCTGATGTAAATGGGCATGGCTCCATAACTGAACCCTACTGAGGAGCTGTCCCAACAGGCTTGATCCTGAACATAGCAAGTGAAAAATATTTCGCATATAAGCACAAGGAGACATGCGATAATCAGAACAGGGTATGTAGGAGAACATGATGCTTCATCAGAGCTCTGTTGTAAGTCCATCAAGCTACTCCTTCCCAGTTGCAGCACCAATGCCCAAGTGGGGAGCATATAGGATGATGCTTAAGCAAATGTGTTCCGTGCTAAGTAAAATGATACATTGTCCATTTTACACAGCTGCATCATGTATTTTAGTGAATATTAGCTGAAACCAAACTCTGAATTCAAAAATGTAAGTTTACACCCGACACCCAATTCTAAAAGTTACATTAATCTGATGTAAGGTATTTGTAGGCTGCTTACTGACAACTTGTAACCAGGGAAAGAAGCTAAATTTGTGGATTTGCCATTAATAATTTTGTTCACTTCTAACACATACTTAGGATAGTGCTTAACAAACAATTTTAAATCCACCCTTTCATGTACCCAGCTTTTGTTTTGCTTCTTCTATCCCTTTCTGAGTGTGTTTGGGAGGGAAAAGGCTAATTTAAAAGCCTTCATCTTCATTTGAAGCATGCAGCATTCCCTATGAATAAAAATCCTTGGCGATGAAGGACTAACTTGGTTCTCAATTTGCTTTCTGCTTGCCTTCTTACTGTAATTCATGTTTTATCAAGTGGAGTGCTGCATATCATGTCGCCTGTTCTCCTCATCATTGGTTGTGTATTTGAATAGCTCCTTTTGCCGGGACAATGCTATATAGAAGATGGAATAAAGCAAAGATAACTCTGTTTGCTAAATATACACAAATGTGCAAGACCAAGCTACAAAAACACTGCTGTGCTGACTAGTTTCTGGTGCTTTGTAAAACACAGGGAGTATCAGTGGAAGGCTCTCAAATTACTTAAAAGGATACTACTCTAGTCCTCAATACATGGTTAATATTAACATATAATGAAATATTCTTGACTTTTGCCAATTCAATATATTGAAGAAATCCAGCTCACTATGCCTAGGCTAACAAACATAGGAATTGATATTCTGGATCAGCTCAATGATCGATCCAGTCGAAGAAGAACATAAGAATGCCCATACGGGGTCAGATGCATGTCCCTCTAGCCCAGTATACTGTCTTCTGACAGTGGCAAACTGTCTCCAACACTGGCCAGAACCAAATGCTTCATTGGATTGTGTAAGAACCCTGCAGTAGGAAGATGTAGAACAATTTGTTTCCACATATAGGTTTCATCTTTGCCTCTAATAGTTAATGATTGGCTTAGCCCTGAAGCACAAGGTTTTATATCCCTTCCCTTCTAAAAATAATTTTGTCATTAACTATAATAAGCCTGGATATTCTTGATAGCCATATGAGTGTACAAGCTCTTTTAGAATCTCAAGTTCTTGGCCTCAGTAACATCCTGCGGCAATGAGTTCCACAAGGTCAATTGTGTCTTGTGTGAAAACATTTTTTCTTATCAGTTTGACTTTCCTATCTTTTTAATTTCACGGAGCTTCCCTTTGTTGTATTATGTGACAAGGAGAAGAGAAGCTTCTGATCTCTTTCCATATACCATTTATTATTTTGTGTACTTTTATTATGTCCCTTTCTATTCATCTCCTTTCTAAGGTAAACAATCCTAAAAGCTTTTTTAAAGCTATTGGCCTCCTAGGGACAAAATGAGCCAAATTTATCTTTGGTGTAATTCCATTCTGGTTATTGTCATAGAAATGTTCATGTAATAGCCATATTAATAGGTAGAAATACATTTTAGTGTATTAGATGTTGTTATAATCTCATTATATCCTTGACTGTTTTACTATAATAACTAGGGTAGTTTGTTGTGCAAATCAAGATTTTTATTTATAGAATCATTAGCTTTTTAAAGGAGTGTTAAAGACAAGTTTCATGGTAGTGCTGGGTGTGAGTTTATAGCTGGATATTGGTGTGTGTGTGTGTGTGTGTGTGAGAGAGAGAGAGATCTACTGTATGTCTGGCTTTTCCTACAATACATTAAGGTGAAAGAGGTAATGTATGACTAAATCTTCAGAAGCCTTAGGAAAATGCCTTCTGTTAGAAAACTGAGTTAGTGAGCCAGCTTGGACTCATGTTCAAAAGGAGAGTGGACATCATTTGGCTGACACTTCTGGAAAGAACATGTTTACAGGAGTCAGGATGAAGGAAATGGCCCAGTGCCATGGAAAATTTTAGAAGCAGAAGCCTTTTGGTTTTGTGCTGATGAAATACTTCACTAAAACCTAATAACCCTAAGCCAGTTCATGCCCCTGAAATCAGGATACAGAGTGGACCCTCTCTAAACTATTTGACCTCTTCTACCAGGAAGGGACAATCAGCTGCTTTTGTGGCAGTGTACCCCTTTCCTAGGACTATGCACAGAGTTCTCTGATGGACTGGGATCTTTGCAGAAGGTGGAAGTGGGGACTGGGACTAGATGAGCCGGGGAGCACAGCACAGAAGCCCGCATTAGGAAGAACAGGGATGATGTGACTTATTTTCTCCCCTACTGATCCCGAGACTCCACAAAATACATAATTACAACTTGAAACTGTGGGCCTCTTTTCTGCAGGACCCAAGATACTCATGGCCAGTTGAGGCATTATTATTAATTATTTTTATATATTTATCATTTATTATTAATTAGGGTAGCGCCTAATGGCCAGCTAAAAAAGGAGCCCTATTGTGCTAGACCCAATACAAGCACAGAATAGTACAGTCCCTGCTCTGAAGTGCTCACAATCTAAATAGACAAGACAGACACAAGGTGGGAGAAGGGATAGATCACGTGAACATAGTGAACAATGTGACGGCATTTCCATGGTTTCAATTGTGTGTCTGTGTGTGTGTGTGACTGCGTTTGTGTGTATGTGTTTGTTTAGGAAGGGGTCAGTGGAAGGTCAGAAGAGAGTAAAAGCTGAGGTGAAGAGACTGATGCAGGGGAAGGGAGAAGGTTAGAGCAAACAACCACTCAGCAGAGGATAGAGAAAGTCCAATGAAAACTATGAAGGTCACTGAATGTCCAAAGGTCCCTGCTTTGGAAACCTCTGTAGCTGCTCCTACTAGCTGGAGTCTGAGTAGTTTTTCTGCAGTTGTTCCCCTTGGCCACATGGGATGGAGGTATAACCTGGGTCCTAGTTTCCCTGGGGTAGTGTAATCCCCTGAAAAACTCTGGGAACTCGGAGGTGGTGTGGGTGGAGGGCACCATCTGGGCCTCGTTTTATCCCTTTCTTCCAGTATAACCATCCCTTGTCACATGGTACAGTGGCTCCAATGGAGCTGCACTGCCACAGAGCAGAGGGAGAGTTCCAGGGTTCCAGAGCTGGCATCAAGCACCCAACCTGCATGTGGAAAGTTCTGGCTTGTGGTATCTAGGGAACTTAGGAACTGGACCTGCATCTCCTGCCATGGTTGGGGTAAATGCCATCCTCATTGTTGGGTGAGGGGCTCTTTACAGAACTGCCTGCTCCTTATCCTGTTCCCAACTGAAATAGTGCAGGAGGATGTGAGCTGCCCCCTTATTATGGAGATTCACAGATCACTTTTTACACAGGAAACAAAAATTCTAAAGTATTAATAAAACACTTATGATGTTGAATATGCAGAGTCATCCATGTTTTGTTCAATCTCTAGCATTATTTAGGTATGTCGTCTTGCATCATTAGGCTATTAATTATGTTTTCATTTATCTTTCCATTGAGCACCTATTGAGCAGTGGCATCGCTAAGTTGAAATGCATTATTATGAAAGCTGATTGAATACAGAAATAATTGTTCATTGTTCATCAAATATAATTTGAAAGATTATTTGGTCAGGTGGACAAAAGTGATTTGTCAAATAATCTGATTGATATTGGTATTTTTGCATTATATCTAACCAGCTCAAATTATTATCGATATATATTTGAAATAATGTTCTTTTGTATCATGCTATCTTCATAGCATCTACTTTAAGGTGATTTCAAAGGCACCTTTATACTGTTTGTCTGACAATGAATCTGTATCTGATCTTTCAGTTCATTCATCATTATTTATTCTTTGAAATCAATGGTGTGTGTGGAAAATCTGTGGATTACGTACTAGGGTTCTGGCCATTTAAAAAAGATTATTGGCCAAGCATTGTCCTGGACCCAGCTCAGTAATGGACAAGGAAATTCTGGGATTTGTAGTTGTAGGCTGCAGCAAGGCACACTGAGAAGTACTGGCAGGAAATATAAGGAAATGCTCTCTGTCATAATGGGCAGAGATCCATGGAAACCATATGTATTGTGGGTCTTTTCACAGAAGAAAGAGTGAGCAGGAAAAAGACAAGCCCTGGAGTGGCCATTTTAGTTGAACAGCTAGGAAAAGACTTGTGAAGGGCAAGGAAGAGGAAGGTGGGAAGAAGAAGGAACTTTGGAAGGGGTAAGTGGTTCAGTGGAATTAAAAAAAGACCATGTGAACCCTGCATGATGGTGAAAACAGGAGGACTGTTTGGTCTGCTGGAATAATAGAAGGAGTATAGGCCTGAAGCCTGGTGTATTGACCTGAATTTATGGGGCTAGTTTGTTATGGCTCATCAATGATCTGACCAGAAGATATTTAGGTTCTTGTCCCAGTTCAGCCTACAGGATTAGGGAACTTGGAGTTTAATGTCCTGAGTGGACCCTCGGCATGTGTGGGAAGGATACTTATACTGAGGAAAATGCCAAAATTTCAAGATCTTTATTAAAACACATGAAAGAATAATCAAAGTTATAAAAAACAGAGTCACAAAGAAATTACACAATTCTATGGTTCATGGTGGTAACATCTTTATTCTAAAAGACTAGTTAAATTAGCATACTCACACCCTTCCTTGGAGACCTGGTAGTGGGAGACAGAAGACAAGCCTCGCCTCTGGCATGCATGATGCATTCGATGGTCCAGGATCTCCAAGAGGTAGATCAGGTACAAGTGTTGAGTAGGTAAGCTATATTGCCAAAGCTGAGCTGATAGCTTAACAGAAGGTAAAAAGAGCGACAAGGACCCCATCCGGTTGTTTGTCCTCTTATAGGGTCTTGGCACTGCCCTGATCAGGACCCAACCTACCATGCCCAAATCTTATTTCCTCACCCAGATAAATCTTTGGGTACACTTACTCTATAGGCTAACATATTATGACAGATTCATACATATTAATATTGATTATCTTATCCTCCAAACCATTACCTTTGGCCTAAATCATGTCTTCCATGTTCTGCAGTGTACCTTGTGATTACTGGTCTGTTCCATACTCATGGTAAACACATTCAGTTCTCTGCTCAGTTTCCATTCAGTTCCCCAGAGTCAAAAGGGGTAACCTGTAGGCCATTTATCTATGTCAAAGGTTACAAACACTTATGCTGTCTTGCTCTAGCTAATCATACAGGACTGTAGGTTCCTTGTGTTACAGCCAAATATTATGAGTAATACATACTGGAATTCAGTGTAGACTCCCCCTGTCCCCAAGAAAATAACAATATAATCAATCAAACCAATGAAGAAAACACATTATGCAATATAGTAGGCTAGCCTTATGGGCTACTGGTGTCTGTGCTTACTCCAGTTTCCAGCTCCAGGCTGGAACCTCCAAAGACAATGGGAGGCTATCCCCTTTGGACTATACAGATACTGGGAAGAGGGATGTGGTCCTGTGAGAAAAAATGGCATGTTTAGATTCATTTGGACTTTTGATTGCTCAGAAGGAGTGAACATTTTGATTTGTCCAAAAGACAAATTGGTCCACTCATATAATCTTAGAGTTGGAAGGAACCTCAGGAGGTCATCTAGTCCAACCCCCTGCTCAAAGCAGGACCAATCTCCAACTAAATCATACCAGCCAGGGCTTTGTCAAGCCTGACCTTAAAAACCTCTGAGGAAGGAGAGTCCACCACCTCCCTAGGTAACCTATTCCAGTGTTTTACAGCCCTCCTAGTGAAAAAGTGTTTCCTAATATCCAACCTACACCTCCCCCACTCCAACTTGAGACCATTACTCCTTGTTCTGAAGATAAAAGGGAAACTGAGACACAACTAGATCCCAGGGCTAGAAAGATAAGAAATCCATGTCATAGCTACCTTGACCACTTTAAAGAGTCACAATGGTCATGTTCCCCAATACATTGCCTGACTTTTAAATAATCCTGCTGATTTAAAAAAGCTAAATAAATTGTTAGCCTTAAACATAAAAAATAACATAAAGCAAGTTTGAAATTGGATTTTAAAAATCCACAGTAGATACTAGAGACAAACTTTGTCCCCGTATCCACAGTACAGAAGGCTTAAAAAGCAAACAAAAAACAGATTTACACAGGCTTCTGAAATACAGAAGTTGCGATTTTTATTTACTCTGATCTTAAAAGATCTGGTAGGGGCACTCAACTTTGCCAAACAGAATTATAAAGACACTTTAAACATCAATTGAAGTAACAGAATAAAATTTTAAACACTCTTCATAATTTGTTATAAAATGCATTTAGAAAAAATATACTAAAATAACAAAGAAATTGCAGCAATGAGTAATAACTAAAAACAATTTTGAAATATAAACAGAGTTATGTAATACAAGAAATCCAGATGATTATTAGTCCCTGCTCTCCTCACCATCACTGGAATCTCAGCCTAAGTAAAGCCATGCAGATGAATCAGGGAGTGGGGGCCGAGTAAGGTCTGTGACATTCTAGCCCACTGAATCCAGCCAGTGCAGCTGTACAATGTGAGTACAGGTATCAGAATGTGGCCTCATTCATTATAGATAAAATATAAGTATTTATTGCCTATCCACAGGGGCCATGAACATAATTTAACATTTACACATTTGCCGCCTTATCAGAGGCACCAAATCAATTTGCTTCTTCCCACAGACAGACTCCTGGGTAGAGGTCAGCTTTGCACGTCTGCACCACAAAGCCAACAAATTCAACTCTTTTAGAACAGCAAATCCCAGATTCAAGGGACTCCTACTAACTATGCCACCAGCCCCAAAATAGCAGAAACATCCTAACCCCTCCCCCCCACCACACATATACACAACTACATCCATATAGCAAGATTGCAACATAATCCTGAAGGAAGTACCATGGCTCCAGTAACTCCTACAGACTGTGCCCCCTTGGTTAGGGAATATGAGGAAGAGAGAGACTAATCAACTGAGAATACAGAGCGATGCATGAGACGTGTACTGTAGTATATAGAGCACAGAATTGGGAGGCAAGAGGTCCATGAGCTACATCTGGTTTTACCCCAGATTTGCTGTGTCACCTTAGTCCAGCTGCTTCATCTTTCTTTCCTTCTGTTATTTCTTCCATCCTGTTGATTTTGAGCTTTGAGAGGAAGGATGGTCCAGGTTAGGCTGCTAGACTAGAATTTGAGAGCAGAGCTGTTTGGGAATTTTTTGCTATCTTCTTCATTTTGTTGTTGGAAAATGCAGATTCATTAAAACTGACCCTTTTCACAGGAAAGGGTTGATTTCAACAAAATAGTGATGGGAGAAACTATGCGTGTCTGTCCTCAGTAGTTACAGCACTTGCCTTGAATGCTGGGGACCCAGGTTCAAGTCCTAGGCTTGCATTAGCATCTCCATCTTGGATGAGTGTCCATGGGTGGGGCTCTTGCTGTTATTTTTGAAAGGTCTAAGTTTTGTCTCAGTGTGGAACAGGAAAATATTTTTTTATCTTAAACTTACATGGGATGGGAAAACCATTTCCTGCCCATCTCTACCTGGGAGACCTCAGTTCAATTACCTGCTCTGCCACACGCTTCCTGTGTAACCTTGGGCAAGTCATGGTGTCTCTCTGCCTCATAGCCCAACTGTATTTAAAAAAAAAAAAGATTGTCTTATTTCATAGGGGTAACCTGAGGAAAATTATGCTAAAGATTGTGAAGTGCTCAGATACTATGGCAAAAGGAGACCATATAAGTATCTAATGTACATTACTATGAGTCTGTACAGTGGTTAGTACAAAGGATCTCATGCCTCAGTTGGGTTCCTAAGCAGTGCTGTAATAAAAATAAGTTACATAAGTTATCATTCTGCTAGCAGCTACTCTAACTTTCTCTACCACACACAGAGGCATTTCTATTTGACCTTACAGTTCAGGGCAACCTGCTTCCTGAATATTTTGGCCTGCTTCACAGACAGCATCTGTAGTCTTCAGGGCCTTGCATGGCCTGGAAGACCACAGATGTTTTCAGCTGGACAGAGCCCAGTAACTTCAGTTTCCAGTTTTTAAGTCCTTTTGCCAAAACATCTACTTTGTTTGTGCACCAGAATCATCAGCAAGGTTGGCACATCTTTGGGGATGTGTTACCGAACTAATGCTGCAGATCTAGTAGAGGAGAGATGAAACATACTTGGTATGTCCTTGAAAAAGCTAGATATTAGGAGTTGCCTTTTTTTTTCTCTAATCTTGTTTGAATCAGGAATAACTCCACTGAAATAAACTGTTACACAGCACAAAACTGGTGTTAAGTGAGATCAAAATTAGGCTCTTAGATTATTCTGGCCTTTCCCAAGTGTATTATACCTTTAAGGTAGGTTTTACTTTAGGGCTACAACCATGATTACTCTATTAGAGTTAAGAGTTAAACTGTCAAATTAAAATTCACATCAGTTTGAGTTTTTTTTTAAAGAATCTGCTAGTGTTGGAAGTGCCACCTGAGATTAGTTACTTACTGATTTTGGAAAAATATTGTGGGTTTTTTGTCTCCCCGTCCCCCCACTTCCCAAGTTGAGTCACTTTGTGAGAGCAGTCTATGTATAGTCCATTTAATAATTTACCCATATAATCACTTTTTTCCTTTTCTTTGTGCAGATCATTTATTCAGCAATAGAGGAAGGGAACATCTTAACATAAGATGACACAATTGAAACAAACACACAATTTGGCGGGACTCAGGGTCAGTAGATATACCTACTGTACTTCTAATTTATATTTTTAAAAGTCCTAGATTTTCAAATTGATGGTGTCCCTTTGACAGCTTGACTTCAAATGACAAAAAACAAAGCAATACAGGCCAATCCAATTCCCTTTAAAGTCAGTGGAAAGATTGCCATTAGCTTAATGGGAGTTGGATTGGGCCACTAGTACAGATGGCTCCTTAATGCGGGTGTAGTGTCTAAACGAGAATTGTACCACTGGATGATCTTCTTATGTGCTGAAAACTTCTTGGCTTTTGAGAGGGAGTTAAAGACTCCTTAAAAGAAAAGGAGGCAGAATTGGGTCTTTCAGATGCATGTATAAGTTACGTATAGTGATCTAACAGTTTTTTTGTATATTTTTTCAACATCTGTACAAATAAACAGAGATCCATATAAAGACTTTTAAATAAGATTTTTTTAAAAAATCAATATTTATTCCAAATGTCACTACATCTGTCAGTTTACGTGAGACTCTAAACATCAATTATATATTTACACATTCCTTTGCTTTTTGTTTTTCTTTCACTTACCCTTGTTAAAAACCATCCGACAATTCACTGTGACACTTGCGTTTGGAAAAGAATACACCTTACACTGAGTAAGTTCACATCTTTATCTTGGCTGTGTGCTAACAATTTTTTATTCATACCTTCTTTGAGGGAGCTCAAATAACAAAATATTAAATGTAAAAGTCTTAAGTCCTTGACTCTTGCATGGATACCCAGTAAGTCCCTCCACAATGGACTGCTTTGTGCAAGGGCTAAGTAAAGCAACCGTCCTACCACTTTGGAACACAGGGATTGCCCCTTATGTGCACACTCGGGGTACACATTCTCCCAAAGAAGGCAGAGAAAGCCCACTCCAGTCTGTATGGTGGGGTAAACTGGAGCAGCAGGCTACACAATCTGAATGGTGTGGGGTTTTTTCCCCTCTTGCTTAGAGCAATGCCTAAATGGCACAATATCAGTACGATAATGCATTCTTGGAAATAAAATTCTAGCTAGCCTGCATGGGATGTGATGGAGAAAGTTCTTCCCTTTTCCACTGCAGAATGTAAGACCTACTTAGAAAGCTGAAACTAGTGTTTCTTGAGTGCTAAATTATGGCTGTCACAGGTGGTTCTGTCCCTCTAACAGCAGGCGTAAGCCAGTATAGTCCTGCTCCCCAAGGAATGCTCTACAGTAAGAATTGTTTGCCTGTGTAGATGATAGAAATTTACTTGATGGTGGTCTGAGACTGTGGAATGGACAACTCCAGGAACTATAGAGTATCACAACTTCACCACCTTCTTCTCCAAGTGCAAGGTGCATTTATTTGACCATGACACTTCTCTAACATGTACATAGTAACATTTTTAGTAAAGCAGAAAGACCCACAGCCACACCCCTGAAACTCTACCAAAATAAAACATTCCATTGCACGTGTTTCTACCCCACGGAGAGGAAGAGAACACAAACAACATGTGACAAGCAACATGATTAACTTCAAATCACTACTGGAGGGTGCTCTGATACTACAGTGATGAGCGTAACATAAGAACCCACATAGAATAGAGTGATGTGATGTGATGGCAGGACTATTGAGAAGAGCTGCCTGGAGCTCAGATCATAGAGAAACACAGGGCACTAGGATATGCCTGGGAGCATTCCTCAGGGACTCCAGGAGAGAGCAACCCTGGTATGGGGCTCTCCATAAAAGAGCTGTGGCAATACCTAGCCTTGAGGGGAAAAGCCTGTGAACCGTCTTGGGAAGACATGAAGTAAGAGAAAGAACAGACCTGGGGCAATACAGTACTGGCATGAAATGGTACCAACACTGGAGCACCAGTCCTTGTTTAGGGGCCCCAATTTGGGATTTCTGGTCATGGTGAGACGAAGCTGACATACCTCTCCTGTACTAAGAGGAAAAAGCAAGGCAGACCCTGAGCGAAAAAACTACTGAGCCTGGAGAGAGCTAGAAGATTATTGCTTTTGCTCTGGACATCTTTTGTGCTGCCTGGAAGATGAAAATTCTTATTGACTTGGACAGAAGGCCAACTGTTATAACCTTAGTCCCAGATCTGGACCTTAGCGTCCAAAATATGGGGGTTAGCATGAAAACCTCCAAGCTTAGTCACCAGCTTGGACCTGGTACCTGCTGCCACCACCCAAAAAATTAGAGTGTTTTGGGGCACTCTGGTCCCACTGAAAAACCTTCCCTGGGGACCCCAAGACCCAAATCCCTTGAGTCTCACAACAAAGGGAAATAATCCTTTTTCCCTCCCCCCCCTCCAGGTGCTCCTGGAGAGATACACAGACACAAGCTCTGTGAATCCAAACAGAGTGACTCCCCCTCTCCGTTCCCGGTCCTGGAACAAAAGGGACTTTCCTATTCCCCCAGAGGGAATGCAAAATCAGGCTAGCCAATTCAACACACACCGATCTCCCCTGATTTCTTCCTCCCACCAATTCCCTGGTGAGTACAGACTCAATTTCCCTGAAGTAAAGAAAAACTCCAACAGGTCTTAAAAGAAAGCTTTATATAAAAAAGAAAGAAAAAATACAAATAGTCTCTCTGTATTAAGATGACACAATACAGGGCAATTTCTTAAAAGAATATTGAATAAACAGCCTTATTCAAAAGGAATACAAATCAAAGCACTCCAGCACTTATATTCATGCAAATACCAAAGAAAAGAAACCATGTAACTTACTATCTGATCTCTTTGTCCTTACACTTAGAAACAGAAGATTAGAAAACAGAACTACTTCTCCAAAGCTCAGAGAAAGCAGGCAGCCAGAAAACAAAGACCTCAGACACACAATTCCCTCCACCCAAAGTTGAAAAAATCCGGTTTCCTGATTGGTCCTCTGGTCAGGTGCTCCAGGTGAAAGAGACATTAACCCTTAGCTATCTGTTTATGACACGCCCCCCAAATTGCAGACAGTGGGGAAGCTTACTGGCGGCGATTTCCTTCTAGAACTTGAAAATAAACAGATTAATACAACACATGCACCTTTACATATAGTACTAAGTATATAACTAACAGACTTTTACATTTTAAGAACACTTTTTAACTACTGGATTCTGGGAAACTCTCACGGGAGAGTGCATCAGCAACTTTGTTAGAAGCTCCTGTGATGTGTTGAATTTCAAAATCAAAATCTTGGAGAGCTAAACTCCAACGAAGAAGTTTCTTGTTGTTCCCCTTGGCAGTATGAAGCCACTTTAGTGCAGCATGGTCAGTTTGTAGTTTGAACCGCCGTCCCCAAACATATGGGCGTAGCTTTTCCAGGGCGTACACAATGGCATAGCATTCCTTTTCACTGACTGACCAGTGACTTTCCCTCTCAGACAGTTTCTTGCTGAGAAACACGACAGGATGGAAGTTGTGATCTGTTGCTTCCTGCATGAGCACGGCTCCTATACCACGCTCAGATGCATCTGTGGTTACTAGGAATGGCTTGTCAAAGTCCGGGGCCCTGAGCACAGGGTCAGACATGAGCATCGCCTTAAGCTGGGTAAAGGCCTTTTGACACTCATCAGTCCACTTAACGACATTTGGCTGGGTCTTTTTGGTCAGGTCGGTCAATGGGGCAGCGATTTGGCTGTAGTGTGGTACAAATCGCCTGTAGTATCCGGCCAAGCCTAAGAAGGATTGGACCTGTTTCTTTGACCTTGGGACAGGCCACTTTTGGATAGCATCCACTTTGGCCTGTAGGGGGTTTATGGTTCCTCGACCCACCTGGTGCCCCAGGTAAGTCACTCTGTTTTGGCCTATTTGACACTTTTTGGCCTTAACAGTTAGTCCTGCCTGCCTGATGCGCTCAAAGACCTTTTCCAGGTGTAGTAGGTGTTCAGGCCAGGAGTCTGAAAAAATGGCCACATCATCGAGGTAGGCAACTGCAAATTCTCCCAGTCCAGCTAGTAGACCATCTACCACCCTCTGGAAGGTGGCGGGTGCATTTCGAAGGCCGAAAGGAAGGACATTGAATTCATACACCCCCGCATGGGTGACGAATGCTGACCTCTCCTTGGCAGGTTCATTTAGCGGTACTTGCCAGTACCCCTTGGTTAAGTCTATTGTAGAGATGAACTGGGCACGTCCCAACTTCTCCAATAGCTCATCGGTGCGTGGCATTGGATAGTTGTCCGGACGAGTTACAGCATTTAGCTTACGGTAGTCCACGCAAAAGCGTATTTCCCCATCTGGTTTGGGTACCAGAACCACTGGAGATGCCCATGCACTGGTAGATGAGCGGATTATACCCATCTGTAGCATGTTCTGGATCTCCCGTTCTATAGCAGCTTGGGCATCAGGAGACACCCGGTAGGGTGGGGTTCTGATTGGGTGAGCATTACCTGTATCAATGGAGTGGTATGCCCGTTCAGTCCGTCCTGGGGTGGCTGAGAACAATGGGGCGAAGCTAGTGCACAGCTCCTTAATTTGTTGCCGCTGCAGACGTTCCAGGGTGGTTGAGAGGTTCACCTCTTCCACGCCACCGTCTTTTTTCCCGTCGTAGTAGACACCGTCAGGCCACTCAGCATCATCTCCCTGGACTGTAAACTGACAAACCTGTAAGTCTCTGGAATAGAAAGGCTTGAGAGAATTAACATGGTACACTTTAGGCTTTAGTGAGGAATTGGGAAATGCTATGAGGTAGTTTACAGCTCCCAGGCGCTCTTGGACTGTGAATGGCCCTTCCCATGATGCTTCCATCTTATGGGCCTGTTGCGCCTTCAAGACCATAACCTGGTCACCTACCTTGAAGGAACGTTCTCTGGCATGTCTGTCATACCAGGCCTTTTGCTCTTCCTGAGCATCCTTTAGGTTCTCTCTAGCAAGGGCTAAAGAGTGTTGGAGGGTGCTTTGTAGGTTGCTTACAAAGTCCAGAATGTTAGTTGCTGGAGAAGGCGTAAACCCCTCCCATTGCTGCTTCACCAACTGTAATGGCCCCTTAACCTCGTGACCATACACAAGTTCAAATGGTGAAAACCCTAAACTGGGATGTGGTACAGCCCTGTAGGCAAACAGCAACTGCTGCAACACTAGGTCCCAATTATTGGAGAATTCGTTGATGAATTTTCGTATCATGGCCCCCAAAGTTCCATTGAACCTTTCCACCAGGCCATTGGTTTGATGGTGGTACGGGGTGGCAACCAAGTGATTCACCCCATGAGTTTCCCACAGTTTTTCCATGGTCCCTGCCAGGAAATTAGACCCTGAATCTGTAAGGATGTCGGAGGGCCAACCTACCCTGGCAAAGATGTCTGTTAAGGCCAGGCACACAGTGTTAGCCCTGGTGTTGCCTAGAGCTACTGCTTCTGGCCATCGGGTAGCAAAGTCCACTAAAGTCAGTACGTACTGCTTTCCTCTGGGCGTCTTTTTTGGGAAAGGGCCCAGAATATCCACAGCTACTCGCTGAAATGGGACCTTACTTATGGGGAGTGGCTGGAGAGGGGCCTTGACCTGGTCTTGAGGCTTACCCACTCTTTGGCATACCTCACAAGACCGGACATACTTGGCAATATCCTTGCCCATCCCCTCCCAGTGGAAGGACTTCCCCAACCGGTCCTTGGTTCTGTTCACCCCAGCATGGCCACTGGGATGATCATGGGCTAAGCTTAAGAGCTTCCCCCGGTACTTAGTTGGAACCACCAACTGTTTTTGCGGCTGCCATTCTTCCCGGTGTCCACCAGAAAGAATTTCCTTGTATAAAAGTCCTTGGTCTATAACAAACCGGGATCAATTAGAAGAGCTGAGAGGCGGTGGGGTGCTCCGTGCCGCCGCCCACGCTTTCTGAAGGCTGTCATCTGCTTCCTGCTCAGCCTGGAACTGTTCCCTTGAGGCTGGGGTCACCAGTTCTTCCTCAGACTGTGGACTTGGGCTTGGTCCCTCTGGAAGCGATGTAGGTGATGGGGTTGTTTCCGTTGCTGGTGAACCGCTCTCCGCTGGTGCACCTGAGGGTATTTCAGGCTCTGGCTGAGCCTTTTGGGTATGGCTGTTTTGTGCTTCTGCCAGTTTTGGCTCGCTGGCGCCCTCTGGCGTTGAGTTTGAAGATGTGGTTGCACTTGCTGGTGCTGGTTGCTGTTCCAGTTCCGGGCCTGGGACTGGAGATGCTGTGGCTGTTTCAGTGGTAGGCATGGAATCCGGGTCCACTACCTCTGTCTGGGTCTCAGGTAACACAGACGGGGCCTCTGTGGACGGCTCAGGAACAGGAATGGGTCTGGAAGCTTGCCTGGTTTGGCTACGTGTAACCATTCCCACTCTCTTGGCCCACCTCACCTGGTTGGCCAAGTCTTCCCCCAGTAGCATGGGGATAGGATAATTGTCATAGACGGCAAAAGTCCACATTCCTGACCAGCCTTTGTACTGGACAGGCAGTTGAGCTGTAGGCAAGTCTACAGCTTGTGACATGAAGGGGTAAATTGTAACTTTGGCCTTTGGGTTGATGAATTTGGGGTTAACGAAGGATTGGTGGATAGCTGACACTTGTGCCCCCGTGTCTCTCCACGCAGTAACCTTCTTTCCACCCACTCTCAAATTTTCCCTTCGCTCCAAGGGTATTTGAGAGGCATCCGGGCCTGGGGATCTTTGGGGTGATGGTAGTGTAATGAATTGCACTCGCATGGTGTTCTTGGGACAGTTGGCCTTGATATGTCCCAGTTCATTACACTTAAAGCATCTTCCATCTGATGGGTCACTGGGCCGAGGTAAGTTACTGGAGACTGGTGAGGTGGAAGGGTAGGGTATCTGTGGCTTTACTTGGGTGGTATGTGGGGTCTTTGGCTGTCCTCGGTTGTAGGGTTTATGGTCTGTGTGCCCCCTGGGGTAATCGTTCCCCTTGACAGTAGCTTTCTTGCTTTCTGCCAGTTCCATCCATTTGGCTCCAATCTCCCCCGCCTCAGCGATATCTTTGGGTTTTCCATCTTGTATGTACCGTGTGATGTCTTCAGGAACACCATCCAAGAACTGCTCCATTTGTATGAGGAGGTTCAGTTCTTCCAAGGTTTGAATGTTGTTTCCTGTTATCCAGGCCTCATAGTTTTTTGCAATGTAGTAGGCGTGTTTGGGAAATGACACCTCTGGTTTCCACTTTTGGGTTCTGAAGCGCCGACGGGCATGATCTGGGGTTATCCCCATTCTGTATCTGGCCTTGGTTTGAAAAAGTTTATAGTCATTCATTTGCTGCTTAGGCATTTCAGCTGCCACCTCTGCTAAAGGTCCACTGAGTTGTGGCCTTAATTCTACCATGTACTGGTCTTCGGGGATGCTGTACCCAAGACAGGCTCTTTCAAAATTTTCCAAGAAGGCCTCGGTGTCATCACCTGCCTTGTAGGTGGGAAATTTCCTGTGCTGTGGAGCAATAATTGGCGCCGGGTTGTTAGGGTTGGCTGGCACATGCAGCCCAGCTTTTGCCAACTCCAGTTCATGTTTTCTCTGTTTTTCCCTCTCTTCATACTCTTTTTGTTGTTTTTCCATTTCTTTTTGTTGTTTTTCCATTTCTTTTTGGTGTTTTTCCATGTCTCGGCGGTGGGCCAACTCTTCTTCTGCTTGTTTCCTTCGGTAGGCCACCTCTTCTTCTTCTAGTTTTCTTTTGTGTGCTGCCTCTTGGGCTGCCTGTTCTTTGGAAGGCTGCCAGTTTGATGCTTTCTTCCTTTTCTTTTATCTCCATCTCTTTTTGTTTTATTTCCAGTTATCGCCTGTGTTCAGCTTCTCTGAATTGGTCTTCGGCCTCAATTTTTGCCTTGGTAGACATGGTTCCTGTTTTCTTGTGTTGGGGTGCCCTCCGGTGTTTCTCTTCTGAACTGCAGGCTCTCTGTTGCCTCCTGAAGTCTGCCTAGCAACAGTGCCTTTAGCTAATCTTCAATGTTAAGTAAACCTGAAAAACCACTTTATTTGCATTTATATAGTGCTGGTATGACTCTCAATGGGAGTGCTATTGTGTGACAAAAGACTCGTGATAGCCCTTAATGACTTCTTGCTTAACATGCAAGCCACAAACTGCCAGAGAGAGCAGAAAAAAAAATTCTCTCTGGTTCCCTTTTTAAAACCAAACTGTTTCTCTCTGCTAAAAAGCCCTTAGCAGAGAAAAGAAAAATATAATATTCCTACTGGCTTCTGGATTCTGTCTAGATCCCACCCTCTGCCACTCAGTTATAACCTTAGTCCCAGATCTGGACCTTAGCGTCCAAAATATGGGGGTTAGCATGAAAACCTCCAAGCTTAGTCACCAGCTTGGACCTGGTACCTGCTGCCACCACCCAAAAAATTAGAGTGTTTTGGGGCACTCTGGTCCCACTGAAAAACCTTCCCTGGGGACCCCAAGACCCAAATCCCTTGAGTCTCACAACAAAGGGAAATAATCCTTTTTCCCTCCCCCCCCCTCCAGGTGCTCCTGGAGAGATACACAGACACAAGCTCTGTGAATCCAAACAGAGTGACTCCCCCTCTCCGTTCCCGGTCCTGGAACAAAAGGGACTTTCCTATTCCCCCAGAGGGAATGCAAAATCAGGCTAGCCAATTCAACACACACCGATCTCCCCTGATTTCTTCCTCCCACCAATTCCCTGGTGAGTACAGACTCAATTTCCCTGAAGTAAAGAAAAACTCCAACAGGTCTTAAAAGAAAGCTTTATATAAAAAAGAAAGAAAAAATACAAATAGTCTCTCTGTATTAAGATGACACAATACAGGGCAATTTCTTAAAAGAATATTGAATAAACAGCCTTATTCAAAAGGAATACAAATCAAAGCACTCCAGCACTTATATTCATGCAAATACCAAAGAAAAGAAACCATGTAACTTACTATCTGATCTCTTTGTCCTTACACTTAGAAACAGAAGATTAGAAAACAGAACTACTTCTCCAAAGCTCAGAGAAAGCAGGCAGCCAGAAAACAAAGACCTCAGACACACAATTCCCTCCACCCAAAGTTGAAAAAATCCGGTTTCCTGATTGGTCCTCTGGTCAGGTGCTCCAGGTGAAAGAGACATTAACCCTTAGCTATCTGTTTATGACACCGACTCACACTGCCAGTGTGGGAAAGTCAATTGTAAGGGGAAACTAGGACATAAATGCTGTTTCAGTGTTAGAATGGGTAAACTGTGAGGGAGGCGAGTCCCAGAACCCAAGTTCCAACCTGAGCCCGAATGTCTGCTCAGCGATTGTATAGCCCTGCTGCCTGAGCACCACAAGTCTGAGTCAGCTGACACAGGCCGGCTGTAGGTGTTTCATTGAAGAGTAGACATACTCTTAATGGCACACCACATCCCTAAGGACTGGGCTTTGCTGGGTTGAGCATGTAGCCAGGGGGTTGTGTACATTGCTAAGGGGAACTCATATTGCACCTTCCACCAGTAGTTATCAGGAGCACCACAGAGCATGCTTTGAAGCAATTGTAAAGGCATTCTTCTTGCAATTGCATTGTGCAAGCAGGATATCTCAGAGAACCCCTAGTTACCCACTGGAGTTCCATGATGCCCCTTAGTGGTCCTCACAGTAGCAAAACTACTATTTTTGTGTAACTGGGCTGGCATGTCGGCTGTTGATTAATGTCCTCTTAGGAAGATTGATTTCTTTTTGGGGAAGCTAAAGTGTAATTGTAATAATTCAATTATAACACAAGTGTAAAGGCAACCTAACGATGATGATTAGAATGACAGTCTACGAGGGTATGATTGTTTTCACTAGCCATCACAAGTCTTTAATTGCACTGTGATTTGAGTTTGATTTTATTTTTCCTTTAAGTATTTATTTAATCACCTTAAAGGTACTGTATAGCAGACAAAGATAATCTGATGGTTTGGAAAAAGCACTAGGTACACAGAGAAATATGCTTCAGAGTGGAATAGTACTGAACTATTTCCCAGAAAAACAGAGACCCTGTTTATTACTGACAGCATTAGTTATCATATTAGGTGTTCATATGCTTCAATGGAATAGAGAAACCATATATGGTTTTTATTGAAAGTAGCCTTGTAATAATAATAACAACAATAATAGTTTTGCGGAGTGGTTTCACTACACGTTTAGTTCAGCTGACATTTACAGTACCTAGCCCCCCGCCCAACAGTACTTTATCTTCTTGACTATTTGATAAAGTTAGTGTCTCTGAACCCTCGTGTAACAGCAATGTCAACATAGAATGCATGCAGTGCTATCAAAATAATTCTCTGGGAAACTTTTAATGAACTGATTAAAATGCATGTTAAACATCTGTTACTGTGTCTTAAAATTGTGGTTTTAAAAATGTAAAACTTTCAAGTCTCTTGCTCCTAAGATTTATTTGAATTGTCAGACCAGAGAGCATGTAAAATTTTCCAAACGCATTTGCTTCCAGCTATGCAATTCATCCCCCCTGCTTCAAGGGTAAATTTGATTTTTTTATTTTTTTTTCTGTTTTGTTTGGAGCTCTCACTTAACAGTGAACCATGCCTAAATTCCTGTTACCTCTGGGGAAGGAAAAAAAAATAACCCTCAGAAGAAGTTTGATGCAGGATGTTTATAGAAATGATTTCTTAATAACTTTACCAGAATATATTCACTGCTTCCCTCAATCTGATTAAGATGTCAAAGCTGAAATGGTAACTACATCCTTTCTCAATTACAATCCTTATATTTTCCCTATATAAATAGAATCTGTAGTTAGATTATACCTACATCAAAGGCAGTAGGCCACTGAAGAGCAATCAGGTTGCTAAGTCTGGATGGCTTCTGCCCTTTGATCAGGTACCTATCAGCTTAGACAGGCACCTTTTTGCCTTTTGTCTGAGTCAGGAAATGAGAGAGAGCTGATAGCTGCGTTTTGGTCCTAATCCACACAACTCTGCTTGACAGGAGATGAAGGGTGCACCAATTACATCTGTTAATAGCTGGCTACTTATGCATTCTTTATCATAGTTATCATTACAAATGATATGGTATTCTACATTACCTGTAGTGTAAGGAAATATTTAAATGTATCCAAGTTTCTATTGGCATTATTTCTCAGTCTTCTTGCAGGCAAAGTAGAAATGATCTCAAAAAGGAATTCAGCATAATAGTACAATCTACAATCAGATGATAGATTCTAAGAGCTCTCTTTCATAATGGTATCAGCTGAGAGTGTGTCTCAGTACATAAAATGAGGAATCGTGCTTATGTAAGACTGAGACCATTATTTTGCACAAAAATCTCCTCATGGCCATTTGGGAATCTAATAATAGCAATAGCCTTTATACAAATTGGCATGCATGTATACAGTGCATTAGAATAGAAAGATAAAATATCACTAACCATGAATTATAAGATTATGATTCTATCAAAGTGTTCTAGTGACTCTGGAAATCATGAGTGTCTTAGTTTGTATCCCCTTAACCATGGAGAAACAGTTGCATGTCTTGTAATAGGGATACAATAATCCACACCATATATGGTAAAATTTGGGCTCATGGTAGAAATGACTATCCAAGCCATCATCCCATTAGACAGTCAGTCTGTCAGCTCAGTAGGACTAGTGGCTGAAGGAAAATTCCAAGGGCACAATGGTATTGCACTGGTAGTAAATGGTGTTAAAATTTGCTCCTAGCCCCTCCAAAGCAGGAGGTGAGGAGGGGAAGTGAACGAAGATAGGGAGGAGGAAATTCGTCCACAACTTGGTTGGAGCAGAGGTGGGAGCAATAGGAGCAGCAGGGTAGACCTATATGCAATGTGATCAAGTGCATTCTGTACCCTCTGCTGATTGCAGATCAGGATGCGATCTGACCACAGAACTTGTTCATATTATATATAAATGACTCCTGGTCTCATAATTCATTGTTAAAGTTCTGAAAAATTACATGGTGATAAATTACTTAGATGTGATCTACATGGGGCAACACCTTGAGACTGGTCAAACTTCTGCTATTGCAAAATGCCCTGTCTGTTAGACAGCTCAACCGTGTGCTCAGTTTAAAACTATCTAGAATGTCTCACAGCCATGAGTGCCAATCTTATGGCAGACTGTCAGGAAGCAAGGCACAAACCCTAAATTGGTTGTGTTCTATAATTAGATTTCACCAAGAAAGCATTACAACAATCTCAACATGGAGTCATGGACAGTCCTCTTGGGCACTCTGGTCTATCTTGTCACCCAGGGAAGCTTGCCTTTGTGATAGATGGTCCCTCACACCAAAAATCACATCAATGTTCAGATTCCTCCCAGTACTAAAGGACCAGAGACTTACCCCAGGTCAAATGCACCAAATCTTTCACCAAAGAAAACAGTCGTACATGTATTACAATCTTAGATTCCAAAAGATTATAGTAGGTATAGACAGAATATGCAAGCTTTATATATCCTTTTGGGCCAATCAAGCTAAACTGCTGGGGCCCCCTTACCTATGCTTAGAAAACTTTGCTCGTCAAAGTTCAAACTGCATAGGGATAACAATTTCTCCTTAAAAATAACAAGGAGTCCAGTGGCACTCTAAAGACTAACAGATTTATTTGAGCATAAGCTTTTGTGGGTAAAAACCCCACTTCTTCAGATGCATGAAGTGAGAGTTACAGATGCAGGCATAAATATACTGACACATGAAGAGAAGGGAGTACCTCACAAGTGGAGAACCAGTGTTGACAGGGCCAATTCATGTATCAGTATATTTATGCCTGCATCTGTAAATTTCACTCCATGCATCTGAAGAAGTGTGTTTTTTACCTACAAAAGCTTATGTTCAAATAAATCTGCTAGTCTTTAAGGTGCCACCAAACTCTTTGTTGTTTTTGTGGATTCAGACTAACACAGCTACCCCCTAATTTCTCCTTAATGGATTTTTATTCCTGTCCCATACCATTTGAAGCTGTGATGGGATGAGAGCTTGTGCATGTACCTCTTCGGGGGCATAGATGCTGGAATTTGGAGTGCTGGGGGTGCTGCCGCTCCCCCTGGCTTAATGTGGTTTCCATTATGTATATGTCTTGCAGATTGATTCAATGGCTCTCAGAACCCCCACTGTACAAATTGTTCCAGTATACCTGTTCAGGGGTATGAGAGAAGCAATCATCAAAGTTGTGGTTTTGGGGGATTTCCACAATGGCTTGTCTGGTGTCTGTCTTCCTTTGTCCTTCCCTCTTGTAAACTAGTATTTCACACTTAGTAATGCTTCTCCCCTGACTGGGAAGGGAAGTTTACAGTCTTAGCAAACACTTTTATAGTTACAGAACAACACTTAAACATTACCTTTTAACATGAGATGCAGATATTAATGCATGCAGCATCCTACAAGCATTCCATGAAGTCTAAACACATTATTATAACTCCAATATCTATTTTAAGAACTAACACACAGGTTACTCAGACTGGTTTCATCTATGCATTTGCCAGTGTTCAGTGAGTCCCAGTAAACTTGGCATGAGCTGCTGCCTGGTCTGTCAGTATCACAAACACAAAAAACTAGTGCTCCAGCATCTGCACTGGCTACGACTAGCATTCTGAGTGGAAATCAAGGTATTGGAGTTAATGTTTATTCCTGATTCCCTGAGGGATTGTCTCCCAGTCCATGGTATTGCCATGGTGGGACTCAGTAGAAGCATTTGTGCTGGAGCTCCCTCACTGTAAATGGGAGGATGCTACTGAGAGGTGTTCTTTCTGCAGGATCCTTAGTTTGGGAATTCATGCCCTGTCCCCAAGTCTATCAGATTCCTGCATTTGGGGGAGTGGGGAGGAGGAACTGTTTGTTCTATGGAGTCTATTATGATGGGAAGAGTGAGCAGTCCATTGAACTTGAGACTTAATTGTAAAAAACTAAATTTATGTAGGAGTCCCCAGAAATATTCATGGTATTTATAAGCTGAAAAAAATACTAGATCATCCTCTACATGTACAATCAGTGTGATTAAAAGAGAGCCACATAAACCCCACTCCTGCAATGAGTTCTGCAGTGGTGCATAAAACCCCATACTCTTGTGGCGACCGTTTACTTTTATGGGCCCCCACATGGGCACAGGGGTCTTGCAGAACCAAGAGTCCTACTGTGCTACATCATGTACCTTTACTGCAGTATTTCTAGCATTCCCTACCATTAAAATGGGGAACATTTTAGGGGTGGGGAGCATGGTTTTTATTTTAATACTATACAGAGCTACTTGCTACTAGCCACTATTTGCTTAAGTTAGAGTAATAGAAATTATATGCAGAAAAGATCCCATGGATCACCCAGTCCCTCTTCCTGCACATGCATCCCTACAAGCTGGTTGCAGTGGCTCACTAAAATGTATATTAAGACTAAGCACTTGTGTGTTAAGAATACAGGAACTGCCAGAGTAGGTCAATTAAGTGCTCCCTGTAATCCAGTGGCTTGTCACTGGCACAGGCCAGAGGAAAGTTTGATACCCTGTATCATGCTGTTAAGGGATAACCTGCTTCTGGAGAAAACTTCCTCCTAACTCTTAAGGTACAGAGTGCCTTAAACTCTGAAACATGGGTATCTGTCCCCTGAGGGAGTTTTGTCAAAATTTTTAGTGTGGTTACTGGCCAGTGTTTCATTTTTTTGTACTACTTTTCTTTTCATGGGCAGAGGCCTGATCCTGCAGTCCTTTCCTTGTGCAAATACTCAGTGGGACCTCTCATCTCAGTAAGGGCTTGTAGGGCAAGACCCTGACTCTACAGACCTCTGCGTATCTGGTGACTTTGGGGGGCCAAGTGGGGAATGATTGGTTGAAGTTCTAGGCCTTTATTACCCTGCCTATTAGTGCTAATGTCTGTCTACCTGTCTACAAGGATATCACACTTCAAAAAAAAACAAAAAAAACCAAAACCCATGAGCCATAAAAAGAGCAAGGGAATGGGTGTTGTCTGGCTTTCCTCCCTGTGTTCCTGGCTGACTTAAAACAGAGAAGGGCTTTTAGAGGAAGGGAAAATTGTGAAGGCCATTAATAACAGTAAGCTGCAGTAGCAATTATGGTTGGTATTGGGTAAATCCTTATGTCGCTTTAAATTAGTAGTTAATGTGTTAATTGGTTTTGTGCGTGTTTGTCCCTGTGCAGCTCTAGAATGTTTGGGATTTTTTAATTGTGATCTGAAATATTTGTAAAAGTATTTTTACTAATTAGTTTTACTTATTGAAGACTATACTACAATAGAAATCATTTCTTCATCCTTTGTCCACTGAAGTCAGTAGGATCCTCAAAGGATCTGGGCCTCTGCCACTGACTCTGATGGTGCAGGATCAGGCCTGTGTAAGCACTGCAACATGAAAGGGATGTATCAAACCTGGAAAGAAATTCTGAGATCATAGTCTGGAGTGACTGGAAGACCAGCTCTGTGGTATTGAACCTGTGTAAAATACAAATAGCGATTACTTAGATTGTAAACTCTTTCCAACAGGGATTCTCTCTTTGTTTAACTTGCACAGTGAGGTCCTGGTCCATGACCGTGACTCCTAGGCACTACTGCAGTATGAACAATAATAATGCATTAATTATTGCCCATGTACACTCTAATAAATAGCCAGTTGAATACTGAAGTTCTCGTCAGGTATCCTGTTTTGGCGATTTACAGATCAGCTGGAGATAACTATGATTCTTTTTTTCAGTTATTTTTTGTTCTGTTAAATCAGAGTTGGAAAGTGCAGATGTATTTATTCTTTCCTTTGCTCCTTTATAGTACAGATGTTTGTACTTAATCTCTGAAACATTATACGCCTCCTCAGAATAAAGAGTGCTGACTATATGCAATACAGTTCTTTGTGGAGTTTAATTTTTATTCTCTTCTATTACTTGAAAGTATTATGTATAGTTTACATTGTTCATGGCACTACAAGAATTCCTGAGTTCTTGTTTTGTTTTAATTAGTACTGCATTGATGATCAAAGTGTTTTAGATGAAGTATTGAATGTTGGTTAAATGAATTGGATTTGTAATTTAGATCATGGCCCTCTTCATGTGGGTACCATGTGTGTTAGATGCATCTGGTCTCAGTGCCCCTCAGACTGTCCAAGGATCCTTTAAACCTTGGAATTGTGTTTCCTCTGAAATTAGAGGACTCTTTCTATCTAATAAATCAATAGGAGTGGTAAGGAAGTGATAGAGTCTGGTAATCTATAAATCATGTTAAGGAATTTCTCATGTAGCGATCTTTCTGGTTTTTAGTATATGGCATCCTTGCCTTTCAAAGCAACAGCTGCACTCTGTATAGTATGGTCTTTTGCTCATTCTACTTTGCTTCAGTGCTTCACCGATAACACTTGACCATGGCATCCTTAAACTCTGGCACAGTTTGCTAGGATTTCAGACACCAGGTTCGCCTTATTTTAAGCCCATGAAGCATCTCTAACTCTAGAGCATTTCAAATGGAAGACTGACCACTGAGACATCTAATTTATGCCTAGTAGCCCTTGTGCTATAGAGTTTCCCTACTTCCTGTACATTATTCATGCAGTCTTTGGTTTCCTGGGACACTTCCTACTGGAACAGAAACAAAGAAGCACAGGAAAGGGCAGTTGCAGTTTTCAACTATGCAGAGTAGCAGAGACTTTCCTACCTCATTCCTACCTCATTTCTGTACATAGTTTGGGTTCAAAATAAAGTATTTATCTTGAGGCCAGTCTCTGCTCTTCAGTAAGATCTCACAGTCCTCAGCTAACCCAATGGCAGTTTTTGAGTAGACAGACAGTAAAGGTAGGGTGACCAGATGTCCCGATTTTAAAGGGACAGTCCCAATAGTTCATCGTCGTCATTTTTAGGACTCCCAAACTCATGAACACTTACATGATACTCACATTAGAACAACTGAACTGATATTCTTCAAAACCTGACCTGTTTTGTAGCTATGTCTCCATGAATCTTCAAACTGAAACCAAGCATAAAAAATAGTTCTTTCATCAGTTTCATTGAGTTCACTGTATTCTGATAAATGGAACTGGAGAAAGAGGATTTCAGGATGGATCTAGCTTGGCCTGACATCAGTGGCTGTGAGTGCAAGCTGAGCCAGGCTGCCACCAGAAAAACATAGAGGCCACACAAGAGCAGAGAGGCCTATGCATGCCTCAGTAAAGATCTTTCCTACAACTCTGGGCATGGCTACACTTGCAGATGTAGAGCACTGTGAGTTAAACCCACCTTTGTAGAGTGAAGTAGGGAAAGCGCTGCAGTCTGTCCACACTGGCAGCTTCAAGCGCACTGGCATGGCCACATTTGCGGCACTTGCAGAGGCATTGGGAGTGGTGCATTATGGGCAGCTATCTCAACATGCAAGTGACTGCAACATGCTTTTTAAATGGGAGCGGGTGATGGAATGTGACAGGGAGTGTGTTTTGTGTATGTAGGGGGAGAGAGAGTGGGTTTTTGGGGTGCTGAGATTGTCAGCATGCTATCTTGTAAGTTCAGACCCCTCTTCCCCTCCCCTCCCCGCGTCTCTCGCTCTCACTCAGAATAAACAGTAAATGTTCGCTTTTCTTGGAGCTAATAAGCAACTGACTCTCTGAAAAGGAGCTTTGAAAGGACGTTTCCGCATTCCTGCAGCCGATTTCACAACAATGAGAAGAGTGGCCATTTGACTTAAAGGGATTATGGGACATTTCCGGAGGCGGATCACAGTGCAGTAACGCAACACCTCATTCACACTGGCACCGCAGTGCTCCAGCGGAGTGCGCAGCAAATGTTATTCCACTCGCCAAGGTCGAGTATCAGCAGCCAGGGCCGGCTTTATGAACTGTAGGGCCCGATTCGAATACCTGGCGGCGGTCCGGGGCTTTGGTGGCACTTCCGTGGTGAGGGAGGGGTCTACTCTGGGTCTTCTGCAGCACTGAAGGACCCTCACAGCTGAAATGCCACCGAAGACCTGGAGCGGACACCTCTTCACCACCGAAATGCCAGCGAATACCCGGACCCCCCCCACAGGTGCCGAGTGAGTAAAAAAAAATTAAAAAATTAAAAAGATGCTGTAGGGAGGCGGCCTCACTCCCTGCAGCGCCTGAGAGGAACAAGCCAGAACAGGCACGGCAGCGGGCGGAGCCACCACCACCTGTCCCCACCCCCCGAAGTCAAGGGGCGGGACAGGCAGTACAGCGCCACTGCTGCCTATCCCCACCCCCCGGAAGTCAAGGGGTGGGACAGGAAGTATAAAAGCCTGACCCCAGAGCTCAGTTGGAAGGAGGCTGCCGGAGAAGACAGACGCTGGTGCCCGAGCTCCTGCCGGGCCCAGCCTACCCCGCACTCGGTACCCAGAGGAGTGCTGGCCTGACCTACCTTGCGCTTGGTACCCAGAGGAGCGCTGGCCTGACCTACCCTGTGCTCGGTACCCAGAGGAGCTGCCCGAGCTTCCCAACGCCTGGCCCTTAGAGGAGCTGTCTGAGTTTCCCTATGCCCTGTACCCCTAGGAGGGGCCGGGACTTCCCGAGGCACAGTATCCAGAGGAGCAGACTGGACCTCCCGACTCCCGGTACCCGGAGGAACCCATGGTCTGGGACCCACCAGACGATGCCGGCGGATGGCAGGTATCCAGTGAGGGGGAGATTGGAAGTGGCCCGGGGGCAGCCGACTCCAGTCAGGCTGCAGGCTCACCTGAGCCAATGTCAGTGTGTTGCGGTCAGGATCCCCCACTGACCGCTAGTGGTGTTAACCGCTGCTAGGGCCCCGGGCTGGAACGCAGTGGAGTGGGAGGGCCTGCGTTCCCCCTGCTACCCCTTCAAGGGTGGCAGACTCTGCCTCCTCCCTAGCCTGGGGAGGCCACTCCTGGTGTTTGTTTGCTCAGCCCCTACTGAAGGGCCTGAGCCCTGAGCCACTTGCTGCCCCTCCGTGAGCCAGGGCCTGGGCTGTATATACCTGAACTACTTATTGCCCCGCCCTCCCCTCAGGGCCTTGGCTTCTAGACTGGTGGTTGTTTGCTCAGCCCTGCAGCGGAGGGCCTGAGCCACCTATTAACTGTGTCTGTTTGCTCAGCCCTGCAGCAGGGTGTCTGAGCCCCCAAGTGACTGTGTGCCGCCGCACAGCCCTGAAGCAAGGAGCGGGCCCCAGGCCAACAGAGTGTGGCGAGCTGGTGTGGCTCCCCTCCGCCCTCAGGGAGAGTTGAGCCCCGGTCGCACCCTTCTACAGGTGCCTAAGGCATGGGGCCCTCTTAGGCGTGGGACGCGACTCCTGGGAATCGGTCTAAAGCCGGTCCTGCCAGCAGCGCTGTAGCTGAGGAGTCAGAGCACGTTACGTGCCTTGCCACTGTGGATGGTGAGTGAGCTTTAAACTGTAGCTGCTCTTGACACAATGCTTACAATGCAAATCATCCAAAGCAATAGCATTCCTCTGTCTCTCATACCCTGTAACCTGCTACATCTCATTTCATCACCAGAAGGCAGACAATATCATTTCAGGTTTCCATCCTACAATACTTCCACAAGACAAAAATCCCATCCTCCACCAATGCCTATGGTATATAATATAAAATGAAAGGGGCCCACTTCATTCATTCCTGAGAACAGCTGCAGCAATATGTCACAGGAGGAGTGGTGATCACCTCAGATCCCTTAGAAACATTGCAAGTGTCACACCAAAAAACTTCCAAACAAACCCTCTCAATAATTACTATTTGTGTATTAAGTGTATTTAATAGTTCCCTTGGAGAGAACTTCCTGGTAAACAATCCTGGAATTGATAGACTAATTCTATCAGATAAGTATCAAGATTGATGGACTAATTCCATAGCAACTTATTCCCCTGTGAATAGAAGATGGACTGAGGGACAAGAGCCAAACATCAGGCTGTAAGTAATTATAGCAATTGCAACATCTGCAATAACAAGGGCTGTAGTCCATCATTATATCATCACACTACACCCTGGGGAAGTAAAAGGACCAGTCAAAGCTTGGGAGTAGAGTATCAGTGGGCAGTGCTTGCATGCTGCTGTTCCAAAGGAAGACAAGATGTACTAGGGCAGTGTGAGAGGCTTCTGCACAAGCATAGGATTATCTTGTCCCTGGGAGTAATTGTAACTGTTGTGCAGACATAGCTTCGGTGAGAATAATTCTTGAGGGACTAACAAAAGGAGTCTCAGCATAAACTGAACAAACCCACCAATGGAATAAAGAAATGGTTTACCAAACACTTGAGCTTAGGCTTCTGAGGGCCTGATTCTGATCTCTTTTGCACTAGTATAAATTCAGAGTAACTCAATGGAAGTCAATAGTGTGTTACACTATTCTGTGTCATCAGAACCAGCTCCTAATTTGTACCTAGGATACTATTCCTGTTAGCAATGGAGGAGGCTGGCTTATTCATTTGATTTAAAAAATAAAACTGGGCACATTTGTTCCCAATGTGATCTTTCTTCTTATGGATTGAGATGGAAAGAGTGCGACATGCCTCAGGTACTAATTAACTTGTAACATCCTAACTGATTGGAACAGTGGAATTTATATGATCAAGTGATTTAACAGTTGTGATTCAAATTAATTAACTTCCTTATTCACATAGTTTCCTTTCTTGAGACTGTCCCAGCATTGATGGCGGTGTGTGTTGGCTGATTGCGATTTTTTTGGTATGTGGTATACTTCCAGGCTGACACATTTCCTGGTAATGGTTGAACCCTTTTATATTAGCTTATGTAAATCAATAGTGCATATACTAATAGTAGCAGAGAGAAATGGATATATATCACAACTAGGTGCTCTACTACCAACCATGAGCATTGCATTTAGAAAGTAGGGGACTGATCCTGCAAACTCTCTTGTGGCTTCATTGTATCTAATTGCCTAAGGATCAAAACCCCTTAATATTTATATAAGTCAAAATAAATAAATTTGCAGGGTTGGCCCAAAATTTGCAAGGTCAAGGTAAAAGCAGAGGAGGGAGGCTGGAACAGACAGTAGAAATATGATGAATTTTTTCACTAGCAAAACTTGTGATCATAATCTGTAATTAGTAATAACCCGTAATTGAGACCTTGCAACCATATAAATTAAAAGCCTACATACATCAATTCCTTCAATTAAGAAAGTCTAACTGCACATTATAAGCACATACAACTATTTAAGTAACTGAGTTATGAGGCTGTGATGCCATGAAAGAGTTCTGGTGACCTATTAAGCAATGAGAATGCAGCCTGAATGTACAAAGTAGTCACTAGAACCTCTTAATACTCTCTAATTCTTAACTATCCTGTTTGTTTCATGTGTGGGGATCTGACATCACGCTGCCGATGATTTCTCTACTGCTGTTTTCACCTCTCTCTGCCTTTAATATTGGTGTTGTCACTTTGTTCCCTAGTCATTATATTTCTCATTGCCTTCTGCAGAATATCAGCTTGTGGCTTACTCTGGCAGTGTACTGCTTGCATCTGGTCCTGAAAATGTAGATAACTACTGCAAAAAAGCCTCTTGCAAATATTTTAATTTTTAAATGACTAGATCTTTTTATGTGGGCCCTTCTGATGTCAGGAAATACTCTAGTGGATAAGTTTTACTGGCAGGGATATTCTCTGAAAGGGAAATATTGCAGAGTATTAATGGAAAGTGAATTACAGATTTATATTTATGAATCTCTTCACCAGAAACTTTATTCTTTAGCACTCAGGCATTATGGTGATGAACACGGTGTAAGAACTTGTATAGAAGAAAATCAATTTCATGGTCATCCAGCTAAGAAACAAACATACCATGTGACCTAAATGTCCAGTCAGAAGCTTGAAGTATGGACATTGCATACTTGCAAGGAACTGCTAATTAATTACCAATGAATAGTTGTGAGTAAATTGCAATCTGCTTGATTATGGTGTGCTAAACAAATTAGAAACACTATTGCACCCACATGCTGAAAGCCATGTGTCTAATCTGTCTGTCCCTGTTCTCTTTGGTTCTGGAATGGATAATGCCTCTAAAGGGGGTGGTTTGGAAAATCTGTAACCAGCGGAGCTCTTGCAGAGAGTGGGAGTGAGCAAGCTATCGTGCATCTCAGCCATCCTGAACTGCTCACTCTGAACCCCACAAAGTCTGTGGATTTATCACTCTCAAATTTGTGGGTGGATGAGTGAGGAGGGTAATGTGGACTTAAAGTTTTCACACACCTGAATTCTGGAATCTGTTGCCCAGTTATTCTTGGAGGGACTCAGCAGCAGTGAAACTTTAGCTTAATCTATATACACTTGCTTTAAAGCACTAGGTACATTACCTGTAACAGATAAATCACATCCCTGCCATTGAAATAGATACCCACTAGGGCAGGGATGTGATTTATCTGTTTTTTCTCGAGGGCTAATTTTAAAAAGTTAAGGAAATTAGTTAGGGAAGTGGATTGGACGGAGGAATTAGTGGATTTAAATGCGGAAGAGGCCTGGAATTACTTTAAGTAGCAGCTGTGGAGACTGTCAGAAGCCTGCATCCCAAGAAAGGGGGAAAAAACCATGGGCAGGAGTTGTAGGCCAAACTGGATGAGCAAGCAACTCAGAGAGGGGATTAGACAAAAGCAGAAAGCTTACAGGGTGTGGAAGAAAGGCAGGATCAGTAAGGAAAGCTACCTTGGTGAGGTCACAACATGCAGGGATAAAGTGAGGAAGGCTAAAAGCCGCATTGAACTGGACCTTGCGAAGGGAATCAAAACCAATAGTAAAAGGTTCTACAGCCACATAAATAAGAAGAAAACAAAGAAAGAAGAAGTGGGGCCGCTATACACTGAGGATGGAATGGAGGTTAAGGATAACCTAGGCATGGCCCAACATCTAAACAAGTACTTTGTCTCAGTTTTTAATAAGACTAGTGAGGAATCTAGCGATGATGGAGGGATGATAAACGGGAATGTGGATATGGAAGTGGATATTACCGCAACTGAGGTAGAGGCCGTACTTGAACAGCTCAATGGGACGAAGTTGGAGGGCCCGGACAATCTCCATCCGAGGATATTAAAGGAACTGGCGCGTGAAATTGCGAGCCCGTTAGCGAAAATTTTTAAGCAATCGGTAAACTCGGGGGTTGTGCCGTATGACTGGAGGATTGCTAATGTAGTTCCTATTTTTAAGAAAGGGAATAAAAGTGATCCGGGTAATTATAGGCCTATTAGCTTGACGTCTGTAGTATGTAAGGTCTTGGAAAAAATTTTAAGGGAGAAAGTAGTTAAGGACATAGAGGTCAATGGTAATTGGGACGAATTGCAACACGGATTTACTAAAGGTAGATCGCGTCAAACCAATCTGATCTCCTTCTTTGAGAAGGTGACGGATTACTTAGATAAAGGAAATGCGGTAGATATAATTTACCTAGATTTCAGTAAGGCGTTCGACACGGTTCCGCATGGGGAACTGTTAGTTAAATTGGAAAAGATGGGGATGAATATGAAAGTTGTAAGGTGGATAAGGAACTGGTTAAAGGGGAGACTCCAGCGGGTCGTATTGAAAGGTGAACTGTCAGGCTGGAAGGAGGTCACTAGTGGAGTCCCTCAAGGATCGGTTTTGGGACCGATCTTATTTAACCTTTTTATTACTGACCTTGGCACAAAGAGCGGGAATGTGCTAATAAAGTTTGCGGATGACACAAAGCTGGGGGGTATTGCTAACACGGAGAAGGACAGGGATACTATTCAGGAAGATCTGAACCACCTTGTAAACTGGAGTAATAGAAATAGGATGAAATACAATAGTGAAAAGTGCAAGGTCATGCACTTAGGAATTAATAATAAGAATTCTGGCTATACGTTGGGGGCGCATCAGTTGGAAGCGACGGAGGAGGAGAAGGACCTTGGGGTACTGGTTGATAGCAGGATGACTATGAGTCGCCAATGTGATACGGCTGTTAAAAAAGCAAATGCGATTTTGCGATGCATCAGGCGGGGTATTTCCTGCAAGGATAAGGAGGTGTTAGTACCGTTATATAAGGCGTTGGTGAGACCCCATCTGGAATACTGTGTGCAGTTCTGGTGTCCCATGTTCAAGAAGGATGAATTCAAACTGGAACAGGTTCAGAGACGGGCTACAAGGTTGATCCGAGGAATGGAAAAACTGCCTTATGAAAGGGACTCAAAGAGCTTGGCTTGTTTAGCCTGGCCAAAAGAAGGCTGCGGGGGGATATGCTTGCTCTATATAAATATATCAGGGGGGTTAACGTTAGGGAGGGAGAGGAATTATTTAAGTTTAGTACTAATGTAGGCACGAGGACGAATGGGTATAAATTGGATATTAGGAAGTTTAGACTTGAAATTAGACGAAGGTTTCTAACCATTAGGGGCGTGAAGTTCTGGAACAGCCTTCCAAGGGAAGTAGTGGGGGCAAAAGACTTTTCTGGCTTTAAGACAAAGCTTGATAAGTATATGGAGGGGATGTTATGATAGGATCGTTAATTTGGGCAATTGATCTTGGATTACCACCAGATAGGTCTGCTCAATGGTCTGCGGGGAGATGTTGGATGGGATGGGAACTGAGTTACTGCAGAGAATTCCTTCTTGGGTGCTGGCTGGTGAGTCTTGCCCACATGCTCAGGGTTTAGCTGATCGCTATATTTGGGGTCGGGAAGGAATTTTCCTCCAGGGCGGATTGGCAGGGGCCCTGGAGGTTTTTCGCCTTCCCCTGCAGCGTGGGGCATGGGTCGCTTGCTGGTGGATTCTCTGCAGCTTGAGGTCTTCAAACCAATTTTGAGGATTTCAATAACTCGGTCCTGGGTTAGGGGTTGTTATAAAATTGGATGGGTGGGGTTCTGTGGCCTGCCTTGTGCAGGAGGTCAGACTAGATGATCATATTGGTCCCTTCTGACCTATGAGTCTATGAGCTGAGCACTGAGTAATGTACCAGAGGCAACGCAACAGTCTATTGCCACCAGGTGTCTTCACTTGCAAGGAAGGAAAAGTGAGGCTGGGCAATGGATAGAGTAAAGAACCAAAGGGCAATAACAGTTAACCTTTGACACAAGTACTGTAGATGTCATCCAATTAATTAGCCATACAGTCTGCAGCAGGACAACACTCACATATATTTCAGTCTTGCAAGTTTGACTTTCAAAGCTGGTAGGTGCTCTGCATTATCTAATAGCAATCTGGCTCTCAGATCTGCTGTAGAGTTTCCTGTGCTAAATATCCAGTCAGACTGCACATTTGTTGGAGGGCAGCTTATGAATTCAAAGGCCAAATCTGCTAGGTCAGTCCAGCATGACTAATTTTTTTTCCAGTATATGAATGGAGCGCTTGCAAGTCTTTTAAGTGGCTCATTGATGTAAGAACATACCACTTCAGGCTTGGATTGCTCAGACTGGCAGAGAAGACAATTTTTGTGCAAGACTGATGCCTGTAATATCATGAATCAGTGTGCCGCTTCTGGGAAGTGTTAACTGGAGTAAAGTTTTTGAAGCAGTTGCTGCCAATGCTTTGTGTGAAGACTGTACAGTAGACTCTGCCATATAGTTGTGCTTCTCTTTTGCTTGTTTCCCTGTTATAGCATGAGTCGCCTTTCGGTTAGTAATATAGAAATTGGAAAGGCTGCACAAAGTCCACAAGTGTTGAAAGTGCATAATATATGGGTGTGATCCTCTTGTTTAATTTGGCATCACTCTGCAACTAATCAATCTTCTGAGTATGTCTGCTGGGATTTCATCTTTCTACTGATTTTTCCTTCCATCTGATCAAAATGTCTTGTTAGAACTATTTGATGTTGCATGAGCCTTAGAAATTATAGGTATTACTTGACTGAGTGGGGCTAACCGAGAAGATAGATCTCTTGTAAAGGTTTTGATGAGCAGATGATGCACAACCAATATATTGACTATTAATGAGATGGTGGTAGGGAAAGAAGCATTTTCTAGACAGTAGAACTATTCAGAAAATGGAATTTTCTGTCCCTCGGGAAATTCTAAAATGTTGACATTTCTTTTAGTCCCAGAATAGGACAAAAAGCTGAAATGAATGTTCTAAATCCTGAAATGTTAAATGACTGACAAAATCCCTTATTTCACTGGGGGAATTCTTCAGTCAAAATTTCAACCAGCTGTACTAAGCAGTATGCATGCATATCATGTTTCTATTTGGTAAAGCCCCCTAACATAGACAAAGTAATTTCCATCCTGGATTCTTTGTTTGACCACTTTGTGTTTTGCCTACAAACAAACAATATTTATAGATGTGGGACAGTGGGATGTGGGGGGGAGGGGCAAAACTGACTAAAATGACCCACAGTTTTCCTGGAAGTTGATACCACATTCTGTTCACTTTCTAGAAACCCACAAATTAAAGCTCTGACATCTTTGTCTATGCACACAAATGTCACCAATTTCAATAACAATTACTTTGGTTTGAGTTATCTTATTTTCATTTAGCTTAATCTGTTTTTTTTTCTTACCAAATTAAGTTAAATTAAAATATGTCACGCTAAAACTGATTTTAAGAGTGTCTCCATGGAGTTTTGTGCTGGATTAAATAAATTGGCTTTAAAGCACTACTTCACTTAAATTCATGAAAATGTGTGTGTAAACAAGGTTTGAGACAGTATAATACATTCCCCACCATCCTTTAAAGTTCTTTAAGAAGGTTCATATAAATATGAACTGATCTTGTTATGGATAGGCATTCTGAATAAAGTCACAATCTTATTTCTAGATGCCACATCTGAATCTGCCCAGATCTGGTGGTAGCTGGTCACTCAGAAAAAAAACAAAACAAAAAATAGTTGGAGAACAAACTTCAACCTCAGGTTTCCACGTCTTTGTTTCTATTACTGTAGTGCTGCTGTTCATTAATTGCTGCTGCTTTCCCTTCCAGAGGTATGGTTGGATTTTAGGTGAGTGGTGACTTGTTTGTACAACAAATAAGGCCTAATTGGGGTGTCTTTGTACAGGTGAAATTCCTATTCACTTCAATGAGAATTTTGTCTGAGTTCTGATTGGATTCACAGTTTGGCAAGAGCTTTTGTTCCTATCAGAATTAAAGTATTTATGAAGATGTTTGGAAAGAATGCTTCAAGTGTCAAGTATCAGAGGGTAGCCGTGTTAGTCTGGATCTGTAAAAGCAGCAAAGAATCCTGTGGCACCTTATAGACTAACAGACGTTTTGGAGCATGAGCTTTCGTGGGTGAATATATATTGTCATCAAATTTGAAATAGTTGTGTGTAAGTATAAAGGCACAGAGCTCAGCAGCCAGTTGTGCTATGGCATCATCAGGGATAGTGTTCCTGACAGCTTGTATTCCATCTGTGTGTGGGATGTTTGTGTAGAGAGCCTCTACATCCATGGTGGCTAGGATGGTGTTTTCTGGGAGGTCACCAATGCATTGTAGTTTCCTCAGGAAATCAGTGGTGTCGCGGAGATAGCTGGGAGTGCTGGTGGCATAGGGTCTGAGTAGAGAGTCCATATATCCAGATAGTCCTTCAGTGAGAGTGCCAATGCCCGAGATGATGGGGCGTCCAGGATTTCCGGGTTTGTGGATCTTGGGTAGTAGATAGAATAACCCTGGTCGGGGCTCTAGGGGTATGTTGATTTCTTCTGGTGTTAGTGTAGGGAGTGTCCTGAGTAGATGCTGTAGTTTCTTAGTGTATTCCTCAGTGGGATCTGAGGGAAGTGGCCTGGCTGCTGAGCTCTGTGCCTTTATACTTACACACAACTATTTCAAATTTGATGACAATATATATCTCCAGATCAGTGGCACTGCTATGGGCACCCGCATGGCCCCACAATATGCCAATATCTTCATGGCCGACCTGGAACAATGCTTCCTCAGCTCTCGTCCACTCACACCCCTTCTCTATCTACGCTACATTGATGACATCTTCATCATCTGGACCCATGGGAAGGAGACTCTGGAAAAATTCCACCATGATTTCAACAGCTTCCACCCCACCATCAAGCTCAGCCTTGACCAATCTACACGGGAGGTCCACTTTCTTGACACCACGGTGCAAATAAGTGATGGTCACATTAACACCACCCTATATCGAAAACCCACCGACCGCTATGCCTACCTTCATGCCTCCAGCTTCCATCCCGGGCACATCACACGATCCATTGTCTACAGCCAAGCACTGAGGTACAACCGCATCTGCTCTAACCCCTCAGACAGAGACCAACACCTACAAAATCTCCACCAAGCATTCTCAAAACTACAATACCCGCACGAGGAAATAAGGAAACTGATCAACAGAGCCAGACGTGTACCCAGAAGCCTCCTACTGCAAGACAAACCCAAGAGAGAAACCAACAGGACTCCACTGGCCATCACATACAGCCCCCAGCTGAAACCCCTCCAACGCATCATCAAGGATCTACAACCCATCCTGGACAATGATCCCACACTTTCACAGGCCTTGGGTGGCAGGCCAATCCTTGCCCACAGACAACCTGCCAACCTGAAACATATTCTCACCAGTAACTGCACACCACACCATAATAACTCTTGCTCAGGAACCAATCCATGCAACAAACCTCGATGCCAACTCTGCCCACATATCTACACCACCGACACCATCACAGGACCTAACCAGATCAGCCACACCATCACTGGTTCATTCACCTGCACATCCACCAATGTAATATATGCTATCATATGCCAGCAATGCCCCTCTGCTATGTACATCGGCCAAACTGGACAGTCTCTACGGAAAAGGATAAATGGACACAAATCAGACATTAGGAATGGCAATATACAAAAACCTGTAGGAGAGCACTTCAACCTCCCTGGCCACACTATAGCAGACCTTAAGGTGGCCATCCTGCAGCAAAAAAACTTCAGGACCACACTTCAAAGAGAAACTGCTGAGCTTCAGTTCATCTGCAAATTTGACACCATCAGCTCAGGATTGAACAAAGACTGTGAATGGCTTTCCAATTACAGAACCAGTTTCTCCTCTCTTGGTTTTCACACCTCAACTGCTAGAACAGGGCCTCATCCTCCCTGATTGAACTGACCTCGTTATCTCTAGCTTGCTTGCTAGCACACATATATATACCTGCCCCTGGATATTTCCATTACATGCATCTGAGGAAGTGGGTATTCACCCACGAAAGCTCATGCTCCAAAACGTCTGTTAGTCTATAAGGTGCCACAGGATTCTTTGCTGCTTCAAGTGTGATCACTATACATATGTGTGTTTGATTTATTTCAAGCTTCAGATCCAAAATGATGGCTGAAGATGGAGGCTGTGTGGGTGAAACTTCCTAGATTTCATGCTATAAGTTCCTGAGGGATCCACATTCAAAATGCAACTTCTATATATCTTCCAGTCCAGTATGTCTGGGAAAAGCTCACATACCAAATTAAACTCCAATTTATAATCAGGGAATTAACATTTCAAAGAGGCTAGTTGACCACTCTTTGTCCACTTGCCAAAGGGTACCTTTGATTACTCCTGCTAGCTTGATTAGAACAACTCTAACTTATATACTCAGTTTTCTCCAGCTTTCCTCTGAGACGCTTTCTGGCTATGCTGATTTGTACTAGTTTAACTGCAGCATTGCTGTTTTGCTATACTAGATCACTGTTAAAATTAGTATTGCAGAAAGGCTGATGTCTTAAGCCAACAGCGTGCAGCATTTCTTTAGCTCTCCTAATAGCTTTTACTCTTTGAGAATCACACGTGCCCGTGGGACTATTATCACCCCCTTTCCCTTCTCCTCATCAAGTATGTTATCTCAACACTACTTTTATTATGAACACACAGCATATTGCAAAAAGCTGAAGAATCAATAACACAGCCCAGCACATTAAGTAACTGAACTAAAATCCACTTGATCCTTTGAATTGGCTATGAAGTAAGTTCTGAATTAGTTCAGAAGCCTGAGACTTAGCCAACCTCTTTGAAACACTCTCTTAAGGAACAGAAAGATGGGGTGGGATTCAAACTGCATTTGTGAAAACAGGTCAGAAATACGATTTATCCAGATTCTTCACAGCTGTATGATCACATAAAAATGTTAAATAAAAGTCTTTTTTCCATAATGTTTAACCTTGAACTTCATGTTTCAAAGACTAATAGTGCAAATGTTAGCAAACTAATAATGCCAATGATATATCATTGTCAAAGGATATGATTTAGAAGGGTTCTAACCATTCAAGGATAGAGTCCAGAATGACCTAGACAAAATGGAGGGTTGGGCCAAAAAAAAAAAACTGAGGAGGTTCAACAAGGACAAGTGCAGAGTCCTGCACTTAGGAAGGAAGAATCCCATGCACCGCTATAGGCTGGGGATAAACTAGCTAAGCAGCAGTTCTGCAGAAAAGGGTCTGGAGATTATAGTGGATGAGAAGCTGGTTATAAGTCAGCAGTATGACCTTGTTGCCAAGAAGGCTAACAGCATATTGGGCTGCATTAGTAGGAGCGTTGCCAGCAGATCAAGGGAAGTGATTATTCCCCTCTATTTGGCACTGGTGAGGCCAGATCTGGAGTATTGTGTTCAGTCCCCCCCGTGAAAGGATGTGGACAAATTGGAGATAGTCCAGCGGAGGGCAACAAAAATGATCAGGGGGCTGGGGCACATGACTTACGAGGATAGGCTGAGGGAACTGGGCTTGTTTAGTCTGCAGAAGAGAAGAGGGAGGGGGGATTTGATAGCAGACTTCAACTACCTGAAGGGGGGTTCCAAAGAGGATCGAGCTAGGCTGGAATGGATTACCTAGGGAGTTGGTGGAATCTCCATCCTTGGAGGTTTTTAAGGCCCAGCTTGACAAAGCCCTGGCTGGGATGATTTAGTTGGTGTTGGTCCAGCTTTGAGCAGAGCGGGTTGGACTGGATGACCTCCTGAGGTATCTTCCAACCCATATCTTCTATGATTCTATAACAGCCTTCCAATAGGAGTAATAGAGGCAAACTAACTAGTTCTAAGATGGAGCTTGATAAGTTTCTGAATGGGATCTAATAATGAGTTACCTGTAGTTGCAGGGTATTGGATTCAATGAACCAGGAGGTCCACTGCAGTCCTATGTTCTCATGAAATCATAACACTGACAGTTGCAGTACATTCCCATTACTTGTATTATTGAACATTGTGGACTATATTTTGATTTGGATGCCATTAGACTTATTAGAGTGGTGTAGATACTATAGTGATAGGAGATGTGAAATAGGAGTGTCGAGCTGTGCAGTTGCTAGAGTCCCCAGGAAGAATTCAGTCACAATTGTTCTGAGCGGCCTGTGTGCTGCACTGGCTGTGAAGAATTTAGCATGTCAACTGATGGGAGGTAGATAGGGCTACTTGAATTTGACATAGAGGATACTCTTCTCTACATTACCTTTAAGTCCATAATGTGTGTCACTCTCCCTAGAGACACTATATGTATAGAATGAGGGACAGGATAGTGCCTTGTAGGACTCCAGCAAGATAAAATGCCTAACAGCTATAGCGACTGTCACTTCCAAAATGTCTCAGAAAAACAGTCTGCAAGTGAGAGAGCTTAGTGCAATAAGATCAGTCCCCAACAGATCCCATTCATTTCTTCCACGTACTCCTTCTAGACCTCAAAGATGAGCCACCATTATCTTATGATCAACAGTCTCAAATGCAAGAGATCCACTCATTTGAGTGCAGATGTTTGCTCATTGTCTATAGCTAACAAGAGGTTATTAAGCAACAAGAGCAAGGTTGGCTATTCACCCATCCCTTTTCTTCTCTACCTTTTTGGTCCCATTGGCTGTTAACCAATAGCACAAACTGCATGCTGTATCTGTCAGCTAATCCAGCATTCTTGTCTGTGAAAACTTTACCTGACTAGCTAATGGTGAGGGACATTCATCATGTTTGTGTGCTATTTGAGAACACCCAAAGGGTTTCCTGTATGATGATACTGATATCTAGAATCTGAATTGTTTTCAGAGGAGGTAGCAGTGTTAGTCTGTATCAGCAAAAACAATGAGGAGTTCTTGTGGCACCTTAGAGACTAACACATTTTTTGGGGCATAAGCTTTCGTGGGCTAGAACCGACTTCATCAGATGCATGGTATAAATATACAGTACATGAAAAGATGGGAGTTGCCTTACCTGCCTACTGAATTTTTCACCCCATGCATCTGATGAAGTGGGTTATAGCCCATGAAAGCTTATGGCCAAATAAATGTGTTAGTCTCTAAAGTGCCACAAGGACTTCTCATTGTTTTGGGGTTTTTTTTGAGTCTGAATGTCATTTGTATAGATTCAGATAAATACCATGTGAGATCCTTGAAGTCAATGGATCTGTACCAACATATACTACTGGAGGGTCTGGTCCTAAAAGTATAGATTGTTTATAATCACAGATTGTGCTCCTGAACAGCTGATACAGCAAACAAGACTACTGCTCCTTTGCAGGCCCCAGACCCCTCTTGTAAAGGGCAAGCAATATCTGTTGGAATTTTTTTTTCTCATCAGTGCAATAACATGAAAAATCATGTCTTCAAAAAATATTGTGGGCATTTGCCTTGAACTCTTTTTGTTCCTTGTAAATTCCCTTAATATTCCAAGATTAATAAATCTTAAATTATTTTTGGATTCACTGAAAACCCTGAGTGAATGGAACAAAATTGTTCCTTTTATGACCACTCTTCCCCTTCCCTCTGCCCCTCAGTTTTCAGATGTTTTTTTACTTTCAGGGAGCAGCAAGGCGATAAAACCAAGAACTGCTATAGTAAGGCTGCTGGCAGGTCTAAAGAATCTGAAAAGAAAAATGCCAGTGGCTAGTTTCTTTGTCCCTGAACTAGATGAGGGAACAGCTATCACTAGTCAGCTGTGATAGACCCATTTAAGTCTCTTCAGTTTCGTTTGTGCTTGGATATTTTTTTTCTTAATGTAAAGAACCCAGAAATGGTGCCTTTCACTAGAGAGCTTGTTGTCTTGCCTTAAAATAGCTATCTTTGGTTATCAGAAATAGTTCTTTTGCACTCTCTATATTTGTAAACCTAATCTAACATCACTTAAAAGTAAAAGGAAGAGATTCCTGTGAATGGGTTGTTCTACTCCTTCAAAATTTTCATTTCCTCAGCCGCGGTTTTCAACTACTGCTACGTAATTGATTACTGTATTAAATAAACTTTGAATATTTCACAAATGGTGCTAATGCGTGCCATAATCTGGTTAGAACTTTAATTACAGATATGGGAGGCACTGTTCTTTTTCTAGAGATAAGTGTACAAATATAGTAAACAAGCAAGCAATATCTGGTCATGTGATAACTGTGTTTGGTGGAAAATTGTTTTTATAAGCTCTGTAAATTGTATTATACATCTTAAGTTAGACATAATATTGCAGCATCTTGGCTAGAATTTGTTACTTTGTTTTACAAACAGATGATTTTCCATGGTCTGTAGTGGAGAGGATTGGCCGCCCGCAGACCTGGAGAGGGAGGAGCCACTCCTCCCAATTGACTAAAGTTCTGTAGTGTGTTTTTTGTCTGGTATCCTCTTTCTAGTATGTAGAACAAGAGTACTTCTGGGCTTCTTAGAGACTAACAAATTTAGTCTTTAAGGTGCCACAAGTACTCCTGTTCTTTTTGCGGATACAGACTAACATGGCTGCTACTCTGAAACCTTTCTAGTATGTGTTCATCTTTACAGAAGTAAGGCGCTCTTCTCCTCAGTACATATGCATAAGTCACACTACCGTTTTGTGAGTTATACGTAGGCTTGGAAGCATTAGATTTTTATTGGTAAATGTCAATTTCACCACACACACAAAGCAACAAATATTTCCATTGATAATCAAAATATATAGATACTCCAAGTAAGAATTTTTTGAGGACTTCTTAGAGTTTGATTTAAGGATATTTACTTTGTCAATATCACGTCAAGAGTTACAATGTGTGCTTACTTTCAACATCCACTGTCATTAAATAATCGTCTGATTCCTCCCATAATTGCCTGTAACTGTGACAATTTAAATTGTTAAAAAAATTAAAAAGCTTAAATAAAAATACTTAAATAAACATCTGTTGAAATTACAAAATAAGAATTGAATTCTTCCAACCCTAGTTATGTTCTTGTTAAGGAAAAACTAGAGCCTACTGTGATCACACTTGCATGATAAAACAGTGCTACAATTAATTGAAGTTATTCCTTTTTTGGTTCAAAAAGAATTTTCTTTAGATAACACTTTTATCACTGCAAAACTATCTGAGTCCTAATCTAAGCCTGGTTTCAAGATTAAAGCATCGATTCATGGATTCCAAGGCCAAAAGGGACCACTGTGGTGATCATCCAGTCTGACATCCTATATAACACAGGCTGTAGAACTTCCCCAAAATAATTCCTAGAGCAGATCTTTTAGAAAAACACCCAATCTTGATTTATAAATCATCAGTGATGGAGAATCCACCATGATCCTTGGTAAATTATTCCAATAGTTAATTATCCTCATTGTTAGAGATTTACACTCTATCTCCTGAATTTGTCTAGTTTCATCTTCCAGTCCTTGGATCATATCCAACATTTCTCTGCTCAGCTGAAGAGCCCATTGTCAAATATTTGTTTCCTCGGTAAATATGTATAGACTCTAATCAAATTACCCCTTAACCTTCTCTTTGTTAAGTTAAATAGATAGTCACAAATAGCACAATAACTATAAGTAAGACTACAAGTTGATCATGGATTCCGTCACTTTATGTGACCTCCATAACTTCAGCCCCTCACAGAAAGGCTCAGGCTGTCATCCCCCTGTGGCTGGGCTTGGGCTTCCCTGATTTATTGTTTATTGCCTATGTCCTGTCCATGACTTTTACTAAAAATGTTCATGACAAAATCTTAGCCTTAACTATAAGGTATGTAACCTGTTGTGAAATTATTTGGGATCTATTCCCACACACCTGAGGTGAAATCCTGCTTACATTGAGATCAATGCCAAGTGCCATTGATTTTAATGGAGTTGGAATTTAATCCCTGATAAATGACTTCCTCAAGGTCAAACAACTTTGCTGTGCCTCATCTTAAAAATAGAGATAATAATCATCTTATGGGGGATGTTGTGAGGCTTAATTCACTAAAGTGTAAAGTGTGTTGATTAGAAGAGCAAAGTATCACTTTTCTCCCTGCACAGTGAGCTGCATTCTTGTATCTCCACCTCAAGAAGGTAATATATCTCATTAAGACAAGATCAGAACTGGCTCCTTTTGCACTGCCAGAGTATGCTGTGCTACAAGAGAAGTGATCTCAGAAAATATGTATATGTAAGCATGTGTCAGATTAAAAATACAAAGTGCCTCCAAAAAAATCCCTGTACTAATGTGCTAAAATTATTTCCATATAAAACACCCAAAAATAATAGGATGCTTTTTTTCCACCTTAACCTCAAAAGTCACCATGTTGCCAGAAGACCAGGACACAGACTTAAACTCTTGCTCTTCATTGCAGGGTCAGTTGCCTGTCCTCTTGCACCCCCTGTCCCCACCCCACCCCACCAGTGCTCCAGGAAAAAAGAAAAAAAAACACCCTGTATCATCCATGTGAGGATACTTTGGTAATGAGGCCATGTAATTAATCTGGATAGATGCTATAATTTCAGGAGAAATAACAATACTTGACTTAAGTGAAACAAAGTGCCTCTAATGCATAAGAGCTTCAAAAATAAAAGGAAAGGTTGTTTTTTTTAAAAAAGATTTGATAAGATAAGGAAATTGTTTCAGTGCTTGTTTAATTTAAAGTAAGATGGTTAAAAGCAGCATTTTTCCTCTGCCTAGGAAAACTTCAAAGTTGTATTGATCAATATTCAGCTGTGAACTTTTGAAAGAACAACCATAACATTTTGTTCAGAATTACCAATATTTCAGAGTTACGAACAACCTCCACTCCAGAGATGCTGTAACTCTAAGGTTCTACTGTATTGCAAATCTTCCAGCTGTGCTCGTGTATAGTATCTTAGGTGTAGATCTGGCTGGAAAACAAGAATTTCCTATTGTGAATTATGTTGAGGTTTCAGCACTTGGTTTTTTCCTCACTGAGATCAAAGTGAACCTTTTCGTAAGAGACAGTCCCTCCTCAAATGCCCTAGTGCTTAGGGTACTCATCTGGGATATGGGAGACCCAGGCTGAAGTTTGTGCTCTGAATCTCTCCCCTACATCCCAGGTGAGTACCCTAACCAAAGGGCTACTTGCTGTTCTAAGGTGGATGTTTCTGTTTTTTCCCATTCTGTAACTGAAACTTTCATCCAAAGGTTTCTCAGGTTAACAGGCATTTTCTGATGAAAGAACATTTTGTTGAAAAATTCCCAGCCAGCTCTGCTTATCTATTTACTTACTGACCATCTTACCCTACCTCTGTATTCAGTTGTTGTGTACAAAAATTATAGATAACCAAGACTGCAAATTAGGTGGTTAACATAGATGTTCTCATTTTATATTGGTTATTAATTTCAGGAGGCCATTTCTGAAAATCTCAGTAACTTGCATGGGATCACTCAACTGTGTCAAGGCCAGAAATAGTACCCTGATCTTCTGATTAATAGTCTTGTGCTTTAGCCAGTAGCCCCTGTACCTGTGCAATAATTCAAGCTGAGCAAGTCCAGGACTATCAGCCCTTTTTTCTCCTCATGAAGACACAAATGGGAACATTATGAAAAAACCAAAACAGTCAGCCTGTTAAAATTCCCAGAGCACACAAGAATAATTTTTAAAAAAATGAAATAAAATAAAAGACTTTGGGAGGAGAGTTCCTTACTCTGTCGAGTAAAGGAATTAATGTAATAAGCTTGTTAATAGGCTTTATATGAAGAAAAAAGTAATATGTCTTGTTCCTAATTGTCCCCATGGAATCCTCTAATCTAGTGCTATATTATGAGATAAATAAAAAATGACCAGTCCCCGATTCAATGCTCTCTATTACATTTTTTCACCATGGGGATGTAGAGGCCTCATTCTCTACTGCTTTGTACCTCGTGTGGTCATTTTTTTTAACCCATGCAAAGTGAGAGTAAAATGCCACCATTTTAATTTAGTAGCATTTTTGCACATGTATAAATGACTACACAAGGTGCAAGACAGTGGAGAATCAAGCCCCAGAACTTGTGATCACCTTTTCTCCGATGTATAGCTGCGATGTATATTTTCTCTTTCTGAACAGTTGCATGCTGTAGAGTTACAAAATGTTTTTAAGCCTATGTGCTTCTGTAAGGATGAAGTGTGGTTTTTTTTTAATTCATACAGATAAATAAAAATGAGAAGTTGAGGCCTCCTGAGGCTTCCTCCACCACCTCTTCCTACCTTCTGCTGTATCTTTAAGTACAACAGTTGAGTGATTTTACACATAAGAGGAAAAAAGAAAGAGACAAATGTATTATCTGTTCAGAGATCCTCTGCTCATCTATCTCAAATATATTGCCATAGCGTGAGAGCCAAACTTGTGCACCCCAGTTAAAATATGACTGCAAGACTGTTGCTATAATACGCATAGCCTTGACTCACTCATGCTTCACAACTGAATATAGCTCAATGTACAGAGGCAAGGATCAGATTAGTGGGCAAACACTTTTTTTTACTTACTCTCCCAGTTCTTTTTTTGAAGAGGTTTACACCTAGACATCATAATGCTGCTGAATAATGTCTTTTGAATCAAGAGATGCACATGAAAAGTTTACATGACTTATTTAACTCGTATGTGCTCCCTTGAAAATCTCCTCTCCCAGCCTGTCTTCAAGGGGATTTTTAGTCCCCTGAAAGCTGATCATTTGCGTAGGTAGTTCCCCCAAAGAGCTTACAGTCTAAATGAGTAAGATAAGACTAAGGCTGAGACCAGAAAGCGAGATACAAGGAGACAAAATTATGTGTCTAATGTCACACAGCAGGTTCATGTTCAAACTGGGATTAGAATGCAGGTCTTCTAATTCCCAATCCAGCGCCCCAACCACAAGGAAATCCTTCCATTCCTGGATGATAATAGACTAGACATATTCCTCATTATCCCTCTTTGAAGATACCCCAAGGATACAACGGTCATTATCAAAATATAATCTTTTATAAACAGTTTATAGACTGTAGTTTAGTTAAGTGGTGGTGTCTCAGATATGATGGTATGGCAAAACATCACACTGATAACGACCTCTGTAAGGATCCAGCCTTTGACTGATTATCTGATTTTTCTTTTAATCTTTCTCTTTATCAGGACAATCCAGAGAAGGAACAAAGAACTGGATTGCATTTTTTTGGGACTCATTCCCGGACAATGTCAGATCACAGTGTAACATATTAGTAAGCAGATGTACCCTGAGGTTTGACTTTCATCAGGGAATTTGCTTTTCAGGTGTTGACTCATTGATGTGCATGGTAAGACCATCTCCTCAGATGCAAGCTTTGTTTAAGAGCAATAGGCTGTATGGCCTAAGAAAATAATTCCAGCCCTTCACTGATTCTGCCTACCACTTGTACACCATAACTTCTATGTATGTGAAAATGACCCCTTTTAGTAGAAGCAGTCACCATTCTCGTGAAACTGGGAGAAGCAGACAGTGATACTCTCCATAGATTACTGTTTCCAGAGGTCAATTAGATTTCTCTTTTCCAGGCAATGAAAATGAACATGGCCTAAATTTCCTGTACTTCTCTAAGCTCACTCACAGATTCAATCCTGCATGAAAACTGAAATGCTTAACAGTTTTCCTAAAAGAAATGCAACTGAGATTGAACCAAGAGGTTTCCTTGTAATTACTATTTTCTGTCTGTAATTGGTCACGGATCTAGATAACTCTAAACTCTGCCTCCAGTTTGAGTTTGCTGTTACTTTAATGCTTATCAAAGAGCTTCTGCTGATTTGAAATAGTCATAACTGGACAACCGACAGATTAAAAATTACAGCTGAATCCTAATGAACAGCATACAAAGTTTTAGCAGTCCCTTACCAATCTACAGCTTACTGCTGACCTGAAACTATAGTGGAATCTGTTTTCCTTACATGCTCTTACACATTTAGGATCTGACTTTCAGACATGCTGAGTCCCATAGCTCCAAATGACTCAAAGTTGTGGATTCATTCTGGGACGTATTAGTAGAAGTGTTGTAAGCAAGACACTAGAAGTAATTCTTCCACTCTGCTCTTCACTGATAAAGCCTCTGTTGGAGTATTGTGTCCAGTTCTCGGAGGAACTTTTCAAGAAAGGTGTGGACAAATTGGAGAAAATTTAGAGCCTGGTCTACACTGGGGGTTGGGGGGGCGGGGGATTGATCTAAGATACGCAACTTCAGCAACGAGAATAGCGTAGCTGAAGTCAACGTATCTTCGATGGAATTAATTTCACGTTCTCGCGGCGAGCCACAGCTCCCCTTTCAACTTTGCTTCCACCTCTTGCTGAGCTGGAGTTCAGTAATCCACGGGAGAGTGATCGGGGATCGATTTATTGCGTCTACACTACATGTGATAAATCAATCCCTGATAGATCGATCACTATGTAGTGTAGACGTACGTTAGAGAAGAGCCAAGAAAAGCAATTAAAGGTCAAGCCAACCTGACCTGTGAGGGAAGATTGAAAAAATTTGGTTTGTTTAGTCCAGAGAAGAGAATACTTAGGGTATGTCTTCTCTACCGGCCAGATCGGCGGGCAGCTATCGATCGAGAGGGGATTGATTTATCGCATCTAGTTTAGATGCGATAAATAGATCCCCGAGCACTCTCCCGTTGACTCCTGTACTCCAGCTTGGTGAGAGGTGCAGGCAGAGTCAACAGGGGAGCGACAGCGGTCAACTCACCGTAGTGAAGACACCATGATTATTCACATAGCTGAAGTTGCATAACTTAGATCTATTTTCCCTCTCCCCTCCCCCCAGTGTAGACCAGGCCTAAGAGGGGACATGATAGTTTTCAAGTACATAAGAGGTTGTTTCAAGCAAAAGGGGTAAACAAGAAGCAATAAGCTTAAATTGCAGTAGCTAAGCACTGGAACAAATTGCCTAGGGAGACTGTGGAATCTCTGTCATTGGATGTTTTTAAGAACAGGTTAGACAAACACCTGTCAGGAATAGTCTAGTTGTTGTTTCATCCTACCTCGAGTGCAGGGGACTAGACTAGATGACCCATTGAGGTTCCATCCAGTCCTGCACTTCTGTAACTCTTAGCCAGAAGTGAAAGTAAGCCGGTACGGCCCGGCGGTGTACTGTACTGCCACCGGGCCGGGATTTAAAGGGCTCAGAGCTTCCAGCCACTGCGGGCAGCTCAGAGCCCTTTAAATCCCACCTACAGCTCTGGCGGCTGGGCTGGGGCCTGATTTAAAGGGCTTGGGGCTCCCCGTGAATGCGGGCAGCCAAGAGCCCTTTAAATCCCTCCCACGGCTTCGGCGGCTGTGCTGGGGCCAGGATTTAAAGGGCTCAGAGCTCCCCACAGCTGCAGGCAGCCCAGAGTCCTTTAAATCCTGCCCGTGGCTCCGGGGGCCGGGCTGGGGCCAGGATTTAAAGGGCTTGGTGCTCCCTGCTGCCGTGAGGATCTCTGAGCCCTTTAAATCCCGGCCCAGTGGCAAGGATTTAAAGGGCTCTTAGCTGCCCGCATTCATGGGGAGCCCCGAGCCCTTTAAATCTGGCCCCAGCCCTTCTCAAGATGTGGACCCTTCTGAAGCATTACTCAGCATGAAGTCTAGTCCTAAATACAGGCCATTGAGTATTATGTAACTTTTCATGAAAACAGCCTTGAAACCTCATTTTCTGAATCCATAAATCCTTTTCAGGACATACTGTATGTCATGAGTACCTTGTATAAACAATTCGGAAGAATGTGGTCCTTTGCTTGTAAGCACTACCTAGTAAGAATATAAGAATTGCCATACTGAATCAGACCCACAGTTCAGCTAGCTCAATATCCTGTCTCTGACAGTGGCCAGCATCAGATGCTTCAAAGGAAGGTGTAAAAACCTGGCAGTGGAAAAATGTTCAACAATTTGTCTCCTACATTGTCTTATCCTGATCTCTAATAGTATGAAGTTTCATATCCATTCCAAAATTGTTATTATATATAACTCTTGATATCAGTAAAAATATCCAATCCCTTTTTGAATCATATTAAATTTTTTGAGTTCCATAGTTTAATCACATGATATGTGGAAAAGGTGTTTCCTTTTGTCATTTTTGAATTTCCCACCTTTTAATTCCATTGCATGTCCCCTTCTTCTTGTTCCCAATCTACCTTCTCGAGATCATTCTTTAATTTAGTACTTTTGTCATATTACACACACAGCCATGTTAAAAGAACATACAAAGGGTTTTTGTATATGCATGTGCGCACTTTTATAATTTTGTCTTTATGCTGAGTATAGCAATTTGTGTTAAATGCAACAAAGAATAAATTTTACTTTAAAGTTCGCTCAACTTTGAAGTCTTTGCCAACTGCTTGAAGCTTATATGAGACACATGCAGGTGATCTAAGGAAGTAATCCCACTGGTGTGTAAGCATCTATGCAGCGACTTCATGGCTACTACCTTCCCTCAAAGAGCATTTTCAGACAATGGATTTATTGACTATGTCCTCATCCTTTTACACCCAACTACTTTCTTCTGTGCTGCTGCAGTCCCCTACATTTAGAGAATATGGATAATTCTACATGAGAAACTCTACAGTGTAATGCTGTGCTGTTGACACGTGCTGCCGCAACAGAAGGGGTTCTTCCATTACTGAGGTAAAACCAACTCTCCAAAAGATGTAACCAGAGAGTAGGAATTCTTCTGTCAATCTTTTGCTGTCTAAATTGGGGCTTAAATCATTTTAATTACATCAAAGAGAGCATGAATTTTTTCACAGCCCTGAGCAATGTAGTTAAGTCGACCGAACTTTGTACTGTAGACTAGCCTTAAAGTAAAAGGAACAGTGAATTAAGGAGAGAGAGTACCCTACTGTGATGCTTTGATGTGTCCTACCATAACAAAATAGAGATTAGAGTGACAGGTCTTGGGGATAAGCACTGTTTATAAACAGATGAGGAGTAGGATTACACTTTTCCTCTACAATAAAGCTTCCAAATTGTTTGTTGGAAACTCTGAGGTCTTCTAGAGCCAGTCCTCACCATGTCAAAAGTGTTTCTGTACTTTGCATTTGACTTCACCAAAGATAACCTCTCTCCTTGTACTGACAGAGTTAGTCTCTGTTGCTTAAATATTGAGAATTACTTTCTGGTGATTATTGCACTGATTTCAAAATTAGCTCTTAGTTTTTTAAGGTCCCTCACTTAAGATTAGCTGTGCAAATTCCCTTTCTACATCTTCCTGAATTTCTCTACAGGAAGCACATTAATCTGAATTAGTAGATCTGATGAGCAGAAAGGTAATATTTTTTACCCTCAAAATGATGTTTTTGATAATCATATCTAAGAAATAGATACCCACTTTGTTTTTATGTAGGACCTATTCTTAATGTGGTCCATGCATAGATGTTTGAGTTAGTTGGGAATTGGTCCTGCTTTGAGCAGGGGGTTGGACTAGATGACCTCCCTTCCAACCCTGATATTCTATGATTCTATGTTCTATTAGAATAATAAAAGTTCCATATCCAGAGTGTTTGTAGATCCCAGCATGAAATACTGAAGTAATTTTGGTTTATAATAAAGATCTTGGTGGGGAAAGGAGGCTGCTAATGATGTACTGAAAGTCTTTAACTTCCTTAATCTGCTTGTGAATTTAGGAATAAGAAAAAAATTCCTCATGTGGATTTTCTGTAGAAACGACAGAGAAAAACCACGAACACTTTGAGGGCTTTCTCATTTAACAGAGGCTTCTTCTACTTCTGAATGACATACTTGATATAGACATACTTGGTATAGCACATTTCTCTATTGATTTAGCAGATTTAATAATTGAGTGTTGCATTTTACATAAGTATTTCTTTTATTCAACACAGGTTAAAAGGATTTTTAGAAGTGCCACCCATGCACATCTATGGCTATTAAAAAATAATAAATAATGCATAATGAGCGTTATGTGCTTGAATCTCCACTTCTCTGAACCAGTTTTATATTCCATTTATGTCAAAGGTGTTACACCCGTTTTAGGTGTTGTAACAGTGTGGAGAATCACACACATACTGATTTTTTTTTAATACATGTGTTTTTGTGAAATTTGCTGTTGTTAACTGCATTATGCACTGTGAGATAGAAAATGAGGTTTAACCACAGCAAATGGTGCCAAGTAAGAACTTTTATATATGGCACTCTTAGCAACAAACCCAGCTATCCATTTCAGCCTTCCAGAAGTTTATCAGTGTTGTGCAGCTGTTGAGTCTACTGGAGAAAGTGCCAGCAAGACATAATGAGGTTACAGTGAACTCCAAAAAGTAAAAGCTTTCAAAGGAAAATCACAGAGCACTACAGTTGAATCCTCAGTCTTATTGTTTATTTATATAATATTATCCTCAATACTTTACATTAGGCTTTTACTTTGAAAAATGGTCCTCTCTGGAATACACCACAACACTGTGTCTGTTTTTCTTTGGAACTATCACCATATTGATAAGTTCCAAGAAAACCAAAGCATGTGACTGTAATTGATGTTTCACTCTGGGCACAAAAATAAAGGGAACCTTGATGGGTGTTAGAGTTGTGCCAAACTAGAAGTACCCATTACTTCTGGATAACGGAAAAATACTTGGTGTTTTGAGTTATTTCTACTGCATTACATGCAAATCACATATCAGGCCTACATTTAATAACAGAGTCAGTTTTAGAAAGATTAAATTCTTCTTGTAAAGATGAAAGACTGATAACATTCTTAATGTCTCATGACATGTAAAAAATCAATTTATAAGAAGCCATTTTGATTGCTGGATTGAGGGGCAGATGAGGATGTTTGGCACTGACTTCATTATTTATGACTAATGAAAAATTGCAAATGATTTCACTGTATCCATTTCACCTCATCTCTTGTCTGTCACTTGCCATCTAAGGCTTTAATTGTGTGAGCATTTATGGCTCCAGTTCCTGAGAGCTGTGGAGAGACAAAAATCAAAACCAAATTAACAAAAACCTTGTGCCCAGTGTGAGTCAAAGTTGTATGTTTCTCCGGAGCCACTGTGGCAGGCATGCTCAGGTTCAGCACCACCGTGTTAATTACACAAAATACTGGAAATGACTTGAAGATTTTCCAAATATGAAATAGAAGCGTCATCTCCTTTATTCTCTTGGTAAAGTATAGCAAAGTCACTTCTAGCCTGTGTAGATGGAGTAAAGTCTGGAGGCAGGGGTGGAAATAGAAGCTTGTGCTCTTTAAACTTTATAGAACTAAAACTAATAGTAAAAGACTCTATAGTCATAAAGAAAAAGGAAATGAAGTGAGACCACTAAACCACTGAGGGTAGGGTGGAGATTAAAAGTAATCTAGGCATGGCCCAACACCTAAACAAATACTTTGCCTCTGTTTTTAATAAGGCTAATGAGAAGCTTAGAGGTAGTGGCAGGATGGCTAATGGGGACGAGGATATGGAGGTAGACGTTACCACATCTGAGGTGGAAGTCAAACTCAAACATCTTAATGGGACTAAATCAGGGTGCCCATCTCAGTGGTGCTGGAACAATTTTTATAGTGGGGGGTGCTGAGAACGATTGAACCAAACTGGGAACCTGAATATGATGGAAACCACTTCAAGCCAGAGGATGCAGCAGCAATCCCAGTTCCAGCACCTATGGCCCAGATAATCTCCATCCAAGAATACTAAAGGAACTGGCACATGAAATTGTAAGCCTAGTAGCAAGGATTTTTAATGAATCTGTACACTTGAGGGTTGTACCCTATGCTTGGAGACTTGCTAACATAGTTCCTATTTTTAAGAAAGGGAAAAAATGTGATCTGGGAAACTACAGGCCTATTAGTTTGATCTCAATTGTATGCAAGATCTTGGAACAAATGTTGAAAGAGAAAGTAGCTAAGGACATAGAAGTGAAAGGTAACTGAGATTAAAATACGAACATGGTTTTACAAAAGGTAGATCATGCCAGACTAACCTGATTTCCTTCTTTGAGAAGAGAGCAGGTTTTTTTAGACAAAGGAATTGCAGGAGACCTGCTCATTCAATACAGTTCCACATGGGAAATTATTAGCTAAATTGGAGAAGATGTGGATAGAATTGAAAGGTGGATAAGGAACTGGTTTAAGGAGAGACTACAACAGGTCGTACTGAAAGGAGAACTGTCAGGCTAGAGGGTGGTTACTAGTGGAGTTCCTCGGAGATTGGCTTTGGGACCAATCTTATTTAACATTTTTATTATTGATGTTGGCACAAAAAGTGGGAGTGTGCTAATAAAATTTGCAGATGGCAAAACTGGGATGTATTGCCAGTGTGGAGGAGGACTGGAATATCAAACAAGATGACTTCGATGACCTTGGAAACTGGAGTAATAGAAATGGGAAGAAATGTAATAGTGGAAAGAGGTAGGCTATGGATTTAGGGACTAACAACAAGAATTTTTGCTGTAAGCTGGGGACGTATCAGTTGGAAGTGAACAGGAGGAAAAAGACCTGGGTGTATTGGTTAATCACAGAATGACTATGAACCGTTAGTGTGCTGCGACCATGAAAAAGGCTAATGCAGTCCTAGGATACATCAGGTGAGGTATTTCCAGTAGGGACAGGGAAGTGTTAGTGCCATTATACAAGGCTTTGGTGAGATCTCATCTGGAATACTGTGCTCAATTCAGATCTCCCATGTTTAAGAAAGAAGAATTCAAACTGGAATAGGGGCAGAGAAGGGCTACTAGGATGATTCGAGGAATTGAAAACCTACCTTATGAGCAGAGATTCAAAGAGCTTGGCTTGTTTAGCCTAACCAAAAGAAGGCTGATGGAAGATGATTGCGCTCTAAAAAAAAAACAAACCAATAGGATACACCAGAGATGTTAGTTAAGTTAAGCATCAATGTGGACACAAGAACAAATGGATATAAACTGGCCATCAGTAAGTTCAGGTTTGAAATTAGATGGTTTCCAACCCTCAGAGGAGTGAAGTTTTGGAACAGCCTTCCAAGGTGAGCAGTGGGGGCAAAAATCTAACTGGCTTCAAGACTAAGCTGGATAAGTTTATGGAGGGGATGGTATGATGAGACTGCCGACAATGGCATGTAGCTGATCTGCAACCGCTAGCAGCAAATATCTCCAAAGGCTGGTGGTGGGGCACTAGATGGGGAGAGCTCTGAGTTGCTACAGAGAATTTTTTCCTAGGTATCTGGCTGGTGGATCTTGCCCACGTGTTTAGGGTCTAACTGATCTCCATATTGGGGGTCTGGAAGGAATTTTCCCCTGGGTCAAATTTGCAGAAATTTGGGGGCAAGGGGGAGGGGTTTCGCCTCCCTCTGCAGCATTGGGCACAGGTAACTTGTAGGTTTAAACTAGTTTGAATGGCCTATTCTCCCTAACTTGAAGTCTTTAAATCATGATTTGAGAACTTCCATAACTCAGCTAGAGGTTAGGGGTTATTACAAGAGTGGGTGAGGTTCTGTGGCCTGCAATGTGCATGAGGTCCAACTAAATCATGCTAGTCTTTTCTCACTTTAAAGTCTATGGGCCTCAATATTACCTCAAGCCACTTCTACACTATTGTAACTCCATTGATTTCAGAGGAGTTAATTCTGATTTATACTGATGTAAGTGACAGAAATCAGTTCTGTCATCTTTTTATAGTACATGCTTTAAGAAAATAATAATTTTGATCTTGTTGATCAGCTACAGCTATGATTATCAAAATTCCCTCCCACCAAAAGATGTTGATTAGATTTCTTCATAGGGAAATCAGTTTTCTGCAAGCTGAAAATTCTTTTTCATGTCTAAGACCCCATCTACACTACAAACTTCTGTCAATACAAGTTATGTTGGCATAAACCTGCTACAGTTAATATATCATGTATGTACATGCACATTTGTCTGCCTAAGGTGGTGCTGTACATGCTTATCGGGAGTGCTTGTGTCGATACACAGTGCAGTGCACTATAGGTAGGTATCCCAGCATGCAACTCACCAACATCCAGCATTTTTTCTCTCAGGACATTTTGACAATGCACGTTGGGACAGAAATGAATCATGCAGAGTGACTGCAAGCGAGGGATCAAGTTTCCACCATGAAATTTTCCCCCTCCCTTAATATCATCTCTTAGAGGCACCCATAATTTTCATGCCTTTTTTTATGTAAGCAGTGTCTGAATGAACTCTTCCCTGACAGCTAGTTGGGGATGGTGAGAGACTTCAGGAGCAAACTGTATTTACATGAACACACCTAATTTGTGTAGATATCTAGCAGACCGGAGCTGTGTAGCTCCAAGTGATCAACTTTGGCTGGTGTTGGGTTATAAATCACTTTAGTACTGAATGCAGGGGAGGTGAAATGTTGTTATCAATGATATTGTCTTTATTATATGAGTAAAGGGAAGCAGATCTATGCTTAACTTGTCCCAAATGAGGAGGTCACCCTCAGCTGAAAGGACCTCTTTAAGCCAGAGGCTCAAATGCCACAAGACTCTGACTTTAGAACATAGTGGATGAATTAGCAGCAATGTGGCTCCTAAACTGCAGTGGGACCGTAGATGGTACGTGGATCCTTATTTTGCCGCCACAGAGTACCACAGAAAGGACCACTTTTCCATGGTTATGCAAGGTTGGTGGATCACTGGGGATATTTCACTGACGTCAGTGTTGGCTGATCAGGGAAGGTGAATGATGTTCACATCTTTAAGAACACAAGACTGTGTAGAAATCTGCAAGCAGGGACGTTCTTTTCTGACACAGTTGCTGGTGTATGGCTTCATGCAACAGGGGAGAAAGGGGTAGGCTTTGGATTGCCATTGAGATATTGAAATGCAAGTAGTGGTTCTGGGAGGACCCAGCCTACTCACTTCTACCCTGTTGCATGAAGCCATTCACCAGCAACTGTGATAGCAACAAGAAAAGATTCAGCTTCTGGTTCAGCAGGTGTAGAATTAACAGTTGAATGTGCTTTTGGTAGACTGAAGGGATGCTGTCAGTGTTTTCTCTCAAGATTAGACCTTTAATGAGAAAAATATCCCAATGGTTATAGCTGGCTGTTGTGTTCTGCATAACATCTGTGAGGCAAACGGGTGGGAGAGGAAGTTGCTGCTGTGATGGAAGGCAGAGGTGGAGCAGCTGTTTGCAGAGTTTGAACAGCCAGATACAAGGGCTACTAGAAGAGCTCAGCACAGAGCTACATGTCTAAGGGAGACGTTTAAAAAGCACTTTAACAGTCTGCAACAGTAATATGGTGTATTGGACTGTTCTACCTGGCACTGAAGTTTTGAGGACTAATTAGGAGTTGTGTAGTATCTGGTGCACATATGTTTTGTCACTGATCCTATGAGTTCTTTTGCCCTGTACAAGAACAAGTAGTGGGAGCTTTCAGGAGCAATAGGCATTCTACTGCCAATGGTGTGAACTAATATTTTTTGTGTGTACCAAAACCAGTGCAAAAAGCATGCAATAAAAAAAAGAACGATTAAAGCTTTTGTAAATTAAATTAATGGAATAAAACTTAACAAAGGGAAAGAACACTGATGTCCATTTTAGCTACACATACACTAAACTGTCAGAGCCACAGCTGCTGAATGTGAAGCTGTGATTTCCTTACTGTCCCCTGGTGTAGAGTGGGAGGGGTATGAATACTGCCCTTGATGCCCTGTGGCAGGGCTGCCTGGGTCGGGGGGGAAAGTGGAGCAATTTGGCAATTTGGAGAGTTTTGGGGGGCTCCTGGAGCAGGGTCCTTCACTCGCTCCAGGGTCCCCAGAAAACTCTTCTGGGACCTGGGCCCCCGGAGCTTCTTCCGCTCTGGGTCTTTGGCCGCAATTTGGCAGTGGGGAGTCCTTCCACTCCGGGACCCACCACTGAAGTGCCGGGTCTTTGGCGGCAAATCGGTAGCGGGGGCCCCAGGCCCCTTGAATCCTCTGGGCGGCCCTGCCCCGTGGTATGTTGTGGGGAGACTGCAGGAAGGTGCTAAAATGGAGTTCTCCACTAGCTGTGAAGGGAGGTGAGCCTGTGATTGTTGGACTTGTAAGTCAGAGTGCAGCATTTCTGTTTTGCTCCCAGAGAAGCCCCATTATGTCCTGGTGCATCTCTCTCTCTCTGACTCCTGCACCTTTTTCCTGTCTGTTCTTTCCCTCTCTATACTGTCCTTGCTGTTCAGCCTCCAGGTCCTCTGTTCACAATCCAGTGCAGCAGTAGCTTGCAGGATCTTGATGAACATTTCCCCTTCTTTTTCTCCTCCTTATCATTGTCGGGCTTTCTGTGGGTGGAGAGGAGACCCTTCAAGCCACAACAGCAACAGCTACAGATGAAATACACAGGGGTATTGTATTTAAAGTTGCAACCGAAAGTGAAAGTGAAAGTTTCACGACTCCCTTCCCTTTCTCCCCTAAAGTTTTAAACAACATGTGCTTATTGGCACTTCAGCTTTGGAGTGCCTCTGCACAAAAACTGCTCTCCAGTCCCAGCCATGGTGAGGATGGCTCAACTGGGGGGAGGGACAGATGGGGAAATAATTTTTCACCTGCATGAAACAGTTCCTATTTCCATGGGTACTAGTGCAGGGCAATGCACTGAGTACTGGCACTACTTTTCAAGGGCAGTGGTGATTTTAGCTGCTATCTTGCTCCTGAGGGTAACACAGTCCCAGAGAGTACAGCTGCTGTTGGCCTCCCAAAGCTGCCTGGGCCTGAATGCTGCTAGCCCATTTACTGCAGTGGTGCCTGAGGAAGTCATCATGGACTGGTGTGGGAAAGCATCTTATTGAAAATGAAGAAATAAGGCTGATATCCCTAGAAACAGATCCACAACCAGGCTGATGCAAGTCAACTTACATGTATCTAACTTTGTTATGTAGACCAGATCTAAGTTTAGAACTCTGGGCTTTACATTTTCCATGAATGCAATTAAGTCTTCAGCCACTTCATTTCACTTTGGGATGCCAAAAAGTACTGTCACATTTCTTGATTTTTCTATTTCAGTTGTTGGACTAAAACTAACTTGTCTTTTGTTATCTCTTCAATCTATCCCTCTCCTTCTGTGATACAGTTCTCTGTAGACTTGAGCTTACTGTTCAGGGCTTGCATTTTAGTTTTATTTATAGAAATCCTTTAATTTCCTTCTCCATAAAGGAGATAGCAAAACAGAGGACATGGAGCTTAAAGTAATCCACCCCAACATTTCCCAAACTGAATAACTACCTCTGCTCTGTATAATTATGCAAGGTCCTTGGTTTAAAGGAACTGTGACACGGTTTTTAATTTTTGTTAATTGAGCATTTTTTGTTATAATCAAGATCAGCCACTTTAGAGACCCTAAAAACATGGAAAACCCACTACTGAACTTGAAAACAGAATCAGAACTAGTTTTTAAATTGCCTTGTGATGCTTGAGTGGGTATGCAGGAATTCCAGGTGTATGCATCCACCCAATTCCCAGTTTCATCCTACTTGTTGGGATGTGATTAACACAAACAGGTACAGTAATCATCATTATAAAGCCTATATTTGGCAATAGTTGCCACAGAATGGAATCTGCAAGGTTAAACAGCCCCTCCCCCATCCTTCAGAATGTGAAATACCATTGATAATTTGTGCTGTCTATAGGCAAAATTTTCTCTTTTTGATAACTACTGTAGGTTATCTTTAGGTTCACTGATACCACTATAGTGCCAAATTTACCAAGCAAACCAATCAACATAACTCAGATTGATACTGGTACATGAATTGTCAACTCTATTGCCTGTTGAGAATACAAATTCTGCTCACAAAAAATATTTCAGCTTTTGCCAGTGATGTTCAATGGCTACAGTTCTCTAGTTCTTCCTTTGTAATTCTTTTCAAGGAATTAAAAACCATAACTATTTTTTGACCAGAAGGAGTGACCAATGGATTAACAAGAGATATGTGCAAATGAAAACTTGGATTGCTCTCAGCAAAAGATTTAAACTAAAAAGGACATAAAGAAAATTTTTAAAAATCTTCTTTAAACCTCATAAAAAGTTGTGGGTTTTTTAAAGTTTTGTAGCAAGCAATAATAAAGGTCTTTTGAAGAATAATATAGGGCGGCAAAGAAGATTTGGCAAATGAGCTGTGCTGCCATGTACACTTGCAATTTCTCTTTCTAGCATACAGAGTCCTTTGCCTTTAGATAGGTTACTGTTCAAATCTGGGCAAAAATTCTAACCATAATTTGACAGTGATTTGATGATCTACATGAAATGAGCTGGTGGTATCAGTTATGTTCCCAAAAAACAGGGTGAAACCCTGGCCCTATTGAAGTCATTGGGACTTTGCAATTGACATCCATGGGGCCAAGATTCAGCTTCAGGTGTCCACATCACAAAAACAGACAAAACAAAAAACCATCTGCTTTTGCTGGAATCTTTAGTATACACACCAAGACTGAGGTTATGATCTGATACTGAAGTCAATGGTGAATCATTTTAATGCTGTGATGTGTTAAAGACTGTGTTGGAATTGCAAGTTATTGCTTTAAGAGGCAGTTGGGAGTGGAGAGATGGGTCTGGGTCCTGCTTCCAGGCTAGAGGGCTCTGTAGGAGAGCTTGGAAGCAGACAGCCAGTTTGCAGACAGACAGTGAGGGTAGGGGGGGTGAGTTGTCCCTCTTTGGGTGCATGTTCACATCACAGTTAGCTTCAGTTATCACTCAACTGTTACCCCTAACTTGACTCCCATCCATACACAAAAATCTTTAGCTTGAGTTAAGCAGTGCTTTAATGTTGAGCTATGGCCCAGTGGGGATGGGTTAGTGCTTGAGTGATGCCGATGCTGGAGCTAGTAATGCAATGGGGATGCAACAACTTGAGTTACAACAACTCATCAGCAGCTAATACCATCGTTCTGCCAATCAAATCACTCTGTGTAACTCCAGCATTGTTCTGAAGTGTGGTCACTCTCACTGGATCTAGGCTAGCCCAAGTGCAGTTAACTCGAGTGTGCTAACATGCTAACTGTTGCAGTGAAGACAAGTGAGGAGCAGCCTGCTTTGTGTCTTTGTTTTGGGGTTCTTGTGTGTTCTGAATTCTAAGAAATAAAATAGTGTTGCAACCTTTATGCAAGGGTATCTAATGTTTTTATCTAATTTCTCTGTTACCGTGAAACGTAACAGAAGCAAGAGTTGGACTGCATTACTCTCATCCTTTGTGGTGATTACAGTGCTGCTATCTATGATCTGCCTGTTCTATGGTTAAACAGAGGACTTCAGTTTCCATTCCAGATGGAGTCGGTTATAATTTAGGACAGCCAACCCAGATGCTGGAATTTCAAATATGCTTCCAAATTCAGCACTGAGAGGTAAAGCTTGTAAGATCCAGTCAATGTATATATATATGTTACTTATTCTGATTACATTGATCTGTAGAGCAAAAACATTTAAAAAAAAGTCTGTTTTGTTTTAAATGCTATTTGTTAGGATTTTTTCTCACCAGATGATTATAATGTATTGTAACCAGAACATTCTCTATCCTGTATGGCCTTTTATAACCGGGTGGGAGCTGGTCATACCACCCATTATTAAAGGTTGCCCAAAACGTCCAATTAAAAGACCTTCATTCACTTATAACTTAGCTAAAATTCAACCATTTTTGCTGAAATTTTCCTTTGTCATAATGTTTTGTTTTTTTAAAAATTTTGGCCATAATGGTTCAGCCATTTCTGAGAAGGAGGCTAGGAAAAATAAGTATTGTTTTTCTTATAGTAAAACAGTTTTAGCAGTCTTTTTTTTGGAGAAGCTCTAGCATCCCCATGCTTTGGAACAGTGACTTTGAAATTTGGCAGGGCAGTGGCCTTTGTGTCAGGGATTTGTCTTTTGCCATTTTCATTAAAAACCGCTAACTCCGAATGGTATCCGTGAGAACAGAAATGGCCATCCGGTTGGCCTCTAGAGAGGTGGGATGATTTCCTGACAAGGAGATATGGCTAAGCATGGGGAATGATGGCCAGAGAGAGAGAAGATTGGAAGACGTGTTGTGAATGTCTGTCTCAGCTGATGAAGGACCGAGAGTCTATGTATCTACGCATTAAAAACCACCCAAATGGGGCCAAATTATAAATCTTGAAAAAAATCTCAGTTTGCACACCCACATGTTCTCTAGCTTCTTAGCAACTCAAATCTCTGAAGATTGTGGCTTCCCTGAGCATGCTTGAGCCTCTCTCAGCTCCCAGTGCTAACTGGATGGACATGTGCCATCCCCACAGAGTGGATGAGCATGCTCCATCTCAGGGCCATAGTGGTGAAGTTTGACTCTTCCTGCAGTGGTTGCTCCAGGTTGGGATGAACATGGTAACCAGAACTGAGAGCATGGAGCCTGTCTCTTCTATGCTTTCAATGATCCCCCACCACACTGGCACCCAGGGAGCTTTATGATGGGGCAGAAAGGCTCAAGCTTAGGGGAACAGACAGAAGAGTCACTAGAGCACACTCCCTTCCAGGGCATGGACTGGAACCCAGGGTTCTTGAGTCTCACCATTCCACTGCTCTTTGCAGATACCTAGAAGACCACTGGCAAAGTATGCTATCCTGGTCTAGTGCTACTCCACATCAAGGGTCAGAGCCTACTATTGTTATGGGCTACTTCAGTAGCCCAAGTGACAGAGGTCTGTGCTGTGGATCTAAAGGTTCCAACACTGTTCCTGGACCATGTGGGTGTCAGTAAGATGCCATATGATAGAATTTCTGTTGTTTTTTTCTGTTTGATTTTTTTAAAAAAAGAAGGAAATTACACACATGCACAAATGAAATAAAAAATATTAAAATAACATTATTAAAAGAACATTATTAAGGTTGCAAAGTCAAACAAACATGAGGAAATGCCAGAATTAAGGTTGCTTTGCCAATCTTAATTCAGCCCCCATGCACATGCATTATGATACAGTATTTAATTAGTTCGCATGTTACTTTTTCTGCAGGATCCCTGCCTCATTCAGTTCACAGGATGGACCTACAATGAGGATGAATCAGGATTCTGTAGTGACAAAGGCTATTGTCTGTAGGCATGCTGCTTCAGTTGTTGCAGAAGTAGGAAGGTGTGTCGTGACTTTAGTTTAGCTGCCAGAACTAAAAAAGAGCCACCGTGGCTTAACAACCATATAAAAGAAGCAGTGAGAGATAAAAAGACTTCCTTTAAAAAGTGGAAGTCAAACCCTAGTGAGGCAAATAGAAAGGAGCATAAACACTGCCAAATTAAGTGCAAGAGTGTAATAAGAAAAGCCAAAGAGGAGATTGAAGAATGGCTAGCCAAAAACTCCAAAGGTAATAACAAAATGTTTTTTAAGTACATCGGAAGCAGGAAGCCTGCTAAACAACCAGTGGGGCCCCTTGACGATCGAAATACAAAAGAAGCGCTTGAAGATGATAAAGTCGTTGCAGAGAAACTAAATGGATTCTTTGCTTCAGTCTTCACGGCTGAGGATGTTAGGGAGATTCCCAAACCTGAGCTGGTTTTTGTAGGTGACAAATCTGAGGAACTGTCACAGATTGAAGTGTCACTAGAGGAGGTTTTGGAATTAATTGATAAACTCAACATTAACAAGTCACCGGGACCCAATGGCATGGGAACTCAAATGTGAAGTTGCGGAACTATTAACTAAGGTTTGTAACCTGTCCTTTAAATTGGCTTCGGTACCCAATGACTGGAAGTTAGCTAATGTAATGCCAATATTTAAAAAGGGCTCTAGAGGTTATCCCGGCAATTACAGACCCGTAAGTCTAACGTCGGTACCGGGCAAATTAGTCAAAACAATAGTTAAGAATAAAATTGTCAGACACATAGAAAAAAAAACTCTTGAGCAATAGTCAACATGGTTTCTGTAAAGGGAAATCATGTCTTACTAATCTGTTAGAGTTCTTTGAAGGAGTCAACAAACATGTGGACAAGGGGGATCCAGTGGACATAGTGTACTTAGATTTCCAGAAAGCCTTTGACAAGGTCCCTCACCAAAGGCTCTTACGTAAATTAAGCTGTCATGGGATAAAAGGGGAGGTCCTTTCATGGATTGAGAACTGGTTAAAATACAGGGAACAAAGGGTAGGAATGAATGGTAAATTCTCAGAATGGAGAGGGGTAACTAGTGGTGTTCCCCAAGGGTCAGTGCTAGGACCAATCCTATTCAATTTATTCATAAATGATCTGGAGAAAGGGGTAAACAGTGAGGTGGCAAAATTTGCAGATGATATTAAACTACTCAAGATGGTTAAGACCAAAGTAGATTGTGAAGAACTTCAAAAAGATCTCACAAAACTAAGTGATTGGACAACAAAATGGCAAATGAAATTTAATGTGGATAAATGTAAAGTAATGCACATTGGAAAAAATAAACCCAACTATACATACAATATGATGGGGGCTAATTTAGCTACAACGAGTCAGGAAAAAAATCTTGGAGTCATTGTGGATAGTTCTGTCCAAGCAGTGTGCAGAGGCAGTCAAAAAAGCAAACAGGATGTTAGGAATCGTTAAAAAGGAGATAGAGAATAAGAGTGAGAATATATTATTACCCTTATATAAATCCATGGTACGCCCACATCTTGAATACTGTGTACAGATGTGGTCTCCTCACCTCAAAAAAGATATTCTAACACTAGAAAAGGTTCAGAAAAGGGCAACTGAAATGATTAGTGGTTTGGAGAGGGTCCCGTATGAGGAAAGATTAAAGAGGCTAGGTCTCTTCAGCTTGGAAAAGAAGAGACTAAGGGGGGATATGATAGAGGTATATAAAATCATGAGTGATGTGGAAAAGTTATTTACTTATTCCCATAATACAAGAACTAGGGGTCACCAAATGAAATTAATAGGCAGCAGGTTTAAAACAAATAAAAGGAAGTTCTCCATCACACAGCGCATAGTCAACTTGTGGAACTCCTTACCTGAGGAGGTTGTGAAGGCTGGTCTGAGGTAAACAGGATGAAGTTCAATAAAGATAAATGCAAAGTGCTCCACTTAGGAAGGAACAATCAGTTTCACACATACAGAATGGGAAGAGACTGTCTAGGAAGGAGTATGGCAGAAAGAGATCTAGGGGTCATAGTGGACCACAAGCTTAATATGAGTGAACAGTGTGATACTGTTGCAAAAAAAGCAAACATGATTCTGGGATGCATTAACAGGTGTGTTGTAAACAAGACACGAGAAGTCATTCTTCCGCTTTACTCTGCGCTGGTTAGGCCTCAACTGGAGTATTGTGTCCAGTTCTGGGCACCGCATTTCAAGAAAGATGTGGAGAAATTGGAGAGGGTCCAGAGAAGAGCAACAAGAATGATTAAAGGTCTTGAGAACATGACCTATGAAGGAAGGCTGAAGGAATTGGGTTTGTTTAGTTTGGAAAAGAGAAGACTGAGAGGGGACCTGATAGCAGTTTTCAGGTATCTAAAAGGGTGTCATCAGGAGGAGGGAGAAAACTTGTTCACCTTAGCCTCCAATGATAGAACAAGAAGCAATGGGCTTAAACTGCAGCAAGGGAGATTTAGGTTGGACATTAGGAAAAAGTTCCTAACTGTCAGGGTAGTTAAACACTGGAATAGATTGCCTAGAGAAGTTGTGGAATCTCCATCGTTGGAGATATTTAAGAGTAGGTTAGATAAATGTCTATCAGGGATGGTCTAGACAGTATTTGGTCCTGCCATGAGGGCAGGGGACTGGACTCGATGACCTCTCGAGGTCCCTTCCAGTCCTAGAGTCTATGAGTCTATAAGGCTAGGACTATAACAATGTTTAAAAGAGAAGTGGATAAATTCATGGAGGTTAAGTCCATAAATGGCTATTAGCCAGGATGGGTAAGGAATGATGTCCTTAGCCTCTGTTTGTCAGAGGATGGAGATGGATGGCAGGAAAGAGATCACTTGATCATTGCCTGTTAGGTTCACTCCCTCTGGGGCACCTGACATTGGCCACTGTTGGTAGACAGATACTGGGCTAGATGGACCTTTGGTCTGACCCGGTACTGCCATTCTTATTTTCTTATGTTCCTGTGCCACAGAGTTCCTATGTGATATCAGTCAAATCACTTATACCAAACTTTTCCCAAGTAGTTACTAATTGTGTGTTCCTCATTTTGTGAGTGCCCCTCTTGAGACTCTGGTGTCTGATTTGCAGAAGTTCTGGGCACTTATGGCTGCAAATAAAGACAATTGGAACTGTACTTTGAGCATACAAAGTGCTATATAATGCTAACTACTCTGAAAAACCAGGCCATAGGCATCTCAGATTGGGCACTCAAAATTAGAGGGTACTTTTTATCTCTGCCCTCATCTGTAAAATGTGGTTAATAGTACCTCCTCACCTCACTGAGATGATGTGAAGATAAATTAATACTGTAGTGATGAGCTCCATAGAAAAGACCACGAGGAAATAATTCTGTGTCTTCATAGCAGGTTTTGAATAATGTATTCAATGTGTGGACCCAGTGCAATGAGAATAAAACAAAATAACTGCTTACAAAGGAGCATTGTCCATCCTGTGCATTGAATGAGTCAGAGGGTCTTGTAGAAAAGTAATATGTGATTGAGTAATTAAACACAGGATCATAATGCATACATAGAAATGGGGAACGGTCTTAGTGCAACTTAGTTCTGGCATTTCCCTAATTCTTCATGCTGTGCACCCTTATTCTGGCATTTCCTAATTTCAGAGTTTTTATTTTTTACAAACTGAATGTTGTTTTAATACAGAGGGGGTTTTGTGTGTGATATAAATATATATTATTCTTAAATTTTAAACTCAGTACTGGTCTCTTTACAAGCTGGGAACCTAAATCCTTTTAAATATCACTAATGGGATCCAGATTTAGAATGCAGGTTTTAGGCATGAATGAGCTGGTTTTTTCATATGTCTACTACTTTCAGGATTATTAACCTGAAGGTACGCTTAAATTTACACAGGTCACTGGAGTCACTAATTTGTAGTGTGAAGTCCTGATTGTGAAGACTAGAGAAGAAATAGGTTCTGCCTGTCATATCAGTAGGATTTCACTCTACTCTCTGAAATATTTCTTAGCATCTTACAGAATAAAAGACAAAATGCAAAGTTTCTGTACAGCATCATATCAATAGTTGTGTATGAGTCGAATGCTTTATTTTTTCTGAATGCTGTGTGTGTGTGTGTGTGTGTGTGTGTGTGTGTGTGTGTGTGTGTGTGTGTGTGTGTGTGTGTGTGAGAGAGAGAGAATGTGGTCTGGGAGCTGCAGGGTTTTTCACAGGTTAATGCCATGAAGCTTCCCCCTTGTACTTTCTCAGGTAAAATCCCCTGCAACGTCTATATATTCACTGGTACCATCTGACAGGAACCAAGAGGCTGGGATCTTGTGATGCTTCAAGCAGGAAGGCTGAAATTCAGCACTGCATGTAAGCAAAACTGTTCATAGGCCTTGTACTAGAATCCCTAATTTTGGGTTTAAAATGGAACTTAAAGGGCATATCAACCCAGGCCATGGAAGTGAGCCTCCCAGCTGGTTTGACAGACTTGGGCTAGTGGAGCTCATGTCTTTGCTCTAAAAATAGCTGTGTAGACACCCCTTTGAAGCTATGCATTGGGCTCTGAAGCCTGCTAAGCTAGCCATAACATCAAAGCACTGTCTATAGACCTAGTTTTAGAGCACTGTCACAAGCCTCACTAACCTGAATCTGGGCAGAGACTGGAGGCTCACTTCCATGAGCTGTGTAGACATACCTAAGCAGTACCTAAACCAAGGGCTGACCTTCTGCACAGGGATGAATTTCACCCATGATGAATGTGGTTCTTAGAACTGGATAGCGATATAGGAAAATAAACTTTAGAGGTCCCCTCCCATCCCCTTTTTAAAAATAAAACCCACAGTTTTCTGAGGAGCAATGTTTCTTCACTTGAAAAATAACACTGTGTGAGAACAACTCAATCCAGATTTGGAGACTTATAAGCAGAATAGTGGTTGTTTATTTACTGTTTAATTTCCCTGAAACCTGTAGACCACCCTGAAATTAGACATTTCAGAACACATAACTCTGGAAAAAAATGTAAAACATATTAAATTACACATGAGAATTCTTGAAGTATTATTAAGCATTGCTTTATAGGAAGGTGTTTCACCACTCACTTTATAGAAACTAGCTTCAGTGGACTGAACTCAGACCATTAACCTTACTTTATTATAGCTTTCAACAGTTTGATTTTCTTTTTTTATTGTAGTATGTAGAGATTTTTGTTTTGTTTTACTAAATTTAGGTTTTTTACTGTTTCTAAAATAATATAAAATTGGAAATAAAATAAAGTCATGTTGACATCTGAATAACTTCATGGGAGTTTAGGATGAGGAAGGACTGCAAGATCATGGTGTCTTGTTTTTTTATTTTTCTTTATTATAGCTTTCATAAAGTGTAGACAGCAGGGCAGTGGGTTCTTCTTTATGAGCTCAGAGAGGATATAATTTATTCTTCAATCGTGCTTGGGAATCTGTTCATAGTACAACTAACCTGTTAAATTGTAAGATCCTAAGGGGGAAAACCCCAGAGGTTTTTTTTTTATTATTTGTCTCTTATGTGCCTATGGCACTGTAAATAATAATACAATTTTTCTGTCTAGCATGGGCATTTTTAGCAAGCTATTTGTGTTATGAGAAAGTACAGTATACCATTAAATAGATCACTGTACATAATATAAATAAAGTTAAACTAGAAATTGTCACAAAGAATTTACCAAAGGCATTTTAATAATCCACTGTTGCATAAGCAAGTAGTCAAGTCATGGGTCAGGTTGATATTTGTTACAATAAATCAAACTGTGAACAAGTACCAGAAAGATATGTAGATAAGCTGGTGTCTATATAGTATTTGATGGGGCATCCTGTATACACAAGATCTTGATGTTTTGTGTGGTTATGTGGACTCATGATCTTCTGTGCTATGGAGGTGGCCAGATGAGCCACTCTAAATTTTCATCTATTACTCTGGATCTTTGGAATTCCAGTTCTGTCTTATGTACTGTATGCTACTTATTGCTGTATAATTTAAAGTTGACTAGGCATTTTTGTTCTGCCTATCTAAGCTTTCTCAGTTCAGTTTAAATTTTGGACATCAGTTAATGTGTTTTCTGAGTCAGCTTTGATGTGAAGGTGGTGTTGCACCTGGGAATATTTCTGAAAATTTGGCTTTCTTGTCTAGTCAGCTGTCCAAACGGTTTTAAGGTCTGTTATCTGCAATTATGGATCTCTTGAAAGCAAGTCAAATTATCGTGCTTCCATCTATGTTTGGTAGCGTAGGAGAGACTGAGGTAGAGCTGGGGATTTTAAAGATGAATATTTGTCAGGAAGAGTTAGGAAGTTGTAATGTGCATTTTTTAAAGTATTTCTAGGAGTTACACTATGTTTGTCCCATATATTGTTCGAGGACACATATACACCAATGCTTTAATGAGCCCTGCAATTCACTGGCAGTGCAAACAACCTTAGTGGTGGGTTGTTTTAATTTATTATTAAATATTTACATTCTGGAAATGCTGAGAGGTAGGGTAACCAGATGTCCCATTTTTAAAGGGACAGTTCCATTTTTTAGGACTTTTTCTTATATAGGTGCCTATTACCCCATACCCCCGTCCTGTTTTTTCACTGTTGCTATCTGGTAACCCTACTGAGAGGCCCTTAACAGGATATGTGCCCATGTGCTAGGTGCTATATGGACATAGAATAAGACATGGGTTTCTGCCTCAAAGAGATTCCCTAATTTTGTTTTTTAAAAAAATAATAATAATTGCATTGAATTCTACTCCTTTGATATGGAAAATCCTGCAATATAAGCATCTGGCATCATACAACTCAGTTATTTTGCCTTTGAAGAGGAATTTGAAGAGGTATCATTATGGCTAATGTCTCATATCTGGTAGCATTTGCTCTTAGCTCTGAATGCTGGTATTATGATGCCATTCTCATAATTAGTAATGTTATGTGTAAATCATACACTGTATTTGCTCTATAAGGAAATAAAAATGAAAATGTACTTCTAAGTGCAGCAGCTGATCTAGTAACTTGACTGGCAATGCTGTGCTTACTGACAATTAGCTAATGAACCCGGACACCTCGTACACCCAAGAAGTCTAATAAAATGGATGTTTAATGTTTTGTGTATATTATCCTCATAACACTATGAGTTAAACATTCTGATTCTAAACAATTTTATGGAAGTTGGAAGGATCCAAGTAAAATATGAAGAGTAAAATTCTACCTTCAGTTACAGCACTGTGAATCCAGAGGAATGTTACTGGCATCACGGAAGGTATTGTGCATTTACACTAATGTAAATGGGATCAGAATTAAGTTCTGTTATTTGTTTGATCTGGTTATAGATTTTTATAGGCCAGTTTTTAAAACCTGTTCAGCTCCTACAGCTGGGGACAGATTTTCATAACAGGTCAATGAGCAGCGGCTGCTGGACTCTGAGCCCATAAGGTGCCTAAATGGGGCTGGCTGGATCTGAACTCTCTTGAAAATCTGGCCATATGAATTCTTTCTCCTGTTTTTGTAGATGTAGAATCTTTGGTTTTCAGTCAGTGTTGATTTGCTGACACTGGGCCCTATCTGCTGTTAGATGTATGTGGCTACAGGCTGTATAACGAGTTGTTCTTGATAATTTAAACAATTGAGATGCTTGAATGAACTTTCTTTTGCCAATTTCCATGCAAACAAATTCTGATGTCAAGTAAACTATACACTAGTGAAGATCTGCTGATCCTATGTGGAGCCAGGGATCGTATGTTAGGCAGGGTTCCAAACGCGCCAAAAAAAAAATGTGGATCACTTTCACTGTCAGTAAATTATTTTTGTTTTCAATTGGAGACCTGGCTGCCAGTTCGCTCATTTTTTTTATTAGCCTTTGGAATTGGATTTCCAGTCAATCTAATTTTAAAACTGAAAAAAATGGGATGTATAATATGATTTATTATACTTCTGTGTGCTCACTTTATGTATTTGCCATACCTTGAGACCACTATGTACATGAGAGTTACACAGCAGTAAAGAAAATGATAAGTGATCAAAGTGCTCCGGGTAGCAATGGGTCAAAGACTTGGGGAATAAATTTTTTACAGCTGGATCTGGTTGTCTGTGCTATCTGGGGGAACCCCCCTTTGTCTGCTACTGTTCCCACTTCCCTGAATCTTGGAGAAGGGCACCCAGAGCTGCTGCCAGAAATAGGCAAAGCTCTTTCCCTTTGGGAGCCAACACTGTTCTCAAAGGAAGAGAAGGGGGAGGAGGAAGCAGAAAAGCCCAGCAGCTCAAAGTGGGTCTGCTCCTTCTTCTCCCTCTCTTTCTGTGAGCAAAGGAATGACTTCTCTGCTCGTCCCTCCCCTCTCCCGCTCTGAAACACCATGCCTAGGACAGGGCAGAGGAGATGCTGATGCAGCTGTCTTTTCCCCATCCCCCACAAAGAAATGGGGCTGAACATCCCAAAGAGCTGCAGCAGGAGCAGAGGCTGAAGCGCGTGGGGGTTGGAGAAGAGATATGAGGCAGAATTAATATGTGACAGCTAGGCAGGAGCAGAACAGGTGAGGTGATAGAATTGATCTGGGGCAGAGTAGACAGGTGGCTGTGATGTAACTTTCATTTCTGTAGAAAATGAGTGATCTCCCTCCCCCAACACATCACACACTTTTGTCAGACCATGTTAAGCACAGGGGAAAATACCATTATGGAGGTCAAATGGTGCATATACATAAATGGCTTCCTTTGACATTATGACATATGTATCTGTATACATAATTTGCTAATTTTTGCCATCACTTCTTTCTTTTCTCCGTAACCACTTTAGTTCCAGATCAGGTGAAAAATAGAGGAGCCTAGTTTTCTAAATCTAATTATAGTACAGCTCAGAGTAAAATGGGCTATGTGGGAAAAAGCCTAGGGAATATCAGCAGTGAAATGAAGGCAGCGGACATGACTGCTGTTTACAGAGTCCCTGAGCTGGGACTTAGAGTAGTGGGTGGGCCAAAGTTCCCCCACTGATGACGTGGACTAAGCCCCAAGAAGGCTAATTTAGAAGCCCAGGAAAATATTAGGGTTTAAAGGCCCCAGAGATAGAGCTGAAGACCCTGGTGAGCGCAGATAGTTCTGCTGGACTTTTGTTACCCCAAAAAGGGTTTGTTCATATTGTCTGTATGACTTGGCCAGAAGGCTGAGCCACTGAAGATCTGCCAAGCAAGTGTGACAACCTAAAGGGGGCGCCAGGGCGGGTAAAGGCCTGCAGTGCCAAATGCGGCAGCAGGAGGTGCTCAAGAGGTACGTGTCCCCCCCATTATAGGGCTGCATGCTCAAAAGGGTTTTGCTGAAGAGGAAAATGGCAGAGCTGAAGGAAGATAGTCTATGTGGCTCCTGGGTTTTCATTAAGAAAGGCTCAATGGTACAGAAGCAGGTTTTAGCCTGGGTGAGAACTGAATAAGGATGGCAGGATTTACCCCCATATTGAGCATTTTATGGAGAACAATATTTGATGTAGAAGTACAAGCTTCTGACATTTCCTATCAGGGCTTATAAGGTGGAGAGAAGGCGCAAGAGCCTGTTCTTGTCAGCTTGTGCTCTTGGAGAGGAGATAGTCAGAATTGTGTCCCTTGTGTTCTGAGACCAATACCGTGTATAATAATCTGTTAAGTCCCTCCCTCCCAAGACTCTCTAGAGGCATTTTGTCTGCCTCAGTTCTTTAAAGACTGCCACTATTGCAGTGCTCCTCTCCATTTCCCCAACATGCCAGCAGCTGGGGAAGCCACAGTATGGCTTCTAGTCTGTGAAACTGAACAAGTTCTACACATATGGAAGAATGGAAGTTTTTCACTTTCCATCCTCCCCACTCTCTCTTCCATTCTTTGGCTTCTCAAGCTGCAGGGTTGAACAGGGTATCCCACATCCTAGTAGCTGTTGATGTCACAGAGCTTTATGAGCTAGCTGCTTAGAGAGATCTTTTAGAGGTCCATTTTCAAATGGATGTGTTCACTGTACTTAAAGGCAATCCATTCTGAAAAGGTGAATTTGGGGGCAGTACAAAAATCTTTTCATGTAGTTCACTGATATAATATCAGGATGCAGCCACAAAGCATATGGCATTATGTGTTAACACAATAACCTGCAGAGTGATAGAGAGAATTTAATGGCTGTACTGTAGCTACATATAATAGAGGATCTTAAAAATATATATAGCCTTTTCAGCACAGACAAACAGTAGCATGCTTTAGAATTACTGTTTCAACTACTTGGATTTCCTGTAATCCACTTTACAGGATCCTAGAGACCTATTTAAAGACTTCTTTCTTTATTTCCTTCTTGAGAGAAACATAAAGCACTGTTGGCACAAACAATATCCTTTAGTAGTATGAAGGTTGTGAATGTAAAAAGCAAAACAAAACAAACTGTTTTCCAGAAATGCAAAAAAAAAAAAAAAATCAGTAGAGAGCTCTGAATTCAAACCTATAAGGCAGAATCTGGATGTGATTTGAACTGAGCAGCATATTTTCAATTCGTGCAAAATTAAGGGCTGATTTCTCTGTGAGGTGTTCAGAGTTGGCAGATCGGATGTTCATGCTCTCTTCTTGCCCTAAATCTATTTTTTTCTGATTTATTAAATTTTAATTTAATAATATTCAGTTTCCTAGACAAGTCTTGAGTCATTGCGCAGCTTGTCTGATGTTTCAATCTTCAGCAAAAGTCAGGGGAGCTGGAAAAAAAAAGAATTTTTACACTTTTGAGACAGAGATAAAAATACCTCCTGGTTTAAAATCCGTTCCAGTGGTGCTTGACATAAAACCACTCCTGCTGAGATCAAGAGGGCCTTTTTGCTCTCTGTTGTAATAAAGCTCTATGTTGTTAGGATGAATAAGGCAAGATACTTCCTGTGGAAATAAAGTAGATGATCTGCACAATGGGGCTAATTTTGACCTAATTAAAAAAAATGAACAGCAAAAATCCACGCACCTTTTTCAAAACAGACAGCTATTCAGCAGTGCACTACTATTAATACAATGTTACCTTTTAGTGATTAATACAATTGCAGTGTTGTGTCAATGAAATGACTAGCATATTGACACTATTAAAATAAAAATCACTTTAGCAGCATGAAACCTTCAGAAAGAATGTCTTGTTAATGAGCTGTTCCATACATTGACAACAAGGAAAAATTGCTCCCTGAACTGATCAGCAGGGCTACTCGCTGCCTTCTCAAGGCCCACTGTTTCTGTGATAGCTGATCAGTGCCTTACTGATAAGAGGTAGACCCTGCAAATGGATATGCCTGAGCACATCTCTGTATCTTGGACTCAATCAGGAATCCATGCAGGTACAGGCATACAACCCGATGGATCCATTTTCAGGATCTAGACCTAATCATGTATTGATTGAGACAATAGAGCATAGTAGGCATACATCTCTAAAACGTATAATGTATAAAAATATACATATGCCAGGAGTCAGGGGTGCAAGAAGGATTCGGTCAAAATATGTGCGATCTTAGTAATACATTCGACATCCAAAATGCATTAAAAAGAATAGTACTTACGTTGTAATGTCAAACACTTGAAAGTTAGGAAATGTCAGATGTACAGTTGCTTGGGCAACCTTAATATTATAAACATTTATAAACCTTAATTTTACCCCATTGTGCCCATCCAGTGCAGAGGCTCAGTTCTCTTCACATCCCCATACAGCTACTTTGGCAGTCCCCAGGTTTCCCCAGTACAAAGTGTGATGCTGCTGCTGATTTGGTGGTGGCAGCATTGCTGCCCTACAGTGTCCATGTTTAGTTATTTTGGCATGGTACCAAAACTATTCTGAACAGAAAAAAATGAGGAAAGGGAAAATGGTAACTTTTAATTCTTCTTTGAGTGCTTGCTCATATCCATTCCAATTAGGTGTGCGTGCGCCGCGTGCACATTCATCAGAGACTTTTTACCCTAGCAACACTCGGTGGGCCAGCAGGTCGCCCCCTGGAGTGGCGCCGGTATGGCGCCTGATATATACCCCTGCTGGCCTGCCCGCTCCTCAGTTCCTTCTTACCGCCGTGTCGGTCGTTGGAACTGTGGAGCATGGCTAGCCGTTCTCCACCTCCCTAGCGTTTCACTCTTCTGCAGTTTAGTGTATATAGTTCAGTTATTATAGCAATAGTTGTAGTTATAAAGTTAATTTAGTGTAGTTGTAAATAGTTATACTGAGGATCGGGGGTTCGCCCCTTTTTCCTCCCCGCGGTGCCGGGGCTCATGACCGGTTCACCCGGCTTTAAGCCTTGTGCGGCCTGTCATCAGCCGATGCCAACAGGAGATCCGCACGACTCCTGCCTGAGGTACCTAGGCGAGTCCCACCTTGTGGACAAGTGTCAGATTTGCAAGGCGTTCAAGCCCCGAACGAAGAAGGAGCGGGACAGTCGCCTGAAGCAGATCCTGATGGAGAGAGCGCTGATTCCCCCACCGTCGGCACCGACTCCGGCACCGGGACCAAGTGTCGCCTCCGCTCCGGACCGCCCGGCGCCGGCGAAGGCTCCAACTTCCCGCTTGGCACCGGCCCAGCACCCTAGCCGGCACCACTCCCTCTCCCTGAGGAGCAAAAAGCACAGGGCTCCTGCGGTGCCTGCAACTGCACCACAGTCAGAGCATGCCTCAAAACCTGACCGCCCGGCACCGTCATCCGTCGCGGCACCGAGCGTCGTCGCACCGTCGACTCCAGCCCCTCAGAGACCATTGAGTCCGGTGCCTTTCAGCTCCCCAGTGAGGACAGGGGTCGAGCTTGTTGCGCCCTCCACGCCGGAGGCCTTCTCAGCGGCACGCGACCTCATCGCACTGACAGAGCCCTAGCTGCCCCAACCCCCGGCACCGCCGGTGCGGGTTATCCAATCGATGGGCAAGCCCGCCATGGTACGGCCGCATTCGCCGGGTACTACCGGGCATCGGTCCCGTTCCAAATCGAGGGACCACTCCCAGCGTCGCCGCTCAAGATCTAAACGCCGCTCGCAGTCCCGGGACCGCTACCTGCAGCACTGGTCGTACTCGCGGCACCGTTCAAGATCCCGGTCGCCGTCGTGCTACTCTCGGCACCGGTCTAGATCACGGCACCAACTTTCATTGGCAGCTTACCAATCCCTCTTCTGGATCCACTTCATTTCCTTAACCACCTCCGCCACTTCCTACCGTCATGGTCCCAGCTGACTTCAGATCGTTGGGTCCTGAGCACGGTGCAGTTTGGTTACCATCTTCAGTTTGTTTCTCCACCCTCCTCCCTCCTCGTCCCTCTTCAGGGACCCTTCTCATGAGCAACTTATCGTCCAGGAGGTTCGCAAGCTCCTGTCCGTTGGGGCTATAGAGGAGGTGCCAAGGGAGATAAGGGGCAAGGGGTTTTATTCCCGGTACTTCTTAATCCCCATGTCAAAAGGGGGCCTACGACCCATCCTGGACCTGTGAGGCCTGAACAAATTCATCAAAAAGTTCAAGTACAGCATGGTAACCTTAGGAACCATCATCCCTTCCCTGGATCCCGGAGATTGGTACGCCGCTCTCGACATGAAGAATGCGTACTTCCACATTGCGATCTTCCACCCGCACAGACGGTATGTCCGCTTTGTGGTGAATCAGGACCACTACCAGTTCACGGTCCTCCCCTTTGGGCTCTCCTCGGCCCCCCGAGTATTCACCAAGTGTATGGCGGTCGTCGCGGCTGCCCTGTGACATCGTCGTATCCATGTCTTCCCTTACCTCGACGACTGGCTCGTTCGAGGCACGTCGGAAGCGCAGGTGACCGGGCACATCACCATCATCACGGAGCTGTTTACGAGCCTAGGTCTGACCATCAGTCCGGACAAGTCCACTCTGGTGCCTACGCGGAGCATAGAATTCATAGGGGCAGTGCTGGACTCCAACCTCGCGACGGCCAGCCTCCCCCGGCACCGATTCCAAGCCATAGTGTCCATGGTCACAAGCCTGCGGGCCTTCCCGACCACATCTGCTCGAATGTGCCTCGCTCTCCTGGGGCACATGGCCGCATGCACCTTCGTCACCAGACATGCAAGACTCCGCATGTGCCCATTGCAGACCTGGCTCGCGTCGGTCTATCGACCAGGCAGGCATGCCATAGACACAATCATAACGATTCCACCGAATGTTCTAGGCTCCCTAGGCTGGTGGACAACGCCCTCCCAAGTGTGTAGGGGCCTACCGTTTCACGCCCCACAGCCCTCAGTGTCCCTGACAACGGATGCATCATCGCTGGGCTGGGGTGCACACCTGGGAACCCTGCGTACACAGAGTCTGTGGTCACAGAGAGAGTTGACCCTTCACATCAATGTGCGGGAGCTACGGGCCGTTCGCCTAGCATGCCAGACATTCCAACACCATTTGCACGGCCGTTGTGTTGCGGTATTCACGGACAACACAACGGCCATGTATTACATCAACAAGCAGGGCAGGACCCGGTCCTCCCCGCTGTGTCAGGAAGCAATACGTCTGTGGGACTTTTGCATAGCCCACTCTATTCATCTAGTGGCCTCCTTTCTCCTGGGAGTGCGGAACACCCTTGTGGATCACCTGAGCAGATCCTTTCTGTCCCACGAATGGTCCATCCGTTCAGACGTCCTCTATGTCATTTTCCAGAGGTGGGGGTTTCCCCAGATAGACCTGTTCGCCTCCAGATCGAACAGGAAATGCCAGGTGTTCTGCTCCCTACAAGGTCGCTCCCCGGGCTCCCTGTCGGACGCGTTCCTCATACCGTGGACGGGTCGTCTTTGCTACGCCTTTCCACCCTTCCCTCTCGTCCATCGAGTCCTGATCAAGGTCCGGAGAGACAAGGCCCACCTCATCCTGATCGCTCCGGCGTGGCCGCAGCAGCCTTGGTACACCATGCTGCTCGATCTGTCCCTGGCGAATCCGATTGCCCTACCTCTTTGGCGGACCTGATCACGCAGGACTTCGGCAGGATGCGCCATCCGGATCTACAGTCCCTCCATCTGTCTGCATGGCTCCTGGCTGGTTAAGCCAGTCCGAGTTGCGCTGTTCCGATGCAGTACAACAAGTGTTGTTGGGCAGCAGGAAGCCTTCCACGCGTTCAACCTACCTAGCGAAATGGAAACGCTTCTGCTGCTGGTGCAGTCAGCACGGCCACGACCCACTCGCCGTGCTAGTCCCCACCATCTTGGACTACGTGTGGTCTCTCAAGCAGCAGGGCTTGGCGATCTCCTCTCTACGCGTCCACCTCGCGGTTATATCCACCTTCCACCCAGGTGAGGCTGGCAAGTCCGTATTTTCTCACCCAATGGTGTCAAGATTTATCAAGGGTCTGGAGCGTCTCTACCCTCAGGTCAAACGGCCTACCCCTACTTGGGACCTGAACCTGGTTCTAACCAGGCTCATGGCGCACCCCTTCGAACCCTTAGCCACATGCTCGCTGCTGTACCTATCCTGGAAGGTGGCCTTCCTAGTTGCTATTACGTCGGCCCGGCGAGTCTCGGAGCTTCGGGCTCTGACCGTGGACCCTCCGCATATGGTGTTCCATAAGGACAAGGTACAGCTGCGACCGCACCCGGCGTTCCTCCCTAAGGTCGTCTCCGCCTTCCATATTAACCAAGACATTTTCCTGCCAGTCTTTTACCCAAACCCGCATTCATCCCGAAGAGAGCAACAGCTCCACTCCTTGGATGTCCGAAGGGCTCTCGCGTTCTACATAGAGAGCTAAACCCTTCCGGCGTTCACCACAATTGTTTGTGGCAGTAGCGGAACGCATGAGAGGCATGGCAATCTCCTCCCAGCGTATCGCATCCTGGGTCACGTCCTGCATCAGGACATGTTATGACTTGGCCAGTGTGCCAACGGGACTCCTTACCGCCCATTCTACCAGAGCTCAGGCTTCCTTGGCCGCGTTTTTGGCTCATGTCCCCATACAAGAAATCTGCCGTGCGGCCACATGGTCTTCTGTACACACCTTCGCATCACACTATGCGCTGGTACAGCAAGCTAGAGACGATGCCGCTTTTGGCGCAGCGGTTTTACAGTCCGCAACATCTCACTCCGACCTCACCGCCTAGGTAAGGCTTGGGAATCATCTAATTGGAATGGATATGAGCAAGCACTCGAAGAAGAAAAGACGGTTACTCATCTTTGTAACTGTTGTTCTTCGAGATGTGTTGCTCATATCCATTCCACACCCGCCCTCCTTCCCCACTGTCGGAGTAGCCGGCAAGAAGGAACTGAGGAGTGGGCGGGCCAGCAGGGGTATATATCAGGCGCCATACCAGTGCCACTCCAGGGGGCGACCTGCTGGCCCACCGAGTGTTGCTAGAGTAAAAAGTCTCTGACGAATGTGCACGTGGCACGCGCACACCTAATTGGAATGGATATGAGCAACACATCTCGAAGAACAACAGTTACAAAGGTGAGTAACCATCTTATTTTGAGCTCAGCAAAAGCTGAGTGGACTGTCATAGGCCAAAGAAAAGGCACATTCCTAGCCTGAGAGTATTCATGATGCCAAATAACAAAAGGCTGGCTGCAGACAATGGCGGTGTGAACACTCCTTGAATAAAAGATCACTATATATAGAAAGTGTTAAGCAATCTAAATGATGGGGTTACTACCAGCTCCCTTTGCAATATACAGCCAATGAGGAGTCTACACAGGAGAATAGGTTGCACTATCAGGAACTTAATCTGTAAGCGCTTTGGGACAGTATCTTCCTGTGTTTGTAGACAGTGACTAGCAAACAATGAGTGCTTCTAGAGTTCCAATAATTACTACTACTTCTAATAAATAAAATAAATATCCTAAGAAACTCTCTCTTAACTAGGCAAGACTCCAAGATTTGAGAAATCACCCAAGCATATTAATTGTATATAGTTAAGTTTATTTCTCTGAAAACAATATCAGATAAGTGTCTACCTAAATATTTTTAAATATATTGTTCATATTCTAGTATAATGACTGATATCTTGTCTCTGAAGCCTTAGCTAAAGGACTATATGTTCCTCGTTTCAGCAAAGTAGTTAAACAGGTGCTGAAATTCATTGTGATCCAAAACCACTGGAAACCAGTGGGAGCCTTTCCACTAATCCAAAGGGCTTTGGATCAGGCCAATTGATGTAGAATTGTTGGTTTGTGAATCGCATCCTGAATGGATACCTTCAGTAAGCTTTAAGATGTCATTTTGAAAATGGTCTCCTGAACAAAGAGTGGTATAAGCTTATTCAAAATTGGAGTCTTTCACTGTAACTGGTAAATGTATTCACATTTCTGTGCTTTCTTTGCATTAGCCACTGTTGGTTATTTTAGGCAGGTATTTACTGCATCTGTTCAGCCATGACAAAGTTGTTACAACTGAAAAGAATTATTCTCAGAGGTATTGAAACTATTTATGTACTTTAGTACCTAGCACATAGGACAATTCTGATTGAGTACCAATGGCAGCACAGCTCATCCTTTCAGAGAATCCTCAACCCACTTGAATTCACACCAAGCTCGAAACATTTTCCCTGACTGTTCCATGATTTACCAGTAGCTGCAATTCATTTTTTGAATATTTCTACTTCTTGGTAACCTAGGTGCAGAAAATTTGCACAGGAATTTCATTTCCTAAAGAAATACAAAAACATTGTTAAACCTGCTGTAGATATGGGGCAAGAAATTGAATACATGTTTAAATCACTGCTAAATTGCTCGTAATGCATTTATGATTTGATTAGCTTAATCTGGGGAACGCAATTTTCATGTAACGAAAGAAAAACAATTAAAAAGCTACAATATCTGATAGTTAGCAATGACTATATGACATGCAGTGCTATTAAAAATATTTCTTTTGATGTGTAGATATCCATAGTGTTGCTCAGTAGCTTATAGAAGACATTTTTATCTTTTGAATACTTATATAATTTGTCCTTAACATGACCGTCTATCAGTACAACATATTACAGTGTTGAGAGAAATACTAATTTTTAAAAACCTCTTTTTAAGTGGAATACAGCTACATCAGTTGTGGTTACTGGTTGGATTTCAAACCACAATAAAGGCTGTTTCCTTACATCAGATGTGGTGATTAATATGTGGTAGACTTGAGCTCCAGATTTTTACAGCCCTGTTAATTGATCAGGAGCCAAAGCTTGGAGCTGTATAATTAAGTTAGCTGGAAGATTAATGCAGGAAATGGCTTCTAGATTTGATTGTCTTAAAAAATCTATCAATACACTTATTTAATCCTTTTGAATTAAACTTGGTGCCACAAAAATTATGTTAACTGCATCTGCATTTTTATAACTTCAGGGCAGTGTTCTTTGGCAGCTTTTGAAATCAGTGATATTTCTTCAAAATACAGTAATATCAGGCTATCCAGTAAAAGATCTCTTTATCACTGATGAAATACACTGGACCCCTGTGCTTTTGGTCTCATGTGTATGGTCACAGCAATTAGTTAGTATAAATATAATTTAAGGGCCCAATTGTTCAATGCACAATGTACCAATAGACTACTGTGCCAGTGCAGAACCCCTCTGAAGGGGCTGTGTGGGTTCAGCATTCACTTGCACATAGTAAATTGTAGGAATGGGGCCTTGATGTATAATTTTATTAAATAATGCCTTTATTTATATATCTCCAATTATATAATGTGCCTGCAATGTGAAAAATTTGTTAACCTTTTTTCTCTCCAATATACTTTGGACCATATGAGGCCTGAGAAGAAAATAATAAATTTTATGTCAATGGTCTAAACTTAGAAATAAAAGTTGAATAATGAACTTCTGCAGTCAGTGGGTCTGATTCTGATTACGCATACACTGCTATAATTCAGGAGTAAATCAATGGAAATGAGTATAAAACTGAAATGGAGAGGTCAAAATTCTGCCTTAAGGGTATGTTACACGGCAATGAAACAGCCCCTCAGCCCAAGCCTGAGTTGGCTAGGATGGATCAGTCACAGGTGTCTAGTTTGCCTTGTAGACATACCCAAAGATTACATCAAAAGTACTAAGTGTTTTCAGAGTGTACGTTAAATTTTAAATAAATAGGAAGTATTGATTTATTTGAGCATTAGTTATTAATAGGGAAGGAACAAGTTAAAGAAGGTTTAGATAAGTTAGATATATTTAAGTCAGCAGGGCCTAATGAAGTTCACTCTAGGGTACTTACAGAGCTAGCTGAAGCAATCTTGAAAACATTAGTGATTATCTTCAACAGCTCATAGAGGACAGGTGAGGTCCCAGAGGACTGGCAAGGGGCAAATGTATCTTTAAAAAGCCGAACAAAGAGGACCAGAGGAATTATAGATCAGTCAGCCTCACTTCAACTCTTGAAAAGATACTGGAGCAAACTATTAAACAATCAATTTGTAAACACTTAGAGGATAATAGGGTGACACATAATAGCCAACGTTAATTTGTCAAAAACAAATCATGCCAAATCAACCTAATTTCTTTCTTTGACAGGGTCATTGTCCTAGGGGATGGGGAGGAAGCAGCAGACCTGATATATCTTGAGTTTAGTGATGCTTTTGACGCAGTCTCACATGACCTTCTCAACTGATTGAAAATGGACTAGATGACCTCTTGAGGTCCCTTCAATTCCTGCATTTTTATGATATTATGAATCATACTATGTAATTGATATATTCCTGACTGATACACTTTGTCATTTGATACTGTGACACAGAGGCCTATTTGTGGCTCTTTGCTCTGTGTCAGCAACTTTTATGACACCTGACATTATCACTGTAGCTCACACACAGGTGTCATGATACTTATTGAAAAGGTGCTATAATATATTTGAAAACCAATAACACACTGATCATAAATGTCAGTGTGAAATGTTTGTAATAACTATAAGTGATAAGTGACAAAGAGTCCTATGGCACCTTATAGACTAACAGAAGTATTGGAGCATGAGATTTCGTGGGTGAATACATACGTCTGATGAAGTGGGTATTCACCCACGAAAGCTCCAATACTTCTTTGGTCTATAAGGTGCCACAGGACTCTGTCGCTTTTTACAGATCCAGACTAACACGGCTACTCCTCTGATACTGTATAAGTGTGTCATAAACAGATAGCTAAGGGTTAATGTCTCTTTCACCTGTAAAGGGTTAACAAACAGTGACCTGCAACACCTGACCAGAGGACCATTCAGGAGACAAGATACTTTCAAACCTCGGTGGAGGGAAACCTTTGTTTGTGTTTTTGGGTTTGGCTTTGTTCTCTCTGAGTCCTGGAAGGGACTAGACATGCAACCAGGTTTCTTGCCAATCTCCCTGCTACAGTCTCTTATATATGCAGAATAGTAAATATTTAGTAAGGAAGGCGGTTATAGTCTTTTAATTGTTTTTCCTTTATTTGCAAATGTGTATCTGGCTGGAAGAGTTCTAATGTGTATTTGGCTGACAGTATTTTAAATTGTATTTCTGTTGGAGGAGGCATTTTCTCCAGTTTCCATAAGCTGAAAGACCCTGTAATATTCCATCTTGAATTTACAGTGATTTTCTTTATTCTCTTTTCTTTTTATTAAAAGTTTTGTTTTTAAGACCTATTCGATTTTTTCCCCTTGTTGAGGCTCAAGGGAATTGAGTCTGTACTTAACAGGGAAGGGGAAGGGAGGGGAGAAGGGGGAATCCCTTTGTTTTAGATTCACGGAGCTTGAATCTGTATTGCCTCTGGGTGAGGGAGAAAGAGGAGAGGAGGGGGAAGGGGACATTCCTCTCTGTTTTAAGATTCAAGGGGTTTGAATCACAGTAATCTTCCAGGGTAACCCAGGGAGGGAAGCCTAGGAAAGGCACTAGTGAAGGAAAGAGTTTACTTTCCTTGTGTTAAGATCCAGGGGGTCTGGGTCTTGGGGGTCCCCAGGGAAGGTTTTGGGGGGACCAGAGTGTATCAGGCACTGGAATTCCTGATTGGTGGCAGCGCTACAGGTTCTAAGCTGGTAATTGAGCTTAGAGGAATTCATGTTGGTACCCATATTTTGGACGCTAAGGTTCAGAATTGGGAAAGATACCATCACAAAGTGATATTACAGACACTCTGATATGTCCTGGAGACTCTAAACAGACAAAGGAGACAAAACAGACTTCTTCTGACATAGGGGAAAGAAATATGGTGGCAGACGCCCTGTCCAGGAAAGACAGCTCTGATTTGCTGCCTCTGGGTCAGCTAGTGGCTAACTCTCTGGCAGTTTTGTACAGGTGGAGGAATGGGCTTAACAGCATTCCAGAAGCAAGAAAGACTCCCTGGTATCTAGCAGTGAGTTTGAGCAGACTTGACCAGTGTACCCCAGCTCAGTGGTGGTATGATCATAGGTGCAGGAACTAGGAGTGCTGGGGGTGCTACCACACCCCCTGCCTTGATGTAGTAATAAAAACTCAAATATGTGGTTTCCACCTTCAGCACTCCCACTGTAAAAATTGTTCCAACTCCACTGGTCATTATATGTATCTGAGAGATGACATTTTATATCATTGGAAAATGGACACACTGGTAGTTAACAATACATACATTTCATAATAATACTATATGTGGAGTTATGGATGTTCTCTGATATTATGTTTTCAAGTCTGTATTTGACCAAAGCAGAAAATAGGTCTGCCCAAATCTTGAATACATGTGAAGCAGGGCTGACCAGTGATGATGGGGTGGCAATTTACATATGTGGTAAACAGAACCACTAAAGCTCACAAAATGGTGAATTACATCTTTGTGATATGGACATGCTAGTTTTTTGTCTTTCCAGCCTGGTTGCTAGGCAGACTATGAAGACATACTGGCATGAAAGGTGAACAAAGCCATCAGGAAAGATGACCATTTAACTGTCTTGACAGGGGATAGAGATGGCACACCGAAGAAGCCTTCCTGCTTCTTGAAGCAGGGTAAATGAACATAGAGAGATGCTTTTCCAGAGGTTTACTGGATTATAAAGGAAGAGGCAGAGAACCCCAAATTATTCATCACCTTGAGAGACTAAAGAGGCCAGAGCTTTTGGAATAGCAGAAAGATGGGCTCTTCAACCAAGGGGGATAAGTCTCTGGAAATTGATTATGTGTAGACATACATACATACATACAGACAGAGCTGCAGCACATCTGATGAAGACGCTCTATGCCAATGGAAGAGAGCTCTCCTACTGACATAGCACTGTCCAGACCAGCACTTATGTCAGTGCAACTTACAGTGCTTAGGGGGGTGCTTTATTCACACCTCTGAGTGACATAAGTTCTGCTGACATAAGCTGTAATGTACACATAGCCATAGATTGTAATGGGCTGAAATTAAGTTTAAGTCTTAAAAGTGTATTTGTTCTTTTGTTGTTTATAACCTTTTCTCACCTTTATTCCTTTGATTTAGCATCACTTAACATATGACTCTTGTTTAATAAAGCGGTTTTATTTTTTACTATAAACCAATCCAGTGCTTTGATTAAAAATAGTGTTTGTTAACTCCAGTCAGGGGCATGTACAGAGGGGCAAGAAGGGGCCTGTGCCTCCCCAATAATCGTCAGGGGTTCAGAAATTCTCTGGCCTGGGACCACGGAGACAAGGAAGATTGAGCTTTGGTGGGGATTGGGTCTGGGGTTAGAGTTGGGGTAGGGAGGGAAGATCCATCTTCTGCCGGGGCTGGGCAGGGTGGAGAGAGGCAAGATTGAGCTCCTGCCCTGGGCCAGGTAGGGATGGGGGAAAGCGAGCTTCTGTACCCCCCCCGTAATGAGGCCTTAGCTTGCCTTTGCAACAGATCAGCCAGAGACCCCTTCTGAGTGCAGTCACCAGTGCTTTTTATTTTCAGTGTCAGCTCCCACCACCTTCTATTTACAGTCTGCTCCAAACCAGCAACCTGGGGGACAGCTTCTCCCGCCAGCAGAGATGCACAGCCTTTGGCTCCTCCATTCCCTTCAACCCCCTTCATTTCCTTCCTGCTAGCCTTATATAGCCCTCTGGCTAATGAGGCCCACAGGTGCTTCTCTTCTAGCAATTTGGTGTGCCCTACTCAGCCTGTCCCAATTAATGCTGCTTAATTGGAGCTGGGCTAACATGGGGCCTGGCTCAGCACCTCCTGGCCAGCACCCTCTTACATGCCTCCCTGCTTAAGAACCACAAGGTCCAGCCAACCTCAGCTCCTCCGCCCAGGGCACCTCCAGGGAAGTTCCCCGCTTTTGGCATTATCTGCTGGGGTTTTCTCCACCCCTCCCCCTCCCCGCAAAATGTACACTGATGGGAAGTGGTTCCCCCATAGTTCCACCTCTGCCCGCAGGTCATCATTCCAGTCACACCCCAGCAGGTGTCCCATCCCGTTTCCTCTTTACTTTTGGTAGGGGGTCAGGATCCATCCCACTGTCCTGCAGAACCCTCTGGGCCTCAGTTTCCCCCAAACCACCCAGAGGGTTCTGGGTCTCTTCCCCAAGGAGCAGTGTTGTGGGGTGCTCCAACTGTACCATTTTCCCTTCCAAGGGGCTCAGGCTGGCGGGCTCCCCCGTACACCTTTCCTACAGGTCTGCTGGCTCTGGGCTCTGTTGTCTCGGTTTCTCTTTGTTATTTCTGGGACTTTGCTTGTCTTCCCCACTTGAGATCCTCAGTTTAAGGATATCTGCTCCCTCCTTCAGGGCACCCCTCTGTTTCTTTCTAGGTAGTGGGCCCCAGTCTCTCCCTAACACCACCGGGTATGGTAGCCCCTCTAGCACCCCAACCCACTTCCATTTGAAGTGGCCCCTCACTTTGAGGGGCACCAGGTACACCGGGCAGGACCTCGTCCCAATGGATACACTCAAGGGCCATCCTTGCCCCCCCAAATCAGCCAGTGTGGCTTCACCAGCCCCCTCTGTACAAGTGAGCCGGTTGATACAATATCTATCAGGCCTGTTTTGGGGTTCCTCCCAATCCTTACTGGGATGGTGAACAGTTTCTGCCCCCATTTTGCCCCCCAACTTGAGTCTAGCCACAAAACTCAGCCCACTCACACTCCATATCAGGACAGTCACGTTTTGTGTGTCCAGATCTCCCACACTGCCAGCAAACAAGCTCGGCAGGCCTCTTGGGTGCTCCTCAGAGCTCCCCCTTTCTTTCCATGCCTTTCCCAGACAAAGATTACACCCTTTTCTTCCCTGAATCCTTGTCTTTCCATGGTTTGTCCTCTCCACAGGGACCCTCTGCCTTGATACAGTCCTTGGTCAATCTGATGCTGCCTCAACGGTGGCAGACTGGTGATGCCTCACCGGACATGTATGTTCTCAGGGAGGCTCTGCAGCAATTGTTCTAGGACCAATGTGTCCATCATTTCTCCCACCATGCATGTCTTCGGCCTCAGCCAGCATGTGGCCCAGTCCATTAGTCTCTGGGCTTATGCCCAGGGCCTTACTCCCACCATCCATCAGGCTGCCTGGAACTTTTGGTGGTACCGCTCTGTCAACAGGCCCATTTGGTGTACAATGGTCACCCTCACCGCCTCATAGTTCTGGGCTTGCTCATAGCTCAAGGCCATATAGGCCACTTGAGCCTCTCTCGTCAGGTATGGAGTCAATCAGATGGCCCAGGTTGCCCTCTCCCACCACCTTCTATTTTCAGTTTGCTCCATACCAGCTGGAGGACAGCTAACTTCTCCAGCCAGCAGAAATACACAGCCTTTGGCCCTGCCCTTTCCTTTCCTTTCCTTCACTTCCTTCCTGCCAGCCTTATATAGCCCCCTGACTAATAAGGCCAGCAGGTGCTTCTCGTCTAGCAATTTGGCATGGCCTACAAAGCCAGCCCCAATTAATGCTTCTTAATTGGAGCTGGGCTAACAGGGGCCTGGCTTAGGACCTCCTGGCCAGCACTCTGTTACACCCCCTGAGATCAAATTTAAATTCCTGTGTATGCCCTGACTCCAGTAAGATGCTAAACTGCTTAGGTCAGGGTGGTGAACCAGCATTGTAAAGCATGCAGACACTTAGGAGATTGAATGCTTATCTGCTGGCTCTTGGTGTCTAGACTGTGAGCCACAGCAGCAGAGCATTTAAGGCACCCAGGCAGCTAGTGACACACCCCCTTACTGGTTTGGATTGAATCCCAGAATGTCACAGATACCCTTATTAAATTGATGATACTACTCAGCTAGTTTTTTGCCTTTTGCAAGATCATTAGTGCGAGAAAGGGGTAAAAAAAACCAACAACTAGTGATGAGTAAATAAAAAGTGAAATAAGAAATAGGTATCTCAGGCTTTTCCTGCACTCTAATTGCATGTCATCTTCCCAAAGACAGAGAACATAATCGAGGGACTTTTAAATGATGATGTGTGCGGAGTACAAAATATTGCTGGTGTTTTTTTTGTTTTGTTTTTTTTAAATGCAATGTTGAAGGAAAAAGGCCATTACAGAGAATGCACCAGGCACTGGTAATAAATAAGCCCAGACTGAACATAATTGGGGTGAAGGGTTATGGTTGTACAATTAAAAATGTTATGCTGAGATGGTGTCCTTACACTACTTGCACTACCAAGAGGCAGGTTTCTGCTCTAAGTGTAAAGTCAAATGCTGTTAAACAAAAAGGCATTCCATTGATATTTGGTAGGTTTCTCTCGTTTGGGATCTATAGAAACTCTAGACCAAATTTTATGCTGACTTGCACCATGTGCAACTCCCATTAACTTCATTGAGGTAGCAAGGAATACAACTCCATACACTATTTGGCCCACATGATCTTATTCTTTCAAAAGGCTTAATAAACTGGTCTGATGAAATGTAGTTAATGGTCCTGTTGCTCTGGGAATTTAAGTGTTGATATTATTGAATAGCCACTAAAAGCTTCCATATATGCAAGTCACAGATTTGGACTTTCATCTGCGGGGAGAAAGTGGGTGCAGCTGGACAAAGCTCTTATACCACTTTTGAATCAAAAAGAGCTGTTTAAAATTAACTTTTGTGATTTTGTTTCCCTGCAGCTTTCCTTCATCTCCTATGGCTGATACAATCAAAACATTAAAACCGATAGAAGTTCAACCAAAAAAAGTGATGTTGCTTTTAAATATCCCACTTTGGTTTTAATCTCTGCAAAAGCATTTTAAGTTTAAGTAAATCTCAGTTTGTTTCAATGTATAATTTTTCTGCAGAGAGGGCAAATTTTAAGAAGGCACTCTCCAAAGCTGAATATACAACTATTGCTTCAGGTTTGGCAGGTAATTTTAGAACCCTGAGTGATATTTAGAGAGAAATTGGGATGTTTTCAGAGCAAATAAGCATTAACAGTGCTTATTTTATTACCTTTCTATCTATGCCTGTTTTAGACCCTTGCATCCTCCTTCTGGTGCCTGATTTTTGCAGCATGTACCCTATGGTAGGAAGTTGTGGTTTTCATTCATAGCCATCACAAACAGCACTAACTAACCGGCTAAAGGAATAGTGGTTTTCAGGGCTTGATTCTGTTCCCATTGACAACAACTGCAAAGTTCTTACTGGGACAGATTCTCCACTGTCCTGCATCTTGTATAGTCATTTACATTGTTGCAGAGTGGATGTAAGTCATGACCCTTCTAATTTAGTGGCATTTTACATGCATTTTGCACCAATCTAAACAATTACACAAGGTTCAGGGCAAGAGGATTCTAGCCTAGTGGTTCCTTTGGGGGCAGGATTGGACCCTAAATCTGCTTTTTCAGGTGTCCATGTTCTTCAGTGCAAAGAGAAACCTGGTCACTGTAATGACTGGATGCAAGGGAGCAGGAATGAGCATAGCTGCCTCTACTAAGGGAAGAAAGAAAGCAGGAGCTATCCTGGGAGACCTGTGGAGGGGGGTGGGGGCTGCCAGCCACTCCAGAAAGATGGATACTCAGAGGAGAAAGAAATCAACTAGTACAGTATAGTGTGGAAGAGCGTGAGAAGATGACAGTGGTTTAGGACATCATGTGTGGGGAACCAAGCCTGTGCAGGGGACAGGACAAAAGAACAAATGGGAAAGGAAATGAATGGCAAGAGAAGACAGTGTTATTTCCTTTCTTTTTTAAAAAGATAGTGCCCTTATTGAGTGAAAGACAGCAAACAGATTAAATTCTCTATTTTCCTATGCAATCAATTGCAATAGTGTGCAGGCACAATGGTGAGAGGAGACCGTTTGTAACTGCAGATTAAATGAAAAGTGTCCCATTTTATTCTCCCTACCAAGACATGGAGCATATTTATGAAAAGGTTTGGGAAGCTCTACCCTATACTATTAGTGCTCCTACTTGCAACTCAGCTGTCACTCCAGTCCCTATGCTTTTCCTATCGTTTAGCAGGCATGTTAGTGATAATGCCACTTAAAAGCATTAAGGATGAATGGTAAAGCTTCCATTTGGTTTGATACATTAGTATTCTACTTTCTGTAATGCTGCAGACAATGGAATTCTTAGCATACTATCAATCATTCGATCCACAGTGTGGCCTTCTTTCTAACAAAAATGGGGCATAAGTATAAATATCAGATATGAGTTAATATACTTAACTAGTTGTAATTGGAAAGAATGACTGTGAATTGTAGTCTGAGTCTTTGTCCAGGACTTCCAGAGTTCCCCAGTTTGCACTAGGGAGCACATCCACTAATGGGTCATTGCTCTGTTGGATGACCGGACAGCTCTGATTGCTGGTGTGTAGGATGGCAGAACCATGGACCCCATTTCCTTCCCCCTCCCTTTTGAGATGGCTGGAGTCCACATGGGCACTAAACAGAGCAGCTCCCATGGTGATGAGCGCATATAAAACTTAGCTGGCTTTGAGTCTGTGAAGCTTTAGTGAACCTGGAGGGTTTGATCCTCTCAATTGTTACATTAGGTTCACACCAACATAACTCCACTGGTGGACAGCATGAGCAGGTGGCAGGGAATCTGTGGAGTGGTAGAGGTGAATCAAATTCCATTGGTGCAGCTGGGTGAAGAATTGGGTCACAATTCTTATGATTGAGATTCACTTTGAATTTCCAGGTTGCATGGGGAAAGTCATAGCAGAATTCACATGATATTCTTCCTATTCCCTAATTGGCTCAACTCATCCCATTGGCAAAGATGAGAAGCCATTTTAATCTCTTTCTCAGATGCCAGTAGGAGATAGCACAAAATGGCTGCAACCTTTTTTACATCCCATCATTGTTTTCTAGCACAAAGGACCTGTGCAGCCTTAAAAGTGAGTGGTGATGGCTTAGAAAGGGGGTGGCTAGGGAGTGTGACTGCTCAATGACCTCCGCTTACAGAGCTTCATCACAAATTAAATTGCCTGTTCCTCTGCTCCCCAGTGGAAATTTTGAGGGAAGATAGCAGTGGAGATGTTTTCAACTGGAATATTGGGAGGGTTAGGCAGATACAAGGAGATGTAATTTACACTTTTCTCTGGCAGCTTTCATGACTGACTTAGAAAGTAGAAAAAAATCCAGTCGTAATCACTGAAGGTTACTGAAAATGGGTTATTCATCTTAAATGCAATAGCTTATTTTAAGGTCAATAATAAGTTGTCTTTACAGTGCTCACAAATGAGACCACACAGCTTTGTTTTACTTTTTACCTGAGATATAGACCTGTGTGGTCAGGATGGATGATAGCTATTACGTGTGAAAGCCTGATAAAATGGAATGCAGATGATTTATCTAGCTGATACTAACTTCCTGATAAAAGCTAAAGACATTAGTAAACTGTGGTAGATATATCACTCATTCTTTTGAATGCATGGAGAATGTTATTTTAATGCATGCATTCTTTTTACTCTATGAGCTTTTCCCAGTGGTTGAGGGTAGTGGATGATGGTGCTTCTATTTTTGTTTATTGTGAAACACTGTAACCAAACCATACACTGAAACAACAGAAGTAGTAGATACATCATTTTGCACATGTTCACACATATTTTCACATGCCCCTACCTTTTAACTTCTGTAACACCCAGATATTCTCCAGTTGCCACCGAAGACTAATGCAGGGTGCTTGATCAGCTGCTGAAGTGCCGCCGAAGATCCAGACGTGCTGCCCAATACCGGACAGAGTGCTGCCCCTTTCTTTTGGCTGCCCCAGTCACCTGCTTCCTTCGTTGGTTCCTGGAGCTGGCTCTGGACAGTAGCTTGAGATGGATGGGCAGGAAATGTGAGGCATGAGCCTGAGGAAGAGGAGAAAAAGGGCACTTTCTCCTTCCTTGCACAAATAAGAAGACCTCTTTGAAAAAGAAAGTGCTTGGGAGGTATCCATACATACAACGCACCTACACATTCCTTGTAAGTGACAATGTTTGTCTGAACAACACAGCTGGTTAAATATTTTCCAACAAATCTTTAATTGAATAATTTTGTTGTAAGTGAAATATTTTTTTTGAAAAATGCTGATTTTTTTGGGAGGGGGCTAAAAACTTTACTTTCCAAAGTACAATGTAGAACTGAAATGTTTCCAAATATTTAATTTTATGAAAAATTCTTCATTTCAACACTGAAGTTAAAAAAAATGCAATTTTCATTCTGCAACGTTTTTTGGGTTTTCTGAGCTTTTTATCCCAAATGGAGATGAAAACAAATGTAGAAATATACAAATTTCCTATGGTATAGAAATTCCATTTTCAAGTCTCATGTGTTGGGCAACCAGTTTTGAAGGCAAGGAAGTTTGATTTGCAGATTTGGAACTTGGAAATGGGAGTACTTAATTCACTGAGATGAAAACACGCCTTAGAGATGGACCTAATCTACTATCACCAGAACTGGTATCAATGCTTATAATTGAGGTTGCTTAGCACTTTCCCTTAAACACCACAGCCATGCATTGTCATCATCATGTTCAGTGTCTGGGGATTTCTGAGAACTCATTAAGTTTAGGTCAACTTGCAGAAGATTGCTTTTTAGGGAAGATTTAAATTGATCAAATTTGATTAGAGGTCTTAAAATCTTTCTTTAGGCTGATTTGGTTCATTTATACAAAGTGCTTGTGCTACATTTTAAAACTGTAAAAAGTACACAAAATTGCATTTTCCATCAATTAACAAAATATGCACTCACTATTTCAAGTGAATATTCTGTACTTTGAGGTAAATAAAGCTTGTGGAAGATTAGGGGATGTGCCTAGGGTCTAATTGAGATGCCACCTATTCAACAAATTAAAGGTATTACAATTTGGACCATACTGAATATATTTAACAGTAGATACTTTTAAAATATCTTCTTGTAGTATAAGAAATGGACAGAAAAATATAAATGTTAAATATAACATTTCACAGATTGTGAAACTAATTAAGAATCTCAGCTCTTTAATAAATAAGGTTCCATTGTACAATTTGAGGTTCAGTAGAAATAAAAAAAATAATCCTTTTGGCATATATAAATGTATTGAAATGTGAAAAGTCATAACATTGTACCAAGTATTTCTTCCTTACCAAGTTAGAAAATATTCATGATTGGAAAACAGAGTTCAATTACACTCAAGTATCAGAGGGTAGCCGTGTTAGTCTGGATCTGTAAAAGCAGCAAAGAATCCTGTGGCACCTTATAGACTAACAGACGTTTTGGAGCATGAGCTTTCGTGGGTGAATACCCACTTCCTCAGATGCATCTGAGGAAGTGGGTATTCACCCACGAAAGCTCATGCTCCAAAACGTCTGTTAGTCTATAAGGTGCCACAGGATTCTTTGCTGCTTCAATTACACTGTTTTAGTCACAGATTATGTTTCTCTTGAAAGACCTTGTTACATGGCTGATAAAATCCGTATGGTCCTAAATTCACAGTTGGTCTGTGAAATCCTCATCTCCAATTTTGATTCAACTGTGTTGGTGTCTCCTGAGTCCCTTCTTGAGTTTGAGTTCAAACAATCCTGAAATCTCAAAGCAAAATTCAGCTGAAAACACTATATTTGACCTAATTTCATGTGAAAACCATAAAAAATCCCCATAAATCAGACCAGTTCCAAGTTTTCTTTGGAAATATTAACCATGGCCTTTCATAATCAATCCAATAAGCTAACAAAATATTAATGCTTCAAAATATATAGAATGTGATATTCATACAAGTTATCTTACAGAACAAAGAAAACATAGTCCTTCTAGTTTAATATTTGAATAATTCCTTTTTATTTTTAGAGCTGGTTGAAAATTTCCAAAGTTTTTTTCATTGGAAAATGCTGTTTTTTCAAAACCTAATCTTTCTATGGGAATGTGTCAATTTTCACAATTATTTTAGAAAAAATTGAAAAGCATTTCAATAATGTCAAAATGTTCCATTTTAACATTTTTGGAACTAAATTTCAGGGGGGAGCCATGTTAATTTATATCTACATAACAACAAGGAGTCCGGTGGCACCTTAAAGACTAACAGATTTATTTGAGCATAAGCTTTTGTGCATAAAAAACCCACTGCTTCAGATGCATGGAGTGAAAATTACAGATGCAGGCATTGTTATACTGACACATGAAGAGAAGGGAGTTATCTCACTAGTGGAGAACCAGCATTGACAGGGCCAATACACCATCAAAGGACCCACCCACATTAGCCACAAGATCAGGGACTCCACTGTATTGGCCCTGTCAACACTCCACTTGTGAGATAACTCCCTTCTCTTCAGTGTAATTTCCACTCCATACATCTGAAGAAGTGTTTTTTTTTCCCCACGAAAGCTTATGCCCAAATAAATCTGTTAGTCTTTAAGATGCCACCAGACTTGTTGTTATTTCTGGAACTAACACTTTGATTTTTCATTTTGAAATTACTTTTTATTTCAAATTTATTTTATATTGTGATTTTTTTTAAAAAAAGGCAGTTGATACAAAAATTACTGAAATTTTCATATGGCATTTCAAAACTTGTAGTTTTGTTGGGATTCAAAATGAAAATAAATTTAATGGTATTTTCCTGCAAAATGGAAATTCTAGTAACTGTAAAACTCATCATTTTTTATGACAAATCTTTGCAGTAAGAAAAAGAAAATTTAATTTTAAGACTATGAGGAAAGTTTTTCAAGGGGAAAAAGTGAAATGTCACACTCAGTTTCCCTTATGCTTTTCAAAATCTACATCTGGGCAAGGAAAGTGTGAAAATATATTTAACCTGATAGCTGAATAGCTTTGCAGATTGGGTCTGTACCAAAATGTTGCAGGAGTTTTGTAATGATGTCCAGTCTGCTAGAAAACCACTTTGGCCTCTTCCTACAGTGAGGTAATTTGTTGCATAAATAGCTATGGATATTGTGGAAATCCTAGAAGCTAGTTGCTTGAACTATAACTATTTTCAGTTCATTTGTCTATGCCCCAAGGTACTCCAGAGCATTTCCTCTGGGGAACCTCAAAAGCTGACAGTTGTAATAGACCAGATCTTCACTTTTGGAATTCTTGATAGCCACAATATTGACTCAGAAAGAATTAGTTCTGCCTGCTGAATCACTGACACCACTTCCCAACTAGCTAATATAGCGGAGCAAGGTACCATATATTCATCAGTCTTCAAACTTCATCCACACAGAATTATTATTTGCTACCCAAATGTTTTCATTTTTTGAAGAAAAACCTTAATGCTGTTATTTATTCTGGACATTGCAATGGATTAGATGGAAGGAAAAGGGCAGTGTTATCTTCATCTTAAACCCAGTTTAATGTTCTATTTGAAGCACTGGTGACGTGTGTTGTGCAAATAATTACTGTTTTTTTTAAATGCACAATTTTAAACTCTTTTTTGGTTTTGTTTCATCATCATTAATGTGAGGAACTAAGTGAAATGCTCTTTTATTTGAAGCAGTTATAGATTACCTGATTATATCACTCTTTATGTTGGAAGTCAACCTTCTAACCTGCACTTAAATTAGAACTAGGAGTTCAGCAAGGGCTAGATCCACAAAGGGGACTTAAGGAATGTCTCAACTACAAAATTAAGTCAACCTAACTTACATTGGCATACAGCTGCTGCAGTAATTACATTGCTTGTATGTGTCTACACTTTGCTCTTTGTATCGGTGGTGCGTGTCCTCACCAGGAGCGTCTGCACCAACTGAACTGTGAATGTATGGCATTGAGGGATGGCTTCTGAAAGCTAGCAGCAGTCTAGGTAAGCAATACAGTGATTACGCTGATGCTTCCTCAACTCTTGTGAAGGTGGAATTAAGTTGGTGTGGCATGTGAGTTATGCTGGCAGGAGGGAAATTTTAGAGTAGATACTTTCATAGTTAGGTCAACATAACCTGCCTTGCATCAACCTGGCTCTGTAGTGTAGACCAGAGCTTAGATTTGCCTGCTGGTAGATGCTTAAGCCCTCTCTGACCAAAAAAAGGAAGAGGGTAGGAAGAGAGAGTGCAGTTGATGCCTCCCTTGTGCCATAACCCAGTGGTTGGAGCACTCCCCCAGGACGTGAAAGACCTGGGTTCCTATCGCCCTCTGCTTGATGTGGAGCAGAGATGTGAACCAAGGTTTCCCACATCCCAGCTGAGTGCCCCAACCATCCATTTTTTTCTGAGGTGGGTCTCTGTCAATTCCTACTATTCAAACTGTTTCACTTTGTATAGATAGTCCCTGGCCCAAAGTATATGAGTGACTCTCTAGCCCAGTGATTAAGGCACTTACCTGGGATGTGAGACACTGGGGTTCAAATTCCTACTCCACAGGCAAATCCGGGATTTGAACCCAGATTTCCCACATCCTGCATGTGAGCGCTCTGACTACTTGGATAAAAGTTATGGGGGTGGAGGTGGGTGTTTTGTGCAGGGCCTGATCCAGTAGGCATACTCAGAGCATACCTACTAGAGTAGGCCCCACAGCATTGCTCTGCCTATCTCGAGGATTCAGATGGGGATTAGGTATAAGCTAGCCATGTTGTCTTCAGGCACCTGTGCACATCTGGTGGCAGATTTTTAGGCCCCAAGAGGACTGTAACACCCAAAATGTAGGTATCTGCAGGGTTGGGCAGAAGCTGAGCAGGGATTTTAGGACTGAAATTTTGGAAATAGGTGCCTAAAGTTAGGGCTAGATCCACAAGCGGACCCTAAGCGTGTCATACAAATTTAATCAAAGTCAGTGCTTTTCTTTCCATTGACTTCTGTGGGCCTTGAATCATACTGTAATCTTGTATCTCTTTTACAGTGCGATCATATATGTTACCTGGAGACCAAATAAAGCCAGGAAATGCAAAACTGTGTACATCTGCATATTGTGTAGTGGTGCTGAAATGCAGAATAAATGCTGTGGTGTGCAAAAATCACTCTTCAAAAAACCTTGGAAATGCTTAAAGAAAATACTGGCAGTTCAACTGTGCATTTCATGGCTTTTGCCAGATTTTTTAGTTCAAAATTAATGAAGGTGATTACATCTACAGTTCATTTGCGATTCTACTAGAATTTAAACTTTATATCACTTTTACTACTGATTGGTATGGTAAATCATTTTTCACCATTCCCATCCTCACTCATAATTCTCAATATTTTGAGATATTATCACTCACTGCTATGTGGACAGGTTGTACTCATTACAGTACATATCTACCATATCTTGGTTTAGCTCTTATTTTCACAAAAGGTTCGGTTCGCCAATCTAACAGATTGGGGCACACAGTTATAACTCCCAATCTGACATGTATTTCAGCCTCCATTTTGAGTGTTACCTTCATTATGTGCATCACTAGTCCCTCTAATTACCATATTGAATTAAGTTATCCCTCTTGGGCTAGGGGAGGGAAAGCAGGACTGGTGCCAAGACTCTAACTCTAACATGGGCATCTGACTCTAACATAGGCATCAAAGACAATCAACAATTAAATAGCCTTGTCCTAGCAGAACTATAGAGGCTACCAACTAAAGCTATTAACTGTTATCAACTGTAATGGCCTTTTGTGCCACAGGGTCATGGAGGGAGAGAGGCAGGTTTTGACAGAACAGAAAAATGCCAGTGGAAGGACTGAAGGAGACACAATCTCTCTAGCAAAGGGAGAGACCATTGCCAGAAAGAGAAAACTGAGCAAGAGTTGTAGGGCTACAGAAGGAGAATGGACTGCCTGAAGGACACTGACCGAGATCCAAAGGGCTCTGAGGGAGAGTCATCCATGTAGGTCTTTTATATTTTTGCCTAGACCAGGGGTTCCCAAACTTGGTTCATGGCTTGTTCAGAGTAAGCCCCTGGTGGGCCTTGAGATGCATTGTTTACCTGAGCGTCCGCAGGTATGGCTGCTCCTAGCTCCCAGTGGCCATGGTTCGCCGTTCCTGGCCAATGGAAGCTGCGGGAAGCAGTGCGGTGCTCAAAGCCTGCCAGGGGCTTACCCTGAACAAGCCACAAACCAAGTTTGGGAACCCCTGGCCTAGATCTATAAATCTTTGTGCTTTTCTTTTAGTAAAGTGTATCAGGATAAGAAATTCCTATGCAAAGACTATATTCCTTGCTTTAACTCTCAAATAGTCCACAAATGGTAAATCAGAGTGTCCACAAGAGTGGATATCTGGGAAGGCATGTTTGAGCTACTGGAGAAACTTGTGGAGTCAGCACAGGCCCTGGGGCAGTTGGTTCAGGGACTTTAGGTAGCTGGACTAGTGTGCCTCACAACCTAAGAAGAGTATCAGAGGGGTAGCCGTGTTAGTCTGGATCTGTAAAAAGTGACAAAGAGTCCTGTGGCATCTTATAGACTAATGGATGTATTGGAGCATGAGCTTTTGTGGGTGACGAAGTGAGTATTTACCCACAAAAGCTTATGCTCCAATACGTCTGTAAGGTGCCACAGGACTCTTTGTCAATTTTTACATCCTAAGAACAGTTAAACAGGGAGTCTGTCCCCTGAGGGTGTCTCTCAGAGGCTGGCCTTAGAGACATTGTGTAGATACTGCTCTAAACCAGTAGGCTTGGATGCATGTGGGATCCAAAAGTTAGGCCTAGTATAGCAGTCTGGTGCCCAATTACAAGAGGGGACTCAGCCAGGGCTGTAACAACGACAGATATTTGTTTTTAAGAGAACTAGCAACACATTTGCCACAGAATTTAACTTAGTCATTTACATCATCATAGGTGTGTGGTGTCATAATCAAATTCAGCAAACTCCCAGAGTAAAGAAATATATACTCAGGAGAATGCTCTCTTATTGGTCCTGCTATTTAACCAGTTTCAGTTCTTGTTGTATATTCCTTTTTGCTCACAAACAGCTTTCTAAAGCATTTGAGTTTGCAAACATTAAAATGCTGGAGCCTTCAGCATCTAAGAGTTATAGGGAAACTTAAGCCAACTTTTTTTGGGGTCACTCATTGGAAAGAGCTCAGTTAAAATTTAACAGCACCTGGCAGGGAGGAAAACGTGTTAACATGTCATGGTACAATTTTGCAATGCAGCAAGGCATTTCAGTGTCCTATATGGATACAAAATCTCTTTTTTTTAAATTATCCTGACTTAAAAGACTGAGATGTACCTCAGCTGTGGTACACATTCTAGCTAACCTTATGATTCCAAGCATGATTGACAGGAATATCAATGATATGTAGGAAATCTCTTATCCAACAGATCACAGATTGGGATATTCCTCTCAGTGCAAGCCCGTAAAAACTGATGGCCATGCACCATACACTGACTGTGATTGAGATGAAGTCTAGGATATTTGGGCAGAGGCAACCCGGGGATAAAATAGCAGAGGTGAAATTGCTCACCTTTTGTTACTCAGGTTTACAAATTAGAACTTTTTTTTATCTTCAACTATGGTGATGATCAAAAGTTGTTGTTTTATTTTATTTGTCACAATCTCACATTAGTGATTTCATATCTTTATGACCTCCAGATTGGATAACCACTATGGCTCCATGTGCCTAAACCTTAAAATCACCTGGAAACTTGTTTATGCTGAAAATGGATGTCCTTTAAGTGGTGGTTCTTCCAGGGAGCATACATTATATCTTATGATCCACCATCTGCATTCATTTCCAGTTCGTACCTGAGTACGATTGTAAGGTGCTTGTTTTTAACCTATAAATTACTAAATAGGGCCATGGGATGAGTACTATTTCCTCTGTCCATGCACTAGAGATGCAGTTTCTTAAAGTTGAGAGCATATTTCTGGGAATCGGGGTCGAGTGGTGGTATTCAGCAGTGGGAGAGCCTTATTTTGGGGTTGGGGGTGAGGGTTTTTATACTTTGGGGCTAGAGCCTCAGCTGGTGTAGGTTGACATAACTCCACTTAAGTCACTTGAACCAGTTTACAGCAATTGAAGATCTGTCTCTAGATATTCATTCCAGTTTGCATGCCTTGGGTAAAATTTTCGAAAGTGCCTAAGTCCCATTTTAAAAAGTGATCTAAGAGACTTCCAGTGAGACTTAGGTTCCTAAATGCCTAAGTCACTTTTAAAAATGGAATTAGATTAAGTTGCTTAGGCATGTCTTATTAATGACATTTCATACATATGTTTAGGGCATTGGATGGGGACATTATAAAATTGTTAAGGTTCCTTCCCCACTCTGAACTTTAGGGTACAAATGTGGGGACCTGCATGGACACTTCTAAGCTTATTTACTAGCTTAGATCTGGTAACTTTGCCACCATCCAGAAATTTTAGTGTCTGGAGCACTTTCTGTTCCCCCAAAACTCTCCCCTCCTTGGGTGGCCTTGAAGGACTTCACCAATTCCCCGGTTAACACAGATCAAAACCCCTTGGATCTTAAAACAAGGAAAAATCAGTCAGGTTCTTAAAAAGAAAGGTTTTAATTAAAGAAGAAAGGTAAAAATTATCTTTGTAAAATCAGGATGGAAAATACTTTACAGGGTAATCAAATACGTATAGCCCAGAGGAACCCTCTCTAGCCTTAGGTTCAAAGTTACAGCAAGCAGAGGTAAAATCCTTTCAGCAAAAAAAAGGACATTTACAGGTTGAGAAAACAAAAATAAGATTAATCCGCATTGCCTGGCTATTACTTACAATTTTGAAACATGAGAGATTGATTCAGAAAGATTTGGAGAGCCTGGATGGACGTCTGGTCCCTCTTAGTCCTAAGAGCAAACAACACCCAAAACAGAGAGCACAAACAAAGACTTCCCACCACCAAGATTTGAAAGTATCTTGTCCCCCTATTGGTCCTCTGGTCAGGTGTCAGCCAGGTTTACTGAGCTTTTTAACCCTTTACAGGTAAAAGAGACATTAACCCTTAACTATCTGTTTATAACACGCCCCCCAAATCTCACACAGTGGGGAACCACACTGACTGTGATTTCTTCCTAGAACTTCAGAATAAACAGATTAATAAAACACATGCACCTTTATATATACTACTAATTATGTAAAACTACAAGATTTTTCACATTTTAAGGACAATTTTTAACCAGTTGATTTTGGGAAACTTTCATGGGAGAGTGCATCAGCTACTTTGTTAGAAGCTCCTGAAATGTGTCGAATTTTGAAATCAAAATCTTGGAGAGCCAAACTTCATCGAAGAAGTTTTTTGTTGTTTCCCTTGGCAGTATGAAGCCACTTTAGCACAGCATGGTCGGTTTGTAGCTGGAAACGCCATTCCAAAACGTATGGGCTTAGCTTTTTCAGGGCATACACAATGGCGTAGCATTTTTTTTCACTGATTGACCAGTGGCTTTCCCTCTCAGACAGTTTTTTGCTGAGAAACACGACAGGATGAAATTCTTGATCTGGTCCTTCCTGCATTAAAACTGCTCCTACACCACGCTCAAATGCATCTGTGGTTACTAGGAATGGTTTGTCGCCCTTAGCACAGGGTCAGACATGAGTGTTGCCTTAAGCTGGTTAAAGGCCTTCTGACACTCATCAGTCCACTTAACTGCATTGGGCTGTGTCTTTCTGGTCAGGTCTGTTAGTGGGGCAGCGATCTGGCTGTATTGTGGTACAAATCGCTTGTAATATCCGGCCAAGCCTAAGAAGGATTGGACCTGTTTCTTTGACTTTGGGACAGGCCACTTTTGGATAGCATCCTCCTTGGCCTGTAGGGGATTTATTGTTCCTTGACCCGCCTGGTGTCCAAGGTAAGTCACTCTGTTTTGGCCTATTTGATACTTTTTAGCCTTAACAGTTAGTCCTGCCTGCCTGATGCGCTCAAAAACTTTTTCCAAGTGTTCCAGGTGTTCTGCCCATGAATCAGAAAAAATGGCCACATTATCGAGGTAGGCAACTGCAGATTCTCCCAATCCTGCTAGGAAACCATCTACAAGTCTTTGGAAGGTGGCGGGTGCATTTCGCAGCACGAAAGGAAGCATATTAAATTCATATACCCCTGCATGGGTGATGAAGGCTGACCTTTCTTTGGCGGGTTCATCTAGCGGTACTTGTCAGTACCCTTTGGTTAAGTCTAATGTAGAGATGAACTCGACACGTCCCAATTTTTCCAATAGCTCATCGGTGCATGGCATGGATAGTTGTCGGGAGGAGTTACAGCATTTAGCTTATGGTAGTCCACGCAAAAGCGTATTTCCCCATCTGGTTTGGGTACCAGAACCACTGGAGATGCCCATGCACTGGTAGAGGAGTGGATTATACCCATCTGTAGCATGTTTTGGATCTCCTGTTCTATAGCAGCTTGGGCATGAGGAGACATCTGGTAGGGTGGGGTTCTAACTGGGTGAGCATTACCTGTGTCAATGGAGTGGTATGTCCGTTCGGTCCATCCTGGGGTGGCTGAGAACATTGGGTGCAAAGCTAGTGCACAGCTCCTTGATCTGTTGCCGCTGCAGATGTTCCAGGGTTGTGTCTTCCACGCCACCATCATTCTTTCCTTCATAGTAGACACCTTCAGGCCACTCAGCGTCATCTCCTCCCTGGGCTGTAAACTGACAAACCTTTAATTCTCTGGAATAAAAGGGCTTTAGAGAATTAACATGGTACACTTTAGGCTTTAGGGTTGAGGTGGGGAATGCTATGAGATAGTTAACAGCTCCCAGGCACTCCTGGACCGTGAATGGCCCTTCCCATGAAGCTTCCATCTTATGGGCCTGTTGCGCCTTCAAGACCATAACCTGGTCCCCTACTTTGAAGGAACGCTCTCTGGTATGTTTATCATACCAGGCCTTTTGCCCTTCCTGAGCATCCTTTAGGTTTTCTTAAGCAAGGGCTAAAGAGTGTCGGAGGGTGCTTTGTAGGTTGCTTACAAAGTCTAGAATGTTAGTTCCTGGGGAAGGTGTAAACCCCTCCCATTGCTGCTTCAGCAACTGTAATCACCCCTTAACCTCGTGGCCATATACAAGTTCGAATGGTGAAAACCCTAAACTGGGATGTGGTACAGCCCTGTAGCCAAAAAACAACTGCTGTAACACTAGGTCCCAATCATTGGAGTGTTCATTTATGAATTTATGTATCATGGCCCCCAAAGTTCCATTAAACCTCTCCACCAGGCCATTGGTTTGATGGTGGTAAGGGGTGGCAACCAAGTGATTCACCCCATGAGCTTCCCACAGATTTTTCATGGTCCCTGTCAGGAAATTAGTTCACGAATCTGTAAGGATGTTGGAGGGCCAACCTACCCTGGCAAAAACGTCTGCTAAAGCCTGGCACACAGTTTTAGCCCTGGTGTTGCTTAGAGCTTCTACTTCCGGCCATCGGGTTGCAAAATCCATGAAAGTCAGTATGTACTGCTTTCCCCTGGGGGTCTTTTTTGGAAAAGGACCCAGAATATCCACAGCTACTAGCTGAAATGGGACCTCAATTATGGGGAGTAGCTGGAGAGGGGCTTTGACTTGGTCTTGGGGCTTTCCCACTAGTTGGCACATCTCACAAGACTGGACATAATTAGCAACGTCCTTGCCTATTCCCTCCCAGTGGAAGGACTTCCCCAATTGGTCTTTGGTCCTATTCACCCCAGAATGGCCACCGGGATGATCATGAGCTAAGCTGAAGAGCTTTACCCAGTACTTAGTTGGAACTACCAACTGTCTTTGAGGACGCCAGTCTTCCTGGTGTTCACCAGAAAGAGTTTACTTGTATAAAAGTCCTTGTTCTACAATAAATCGGGATCAGTTAGAAGAGTTGAGAAGTGGTTGGGTGCTCCGTGCCACCCCCCAAGCTTTCTGAAGGCTGTCGTCTGCTTCCTGTTCAGCCTGGAACTGTTTCCTTGAGGCTGGAGACATCAGTTTCTCCTTAGACTGTGGACTTGGGCTTGGTCCCTCTGGAAATGATGTAGGTGATGGGGTTGTTTTCGTTGATTGTGAACTGCTTTCCACTGGTGCACTATGTGATATTTCAGGCTCTGGCTGAGCCTCTTGGGTAGGGTTGTCTGCTGCTTCTACTAGTTCAGGTCCGCTGGTGCCCTCTGGCTTTGGGGTTGGAGATGGGTTTGCAAGCGCTGGAGTCAGTGCTGGCAATGATTCTGGTGCTGGTTGTTTTTCCAGTTCCGGTTCTCGGCCTGGATGCACTAGGGCTGTTGCAGACGTTGGCAGGGAATCCGGTTCCATCACCTCTGTCTGAGTCTCTGGTAACACAGACGGGGCCCTTGTGGATGGCTCAGGAACAGGGATGGGTATGGAAGCTTGCTTGGCCTGGCTGCATGTGACCATTCCCATCCTCTTGGCCAGCTTCACGTGGTTGGCCAAGTCTTCGTCCAGTAGCATGGGGATGGGATAATTGTCATAGACTGCAAAAGTCCACATTCCTGACCAACCCTTGTACTGGACAGGTAACTCAGCTGTAGGCAAGTTTACAGATTTTGACATGAATGGGTGAATTGTCACTTGTGCTTCTGGGTTGATGAATTTGGGGTCCACTAAGGATTGGTGGATAGCTGACACTTGTGCCCCTGTGTCTCTCCACACGATAACCTTCTTTCCCCCCCCCTCAAGTTTTCCCTTCACTCTGAGGGTATTTGAGAGGCATCTGGGCCTGGGGATCTTTGGCGTGATTGTAGTGTAATGAACTGTAATCGGTTGGGGTTCTTGGGGCAGTGGGCCTTTATGTGTCCCAGTTCATTACATTTAAAACATCGCCCAGCTGACTGGTCAGTGGGTCGAGATGGGTTGCTGGAGACTGGTGAGGTGGAACAATAGGGTGTCTGGGGCTTTCCTTGGGTTGTAGATGGGGTCTTGGGTTGCCCCTGGTGATAGGGTTTATTTTCGGTTTGCCCCCTCTGATATTCGCTCCCCTTGCTAGTAGTTTTTTTCTTTTCTGCCACTTCCACCCATGTGGCTCCAATCTCTCCCGCCTCAGTTACAGTTTTGGGCTTCCCATCTAGGATATACCTTTCTATTTCCTCAGGAACACCCTCTAAGAACTGCTCCATTTGCATTAGGAGGGACAGCTCTTCCAAAGATTTAGCACTTGCTCCTGATATCCAGGCATCCCAATTCTTTCCAATGTGGTAGGCATGTCGGGTAAATGACACATCTAGTTTCCACCTTAGGGCTCTGAACCGCCGATGGGCATGCTCAGGTGTTAGCCCCATTCTGATTCTGGCCTTGGTTTGAAAAAGATTATAATCATTCATGTGTTCCTTAGGCATTTCAGCTCTCACCTCTGCTAAGGGGCCACTGAGCTGTGGCCTCAGTTCTATCATGTACTGGTCTGTAGAGATGCTGTATCCAAGGCAAACCTTTTCAAAATTTTCTAAGAAGGCCTCAGTATCATCACCTGCCTTGTAGGTGGCGAATTTTCTGGGACGGGAAATAGTACCTGGAGAAGTGTTGTTAGGGTTGGCTGGTACATCTGGCTTAGCCCTTGCTAATTCCAGGGCCTACTAGTGGTCCTCCCTCTAGATCTCCATCTCTTTTTGTTTCATCTCCATAGCTCTCCGGTGGTCAGCCTCTTTGGCTTTCTCTTCTCTTTCTCTTTCTTTTTCTTTCTCCTCCACCTCTTTTTGTTTTATCTCCATCTCTTTTTCTCTAGCCTCTATAGCTCTTATGTGGGCAGCCTCTTCTCTGGCTATTTCTAATTGTTTTATTTCCATCTGTCTTTTATGTTCGTTGTCTTTCTCTGTTGCTTCCAGCCTAGCCAGCTCTAGTTTGTTAGTTGCTCCACTGGTACTCATTTCCCTGCTTTCTTGTGCTGGCCACCCCCCTCTGCAACTCACTGAAACTAGGATGCGCTCAGCTCAGGGCTGCTTGGTTAACAGAGACTTACTAACTAGCTATACCTGAGAGGTAGAAAGAAAGAAAACAATTCAGCTTGTAAATTCCTTTTGCTGGCTGCTTGCTCACAGCTTGAAGCCTCCTCTTAACAAAGACCCTTGTTAAAAAACATAACACCTCTGCCTTCAGGCTGCTTTCTAAGCAGCTAGAACAGAAAGAAAAAAATCCTACTGGCTTTTGGTTTCTAAAAATATCCCTCACCGCTGCTCACCATGTCCAGGTTCCTTCCCCACTCTGAACTTTAGGGTACAAATGTGGGGACCTGCATGGACATTTCTAAGCTTATTTACTAGCTTAGATCTGGTAACTCTGCCACCATCCAGAAATTTTAGTGTCTGGAGCACTTCCTGTCCCCCCAAAACTCCCCTCCCTGGGTGGCCTTGAGGGACTTCACCAATTCCCTGGTAAACACAGATCCAAACCCCTTGGATCTTAAAACAAGGAGAAATTAACCATTCCCCCTCCTTTCCCCCACCAATCCCTGGTGACTCCAGATCCAATCCCCTTGGATCTTAAAACAAGGAAAAATCAATCAGGTTCTTAAAAAGAAAGGTAAAAATCATCTCTGTAAAATCAGGATGGAAAATACTTTACAGGGTAATCAAATTCGTATAGCTCAGAGGAACCCCCTCTAGCCTTAGGTTCAAAGTTATGGCAAGCAGAGGTGAAATCCTTTCAGCAAAAAAAAGGACATTTACAGGTTGAGAAAACAAAAATAAGACTAATCCGCCTTGCCTGGCTATTACTTACAATTTTGAAACATGAGAGATTGATTCAGAAAGATTTGGAGAGCCTGGATGGACGTCTGGTCCCTCTTAGTCCCAAGAGTGAACAACACCCAAAACAAAGAGCACAAACAAAGACTTCCCTCCACCAAGATTTGAAAGTATCTTGTCCCCCTATTGGTCCTCTGGTCAGGTGTCTGCCAGGTTTACTGAGCTTCTTAACCCTTTACAGGTAAAAGAGACATTAACCCTTAACTATCTGTTTATGACAAAAAATAAATTAAAAGAAATGCATAAATGCTAACAGTAGTGTGTAAAGTATGTATACTGGTCCAGAAAATCTTATAGGAGATTGCATTTATCATTGGAGAAATAATGCATCATACCTGATGCTACACCAGCCATTTCACATTTCAGTAGTTTTAATCTCAACACTGAGAGAGTTTGAACTGTCAGTTTTCCAAGAAGGAGGATTTTGTAATACTGTATAGCCATATAATTCATCCTCTGTAATATCTGACTATAAGATGTACTATTGTCTGTATATCTGAATTATAATACCACTAATGCCCAATAATAGTCATTGCATTACTACAAAATATCAAGTCTATTTATTATGCTGCTTCCTCCTGGATATTGCAAAACATATATCAGCACAGCGTATATAGTGATACCTCCAGACAGCCTGTACTTCCTGCTAACGGGTTTGCTACTTTCAGATTTTAGGGCATTATTTAAGTCCCTTCTGTAATCTGTCAACCCAGCAAATGAAAAAGGTGGAACAGTTTAGGTAGATTTATAAAGTACTGCACACTTTAATAATAGTTATCATACCAAAGACTGAATTCGGATACTCAGTAACTTCCTACAAATTGAGGGACAGATTCTTTAGCCATTGCTCATGGTAGATAGGATTTACTCATGTAAGTAATCCCATTTGTTTCAGCTCTCATGAATAAATGCTTCTTTGCAAATAAAGGGTGCAAAATCTGGCTCTGAAAAAAATATTAGAAATAATACAGAGAAAGCTGGTATTTTTCAACATTCCATTAAGGAACCTTATTAAAGGTTGGAAAGCCAAGCACTTAGCATTTAGGAAATGACAGAATATAAACTGCCCTTGCAATCTTGATTCTGTCTCCTTGTGCCTGTGCGTTATGGCATAGCATGTTCTGTAATTAAATACTATTTCTGCCCACCCTCATGGGATCCTTTCCATCTGACTCCCTAATTTTAGAGCTGCTGCTTCTCAGACTTTTATCCTTTCCTCCCCTTGAGGAATCTCCCTGGCTTCTGACTTGTTTGAAAGGTCATTTGTGGCCTTTCTCAGCTTCTCTATATACTATTTTGAACATGTGGGGGGCACTTCTTGCTGTGTGAAATGAAGCAAAAAACCAGACTTCTAACCAGAAGATATTGGAGGCAGTTTCTATGCTGCAGTCACTGTTACCAGTGGGTCTGTATTTCTGAGAATTCCTTGGTTCTGCAGGGAAAGGCTGGAAGGTTCATAAACAAACCCCAGGGTTAGTTAAGGGGACTACTCACAGACTAAGGTACTACTAAGTGTGAGCAAGGATGGCAGAATTCAAAACTAGGCCCACAACAGAGAGAGTCAGGTACAGTATCTGCTATCATGTGAACTCTAGATTACTATGGCATGTGTCACCCCTATGGTTTTTTTTGTCAGCCTGCAGAACCAAAGGGGTTCATGTAAATACAGTCTCATGTTTGATAAAGACAGAACTTTACAACTTTGCAGTCAGGTATTGGGAAATCATGGGATGCATGAAAAGTTAATAAATAGTGAGAATCTCACAATAAATCAGATTGTTGTGTTGTGTTAATGTAGATGGAATATATGGGCCCAAAGAGTGTAACCATGACCCTGAAACTGTTCAGCATTCAGCAGTTTTAAACAAAGTTCAGGGTTTGGTATATAGAGACCTCAGTGTGCTTAGTATCATGGCGGAAACACTACTAAAAATCCTTTTTAATCCTTTATTAAATATACAGAAAAGAAGAAAAAACAGTTAAAACATTTGAAGCATTGAGTATCTCTCAGAATTAGTATGAAGAAGGCCCTGCTGTGTCTCAAGAGATTCCAGGACCCCAGGAGATGGTTGGGGGTGCCCTCCATGATGGTGAAGTTTATCCCTTCCTTCTCTTTCAGTCAGCAATTCTTGCTTTCTCTTCTCTCCTAATTTCCATCCCAAAGTGTTTTACTTTAAGGACTCCAAAAGGGAATGATGAGTGGAATAGCCCATCCCTTCATTATTTTGTCTGCCTAATTTCTGACACATCAGGTTTGGCTCACTGATTTCTAGGACCATTCTTTTCTTGTTTACCAGGCATGAAATTTTCATGGTCCTGGAATTACATCAGTAGAACTTTTTGTTTGTAGTAATTCAGTTTGTCTCCCTTTTTGCATCTTTTCTTATCAATACTTATTGTTATAGATTATTGTGGCACTTTATGAACTTTCATACCCTATTCCCAGTTTAGCTCACAGTTAGGGTACATGTGTCGACCCAGTTATTATGACAGTTAGCAACTTGAATAACTTTCTCCACAAGTCATTCCATGCAAATCAGCATTGTGAGCATGTGTAAGGGTAGGAGAATCTCACCCAGAGCAAGGTAGGGTCCCTCTCAAGATAAAACAGCATGGCAGAATTAGGCCTATGCAGGCAGTTTCTCTTCAGGAAAGTGAACAGCATTCTGGCAGTCAAAGTCCAGCCAGTTTCCTCATCAGTTGTGCTACCTGTGAGCTTAATAGAAAAAAACCTGTTGTTCTGGCTTTGGAAAGGCTGTTTGCTGAAATAGGCTAATAGCTCACTGTGGGGAGAGAAGCACATGGGAATGAATTCCTCCCCCTCAGGGCCGGATTAAGACTTTTAGAGGCCCTCAGCACTGAAAAGATTATGGTACCCTCCATATGTAATTCAAAATAAAAACAATACTATACCATAAAATAAAATTTTATTTTTCAAAATGACACAAAACTTACAAGTATGCTGAAATTAAAATAGCTTCTTTCTAGATTTTCTGATTGCAAAATTCTGGATAAGTTCATTGAAGCTGACTTGACGAAGCATGTTCGCAGGGCCGTCCTTAGGATTTATGGGGCCCTACGCAGTATTATTAAACTGGTGCCCCTATGCCGGATGGCAGCCCAAGCTCACAGCCTGGTGGGGGAGGAGGAGGAGGGACTTGACAGCAAAGGATAATGAGATGCCCACCCTGCCTCATGGTGGCGGAGAGTCACAGTTCCCCGCAGAGACTTCCATGCACTCTCTCTCATGCAGAATGGTCATGAAGAAAGTACCTAATTAAAAGCACTAAAATTTGGGAATAAAAAATGTCAGTCACAGGTTTTTTGATATGCCCTGAAGTTTGTCAGAGATTTATTTGCAAAAACTTCATAGTAAGGGTGAATCAGCTGTCCTGATGAATACAACATTACATATAATGGAATACATGATGCAGCTCTTCTCTGTTTTACATTTTCTTCATCAGTATTTCTAAGTTGAATTTATATTTTAAATGTACTCAAATCTTAAACCAGCATTCCAGATTACTACATATTTAACTCACTGAAACAAAGACATTCTTTTAAATTAATCAGAGAGGTTTAGTGTGTTCATAAAAATGTTCATTGCTTTTAGAAAAAGGGAACAGTAATTTACTTTGTGTGATCTCCATAACAAGAGACATGGTTATGAAATTTCACCAACTTTAAAAAAATATGTTTCCAAAGATTTTAGGTATAACAAGGATTTTGTCTTACTAAGGTACTGAATTTGCTGGAGGGTTCTTTTAAAACTAGTTTGTCGGCTAGTCAGAAGTAAAGAAAGGGAACTCTTTGTCCAGCTATCTGGAAGGGAAGGACTGTTGTCCCTTTAAGGGTTCTCTTCAGTGGGGAGTGGGGGGAGAGGTGGTGAAGGAATGGACAGAAAGGACAGGAAGACTTGGAAGCACTTTTTTTTTAACTATAGTAATTAAAATGTGTATTTTAGATAAGGGAGGTCTTTTGAAGGATTTATTTAAAAAACTATGTCTGAAGATCCACACATTTAAGGCTAAAGATGATTGTGCATCTAAAACTCTATGCAAGCATTTTTTAGAAATGTGATTTTATAATCTTCACCAGCTCACTAAAGAAATATTTTTAAAGCAAATTTTAAAATAAGGTCCTGTAGACTGACATGTTCTGTGTAAATATTACATTAATGCACAACTGTTTTTGTCAGTAAAGTCAGAAACTGACAGTATAAAAATTTATTTGGGCATAAGCTTTTGTGGACATCTGATGAAATGGGTTCTAGTCCACAAAAGCTTATGCCCAAATAATTTGTTAGTCTTTGAGGTGACACAAGGACTTGTCCTTGTTTTTGCTGATACAGACTAACAGGACTACCACTCTGAAACCTGTCAGTATATACCTTGGGGTTGGCAAATGCCTGTTAAATGGCTTTATTACCTCTTGAATGTCTCTTTAACCGTTTCAATGTTGTGCTAATAGGTCTGGCAGGCTGGAGGTTTTTTCACTTTTAACTACTAGATTCCCTCCCAAGGAAGACTCACCAGGCTAGAGCAGCCATCTGTGGGAGCCTGCAGGAAGGGTCAGAACAGGGATAGGAAAACAAGAGGGTGGACACTAAGACCCAGTGGTGCCCCAAATTTTCAGGTGCCCTGCGCAGCTGCCTATGTTGCCTATGCCTAAGGACGGCCCTGCATGTTCGCTTCCATACACAATAGGGAAAGTGAATCAAGTCTGTCCTGACACATTGTTGTTCTTGAAGGGTTTTTTATTCTTTTCAGCTGAGAAAAAGAGCATTCTGCGGAGCAGTTAGTAATCATCAATGTTAGAAAAATATGTAGTGCGATCTCTACATTTGGAAATACACATTGTATTCCGTCTTTCAATATTGTGTCATGAAGATCAATGTGACTGAATTTCATTTTTCCTGTTTCATTAAACTTTGCGCGCATACAACAGTGGAATTGCCGTACTTCTCCACAGAGATTCATGTTCAAGTCAACAGGGTATGAGTCAACTAGTTTTGGGATCCTTGTGAATATTGTTCGTCAGATAAGTCCGTATTGTTTAGAAAAGAAAATCTACTTGATTCTTCTTTGTACGCTTCACCTCTCCTCTTCATATGAACTTCAAGTGTATCAATTATAGCATAGTAAATAGATACCCGAAATTTGTCTCTAAGATTCAATGTTGTTTCTGTTGCACGGCTATCATTTGCTTGTTTTTTCCTGATTCGCTTGCTGGACTGGGCTTCTTTGTAGTTAGTATCAGGCATGATATCTTTTGATATGTCTTCAAATCTTTCGAAATCTTTCCTCAAAGTGTGTAAGTGGTCTGCTAATGATTGACAGAGGTCTGCACATTTTCAAATCCAATTCTTTTTCTTGGAGAGCTTGACTTGTGTGGTAAGTGTTGTAAAATTTCATTCCACATGGTCAACATGAATACAAACTCTAGTTCTTGCATCTTGTTTGCAATGTTTTCTGCCTCTCGTATAGTTTCTCCTTTTTGTGATTGGTCTTCAGCTATACTTTCTAATGCATCCACAATCTTTGAGTAGGACTCCAGAATTTCACTTGTTGCCACTGCATGTGCCTTCCAGCGAGTATTAGAAAGAGTTTTCAACACATTATCATTGCCCAAATATGTTTTAAGAACTGCCCATCGGTGTGATGAGGCAGAGAAAAATGTATAAAGTAACTGGACAGTTGAGAAAAGCCTTACTGCCACCAGACAACAATCAACAGCAATGTGGCCAACAAGACTGAGAGAGTGCGCAGCACATGGTATGAATATGGCATATTTGTTCTGTTCTAAAAGCTTCTTCCGCATTCCTTGATAACACCGTGACATGTTAGCAGCGTTGTCATAAGATTGACCTCTGCACCTTGAGAAATCTATTTTGCAAACTTGGCACAGATAATGCGGTATTTGATTTGCCATTTCTTCAGCAGTGTGGCTTTTCAAATTGAGGAATGTTATAAATCGTTCAACTGGTTTTCCATCTATGGAAGACACATATCTTAGTACAATACTCAATTAATATGTAAAAAATCAGGTGTAGAGTTGACAGGTAAACTGAATACCCAGAAGTACTTATTTCATCCACAATAGCTGAACGAACCTTGTCATTCATTAGACCAATGAGTTCATCACATAGTGTCTTGGATAAGTATGTTGGGTCACTTTGCCATCATTCCCATATTTTGAGATATGGCTAAAAATGGGTCAAACTGAGCCACAAGCTCCAACAATCCCAAGAAATGCCATTCTGCAATGATCCAAATGTGTCATTTGATCCCCAGAAAGGCAGGCCATCTTCAACTAATGTTTGAATAACCAGTATAACACGCTGCAAGACATGTTGCCAGTATTCAACATTTTTTTTTCCAATTTTTGTGTCAATCCAAAGCCCTGTCTTCGATTTTAAATATGTCAACATTGAATATCTGCTAGTAGTGCTATTTTCATGTTGTTAAATTAAAACAGTATTCCGTCAGTCACTAAATCCATCTGCAGCAAACTGGGATGTTGAAGGCTTATATGCAAAAAGTTTGCAAACAAAATAGTACACAGACTCTGATGGTGAATACAATAGCCGTTCTCGAGTGCATTTCTCACCATTCGCTTTCATGCCGAAAAATATTGGTTGTGGACAATATCTTGTTTGTTTGCCACTGGTAAATGTCCGATGTGATTTCTCAAATGGCACAGTGTGGTGTTGACAGTCATTTGGTCTACGATCTATCCAGTAAGCTACATCATCGGTACTGCAATCAACCCACATACCAGGATCTTTTCTCCTATTATTTACAGCATGAGCAGGTTCAGCTTCTGACACATCCACACCTTCTAGAACAATGTCTGTTTTACCACCAGGAGTAGGATGATCAGTTACAGTCTCTGGCCATGGCTACACTAGAGAGTTGCAGCGCTGGTGAGGGGGTTACAACGCTGCAACTTAGGATGTGGCCACACTTGCAAAGCACGGCCAGCGCTGCAACTCCCTGTCGAGCCTCAGGTGTAGCGATTCCAGCGCTGGTGATCCAGTGCTGATCAGCAAGTGTGGACCCCACCAGCGCTTTTATTGACCTCCGGGGTATAAGGAGGTATCCCAGAATTCCTGTCCACAACAAACCGTAAGAAAGAGGGAGCTCGGAGTTCAGCCAAACTGCTTATTTAAAAAACAAACACAGCTCCTGTTTGCTGAGTGAGCGGAGGCAGGCAGGGGAATTACTTTGGAATGTTCACAGCTGTTTGCTTGAAGAGAGAAACAGCACGCTCACACGGCAGAGGGGGAAGGGGGAAGTCCATGTTGAGCAGATGCTTATCTGGTCTGACGGCTATTTAGGAGTGCATAATTTGCATTTAGTGAATGAGAGAGGGGTGGGGGAAGGGGTCAGAACTTTTAAAATGATTGAAGGTAGGCACTGTGTGTCTTCCAGTCCTTAGAACTTGCAAGGCAGGGAGCTGAGAACAGTGTCAGCTTCAAAAATCCAATCTCTCTGTCTCCCCCATGCTCCCTGTCACATTCCACCCCACCCCCCTCTTTTGAAAAGCACGTTGCAGCCACTTGAATGCTGGGATAGCTGCCCACAATGCACCACTCCCAACAGCGCTGCAAATGCTGCAAATCTGGCCACACTGCAGCACTGGTAGCTGTCAGTGTGGCCACACTGCGGTGCTGGCCCTACACAGCTGTACGAACACAGCTGTAACTACCAGCGCTGCAGAACTGTAAGTGTAGCCATGGCCTACGATTTCCTCACATTATTTCAATCTAGATTATTCAGATGCCCCTCTGATTTAGGTGGGGATAAGTAAAAGAGAATAGAAAAACGGGGGAAGTGTGTGTAGTGGAGTGTAAGGAAGTATAACAAAGTTCTGATTTTTCTCATGATGACTACTTCGATGCTTTTTTGAAATATCAAATATCATTTTTTCCCCAAAAAATACCTTTTTTTTTGTGCCCCCTGCTTTGCTGGTGCCCTAAGCATGTCCTTAGTCTGTCTATTGAGTAATCCAGCCCTGCTCCCTCTCCTCCTGACAACTCAGTTTTAACATGGCTGCCTATGGTGGAGGTTTTCTTAGGAAAGTTGGGCCATGTGGTGGGAAACTTTAGCAATCTGTTTCTAATAACACAAGATTCTACTAGCAGTATATTTTCCCTTTACAAGTTAAAATATTTGTATATTAAATGGGAGCTGACATGATAAAACAGTATAACTGCTAGACAGATGTGTATTATATATTGGTGATTACAAGTGTTTCTAGTATTCTTTTTTTTTAATACCACTCACTGAAGGGGTTGAATCTTAAAATTAAACCAGAGCTGATCACATAGGGAAACAAATTGCTATCATATATTTAAAGTATTTGACAATCAGTACATGACACCTTCAAATTCAAATGTGGTGACAAATTCAGGTGCTCCTGCTGCACAATTTGTGTGTGTGTGTGTGTGTGTGTGTGTGTGTGTGTGTGTGTGTGTGTGTGTGTGTGTGTGTGTGTGTGTGTAGGAGACCCTTAAATTTAGAAATAACTGGACTGGATTGGACCAAATGATAGCCTTTTTCTTCCATGAAGCAAACTACTCTCTGATTATCTACACAGTGTATGTGATTGTAGTATATTGAGTAGACCTGGGTGAAAATTTTCCATCACAATTTTTGGATGGAAAACTAGGTTTTCAACAAAACAAATATTGGCGGAAAGTGTCTGCTTTCTTTAGAAATTTTCAATGGAGTGTAAGTTGATGTGACCAAAAAAGCAACTAACAGGAGTGTATATGACAGTATAATTTAAAGTAGACCTCTCCCAATTTTAAAGGAAGCCATTTATACTAACAGTGGGCAGTATTGTGACCCACCCCATATTCACATGCAGAAGAGTAGAGGGTGTTAGGTCCACATCAAAAGTGAGCCCAAATAATTCCATCTGGAAATCTCACGAAGGTTAGGTTTTATATTAGTATCCACCAATGCCGTATCTGAGCACCTTTCAAGTTAATTAAATTAAGAAAAGCAACATTTCTAGCAGATTCCATGGATTTTTCCACTTGTCTTCCTGAAACACAGCTTCCAGTCAGAAGGGAAGGTTCATTTTCCTGAGGAGGATGGGATGCTTGTTATAATCTTGGTTATGTTGGAAAGGCTTTATTGAACAGGGTCTTTGAGCATTTTTTTTGAAGGCAGTTGCGTTCTGTATTAGTGTGAGCTCCTTTCACTGAAATACTTTATCTCTAGGGGTTTTTTTTTGATATTTATACTGAGCTTTCTGATCTGCATTGATTCAGAAGCATGCAATTGTCTTGTAGATTATATTTTATTTTGGCATGGTAGCCTTGCAAAAGGGCCAAACTACCATAACTCTTCTGTCAGTGGGGTCCAAATAATTATGCCAAGATACAGTCCCAGTTTTGCAGTGTATTAATTTATGAACATGTATATAGTACTCTAATGCCTATAATTCAGTGGTTTAATTAGTGATGTATGAGAAAGGAACCTGCCGTCTGCTATGGTATAGGGCAATTGCTTTATTCAAGCTATAAGTCACTATGCTAGATTCAGAAGTTCAGCTAGTCATTTTTGAAAATTCAAATCTTTAATGTAAAGTAGCCTTTTTATAAACCAAATGCCATGATTTTTCCTGAATCTTTTGTATTTTGAGTTTTTGAATTTTCAAAATGTTGAAGGTTTTTCTGTTTTCCCCTTTATTTCCCCTTCCCACTTTTACCCCCCCCACTGAATTTGAGAGAATGAATGTTGTCTAGGTTTTCTTAACCCACTTTTTCATTTTGCCAATTTATAACTTTCAGAACTTTCCAGAAAGTTACAGTATGATAGAAAGAAAAGTGAAGGGAGAACCCTAAGCCATTCTTTTCTATTGTAGTCAGTAGACAAGTGGGGATAAGAGGTGGAAAACAGGGGTGCCACAGCCTTCCCAAAAGTGGGGGAGCCCTCCCCCAGAGGGCCCTCCCTGGTCAAGACGGAGTGTGGCTGTGGAGCCCAGCCCCCTCCCCCACTGGGGTGGGGCTGAAAGCAGACCCTTGATGATGTCCCCACCTCACGAACCTCCCGCACAGGGCAGATGGAGGGACCCAGGCTCCCCAAAGCTGCCCACATGGCTTTCCTTGAGTCGGCTCCGGCCACAGCACAGCCATGGTAAGAGTCACCCAGGCAGCTGTGGGGAGCCGCGGCGGACCCTCCACCTGCCCTGGGAAGTTGTCTCGGAGGACTTCTTGAACATTCTGCCTACAGGAACAGAGCAGACAGGCAGAGAAGAGGAAACAAATGTATGTGCCACAAATTTTTTAAAGAAGATCATAGCGTAGGGCTTGTTATGTTTAGGACCACTCAGCAAAACAGTCAATGTTGAATCTATATTGCTCCTATTTTCAAGGAGTGGATAGTTTTTTGTTTTGTTGTTTTTCTTTTAATGAAGTGGGCAGTGCAATTTACAAAAGTAATAAATGTAAAGGAGTTTACACCCTGGTCCTGTCCTCTTCTGTCTTTAAGCAGAATTAACATCACCAGTATATTAAAGCTATAGATATTTGTTGTAACCCAGATGGGTTATGAAAACAGTGGCTAGTAATTTCACCTGAACACACATGGACACAAATACATATTAAATAGTGAACTGTCACATAACAAGTCCTCTTTTAGACGAAGCACAGAAAAAAGGTAATGTGAAGAAGATTTATTTGTTTTGTGTAATAGGGAGTGTGAAACAATGAGCACTCAGTTGCCTAGCTGTCACGTGCCCCCAGGGTCGAATCCAACCCAGCCAGTGAATCAATAGCCCAAGAAGGTTTTTGTTTGAATAGCTGGAATTTACCACCAGCCTGTAAAGTGCTCCAGGTGGCAGGGTCATTTGTTCATTAGTGACTTTTTACAATAAACAGTTGTGGCCCCATGAGGCAGTAATTAAAATAAACAACATTGCCTACTCCTTACCCTGACTTCGGGGGCTGGGAGGGACGATGAAGAAAAAGAAAGGCCTCAAGTAAATCCTGCAAATCTCAATAAAAGCTAGCTGAGAGTACTACACCAGCAACAAAAAGTGAGGAGCAAGTACACTGTTACCTTATTTAGTCAAAGACTACTTGATCCACTTTATAAAGAACTTCCTTAAATTGCTTTTCATTAAAATAAAATCTGTTATCAATTCTTGCATCATGCTGCGTGCTTCAGGCAGAGACTTAACTTTTTATTGCTTTATACTTCTTTTTTCCTTTCTTCTAATGCAAAGCCTACAGATGATCTGAAGGAAGGATTCCAATGGATACGGTGTTGCTAATTTACAAAATCTGTGCTTTTTAGAGATTATTTTGTTGAAATTAGTGTAAGCACTGGTGATGCAAGATAAGAAGAAAGTACATTACCCTGCTATGCATTTCTTCTGAAGTTTGAAAATCCAATTTACAGACCAACTTTAACATGATTTAGGACCTCCAGCAGTGTTATTAGAAACATAAGAAAGGATTGAAGTCGAGAGTGGCTGTAATGCAACCTTCAGTTTTTCTTTGGAGCTTGGAATATAAAAATGGAACTTGAAATTTGGTAAGATTTTAAGGTTTTTTGTTGGCATCTGCAGCATATTTGAACAACATGATCGTACTTAGGGATAACGCAGGGTAAATTAAAAATAGGGTTTTGCGAGAACCTTTGTAAATGAATGAAACCATTCCATTCTCGTGTTGGATTTGCCCCTTAAACATGTCCTGGGCTTTTCCTCTAAAAAAATGTTTGTTACTCTTTCAGTAATACAATGTAAATAAATCTCCACTAAACTCATTTCTAAATCTGTAACCTCTTGACCATAACTACTGTACATTATGGGTCAAATCCTGCTTATTCCTTCACAGGCCCTGGCTGCAAATGGTCGGTGCAGTTCCACCGTGTGTGGAGGCAGTATCCAACAGCTCCTATGCATCTTCAAGCACACATCTAAGGGCGTCCTCTTTGTGCAGGAAGGTTGAGGGTTTTTTTATTTTTGTTTTTCTTAAGAGGTCTGTCCGCTCCTAGTGGCTAGAGCTCATGCAGAAGGGCCATGGACACCCATGAGATAGGGATAAAGGGGACAGCTGGAGCCCTGCTGCTTGGGCTCTCCTTTCCTCACACCCCTATCCTCACCAGGAAGCAGCCTGGGCTCTGGCTTTCCTTTTGCCCCCCCTCCAAAATCCCTACCTGGAGGTGGCAGGGCTCTGGCTCTTCACCCTAGGGTGACAGCAGCAGCAGTGCAGAAATAAGGGTGGCAATGGGGAGCTAAGTCTGCTGTGAAAAGTGATATTGACGAATATCACTTTTCATCACTTTTCATCTTGCCACCCTTACTTTTATGCTGCTGCTGGTGGCAACACTGCCTTTGGAGCTGTGCCAGCTAGCAATCACTGCTCTCCACTCTGCCTTCAGAGCTGGGTGGTGGTATATGTACTGTGGGGAGGAGGGACATAAACCACTACAGACACAAAGAAGGGGGCGCAATCACATGAGTTTGAGAACCACTGCTCTAGTGCATATCCCAGTTCACCTTTTGTGGACTTCATTACTTCCAATTAATTTGCTGAGCTGGTCACCATGTCAATTCCTTCTCAGCCTTTCTATAGGTTACAATTAGCTACAGGAAAAAGACCAGATCAGTTTTGTTAACCTGCAGTAGAAACTCACAGCCATCTAGGACTAGATTCACAAGGAAGACTTAGCCACTGCAATATTCTGCGCTGCTGAGTATTTTTTACTTGGAGGTGATGTCATTCAGCTTCCTGTGAATTTCACTTTTGAGTGTGGAGTCATCTCTGTGTAAGCGGGGGAATGGTCCCGCTATTGTGGGGAACTTTCCTGGCTTCTGCACTACCCCGGTGAAGTGGGCTAACGAAAGGATCTGAGTCCTCTCTCCCACTTCCTTCACCCAGAGGCCTCCCTGCCCTTGAGGACTCCCCTTCCACTCTCCTGTCTGGCAGAATCCTTGTAACCCCAACAAGGCTGGGCCCAGGATTCCTGGGGGGCTCAACCCTCAACCCTGCTGTGGTCACCCAGGACAGGGGCTAGGGTGTCCCCACTCCAGGGTACTCTCTTTGCACTGTGCACCTCCCTAACCCACTGATCACATCATACAATTTAAAGCAAATACAAGTTATTTAATTAACAATTAATTTTAAAAAAGAATAAGGAAAAATGGGAAAGGTTAAAGGAAAACACATCACCCCGCTCTGTGGCAGGGACCAGCAAAACAGTGTCTCTGGACATCAGAGCACTTCACAGTCTGTTCCTTGTAGGTCCCAGGCCTCTTTCTCAGGCCCTGGCTGTGCTGCAGGGACGCTGCGGGTTGGACACTTGCTCTGGCGGTGGCCACACACACTCAGGCTCTGAGTGGCAGGACCCTTCTCCCCAGAGTCAGCCCCGCTCTGTCAGAGTTACGATCCCCCTCCAAGTCTGGCCTGCAGAGCCTCTTGGCTGAGATGTCTCCCTGTGCTGGCCCCACTGTCCAGGATCCCCCTCACTCTCTCCAGATGCTCACCGCACCCAGCTCCGGACTGCCCCAGCTCCAGCTGCACACTGCCTCAGTGCGGCTGCTGCTGCTGCTCTGCCTTCAACTCCTTGGGCTGCTTCTCTGGCCTCTTTGGCTCCAGTTTTTACAGCTCTGCTCCAGGGCAGGTCTGCTCTGCAGCCTGCTTCTGTGACTCTGCTCCCAGCTCTCACCTGTGTCCTGGGCTGCTTGTCTGGTCCCTCTGGCTCTGGTTGCTGCAGCTCCCCTCCCAGGGCAGGTCTCTCTCCCTGGGCTGTGCTCTGGCTTTTTGGCTGCAGCTCTGCTCCTAGCAGCTTAGCTTGGGCCCCTGCTCTTTCCTTAGCTCAGCCCCACCCTGTCTGACCCAGGCAATTCCAGCTCACATGCGGATGAAGGGACCCACCCTAGCCTTCTGTCTCTTTGATTAGCCTGCCCGACCTGTCAATCAGGCTGACCTGAGCATTGGCCTCTCACCATTGTTCCTGGGGACTGTCAGTCTCAGGGTCCTGATTTGCCTTCGATCCCTCCCCTTTTAGTGCTGGGAGCTAGTAACCAAACACCCCCACTGAATGTTAGTAAGGGGATAACAGTCCCCTTACATCTGCAAATCATATGAACAGCTGTAAGGCAGCTGACATTTTGTTTGTTTCAGTTCTGATGCAGAAGGTTACAGAGTGAGTATTACACTGTTGTTTGCTCTATCTTTCATGGAGGTTTTGTTGTTTGTGACTCTTAATCTGAAATAAGTCATCGAGACTGAAAGTACATGCTTTGCTCTTGGAAGACATAATTCTGTTTGTGCACATAAATTACTTCAAATGTGGGGATAACCCTGGAATAAGGTGTAGTATCATAGAACCATAGCATTTGGAGGTACTGCAAAGGTCATCTAATCTCAACCCCTGTAAAATGCAGGAAAGTTGCATTACAACAGTCTCTCCTGCATTTTGTCCACAAATCCTTCTCTGCTGCTGTAACATTGGTCTGGGTATAGTTAATCCTACTTCATTCACTACAGGGGGGGTGGACTAGATAACCTCTTGAGGTCCCTTCCAGTCCTGCATTTCTATGGTTCTATGATTCTAATGCTCCAAACTTCTGAAGAGCTTCAGGCAACTCCCATTTGTCCTAGAACAATGTGCCAGGAATACCTGATGGTACAGGGGGAGGGATACAGAACTAAATATGAATAATTTATATTCTGACAAATGTCATGCAAAATACTTGCTGGTGTAAGAACGGTAGACTGGTCTTGTTGTTAAGGCACTGGATTGAGACTTGGAATATCTGCGTTCAGTTCTTCAGTGCCAGAGACTTCCTGAGTGACCTAGCGCAAGCCAATTAATCTCCCTATACTTCAATTCCCCATGTGTAAAATTGAAGTTGTAACACTACCACTTGTGTCTATTTAGGTTGCAAGCTCTTTAGGGCAGAAACTGTTTGCTCATGTGTACATGCCGCACCTACCATAATAGGGATTTATAGACTCATAGACTCATAGACTCTAGGACTGGAAGGGACCTCGAGAGGTCATCGAGTCCAGTCCCCTGCCCTCATGGCAGGACCAAATACTGTCTAGACCATCCCTAATAGACATTTATCTAACCTACTTTTAAATATCTCCAGAGATGGAGATTCCACAACCTCCCTAGGCAATTTATTCCAGTGTTTAACTACCCTGACAGTTAGGAACTTTTTCCTAATGTCCATCCTAAATATCCCTTGCTGCAGTTTAAGCCCATTGCTTCTTGTTCTATCATTGGAGGCTAAGGTGAACAAGTTTTCTCCCTCCTCCTGATGACACCCTTTTAGATATCTGAAAACTGCTATCAGGTCCCCTCTCAGTCTTCTCTTTTCCAAACTAAACAAACCCAATTCCTTCAGCCTTCCTTCATAGGTCATGTTCTCAAGACCTTTAATCATTCTTGTTGCTCTTCTCTGGACCCTCTCCAATTTCTCCACATCTTTCTTGAAATGCGGTGCCCAGAACTGGACACAATACTCCAGTTGAGGCCTAACCAGCGCAGAGTAAAGCGGAAGAATGACTTCTCGTGTCTTGTTTACAACACATCTGTTAATGCATCCCAGAATCATGTTTGCTTTTTTTACAACAGTATCACACTGTTGACTCATATTAAGCTTGTGGTCTACTATGATCCCTAGATCTCTTTCTGCCATACTCTTTCCTAGACAGTCTCTTCCCATTCTGTATGTGTGAAACTGATTGTTCCTTCCTAGGTGGAGCACTTTGCATTTATCTTTATTGAACTTCATCCTGTTTACCTCAGACCATTTCTCCAATTTGTCCAGATCATTTTGAATTTTGACCCTGTCCTCCAAAGCAGTTGCAATCCCTCCCAGTTTGGTATTGTCCGCAAACTTAATAAGCATACTTTCTATGCCAACATCTAAATCGTTGATGAAGATATTGAACAGAACTGGTCCCAAAACAGACCCCTGCGGAACCCCACTTTTTATACCTTTCCAGCAGGATTGGGAGCCATTAACAACTACTCTCTGAGTACGGTTATCCAGCCAGTTGTGCACCCACCTTATAGTAGCCCCATCTAAATTGTACTTTCCTAGTTTATCTATAAGAATATCATGCGAGACTGTATCAAATGCCTTACTAAAGTCTAGGTATATCACATCCACCGCTTCTCCCTTATCCACAAGGCTCATTATCCTATCAAAGAACGCTATCAGATTAGTTTGACACGATTTGTTCTTTACAAATCAATGCTGGCTATTCCCTATCACCTTACCACCTTCCAAGTGTTTGCAGATGATTTCTTTGATTACCTGCTCCATTATCTTCCCTGGCACAGAAGTTAAACTAACTGGTCTGTAGTTTCCTGGGTTGTTTTTATTTCCCTTTTTATAGATGGGCACTATATTTGCCCCCTTCCAGTCTTCTGGAATCTCCCCCGTCTCCCATGATTTCCCAAAGATAATAGCTAGAGGCTCAGATACCTCTTCTATTAACTCCTTGACATGATCTCAGTTGAGTTCCCTAGGCACTATTGTAATACATACTGTGATTGAAAGCACTCCATATTCACACACCATTGCAATAATCTTTGTATAAAATATGCCTTGCTGGTCAATGTCATGGTGAAATGTATGTAGCAACATTATATGTAAAATTATGAATTCCCCCATATGATAATATTAGCACATATTCTATCCCATATAGCCCTGACTAGGTTACAGTTGTTAAACAAGTCTATCCTAAACAAAGGAATGTGTGTTTATCCCAATTTACATATACATAGTAAACTTGGGAAATGGCACAAAACAAGGCAAATCTGCACTTCAGCATACACAAGGGAGAAGAAAGCATGGAACCACCTTCACCACCAAGCTCCACGTTACCTTCTTTACTGTTTCAATAAACTTTGCTTTGAGGGGTAACTCTCAGAAGAATCCACTTCAAAGGGGGACTGGACTATAAAAGTGAGGAGCAAAAACACTCCAAGAAATCTCTCCCTGTCTTTCTTTTTCAGCTAAGACAACAAAGGACTCTGTGAGAGATTCTGACCTGATAATTTGGTCAGCAATGTTGCTGGGAACCTGTGGTAAAGATTTTACCTTAAACCAGGTCTAGCATGTTAAATTTTAGCTACTAGAAAGTGTTTTAACTTTATTTCTCTTGTAAAGGTTTCTAATTTTAATACCTTAGATTTTAAGTACAACTATACCTCTTTGTAGTTAAATAAACTTGTTTTATTTTTAATTTAAACTAGTCCAATGCTGTGTTTAAACTGCACTGTTTGGGTAACACCAGTTAAAATAGCAGACTGTTGAATATTGACCTTTTATAGTGTCAACTGATCTCTAATATCTGAACTGCCCAGGAGAGTGCTGGACAGTGCAAAACACATGGGGGTGTGTGGAATTTTGGGACTAGGAGTGTGTTGAGGTCACCCTACAATTAATAACCCAGGCTGGTGGAAGCCAGGGTGTGACTGGAGTGTTGCTGGGGTCAGGGCTGTACCTGCAGGGCTAAAACTATGCTTAAGGTGTGACCTGCATTCTGTTTGTGAGCAGCCAAGGTTGAGAGCTACAGCAGCAAAGCTTTGTAAGGCACCCAAGATTGCAAGGCAGATGGTGACACAACCTCTCACTGGTCTGCACAGCAGTCCAGAATGTGATACATAAGATAAATAAATAATAGTGTCATAAGATGGTTTTGTTGCACGTCATTTGAGATTGCTTGTGTTTTCACTGCTCATGAATAATAAGGCTATTCCAAAGCCATGGAATACATTGTTGAAGAACCTCTGCACGAAGTAGTTACATATAAAATGTTTAATTGTGTATTTATACTGTGCATGTACAAAGAATTTAATAGTACCTGATTTTGTATGGCATTTGACTTCAGCCAATCTGAGCAGAGAGGGAGAAAATGGAAATAACTTAGGTTATATAGAGAATTAAACATTAGCTAATTAAACCTCACAATGGGCCAAATACTGGTCTTAGAAATGGCTCAAATAAACTATTGTCATCAGAATGATACCTGAAGGAAAAACACAATCACAGGTCATATAGATCCTCTAATAAATATCTGCATTTTTCTATTTCATATCAGCTGTTCTCCTATAAAATTTCCATTTTGTGGAAGGAAAAATATTACCATCAGATGATTCTTTATGCCTCCTGAATTATGTCTCAATCTGAATCTGTATTTGAACAATTTTATTGTATTTTATGGATTAAGTACATCCTGTAAGAATTCATCCCTATACATTAAGATGTTAAAAAGCTAAGAGATAATGGATGGACACCTTAATGGAGGTTACAGAAGTCATCATACAAGTGTAGTGACTCAGCAGATGAAAGCTGATGTGAGTTTGGTCATTACAAAGCTGAAAGACAGGTTCACATAGCCTTTATAAAGTCCTCAACTACAGCAGCAAGCAATAAGATCTCAGTCATATTAGGAAATGTCATTTCATTCAGAGATGAGGGAAGAGTAATTGCAAATTTGGATTGTATGAGAGCATAGAAAGGACCAGAGGCAATAGCATTACTCAATGGACAGAGATAGCTGAGGGTTGAATTATTTGAAGATAATTTTAAATTACCCACTTATTCAATTACTTTAATGTCTGCCAACAACTTGAGCTGGATAATGTTACATCTTCAAGGTTTTTTTCTTTTCCCAATATGACAGTTTAGAGAGATACCGAATCTCCCGCGCTGTCTGCTACCCCTTGTATAGTGACTATTTTGGTTAATTATGCAAACAACAGTTATTTGAGCTCTAATTAACCAGAAAGATTTGGGTCATTGTGAATGTTGGGTTCAGATCTTTTTGCATGTTTTTCAGGTCCTACCCCTAGTTGTACTCCAATATTTCAGTGATCTTTCTGGAAAGAGATTTACCCTATAATCTATAAAATGTCATTCAGAAGCATTTGGCTTGCAGTAGTTGTATCATTATGTTTTACGATGTGATGCCTTCCTTATATGATTTGCTGAGATGTGGGTGCCTCACAGGTATGAAGTATTCTTATTATGAACTCTTGCTCAATGGGAATGGGACATTACACCAGTATTTCTAGTGCAAAAGGACAAAATGTACCAAGTTTGAAGGCCATATTATGTGAAAATGAGAGGATGAGAGAATGCAAACCTCTGTATTTAATTTGTCACCTTTGTTGTCCTGCGTTATACTTTCTCTGAACTATGTATTCTGAACTGTATTGATGACCAGGACTTGAAAATTGTGGGATATATCACATTTGAAATTATACTAAGCCACTCACCTGAGAAAAAGTAACTTTTTGATGAGCAAATGTGGTGAATATTATATCCTTATTCATTATCATTATAAAAAGCAGATGAATTGATTTTTTTGGTCTGAAATGATAAATTTTCATGATAGTATCGTAAGGCAAGTCTAGATGTTCTTCAAAAAGTGTCCTTGGACTTGCACCAGTCTTGAAAAATCAGCATTTCGACGTCCTTCCATAATGTTGCTTAATATTATACTGAAAATGTAAATGATGGTTCTAATGACACACTGAGATCTTTTTACACTCTGTATTAACTAATCAATAATGAATTTTAGACTATACTTAGTTTGGGTATTTCCACATAACTCCACTATTTTAGAATCAGAAACATGAAATTTTACATCCCACCTCTAAATCCACTTGTTTAATCTATTAAGATTATCCTATAAAGTACAACCAGTTGTGGTAGTCTCTACAGATTTAATTATTTGACACTTTTTATAGGATTGTCTAAATCAGTAGCAGAAATGTGAGGTTATCTAAATCAATAGTAGAAATAAGGCTACTAGTTTCAGTATAGACCCTTGTGGGATTCCCTTCCTCACCAGTATTCCTGAAGAATACAACCTTTAACTCTAACTCTCTGCTTTCCACTCATTACCAGATTCTTTACTCATTTCAGTATTTTACTATGTAGCCCATATTTAGAGGGCTTATAATGATCCGGTATGAAACATAGTCAAAGGTTTTCTGAACATTCAGAATTGGTTCTATCATGGACTAAGGGTAATGTTCCATTGATGCTATGCAAGACAGTATCCACTTTCCTTAATTTACTAAAAAAAAATCCAGTTTAAAGTATGCTTTCCTTGTTTAATCACATTTATGTATTTGCTTCTCTTCCTTGCCTTTTAAGATAGCTTCCATTTCACTGTATTCATCTTTTATCAACAGGAGAGCAAGAGACCTCAACACTTAGATTTAATATAAAGTTAAGTACATGCTTAAGCATTTGCAGGATTCAGGCCTTAGATATTATTATCATCATATTAACTGATGATGCAGCTATTTACTTGGGTTGGTCAAATATTCCATAAATAGCAAATTTTCATCTGTATTCAATGCATGAGAGAATTTTTTCATATAGTTTATCTAAACATTATATAAGTGAGCCATACTCTGGCTTCTGCTGGGATAAACTAAAGTATAGGAACCCTGATGCTGGATACTCAGAGGAGATTGTGTTTGTGGAAAAAGACTACAACTTCCACTTAGGAAGGGGCACAGTAGATACCTTAATGTTAAGCATGCTCAGTCAGGCTTCTGATATGCCACATTTCTATCAAAATAACATTTAGACAGAAATGTGCCTTTTCCTTTACGATCTTCCTCTATGGACTGTCCACTAGGGAGCAGATTTAGTAGTTAGATTATTTTTTATTATTTATTTATAATATACTATTGGCAAGCTGGGTATATACACCCTTAAATAAACTCATTATTTCCTTGTTTCCTATTAAGAGTTTTAGAGGTTTGATGGTTTTCTGCTGCCACAGCATTCCTTTGTCTATACTGTAGCGCCTACGAATCTCATTCATGGATCAGGACCTCATTGTGCTAGGTGCCCTACAAACACAGAACAAAAAGACAATCACTGCCCAAAGAGCTTACAGCCCAGGTATAAATGAGAAAACCCATGGGTACACACAGACAGATGAGGGTATATAAGGAAATAACACCTTATTGGTCAGCACAATAGGCAGTGGTATCAGTCACCAGCAGCCTAGCTGTTGTCAAGTGGTTTTTTTGTAGGCATCATGGGAAAGGAGTGTTTTGAAGGAGGATAATGAAGTAGCTTTGCAGACATTTACAGGGGAGCATTTGTTTAATGTTGCCAGCTGAGAGAGGATTAATATTTTTGATGTTTACTCCTGAAATGCACATGAACTGATTTATAATTTCCCCATAATCTAGTGTTTAGGACTTATTAGCCTTTTAAAGTGTCTTTGAACATAAAATCCTCTTGATACTACTTGCTTGTGTGTTGTCAATGACCTTCTGACTCATTGCTCTGCTTTTAACTTTTGCATTGTATGTTGTGGGAACACAGGAGGGTGTAAGCCGGTTGTGTCGGGGCTCGTCCCCCTCAGGCGCGGCGGGGAACCAGGGCGCCTCCTTATGCACTGCAGTCTGGATAGGCTTAGCCCCTCGGCAGGTGTTGAGCGGGGTACAAGGTCTGTAAACAAGGTAGAGCCCCGGCCCTCTAGCCGGGGTCGGGGCTCTCAAAGTAGATAAGCCCCAGCCCTTGGACAGGGCGGGCAGTAATAGTCCAGGCTCAGGCCTCTAGCAGGGGCTGAGCAAACACAGTATCAGCCCAGGCCCTTGGCAGGGCAGGGCAGTAGAAGGTCAAGCGCAGACCTCTAGCAGGGGCTGAGCAAACACAGTATCAGCCCAGGCCCTTGGCTCGGGCGGGGCACCAAACACAAGTCTAATTAGCTCTGGCCCTTTGGGTCAGGGCAGAGCAGTGGCAAAGTCAAAGGGGCCCAGCCCTTGGCTCGGGCGGGGCACCAAACACAAGTCTAATTAGCTCTGGCCCTTTGGGTCAGGGCAGAGCAGTGGCAAAGTCAAAGGGGCCCAGCCCTTGGTTCGGGCGGGGCACCAAACACAAGTCTAATTAGCTCTGGCCCTTTGGGTCAGGGCAGAGCAGTGGCAATAGGCGGGAAGAGGGGGAGTCTGCCACCCGGTTACGGGTGGCAGGGGGAACGCAGGCCCTCCCACTCCAGTGCGTTCCAGCCCGGGGCCCTAGCAGCGGTCAAGACCCGCTGCAGTCAGTGGGGATCCTGGCCGCAACACACTGACATGGGTTTGGGCTCTTCAGGAGCCAAACCAGGGTCGGCTACCCCCGGGCCACTTCCAACCTCCCCCTCTCTGGGTACCTGGTCCTCGCCAGCATTGTCTGGGGGGTCCCAGACCATGGGCTCCTCCGGGTACCGGTCGTGGGGAAGCTCAGGCCACTCCTCGGGGTATCGGGCACACGGCAGGTCAGGCCGACGTTCCTCCGGATACCGGGTCCGAGGCAAGTCCAGCCAGCGCTCCTCTGGTAGTGGGTGCGGGGCAGGTCCGGGCAGAGCTCCTCTGAGTAGTGGGCGCGAGGCAGGTCCGGGCAGCGCTCCTCCGGGTAATGGGCGCGAGGCAGGTCAGGCCAGCGCTCCTCTGGGTGGTGGGCGTGGGGCAGGTCCGGCCCAGCGGGAGCTCGGGCACCAGTGTCTGTCCTCTCCGGCAGCCTGCACCCAACTGAGCGCTGGGGCCAGGCTTTTATACTTTCTGTACCGCCCCTTGACTTCCGGGGGGCGGGGACAGGCCGTGCTGACTCCGCCCACTGAGGCACCTGCTCTGGCTCGTCCCTCTCAGGCGCGGCGGGGAGCCAGGGCGCCTCCTTACAGAGGGAAACATGGAAATAGATTATTTTCCCATGTTCAGATTTAGTACTTCTAAACATTCCTCTGACAGTGCCAATCCTTCAAAGTGCTGATGTCTTCCTGTGAGTGACTATCTTCATGTCCCATGAAGAAAGGTCATCTCCCATGAAGAAAGGTCAATGAAAATTAAGGATGCTCAATCACAACCTGGTAGGCCCTAAACCTGCTGCATATATCAGAGTGTCTAGTGAAAACCTGATCTTCCAGTCCTCTGGGGGCTTTTGCCTACATTTATTATGAATGATCAGGCTTAAGTATCTCATTCTCTTGCTGTTTCTTGGGAGAGGCTGAATACAGAAGAAAAGAATATTGTTGTAACAAACTAATGACTACCTGCTAGAAACCAAACTTTGGTTTTGAAACTTGTAGCATTAATCTAGAAATATCCAAAGCAAGTATTTCAGAATTACTGAGGGTCTCTGAGCTATTTAGATTTACATGGAGGTCTATATCTTTCTCAAGTCAACACTATTGCAAGACAGTTAAAGCTAATTTATTAGTGCCATACGTATTAATCAGACCAACTACAAACTGAGACCATTGCTATCAGTACTGTAAGTCCTGCAAAGGGGAGGATGAAGAAAGAAAATAAAAAACAACTATCAAGATGTGCATTTGCTTTGCTGACTTGAGGAATCCTCTTCTTTTGTCATCCTTGTTCCCCCTCTAATTTCCAGTCCTAGGCCACGGTTACACTTTCCGGGGATTGATGCTGATGTGATCAATGTAGCGGGGGTTGATTTAGCAGGTCTAGTAGAATTGCTAAATTGACCACAGAGTGCTCTCCAGTCGACTCCACAAATCCACTGGAACGAGAGGAGTAAGGTAAGTCAACGGGAGAGCGTCTCTCATTGACACAGGGCTGTGTAGACACTACAGTAAGTTGACCTAAGGTATGCCTACTCCAGTTACATACGACGCAAAGGATCTTGCTACTTTAGGTCATTAACAGTAGCATGATACTTTTCACAAGATGACAGAGATGTCCTCTGTCCAGGAAAATCTCCAGTTTGGATATCACATTCTACTTGCACTTATAGAATCATAGACATGTAGGACTGGAAGGGACCTCAAGAGGCAGAATTAAGTATACCTAGACCATTCCTGACAGTTGCTCATCTGACCCATTCTTAAAAACCTCCAACACTGGGTATTCCACAACTTTCTTAGATAAGCTGTTCTAATCCAACTATTCTTAGAGTTAGAAAGGTTTTCTTATGCAACCTAAATATCTCTTGCAAGCTAATTACTTCTTGTCCAACCCTTGTTGGACCTGGAGACTAATTGATCGCTTTTACATATTTGAATACTATTATCCTGTTCCCTGCCTCCCTCGCCCTTTCTTCTCTTCTCTAGCTTAAACATGTTCAATTCTTCCCACCTTTCCCATAGGTCATGATTTCTCAACCTCTTATAATTTTTATTGCTCTCCTCTGGACTCTCTCCAGTTTGTTCACATCTATCGTAAAACATGGTCCTCAGAACTGAATCAAATTCTCATTCCTATCACATCCTCAGCTTCAGCATCACCACTGCTGAGCAGAGTAGAACAATCGCTTCCTGTGTGTTACATGACACGTGTTAACACATCCCAGAATACTTGCCTTTTTCACAACGGCATCACATGGTTGACTCTAATTCAGTTTATGATCCACTCTAACCCCAGATCTTTTTCTGCAGTATTGCTGCCTAGCCAATTATTCCCCGTTTTGTATTTGTGCAGGTGAGTTTTTTCCTTCCTCCTTGCACTTGAAATTCAACAGACATCTTCATGATTTCAGACTAAGATCATTTTGAATGCTAATTCTGGGTTCCAAAGTGCTTGCAACCCCTCCCAGCTTAGTATCAATTTGCCCATTTTCTCCTGCAATTTCTTAGACAGTAGTTTTAAAACTGTGGTCCACGGAGCACATTTTGGTGATGCATAGAAACCTTGCTGGTGAGATGGCATAGGCTCTCTTTGTTTTTGTCACGATAGCTTTCCTTTTCCAAACTTATTTTAAATGACAGCTAAAAAAACCACTACTGTACTTTTATAAGTAAGCAGCTGCTGTAATTGCCACAAAGATGTTAAAGGGAAAGAAATGTGAGTTTTGTGGTCACAAATGGGACTGGAACTGGGTCTTGGTATTGAGATATGGGTAATACTTTGAAAATCCCCAGGATATTGTATTCACTACTTTGTGTCCTAAAATATTGTGCAGTGTTACCGTGTTCTGTCAAATAGCTACTGTGTTCCATCCCAGAGCATTTACTGTGTAGGTAAAATGATTGGTGCATATAAGTACAGTAAGCTCATCTGTGTGAATGTGTCAAATGCTTCTGTAAAAAGGTGCACTGTGTCTGTAAAATGTTCTATTATGTGTTCTATGAATATTTGTTATGAGGGTAGTTTGTGACTCTAACTGGAAGCCTGTCTTGCTCTGTTTTACTGCTGCTTTGTCAGAACATCAGATCATAATGGATTCTTCAGAAAAGAACTTCCAGCTTTGCTTCAGAATTCCTGTGTGATCTTGAGCAACCACTTATCGCCTTATGCCTCAGTTTCCACCCACCGCTCTAAAATAACGCTAATGATACTATTTTCCCTGTCCTTTAAACAGGTAAGATATACAGCCTGTAAGCTATTTGGGGGCAGGAACTCTTATAACATGGTGGCTCTCAATATTGGATGGGAGCTCTAGGAGCCACTTACACATGTGGCAATTTTTAAAAAACTGAATATTACAAAGAGACACTTCTCAAATTAGAATAACAATAATAATCTACTAGAGTCTTTCTGCTTAAAGCAGGAATTCTATGCTTGCATCAAATAGCATACTATCCTTAAAGGTCACTTTTACATGAATCTGGGTGCTGTTTCATGAAGTTCATTCTGTTGAACCTGTGTAGTGCAAGGAAAACTCCCCTAACTGGGCAGACACGCTGTAGGTGAGTTATATAGTATTTGTTCTCTGATGTTATTACTCACTGTATCATGACTGTATTCTACAATGTGATGCTCATAGAAAGACCCCAGCACCCACATGAAGGTCATCCTCATAGATTGGCTGGATTAGGGCCATCATTTCTATTGTCAGTAGTGAACATTAGAATGGGACTGTGTGTAGTCATATTCCAAGTTACATTAAATATTAATTTATTATCTGACATGATTTATAAAGAAGTATTTTCCTAATAACAGTCTTGGGCTAATTGTTTCAATTATGCTGGAATTCATTGCATGGTAGTGGGGACTCATATTGATTAAGAGATTAAAGGATAAGGAGATGTGAAGAAATTTCTAGTGTTTCCCAGTGGTAACAATAATGCTTTCAAATAGAAGAGTCTTCCAATGTGCATCAATATATGAAACACCTTTTTTGGCATCTAATACAGAGTTTTAATTCATGGTAATAACATTTTTGTGCTGCTAAATTGCCCAAAAAATGTGTGTAGGTGACTCAGATTGCTAGATTTGGAGATTAAGACAAGATATCTGTATTTAAGAGCTACTCATTAGGATTTGTTTTATTAATTTAAGCTGTTTCATCTAAGGGCCATGTCATATTCTTGATCTACTGACACAATTGCAAATGCATTTGATGAGACTAACATGGATGGAACTCTAAAAGGTACGAATTCTCTGTTGAATTAAAGTGATAGTTCAGTTTTCCATATGAAATCACAAATATTAGACATACCGCATGAATCCAATGTATTGGGTTCAAGCTAAAGCAGCAAATAATAACATCCCCAGACTGATCCATGAATCTTAATTAACTACATATATAGCATGTAGGGTGTAAATGGCACAATTATAGGCACTTAAATTAATCACAAGTGGGCTTCATCTTGAAATCTGCTTAGAGAGCCTCTGGGAGATCCTGAGCACCCACAAATTTCCACAGATGTCAAAGGGAAATGAGGGCAGTCAGCACCTTTCTGGAGATGCTTGTCTCTTTACAAGATCAAATCCCAAGTGATAACATCCTGAACCAATGAAAATCTGAGAGAGATCCTAGCAAGATTCTCAGATATTTGACAATTGAAGAAGAATTAACTGCAGTGAAGAGTCTAATCAGTAATTAGATGCTTTATATTCACACTGTTAAATATATTAACGAGAGCTTAATGACAGTGATAACAGAGGCTAGTTTAGGCAAGTTAATCAGGATATCTCACCTCTCTTCATTCTGGACATCACTATTTTTACCTTCCTTGAAACCTTACAAAACAATTCCATACTATAAGACCTTATCCACATTAAAGAAATAGTATATCCACTGAGGCCCCACCAGTTCCATGTAGAGCAGAATAGTTACCTCCTATGCCTTACATATGTCACTTTTGTTAATACACCCCGAATATTAGACTTCTTTGCAACTGCATCATATTTTGGCTCATTCAATTTGTGATTCATTATAAAGCTTTTTCAGTTGTCGTGAGGCTAGTATAACACTTGCTCTCAGCAGGGTGGGATAAAGGATTTGTTGCAACATCCTCTGACACATGCAGAATGGTTGTCTTCTTCCTCTATGATGTCTGTGGCTACATTTACACTACAAGCTAGTGTGACTCCTCTGCTCATGTATTCACATTCATGCTAGCTCTCACTGAACTAGCAAGAGTATATTTGAGTGTAGCTGTGGTAGCATGGGTAGTGGCAATGGAGGCATGGCTTAGCCATGTTGAGTACAAATCTATCTGAAACATTTCTGTGGATGACAGGGAAATATTTGTTTGTATTCAAATATTCTGAAATATATTCTACTTTTGTTGTTTAATTTTTTCTAAGTGAATACTGTTTAAAATAGCCAGCAGCATATGCAACTTCAACAACTGAGTAAGGAAATTAACAAGAAGGAAATTGTCTTCAAAGGGAATTCTGTTTGTGTAGTGGCTACAGAAATGAGCCCTTAATGAGCTGCATGGGTTATTGATTCAAATTGCCTTAAACATAGCAGGTTAAAAACCACTGCATTTAAAAATGAAATTTAAACACCATGAGCCCTATTGCCAAAGGGATGAAGCTCTGTTACAGTGGAGCAAGTACATCATCTTTAGGTTTTTAAACTTTGCCAAGTGTCAAATTTCCATTTGTTGCTGTTGTATGATCTGATAGTGTTAATTGCAATAGTTTGCTGGGGGTACTATAGCAAATCATGGAATTATATTTTGCAGAACATTTGATAGTTTTGCCAATGGCTAGCTGTCTACTACATAATTCAAATGTATGGTCAGCTTCAAAATGCCCTAATCTCTGAAAAATAGGATCCAACCTTATAACAAGGTGCTTTGCTAGTCTCAAGAAATGTCTTGTTTCAATCTCCTTGTGGCAAGTTGATGACTCACCAGCGTGGCACCTTCTGCTGGTCATCCAGAGAATTAACTCTCTGCAGGACAGTGTCTTGCCTGCTGCTGGCCCCCCGTGTCCATACCGGACCCTAGTGCCCCTCTATGTCAGGGTCCTGCCCCCAGCAGTAACCCACAATCTGGGTCTCCCTATCCAGGGGAACCCCCAACCCCCTATCCCCACCTTGTCTCAGTGGCTACTGCCAGTCATCATGTGGACCCCACTTCCTGGGGCAGACTGCAGACTATAAACCACTCCTCATCAGCAAGAGGTTTGGATCAACTGCCTCTGCCTCTATCTGGGCTGTCCCTCTGCAGCCCTAGTACCCTCTTGTGGGCCCTTAGCTTGGCCTGAAGCCTGGGGCTTTGCTAGGCTGGAGCTCCCCAGCTCCCTCTGCCCTTCCCCAGCACGGCTCCACCCTAGGTACCCTCCTCAGCTTCCCAGGCAGCCAGGTCCTTCTCTCTCATGCAGCTAGAGAGAGGGTGTCTTTTTTTTTCCTCTGACCTACCGCCCTCTGGTAAGGGCCTGCTGGGCCCTGAATGCACTGGCTACAGCTTTGGCTACTTTCCCAATCAGGCCAGCTTTTCCCTGGCCAAAGCCCTCTCCCAGGGCTGTTCTAAGCCCTTTAGGGCAGGAGTGGGATAACCATGTGACCCCACTACACTCCTCTTGTTTGATGTTTATTTTAACCCCCAATATTGTGACTAAGACCTGGTCTACACTGGGGTGAGGGGGAGATCGACCTAAGATATGCAACTTCAGTTATGAGAGTAGCATAGCTGAAGTCGACATATCTTAGGTCGACTTACCTCACATCCTTACAGCGCGAGGTTGACTGCTACCACTCCTCTGTCGACTCCTCTTCCGCCTGTCGCCGCGGTGGAGTACAGGAGTTGACGGCAGAGCGATCGCAGATCGATTTATTGCATCTACACTAGATGCGATAAATCGATCCCCGATAGATCTATCACTACCCGCCAATCTGGTGGGTACAGTAGACGTACCCTAAGTGTCTGTGTTGTGTAGGGGGAAGGATCTTGGTGATAACTATTCAGGAGTCCCATAAATAAAGGAATTTTGATAATGCCCTTAAACTACAATGTCTATCCATGGAATAAAGTCCTTATTTACCCAAAAAATCTAGTTTTGACCACCTGACTTAGTCCTGCCTTTTCTTTAAGGCCAAGCTCCATTTTTAATTTATCAAAGTCACCCTGACATATTGTGATTGTCATACCAGACGTCTGCTGCATCCTGGATGGTGATGGCTTGTATTAGCATTGTTAATTACTATTTCTTATGTGGCAGTAATGCCTAAGGCCTCAATTAAGTTAGGGCCCCAGTGTGAGCTGTACAAATATATATAGTAAGACACTCCCTGCCCCAAGTAGAAAAGACAAAACAGGTGGATGAGAGAAAAAAGTGAGTAGGGTGAAGATATGGAGGACAGGATAACAATAATAAAAATAGAAGGCTCTAGCACAGACTAGCTAAGGGCACAATGCTTAGCCAATCACAATTCACCACCTGCTTAGTTGTTATCAGATGGAAGTTTTCTGTACACAATACAGTACAGGTTAATCCTGGCTGCTGGACAAAAGATTATCCCAGTTCTTAGGCACCCTGCAGAAGGTTTCAGCAGCTTTTAAACTGCCAGGCTGACTGTAATATAAGGAAGGAAAAGAAATCCCCTTCCCTATCATACACATTATCTCTCTTCCCCTGTAACCTCTGTTCCCCTCCTTCCTCACACTTCAGGGGAACAAAAAGAATGAGAATAGCGAGGAAAATATGACATGAAGCTTTATACCCAGGGACTAGGGTGGGGAAGAAAGACAGGTATTTGTTACATGTACAGGATTCGCGATTTGGCAAACTTAAGTGCCTCAGGGCAAACTTAGGAGCCTAGCTTGTTAAGTAGTTATTTTTTAAAATCTTGGCTGGGGTCGTCTAGTCATTTGGGACAGGATAAAATTTGTTTTTAAATTGGTGGTGGAAAACCCCATTCTACTAAATAAATAGAGAACATGGCAGAAGAAACTAATTCAAAACTACTAGACAAAATAGCATGCTAACTTTTCAAACTGATTGAGTAACCAGAGCCTCTTCAACTGAACACATCACAAATAGGTCTGACCTCCAGCATGTTCATCTTATTCCCCCATAATTTATTCATGCCAAACTTTCTCTAGAGCATAAAAACAAGTGGAACTGATAGTGTGTCCTTTTAAATTTCCATGTCCATATGTAGATTTAATTTAACACCTGTGATACCTATTCAGCAGATTATACATTAAAGAAACAAGTAGAATTTTTCTGTGATCACAGTTCAAATTGTTTCTTAAGTTAGTTTGAGTGTGAATATAAGATTGTTGAAAAGCTAAAAAAGTTACTGTAATTAATCCCTTAGAGAATAATTAGTAGAGCTGAAGATATCAAATTTAAACCTCCCAGGTGGATTTTTTTTAATATATCAGCCTCATATAGCACTAATAAAAGTACTACACTTCTCCTAAGAGCTAATGCACTTGTAAAACAACCAGAGCATAAAGTATTTATGCAATAATCAGACGACTGAAGCAAGAAGACTGGTTAAATAAAAAACACTATCAAAAAGTTTAAGTCCTGAGAAAGGGCTCTCTCCATCTCAGTTCTGTTTTTTCTCTTTGTTTTACAGGTCATGAAGTTTTTTTAAAATTATTTTTTGAAGGAGGAAAGGCATTAGAATGTGCATCCCTGCAGAACTACATGTAGCACTGATCCTGCAAACACTGATGTCTTTGTTTGATTTCAGTGGGACTAATGACAGGGTTAAAATTAAGCATGTATGCACAGAGGATAGAGGCCTGAGAAGTAAACATCTGGTCAAATGTTTTTCATCCAAAAATGTCTTTTTTTGTCAAAAACAGTAATTTATGTGGGAAATCTTCATTTTTTTAAGAGAACTGAGAATGTTTAGCCAAACCTCCCACTTTTTTTTTTTCTGTTTTACGTTTTTTAGCAAAAATCTGATGTTTTAACAGCAGCAGCTCCAGGCACCAGTGCTCCAAGCACATGCCTGGGGTGGCAAGCCGTGGGGGGCAGCCTGCCAGTCTGTGCGAGGGCGACAGTCAGGCAGCCTTTGGTGGCTTGCCTGCGGTAGGTCCGCCGGTCCCGTGGATTCGGCAGCAATTTGGCAGCAGATACACCAAAGCCAAAGGACTGAAGGACCTCCCGCAGGCAAGCCGCTGAACCCGCGCAACTGGGGACTTCCCACGGGTGCACTGCCAAAGGCTGCCTGACTGCCGTGCTTGGGGCGGCAAAAACCTAGAGCCGCCCCTGCGTTTCAAAGACATTTTTTAACAAAAACAATTCTTTTGGAAATTTTTCATGAGATAATACAAAAATTTGGTGACCAGCTCTACTAAGGACACAAGTCATACATGAAGGATTTAGGGATAGGATACAATAAATATACCTACTTATCAAGGAATGTTTGACTATTTTATTTCTTCCAGTCCTACAGGGCACCCCTAACAAAGGGGTGGTATATGGCTCTAGTTATGAAAGCATGGCTAATGATAAGGAATTGACCTGTGGATGCTAATTTGATTCTCGAGTTCTATTTTATCCTCTCTTCTACTTAATTAAAATGGTTTCCCTTTCTTTTAACCTTACACTTCTTTTCCCCAAAACTCTGTCTGCAGCTCCTTCACATCTCCAGAACTCCAGCGGCTACCCTCTGACCTGAAACAGAACTGATGCCTTGAAAGAACCACCTGACTTCTTAACTCTATAGCTCTAATACCAAAAACCACCCTTAATCACAGCTCCTTTTCCCTAACCTTTAAAGAGATTACAGGTAAAATTTTCAAAATTACCTACATGATTTAGGACCCTAAATCCCACTGTCTTTCAATCAGAAATGATTCCTGAATCACGTTTGAAAATGAGACTTAGGCCCCTACATCATTTATGCACATTAGAAAAGAGAGGAAGGAAGGGAAGTTTTCCCAATCTAACAATAAAATAAGAAGATACAAAAAATAGACAAGATATACTTTGATATTGTGTAGTCTGAACTACTGTACTGGGAATTGTGTGGGTCTGAACTACTTAGAGTGGACCAATATCTCACTTGAATTTTGGTGTGAAAACATCCAACTGGTTATTCTTGTCAGGAAAAGTGGGTGTGTGTGTGTATGCTCGTGCGTGAAGAACATTATTCTGAAATTTCTAGGTAGCAATGCAGTCTTCTTATCTTAGATATTATCTGATGCTTTAGAAACTGCTACATATAGATAAAAGATTGTTACAACCTAAATGATCTTTTTGCAACTCAGCCTGGGAGGGTTTTTTGAACTTGTTGAGCCAAAAGGCTGGCTCATGTTTGATGTTTGGTATTTGCAAAGGTACAGAGAAGTAAGGTTGGATTTGAATCTGAAATATCCTGCTACTTACAAGGTTATATGTAAACTAACTATACATTATGTAGACTTAAATATATTGACAGCAAAAAAGTCTTTATACATCTTTTAAATCTTTGCTTTCAGTCTGTGCTCCAGAAAGGTTTGGGAAACAATACATTCCAGTTCACTCTTAACAAGTCCTTCTCAGAACAAAATTGCAAGCTAACTTCCTTCAAATTCCTCTGTTAGGGTACGTCTACACTACAGGATAATTTCGAATTAACATAAACCAGTTTTATTAAATAGATATTATAAAGTCGATTGCACGCGTCCACACTAGGCACATTAATTCGGCGGTGTGCGTCCATGGTCCGAGGCTAGCATCGATTTCCGGAGCGTTGCACTGTGGGTAGCTATCACTATAACTATCTGGCCAATAACTTTGATTTGCGGCCACACTAACCCTAAATCGATATGTTAATATCAATTTTAGCGTTACTCCTCTTGTTGGGGAGGAGTACAGAAATCGATTTTAAGAGCCCTTTAAATTGATTTAAAGTGCATTGTAGTGTGGACGGGTACAGCGTTAAATCGATTTAACGCTGTTAAAATCGGTTTAACAGCGTAGTGTGGACCAGGCCTTAGAGTATCTACTTAAAAATCGAAAATGCTGACTGATTTGAAGAGAACAGAAGCTGGTTTCTCTAGATTTAAAGCAGATATGATTATCTTCAGAATAATTTTATCAAGTAGAGTAGTTGTAGCTGTTTCAGTCTCTTTATCAAGTAGAAATGACTTTAAAAAAATCAACAGAGAAGGGGATATATTTGAATTAGAATACTGTTGGCATGTGTGAGTTTATCAAAGTTACTGTCTTTTTTTTTTAACATATCATTAGGAAAGTGTGTGTGTGGTTGGCAAGGGGGATTTAATCTTCGACTGTGGGATTTTAGTACTTCATTGTTTAAGTCCTTACGAATAATGGGTCATATTCAGTCCTGGTGTAACTCCATCTAAATCAGCCAAGTTACATTAGGATGAGCTAATAAGCTTTTATTGATTTAAGGAAGCTTTCTAAATGTGCAGTTAAACCAGTGACACACTTTGAACAAAGTCCTGTATTTGTATCTGCTTGTTCCACTCCAAATTATATCAATGAGAACTCTGTGTATGCACAAAGGGAAGACAGAATATGGCCGGTAAGCAAAGAGCTCCACTGTACTTTACTCATTTTATTTAAAATAACAAAAACTCTGGCAATATCATTTTCCAAAAATTCAAAATTTGCCTATATCATATTAACATGCAGTGGGACAAACAAGATACTCATACCGATGACCTAAACTACGGGCAAATGAATCTTATCTTTCTCCATGTGAACTGGCCTTCAACTCTTTCTCGTGCCTCTGACTGGCTAAACTAGCTTGTATGAGGTCATATTGGTATTTGGCCCCTTTTTCTATTTGAGTAGCCTCCATATAATCTGTGAAGCATACTTCTGTGATATGTAGGTATATTTGAGGTAAATGTGTGTAAAGGGTTAGGATTGGAGGGGGCAGGAGTTTGCACTGCAGTGCACACAATTTCCAAAAAGTGCAGTAAATTTTGAAAAAAGTTGCTGGGATAGATTCACCATTAATGATACAAAATACAAACTTCTTGTACTTCTCTCTGCTTTTTTATCAAAAGTGAAACTGGAAAAATTTGACTAGCTCTATTTATAATGTCTTATCTAAATACACCCTAACCTTTACGGCAACCTGAAAACATGTGGAGTATGTGTTCTTTATTGACTCAAACACCTACAAATCATATGTGTAATGTATAAAGTTCTCTGATTTTTCTTACAATTCAAAGTGCTATGTACACATTTTTTTTTTATCAAAGTGTGTTTGTATTACAGGGGACGCTGGTAGTGACCCCTATATTTAGGTTGCCTTAGATGTTCCATTATAAAGGATTCTTGGGACTTTTTTTCTTTGAAAAGTTTTCATACCTACATTGTTTGCAGCAGTTCTTTGATATTCAGCAAGGGGAATAGCCTCAGGCTAGGGAAGTGCCTCTTCTTTATCCCTTTTTTTGCTTTTGCTGAGATATAAATTGTTAAAAAAAAATCACCTTTTCCTTTCTTTGAGTTGTTCTCCAGGATGTTGTTTGGCAGCATCTCCAATTAACTAAACACATGAACATTTCCAGGGCTGGGCTCACACCACCAATGCAACAGCAGACGCTGTACTGAGAATACTTGGGAACTGTCAGAGCAGCTGTACAGGGTGGGGGAAGTAGCACAGTTGTCTTCCTACCCCCATCCCTATATCACGCTCTGGGGACACCACACGGGGCAGAAACTGGGTTGGTCTCCCCCCATATTTGCCTTACCTGGCCCAACAGACCTATTTCACGTGCACACCCCAACCCTGGGCAATAGAAGAGGCTGATATTACTTTATGTCCCAAGTCTGGGATGGCAGGTGTGTATAATTTTTGGTGATGCCCAGAACAAGTCCAAGTCCTGCCCCTCACACCTGCCTTGTAAGTCAACATATATTTTTTTTAAACGTAAAAATGCGAGGGCTCTGGCGTGGGGCAGGTGATATGGGCTTTGGGGTGTGGGAGGGGCTCAGGCAGAGGGTTGGGGTGCAGGGGTGATGGCTGTGGGGTAGGGCTGGGGATGAATGGTTTGGGTGTGGGAGGGGGCTCAGGGCTAGGGAAGAGGGTTGGGGTGAGGGCCGTGGAATGGGGCCCGGGATGAGGGGTTTAAAATGCAGGAGGGGGCTCAGGGCTGGGGCAGATAGTTAGGGTGTGGGGGGGATGAGGGGTTTCAGGTGTGGGAGGGGCTCGGCTTGGGCAAAGGGTAGAGGTGTGGGGGGGGTGAGGGCTCTGGCTGGGGGTCCAGGATCTGGGGTGGAGCAGGGCTCGGGATGAGGAGTTTGGGGTGCAGGCAGATGAGTAGTGGTCTTCTGGATCAGAGCCTTACAGTCTGATCCAACGCCCTTTTGTAGTTTGCAGAAAGGCTCCTATTGACTTCAGAGGGCTTTGGACCAGTCCTTATTGGGCTATTGTCAGATATGCAGGAAAAAAATTCTACAGCCATTCACTTGCAAAGATGTATGAGTTTTTAAAAAAAACAAACCTCCACCAAAACTATTTTAATTTTATTCTTCATAAGAACCTGTATCTTCCTTGACCATGAGTCTTTTAAATTGCATGTTTTAAAAACTTATAAATTATCATAACAGCTTTACAAATGCCTTAATTGTCTCCCAGTGATAGCATGCACATGGCTGTGTTTCTGAAACATGTCTGTCTGAATTGGCAAAGTGTTCCTGGGCTAGGCTCAGAGATTTATATTCCCTTTTATGCCAGAGTCTGTCAAACTGTTGATTTGAAAAGGGCACTTGCATGGTTGCTTGATTAAATTATAAGTTAGAACATCAGCATTTACCATTTCATGAATTCAGTTTCCAGGACTATTAGTTCTGGCTGAATTTTGTAAGGAAGAGGGTTTTTTTTTTCTTGTTCATTGGCTAGTTTTTTCTTTTTCTTTTAAATCAACAGAAAGAAAATATTAATTGCTATTTGCTTTGTAGCATGTATATGAACCGTGCTAAATAGAAGTGTTTTTAGTTTCTTTCCTTCCTTAAAATGTAGTGTGTAAAATGTAGAACAGAACTTGAAATGTTCAGTATACGCCATGTGACAGGAAATGCTATTTTCCAAGTGTCTTTCACTGCAAAAGGGGCGGGAGGGGAAGACCTTTTGAAATAAGCAATCTTAGAGCTGTCTAATAGCTATTAGAGAGAGGATGTGTTTTAAAATGAACTATGTTTCATAGCAGGTGGCAAGACATATGACTGCCCATATTAGAAAATGAGCTATTGTGTACATTAAGGTTCTCTCTCTAATTTCAGTTACTGCATACTGATTTTACATGGATGTGATTCCATTGACTTTAAAGGAATTACTCTTGATGTTACGTGGGTTTAGTATAACATGGACAAAGTGCAATACCACCTGAACAATTTACAAGCAAATGGGTCAAATTTGCTTCGGTGCAAATTGGTGTAGTACACTCCAGCCAGCACCTGCAGAGCATTTAGTATCATGACTTTAATTGTCTTGTAAGATACACATAAGTAACCTTCAGGAAAGCCAGGGCACTTTTTTTGTACTGCTGTCCGGTTCAGTTTCCTAAAACATAGGCTTAAAAATCATTGGTCCATTTCTGACTCCAGTACAGAATTCTGGAAAATAAATCCAAGCATTGCTGATTTTTAAAAGAAAACATTTTCACATTTTATGTAAACTTAAAAATGTATGTTCAAAAGAGAGAGAGACATAATGTCTTCCAGATGACAGCTTGCTGGATGGAGTCTGAAGCCTAAAGCAAGAAAAAAAATTCATTAACATTCAGATTTCTTGTCATTTTGATTCACACTCCCTAAGCAAGCTAATTTGGTCTGCAGCCAACCTGCTTACAGTGTGATGACAACACAACAAGCTACACTGCATCCCTTTCATTGCTAATGATTCCTTAGTGACAGCCATGGTCTCTGAGCTCTGCATGACACTTCACCCTGCAGCGACCTGCAATGTCAGAACTGCCTCTGTCCTCAGCCCCCTGCTGGGCCTTCTGCAGCAAGGACAGTTTATGACATCAGGAACGGAGGTTGGGGGAAAATTCAGCTTGAGATTGCACCCATAACATGACATGTTTTCTGAACAATGACACCATGTTATAATCACCTCCACTGGGAATTGGGTGCCCTCTTAGTGCCTTTATCATCCCACATTAAAAAAAAATCACCTCATCAGTGGCTTGTTTGTGATGGTGATAGTCATAACATGCTTTCTCTCACAAATGTTGTCAATGATTTAAAGAATGTTAAAATCTGGTTTCATTGTTGCAAAAAAAATCATTATTTTGTTAGCAAAACTGGAGACAGTTTTAATAGTAACTTAAGACTGTACATTGTTAAGGACTTTAAGCTTCATTTTTACTAAACACAGACCCATGCTCCCTACCGTTTAAATATAACTGCTATAATATGTGCTTATTTCAAGATCTTTCCTGACATGCCAGAAGCACAGTCCGAGTCCTGTACAGTTACAGAATTATTCATGTTTAAAAGGACATTGGCATAATTCATAAGCCCCATGTTCAATCTTCCTTGTTTTTTCTTTATTGTACTCTTTTTTAAAAAAAACAAATTCTTTAGTCTTTTAGTTGTCAATATTGATATTTCTAAACAAAAATCAATGTCTGCATCCAGCACATGCAAGCCTTAAATAACTTGGTGCATGCACATGAACCTGGAAAAAACAGAACTGGAAAGGAAACCAATTTCAGTCTGATTTCCAACGTGTATTTTTATAAATAACAAGAAAAAAGTATTTTACAAATTATGGCAAAAAACAAACAAAAAAACCTTTACTATTGTAATAAGATTGTCAGCAACAACTGGACCACTGTATATTTTCATGTGTTGGTATTGTAATTTTTCATTGATTTTAATATTATAAGTATGATTTCACCAAAGACTTTTTTCCCCATATGGCAACTTTATTTCACTGTATAGTCATATTTTTATTGAACAATAAACTATATTTGCAAGCATATGATTCTTTTATAATACTTTTATGATTCTAAAAGGCAAAGAAGGTTTTTAAATCCCTTGAAAACCTCATTACTTACAGGTCTGCTAATAAAAGGTGTCAAGTTTTAGAAATGCTAATATCATTTGTTGGTTAAAAGGAACAGTGGCTAGCAGGGGTTCTCAAACTGGGGGGGGGGGTCATGACTCCGCAGGGGGTCACAAGGTTATTACATGTGGGTCGCGAGCTGTCAGTTTCCACCCCCAAGCCCTGATTTGCCTCCAGCATTTATAATAGTGTTAAATGTTTAAAAAAGAAGGTGTTTTTAATTTTTAAGGGGGGGTCGCATTCAGAGGCTTGCTGTGTGAAAGGGGTCACCAATGCTAAAGTGGTTCTAAAGCAGGTTCTAAAGTGGTGCTAAAGCAGTGTATAGCTATCTCTGTGTGACTGGCCCTCAGTGGAGATCTGATGCAAAGCTTGTTTAAGTTAATGAGAAAGTACATTGACTTTATTGTGACTTGGACTGTGTTGCAAGCATAATTAAGAATCATAAATCCATTGGCATCAGTAGTTACGCTGTTTTACACCTGAAAAAAGGTCTGGCTTATGCCATGCCCATCTCATGGGATCTGGGTGCCTGCATACACCTTGTTCTTCAGCAATGCTTTCCAAACATTGACCATGACAGCAGGAAGCACTCTGACCCTGTGTAAACTGAAGTTTATATTTTAAAACATTGAATAACTGGCATTTCTGGAACTAATTCTAGTAATCAGATATGGCGATTTTAAAACTGGCAAGATGCAAGCCCAGTGTCAGTGATTGGATGTAAGTGTCTGGCCTGATTTAATACTGATAGAAAAGTAATAATGGCTAAATAAACTATACAGCATGGACCAACTTAATTCCACGCCCCTGACAAAAGGCACTAGGAAGTGGAAAGTCCATCAGAGCATGGTGGCTTGTGGATGTGCAAAGTACCTGTAAGCATCCACACTGCCAAGGGGCCTTCGCCGGTCAGTACAGTCTCCAAAGTGGGCAAGCTGGCTGGGAAAGGGGTCTGCACAGTGGCTATGGGGGGTACAGTACTTCAGTCCCTCCTTACTGCCACCCATGCCAATAGGGCTCCTTTCAATTCACTAGTAGAGCTTCAAGGGTGAAACCTATAGAGCAGGGTGGCAGTGGGAGATGCCCTGCCTTCCTTGGGATTCAATAATGGCTGGGGTGCTATGGGCAGGCTGGTGCAGTGTGGTATGATATGGACCTCTATTTGCCAGTAAGAATAAATCTGGCCTTTTCTGTGCATATCACAGTTCTTTCTGATGATCTAGTAACTAGACGGATACCATCTTACATGAACAACAATCTGGATTTAGACAAGGGAGTTTGTGCACAGATGCTATTTTCACCCTGAAATGGATTATTGAGAACATAATTGAATTCCAAGGCAGTCTTGCCATCAATTTTGTACACTTTCAAAAGGCATTTAATACTGTAAACAGAGAAACTACGTGGAAAATTGTGGAACAATATGGAATTCCAACAAAATGAATCAACATTATGAAGGCATCCTACACCAACTCAAAATGCTGCATTAAAATAGAAAATAGATTAAGCCATTCAGCATGAAGACAGGCGAGGGTGTGTCTTATCTCCTTTTTTTGTTTATGCTAGTCATGAGCTATGGATTAAAACAATCTGACAGTGATACGTATGGCCCAAAATGGAACAATTCAGCAACAATTTGATCTAGACTTTGCTGACGACATCACTCTTATCAATGAAGATGTCAATGGACGACAAAAAATGCACAAACTAAGTAAAAGTAGTAATGGAGAAGATAGGTTTGAGATACAATGCAAAGAAATGTAAAGTCATGTTAATGGGGACTACAGGAAAAGAAATAAAAACTGAAGATGAGAAACTGGAGAAGGTGGACAATTTTACGTATCTTGGAAGAACCATCAGCCAAGATGGTACTAATTCTGAGGAAATGATAAGAATCGGGAAGGCAAACACTGCATTTGGAAGACTCAAAAACATCTGGCAACTTAAAAACATCTCCCTCAAGACAAAACTGAACATATACAAAGCAATTGTTATCGCCATCACAACATATAGCAGTGAGACATGGCAACTTACCAAGAAAGATATGCAAAAGTTGGATGCATTTCATCACAAGTATCTGAGAAGAATATTGGCAATAACATATAGAGATAGGAAGACGAATGAAGAAGTCAAAAAAATTACTAGATAAGGCACCCTCTCACAAATAGTCTACAAAAGAAGACATCAGTGGCTGGTACATGTGCTGAAAATGGAAAAAGAATGCTTACCAAATACCGCCCTGGAATGGAAGCCAGAAAATGCAAGAAAAAGAGGAAGATCATGAATAACATGGAAACAAACAGTTCTGAATGGCATCAAGCACCTCAACATGAAATGGGAAGATTTGGAGAGAAAGGCAGTTTATAGGCAAGAATGGCAAATGTGGGTAGCCCAATGTGCCGCAAAGCATGGGATGGACTAAGGCAGGGGTAGGCAACCTATGGCACGTGTGCGAAAGGTGGCACGCAAGCTGATTTTCAGTGGCACTCACACTGCCCGGATCCTGGCCACTGGTCCGGGGGGTCTCTGCTTTTTAATTTAATTTTAAATGAAGCTGCTTAAAAATTTTAAAAACCTTATTGACTTTATACGTCTGACGAAGTGGGTATTCACCCACGAAAGCTTATGCTCCAATACGTCTGTTAGTCTATAAGGTGCCACAGGACTCTTTGTTGCTTTTTACAGATCCAGACTAACACGGCTACCCCTCTGATACTTGACAACAAGAGTTTAGTTATATATTATAGACTTATAGAAAGACACCTTCTAAAAATGTTAAAATGTATTACTGGCACACAAAACCTTAAATTAGAATGAATAAATGAAGACTCGACGCATCACTTTTGAAAGGTTGCCGACTCTTGGAATAAGCTGTAAGGTAGGTAACTAGAACAGAGACACAGACAAACACAAACAACGGAAATTGGTTCTACCATTCTGATTCCCATTACTGCCAGCTTCCGAAATGACATCCCATGAAGTAGACCTCTTCAGCAGCAGTTCTGTTCGATAATGCAAAACCCTTTGCAGGACACTCTCTCACGGTACTTGGGAGGTCTGCTGAGAGAATGGAGGATGTGGGAAGTAAAAATTCATCAAATTATATTTTTCTGTGTGGCGCAGTTAACTTACAGGCCTTTGAATTTCCACTTATGAGCTGCTCTTGTCCTCCTCCTGTATCGGCTTCTTTTGTATCCGGCATTATCTCACCATTAGATCTAGCATTAGGTTTAGGCAGTATGTGGATCAGCTCAAGTGTCAACACCCAATGGCAGAAGGAACACTGAGAGCTGTTACAATTTATAGTCCATTCCAGAGCACAAGGCAAGATTGCAGAGCAGCTGAGCACACATTATGTTTCAATCATAAAATAAAGCCCATAAAAATAGCCTAATAGCAAATGAAAAATATTGTTCTGAGGAAATAATAGATGAAATTCTTTCAATTTGCAATGGGCAGTGGAATCAGAAGATAGGTGGCAAGACAATTCCAGCATTCCAAGCCAAAGCAGTGATTTTTCTACACGTAATATCTCCCAGGTAAATGATACTTTTCTTAGTACATCTTGGCCCCATTCTCACCCTCTTTGTGTACTTTTTCTTATTTAGAATTGGAGGTCTAATTTTGAAGATCCTCTCATGGCCTTTTTGATGTAAATGTGCATAAGCCATTTCTGTGTGAACAAGAATTTTAACATAATAAAAGCACTATGGTGAATCTCTGGTTACTGGCACAGAGCAGAACATTCATCCATTTGATATTAGGGTTTAATTTAAAGTCTGGATTGCTTAAAAATGCATTGATTAAGTCTGACCTACTTTTCAATCTTCAATATTCCAATCTGTTTTTTCTGCACCATGGGGAACGTCAAGATTTACTTGTTCCTGCCAGCTTGTAAAGTGGTCACACTGCTTCTGAAAGCAGTGTGGAAACTAACTCAACAGCAGCACAGGCAACATAGCCTAGTGGACTGATCACAGGGCTGAGCGCCACGAACCCCTGAGTTCTGATTTCCGCCTCAATGTGGCCTTGGAAAAGTCATTCATCCTCCTTTGAGACAGTTTCCCCATCTGTAAAACTGGCTGCTATTTGCTTACTTCAACAAGGGCATTGTGAGGGTTAATTAAATGTTTGTATTTTTTAATGTCATTTCTATAAAAGGGATTGATCCTGAGGAGTGACAGTGTCCTCAACTTCCATTGAAGTTGTGGATGCTCAGTGCCTCTCAGAATGAGGTCCTAACCAGACATGCGAAGCCTTCAAAAAAACCCACAGAAATTGGACTAGTTTTTGGCTTAATTGGCTTGTGAGTTGCTTGTTGGCTAGTTTTTGGCTTGTAGCTTGTTTCTTGTTTAGCATGTAGCTTGTTGCTTCTCTTTTTGATCGGCTCCTGGCAAGCAGGAGCAAGGGTGGGGAGAGAGTCAGGGGTGCACAGCAGGCCCACCACAGTCCCAGACTGCACGCCGGGGGGATCTAGTCACATAGAGTATTGGGGTTCTTAGGAACTGGCTTTTTTAGCCTTGTTTTAAAATGGGATTAGCTTGATTTTTGGCTTATTGTGACAGTTCGCAACTGTGGCTAACATCTAAATGTTGTTATTAAGAGCAGGACTTAGTCATCAGGCACTCATGGGAAGTAAACACCAGCACTTTTTATGACAGGAAATTTGTATCAACATTTGTACCTTCTTATAAAAAATAGAATACAAAATGTATAATGCATTGCTGTGAGGAGCAAAAACATGAACTGATAAAATATTACTCTGATATACATTTAAGGTGAAGGAAATTGTATAAATAGTGTAAATTGTGTAAAAGAAAGAGCAGAGGGATTGTTGGATACTTTTTTTAGCATGTTCTACCAAGCAATACTTAGATGCTGAGGATGATTTAATTTTATTGTGCTATTCAACATAATTTTATTATTTTGCAGTGCACCATTATCTCGATATAACGCCACCCAACATAACACAAATTTGGATATAATGCGATAAAGCAGTGCGCCACGTGGGCAGGGCTGCGCACTCCGGTGGATTAAAGCAAGTTCAATATAACACTGTTTAACCTATAACAAGGTAAGATTTTTTGGCTCCCAAGGACAGCGTTATATCGAGGTAGAGGTGTATATGGATCATTGGCCAGAACCTCAACTGGTATGAACTGGCAGAGTGCTGTTGAAGTCACCAATTTATCTCAGCTACGATCAGGCTGACCACATTTTAAGGCCCACTGAAGTCAGTAAGACTACTCATGCAAGTAAAGTTAGGCACATACAAAATAGTTTGCAGGAATGGGGGCTTTAATCTGCACCTTATGTATTCAAAGGGAAGAGAGAGAATGCTATTTTTAGACAATGTGTTATGAACCATTACACATACTGTAATTTCTGTGGAAAGATTACAGAGATGTTATTGAATGGCCTTAAATTCCACTGCGATGTTAGCTGATGTGATAACAATGTTACCAGTTGGAGTGCATATGTGTTTTCTCATGTGCTTTCCAGGCTCTGTGCAGATAGTTAACCGAGCAGACCTTGATATTATTACCCAGAAAAACCACAGACTCGGTTTGGTGGTGAAGGCGTTCACACAAGTTTCTTGTCAATGAAGCATGGTCTTAGCTCCCCAGATCAATGTCTGCAGGTACAGTAACACATGTATGCTCATTACAATGGACTTTCAGCTCAGTTGGAGATGGGACTTTCTGCTGTCCCCTAGGCTGGACAAAGTTGCCCCTCCTGTGATTTCTCTTTTATTCATTGATACCAACCAGTAAAGTATTACACTCTTGACATTGATAGTTACTAACTCTATAACTTGTACTGCTGGTTCGAACAAAACTTCTCCATCCATCATTTTTTCTCATGTCTTTCTCTTTACTCAGGGTCGGTGTGTTCCTGTATCATTTCCCAGGATTGTGTTTATAGCATAACTCTATGTTGGGGTTTATCTGTACTAGCCTTCTAGAATGTCTTTATGTGAATACAACATGCCTAGTACTTTGGACTGCCAGTATTTTAGCAATGCCAGCCATGTTTTTGCCAAGTTCATGTACTGGACAGTAAACTTGTATACAGGCATTGGCTTAATGGCGGGGCCTGACTTTGGTTCAGGCATTGCACTAGGCCCTCTCTCTTTCTGCTACAAACAGTTGTTCTTTATTGGGATAGCAAAATAGAACGTTGTCTTCACTAGAGCTAGGCAACTACTGCAAACAGCTTTTTTGCAAAGATTTGCTTGATTTTTTAAATGAATTCAGCCTGCTTCCTTGTTGTGAGATTTGAGTGTTATTGAGGTAAATATTTATGAAAAGGAAATTGCAAAGTCACATATAAAAATATTTGCCAAAACTAAATGTTAAATTCTCACATAAATCAGTCTGGGCTAAAATTTACCCCTGAATGGCTTTCACTCCCCTTTTCCCACCCAAACAGAGAGAGCCCTGTAATTCTCACTCACTAGTGGATTACACTAGTGCAAGGTTATGTGCCATTTCAGTTCCCCTCAAAGTGTAGGCCTTGTGCTGGTCATCTGAACAATCATGAATTTCAGCCACGAGGAAAGCACAGAACCAGCACTGTGTGATCAAAATTGGACTATTCACAGCCAAGTAATAGAGCTGGAATAGTGAACATCAAATACCCTCAAAGAAATGTGCATGGTCAATAGCATTAAAATTCACAAAAAAAGTGTGGAATATTTTCAAATAATTATGAAATATGAGGAATCACAACTAGCTTGTGGACAATAGAATAAGGGAATCAATTAACTGAATTAGAGATTTGAGAATTATTTGCTCACTACTCACTAACTCCCAAGCATTTCCATAAATGTATGCTACACCATTTCTCAAAATTATTTTAGCATTTCCTGGCACAAGTAACAAAATGTTACACATTGGAGGTACTCCTTTTTGTTTTATTTTTTTCCCTTGCTCTCTAGCAGTTATTAAGCAGAAGGGCCTCAGCCCCTTGGATTTGAGATGGTGACAGTTCAGAATAGCTCATTTTTAGCCCTGTATTGCAAATCTGTCAGGTGAAGTTTGTCCCAATATATTGTTTCGTCATGTGAGAGCACTATGAGAATAATTCCACAGTTGTTCTGCTGCTGATGAGCGTCTTGAGACTCATGGATCAGAAACAGTGATGTTAACTGTTAACCATGTCTGCTCTCCTGACTGCTGCTACTGGTTGAACAGTGAGGATGACTGGGTCTATGGCTGGTTGAAGCAAACCACAAAGTGAAGCAAATATGGGTAGCTTTTTGCTGTAGATATATATACCTTGATTCATAAATTTGCCTGCTACTTTCACAAGAAATTTTGCTATGAAAAGCTGAACATTTAACTGCTATGGTGAGACAAAAAAAAGAAAAGAAAACACCCTAGAAAATACAGCACTGAGACAACAATGTAGCAGATGTGTGTGCATGTGCTACTCCAGCAATTTTCATTAATTATGGAGTTTCACAATAATAACAAATGTGCCCTTTACCTCTCAGCCTACTGAATTGCTAGCATAGGGCTAGATTATGCCTGGGCCACAAGCCCTGAGTAAGGACCAATGTGTAATTACCCTGCATGGAGAGCAGTTCAGAAACCAGACTTATGCTCAGAGTCAGTCTGGTCCCTGATTCTCCCCTGCCCCCTACCCCACACATTTGTGCCAATCAGGAAAGTAATCTACACTAGGTTTGTACCTGATGCAGATTACTTTTCCTGCTGCATTGGTTTAGCTGTGCATTGTCTTCACCCACTCCTCTCTGCCCACTCACATGGAAGAGGGAGTAGTCGTTGTGCACAGTTTGCTTACCACCCTCTATGGTACTACCTAGAATATAAACAGGCCATGCTGGGGAGTGTCTTATGCACATGGGTACATAATATGGACTTTATCTGGCCAATAAGGAGAAGGACTTACAATCTGTCATGCAATTATAGCACCTTGTGGTGTGACTGCATGTTTTAATAGTGGAGGGAGAAACATGCATTGAGTGCTACTGTATTTGCCTTGTCTAATAAAGTGGGTACAAAATTTAAAATAAGGTAATGTCCGTCTTAAATGTGAAACGAATGTATCAGTATATATTTTGGAATATAAAATGAAATGCTCCATAAAACATGGAGTGCATGTGTGGTATACAGGGTACTGTTCTGATCATGTCAATATATTAAAACTACTGTTGCTTTTCAAAATTGACAACCATGTATTAACAGGGGGGAAAAATACATACCTGGAAAATATTAGGTTTTCACAGTATGTGTTGCCATATTTAGTTTCATGATTTGCAGCCGGCTTTCTTCAGTTCTTCTTCACAGTACCCATAAAACTAATCCAGAATGTCATTCAGTTTTTGTGACTGGGATTCCATTCCTGTCACTAATTGATTTGCAAAGTTAACCAATTTGCATTCTTTCTGACATCCCTCAATTAATAACCATTAAGGGTTAAATCCTACCCTGTTTATATGAAAGTGGTGGGGCAAAATAATATGGTTCTTCTGCACAAATGATTAGGATCAGTTTTGGATCAGTAGGAACTGAGGGGCACAACACCACCTGATAATCGTGGGCACACTGAGAGCTCATAGGACTGCATCTGCTTTTACTAACACTGGTGTAAAATCAAGAAATACGTGTCAGTGAGGTTGCAGTCCAGTGCGGTTAAACCAGTAGGGTTACAACAGTGTAAAAACAGTGTCATAAGGGCAGAATCAGGCCCACACAGCCAGTGTAGTGAATCTGATGGGATTTCCAGACTTTGTTTATTTTACCTCTATATTTATTTCAAGACCTTTGGTTGATAGTTGTACTTGTGCCAGCAGTGAATTTGTCTCTTAGAAAAGAGCCATAGTTTCTCAAGGTGGAGGTCTTTTGGTCCTTAATAGCCTTGTGACATGGTATTGAGAGGACATGACACACGTGTGATGGATCTGCAAAACGGGGATTACAGCTCTGATCAGCCCTTCTCCATTGTACATCTCCTTCCTCCTGGCTATGCAGGGACCCATCAACTCCCTTTCCTTTCCCCTTCACGTGGCCAGTAAGCAGAAAAGTCCTGAACCAAGAAGTAGCTAAGCTCTGTCTGGGAGTGGGAATCATATGGCAGGAGGGAGCTGGAGAGAAGCCCCCAGAAACTGTAGACACAACTTCACGTGGAACAGGCTGTGAATGCTAGACAACACAGATGGGGGTAGGTCTGTGTGGGACATATGGAGAAGCAGCAGCAGTTGGGTAGGGAACCAGCACAGAAGAGTCCCCGTGAGACACACCAAATGAACCTGTCTTGGAAACTCACAAATGCTTATTGGCTTGATTAGAGATTGGACAGAAGAGGGCACTCCAGGCACTAGGCCTGAAGAGGCCTGACTGCTGAGTGAACTGCCTCAGGAACTTAAACATTTACTGCTATTGCTCACTTTGAACTGTAACTTTTAAAGCTCTATTTGGGCTGTCGATTAATTGCATTTAATTCATGTGATGAACTCAAAAGTTTTGATCATGATTAATCACAGTTTTAATTGCATTGTTAAACAATAGAATGCCAATTGAAATTTATTAAATATATTTGGATGTTTTTCTACATTTTCAAATATATTGATTTCAATTACAACACAGAATACAAAGTTGTCATAAACAGATAGTTAAGGGTTAATAGAACAGGAGTACTTCATGTCTCTTTTGACTGTAAAGGGTTAACAAGTTCAGTGAGCCTGGCTGTCACTTGACCAGAGGACCAATCAGGGGACAGGATACTTTCAAATCTTGAGGGAGGGAAGTTTTTGTGTGTGCTGTTAGTTTTTGGTTGTTGTTCTCTCTGGGTTCTGAGAGCGACCAGATGTGCAACCAGGTTTCTCTCCAGCCTCTCTGATACAGGCTCTTATGTGCTCAGAATAGTAAGTACTAGGTAGATAAGGCGAGTTAGGCTTATGTTTGTTTTCTTTATTTGCAAATGTGTATTTGGCTGGAAGGAGTTCAAATTTGTATTTTGCTGAAAGGATTTTAATTTGTACTTGTATACTTAGGCTGGGAGGGTATTCCCAGTGTCTATAGCTGAAAGACCCTGTAACATATTCCATCTTAAATTTACAAAGATAATTTTTACTGTTTTTTCTTTCTTTAATTAAAAACTTTTCTTGTTTAAGAAACTGATTGTTTTTTAATTCTGGTGAGACCCCAGGGGACTGGGTCTGGATCCACCAGGGAATTGGTGGGGAGACAGGAGGGAACGGAAAGATAAAGGTTAATTTCTGTGTTAGGATTACTTTCTCTCTCAGGGAGAGTCTGGGAGGGGGAGAGAGAAGGAGGGGGGAAGGTGTATTTTCCTCTCTGTTTTAAGATTCAAGGAGTTTGAATCACAGTAATCTTCCAGGGTAACCCAGGGAGGGGAAGCTTGGGAGAGGCAACGGTGAGGGAAAGGGTTTACTTTCCTTGTGTTAAGATCCAGAGGGTCTGGGTCTTGGGGGTCCCTGGGCAAGGTTTTGGGGGGAACCGGAGTGTACCAGGCACTGGAATTGCTGGTTGGTGGCAGCGCTACAAGTCCTAAGCTGGTAATTGAGTTTAGAGGAATTCATGCTGGTAACTCATCTTTTGGACGCTAAGGTTCAGAGTGGGGGTTTATACCATGACAAAAGTGTACACTGCTCACTTTATATTATTTTTATTACAAATATTTGCACTGTAAAAATGATAAAAGAAAGTATTTTTCATTTCACCTCATACAAATATTGTAGTGCAATCTCTTTATCATGAAAATGCAACTTACAAATGTAAATTTTTTTTGTTACATAACTGCACTCAAAAACAAAACAATGCAAAACTTTAGAGCCTACAAGTCCACTCAGTCCTACTTTTCGTTCAGCCAGTTGCTAAGACAAACAAGTTTGTTTACATTTACAGGAGATAATGCTGGCCACTTCTTATTTACAATGTTACCAGAAAGTGAGAACAGGTTTGCACATGAGACTTTTGTAGCTGGCATTGCAAGGTATTTATGTGCCAAATATGCTAAACATTTGTATGCCCCTTCCTGCTTCGGCCACCATTCCAGAGGATATGCTTCCAGATTGATAACGCTCATTAAAAAAAGAATGTGTTAATTACATTTGTGACTGAACTCCTTGGGGGAGAACTGTATGTCTCTGGCTCTATTTTACCTGCATTATGCCATATATTTCATGTTATAGTAATCTCAGAAGATGACTCATTTTAAGAACACGTTCACTGCAGATTTGACAAAATGCAAAGAAGGTACCAGTGTGAGATTTCTAAAGCTAGCTACAGCACTTGACCCAAGGTTTAAGAATCTGAAGTGCCTTCCAAAATCTGAGGGGGATGAGGTGTGGAGAATGCTTTCAGAAGTTTTAAAAGAGCAACACTCCGATGCGGAAACTGCAGAACTAGAAGCACCAAAAAAGAAAAACGACCTTCTCCTGGTGGCATCTGACTCAGATGATGAAAACGAACATGCATCAGTCCACACTGCTTTGGATTGCTGTTGAGCAGAACCTGTCATCAACATGGATGCATGTCCTTTGGAATGGTGATTGAAGCATGAAGGGACATCTGAATCTTTAGCACATCTGGCATGTAAATATCTTGTGATGCCCGCTACAACAGTGCCAATGAGAACACCTGTCCTCACTTTCAGGTGACATTGGCAACAAGAAGTGGGCAGCATTATCTCCTAAAAATGTAAACAAACTTGTTTGTCTGAGCAACTGGCTGAACAAGAAATAGGACTGAGTGGACTTGTAGGCGCTAAACTTTTACGTTGTTTTATTTTTGAATGCAGTTATTTTTATGTACATGAACTTACAAATGTAGAATTAACTTTCATGATAAAGAGATTGCACTACAGTACTTGTATGAGGTGAACTGAAAAATACTTCCTTTTGTTTTTTATAGTGCAAATATTTTGTAAATATTAAGTGAACATTGTACACTTTGTACACTTTGTATTCTGTTATAATTGAAATCAATATATTTGAAAATGTAGAAAACATCCAAAAATATTTAAATAAACAATAATAGAATACTAACAGTGTAATTAATCACAATTAATTTTTTCAGTTGCTTGACAGCTCTACTTTGTACCTAGAGTATTTGCAACCTTCCCCTTTCCTGCTGCCAGCTGCAGTAAAATCCTTTACTGTAGCCATGTTCCTGAGTGATTATTGGGACCTACTAGAACTAGCACCTACACAGCCTCGCTGCTCAAGCATCTACAGTGCTTGCCTCTGTGATGTGGTACTCTGGGGACACCACTAACACCCTAGGTCTTGATATTACGGAGGAACTCCAATAATTAAGCAAGCATCTAGCAAAGCAGTGACAGGTGCACGACATCACTCAATACCAGTCAGGACTAGACTGTGCTCTGTCCTGTGTGGTCACTGTGACTGTTATGGGATATGTCTGTATCAAATTGTGAATTCCATTTTGCATTGTAACCTCTATCTTGGATTATAACCTTCCTTGAGACCTTCATGTCATAGCGTAACCTCCATTTTCAATTAGTACATCATTTTGCATTAGGGGCCTGGCACCTAGCTGAATGGCTAGGGCTGAGAAGCCATAAAAGAGAACTCTGGGGTCATCAACTTTGATTGCCACTCAACTACTAGTCCATCATTATGGGACAATGGACTCCTTACAGAATCCTGCCTGGGGGAAGGAGCTGTAATTTTCCAGCTGAAACACATGGGCAAAAATGGAACAAACTATTTAAGGTGTGGGGGGGGTATTCCTCTGACAAAGGGGGCCATCCACTGCCATGTGTCAGAAGATTGGGCTGGAGAGAGATGGGGCAGGAGGGACTCTGCTTTTCCTGGTATGCTGAGCAGACCTCAGACTCATGGAAGGGGTGAGATCAGACTCAGAGGGGCCATCTCAGGAGTGTTTATTTTGTAAAGTACTGTAACTTTAGTGCTTTCTTAAGAGTAAAAGTGACTGTGATTAAGAAGTTCCTCTGCTAAGCCTGTATTCCTTGTTCGCCTATCCTGTGGTTGTCCCTGAAGTGATTAATTGAGAAGCTTAGAGTCCTCAGTGAGGTGAAATGCAGAAGAAACGTATAAGCAACTGGGGGCCTGGACTTGTTTCAGGATCTAATACAGCTCCCACATCCCAAGAAAGGGGGCAGACATGAGGCTTTCCCCTTGGGAGTGTGCCTTAGGGAACATCTATATGGAGAGATGGCATGCACTGTCTGAATGGACCCTGCTACTGTGCCCTAAATGTTCCCTAGTAGGCTTTGCAAACAGCAGTAGGTCAAAGCACACTACAGCACTTTTAAGGGGTGATAGCAGTGTCCACATGACCAGTTAGACTGAGCATGGCAGGCTGAAGTGCTCGAAATTTACTACCTGACTTGCCACGTGCTAACTCTACAGATAGACAAGCCCCTAGACACCCAGACCAAGAGCTAGGAACATTAAGGCATCCCGGCCAAGACCCTGTTGGCTTAGGAGCACATGGGCTGGGTGCCTGGGTCTACTTTTACAGACTGGTGTCCAGCCAGAGGGAAACTGGACCAGGTTATAGCAGCTTCATTGGGGAGAAAGGGATCCTCTGTCCTCTACTTGAGTGGATACATAAAATCTACTTGAATCAAAGCTCTGGTCAGAGGGAAGAGCATGGGCTACACATCATATATTCATCTTAAGACCTAAATGGTACACAGGAGACAAAAAGGGGCAAGGACCTGGCAGATCTAGAGCTTCAGCTCCTCACTACACACTATAGCTGTCACAGCTGTGATGGGTTTGGTCACAGAGATCCCCTTGGGACTGTCACCTGATGTACTGAAATTACCTCTGAGCCTGTTTTCTACTGCCAGCTTGGGACTTCAGAACCCTGCTTTGTTGAGCCAGACATGCTAGTCTGCTTCAACACAGACCCAGGTCTGGTCCACGCACCCAAAGCAGCAGACTTTAACCAAAAACTGCTCAGCAAGTCACCTATCTACAGCACCCAGACACCAAGTTCCCAATGGGATACAAACCCCAAATAAATCCATTTTACTGTGTATAAAGCTTATACAGGTTAAACTCATAAATTGTCTGCCCTCTATAACACTGATAGAGAGATATGCACGGCTGTTTGCTCCTCCAGGTATTAATCACTTACTCTGGGTTTAATAAACAAAAGTGATTTTACAAAGTATAAAAAGTAGGATTTAAGTGGTTTCAAGTAACAACAGACAGAGCAAAGTAAGTTAACAAGCAAAATAAAACAAAACATGCAAATCTAAGCCTAATACATTAAAGAAACTGAATACAGGTAAATCTCACCCTCAGAGATATTCTAATAAGCTTCTTTCACAGACTAGACTCCTCCTTAGTCTGGGCCCAGTCCTTTCCGTGGTACTGTTCTTGTTAGTTCCAGCTCAGGCAGTAACTAGGGGACAGGGCCAGCATTAGGCCAATTTCCCCAGTTACCGTGGATCAGGCCTCACACCTCAGAAGGCCCCACAGTGTCCGGAAGAGGGTTCCGCAAGGTAAGGCCTCAGAGGACAACTGCTGCCGAGGAAGGGCCCTACGTCAAAGTGCCACCAGAAGCAGTGGCAACCGACTGAGCTGCCACTGAATTGCCATCGCTCTCTTCAGCGGCAGCTCAATTGCTGTTGCTGTCTTTGGCGGCATTTCGGCAGCAGCTCTTTCAAATCGGGCCGCACACGTCCTAAAGCCATCCCTGCTAGGGGATTTCTCCTGACTACAGCCCCCTTTGTTCTGTTCCACCCCCTTTTATAGCTTTGGCACAAGGCAGAAATCTTTCGTCTCTCTCGGTCCCCACCCCTCCTTCTAAATGGAAAAGCATCAGGATTAAGATGGAGTCCAGTACCAGGTGACATGGTCACATGTCCTGTGAAACCCCAAGCCTCCATTCTTTCCTGCCTGACTCACATGAACACAGGTAGGCTTGTGAGTAAACAGAGCCATTCACAACCAATTGTCCTAATTAATGGGAGCCATCAAGATTCCAAACCACCATTAACGGCCCTGACTTTCCATAGTTCCAATAGGATTTCAGAATAATACTTCATATTTCTAGCTTCAGAATGATACATTCATACAAATGGGATGAACACACTCAGTGGATTATAAGCTTTGTAATGCAATGTCACAACAGCATACACTCATTTAAGTTTAAAGGGAAGATCTAGAGGAACTGTGTCCCGGAAGACTTTCAGACAATTCTTTTCAAGCGCTCTTCCTGCTGTGATGCAACTATATACCGTGCTCCTGGGCTCTGCCTAAAAGCGCAATCTTGACCTAAATAACCCACTAAACAAAATTATTTCTGTAATAAAATTGTTCATGTTTTCTAGCAAGGCATTGGCACATGGATGAGAGTGTGCTTAATTTCCCTGTTGTGCTGCAACATGGTAAGGAATACCAAAAAAGCGGGTGGCAGGCATGGCAAGGTACAAATCTGGAAGCTGCTGTCAGAACAGAAACACAGCAGTAGTAAATGACTTTGGAAAAAAAAAGACGTAAAATATTTGTAAACATTTCAGGTCAGTGGCAACAGTAAATCAGCAGGGGCAAGTTCCATATGCTCTGAATCTGTGTCTAATCAATGGCTAACACTAAGCACTGGAAACCTCATTTACAACACAGCTGCAAGCCAGTTGGTGGGTTAAAAAAAAAAAAAGCAAGCTTAGAAGACAGTGTGGTTTATTCTTAAACCTCGACTTTGGTTTGAGATAGCATTGTCAGATCATTTTACTCAGATTCACCTTCAGGCATCCAGGGTTTTTTAGCAGTAACAATAAATACTGGGTTTTATTTTTAGAACTAAGGCCATGGCTACACTTACAGTTCTGCAGCGCTGGTAGTTACAGCTGTGTTCGTACAGCTGTGTAGGGCCAGCGCTGCAGTGTGGCCACACTGACAGCTACCAGCGTTGCAGTGTGGCCACATTTGCAGCACTTGCAGCACTGTTGGGAGTGGTGCATTGTGGGCAGCTATCCCATAGAGCACCTCGTCCCATTTTGGCGCTGTGGCTTGTGGGAAGGGGAAGGAAGTGTGCGGGTCTTTCCGCTTCCTGTTCCAATGCCCCGTGGTGCTTTGCTACACATTCTGAGCAGTTTGGCGGCATTGTGAGTCTGCAGCACGATTTCTGAGATTTCTGTTACAAATGGAGCCTGAGGTGCTGAGGACCTTGCTGATGAATGTTGCCAGCACATCACGCATGGCAGTGGAGCTATTCCTTCAGCTGCAAAGTGACAGTGAGGAGTCAGACGATGATATTGAAACGCCTGACGCTCAAGACACTCAATTGCTTGTGGCAGTAACAGACGTGCTTAGCACCGTGGAACGGCGCCTTTGGGCTCGGGAAACCAGCACTCATTGGTGGGATCACATCGTCCTGCAAGCATGGGATGACGAGCAGTGGCTGCAGAACTTTCAGATGAGAAAACCCACTTTCATGGGACTGCGTGCTGAGCTCGCCCCTACCCTGCGGCGCAGGGACACGAGATTGAGAGCTGCCCTGCCACTGGAGAAGCAGGTGGCTATTGCAATCTGGAAGCTGGCAACTCCAGATAGCTACCGATCGGTGGCGAACCAGTTTGGAGTGGGAAAGTCCACCGCTGGAATGGTGCTGATGCAAGTTTGCACAGCCATTAATCGCACTCTGCTAAGAAGAACTGTGACTCTGGGGAACGTGCAGGACATTGTGGATGGCTTTGCACAAATGGGTTTCCCTAACTGTGGAGGGGCAATAGATGGGACGCATATTCCCATTCTGTCCCCACCCCACCTGGCATCAGAGTACGTTAATCGCAAGGGGTATTTCTCCGTGGTTCTGCAAGCGCTTGTGGATCACCGTGGGCGTTTCACTGACATTTACTCAGGATGGCCTGGAAAGGTGCATGATGCACGCATCTTTCGGAACAGTGCCCTGTTCAGGAAGCTGAGGGCCAGGACTTTTTTCCCAGACCGCAAGATCACAATAGGGGACGTCGAAATGCCCACTGTGATCCTTGGAGACCCCGCTTACCCCTTAATGCCATGGCTCATGAAACCGTATACAGGGAAGCTTGACAGGAGCAAGGACCGGTTCAACTACAGGCTGAGCCGGTGCAGAATGACCGTGGAGTGTGCTTTTGGCCGTTTGGAAGGCCGCTGGAGGTGTCTTTATGAGAAGCTAGATTTGGGGGAAAGCAGCATCTCCGCTATTATATCCGCATGCTGTACCCTCCATAATATTTGTGAAGGGAAGGGTGAAAGATTCAGTGAGGAATGGACCTCCGAGGTTCGACGCCTAGAGGATGAATTTGCACAGCCAGAGAGCAGGGCTACTAGAGAGGCCCAGGAAAGGGCTTCAAGGATTAGGGATGCCTTAAGGGAGCAATTTGATGCTGAGAGCCAACAGTAATGTTTGGTGCCTTTGCTGTGCTCCTTTCTACTTTGGGGTACAATATTTACCACTTCTTGCAATAATAAAATGTATTGTAAAAGCCACAAAATCCTTTATTCAAAGTACAGTACATAAAAGGCCAGGGGGGTTAGGGTGGTGGACTGTACATTCAGAGGTTTGAATATGTCCTGTTTGGATTACTGTTCAATGTCTGCTGCACTTCAGGATTACTATGCTGCAGGGTAATGGGAGTGGAGTGCACAGGTAAGAATTGTAGTTATCAGGGCTGGTAGGTGATCGTACAGGTGTTGGGGGCAGCTGGGGCTAATAAGAAACTGGCTGCTGGAGAAAGGTGTTTTGTGCAAATACTGGGGAACAAGAAAGAGAGCTTTGGGAGGGGTGTGGGTTACCACGGTACAGATCTGCCTGCATGGCTACGAGAGACTCGAAAGAGTCAGTTTGGTGAGCCATGAGGCTTATCATGTGCTTTGAGGTTTTTTTGGTAGCCAATTCCTTTCTCCTGCTTTCTGTTTGCCTCCACTCATACATTTTCTCTCTCCATTCCTGCGTCTTCCTACTTTCTCTGTTGTAGTGATTCATTACTGCTTTGATCAACTCCTCTTTTGATTTTCGTGGATTTTTTCTCAAGTTCTGCAAGCGACGTGAGGGCGGTGATCCGGCTGCATTAGTCAAGGTCACTAAAAAAAACAGAGATATAAACATGTAATACACAGAGGCTACATTGTTTATTATCACACAGTGAAGGAGTTTGTAGACTTTTTGTAGCATCATTCCCACATACCTAACATAACACAGAGAGGCCAGGGAAGCGAAGGCATGGCGAGCAATGGGGTGAGTGTTTCTGCCCCGACTTCACCTGGGAGGGGGAACTGACTGATGGCTCACTGGGGTGTATCTGCACTGGGTACAGGAGGTAGCTGGTGGCCTGCACAGGGGACAGTAGGGAACATGAAGGTGGCGAGCTGCTGGCGGGGGAGGCGGTCCGCGGAACTGCCGGCCTGCTGGTGGGGGGGGGAAACGCACCGCTGGGCTGGCTGCCTGCTGGAAAGGAGGGGGGGGGACCGGAGCGCACCGCGGGGCTGGCTGCCTGCTGGAAAGGAAGGGGGGAGACCGGAGCGCACCGCGGAGCTGGCTGCCTGCTGGAAAGGGAAGGGGGGGAGACCCGAGCGCACCGTGGGGCTTGCTGCCTGCTGGAAAGGGGAGGGGGGAGACAGGAGCGCACCGCGGGGCTGGCCATGCTGGAAGGGGGTGGGGAGACCGGAACGCACGGCGGGGGGGGGGGACCGCGAACCTGGCGCCCTGCATTCAAGTATCCCTACATTCTCAACAGGGTTTCCTACTGCCAGATATATCACTGCTGTGTGTTACCTGGGAAGAGAGGGAAGGTCTTCTACAGCAATGTGGATTCCGCCCTGGCCCCTATGCAGCTTGCCTGTGTGCAGCCATGGTCCCCCCACCCCTCGCTGCAAAGTGGATCGGACGAGTTAGCCTGACCGGGACAAGGACCACGGTAGCTCTCCCTATAAACTTGCGAAAGCACATTGCCCACGCTCTGGCTGCAACTTTTCAAGAGATTACCGAGGCAGATTACAGAGACGTGATAGAGCAAATCAATGGGCTATTCCACGTTTAGGCATGCATGCAGGCAGCAATAACCCCAACCGTCCTCTCCCAAAACATAAAAATCTGCTTACCCCGAGCACACTCCTCAGCTTCTTCCTCACCAGCAACTTCCAGCTGCTGCGACTGGCTAGCCTCCTAATGGCCTGAGAGGAGCTCCTGGCTGCATGCCTCCTGGGACTCCCGGGTGTCTCCCTCCACGCCAGTAGCCTGACTCTCGGCTTCCTCTACACCCTCCCCCACTTCTCCCTGCTCTGAACTCTCCATCGTGCTCCTAGGATTGGCAGTGGGGTCATACCCAAGTATGGCATCCAGCTCCTTGTAAAAACGGCAGGTTGTGGGGGCAGCTCCTGAGCAGCGATTTCCCTCACGGTCTTTGCAGTAAGCACTCCGCAGCTCTTTTATTTTTACCCTGCACTGCAACGCATCCCGTTCATGGCCCCTTCTCAGCAAGGACTGTGATATCTGCCCATAGGTATCATAATTTCTCCGGCTGGAGCGCAGCTGTGCTTGCACAGCTTCCTCACCCCAAACACTGATGAGGTCCTGCAGCTCAGAACTGTTCCATGCTGGGGCTCGTCTGGGGCGTGGAGGCATGGTCGCTGATTGATTGATTGATTGATTGATTGCACTCCACACCTGGCTGAGCAAACAGGAAGGAGATTTTTAAAATTCCCGGGGCATTTAAAGGTGGGGTCAGCTGAGCCCAGGGCAGTGGAGTGTGCATGATTACCAGAGAGGCTTATAAGGTATGCTGGGATACCTCCTTATACCCCGGAGGTCAATAAAAGCGCTGGTGGGCGTCCACACTTGCTGACCAGCGCTGGATCACCAGCGCTGGAATCCCTACACCCGAGGCTCGACCGGGTGTACAGCCAGCGCTGCAACCAGGGAGTTGCAGCGCTGGCCGTGCTTTGCAAGTGTGGCCACATCCTAAGTTGCAGCGCTGTAACCCCCTCACCAGCGCTGCAACTCTCTAGTATAGCCATGGCCTAAGAATTCAAGCCCTTTTGTGCCTCTATGGCAATCAGGAAAGAAATCCTTGTTAGCCAGAAAGTTTGCATGAAATATGGATGAGGTAATATTTATTTTATTGGACCAACAAGTTGTCTTTCTAATATCCTGGAACAAATACAGCTACAACAACACTGCATTAAATATGTAATTTACAGTCAACAAGATTTTAGACTCAGCCTTTCTGATACAGTACTGCATGACCCTTCCCCCTACTTATTGCTGGTTGATAATGTGGAACTGTACAACCAAGAGCATTGAAATTACATCTCCATAATTACAGGCAGTGCTAGGATACCAGTCATGCATTCAGCAAGATCCTCATCTGCTGCGAATTGGCATAGATCCAGTGAAGGCAATAGAGCTACCCTGAATTACACAAGCTGAGGGTCTGACCCACAAGGGAGCTGCACTCTTCATTTTCAAACGATAAACACATGAACTCTACAAATCATACGTGAATCAGCATGTATTGTCATTCCCAATGTGCAGGACTAAAATGTGTTCTGAACCACGTTACAAAAATTAAATATCAAAAAGGGGTAGAGATACATAACAGTGCACTGAAAAAAGTAATTATAAATGTAGGCCCTTGTCCTGCTTGATTGCAATGGGATTCCTCATGAAAACAGGCATCAATATCTCATGTTAAAATGCTTGCAGGATTGGACTTGATGATTTTATCTTCATGAGTGTTGCCAATACTCATGATTTCTTCACAAATAATAAGATTTTGGTTGGATATAGAGCCTGTCTTCACCTGACAAAAGAAGTTCCAGTCCTCTTGGGAATTTCAGTCCTGCCTAGGGGCAGGCTCCTTCTGATTGGCCTCTTGGGGCATAGCACCCAGTGGATGCTGCTGCGGGAGGCAGATAGAAGTCTTTCTCCCCCACCCAAAAGCTCCTCTTGGCTCCTGAAAGGAGGAAGGGGAAAGGAGAGAAGCAGCCAGCACCATTCTCAAAAGAGGGGAGGGGAAAATCCAAAGACAGACCAAAAATCACACTATTTATATTTTTAAAATCTCATGGTTTGTAGGCCAATCTCATGATTTTGGAACTTTAGGGTTGGCAATACTGTCATTATGATAACATATTTTCTATTAACTGTTTGCATACTCAAATAGAGCATTGTTTTATTTTTGTATATATCAGTTCTTCTGTTTTCTTGGCTTCCTGTTTGTTTTTGAGTGCAATTCAAGGTAGTGGGTTTTCATAGATTCCAAGGCCAGAAAGGACCATTGTGATCATCTACTCTGACCTGCTGTATAACACAGGCCACAGAACTTCCTCAAAATAATTGGTAGATTGTATCTTTTAGAAAAACATCCAGTCTTGATTTAAAAGTTGTCAGTGATGGAGAATCCATCATGACCCTTGGTAAATTGTTCCAATGGTTAATTACTTTTACTGGTAAAAAGTTATGCCTTTTATTTCCAGTTTGAATTCGTTTAGCTTCAACATCCCACCATTGGACAGTGTTAACCCTTTTCCTCCTAGATTGAAAAGTGTATTATTAATATTTGTTCCCCATTTAGATTGTAATCACATCATCTCCAACCTTCTTTGTTAAGATAAATAGATTGAGCTCCTTGAATCTATCACTATAAAACAGATTTTCTATTGCTCTAATGATTCTTCTGACTCTTCTCTGAACCCTCTTCAATTTTTCAACATTATTCTTAAACTGTGGGCACCAGAGCTGGACACAGAACTTTACAGCTACAGTCATGCCAGTGCCAAATACAGAGGTAAAATAAGCTTTTACTCCTATTTGAGATTCCCCTGTTTATGCATCCAAGATAACATTAGCACTTTTGGCTACAGCATCACATTGGGAGCGTGTGTTCCTCTGTTTGTCCAGCAAGATCCCACAAATCTTTTTTACAGTAACTGTTTCTCAGGATAGTGTCTGCCATTGTGTAGTTTGCTTGTGCCCAGTTTATCATGTGATTCAGATCATTCTGTATTAGTGACTTGCCCTCTTCATTATTATCAGTCCCACAATTTTTGTGACATCTGAAAACCTTGTCAGTGATGATTTTATGCTTGCTTTATGGTAATTGAAAAAAAATGTTAAATAGCATAGGGCAAGAACAGATCCCTGCGAGACCCAGCAAGAAACACAGCCATTCATTGATGATGCCCTGTGTACAATTATCTATCCATTAGCCAGTTTAATTTGTTTAATGTGTGTTACCTTAATTTTAAATAATTCTAGATTTTTAATCAAAATTTCATGCAGTACCAAATCAAATGCCTTACAGAACTGTAAGTATATTATGTTAACACAATAAATTTATCAACCAAACTTGTAATATCATAACAATATGAAATTAGGTTGACAAGTTCTATTGTCCATAAACCTATGTTAACTGGCATTAATTATTATCTTTTCTTCATTCATTATTAAGAGAGTCCTGTATCAGTTCCATTATATTGCCTGAGGTCGAGGACAAACTGACAGGCCTATAATTATGTGAGTCATCCCATTTACTTTTCTTAAAGACACAACATTGGCTTTTTTCCAGTCTTCTGGATGTTCCCCAGTGTTCCAAAACTTATTGAAAATCAACATTAACAGTTCAGTGAGCTCCTCAGTCAGCTCTTTTAAAACTCTTGGATGCAAATTATCTGATTTTAAAAATGTCTAACTTTAGTAGCTGCTGTTTAACATCCCCCTGAGATACCAGTGGAATGGAAATAATACTATAATCATCATTAATCTACAAAGTCTCTTTAGTCTGTTTTTTTACTATCTGAAACCTCCTTGCATCCAATGAAGCATGCTAATTTGGAGAGATTAGCTGAGGTGCTCCCACTGAGAGTCCCTAACGTTTGCCTAGAATACAAAGATTTGAACCAAAGTAATTACCTCAACAACATTACTGGAGAGAAACAGACCCTGTTGCTGGTAATCAACAGGTGCAAACTGATGTACTTTAGTCATATCAGGTGTAGACATAGAAACTTTCTTGAGATTATTATCATGGAAGGAATGTTGGTAGGTCATTGTAGTAGAGACAACCAGAAAAAAGATGTATAGATGGTGTGCAGCAGACGATTAGGAAGGAAGCCGATGAATGCTCCCTAATAATGGACCAAGAAGGCTTCCAGAAATTCTGCTAAGATGCCACCAATATTCAGACATGAATAAATGGTTTTTACCTTCCCTACTTAGTTACAATGGTGCAGAGCCCTAATATAGGCCTGGTCTACACTAGGCGTTTAAACCGATTTTAGCAGCGTTAAACCAATTTAACGTTGCACCCGTCCACACTACGAGGCCCTTTATATCGATATAATGGGCTCTTTAAATCGGCTTCTGTACTCCTCCCTGACGAGAGGAGTAGCGCTAAAATCGGTATTACCATATCAGATTAGGGTTAGGGTGGCCGCAAATCGATGGTATTGGCCTTAGGGCGGTATCCCACAGTGCACCACTGTGACCACTCTGGACAGCAATCTCAGCTCGGATGCAGTGGCCAGGTAAACAGGAAAAGCCCTGCGAAATTTTGATTTTCATTTCCTGTTTGCCCAGCCTGGAGCTCTGATCAGCATGGGTGGCGATGCAGTCCCAAATCCAAAAAGTCCTCCAGCATGGACCGTATGGGAGATACTGGATCTGACCGCTGTATGGGGAGACAAATCTGTTCTATCAGAGCTCCGTTACAGAAAACAAAATGCCAAAGAGTTTGAAAAAAAATCTACAGGCTACACAGTGCTGCGTGACAAGCGTAACGGGAAGCCAGAGACTCAAATGGACACTCATGGAGGGAGGGAGGGGGTACTGAGGACTCCAGCTATCCCACAGTCCCCAGCAGTCTCCGAAAAGTATTTGCATTCTTGGCTGAGCTCCCAATGCCTGTAGGGTCAAACATATTGTCCAACGTGGTTCAGGGAATAGCTAGTCAATTTACTCCCTCCCCCCCACATGAAAGAAAAGGGAAAGAAATCGTTTCTTGACTTCTTTCAATGTCACCCTGTGTCTACTGAATGCTGCTGGTAGACGCGATGCTGCAGCAGTGAAGAGCAGTATCCGCTCCTCTCCCCTCTGTGGTGGCAGATGGTGCAGTAGGACTGGTAACCGTCCTTCTTATGAACCCGTGAGTGCTCCTGGCTGGCTTCAGGTGAGGCTGGCCGAGGGCGCCTGGGTGAAAATAGGAATGACTCCCGGTCATTCCCAGTAGATGGTACAGAACGGCTGGTAACCGTCTTCATCATAGCAACTAGGGGCTGAGCTTCAATCAGCCCCCTCCCTTTCATGTGAAAAGAAAAGATTCTGTACTGCCTGGACTATCATAGCAGTGGGAGGCTGCCTCCTCCTCATTTTATGTCACTAAAAACTCAGTGTTTCCTATTCCTGCATTCTTTATTACTTCATGACACAAATGGGTGGGGGGACACTGCCACGGTAGCCCAGGAAGGTTGGGGGAGAAGGAAAGCAACGAGTGGGGTTGTTGCAGGGGCACCCCCTGTGAATGGCATGTAGCTCATCATTTCTGCGGGATCTGACACAGAGCAGCTGTGCTCTCTGATACACTGGTTCTCTAGTACATTTGCCCCATATTCTAGGCAGGACTGACTCTATTTTTAGAAACCATAAAGGAGGGATTGACTCAGGGAGTCATTCCCAGTTTTACTTTTGCGCCCCCGGCCGATCTCAGCCAGGGGCACCCATGATAGCAGCAGACAGCACAGAAGGACAGATAACCGTCATTTCATTGCCAAATTACACTGGCAGGAGACGGTACAGAACAACTAGTAACCATCTCTGCTATCATGGAAAAGCCAATGAATGCTGCTGTGTAGCGCTGGAGTATCGCCTCTGTCCGCGGCATCCAGTACACATACAGTAACTGTAAAAAAAAACGCTGAACGGGCTCCATGGTTGCCGTGCTATGGCATCTGCCAGGGCAATCCAGGGAAAAAGGGCGAGAAATGATTGTCTGCCGTTGCTTTCCCGGAGAAAGGAATGACTGACGACATTTACCCAGAACCACCCGCGACAATGATTTTTGCCCCATCAGCCATTCGGCTCTCAACCCAGAATTCTAAGGGGCGGGGGAGACTGCGGGAACTATGGGATAGCTATGGAATAGCTACCCACAGTGCAACGCTCCGGAAATCGACGCTAGCCTCGGACCATGGACGCACACCGCCGAATTAATGTGCTTAGTGTGGCCGCGTGCACTTGACTTTATACAATCTGTTTTATAAAACCGGTTTATGTAAAATCGGAATAATCCCATAGTGTAGACATACCCATAGACACACTGTACTAGTGCAAAATGGGGCTTGCACAGGGCCAGGGTACATTGAATAGAAGCAAGCGTCCTCTTACACTGACACAGCAGATCTATACTGGAGATCTGCACCAGTGCAAAGAAACCCAGGATACACAGAGACCTAGATTTGAATTCTGTTGGACTGAAGATAGGGAGTTTTGGGTGGAAGTTTCATGACTTTGAATCTGTCTCCTGTAGCTGACCTACCAGAGTGTATTGTGCTTCAGGGTAGAGTAGAAGGGGCATTGATTCACTTATGAATTTTCTTGGGTGTGGGTTGTACATGGTGAAAGTCTTGTTGGTAGATGATGTTTTGAGTTACACCCTTTATTGAAGCCTAATTGCTATTGATGTTATATTTGAGAAGCCTATGGAAGCTGACTGTGTAAGACAGAAGGTCCAGATATGATCTTTGATTTTCCTTCTGTTTTAAAGATGTAAATATGCCCAGAGGATTAGGCAATAAGTGCATGTTTTATAAATATGGCAAAATAAATTCACATTATATGTGCCACCTCACGGAACTTTGAGATACTCTCATCCATTCTCCGCCTGAGACAACAATCTCATACTTTAAGAAGGAAGCATCCCCCAGTGGCACATGAAAAAGCCAGAGATTGTTTTCACACTTTGATCACCATTGTAATTTTCTGTGGACTATAAACAAGTGACAAGAGAATACTATTCTCTCTCTAGACAAGCACCTTAAATTTCCAGATCACTTAAATGGTGATTTAAAAAAATGCAAACATTTTATTTCCTTAAAAGATGAGCTTTTCATTGATTGACCTAGTGTTTGATACTTACTTTACAAAACCAGAACCAGCTGTGACTCTAAGTGCCTCTTATACATGTATTTTCTCCATGGAGTGACCTGAAGTGGTAACTCATTGTACTGAGAGAATAAAGACAGACAGAGATCCATATATGACCTCAAATAAGAATCAAAATATCACATAAAATATCACCGATGAATTACTTTTTTAACCGTCTTGTGTTTCAATTTAAAGAACAACTTTTTTTCTTTAAATTACAGTTAGCCCTAATCCTGGAAACAGGGAACACAAATGGAACATTGGAATTGCCACACTGATTCAGACCCATTTTCCATTTGGTGCAATATCTTGTTTTACAGTGACCAACACCAGAGGCTTCAAAGGAGAAATAACTCTACAGTAGGAAGGTGTGGGATAAATCTGCCCCCTGTGAAGGTTTAATCTTAATTCCTATATACTTAAAACTTGTCTTCAATCCTAAATCATGAGGTTTTCTATTCCTTCCAGATTTTGTGTTAATATTAACTATTATAATTCTGGCTATTATAACTCTGAATATTCTTGTTATCTATATTGCTCTTTAAATTCCTTTTTAAACCCTGCTAAATTCTATGCTTCAACACCATCCTGTGGCAATGAGTTCCACCCTCTGATTTGAATTCAGATCTCCAGGCTCAATACTAATGTGAGTTGAAGGAGGAGAGGCAGACAAAGAACTATCTTTGGACTCGTTTATCTGTGTTTTTTTCCACTATGACACATTCTGTTCTTTTTACCAGGGGACAGAAATTTAATTCAGGAAAAAGGCTACTGAGATGAACTGAAATGATCACTGGGTCAATTTGACACCATCCATGATAATTATTTAGGGCTAGACTTGGCCCTAAATATTTTGTTTTGTAATACTATGCTTATTTAGTAGTGTGCTATAAGTCAGTGTACTATTTGTGGAATAAGGTGCTACATATGGTGAAGATTACTACTGTGATGGGTTCCCTCTGGGGTGCCACCTGGAACTGGGGTACCACTAAGGCTCCTTTTTACACCATACTGCTATGATAGTCTGCCAAGCCCTCCAGCCTTCAGCCTGCTCTTTCACCAACATACATACATACAGGCAGGGACACATCCACCTGCAGTACATGCAGGCAGGCTTTTTAACCAGCTCATACATGAGAAGGCTTCAGCTAGGGCAACTCCCAGTTCTTAAGGCATGCACATCCTCTGGAGTATAAACCCAAAATTAAACCATCTTGCGCTGCACGGGGAACTGTACAGCGTAAGCTCATAAGATTGCCCCCTCCTTCAATGTGGAGAGGAATATGCAACAGCTTTCCTCCCTGAGGGATGATTCCCACATGCTGGTTTTAGATAAAGCAAAAACAAATTCATTAGCTACAAAAGATCGATTATAAGGGATAACAAACAGAGCAAAGCAGATTACCTAGCAAATAAATAAAAAACACAAATTAAGTTTAATATACCAAATACATTGGATATAAATAGCAGATCCTCACCTTAAGTGATTATATAAGCAGGCTGCAGATTCTTAAGGGGCAAGCTGCACTTGCTTACAGCTTGGAATTCCCACATGTTCCATTAATAGGCTAAACATCCCTTTAGCCTGAGCCCAGCAATTCTCCCAGTTCAGTCTTTGTTCCTTAGGTGTTTCCATGAGTCTTCCTGGGTGGGGAGTCAGTGAAGAACCAAGATAATGTCACTCCCCTGCCTTGTATAGCTTTTGTATAGGGGGGAACCTTTGTTTCAAAGGTTGGTTCCCATGCCAGTTAGTGGAAAAATACTGACATCCCAAGATGGAGTCAGGCACCAGGTGATCTGATCACATGTCCCTGTAGTGTCACAGCAGCCATTACTCAGATGCTGTCTGTAGCATCCTCAGGAAGGCTCTCTAGGTGGGAGATAAGCTTCTCCTAAGGCCTATTGTTTCTTCCTAATGGCTCATTAACCTGAATGAGCCCTTCCCAGCCATCCATCTAGACTGAGCACATTTTGCGTAGGGGGTATTGCCCAGATGTAACTACATTTTGAAATACAAAAACATAGTCAATATTCATAAATTTAGATACAAAAATGATAAATCTGGATACAAAAATGATACATGAATACAAATAGGATAATCATATTCAGCAAATCATAATCTTTTCAGTAATATCTCACACAACCTATCTTGCATAAAAGATATAACTATGTCATAATCATATCATAATAATATCACTATGAAGAATATGGGTTACAGTGTCACAACTACCAATAGCTGATATTTACAAAATAGCTCATGTGTGGGCTGTTTTATATTCTTTTTTGTGCTGCATCAGCTGTTATGAAAGGATGTAGCTCCATTAAAGTCTGCAGGGCTACACCATTTTACACAAGGTGTACTTCTGGGGGGATTCTGCATGACTGCGCACCTGCAGAAAATGCCCCTCCCCCACCACTACTATGGGTGCAGTTCTGGGGGTGAATTGTCCCCCTCCAAACAGAGGCAAGGCATGGGTGGCACATGGGGTTATGTGCCATTACCTGCCTCATTTCTGTAAGCACAGAGCTGCACAGATGAAGGAGGCCGCCTCTCTGCTCCACAGCCAGATGACTCTGCAGTTGAACACCCCTCCTGGGTTCTAGTGCCAGTCATGCTCCTGTTCTGTATGCTGGGAGCCTTTCTGTTTTCTGTGCAACAGTGAGTGCCTGTGGTGGGGCTGGGTGAGGGGGGTTGGGGAAAATGAAGGAAGAGGGGTGAGAGGCTGGGGGGAAGAGGCAGTGGGGAAGGAAGGGGATGGAATAGGGCAGGGGGAGGGGAATGTGGGTGTGAGAGTAGAGAGATGGAGAAGAAAAGGGGTTAGGGAAATCATGGGGAGAAGTGAGAGCCCAGTTTGCAGTGTCCTCTCAGCAGCAGCTGAGGCTCCCCCGTTAAGCAGGCCCATCGAACCCTCATCCTGATAAGCCCTACCCCCTACACCTGGACCCTCTGAAAATCCCCCCCACCCAGACCCCCACCCCACTGATCCCCAACCAGCTGCACCTGGACCCCCATCCCATCAAGTCCCTCTGCCTCAGCACCTGGACTGCCCCATTAAGCTCCCACACCCAGACCCACCACTAAGACCCATCTCCCCACACCCAGACCTGCCCTGTTGAACCCCAACCACCCTCACCTGAATCCTCTGCAGAGTCCTATTGTCCCTGTACCGGAATCCCCAATGAGTCCCTATGCATCCAGATCTTCCACTGAGCCACCTGCACCCAGATTGGCCCACACAGAAACCTCTCACCCCACACTTGGATCCCCCCACACTAAGCCCCTCCAAACTTGGATCCTGCTGGCCTGAGTCTGCCCACCCACATCTGGAGCACCTGGCGCAGAGGGGCAGGGTCCCAGAGTGTTCCTGGGCCAGGCCAAGCCCTCGCACTGTGTCAGGGTCAGGTGCAGCTTCAATGTCAAGTCCCTATATCAGGAGAGGTGGGGGCTTCAGGGTGATCTCCCACCTCAATGCAGCCAGTGGCCTGTGCTCCTCACTGCCATGCTGGAGCCACATTTATTTATTGACAAATAAAAGTTGCAGAATTTTAAAATGTTTTATGCATAATTTAAAAAAAAATTGGTGCAGAATTCCCTCAGAAGTAAAGGTGAAGATCTGGCCAAGTGTTTGCAGACTGTAATTTCATATGAATATTTAGAATTGTAAAAGGAAATCTGGAAAAAAAAAAGTCTGTCATGAAAGTAGAACTGGGCTAAAAATGGAAAGACGTTTTTCCCAGTTCTCCCCGCCTCCATTTTTTGTTGAAATTTTATTTTTTTTAAAACCATTTGATCAGCTACAGAGCTGTTGAAAAATAGAAAAGCATCTGCTGACTACTTTTTTTTTTCTTTCCATTTTCCACTGACATTTCAAACAAATTCAACCAACTCTATATAAAAATCTGAAGTGTAGTTCTGGGCACAGTCTTCTGTGTGTGAGATAAAAAAAAGAAATACATACACAATTAAATACTGAAATAAGAACTAGCTGTCGGGAGAAAAATGTAGTTTATGATGATTAGTCAAATCTTTCAGGTTCCTTTATTTTTATCTAAATGACAGCAGGCTTACTCACATCTATCGAATAACCAGTGTTGAACTGCAGCTTGTTTGGTCATAATCTAACTTTCCATGTGTTTAGTGAAGTGACAGTTATTGTAATTACTGCATACAAAAGCATCTTTTTAGCACAGCTCTGACAATACCAATGAAGTAGCTATTGGCAACATTGCATCCTTTTCCTCGTCTTTCCTAAGAAAGTAGAGCTAATCAGTTAATTCTAGTATGCAAGATCAAGTCTGGACAAGTTTGATTATATTTTTTCCATATGCAAGACACTAGGGAGATATTTAATTTCAAGTTTCACTCCTGAATATTATTGTGCTAGCATGAAGTAATTCAACAACTTCCCTTTCCCAGGCATATCATAGTTGTAACATCGTGCTTATAATGTAAATAGAAAATAGGAGTTGTTTGCTACAATTACATATTGCAGAAATATCCTTAGCTGTATTAAAAAGTGATGGAAACAATCATGGGCCTGAAGGCTGGAGCAAAGCTCTAATAAAAGAAAGTCAGCTAAATCACAGCAGAATCTCTTTCTTTCTTTGGGTTATATACAGCACTATCACGATAGCAACAAAGGCCTGGTCTACACTACGCGTTTAGACCGATTTTAGCAGTGTTAAACCGATTTAACGCTGCACCCGTCCACACAACGAGGCCCTTTTTATTGATATAAAGAGCTCTTTAAACCGGTTTCTGTACTTCTCCCCGACGAGAGGAGTAGCGCTGAAATCGGTATGACCATATCAGATTACTGTTAGTGTGGCCGCAAATCGACAGTATTGGCCTCCGGGCGGTATCCCACAGTGCACCATTGTGACCACTCTGGACAGCAATTCGAACTCGGATGCACTGGCCAGGTAGACAGGAAAAGCCCCACGAACTTCTGAATTTAATTCCTGTTTGCCCAGCGTGGAGCTCTGATCAGCACAGGTGGCAATGCAGTCCCAAATCCAAAAAGAGCTCCGGCATGGACCATATGGGAGATACTATATCTGATCGCTGTATGGGGAGACAAATCTGTTCTATCACAGCTCCATTTCAGAAGACAAAATGAGAAAGCATTTGAAAAAAATCTCCAGGCTATGATACCGAGTCCACAGCACAGTGCTGTGTGACAAGCGTAACGGAAAGCCAAAGAATCAAATGGACTCTCATGGAGGGAGGGAGGGAAGGGGTACTGAGGACTCCAGCTATCCCACAGTCCCCGAAAAGTATTTGCATTCTTGGCTGAGCTCCCAATGCCTGTAGGGTCAAACACATTGTCCGGGGTGTTTCAGGGTATATGTCGTCAATTTACCACCCCTCTCCCCCATGAAAGAAAAGGGAAAAAAATCGTTTCTTGACTTTTTTATACGTCACCCTATGTCTACTGCATGCTGCTGGCAGATGTGGTGCTGCAGCACTGAATAGCAGCATCCTCTCCCCTCCCCTCCCCGGTAGCAGACAGTACCATACAGAAGGACTGATAGCTGTCCTCATCATCCTGTCAGTGCTCCTGGCTGGCCTCAGGTGAGGTTGGCCGGGGGCGCCTGGGTAAAAATAGGAATGACTCCCGGTCATTCCTGGTAGATGATACAGAACGGCTGGTAACCATCCTCATCATAGCAACTGGGGGGCTGAGTTCCATCAGCCCCCCTCTTTCATGTCTAAAGAAAAGATTCTGTACTGCCTGGACTATCATAGCAGCTGGAGGCTGCCTCCCTCTCATTTTATCTCACTAAAAACTCAGTGCTTCTTATTCCTGCATTCTTTATTACTTAATCACACAAATGGGGGACACTGCCACAGTAGCCCAGGAAGGTTGGGGGAGGAGAGAAGCAACAGGTGGGGTTGTTGCAGGGGCACCCCCTAGAATGGCATGCAGCTCATCATTTCTGCAGGATCTGACACGGAGTGGCTGTGCTCTCTGGTTCTCTGATACACTGGTTCTCTAGTACACTTGCCCCAGATTCTAGGCAGGACTGACTTTATTTTTAGATAAAACATAAAGGAGGGATTGACTTGGGGAGTCATTCCCATTTTTGTCTTTGTGCCCCCGGCTGACCTCAGCGAAGGCCAGCCAGGAGCACCCATGACAGCAGCAGAAGGTACAGAACGACTGATAACTGTCATCTCATCGCCAATTTACAATAACACAGCAGACGGTACAGAACAACTTGTAACCGTCTCTGCTACCTTACAATGGCAAATGAATGCTGCTGTGTAGCACTGCAGTTCCGCCTCTGTCAGCGGCATCCAGTACACATATGGTGACAGCGACAAAAGGCAAAACGGGCTCCATGGTTGCCATGCTATAGCATCTGCCAGGGCAATCCAGGGAAAAAGAGCATGAAATGATTGTCTGCTGTTGCTTTCACGGAGAAGGAATGAGTGACGACATTTACCCAGAATCACCCGTGACACTGTTTTTGCACCATTATGCATTGGGATCTCAACCCAGAATTCCAATGGGCGGGGGAGACTACAGGAACTATGGGATAGTTACGGGATAGCTACCCAGAGTGCAAAGCTCCAGAAATTGATGCTAGCCTCAGTACATGGACGCACACCGCCAAATTATTGTGCTTTGTGTGGCCACGTGCACTTGACTTTATACAATCTGTTTTACAAAACCAGTTTATGTAAAATCGGAATAATCCTGTAGTGTAGACATACCCTAAGTGCTTAGACTCTTCAGCACAAACCTATGCTTAGGACCTTCCATCTTTATCTGAGTGTAACTCTTTGAATGAGTTTCTCAGGGCAAATACTCTACAATTTGAAACTCCTTGTTCATTAATATTCCTTAATATTAGGTTTAAAATGGGTTGTTTAGGTGAATACTTCTGCTAGGAAATCACTTACTAGAATATTTGAGGAAAGCAAACAGAATAGAGTTGAATTTATTTTTTTAAAACAAATATATATCAAATATGTATTGCTGCCTTTGCCCTCTGTCAGTGGTTTGTTGAGGGAGTACCATGCTTGTTTAAGTATTTGTTACTTTAAATGTTTAAAAATCATGAGTCTAATCCCCCCAAAAATTATGAAATAAATTTTTGATTATTTTGCCTTCAGGTTTTTCAGCCTTTTTGGGTTCCCATAAGTCAGGTTTTCAAGATTTTCTCTGAAGCCATGGGGGCTAGAAATTTAACTTTTAAAAAAATGAAATCTGAGATTCTCATGGAATCACGTCTCCAGTAGCTAGTGCTTTAAGAACAACTCCAATTATCATGAGTCTTAAGATAAAATTGCAACAGTTGGCAACATCGATGCCTGGCTGTTTCCTTCTAATGTTGGCCTAAGTGTGATAAATTCAGATTGTATACAGCCCACTGATCTCACCTCAAACATGCTTGCTTTCCCTCTTCCACGATGCCTAGTGGAGGGCTGCTGAAGAAGCTTCATCCACTGCATGAGGGGGCTAGAAAGCTGCCTCTACATGGGATCTCTGCCACTCAGCCTCACAGTCAGAGACTAATGAAACTCAACCTACATGGATTTTCCAAGAGAAGTTTAAAAGGTAACTTGATGATAGTCTATAAATTCCTACGTGGGGAGAAGATTTCTGATAGTAGAGGACTCTCTCATCTAGCAGACAAAGGCATAACAAGATCCATGGCTGGAAACTGAAGCTAGACAAATTCAGTCTAAAATAAGGTACAACTTTTTAACAGTGAGGGTAATTAAGCCTTTAAACACAGATTGGCTACCTTTCTAAAATATATGCTCTAGGTCAAACAGAAGTTATGGGCATACTGTAAGAATCACTTGGTAAAACATTATGGCCTGTGTATGCAGGAGTTCACACTAGATGATCATGGTAGTTCCTTCTGGGTTTATAACTTATGAATCTGTTTATTGATAGTGAGGTGGTGAGTTACTGATTAGTGGGTGGTAACAATGTGGTCTTTATGCATCTCTTACTTCTGATTAATTCTGCTGAGTTAACAGCAGCTCCTGAGTGTATGGCCTCCAAGGAACCCCAGAGTGGACCACATTTTAATAAAGAACTTGTCTTGTGGACCAACCAGCCTCCCATTCAGAGTTGCATGGACCAACTCCTTTCATTGGCAATGGAATAAGCATTTGGTGTCAACTTCAGCAATTAAAGTATTTAATTAGGTTAATGGAATTTAGCAACTAGAAATAAGGAGTCATGTGACCAGCTAGCTCTCAGCAAAATAAAAGTAAGTGCTGCATGTATCATCAATGGTCCACACACCCTTTCATGAGACCTTCAGACTAATGTGTTGTGTAAGTTGCATTGATAACTGGTTTGCTATGACTGGGGAGTAAATGCTAGGTCCTGCAGTATCCACAGTAGTCATTGTTCAGCTGCTTACTAGGGCTTTAACACCGAAGTCATCAGTTTTGACCAATGTTCTAGTATTCATTGCCAGGTTGATGTTATTGAAATTTGCTCATGTTTGGATGGTCACTTGGAAGTGGTCTGACATTCTATATAAGTGCTAATACCATACTTGCATCATGGTACTTGAATGCCTTTTAGTTAAATTAAGCAATGTGACTACATATCTGTCAAGTGTTGGTTTGTTTTCTCATTCCCTCATCAGGGGGAGAAGCATGTACAATGGCATGTCTTGTTTTGGTGATGATTTTTTTTAAATATACATCTTTCTATTTCTTTGTGTTAGAGAAGGTAAGGTCAAAGAAATGTACCCTGAATCTAGAGCAGAAATGGTGAGGTTTGTGATAGTCCCTAGTTCCTGGGGAGTTCATTTCACAGTCTTGAACTGGTCCCCAAGAAAGTGGAGTTGTTGACCACAATCTTGATGGTCCTTTAGGTATCTAGGGCCCAGGCCACTGAGTGCCTTGAAGATCAGGACCTTGAACTTGATTTGAAATTCTATGGGAAGCTGGTGTAGAGAGTGGAGAACAGGTGTGATGTGCTTGCAGTAGCTGAGGAGATGCACTACAGTATTCTATACTAGTTGGAGTTTCCTAGTGCTGATGTTTTTGTGCCCAGGTATATCACATCACTGTAGTCCATCTGAGAGGTGACAAAGGCATGAATAATTAAGGCCAGGTCATCATTTGCCAGGGTGGGATGGAGTTTCCTAGCCAACCAGGGATGGTGGAATGTGTTACTAATGCATGTTGTTATCTGATAGCTTAACATCAGTGAGGAATCCAAGAGTATGCCTAAACTAGAGACTGAATTGACCAACTGTGAGTGTGTGTCTTCAATCAAAGCAGACTGCAAACTCTTTAAAGTGCTTTTCTTTGCCCACCAACATCTTTCTTGTTCACATTCAGCCAGCTGCTCTTCACCTATGAGTTAATCTCATCCAAGCAATGGGCCATCTTTGTGGTAGTGGTATAGTTGTATGTGGTGAAGAATAAGTAGAGCTGTGTGCCGCCTGCATCTTGCCGGCACTTACGTCAATGTTGTCTGGACAGCTTATGTATTTGGTTGCACGTAGATGCTGAAAAGATGGATCTAGTGAGAGGTGGTTTCCCATCATTACTCACTGGTCATGTCCCTCACATAGCTTGAAAACTATTTTAGCAGATTACCCTGGCCGCCCTGACCCACCTCTCAGGTGAGAGAGCAGAATCTCATGTACAACATTCTTATGTGGCTGTTCAGGTATTGTGGTGGCTCATTTTCCAAGAGATATGGGCTTCTGTTTTATATAGACAATAAAACATCTATTTATACAACATGTTTGCACACATTATAACAAAGAATCACTTTGTTTATTTCTTTCCTACTAGTTTCACTGTGATAACATCTGTCAAACAACAAATAACAATACATGAATTGTTTGTATAAATATTAATGAGGATACTATATTCATCATGGAGAGATCAAAGTAAATCTCATGTAAGCTTTTACATTTTTAATATCTTTTATTTTTTTAAGGAAGATTACTTTTACTACTTAATGTATTCACCTATTGCCTTCCTTATTTTGTGTGTGTATGTGTATGTGAGATTCCATCACTGGAGTAAACACAACTTGCTGGTGAAAATATTCTGGTGGTTGGGGAGGGCTGAGCCTGCCCTGCACTCACCCCACAGTGGCAGCTCCTGTCCAGGGGCCTGAGCCTGGCTCCCCACTCCAACTCATTGGCTCTCCCACTTGCAGATTCAGAGGCACTCATAATAGCGTCACTTGACTTGTGTGCAGGTGAGACCCTCCCCCCCACAATGCTCTGCCCCCTTCCTAAAGTTGCTGGACATGGGGCTTCAGGATCTCCCCCTTCCCCGGGACTCTCCTCCCATCCCAACAATAATCTCAGGGTCATTTCCTCCCTAGGGACTGCCCTTCCACCTCCCCACCATCACCTCAGGATCCCACCTTTCACCAAGACTCACCTTTCCTCCAACCCCTCAGGATCTCTCCCCTCCCCCAGGACCTTGGCCCTGTCCCAGAAAACTAATCCCAGTCCCCAAAAGAGAGACTCTAATTCCCATGCCAGCCCTATCTCCTCCTCCTCCTCTTGAGATTCCCCCTAGGACAGGTCTCTCCCACTCACATCCTGGGATTTCCCAGACACCATAGCTCTTCTTCCCCCAAAGATGTCACCCAAGCTTCCTTGCCTGTTGGATCCTCCCCCAGCTGGCACTTTTTAAACTTCAACCTTCCCAGGAAGCACTGCTCAGGTGCCAGGAGACAGTGCCTCCTCCCGAGACTGAGGAACCTACCTTCACCTGCTGGGAATCCAGTGCACAGGAGGGGCCCTCCCCCCACCCCCAAATGCCCCACCCTGCCACCTTCCTGGGCCTAGAGCTGCTAGACACAGGGGCTTTTTCTGCCAAGCTGGGCATGTGCACAGGTGGTAGGGTGGTTCAGAAAATGACAACACAGAGAAAGATTGGCAGGGAACTTTGAACGCTTTCTAGCCCTAGCCACCCACCATCTATGCTTCTACATTCAAAAGCAGACTACCTCTGAAGCTCTTTTGTATGTGGTTTATATTTTCACAAGTTTTGAGGCCAAAAGGGATCATTATGATGTCTGTACTGATCTCCTGCATAACACTAATGATAGAGTATCATAGGAGTAGCTGTGTTAGTCTGTCTTATGCCTTAGTCTAAAGCTTATGCTCCAATACGTCTGTTAGTTTATAAGGTGCCACAGGACTCTTTGTCACTAATGATAGAATTTCACAAAAAGCTTCCTGCAGCAAGTCCATAACTTCTGGTTATGGGCTTAAAGCTTATTTTTTAGAAAGACATCCAGTCTTGATTTAAAGACTTAAAGTGATGGAGAATACACCACATCCTTGGGCAAGTTGTTCCAGTGGTTAATTACCTCCTGGTTAAAAGTCTTCACCTTATTTCTAGTCTGAATTTAGCTTAAGCTTCCAACCATTGGATGTTATGACTTTTTGGCTGCTAAATTAAAGAGCTCTCCGCTATTAGAAATCTTCTCTCCATATACATTTATAGATCTCAGTCACCTCTTAATCTTCTCTTGGGTAAACCAACAAGACACAGAATTCCTGTAATGGTCTCACTAGTAATAGATGTAGTGGTAATAACATCTCCCTACTTCTACTTCATATTCCCCTGCTAATACATCTATGGCAGTGGTTCCCAAACTTGTTCCGCTGCTTGTGCAGGGAAAGCCCCTTGCGGGCCAGGCCAGTTTGTTTACCTGCCAAGCCTGCAGGGTTAGGCTGATCGCAGCTCCCACTGGCCGCAGTTCACCGCCGCAGGCCAATGGGAGCTTCTGGAAGTGGCAACCAGTACGTCCCTCGGCCCGCACCGCACCATTGGCCTGGAGCAGTGAACCGCGGTCACTGGGAGCCGCGATTGGCCGAACCTGCGGACACAGCGGGTAAACAAACCGGCCCGGCCTTTCAGGAGTTTTCCCTGCACAAGCGGCAGAACAAGTTTGAGAACCACTGACCTAAGGATCTCATTTGTTGTTTTAGCCTCAATAGCCTATTAGGAACTCATGCTCTATTGACTACCTAACATGATCACCAAGTCCTTTTCTGAGTCACTGCTTTTTAAAATTCAGTCTCACTGTCAATAAGTCTGATTTAGGCCTTGGCTACACTGGCGCTTTACAGCGCTGCAACTTTCTCGCTCAGGGGTGTGAAAAAACACCCCTCTGAGCACAGCAAGTTACAGTGCTGTAAAGCGCCAGTGTAAACACTGCCCCAGTGCTGGGAGCACGGCTCCCAGCGCTGTAAGCTAATCCCCGCGGGGAGGAGGAGTACCTGCAGCGGGAGTGCTCTCGCGGCAGCGCTGTACAGCTGCAAGTGTAGCTATACCCTTAGATGGATAAGTTTGCATTCAGCTATAATAAAACACATGTTGTTCAAGTAAGCCAATCTTACCATGCAATTCAGATCACTCCGTAGTGATGCTGTTTCCATCATCGCTTACCACTCCACCTATTTCTTGTCATCTGCAAATTTTGCCATCAAAGATTTTATATTTTCTTCTAGATCTTTGATTAAGATATTTAATTACATTGGGCCAAGAACAGAGCATTAGAGATGCCCCATGGGATGAGGTTTTCTAGTTACTTTTTGAGATCTTTCAGGTAGCCAGTTTTGAATCCATTTAATATGATTATAATATATTCAGTATTTTCAATTATACTCTGATTTGTTATAATTGTATTTGTTTAAATCAGAACATCATGCAATACTAAGTCAAACGCTTTACCAAAATTTATATATATTTATATATATGTATATTATGCAAACAGTTACCTCTTGTCAACTAAATTTCTGATCTCACCAAAAAAGTAATATCAAATTTGTTTGACCAGACCTATTTTGCATTAAGCCAAGTTGATTTGCATTAATTATGCTACTATCCTTTAGTTTTTTACTGGTTATGTCCCAAATCAGTCTTTGATATATGATATAAATATGCATATAGCCGGCACTGTTGCATATACATTCCCCACATCCACCCAACACACTGACAAGTAGCTGCGCACAAATTTAAACTCATGCACTGTCAGCTTTTGAGTTTGCACACAGGGTGGAAAATTAGAGGTAATGTTGGTTTACACTGTGGAAAAGTTTGAGAACCCCAGATTTAACAGACAAGCAACTTTTGTTGATGTTCTCTGGCTGCCTGTCAAATGAGAATCATTTGCCAGTTAAGTGTCTTGGACTGATCTTAGATCACAGACCTGTACTCTAATACCACATGGTATGTGGCAGTAAAGATGCAGGAATGCACTGTAACATCTTGCAACTCTGTGGCATTTCTTGTGAAGCCTCAGTGACTTCACTATAAATATCAGTTCTTACCTACAGGTAATCACTTTGTGGCTATAGAGTAAAATTTTCAGTCGTTTAGGTTCTTCTGAAAATTTTACCCACACACTTAAACATATTTTCTATTGAGAATGAGCGTTTTCACTAACACAGTAGCTACTGGCCTCTGGCTAACATTCATTCGCTATATATCAGGTAGAAGTTTGTGCTAATCGCATTAACTCCTCCCTATTTGGAGATTTACATGAGCAGTTTACCAATGCTCCTGGTTCAGTGACTATGATATAAAAACCCCGTTCTTTTAATTCCCTGCCTGTAATATGATAGCATATGATAATGGATACAAAAAGCAGCAGTGCATGTACTTTTTGCTGAAAATCACTATTCACAATCCTTTCATATTGCACACCGTAACTCTGACATGCTTACTTACTGTAATATTATCATTAGATTTTTGTCAGAATAGACAGAGTTGAGCATCGCATATCTTCTATGCAGAACTTTTTTTTGTGTGTGAAACCACCAAACTTCACTCCACTAGCCCTGGCCTCTTTCCATTCTCCTGTTTTAAATAATGCCATCACCTTTTAGAATGCATCTGATGCTAATTCTGTCTACTGGTATCTGTATATCTACTTCCCTGCATAGTCCAGAAAAATTACTGATTCTGATATGACCAATTTTTAGAGCTTGTTGAAAATTCTCCATCAAAACTTTTTGATGGAAAATGGCTCTTCAATTAAACAGATATTCTGACAGTTCTTTCCATTTTCATGCACTTACGTCTGTGCTGCTGCCAGTGGTGTCACTACCTTGAGAGCTGGTTGGCTGGAGAGTGGCGGCTGCTGGCCAAAAGCCCAGTTCAGAAGGCAGCACAGCCTCCAGAAGCAGTGAAGAAGTAACATTGGGCCTTTGTGCTGGGAGAGGTGGCTACAGACGGGCTAAGGCAAATTTGGGGGTGGCTATAGCCCCTGCAAGCCCCTCACAAGTGCTACCCCTGTTGGTGGCCATTATCTTAGCCTACACTGTATGGATTGAACCAGGGCCAAAAGCATATGGCTCTGCTGCTTCAGCTAAAGATCCAGGCTCCACTGCCGGGGGATGTATCAGACATGTCCTGTGGAACAGTCACAGGGATGGACCATTACAATAGTGGTTACAATAGTAAAGTGTTCAGTATATGCAAGTGGGTGAATACACTGTGAGTGGAGGGATAATGTTTTCTGGATATAAATCTAGGCACACACAGGTACCAGATTAACAGGGTTTTTATCCCATTTTAAGCAATAAACTTCTCAAAGGTTATTTACGAAGTGCTTAACATGTGGTAAATCCCTTATTCAATTTTATTTCTTAACTTTCATTATTTTGCTTTCCTGTGCTTATAGCATTTCGTTATTTTATTCTGCATTCTGTAATAAAATTTCAAAATCACATTTTGCTACAGCATCAAGTGCCAAACACTTTTCTGCACAGTACAAGCTCTCTTTTTGTAAAAATCATGTCCTTTGCCACCTGGCAGCCTGTTCCTAATTCATGCACATTTGGTTACAGCTGGCAGAAAAAACAGAGTTTTCCAAGGACACTGTGCAGACTTGCCCAGTGGAAATTATAACCTCTATAAATTGTTTAATGACCAAATGTTGTTTTCTCAGGCCTGTTTCATCAGACCACAGCTCTGGTGGAAGCACTGGACCCGCTGAGATGCCAGGATGACATATCTAACTAGAATCACACTGAAGGCAAGCAAACAGCTCTGATTTGGGATAGCTATTTTCATGAGTTTTGATTCCATTCTATGGTCAAAACTAAGGACATATTTATATTAGTTTTTGAAAAATCAAAGATCAAGTGCTTTTAAATTCTCAAAGAGGTGATTATTTAAATTCTTTAAAAAAATATTATTTGTAGTATAGTAACACCCAGAGTCACCCAACCCCACCCATCAGGATGGATGGCCCATTATTCTAGATGCCAGACAAACAATGCATAAAAACAAACTCTGCCCCCAAAGAATTTATAATCTGAATTAAATAATATGTACAATCTAAGTCAAAACACTATGATATTTTTCAAGTAGATCAGTGGTTCCCAAACTTGTTCTGCCACTTGTGCAGGGAAAGCCCCTGGTGCACCAGGCCAGTTTGTTTACCTGCTGCGTCCACAGGTTCAGCCTATTGTGGCTCCCAGTGGTCGCGGTTCACTGGTCCAGGTCAATGGGAGCTGCTGGAAGTGGAGGCCAGTACGCCCTCTGCCCACGCCGCTTCCAGCAGCTCCCATTGGCCTGGAAAAGCGAACCGCGGCCACTGGGAGCCGCGATCGGCTGAACCTGAGGATGTGGCAGGTAAACAAACTGGCCCGGCCCACCAGGGGCTTTCTCTGCACAAGCGGCGGAACAAGTTTGGGAACCACTGAAGTAGATAATCATTAAAATGAAATATACTATTTTAGTGACAGATTATGATATCCTTGCTTAAATGGAACAGTACTTTGCTTCATAAGAATTCATATGCTCTTTCTATCAGTGGATCTTAAAGCACATTACAAAGAAGACCAGCTGGGAAAACTAAGGCACAGGGAGACAAACTGACTTACCCAAGTTTAGCCAAGTGGTGAATGGTAGAATACAGGTCTTCTGCCTCCTCTTAATCCCATTGGTTTCAGTCCCAGTGATCAAGAAGTAAGGTACTCTTAATATAAATAAGACTAGCACAGTATGACTCACAGGGAGGAACTAATAGCATCAGTAAACTTTGATGCCAATAATATTCTTTTACTTGCACTTTTCTATCTTATGCCAGTTCATATTTTAAATTGTTTTGCCTAATTATCTGGTTATTATTTCATATGTTAGAAATACATATTTTGAGATGAAAGACTCAAGAAATACAAGTTTCTCACTTAGGGCAGGTCTGCACTACAGGGAAAAGTCGATCTAAGCTATGCACTTAGAGTTATGTTAGTAGCAGAACTCAAGTCAACATAGCTTAGATCTATTTACTGTGGGTCCACACCGCTCTGGGTCGACAGGAGAAATTCTCCCATCAACTCCTCTTACTCTTCTTATTCATAGTCGACAAGAGAGCGATCGGCTGTTGATTTAGTAGGTCTTCACTAGACCAGCTAAATCGACCCCCAGTGGATCAATCGCCACAGTGTCAATCCCACCAGTAGTGGAGACAAACCCTCAGTAAAGTGATCATAGCATATAAAGTCCTACAAATCAATAAGGTCACATTTTCAAAGGTCTCTCCATTTGTAGTGTTTATCACATTGAACATGCAAGTCACTAATATACATGGTTTCTGTGCACAATTAATTGCATATTCACACAATAGAATTTATACATACAAAACAGATTTGTATTAGATTTGAGAAAGCAAATTTGCTTGATCCATGGGAATGCTAGTATGCAGAAAAATAATGCACAAAAAGTGCACACACAAATGATTGTGAATTCAAAGGAAGAGGCCACGTTTGAAATTGTGGTGCACAGTGATCTTTTTAGATTTTCATGAGCTAGAAAATTGAATATAAAATATAAAATAAAATAAAATTAATGATTAAAAAGCAAAATGCACTTCAGTGGACAGCTCTATTTCAGTTCCTCTTATGTGTGCTAGAGGACTATGTAATGATTTTTAAAAATTTAAATTAGTCGGCTTGGAAATCTGTGGGGGAGAAGCCTTTGCAAAATGGACCTATTTGATATTGTATATTCAGTTTGAAGTTTGAGGGTGAGCATAGAGAAATGCAGCCTTTTCTCTTTGTAAGGCATTGTTCTGATGCTTTCCTCACACTGAGAGTAACCTAAAAAAGATATTAAACCTCTGTGCCTGCCTGTATGCTTCAATATAATGAACACACAACCTCAAATTAGTAAGCTGTAACCACTCCGGGTAATATTTCAAATGGAAATGTGAATACTTTTTCAGTCAGGTGTGTCATGCTTCTACCATTAAGTTTGAAAAGGTAAGTTGCATGAATGTGTTGCATTAATAAAATACCATTCCAGAGGTGCAAATGAATAAGCAAATGAAGCAATTTTCCTGCACGCTGTACTTTTTTCATGGCCTTTTAAAAACGATACATTGTTTACTATTACATTTTAGATACCATAGGCTTGTTTCTCCTCTCACTCACATGGATGCAAATCAAACGTAATTCCACTGAAGTCAGTAAGATTACATTGGTGTAAAGCTAATAAACGTGAGAAGAGAATTAAGTTCATTATGTCTACTTCTCTTCTGGTTTTACACCATTATAACTCCACTAAATTCACTGGAGTTACTGTTAATTTATACCTGTTTGAGTGGAGAAGCAGGCCCTTTGTTTTTATTTCCAGAAGCTAAGACACTTTGGGCCATGAGCATTGCTCTAACATATGCCCCGCATATCTCATGTTCACACATAATTTACACAAGGAAGCTGCAATCAAAATTACTTGAATTAAATGAACTTAATTCTGCCCTTCCTCTGATTATAGAGGAGTTTACATAGGTGTTAGGAAGAAGATAATTTAGGCCAGCATTTTACCAAATACAAAACTCTCTCATGATTATTATGCAAAAAACTCAAAGGCGGTAAAGGCTAAAAAAAAAAAAAGGGCTAAAAAAAAAATTACCTCAAAGTATGAGTTTTTATTTTGTTCCTGCAACATAAACCAGCTTTGCCTGAGTAAGGACGGCAGGATGAGGCCATGTTTTGGTGGGGCTGAAAGATCAAATTCTGCCACTGGATTTGAGTGTGAGGATCCCTTTTGCTTCACTGAAAGCGGCACGTGTTCAGTGAAGCATAAAATTTGTCTTGACAGCAACTCGGACTACTATCCATTTGAACCCTCCTTAGAGAATTGCCCACTCTTCCTTTTGCAGCTCAGACATGTTTATAATGTGCAAAATAAGGATTATTTTACATTACAAACATGGGTCCAGGATCTCAGTTGCAGTAGTCAATGCTTGATTCAACTGCCATTGGAGTTAATGGGGCTATGCTGATTTACGGATCTGGCCCATGGATATGTGTCTTTACTGAAGTAACTTGTAATGTATGTCCCATGTGCAATGATCAGTGTTAATATTAGAGATGGGCCCAATACACAAAATTTAGATTTGGATCTAGAACTAGATTTCCAGCATTACCGAGTGCTTGGGGTTGTGCTGAGGTAGAGCTTTAATTCTCTCTAATGCAGATCCATAGTGGTGAACTTTGTAGCTGAAAAGATGAGAATGTCAAACAGTACTCACTTGAGGGTTTTTTTTTAAAAGAGGGCAATTTACTTTATAATCCATGCTTTTATGTTTAAAAAGGAGCATCAGGGATCACCTAACGCTATCTTAATTACATAGTTAGCACTTATACAGGAGTATGTAGAGAAAGTGCCTCATTTGAAACATGTTTTTCCACCGAGTATGTTTTCAATACATTAGTGCAGAAGATATGTCTGGTCTCATACCTGAAGCTCAGTCTTCTATTATGCACCCTTATATTATGGAATAATTAATAAAACTTTTCTCTAGTTCAGTTAAGATTTGATCATGAGGTTTGAACCTTTGTACATTTGGTTATTGCTACTCTGTACCTGTGGACACTCTGTAATTAAGCTGTTACATTAAATATTGTACACTGTACTTAATCCAGATAGACGATAAACAGCCACAGTTGCTAATAAAATTATAGAACCAGAGCCTCAGCTGGTATAAATTGGCCTAGTTCCACTGAAATCAATGGAGAGAGGCCAATTTACACCAATGTAGCTCTGGTCTATATTCTTAACCACATGCATTTGAAATGTCCTGAAGCAGAAAGTTACATACGACCATGCTGAGTTAACTGGTGGTTAAACTTGTACATATATTTGGGGATGAGGTTCAGACAACATGGGTTTAACTCCTGGCTCTGACACAAATATCCTGTGTTTCCTTGGATAAATACCTTAATTGCTCTGTCTCAGATCCTCAAAGGTATTTAAGCACCTAAATACCAGGCTCTAGGGTATGGTGGGTCTCCCAATCTTTCCAGTTGAAGATATTCCACTGTATATAAATATTCATTAGAACAAAGACTTGGATTTCCCAAATGAGTTCCTTAACAACTAGGCTATAGACTTATTTTCACTCTTGCACAATGAATATGTAAGTAGTAATACAAAATGGAATAGGTAAAACACAAGAAATTGAGAGTAATCCACCCTAGAATACCCTATAGCCTGGTGGTTAGGTCATTCACCTGGGAGGTAGAAAACCTGCATTCAAGTCCCTGTTTTATACCATGTAGAACAGAGATTCAAACCCAGGTTTCTCACATCCCAGATAAGTGCCCTGACCGTTGAGTAGAAAGGGAAGGCTGGGGAGGGTCCCTTTTTGACCCGGTGTTCGGTTGAAAACTGGACACCTGGCAACCTTTGGGACACTATTACCACCTTCTTGTTGAGAAACCTGGGGCTTAAACCCTGCTCCTCTCCTTGGTATTTCCTACAGTCTTGTTAGTGCAGGCAGCTCCCTGCTCAGCTTGCTGGTTTCTGAGAATCCTTTTCTCTCTCCTTTGGGAGATCGGGCACTTAACCCAGGGCTGTGAATTCCATTAGGTATGTAAAAGTTAAGTATTGTAACACTGAGCATTACAACACATTTAAGTTCCTTTGTGGGTCTAGCCCAGAGATCCTGTGCATTTTATCTTAGGTATGTACTAAAAATCAGATCTGGAGTGTGTACTTCTATGTGAAGGAATAGAAAAAATCTGATAGATCATGCCAGCTAAGGTGGATATGTGGTTTTGCATCTGTGTGTCAAAATCATCGACCTGGATGCTGAAGTCTTCCAAGGTAGTGAGTTTAGGGTCTTTTTGGTAATTGGTAGATCAGCCATATCTAACTTCACAATTTACATGGGCATACTCAAATCTTTCATTTCTCCCCTATTGAATCATAGAATCATAGAATTCCAGGGTTGGCAGGGACCTCAGGAGGTCATCTAGTCCAACACCGTGCTCAAAGCAGGACCAATTCTCAACTAAAGCATCTCAGCCAGGGCTTTGTCAAGCTTGACCTTAAAAATCTCTAAGGAAAGAGATTTCACCACCTCCCTAGGTAACTCATTCCAGTGCTTCACCACCCTCCTAGTGAAAAAGTTTTTCCTAATATCCAACCTAAACCTCCCCCACTGCAACTTGAGACTATTACTCCTTGTTCTGTCATCTGGTACCACTGAGAACAGTCTAGATTCATCCTCTTTGGAACCCCCTTTCAGGTAGTTGAAAGCAGTTATTAAATCCCTCCTTATTCTTCTCTTCTGCAGACTAAACAATACCAGTTCCCTCAGCCTCCCCTCATACGTCATGTGCTTCAGCCCCCTAATCATTTTTGTTGCCCTCTGCTGGCTCTTTCCAATTTTTCAATATCCTTCTTGTAGTGTGAGGCCCAAAACTGGACACAGTACTCCAGATGAGGCCTCACCAATGTCAAATAGAAGGGAATGATCACGTCCCTCAATCTGCCAGCAATGCCCCTACTTATACAGCCCAAAATGCTGTTAGCCTTCTTGGCAACAAGGGCACACTGTCGACTCATATCCAGCTTCTTGTCCACTCTAACCCCCAGATCCTTTTCTTTAGCATTTCTGCCTAGCCATTAGGTCCCTAGTCTGTAGAAATGCATGCGATTATTCCATCCTAAGTGCAGGACTCTGCACTTGTCCTTGCTGAACCTCATCAGGTTTCTTTTGGCCCAATCCTTTAATTTGTCTAGGACCCTGTGTATCCTATCCCTGCCCTCCAGTGTATCTATCACTCCTCCCAGTTTAGTGTCATCTGCAAACTTGCTGATAGTGCAGCTCACGCCATCCTCCAGATCATTAATCAAGATATTGAATAAAACCAGCCCCAGGACCAACCCTTGGGGCACTCCACTTGATACCAGCTGCCAACTAGACATGGAGCCATTGATCACTACCATTGAACTCTACAATCTAGCCAGCTTTCTATCCACCTTATATTCCATTCATCCAGCCCATACTTCTTTAACTTGCCGGCAAGAATACTGTGGGAGACCATATCAAAAGGTTTTTAAAGTCAAGGAATAACACATCCACTGCTTTCCCCTCATCCACAGACCCAGTTATCTCATTATAGAAGGCAATTAGGTTAGTCAGGCATGACTTGCCCTTGGTGAATCCATGTTGACTGTTCCTGGTCACTTTCCTCTCCTCTAAGTGCTTCAGAACTGATTTCTTGAGGACCTTCTCCATGATTTTTCCAGGGACTGAGCTGAGGCTGACTGGCCTGTAGTTCCCTGTATCCTCCTTCTCCCCCTTTTAAAAGATGGGCACTACATTAGCCTTTTTCCAGACATCTGGGACTTCCCCTCATTGCCATGAGTTTTCAAAGATAATGGCCAATGGCTCTGCAATCACATCTGCCAACTCCTTTAGCACCCTCAGATGCAGCACATCTGGTCCCATGGATTTGTGCTCATCCAGTTTTTCTAAATAGTCCTGAACCACTTCTTTCTCCACAGGGGGCTCGTCATCTCCTCCCCATGCTGTGCTGCCCAGTGCAGCAGTCTGGGAGCTGACCTTGTTCGTGAAGACAGAGGCAAAAAAAGAATTGAGTACATTAGCTTTTTCCACATCCTCTGTCACTAGCTTGTCTCCCTCATTCAGTAAGGGGCTCACACTTTCCTTGACTTTCTTCTTGTTGCTAACATACGTGAAGAAACCCTTCTTGTTACTCTTAACATCTCTTGCTAGCTGCAACTCCAAGTGTGATTTGGCCTTCCTGATTTCACTCCTGCATGCCTGAGCAATATTTTTATACTCCTCCCTGGTCATTTGTCCAATCTTCCATTTCTTGTAAGGTTCTTTTTTGTGTTTAAGATCAGCAAGGATTTCACTGTTAAGCCAAGCTGGTCACTGGCCATATTTACTATTCTTTCTACACATCGGGATGGTTTGTTTCTGCAACCTCAGTAAGGATTCTTTAAAATATGGCCAGCTCTTCTGAACTCCTTTCCCCATCATGTTATTCTCCCAGGGAATCCTGCCCATCAGTTCCCTGAGGTAGTCAAAATCTGTTTTTCTGAAGTACAGGGTCTGTGTTCTGCTGCTCTCCTTTTTTCCTTGTGTCAAGATCCTGAATTAGACCATCTCATGGTCACTGCCTCCCAGGTTCCCATCCACTTTTGCTTCTCCTACTAACTCTTTCCAGTTTGTGAGCAGCAAGTCAAGAAGATCTCTGCCTCTAGTTGGTTCCTCCAGCACTTGCACTAGGAAATTGTCCCCTACACTATCCAAAAACTTCCTGGATTGTCTGAGTTCCGGGATGGGGGGGGAAGACCTCTCCCTACCTACAGCTCAAGTGAAATGTTAAGATTACAGAATGGTGGCCATATAACAAAAGGTTATTCCAGTCCAAACACTGTCACATTTGATGAAGTAGTCTTGTTTAAAAGAATGGATATTTTAATTATTGGACTTTATGAAAAAATGACAAATCTTAGTATATATCTGGCATAGAGCCAGCTGTAGTTGTGAGTGTTACATAATGAAAGAAGAGGATAGTTGCCGATCAGAGATTGTAAGATGTGGCTGTATTGGTGTCTCCTACACATCTCACAGAAAGAATTAGGAGGACTTCAAAAGGAGTATTTGCAACAGATGTTCTTCATACATATCCAGGCAGAGCTTATATAAGTTCCATACATAGAAGAAAGGTGACAATCTAGGAAATATTATTCTGTGTGGTCAAGTATCTGTAACATGGTAAGATGGATGATGGGAAAACTATTAATTAAGACCAGAAAGTGAGTTACAATAGTTGAGCAGTAAAGGCAGTGCAAAACTGAAAACTGAAGAGCACTTGTCCATATTGCCTGTAGTCCAGAAGTTGACGATAACATTGCTAAACTACTTAACATTGCTAGGAAACACTGAAAAACACTTCAAATTGTTGTGGATTTTTCCCCCCTTCTGTTTCCATTTTGCTAATGCTGGAAGTGTTTTATGTGGAAATGACACTTTTAATGAGAAAAGGATACTTTTCTGATTAAGGTAGGACTAATTAAACATACCCGTCTTATTAATGTTTGTAAAGTACTTGGAGATCATTAGACTGAATGTGCTGTTATGAAGGGCACTATTATTATCCTTTTCCTCTTCCTGTCAGATAAACCAGTTATTGTACTTTACTTGGATGAAACAATGACCACATACCCACAGTAAATAACCATGAGGTATAATCATCAAGAAAATAAACAAAACCATTTGGTGAAATTGCACATTTTGGTATATTTACTCGTGATTACATTGTGGTAAGAAATTTACCTAGGTTTTTGCCCAGAGTCTAAATTCTTGAATCAAGAGAAATGGTGAGAGAAGGCACTGGGAATCAGAAAGCCTGCATCAAGATTCCAGTTGGTGCAAGATTTGTACAATATTGCCTCCCACAGCAGCACTGCCTCAGCAGTAGGTGGCATGAGCCATGAAGCAGGCAATGGTTAGGGTGGCTGGGGAATGATTTACTTCTACGCAGCTTCTGTCAGGGAGAATTCTGGGTGGTGGCAAAAGGTGGCTTTATCTGGTGGAAACCTGGAAGTAGAGCAGGTAGCTCCCCTCCTTTGTTGGGTGAATCCAAATTTCTATCAAGCACAGTAATCAGACAGAAGCAGAAGGTGACAATTTGAGAAGAGTTGGGAATTTGGCCTGAGTTTTTTGCAAAACTTGTTTTTTTCCCCTTGTTTATATGCTCTTATGGTGAAAACATATTATCACCCACTGAGATCCCATTACATGCCTCATTTTTGCTTGAAGATTTTTTTAGTGGGTAATAAAATACAAAAGTTGTCTTTCATGTAAAGATAAATAAATTATATGTACACAATATGACACATGTAGGGAAGTGGGTTTTTAAAATTGGATTAGTCTAGGAAGTCCCAAACAAAGACTTGACTGCATTACTAAGATATGACTATTCAACATCTTTTTGTTTTCTTATAAGCCCAATGACATGGGTATTTTGAAAATGTATTTGCCCTCAGCTACTTTCATTTTTAAAAGTTTAAATATATTGTAGCACTCAAAACATAGATCTCTGCCATTCAGTATACAGGGTCTTGTCAAGATAATTAAAAATGCATAGTGCACAGTATGAATTCCTGCAATTTGCATGAATTTAACACTCTTTTAAGCTTTTGATTATGCACATATTCCTCTGCATCCTATGTTAGACATTTAAAACTAACTTCCTACTGCCCTTCCTTCTGAGGTGTGTTGTAATTGGCTGAAATAAAATTATAACTTTTTAAAACATATACAATTATAAAATGGCACTTTAGCTTGTGATCTAAGCTGCCTACTGGCATTTTTAGATAATTGTTTTTATTTGTGTGGCTTTTCTATAACACTAGCACTGTCTTCTATTTTTCCTGTGTCTCTTCCAGAGTATTCTTTAATTCCTCTCAAATGATGTCAGTTTATGGGATTACTTTAATTCCCTTAGATGTCTTTCCAAAATTCATGAACTTATACCAGTGACCTCGCTCCACATGAGTGGAAACCTGGAATGTGCAAATGTGCAGTAAGCTTCCTGCCAGTTAGTACCAACCATTCCGAGATGCTTACAGCAAATACCCTATTAATTGTTGAGTGAAAGGAAAGAAAATGATGTTGATGCCCAACTACTTCTCTGAAGTCCTTGATGATTCTCAGCATCTGTTTTGCTTCTAGGGCCATTAAGTTATACCTGACATTAGTGCAGTTACTCATTTTGGTTACCAGGTATAAAAATAGGAAATATTTTAAATCAAGGTACATATTCAAACTGTAATTTAAATAAACCGGAGAATGATTCTAACTGTGAGGTCCGGGGACTGTTTCATTTTTAAGCAATACTGAGACCACAATTCTGTGTCAATACCTCCCTGCTGAACACTTCAAAGGAATTCTTTCCAGCCAGAGAATTTATTCTAGAAGGGAGGAAGTTTCTCACTTAGGTTCAAAGGGTCATTTTAGAGAATTCATATAATTTGTAGGGACTGGTGACTTGAGTCAGAAATCTTCAAATACCATGAATATCAGCCATATACAGTGACGTGATTATTTCTGGGTGCCAGTCAGAAAATATTCGGCATGTGGATATTTGGGAGTGTGAATACCAAAAGAGGGATGGGATGAGGGAGAGATTTTCAAGTATGATAAAAATAGATCAGCCAATGAAAGTCTGGATTTAAATTCCTGAGGCCAGATCCTAGGCTGCTTCTAAGGTCCCCATGCACCACTAGGTGCAAAGGCACATTAAATCTGCTGTCAAGGGATAGGTGAGGATTTCCTGAGCGTGAGGGAATCCTGGACTGGTGTAAAGCTAGACCATCTGATTTGTGCCAACACTTCTATTTCCCATGCCCAGTGCAGGGAGTATGTTGAGGCTACCAGGAGGGGAAGAGGGAACAAGACAAGAGCTGGAAGACATGGGGCTAGACTGCAAAGCATTCCACTAATCCGCAATCTGCAGAAGGATCTGTAGGGGACTGTTCTAACTAGCAAAAGCTAGTGCAGCCCTCTGCTCATAGAAGGGTGTGCAGGAGCTGATGTGCGCCCCAGACAACTCAAGCTCAGGGAGGAACAAGAGTATTACAGCTGCCTTTGCTTCCCTCATCCTCAGCAATACCAAGCACGGGTTTGGCACACCTAAGAGTTGTGCCCACATGCTCCCCGAGTCTATACTGTACATACAAAGGGGCTAAATTAGCGATTCCTAACACTACACTTCATAACAATGTATCAAGTCAAATACATAGAATATATTAATTAACACAATACTAAATACTTAACACTAAACATCCAATAAATGCTGATCAGGCAGTTATCAGATGGGTAGGGAGATCTCACTCAAACCACAGGCATCCAGCTTTATTTACATTTGAACCTCATAGACCTCAGGATGTTAAATAGAAAAGAATTAACATTTTGAGGCATTTATACAATCTATCTGGCTCATCACTGGAATGGTCCTTCTGCTCTGTCAAGTCTTTTTGAGAGCGTTGTCTGGTGGCAGTCTGTGTGCTGCTGCCTGCCGGGTTTTTCACTGCTGCCTTCTCCTGAGGTAAGTGTCCCCTCAGGAAGGAGAGATGGAAGCCTGCTGGCTATTGCTGCTGGGCTGCGGTGAAAGCCTCATGCTGGTAGGGCTTCAGGAGAGACCGTTGCTAAGGCTACTGCTTTTGCAGTGGCTGGCTTCCAAGCAGTTCTTTAGCTTTTCAGGTGCCTTCTCTTGTGCAGAGAACTTCTCGTAGATGTTTGGCAGCTTTCCACTTGCTTGCTGGTCCCCATCTCTGCAGAGTTTTGGCCTCTAGCTGCTGCCTTTATATACATTTTTTGCAGCTTATTACATAATGTATTATAATTCAGCCAATCAGCTTTCCATGATTTGCATACGCTAATTTATAGCACCTGTACTGACATGTCAGTCAAGATCAGCCAATCATGTTTAAGAGATTAGCATATTCTAATTACTGATTGCCATATGCTAATTAGTCATGTACCAAAATCTCCTCCCCTTTCTCATAGACTTCTATAGGGTCAATGCATTTCTAAGGATTTTTTCAGTTGACCTTTAGATGAGCTCTGGCTATTTCCTGTCTGGAAGTCGCATTGTTTTCTATAGGCTATACTGTAGTTCTATGGGATTTTGCTGAGTCATTTCCTACAGGAAACGACATAATCCCTTGTCTCGATTGCATCATCTTTATTCATTTGTTTGAGCTCCCATGTATTCCTATGGGATTTTCTACTATATTACATAATCCTATGGCTGCCATAAGCCTAAAGTCTTATTCTTAAAAACTAGTTACTGTTCTAAGTATCGGAAGGGTAGCAATGTTAGTCTGGATCTGTAAAAAGCACAAAGAGTCCTGTGGCACCTTATAGACTAACAGATGTATTGGAGCATGAGCTTTCGTGGGTGAACACCCACTTCGTCAGACACACGCTTATGCTCCAATACGTCTGTTAGTCTATAAGATGCCACAGGACTCTTTGTCGCTAGTTAATTTTAGTACCTTTGGGTTTTTTTAGTCTCCCTCTCTTATATATAATGTGACTCATAAAAGAGACTAGGAACATTTTTCACTAATTTAACTAAATTCAGAATGATGACAGCATCCAAATGTTAAAGATTTATAACACAAAGTAGTGCAGTGGTAGCTTGAAATTAGAAAAGAATGATGCAATCTAAGAGAATATGGCATTTTAAAGTAGCATTACTTCAAAAGCCTTTGGCAATTAAAAAAAAAACAAACCAACACCACTATTGGACATGATGGGGAGCCCAGGGAGTAACTGATACCAAACATGGTTACAAAAATATCTTTTTAAAGGGCATAATTATAAAGAGAGATCTATGGAGTATCTTCCAAATTACTATATTTTTTTAAAAAGTGAAGTACATAATTCCACATAGTAATGTGGCTAAAAATTGCAACCCCGGCACCTGTTTATATCTTTGATCAGTAATTAAAGGGTTTTGTTTGATTTCATTCAGTGGTAGTTTCTTTCTTACTGGTTTATATCACTCAGGCAGATCAATGGTTTAATCCTGTTGTCATTCAGCCATTTTTGGTTCAAATCCATTTTGTGGGATTTTTCACAGCTGAAAAGAGTATCTTTTCAGGTTAGAAGGATCTGAAGGGCTCAAGATTAAGATCTAACAAAACCTCCTGTATCCATTGAGTATTGATTTGCAGTCTGGAATGTAAATTCTGTAATATCCATTACAGATCACTGATTGCTAGGAGAATCATATGAAGAACTTTCTCTTAGAGTTTGTTAAAGTCATATTTAAACAGGTTTCTCTTATTTTGTATCTCGTTTGGTCTGACAATCTCCTTTACTATATAGTAATGGAAGAAAAGGCTCCCTCTCACAATATTCAAAAACTGTTCCTTAAAGCCCCCATGCTATAATTTGTTCTGCCTGGGCAGACCCCGGCATCTTTGAGAGGCCCTATTAAATTTAGTGGGCTGCACACAAGTGTAGGGGTCCATTTGAACAAATTACAGGATTGGGGTAATATCTTTACTCCTTTTCTGATCTTGCAGTGCCAAAATATGTTTACTATTTCCTGTCTTTGCACAAATTAAAGTTTATTTGTATTTATGTAAAGGTTTTTAAAGGAAACAGAGAATAGAAAATATAAAATGTTATGTTAATGCAATTCTCTCTTTTTTTAAAATGCAATACATAATTAATAAGACTGTTTGTTTCTGAAGTCCTCTTTGTCAAACTAGGAATCTTTGGGATAAATGCAACTAAAGATAAGTGGCTGCAAATCTACTGATTTCATTGGGTCAGATCTTGCCTTTCTGTATTTGTGCAAGTAGTTCCATTAACTTTAGTGGAGTTTGTCAGAATGACTTCAATAGTGCTGCTCACAATTAGTAAAACGAGGAGGATTTGGCCCCTGTTGTATCCTAGATTGCTGGAAACTCTTCATCTGAAGGTGTGGAAAACTTTACCTAATATAGTGAGGTAGTGAACTGGAATCAGGTTATGCAGTTATCACCTGATTCACAGTTTAGCAACACTTTAAAGATTTTAAATCTAAGCCTGCTTATGTTTCAAGGTAACAGCAGTTTTTACATTGATTGAGTTCTGAGCAAGATTTGGAAAAGTTCTGTTAATTAGATCTCTCCTTCTCACCCTGCCCCTTTCATGTGCACAACCACACCTATGACTTCTTCCTGTTCATGCCTCCAGTATGAGCATCCTTCCAGCTATTCAGTGCATTTCTTGGTGTGCTTTCTACTAGTTTCCAGTTTGCTCCTGACTCCTCTTCATAGCAGTAACTCATAGCACACTTCCTGAAAAATCACAACACACGCTTTCTTTCACTTGATCAATGGTGCCTTGTCTTCAACATATAAGAGTCAGTGGGATGGAAGAAGTAATGACCTGGTTTGGAGTCTGCCAGACAATCCTCACCTTCCCACTTGAAATCATGTAGACCCTCCTACATATACATTGCATTCTGGGGCACATCAGTGTCCACTGATTTCAAGAGTTAATTTAATGTGGAAGTTCTTAGGCCCCAGGAAAGAGGCCCATAATCAATTTTTAAATTTGGGGCGAGAGAAGGGAGGTATTTAGAGGTGCAAAAGATGGCCTGGGGGAATGAGGTTATGGTATCAGCTTATGGTATCAGCAGTCCTAAGTTCAAGCCCTAAGAAGAATTTACAACACAAATTAAAATGATCAAACATAAATTATGGACTTGATGCAGAAATTATTGTGAGGTTCTGTGGCCTTCTTTGTGTAGGTGGTCAGAACAGATTATTGTAAGGGTCCCTTCTAGCTGTAAAATCTCTGAATGCTTGGGTTGTGGATCAAGGACTAAGTTAAGGAGTTGTTGACAGAGACTGAGAAGGTGTAGAAGAATGAGAGGAAATAGTCTCAAGAAGTTCAGTTATGGTTCAAACTTTCAAACTGAATGTTTTGAGGCTCACCCTTTGTAAGTGCAAAATGAGTTATTTTAACTTTTTGACCCATCCTTTTTGTAACTTTCTATTATCTCAACATTTGCTATTTTTCAGTTTAAACAGAACTGTGGGTCCCTGCTACCAACAGAAACATTAAGTAAATACATGACAAATTGTTTCATCTATGTAAACTTTTAGGGGAAAAAAACTGTTTAATTTAGTTTCACTTCACCATGTAACTTGGTAGCATTTGTGTAACTGGTGTGGCTAGTTTGCTAAGAATAAGTTTAGACAAACTAAAATAAATTGGCTACACATATGTAAATACGGGTAGTGTCAGCAGAAAGTTATAAATACTGATGGCAGGAAGTTGGTAGATTTGCCTTCAAAAGATAAAATCTGACTCAAGAAGTCCAAAACAAACTGATTTGAGAAAAACAGATACCAACTGCTCTAGTTTATATGGGAATAGTTCTTCTAAGATATTTATCTAAGCTCTTCAGAGTTGTTCTTAAAGGATGGCAATTTCCTCTTTAAAAGTGTCCAAGCAATTACACTGGCTTTAAAGATACCTCTTATCAAAATATTTCTCACAGGTATTTTATGTAGCTGTAGGTTTTTCAGACTGTGGCGCCTGCTTCTGAACTTCCCTCTGACTCCCTTAGGCCACAAGCTCATGAATCATTACATTACCTGCCTTCTGAGTAAGGCAAGAGGGACTAAATCAGCAGTTGTGGGCTGACTCATTCTCTCCTTATTGCCTTACTAAAAATAGGCTCTGTGGTTTTGTTTACTCTAGTTGCTTCTCCGGTTTTCACTATAATCCTGCAGACTGACTTCTCCTAGGGCAGGAAATTGGAAGAGGACAATATGTTAGCTTGTTTTGACTGAGAGAGCAAGGCATGAGAGACCAATATAGGAGGATATAAGCAGCTATGTTTAGATAAAGAGTAACCGGAAATTTGAACTGGTGAATAGTAGCAAAGATAGCTGTTATCAACAGGTGGCTGTCGAGTAAAGCTTCAGTGATCCAGACAGATCAACAGCACAAGAAATAACCGAGGTATCACTTTAAAAAAAAATTGAAATCATGCAAGCATTTTCTCATACTTTTGGAATGAATGAGAATGTATTTCAGGAGCCGTAAAGGAATAATGGTTTGCAACATCATTGCCTTTCACTTAGGACAATCTTGATTTGTTTGGGGTTTATTAATATATTTTTAATCTCCTCTGCTCAGCACAGTGACTAGTAAGGAAAGGAGTAAGTGCAAAAACTTTAATAATTTAAGTCATTGCTGCAGGTCCCTAGCTGGCCATGAGGGGACAAATGTGGGATTCTCATCTGCGCTATCTGAATCAAATGAACCCATTTGAATGGATATATTCTAGACTTGTGGGATCCTTTTGTTTGCATTGCTTATAGCCAGATTTGCTTTCCCCTTTAAGCAATCTCAAATTCCCCCTTCTCTCCTTCAAGGCAAAATCTTTCTGTTAAGGTTTTCCAGGTTTTAAACACAAAATTGTTTTTAAAACTGTAGGCCGCTTCACACAAGAGATGATTTCAGAGGAGTTACTCCCGAATCAAACTAGTATAGCTGAGGTAAGAATCTAGCACACTGACTTTGCTGGGACTACTCATGTGCTTGAAGTTAGTCAGGTACTTAAGAACGTTGCTGAATCAGAGCCTTAACTTCTGTCAAGATATAAATTTTATAATATTATAGAAGACTTTGAAACAGTTTTTGAATATAAACACATACTCCGCTCCTCTTTTCCCCCTCAAGTTTATGATGATTAATTTTTTTGCTGGTGAGCATGTTGTCACCATCAGTGAATACATAATAATAGTTCTGGGGTTATCATGCCTTCTGGTTAATCTAATGATTTTTCTGTAGTGGTTTTCAAAAAATGTCAAGTAAGTGCTTTTTGTCATAATTAGGTTTTATTGTCCCCCTGGAGGAGGTTTCTGACTGTTTTTGTGGCAGGAAAGTTCTGTTTCATTTAGTTGACCTTTGAAACTTGGAGATGGGCTGTGTAAAGTTCTTACAACAATCACTTGATAACTTTCAGTATCATTGACACTACTTTATTTTTCGTTTGATTTTTTAGTCTGTGTTTCCCTTCAAAAGGAAGCATGACCCACATATACTGGGCTTGCTTGTGAAACAGATTCTTCTGTGAGCCATGGCAATTTGTTTTCTAGAAATTATTTTTAGAAGAGCAAAAGGCCTTGAAGATTCTTGAGTGACTCTCAGCTGCACTGGGATTTTTGTCACACCTATTAGCTGATTTTTATGCATTCACAAGTTCAGAGAAACCCACTGTGGATTATTTCTGGTTTTAAAGAAACCTTTCTAGCTATATCCCCTCCTTCCTCCCTTCCATCACTTGTCTCTGCTTTTGCTCTGTCTTGACTATGCCTGATGTCATCAAAACCATCTGAGCATATTCATAATGAAAGCTCTTTGAAACAGTGACACTCTTGTTCTGTCCCGTTCAGTTTAGTTCCTGGCAAATGTTGATGACACAAGTCTAGGTTATTTCCTCTACTGATTTCTCTTTTTCCAGAAAATTAAATCACTTTCTGACTTGTTTTTAATTATTAAAAACAAAGGCCAACTTGAAGCTGCAGGCTGCTGTCACCTTTTACTCTGCAGTGAACTTTGTAAAATGAAAATAAAGTAACTTCAAAGGCTTGTTTTCAGGGCCGGCTCCAGCTTTTCTGCCACCTTAAGTGGCAAAAAAAAAAAAAGAAAAAAAAATCCCACCAAAGACACGGCGTGCCGCCCCTTTGAATTGACTTCCTTAGCTGGTGCCTGGATCTGGCCCTGATTGTTTTGATTCTAAAAATATGGGAATGTTGATAATAAAACAAGTTAGCGTATTCAAACTATTCAGCACAACCTGTAATGGCCACTGGTGAAGAGTTACATTGGCCAGGGCTTTGCTTACAATTTCCATGAATATAATTAGTGTGTAAGATAATATAGACAAGTCTTCTGAACTCTGGAAGCCTATATTAGAATGACTTAATGTGGGGAAAGGTCTATTGACTTGTAAATGTAATGGATGAGCTGCCCACCTTTGTATGCCCATAGGTACCTTGATTCTAATGTCACTCACACTGGTATTAATCAGAACTAACTTCCATATAAACAGTGGAGCTCCATCAATGTAAAACTAGAGCACTGGGCTTTACAACTCCCTTGTGACCCTCATGCCCCTGCTGCAGTTCTACAAACAGTGGATGTTCCTGAAGTAATCCAGATGCATAGCACCAAGAAGAGAATAGGTGAAACAACAGGGAAGTGAGGTCCCTGTTTCTCTCCCCACCCCTTTTCAGGGTCAACAATGTCTCTCTCCATGCCTACTAACTCCACCCCCCAACTTTGAGCATGTGGTGAGGGAAGACCAGGTCAGCCCCAACTCCAGCCCTGAAAATGCTGCTGCATATAGCTGTCTCAGCTAACTCAGCACTCTCTTCTTTCTCCATTGTTGAACCACCAAAGAGCTGATGAGTTCATTCTCACTCACCAGCTGAACTACAGAGGCTGACTCAGAAAGAAAGGGAAGCCAGAGGCAAGAGTTCAACTTTGCTCTGGGAAGTTGTACTCACAATAAGAATAGAAAGAAGAGACCCCGTGCTAGGTTCCCGGAGCACGTTGGACGAAGCAGGAGACACCCACTGGCCCCACTATTAATGTTGGGGGAGAGGACTGTAGGGCCAGGACAGAGATAGACACTCTGTTAGGGAGACTGGACCAAAATAGGGGTGAGGGGAAGAGTGTGTGTAGAGAGTATGGGGAATGATTGGCAACAAGGATGGGGAAGGGGTCAGAGTACAGTGGGGAGCAGACAGGAATTAAGCAGTAAGGGGAAGCAGTCTGGAGCAGAACTCCCATTCAGGTAAAACCAGACTTGAATCCTCTTTCCTGGATTGGGACAGCAGTACTGCTCCTTCACACCTCCCTCTCCTCCTCAGCTTGTGCATTGGAAGCTTCCCCATCCTGGTTCAATCTACTTTAACCACAATGGAGAGGGTCACACAGAACACCTGGGAGGACAGAGCAGTGGGAGCACAGAGCATGAGGGTGGCATGGTATAGCAGCATTGCTGGGGACCACAGAGTGCAGTGCCCACGTACATAGGCAAATGCACACACAGATGGACGCATGCATTAAAGGTACACACATCTGAGGCTAAAATGTCTTCACTGGCCCCTCCCCCTACTTTTTTCTTTTCCAGTTGCAGCTATGAGGGAAGGCTTTTTTCTGGCCTGCAGACTATCTGAAAATATTAGTTTGTGTCATATTTGCTGCTTCTGCTCCCTGCTTGCCAAATAGGGAAAAGAGTCCTACCGACATGCATCCGACGAAGTGGGTATTCACCCACGAAAGCTCATGCTTCAGTACGTCTGTTAGTCTATAAGGTGCCACAGGACTCTTTGCTGCTTTTACAGATCCAGACTAACACGGCTACTCCTCTGATACTACCGTCATTAGTTATTAGAGTCTCTCCCAAAATGGAGGGATCCCTTGTCCCAATCATAAATTTGATGAAAAAGTAATAGCAGGTGGAATTACCCTTATGGCTTCTCTTTTTTCCCCTGGCATTGCTCTGTGAGGTAGCTGTCAGCTAAAGAGCTGATTTTAGGCCACATGATCTCTTTAAAATTTTTCTCTGTCTGGACTGAATTGACTGTAAGCCGGTCAGAGGAGAACTTATCATTGCATTAGTATATCAGAGGATGTTGTAAGCATGTTGAGGTCATTCCCATGAGTAAGTGGGCTACCTGGATACTGGGTTAGTCAAAGCATCTGATTCCTCTTCTTTCCGAAGCTAGCCACTCAGCACATTATGCAGACACTGCTATTAGGGGACTGCTCCTTCCTTCAGACTGAGGAGCAACCTGCACAGCTGTGGAGCAAGGAAGGCTCATTGAACTGCTGTGAGTAAGCAACCTTGGAGGTGGCTGTCTGTTGTTGGATAAGGCCTTGGCAACAAAAGAACAGGAACATTGTACATTACTTATTACTTTGAAATGTTTGCCATGGAATAGGTAGGGTCAGTTACACTTAGGTCTGAACCTTTATGTGAACTCGTATGTACTGTTTGATTAGAGGAATTTTATCAGCCAATAGAAATTACATGGGAATGTGAGCTCTGCCAGAGAGACCTGTTTTTAATGTAAAGAATGACTTATGAGTCTGTTGTGCAGACCAAGCCTATCCGTATAACTACATTGCTTAGAAGTGTGTGGAAAACCCACACCCCTGACCGATACAGTTAATACCAACTGATCCCCTAGTGTAGACAGCACTATGTTGATCAGAGGGCTTCTCCTGTCGACATAGCTACAGCCTCTCAGGGAGAAGTTCTCTCATTGGCATAGGTAGAGTCTTCACTAAGTGCTATAGTGGCACAGATGAATCAGTGCAGTTATGCTGCTGCTGCATTATATGTGTAGGCAAGTCTTAATAAGGTCTTACAAGTGTTGGGTGCTTTTTATCTTGAAATACTTTACAAACTATGGGCTCGAATCTGCACCCCTTACATGTCTTAAGTAGTACTCACTGAAACAGTCCCAATGAACTCTCCTCATTAGAGTGGTCCACTCCTAGTCATTTTCCACTGTGACAGCTGCTATCCGGTCTTTTTTATATGAACCTCATCCACCTTCCAGTCCAGTGTTGGGCAATCAGGATAATCTGATTGCAGGACATGAGACATTTTGCTGACGTTGAATGTTCCCGCAGGCACAGCACTTGCAGCTCCCAGTGGCCACAGTTCTCTGTTTCTGGCCAAAGGGAGCTGTGGGAAATGATGGCCAGCATGTTCCTGCGTCCCGCCACTGGCCACAGCTCCCATTGGCCGGGAACGGTGAACTGCAGGGGCCGTGCCTTAGGACGGTCAACATCAGCAAAATGTCTCATGGCCTGCCATCAGATTGCCACAGGTTTCCCACCACTGTTCCAGTCCATCCAAAATACTGCCTCAAAAACTCTTTCTCCCTGTTACTTCACAGATTCTGCTAGAGTTCATGGCACCATTCCCATGAGTGAATACTATTCAGCGTGAAGAACAGTTAAATCTGGCCCTCAGTGCTGAAGGGGAGGAGGAAACAGAAACAACCAGCACAGTGCACTCTGCCCAATAGTTGGTTTGAGGAGGAATATTTCAATATAGCATTTTAAAGGGAATTCTCACCAGAAGTTACAAGTAAGAAAAACTGTCTTCATGGCACTGAAGCATTTGTCATGGAAACAACGTTACATAGCACTGTTTTTCAGAGAATCTTTAACCCCTTTATAAGCACTAGTTGATTGTCTTCAGTAGAACTGGTTGGGAATTTTTCAGCAAAACCTTTTTTCATTGGAAAATGCTAATTCATTGAAACTGAAACTTTGCAGGAAAGGGATGGTTCTGAAAAATCTTGCTTTAAACCATTTTTTTAAAATCAAAATCGTTTAAACATCCCTTTTTTCATTTTCTATATGAAAAATTCTGAGTGTTTGGATTCCAAATTTCTTTTTGCTTGGAAATTTAAACTAATTATAAAAAATTTAAGAGTTGAACAAAAAACATTTTGAAATGATCGTTGTTTCAGTCAACCCAAATACTTGTGTTTTTTTTTTAATTGTCATTTTTCATTATTTCAACCTTTTGCCCCAATTCAGGACAGGACATTTTTTCAAAATGCCAAATTTTCCCTGAATGGCACAATTGTTTCCCACTCTACTCTTGAGCACCTGATGAGGGAGGTAAGCTATACCTGGATTGCTAAACTGAAGCACAGAGAATTAAGTGACCAAGATCATGCAGAGGGTAAAAGGCAGAATTAGAACTCCTAGTCTTGTGCTTTATCCAAGAGACATATTGTCATTCTTCACTTGGCTTTAAAAAAATAAAAGGAAAAAAACACAGAAATCACAACACTAAAGCTCTTTAAGACTACGGAAATACAACCTAGACAGAGCTACTATAAGGAAGGTGCATAACTGGCTGGAAAACTGTTCCTAGAGGGTAGTTATCAGTGGTTCACAATTAAGCTGGAAGGGCATATTAAATGGGGTACCACAGAGATCAGTTCTGGGTCTGGTTCTGTTCAATATCTTCATCAGTGATTTAGAAATGGCATGGAGAGTTCACTTAAGTTTACAGACAATACCAAGCAGAGAGGGGTTGCAAGTGCTTTGGGGATAGAATTAAAATTCAGAATGATCTGGACAAACTGAGGAAATTGTCTGAAGAAAATAGGATGAATAAGGACAAATGCAAAGTACTCCATTTAGGAAGGAACAATCAGTGGCACACATACAAAATGGGAAATGACTGCCTAGGGAGGAGTACTGCAGAAAGTGATCTAGAGGTCATAGCGGATCATAAGCTAAATATGAGTCAACAATGTAACACTGTTACAAAAAACCCAAACATAATTCTGGGATGTATTAGAACGAGAGCTGTAATCAAGACTCAAGAAGTAATTCTTCCACACTAGTCCATGCTGATTAGGCCTCAGCTGGAGTATTGTGTCCAGTCTTGGGCACCACATTTCAGGAAAGATGCAGACAAATTGAAGAAAGTCCAGAGAAGAGAAATAAAAATGATTAAAGGTCTAGAAAACATGATCTATGAGGGAAGATTGAAAAAACTGGGTTTATTTAGTCTGGAGAAGAGAAGACTGAGAGGGGACATAACAGTTTTGAAGTACATAAAAGGTTGTTAAAAAAAGGAGGGAGAAGAATTGTTGTTAACATCTGAGGATAGGAAAAGAAGCAATGGGCATAAATTGCAGCAAGAATGGTTTAGGCTGGACATTAGGAAAAACTTCCTAACTGTCAGGGTGGTTAAGCACTGGAATAAATTGGCCAGGGAGATTGTGGAATCTTCATCACTGTAGATTTTTAAGAGCAGGTTAGACAAACACCTATTAGGGATAGTCTATAATATTTAATCCTGACATGAGTGCAGGGGACTGGACTAGATGACCTCTTGAGGTACCTTCCAGTCCTAAAATTCTATGATTCTACCTAAAGCGAGAGTTACTCAAAGAATAGTTGTCCAACCAAAAAATGTAATGAATTTCAACTTATTTTATTCTGGAAAAAATTACAATCCATTTCCATTATCTGTGCTGTATTTGTAAATATTTGCTTTATATTTCACATGAATAACTTTCAGACTGTGTCTTGTTTGTGAATTGTTCACCTCAACTATTTACTTATACTGAAGTGTGATTGTTTCTGCCACCTGACTGGCTGACAATTTTTTCAACAGGAAATTAAGAATGACAGTTTATAATTCATAATAATTTAATCACTTCTGTTAGGAATTATTGCAACTGCCAGGGTCCACAAACATGTTCATGCGTATGCAACTGTCCTCAGAATATTTGTGAATAATAAATAAAATTACACCACAAATGAAAGTAACTAAAATGTGGCCTCTTTGTTCATGGATATAATTATGTATATTACAAAAGTTTCTAGAGGGCCCAATTACACTAGGTGCTGTACACACATACTGCAAGAGCTGGTCTCTGCCCCCCACCCCAAAGCTTACAATGAATAGCTGAGAGGAAATGTAGGAGAAGGAAAGTGTTCGTCATCTGTATAATGGAGATGATGACTTGCCCAAGATTACACAGGAAGTTTTTATAAGAGCAGGGAATTCAACTCAGGTCTCCTGAGTTCTGGGCCAGTGCTTTAACCAAAAGAACATCCCTTCTCATAAGTAGTTTTCAATATCCAACCAGCTTTACTTATAACAATAAATATAACACATGCAATTCCCATGGACTGTATATAGTATTCTGAATTTTGAGACAATATACAAGGATCTATACTACAAGCTGATTGTTTCTAGATATTAACTTTTAGAAGTGAATTATTCTTGGACTTTCCTTTTTTTGGCTTAGAACAGTATTTGCTAGGATGGAAGGACAGAGATCAGTAGTAAAACATTAATCCTTATACTCAGGGTCGGTAGAAGGCAAACAAAGGCCCCTTTCAGTCTGTTACTCTGGAGTCCAGTGTCATGCCTCATAAGACCCTCAGGGTGGGGCACGCACGCTGCTACATTGTTCAACAGAAAATACTGGGGAGCTATTTGGGGCGGGGGAGCAGAGGAATCACTCAAATTCACATAGAGAAAATGTTTTCATGAATTATTCCTTATACAAATTAGTATAAGGTTGTATAGTAAAGGGTCCAAAATTCTACAACCTCCCATGTTAAACAGTGTTTTGGAAATTCACTCTAGTAACTTTTTGTAAGAGTGAACAATGGTTTTTGTTTGTTTGTTTGTTCATTTCTACCGGTAGTATGCTGTATAGTAACTATTGCATGATAATGGCATTGACCTGGTTGACTATGTACCCAGTATGCATTACAAAAGAGCTGCCTAACTACTTCTTTATTTGAGAGACACGAGATGTTCATTTTTCTGGGATACTAAAACTTTCCTTTGCTATAATTATGCCACATGGGGGTCTTTGCAGGATTGGGGCCTCAGACTTTTAACCTCTGTCATGTCTGAATGAAAAGCAATTCTGTGAATGATTTCAACTGTAACTTATGGACCTTCCTAAAATTTATTTTTAAAAAATTCCTTTCCTGCCTCCCTCAGCAGACATGAAACATTTACTGTAAAATAATGCTATAATTTTAGGGAAGTTCAGTTTTGTTGGTCAAGTCGAGACTCAGAATGGAAGAGAATCCAAGCAGATTGAAATGTTGACCAGATAGGAATCAAACCCCAAATTTATAGGTATTGGATACAAAAACTAATTTTACTTTTAAAATCTTGAGAATTTAACATCATTCTCAGGGGTATGCAGAAAATATTAACTAATAAAATATTGTGATTCCTAGATAGTAATAAAATGTTAAAAAGGATTTTCAACCTCACTTTGATATTGTAACAAATTCATGTGTTGCAGACCTTAGACACAGTTGCTATCTAGCTCACACACACACACCCCTCCTCTAGGGAATCAGCTCTACAACCCTAGTTCTTTAGTTCAACAAAAATAGGCCACTACCACTTGAGCTAAAGGAAATCTATGAGTTAAGCACTAATAGTATTAGGTCGCTAAACTTCTTCTGTGGCCTAGATGCCAGAAGGTATTATCATGTATGCATGCAAGCAAACACACACACTACAATATCCTTTTTATCTTAATAGACTGAAAGGGCACACTTTTACAGAGAACAGATACACCACTACTTGATCCTTTCCCTTTATCTTTCCACCAAGCTGCATTGTCCTCCCTGCCCAAATAGTGCAGAATCATGTGAAGAACTGTGGGCCAAATTCTCTCCTGGCGTAAATGGACTTCAGAGACAAAGCTCCAGTTTACACCAGCATAACATTTGGCAGTGTTAAATTGCCAAGTCTACTTACTAGTGTTTTGTCCAGTCTAATTTTAAATATTGCAAGTGATGACACTTGCATTACATCATTCATGAGATTGTGTCACAGGGACCATGTAGGGTCATAGATTTTTAGGCAGAACTCTTCATCGATTTAGGGCCTTTTGCTTAAAATGAATTGTATAAGGTGGTCCACTCTCAGGAAGACTTGCTGATATTCAGCCCAAGTTTACTGATATTAAATTAATTCCATTACTACACTAAGTACTTTCTCTCTCTCCATGGCTTTTACAACCTTTAAATATTTGTAGACTTATTATCTCTCTCCTCAGTTATCTCTTATCTGTGCTATACATATCTAGCTCTTTTAATAATTCCTTGTATTAAGATATGAAATATAGGAGACAGGTTGCTTAGAGAGAGTACTGATGTATGATGAACCATATGTGGATGGTCATCTAACACACCTTTCCTCTGTCAACCCACCCACCTCCTCAGCCATGGTCTTGCTCTGATATTTAAAATGAATAAATAAATCACACATTGTTCTTAATCAGCAAATTAAAATATCACTTACTATAAGTGACTCTAGAATGTCTTATTTCGGCTTCCCACTTCCCTTCATCTTCAGGAGGCATCTGCCATCTCTCAGATGAATGCCCTAACCATTGGTCTACATGGTATTCTGATGTGGGCTTCCTCAGCCTCTCCTTAGGTGGGACCCCTTCCCTGCATTTCCTTCATCCTTTTTCATTTTCACTATTTTCCCCTGCTCTATACCTCTTCTTCCCTCAGTATATATAGATGTATCAGGCTTCCTACCCACTGACCTGCTTCCATCAAGGGGAAGGGAAAGGGGGTGTTGCTGGAGAGATTTTGCTGCTCAGTGTACTTTCAGCCAGCTTATGGGAAGGATAGAGGAACAGAGTGCACAACTGGCCAGGGAAAGGAGAGGGGTCTCAACGTCTTCTGTCTATCCAGTTATCAAAAGAGCAGCCACTAGCAGCAGACCGAAAGCAAAGACTAAAACCAAGCTAGTGAAACTGATAGGATACCAGGGAGCTGGAGAATAGAGGCAAAAGAGTTTGAGCCTCTGGCTTTTATCCAGCGGCTAGGCTTGTCAGAGCCTGCAGCCGATCAGTTGTGAATGGATTAATCTAACAGGCATAGGTGCTGACTTCCCCTCTGCCCGGTGGGTTCTTGGCCCTCTCCCCCTCCCTCCCTGGCCCCGCCTCTTCCTGCTCCTGCACCACTCTCATGCACCCCCATTCCACCGCCTTCCCCCAAGTCCCCGCCTCTTCTCTGCCTCCTCCCCTGAGTATGCCATGTTCCTGCTCCTCTCCTCCCTCCCAGAAAGTCCTAAGCACCACCAAACAGCTGGTAGGCGGTAGTGGGGGGTGAAGTGCTGGGAGGGGGGATGTGGCGTGCTCGGGCAGAGATTGGCTGCCAGTGGGTGTGGAGCACCCACTAATTTTTCGCCATGGGTGCTCCAGCCCCAGAGCACCCACGGATTCAGTGCCTATGCTAACAGGCACCATCAGGCTTTGGATGATGATGATCACAGTGTGTTGGCTTTGATCAGCTTCTGTCTTGTCACCTACAGGAAGTGAGTTAATTTTTTTTCCTGGGCCCACCTTCATAATTTTTAATCCACTGATTAGGGTACTCACCTAGGATGTGGGAAACCCCTGGTTCAAGCCTCTCTTCCCCTAAGTGCACATGAGAACTGGATCCTGGTCGCCTATGTGATTGCTGTAACTGCCAGGCTACAGAGTCATTCTCATGCTTGCTCCGGCTCGCTCTCTCTTGCTCTGGTCCAGTGCTTCTCTCAGTATTGATCCACAGTGCAACAACTTCAGCAGGAGAGGTTGAGGAAGCCCCACATCAGAATATCATGTAGACCAGTGGTTAGGGCATTAATCTGAGAGATAGCAGATGCTGGCTCAAATCCCTTCTGCCCCTCAGGCACGGGTACTAGGAGCAGCCGTCTCAGGTGGGTACTCTAACCACTGGGCTAAAAGTTATGAGAGAAGTTCTCCTCTTTCTCCCCCAGCCTTCTTACAAAAATGGTGTAAGTGTCTAACACCAAGAGAGGAGTTGCAACTGAGAATTCCAAGCCTCCCTTCAGCCCAGGTTTAGGCACCATCTGTAAGAGGGGGGCTAGACTTAGCATAAGCCCCTTGGCTTGGCATCTCCCATCGACTCTCTTAGGTGAGTAGCCTCCTAGCCTGCTGGCTTGTGGGAATCATGTTCTGAGGTGCCAATTTCTCTGCCAAATCCAGGCTTTTTGAATCCCAGTGATTTTCTTTGTGTCCTAAAATTAGGCATAGTGATGCCCAACATCACCACACCAAAGTTTCATTGCGAATCAGTTCCTATGTTTTTGTCTTTGGTTTTGTAAAGCATCTATCCCACTTTTGGGTGCTTCATAAATAAGCAGTAAGTACTTATGGGCTGATTGGAGATGGATGAACATATCATACCTTTTTTTTCTGCCACATGCAAGAGATTGGAAGGTATGGACCAAAACCTCAGTTGCTGTAAATCGATATAGTCGATGGAACTATGCTGTCAGCTTACACAACCTGAGAATCTGGCTTTAATATTTCTGTTGTTTTTGTCCTGCGACAAAGGGCCGTTTATTTCATACCCTATTGTACACATTAGTTTATGACCTTTTCAGTGATTTACAGTTTTGTAGGGTAAGTACACAATGGTTTTGTGTGGTTGATAAGGCTGACCACTTTCTACTTCACTGTATCCCTTTGCCAATATCTACTTCACATTGCTAGTATGATAGTGTGCAGACCTCACAGAGAGTTCAACTGAGGATGCTTCCTTCATTTCCTTGAAACATGTCTTTATTACCAGAACCTTACTGTCTGACGTTTACTATTAGTCGGTGTCATTACAGCCTGATACAGAAGGATAAAAGTATTCGAGGAATATGAAGTGTACGGAGAACAAACATTCATAAAAATCTGGGAGAATCCCTCCCTCTGAAATATTAAACAGTCTCTGAATAAAAAGGGCTGTAATTCAGACCCAGAAGCTGTATTTTAAATATAACAGGTAATAAATTCAGACACATGGTTTAAAAATACAACTAGCATTTTGAAGTCTGACAGTGTATTTATTTTCTACTCTGAGCACATTACCAAACAGGTATAAAGTTAATTCTGAATGCAAAATTAGGGGCACTTGAAGTTAGTGTTATGTCATCTTCATATCATATTAGTACTCGATTAAATTAGACTAACATGATTAAAGGCTAAATGATTCCTGCAAAGGATATTCAATGTGCAACATATCTGTTTTATTTTATTAATTGTACTAGACTAACACAGTATGGTAGACATTGCTAATAGGACACAAAGGTTCCATATTCTGCTTTTTAGAAGGAGAGTTGCTGTCATTTATAGTTAATAGTCTTTGAACCCACTAAATTTGGTATAATTAACTATTCAGAATGATCAATAAACATAGAAAAAATGATGTCATTGGCACATATGCTGCTGTATCAATTATTGAGTGGTGGTGTTTTTTTTTAAATGAGCTGAGAGCACATCCAAATGTTTTGTTAAAACAACTACTGTAAGGGTAGGTGAAGGATTAAACTAGAACAAACAATAAACTAACTTAGGAGGAGGAAGGAGAACAAATTAATGTCTAGGATGTTTGTTGCCCCAGAACAGTTCTATTAGTTGCAACTGATATTATGCGCAGATTCATGGAAAGCTTGAACTTCACGCTGTTCAATCCATTCCCATCTACTAACTTTGCTTCAGATGTAATACTGGCAGCTAATTGTTGTTGAATCCAAATTTTCTGTTTGCCACTCACTTTCAGTTTTATCCTTGTGATAGAATGCACTGTGATGGAATAAGGCTGAAGGAACTGAAAAACATGGAATCAAACCCATCAGAAGTGAAAAGTATCTTCTTCAAAATAAATATTTATAATGGAGGGCCAATCAAGCCAAAGACAGCATTCATAATCATCCCTGGCACAGTTTGCTTCCACAGATAATTGTCTACCACATCTGGATTTTAGTCTCTGCTGAGCTGTGAGAGTTGCTTTACTTTTTAACAAAGGTGTAGTTTTTTAAATATTTATATTGAATAAGTTAGACTTAATTTTCTATGACCTGTTGTTTGTTTGTCCATCATAGAGGAGATCTCGAATATTAGAGATCTGTTTATTTTGCAGTCTGTACTTCCTGCTTTATAGCGTATTAACTTGAGTAAAACAGAGAAAAATCATTCTCTATAGCAAACACATTTAATTATCTTCCCAAGATGAATTTCTCCCTGTTGAAATGCTTTCACCTGATCACTTACCAGGAAAGTAAAATAGCTAATGACCTGTTCACTACCCACAGTGGGTCTGATTTTGCTGTCACACTGCTGCAAATCAGATGTAATTCCACTGAAGCCAAGAGTTACAGCAGTTTGAAACAGATGTGAGATAAGAATCAAGTTCATCTCTCCACTGACATCTCTGTAGGAGGCCACATCCCACATCTTATTGACAATCTGATCTATATTTATTTAGATACTCACCTCATAATTAAACTTGCAATTTCAATAAGCTGAAAGTAAGGATGAACAAGTGTGACTTGCCTACTTCAAACACTCTGTTTCTGCCAGCTAGAAAGGTACTGGGGTCACATTCTGCTTAGGATAAGCTAAGAAAGAAGCAGATGGGTCACAGAGAAAAAATATCTAGTGCAAAAATAAAGTGAAAAAAGGAGCAGAGCAAAGGAGTAGAGCAAACAAGCAGAATGAAAAACAAATACCCACAGACATTGACAAAGGAAGAAAGGAGAGAGAGTGGTACTAAAAGAAATAAACACATTGGGCAAGATCCTCAGCTGTCACTGAGATATGCTCAGGGCAGCAGAGTGTGGGGAGGACAAGCTTTTACGGATTTACTGGACCTTTTTGAAAGTTAGGGTTGCCAGGATTTATGGGTGACCCAGTTATGCTCCTTTTCTCTTTAGAATGCCTCCTACAACAGCAACTTTGCCACCTGGGGATTCATCTTACAGAAAGGAAATCCAGTTCCGTATTTTTTGCTGGCTGTTTGCATTACTAGAGTGGATTGAAGCAGTTTGAAAGGCGAATCAGGCCAGGAGAACAGTATATTGTTTGTAGGACACCAGATTGTGTCAGAATGATTTTTTTGTAGTGATAGGGTTCTTCTGTCCCTTGTATGTAGAACGGGTTTCTATTTAACATGAAATCAACCAAAACAAATTATTGAGTTTAAATTGCAGCAGCAACATAAAAATGAACTCTCTTTGTGAAACCTGCTGATTCCCCCCCCCAAAAAAAACCACTGCCTAACAAAACAGTTTACAAGGTTTGCAAAACTTCCAAGTCCATGAGATTTGATTACCCTACCGCTATTGCACTGTAAACATGTAAACATGCCTAGTTGATACCCTTAAATGAAAGAGACTTTTAATTTATAATGTAAATGCTTATTATATTTTGTACCCTTCACAAGAGGAAAATTCTTTGTTTTGACTTAAAATACAAAATTACTTTTTTTAGGGTACAGGAGAATTATGGGGCATGTTTTTATCTGTTATCTGATGTTTATACGTACTGAAAAAGGAATTCTCACATGCTAATATGTCTTTTAGCTTTTGAAACAATGAGCTTGGTGGCTGAAGAACTTGGTACTGTCTAAGGAGTTCAAAATCTAAATTTTTATTGATAATATATTAGGAATTAGAACTGGATGAGTTGAGGGGAGTGAGTTGGAATGTTTTCAGTGTATATAGTGGTTTGTACAACAGCTTTGAAATATCTGTTTACTATTTTTTCTATGGGAATCTTACAAGCAAGTATTTAACTTTCATCACAAATCTTTTCAGGCCAACTTTGAACTTCATGAATTCTATAATATAAACATTCAGAACCAGATCATCAGGTGGTCTAAATTGATGTAGCTCCATTGAAGTCAATACAGCTACGCTGATTAATACACGCTGAAGCTCTGGCTCTCCTTTTTAAACTATGCCTAGTTACTGTTGTCAATAGTTGATAAAATCAGTCACAGTAATTGATTAAATTTATTCATACTTTACATCAGTTTAATGCTGTTACCTAACCCAGTAATTTGGGTGCTGATCCAATACTTACTAAAGTCAATAGACAGACTCCTACTGACTTTAATGGGCTTTGGATCAGGCCCATAAAGACTTGTAGCTGAGCTGTTAGAGTCACTACATTTATATTAAGCTGAAATTTTCCCATCCTGAGTTAATCTCTCTTAATTATTAAATTTATACAAATACAGCTGATATCTTGCAAGCCTAAAGCAGTCCATTGCAATTCTATTAGGAGAAATGAGTCTATTTTACATCGGTGATCTTTCTTTCCCTTTGAATAGCATGGGCCAATGCTGGTGTAAAAATATTTCATGTTACTGCATTGCACTAGTAATGTTATATGTTATACTACTGCCATTCATTTTTCATTTGTCTCTTAATAGTTCTTAAAGACATTCAGCTCTTTCAGACTGGTCAGACCTGTCTGTTGTGTGCCTCCTAGTTGCAAGATACTTTGATTATTTCCAAAAATGCTAAATTATAGTGGTAACGAAGGATGACCCCAGGGGACAGCATTTGGTATTTGCAGTACTGGAGTGTGAGTATGGGTATTTTGAGACTAACCTTCACACTTCAAAAGCTTGCCAGTTGTCAGGTTGTACTGCTTGTCTGTTTCCCAGTCTGTTATGCCCTCTGCAGTCTGCCACCCCCCCAGCCACAGCCTTTTATGTTGTTGTTGTTGCTGCCAATAGTTTGTCCACCCAATAGTTTATACCTGAAAAATCTCCTTACTGTCCACCAATACTTAAAAGCTATGTCACTGTTGTCTTCACAATATAATTTTCCAAAAAGAACTCTAAAGCCTTGGTCATTCAACCAGATTAAAAAATTAAAAATATATCTTCTCTCCTTCTAAAGTGAACAATAACAAGTGGTAATTTGCTAAACACTGAGTTAAATTTACTATGGTAAGTTATATTGCAATATTTCCCAATTGTATTGAATACTTCAAATACCATACTAAAGGCAAAATTAGTGATACTGTAAACCTCCATTTTTGTAATGCTGCCTACTGTATTTCATGTTAAATTAATATTAAATGACTCAGTTAAATGTGAAAAAGCTGGGACTAGAACGTAAGTTCTTTGGGGGATGGATGGTCTTTTCAGTATGTGGAATTCATAGGCCTGGTCTACACTACATGTTTAAACCGAATTTAGCAGCGTTAAACCTATTTAACACTGCACCCGTCTACACAACGAGGCCCTTTATATCGATATAAGGGGCTTTTAAAACCAGTTTCTGTACTCCTCCCCGACGAGAGGAGTAGCGCTGAAATCGGTATTGCCATGTCAGATTAGGGTTAGTGTGGCCGCAAATAGACGGTATTGGCCTCCGGGCAGTATCCCACAGTGCACCATTGTGACCGCTCTGGAAAGCAATCTGAACTCGGATGCACTGGCCAGGTAGACAGGAGAAGCCCAGCGAACTTTTGAACTTCATTTCCTGTTTGCCCAGCGTGGAGCTCGGATCAGCACGGATGGCAATGCAGTTCCAAATCCAAAAAGAGCTCCAGCATGGACCGTACGGGAGATCTGGATCTGATCGCTGTATGGGGAGACAAATCTGTTCTATCAGAGCTCCATTTCAGAAGACGAAATACCAAAGCATTTGAAAAAAATCTCCAGGCTATGATACAGAGTCCACAGCACAGTGCTGTGTGACAAGCGTAACGGAAAGCCAAAGAATCAAATGGACGCTCATGGAGGGAGGGAAGGAGGGGATACGAGGACTCCAGATATCCCACAGTCTCCGAAAAGCATTTGCATTCTTGGCTGAGCTCCCAATGCCTGTAGGGTCAAACACATTGTCCGGGCTGTTTCAGGGTATATGTCGTCAATTTACACCCCCCCCTCGCCCCGTGAAAGAAAAGGGAAAAAATCGTTTCTTGACTTTTTTCAATGTCACCGTATGTCTACTGCATGCTGCTGGTAGACGCGGTGCTGCGGCACTGAACAGCAGCATCGTCTCCCCTCCCCTCCCCAGTGGCAGACGGTACAGTGCAGAATGATTGATAGCCATCCTCATCATCCTGTCAGTGCTCCTGGCTGGCCTCGGTGAGGTCGGCCGGGGGCACCTGGGTAAAAATAGGAATGACTCCTGGTCATTCCCGGCAGATGATACAGAACGGCTGGTAACCGTCTTCATCATAGCAACTGGGGGCTGAGCTCTATCAGCCCCCCCTTTCATGTCTAAAGAAAAGATTCTGTCCTGCCTGGACTATCATAGCAGCAGGATGCTAGGCTCCTTTCCTGTCCACCATTTAATGTCCTGCCTGGACTATCATAGCTGCTGGAGGCTGCCTCCCCCTCATTTTATCTCACTAAAAAGTCAGTGTCTCTTATTCCTGCATTCTTTATTACTTCATCACACAAATGAGGGGACACTGCAATGGTAGCCCAGAAGGATTGGGGGAGGAGGGAAGCAATGAGTGGGGTTGTTGCGGGGGCACCCCCTAGAATGGCATGCAGCTCATCATTTCTGTGGGATCTGACACGGAGCAGCTGTGCTCTCTGGTTCTCTAGTACATTGGTTCTCTAGTACCCTTGCCCCATATTCTAGGCAGGACTGACTCTATTTTTAGATAAAATATAAAGGAGGGAATGACCCGGGGAGTCATTCCCATTTTTGTCTTTGCGCCCCAGGCCAACTTCAGCAAAGGCCAGCCAGGAGCACCCATGACAGCAGCAGACGGTACAGAACGACTGATAACCGTCATCTTATTGCCAATTTACAATGGCATGGCGGACAGTACAGATCAACTTCTAACCGTCATCTCATCACCAATTTACAATGGCATGGCAGATGGTACAATAGGGATGGTAGCCGTCTCTGCTACCTTGCAAAGGCAAATGAATGCTGCTGTGTAGCACTGCAGTACCACATCTGTCAGCAGCATCCAGTACACATACGGTGACAGTGACAAAAGGCAAAACAGGCTCCATGGTTGCCATGCTATGGCGTCTGCCAGGGCAATCCAGGGAAAAAGGGCACGAAATGATTGTCTGCCGTTGCTTTCACGGAGGAAGGAATGAGTGATGACATTTACCCAGAATCACCCGCGACACTGGAGGAACTATGGATAGCTATGGGATAGCTACCCACAGTGCAACACTCCAGAAATCGACACTAGCCTCGGTACATGGATGCACACCGCCGAATTATTGTGCTTTGTGTGGCTGCATGCACTCGACTTCATACAATCTGTTTTACAAAACCAGTTTATGTAAAATCTGAATAATCCTGTAGTGTAGACGTACCCTTAGTATAATGGGGCCTGATTGTGAATTGGCAGCCACGATATAGGTGATGATAACTTCACCCAAATCAACCATGTTAAAAGAACATTAAGATTGCAAAATCTAGCACTCAAGTTAGGAAATGCCAGAATTAAGATTGCTCTGTCAGCCTTAATTCTGCTCCATTATGCATATGCATTACAATACAGCCTTTAATTATATGATCACATATCAGTTTTCCCACAAGAACCATGCCTCATTTAGTGCACAGGATGGACGGTGCTCACTTAATAAGCAATTACTCAATGTTTTGTTTTCTCCTCATTGTTAAATGTGTGGTGCATCCCTCATTTACTGCACAGTATCCAAACCTTGCTCTGAAGACAGGATTATTCATTTCTTCATGGACTTTTTTATGGTACTCATCACTATAGTACCTTTGCAGATATTAATAAATATCTCCATTTTACAGATGGGAAACTGAGGCCAGGATAAATTAAGGTCAACAGTGTCCACTAATTTTGAGTGCCCATTTTGAATGCCTAGAACTTGATTTTTCCAAATAGTTAGCATCTTATAATACTTAAAGGAAGCTATGGTTTGAACATATATGCTTCAGTTCCAGCGGTGAGTGCCCAGCACTTCTGTAAATCAAACCCTAGGGTATCAAGCTGAGCATCCGGAAAATGGTGTCCGCCTGTCAAAAATAACTTGCAAGCCTTATCTTCTCCATGAGTCAGTATCACTTTTGCAAGTATGAAAAGGCTATTACTATTTGTACAATTTCTGAATGTTCATCATAAAAGATGCATAGAAATATAACATATAAAAGCAGAAAGATATTAAGTCATCAAGACCAAAAGAGAAAGTCTGCAGTCATGGCCTTTGTAACAATTAAGTGTGCTGCTTCTGATGGGTGCAAAGCTTTACGTGAGAAATTTGGATGAAAAAACCGAAGCATTTTGCATGGGCAGATGGAGTGTGTGGCCATTTTAAAACAGGAACAAATGTATGAATTTAATTAAAAAATGATTCGACAAGCACTTGTTCTTTGGTTGCATAATTCTAAAGAAACTTGGAACATTAATTGTTTGAGACAACTTTAAATAGTTTTTTAATGTTTCCTTTTATTTAGTTGTTTCAAATGTCCTTTACAAATGTGAAATAAAGATTTCTTTCCCTATTAAGTATCAGAGGGGTAGCCATGTTAGTCTGGATCTGTAAAAAGTGACAGAGTCCTGTGGCACCTTATAGGCTAACAGACGTATTGGAGCATAAGTCTGACGAAGTGGGTATTCACATCTGACGAAGTGGGTATTCACCCACGAAAGCTTATGCTCCAATATGTCTATTAGTCTATAAGTTCCACAGGACTCTTTGTCGCTTTCCCTATTAAGGTTTTTCTGTTCCATTGGCAGCCATTGTTTTCCCCCATATCTAAAAAATAAGAAGAAAGCAGCATGTCAGTTTTTTACTTTTCTATGCATTGCTGCCAGTGATTGTTGTATGTGTATAAAATGCTTGCATGTTCACTAAACAGGCTCTCTGTGCTCACTGGAATTCTCAGGGTTATCAAGAAATGTGTCTCTATAGCAGGAATCAGCAACCTTTGGCACACAGCTTGTCAGGGTAAGCACCTGCTGCCTCCGCAGGTTTGACCGATCGTGGCTCCCACTGGCCGTGGTTCACCACTTCAGGCCAATAGGGGCTGTGGGAAGCGACATGGGCTGAGGGATGTGCTGGCTACCGCTTCCCACTGCCTCCATTGACCTGGAGCGGTGAACCGTGGGCAGTGGGAGCCGTGATCGGCTGAACCTGCACATGCGGCAGGTAAACAAACCATCCCGGCTTACTCTGGTGAGCTGTGTGCCGAAGATTGCCAATCCCTGCTCTATAGGTACCTATGTAAGTAAATGGTCTGGCTTTCAAAGGTTCTCATCACCTAGAAGTCCAAGTTCTGGATGTTCAACATCTCTGAAAATCATATACCATGAAGCTTTGAAGATGTAGGCCCTAGCTAACGAGTTCCTGTCCATGCAAATAGTGGTTAGATATATTTGTTTGTCAGCAACAGAGCAGTAGATTTAAAAAAAAATTCTAATCCCCAGTGAGGTCATTACATCTTCAAATGAAGGGACAAATTCTGCTTAGATTTCACAAATAAAGTCACCAGGATTCAGTTTCAGGTATTTGATGGTGACTATATAACTGAGTGTGCACCCCAAGGGTCACAGTGCAAGATCAAGGCCTTAGTTTGCAATCACAGGATTTCTCCCACATCTTCCTCCCAAAATAAACATGCTGTAACATTTTAATGAGTTCTTTATTTGTTTTAAACTGACTTTGAAATAGTTTCATAAAGCTTGTGAGAAAACAAAAAAAATTGTGAAAGTTTTAACAAAATTTTTCCTTCATTTCTTGTTGAAATTTAACTTACATCACTTTTTTCCAACAACCAAAATGGGGAAAAATATTGACAAAATCGTTCAAACATTTGGATTTTTTTGTCAACATTTTCTGATCAGCTCTACTGACTTATAGGCAGTTACAATCCTGTTGTCTACTTTATTAAGAGGAAGAATAATTACCCAAGTAAAACAATAATTGAGATTTACTCCTCTGACTATATATTGGAGGGAAAATAAGTATTTTATTATGGCTCTATATTGGCTCTGTATTAAAATCCTTCCTGAACAAAATTGGCTGTTTCCATTAGCTTTGATCTAGTTTAAAAACAAGACAAAAATGAATATGCAGATACCTCTGCAACATATTCACAACTAAGCATGAAATTATGCAAATTTTCACTGGTTTTATGTTTCATTAAGTATTCAAAAATCAGGTCAGATTTGTCTAAAGGTAATGAACCTTTAGATTCAAACCTGGCACCAATTTCACAGTAAATCAGGCATAGTTTTTTGTAACTTTGCAAATTTTTTAACACAAAACTCAGTTCATTTCCTAAGAGTAGATTTCCACATCACAAAATTTGAATTTGTCAGTTTCAGCAGTGAAGCCAAGTAGAATGAGCAAAAATACTGAATTCAGCCTTAGAGATGGTCCCTATAGGACAAAACTTAGGCAAGTTGGCAAGACTTTGAGGAAGCCTGTATTTCCATTGCACTTGTTATTCCTATTCTGGGTATATATAGAAAACTTCATTCTCCTACTCTGTCAATGTAGTATCTTTCAGAAGCACTAGATCCACTTGTTTAATAAGAAAGAAAAACAGAAATATTCCATTATAGTGCTTTAAAAAATACAGGTGTCAGCAAGTTTTCTTATGGCATAAGTACTATGCCCAACAATAGCGATGATCTAAAACTGTCAGTTTATTTTTCATGGAAAGTTTTGAAAAAGAGGTTTTCCCCTAATGTTCTGTGAAAATATTTTGATGGAAAAAATGGGTTTTGGTTAACAAATGTTTCCATTATTATCATAATTCCTAGGAGACCAGGTCCCCATTGTTCTAGGTGAAGTACAAACTCAATAAAAAGATAATCCCCACCCCAAAGAGTTTACAATCTAAGCATAAGACAAGAGGTAGCTCCAGACAGACAGATAGGGGACAGGAGGGGTAACAAGGAAACAATGAGGTCAAAATGATGGGCAGTGGTATAAGTGCACCAGCAGCCTAAATGCATGGCCCCCACATCTTTTTCAGTGTCTCTGCTTCCCAGCATAGTCCCATATCATGTAAATTTAGCCTGTATTCTTTATTTCTAGATGTTTGACTTTACATTTGACTGGAAGGAGTTCAAGTGACAAAACATCCACCACATCCTTAGGTAAGTTGTTCCACTGATTAATTACCATTACTGTTAAAAACAAGCCTTATTTCTACTCTGAATGTGCGAGCTCCAGCTTCCAGCCACTGAATCTTTTTATGCCTTTGTTAATCGGCTAGATTAAAGAGCACTCTAATATAAAAAAATCTTTTCCCAAAGTTGGTATTACAGGCTACAATCAAGGCACCTGTTAACCTTCTGAATGCTGAGCTGAGTAGATTGTTTCTTTTGTCTCACTGTAAGTCAGGTTTTCCAGAATCATTCTTGTAGCTCTTTTCTGAATCCTTTCCAGTTTGTCAGCAGTTTGTGGGCAGCAGAACTGGACACAGTGTTCTAGTAATGGTCTCATTAATTTTATGAATTGTAGTAAAATATCTCCCTCATTCTATTCAATATTCATCTCCTTATATATAGAAGAACTGTCTTCACCACCACATTGCATGGGAGCTCATGTTCAGTTTATCTACCTTGACCTCTAGTTCTTTTCTGAGTCATTGCTTTCCAGAATAGTCACCCAATAGTCATCCAATCTGTGTGACCTAATTTTTTAGTTCCTAGATTAGATTTTGCATTTAACTGTATTAAAATCCATATTGTTTAAATGAACCCAGTTTACTATATAATTGAGATTGCTCCATGTGACTGACCTGTCCTCTTATTATGTATCACTCTGCTGCTTTTTGTGTCACCTGCAATTTTTACCAATAATGACTCATTTTCTTTCAAATCATTGATAAAACTATTTAAAGAATTGGGTCAAGAATTGGCCTTTGGGACCACACTGGAGCCCCAAAAGATGATGATTTCCCATTTACAACTACTTTTTAGAGATTTGTCAGTTAGCCAGTTTTAATGCATTTAATGTGTGCTGCATTTATTCGTATTGTGCTATTTTTTTTTAACAGAATGTCATGAGGTACTAAGTGAAATGCCTTATAGAGGTCTGTCAACATAGTTGCCTTCATCAATTAAGTTTGTAATTTCATCCAAGAACAATAACAATTTTGTTTGACAAGATCTATTTTTAATAAAATTATGTTGATTGGTATTAATTATATTACCATCCTGTAATTCTGTACTGACTTCATCTTGGTATTTCCATGATTCTACCCAAGATTGATGTCATGATAACCAACCTATAGATACCTGGGTCATTTTGTTCATCCTTTGGTACAATAGCTTTTTTCCAGTACTCCAATATTTGTTAATTACCAACATCAATGGCTCAGAAAGTTCCCCAGCGTATTTTTTTTAAATCCTTAGGTACAAGATATCCAGTCCTGCAGATTTAAAATTGTTTAGTTCTAGCCGTTGTTACAGAATATCCTGCAAACACAAAAGGTACCTTTAGGATTGAATTCTCCCCTGGGTCACAGCTCTGTCCAGTGCAGGGAAGTATGGGTGTCATTAGAGAGCTGGCACTGGTTCCTTGATTCTCCGCCAGCCTGCTTTCTGTGTCAATTACAGTATCCTAAGGGGTGCTCTAATTTATACTAGTAGTGTAGCTCAACTGTCATCTGCCATACTCCTGGTCTGTTTCCAGCCTGTTCTGTCCCACCCACTGAATGCTGGGGAGCAGGGTGAAAGTCTGCACCTAGAGCCAGTTCTTCTGGGTTATCGTAAATTCTTATAAAGATTCTTAGCTATCCATTTATGACCAGAGGTCAGCTCCTTTTGTGGTGCCTGAACATACTGTGCAATCTGACCCCTTGCATCTGCATTTAACAATTTGCAATTTGACAAACATTTCAGAATACAGCTTGAATGATGTAGGGCCTTCAAACATATGTACACAAAATATGCTCTTCTTGTGTGTTTCCAACAAATATATGGGTATTTCCGAGCAAGGAAGCAGAAAGATGTTTTAAAATGTAGTCTAAGTGAAAACTAAGCATAGTTATCTGCAAAAATACGTGATGAAAGCATAATGGTGTTAAACATGAAGAACAGATTATGCCAGTGAAATGAGAGGTGATGGTATTCACCGGCTAACTATTTTATTAATCCTCAATGTGTGATTTAAATTGGCTACATGCAAACTGTCTTTTCTGCTGATTTAGGTCTGTCTATCAGTTAATGTAAGGTATGAAAAAAGCCAAGATACAATTCTGTGGACAGATAAGTCAGCTGAAAGTTTTATTTGGTGGTCTGAATGATATCATGAAGGTAAGTCACTGATAAAGGAGTATGGACTGTATTTTAACATTTCCATATTTGAAAAATGATATAGCGAGAAGGCCACATTCATCAGACTGTCTGGCTACTTAGCACCTCACCAGGGATGCAAAGCAGTAGTAAGCAAATGCTAACTCGCCAGATCAGCTGGGTTTATGGCTTTTGCATCACCATGACATTGCAAAGTGGTTGAACTGAGCTGGTGAATCTGACCCAGAGATTCCATTTGATGCTATTTTATGTTCTATTGTGTTTTCATACTATCTTTAATTAGATTTTTGTGTATAGTTAACCTGATTCTCTTGCACTTTGTGTAGTTTACACTGTGCAAAGTGTTGGTATAAAGTGCTACCAGATCAGAATTCTGCTCTGACACTAGTGACAACATTTTACACCCCACTTTACATAAAGGTAATGATTATACAAAACGCAAGGAAGTGGAAAAATTCGGCTCGGTGCCTTTCTTACTGATTTTTGCTTTTTAACTTTGATTTTATAAGAAAAAAACTGTACACCTGGATTGTTCATAACAATCGTATAAAGAAATTATTATGCTGATTTGTGAAAGGTGGTGCAAGATTATCAAGTTTGGACAGTGAATTCCTCACACAAAGACAGATCATGTTACCATATCACCTTAGTTTTCACCTGTAGAGACTATCAGGAAAGGGAGCTCAGACTCCATGTGTACTTAGCCCTTTGATCTCTCTCCTAAGAATCCCAAAATGTCTACAGGTTGTGTGTGTTTTGTTTTATCCATTTTGAATGCAGATATCTACATATTAGGAACTCGGCTGAGACCACCAGCTCATTTTGATACATTTACAGTTGTTTTTAATACAGAATAACTTTCATTTTAGATGAGACTTGAGAAGGGGAAATCTGTGCATGAAAAGGTCCTTGAATTTGTATAAATTATAAGAATTGTTATTATATCACTATTATTTATTACTCTTCTATTTTGTTTTAAGGTATATACAGAGGCACAATGTGTGTACATGGCACATTACAAAAACTTAAGAAAACAAGGGGACTAGTTTTCCCCTTACATAAGAGTAAATCAGAAATATCTCAACTGAAGACAATGGAGTTAGAGAATCAGGAAAATGTCTCTGCACTGAGGATATTAAACTCTGAACCCACTCTTAGGGCAGGTCTACACTACTGCGTGGATCGATGGTCTGAGTTAATGGTGGTTAATTTAGCGAGTCTAGTAAAGACCCACCAAATCAACTGCAGATTGCTTTCCAGTTGAACCCTGTACTCTACCCCGATGAAAAGAGTAAGGTAAGTTGATAGGGGTAGGGTAACTCAACTAAGATACGTTGACTCCAGCTATGTTATTCACGTAGCTGGAGTTGCATAGCATAGGTCAACTTACCACGGTAGTGTAGACATAGCCTTAGAAACACTTAGGCTTTGTCTACACTAGCAATTGAATGACAATGCCCCCCACCCCCGCCGCAGCCCCTAAAGACAAAAGATTTGCCAACGACAAGTGCCAACGACAATGCAAACGCTGTTTGTTGGAGGTAGAAGTTCTTTGTCGGCTGAACGGAGTTGAGGGTGGGGAATGTGATAAGCTGTGTAATGTAGACATAGCCTTACGCTGTAAGTAAGGCTGTGATCTTGGCTCTAATCTTGCAATCATTACTCAGTTGAATGGGACTAATTGCCAGAGTAGGGATCACTCACTGTGAGCATAGTGAGTATCAGAATCAGGCTGAAAATTAGGAAGAATAGCAAAAAAATGAGACATCAGAAGAATTGGAAAAAAAATTAAAAGCAAAAGGAGCTAAAAAACTGCACTTGGGAAAGCTTAAAAATGATAATATTATTAATATTTTTCCTTTTTGTTTACTTTTTTTGGTGACTTCACAAATGTACATAGCAAATAGAGTAATGTGGAGAATTTCTGTTGAAATAAAATTCTGATGACAAACCAAACAAGAATATTGGTAAAATATTTGTAAAACTTTTTTTTTCTGTTCTATGCTATATTTAGTTGGAAACGTTTCAGAGGAAAAGTAATTTTATTGTCCTTCCATCTCTATTTAGTAAGTTCTCAGTTTCTCTGCTAATTAAACCCTAGCGTTATTTTATTTGTATTATGTTAGTACCTAGAAACTTGAATCAGAGTTTACAGTCCCATTTTGCTAGGTGCTGTACAGACAAATAACAAAGAAAGGAGTCATCGTCTTAGGGACTTTACAGTCCTAGGTCTCAAATAAGACATGACAGGTGCACAAAGCAGTCATGTGGGCAGTGCTTAATTTGTAATAAAAGGTGTTGGAGCTCAAGCAATTAGGTGCCAGGGCTCAAGCAATTTTTTTACTTTCATAACTGACATGGCAGCCCAGAGGTGCCGGGGCTATGAACTGCCAAGCCTAGAGGTTTTGGGGCTTGGTCCTGGCAAGCCCTGGCACAGATTAAGGACTGCATATGGCGTAGGGTTGGGTGGGCAGAGGAGGTAACAAAATGAACAGTTTAACTGAAAAATTGAAGTATCGGCTTGTTATTTGTCTAACTAGTGTGAATAAACTCTTCACCCCTCAACACCTATATTCCAATTCTGTTTGACTCTGCAGTGATACAATAAATCAGTGGTTCATGACATAGCTGTCTATTGCTCTGGACGTGACTGTGATGTCACAAATTCAGTAATATAACTGTTTCTGCTACCATATGCAGCATTGCAGCCATCTGTGAGGAAGAACCATTGTTTAGACAACAACTATCTTTTCCAGAAAGTTAAAGTTAAAAATGTGAAATATTTTGCTATTATGTACCATGTAGTGTGAGCCAAATTTTCAGGTCCAAATGCAGCACATGACAATGCAAATGAATGCACATCTGTTGTGAACACAAGTTGCCATATTTGTACATACAAACAGGCATTTGCACATATTAAATGGGTAACCAGAGATCCTCACTATTTATTTGTATGAACAATTGCTCACTTCTGTGCATGTAAATATAGAGTTCTGCATGTGCAAAAGATATGCAAATAATATTTTTACTTGCATCCCCATTTCTCTCTTGACCTATGGATTGGGACATTTTTTTGCTTATCTTCAAAGTTCCTGTTTAAGTTGGTTTGTAGCTCACCTGCGGGACAGAAGATTGTATCAGTATAGCTGTGAGAACATTATACTGTATTCACATTGGATGGTATTATGTTCTCATGACTGAAAAAGCAAAGTTCTAGCACATATAATCCATTATGAAGACCCAGGCCTCCACCATTGTTTGACAGGAAAGCCCTCAGGCATTTGTAGCACAGAGCACTCCATTGTCAGGTATCCTGAAAACAGCCTGCTCAGAGTGAAGTCTCAATTAACCTGTCATTTTACAAACATTCCCCTCACCCTCTTCCTGGAGATTCTTTATACTAGTCATCCCTCTGCTTGGGAACAAGGTGGGCTACTAACTATCCAAAAGCCTTCTTTTCTGTCAGTTCCTTGTACTCATTTGTGGATCAAACTATGCAATAAGGGCTACAACTCAATGTCCATTACTTAGGTTTGAAATGGTCCTTTTACTCAGATAAAACTCCTGTTGATTTTGATGGCAGGTTTGCCTGCATCAGGACTGAGTGAAAACTGAATAAGAACCTCAGGATCTGGCTTTAATTACCTTATCAAAGAAAATTGCATTGATATAATGACCTCCTGATCTTGTTGCTATATTTTTATTGCTTTTAATTGCTTTATTTCTTTACTGTGTTGTACTACATGTTGGCAGCTGCACACATGTAATATTCGTGTAATGCAGGCACTGAATTATCACTAGTGAGTGACATCAACTCTTCACTTTGGAGGTAATTTTCCTCTTGTATAAATAATGTGCAGATACATTGGGAGGTGAGATGTAAACTCCAAAGGAGACGTGGCAGAGCAAAGAATAGGCATGGTTATTTTCTGGGTAAGTAATTGGGTATAGACATTGTGGGTGACATTGAGTCAATTCTTATCAGGAGAAGCAGCACAAGAGCCAGCAAAAAAAGATGAAAACCAGGGGAGTTAGAGTAGAGATCTGTTGGAAGAGAAGGAGGAAAGCCCCAGTTCCTTAGGGGCAGTGAGAGAGTTCTTTAGAGTGTGTTTGCTTGCTCGTTTGCAGTTTTGTTTTCAATTTGCAAAGTCTGGTAGGAGGGCATGTGTTGTGAGAGAAACAGAGCCTTTGATCACAGATGAATCTTGATTAAAATCCAGGGCTTCCTTAATTAGCAGGCCTATAAAGGCAGACATCCAAAAAGCCAGCCAATGGCACAGGAGATGTCAAACAGAACTGAAAACAGGGGAGTTTATAAGGAGAGTTGGGAGAATGTGTGCATGTGTGCGTATTGTTTTTTTGTGGGGAGGGTGTGTGTGTGCTGTTTTTTATCTTCTTCAAGCTTTGGGAAGTACATTATCCTGGAGAAAGGTACCTGAAAGGTGCTTTGTTTATATGAAGTGCTTCATGATTAATGTAATGGAAGAGAAGATCTGAGATTTGGAGATGCATCTAGAAATGACAGTTGAGTTTTGATGGGGATTTGAGACGATGATGTTGGGAAGGAGAGAAGAGGCTGACGGGGAAACCTAAAGACTTGCAGATGCAGGAGGGACCAGAGCAATATGAGGGTAGACTGCTGGATGAAGAAAGTGGCCAGAGGAAGCATGTGACTACAAGAACAAAAGGTGGAGGAAAAGATTGGCTAGTGAACAACAAAGATTGCTGAGGAACAGGTTTGATGAAATGGAAAATGAAGGGGAGATGCAGGCAGTAAGAGAAGATGGAAAAGCAAAAAAGATAAGAGTCGATAGTCCTACAAGAAGAGGGGGAAGAGAATGGAGATAGCCAGAGTTCAGAGCCACAGGAAGAGGGCAGATGACTCTCAGAAAATTGCAAATGAGAACAGAAGACTTGCAGCCAGAAAGAAAAGGAGGAAGGCTGTAGAATTGCATCAACATCAGGAAGAGATAGGTCTACATGACTGAAGACCACTGAGAAAAATAGACAAGCCTGTCACCAGAACTGATTGGGAGAATTGAAGGGTGTAGAGTCTGCTGGGAGCTAAGATACAAGATGTGGATCTGACACTAAAAAGGATCCTAATTGGAGAAGGCAAGAATCCACTGATTGTCCTTCATGTGCAAACAAATGATACTGCTAGATTCTCAATTGGATGCATCAGAGAAGACTATGCCAGATTGAGGAAGAAGCTTAAAGAAACAGAGGAGGATAATGCAGGTGTGACAAAATTATGAGGATCAACAGATGACTCAGGCAATGGTGCTACAAGGAGGGCTGTGGGATGTTCAATCACTGGGAAACATTCAGAGACAAATGACTGTTCTCCTGAGATGGACTCCACCTGAACAAGGAAGTCAATAGACTTCTGGGATGGAGGTTGGCACAACTGACTGAAAACTTTAAACTAGCAATTCAGGGTAGATGGTTGAGAGATCATGTAATCTCCATGTCTTATTCTAATATTGAATTGGAGGAAAATCAAGAGGATGCAGCAATGGAGAAGGGAATAGAAGGTAGGAAAATGGACAACAAGAGGAACAGTAGTGCCAATACCACTCACACCAACAGTCAGGTAGGTGATATTGGCAATAAAATGACTGCACCTAATTGGGCAATGAATCTGGATGAGGTGAAGCAGAAACAACTAAGATATCTGTGCACCAGCACAAGGAGCCTGGGTAAAAAAATGAAGGTGCTAGAACTATTGGTGCAGGAAGTGAAACCAGATAGTATAGGGATGATGGAAACATGGTGGAACAGCAGTCATGGCTGCAACACAGGTATTGAAGGATATGTGCTCTTCATGACAGACAGAAATAAAGGTAAAAGAGGTGGATTTGTGTTGTATATTAATGCTGAGGTAGACTGTAAAGAACTTAGATATGATGCAATGGATAACATGGAATCTATTAGGGTAAAAATCACTTTGGGAAAGAAAGGTAACAGAGGAGCCACTGAGACAGTGATTGGGGTCTGCTACAAATCCCCAAGATCTGTTTTGGATATAGAGAGAGGTCTCTTAAATATTTTTAATGAAATAAACACTACTGGGAATTGTGTGATTATGGGAGACTTTAATTTCCCATATATAGTTTAGAGGACATGAGCTACTAATAATGGTAGGGCCCAGATATTCCTGCATGTGATAGCTGAAAGATTTCTTCAACAAATAGACACTGAACCAACAAGAGGTGATGCCATTTTAGATTTGATGTTGGTAAGTAGCGCGGACCTCACTGGCCTCTGCAATGAGTTGTTCTATCTTGGACCAAGTGTTCATGAGTTAATTAAGTTTAAAGTAAATGAAAGGATAAACTAAAATAGGTTCTCAACTACTGTACTTGATTTCAAAAGGGAAAACTTTAAAAATTAAGGGAAGTAGTTAGGGAAGTGGACTTGACCGAAGAACTCAAGAATATTAATGTGGAAGAAGCTTGGAATTACCTTGTCAAAGTTACAGAAACTACCTGAAACCTGCCGGGGAAAAATTTCATAGGGGAGGATTGCAGACCAAACTGGATGAACAAGCATCTCAAACAAATTAAGAGAGAGCAGAAAGCCTACGAGGAATAGGAGGAGGGCTGGATCAGTGAGGAAGTCTACTTCTTGGAGGTCAGAAAGTGTTAGGAAAAAGTGAGAACTGCCAAAAGCCAAGCAGAGTTGGACATAGCAATGGAAATTAAAAACAATAATAAAAGGTTCATTAGCCGTATAAATAAAAAGAAAATAAGGATAGAACAAGTGGGACTGCTAAGTGCTGAGGATGGAATGGAATTAAAAATGATCTAGCTGTTGCCCAACACCTAAACAACTATTTTGCCTCAGTTTTTAATAAAGGTAATGAGGAACTTGAGGGAATGGCAGGATGGCTAATGGAAACAAGGATATGGAAACAGAAATTCCCACATCTAAGGTGGAAGCCAAACTCAAACAGTGTAAGGGGACCACATTGGAGGACCTGGATAATCTCCATCCAAGAATATTAAAATAATTGGCACATGAAATTGCAAGCCCAATAGCAATAATGTTTAATGACTCTATAACCACGGTAACTGGAGAATTGCAAATATAGTACCTATATTTAAGAAAGGACAAAAAAAGGTGATCTGGGAAACTACAGGCCCATTAATTTGACCTCAACTGCATGCAAGGTCTTAGAACAAATTTTGAAAGAGAAGAGTTAAAGACATAGAAGTAAACAGTAATTGAGATAAAATACAACATGGTTTCACAAAAGGTAGATAAATCTGATCTCTTTCTTTGAGAAGACAACCAATTTTCTGGACAAAGGAAATGCAGTACATCTATTCTACCAATATTACTATAAAGCATTTGATACAGTGCCACATGGAAAGTTACTAGTTAAATTGGAGAAGATGAGGATTAATATGAGAATTGCAAGATGGGTAAAGAATTGGTTAAAGGTGAGACTACAACAGGTCATGTTGAAAGATGAACTGTCTGGCTGGAGAGAAGTTGCTAGTGGAGTTTCTAAGTAATCTGTGTTGGGACCAACCTTATTTACCATTTTCATTAATGATCTTGGCAAAAAAAAGTAGGAGTGTGCCAGTAACAGTTGTGGATGGCACAAAGTTGTGAGGTATTGCCAATACAGAGTAGGACCAGAATATCAGACAAGGAGATTTGGACAACCTTGAAAACTAGAGTAATAGAAATGGAATAAAATTTAATAGTGCAAAGTCATGCACTTAGGGAGTAACAAGAAGAATTTTGCTATAAACTGGGGACGTATCAGTTAGAAGTGACAAAGGAGGAGAAAGACCAGGGTATATTGGTCAGTCATAGGATTATTGAGTCATCAATATGATGTGGCCATGGAAAAGACTAAGGCAGTCCTGGGATGTATCAGGTAACGTGTTTCCAGTAGAGACAGGGAAGTGTTATTACCATTACACAGGACACTAATGAGACCTCATCTGAAATTCTGTGTGCAGTTTTAAGAGCGCTCAATCCAAACTGGAACAGGTTCAAAGAAGCACTACTAGGATGATCAGAGGAATGGAGAACTTACAATATTAGAGGAATCTTCAAGAGTTTGGCTTGTTTAATTAACAAAATAAAAGATACAGGGAGATATGATTGGTTTCTATAAACACATCCACGGAATAAACCCCAGGAAGGGAGAGGAGTTACTTAAGTTAAGGTCCAATATTGGTACAAGAACTAATTGATATAAACTGACCATCAGTGAGTTTAGGGTTGAAATTAGACAAAAGTTTCTAACCATCAGAGAAATGAAGTTCTGGAACACAGTCTTCCAGGGGAAGTATTTGGGGGGAAATCCTAATTTGTTTTAAGGTTGAGTTTGATAAGCTTATGGAGGGGATAGTATGATGATATTGCCTACAACGACATATGGCATATCCATGATTAGCAAATATCTCTAATGGTCAGAGATGGGACACTTGATGGGGATGGCTCTGGGTTACTGTGCAGAATTCTTTCCTAGGTATGTGTCTGGTGGTTCTTGCCGACATGCTCAGAGTCTAACTTATTGCCGTATCCGGGGTCAGGAAGGAAATTTCCCATGGTCGGTTTGGCAGAAACTCAGGAACAGGGTTCGCCTTCCTCTATGGTGTAGGAGGACAGATCACTTGGTGGTTTGAACTGGAGCAAATGGTAGATGTTATTTTAGTTGAAATCTTTAAATCAAGATTTGAGGATTTGAGGATTTCCGTATCTGAGCCAGAGGTTATGGGCCTATTACAGGAGTGAGTGGGTAATGTCTATTCATGAGACCAATTTTGTTTTATGCTCCACTCCCCGTGCTACATTTCTTGTATTAAATTTTTTTTTCTGGCCTAGACCATTGGAACTGCAATGTTTGTCTTTGTGTATATGGATGATCATGCTTCTGGAAGACATTTTCATGAGTGCAGCATGTGAAAGTACTGGGAACATTGTGTAGACAGAGTTACCCAATATTTGGACCAAAGGCACCCTAACAGTGGCCTGCCTGTAATTGTTAACCAATTGTCAATTTGTCCCACTTCAATGGGTAATAAGAGGTGGCCTGTCCAAGAGGAATTGCTGGGGTTTTACCAGGGAGTTTGTCTCCCTCAGAGGACTCCCCAGAATAGACTAGTTCTGTTAACCTATGAAATGACACAGATACAGGCTTTCCCTCACACAGTAATTCTTTGAAAACAAAATAACATATATTTAAAGGCAATAATCAGATACAATTACACGTAATAATCTGGAAACAATAAACTCTAATACGTTATATATAGTATAAAAATTGAATTATATTTAGAAATCACACACTAAGGCAGTGCAATAAAATACATAGACAGTATAAAGTAGCTACAATATAATACTTATAATACAAGGAAACCCTTCATACATAATATAATGCTATGATACAATAATGCACTTATTACAGAGTAACGTGTAGACCCTCTCTACATATGTATACGAGAACATTATAATATTACACATTGAAGCATTTACTAGCTAACACTAACATTCTGTGAACACTGGCCAAATGATCACAGAATGGGTGGAGTGAATTTAGGGTTGCCAGGTGTCTGTTTTTTGACTGGAACACCCAGTCAAAAAAGGACCCTGGTTGCTCCGGTCAGCACCAGAGTTAAAAGTCCAGTCGGTGGTACAGTGGGACTAAGGCAGGCTCCTTGCCTGCTGTGGCTCCCAGAAGCAGCAGTATGCCCCTCCCCCATGGCTTCTAAGTGTAAGGGCAGCCAGAGGGCTCTGCTTGCTGCCCCTGCCCCAAGCGCCAGCTCTTCAGCTCCCACTGGCCAGTAACTATGGCCAACGGGAGCTTCGGGGTGGCACCTGCAGATGGGGCAACACACAGAACTACCTGGCCATTCCTCTGCATAGGGGCCGGAGGGGGAACATGACACTCTTCCAGGAGTTGCCTGAGGTAAGTGCTGGCCAGAGCCGGCACCCCTGTCCCCCTCCCACCACCCCAGTCCTGATCCTCCTCCCACCTTCCAAACCCCTCGGTACCAGCCTGGAGCCCCCTCCTATACTCCAAACCCCTCATCCCAGCCCCGCCCCGCAGCCACAGCTCTCACCAACCCCCATACCCCAACCCCGTGCCCCAGCCTGGAGCCCCCTTCCACACCCTGAACCCCTCATTTCTGATTGTCAAAGGCGTTTAGAAGTGTAAAGATACAGCTAGTCACCTCATGGGATATTCCTAAGGGCCTAAACAGATTAGGCACCTAAATCCCATTGAAATAAATGGGAATTAGACACCTAATCTACTGAAAATCCCACCAGGCACCATCTGACTCTTTAGGATCTTAAATACCTTTGAAAATCTGACACTTGGGGCTTGTTTGCACAGCCCTGCAGTGCGGAACATAGGGGTGTGAGTTGCAGTGCACTGAAGAGTAGTGCTGTAACTGCCCCCTGTAGACCCTGCTAGTGCAAACTAAAAGGTATCTATTTCATGCTAGCAACACTGCTGTGTGCTGAAACTCACCCCCATAGTTCACACTGCATAGTTGTGTAGACATGCCCTTAGATCACCAGGGATCTCACAGTTTTTAGCCAATGACATTATGTGCTCAACTGTATTCTTTATTGTGTTACCAGTAATACTATGACATTATCTATCTTACAGATAGGGCCTGATTGTCAGTCCAGCCACAGCCAAACTTCCCTTTTTTTGTGGTTGCAGATAAGCATCTGATTTACTTGTGCAAATTAAAGGTTATTCTCAGTCAACTATGCTGAGATTTTAACCTGTAGCTTCTGGGAGTGAGGTGGGTTCCTGCCTCTCAACCAAACCTCTACCCTTACCCCCAAGCATTATCTATCTTAGGCTTTTGTATAGAACCCATTCCCATAGCATCGAAGCACTTAGAACATGTCCTTGAGCTGTGATTAACAAACATCTTTTTTATTGTTAAAATCAAATATTAAAACAGTTTTATCTTAAGAGAATAAACAAACTTTCCTCTATGTTTTCCTTTATACTTACTTCTGGCTAGTACGGGGGAAATATGATTGTGTTCACTCACAGTATAAAGCATTTTGAGACTATCTCTCTCAAAATAACTATTAAAATTGAAATCCTGTAGTATTTTATAATTGCTTTGGACCTTTGTGTCATCTGCAGAAATATTTTTAATGATCAATCAACCATAAAAATCAGAACTTACATCTGAGGTCCCTCATCAACAAATTGATTCCACATTTTCATATGATTATGGAACAGGTCCGTCTAGATAGGGAATTGCTTTAAATTCTAGAGAAATAGTGAAATAAAGAGACAGATCTAACTTGCTGGGAAAAATCAATCTGAACTAATAGTGTAGTAAGATAACATACCTGTGTATTTAGTTGGCTGTTATGGTGTGTACCATGCTAGTTGTGATCACAGCTTCCACTAGGAGTAGAGGGTTAAAGAAGCACATTGCTTTGCACACACCAGCTTTCCACTGGATTACAGACCTATAGGAATGGACAGAGAAAAAGCAGAGTCCACTAATATGGCAGCCACACAACCTTGCCTAGCAGTAATGATGTTGGGGCTGGATTATGTGTTTGTGTAATAAAGAAACCAACGTCATATTTTAGCATTAGCTGCAAGGTGAGTTGTATTAGTAATTCCTTTCTTTGTGGCCTGTCTAAAACAAGTGCATGCATCTTCTTGTGCTTGTAATTTAGATACTTGATTAATTAATATTTAAAAAATCTTTTGGGCAATGACCATCATTTAGATGCCTTGCTGGTTCTTGGTAGAAATATGTGTATCAGCCATTTATACACCAAAACTTTGTCAGGAAAAAATACCTATAGGCCGTAACAAATATGCATGTTTTATAGTATTTCCAATCTATATCTATTGTAGAGCAACATGGCAGCTACACCTTAATAGTATAACCATGTTTTCACTAAGTGGCATTGCTACATTAAAAGCATGTCTTACATTGCAATGCAAGGCACGATGGCAGCTTGGGTAGACGCACCTGCGCTAGGTTTACCCACACTAGCATGGCATGGGCTTCAGCACAGTCTAAACATGCACATTGGGTACCCTGGATACATATATGTATTGCTAGCCCATGTTGAAGCCCGTGCCATCACATCTACACTGCTAATTATGAACAATTCTCACATTGTTTACTTCACTACTGGTCATTCAATCAGACATATCTATCTTATGCAACTGGCTGTACGATTATTCCACAGTAACAGGGATGTTTTTTTAAAAAAAAATGTAAATAGGTGTGCAGTATATTGTTGGAGAAAAACTCAGTTCTTGCTTTTTGTTTGGGTGCAGCAAAATCAAATACTTTATTCTAACTCCAGCAATTGCAATAGAGGGAGGGAGTGCCCTAGGACACTGGGTCGCCCCAGTCCCGGACAGGTCTCTCAACACATAAACAATTACAGCAAGCATTTATACCTTTGTTACAGACAATAACAAGCAATAATACAGATAATAATGAGCAACAGCTGCATTTTGTTTATACATAGGCTATCCTGCTATCTTATTTTTCTCACTTCTGGGTGCCGGTCTATGTATTTGATTATCAGTGCAAGGTTGTGATAACTTCTCACACAGTTCTTTCCTACTCGCCTCACACTAACCTCGCTTCTACAAATCTCACGTCATTAGGGTTACAGCTGGCCTAACTCTTGCTAACAGACTGACATGCATTAAGATCCCCTACAAATCCTTGTCAATTCTTTCCCTACTTCCACAATATCAGGTGAAATTTGGATTTTTGGTCTACAGAGACCCCAAAAGACTTTCCATAACTGTTTCAGTCTGGGTGAAGTTATTGCTACAGAGCTATATTCCTCCTTTAGGGGGGCAGAACATACTGATTCTGTTGAACACTTAACTTGTGATGTCCAACAAGTGAGACATGGGCCTGGGAATTGAATATGGCTCTTCCTTGAGGTAGTGTAGTGCACTGACCATGGTGACATCATTCCATCCATCTGATGTTACTATTCTGTAGCACTGTAATGTTATAGGTATTTTTGTGACGCTTATTGTCTCATGGTGGCTCATGTGAGAATAGCTATCTACTGTTGGAAGACCAAACGCTGTACTGAGCATTCTCCAGTGGGTTGTGGGAAGGGAGGGAATAAGGAAGCTTTTCCAAGATGGAGACTACTTAGTTGTCTCTGTGAATCTGTACCAGAACAAAGATCTCCTTTTTCAGTTCTAATCTGGTTTGGGTCTCCATATACTACAAGAACAGTTTCTCCTGGAGTTCCCACTGGATCCGTGCAGCTTCATGCTCAGGCTTCTGTGCAAAATGCACAATCCAGCCCACAGGTTGCAGCCCATGATAACCAGTACTAGGATGGAAAAGTGATTGGTCTCTGGACAGTCCTCAATTGTTTTTATAACCCACGTGTAACATCTAGACATCACAGTGAAGGGAGCTTTACAAATGCTGAAAGAAGGCACAAAGAGAATATCCTGGGTGAAAAGAATTTTTATGTTAATTTTACATTCAAGAATTTGTATATAAGTATACAATTTGTATACTACATCACTACACTTCCAAAAATGTGTGCAGTTCCACATTAATGCACTTTTCTTTCCCATTTCAAAATGTAAGAAATGTAATTTTTTCAGTTATTCTTTGATGTCTCCACATATTTTTAATGTCTTACATGCAAAATCTGTAGAATGAAGCATGGAACTGAAAGTGTGAGCTGTAATTGTTTTGGGAAATGTTCCAGAGACACAGAAGGATGTTTGCAATAAATTATGACTTTCTTTGCCTCTTTGCTTCTTCATGAATTTTAATTACACTACTGATTAACACAGTAAGATTAGTTTTTGACTTAGTGACCATAACCTGTTTTGTCTGGTTAAATCAGTAACCAAGAACAGCCTATTGATTTTTGAGCATTTTGTTCCAATTAGTAATTAGAAAATAACTTATACAAAAATCACTTGGTACTTCTTGAGAAATACTGAATTTATGGGTGCTGCCTTCAGATGTTATACCTCATTTTCTCTAAAACAGCTAGTATATTTCAGAGGATATTGGGTTAGTCATTACATCCTGGCTTTGACTGATGATGAATACAACCTGTAGAAAGGCAGTAGACTGGAAATTGGTCTGTCCTGAAAACCTGTCTTGGTTCAAATGATACAATCTTCTAATTTTACAAAAGATTTCAATACCCCTTTACTATTTCACCAGGGGATATGTTGTACATGTGACTTAGAGCTAAGTATTATTTCTATACATCATTTTCTGAGACAGCAGCTACTGCCTAGAACCTCCCTCCCTCCATTGTGTGCCCCCCCTGCTCTGTCGAAGATGGGGTAAGCGGGGTGCAGGAGAAGGGGAGAGGGAGAGACACCCTAACATTAATCCCCCTTTTCTCCCCTCCCCTCGTGCAACAAGCAGAAGTCTCTGGGAGCAGCTCCAAGGCAGAGGGCAGGAGCAGCACATGTCAGTGCGGGGGTGGGGGGTAGCTGCAGCGCAGGGAACTTAGGGGAGTAGGGAGCTGATAGGGGGCTGCTGGTCCACTCTGGTTCCTACCACCCACCTGCTAGCTGCAAGCAGTGGACAAAACAGGCGGCTGCCAAACAATATTAGAAGGGAGCATTTCACAACTTTAAATGGGCATGTTCCCTAATTGATCAGCAACTTAACATCGAAACGTTAACCGGGACGACTTTAAGTGAGGAGTTCCTGTATTGGTATTCTGTGTGGCTTTGTATGGGATAGTCCTCTTTTAAAATGATGTGTTCACAGCAGCCATCTGAAATCCAGGTTCTCCACCAAGCTTGTGTTTTGATGGCTGCAGCTGATGCGTTAATGTGAGATCTGTTGAAAGTTCCAAACTTCACAGTCATTACGAGGGCAACAATACCACTGTGACATCGCCACCAGGTAAAGATAGAAAAAGTAGGCATTTTATAATGAAGGAAAGAAAATGGAAGCCAGTTTCCTAGAAGAATCTGGCAGATTAAACAAATTTTGCTGGACTCCTAATTTCCAAAGCCTTCTAGGCCTTGAAGTACTGCTCTAAGTCACCTTGGGGCTGCAGCAAACCTTGAGAATCAAGGAGTCAGGCACCTCTCTTCTCCCCACACTGGGTTGAGCAAAGCTCTGGTGCAGGAGAGAATCTAGCCTCATATCACTTGTTCATTTTAAACAGCAAAATCTCCAAACTGTATATTCAATATATACAGGCAACCTTGTATTTCTATTACTGTTCTCCTCAGTGAGTTTTTACACCCTTCTGTCACGCCTTGTCCCTAGAACAATGGGGACATGATTCTAATTAAGCCTCTGTGTCCTACTAATTGTCATGGTTACTGGGCTAGCTGCACCTGTAATCCATTGGTGGTCTCTCTGAGCCTGAGGTCTCAATCTTCATGCCTTTACTTCTCCTATGACAGAATGCCATGGTTCTCACACTCTTAGACCCGCTCCTAGACTACAATACCCAATTGATTAACTGTGCTTACCCAGCCGGTCTGATTGAACTTAACACCTACAGTTCTTCCCATCAGGAGATTCTGATCAGCAGAAAGTACAGAATGACTAGCCAGACTTCTTCAATCAAAGTATTGCTTAATCTTAACATTAACAGTGGAAAACATAGCAGTCATGTCTATCTTACCTAAGCACTGGGAAGGGAGCCGAGGAAGGTCTAGCTTGTTCAGTAGAGTCTCTGTGTGAGAACAGCACCCCCTTCCTTCTTTGCGAGTCATTTTTATGCCCTTAGAAGGGCATTTGTCTCAGTTTTCCAAGCTTTTAAGTCCACCTGTGTTTAAAAACTGAGACTCTCCTCCCTTGACAAGCTTGTCCAGTGAGTTCACTGGGAGTCAGAGGTAAATCCAAGTGAATTGTTCTTGCATTGTCTCTTAAGTGTTGGTAGATGGCTATGTGAATCTATTGTATTCTTTCCTGCCTATGTGCAATCAGCCTCTTTTTTTTTTTAATTAACCCCAGGTATTCAGATAATAAATCTCCTTACAACAATCAGCCCAACAAGGATGCTATTAATAAATTATTACAAAGTGGCCCCAAATCTGTCACATGAATAATAACTATTTTTCATGTTAATAGAAAATACCAGCTTTGGGTGGGAATGTGTTGTGTATTGGTATGTTGGTATTTTTTCTCACTGTGCACAGAATGGGAGACGGTCTGGATCATTTGATGATTACCTGTTCAGTTCATTCTCTCTGAGGCACCTGGCATTGGCCACTGTCAGAAGACAGGATACTGGGCTAGATGGACCTTTGGTCTGAACCAGTATGGCCGTTCTTATCTTCTAATAATCTGTTTAAACAATCTATTTTTAAAATGATGGGATAATGGCAGCCATCTTCAGTTTGTGACCTCTGCAATAAATTATTATTATTTGTAATAGTAATTTTAATATGGTAGCACCTAGAACTGAGACTGGGGTCCCAATTGTGGCTAGGTTTTGTAGAAAGGCAAACATGGAAAGAGAAAGTCAATCCCTGCACCTAAAAGCTTACAATCTACATAGACAAGAGAGACAAAGGGTAGGAGGGGAAACAGAGAAACCAAGACTTGCCCAAGGTAGCACAAGAGGTCAGTGGTAGAATTTAGGTCTGACTCTCAGTCCTAAGACCTTATGTACTGGACCATGTCATGCTGTATCTCCATAAATTAGGCTTTGTATAGACTTGGATTTAGAAGTGTTTCGAACATTTTTGCCAACTGTGCTAACTAACATGCTGTAAAAATCTAGAGTAGAGAAGACAATGTGTACATTCTAGGCTTTAACTTGACCAGCATCGTGCATGTTTAAGTACACACTGTTTTGTCTACACTAAACTTCTAGATCACACATGTTGGCTTGCACATTCTCACCACACACCTTTAAATGCATGTCTAGACGAAGGCTTAAGAGCTTTGATGTTGAAATGCCACTGACATATTCATTTCTTTATTTAAGAGTCTACTTAAATTCCAAATATAATAGTTTTAAAATGACTTATTGGTAATCAAATAAATATTACTTTGGTAAAGATGTTGTTTTTGGGGAGGAAGCAGAGGTGATCTAGATGGGTTTTTGCAATACAAAAGAAGCAAAAGAATTGAAAAGTAGGCCAATTGCTGTAACTATAACCAAAGCAGCTGATCAAGATGGGGAGAGTGGGTTTGGACACTGACTGCTCAGGAGAATTTCAGGCCCTTGGTGACTGTTATTTATTCTGCTCCACATCTTTCTGAAAGCTGCAGTAAGTTAAATTCTGCTGCATTGTAGCTGATTAAGTCTTTTCAATTTATTCTGCTTAAATTATTCAACATCTAGCTATACAATATTGGAACATTTATTTCAGGATATAAATTTTTGCATGGAGTTTCGTAGGTACAATTTTTTCAATTCCATGGCAAGAAGTTATTTGTTACATTGTTTCACCTTATTTAGCATGATAAATCAGGCATTAGGGATTGATTGTTATAATAATATGGGCTGCAGGGGCCCTATAATATTAAATATCTTGGGTTCTGTCAAAGACTATAGTGTTCAGAGGGATCTTTTACAGATTGTAAAAATAAGGTCAGTGTGTTAGTTATAACTGGAATCCACTCTTTAAAGGACAAAGGGAGTGATGTGGTTTGTGTTTGCTTCTTAGTCATCAACTTTTCTTAAAGGTACTAAAAATATACTGGTGTGCAAAGTGTTTCAAGCATCAGTTATGATTGATTATGGTAGTGGCAAGGGATCAAATAAGAATGGAGTATCATTGTGTTAGGCCGTGTATATGCACTGATCAGTGAACAGTTCTTCCCCTGAAAAACTTACAGACTAAACAGATAAGACAGACATGGAGTGAGGGAAGGACTATAGCATGCAAACAGAGTGAACAAAGGAATAAGGAGTAAATCAATAAGGAGAGACCAATTGTTGTATTTGAAAACAAGAAGATAAATAATAAACTAGAGAACTAAGGGCCGTGAATACAATTAAGAAAAAAAAAAAGATAGTAGTGAATCCTTAATGAAGGAGGTGGAAACTAGAGACAGTGCCCATCTGCTGTAGACATGTAGCCTGAGGGAGAGATGGGACTGAACTTGTCCCGCACTGCAGAGCAAATCAAATCCTGGTGCATTTTCATCAGCTGTCAGAAACAGACAGATATTTCTGCAGGACCAGGCAGGAAATTAGGCTATTAAATTACAGCTTTTTCTCAGAACCCTTGTCATTCTCTTCTCCTTTGCTACAGATGTTCTATCAAAGCAAGTCTTTGTAACCATTTATCTTTCCAAACTTAAAATACCTTCTCTCAAACTAATTTTTCCCCTCACTACTTGAGTCTTTGTACTCTGTCGTGCTTCCCTGATCTTGTATGGATCTAAGATTAATTTGCACTAGCTAGGAGTTCAACAACAAAATCAATTTCAATTGGGTCAGGTGAGGTCACTGCCAGCTCAGTAGCGTGCGGAGGGAAATAGATTATTATCATTCTGGGAACACACTGCTGAGCTTCGATATATGGAAAAAAAGAAAGAAATGTCCATAAAAGAGATTTATAATTATTTTCAAGGCATTGGAAACGAGGACTTTTTGGTTACTTTCTTCAACATGGGGATAGCCAGCAATATACAAATAAACTGTGCTACAACAAGCTTTTATATTCCATGAGAAGAATGGAATAGAATTTATCCAACTAGCAGCATTTCATTGTAAAAATGTAGTACTGTCAAACTGACAATGACTTTAATAGATCTTTTTATACCCCTAGCACATAGCAGGTGTAAATTAAACAACATGTTCGCTGTTAGGTATTCCATTTGAATATGAACCATATCACACAAGGATGGTTATAGCCGGAAATATAATTACACCTTCCAAAAAATGTTTTAGATTAAAAATACTTTGAATTCAAATGTGTGTTTTAAAGGTTAATTTACTAGGAAAGAAATACCAAACTCTCTATTACATCAGCCCTTTAAACATTTACCTTGTGTTGCAGCCTTTACAGAAAAAAGTGAAGCTAAAAATAGTTTATTTTTATATATGATATGGATTGAATTCTAATAATTTCCATGAAATGGGAAAAATCTTAGTTAAAATGGCCATTCGTGCATGTGTGTGTGATATGTGTATTTGCGCATGTGTTCTCAGCTGGTGTAAATCCATATGGCTCCTTCAGTTTCAGTGGAGCTATGCCAATCTATGCCAGCTGAGGATCTGGCCCACAGATAAGAAAGAGGAATGATTGGCTGAAACCAATGGGTCATATACTTGCTTATGCTTTATGCATCTTTAATTTTCATGAATGTAAGATGAAGAGTGCTATTATATGTATGATGCTCGTTGTTTAAATAGAAATCCATATCCTGCTGTCCATGTAATAACATATGTTGAGGTGAGGGGTTGCACATATCTGAAAACAGACAGCAAACAGGGAAAAGGAGTAAATTAGACATTTTGTTTCTTGAAACTAAAACAGACAAATTTCGGGTTGGGGTGGGGTGGAAAATGATGTAGGGCCAAATTCATCTCTGGTGTAATTGCTACCTTGGCTGTAGTTATATCAGGTGAATTTTAGCCTATTAATTAGTACTAATCTTGATCAGTTTTATTATGTGCACAGAGAGTCAGATTTTCTGGGTCAAATTCTTCCCTAGTGAATCTCCACTGAAGTCTGTGGAGTTAAACCAATGATGAATTTGACCCACTGAACTCAAACTTCCCCCATCACCTAATCCTGACTGCACGATCGAAACATGGAAATGTAGATAATCCTAATAATCTTTCCTTACAGGAAGAGATATTTGGCTAAATCCAAGATACATGTTTTTAAATCTGAATCTCAAAGATCAAAATAAGGCTCTTTGCCCTTGCTCATCTTAGTTTATGCAAGCTTGTTTTCAGGAGATTGTTTAAATAATATCTACTTAAACATCAGTTACAGCCCCATCTACTACAGTTTATGAAGAGACCGATACTTTGAAAGAGCTAATCCCATAAAGCCTTTAGTCAAATCTTATTCTGCTGCATAATATTAAATAAATTCTCTCTGTCTAGTTGTGGTTGGAATTTTTAACAAGGATTAAATTCAAGTTTTTAACCTTTTAATGGCAACAGGCAAGATTTTTTTATGACTGAATTAATTTGCAATGTGATGTATTGTTTAGCAACATAGCTCTCATTGCTAATATCACTGACTACTAATCAGACTGCAATAGCACTCATACTATTGAAAATGTATTTCTAAATGCTTTCGTATTTAGCAGTGGCACATCTAATGCTTGACACATATAGCACTTTATATCTTCAAAATATAATAATTTGGTAATTTTATTATCAAAATGCTGTACAAACATTCACTAATAATCTGCATGACACCCCTGTGAGATAATGGTGGTACAGTATTAGTATCTCTGTTTTACAAAAGAGGAAATACGCATGGAGCCATTAAATGCCCTATCCAGGGTTACACAGTGAACCAGAATTACATCTGGATTAGCACTCAGAGTCCTTGAATCATGCCACTGCACATATATATCCTGATCCAAAGCCCAACTCAACAGAAAAAAATCTCCTATTGATGTTCATGGGTTTTGGATTAGATCCACAAGGGTCTAATTCAGTTCCAATTAATTTCAGTGAAGTTAGATCAAACCCATAAATAGAAAAGCCATACTTCAAGCATCTGGGATTTAAATTCCTGTTTGGTTTGTTTTGGTTTGTTTGTGGGGTTTTCATGTTAGAGAGAAGAGACTTTTTATTACTGAAAGCTGCACCTTAGGCTGGGCTCATCTTAGCTCTTACAAGCTAATTAGATTAGAGTCTGATTAATAGTTAGATGAGAGACCTCAAAGGAAATCCCTGAATGCCGCAGAAAATGATTTTGATGATAATCTTTGTTTGAGTGAATACTGAACCGGTGCACCTACTGGGTGGTAGAGAGCTTTGTGTTGGAGTTACTGTGCCTGATTCTGATATTATGTTGCTTTTCACATTGAGGTAATATTAACTTAATTGAGTTATTCCTGATTTCACCTGTGTTTGTGATATCAGACCAGTCCCAGTGTCTTTCAGATGTGGCATGAAACCGCAGTCACTATTTTGTGGGCACATCAATATTTGGATGAATAAGGGTGTTTACTCATCTCTGGGCTAAAATGGCTAAAATCAGAGTAAATAAATTCCATGCTGCTTGCCTAAATTCCTGCTGTTGTTTCAATTGGATATGGTATTCTTCATTTCCTGTCTCAGATTATTTTACTGTATTGATATCGTCTATACTGCTGTGCAGTATCTTCTGGACCTCAAGGGACAACACTTCAATGATTAATGAAGTGACTCCTGAATATTTTTACAAAACACTTTGGAACGAAAGGAACTATAGGAATATAAGATAATAATAGTGGCAGAAGTACTAGTAGTAGTAATGCATACAGATATTTCAAAGTGAACGCTCTTGTCACTCAATCTTTACTAAAGCAAATCCCGTTTAACTCCAAGTCATGATCATGACATAAATTATTTCCATGCATAAAATGAAATCCTGGTTCCCCTAAAGTCAATGGCAAAATTCCTACTGACCTCAATGGGATCAACATTTCACCCTATTTTTTATGATGAAGCAGTCAGGTAATGAATGCTTAAAATGACACTGCCTTGTGTAACTTAGTCATTGAGGGCCTGATCCTCTCACGCTGGGTAATTCTACATTCTGCCCGCTGACTTGGGCTTACAGGGCTCAGGTTGCCGGGCTGTTTCATTGCTGTATAGACTTCTGGTCTCTGTATTTCATTATCGTAATATGTTACATTATGTGTCTAACTCCATTTCTGAACCCCTGTCTTATTCTCCTTAAGAGTGTCCTCATAGCTTGGTGGTGGTGGGTTTTTAGGATTCCTTCATTCATCCCCACCTAATACATCAACACAGCTGGACTCCATGCCTCAGTATTAGCCTTACTCACAATAGACCAGATTTTCTCCTGTGCCAAAATATATTCAGCACAGAATAGTGAGGTATCATCGATGGGTCCTTGAATTTCTAGATGCCCTTGCCCTGACCTAAAGGATCATACACCAACAGCTAATTTCCATAGGGTACCTTTTCCATCCCTCTCCAGTCTCATTAGGCCCTTTCCCTTAACACAACACATTCCATATGCTGGGGAAATGAGATTGATCTAGAAGCCACTTCACCTAGCTTTACTCAGAGAATCCTTTACTCAGAGAATTCTCAGTTGGCCAGATGCAGCCTTGTACTGCTCAGGCAATAATAATGGGATTGAACTGGAGGGTGAGAATCTGGCCCACTGAGTTCTGTTAAAACCAGAAGTGCAACCATATTATTGGTTGGTGATATATTCGTCCCTGCCAGCTGTGATATTGCTGCTGTGTCCTATACATCGCCCCACTTTGTCCACCCTGTGAGTAAAATACCGCTGACCATGACTAGTGGTTTTGCTTAGTGTGAATACCCTACTCATGCCATTCCTAAAAGTAAGCTGCAACATGCCTGTCTGCTGATAGTCAAGGTTGGACCTAAGCTTCCCATTGGTTTTGCTCAGTGGTACAGCTCAGGGGATGGCTGGCCCCAAGTATTTGGTCCAGGTGAATGAAGAGGAGGCAGGATGAAAACTCCTCCAGCAATAACTGGTCTGGTTTACTGAGTCGAAAAAACACAAATTAAATTAAGGGGGTTAAAAATACTAAAATTGTAATGGTGTGGTTCTAGTGGGGAGATACAAGTAAGATTTAATTGGTTTTTTTAAAATTGAAAATCTTAGTATTTTAAAGTACAAGGACTTCAAGGTTTTGATTGCTACAGGGCTCATAAGGGCAAGAGATTTTTCAAGATCTTTCATGGTGTTGATGTGTAGGTCACTATCATGTTATCAGACTTCTGAAACACCATCTTCATCACAAAGCAGAGATGTTAATCAAGCTACAGCATCTTCATCCCAAAACAGAAAAGCTAATCAATAAACTTTCTCCAGAGACAACTAAAATTTTTCAGCACAGCTGGCAGAAATAATTATTATATGAAATTAATTAAACGAATAGGCCATACAGCAATGATCTTATAGTTTTTTCTGATGTACCCGCTACAGATAGTTCTCCTATATGTATTGATGACTGATGAGCTCAGCATTGTCAAGGTAATTTTTTTTACTTATTTAAAAGTTATGATATCTGGGCAGAAAATAGAATTTTTTTTTCTCTTTCCTTAGACATATTTACTATGAAAATTACTCTCTGTTCATATTTTAAAACTTATTTTACAACTAAGTTTGAGACTTTACCAACAAGAATGTGTTCTCTCCCTTAAGCTGTTTTGCCCCTGAAGGCTTACTCAACCAGCTGGTTTCCATTGAGGCTAATCTCAGTTCTTATCATCCATGTTTGGTAGCATTACTTTTGCAAAGCTCTGTTTCAAATCTGATAACTACCTCCTGAGTTGACCCCAAGTCATCTGTTTTCTATCATGTTGATTGGACTTTGCACAACCTATGGAGTCTTAACACTACACTATATTCTGTGTCTCTCTTAAATTCTTACTCATGTCCCTGCTACATTTAGTCTTCATAATTTTGCTACTCTCACCTTAACTGATCCCTCAAGTCTCACTGCAGAGAGCTGAAGCTAAGAATACTCAGCACATCACAGGAGAACATGTTGTAAAAGGCAGCCCCAGAGATCAAGTTTTTATGCTGTGGCTAAGCATTTTGAGAAGTAGAACCTTTGTGTTCTAGACAGGAAGAAGGGGAAGAACCTCAAGATTGTTTAATTGACAGAGTGCCACTGGTATGGTTGATTTAGGTTGAAGTATTCTGTTTTCTGTTGTTCTGTCCCAGTTTAGCTGATTTTGAGATGGGATTGGTTAGATACTAATTCCCTATACTGACAGTACGTGTATTAGACCCTTTTATCTTTGCGTGTTGTACACAGAAGATACTTTTTTATATTTATATGAAAATAATATTAAAATGTGGTTAAGCTACATTCATATTTAATGTACTCTTTTGAAAGGGTAGGTGGAGTTGTAACCAAAGGATGCTTTCCTTCTTTGTAACATGAAAAAATGAATGAATAAGTGTGTGTGTGTGTGTGTGTATAAATATACATATAAAATACAAATATAATATATAAATATAATATATATAAATATATATATATAATTGTGTGTATGTGTGTGCGTATTTATATACATATACACACATGCACACTTATTCATTCATTTTTTTCATGTTACAAAGAAGAACAGCATCCTTTGGCTACAACTCCACCTACCCTTTCAAAAGAGTACATTACACACACACACACACACACACACACACACCTGCCTAAGATGATTTAAACTGATTATTTTTTAACTCTTGTTTACTGTTTAGTGTTTATATTGTATGTTTTTCTCACAAACTGAACAGTTAAAATAAATGAGGCCATTTCACTTTATAGTCAGTTTCTAGTAACTTTTGCTTTCATAGGCCAAAGTTTTGTAAAAACTTGTTTTTACATAAGCTTGATTTGGGCCAGATTTGACCTGCCAGTGACTTTTGAACTTTGCTGGGACAGGATGCCCAAATCTCACTATGGGGCTAGCTTAAACCAAGTTGAGTTTAAAACAAGGTTTGGTGATTGGTCTGAGGCAAAATCCTGAGGCCTTGTCTACACTGCAGGGGGAGAACGAGCCAAGTTATCCAACTTCGGCTATGTTATTCACGTAGCTGAAGTCGACATACTTAAATCTAGTTACCGCGGGGTCCACACTACACACTGTTGACTGGAGATGTTCTCCCATCGACTCCCATTGCGCTTCTTGTTCAGAGTAGAGAAGTCGACAGGAGAGTGATCTGCAGTCAATTTAGTGGGTCTTCACTAGATCGGCTAAATTGACCACCTATGCATTCATCACCAGGCGTTGAACCCCTGGTAAGTTAGACAAGCCCTTAGAATCATGCTGGTTTGTTGATTTTTCCAGCTACTTTGTCTATGCCTGCCAACAATGTGTTTCCTCTCTCTTGCTTTTGCTGGCTGCATGTGGTTGTACTCACTCTTCCCCTCAGCCTAACTTCATGAAAAATGTGAGTGTCAGGGTCATTTCAAGACAAAAATGGGGCTAATTCAGAAACATATAATTTAAGGGAGAATTAAGGGCTTATAGAAACCACCTCTCCCTTCCCATTCTCTATGACACATGAGAGAGATGGGAAAACCCTCTGATCTGAGATGGCCGAAAAAGGGCTAGCACAGATCCCCAGCAAACTCCAACAGGGCACTCTAGTGAGAAAGAAGGAAGCAGGGGGGGAACCCCAAGTGCATATGTGGGACGGTAGCAGGGGAGATCAAAGCCTGGGCAACCTATTGCCAATAGCAATATCGCTCACTGCAGCTCTCCATGCTCCTTCAGGAGCTAAGGGACTCTTTTATGTAGAGGGAGTTGGAGGCTCAGGTATATCCCTCTCCTTCCTACCTACTGACTTATGGCGGGTGGGAGTGGAGATCAGTGTGATATTGGGGACTGTGCCCGTAAGTCCAGACAGAGTGCTGCAGAAGCTCATGTTGGAACTGCACACATAATAATTGATAATATCTAAATCTTATATGGCAACTTTCGCCAGTAGCAGATCTACTATAAGCATTATGGGTATGTCTACGCTGCATCTGGGCGCAAGCGCCCCAGACTTGTAATAGCAGGGCTCGCAGTAGTGCATTAAAGATACCTGTGTAGTGGTTACAGCTAGAGCTGGAGCTTGGGCTTTGAAGCTTGGAATAGGGGGTGGGCTTCAGAGCCTGAGTTCCATCCTGAGCCACAACATCAAAGCTACACAGCTACTTTTAGTGCATTAGCCTGGGCCCTACTACTGCAAGTCTGTGGACCCAACCGAGAGGCTTGCTCCTCGAAACTGTGTAGACATATCTTGAGTCATCACTGAAGTCCTGGCTCAGGCAGAATGAGTGGTGTTGCTGCTGTACCCACCAAGAAACAAGGACCTTGGGATATTTGAGTTATTTGATTCCCCCAATGCCCATCCTCTGGCTGGCTCTAGGGCATAATATTTAGTAAGCACTTGGGAGTCAGTGTCAGGCCCAGCACTTGCATTAATAGGATGGGCAGCGAGCTTCAACATCTAATTCACGCTATGCATGCTCCAAGGCTTAACATAAGCATTAGTAGAGTCATTCCCTGTGATGGTTCGGAGATCACTCAGACAAGTTAAGAGGTTCTCTTACTGCCTGCCTTGTAACTTTGGGTGCCTTAATGCTCGGGCTCAAAGCCCTGACACCAGTAGTCAGCCTAGTTACCCCCTGCAGGGTGATCCAACAGCCTTTCTGGTCCCAAGATGCCCCAAATCTGTTTATCCTGCATTCTTAACTGCTAGGCATTCAGACTTTTCCCATCTGGTTCGTTACCTGCCAAAGATGTGAAAACAGCCCCCTGTTGTCATCTCACTTTGGCACACACAGTTTGCAAATCAGAGACCTGCTGAGGGTAAAAATAAATAAAAGGTTTATTTAATAGAAAAATCACAGATTCAAAGACAAAAAAGCAAGGGAAACAAATGCATACAAGTTACACAGAAAACACACACAGATGCATCTGCAGGCTTTACGCTTCCATATTGGATAAATTCCCTTTTCTAATACATGTACCTATGGCCTTTGAACAGTTTTTCAGTGCACAGGCGCTGATTTTATTTTTCCAAGCGGGAGCTGCACCCCCACTCTGCCTCGAGCCCCACCCCCATTTTGCCCCCTTACCCAAGGCCCTACCCACACTCCACCTCTTCCGGCCCCCACTCCGCCCTCTCCCCCCAGCACCTTCCACCCCCAGCCAAACAGCTGATCAGCAGGTGGCTGGTGGGTGCTGAGCACCCACTATTTTTTTCCAGTGGATGCTCCAGCCCTAGAGCACACACGGAATCAGTGCTTGAGTGTGCCCCCTAACCATAAGTGGGATCCAGTGTTCACAGACAATCCCCTGCCTTTGAGACTATCCCTCAGTTCTGGATGAGTACTTCAGTTTCAAGCCTCCTTTTAAAAGGGACTTTTTTCTTTTCTTTTCTCCTGGCATGGTGATTCATGATTACTTAGGGTAGGGAAATTCTAGCTAGAATGTCTGTTTTCCCATTAATCCTAATGGCCCATCATTTGTCTTTTCTTGGGTTGTACAATGCTAGGTGCTTAGAGCTAGTATTGTCTGGTAGGGAGGCAACCCTTCCCTGCCTGACTGCTACCCTGTTGTGAGGTGGAGGCAAAGTTTTATGAACTAGTTCTCTTTCTACATAAATTCATAACCATAGCATGTAGACCTTTCTCATAATTGTTAGGTTTAGAACTTTCATAAAAGATCTTACTAGATGTTTTTTTATACACAGTAACATCATTTACAATCAGTTGATTCAATTGCTTATTCTTTGGGTTTCAGATCCCCAGTTCTTCTCTTAGAGTGTTTGGACCCTGATTGTTACACTCCCATACTAAAAACATCATTTACGTAAAGGGCTCTTGTTTCTGCTCTCTCTAACCTCTGTGCCACTTGAGGCCTAAACTGTGGGAAAGATCCTGAGCTCTGCTACATCAACATAAAATCTGGAATAAAACGAGCAATTGAGAGCAGACTTTAGTCCACAAGACATAAACCTCTAAAGGCTTCAACCTTAAAAATGGACGGGTTAATGAGCTGTAAAATATGCCTTTTAAAGATTCACTTCTTTTCAGTGGTGTAATGATTTTAACCTCTTCATTTGAATGTGGCTTGGGTTACCTCTTTAGAGCTCTAAGGATGGACAATTGGCAGAATCTTCACTCTGGCCAGGATTTATTAATAGTAATGCCGCGTTCTCTCCCATCACCCCCTTAAATATTCATTCTCTACTGTAGTCAAGTTCAGCTTTGTATATGAATTCTCCATTTTCATAAACAGGAAGGCTTTCTGTTAGAGCGTTAATCTGCAAGGAAACAACTCCTTGTAAAAGAGTTCAACTGAAGGCCAACAATCCAATATATGTGTCTTGAGGGAGGGAGAGGGATGGATAGGGAGGGTGGAATCCTGTCTTTCACTGCAGGAGAAATAAAAATAGCAGTGAATGTTATCATTTTCAAAATGTTACTAGCACTGAGGAGACGTGATCCAAATAACAAGTGAGTACATGCATACATTGGTGCGAGATAAAGAAACCAGATAGGAATTTGATTAAGTATTATTATCAGCCACCATACAGAAAATGGCAGGCAGCCAACAGAGCATTCAGTTTTCTGTCCATCTGCCTGCTGGCTGCTTCTGCAGGTTGTCATAAAAGTAACTTGTAGATAGGACTGTGTATCAGATAGTGGAGTGAATATTTTCTCAATAAGAGGTCTCCTTAAACATAACTTTCATTGTCAGGAAAAGTCAGGCTTGTTGCTTAAATCACAACGGTTTTTTTTCTGGCTTTTTAGTTGTGTTGACAATCTAAGAATTTTTGATGCTTCTCTTCCTCCTTATGGCAGCTGATATTTAAAGCCTACACAACCTTTCTTATATCTATCCCATAAACTGTCTGTCACATAAAAACAAAGACTTTAATGTTAGAGAGAAGTGGAGAGCATTCATCACTGCCAGCAAATGATCCATTTATTCTTTTTATGAAACCAGTCTGCTACTACTTTTCCCATGTGGGTAGATGGGCAATCCTTACCACGAGTATCCCTGTTGTGAACAAAACCTGACTGCCACGGCATATTGTAGGCTCCTTCAGCAATGTAAGTGAATATTCATAAACTGAATTCATGCAATCAGCAACCCCTCTAACCATTATAAATATATGAATTAAATGCTTCTGTTTGGCTGCACTGTAAAAAAAGTAACTTGGGGGCTTGAAAAACTAAAGGGACATCCAAAAGGGATATGGAAAAGTTGTTCTCTTTGCCACAGAGGACAGGACAAGAGACAATGGGTTCAAACTATAGTATAGCGGATTTAGATTAAATCTCAGGGAAAACTTCTGAATTGCAAGAACAGTAGGACAATGGAACAAACTGCTTTGGAAAGCTGTGGAAGCTTCTTCATTGGAGGTTTTCAAAAGGAGGCTGGGTAGCCATCAGTTTTAGATGGTTTAGAAACAACAAATCCTGCATTTTGGCAGGGGGTTAGACTAGATGACCCTTGCAGTCCCTTCTAACCCTATTGTTCCATGATCAGTTGAACCTATTATTTTTTTGTACAACTATTCCCTTCACTAAAACATTTGAAGTTATAAAGTGTCCTAGAGCTCACTGCTGTCTGAATAAGTAGATAATTGTAAGGATTCAATTGGATTTTTCATTGTAAAGTTGAGAACAAGTGATGGGATAATAAGTTTCAGTCTATTTTTTATGTCAGATTTTTCAGTTTTCTAATAGTTTATAGTGGCTACAAGTGCAAAAAGCTCACATGCACCAGGATGCAAACATGCATGAACTTAATCCTTTGGTTAGATCCAGTTCAGTGTGAGAGAGGTTGATTTTTATTCACATTTGGCTGATTACTGTTGATCGCACTCCAATCAACCTTTTTTTGTTTGTTTGTTTGTTTGAATCTTTTCTTTCTCTTTGCATTGCCTGTCTCAGATTTCCCAAAGGAACAAAATGGCAAGAATCTTTCCAACTTGACTGAAGTGTGCTCATGGTACTTGCATAAATGGTTAGATTTTGGCTGCTAAGAATACACCATGGCATGTGAATCTAAAACATAATGTTTTTCACAGTGCTTTGAAGATGTACAGTATGAGCACTTGTCACCAAAGTTCCTTCCCCATAGTGCTCCCTAGGTTCTAATGTCTGGGTGGTTTTCCCACTCCAGTTCCAGTCCAAAGAGGCTCAGCCCTCTGACTAGGCCCCAGATAGTCTGCCCCTTGTGGGGTTGTCAATGAATAGAATAAAAAGGAATTAACGCAACTGAATCATCCCAAAATTGGATTTAGGCTTGCTTCCTTCAGAGATTGCTTGCCAGGCTGTGGCCCTAAACTGAGTTTGCAAGTAATAGAGGGGAATGGGGCCTTCTCAAGGTGAGTCAGCATGGACCTCCTTTCCTTCCTTCAGGGAGGGACCATAAGGCAGCAGTCATCTGAGAAGCTCCTGTCCCCTCTCTAGGGGCTGAGGAATGAATGTCTACTCTCTTACCTGAATGAATGTCTTCTCTCACTACTCTGAGGCACCTGGCATTGGCCACTGTCAAAAGATAGGATACTGAGCTAGATGGACCTTTGGTCTGGCCATTCTTATGTTCCCTGATCTGTCATCAACTGAACAAGGTTTTCCCTCCAGTTCTGACATCTCTCTCAGGTGTGATGGGGTGTTACTATCTGAGTCCACATTAGCTTGTTAAGCCTGTGTGGCCCAGAATGGGGTTTGTACATCCCATCACAGTGCTTAATATTGTTATTTTCTAAAAAGTCTCTGGTTTTCCAGTATATGAGAGTTGTAACCATCCTCTGAATGTGTCCTGATAGGTGATGGGAATCCAGATGTTTTATGGATATATTGAACTGTTGGCATAGAGCTAATAAGTGAAATTATATCCTAACTGAAGGATTTCTGCTAATCCCAGCCAAGGAAGGTCAAACATTATCTCTTCTCTCACACAACACTGAAATAATTTGTGTCACTGTGAGTCAAGTATCAGAGGGGTAGCCATGTTAGTCTGGATCTGTAAAAAGCAACAAAGAGTCCTGTGGCACCTTAAAGACTAACAGACGTATTGGAGCATGAGCTTCTGTGGGTGAATACGCACTCTGTCAGACGCATGTGAGTCAAGTGTTTGCAGCTCAGCCCCTAACCTGTTCCCACCTAGCTTGCCTGTGCAGTCATTGGTTAAGCTAAACCCATATTCATAGACTCAGAAGATTAGGGTTGGAAGAGACCTCAGGGGGTCATCTAGTCCAACTGCCTGCTCAAAGCAGGATCAACACCAACTAAATCTGTTTTTCTGTATTGCACCCACAAGCTGTCATCTGCATGAGCAAAAGGATAAAGGTGAGTATAAGTTCTTAATTATGTATTTGACATACACCAATGGTTGCTAGTGTTCAAAATGGAAGGGTTTGCATGCACAATACCTACAATTTATGCAGCCAAGTTTGAAAATTTGTTGTCTGTGTGTGTCCAGTCACATCAATCTGAGCCCAGCTGAACTGACTGAAAAACTTAGAATTGTGTGTAATCCCTTTGGAGATACTACTCCTGAAATACTGCACTGAGGCTCAAGGGGACTCATCTCAAACTACAGCAGCTATGGCTACAGAGACTCAGGATGCCATTCCCCTGATTGCCTGGGGTCTATGGTGGAGATGGAGCCAGCTGGCAACACTCTCATAAACAGTCATAAGCTAGAACTCAGAGACAAAGGGCTTGGTTTCACTTTCAATTGTGATTGTGTTTGGTGTGTAGTAGGGTGAGAAGGATCACAGCCAGGCGGGACCTGTCTACCCTCCACATTCTTACCTATTGGAAAACTTTGAGTCCTTTGGGGATTTCTGGGACATTGAACAGTGTCATTTCAGCAGAGACCAGAAACCCAGGAGTCTTAGTAAAGTCATGGTCAGGCTACCAAGAGCCAGCCTCATGATCAGCCAGAACAGAAACCATCAAGAATGAGCTTATCAATCTTGGTGTGGATACTTTGTAAGAACACTCCTGTTTGTTTATTTTGTATTAAGCCAACCACTGACTTCAGCATGGCACCTCCTATCAAAGATTGAGCCTAAATCTCTATTTGCCTAGGAAGATACTGGGAGGGAGCATAACGGGGCTGCACTGGCTGTACATTTGGGAAAGGTGTCGTTTATGTATTGTTGTGTTTGACTTCTATTATCCTGATTCCTTTTTCCATTGCCCCCAATCCTGAGTTCCCCATACCTAACAAAGCCTAGGTTACGGTTTTATTACTCTGGGAATTGTGGTAAATATTTTATTTTTGCGTGTGCTCTGGCTGACATTCCTCTGTAACAGATTGTGTGTTAAATATTTCCCCAAGGGACAAGCCTCTTGTGTTTTCTGCACTCAGAGGGGTTTCCTTGGATGGAGGTACCAGGCACCCTCAGGGGCGGCGCTAGGATTTTTGGCGCCCTAGGTGCAAGGCCGGCTCGCTGGTCCTGCGGCTCTGGTGGACCTCCCGCAGGTGTTTCTGCGGACAGTCCGCTGGTCCCGTGGCTCCGGTGGACCTGCCGCAGGCGTTCCTGCGGATGGTCCACTGGTTCCACGGCTCCGGTGGACCTGCCGCAGGAATGCCTGTTGGAGATTCACCGGAGCCGCGGGACCAGCGGACCGTCTGCAGGCACGCCTGTGGCAGGTCCACCGGAGCAGTCTGCCGCCCTCCCAAATCCTGGTGCCCTAGGCGACCGCCTAGGTCGCCTAAATGGAAGCGTCAGCCCTGGGCAACCTTATGGGTGAGCCCACTAGCTGTAACTCTGAGGAGAAAAGGAAGAAAGCTGCAGTTATGCCTCACGGCTAATGTTACGTACAAAATTTTTAACAAAAAGGGGGGAACCTTTTCATATACATTTTTGTGATAATTTGTCCTGTTTTTCTAGCAGCTCTAGAGCTTAATCCTGTGAGCTACTGAATACCTGGAATTTCCTTCTGATTCCAATAGGAGCTGAAGATGTTTGCTCCTTTGGAGGACTGAGACCTTTATTTCAACATAGATCATTCACTGCAACACTTATTGACTTGTATTGGACAGTAATTCCTCTCCCACCCATGCCTAGAAAGTAACCTCAGTGGAAAGCGTAAGGAATGGAACTTTCTAACTGGAATGAGGTGAAGAAAGTACTATTTTTATGCTTTGTTTTGTTGTTTCTCTTTGATGTTGAAGTCCGAATAAATGATTCTTGCCATGATCAAACCCTTCAGAATGTAGTCACTCACAAAAGCAGTGTATTGCTTTATACAATCATCCACCATGTAACTTTTAATAATAAAATATGTATAGCATTTATATAATGCTTTACATGTGAGAATCTGAAAGATCTTTACAATATTGATATGTACCTATTGTATAGTTGGGAAAACTCAGCTGAGAATAGACCAACATTTTCCAGCCATGTTTAGGCACCTAAGTAAAAGGCTTGATTTTATAAAGGCTGAGCACCCAGAGCTCTCAGTGATGTCAGCATTCTGAATATCAATCACTGAATATTAAGTGCCTAAATGTACATTTACATGCCTACCTTTAGGATCTCACTTAGAAAAAAAAATGGTTACATTTCAGTATTGGGTGCAGGGATGCATAGGCACAGTGCATGCAGGGCTGGCGCTACCATTTAGGCAGCCTAGGCAATCGCCTAGGGCCCCAGGATTATTTGGGGGGCCGCATTTTGCCAGGGGGGCAGCAGGCGGCTCCGGTTGACCTGCCACAGGCATGCTTGCGGAGAGTCCATTGGTCCGCGGCTCCGGTGGAGCTGCCGCAGTCATGCCTGCGGACAGTCGGCTGCTCGCACGGCTCCGGTGGACCGCCCGCAGGCATGCCTGCGGTAGCTCCGCTGGAGCCAAGGACCAACGGACCCTCCGCAGGAATGACTGCGGCAGCTCCACCGGAGCCACGGGATCAGCGCGGGGGGCGGCGAAGTGGCCATGGGCCTAGGGCACGAGAAACCCTATCGCTGGTCCTGAATGCATGCATATCTTGTAATTCTGTACATCCCCTGCTGCTTGCAGAAAGGAGTATGCATGTCTAATGTATATCTGATCCTCTGTGGCCATAAATCATTATCATTTTGATCTAAGGCCAGGAGGAATGGAGTTAAACTAGATGGGAGCCCAAGAAGGATCCACATACATGTGTTATGCTTTCAGGAGGGGGAAAAAAAAAGCACATGCAGGATCAGACTGAAATAGCATGGTCAGATCACCCAGAGAACTCATCCTCACAGGCCTACTTCGCTGTCCTGTGCTGGAAGGCATATGGTCATCCATTTGCAACTCAGAATCAGTGTATTCCTCCCTAGTTAGAACTCTGCTGCTTTAAGCACTATTTTCAAGAAAAATGTTGCACTATTGATACTAAAATACCCAGAGACCACTGCTAGTCTTCACTGTATGAAACATTTAGCAAATCTAAAAATGTTAATCATGTTGAGGACATTGTCACTTTAGGAGATCAGAGATTACTTTTGACTGTGTGCCTGAGAGATTTATTTCGCTTTCATTCCATCAAGCTGAGATATAATGAAGAAGATTTCATTAAACGAAACCCAATTCACCACAATAAGGATTTCAGGTCCAACTGTATTCTCTACCATGAGATACAATGTAATTTAATAATAGCCTCTCTAGGTTAGCTCTATTTGAATGTCAGATTATTAACTAACTCCATATTATAGTATACAAAGCATCTCAGAGATTGCACGACCAGCCTTTTACTCCTCTTTTTAAAAGCAGTCTGTTGATGAGTTTTAAACTACATTATTACAGTCTGAGATTTGATGTAAGTGGTGATGTAAGCCTTTTGGCAGTGAACCAGGGCAATGAGACTTAGTGGATTGTTAATGCTGTCTAGCAGGGGTGTGTTGTTTCTACCATAATGACAGCTGCTGAGAGACTTTCTATTATTATCTTACTTTTTTTTAACATTTGAATATAATGATTTACCAGCCTATAATGTGGTAGAAAATGTGTGAAATAACTGTGGCTGCATTTGTGTGCTCAGCGACATCTGGTTTACAGGTGGGAGGATGTGGATTTTGCTAATTAGTATCTGGTGGTATAATTTCTGAGTGAGGATATACTCTGGGACATAGAGAAATATCCTCTGTTTCTCTCAACACTGCCATGACACTTAAACCTTCCTGGGAAATTAAAAAAAGACAATGCACAGCTCTTTTTTTAAAGGGAAGATTCTTCCCACAATGCAGTAATAACTCCTTTAGTACATAGGTAGAAGATGTTTTATTTATGGGATTTATAACAGCGATCATAACAAAATTACTTTGGTCAGATTAGGACATAGGACATTTGAAAAATTGTGATGGTCATACAGGGACTCTTACCACATTTTTATAGGTTTTTTAAAAAAAAATCCTGTAGAACTTGATAGAGAATTTTATCCCTGTTGTACAATTCTATGGGATGATTAAGAAAAGCTACAGAAAGGATATAATTCTCTGTTAAATTCTATAGGATTTTAGAGTAACTTCAATTTAATTCTGTTGGCTTCATCACTTTTCTATGGGCTGTTTCCTTTAATTCAGCATTTCCAAACTGCGGGTGGTGAGTGTGTGTACAGGTTGTTGTGAGTCTAGGGCATTATTGGGTTTGCATTCTTAAATGCTTAAAATGGTAACATAGCCTATAGCTATATTCAACAGAACCTCACTGAGAAATTGAGCATGTCCTAGGCACATAGGGCCACTGGAGTCAGTGGAAAGACTCCCATTGATTTCAGTGCAACAGGCTAATCAAGGGTGTGAGACTGGGCATTGCTTGTAAAGCTGACAGTAGCTTGCCAGTCAAATGGAAGACATGTCCACTTGAACTTCATGTGGGCTGTGCTGAACTGCAGCATTATTCTTACAAAAAGGAGAAGAATATGTCTACACTGAATTGTAAGCCTGGACTCAGACTCAGGTTTGAGCCCAAACTTGCCTGTCATCCTCAAACAAATATGTCTGACTTGGGTCAGCAAGCATTCAGGACCTGAGTTCTAGGACATACTTGGGAGAGAGGGGCTGAGCCCGACTCCCACTGAGATTTGGATCCAAGCCCTGTCATTTTGCCGTGACAAGGCTGCAAACCCAGACTTTGAGTCAGAATTTCTGCAGAGCACAGTATGGATGCATTACCACAGTTGAGATCTGGGTTTGCAATGCTGTTTGGATGCTCAAGAGCAGGCATGGAAACACCAATCCTCAAGTGTGGGTCCTACAGACTAGGGTTTACAATGTAGTGTAGATATACCTTATTAGATCCATAACCATGACTGTAACCTTTTTATTCCTCCTCCTATGCATTTCAATCTTTTCTTTTAAAATCGCAGAAAATAGCAACCATATTATAATAATGAAGATGCACAAAATAAGCATAAATGACCCTTTAGAGCTGAGCAAGACTACAGGCTGTCTTGTAGAGAGGTGAATCTCCCAGCTGGCACATTGGGCTGACCTTGATCAGGGAGATTCAATTTACATCTCCCTGGACCAGTTTTGCTGAATGTGGCTCAGTGTTTAGAAGTATATGGATATAGTTCTTAATTCATATGAGTTCCTATCTATCCAATATAAATGGGCATTTGCAAAAGAAGTCATGATAGGGAAAATTTTGAGACCCACTTAATCAGGGCCTATTGGGTTTCTGTCCTGTTATAACCTTAGTCCCAGATCTGGACCTTAGCGTCCAAAATATGGGGGTTACCATGAAAACCTCCAAGCTTAGCTACCAGCTTGGACCTGGTACCTGCTGCCACCACCCAAAAAATTAGAGTGTTTTGGGGCACTCTGGTCCCACTGAAAAACCTTCCCTGGGGACCCCAAGACCCAAATCCCTTGAGTCTCACAACAAAGGGAAATAATCCTTTTTCCCTTCCCCCCTCCAGGTGCTCCTGGAGAGATACACAGACACAAGCTCTGTGAAACTACCCTCTCCGTTCCCAATCCTGGAAACAAAAAGGACTTTCCTATTCCCCCAGAGGGAATGCAAAATCAGGCTAGCCAATTCAACACACACCGATCTCCCCTGATTTCTTCCTCCCACCAATTCCCTGGTGAGTACAGACTCAATTTCCCTGAAGTAAAGAAAAACTCCAACAGGTCTTAAAAGAAAGCTTTATATAAAAAAAGAAAGAAAAAATACAAATGGTCTCTCTGTATTAAGGTGATACAATACAGGGCTAATTGCTTAAAAGAATATTGAATAAACAGCCTTATTCAAAAAGAATACAAATCAAAGCACTCCAGCACTTATATTCATGCAAATACCAAAGAAAAGAAACCATATAACTTACTATCTGATCTCTTTGTCCTTACACTTAGAAACAAAAGATTAGAAAGCAGAACTACTTCTCCAAAGCTCAGAGAAAACAGGCAGACAGAAAACAAAGACCTCAGACACACAATTCCCTCCACCCAAAGTTGAAAACATCCGGTTTCCTGATTGGTTCTCTGGTCAGGTGTTTCAGGTGAAAGAGACATTAACCCTTAGCTATTTGTTTATGACACGCCCCCCAAATTGCAGACAGTGGGGAAGCTCACTGGTGGCAATTTCCTTCTAGAACTTGAAAATAAACAGATTAATACAACACATGCACCTTTACATATAGTACTAAGTATATAACTAACAGACTTTTACATTTTAAGAACACTTTTTAACTACTGGATTCTGGGAAACTCTGACGGGAGAGTGCATCAGCTACTTTGTTAGAAGCTCCTGTGATGTGTTGAATTTCAAAATCAAAATCTTGGAGAGCTAAACTCCAACGAAGAAGTTTCTTGTTGTTCCCCTTGGCAGTATGAAGCCACTTTAATGCAGCATGGTCAGTTTGTAGTTTGAACCGCCGTCCCCAAACATATGGGCGTAGCTTTTCCAGGGCGTACACAATGGCATAGCATTCCTTTTCACTGACTGACCAGTGACTTTCCCTCTCAGACAGTTTCTTGCTGAGAAACACGACAGGATGGAAGTTGTGATCTGTTGCTTCCTGCATGAGCACTGCTCCTATACCACGCTCAGATGCATCTGTGGTTACTAGGAATGGCTTGTCAAAGTCCGGGGCCCTGAGCACAGGGTCAGACATGAGCATCGCCTTAAGCTGGGTAAAGGCCTTTTGACACTCATCAGTCCACTTAACGGCATTTGGCTGGGTCTTTTTGGTCAGGTCGGTCAATGGGGCAGCGATTTGGCTGTAGTGTGGATGTATACCTTATTTGATACTCTGCCTTCTTTACATATAATGCCAATCCCTGCTTCAGGGCAACCTACTCTGTCATTTTTATATATTTTATACCCTGGCATTACTGTGTCCTATTAATTACCCTCATTCCACCAAGTTTCTGTAATACCTATTATATCAATAACTTCATTTAGTGCCAGGCACGCTTGTTCACCAATCTTAGTATTGAGACTTCTAGCATTTGTATATAAGCAATGGTACATTTTGTCAATATTCAGTTGCTTGTCTTCATTAGTTATTTTTAAATAGGACTCTACTTTGTTTGTGTTCCTCTCTACCTCCTACCTTACCAACTTCTTGCCTATCCTCTTTACTATGATAGAGTTTCCCCCGTTAATAATTTCATCTCTAAGGGACATCACCCAGGCCATGTGCTTCTCCACACCTGCTGCCTTTCTCCATCCCTTAGTTTTAAAAAAATCCTCTAAAACAGTGGTGGGAACCTGTGGGCCACAAGCAGCCCATTAGGATAATCCACTGGCAGGCCACCAGACACTTTGTTTACATTTGTATGGCCACCCGCAGCTCCCAGTGGCTGCATTTTGCCGTTCGTCAATGGGAGCTGCAGAAAGCTCATCCCTCCTGTATAAGCCATTACTTCCCCGAAAGTTTCCCTAGTTCCTAATAAACCTAAAACACTCCTCCCTAAACCATTGTCTCATGCACGCACTGACACCTTGCAGTTCTGCATGTCTTTCTGGATCTGGGAACATTTTAGCGAATGCTACCATGGAGGGTTCTGGATTTTTAATCTCCTACCTAACAGCCAAAATTTGGCCTCCAGCCCCTCTCTCCTACTTTCCCTGTGTTATTGGTGCCTACAGGTGCCAGGACCACAGCACTACCTGTAAGCATATCTAGATGTCTTGTGAGATCCATTATCTTTGCACTGTGCAAGCGGTTCACCGTGCTGTTCTCTTGATCATTACAGACCTAACTATCTATCTATATTTCTAATAATCAAATCCCCCATTACTATTGCCTGTCTCTTCCTAATAACCGGAGTCCATGCACACAAAGGGATTTCCTCAGTGTGAGAGGATATCATGACATCATCTGGAAAGTAGGTCCCAACACTCTCTATCTCCCATTACCCCTTCGGTTCAGCTACTATGGCCTCCAGAGTCTGTACTCTGTCACTGAGGGCCATGAGTTATTTGCACCACATGCATACATATGCCACCTGCCCACAAGGCAGGTAATTAGAAACATTTACCTCTTACAGTGCAGGGGCGGCTGTATGGTTTTTGCTGCCCCAAGCACGGCAGTCAGGCAGCTTTTGGTGGTATGCCTGCAGGCGGTCCATGGGTCACACAGATTCGGTGGCATGCCTGCAGGAGGTCCGCCAATGCCACGCAAGCGTCCTCACCATAGAATTGCCGCCGAAACAGCGGGACCGGCCGACCTCCCGCCCTCAAAGCGACCAGCAGGCCGCTCCCGTGGCTTGCCACCACAGGTACGAGCTTGCTACGCTGCTGCCTGGAGCCACCCTTGTACAATGCAATAAACTGTTAGGCCCCGCTGTGCTGCTGGTCTTCTGACTGCATTTTTATTCTTGGGGCTTTTTTATTTAGCTTATGTTTAGGGTATGTTTATTAAATGTACTGGGTTTTCTTTTTTCTGCCAGTTGGTTTTCTTGGGACTTAGTGCCTTTCTAATTGTTAAATCCCTCAGACTCCTCTTCCTGCAGCCAAGCTCTTACTGCAGCTAAATTCTCTTTAACTTGGCAGCTCACTCAGTCACTAAACTCTCTCTCACTCTGTCACAAGCTCTCTCTGCTCAAGAATGGGCTCTGCTCAAGAAGCAGAACTCTAAATTTATAGCTGTGGCTAGACTACATACCCCTGCTATCTCCTGTTGATTACTACAGGCTATCCCTTTGGTCAGTAAATATCAGTAATGAGTGATTTACTCAGCTGCTACATTGGCTAGCACAGGGGTAGGCAACCTATGGCACACGTGCCGAAGGCGGCACGCGAGCTGATTTTCAGTGGCACTCACACTGCCGGATCCTGGCCACCAGTCCGAGGGGCTCGGTATTTTAATTTAATTTTAAATGAAGCTTCTTAACCATTTAAAAAACCTTATTTACTTTACATACAACAATAGTTTAGTTATATATTATAGACTTATAGATAGACACCTTCTGAAAATATTAAAATGTATGACTGGTACGCGACACTTTAAATTAGAGTGAATAAATGAAGACTCGGCACACCACTTCTGAAAGGTTGCTAACCCCTGGCCTAGCACTTCTAAGGGGACTTTGAGTCACTGGTGCAGCCTCTTTGACCACACTTGGAAGTTCAGGTTTTGCTCCACCGTACAAAAATGACCAGAGTTGTAGATGTGGGAGTGAGAGAGAAATATTTCCCAATCTTGAATGAAAATTGTTAAAGCAGCTGGGCTTTTCTAGTTGTGTTTATATAACATTACATAAAATGCTTAGTTATTAAACTGCATTGTTTTGGGTGAAAATCTCACTCAAGTGAAACAATTATCTGTCATGTATGATTCAAATCAGTGATTTCACACTGCTGCTTATTATTTCTGCTTAATTTGTCGTGCATTCTGCCTTTGTAAAAAGACATTTGATAAAATTATTTGATTTTAAGGTCATGAATTTTGTTCAGTTTCTTTTCTTTGTGATGTAGATTGTTTATAAACATAGATTATGTACATTATTTGTAGTTGAACTAGCATTTCTACTTCTCTGTCCCTCCTCTGCACTATTATACACATGAGTTTTTGGCTAGTTAGATTATAGTGGGAAGAGGAATTTTCTAAAGAGTGAACAAACCAGTTTGAAACCAGTGAGAACTTGCCTGATTCAAAAAAACTTTTGTTAATGTTCACATTGGTTCAGATAAAGAACCAATGTGTCTAACTGCCTGCAAGACAACAGCTCCTTCTTTCTATGCAATCCTCCAAAAGCATCTCTATTCATCCATCCTAGTTTACGCTCCTGAAAGACAGGCCCATGCAAGAGGAGAATATCAGGCTCACGGTCTCTTGTGAACTCAGGATTCTTTGGTGAAAAAAGATAGCTTACCTTTTGGGTGGACATACCAATGCAGGGAACATATGCCAAAATGAACAGGGCCGTCCTTAGGCATAGGCAACATAGGCAGCTGCATAGGGCACCTGAAAATTTGGGGCACCACTGGGTCTTAGTGTCCACCCTCTTGTTTTCCTATCCCTGTTCTGACCCTTCCTGCAGGCACCACAGATGGCTGCTCTAGCCTGGTGAGTCTTCCTTGGGAGAGAATCTAGTAGTTAAAAGTGAAAAAACCTCCAGCCTGCCAGACCTATTAGCACAACATTGAAACTGTTAAAGAGACATTCAAGGGGTAATAAAGCCATTTAACAGGCATTTGCCAACCCCAAGGTATATACTGACAGGTTTCAGAGTGGTAGTCCTGTTAGTCTGTATCAGCAAAAACAAGAACTAGACCTTGTGTCACCTCAAAGACTAACAAATTATTTGGGCATAAGCTTTTGTGGACTAGAACCCATTTCATCAGATGTCCACAAAAGCTTATGCCCAGATAAATTTTTATACTCTCAGTTTCTGACTTCACTGACAAAAACAGTTGTGCATTAATGTAATATTTACACAGAACATGTCAGTCTACAGGACCTTAGTTTAAAATTTGCTTTAAAAATATTTCATTAGTGAGCTGGTGAAGATTATAAAATCACATTTCTAAAAAATGCTTGCATAGAGTTTTAGACGCACAATCATCTTTAGCCTTAAATGTGTGGATCTTCACACATAGTTTTTTAAATAAATCCTTCAAAAGACCTCCTTACCTAAAATACACATTTTAATTACTATAGTTAAAAAAAAAGTGCTTCCAAGTCTTCCTGTCCTTTCTGTCCATTCCTTCACCACCTCTCCCCCCACTCCCCACTGAAGAGAACCCTTAAAGGTACAACAGTCCTTCCCTTCCAGATAGCTGGACAAAGAGTTCCCTTTCTTTACTTCAGACTATCCGACAAACTAGTTTTAAAAGAACCCTCCAGCAAAATCAGTACCTTAAGACAAAATCCTCGTTATACCTAAAATCTTTGGAAACATATTTTTTAAAAGTTGGTGAAATTTCATAACCATGTCTCTTGTTATGGAGATCACACAAAGTAAATTATTGTTCCCTTTTCTAAAAGCAATGAACATTGTTATGAACACACTAAACCTCTCTGATTAATTTAAAAAAATGTCTTTGTTTCAGTGAGTTAAATATGTAGTAATCTGGAATGCTGGCTTAAGATTTTAGTACATTTAAAATACAAATTCAACTTAGAAATACTGATGAAGAAAATGTAAAACAGAGAAGAGCTGCATCATGTATTCCATTATATGTAATGTTGTATTCAGCAGGATAGCTGACTCACCCTTACTATTAAGTTTTTGCAAATAAATCTCTGACAAACTTCAGGGTATATCAAAAAAACCTGTGACTGACATTTTTTATTCCCAAATTTTAGTGCTTTTAATTAGGTACTTTCTTCATGTCCATTCTGCATGAGGGAGAGTGCATGGAAGTCTCTGCGGGGAACTGTGACTCTCCGCCACCATGAGGCAGGCTGGGCATCTCATTATCCTTTGCTGTCAAGTCCCTCCTCCCCCTCCCCCACCAGGCTGTGAGCTTGGGCTGCCATCTGGCATAGGGGCACCAGTTTAATAATACTGCGTAGGGCCCCATAAATCCTAAGGACGGCCCTGAAAATGAATATTTATTTAATGTTAGTTTTAGGTGGGAACACTACTTAATTTGTGAGTCATCTAATGGTGAGTTTCACTTCAGCCCTCTGAAAATTGCTGCTCATTTCAGTGGTATTAAGATGATAAAGCAAACCCACTGGCTATTTGCTGGTGGTTATTTTTTTAAAATAGCATTTATCTTAGCTGTAGTAACATCTGGATATAGCTGTAGCATATCCATTACAGCAATTACTTTAAATGCCAGAAATAGCCCAGAGCAGAGAACCCTTAATTTATGTTCTACAACATATTGGAATGTGTGTTCATTTTATGGAAAAATCCAATATGTATTTTAGATGATTAGCTTTATTAACACTTTTTAACTTATTTTTCTCTCTGCACAGATTAAATCTTACCCCAATAAGCAGACAAATTAGTTATGAAATACTGAGAAGCTGTGTTTTGTGTTAGCTATTCAACACAATTCTCTGCAGGTTCCTCTTGCAAGACTAGAATTGGTCTTCCAGGACAGGACTGTAGAGGGACTCTGGGAGATGTAGTTGCCTGTAAGGGACTGATGGGAAAGGCAGGTCCAGAGCATGTGGCCAAGATAAATCACGTGACTGTCAGACTATCTATAAGGGAAGTGGGAAGTGCGTGGCTCAGTTTGCAGATAGACCTGCAGGGAGGTGGAGTAATGGCAACAAGCCTGTGGCTTGGTAGGACAAAGGAGGACTCCCCTGAGACGTGAGACAAGAAGAAAAGTTCTGAGCAATATAGCACTGGAGGCCCAGTGTTGAGTCAGTACTTATGTAAGGGCTCTAGGCTGAAGATTTCTTAATGAAGGAGGGAGAAATCTCCCTTTCAACCTTGCATTATCAGGGTAAGAAATCATTTAGCCTGGCATGGACAAAGGACTGCTGACTGAGTGTGGGAAGGATGAAAGATTATACACCAATGTTAACAGGCGACCATGGCCTGGGAATGGCAACAAGGGAAAGGCGAGGCAAAACGCAGAGGCGTGGGTAATATGCAACCTTGATGAACATCAGATTAATAGCAACATAATGGTTTTGACTAATTCTTCAAAACACTTCTGCCGCCCATGGGGACTACTTGTGTCTTGCCTGGATTAAGTTTCAGGAATCAGTTTCACCCAGATGCTCATCTTGTTTCAGCACCTGAAGAGCTGGATGACAGGGCTGTCTCCGTTTACTTAATGCTGACTGTGAAATCCATGGCTTGTTATGAGTTCCCAAAAAGACTTTAATCTATGCATTGAATAGGGTGAAAGAAATGGGACTGAGTCTTGTGAGATTTCATAAGTGAGTAGTTGTCCATCAAGTCCTCTGAGATATGTTTGTGAGAGAAGATGTAAACAAGCTTAGTCCAAGTTGATCCAATCCTGCTAGGTCTTTATACCTTTAGGGGTGAATGTGTCTAATAATTTCAAGTCAGTCCTGCTCACCAGACCTCACTGTTCATTTTTCCTTTCTTTAAATTGAAAGACTTTTGTTTACAGTTTTTGTTTATTTAAAAAAAGTTAAAACCCTTATGTGTTTATATTTTGGGAACTTTTATAATGGTGGGCTTGCATCTGAACAAAGGGGTAATACCCACTGCAGAATTTTAATATGCTGGGAAAAATCCTGCTACTCAATCTACTGCTGAAGAGGACATTGCTTCAGGAACCTTTAGAAACAGTGAGGAGTGGTGGGTAACACTGATTTGAAATAAATAGAGGGGCATGTGTTCTCACAGCAGCTGTTGGAAAATTTGCAGTGCTGCTGAAATTGCAGTGGTTAATACAGTGTTCAAGTTGTTACTGATGATGAGAATATTTTAACAGTATATGTGGAATCCTAACATTGCTGGTGCTGATATTCCAACACAGATAATTAGGGTGGTGCCAAAAATATGAAATAAAGTGCTCAGTTTCTTGCTTTTGAGAAGGTTTAATACCTAGATTAGAAACAGTAGACTTTACTATGTGAGGAAGAGTTCTTTGTCAGGAGGATATAGATGAAAGTATTTTATTTTTCTCCAACTTGATTTTAAATATTCTAAACCAGTTGTGGCACCCAGTACAATCAGCATGAGCCACCAGCTTACACAGTGCTCCCTAAAACAAAGCAATCAGTTAAAGCAGTGTATACTATATTGTAGTTGAGGTGTAGCTTTATTTTTCTGAGCACGAAAATGATGTAGTGAGAATCTGAATCTAGTCATTGTCTTGTTTTGAGGAAATGTGAGTGAAACTGAGAAGAGGCAGTAGAGAATGACTGCAAATGTGGATGTCAGTGCAATGAATGATCCAGCAAAGCAGACTCAATTCAGGATAGTAATAGGTTGACCCATTTGTTGACCTGGTTTTGGGGAAAAAAAGAGGCTGTCAGACACCTATAAAACAAGCAGCAATTGGTCGTTCCCTACAAAATGGGAAGCAAAAGTGACTTTATCTTAAGATCTTAGACAGCTTTCATCATCAGTAGCTTCCCTTCTTTAATTTTCTCTGATCTATCAGTGACAATTCAAAAACACAGGAGAGTGAGATATCACATCTTCTAAATTGTTATGATGCAGTAATAACTTCAGAGATTAGACATAGCATAGAAACTGCCATGGGAATAAAAAAGCAGAAACTGACAAAAGATTAGGTGAGTTTACAGCAAGAAGTTCTTGGTATTATAAATAAGCTAAATGTAAAACAAGGTTGAAAGATTATTGAATTGGAACCAATGAATGACAGGACTGAAAAAGAAGAGGTGGAGAATGAAAATATCTTGATGTAGAAGAACAGTAATTTCAGGAGCCTGTACACACAGATGAAAGAACAATGACAATATCTTGCATGAAAAGATATTAGTCACATTGATTGAATACTATGATGATGTTGGTAGTATAAGAACACAGATTATTAATGTAAAGGCTGACTTTCAAACTGTAAGGCATTCAGAAAACTGAGGGACATATGATATTAAAGCTAATGGAGAATAGATTTCAGAAAAGAGAGATAAAAAGCATACTTGCAAGAAGTGATTGAGATATTAAGTCAGGGGAAACATTTAGAGCTGTGTAGAACCACAACTGTAGCACTTAAAATGATGATTTACTGAAAATTTTTTAAAAAATTGGCTTCCCATCTGAATTCACAGATCTGTGTGAGCACGTAAACTGATTGTTATCACGACATAGGTAGTTGTGGGAACCAGAAGATAAGAGCTCCAATAAAACAGTATCATAGAATCATAGAATATCAGAGTTGGAAGGGACCTCAGGAGGTCATCTAGTCCAACCCCCTGCTCAAAGGAGGACCAATCCCCAACTAAACATCCCAGCCAGGGCTTTGTCAAGCCTGACCTTAAAAACCTCTAAGAAAGGAGATTCCTCCACCTCCCTAGGTAACCCATTCCAGTGGCTCACCATCCTTCCTAATATCCAACCTAAACCTCCCGCACTGCAACTTCAGACCATTACTCCTTGTTCTATCATCCGCTATCACTGAGAACCAGTTGACTGAAGTGAAAACAAGAATCTGAAATATCCATTGAATTAAATGAAAGAACAAGTGGTTAGAAAAGCTGAGTTATGAGGGAAGGGAAGGTTAGGTTAGCAAAATAGATGCATGAGGTGGTGGGACAATTTTAAGAGAACATAAGCATGGCCATACTGGGTCAGACCAAAGGTCTGTCTAGCCCAGATTCCTGTCTTCTGACAATGGCCAACGACAGTTTATGAACTTGTCTGTCCATCAGCTTCAACCTTTCTAGCTGACATCTTGTATCCTGGAAGCACTGAAGTTCCAAATATACCCCAGCAATTTTTGATTCCCTTTAAGCAACTTTTGTTAACAGAATTGCCTCTCATCCACGGATACTCTCCCCAAACTGCTCTTAGACAGCAGTACATATGACAGAGTCCTGGTGTGCCAGTCACTGAATTTCCTTAGCATTCGAATGCAAATAATTGTTTACTGTAAAGGGGAGTTTGCCATTGCTGAGCATGTTGCCACACAGTATCTGTGTAGTCAGCATATCTCTACCCCAAATACCTGAATTTACAAAGAGGCTAAAAATGAATGACTTGCATCAGCTTTAATTTTTTTAATGCAGTGACCCATTCTACTGCTGTGTAATAACAGGTCCCAGAGTGACAATTAAAATAAATCACCCTACAAAATATGCCATTAGATGCATTCATGCCTCATCAGTAACTGAATTGTCTTATATGATATATCTCAAGAAAAGGTTTATAACTTTAGCCTGGTCTCCCCAAAGCACAAAATGATTAATAACAGGCGTCCCATATTCTGGAATACTATGAAAATGAAACAGCTGAAATCAAATAAAAAACTCTTATTTATTGGTTGACAGGCTATTTTATTCTTAATTAAACACCAGTGTGCGGGTAATTTTCAGCCAGGAATAATTAATCTAAAATGGACCCGGCTAAGTCATCTGACACTATTTCAGCTGTCACAGCTCCTAGCACTTCTATCATGAACAGACTAAAATGTACAAAAAAATAATTAAAATATGCATACTGCTAACTCAAATCACATGCTGATTTTTACTCCATCTGAGGACCTGGCTCACAGTTTCTTTGTGTATAATCCATCAAGTGAAGCCAGAAGCATTTTTATGCATCATCCTCAGAGAGGCATATGGAATCCCACAGACTATATGCTAAACTGTATGGGCAATCTAGAATGTGAAACTGAATTTTACAGGTACAGTAGATTGGTATTTAAGAGTTTGTATTTCTAAGTGATGTAAAGATTTCATGAATTTAGAAAAGGCCCAATTAGCTTTCTTGCAGTTCTCTCAGTTCTGGGAGCATTTGGAATTGAAGTGTTTATAGTGACCAGAGTTTCTCTTGTTTTAACAATAGGCAACCAACCAACTGCTTTCCGTTCCAGAGCAGAAAGGGCACTTAGGCCTGGTCTACACTATGCATTTATACTGATATTAGCAGCATTAAACCGATTTAGTGCTGCACCCGTCCACACGAGGCCCTTTATATCGATATACAGGGCTCTTTAAACCGGTTTCTGTACTCCTCCCCGATGAGAGGAGTAGCGCTGAAATCGGTATTACCATATAGGATTAGGGTTAGTGTGGCCGCAAATCGACGGTATTGGCCTCCGGGCGGTATCCCACAGTGCACCACTGTGACTCCTCTGGAAAGCAATCTGAACTCGGGTGCACTGTCCAGGTAGATAGGAAAAGCCCCGCGAACTTTTGAATTGCATTTCCTGTTTGCCCAGCGTGGAGCTCTGATCAGCATGGGTGGTGATGCAGTCCCAAATCCAAAAAGAGCTCTAGCACGGATCGTACGGGAGATACTGGATCTGATCGCTTTATGGGGAGACAAATTGGTTCTATCACAGCTCCTTTACAGAAGACGAAATGCCAAAGCTTTTGAAAAAAATCTCCAGGCTATGATGCAGAGTCCACAGCGCAGTGCTGTGTGACAAGTGTAACGGAAAGCCAAATAATCAAATGGATGCTCATGGAGGGAGGGAGGGGGGACTTGAGGACTCCAGCTATCCCACAGTTTCCGCAGTCTCCGAAAAGCATTTGCATTCTTGGCTGAGCTCCCAATGCCTGTAGGGTCAAATATGTTGTCCAGAGTGGTTTAGGGTATATGTCGTCAATTTACTCCCCCTCCCCCCGTGAAAGATAAGGGGAAAAAATCGTTTGTTGACTTTTTTCAGTGTCACCGCATGTCTACTGCATGCTGCTGGTAGACATGGTGCTGGGGCACTGAACAGCAGCATCCTCTCCCCTCCCTTCCCCAGTGGCAGATGGTACAGTGCAGTAGGACTGGTAACCGTCATTGTCATCAGCCCGTGAGTGCTCATGGCTGGCCTCAGGTGAGGTCGGCTGGGGGCGCCTGGGTCAAAATAGGAATAACTCCCGGTCATTCCCAGTAGATGGTACAGAACGGCTGGTAACCGTCCTCTTCATAGCAATTGGGGGCTGAACTCCATCAGCCCCCCACTTTCATGTCTAAAGAAAAGGTTCTGTACTGCCTGGACTATCATAGCAGCTGGAGGCTGCCTCTCCCTCATTTTATCTCACTAAAAAGTCAGTGTTGCTTATTCCTGCATTCTTTATTACTTCATCACACAAATGAGGGGACCCTGCAATGGTAGCCCAGAAGGGTTGGGGGAGGAGGGAAGCAATGGGTGGAGTTGTTGCATGGACACCCCCTAGAATGGCATGCAGCTCATCATTTCTGTGGGATCTGACACGGAGTGGCTGTGCTCTCTGGTTCTCTGGTACACTGGTTCTCTAGTACACTTGCCCCAGATTCTAGGCAGAACTGACTCTATTTTTAGATACAACATAAAGGAGAAAATGACCCGGGGGTTCATTCCCATTTTTGTCTTTGCGCCCCCGGCCGACCCCAGTGAAGGTCAGCCAGGAGCACCCATGACAGCAGCAGACGGTACAGAACGACTGATAACCATCATCTCATCGCCAATTTACAATAGCACACCATATGGTACAGAATGACTGGTAACAATCTCTGCTACCTTGCAAAGGCAAATGAATGCTGCTGTGTAGTGCTGCAGTACCGCCTCTGTCAGCGGCATCCAGTACACATACGGTGACAGTGACAAAAGGCAAAACGGGCTTCATGGTTGCCATGCTATGGCATCTGCCAGGGCAATCCAGGGAAAAAGGGCGCGAAATGATTGTCTGCCATTGCTTTCAAAGAGGAAGGAATGAGTGACGACATTTACCCAGAATCACCCGCGACACTGTTTTTGCACCATCGTACATTGGGATCTCAACCCAGAATTCCAATGGGCGGGAGCGACTGCGGGAACTATGGGATAGCTACGGGTTAGCTACCCACAGTGCAACACTCCAGAAATCGACGCTAGCCTCGGTACATGGACGTACACCACCAAATTATTGTGCTTTGTGTGGCCGCATGCATTCGACTTTATACAATCTGTTTTACAAAACCGGTTTATGTAAAATCGGAATAATCTTGTAGTGTAGACATACCCTATGTTTATCTACGTGCCTGCTCAGCATGAGGTTGGCTGGAGGTGATTGGGGCGGGTTTTTCAGGTGTGTTTAAAAACAGTGGACAGGACAGGAGTGAATGGATATTACCTCAGTTTGCTGCACTCTGCAATTTGTGTGTTCTCCTGTAAGGGATGAACAGGGCTTTTCATTCTCTTTTTTCCCTCTACCCCATACTGGGTCAGCAAGTAACCAGGCAGTTGATCAATGGACAAAGGGAGATTTTGCATCCCTTCTCTGAAGAAGACATACACAACAGAATGAATGTGCCTGATGGCAGCCTCCAGGTGCCTGGCGGCTTGCTGCTCTAGACATTGATCCTTGAATGACTCTTGAGGCTAGGGTCAAAGCCAAGCCAGGTCTTCAGGTCAGACCTCAGTGAAGGGAAATAGAAAATGGGCTTTTCAGACCCAACCTACCTCTAGCTCAGCCCATATGAGATTCGGGCTCTCTAAGAAGTCCAGTGAGTAGAACACAGTGCCCATGTTGGATAAAACACTCAACCAGGATGGTTGATTAAATTAACCCAGCTTGTTCCCTCCATGGCCATGACAGCTCTAACTTTTGTTAGAAAAATGTGGTTTCAACCCCTGCTGTTGATGAGAGAGAACAGGGAAAATTTAGTGTACCTTCTCCAATAACTGTGCCAGAAAACATGCCAAAAGATTGCAATGTGAATAAACCTAAACTGAAACATGCATTTCCCCTTCCTTTCACATGTGCACATCTTGTGTGTTCCTGAAAAAGCATACTAATATGTAGTCTAATGCCCTCAACAGCCTAACTAATAACTGGATTTATATATTCTTAGCTTTTGGTGAATTCATTTAATTCTTTTAAAACTCTGATTCTTACTGAAGATAAGCCAGCGGTGTGCTTAACAGGATATTAAAAATATTAGAACTTGAAAATAAGCATAGAATAGCAGGGTTATTATACAGTACTTAGTCCAAATGTTGAAGCTGAACACCAGATGCAGTTTTGCATAATAAAAGCAGCCAGTGATTAGCCCTCAGAAGCCCCATGATGGCTGAATAATAAACCCATTTTTCAAAGTTGTCTGATATTTTTTTCTTTCTCCTACAAACACCCTATTTTAAGACTAAGCTTCCTGCACAATCTTGTAGCCTAAATTTAATTTGTAATCTTCTTCAAAACAATGTGATTCTCCACGTCTGACATACAATGTGTGTGTGGGGGACATTTATATGTGTTATAATTTTATATCTGTAGATGATAGAGATTATATTCCTAACTTGTATTTTTTTTTCATCTAAAAATAGAAGAAAAATGTTCAGCTGTGTGGGCAAAACCCTCAGCTGATATAAATCAGCATTGCTCCACTGACATTTATGGAGCGATGCCGATTTACCCTAGTCGGGGATGTGGTCTGTTCTGCTTAGCTGGCCTAGTGGCTTAGGGGAGGAGGAGGAGGGGAAAGCCATGTGCTGTGATACAGAGGAGCAACACGTTTTGGGGCATGTGGAAATTAAGTAATCTCCCTGTTTAGTCTCAGGATCAAGGAGATTTGTGCACCCACTGCATGTGTCCCTGTTTGCACATTCCTCCTAATGGATAAGGCAAGCTCATGATGCTACCCTGCTTCCATATTGGCATATAGAGTAGACCTAGCTTGCTGGAGGAGTGCCTGCCCTGCACACTTTTCAGGACTTCCTGAGGTGTGGTGCACTAGAGGGAATTGACAATAGACTGAACCTGTGTCAGTCTCTGTGAGATCCTGGCTTCTAGCCCTCTGTGAAAAGAAAATAATTCAGTCCTTTAGCTGCAGGAGGGTTGCTGAAATGAAAAGGTACCAGACTTTACTCCCCAGGGCTCAGAATAGGATAGCCCATAACATATCACTGCACTTCCCCTGGGGAACAGTGGTTCTCCAACCTGTCATCATATTCTGCATTTGGGAGTGGGGAGAAATGGTTTCTCTATTTGCCACTCATCACTTGGATTAGCTGCTCTCTGTGATGTTGGTCAATGCAACTTCTACGCTGGCCTGTCTCCTGGATGTTCTTTCTCATGAAGACAAAAGTAGGATCCACAACTTGGCCAAGAAGATAATATAATGGCAGAGAGTCCGAGAAGTGAAACAGCATATTGTGAATGAAGATGGTTAAGTAGGTTAGAGACTCTAACTTCTGTAAAAGGTTTATATGAGAAACCCTGATTTTTGCCCCCGGCTTATCTAATGTTTGTTGCTTTATGCCTTCTGTTAGCTCTCAGATATTAAAACTCTCTGCATCTATATTGCTCTCTTCTTTATTCTGTTATTGTATGCAGCAGTTTTTAAATAAGGTAGCAGTCACTTTGATAGACTTGGGAAGAAATTTATTTAAAAGTCATCATCTTCTGATTGTGATTCTACTGTTCACCTTTCTCTTTCAAGATGCTGCCATTGTAGATGAGCTCCCATACAAGTAAAGAGAGTTGAGTATAAGCTCATGCCCCAGGAAGACCCTATTATGTTATCCTTTCAAGTGTTTGTAACTAGGAGCAGTCTAGTTTGGTGTAGATATGGACAAACAAGAACATACTGCAGTGACAGATTTGGTTCAGTCATTTGACAGTCAACAAGTGTTTTTGTTTTAGTGACAGTTGTCTGTAGTCTGTTGGGTTTGCAAGCTGGTGGCAAGACACTAGAACAGACTTAACCAACCCATCTGGTGCCTGGAGTTTTTGTGTATTTGTGTGCTGCATGTTATTGTTGCCAAGGCTGTAACAAAAAAAAAAACTCAACACAAACCAAAACAAAACAGAGCTTCTTGGGGCTCTGAGGCAGTTGCTTTGCCAGGTAGGGTCAAAAGAAGCCAAGCCAACAGGGCCTGTGATAAGATTCGTAGCTGAAAGTCACTCTTTGCAAATATATAACCTATGGTGGCTGAAATGGAAAAGAGATGGAGTTCAGAAGAGAAAACTGACACACACCATGGACAATTCTGCAAAAGGCTGCAATAGGCACCAGTTAAAAAAAACCAACAATACCATATTATCTGACTCTTCCTTTGCTTGGAATGGGTTATACTGCCAGTACTGTGGTAGAATCAAATAACCTCAGAGTTGTACATTTGCTTTTTTTAATAACTCACATTGCAATCTTTGGGAGAAAGTTTTCACATTGTATTGGTTTTCCCTTCCAAACCCTTCATTCTATTATTGTTGTTTATTGTTGGGGTAGCGACCAAAATCTAAATGCTATTTAGATTTTTGCATCATCTTGTGGCTGGATAATATAACTCAGAACAGAAACAGTTCATGAAATTTATAGCATTCATATATGGCACCATTGCTGCATTCACATTCACTATTTATTATTTATAATGTGTATTAGGGAATATGTGACAGCTTATAGATAAACAACAAGACATCCCTGGTCAGAGGAGCTTGCAATTTAAATTAGAAATAACAGAAGAAATTATAATTTTAAAAAAAGTGGAAGAGGAATTAGGATGAATTGAAGGCTATGGGGTACCACAGCATAATATAAAGAGATGTGCTTAATGTCACATAGCATTTTATTAATGCTCTTTTATTTTTAAATACACTTTAAATAAATCTGATATTGTTATGACAGGTGTCACCAGATGTCACTGTTACATAATCTTCCAAGTTTTCTTGGTAAGTGAACCAGTTTTTAGTCCAGGGAGAAATGCTGGATTTATGGATTTGTGGATTTTTTCATTATGTTGTTGTTTTGTTTTGTTGTTGCAAGGTTCTTCTGTATAAAGAGAAGCTGTGGAGAACAGCAGATGGGTTTATTCTCTGTTACTGTAAATTTGTGATGCAAAGTGGCTTCCTGGAAACCAGGCATTGGTGTGAGAGCAGAGGCAATTTCCTGCATGCTGTTTGTGATTACCCCTGTTCTAGGACTGTGTATGTATGTAAATAAAACAATTTAAACTTACAATAAACCCAGACTTCATGTTGCTCATTTTGCCACCACTGGGAAGCCAACCTGCAAGGCCACAGACATCTGATACCATTTGTCAGAGAGGTGACACTGGTGAGAATGAGAAACTGGTATAGGAAGAACTGGCAGCAATATATTATGGAGCCATATAGGCTGACTCCTGGAGAGTCATTGATGTCAGATTCCCATGCGGGTGCAAGGGTCTACCCATGTTCTGATTTCAAGTCAAGGTCAATGTTTGCAAATAAACCCAGGGTAGAGGTCAGCAAAGTAATTACAAGAACATGCTACTTGTTGGGACAGTATTATGCATACTGTAAAAGAGCTAGCAGGACAGTAGTGTTGTTGTAGCCATATTGATCCCAGGATATTAAAGAAACAAAGTGGGTGAGGTAATATGTTTTATTGGACCATATTCTGTTGGTGAAAAGAGACTAGTTTTTGAGCCTATACAGAGCTCTTTTTCTGGTCTTGAAAAGACTGATGCTTCTCCAGTTCCTCCTCTTACTGCAGATCAGAGATTATCTAAAGACGAGAGGAAGGAAAGTGGGTAGTAGAATACAAATAGGGACCATAGTTGAAAAACCTCCAGTTATGAAGGGTAAGTAACTTCCCTTTCTTCTTCAAATCCTGGACCTTGTGTATTCCACTCTGGGTGACTGGGAAGCAGTACTTTAAAAAAGAGGAAAGTATGAGGATGCAGAACTGCCACCCCAAAGGTTATGTCAGAGGAGCAGTCTTGGACCAAAGCATAATGTCTTGTGCATGTGTGGATAGAACTCCACATTGCTGCCTTGCAAATGTAAGACAGAGATACTTCTTGAAGTTCTGTTTCTGAGACTACCTGTGCTGTTATAGAGTGAGTTTGTTCCCCATGTGGGGCAGGAAGGTATGCCAACTGATAAAGTAGCAGATAGGCAGAGATCCACTTGGAGTTCCTCTGGGAAGAAGCAGCTTCTCCTTGGACTCATTCCGCTATGACAGCGAACAGCCTAGGTGACTTTCTGATCTGTTTTGTTCTCTGTAGGCAAAATGCAAAACCTTCTCTCTCATTGAGGGAATGAAGTCTCTTCTCTATGCTGGAGATATAGGGCTTCGGGAGGAATGCAGGACAGTCTGGTTTATAAGACATTCTAAAAGTACTTTAGAGGTGAATTTTGGATATAGCTGTAGTGAGAACTTGTCTTTATGAAATAGAGTACAAGGAGGAAATTGCCATTTGGGCCTCCAGTTCACCTGCCTGTCTGGCCGAGGTGATGGCAACAAGAAAGGCAAATTTGATAGATAAGTGAAGCATCAAACAAGTGGCCAGTGATTCAAAAGTTGGTTTGGTAAATGCTGAAAATGCTAAATTAAGGTCCCATTGAGGGTTGTTCTAATTAAGCCCTTTAGGAATCTTGAGGTGTTTGGCTGAGTAAAGACAGAGTAGCCATCCATTGGTTGGTGAAATGCTCTGATTGCCAACAGGTCAACCCATATTGACCTGTGGAAAGACCTGTTGTCCTGAGGGTAAGGAGATAATCTAAAATATAAGGAATACCCATTATCTCAGGAGACATACAGTGCTGCTGTATCCAGATAGAGAAACATTTCCTCTTTACTAGGTAACATTTTCTTTTGGAGTCCTTTCTGCTAATAGGAAGAATGGGTTGCACAGTTTTGGAACAGCAATGTTCTATGTCTCATGCTCATCCAAATGCCAAATTGTAAGGTGAAGAGCTTCAAGGTTGGGATGTCTGACCCTGCTGTTCTCTTGAGATAAGACGTCCGGGAAGGTGTATATGCTGATGGGCTGCTAGGCTGACATAAGCAGAAAACCTGTGAACCAGAACTTCCTGGATTATTTGGGTGTGATGAGAATAAATCATGGTCTTCTGCAGTACTCAAGGAAATAGCGTGATAAAAAAAAGGCATAGTTCAAATGGACCGTCAAAGGGAGTAGATAATTTTCTCTATAGAATAAGCCCTGAGCTCCCCTGGAACTGTATGTGCTGCACTTCCTGTTTGTCTTATTGGTGGGGCCCACCAGCTGGCAGGAGGTGCTATGGGGAGGGGAAGGCTCTCATAGGGTGGCTCCTCCTCCCTCACTCCGCTCACCTGCCTGCCTCATCTTCCCACCTGCGGGGCCCCCCAAAGCGCAGGGCCTGGAGCTGTCGCCCCAATTCGCTGTACCCAAGGGACAGCTCTGGGTGTTGGGGATAATAAAGGAATGCCCAGGCACTCTTGTGCAGGATCTTTCCATCAAGTTAGAGAACCCTTATGTTGATGGGGATTGTCACCACATATTCATTCTGTATTTGCTCATATATATATATATAATTCAAAGCCAAGTCTGTGGTGAACAGTGTTACATAAGTACTTGATACCACGTGACCAAGGAGAATAAGGCAAATCTGGATTGATGTCCTAAGGTTGTATGTAACCTGATCTGTTGGTCTGCCTATGACTTGGAATCTGTCCAAAGGGAGATAAGCCTTTGCTCTGACTGAGTTTAAGGTTGCTTCTATGAAATCTATAGTCTAGGTCAGAGTCAGAGTAGACTTTTCCATGTTCCCAGAGATTCCTAGGGATGCTGGAGATATAGCAGCTATGAGGTCAATGCTATGACTTGTGGACATGTCCTGCCTTGTAAGAAACCAGTCATCTAGGTACAGGAAGATGGTGGAACTGCCCATCTGAGTTGTGCTGCTATTATGGAAAATACTTTCATGAAGACCCTGCTTGCAGTTACAGACTGAATGGGAGTATTTTAAATTGATAGTGGTCAGGCCTCACCATGACTCTGAGGATTCTTTTACAGGAAGGGGAATATTGGCAGGAAAGAACATTTCTTTCAAATCAAGAACTGTAAACTATGTATCTTTTTCTACGGACAGTATTATTGATACTACTGTAACCATGCAGAAGTTTAACTTGCGAAATAAAAACAGTGAGTTGCTTCAGGTCAAGGGTGGGTCTCCACTGCCCAGTCTTTTGGGGGACTAGAAAATATTTGGAATAAAACCCTTTTCCTTGATGTTGAAGAGATACCTGATCTATTGCCCCCTAGTGGAGCAGCTAGCTACCTCCTGAAGGAGGATCTCCTCACAAGAATCATCCCTGAAGAGGGACCAGGAGAGGTTTTAGAGGGGCGGGTGAGAGAAACTTGATGTATTGCCAGCTCTGGCACAGCATGAGTCTCTGCTCTAGCTTCAGTGAAGCCCATCAACATCCTCTGAGACTCCTTGCTTGATCAAAACCCAGCAGGTTCTCAGCAGAAGCTTCTGGCTTACTAGCAGCAGTTTAGCAGCAGCTCCAGTCCTGATTTGGACAGAGCTCCACAAAGTGATCTCAGCTTCTCTCCCAAAATGGAACTCACTACATGCTCTCCCTGAATTCCCTAGAGGAGGAAGAGTCTCTCTCTCTCTCTCTCTCTCTCTTTTCCCCAAGGCATCATGGGCGTTGCAGTCTTAAAGGCTGGATTGCAGCACTCAGGATCTCCCCAAATTTAGAACACTCCAAATTAAGTTCAAAGGGTCCTCAGTAAAGGGTGCCTACACCTGCTATTGTTATAACATCTAAAATTACTTTAACTGATATGCTTGTGAAAAATGTGGTGTTAACTAGAAATTCAAGGGATGTTCGAGATGCTCACTACTGGTCTTATACTCTTTTTCCAGGATGTGCTTTTTTCCCAAAGGATCCATTTTCTGAAGCACGTAGGGGATGATGAAATGGGTAGCAGCCCAATAAGTTATTCTGGAGAGGACAGTGAGGTAGGGAACAGAAGAAATGGGGAAAGGGAGAATCAGAATCAAAGATTTCAGGAGGAGCAGCAGTGCTATGCCAAACAATGGGTATATAAAGTGTTCCAGCTCCCTGATTCAAACTGAGCCCCTGAGAGCTTGTATCTTCTGCAAACATATTCACCCTAGTAAACTATGTTTATGTACACACCATGTTGCTTTGAAAAAACACATGATTATTTAGACACTTTTCAGATATACATCTTTGTAAAGTCATTCCAGACTTTAAGAAAAAGGGGATCCCAATTCTGGTTGCTACTGTTGTGGAAGCTCATGGTTTAGATATTCCTTCCATTAAGACTGTGGTCAATTACAAAGTGGTCCGTGACATAGAAACCCATGTGCACAGAATTAGACATCCTGGCAGGGCTGGTGAGAAGGGAATAGCTTACACATCATATCACATTGCAAATATTGAATCTTCTTTTTCTTTGGTTTACATTAGAGTTTATTTTATTTATGGACTAACATACTTGGCTTGGTTCATCAATATTTGGATTCAGTTTACAGTTGGGGGCAAATACTATAGTCAGTCCATGCCATTCATCAAAAATGTAGATTTATAAAGCTGGGTTAACATTATTGGGAAACTGAGACATAAGGACAAAGTAATTCATCCAAGATCACGTGGCAAGTTAATGGTACAACTGGGAATTGAATCCACATCTGTTGACTCTACTCAGGTGTCCAATCCTCTGGATCACACCACCAATACCACTGTACTTGGGACTACAATGCTTATTTCAGTACTAATGAAGTGGGGAAAGTGCCACTTCAGGAGTGTCAACTGGGAAGAGGATCACTGATCAGCAGGAAGAACCACGCCATTCACTGTGTAGCTACTCACCCCCTTAACAAGGGGGCTATGCCCCAAGAGAAGAAGGAGTCCACAACAGAGTCCTGTACTGTTGACTTCCACCATCAGCAGAAGGTAAAGGGAGGGATTATGACACCACCCCCCAGTAACTCTGGCAACCTTCCTCCTTCAATCAATGTGGGGCGGGGAGACAACAGCAGTCCCCAGCGGCCACTTAGATGGCAGAAGACAGATGGACTGCAAGCAGTTTCTAGCTTGTGCAGAGCCCTGGATGTGTGGCAAAACAGGAGGGAGGCTATAAATAGCCTTGTATTCCCTCCATATGGCAGAGCCCAGCTGGGACTAGTGGATAATGGTACAGCCAGCCAGACCAGCACTTCCAGGCCCAGCAATTGAACTGACTGTAACCTCAGCCTGCAGAAGAGCCTCAGGAGGATACAATCTGTTCCACTAGCCTTCCAGCAAGAAGAGGAGACAGCCTGTCTCTCCTGCCACCACCAGCAGTCTGCTTGCACGGCAGCCAGCCCACACCAGATCTGGGATTTTGTATCCAGAGACCCAAGGGTGCGGGAACAATTTTTATAGTGAAGGTGCTGATGATGGAAACTATGGAAACCATGTGTTTGGTGTGTGGTGTTGTTACCTCAAGCCAGAGGATGTGGCAGCATCCCAGCAAACCTAGTTCAGCATCACTGCAGAGACCTGACCTCTTTACAACTGAACCTGCAGATTCCAAGCTTTAAAGACTGTCAGCACTGTTCCAGAAGGGAGCAAGTGGTTAGTCCTTCTCCAGCCATCCCAGGGAGGACCTGCTGGCCTGCACCAGTCTCCTGACCGCTCAACCAGAAGAGGAACCTGAGTGAGTACCCTGTATTATAGTTTAGATAGGTGGTTAAGATTTAATCTTGCACCATTAAGGCACATAGCATCTGCAAAAAGCCTTGTATCTACCTAGATCATCAAGACCTGCACTCAAGTTCACAGTATAATAAAATGTATTTCTAACAACAACATCTTACAGGCCTGCAACATGTCTCCACAGCTGGGTACCTGAGACATGGGGGCAGATAAAACTAAGTTTGGAGACCCTTTTGTTTAGGAACATTGCGGGACTGTGTGGTCACATGCTTGCCAGTGTAGCCTTTAGTAACTACAAAGTATTATGAATATCTCTAAGCATTTTAATCATTTAATATTTGTACTAATTGTATATGTCTCTTTAATCACATCCCTACATACAGTTTATAATTGTTTTTAATATATTTGCTTGTGTGAGTTTGAATAATTGGGTAAATTCAAGTGTGGTAGCTACTGCCTTAGTGTGGTCAACCCCATGTCGCACTAGAGGTGCTGCTAAGTAGCTTTATTCTTTAGCACACCAGTAGGAGGAGTCATGCACCTACCAGCAGCAACGCAAAACGAGCCAGGCGACAGAAACTTTGGAACTGACTAATGGTATGTCTACACTACAAGAGTAGGTCGAATTTATTGAAGTTGTTTTTTCAGAAATCATTTTTATACAGTCGATTGTGTGTGTCCCCACAAAAAATGCTCTAAGTGCATTAAGTCAGCGGACCGAGGCTAGCTTCCAGAGCATTGCACTGTGGGTAGCTGTGAGTAGCTATCCCACAGTTCCTGCAGTCTCCACCGCCCATTGGAATTCTGGGTTGAGATCCCAATGCCTGATGGGGCAAAAACAGTGTTGTGGGTGGTTCTGGGTACATGTCATCAGCCGCGCCCCCTCCCCCCGTGAAAGCAATGGCAGACAATCATTTCGCACCTTTTTTCCTGGGTTACCTGTGCAGACGCCAAAGCATGGCAAACTGATTGTCACCGTAAGTCTCCTGGGTGCTGGCAGACGTGAGACTGCATTGCTACACAGCAGCAGCTCACTGCCTTTTGGCAGCAAATGGTGCATTACAACTGGTAGCCATCATCGTCATACTCCTAGGTCTCTTTTAACTGATCTCGGTGAGGTCACTCAGGGGTGCCTGGGCAGACATGGGAGTGACTCAGCCAGGTCATACCCATTTTCTGCCGAGCACCCAAGAGATGATGATGGCTAGCAGTCTAACTGCACTGTCTGCTGCCATTCTAAAGATGTAAAAGATAGATGGAGAGGATCAAAACAAGAGATAGACCCAATTTGTTTTGTATTCATTTGCTTCCTCTCTCCCTCCCTTTCTCCCTGAAATCAATGGCCTGCTAAACCCAGGGTTTTGAATTCAATCCTTGAGGGGGCCATTCTGTGTGACAGTTGTTTGTGTTTCTCCTTGATGCCAAGCCACCCCCTTTGTGAACTTTAATTCCCTGTAAGCCATGTCGTCAGTCGCCCCTCCCTCCGTCAGAGCAGACAATTGTTTTGCACCTTTTTTCAGTGCAGATGCCATAGCACTGGGATCATGGAGCCCACTCAGATCACTGCGGCAATTATGAGCACTGTAAACACCACGCACATTATCCTGGAATATATGCAGAACCAGAACCTTCCAAAGCAAAACCAGGCGAGGAGGCAATAGCAGCACGGTGACGAGAGTGATGAGGACATAGACATGGACACAGACTTCTCACAAAGTATGAGCGCCGGCAACGTTCACATCATGGTGTTAATGGGGCAGGTCCATGCTGTGGAACACCGATTCTGGGCCTGGGAAACAAGCACAGACTGGTGGAACCGCATAGTGTTGCAGGTCTGGGACGATTCCCGGTGGCTGCGAAACTTTTGCATGCGTAAGGGCAGTTTCATGGAACTTTGTGACTTGCTTTCCCCTGCCCTGAAGCACCAGAATACCAAGATGAGAGCAGACCTCACAGTTGAGAAGCAAGTGGCGATAGCCCTGTGGAAGCTTGCAGCAACAGACAGCTACCAGTCAGTTGGGCATCATTTTGGGCAGATCTACTGTGGAGGCTGCTGTGATCCAAGTAGCCAACGCAATAAAAAAGCCGCTGATATCAAGGATAGTGACTCTGGGAAACGTGCAGGTCATAGTGGATGGCTTTGCTGCAATGGGATTCCCTAACTGTGGGGAAGCGATAGATGGAACCATATCCCTATCTTGGCACTGGAGCACCAAGCCAGAGAGTACATAAACTGAAAGGGGTACTTTTCAATGCTGCTGCAAGCACTAGTGAATCACAAGGGACGTTTCACCAACATCAGTGTGGGATGGCTGGGAAAGGTACATGACACTCGCGTCTTCAGGATCTCTGGTCTGTTTCAAAAGCTGCAGGTAGGGACTTTCTTCTCAAACCAGAAAATAACCATTGGGGATGTTGAAATTCCTATAGTTATCCTTATGGACCCAGCCTACCCCTTAATGCCATGGCTCATGAAGCCATACACAGGCAGCCTGGACAGTAGTTAGGAGCTGTTCAACTATAGGCTGAGCAAGTGCAGAATGGTCGTAGAATGTGCATTTGGATGTTTAAAAGCGCGCGGGCACAGTTTACTGACTCGGAAAGACCTCAGCAAAACCAATATTCCCATTGTTATTACTGCTTGCTGTGCTCCACAATATCTGTGAGAGTAAGGGGGAGACGTTTATGGCAGGGTGGGAGGTTGAGGCAAATTGCCTGGCTGCTGATTATGCGCAGCCAGACACCAGGTCAGTTAGAAGAGTACAGGAGGGTGCGGGGTGCATCAGAGAAGCTTTGAAAACCAGTTTCATGACTGGCCAGGCTACGGTGTGAAAGTTATGCTTGTTTCTCCTTGGTGAACCCTCCCCCACCTTGGTTCACTCTACTTCCCTGTAAGCTAGCCACCCTCCCCTCCCCCCTTAGATCACCACTTGCAGAGGCAATGAAGTAATTGTTGCTTCACATTCATGCATTCTTTATTAATTCATCACACAAATAGGGGGATAACTGACAAGGTAGCCTGGGAGGGGTGGGGGAGGAGGGAAGGGCAAGGCCACACTGCACTTTAAAACTTAAAAACTTTAAAACTTATTGAAGTCCAGCCTTCTGTTGCTTGGGTAATCCTCTGGGGTGGAATGGCTGGATGGCCAGAGGCCCCCCCCCACTGCGTTCTTGGGCGTCTGGGTGCGGAGGCTATGGAACTTGGGGAGGAGGGCTGTTGGTTACACAGAGGCTGTAGTGGCTGTCTGTGCTCCTGCTGCCTCTCCTGGCGCTCAGTCATACGGTGGAGTATATGAATTTGATCTTCCAGCAGCCTGAGCATTGACTCTTGCCTTCTGTCAGCAAGGTAATGCCACCTATCATCTTCAGCCCATCACTTACTCTCTTCAGCCCGCCATTTACTCTCTTCAGCCCGCTACCTCTCCTCGCATTCATATTGTGCTTTCCTGCACTCTGACATTGTCTGCCTCAGCGCATTCTGCTGTGCTTTGTCAGTGTGGGAGGACTGCAGGAGCTCAGAGAACATTTCACCCCGAGTGCATTTTTTTCACCTTCTAATCTTCGCTAGCCTCTGCAAAGGAGAAACAATTGTAGCTGGTGGAGGAAAAAGGAGAGTGGTAGTTTAAAAAGTCACATTTTAGAGAACAATGGGTACACTCTTTCACATTAAACCTTGCTGTTCACATTACACAGCACATGTGCTTTCATTACAAGGTAGCATTTTGCCTCTTGTATTGAGGGCCTGCTGGTTTGGTGTGAAAGATCACTCACGCTTCACGCTTCACCCATCCCCCCACCACATGGCTAACAGCGGGGAACATTTCTGTTCAGTCACAGCCGAACAGCCAAGCAGGAATGGGCACCTCTGAATGTCCCCTTAATAAAAGCACCCTACTTCAACCATGAATGGTGGCCATGAATGATATCACTCTGCTGAGGATAACACAGCAAGATAAAGAACTGATGTTGTTTGAATGCCAGCAAACACCAGGACCATACGCTGCCATGCTTTGTTATGCAATGATTCCCGACTACATGCTACTGGCCTGGCGTGGTAAAGTGTCCTACCATGGCAGATGAAATAAGGCCAACCTCCCCAGAAACCTTTTGCAAAGGCTTTGGGAGTACATCCAGGAGAGCTTTATGGAGATGTCCCTGGAGGATTTCTGCTCCATCCCCATATATGTTAACAGACTTTTCCAGTAGCTGTACTGCCCATGAATGCCAGGGCAAATTAATCGTTAAACACACTTGCTTTTAAACCATGTGTAATATTTACAAAGGTACACTCACCAGAGGTCCCTTCTCCACCTTCAGGGTCCGGGAGCAGGCCTTAGGTGGGTTTGGGGGTTACTGGCTCCAGGTCCAGGGTGAGAAACATATCTTGGCTGTTGGGAAAATTGGTTAGCTGGATAGCTCCCAGAGGCCAAAACCTTCGAATTGCATCCACACTACCCCAAATTCGACCCAGAAAGGCCAATTTCAGCTCTAATCCCCTTGTCACGGGTGGAATAAAGAAATCGATTTAAAGAGCCCTTTAAGTTGAAAAAAAGAGCTTCATCATGTGGACGGGTCCAAGCTTAAATCAAGGTAACACTGCTAAATTTGACCTAAAATCATAGTGTAGACCAGGCCTAAGACTGTGAAGTATCCATATCCTGTTTGCACACCATACAGGTACTAAGCCAGTGGCAAAAGAGGTATTACACCCATGACCCCTGATTTTTCTTTGGCAGTCTTCCAATTCTGCTTAGCATACAAAATCTGATGAGAGTAGAGCCTAAGGTAGTTTGGCTGCAGGCAAAAGTACAATGTAAGTTACCTGTCAGTAGTAATAACAAGGATACGACTGAGATCAACACAGTAATACATCTGGCCCTTCCTCTGGTTTTCTCAATGTTCAGAGGCACCCACAGGGGACTGAACTTGTTCATCCCAACTCCATTGATGCAAAACACTGGTCCATTTTGTGTGAGAAAGAAAACAAGGGTATTTAGTGTTTTATGAATGCATGGTGTTTATACTAATATTTTTATATTTTGCTTTCAGGTGATTCCACTTTAAATTGTGATCTAAAAGTAGCAATGTCTCCTCCTGTCACTAGCAGACTGGAAATCCACAAACAATGAAATAGTCACTCTTCTTACTGCGGACCCCACTGTAGTTGGTTGGTTAAAGTTTTTTAATCAAACCATACAAATGGACCTGCGCCTGCTCCCATTAAAGTCAATAGGAGCTTTGCCATTGTCTTTAGTGTTCCAATATCAGTGTCTGTCTTTTCCTTTAATACAGACATCTCAGGCCTTCGAGTCACACTGAGCTACTAAGAGAACAACCCTCACCCACCTGCAGTACCTTATCCCAAGCATCTACATGCACTGAAGGGAGTCCTGGCTTAATCCTTTGTAATTAAATTAATATCTACTTTGTCTCAGTTCTGCACTATACTCCCAGATTAATTTGAATTTCCGGTAAACTCACAATGAATCTGCTGCTTCTCCCCACCACCACCCACCATCACCCACTACAAAATACATAATTTACAGTAAAAAATACAGTGGTTCTTTGGTCTAAAAATAATATATATCAAATGTTCTCCTGTAGACAGCCCAGTTACTTTGCAAAATGCTCGAATCTCTGCTCTTTTGAAATCCTGGTGCTTTTAGGTTTTTGTGTTTTTTGTTTTGTTTTTTTAATTTGGCAATGATTGACAGACAGAGAACTTTAAAATGCATGGCCATATGACAGCTGCAGTACAATACTGAGCATGGAAATAAAAGCTACTTTTCAAAAATAGGCAGACAGATTCCCAGCTAGAGCTCATAAACTGTTTAACATGTCTGTACATTAATAAGAGGTCAAAGGACTCCTCCTGTTGGGATTTAGCTCACATCCCGTTCTGCTTTTAAATGTTAAGTCCAGCCACCTGCACAGAAGATACACAAAGATAAACTGGCACATCTTTAATGTATTTGTTTTTTTTTTTTAAAAAAGGCAGATTGTGGACCACTTTACCAGATGCCACATGATCTATGCAGCACTACCGTAATCTTGTTTTTGTAACTGCTACATCTATTAAAAATAATAGCAGAGGCTAACATGTTTGTAAATTAGGACATCATTGTCTCAACACAGACTTGCTTTTGGAATCATTCCATTTTTGAGTTAGTGACTGATATCTCCTCATAACCATCAATGCATCAAAATTTACTAAATAATCTCAGTAACCCCTTATTTAAAAAGGCTACTTTTTCCTTTCTAAATATTCACATGATTCTCTTTCCCTGTGGTATGTATTAGAAGATAACTGTGTGACTTAAATAGTCTAATGTAAAAAAGCAAGTCACTTTTACTCTGCCTTGACAGGCAAAAGGGGGTATGGTTTCCAGCTGTGTTAGCTTAACATGTGTGAAGAACCCGGTGAAGACAAAGGCTAGCACATCTGAAGCCATGTTACTGGCTGCGTTGTACAGTAGGGTTCCTTCAGAAGGAAGCTTAAAAGGGGCTTTTTAAACGTGTTAAACTAACTCAATTGAGGTAACATGATTAAAAAATAACAAAGAGTCCTGTGGCACCTTATAGACTAACAGACATATTGGAGCATAAGCTCTCGTGGGTGAATACCTACTTCCTTCATGCGCCTGAGGAAGTGGGTATTCACCCACGAAAGCTTATGCTCCAATACGTCTTGTAATCTATAAGGTGCCACAGGACACTCTGTTACTTTTTATAGATCCAGACTAGCATGGCTACCCCTCTGATACATGATTAAAAACACACTCTTGTTGCCTGCTGCCACCCTTACCCAAGTTGACCAGTAAATTACTTGGCATTTAGTCCTACAATGGGACATCTCATGGAATAAAGCACTGCTCAGTGTGAGCAGGAGAGGAAAGAATCTGATTCTCACTGACCTTACATAGTTCTCATGTAGATTGGGACAAACAAAACGGGATATCTCAGGGTAAGAAAACCCAGCATAGAATATATGAAGGGGCTGCATGATTTACAAACAGAAGGTAGATTTGAGCAAACTGTCCCTCATACTATTGTGGCAAATTATCCATTAATTATTTGGTGCATTTGTATAACATGCAAACATCTTCACTGCTAACCAATGCCTTTACAGGGCCGTGTCCATTTTGTAGGTGAATCCATAAAAAAAAAAAATCTTTCTTCAGGCATAGTTTTCCTTCAACAGTTCAAATGATGACAAAGCATTAATTTCCTCAATCAAGCACATTTGTCTTACATGGATTGTTGAACCTAGAGTATAGATTTCTTAGAAAATATTTTTCTATGAAAACACTGTTTTTTTTGGAATTGGTAAATCCAGTTATGCAGAATATTTACTTCCCCCCATAACTATAGCAACTTAGTTATGATGATGACTAGTCATTTTTATGTATGAAAAACAATGAGCATTATCTTTGGCTCTATCTCTCTACAATAGACGAATGCTTTTCTGTAGGATACACACTAATAAAGACAGACTGGTGAAACGCTGGCTGCCTAGCTCAGCTGGTGCAATATGGTCTTGGCATGGCTTCCCCTGTCATTATCCATTAGACATAACACTAGATTACATCATCCAGAATGGATTTTTTCTAAATATGACTAAACTGTGATACATATCAACCTCGCTGTTTTTTCCCCAGCATGGGCATTAAAGGGACTTTTTTTTATTTCTTAAAGTAATACAAAAGAAGATTATGTATTTTTTATGTGTGAAATTCATTTCACAAGAGAAGGTATATGGAATTTTTATCACCAAGTAAAGCCCTTGATTCATGTTCTGTGCTAGAATCTCAATATGTGCTTTAGTCTCACTTGCTAAGATAAATGTTTCTAGTGAATGTGGTAAATGCATTTACTAATAGAGTTAATCAGAACTTTTTGTCAAAACAATTTTCTTTCAGAAAATGCCATATAGACTAAAGTGATTTTTTTTAAATAATTGTGTCGATTTCAGCAATCTCATTTTGAAAAAAATGGGGGAAAATGTTTTGAAAATTTCAAAACATACTGTCTTGATATTTTTGAATGAGAAATTTCAATTTTTCATTTTGAAACAAATGGTAATTTCAAAGTGTGCTTTATTTTTGTAAAAAAGGAGTCAAAATCAAAATGAAACTTTTCAATTGACCTGAAACAAAATTTGGGGGGATTTTTTCCTCATTACTAATTTAGAAACTTTGGCTTTTCATCCCCATTTAAGACCAAAAACAAACAAACAAACAAACACCTTCAAAACCTCAATTTTTTTCCACACGATTGAAAATTTTCAAACCAGTTCTTGTTGCTAATACAATAGCAAATGAAGTGGGGTCTCAAATAATGTGGCACCTGTATCAAATGAACAAAAAATAATATTTTTCTGATATCTGAAGTCAATCTGATAACAAAATAACTCTAAAACCTTAAAATACACTTTGGAATTATGAACAGGAAAAAGGCAGAAATTTTAGTTTGCTCACTTATTTGCAGTGCTTGGAATTCAGATTCAGATTTAATTCCCAGCTGGGAGCTGCAGAGGTCACATGGTCTAATTGAGATAGGAGAAAGCAGCTTTGTTGCTTGAGTGACTTCTTCTAGACAACACAACCACATACTCTTACTGAATGCAACTCTTCAGGCTTTTCAACTGGAGATAGTGCCATTCGTTGTGATGGACGATTCTTTAAGGATAGTGGAGAGAAGGAGGGGTGGAAGGGAAGGAAATGAAGAATCTGGAATATAATTTTACCTGACAAAAATGGGGAAATTTCTTTTAGAAATGACCCCCCAAAAGGGAAAACATTTTCAATGTGAACCCCCACCCTCTTCTTTTTTCCCCAACATTAACATTTCATTGAAATTTGAAAAAAATGTGAGCCTACTATTGAGTTAGTCATCAGAAATGGAGGAGAAGGAATTGCAAAAATTAGCTAATTTTTTCCCCTTCTTTTCATTTCAAAATTTGACATTTGGATACTTTGGTTGAAATTTGAAAAACTTCATTGAAAAACGTTCTTTATACAAAGAATAATCTGTCTTTTCTAACTAATTGCTTGGTCAAAATAGAGCATCAAAACTGGTATATAAAATAGCAATAAAAATTGAGATTTAATCAATAATTTGACAACAAAAAAAAAAAAAATTAAATAGAAGACAGTAAACTTCCATATACATTACTATCTGACTTGTAGTGGATCCTCTATGGTACACACATACATTGTTTCATAGCACCAAGCACCACGGAGTCACATCACAACAAACAGTAAAGAAAACAAAGGGGAGCCATTGTACAACCATCTTCTTCCATGTTTCGTCATCTTCACACAGCCTTGAGAAGTGGCCAGGCCACATCCCATTCAGTTAGCCACATGTTTGAATCACACTCACCCATGGTCACCTTGTGCCCCTAGCATCTGGCACAAGCCCCTGCAAAACTTGCTTTGGCAATCTTTTCCCACTCATCTGACCCACATGTCCGACAAACTCCATTGTTCTATCTCTGTTCATCTTGATGATACTCAGTATCACTCTAGTTAAATTCAGGCAATTACCTCCTCATTAGTTGTGTGCCAGGTATAGCTAATGTGAAACAATTGCCAGTAACATTTCAATTCAAAAGTTTTGTCTACATTGCAGCTGGGAGTGAGACTCCCATCCCAGGTAGATGGATTCACTCTAGAGGGACTTGAGACAGTGTGCTAAAAATGTGGATGTTGCAGCTCGGGGTGGAGATCAGGCTCTCAAGACTAGGGGATCAGGTGGGCTTGAGATCCTGGGTAGACAAACTACTGGGGCTTGAAGTAATATGCATCTGTCTACTCAGGAGTCTGTCTACCCTGAATGTCCTGTTTCCTTAATGTCCATGTCTCACATATAGCAAGATGCTGAAGACAGGAGACTGCAGCAATTTCATCTCTCTCTTCATAGTGGAATCACTGTTTTCGAGTGCTACACATTCATTAGTCCTTGCTTTTTCCCTTTGTTAAAATGAGCTTACTAAAAAATTGAGGTGAAGTGGCTCCAGTTTATTACCTTGTAGAGAGAAGTCATTTATTTATTATCCATATAAGCAACCCAACATGCCTCAAAAATTACCTGGAGGAAGTGCATTCTTTCCGCCCATTTATTCACTGGCCTTTCTTCTGAAATTGCCAACCCAAAGGTGCCATGTAGTGCTAATTTTTAATAGTGGCTCTTCCATTGTAGACATCTGTTCACTAGGAACTGGATGGAAACCATCAGCTGCATTTTTGCAGGCTCCTGAACTAATCAAATTGTAACAACTCTCAGCCATTCTGACCAGGCTGTCCTTGACATCATGTTACTAGTTTGCAGAGCCAGCCATCTTCATTTATTTTTTAGAACAATAATGGTTAACACTCCCAAATAATAATTTAACACTTTACATTTTAGTGCTCTAAAAGCATTTAATATCATTCCAAATGTTTCCTTTATTAACATTATTTCTTTAGCACAATCAATTTTCTAGCATTGTTCATTAAACAAAAATAAAAACTGTCCTTGCTTTGAATAGTTTACAGTCTGAATGAAACAAATATAGATTAAGCAAGATACAATGAGCCCCAGGAGAGTGAATGATTAAGAACCTTTTAGTTAATGAATGTTAATATTGAATTTCTCATCAGGACTGAATTTTATTCTTTTTTGGACAATGTAGATATGGTCATATATATGTTTGCCTTGGTGGCTAAAACTTTAGGCTTCTTTATTTAAGCAAGTCCAGTTAAATTGTACAGATTCTCCTTTCTTGTACTGGGTAGGACTAATCTGCTTCCTTCTGGTCCTATCATAATTCTGTGCTGTAAGGATTTGCGTCTGGTGGTTGGACTGTCTTTCTCGTGGCTGTCAACTCTGGGCTGATCCTTATTACATGATGATACTGGGGGAGCTGACACTTCATTTTAACATCCTGTCATGCTGGCTCCTGACATGTTTCCTTCCAGTACTGTGTCTGCACTCACCATCCGGCCTGTTTTACTGATCTCCTGGGAAAATAAATTCCCCATCTAAAAGGGTTCATGTTAATTTGAATTGGGTTACTTCCCCTCGGAGCTGTCTCATAAAATTTGCATGCCAGATCCTATGCATCAGCTGCATAAGTGGTTTAACTCACTTCCGCTATGCCCTATCTTCCAGCCCAACTCTAGCCTCACCTCTTAGCTGTTAAACTCTTTCTCTGTTTGGGTCAGCAGCCGTTTAGTGATTTGTCTCCATGGATGTTGTTGCCCTCAGCAGCACACACTCTTCACCTCCTCTCCTCAGAAGTTCCATCGGACACTGTGCCATGGGCAATACTTTTCTTTCAGCTGGCTATGCTGCTTGGGGAGCTGTGGCAGAGCTTCAAAAAAGCATAGCTACAGTGCAGCTCAGCTTGGCTTCCTCCAACAGGTTGCATTCCCCGTTCCATTTCTGCAGCTGTCCATGCCCTACTGAGACACAGCTTGCAGCCCTCTCTTCCTGCTTTGTGATACTGCTCCCAGCTGTGTTTTTTGTCTTGTAAAAGCTGAGGTCACCAGCAAACGCACTCTTTGTAGACACTTTTATCTGTTTAGTGTATAGCAATAGACACTCTGCTTCATTATGCAACAGAATTAAGCAGAAATTTAGTCTAGCTGATCTGCATTTTAAGTTATTGGGGAGGGGGGAATTGGAAAGTGCCCTTAAAAAATCTACCACAATGTATAAACATTTTGGGTAAGTAGCTTGAAGTAAAGAGCAATTCTGACCATTCTCAATAAAAAACTCAGAGCAAAGCTCAGATGAGTGTTTACTAATAAGGCATAATGTATGACTGAAAGCAATATGCCCAGTATGAAATCTAAAGAATAAAGTTTTCTTATCCTGAGGTATTGAGAACCCTGCCACTATTTAATGAAATAGGATTGAAATTAAAATATGATCTGAATGGAGGATTATTCATTTTTCCCTTGCTTCTGCTACCTGCTTAATGGCAATTGTCCACAGACTCCCACTTTCACTCCTTATCAAAAAGACTTTAACGCTAATTTAACTACTGATAGATATCAAAGCTTGCATGCATGTAATATCAGCTCCCTTATTCACAAATAGTCTAGCCATGTGCATACTAATGTCAAAGCATTGTACTGAGGGAAACGTAGGTCATCTTTGACCCAGTTTGACTGTGACTCAGATAATTTATCCTCTTATCCAGATCATTTTTAATTTAATCAGAACCACACTTGGCCTTTGGAGAAAAATTCCTATTTACACCGTGATTGCAACTAAGACTGAAACCAAGTTTTGAATAAATTCTATTTGGGTTGTTACTGTACTTTTCTCTCCCATGGTACAGACAGACGTGAAATGATATCACTAATTTAGATTTTGTTGGTGTTGGTCCTGCTTTGAGCAGGGGGTTGGACTAGATGATCTCCTGAAGTCTCTTCCAACCCTATATTCTATGATTCTATGGGTATGTCTACACTACAAAATTAGGTCAATTTAATATGTCGATTTTTTAGAAATCAATTTGATACAGTTGATTGTGTATGTCCCCACTTAAGACCATTAAGTCAGCGGAGTGCATCCACAGTACCGAGTCTAGCATCAACTTTTGGAGCATTGCACTGTGGGTAACTATCCCACAGTTCCCACAGTCTCCACCGCCCATTGGAATTCTGGGTTGAGTTCCCAGTGCCTGATGGGACAAAAACATTGTTGCAAGTGGTTCTGAGTACATGTTGTCAGCCCGGCCTCCCCCTCCTCCCCCTCCATGAAAGCAATGGCAAAAAATTGTTTCTTGCCTTTTTTCCTGGGTTACTCATGCAGCCGACATACCACGGCAAGCATGGAGCCCGCTCAGCTCACTGTCGCCGTACATCTCCTGGGTGCTGCTAGCAGACACCGTACTGCAGTGCTACACAGCAGCAGCTCCTTGCCTTTGCAAGTTAGCAAAGACGGTTAGCAGCCGGATTGTACCATCTGCTGGTGTCTCCTGGTTCCTCCTGGCTGGCCTCAGTGAGGTCAGTCGGGGGCTCCTGTGCAGACATGGGTGCTCCTGGCCGACCTTGGTGAGGTTGGTCGGGGTGCCTGGACATAAATGGGAGTAACTCCAGGTCATTCCCTTCTTTAAGTTTCATCTAATGGAGATTCACTCTTGCCCGGAATATCAAGCAAGCCTGCCAAAGAACCAGAGAGGCAAACGGCCTCTCCGGGTCAGAGCCCCAGACATCCTGCTTCTATGAAGAGCTGCATGACATTCTAGGGGGTGCCCCTACAACTACCCCACCCCTGTGCTTCCCTCCTCCCTAACCCCTCCCAGGCTACCTTGTCAGTTGTCCCCCCATTTGTGTGATGAATTAATAAAGAATGCATGAATTTGAAACAAAGATTTTATTGCCTCTGCAAGCGGAGATCAAAGGGGGGAGGGGAGGGCGGTTGGCTTACAGGGCAGTAGAGTGAACCAAGTGGGCGGGTTTTCATCAGGAGAAACAAACATAACTTTCACACCGTAGTCTGGCCAGTCATAAAACTGGTTTTCAAAGTTTCTCTTATGTGCAGCACACCCTGCTGCAGTCTTCTAACTGCCCTTGTGTCTGGCTGTGCTTAATCATTTTGTCTTTTAGAATGGAGTTCTGATAGCATGGATTCATCTCTCCGTACAGCGATCAGATCCAATACCTCCCATCTGGTCCATGCTGGAGCCAGGGCCGTCCTTAGGCATAGGCAGAATAGGCAGCCGCGTAGGGCCTCACACTGCCTGAGGGCACCACTCTCCAGGCAGCCCAGACAGTGTAGAAGCAGGGCTGCTGGGTCCTAGAGAGAGCCGAATACAGCACAGTCTGAGGAATGGGATTGGCTGCTGGGGTCTCTGGGAAGGGGAGGGGGTGGGGGTTGGGAAAGGAGCTCACCTAGGAGTGTGACTCTTTCCCCCCACCGGCTGAGGTCAGGTGAGGCTGTGGCTCTGGAACCAGTATCCTTTGTTGTCTCCCATAACATCCATTCTTCTCCCCCTTGCCCCATGGAGCACCCCCTCCTTTCTCCCTCCTCCCCAGGAGCACCCCTCTCTCTCTCCTCCCTCCCCTCCGTCAGGGCTAGGTTGGGTGAAGTGCTGGTGGGGGAGGGGAGGCTGGCTGGCTGCTTGCTGAGGAATGAAAGTGAAAGTAACTCACTTCCTGGGCAGGCAGCCAGAATTGGAATGTCACACAGGGTTTGGCTGGGGTTAGCCAGATCTGTGAAAAATCAGGATAGGGGATTGGGGTAGGGTGAGCAGATATCCCTATTTTATAGGGACAGTCCCAATTTTGGGGTCTTTTTCTTATATAGGCTCCTTTTGCCCCCCCCACCCCCACCCCCACCCATCCCTGTCCTGATTTTACACACTTTCTGTCTGGTCACTCTAGGTGGGGGTAATTGGTGCCTATATAAGACAAAGCCCCAAATATCGAGACTGGCCATATAAAATCAGGACATCTGGATCTGGCCACCTTAGCTGGGGAGCGCCTCTCCCCCAGGCTGGCAGCTGCCAGCGATCCATCTCATCCGGGGGGAGCTGCACAGGACAGGATGAGCTGCTGTGGCTCCATGGGTTCCCTGTCCCTGAGATCAGATGCTGTGCTAACTTCACCATGGTCCATAAGGCTGGTGGTGGTGCCCATTGGCGTGTGATTGGACCTGAGGGTTTGCTGCTGCTGTTGCCACTCTGCACCCCAAGAGGTGGATTTTGGGATCCTGCAGTTTTCCACCTATCTCCTCCTCTACTGCAGCTTTTGGGGGTGAGCCAAGCATGAAAGCAGTACTGTGTTGCCATTTAGATTGTCATTTAACAACTTTGTTTGCCAAAAATTCTTGCTAACAATCCTGAATCCAATTTCAATATTTTTTTTTTTAAAAATCAATATCCTAGCCAAAAACAGAAAATTAAGTTGTTGACAATTATTAGTGACAGGTTTGGTTTGAGGCAGGGAGTGGGCCAGTTTTCATCAGAGAAATAAAAAATGTTGACTGACTTTCCTATAGCCCTGTTAGTGCTAAATAGAGCCCTCCAACAACTGTAATATGCTCATCTCCTTACTAGTGTATAAAGCAGGGGTTGGCAACCTACGGCACATGTGTCAAAGGTGGCAGGTGAGCTGATTTTTGATGGTATGCAGCAGCAGGCTGAGCGGCTCAGCCCATCACTGCTCTGGGGTTCCGGCTGCTGCCCTATTGCCGGCTGGGATACCAGCCATCGGCCCCACTCAGCACCTGCTGCTGGCCTGGGGACTCCCAAGGAACCCCAGGCTGGCAGTGGGCTGAGCAGGCCAGCTGAACCACTCAACCTGCTGTCAGCCTGGGGTTCCATTCACTCAGCCAGCAGCGGGCTGAGCGGGCTGGTGGCGGGTTGAGCAGGGCCGGTGGGGGGTTGAGTGGCTCAGTCTGCTGCCAGTCTAGGGTGCCAGCAGCACTCAGCCTACTGCTACTCTGGGGTTCCGGCTGCCGGCCACTTGCCAGTCAGGAGCTCAGCCGCCAGCCCCACTCTGCCTCCTGCCAGCCTGGGTGAGCAGAATCCCAGGCTGGTAGCAGGCTGAGGGGGGATTGGCGGCTGGGATCCTGGCTGGCAGGAGTTGGTGGCCAGAACCCCAGACCAGCAGCGGGCTGAGCAGGGCCTGGGATCCTTGTCTAGGGTTCCAGCCACCAGCCCCGCTTAGCCCGCTGCCAGTTTGGGGTTTCATTTACTCATCTGGCAGTGGCCTGAGCAGGACTGGTGGCCAAGACCTCAGATAATAACAATAGTTTATTTATATAATATAGACATAGAGACAAACCTTCTACAAACATTAAAATGTATTACTGGCACGAGAAACCTTAAATTACAGTGAACTTGGCACACCACTTCTGAAAGGTTGCTGACCCGTGGTATAGAGTGACCATATATTGTACTAAGATTCTCCTGCTTTTTTTTTTCCCTGTGAGTCAGTATAACTTTTGCCAGCCCAGAAGTTGGGCAGCCAATGTTTTACATTTTCACAATGTTTTCTCCAACTTTCATAAAGTAAATACATAGTTAATATGAGTTAAAAAGGTCAGGGACACTTCTTTGTGAAGAATCTGTACAGCAGATCATGCTAGAGCTGTGAAAATGTCAGTTTTTGATGGAACTTTAGAGGCAGTGATTTATCATGTATTTTATCATCATGTGAATGTGCTGCTATTGCTAATGTCTTTCCAAACAAAAATAAGGCACAACAGGACTTCTGTAACATTTCTGTGCTACCTTAATCTAGATGAGATGATTCTGTGCTGACTTCATTTTGGTCACTTTGCGCTTTACCTAGGAGTAAAACTAGGTTATATTTTCCCACTGTTTGGAAACCCAGCTTATTAAACTGGATAATGCCATTGATCTATTTACAGTATAAAGTTGATATAGAGTTGTAACTAACATTAAGACTGATGCCCATTATACATTTAAAACTAAAAAGTGGCTTTGTAAAAATGACATGGGTTTCCAACTCTACTGTGTCTCAGTCTTCGCACTAGCTCAAGTTAACAGGCTCACGGCTATCCTATATTAGCTATTTTAAATAATATTTCTGATAATAACAATAATTTAAACAGTTATTTCTTTAAAAAACACCCTTATAAGTTATGTCCTATCGAAAACAACCTTCTGGGTCACAAAAAAGAAAACGGAAAAATGAAATAGGATTAGCTGTAGAAGCACAGAAGGGTTCTATACTTAAGTTTGTACGTCATGAAAACAACGAAGTTGATCAAGATCATCATGTAACTTCCCAAGAAAATTTTTATGCAGATGAAGCTCAAGAAACGCAAGAACACACAGAACAATCATTTGAAACAGATGCAGACACAAAACAAGAAATTAAAATAGTTGAAACTGTACTAGCATGGGATATAGATGACATTGGCACATGGCTGCAATCTTTAAACAACGAATACCGTGCCATTATACTTGAGAAAGGCCCTGTGAGAATAAAAGGTCTTGAATATCCTAAAGACATTAGAGGTAGGAAATTCACAAAAAACAATTACTACAGAAGACTTTCTAATGGTGAAATTGTCAACAGACGGTGGCTTGTGTACTCTAAATGCAAGGATGCTGTATTTTGTTTCCCATGCAAGATTTTCAATAATTGCAATTTTAAGATAGCAACCATGGGTATTAATGATTGGAAAAATCTTAGTCACATATTACCACAACATGAAAAGGCACAATACCACATTGAAAGTGTGCACAAATGGTGTGAGCTGAGTGTAAGGTTAAAAAATCAGACAACTCTTGATGCCCAAAATCAAAGATTGCTGGAGTCAGAAAAACAGCATTGGAGTCGTGTTCTTGAACGTCTATTATCTATTGTTGAATATCTATCAACAAACAATCTTGCTTTTAGAGGAAACGTTGAGAAATTATTCCAGCCCCAAAATGGAAATTTTTTGGGCCTTGTACAACTGCTGGGAAAATTTGACACAGTGATGAGTGAACATCTCCGAAGAGTAACTGAAAATGAAATACATGACCACTATTTGGGACCAAGAATTCAAAATGAACTGATCATGCTAATGAGTAATAAAGTGAGAGACAAAATTGTTTCATTGGTTACTTTGGCAAAATATTTTGCCGTAATTCTAGATTGCACTCCGGACATAAGTCATCAAGAACAGATGTCATTAACAGTGAGATTTGTCGACATTAGTGATTCAGCACAGATTACAGTTAAGGAATTGTTTATCACATTTTTAGAAGTACAAGATACTACAGGTTTTGGACTTCTTCAAACTCTCCTTGATGAACTAAAACAAATGGGATTGTCCATAATGAACATTCGAGGACAAGGCTATGATAATGACGCCAATATGAAAGGATGCATTTCTGGCATGCAAGCTAGATTGCTGAGAGAAAATCCATGAGCCTTTTTTGTTCCATGTGCATGCAACAGCCTTAATTTGACATTGTGTGATATGGCCAAGTCTTCTGTAGAAGCTATATCTTTTTTTGGTTTGCTGCAACGCATTTACGTGCTCTTTTCAGCTTCCACTCAACGATGGCAAACATTCAAAGCACATGTCAATGGTATTACCATTAAGCCTCTATCTGAGACACGCTGGGAAAGCAGAGTAGAAAGTGTAAAAACGTTGAGATATCAATCTGAGGAAGTTTATGAAGCATTGGTTGCTATTTCGGAAGAAGCCAGAGATCCAAAAGCTAAAAGTGAAGCACAGTCATTGGCCTCTGAAATATCCAGCTTCAAGTTTCTAACATCTGTCGTAATCTGGTATGACATTCTTGTTAAAATCTCAAGTGTAAGCAAAATAATGCAGAGTCCAATGATGCAGCTTGATTCAACACTTACCTTACTAAACAACACACGAGACTTTTTAGTGAAATACAGAGAACATGGATTCAAAGAAGCACAGGTTACAGCAAGAGAGCTTGCACAGGCACTCGGTGTAGAACCAAAATTTCCATGTGCGAATGTGACACGAGTTTCAAGGAAAAAACGACAAATGGAATATGAAGGAGCAGATGAGCCCATAGAAATTTGAGGTTGAATTTTTTAATGTTGTGATGGATAAAGCAGTATCTGATGTTGATGAAAGGTTTAATACCTTGCAAGTACACCATGAACAGTTTGGATTTTTGTATGACATAACTAAATTCAACGAAATAGGAAAACAACTAATGACAAAGTGCAAGAACCTAGAGAGCCTCCTGAAGCACGGTGATAGTTTTGATTTAAATGGACTTGAACTGTACGAAGAATTGAGTACATTGTCATCAATGTTGCCACATGCAAAAGCAGTGATGGACATTGTACAGTTTATTCATACCCGCAAACTTGTTGACATATATCCTAATGTGTACATTGTCATTCGTATTCTACTGACAATTCCTGTAACAGTAGCATCAGGAGAACAGAGTTTCTCAAAACTAAAGCTCATTAAAAACTATCTCCGCTCTACAATGAGTCAGGAACGCTTAACTGGTCTTGCTATTCTCGCAATCGAACTAGACACGACTTTGTCTTTGTCATATGATGACATTATTACTGATTTTGCAGCCAAAAAAGCCAGAAAGATTGCTTTTAATTAAAAACAAATCTTTGTTTCAATACCTCTTCATATAAATTTCCAATAAAATTTTGATAAATTAAAAAAAAATTGCATCATTCTGTCATCAGAATTTTTTCTATAGGGCTGCTTCTTTAGTGCTAGTCCATCAGCATTACAGTGTGCTTAATTAAGTTAAACTGGTTTTAATAACGTGAATGTGGCAAGTTTTCCAATAGCGTAAGCTTATGTTTGTGTTGCTAAGAGCAGATCAGGCACAGGGGCACCAGTTTAATAATCTCGCCTAGGGCACCATGAATCCTAAGGCCGGCCCTGGCTGGAGCTCTTTTGCAATTCTGGGATTCCATGATGGCATATATCACAGTGGTAGATGTGCAGGTGAATGAGCCCCTGATTAGGTCCTATGATGGTATCCCCTGAATAGATATGTGGACAGAGTTGGCAACGGGCTTTGTTGCAAGGATAGGTTCCTGGGTTAGTGTATTTGGTGTGTGGTGTGTGGTTGCTGGTGAGTATTTGCTTCAGGCTGGGGGGCTGTCTGTAAGCAAGGACTGGCCTGTCTCCTAAGATATGTGAGAGTGATGGATCGTCCTTCAGGATAGGTTGTAGATCCTTGATGATGTACTGGAGAGGTTTTAGCTGGGGGCTGAAAGTGATGGCTAGTGGCATCTTGTTACTTTCTATGTTGGGCCTGTCCTGTCAGGGACTCGTTCACCTGCACATCTACCAATGTGATATATGCCATCATCTGCCAGCAATGCCCCTCTGCCATGTACATTGGCCAAACCAGACAGTCTCTACGTAAAAGAATAAATGGACACAAATCAGACATCAAGAATTATAACATTCAAAAACCAGTTGGAGAACACTTCAATCTCCCTGGCCACTCAATTACAGACCTAAAAGTAGCAATGTTACAAACAAAAAAACTTCAAAAACAGACTCCAATGAGAGACTGCTGAATTGGAATTAATTTGCAAATTGGACACCATTAAATTAGGCTTGAATAAAGACTGGGAGTGGATGGGTCATTACACAAAGTAAAACTATCTCCCCATGCTAATTCCCCCCCCGCCCCCCGCCTACAGTTCCTCACATCCCATTGTCATTTGCTGGAAATGGGCCATTTTCATTACCACTACAAGCAGTTCTTTTTCTCTCCTGTTGATAATAGCTCATCTTAACTGATCACCCTCATTATAGTGTGTATGGTAACACCCATTGTTTCATTTCATGCATCCGATGAAGTGAGATGTAGCCCATGAACGCTTATGCTCAGATAAATTCATTAGTCACACAGTATAGCCAAGCCCTACGATTCTTATACTTTTAAAGGTAGGTTGTGCTTTAAGCCACTGCCCGTGTTGAGTGTAATGATGGTTAAGATAAAGCAAGCAAAATGATGGCACCTGCATGTGAGGCAGACCTTATGTCTTCCACACATTTGGGGGATGCACACAGTAGCAGCATCTATCTAATGTATTTAGATTGTCCCATCAGCAGCTTATGTAGGGTGCAGTTTGCATTTATGTCCATGCTATCCCTTCTCCACCGGTCCATGTCGAAGTGGAGACTGGCTATAATTCTACCTTTTCCCTCCTATTTTGTATATGTAACTTATGTAACTGGTATGACTTTTTCCCCACATCCTATACCTTTAAATTTTTAAAAGTCTGCTGCTACAGAGGGCAACTATTTTGTCAGGCAAAGATGCAGCAGCTTGTTACAGAGAAGACATATACACTGTGATCTCCTATGGAGACTTTATTTTTGTTCTTTCTTGTTTCTTGCCTGCACCCCCCAATCTAAAATAACAGTAATTCCGACTGTTCCATTTTTCACAGGACTCTTTTCTAAATAAGCAGGATGGGATCTAATGCTCACTATGTTCCAGAATGATCTACTTTTCAGGCTGTGCCTAAAGAACTTCTTTCCTGGTGGATAAAGAAAGAAAGCAAACAAAAAAAGTACCCTAACTCTGAGTTCTCCACCTTATGTATTGTAATATTGGGTGCATATATAATGGTGTTTCATCATAACAATACAACATTTCAAAATAATTGCAAATCATGTGATCCCACAAAACCCCAACATTAACATAGCAATAATACATTAAAAAATTCCAATACCAGGATCCTAAATATTTGAAATTCATGAACTTGATGCATGTCTAAAGAATGGTGACTCCTACCCAGCCTTGTAGCCCTGGCCCACACAACAACCCTTCTGTCACAGGCCATCGCTCCCCAACTTGTTATCTTCATGGAAGGGAAAGCTAGTGGTCTATTACCCTGATGTTATTGGTGGTTCCTTCTTGCTTCAGACTAACCTGAATCACTCCAGCATCTTCATGGTGGCTGAGGGCATGCCCATTTCTCCTTCTGGCATCTTTAGGCAGAGGTTGTCAGGCCTGTTTCCCCCCTCACATCTCCTCTAGTGTGTTTAGGGAGCTACCTCTCCCACTGATCCCCCTTGCTCATACACAAATCATACTTGGCAGCAGACAGGAAACCCTAATTTTTTTTACCTTGAGGGGAGCCAGGGAGCTTAAAATGCAAATTAACCTGGCCTCAGATACTACTACAAACACACCATCTATTTTTCCTTTTTGTCTATAAAGGGAGCTAGGGAGTTTCTTTTCCCAGCAAGTCTTCTGTTCCTGGGCTTATTCATATACCTACACTCCTCAGCTTCATTAATGAAGCCTATTATGTCCCCCTTCCTACCACCATGTGCTTTCTCCCCATTCTGGGCTGGTCCTCTCTTCATTCCTGGTGGTTTCATATCTCTTACATTTTGAGTTTTGAACAAACCCTCAAAACTCAGCTAAATCTCTGCCTAGTTTCACAGCAAAACCCTGTGAAACCATTTTGTGTGTGTGTGGAAAAAAATCCCTAGGGTTCATCTAGAACCTGGCCCAGATTAACCTGAGAAATTTGGGGTTGATAACAAAACATGGAAGCAAGTGAGATATGCCTGGTATGAGGCTTATTATGGATCTTTCACCCAGCTGTAGTAATTTCATATGCCTTTAAAAAAGTATGAAACTTGTCTCTTACTTCAATTGAGATTAAAATATTAACAAATACATTTGTCACTTGCATGCAGGGCCGGCTCTAGCCATTTCACAGCCCCAAGCACGGCGGCATGCCACGGGGAGCGCTCTGCCACTCGCCGGTCCCACGGCTCCGGTGGACCTCCCGCAGGCATCCACTGGAGCCGCCTGCTGCCCTCCCGGCAACCGGCAGAGCGCCCCCTGTGGCGTGCCGCCCCAAGCACGCGCTTGGCACGCTGGGGCCTGGAGCCGGCCCTGCTTACATGATTAAAGTCTCTGTAAGTTAAATTAAGTCAGTCAAGGGAAAGTATCCCCAAAACAGGTAACACTTCCTCTTTAAATTCACTAAGTGGCAACAAAAAATATGTATCCTCTTCATAATTTTAAAGAATAACATGAAACATTTTTAAAAGAATTCCTGGCAGAAAAAACCCGAAATTTATATCATCATGCTTTTAATAACATTAAATAAAACCTTCACCATGTTCAATGTCGCTATATTAGAATCAACAGTAATGCCACTTTTAATTAAACTAGGTATTGCAAAGGATCTGTGCTCTCTTACATTGATCCTTATAACCTTATTTCATATTTTACCCACTGAAGTATTTTTATTAATAGTGCTATAGAGGTTTTGGCAGCAGGGCTTCTTAGATCTTCTAATAACCTTTTGAGTCTGAGCTTGCTTCCTTTCATAATCTACCAAATCCTCTAACTTTAAGGAATGTCTCGCCTTATTCAAAGCCCTTCCTTTTTCTTTGACTATCCTTTCACAATTCTTACTCTAGAAAGGGAGACTTGCTTTTCTTCCCATACAACTTAGGAATAGCCAAAAACCAGTGACAGAAATACCCAGATAAAAAGCTTCTCGACATTGTCAGTGACCGTTTACATAAACCCCTTTAAATAGACAGAAAAAAGAGATCCAGTCAGTCTTTTAAAAGTCCATCTTTCCTCTATTGCTATAGAAATTTAGAGGACAGCCATAAATGAATTGATGTCTGAATATGCTCTTTCCACCTCTAGGAAAATCATTTTCAAACTGTAAAACCAATTGCTAGTATTTACTAGCAACTTCCAGGAAATTTACATTCTATTGATGCTTGAGTAAAACAGTCAAAACGTAAAACTGTCAAAACTAATGCCAGATCCATCATTCCTACCAGATGATGGTATATCCAGCTATTAAATTTTCTACCTGAATCCACATGTCAGTCAGTAGTTTTTCTGCACTACTATTAAACTCATCCCTTGGCTACCAGTTATGAAAATATTTGTATGTATTTAGAGTATAATTCTTCCTGGGTGTAAGTGACCTTTGATTGTCATAGGCTTGGCCTTTAAAATACTGCTTCCTGATTGTTTCCGTAGAGAAGCTTATTTTTATATAATTGTGGTGAGGTAGCCATGTTAATGTTAATAGCTGCTATGATAGCACTTGCTATAATTATATATTTTTAAAGCCCTAACTACTAATTTCCCAGGACCAGTATTCTAAATGTAAGTTAAATCTCTTATATGCCATCTGAATATTCATAGGATATGATCCAAAGCCAGCTGTGGTCAATGGAAACACTCCCATTGTTTTCAGTGTGGCTTAGATCTGTCTTTTAGTCCAGATTCTTCCTGTGCCTTTCATGGGAGCACAGTTTGGGGTGGAGGTTGATAGCAGGCCTCTCCCACCCCCCTGTGTGGCCTGTGTAAACCCTAGATAGAATTGTACCACGTTTCCTCTATGCTTGCCCAGCTCTGCTAGTCCATACAAATGAAGAACAAGGCTTGGTCTGGCCCTCTCCTTACCCCTTTGTGGATTTGAGCACTGACAGCAGTGGCAGTGCTGTCAAATCCATGTCCTCCTTGAGCATGAATTCTCTACTATGAGGAGTCACTCTGCTTGGGAATTCACAAGAAGAGGGAAAGTCTCTTCCTGCCTATGCTTTTTTATATAGCAGATCAGGCGCTTAACACAATTGGGTCTATACTCTGCTTTAAAAACAAACAAACAAAATATATGGCTGCCACCACATAACTGTTTTATTTTTAAATAATATAAGAATTGTAAGAGATGTGAGGCCCTGCTTTAGTTTCAGCAGCATCAAGCAGCCATACAGTGTAAGGGGAAATGCTTAGATGGCAAAGAGCCACAATAGCTTCTCTATACCATCCCCTCTTACCCGCCACTGCAGTAGGCACTCCTGGGCAAAGAGAGCATGACCAGCAATCCCTGGATGTCAAAATGGCCCCTTGGGTTTGGACAGCTAGGCATAATTAAGAAAAGAATTCAGATGGCCTCATAATAGATTCACAGATTCATAGATTCCAAGGCCAGAAGGGATGGAACCATTGTGATCATCTAGTCTGACCTCTTGTATAACATAGGTCATAGTTCTTCCCCTAAGTCATTCCTAGAGCATAGCTTTTAGAAAAACATCCAATCTCGATTAAAAAATTGTTAGTGATGGAGAATCCACCATGACCCTTGGTAAATTGTTCCAAAGGTTAATCACCCTCACTGTCAAAAATGTACGCCTTACTTCCAGTCTGGATTTGTCTAGCGTCATCTTCCAGCCATTGCATCGTGTTGTGCCTCTCTTGGCTAGATAGAAGAGTCTATTATTAAATATTTGTTCCCCATGTAGATACTTGCAGACTGTAATCAAATCACTCCTTAATGTTTTCTTGGTTAAGCTAAATTGATTGATCTTCTTAAATCTATCACTATAAGGCATGTTTTCTAATCCTTTAATCATTCCCATGGCTTTTCTCTGAACCTTCTCCAATTTACCAACATCTTTCTTGATTTGTGGGCACTAAAACTTAACACAAGTATTCAAGCAGCGATTGCACAAGTGACAAATATGGATGTAAAATATCCTCTATTCCTGCTCATGATTCCCTGTTTAAGCATCCCAGGACCACACTTGTGCTCTTTTGGCCACAGTGTCACACTGGGAGCTCATGTTCAGCTGAGTATCTACTACAGCTCCCAAATCTTTTTCAAAGTCACTGATTCCCAGGAGAGAGGACCCCATCTATCAGTATGGCCTACTTGCTTTGTTCCTAGACGTATATGTTTACATTTAGCCATATTAAAACACACATTCTTGGCTTGCACCCAGTTTACCAAGTGACCCAGATCACTCTGAATCAGTGACCTATCCTATTAATTATTTATCATTCTCCCAATTTTTGTATCTTCTGCAGACTTTATCGGTGATGATTTTATGTTTTTTTCCAAGTGATTCTGCAGCTAAATGGTCAGACTGGCCTCTAGCTGATCCCAGGAGCAGGGTATCATAAAGATGGTTTAAAGTCAGGTCAGTTCAGCCAAACTATAGCTGCTGACCTCCAAAGTTCAAGACTCTACAGGTGTATTTAGACTGTAGTCACTGGGTGTGCAGACATAACTGAGTTAGTTTTAATCCTGGAACAGTGAAGCTGCAGCGAATCAGCTTCCTCGTAGGCTGTACAAACCCACTGGAAACCCTGGGTAATTACTTGCAGGTTTAGCCCATGCTGAAGTCCCTGCTGCAAGAAGCTCACTGTTCCAGGACCAGAGCTAACTAGATTAAACTACTCCCACCTTTTCATGTTCTCTGTATGTGTATATATATCTCCTCACTATATGTTCCATTCTATGCATCCAATGAAGTGGGCTGTAGCCCACGAAAGCTTATGCTCAAATAAATTTGTTAGTCTCTAAGGTGCCACAAGTACTCCTGTTCTTTTTGTGGATACAGACTAACACGGCTGCTACTCTGAAACCAGATTAAAGGTAGTTCAAGTATGTTAGCTCGAGCTGCAATCAGAGGTAGAGATTGTCGTCGAGACAGTCTGAGCAACCTTTTAAGCATTTATAACCTCAAACAATTAAAAAGTGATGAGTTCATCCATATTTAAATCTGTAGACGTGTCTTAATTGCCCTTCAGCATGTCCAGGAGTCACAAACTGAGGAGCACCGTATCTGGATTTGGTATCCTTAAATCCCTCATGTGAAATAGCATGTCCATCTGCTCTCTGCATTTACAATGAAGTCATAAATCCCCTCCAATATTCTCCCCACTTTCAAAACCCAGCCAAGAGATTCTTCAAAGGAAACGCTTGACTCCTTTGTGTGGATGTGTGTGTGCGGAGGGTGGAGGGAGGGTATAGCCTTTTCAGATAAAGCTTGTTTCACTTGCTCTGCTAGTAGAAGAATTTTTAGAAATTCTTCAATATATTCAGAGATCTGCAGGGAATGGATCTCATGCTGGCTTGTGAGTGCCAGTCTCCTGCTCCCCCAAGGACATAATGGACAGGTGCAGGAGAAATCAGATTGCCATTCCCTCAAAAATATTTCCTGATGTGTGAGAGATCATGGTGCCATTCTACTGTGATACTTAAAAGCTTTTTCCTTTGGGGGTAGTGAACGAGCTTCCTGGCTTCTACTAAATCTGTAAGGATGTTCTCTCAGATTCTGTTATGAATGGGTGAATAATGATTCTCTGAAGGACTTTTGAGCTGAAAATTTCAGGGGTATCTTGCTAATTGGGCAAATTTAGGTACACTGACAAGTCCACTCAACACACAGCTCTCTGTCTACAGTAGATCGCTTCCTAACCAATGTAGATTTACTTGCACATCTCTCTTAGGCATAGACACCTGTATATGGTAATGTAATGAGAACATGTGCCAAATTAACTAGCGCTTAGATTTCATTAACCAATTTCTGTGTTAGAGGGAAGATAAAAAGCAAATTTGTTTTCTGCCAGCTGCCCAGCCCTATCTTTTAAAGGAAATCAGGATTTTTGTTTCTTAGAGGTTCATCTGCTGGTTATTTGTTGTTTGAAGGCATAATCCTCAGAGTAATTAATTGTACTGTCACCAGCAGATTGTACAATAATGCCACTAAGCACATGCAGGATGATTTTCAAAGGTGGCTATTGGTAGTTGTGGAGGGAAGGGAGATAGTCTGACCCTGTAAGAGTAGTTGTTAGGATATAGGTATTTAGACCTATCTGCAAAGTCCTATACTTTAAGAATTTAGGTATATTTTTATCACTTAGCTAGTTATAGAGGTATAAAAGAAAGAATTTAAAAATCACTGTCTGTCTGTGTAATGGCCTTTTTTTACTGTGACAGTCTGAGGCCTGGTTCTTCAGCTAAGCAGCAGAGGCCAGCCATAAACTGGGAAATCTATGGTCACATCCTCACATTCCAAACTAGTCACATTGAAATAAGGTGCTATTGGGCTGTTAGGAATACAATCCTGTCCTGATATTCCTATCACCTCCAGGGAAAGGATAGAGCCTAGAAGATGTAAAAGGAAACTTAGTTTGATAGCATCCTGTCTGGCAAGAACTCACTTATTAATAGCTGGGATGTGAAATCTTCATTTCTGTATTGTTCGATCACTGTAGTCTCCACTTCCCTATTGTTTGTCTGTATAATCTCTGTCTGCTTCTGTGTTTGTTTCTGTCTGCTGTATAATTAACTTTGTTGGGTGTAAACCAATTAAGGTGGTAAGATATAATTGGTTAAATAACCATGTTACAATATGTTAGGATTGGTTAGTTAAATTTCAGTAAAATGATTGTTTAAGGTATAGCTAAGTAGAACTCAAGTTTTACTATATAGTCTGCAGTCAATCAGGAAGTAAGGGGGAATGGAAACAGGGACTGGGCATGGGGATGGGGGAATTGGGATCATGTTTTGCTAAAGGGGGGAATGGGAACGGGAACAGGGACACAGGCAAGGCTTTGCGGTATCAGAGCTGGGAAGGGGAACACTAAGGAAGGAAACTGGAATCATGCTTGCCGGAAGTTCACCCCAATAAACATCGAATTTTTTGTGCCTTTGGACTTTGGGTATTGTTGCTCTCTGTTCATGCGAGAAGGACCAGGGAAGTGAGAGGGTAAAGGAATAAGCCCCCTAATAGTAGTGCCTTGTGGTCAGCCCACACCAGTTACATAGCATGGCCTTTGAAGATTTTGGGATATTTTGATATATACAAACACCTAGGGAACAAAAGGTATTGTTGGGGAGGAAGTGGTCCTGGGAATAAGTAGTGTCTGGGAGAAAGTCAGTTACTGTTTCTTTAAGGGCCTTGGACAAGGAGCCTTACAGAATGTGTGGGGCAAGACTTCCCTCACCCCACCAATTGGGAATGAGCTTGACGAATGGGCTGTATATATTCTGCCTTTTCCTTCAAAACAGGGTCTGTGTGCTGATCCCTTCTAAAGGTGACAGGTGAGGAAAGGGCTAGCCTGGCTGAGATCTTACAGCTGACTTAAATTACAGCCCTGCTCCAGGAGGAGAGCTGGGGGCTCCTGTCTTTAGGAAAGAGAAAGTGACTGCATAAATTATAGCCCTGGTCCAGGAGGAGAGCTGGGGACTCCTGGCTTGAAGAGGAATGGTGTGTACTCATTTAAAGTACAGGCCCAGCTCCAGAAGGATAGCTGTGAGAGCTACCGAACAGAGGTAAGACACTAATTAGGACTCATATGGTGCCAGATGGGGTGTGAACTGGGTGACTAACAAAGTGAGATACACTTAGTAGAAAGATTTAATAAATCAGACCTCGCAGAAGGGGGTATATGCCTTGAACCAACCTACTCTGACTAGTTGATTGAAAGAACCCAAAAAGGCGCTGAGAGCAATGCAGCTGCAGGGCCATGAGCGGCATGCTGGAGGGCAGCTCCCCATGTCAGAAATACAGAAGGGAATTGGAACATTCAGTAAGAGGTGCTTTGAATACAAGGGCACTTTCAAAGATGAATATGGGCAGCACAAAAGTTCTGACAATATTGACCCTGTTCGGCTGCCCCAGCTGTTTGGTGTTCTAAAACCGCTGGAGTGCTCAGTTTCAGGGATTTCAAAGAGCCAGCTATCCAGTCAGTTACTATATCATGCTACAGAAAGGCAGCATTATCCAAGGGACAGGGCACTGAACTGGAAATCAGATCTGGGATTTGATCTTGCCACTGACCTGCTGTGTGATCTTGGGCAAATCACTTCACTTCTCTGTTCCTCTCTTGGCCCTCACACCTTTTTGTCTGCTTATTTCATAAACTAATCAGAGGAGAGACTCTCACTAAACTTTTCTTCAGTGGGGCCCTGATCTCAGGTGGGACCTCTAGGTACTACTGTAATGCAAATAATAAAATTGCTGTGCTCACATATTCCAAATACAGAAGTGTCCCTGTGCTGCTCTTGTACCTTAACATTCAGCTACCAGCTAAATGAGCTCTGCATGATGACCACTGGATAATAGGAAAGACAAGCATAAGCAGAAAACATACCATACAAATAGAACTCATAATATCTGTCATATTATGCCTGCTCAGGAGAGCTGCTGGAAAAAGATACACCAGATAATAGGCCTTTGGGTCACATTTTCACACCAAATACATATATTTAAAATAAAAATATCAGACTGCATCAGCAGCATCTTGAACCATTGAACATCACAGTCAACCTAGGGACATGAGCATCTGTATTATTAAATCAGTGTTTCCAGGGATTGAGGCATGGATGAGAATGATCTCATTGAAGTTATATCTGGTTGAGATTGAGTTGTTCCTGGTCACTAGAAGATATGATGAGGGTTATACTTGCCCCTCTGACAGAGTGTGTGTTTTGTTTCTTGTGTTCATAATCTTGTTGGATTTCCAGCTCCTGTCAGATGATCATATAGTGACAGTGACCAGGGATACTTTTTTCCCCCATCTTCATCTAGCTAGGAAATTGTGTCTATTTCTCTCAGATGGGAACCTTGCTACCATGTTTCATTCCTTCACTGCAATGCACTCTATATGAGGTCACACCTGAAGTCCACACACTGACTTCAGCTGGTAAAATGGACTACAGCCTACTTGGTAAGCAGTGTATCTCACAAGGAGTAGTTCACATAAGTACTCTGTGAACTGTACGGTTGCCTATCATTTTCTAGACAGAACTGAAGCTGATGGATTTGAAATACCCTCCCCCCAAAATGGATAGGACTAGGAAGGGTGTTGCAAACATATGGTCCTGTGTGTAAAGAAAGCACAGAGGCTAATTAGTAAGAAGGGCATTAGGGGGGTATCCCAGTGAGCAATGTGTTCTAAGAAAAGAGGATGTGGAGTGGAAGAGGAAAAGGAGACAAGAGTAGCACGGTAAAAGGATGCTAAATGGTGAATGGCATTGAAGGCGAGAATGAGGAGCTTGAATTAGATGCAGGAGACAGTGGAGGAGCCAGCAGAGGAAATGTAGGAGGGAGTGAATGTGGTTGTAGAAGCAGGTAAGGAAAGTGATTTTTTGCAGCAGAGTAGCATGATGCCTATCCATATATATACAACTGACAAGTGTCACCGCCACTGAGTATTAACATGTGGTACAATGCACAACCAAGTGTGCCAAAAAAAATGTTTTGCATTAATTTATTCAGTCTGACAGCAAGTAAAATCAGATGTTTCTGGAGCGGGGTAAAAACTTTTGTTCACAGAAAGGAACAAACCGAGGCTGTATTTCTGGCCTTCTTTCATTCTAAAGTTCTTTATAGTCCATGGGAAACTATGAACATGTAAATTAGATTATTCATAGGACGTATGAGTGGATTTAGCATTAACATGACACCACTATTATACTCTTAGCGTACTTAATAAGTGGCTTTGCAACAGAACAAGCATTGTAAATTAGCTAACCATTATTATGTTTAATATCTGCAATGATGATAGTTGAGGAGAATTCCTGTAAGTAACTGACAAACTCTTCAATTTAAAGTAGTCCAGATTCCATTCTTCTTCTTATTTATTTATTAAGGTAAAATTAAGTGCTAAAAGAAGGCTTTGCCATTTTAAAATTCCATCCTGAAATTTGTTTGATGGGTGCCTATAAAGTATTGAATTATTAACATTAATATATCTAGTAATCTTATAAAAATCCAAAATCAAAGTTTAACACTTCTAATATATTAGACGGAAAAAAATCCATAAAATACGTGCCTTTATTTTAACCTCTCCTTGGGGAAGTGTGTTACATACAGATGTTTATGAACTAAGAATGATTGTATAATCCTGTGATGCAGATATAACATCAAACTCATGAAGTTTCAAACTAATGTTAAAATATTGCTGTTTTGATATGGTGTCTTTGATATGTGTGAAATGAGATTCATAAGACAAGGAACTGAGATAAGCAGTACTGATCAAAAAAGGGAAGAGACTGCAAAATGAGAATAGAAGATAAGACTTCAGAAGACTCTAAACACTGTATACAATAGATGATACCTCCTGATAACTCATCACTTACTTTTTCAAAAGTGTTTATGGCAACAGGAGAAATATACTTTAATTATATATTGTTATAGGAAAGCAAAATTGAATAGAGTATATACCGTCTAATGGTAAATAGCAATATTTATTTCAAATGAAAGATATTAGTGATTATAATACAAGGGCATTAGATTAATTCAAAATTACATGATAATCCATGTAAAATGTACATTTAGGATGTCTATGCACACCAGAATTAACACGATTTACTCCAGTAGTGGTTATACATTGGATTTATACAGGTGTAACTGAGAGGAGAGTCTGACCCCTGGTTGTCAAAAGCGGCTGTTACCATAGTCCAGTGGGTGAGGCTAGTGTAACACAGAATTATTTAAAATGTAGTGTAGGTGGTTTCACACTATTACAGGGAATTAATTAGAGGCCTGATCCTTTAATTGTTGCCCAGGCAAAACTCCCAGAGAAATCAAGACTGTTATAATGACCTCAAAATTTTGCCTGAGTAAAGGATTGGGCCCTGAGGCTTCTGACTTTTGGATGAGATATTAAACTGAGGTTGTGAATGTGCAGTCCTTAATGAACTACTATCTTTTTTTTCTTCAAAAGAAGAGGTGTTAGCCCCAAAGTCCTACCCAAATTTCAGTTACATTCCATTTTTGCAACATGAATTGATCTTGAGCATTAAATGAATGATTTATTTCCTTGTGTTTGTGTGTCGGGGGGAAGCATAGTTGCATGTGGTTAAAATAGCTGCTTTGTTTCACAACATAGGAGGCTGCATTTAAGTGGTGGGTGAAGTGATTCTTACATGCGTGTGTGCTGATACACGTGTGTTACATCTATAGTGAGAATTTGTAATGTAAGATGAAAAGAACAGCATATATGGAGGATGTTATTGTTAATGCAAGTGAGGCACTCAAGGTAATATAGTTCCACTGTCTCATTCTTAAATAGCAATTGCTGGCAGGACATCCTGAGGATTGGAGGTCAAAGAACAAGGGATCACAGGTGGGTGTTCAGAAATCAAAGTGGATTTAAGTTAGGCAAACCTACCAAGTCTCGGAGATTCACTCGGTGCACCTTAACTGTGCCTCAAGTACCAAAGCCCCCTTAGAGAAGATCTCTGTTCTTTGCATGACGAGACAAGTTGCTGGACTCAGCTAGTTATTTTTCTCTCCCAACAACTCTGCTGCCCTAACGGTTAATCCAATGTTTAAAAGCAGATCAACTAGAATAACAACAATCAGATGTAATTTCCTGCAGACATAGACCAACAATCTGAAAAGAGATTTTTGCTGGATTTGTTTTTTTTTAATTACTGGGCATTTTCTCCTCTCTGACAAATGCAAAATCCTCTGTACAATAAAACCAAAGTTCTTCCCCATGTAAAGCACATGGGATGTTGCTTATGTACTAAAGCTGTATTGTATAGGCAAAGCACAGAGGAGGAAGTGGTGCTCTTGATTTAGTCCCGCATGTTCATTTGTTTTTCAGAGGATCTCTGTTTTACACTCTCATCACTTATTTGAGGGTTATCGAAGTGCACATGACTGAGTTAGTAGTTTTTAAGAATTATGACATGTTTAAAGTGTATGTTATCATGAGACTTTCCTGAGCTCATTGTACAAAGAGAAATCTCTTCACCCTAACACTGCAAAACACCCATGTCTAGCCCAGTGGTGTCATCCAAACTCCCCTCAGTTAGTAGTTGGCTTCTGCTCTAAAGCCATTGGGTTTATATCTCTTTTTAATTCATGTAGTGGAATCATAGATTATCTCATTATCTGTATTAATATTGAACTCCACTAAGCTCTTGCCCTCAGTGATTTAAACCCCTAAAGCACAGTTTATTAGGGGGATGTTCACCTTCTTCAAAACTATTGGTCAGCTGGATGCTGTGAAAGGGAGGCAGGCTATCAGACTTCATAAGCCATTGTTCTGGTTTGATAGGGCAATACTGTGTTCCCAATTATATTCATTTTAATTATGCAGTTTAGTTGATTAGCAAATTTTGTTTACTTGTTTTTGGTGTATTTTTACTGAGGGGCTGTTTTTCAGTTCATAGTTATTATTATTGTGTTTATACCATGCAATAAAAATTGCCAGAATCACGTTAATTAAATTCTATGGTTATGACCTATAATATATTCAAAGTTTTGTAGTGAGAAGAGGTGACACAATACATTAAGAAGTGATATTAGCCTTGTGGTGTTAAAATTAAACTCAAAAGTACATGGTTCCTTTGTGTGTAATCTGCTAAATTTTTAATTTTTCCCAGACAGTTTGGTTAAAACTTGATCCATTAAAAAGCAGTGTTACGCACACATATACAATTACACAGGCTTATAATGCTAGTCTACTTGTTATGTTTATTACTTGCAGCTGGTCTATTTGAAGTTCCAATTAGTTAGAAAAAAAGAACCTAGGATAAAAATGTTAAGATCAATAGTAGATAGATTTGCAATTTGCAATAATCGTTCATTAGTAAAAGAGCAATATAAGTACCTTTGTCCTACTTTTAAATAATACCAAACATTAATAAAAGAGGGAGGATTTAACATCTTCCACTTCCCTACCATAATTAAGCTTTCTCAAAAGTGCTCTCTCACATACTCCATCTTAGTGTGAACACAGATGCAAATTCTAGAGAAGATAAGTGTTTTGTTTATATTCCTAGTGCAATATTACCTTAAACAGCTGCTGTAACTTCTATATGGATTGTGTATGTCATGGTATAAATCCCCACTATGAACCTTAGCGTCCAAAAGATGGGGTACCAGCATGAATCCTCCTAAGCTTAATTACCAGCTTAGATCTTGTAGTGCTGCCACCAACCAGGACTTGCAGTGCCTGGTAAACTCTGGTCCCCCCAAAACCTTCTCAGAGGACCCCAAGACCCAGACCCCCTGGATCTTACACAAGGAAAGTAAACCCTTTCCCTCACCGTTGCTCTCCCAGGCTTTCCCTCCCTGGGTTACCCTGGAAGATCACTGTGATTCAAACTCCTTGAATCTTAAAACAGAGAGGAATGCACCTTTCCCCCCTCCTCTTTCCCCCTCCCCAAGAGGTAATACAGATTCAAGCTCCGTGAATCTAAAACAAAAGGATTCCACCTTTCCCCCCTCCCTTCTCTCTCCCTGTCTCCCACCAATTCCCTGGTGAGTACAGACTCAATTCCCTTGAGCCTCAACAAGGGGAAAAAAACAATCAGGTCTTAAAAAGAAAAAAACTTTTAATAAAAAGAAAGAAAAAAAAGTAAAAGTTGTCTCTGTAATTTAGATGGTAAATATTACAGGGTCTTTCAGCTTATAGACACTAGAGAGGAGACTTCCCCCCAGCACAAATACACATTAAAATCATTCCAGCAAAATACACATTTGCAAATAAGAAAACAATCAAAAAGACTAAACCGCCTTCTACTGGTACTTATTATTTGAATAGAAAATTAGAGAGCCTGTAGGTAGGTCTGGTTACCCTCTCAGAATCCAGAGAGAACAACAGGCAAATAAAAAACACAGACAAAGACTTCCCTTTACCGAGATTTGAAAGTATCTTATCTCCTGATTGGTCCTCTGGTCAGGTGTTCCAGGTTCACTGTTTGTAACCCTTTACAGGTAAAGGAGACATTAACCCTTAACTATCTGTTTATGACAGTGTATTGCAGCAGAAGTGGTGCATGAGACGACATCCGCTGAAATGAGGCCCAGTCTGGAAAAAAAAATAGGAACTGCTGTTTTCGGGCGTCAGCCAAAGCCCATTGAAATCAGTGGAAGGTTTTGCATTGATTCGAAGGAACTTAGGGTGAGGTCTTTAAAGCATGCTTTTAATCTCATTTATAATGGTGTAAACTAGAAGTAACTTCTTTCAAGTCAGTGGCATTGCACTGATGTAACAGCAGGGTAATGAAGTTCAGAATCAGGCCTACATGTCTTTAGAAATGCACTAGTTAACAATTAAACACAAACCCTATGTTTACGTTAAAGCTAATGGGATTTAGTCTCCGAAGGGATATATTCACAAAGGTACTTAGGCATTGCCCTGCTCAGTGACATCCTGGTCTCCTCCTTGGTATGGGAGGAGGAGAGGGAGGAAGCCTAATACATTAGGAAACTGATTACAGGTAATATCTCACCCTCAGAGATGTTCCAATAAGATTCTTTCACAGACTAGACACCTTCCTAGTCTGGGCCCAATCCTTTCCCCTGGTACAGTCCTTGTTACTTCCAGCAGACATCTCAGGTTGAACTAGGGGTTTTCTCATGACTGGCAGCCTCCTTTGTTCTGCTCCACCCTCTTTTATAGCTTTGGCTCAAGGCAGGACTCTTTTGTCTCTCTGGGTCCCCACCCCTCCTTCTAAACGGAAAAGTACCAGATTTAAGATGGATTTCATTGTCATGTGACATGGTCACATGTCATGTGAGACCCCAGCCTCCATTCTTCCTGGGCTGGCCCTCACGTACAGAGGATAGCTTGCAAGTAAACAGAACCATTTACAGTTAACTGATTCTGAAGCACCCTTAATGGCTTCCACTTGTTGTGTTTACATCACTAAGAGAAATTTATATCTTATTCTCCTAACTCCAGACTTAGAAATAATACATGCAAACAAATAGGATGAACACACTCAATAGAATATAAGTTTTGTAATGATACCTTAACAGAGACCTTTTGTGTAAAACATATTCCAGCTACATTATATTCACATTCACAAACATTTTCATAAAGCATATGAAGTGCAGCATCACAGGCCATACTGGTCAGATCAAAGGTTCATCTAGCCCAGTATCCTGTCTTCCAACAGTGGCAAATGCCAGGTGCCCTAGAGGGAATAAGCAGAACAGGTCATCATCAAGTGATCCATCCCCTGTCCCCCATTCCCAGCTTCTGGCAAACAGAGGCTAGGGACACTATCTCTGCCCATCCTGGCTAATAGCTATTAATGGACCTACTCTCCATGAATTTATCTAGTTCTTTTTTGAACCCTATTATAATCTTGGCTTTCACAATATCCTCTGGCAAGGAGTTCCACAGGTTGATTGTGTGTTGTGTGAAAAATACTTCTTTTGTTTGTTTTAAATCTGCTGCATATTAATTTCATTTGGTGACCCCTAGTTCTTGTCTTATGAGAAGGAGTAAATAAACTTCCTTATTTACCTTCTCCACACTAGTCATGATTTTATAAACCTCTATCATATCCCCCCTTAGCTGTCTCTTTTCTGGGCTGAAAAGTCCCAGTCTTATTAATCTCTCCTCATATGGCAGCCATTCCATACCCCTAATCATTTTTGTTGCCCTTTTCAGAACCTTTTCCAATTCCAGCACATCCCTCCTGAGATGGGGCAACCACATCCACACACAGCATTCAAGACATGGGCGTACCATGGACCCACATAGAGGCAATATAACACCTTCCGTCCCATTATCTATCCCTTTCTTCATGATTCCCAACATTTTGTTCACTTTTTTTGACTGCCGCTGTGCATTGATGGATGTTTTCAGAGAACTATCCACAATGACTCCAAGGTCTCTTTCTTGAGTGGTAACGGCTAATTTAGACTCCATCACTTTATATGTATAGTTGAAATTATGTTTTCCAATGTGCATTACTTCATATTTCTCAACATTGAATTTCATCTGCCATTTTGTTGCCCAGTCACCCAGTTTTGAGAGATCCTTTTGTAGCTCTTCACAGTCTACCTGGGACTTCTATCTTGAGTAGTTTTGTATCATTTGCAAATTTTGCCTCCTCACTGGAGGACACAACTATTTACTTCTCTACATTCTGAAAACTGACCATTTATTCCTACCCTTTGTTTCCTATCTTTTAACCAGTTACCAAACCATGAGAGGACCTCTTATCCCATGACAGCTTACTTTGCTTAAGAGCCTTGTCAAAGGCTTTCTGAAAATCTAAATACACTATGTTCACTGCATCCCCCTTTGTCCACATGCTTGTTGACCCCCTCAATGAATTCTAGTAGATTGGTGAGGCATGATTTCACTTTACAAAAGCCATGTTGATTCTTCCTCAACAAATTATGTTCATCTTTGTGTCTGACAATTTTGTTCTTTATTGTAGTTTCAACCAGTTTGCCCGGTACTGAAGTCAGGCTTACTGGCCTGTAATTGCCAGAGTCACCTCTGGAGCCCTTTATAAAATTTAGTGGCACATTAGCTATCTGTCATTTGGTACAGAAGCTGATTTAAATGATACGTTACAGGCTACAGTTAGTAGTCCTGCAATTCCTTCAGAACGCTTGGGTGAATACCATTTGGTCCCAGTGACTTATTACTGTTTAGTTTATCAGTTTGTTCCAATACTCCTCTAATCTGGGACACTTCCTCAGATTTGTCACCTAAAAAGAATGGCTCAGGTTTGGGAATCTCCCTCATATACTCAACCGTGTCTTTTAAAAGTTTCCATGCAGCTTTCAGGGAGTTTACTTTTAGCACTGTACCTTTTAATTTCTGTTTAACTAACCTCTTCATTTTTGTGTAGTTCCCCTTTCTGAAATTAAATGCTACAGTGTTAGGCCACTGTGTTTTCCCTGCCACATGGATGTTAAATTTAATTATATTATGGTCATTTTCACCAAGCAGTCCAGCTATATTAACCTTTTGGACCTGATCCTGTGCTCCACTTAGGACTAAATCAAGAATTGCCTCTCCTTTTGTAGGATCCATGACTAGCTGCTCCAAGAAACAGTCATTTAAGGTGTCAAGAAACTTTATCTCTGCATCCCATCTGAGGTGATATGTACCTAGTCACTATGGGATAGTTGAAATCCCCCATTATTACTGAGTTTTTTATTTTAATAGACTGTCTTATCTCCCTGTGCATTTCACAGTCACTATCACCATCCTGGTCAGGTGGTCGGTAATATATCCCATCTACTATATTTTTATTATTCAAGCATAAAATTACTATCCATAGAGAGTCTATGGTACAGTTTGGTTCATTTAAGATTTTTACTTCATTTGATTCTATGCTTTCTTTCACATATAGTGCCACTCCCCCACCAGCACAACCTGTTCTGTCCGTCAGATATATTTTGTACCCTGGTATTACTGTGTCCCATTGGTCATCCTCATTCCAACAAGTTTATGTGATGCCTATTATATCAATATCCTCATTTAATATGAGGCACTCTAGTTCACCCATCTTATTATTTAGACTTCTAGCATTGGTATATAAGCACTTTAAAAACTTGTCACTTTTTTATCTGTCTCCCATTACCTAATGTGATTGAATTAGACTTTTTTTCATTTGACTGTTTCTCATCAGATCCCACCTGTATTTTATCATTTTCCATACTCTCCTTCTTACTACAATATAGAAAATCTCCATTAATAGATCCTCCCCTAAGGGATGTCTCTGTCCAAACCACATGCTCCTCCGCACCTGTCGACTTTCCCCCAGCCCTTAGTTTAAAAACTGCCGTACTACCTTTTTTAATTTTAAGTGCCAGCAATCTGGTTCCATTTTGGTTTTCTGTATACACTACCCCTCTCCTAAAAGTTTTCTAATAAATCTAATCTCGTCCTCCCTACACTATTGTCTCATCCACGTATTGAGACCCTGCAGTTCTGCCTGTCTAACTGCCCCTGCGTATGGAACTGGAAGCATTTCAGGGAATGCTGCCATGGAGGTCCTGGACTTCAATCTCTTACCTAGCAGCCTTAATTTGGCCTCCAGGACTTTTCTCCTATCCTTCCCTATGTCATTGGTACCTACATGTACTATGACCATCGGCTCCTCCCCAGCACTACACATAAGTCTATCAAGAGGTCTCGAGAGATCTGCAACCTTCATACCAGGCAGGCAAGTCACCATGCGGTTCTCCCGGTCATCGTAAACCTAGTTATCTATGTTTCTAATAATCAAATAGCCCATTACTAATACCTGTCTCTTCCTAATAACTGGAGTTCCCTCCCCCGGAGAGGTATCCTCTGTGTGAGAGGATCCCACAACATCATCTGGAAGGAGGGCCCCAGCTATGCGATCGTTTCCCTCTGCTCCAGCTGGATGTTCTCCTTCCCTGTGACTTTCATCCTCCTCAAGAGCACCAGGGGTGGGACCGTTCTACTGTGTCCTGGAAAGTCTCATCTATGTACAGTAACTCCTCACTTAAAGTCGTCTCGGTTAACGTTGTTTCATTGTTACATTGCTGGTCAATTAGGGAACATGCTTGTTTAAAGTTGTGCAATGCTCCCTTCTAATGTCGTTTGGCAGCTGCCTTCTTTGTCCACTGCTTGCAGGAAGAGCAGCCCGTTGCAGCTAGCTGGTGGGGGCTTGTAACCAGGGTGGACCAGCAGCCCCCCTATCAGCTCCCCGCTCCCCTAAGTTCCCTGTGCTGCAGCCGCCCAGCAGGCTATCAGGGCAGTTCAGCTGTCCCTCCCCCCACTGCCAAGTGCTGCTCCTGCCCTCTGCCTTGGAGCTGCTCCCAGAGACTGTCAGGGTTTTCCCTTCCCCCCTGCTTCTGCACCCTGCTTACCCCTTCTCCATATAGAGCAGGGAGAGGGCACGGACGAAGACAGACAGAGAGAGCCTGGGGCAGCAGCTGCTGTCTCAACTTCCAGATCCACGTAAAAAGACAATGCACTTAAGAGTGGGTCAGCTTACTTAAAGGGGCAGTGTGGATCTCTCTCTCTCTTCCACACACAAAGTGTGTGTCTGTCTCTGTCTGCTATGCTATCTCCCCTCCCTCTTGTTCATGCTGCCTTATGTGAGAGGCTACATTAACAACGTGTTAACCCTTGAGGGCTCAGCCGAGTGCTAGTTCATCATTCAGCAGTAAGGCATTCACTGGGAAATATCTCTCCCTCTTCCACCCTCTAACCTCATCACCTCAACCAAACTTCACAATCATCATTGTGAACAGCATTAAATTGTTTGTTTAAAACGTATACTGTGTGCATATATATATAATATACATTTTTTGGTCTGGTGAAAAAAAAATTGCCTGGAACCTAACTCCACCCCCATTTACATGAATTCTTATGGGGAAATTTGATTCGCTTAACATTGTTTCGCTTAAAGTCGCATTTTTCAAGAACATAACTACAAAGTTAAGCAAGGAGTTACTGTACCTCTCTATCTCCCTTTGCTCCTCCAGCTCAGCCACCCTGGTCTCCAAAGCCCATACATGGTCTTTGAGGGCCAGGAATTCCTTGCACTGAATGCACACATATGTCACCTACCCATATGCTGCATTGGGTGCAAGAAATTTGGTAGCCCCCACTCTGTAACTGGACTTCTGCCTGCATTCTCTTTTTACTACTGCAGCTCATTCCTTTGTTCTTGCTTTCTTTTCATCACAAAGGGGCATTGCTAGCTGGGATGAGGGGTTGGCCAGAGGCATTGTATACCTGGCAGAATCTGACAGTACGTGCAGCCAGAAGCATTTCCCTCACCTTTTGCTATCAGGTGTGAACAGTGCAAGCATGTGTAATGACAGTTATCTTGGTCTTTTGCTAGGGACTGAACCCAGAAAATCCAGAGCTAAAACATGAGCCTTTTGGTCTTGTCAGTTCTTGTGATATTTAGTGGGGATTTTAAAGCTCCACCTCCTGGAAGCATGTGCTTTTGTTAGAATCTCAGCTATCATTTAAAAAAACGTTTACAGAGAAAAGCCAGTAAACATGAGCAGCAAGCATGTGAAGGCTCTGAAACCAGAAGACAAAGGACCCACCATTTATTATTTTTGTGTTTAAAACAAAATGATTTGTTGATCATTATTGGGATGTGGGGGACAGATTCATAAAGCTATCTAGCACCTAAAGATGCAGATAGGTGCCAAAGCTTTGCATCAGTAGAAACTATTGTATCATGTATGCTATAGGCATTTTATGGTAAATTCAACTCTCACATTAAAGCTATGGCTATGGAACTTCTCAGGGAGAAATAGGAATGGGGAATACACTGGTGTTCTGCTGAGAGTGGCAGATTGTCTTGAGCAGTCTCTCCCTAAGTCAGGTCAGCCCTTTCTTGTGACGACAATAACTTCATTGTGTCCAATGACACCGAGGTGAGGGCAATCTTCTGGGATGTCGGAAATGCAGGCCTGACTTCCCACTCTGCTGGATGAGGAGCAGGAAGTTCAATCCAGGTCTCCCAGGTGAATGCTCTAGCCACTATGCTATTGAGTATTCTGGGGTGTGTCTCTACTGTTGGAGTAGTTCCACTCTGTACACATAATTTAAATATCCATTTGCCAGGAAGAGTCAGAATGACCAAAGAATTGATCCAAGGAGGAATAGTGGAGTAGAAACCAGATTAATGGGTGATGCTGGTGGTAGAAGGTCTGTGCCCGACGGGGGAAAGAATGTCACTGACGCCGAATGCCAAAAATTAAAATGTCTGTACACTAATGCGAGGAGCCTAGGTAACAAGATGGAGGAACTGGAGCTACTGGTGCAGGAAGTGAAACCGGATATTATAGGGATAACAGAAACCTGGTGGAATAGTACTCATGACTGGAGTACAAGTATTGAAGGCTATGTGCTGTTTAGAAAAGACAGGAAGAAAGGCAAAGGTGGTGGAGTAGCCTTGTACATCAATGATGAGATTAACTGTAATGAAATAAGAAGCGATGAAATGGATAAGACAGAGTCTGGGCAAAAATCACACTGGGTAAAAAAGCAACTAGAGCTTCCCCTGAGATAGTGCTTGGGGTGTGCTATAGACCACCGGGATGTGATTTGGATATGGATAGAGACCTCTTTAATGTCTTTAATGAAGTAAACACAAAGGGGAAATGCGTGATTATGGGAGACTTCAACTTCCCGGATATAGACTGGAGGACGAGTGCTTGCAAGAATAATAGGGGTCAGATTTTTCTGGATGTGATAGCGGATGGATTTCTTCATCAAGTAGTTGAAGTACCTACGAGAGGGGATGCCATTTTAGATTTGGTTTTGGTGAGCAGTGAGGACCTCGTAAAAGAAATGGTGGTAGGGGACAACCTTGGTTCGAGTGATCATGAGCTGATTCAGTTCAAACTAGATGGAAGGATAAACGAATGTAGATCTGGGATTAGGGTGTTCGACTTCTCGAGGGCTAACTTTAAAGAGTTAAGGAAATTAGTTAGGGAAGTGGATTGGACGGAGGAACTTGTGGATTTAAATGCGGAGGAGGCCTGGAATTACTTTAAGTCGCAGCTGCGGAAATTGTCGGAAGTCTGCATCCCAAGAAAGGGGAAAAAAACCATGGGCAGGAGTTATAGGCCAAGCTGGATGAGCAAGCAACTCAGAGAGGGGATTAGGAAAAAGCAGAAAGCTTACAGGGAGTGGAAGAAATGCGGGATTAGCAAGGGAAGCTACCTTGGTGAGGTCAGAACATGTAGGGATAAAGTGAGGAAGGCTAAAAGCCGCATTGAACTGGACCTTCCAAAGGGAATCAAAACCAATAGTAAAAGGTTCTACAGCCACATAAATAAGAAGAAAACAAAGAAAGAAGAAGTGGGGCCGCTATACACTGAGGATGGAATGGAGGTTAAGGATAACCTAGGCATGGCCCAATATCTAAATAAGTACTTTGCCTCAGTTTTTAATAAGACTAGTGAGGAGTTTAGCGATGATGGAAGGATGATAAACGGGAATGTGGATATGGAGGTGGATATTACCGCAACTGAGGTAGAGGCCAAACTTGAAAAGCTTAATGGGACAAAATCGGAGGGCCCGAACAATCTCCATCCGAGGATATTAAAGGAACTGGCACGTGAAATTGCGAGCCCGTTAGCGAGAATTTTTAAGCAATCGATAAACTCGGGGGTTGTGCCGTATGACTGGAGGATTGCTAACGTAGTTCCTATTTTTAAGAAAGGGAATAAAAGTGATCCGGGTAATTATAGGCCTGTCAGCTTGACGTCTGTAGTATGTAAGGTCTTGGAAAAAATTTTAAGGGAGAAAGTAGTTAAGGACATAGAGGTCAATGGTAATTGGGACGAATTGCAACATGGATTTACTAAAGGTAGATCATGCCAAACCAATCTGATCTCCTTCTTTGAGAAGGTGACGGATTACTTAGATAAAGGAAATGCGGTAGATCTAATTTACCTCGATTTCAGTAAGGCATTTGACACAGTTCCACATGAGGAACTGTTAGTTAAATTGGAAAAGATGGGGATGGATATGAAAGTTGAAAGGTGGATAAGGAACTGGTTAAAGGGGAGACTCCAGCGGGTCGTATTGAAGGGTGAACTGTCAGGCTGGGAGGAGGTTACTAGTGGAGTCCCTCAAGGATCGGTTTTGGGACCGATCTTATTTAACCTTTTTATTACTGACCTTGGCACAAAGAGCGGGAATGTGCTAATAAAGTTTGCGGAGGACACAAAGTTGGGGGATATTGCTAACACGGAGAAGGACAGGGATACTATTCAGGAAGATCTGGACCACCTTGTAAACTGGAGTAATAGTAATAGGATGAAATACAATAGTGAAAAGTGCAAGGTCATGCACTTAGGGATTAATAATAAGAATTTTAGATATATGTTGGGGAAGCATCAGTTGGAAGCGACAGAGGAGGAGAAGGACCTTGGGGTATTGGTTGATAGCAGGATGACTATGAGCCGCCAATGTGATACGGCTGTTAAAAAAGCAAATGCGATTTTAGGATGCATCAGGCAAGGTATTTCCAGCAAGGATAAGGAGGTGTTAGTACCATTATATAAGGCGCTGGTGAGGCCCCATCTGGAATATTGTGTGCAGTTCTGGTGTCCCATGTTCAAGAAGGATGAATTCAAACTGGAACAGGTCCAGAGACGGGCTACTAGGATGATCCGAGGAATGGAAAACCTGCCTTATGAAAGGAGACTCAAAGAGCTTGGCTTGTTTAGCCTGGCCAAAAGAAGGCTGTGGGGGGATATGCTTGCTCTATATAAATATATCAGGGGGGTTAACGTTAGGGAGGGAGAGGAATTATTTAAGTTTAGTACTAATGTAGGCATGAGGACGAATGGGTACAAACTAGATATTAGGAAGTTTAGACTTGAAATTAGATGAAGGTTTCTAACCATTAGGGGAGTGAAGTTCTGGAACAGCCTTCCGAGGGAAGTAGTGGGGGCAAAAGACTTATCTGGCTTTAAGACTAAGCTTGATAAGTATATGGAGGGGATGTTATGATAGGATAGTTTAATTTGGGCAATTGTATCTTGGATTATCACCAGATAAGTCTGCTCAATAGTCTGCGGGGAGATGTTGGATGGGATGGGAACTGAGTTACTGCAGAGAATTCCTTCTTGGGTGCTGGCTGGTGAGTCTTGCCCACGTGCTCACGGTTTAGCTGATCGCCATATTTGGGGTCGGGAGGGAATTTTCCTCCAGGGCGGATTGGCAGGGGCCCTGGAGGTTTTTCGCCTTCCCCTGCAGCATGGGGCATGGGTCGCTTGCTGGTGGATTCTCTGCAGCTTGAGGTCTTCAAACCAATTTTGAGGATTTCAATAACTCAGTCCTGGGTTAGGGGTTGTTATAAAAGTGGATGGGTAGGGTTCTCTGGCCTGCCTTGTGCAGGAGGTCAGACTAGATGATCATATTGGTCCCTTCTGACCTATGAGTCTATGACTCTCTAACCAAATGGTTAGGCTACTCACCTGAGCAGTGAGAGACTCAGGTTTAAGTCCCTGCTCCAATAAATATTTATTTCATTACAAATATTTATGTAAATTCAGGAGTCTAAATAAATAAATTAGGTTATGATGATGTAATATTTCCTCTCTTACTGATTAATGCAGATACAAGTACTGAATATGTGGTTATGATGACATAATATTTCCTCTCTTACTGATTAATGCAGATACAAGTACTGAATATGTGTGATTTAGCAGTCCATCCCTATTTGGCTAAGCACATGCTTAACTTTAGGAACATGCTTAAGTCTATGATTCTATGAAGTCCCATTGACAACAAAGGAACATAAGTGCATGATTAACTTTAAGTATGTATTTAAGTGTTTATTGAATAGGGAGGGGTTGGTTACCTGTTTTGGTGAATTGGAGCCTCAACAAGGAGAAATAGTATACAGTTCACTAGAATGGGTCAGAAACTCTGATACAATCATTTTTCATCCAAGAATGAAGTTCCTTTGATGTCCAAATATGCATGTTGAATTTGCCAAAATGTAATTTAGGAGAAAAAAATTGGGAAGTGAGATGGAGGGAAGTTCTGGCAATGTCAAAATTGCCATTTCAATATTTGTAGAATGAAATATTTTGGGTTTGTTTGTTTTTGAATTTCTCATTTCATTTTTGAAATGTTGTATTACAATACAATATAAATTTTTAAAAAGCCAAAACAAAATATTTTTCTGGGGCTTTTCCTTTATGGATAACTTCTAAATTTACAGATATTGTACCTAATCAGAATGAAGACAAACATCAAAATCCTTCAGGAAATGGAATTTCCATCCTCAGTTCTAGTTTTGACAGCTCATACATGGTGATTGCTTCTAGCAGATCAGTTTTGATACCCACTATCACCTCTATTAGCAAGTATCTGATCCAAAAATGAAATGTCACACTTGACTGCATGGGTCACATCAAATTACATTAGATCAGCAGCTGGCAGGATGGAGTGTTATACAACACTGAATGAAACCTAGAGAGAAGCACTCCTTTTTTAGCATTAGATTTGTGGTATTCCAATTTGAATAACTTCATGAATCATTTGAGCTGAGACATTTCTGGAGCAGAGGCACAAAGTAGACAGCAAGCAGCCTATCCATGGTGCCCAGTAACCACTGACTAGCAGATACTGACACTCTAGTGTTTATTCACAGTTACAGTCATCTGAGAAATCCAGCACATCTCCATACATGTTTCATAGTCAACCATGACTCCCGCCTTCTACTAATGGCTACAAAAAAGAGTGTCACACAAGACTACGGATGAATAAGCATAACTTGTATCTAGTAACAGCCAGTGTGTTCTGAATTATACAAACCTAATAGAAGTACATAGGACACTGCCTATCCAAAGCTGCTTCATTTTGAAGAGCATTCTGAAAGATGTTCACCTATGCTAGCATTCAAAATCTACACCAAGAAACTGTGTGTATATGTGTTTTTAGGAGGTTACCCATAATTCACAGGGCATAATCTGAGTTTAGAAATCACCAAAGTGGTGTACAATGATTTATTACATTCAATAGGGTGAAACAGATAAAGATAATGTTCCTGTCAGTGGAGAGCCATAAAACTCACTTTAAAAGCTTTTTGTAAAAGCTTTGGAGGAGAAAAACACTTAAATGCCATTTTATTCCCACCCTCCCCACTGCTACTACTTGGGTGAAGGAGTGGGGAGAGTGAGTGGGAGGGTGTCTGACTGTGAAGTGTTATCGGATTTGATTGTCTGTTTAGTCCTGGAGCTTTCTCTTAATGCACTGACTGCAGAACTGGTGATTTTTCATTTTCAAATACAATTTTGTGAAGGAAAAAATGAAGCAATGGGGGATGGTGTATCTCCTAGATGTGCACTCCAGAGGAGAGACTGCAAGGAGAATGAACATGATCCCATCAAGTGTTCAATGCTTGCTGCAAGGTGCTATGTGAGAGTTGAGGGTTCTCAGCACCTTGCAGAATTGGGGCCACATATTCCCAACCCAGTAGAGTTTGTAATCTAGGGTTTAAATCCTACACAGGCAAGGCCCTATGGAAGAAATGAGTCTTGTGTGAGTAAGGACTTCAGGATTTGGCTGCTTAATAATACTTAGTTCCTTTAATCTTTGTGTCTCAACTTTATGCTATACAAAGGTGAGTAACTTTATGATGTCCACTTTACCAATAGGTAAACTGAGGTGCAGCCTCAGCTAGTCCATGTTAGAGGCAAGAGCTAGAATATAAATCCTAGTTCTCTGCTCTAATCATTGAACCATTCTGGGCAAGGTAAATGGCCAAAGAGCACTGTTGCATATACCAGTGTAAATGCAAAGTAATATTTACAGTTGTGTGACTCAGAATAGGATCTCCCTGTCTGGAGGACTATGCTTTATCTTCTGAATTGTTCCTTCATTTTCATTCTACTGGCTGGGAGCTAAGCTATGATACAAAACGGACACTGTTGCACAGTTTCAGATGAGCACACAAGGCCTCTTCCAAAGCTTTTTCCACTCTGCAGTTGTATGAAAGAATGAATTTGTGAGCGTGAGATGGAGCAGGAGGGCAAAAGTAAGATTGAGCAATGTATTTATTTCTCCCCAAACCATAGGTGCCGACTCTGTGAGTGCTCCAGGACCCAAGCACCCATCGAAAAAAATAGGGGGTGCTCAGCACCCATAGGGTTGGATTAATCTTTTGTGTGACCCTGCTCCCCCTGCACTGCCTCCTGAGGGCCCACCCCTGCTCAGACTCTTCTCCCCACAAGGCCCCAGCCCCACTTGGCCTTTTCCCCCTAGGCCCCTACCACTCGCCACATGGGGGGTGGGGAGTGGGCAGCGAGGAGCTCCTACTGGCAAAAACAAAAGTCAGCGCCTGTGCCCCAAACTATAATGCACATGGAAATTTTCACTCTGATCTATTTAGAAAAGAAGTACAATCTATCATATAGCTCAGTGAGGCAAGAAGGGGTCATTTTTTTACATACATATCCAAAATTTTAATTTTAACAACAAAAACCAAGTCATGATACTGGACCAAATATGCTCTCCTACAGCTCCTCTGAAGTGAGTAGTTAAACAAGGGATGAATTTGATCCATTTTCCACAAAATGAGTAGGCATATGCATGGAGTATTTACACACATTATTAGTTGCTTTGTGTGTATAGTACATTGGTCAGTTTGAGTTACGTGTCCCCCTCTGTGCCTAGTCCACAGAGGACGTGGATCTGTTACAGCTCTCAACCTGAGACCCTGGCTTAACCATAGGCTTGTTTATAGCTCTGGGAATCTCTGGTCTGTTAGCCATCACATAAGTGGGGGCTTGTCTGGGATTTTAATTACTGTAGGCCTCAGACACTTGATAAGAGCTTCCTCTGTCCCAGGAATTTACGTTACGGGTAAGTATGTATCATGTGTTCCCTCTTTATGCCCAATCCATAGAGTAGGTGAGTCAGTTACAGCCTCCTGCTGCAGGGATGGCATAGCATTTGCCAAGATAAATTATGGTTTTTACCACCCTGGAAAAAACTAGTTAGTCATGATTTAAGGCATTTTCTATTTTAAAAGCTTGTTCAATAATGTGCACCACCTTACAGTTAATTTTAATTACATATTCAAATTGTGGTTACATAAGGCAGTAGATTTGTAGATTCATTAATTTACAAATAAAAAGTAAAACTGCAGTGGGTGTAATGCTAATATCTGCTAATATCTGTAACTGTAATATTGGACTTTGGGATGTTGATATACATTGGTTTGGTATTTTCTCAAGGAAGTTATATATATCATGACTCATTTCAGTTTTCAATCTTATATAAACAAAGGTCAAAAACATTCAATTATATGAAAATGGCATGGCTGAGTTGTAGTCTTAACACACTAAGCAGTGAGAAGCATGCAGAGTTTCAGTCTACCAGCCCAGGTCCGTTTGGCCATGCAGCATTCTGTAGCAGAAGACTAGCATTGATGTTGTTAATAAACTGAGCCTATTCCTTAGTTTTGAATGGATATATCCAAAGTTTAGCAAGATTGGTGAACTTACTGGACATCCATGCTAGTTTTTTTCCTGGGGAAATTGCCTACCCTGGCAGGTTGAAGCCATGGTCGGCTCTTCCATTTTTGCCACCTCAAGGAAAAAAGAAAAAAAAATAAAAAAAACACCAAAAAACCACTCAGACTGCCACCCGAACTGCCGAACCACAAAAAAAAATAAAATAAAAAATCTGCTTGGACTGCCGCCCAAACTGCCAAAGCAAAACAGAAAAAAAGCCACACGGACTGTGCCACCCCAAGAATGGATGGAATGCAGCCCCTTAGCATGGTGCCTGGTTGAACTACAATGCGGATAAGACAGTGCAGACTATTGCCTGTTCATTTTTAGCTCCATCTCTTGACGGAGTCTACCCTCGGCAGAAAGATAAGTTGTGCAACAAAAAGGTCATTTTGATTGAGAGCTAATCCTGCAAGCTTAGGTTTCAAACACCATCAAGGATGGCTTGTACATATATAGAAGATTTAGAATTTGGTGTCCTTTCTGGATGTAAACCTTGCCAGGAGATCCTTTTTTAAATACATATATATATTAAGATCAGCTATTGATGTGTGCTCTGTTGGAGGGTAACGTTGAAAACCAGTCATATTCTGCCTCATTGTGGAACACAGTGGTGTGACCTTCCCCTGGGAGAACCAATGATGGCTGTGATCTTTGGACTACGTTGGCTAGCTATGTCAGCAGGCACACTTCATGGTTTTACTTTTAGTATATATTTGGTTGATCAAAATCATACTGGGAATCTGTGGCAGAGCTGGAAAGAGACCTTAGAAGATTGACTCCCCGTCCCCTTCTATAACTGCTAAACCACTGTCCTTTTCAAGACATGCTACTGCATCCATGGAATATCCCTCAAATTACTGTACTAATCTAGCTAATCAAAGGAAGAAGATTGCTTGGGGCTACCTTCTGGCTATTTCACATTCTGACCTGCATGAGCAGGAGATGGCACAATCCCAACTGTTGCATTTTCTGAGTATAAGAACAAAGGGAGTGTTAGTGTATCAAGCTACAATAGATACTTTATAAATGATTGCTCCGCTTTTCATTTGCACTGGCTGGGAGGAAGGGGAGCATACAGTATTTGTTTGTTTGTTTATTTATTATCCTTATTGTAGTAATGGCTAAAGGCTAGAGTCCACTAACAGAAAGCCATTGTGCTAGGTGCTGCCCAGGAGCCATTATTGAGTGTACTACCTGCTCCAGATCCCCCTCCCCCCAACCAATGTTCACAACATGCCTCTGAGGGGAAAAAAAATGCCTAGAGAGAGCTTTTGGGCTAAATATGGCTTGTGAAGATACTGTATGATAGAAGCCTTTATATTTGGATACTTGTTTCAAGGGCAGGTACAGAACACAGAAGAGCATTCTCACTCTGAGGCTTTCCCACATTCGTTACAGCTGTTCTCAGATGATGTAGTACTGTACTATACTGTATATTATTCAGATTTCTCTGAACCCAAGAAGAGTTGCATAAGGAGATGCTGAGTAACCATCACTTTCACTTACTGTAAAACTTTTACAATGTGTTTGAGTGGCTTGTGGTTTTGAAGTCTTAGATACTTAAAAAGCTTCTTGTAGGATATCTGGAAATACATTATCCCCAGAAGTGCTTTAATGGTCGTTTTATAGAGCAATATATATCATCTCCTAGAATTTGCAAACCGGGCTTCAGTGCCATCCTTCCACACTTCTAGACATTGGAGAAATATGTTAATATGATGACTACTTGGATGGATGCAATTCACTTTAGTTTGTGAAAATTCAAGACTGCCTGTAAGTGAACTAAAAAACTGTACTACAAAATAATCCCACATGTAATGTTCTGATAATTAAACCCCTTTGACAATTACATCATTCATTATCACGCTTAGCCAGATCCATTACTCACATTTGGTGTCTTGGACAAAACAAAGCTGGTACACTGGGGACTGTCAGCTGAGCAGATGCTCCTGTGGAAGAAAGCAGCCAAGTAATGCTTTTGTAATATGATCCCCAGCATGCTAAAGAGAGATACTATTTCAGTTTGCAGAATGTTCATGGAGTATACAAAGTAGAAAAGGAAATAGATGAGGGCATCATAGTGACTATACCTAATTTGAATGGCAATCTATTTGCATGTTTTGATTTGTTTTTTTTGCAAAAATCCTGTATTTTTAACAATATAACAAGCACATCATGTGCATAGACTGCATTTATATTATTAGCTAGTAGTAGGGACAAATTATAACAAAACTCAAAACTGAAGGAACATATTTCTGTTCCTATATGACTCCAGTCATTTTTAAGGGGATAGTATTCTCATTGTAGCTGATTGCAAACCAATGGGGATTGGGGTTAATGAAAACAATCTATGTACACTATTACTAATATTAGAATTTTTACATGGCCACTTCTCCTAGCATTCTAGCACTAACTTTTTTCAAAATGACATAAAGAATAAGATATTTGAACTATGTTTATTATTATTATTATTGCACCTTTCTATTTAATAAGCTCCTTCAGAGAAGTGGAAAAATAAAGAAGGAAGTCATATCACCACCCTCCTCAAAACTGTTGCTGTGGAAGGCAGTGGGAACAGTCTGATTCCACAGCACTGGTGTGTGGGGAGCATACATAAAGTATCTTCGTTTTGTGAACCACAAACCTCAACCTTAATGTGCAGGGGAGTTGTGGGTGATAGGTCAGTTATATATATGACTTCATAGATTCACTGGGCTAAGCCCACTTACGGAGGCGATTCAGTGACTGCTGAAGCTACTGCAGCCTCACAGCGACTCCACACCTTAGGAGAGAGGACTTCTTCCACCCTAACCTGAGTAGACTTCCCATATGCCCTAATCTGTTTACTCAGGCTGTGCTACAGGATCTAGGACACGGGCTAAAAGTTATTTTCTTAAAAGACAGTGAGAAATGTCCCTGAAGTAGCATCAGCCCTGTAGACATTACAGGAATATGTAGGAGTTGGTTTATAAGACTGAATCACTAAATAGCTAAAAGCAGGAATTTCCCACCCAGTGGACCTGCAAATCAGGCAAGCAGAAGTAAAGGAAGGAGTGCACTAGCTACAAAAGTTTTGGACACTGGAGGATTTAAAGTGCATTCCCTCCCTAGTTTGTTAGGAGAATTTTAAATCTACTTAACAGCACCTGTTGGCTGAGCCTTTTAAATGCAGGTGTCTCCTGCTTTATTGATTTGATTATAATGGACATTTTATTTTTCAAAATGCATTGTTTTCCTTGTCATAGTGTAGTTGTGGCTTGCTCTGGAAGAAACTCACTCATCTTAACTCTACCATTCTTCACAGAGTTGCATTTGAATGACTACTGTTTGTGAAAATGTTCACGAATTCCCAGAGTTTCACTGATTTGAGCATGAATGATTATTCATAACTAATAGTGTATTATTTATCTTCTGATATTTTTCATTCTCCCACTTCCTGTTTCAATAATCCGTTTTGTGAGCAGAAACAATACTATGTGACTTTAGTGATCACACACCAAAGATAACAGAGTTAAAATAAACAGTATACAAGCAACTTTGAGGCTGGAATTTGATCACAAACTATCCACTGGATATATAAGAATGAAGATTCCATGAGAAGCAATCAGGAATACTTCATAAACAGTTTGCAAACACAGAGTGATGTTAAATTCATGGCATAATTAAGTTTCAAATTAATGATTTGGCTATCTGTATGGGCCATATACTTGAGATAATGAAAGGTAAAACTGATTTTTTAAAGATTAAAATAGAGCTGCTTTTGTTAATTAGCATTGGTTCCAACTTGGTATAACTAGAAAAATTCTGGAAGATATTTTTACACTAGCCAAAACTGAGCAGAAAGGAGAACAGGGATCAACAGATACCACTTGGTCCAACTTATTAAGCCTTTTTTCTGGTAAAATAACTCCCACTGACTTTAAGAGAGCAAGTATTTCAGGATTTAGGACCTGATTCTACGAGGTATTTGCTTTACTTTAAACTTCTGAGTAGAGCTGGGAGAATTGATTTTTTCCCCAGTTCTCTGGCAGTTCCAAAAAATAGGGAAAAAATTGGTTCAGGTTGAATCGAATTTGAAAATCTTGAAAAATTTCAGCCAAGTCCATTTTGGGCTGAACAAAATGTTTAATATGTCCTGAAATATGTAGTTTCTGTAAAGGGCCCAGTAGTTAGGGCACTCACCTCAGATGTAGGAGACCCACATTCAATCCTCCCATCTGCAGAGAAGGGATTTGATTGTGAATCTTCCATATTACAAGGCAGTGCCTTAGTCAGTGGGCTACAGGATAAGTTGCTGTTAAGGCTCTTTTAATCTACTCATGTAGTCTTGATGTTTTCAGAGCTAGGTTAAGGATCTTGCTGAACTGAGGTTTTAAGTTTTCATGGAATATATAAAGAAAAAAAGTTCTCATAGACATTCTAAAATGGAATATTTGTAGCTGCAAAAGTCTGGGCAGGGCCGGTGCAACTCATTAGGTGACCTAGGCGGTCGCCTAGGCCGCTAAAATTTGGGGGGTTGTGAGCGCGGTGGCGGGACCTTCTGCCGCCTCTGTCGGGGGTGATATTTCAGGGGTGGGACCTTCTGCCGCCTAGAGCGGCAAAAAAGCTGGCGACGCTCCTGAGTCTGGGGATTGGGAAACAAAATAGACCAGAAGGAAAGCTTTGGTAGGAGAATTTTTAGGGAAAAATACTTCTCTCTGGAGATATACACTAAATGTCTTTGTTGTAAATTCTGCCCAAATCTGGTGCTTTATAAAACAGAAAGCAAGGCACATTTCTTGCTCCAAATTGCTATTTCATGTGTGGAACAAGTGTAGAATATCTAGGAAAGATTCACAGTCCAGACAAGAGATCTGCAAGACAGATTATAGTGATGAATTTTGCCCTAATTTATATGTCACAAGCAAAGTAGAGTAAGGAAATTATTGTAAAACAACTGCAAGCCCTCCAAGATGGCAGAGCATATATTTGGGATTACTAGGAAATTCAGTGCTGGGAATGAGAAGGGCTCTAGAAAAGATAAAGGAGACGGAAATACAGAGGTTGGGACAATGGGAAAGCAGAAGACATGAGAAAGATCAGAAAGTTTTCAGAGCCTGACTGAAAATAAAATAGAAAAAATAGCAATCTTAGCTCAAGTGTAATGAAAAGGTGCATTAAATGTCATTTTATTAAGATATTCTATAGCCAGGTAAGGACAATAGAGAAGGTGACTGTGATGGGTTTCATTTTAATTCAGTGTTTCTCAAAATGGGGTCGCCGTTTGTGTAGGGAAAGCCCTTGGCGGGCCGGGCTGGTTTGTTTAACTGCCCTGTCTGCAGATCCAGCTAATCGTGGCTCCCACTGGCCACGGTTCACTGCTGCAGGCCAATGGGGGCTGCTGGAAGTGGCGGCCAGTAAGTCCTTTGGCCCGCACTGCTTCCAGAAGCTCCAATTAGCCTGGAACAGTGAACTGCTGCCAGTGGGAGCCACGATCGGCTGGACCTGCAGATGGGGCAGGTAAACAAACTGGCCCAGCCCACCAGGGGCTTTCTCTACACAAGCAGTGACCCCAGTTTGAAAAACGCTGTTTTAATTGAATGTTGCTGGGACCTTTCTTCATTTGGGAAATTGTATGTGTCCTTCAGAGCATGTTAGTTCTGAAGCCTCTTTATAGTCTCTGATACATATTTTTAACAATAAAAACAGTTCATTTTTCTATAAGAGAATCTCAAAGTGCTTTACAAACATGAATTTATTCTGGAAGTACTGTAGTAATATTCCCATTTTGCAGATGAGGAAACTGAGCACAAAAATTTAAATCTGAAGTCACAGAGAATTCCTGAGTCTAATTCCTATGCATTAAGCACAAGACCATCTTTCCTCTTAATTAGGAAGGAATATTAATTGAATGTGACAAGTTAATGAAATAATTGTCTTGCAATTGTTATAATGTTCTGTACTACATAGCTCTCTCTCTCTCGGTGAAGTAGTTCATTATAGCTCATTATGTTAACTGTGTGTTTGAATTTAAAAAGTGGTAGCCAGAAGACTAATGCATTCTTCTATGTTATTTTTACAATTTGTTTAATCATTTCTTCTGTGATTTTCCCCCAATAGAAAGTGACCTGTACAAAGGTAAATATAATGCAAATACAAGTGAAATGGAATGAAGACTCATGAAAGTCTCCAGGAAATCTAAGCTTTATTACTGTGCCATGCATTCCCATACATCATGGGGTGTATAACCTCACTGCATGATGCAAGCTATGAATAAAGTTCTGCTCAACCAAGAGATGCTGAAATAAACTCAGTTAAAACTATGCTGTTCCTACTTTGTGCACCTGCTGAGGGAAGCTGGAATGTTATGTTCTGGAAGAGATCCAGGGTAGCACCCCTTCCTGTAGCTGTTTTAAGATTGTTGTATGTCAACATGCAACTGCCAGCACTGCTTGCTGGTGCATGGGGGCCAATGGGAAGGCATGCTCCTCTACAAAATGCCTCCACACTGTGAGAGATGACACCACACTGTGCTTAACACAGGTCCAGGCCTGTGCTTCTAAAGCACAATGGAACCCAATTAAAAATAATTGGAGGATGTCATCAGAAAGAATAGGTTTGTGCCTGCAAGTAAACTGTCTGGAAAATGTGTTCAATATCTCTAGTTCAAATGGTTAATTTGCTTCACAAAATGCAGCTTCTGTGGGTATGGGCTAAAGAAACTAACTGCTCTCCCAAGCAAAAAGGAGCTTGTTTATTTTACACATTCTGCTATTTGCTTTTCCTCTGTATCCCTTTTACCACTCAATATGTGTGTTATGCTCACTTTACATCAACAGCCTGACACACTGTTTACCTCACCATATCCGTTATTGGTCAAACTGAACCAGAGACTTCCAAGGGATTGTGTACCCTCTTACACCATGTCTAAATTTGTCCCCTGGTGCTCATCTGTGGAAGACACTGCTGGCCTCAGTGTCATTTAGCCATATGTTAATCATAAATCCTTCAGGAGACTCTAGCCTGTTATGGATAATTTTCTTTTTATTCTTTAATTAAAAGAAAATGATAAATTGTTTATGTCTATTGCGCAGGCTACAAATATGCACTTCCTGGTTCATTATCATTATTATATGACATATGAAAAGAATGGAAAGGGATAGATTAATGGAGCTGCATGCTGATCACAGAAACTGCTTGGAAACTCCAGATATCTATAATCTGACAGCCATTCACAGACTGGTATCTGACCTGCTCAGATGTCACTGAGCTGTGACCAAACTGAGCAGTCTTTGTTTTGAACACCACATCTTTCAAAATTATGCATTAAAGAGATTATTGATCATTGTTGTGCAAAATGTAATAAATGACAAAGCTACTTAGTTCCCATCACACAAAAAGTACCAAAAAAAAAAAAATTCCAGACAAAAGCAAAGCAGAACTTCATTCTATCAAGCAAGTTAGCCATAACAAAAACCCTTGTTCCTCTGTGATATAGGCATGCCTTTGGGGCGGAGCAGCAGTGGTAGTGACAGCAATCTAAGTATGCCCCCTTGTCTTGGGGATCGGAAACTGCCTTATCCAGCATTCTTCCCCCTCTGCCCTGGCATCCTCTTTGCCTTGTTCAGTCTCTCTTTCCTCCAACCCTACCACTACTCAGGCCTGATAGACACTTATAGCTTAGGTTGACATGGCTATGGCACTCACAGAAGTGAAAAATCCATATCCTGGAGTGTTGTGGCTGTGCCAACTCAAGCCTCAGTCTAGACACCGTAAAGTGGACCAAAGGATGGTTCTGTCAACCTAGGTACTGCTGCTTGGGGAGGTGGAGTTCCTACAGTGACAGTAAAACCCCTTCTGTTGCTGTAGTCTGCGCTTACACTACAAAGTTACAGGAGTACAGCTATGCCTCTGTCCAGCCTGTAGTGCAGACATAGCCTCAGCCTTTTTTTCTCTAGTTGATCAACTCATGTTGATTAGTTATGTACTCATAAAAGTAATCCGCCTGCGCTCAATAGGTGTAATTCATCATTTTCTTGCACCCAGTGTCATTGCTTGCAGCAATATAAAGTGGGTGTAAAATGCTACTATTCTGTTTTGATATTGCTCACTTCACGCTTGTGTAAATGACTACAGGAGGTGCAGGGCAAGAAAGAATCATGCCCAGGAGTTGCAGAATCAGGCTTTGAATAAGAACAGGTATATCCCATCTGATACTTTCATACAGCCCTGCTATTGCTTCCCTCCTCCAATACCAGTAAAACTGTTTCCATCAGAAGTATATTGCTCTTCCTGGAACTGCAAATGGCAGATCCTAATAGTTCATTAATTACACGTCTAGTTGTCAACTGTCCTTCTTTTCTGCCTCTACTTACTTTGGCATTACAATACATGCAGACAGCTTTTAAACGATCTGCTTCATTGATTGTACAAGGATTCCACGCTACTGAAATGATCCTTTGGTCACACATCCAAAGGTTAATTCAAACAGCATAGAATTTTCTGCTAGAAAAACTTAACTGCACATTTGTTTAGATAGTGGAGGCAGTGGGAGGGCACCGGCAGCAATAGCAAGGAATGGAGGACTTGAATCTATGATTCTATGAACTTCACTTCAGGCTAATGGGAATATGCTTGATCCTGAACTATCAACATTTCCAAAAGTGATACACAAAATACTTAAGAGAGCTGGTGTAATTCACTGTTCAGTGTGTGTTACATAACCCACTCTACTGATTGAACCCAGGGCTTTCAGAGCTAAAGCATAAGCCTCTACAGTATGAGCTGCTAAAGGACTAAAGGTGGAAGAGGTGGATGAGGCTTTTTTTAAACAACTAGCAAAATCATCCAAAGCCCAAGTTTGGTGGTGATGGGGGACTTCAACTATCCAGATATATGATGGAAAAATAACACCGCGGGTCACAGACTATCCAATAAGTTCTTGGACTGCATTGCAGACAACTTTTTATTTTAGAAGGTTGAAAAAGCTACTGGGGGGGAGCTGTTCTAGACTTGATTTTAACAAATAGGGAGGAACTTGTTGAGAATTTGAAAGTAGAAGGCAGCTTGGGTGAAAGTGATCATGAAATCATAGAGTTTGCAATTCTAAGGAAGGGTAGAAGGGAGTACAGCAAAATAGAGACAATGGATTTCAGGAAAGCGGATTTTGGTAAGTTCAGAGAGCTGATGGGTAAGGTACCTTGGGAATCAAGTCTGAGGGGAAAAACAACTGAGGAGAGTTGGCAGTTTTTCAAAGGGTCACTATTAGGGGCCCCAAAACAAGCTATTCCGCTGGGTAGGAAAGATAGAAAATGTTGCAAAAGACCACCTTGGCTTAACCACAAGATCTTGCATGATCTAAAAAATAAAAAGGAGTCATATAAAAAGTGGAAACTAGGTCACATTAGAAAGGATGAATAAAGGCAAACAACACAGGAATGCAGGGGCAAGATTAGAAAGACAAAGCCACAAAATGAGCTCAAACTAGCTACAGGAATAAAGGGAAACAAGAAGACTTTTTAATCAATACATTAGAAGCAAGAGGAAGACCAAGGACAGGGTAGGCCCACTGCTCACTGAGGAGGGAGAAACCATAACAGGAAACTTGGAAATGGCAGAGATGTTTAATGACTTCTTTGTTTTGGTCTTCACTAAGAAGTCTGAAGGAATGCCTAACATAGTGAATGCTTAGGGGAAGGGGGTAGGTTTAGAAGATAAAATAAAAAAAGAACAAGTAAAAAATCACTTAGAAAAGTTAGATGCCTGCAAGTCACCAGGGCCTGATGAAATGCATCCTAGAATACTCAAGGAGCTAATAGAGGAGGTATCTGAACCTCTAGCTATTATCTTTGGAAAATCATGGGAGACGGGAGAGATTCCAGAAGACTGGAAAAGGGCAAATATAGTGCCCATCTATAAAAAGGGAAATAAAAACAACCCAGGAAACTACAGACCAGTTAGTTTAACTTCTGTGCCAGGGAAGATAATGGAGCAAGTAATTAAGAAAATCATCTGCAAACACTTGGAAGGTGGTAAGGTGATAGAGAATAGCCAGCATGGATTTGAAAAGAACAAATCATGTCAAACCAATCTGATAGCTTTCTTTGATAGGATAACAAGTCTTGTGGATAAGGGAGAAGCGGTGGATGTGGTATACCTAGACTTTAGTAAGGCATTCGATACGGTCTTGCACGATATTCTTATTGACAAACTAGGCAAATACACTTTAGAGGGGGCTACTATAAGGTGGGTGCATAACTGGCTGGATAACCATACTCAGAGAGTAGTTATTAATGGTTCCCAATCCTGCTGGAAAGGTATAACAAGTGGGGTTCCACAGGGGTCTGTTTTGGGACCGGCTCTGTTCAATGTCTTCATCAACGACTTAGATGTTGGTAAAGTATGCTTATTAAGTTTGCAGATGATACCAAACTGGGAGAGATTGCAACTGCTTTGGAGGACAGGGTCATAATTCAAAAAGATCTGGATAAATTGGAGAAATGATCTGAGGTAAACTGGATGAAGTTTAATAAAGACAAATGCAAAGTGCTCCACTTAGGAAGGAACAATCAGTTTCACACATACAGAGCAGGAAGAGACTGTCTAGGAAGGAGTATGGCAGAAAGGGATCTAGAGGTTATAGTGGACCACAAGCTAAATATGAGTCAACAGTGTGATGCTGTTGCAAAAAAAGCAAACGTGATTCTGGGATGCATTAACAGGTGTGTTGTGAGCAAGACACAAGAGGTAATTCTTCCTCTCTACTCTGCACTGGTTAGGCCTCAACTGGAGTGTTGTGTCCAGTTTTAGGCACCACATTTCAGAAGGGTTGTGGAGAAATTGGAGGGGGTCCAGAGAAGGGCAACAAGAGTGATTAAAGGTCTTGAGAACATGACCTACGAAGGAAGGCTGAACGAATTGGGTTTGTTTAGTTTGGAAATGAGAAGACTGAGAGGAGACATAATAGCAGTTTTCAGGTATCTCAAAGGGTGTCATCGGGAGGAGGGAGAAAACTTGTTCATCTTAGCCTCTAATGATAGAACAAGAAGCAACGGGCTTAAACTGCAGCAAGGGAGATTTAGGCTGGACATTAGGAAAAAGTTCCTAACTGTCAGGGTGGTTAAACACTGGAATAAATTGGCTAGGGAGGTTGTGGAATCTCCATCTCTGGAGATATTTAAGAGTAAGTTAGATAAATGTCTATCAAGGATGTTCTAAACAGTATTTGGTCCTGCCATGAGGGCAGGGGACTGGACTTTATGACCTCTCGAGGTCCCTTCCAGTCCTAGGGTCTATGAATCTATAAAGGCCCTGGCTGGCAGCTATAGCAGACTCATATCCTCTGTGGACCAATAACGACGATCAAGATGGTGATTGTTAAAGTTTGCCCAAGCAGTGTGTCAGGAGAGAGGTAACAAATATCTGAGCAGTTGACGGCAGCCAGACAAGAGACTATCCAATTTCAGTTTTAAAGCAAGATGGACAAAGTAAGGAACAGCCAGCACTGGACGGTGTATAGATTAGACTAGGTAATTCCATCCCCTGGCTTGTATGATTCTAGGATAAGCATGTGATTTTTCTTGCAAGACTTAAGAAACAGTACCTCAAGTTGGAATATGTTATATATAAATATACATACATTTGTAGAGACAGATCCTTTTGGGGAAGAAAAGAATATGATTTGCAACACTTACTTGTTCCCCTCTGATGTACATCCTCGGAGAACTAGAGCTGAGAGCAAAAATCAATCAGATTTGCTGCACTGAACTTTTGGCAAAAATACAAGATAAGTATTTTTCATGAAATTCCAGCAATTCAAATATGATTTAAAAAACCTGGCAAACGAGCTATTTTTTGGAGGAACAACTGTTTCTCATGATCAGAAATAACATCTCTTTGCCCCCATGCAGAGACAGAACATTGTATATTCAGGGATTTCTTAGACCATAGAGACCTGTGACTAAAGATGAGGACCCTTTCAGAAATGATACCTGCAGAAAGCAGTTTTTCTATGGTTATACAAAGTGTTAGTTCAGGAAAACATATTGCATTAATTTCATGATGTGAAAAATTAGGATATTTAATGGCTGGTCTGGCCCTAACTGAGCCTTTCATTATTCCGGATGAATGTTCTGGTGGGCTGGACAGTCTTTTTGTCTCTAAAATGAGAGATAAAACAAACCCTTGTTATTTGTGGATCCCATAGCACTTTTTTTCTACAGCAAAGATAATAGCTCCCTGAACCTACTGTGTTTGCATTATGACTATTAAAATTCTTGCCTTTACCCTACACTCAGTAGGCCCAGTGAGATACAGTATGTCTCTCATTCTTTGTTATACTGCTTTGTAATATTGTTATGCACCCTCCACATTCCACCTGGGAAGTGGCTGATTTTCATTGGTGAAAAGTGATTCCTATATAGGCCGTGATCCTGGAAGTCACTACGTGACTCAGTGAGGCTCTACTGGTGCAGTGATTTGCAGGGTCAGGGACATAGTCTTTAAAGTACATTGGGCTATAGAAGGCTTGTCTACCCCAGGAAAATAATACCAGCATAAACTAAGGTGTGAAGTTAAACAGATAGCATTATATAATTCTCCATGTGGATGTTCTTATTGCAGAATACGAGGGCTCTTTTGTTGTTGTTGTGTAGTTTAGGTTGCTTTATAAGGAGGTTAAACTAAACTGAAAAAAGTCACTTTTAGTTCAGAATAAGAGGTGCCCACAGGGTGAATTATAAAGGTAGAATTGTAGCAATTTATAGTGGTATCACTTTTCTATGTAGATACATCTCCTAAATAGATATAAGCTACTTTGTAGTCTTACTAAATAAGTCTCAATGGGGTCTATCTTGTGAGGATACTTTAGCAAATAGTTACTAACAAAGTTTTTTCCACTAAAAATAATTCAGAAAAATAATTTACAAAATACAATTGACTTTTCTGAGACATTTAGGTTTTTTTGCATGGTTTAATGACATTTTAGCAACGTGTTTATCAAAATTCTCATCAAATTGTTACTGAAATGGTTATTAAAATGTTTGTTGGTAAATGAAAACTTTCAATAATTTTGTAAAAACTTTAAAAATTTCAATAAAAAATGTCAAGAAAAAAATTGAAAAAATTGATATGTTTCAAACCCTGTCAAATGGAAAGAATTCTGACATTCCAGGATTTTTATTTATTTATTTATTTATTTATTTTTTCAACCAGTTCCATTGACTTGGTAGCCTGATTTTTAAAGATGCTGAATGCTTGCAACTCTTGTTGACTTAATGAGAGAAGGGATTGCCCAGCACTATAAGAAATCAGGTTATATCTAGGGTATAGACTATTTTACTAAAAGATTTCAACTTTAAAATAGTGCTATTGAATCTAGAGTTCTGGGACCCATTTGCAATATGGGTAGGGAAATAATGGAGAAATCTGAAAAAGCCGGACTATCTACCACTAAGTATATTGGGAGGGGCAGATATCTCTAGGGGGAGGGGAAGTCTGCATATAAAAAAAATTGTCCTGTTTCAGTTCCTCTTGCCTTGCCACTGTCTTCTGCCTGAATCAGCTACTTTAAAGAGTATGATAATGTATTTTTATATACAACAGCGGCAGCAGTCTGAGCTGCTGTTTATGGTATTTGTCTCACTTATGAATATGTATTCTAACAAGTGTTTTTCTAACAAAATAAAAAAGCCCAGCAAATCACAACTTCTCTTTTCTCCAGTGCCGATGATGAAAATTTGGAAGCTGTCAAATAACTAGGGTGGAGGAAAAAAACAATCACTTAAAAATAATTTAGTCAGGATTGCTTTAGGTCCTGTCTCTGTATGCCTCTTTTCTTTCCCTTGACCCCCTACACTCTGAGAGCTTCCTGCCTAAGATGTTTACATTATTTAGAAAATAAATAAATAAATCACCACCCACTTACACTTTAACTGGAAAGAAAATCTTTAAATAGAAGGAGTAGATCTTGTTTTAAAGGCATCACACAGTGCACTCCAGATTTGTTTGTTCCTCCTTAAATCTCTCTTCTACCTGCCCCAGGAATATGCAAATCATGATGGTATCATTGTACAGTAGCAGACACAATTGACTTGGGCCTCATATATTCATCTGCCATCCGTATATGTTCAGCTACCCATAAGTGCTGCTCAGTGAAGTGCAAATAACACAACTGCATTAACCAAAAATCACTCTCTGAATAATGTATAATATTTTACACATTTGTAGTATCTTTCATCCCAGGACAGCAAACTGCTTTAAAAAAGATGCTAAGGAACATTATTCCCATTTTGTAGCTGAGTTAACTGAGGTGGAAAGAGAAGTGTCTCTCCCATGGAGCAAAACCAGTGCCCTTCTTTTTAGCATCTTGAGGAATTTATTTATTGTCGTCAGAGCCTTCACTATAGACCAAATCCCAGAGTCCTTGTGCAGAGAGACCTGCTATGAATTCAATAAATATTTGTTGATGGGTCTTGTTGCTTGGTGCTTAACACATGAAATGTTCCTGCATAGCCTGGATCATAGATATTTGAAACCAAGGGTAACATCCTTAGACTCCCTTTATATTCCTTTTGCATCACTCCAGCTGCATCCTTCCTTAAAGGGACAGCTCTAGGTTTTGCAGGCCCTATGAAATGAAACTTAGAAAGACCAAACTGGCTCCTTTGCAGGGCTCTTAGAACCGTACATTGTTTTTTGTGACCTTATAGGTGACATCAATCTTCATTCCACCACGGCTTGCTTATGCTGCCATTCAGCTGTTTTAGCTTTGTCTTCACCTTTCCTGTTGTTTTATCATGGTGAGAGGAAAATGTAGTTGTCAATGTGTCCTGTTGGCATTGAGATGAAGTGTCAAGGGTAGGAAGCTGGACAATTGGAAAGAGTTATTGCCTCTTAAAGTTGAAGCTAAGTAGACTGGCAGTGGACTATGTGATAGAACTTTAGTCCAAAGGCCTGAAAAAATGTGTGTTAAGCCCTGTTATGAATCTTTACGGATTGTCCTTTGTTCTAGTTGCCATTTACCAACTTTTACCCTTTTTCTCCTTTCAGTTCCTATCTTCCCACAATTTGGCTATTAGCTCTTGGGTCCCAATCTTAATCATTCACCACTTGAAAATCATTTCGTAGTGAATGGGTGAGATGTGTTTGCACTTGTACTGGGCTGAGGGGAAGGAGAACTGTGCCAATACTGAGGACTTCTGCTCTTCAGTTATTGGCAGGATTTTCCCCTACTCTAAAGCTTTGAGTTTATAGCAAGACATTTTCTTGATGGTTATTTTCATTGGTTCCTATGATTAAAGACTTAGCAGAGCAATACTAGATGTGTGCCCTCAAATAACCTCTTCATTTCATTTATTGTTTTTCTATCCTGTAAAGCATGAACAGAACTGCCCTTTTCTAGCTGTCTCTACCAAGGGCTGTTGTGCAGGAAGCATCGGCAGTCCACAGCCTATGTAGGAATTCGGTAGCTGGATATCATTGTGCGTATAACTGGGGTGATGGGTTGCCTCAGTTCTATCCTAAAGATGGGGTTGATAGCTGATCATTACAAAATGTCCAATATTCTTCATTGTGTGTGCAAACTTAATTATATTTGTTCATAGTCTGCTGTATTCTCATAGTGCTAAATAGCTTTAATTTTCAATTACCTTTTTATTGCAAAATATATAATTCTAAGCCAATTTCTTTTTATAGAATTTTGAAACAGCTTCTTTTTCCTCCTAACAGCCTTGTTACTTTCATTGTATGTGATTATTCTATTCAAGATCTGTTTCTCCTTTTCTGAAATTGATCAGCAAAAAACAATCTCAGACCTCTGCAGGGAAAATACAATGCAAATGAATGACATGTTTTGATGGGAGAAAGACAGACAGGCTTATCACATTTGTTGTTGCTAGAGCAACTTTGTTGTAGAAAACGAGTTAATCATATCATACATGTTGTTTTAAGTATATCCATAATGCAAATAATTTTAGATGAACATTTAACTGAATTGAACTATGATTGGATAGACCCAAGAGAAATTGTACTGTTTGTAGAGCTATTTGTCTGCATTCATTTTAAGATAATAGCATTACAAGGATTCATTCCCTTCATCTTATCTAGCAACATGGATTAGATCCAGTATATTTACTTATATACATATTTCCTATTAGTGTATTGGTAAATCATATTGACATGTGCAAAATCATGTTTAACTACTTAGGTACCAAAATTTGTCATCCTTTAAGTAGCCTTAAAATGTCTTTAGGAATATTGACACCCTTATGGAGCAAATTCTGACCTCTTTACACCCACCAAAGTTTAATGAGAATGAATAGATATAACTGAGCAAAATTTGGCTTGTGTCTAATATTGTCGTTGTTTGGTCACATAACTTTTAATCACTTGCTTAAATTCTCTGTTCAGTCCAGTCAATTATTTTAATCTCGGTACTGATTTAAGATACATTATAGATTCATAGATTATAAAACAGGAGGGACTATTGCGACCATCTAGTCCAAGATCTGATATAACACAGGCCATAAGACTTCCCTGAATTAATTCCTGTTTGAACTAGAGTAATGGTCCCCAACCTTTTTCGTCTGCTGGGCGCCGGATGACGGGCCACCGAGGACCGTGTCCAGCAGATGAACATCTGCTGAAATGCCGCCAAGAAGCAGCAGCATCCAGAGGTGTCACTACTGAAATGCCGCAGATTTTCGGCAGCATTTCAGCAGCGACGCCTCTGGATGACGCTGCTTCTTGGCGGCATTTTGGCGGATGCTTATCTGCTGGACAGTACACGGGCACACATAGATGCCCCATGGGCACCGCAATGGGGACCACTGAACTAGAATATATTTTTTAGAATACATCCAGTCTTGATTTACAAATTTCCAGTCATGAAGAATCCATCACAACCCTTAGCATGTGGTTCTAATAGTTAAGTACACTCACAGTTAAAACTCAGTTTAGGTGTCTTTTTCAGGAGTGGATGAGGTTCTGTGGCCTGCAATGTGCTGGAGGTCAGACTAGATGATCACGATGGTTGCTTATGACCTTAAAGTCTATGAGTATAAGGGATAAAGGAGGTCAAGAGAATTGGCAGTTTCTCAAGGAAGCAATAATAAGAGCAAAATTATAAATTATCCCAATGCAAAGGAAAGATAGAAAGAATAGTCAGAGGCCATTATGGCCCCACCGGGATCTCTTTAATAACCTCAGAATCAAAAAGGAATCCAAAAAAGTGGAAATATGGACAAATTGCTAAGGAAGAACAGAAAAGAATAACACAAGCATATAGGGATAAAATCAGAGAGCTAAGGCACAAAGTGAGTTATATCTATCAAGGAACATAAAAGCTAATAAGAGGTTCTTTACATACATTAGGAACAAGAGAAAGATGAAGGAAAGTGTAGGCCCTCTCTGTGTAGCAGGGAAGGAGAACTAATAATGGATGACATCAAGAAGGATGAGGTGTTTAGTGCCAATTTTGCTTCTGTGTTAACTGAAAACATTAATGGTAACCAGATATTTAACCCAATTAATATTAACAAGAAGTGGGAAGGAACATAAGTCAAAAGAGGGAAAGAATAGTTTAAAGAATATTTAGGGTATGTCTGCACTACGGGATTATTCCGATTTTACAGAAACCAGTTTTTTAAAACAGATTGTATAAAGTCGAGTGCACACGGCCACACTAAGCACATTAATTCGGCGGTGTGCGTCCATGTACCGAGGCTAGTGTCGATTTCCGGAGCATTGCACTGTGGGTAGCTATCCCATAGCTATCCCATAGTTCTCGCAGTCTCCCCCGCCCACTGGAATTCTGGGTTGAGATCCCAGTGCCTGATGGGGCAAAAAAGATTGTCACAGGTGGTTCTGGGTACAGCCTCACCCCTCCCTCCGTTCAAGTTTCAGAAAACCATTTCGCGCCTTTTTCCCTGGGTGAACTGTGCAGATGCCATAGCATGGCAAGCATGGACCCTGCTCAGCTCAAGACAGCAATCATGGACGTTGTAAACACCTCGCGCATTCTAGTGCAGTCAGTGTTGAACCAGGACCTGCAAAACCAGTCGAGGAGGAGGCGGTTACGACAGCGCAGCGACGAGAGTGATGAGGACCTGGACACAGAATTCTCTCAAACCACGGGTCCCTGCGCTTTGGAGATCATGCTGGTAATGGGGCAGGTTCCAGCCATGGAACGCCAATTTTGGGCCCAGGAAACAAGCACAAACTGGTGGGACCGCATAGTGTTGCAGGTCTGGGACGATTCCCAGTGGCTGCGAAACTTTCGCATGCGTAAGGGCATTTTCACTGAACTTTGTGACTTGCTTTCCCCTGCCCTGAAATGCCATAATACCAAGATGAGAGCAGCCTTCACAGCTGAGAAGTGAGTGGCGATAGCCCTCTGGAAGCTTGCAACGCCAGACAGCTACCGGTCAGTCGGGAATCAATTTGGAGTGGGCAAATCTACTGTGGAGGCTGCTGTGATGCAAGTAGCCAAAGCAATCATTAAGCTGCTGCTACGAAAGGTTGTGACTCTGGGAAATGTGCAGGTCATAGTGGATGGCTTTGCTGCAATGGGATTCCCTAACTGTGGGGGAGCAATAGATGGAACACATATCCCTATCTTGGCACCGTAGCACCAGGGCACCCAGTACATAAACTGAAAGGGGTACTTTTCCATGGTGCTGCAAGCACTGGTCGATCACAAGGGACGTTTCACCAACATCCACGTGGGATGGCCAGGAAGGGTTCATGACTCTCGCATCTTCAGGAACACTACTCTGTTTAAATGGGTGCAGCAAGGGAATTACTTCCCAGACCAGAAAATAACAGTTGGGGATGTTGAAATGCCTGTAGTTATCCTGGGGGACCCAGCCTACCCCTTGATGCCATGGCTCATGAAGCCATACACAGGCAGCCTGGACAGTAGTCAGGAGTTGTTCAACTACAGGCTGAGCAAGTGCAGAATGGTGGTAGAATGTGCATTTGGCCATTTAAAGGTGCACTGGCGCACATTACTGACTCACTCAGACCTCAGCCAAACCAATGTATCCATTGTTATTGTTGCTTGCTGAGTGCTCCACAATCTCTGTGAGAGTAAGGGGGAGACTTTTATGGCGCGGTGGGAGGCTGAGGCAAATCACCTGGCCGCTGATTATGCGCAGCCAGATGCCAGGGCGATTAGAAGAGGACACCAGGAAGCGGTGCGCATCAGAGAAGCTTTGAAAACCAGTTTCATCACGGGCCAGGGTACGGTATGACTGTTGTGTTTGTTTCTCCTTGATGAATCCACCCCCCTTGATTGACTCATTCCCTGTAAACAACCCACCCTCCCCCTTCGATTACAGCCTGCTTAAGGAAATAAAGTCACTCTCGTTTAACAAACATGTATTCTTTATTAATTCATTATAAAAAGAGGGAGAGAACTGACAAGGCAGCCTGGGTGCGGTCTGGGAGAAGGATAGGAGGGAAGGAAAAGGCCACTAAACAAATTTCAAAATAATGACAGCCTTTTGGTTGGGCTGTCCACGGGGGTGGAATGGGCAGGTGCACGGAGCCTCCCCCCATGCGTTTTTAGTTGTCTGGTGGGTGAGGAGGCTAAGGAACATGGTGAAGGGGGAGGGCGGTTATACAGGGGCTGCAGCGGCACTCTGTGATCCTGCTGCTGTTCCTGAAGCTCCACCAGACGCCTGAACATGTCCGTTTGATCACGCAGCAGCCCCAGAGTTGCATCCTGACACCTCAGATCTTCCTGCCGTCACCTCTCGTCTTGAGCGTCTCTCCTACCCTCATGTTGGTCCCTCCTGTCCTCACAGTCACTGGCATCTTTCCTGTACTTTGATACCATGTCCTTCCACTCGTTCAGATGAGCTCTTTCGTTGTGGGTCACTTCCATGATTTTCGAGAACATTTCATCTCGCGTCTTTTTTTTCCGCTGCCTTATTTGAGATAGCCTTCGGGATGGAGGAGGAAGACTTGAAAAATGTGCAGCTGCATGAGGAAGGGAAAAAAGGGAGAGAAGTATTTAAAAAGATTCATTTTACAGAACAATGGTTATACTTTTTCACGGCGAACAACACTATTCACCTTACATTGCACATGTGATATCACTACAAGGTCGCATTTTCCATCTTAATATTGAGTGTCTGTGGCTTTGGTGTTAGAGATCACAGAAGCAGGTCCAGGCATCAGAACTCAGCTTGCATGCGGCCATGGTAAGCCATTGTCTTTCGGCTTCTGCAGCCTTCATATATCCAGCACCCTCCTTTCCCAAATAGCAAGCAAAGCCCATTGAGTGCTGCTTCTTTCCTGTTAACGTGCAGCACCAGAACCTCCCCCATCCAATTCTCTGGGATGATCGCTTTACCCCTCCCCCCACCGCGTGGCTGATAGCAGGGAAGATACCAGCTAGTCAAACACGAAAAAGCTCAGCGCCAATCACCCCTCCCCCCACCCCCGCTTGGCTAAATGGAGGGAAGGATTTCTTTTAAGCCACAGGCAAACAGCTGAATGATCTCTGTCCTCTTAATTAAATTCCCGTATTTAAGCCAGGTTACCATGAACAATATCACTCTCCTGAGGATAACACAGAGAGATAAAGAACGGATGTTGCTTGAATGCTGGCAAACACCGGGACCATACACAGCTGAGCTTTGTCATGCAGTGATACCAGATTGCCTGCTACATGGATGGCGTGGTCAAGTGTTCTACCATGGAGGACGGAATAAGGCTGCCCTGCCCAGAAACCTTCTGCAAAGGCTTTTGGAGTACCTCCAGGACAGCTTCATGGAGATGTCCCTGGAGGATTTGCGCTCCATCCCCAGACACGTTAACAGACTTTTCCAGTAACTTTACTGGCCGCGAATGCATCCCAAGTCCTCAGGGCAAATTAATCATTAAAAAACGCTTGCTTTTAAGCCATGTTTTATATTTACAAAGGTACACTCACCAGAGGTCCCTTCCATGGCTTCATTGTGTGGGATAGTGGCTTGGGAGGGTTGGGAGGGTACTTCTCTCAGGATGAGAAAAAGCTCCTGGCTGTTGGGGAGAATGGAGTTCTGTGTGCTCTCTGCAAGCTCATCCTCCTCTTCCTCCTCCATCTTCCCTGACCGCAGAATCCTCAGGCAAGGCTGAGATTACCACCCTCACCTCGGAATCCACGGACAGGATGGGGTAGTGGTGGCAGACCCCCCTAGAATTGCATGCAGCTCAGTGTCCCGGCCCTGGCCCGGACTTTCCATTTGCTTCTTTGGTTTTCTGGCAGGCTTGTCTGAGCTCCTTAACTTTCACACGACACTGTACTGAGTCCCTGCTGTGGCCTCTCTCCATCATGGCCTTGGAAATTTTTTCAAATGTCTTTTCATTTAGTCTTTTGGAACAGAGTTTTGTTAGCACGGAATCCTCTCCCCTTATAGCAATCAGATCCAGTACCTCCCATGTATTCCATGCTGGACTTCTTTTTCGATTCTCATACTGCATAGTTACCTGTGCTGATGAGCTCTGCATGGTCACCTGTGCTGATCAGCTCTCCACGCTGGGCAAACAAGAAATGAAATTCAAAAGTTCGCGGGACTTTTCCTGTCTACCTGGCCAGTGCATCCAACTCCAGATTGCTGTCCAGAGCAGTCACAATGGTGCACTGTGGGATACCGCCTGGAGGCAAATACCGTTGAATTGCTGCCACAGTAACCCTATTCCGAAATGGCAATACCGCTACTCCCTTCATCAGGGAGGATTACAGAAATCGGTTTTAAGAGCCCTTTAGATCAATATGAAGGGCTTTGTTGTGTGGACGGGTGCAGGGTTAATTCGGTTTAACGCTGCTAAATTCGGTATAAACCCGTAGTGTAGACCAGGCCTTAGATACGTTAGATGTATTCAAGTTGGTAGAGGCTGATAAAATTTATTCTAGAGTACTTAAGAAACTAGCTGAAGCAATCTTGGACACATTAGCAATTATCTTTGAGAACTCATGGAGGATGAGTGAGTTCCCAGAGGACTGGAAAAGGGCAAACATAGTATCTTTCCTTTAAAAAGGGGAACAAAGAGGACCTGGGGAATTATAGGCCAGTCAGCCTAACTTCAGTTCCCAGAAAGATACTTTGCCTCAGTCTTTAATAAGGCTAATGAGGAGCTTAGGGGTAATGGAAGGATGACAAATGGGAATGAGGATATGGAGGTAGATATTACCACATCTGAGGTAGAAGCCAAACTTGAACAGTTTAATGGAACAAAATCGGAGGGCCCAGATAATCTTCATCCAAGAATATTAAAGGAACTGGCACATGAAATTGCAAGCAAGAATTTTTAATGAATTGGTAAACTCAGGGGTTGTACCGTACGACTGGAGAATTGCTAACAAAGTTCCTATCTTTAAGAAAGGGGAAAAAATTGATCTGAGTAACTATAGGCCTGTTAGTTTGACATCTGTAGTATGTAAGGTCTTGGAAAAAGTTTTGAAGGAGAAAGTAGTTAAGGACATTGAGGTCAATGGTAATTGGGACAAATTACAACATGGTTTTACAAAAGGGTAGATCGTGCCAAACCAACCTGATCTCCTTCTTTGAGAAGGTGACAGGATTATTTAGACAAAGGAAATGCAGTAGATCTAATTTACCTCGATTTCAGTAAGGCATTTGACACGGGAAATTATTAGTTAAATTGGAAAAGATGGAGATCAATAAGAAAATTGAAAGGTGGATAAGGAACTGGTTAAAGGGCAGACTACAACGGGTCATACTGAAGGGTGAACTGTAAGACTGGAAGGAGGTTACTAGTGGAGTTCCTCAAGGATCACTTTTGGGACCAATCTTATTTAATCTTTTTATTGCTGACCTTGGCACAAAAAGCAGGAATGTGCTAATAAAGTTTGAGGATGACACAAAGCTGGGAGGTATTGCTAATACAGAGAAGGGCCGGGATATCATACAGGAAGATCTGGATGACCTTATAAACTGGAGTAATAGTAATAGGATGTAATTTAATAGTGAAAAGTGCAAGGTCATGCATTTAGGGATTAATAAAAAGAATTTTAGTTATAAATTGGGGACACATCAGTTGGAAGCAACAGAGGAGGAGAAGGACCTTGGAGTATTGGTTGATCACAGGAGACTATGAACCGCCAAGTTGATATGACTGTTAAAAAAGCTAGTGCAGTTTAGGATGCATCAGGTGAGGTATTTCCAGCAAAGATAAGGAGGTGTTAGTACCGGTATATAAGGCACTGGTGAGACCTCATCTGAAACACTGTGTGCAGCTCTGGTCTCCCATGTTTAAGAAGGATGAATTCAAACTGGAACAGGTTCAGAGACGGGCTACTAGGATGATCCGAGGAATGGAAAACCTGTCTTATGAAAGGAGTCTCAAAGAGCTTGGCTTGTTTAGCCTAACCAAAAGAAGGTTGAGGGGGGATATGCTTGCTCTTTATAAATATATCATAGGGGATTAATATTAGGGAGGGAGAGGAATTATTTAAGCTTAGTACCAATGTAGACACAAGAACAAATGGGTATAAACTGGACACTAGGAAGTTTAGACTTGAAATTAGATGAAGGTTCTAACCATTAGAGGAGTGAAGTTCTGGAACAGCCTTCCAAGGGGAGTAGTGGGGGCAGAAAGACATATCTGGCTTAAGACTAAGCTTGATAAGTTTATGGAAGGGATGTATGACGGGATAGCTTAATTTGGGCAACTGATCTTTGATTATCAGCAGGTAAGTATGCCCAGTGGTCTGTGATGGGATGTTAGATGGGATGGGATCTGAGTTACTGCAGAGAATTCTTTCCTGAGTGTTGGCTGGTGAGTCTTGCCCACATGCTCAGGGTTTAGCTGATTGCCATATTTGGGGTCGGGAAGGAATTTTCCTCCGGGGCAGATTGGCAGAGGCCCTGGAGGTTTTGGCCTTCCTCTGCAGCGTGGGTATGGGTCACTTGCTGGTGGATTGTCTGCAGCTTGAGGTCTTCAAACCACAATTTGAAGACTTCAATAACTCAGACATAGGTTAGGGGTTTGTTATAGAAGTGGATGGGTAGGATTCTGTGGCCTGCTTTGTGCAGGAGGTCAGACTAGATGATCATATTGGTCCCTTCTGACCCTAAAGTCTATGAGTCTATGAGTCTATTAAACAATCAGTTTGTAAGCACCTAGAGAGGTTATAAGGAAATAACCAGCATGGATTTGTCAAGGACAACTCATGCCAAACTAACCTAATTTCCTTCTTTGACAGATCTATTGCCTAGTGCATAGAGGGGAGAACTGATTTTAGTAAGGCTTTGGACACAATCCTGGGTAACAGTCTAAAAAGCAAACTAGGGAGATGTGGTTTAGATGAAATTACTGTAATGTGGGTGCACAACTGGGTAAAACACATATTCAAAGAGTAGTAGTTATCAATAGCTCACCAGCAGACTGGGAGGGTGTTGTCATGCTGTCTAGAGTGACTCATAACCTTGAGTGCCAACCTCAGAACAGACTTTCAAAAGCAGGGCAGCCACTCCAAAATCTAATTAGATGTCACCAACCCAGTAACAAATGTGAATACCTGGATCACTGTAATCTTCTCACCATGGACTCACTAACAGTCTCCGTAGGCTCCCCAGTCTGTCTTGCCACCCTAGGAAAACTGCATTTAGTGATAAATGGTCTTTTACACAAAAAAATCACAAAATATTCAGATTTCTCCCAAGAGTCTGGTCAGTTACCCCAAATCAGTTTGTTCCTCAGATCTCAACCAAAGACAATATAGCCAATCCTACAGTAAACTATTTAAGGATTTATTAGCTAGGGAAAAGAAATGAGTTATTTACGGAGTAAAGCAGGCAACACATATGCACAAATGGCTTCAGTCTATGATTACAAAAGGTGATAGAGATGTAGTAATCTGTCAGCTTTACCCAAGTCAACCCTGGTGATCTCTGCTTTTTGTTTCTTAGTTCCAGCCCTGATAAGAGTCCACACAGCAAAAGAGAGGACAAATCTTCCTATCAACTATCTTTATTTCCCTCTTCCACAGTTCAAATGGGTGGAATAAGGCCTTCTGCATGTACTTCTCCATAGGTGGATGGTGCAACCAATGAAGCTTTTGTCCTACAATGCCACACTTAATTTTGATAGCCCTCTGGGATGGGAGTGGAGAGCCACCCTTCCTGTCTCACTTCACAAATTCAGAGCAGGCATTTTTACGATTATAAAACAAATGTATATGTTACCTTGTAGCATGAAATACAGACATTAGAAGTCAGATTAATGCAGTCAGCAACTTACAAGTATTTTATAGAGTCTAAACACATCCTTATGAGTCTAACACCTATCCCAAATAATAGTAACATATAGGTGAGCTGATCTGGTTTCCAACTATGAATTTGTCAGTGCTTGGCTGATGCCTACAGACTTGACAAGAGCTGGCACCTGGTTTACCAGCATCACAGGCATATCTAATTAGATCCTACAGGGATCACTCCTGAATCTGATACTATTCAATATTTTCATTAAGGACTTGGATAATGGAGTGGAGAATATGATTATGAATTTTCAGATGACACCAAGTTGGAAAGGATTACAAGCACTTTGGACGACAGGATAGAATTCAAAATAACCTTGAGAATTAGAGAAATGATCTGAAATCAACAAAATGAAATTCAATGAAGATAAGTGTGGGGCTGGACTTTATGATCTCTCAATGTCCCTTCCACTCCTACATTTCTATGATTATATGAAATACTCTCCATTCCAACATTAACTATATAGTACATTAAATGGCAGATATTGAAACTAGACATTTTTAAATCAGCAGGTCCAGATATATGCAATTGTTCTAAAAGTGATGGCTGAGTAACAACCTGGACTATTAATATTGTTTTGCAATATGCTTGGAACACTGGGGAAGTTCCAGAAGACTGGAAGAAAGGTAATATTGTGGTAATATTTTAAAATTCAGCCTGTCATTAATGCCTGACAAAATAATGGAAGGACTGGTATGGGACTCAATTAATAAAGAATCAAAGGAGGGTAATATAATTAATGCCAGTCAATAAGGATTTATAAAAAATAGATCTGATCAAACTAACCTGCTAGTCAACCTGTTCCCTAGTGTGATTTGGTGGTCTGTAGCAGACGCAAACTAATGCCCTATGTCTGCTTTATTTGTTAGAACATGTACCCATATAGCAGTCAAGATTATTTGCTTGTGAGTTATCCGTGACTCAAAAACAGGCAAAGCCATTTTTGACATAGAGTGCCACACCCACTCCCCTTTTGCCCACTTGATTCTTCCTAAATAGGTTATTCCTCAATAGGTTAACCGTTGATTATTTTTAACATTCCAGTCATGTGGCTCTTCCCACTAGGAAGAGGGTTGGGACTCATTGGAGCAGGAGGACTGGATCCTGAGTCTCCCACTTCCTCCCAGATAAGTGCTCTAGCCATCAGGCTATAGGGTCATTCTAACTGTCTTTCTGGCGTAGTGACTCAATTAGCCAAAGTGCAACAAATAAAACAGAAGTGATTGAGGGACACCTGCATTAGAGTATCCCATACTAGAGTGATGAGAGGTAGGATTCAAACATAGGTCTCTTTCACCTCATCAAGCAGAAGGGGTGAATTTGCTAACCAGTGAGCTAAAAGTTAAAAGTGGGAACCACCACCACCTCTTCCAGTATCTCTTGCAAAAAAAGGTCTTAGCTGTATTACTCCAGGAGAGCAGTTAGTTCCTGGCTGTGGACCCAAGCAGAGGTGTGCCTTCCTGCAGTACAGACTTAGGTGCTGCACCCTGCTGTTACCTACTCCTCTGTCATGTAAAACTGTGCATCTCAGAAGCCACTTTGGCTTCTGTAATAATATTACAAAGTGTAGTGGAAGAGGGACTGGGTTGATATTTTAAAAAATGGAGATACCAGCAGTGATCCACCTCCCCAGACCAAAAGTATATCATAAGAAACCAAGGGAACACAGGCCTTTAGGTGTATGTCTACACAGAAGTAAAAGCCACGTGACCTGACAGTGGCTGGCCTGGGTCAGCTGACTTGATGTCTCAGCCTATGCTCTGCGACCTTCCACCCTCTCAGGATCCCAGAGCTCAGGCTCCAGCCTGAGTTCGAATGTCTACACAGCAATTTTTCAGCCCCACAGCCCAAGCCCCATGAGCTCAAGTCAACTGACCTGGGCCAGTTGCAGGGTTTTTATCCTTGTGTAGACATACCGGTAGAAATGATAAACCTCCTCTTTTTCCTGTTTCACTCTTTTTAATAAATGTCCCTTGATTGATTGAACTTATTAGATATAAAAACACAAAAGGGCCATGGGGATATTGAAAAGAATTGTTATTAAAGGTTTGCCCTCCCTAAAAACACACACACACACAAACATTTTCCCCATGATCATCAGCATTTAAATTGGGACTCATGAACTATCCAAAAGATCTGAATTAATGTGATTATTCCTGGAGATCAGTGTCCATGACTAGTATGTCAAGGGATATTAATTTTGATAACTGCATTCCAGAAATAATGACTTGGTGTTTACCTTTAGTGAATTGGAAACTTCATATGAACGAGAAAAATAACATACAAATGAGTTCACTCAATGTCAAGAGTTCCTCTACTGTGTTATTGTATTAGTTAGCTATTAATGGCTCTATATATTTATATATTGATAATGAATCAAGAGAAAGATGATGATTTTGGTGTTGGTGTGACATACCAGAATACAATCCAGACCAAGGAGTAGCTGTGTCACCCCTGCCCTGTAGCCTGGTGAGCCCTTTACAATGCCTTGCGTCTGTAGCCTCCAGTCTGGACTGCTCACAAACAGCCTTCAGTCTGTGTGTGTGTTACAGCCAGCCAGACACACCTTGGCTCTTACCAGCCTTAATTGTGCTGCAAGGTGACCCCAGCACACACCCAGTTCTGGATTACCCTTCAGAAAGGTACATCCTGTACGATCCATCCCTCTCCTGAATAGTACAAAAAATTCAGGTCTGTTATTCCTTCCAGGGAATAATATGCACACAACTTATTACCCAAAATGGAGTCACACAAACACTTCAACTTGAACACACTGAATTAGATACAACAATAAAACAATTTTATTAACCACAAAGAAAGAGATTTTAAGTGAGTACATATAATGAGGCATAAAAGTCAGAAATAGTTATAAAACAAATAAAAATAAAATACCTACTGATGCCTAACTTAACAAACTACATTAGATTCAAAGCAAAGTTTTCTCAGCACAGGCTTTCTGAAGTCTTAGTGACCAAATCCTTCAGGTCAGGACCCATCTTCTAGAGTCCAACGGCTGCTTCCTTTGTCTCTTCAGGTACAGTGAATGCAATGATCAGGGAGAGACAGGAGGATGTCTTGGGGTATTTGTCCCTCCTTTTTATAGTTTCGGTCCCTCTGTTGAAAATCAGCAGAGATCCAAGGAGACAAAACGTCTGCGGAAGGATCTGCTGTTTTTTTATCTGTTTAAACTTCCTTTGTCTTCCCTCCTGCTTGATGATTATGTTTATTGCTTAAATAAAACAAAAATGAAGGCAAGCACACATTCCTTCCTTTGTTTAGGACAGACATGACTCCTCCAGGGCAGGGCTTTGTAGTTTGGAACATGTATTCATAACTAAGCCTACATTTTAATCATGGGTATTTTTAGTAAAAGTCATGGACCGCTCACAGGCAATAAACAAAAATTCATGGCCTGTGACCTGTTAATGACTTGTACTATACTGGGAGTGGGGTCAGGTGGCGGCCTGTGGCCCAGGACCCCTGCTAGTGCTGGGATGGGGCTGGCATGCTACCTACTCATCTCCGTGTGTCCCTGCAGCTCCTGGGGGGAGAGAATGCCAGGAGGGCTTAATATCAGGATAATACTGACCAGCAAATTATGAGTTTTCAAATGATACCTTACAAGGCATACTTTGTACCAAGATTGTTACAGTTATGTGTGGGGTTTTGAATACAGGGATATACTCATCATAGTTGGGTAAATGATCAAGATCTATATGGGACTTTCTGAACTAGGACTGAATGTGATAAATTAATACATTGCTGATCTGATTGCTTTAATATTACTGCTGACCTTCCTCACAGTAGGTTAAACAATACATTTTTTGCTGGAGAGAAACATGTGAAAGACTATAAAAATGATCCTTCTATTCCTTTTCAATGCAGATCATAATGTTGCGGAAATGAATTAATTGTATGTCGATACTTCCTGATAGTTGACCTGGCAGAGTGTTGACCTTACAGTTGGCCAGAAGGTATTGGTATAACAAAGCAAATTCAAATGAAACACAGGATTAATCATCAGCTGCTACAATCATAGTAGTGAAAACAAGCCCTGCTCCCTGTTCAATAAGGATTGTGAAAACCCCTGGATCACTCAGGCCACTTGTGCCATTTTGGCAGCTGCTTTTTCATTACTTTTAATGAATGCTTTTAATCAATACTTTTAATTGCTTCCATCAATAGGCAGCAGCACTGATGACATAAAATGGAATGGCCCATACTGTAATTCTGCCTTCTCTAGTTTTTCAATGATAGTACTCTATCAACATAAGAATGGAAAAACATAAGAATGGCCCTACTGGGTTGGATCAATGGCCCATCTAGCCCAGTATCCTGTCTTCCAACAGTAACCAGTACCAGATGGGTCAGAAGAAATGCACAGAACAGGACAATTATTGAGTGATCCATCTCCCTGTTCTCCAGTCACAGCTTCTAGCAGTCAGAGATTGAGGGACATCCAGAGTATGAGGTTGCATCCCTGACCATCTTGGTTAATGTATTGTGTGAACTGATCTAATTCTTTTTTGAAACCAGTTACGTTTTTGGCCTTCACAACATCCAATGTCAATGAGTTCCACAGGTTGACTGTGCATTATATGAAGAAGTACTTCCTTATGTTAGTTTTAAACCTGCTGCCTGTTAATTTCATTGGGTGACCCCCCTGTTTCTTTCGTTATACAAAGGGGTAAATAACACTTCCCTATTGACTTTTTCCACACTATTCATGACTTTGTAGGTCTCGTTCATATCCCCCTTAGTTGTCCCTTTTTTAAGCTGAATAGTCCCAGTCTTTTTAACCTCTCCTATATGGAAGGTGAGCCATACCCTAATCTGCATGCAGTATTCAAGAAGAGCATGCAATGGATTTTTATAGTGGCATTATGATATTTTCTGTCTTATTATTTACCTCTTCTATCTCTCCCTATATATTATCTCTTCCTTGCCTAGTGATTCCTAATTTTTTTTTGACTGATGCCGTACATTGAGGACATGCTTTCAAAGAACTATTTGCGATGATTAAGAGCTCTTTCTTGAGTGGTAATAGCTGATTTAGACCCCACCATTTTATGTGTATAATAAAATATGCATTACTTTACACTTTTCAACACTGAATTTCACCTGCCATTTTGTTCCCTGTTACCCAGTTTTGTGAGATCCCTTTGTAACTCTTCATAGTCCACTTTGGACTCATTGTTCATCCCCTTTTCTAGATCATTTGTCAATATGTTAAAAAACATATGTCCCAGTAAAGTTTGTCCAGAGACCCAGGCTATTTACCTGTCTCCTTTGTGAGAACTGACCATTTATTTCTAGCCTTTGTTTGCTATCTTTTAAATTAATCTTTTACTGATCCATGACAGGACCATCCCTCTCATCCCATGACTGCTTAATTTTCTTAAAAACTTTTGGTGATGGGGTGGACCAGGCCCTGAGGCTCCCTGCTGGTCGCCTGGTGGCCCTGCTACACCCTGCCCCAGAAAAGGACAGTAGAGAGGTCCTGCGAGCTGCCTAGAACGTGGCTGTGGGCAGCAGCCAATCAGGGCCCAGCACGCTAATATAAGAAGAACTGCAGAGCCAGAGTGAGGACAGTTTCTTGCTAGAGCTGGAGGAGAGTGGATGGTGCTCCATTCTAGCTTCTGGGACTCCATGGGCACAAGGGTGAAGATTCTGTGAAGTGGTTTAAGAAATTATAGCTACAATTTAGTTTATTTAAAGGGACATTGTGGGTGGCTGCTATCTATAGGGTCCCTGGGCTGGGACCTGGATTAGAGGTTGGGCCGTGGTCCCCTCCACTGGAAAAGTGGCCTGGATTTTGAGGCACCCCAGAAGGAGAATTGAACTGTAGTGGCCAAGCTGAAGAGCTGGGGCCAGAAAGAGTGAAGACATTGCCTCCAGGTAAGGAGCCCTGGGGCACTGCTCTAGTTTGGAGCAGGTAGAAACAGAAAGACATTATAGAGGACACTGAGAGATGCCCCGTTGGATTTGTACCCTGAAAGGTGTTTGCGTTACTTTGATCTCACACAGACTGTGCATGACTAGACTGGAGGGCTGAGTCAGCAAAGACCCACCACAAACAGGTAGAGTGTACAGGAATATGTGCTCAGCCTGAAGGCATTCGTGCGAGGTGAGCGCAACCCTGTTACAGGGACCTTGTCAAAGACTTTCTGAAAGTCCAGGTGCACTATATCCATTAGATCACCCTTGTCCACCTGCTTGTTGTCACCCTCAACTAATTCTAATAGAATAGTGAAGCATTATTTCCCTTTACAAAAGCTGTGTTGCCTCTTCCCCAATGTATTGTGTTCACCATGTGTCTGATAATTCTGTTCTTTACTGTAGTTTCAACCAATATGTCTGAAGTTAGGCTTACTGGCCTGTAATTTCCAAGATCGCATTGGAGCCTTTTAAAAAAAATCAGTGTTATGTTAGCTATTCCCCAGTGACCTGGTACAGAGGCTGATTTGAGCAATAGCTTACATACCACAGCTAGTTTCTGTGGTCCTGTAGTTTCATGTTTGAGTTCCTTTGGGACTCTTGGATTAATACCATCTGGTCCTGGTGACTCATTACTGTTTAATTTATCAGTTTGTCCCAAACCCTCCTCTATTGACACCTCAATCTGGGATAATTCCTCAGATTTAAAAAGATTAGCTCAGGTGTGGTAATCTCTCTCACTTCCCCTGCAGTGAAAACCGATGCAAAGAATTAATTTAACTTCACCACATCAGCCTGGTCTTTCTAGAACGCTACTTTAGCATCTTGATCATCCAGTGGCCCCACTACTTGTATGGCAAGCTTCCTACTTCTGATGTAACTACAAAAAAAAAGTGCTGTTAGTGTTTTTCTCTTATTGCTGTTTAAGTTATTTTTTGGCCTGCCTAATTATGCTTTTACTCTTGACCTTCCAAAGTTTATGCTCCGTTCTATTATCCCCTTAGGATTTGACTTCTAATTTTTAAAGGATGTCTTTTTGCCTCTAACCGCCTTTTACTCTGTTTAGCCAAGGTGTCTTTTTTTTTTTGGTCCTCTTACTGTGTTTTGTTTTTGTTTGGGGTATACATTAATTTGAGCCTCTGCTCCGGTGTTTTTAAATAGTTTCCATGCAGCCTGCAAGTATTTCACTTTTGTGACCATCCCTTTTCATTTTCATGTAACAAGCTTCCTCATGTTTGTGTAGTTCACCTTTATTATGTTAAATGCTACTGTGGTGTATCAAAGAGAGCTAAGACACGTTGCCTTCATATATGGTGGAGCAGTATTTGTGTAACTCATTTTGAAGTTTCATGTGTTGTATGGAGTTATGATAAATAAAGGTGGAGGGGGTGGCTCCCCTTTTATGGACACCCAGCCCTCTTGGTGTCTGTTATCTGCTTGCTTTACCTGTAAAGGGTTAACAAGCCTACAGGTAAAAGAAAAGAAGTGGGCACCTGACTAAAAGAGCCAATGGGAAGGCTAGAACTTTTTTAAATGGGGGAGGGAGCTTTCCCTTTGTCTGTTGTTCTGTGGAGAAGGAGCAGCAATGCTGTGTAAGGCTTGAACCAGGTATGAAAATTCATCTTCCATACCTAGGAGAAATCATTAGACAGGGAATGTTTAAATAGATGTGGTTAGGTTTATTTCATTATTTTGGTTTGTGGATTCCTCTGTGCTAAACCCCAGGTGCTTTTAACTTGTAACTTTTAAGATGGACCTCAAGAAAGCTATTCTTTGTACTTAATTTCTGGATTTGCTCTTTTAAAATCTAGCAAAAGCCTAAATTCCAAATGTATTTTCTTTTTTGTTTCTAATAAAAATTTACCTTTTTTATGGACAGAATTGGATTGTGTGTGATTGGCTGGTAGCTACAGCTAATTTTCTCTGTTTTCTTTCTCAGCTCTTCCCCAAATGGGGGTGAATGGGCTTGAGGGTACCCCACAGGGAGGGAATTCCTACGTGCTCCTTCCTAGGTTCAAAGGGTTTTTGTTTTGTTTTTTGCATTTGGGTGGTGGCAGCATTTACCAAACTACAGTCAGAGAAAAGCTGTAACCTTGGGAGTGTAATACAAGCCTGGAGTGGCAAGTATTAATTTTTAAAATCCTTGCAGACCCTCACCTTCTGTACTCAAAGTGCCAGAGTGGAGATACACTCTTGTCAAAGCTGAATCAAGTGATTAAGCACAGTTTTTAGTTGATGAGCATCTGCAACACAATGAGAGCTGCAGGTGCTCATCTCCTCTGATTTTGCTGTCTAGGTATGGATTTAAGTGATTAATTTTATGCACTCAAATTTGACAATTCTGGAGATAGCCTCTCTGCTCTTTGCGGTATGTAAAATTGGCATAACTACTTTGTGGCCATTTCGAGAGGCTTAATTCATGTTTCTCAAACACTTTGAGGCACTTCAGTTAAAATCATTGGGCTAGATTCCTTCTCCAGCATAAGTCTATTTAATTCCATTGACTCCAGGAGAGTTCTGCCAATTTACTTAGGTGGCCCTCAGTAACTAGATAGCTCAAACAACCCACTGTGCAGAGAAACAGCACCAGCTATATCATCCTAAAGGATGCTGCAACCCCTATCACCTTCTTGATACTTCTTGCTACCTTTGGAAACAAGCTGAGCTGAGGGATAAAGACTTTGGTCGGAATAAGTCCTTGCACAAGTCACACAAGTAAAGGGTGCCTCCCCCCCCCACCCCTTTAGGACCTTTGATAATGTTAATGACTTGAGTAAAGAATTACTATTGTTTATATTCTTTCCTTGAGCAGAACCTTTAACTTTGCAAGTGCTAGAGAATACAGTAGCCTGTAGGGAGATATTATAATGAAGTCTGGAAAAATTAACTATGTACAGGCTCACTCACTAAATCAAAGATTTTCGTGCTCTTGTTTAAAGTAATACTACATAATTTAAAAATTTGCTACGATATATATCACTGCATTGAAAAGAATGTTCCCAGGACATATTCCCATAAATTATAGAATATTTTTCTATATTAAAACAGATCTTAGAAAACAAGAATAAATCATCTCTGTCCTAGAAAATCGGTATAGATTTGGACATCACATATGTTTTCATGGTGGCTCAGAAGATCTCTCATAGCCCCTTCAGAAGCTGCATTCTAGCTACATTTAAAATTCCTCTTTTGTGGTCCTTTTTATAAGACTACTGGAAGTAACGTTTTTAAACCAAAAAGATTTCAGAAACCTAATATAAATTAATTCAAGGAGATAGACATGATTTATATAGTTCATGGTGTTGCTATTTCTAGGACTAAATCATGTCTTTCTATTGGTAACTACTGTTCTACTAGTATGGACCAGGAAGGTAGTAATGTTGCTGGTTTGGACCAACAGCAGATTATTATCCCTCTGGTGCAAGAAGGGATTTATGCCTGTCCCTGGAGCAGTTCACAATGCACCGACGTGCTGCCTCACACACAAATCTCATGCTAAAAACCTCACTCTAACTCCGTGTGTGTAGGTTTTTTTAAATTAATAAATTTTAGGCAAGGAATCCATTTCAGCAATTTGAAAGTTAAATATTTAGGCACAAGTTAGTGTCTTAATTATTCTGCATTAAATATACCCCAGTGTCCTTCAAACACTTTTGAAAACCCACTACATTCATATCGTGTTTTAATTAAATATTTTTTAAAAGATAATTTAACAAAAAAAGTCTTTTCATGCCTCCCCTTGGGTTTAGTGACTTTTATTGCTGAGAGCGTGTCAAATGGCAATTTATGAGGAAATCCAATGTTTGTTTTTATTCCCTTTGAAATGCTGGTTTTGATATCATTATTGAAGTACTGTTCAGCTTAATGGCTTTGCAGTAAAATTAACAACATAATGGTGAGGAAAAGAGATTTATTGGATCCATAATGCAAGTACAGTGATTATTGTAAAATTTAGATTATTCTATGCTATGTAAATATGATCTCCACATTTTGGCAATAATGGGCCATGTTCTTATCTGGTGTAAGTTGGTGTAGCTCCATACCAGTCAAGGATCTGGCCCAACATGATTTTAATCACATTTTAAAATACACACTTCTGGACCAAATCATCAACTCGTGTAAAATAGAGTATCTTCACTGAAGTCAATGGAGCTATGCCAATATATGCTAGCTAAGACCTGAATATTCATTGACATGAACACCCCTATAGGCCATTCTGGCCATATAAGGAGACATTAGTGTAAATAAGAATCTTGACCTGAAGATCGGGGCCTGAACATTCAGGGCCCAGTTCTACAACAGGGCATACAGTCCAAATTAAGCAGGCTGGGCACTCAGGGAAACGTACTCATGGCTGTGAAATGGACTCCTCAGCCCCAAGCTACTATATTTTGCAGGGTTGTATATTTCCATTCAGGTTATGGGATGACATAAAGGGGGTGGCCTGCTGTTTCACCCACTTTGCAAGGTTTTGAACTAGTGGATCTGCAAAGAATCCTGCATGGTGCTGAGTACCTTCAACTTTAATTCACCTCACTGAGAGGCGTTCAATGGTTAACACGAGGCAGTCAACACTGCAGAACAGAACAACAGTGCAGGACAACTGACCGTCTTCCTGTTGTGCCCTTGGCCATCTTGGAATTCTCTTCTCTTATGAGAGAGCACTCTAAAATATGTCTGTAATGTGTAGGAAAAGCAGTATAGAGTTACGGACATATAGCATTATCTCCTAATTACTGATTCAGTATAGTTATTCTGCCTTGCAAACGACCCATTGTGTTCTTTACACCTTCTACTCTTCTGCATGGAGTGCCACCTGAGAGCTTTGCTCTGCAGAACACAGTGGGTTGTATAGTCTCCATAAAATGCTCTCTGCTTTGTGAACCTTTCCTCAGTGCTATTGACCATGTGATATTTCCTCTGCATTTCAGGGCTTTGCGCACCCACACAGAGAGCTGTAGGCTGTGGCTTCAGGCAGGCTCATGTGTCCCTGATTTACAAAGCCTCTTCAGAAGTGATATGTATGTTATATGGCCGAAAACTGGGCAGCTCCCAATGGGTTAATCATAGTCTCAAGAAACATTCTTCCCCCCAAAAGTCCCCCTTTCCTAGAATAGTGACGATTAATAATAATTGGAACACCGCTTTGGTCAACTTAATGTACTCTCTATGCACACTCACATTATGCATAAATTTGAAAGCTTATTATGTCTCGTTTAAGATGAGGTATGATGTGAAGCTGTCAAGCAGTGCTGTTACCATAGCAACAGAGATAAATAACAATATATTATCACATTAAAATGATCACTTGAAAATATTTGTATTAGTTTGTTTGTTTAACAACTATTTCAAGATGTAGAATGGGATTTCTTTGACCTCAAAGCATCACAACAATCTAATAAATTTGTATGGGTATAATTGAAATATAATAGTGCAGGTGACACTTCCAGTCAACATCATAATCTTGTTCCTCATTATGATGTATCGAGTGTGAGTGGATTACCACAGTCTTCATTGCCTTGGCATGTACACAGTTCTTTGCAGGGAAGATTGTTCTGACTACAGACAGAGTTGATTTTCCCAAGTACTTTTTCATGGCAAGTTAACTCTGAGGTGTTCTAGGCCTTCCAGATGCTACACACTGCATATGAGACTCTGATTGTCCAGGGAGAGTAAGTGACTTTCCCATGGTTTAGTGGTATTTCTTGTGATGCTGGACTATCTGCAGACTGTTCTTGAAATACCACTCTAGCCCTTTAATGGACGGTATACAGTAGAGCCTCAGAGTTGCAACACCTCGGAATGGAGGTTGTTCATAACTCTGAAATGTTCATAACACTGAACAAAATGTTGTGGTTATTCTTTCAAAAGTTTGACTGAACATTGACTTAATACAGCTTTGAAACTTTACTGTGCAGAAGAAAAATGCTGCTTTACCTTTATTTTATTTTTTTAGCAGTTACATTCAACACAGTACTGTTCTGTGTGGTGGTGGTGGTGGTTGTCTCTGCTGCTGTCTGTTTGTGTACCTCTGGTTCCAAATGAGGTGTGTGGTTGACTGGTGAGTTCATAACTCTGGTGTTTGTATCTCTAAGGTTCTACTATACTTTCCACCAATGGTCTCTACATTGATGACTATACTATAATTTCCTTTTTGGATGAAATTTCCTCCAGTATGAAGTGGTACAATTCCATCTGGAATACATATACCTCCCTGGAGACTTCCCATTTCAATGTTTTCAGCACTAGTGTTAAACTACCTCACCTCATCAGAATTGATGCAAATCCATGAAAGTGCAGTATGTCCATTACATTGTGAGACCCAAACATATGGTGCAGCTGTGTAGCAAAGCTTATATGAAATGATGTGATCATTTTGGAACTATTAAATACTCTGTACTCTAGTTGAGAGGCATATTCTTTAAATGTCTTCTGAAGGATGATACTCCTTGCTGGCTGAATTAAATGCTTCTTTATCTATCAAGCAAAGGACAAACTCCTGCATGAATTGAGGCACAAAAGTAGTTGACCTCCTGTAAACTATAATCATCTGGTTTTTATAATATTCTGACACTTGTTTTTTGGCTATTGCGGACCAAACGCTTGAAGTGGTATTATACAGAACTGCTTGTTCACTTGAAAGCTGTTCATCAGGCTCACTTGCCTGATGAACATTCATAAAACATTTTGATGACATAAGTTCCTGCTTCAGATTACTAACAGCTTGTACAGCATCAGCTAATGTTGTTGCACTGCATAGAGCAATGGTAGATTTGCCTTGTCCATGCTGTGCATGGAATGAAATTGCAGAACCATAGTGTTTTTCTAATCTTGACTGTAATTTGCTACTGGAATAGCTTGTAGTTTCCACATGTGAAGGAAGTAAAGCGTTATATCTTTGTAGCAGCTTGGACAGGAGAAGAGCTTTCTTCTTGTTTCATTGCATTTTATCAGCTGATTGAAGAGAGACCATGTCATAAACTGCAGTGCTTACAGTTAAAGCAAAACTATCTAGTAACACTACAAGATATATTTTACTCAAGTTGGAAGAAAGACACATTGACAAACTGTATCCTAATTCTCTCCTGTGCTGATGGTTTTTACAGTTTTTGCATTTTTGGTTTTTCTTGACAAAACACATTATTTAAACTTTGCGGAGAGTCCAAGTTTTAAGGAGCTTGTATCCTCCCTCTTTTCATATAATGTAACTTCCCTGAAGAGGTAAAATTCCCAAAGTATATTGTTAGCATTATCACCACCACCATTTTTCATTTTTTTACAAGCATACAGACTTGTGCTAAATTAGGTTGGCATTTTTGTTTAGTGGTCACTTTGATTGAAACCCAATATGATGCTGTTTATTATCTCTAACACGAATAATGACCTAGGCATAAGGGTCCCTGAATGGAAAAAGCTAGTTTCTAGAGTATTTCAAAGACTAGTACTGCATGCATACGCAACAAGAAATAAATACCTTCTACCTGGCAGACTAGGTGCTATATTATATGTACAAAAGCTTACAAATGGGGATGTTACATTAGGAATTCATGTACATTTATATCTGTACACTGTACATTACAAACTGTATGGGCATGTAATCCACTGCTGCACAAGCTTGAGTGTCAGACTGATCTGGTCAGCAAGGTTCAACTGACAGTATAAAAAATGATTGTAATCAGTTGTGAGAAACTTTGACAATTAAGAATACTGCAAAATGTTGCTGTTTTGCCATATGCTAAACAGCTTCATCATATTTGGAAAAAATATATACTGGCCCAAGCAAAGCCATCTTTAATACATTAACATTTGGTAGGTTTGGTCAATAAACATTACAATAAGTGTTGAAATGGATTTAAACTCTAGATATTACAGTGTTTCTAGGCCTGTGCAAAAAATGGATGTCATTTTGGGTATCATTTTACCTCGCCTAAACAATCGCAGCACCACTTGACAACTCCACATCATACCTCATCTAAATGTAAAGAAAAAGCTTTCCTATGATGATGTGGGTGTGTGTGGAGAGAGTACAATAATCTCCAAAAATATGCCCATTTTTGGACAACTGCTGCATGCCTAAGCAATTTGCTAATTATTCTCTCTCTGCCATGGCTCCGCTGTGCTGACTGACAGGCCCTGCTCACTCCCTGCATGCCTATGTGAAAGGAGAAGTAGCTGCCTTGCTGAGGCTATTCTCCCTCCCTCCACTGTGACTGCATGGTGAGTAGCCCACACAAGAGTGGCATAAAGTGATCTTGCCCTTAGGTGCCAACTGAGGAAAGCATATAAGCATGAGTCCTATTGTCTGAAAGTTGTGTGTACTTAAGTGCTTTCCTGAATTTGCAGAGAATAAGTGGAATGATCTGGAAAAAAGCGATAAAGGAAACCAGCTAATGCACAGAAGACAATTATGCAAGAGTTCAGCTACAAATTTAAACAAAAGTAAAATGCAGAAACATTTCAAAACACTGGGGAAGGCAGCCAGAAAAAGGCCTAATGGATGTAGGCTGGGTGACTGGGCAGCAAAATGGCAGATGAAATTCAGTGTTGATGAATGCAAAGTAATGCACATTGGAAAACATAATCCCAACTATACATATTGAATGATGGGGTCTATATTGGCTGTTGCCCCTCAGGAACATTGGAGCCATTGTGGATGGCTTTCTGAAAACATCCACTCAGTGTGCAGTAGCAGTCAAAAGATCGAAGAGAATGTTGGGAATCATTAAGAAAGGGATAGATAATGGGACGGAAGGTGTTGTTATATTGCCTCTAAGTGGGGCCATGGTACGCCCACGTCTTGAATGCTGTGTGTGGATGTGGCTGCTGCATCTCAGGAGGGATGTGTTGGAATTGGAAAAGATTCAGAAAAGGGCAACAAAATGATTAGGGGTATGGAACTACTGTGTGAGGAGAGATTAATAAGACTGTGACTTTTCAGCTTGGAAAAGAGACGACTAAGAGGGGATATGATTGAGGTCTATAAAATCATGACTGGTGTGGAGAAAGTAAATGTGTTGTTTACGCTTTCTCATAACCCATGAACTAGTGATCACCAAATGAAATTAATAGGCAACAGGTCTAAAACCAACAAAAGGAAGTATTTCTTCACACAACACACAGTCAACCTGTGGAACTCTTTGCCAGAGGATGTTGTGAAGGCCAAGACTATAACAGGGTTCAAAAAAGAACTAGATAAATTCATGGAACGTAGGTCCATCAATGGCTGTTAGCCAGGATGGGCAGGGATGATGTCCCTAGCCTTGGTTTGCCAGAAGCTGGGAATGGGCGGACAGGGATGAATCACTGGATGATTTTGTCACTCCCTCTAGGGCACCTGGTATTGGCCATTGTTGGAAGACAGGATACTGGGCTGGATGGACCTTTGGTCTGACCCAGTATGACCACTCTTATGTTCTTAGCCCATCCCTCACCTCACTCAGTTTATGATGCTGACAACTTTAAGTTTTAGCTTTCTAGAGATGATAATATACAAGCTGGCCTCCTTCTATGATGATTGTTATGGTACCTACAAAGGATCCAGTGTGTCTTTTCTAGAAAACTTTACTTTTATGGTCATGTCCTACTGGCAAAGAGGCCATGTGTGTGTCTGTTCAATTTTTAAAAAAAAAGTCTATTCAGATGTTTATTCTAAAAGCTATTTCTATAAGAAAAGTTACCCTATCTCTCACATTTTTATCCTCTTCTTAACTACAGAGAACAGTCACCATGCATATCATTTACGGCATGATTAACATCTGCAAACCATTTGATTACTGTGGTCGCCAGTTCCAGTGCTTCTTGTCTATTCACTGCTTCTAATTGCTGGTGATATTGTAGTTTGCTGAGTAGATCTGCTTTTTGCAGTGCTGGACAAAAATGTGTGTGATTATGGCTTTGTAGCAAGAATTTTAACATATCTTAGAAGTTTAGCAGTAGCTGGTAAATATAAAGAGGGAATTCATAAAAAATGTATTACCTGTGACTTTCTAAATCTAATGTGTTATGGTAAACTGAACACTATAGCATTTCATTTAGAAAGAGAAAATCCTGTTTCAGAGGTTAAAGAAGAAGATTCAATCTTAACAAAATGTCTGTGTGGAACCAAGATATAATATAACTATAACTGAATGATTCATGCTTCAGTAGCATGCAAGGGGTTAGGAATTAATTAGTTTCATGTTTGCAATGGAGAAAAAAATGAACCTTTAAAATCACAATTAATTTTTTGTTAAAAACAAAGTTTTTCCCAAGATATTTGCAGGTATCAACTAGATCTCAAAAAGACAAAACAAACAAACAAAACAGCCACAGTAATTGAGCCACCAATGATTATGAAATCCTTTCTCAGTTTTGGTTTGTATGCTTTTTTCAAGCCTTGCGTTTCAGTCAGAATTGCCATTTTTAAGCTGCTAGCTGGTAAAAGCCATGTAAATCCAGTTTTCATGGTTACCTTGGTGTAATGACAGCAGCTGCATGGCAAAAATGTTTGTCCTTTTAGGAAATTGACAAAACCTGTTAATGTGACTGTCAGCCTTGACATATGTATGAAATATGTCATACAGATTTAAAAGGCTGAGGTAACACTAAAGGCAAACATATCACGGGGGGAAATTTAAGGCCAGCACAAGGCATCTACGCCACTTGACCCCAATCTTGTTCAATACTATTACCATTTCAGTAGTACTTAGGAGCCCCAGACAAGGACTGGATGTTTTGTTAGGTGCTGTATAAACACATGTAACCCCTCCCCCAAGTAGTGTTGTCAGGTGTCCGGTTTTCGACCAGACATTCCAGTTGAAAAAGGAAACTGGCAGCATCCAGTCAGCTCAGCTGACCAAAGCTAAAAGTTCAGTTACCTGCAGTACCCAGCCTCTGCCATCAGGGGTGGGACGAGCAGCAGCTGCTGATCAAGCCTGGAGGAACAGATCTGGTTAGCAGCTGCCGCTCTTCCTACCCCCCAGCCTGACAGAGAGAACTGGCTGGCCCCCAGACTAGGATCCAAAGTAGGTACTGGCACCATGTGGGGGAAGAGTGGGGGAGTAACCTGTCTGCCTCCTCCATGCTGCTGTGTCCCCATTCCCCTCCTCAGCCCCTTGCTCCAGGGACCACCCCCTAACCTACTGTGTCCCCAAATTCCCCAGTCCAGCTCCTCATTCTGAGTACTGACCTCTGACCACATCAGCGCTTCCCAGCCTGGCTCTGCAAGTGGCAGGTGAGTCTTAGGGGAGCAAGTACAGCGACGGGGGGTGGAGAGCGAGTGATGGGGGGGATAGAGGGCACAGGGCCTCGGAGGAAGAGGCGGGGCAGGGGTGTTTGGTTTTCAGGGATTAGAAAGTTGGCAACCCTACCTCCAAGGTGTTCCTCAAGCCTTTTCCCTGCCTGGTGCTGGCACTTGCTGTTTGGAGAGAGCTGCTCCTGTCTCCTCACTGGTGGAGGGGGGTAGGCTGGGTCCTGGTTTCTTTTTGTGATGCCTCTACACACAAGGTGATTCATTCACTGTGCCCAAGACCGAGTGCTATCCCTGGTGGAAATGACTAGTGCTACTAGCCAGCAGAAAGTATAAGACCTGGTGCAAAAGGCATGATAAAGTACATCAGCATAAACCCCAAGAACAGAATGACACCCACCCCAAATAGGAGTACAACAAGATGACTTTATTGAGAGCAGGAAAATAAGATCTGGGGAAGAAAAGGGTTAAGTTTAAGAAATTCGAACACATTCACAAATCAACCTGATCCCCATCTTCCAGCACTCTCAACTCTTCCCTGCCCTGAGCTTCCTTTCTGGCACCTTCTCAGTAGCCCACTGAAGATGAATCTGGAGAAGAGTGCTACAATGTTGTGAATGCTGTCCAGCTTAAACCTCACTGTATCTTTGCCATTGGATGGAGCAGGGTCCTCTCCTGACTCTGTGGTCTGGAGTCCTGTAGAGGTCTCCGCTGGCTCAGTAGCTGGCACCAGTTCAGATCTCCACCACTCTTGACTCTGGTCTCTGCAGGGCTGGAACTGCCTGACCCATGCACTAGATCCCACAGCAATTTGTAGACTTCCTGTGTGGGAAGGGGAAGTTAATCAGACTCCCTGAGCTGTTCTGCTCTTCTCTTGCAGCCCCATCTCCATCCCCAGCTCAAATCTGAAACATGAGTCAGGCTGTCCCCTCCCACTGAGGGGGCTAAACAGCCCTGCCTCATCATTGGGCCAGCAAACTGCTTATATAGAACATCCCATGCAATTCCTCCCTATTGGTCTCTGCAGGGGTTTCTTATCCATTCTGATCCTACCCCTGATTCCAAGCATGCTGGGAAATGTCAGAGGGCTTTGATAGCCATTATTGTTATAGTCCCTCAGTGACCCACTAGAGGCTCAGTATGGAACTCTAAGAGCTCAGCTATCTAATTCCAAATAGGAGTTACACACTGAACAAAGAAGATGGTTTCTGCCATGAAGAATTTGCAATCCAGGATGAGACAACACATGCCTACGAGAAACAGGCCATCGAAGCATCATATAATGGAGAGACAATTATGAAAAGCAAGATAAACAATTGTCACATTAAACATGTTCATAAGCCTTAACAGGATTGAACTACAGGGATTAAAGTTATGTGAGAGTCTTGGGCTGGCCCTCTGCATATGGTGAATTTCACCCAGAATGACAAAAGAGAATGTTGACATGGAGACAGACAGGCAGGAGGGAGTCTGCATAGACAGGTATGGTGGCAGAACAATATTAATTCTATTCCTAATGGATAGCTGGAAGCATGTGTGTATTAGAAGATTAAAATGCCTCACACAGGTAGACTAAGCAAATACAAATTCCCTTGATCATTGTACTATTAGTAGCAGGTCACCTAAAATAGATAGTTTTCTATTTCCCATATAGTATCAATAGATATGTGCTGGTTTACACTGGCTGAGGATCCATTCCCTTGGTTAATTTTTCCAATTACAAACAGATTTTATGGGACATTCTGTCTGCATTGTTATAGTTATGGATGACAACTGCAAATCCCATTTTCTCTTTTCAAAGGCAGGGTCAGCTCTCTGACCATAACGGAGGATTGAAACCAGCATGGGCCGCCGTGTAATCCAGAATGAAGACATTGTGCTTCATTAGCTCACAGGTATTTCTGCTGATGGTTTGTAGTTGCCTTTGCAGTATTTCACATAGTTAGATTGTTCTGTGCTGTGCGCTCTGCCCTCCGGACCCTTATTTTCCTTTGACTCATCATGACGTGGAGAACCTTTATGCTTCTGCAGAATAACATCACATTACATTTAATAACATCTTTAGGCTCAGCAGATCATCAGATTATTTTAAAGTATATCCATGGGAATCATTTCACTCATTCAAGTGCAAGCCAGTTATGATACTGGGTTCTAGTGATGTGGGTCTGCCAAATTCACTAGGTGCTGGACAGGGTCTGCCCATTATTTCATATAGGCCACTAGGGATAAAATTTCCAAAAGTGCCTATAAGGGTTAGGAGCCTAAATTTCATTGTTCAAATGGGACTTAGGCACCTAGGGGCCAGATTTATAAGCTACTTTGCTGCCTAAAGAGGTAGATGGATGCCTTGTGGGATTTATAGAAGTTCCTAATCAGGTTGGGATCTTAACTCCCATTGACTTCAAGTCGGGCCCTTGGGAGCCTGTCTCATTGACTTTCAGGGGGACTTAAGCTCCCAAGATACTTAGGTGCTTAGGAAACTTTTATCCTATAAAACTATCAAGTAAATTTGAGCACGATGGTACTTACATGCCTAAGTTCTATTTTTAGATTCACAACTGTGACAAATAGGAGGTTCTGTCTGTACAATTTCTGCTTGAGGGTTGATATTATGAAATTGTATCTAAAATTCCTGTCAGGGAAAACTTGTAAGTATGTGGATCCACCCTGATTTAACAGGATTGTCTTCACGGCTCTGCCAGGGGCCAGGGTGAAACTAACAGTCATCTGTTTAACATAAACACCTTGGGACAATGGATTTGCTCTGGCTGGAGACAGACACTTCCTCCTCTTGATCTGAAGTAACAGGGTTTCACAGCAGTGAGAAATTACCAAAAGGTAGACCAAATAAGCAAGTGACCCCAGCATGCTCTATAAAGGACTCATTGGGGGGAACTTGGAGAGAGCCATTTTGCACTTGACAAAGATGAAGGCTTCCTGCAGGGTGAGGGAAGGTTTGCTGCAAGGTCCAAGGTAGGCAAGGGGACCAAGGAGCCTGCCTGCCTGCTGGATGGAACACATCCTTGACAAAAATCTGAACTTCTTGCAGATTCTGGGGGAGATGGAAAAGGTCACTGTTTTAACTGGTAGGAAGGTGCTGATTTCTGCTAGGTGATGCTCACTCCAGCCCTAATCCAGCCAGTGCTTAAGTAGGTACCTAACTGTAAGCAGGTGAGTAGATCCCATCACAGTCAATGAAATGACTGGTGAGCTGAAAGCGAGGCATGTTGTTTAATTGCTTCCCTGGCCCCGGGCTAGAGTACTCAGCTCCTTGCAGGACTGATCCCAAGGTGAGCAAACAAGCAAAAGATGAACTTGTAGAATACAAAAATCAACACCTAAAATCTTGCAATGCTTTATGTATATTTATGTAAACATAAAATACTGCGAGTAGATCAACAGTTCAATTATATCTTCTCCTTACTGAGTTTGCTGTCATTGAATTATTTAACTTCAGATCATAATGTTTAGTAATTACTTATTCTATTACTTTCGGCAATGAAAGATATTTATACATTTTTAACAGCAAATCCTTAATTAGCATATTTTCATTGATCAAAAATGAATATTTACAAGCACAGATGAATTTTCTAAAACGAGGCTTTGTCTGCAAGGAGCAGTGCACCCAGTTTTGCCATGTAGCTTACGGAGCATAACCCCATAGGTTTTTTTATATGCCTACTGTCACCAAGGGAAGGTAATATCCTCCAGTTGGTGCCTATATGTAACTTTCATTAATATAACAGGGCCCACCAACTCTCTGCCATGTCCAGCACCCTTCAGTTATGACCTCTGATTCTCTGCATCAGTTCTGGCACAGGTTAGAGCTGCCTGTAGGCTGCTCTACACTGCTTCAACTGGATTGTGGATTGCTGCAGTTTGGTGGAATTGGCTGAATCTCATCTAGGGGTATCCTTAACTTAAGACTTATGGGCCAAGCTACGAAATTCACATCAAAACAGTTCCTAGACTCCTCGACCAGACCAGAGCTACTATGTATTAAGCACCGTACAAACATATTTTGAGTGTAAATGATAGTCCTTGCCTTTCAGAATTTACTATTTTAAGCACAATTTTAAGCTGAGAGATCTGAACACATGGGATTATTGAGCCATTGCCAGACCTGAAATGAGTGGAGCTATGTCAATTTATGCCAGAGAATCTAGTTTATCATTTATTAAATATACAACTGATAGTATGTGAATCACAAAAAAGGGCCAGATAATGATCTCAGTTACACCAGTATAAACCCAGAGAAATTCACGGCCGTGATTCTGTTCTAGTCATTATTTGACACTGGTGTAATCAGTTGGTTTAAATGAAGTTACACTAGCATAACACTAGGTAACAGGATGGAGAATTAGGCTTGTTGATGTAATTGGGATCAGGTGTAACATGAAGTGGGAGGAGTTACTCTAGCTTTACACTGGTGAAACTGAGATGAGAATCTGACTGAAAAGCTGCAGTAAATCACTGAGGTCAGCAAATTAATATTATGCTTTTGTAGAATAGAATAAAATAAAACTAGACCACTTAATTTGCTTATTGGTTCATTCTAAGGGCTTGTTTAGTGAAGATGCTATCTACGCAAATGGGAAAGCTTCTCCCATCGGGTAGGTATTCCACCTCCCTGAGAGGCTGTAGCTATGTTGACAGGAGAAGCCCTCCCATCAGCGGTGCAGTGGAATCCTTTTTTTTACCAGTCTGGGGATGAGAGGCAGCAGCTAACAGGGGGCACATGACCTCCTCACCTGACCCTCCACCCCCCTGACTGATGTAGTGATACCGACATTGTTAGCGTAGACCAAGACTAAATGCCTCTAGATTAAGTGCCCAGAACTGAGAACTGTCAGCAGCAGGAAATCAGTTTCAGAAAGAAGCATTTACAAGATCCTTTGTTTACTTACACTACTATGTAACTTTCTGTAAATTGCTGCTTGTTGGCTACTCCAGGCTCTGTAACAGTGGGCACAGGGAAGAAAGGAGAAGAGTGATACTGAGTTCACCGCACAGCAGGACACTCATAAGGGTCTTAATGTGCAAACAGAAGGTGAATAAAGGTGTCTCAATATCTTCCTTTTTTGAGTTGTGGCTTAAGTGCAAGGGACTGTCATTGTTTTAAAAATATAGTTTCCAGAGGAAATGAAAGTCCATCCCTGTAATAGAGCTCTCAGAGGGCCAGGTGTTCTAGTGGGTAGTGCATCCAGTATTCAACCTCACTTTCCAGCTGGAAAGCCTTTCAATCCAGCTTCTCACCCATACATGGGCTTTGCTTCACCTCAGGTTTGCAATGTCCTTGTCTTCCCAGAGGAGGATGGGGAGGGGAATGAGGTTTATGCCACTCCTGCAGTAGGGAGGGGAGTCCAGGGCCCTTCCATTCCAACAGGCTCCAACCCAGGGCCTCTAGAAGGTCGGCACCTTGGAGCTATGGGGAGAGACAGATGGTAAAAAGTGACCCAAGGGGGTAACTCTGATAAAAATTCCAAGACCAATATAAGGCAACAAAGACATCTAAACTTTCAGCCCTAACTGGGCTCAGTGTACAATCCTTACAGGGAGGCTTCTTCAGCACCTTTGAAGTGTGGAGTGGTCCTTCAGGGTAGGTCTGTATTCTTCCCCAGTCTCTTCTTTCAGAGGTGGGTTGCTCCCTTTTAAGCTTGCTCTCCAGTTGGAGCATGCTGTGCAGGTCTGGAGATGCAGGGATACCTGGGCACATTGCTGTCCTTTAATTCTTTCAGGCCCAATATGGGCTTTGTACACCTGTATGGGTGCCTTATACGCCTATTTTTCCTCTATGGGCCAGGCTTACTGACTGGACAATCTCTCCTATAAATGTATTCCTATCTCACCTCTTGGGGAGGGGAGGAGTTGTGTCACAGGAGACTGGCTGTGATGCATTATGGGGGATGTAGTCCTGTCAAGGATGGGCCTGTAGAGGAGAATGGGCGTATGCGCCATCCAAAATACAACTCTGAGGCACTACATTGTCATTTTGAATAAAAATATTTCCTTTTTGTTTTTATTAAATAAAATTTCATGGGAAGCTTATAATTTTCACACTTTTTTTCTCAAAACCCCAGTTTTCAATTGGAAAAATAAACTTTCACCCAGCCTTACACATAACTGTCTTCCTGTTGCTGTTTTAAAAGAAAATTTGGAGAGCATTTCCTATACTCAGTGATGGTGGGGGGCTGTCTAGTTCCACATATAAAATGTTCTCCATCAACTTCTTACTATTTTTCCAAACCATTGACTCAGCTGTTTGATTGGTAACACTATCCAGTCATAAATGTGCACTTTGCCATGTGCACGCCCATAGAAGACTATGGGTTCAGACTAAGGGCCGTCATTAATTATCCTGTTCCAGTGAGAGTGGAATTTAGTGACCAGAATCACACAATTGGACTGAAAAAACATCAATCCAAATTGATATGAATGGGTCAAGAATCCCTTCTGCATAGTATACAAACAAAGTGAAATTATCTGACTTCTTAGTTCTGTACACTTTAAGGCCAAAGGGACTATTAATCGCCTTTCTGTAATATCACAGGCCATTACGTTTCAAACAAATATCCCTCTGAGCCCAGTGACATTTAGTTAGACTAAAGCATTTCAGTCCGTTGGAGATTAAACTGTTGTAGGACTCAGTCAGAGAACCAGAGAAACCAAAGGTGCAATCAATGCTCAATCCTTCTGTAATGGGCATGGAAGTTGTTTCTGGAGTGGGGAGTGAGGAAGGCCTTGCACCATCTTTTTAATTAACATGTCGGAGGAAATCACTCTATAGTCCCCCTACAAGTCCTCCCTGCCCCCCCCCACTCCCCGATTAGCCTGATTTTTTTCACTTCCCCACACATTTACTCTAACAACACAAACTCTGTGTTCCGCTGCTGACTGTGCAAGGAACACCTATCTTTAGGATGAGAATTTACAGAATTTCGCCAGACTACTATGGCCCCATTCTTGTAATGAACTCCACAGGGGGTATGCCCAGTAGGAGCTCATTGCAGGATTGGGGCCTAAGTGTATGTTCTATGGAGGCCCTTTAAAGCTTATGAGGCACAAAACCCTGCCACAGGATTTCTTATCTGCTTCTGTCTTATGGGGGCAGCTGCCTTCACCCATGCAATCATGCCACTGAAGTAATTTCAGGTTTCTTTGAAGTCTTGACAGGTCTCTAATAAACTCATGAGAGAATGGAGAATCTCATTTAATCAAAACGAATATTTCTTTGCCTTGGTCAAACAACACAGAAATGCTGGGTGCTATCAGTTCAGAATACAAGAACATGATGTCATGGTCAAGAGAAAGGTAGGTCAAAGGCCAGAAGCCACATGAGATAATAGTAATCCTGGTTTCCATTTAGCATCAATACCAATGCCTCTGCCATAGACTGACAAACAAGAGCAAATTTGACAGATTTTGTCAATGTAAGTATAGAACATCATTCAGCGCAGGTGCTTTTAAACATACCTCTAATACAAGGCTAATATAAGTAATAAATCACAACTTGCCCAGAATTCTGGAGTGTGGGATCCAGGCTTCTGGTTCATTCTTTTATACATATAAGGGACTAGCTGTAAATTTGGGTGACAATCCAAACTTCCCTAGATTATACGAGGTTTTGGTTTGGGACCATCTCTACACTTAGCGTCAAATAAGGTGTATTCCTATGTCCTGACCAAATCTAATTTGGCTAATGCATTACAGTTACCTAAATTCCCTCAATTTCATGATTGTGATATGGTCCCTCACTTCCAACCCTAAACTGTTGTATAGCTTTGGTGTTTGGTGGTACATAATCGCTGTATTCTGCCCCAAAGCAGCTGTTCTTCATTGGTGAGTGGAACGATGGCTAATAAAGTACGGATGGGATCTTCCTGGGTGAAAGGTACTATATAAACCATAAAATCAATCAATTATTCTCAGATTCATTTAATCCCTCATTAGCCAGCTAGTATTTTTACAGTTCTGAAGTTCTTGGTCTCACAAGGACAACATTCTAAGCCTGGCCGACTACATTGAATAATCTGAAAAGAGAAATCCTTCATTCAAGCACATGCCTGACTTTCAGCACATCATTGTTTCCCCTTGAAGGCAATAGGGTATCAAGCACCTTGCTTAATCAGGGACTAAATCGTTAGGTACAAGCTAGCTAAAATAATATAACAAGTATGGAGTTATCTGTGTGGCCTGTCTCTATTTAATGTAGACTAACCCTAAGTATTGTAAAAGGAGATGTGGGATGGGATGGACAGATACTTCTCTTCAGTGTAGGCATACATAGAAAAGGGAAGTGTTTCTGGAGATAAAAGAACAGAGCCTATCACAGCATATAGAGAAAACTACAGGGGGACTAAAGGAAGCAGGTGTTAAGTTTTAGATTTCAATTGAAGTGCAGGCCCAATTCTGTGACGTGAGAATGTTTTCAGCAATTTATGGACCTGTCACTTTTTACAGCTACATTTGCTACTCTTATGCCTATTCATATGTATGCTGGTCTTTGACTGTGAAAGCCTTTAATAGTAACGCCCACACAAGATTATGATGGATTTTAAGGTAAGGAAATGCTTGATTTACTTATTTATTGCTCGTCTTGGTCTAGTTAAATCAAATGGGTTTTGGTTTTTCCTTCTGAAACAATTAGGTTACATGCAAGGTGAACTTTTTAAACAAGTTTGTCTGGGCAGACTTTTCCTTTAAATTATACTGTATAACAATCCTACCAACCAAAATATTGCAGCCCTTTGAAAGTTTTGAATAGCATTGAATCCGGAGGGGTTTCCTGAAAATAATTTTGTATCTATCTTGACTTTTTTTAACGATCTCAACTCAAGTCCCTTACTCCAGAACTTGATGTTGGAGCATTAAATATTATGCAGTTTGCTAAAAAACAGAATCAAACACCTCATTTTTATATTAGGTTCTAGATCCTTTTGGTGCCACTGGGAACCTGAAGTTTTCATTCTTAACTAGGTAAGGGACACAGTACATAACTTGAGTAAAGTTCATCCATTTAGGGCTAGTCTACACTGGCATGTTAAAGCACTGCTGTGGTAGCACTTTAACGTGGCTTGTGTGGTCACGGCACAGTGCTGGGAGAGAGCTCTCCCAGTGCTCTTTAAAAAACCACCTCCATGAGGGCATAGCTTCCAAGCTAGGAGCACGGCTCCCAGAGCTGGTGTAACTGTCTACACTGGCGCTTTACAGTGCTGAAACTTCCTGTGCTCAGGAGGGTGTTTTTTCACACCCCTGAGTGAGTTGCAGTGCTGTAAAGGGCTAGTGTAGACAATCCCTTATACTAGCTAAAGATAACGCCTAAAATTCTGTTTTAGGGGAATGCAGCATGAAATGTGTATATCCTAAAAAGATGATTTTTCTCATAGAATTTAATTTAATTTCCAAAGCTGTGAAGGACAGATAATTTTCAAAGTTAGCATAGGCAAGCACGGTAAAAGCTAAGTTCAGCTGGTCTGAGCCTGAAGTCTTTGGCAAATGCTTGTTGTTTGTCTGTAATACATAATACTCAGGAACATTTTTATTGCCCCACAGCCTCAATTTTTTTAGAGAGCATGCAGACGGTTTGAGAATCCATTTTCATTACCCAGTTAGACCCAGCATGTCACAAAAGAAACTTTAGCAAGCAAACTCTTTTTGCAGGCTATAATTTAGATAGCATCAAAGAGATCCAACTTTTTTATGTGTTTAAAAAAAATGCGTGCACAGGTTGTTCAGCATGAATGGCCTTGGCACATTCCGGACAGTTCTATGTACTGGTATTTAATAGTCAACCATTGTAGAATGCAAGCAAATGAATGAGCAGGAAGTGAATGGCCACAACAAAATCTGTTTTCTGCCCACATTTTCTTTGATTATCTGACAACTACCTTTCCCTTGGCAACAACCATTACTCTTTGCCTTTCACTATACCAATCCCTCCCTTTAATTCTTGTATGACTTTTTAAAAACCAAATGTGTGCATCTGAAATTATTTCTTTTGATATTTTTAAAATGTTTTTTTTTGATGTAAAATAAATACATAAAACAAGTATTTATTAGTTCCTCAGACACAACAACTTCAACTGATCGACAGATTTGTAGTCAGGAAAGAAGGTAGGTATTGTTCCCCATGACAGATTGGAACCGATTTTTGGAAGGATTTGTATACCTCATTTTGCAGCATTGTGCAGGGAATTTCTGTTAGGATCAGACAAATATATTCTCCACAATCTGTTTCCAGCAATTTCAAAGAGATTGACATCCCCCACTTCCAACAATGGCAGTCAGGATTTCAGGTGGGACCATGTATGTTCCATCACTTTATAGATGTTTGTTAATTAAAGGCACATTTGAAAGTGTCAGATTTTTTTTGCTGTAGTTGCTGTGCTGTTCAGTGAAGTATTCCCACTACTCCTTTATATTGCTCTAGTAGAATGCGTATGTATGAATCTGGCACAACTAGCCTGAAATCTGGTGCAGCTAGTAATAAATTCTTCACTCAGAAGGAATATTTCATTAATTCTAGTGACTGATGAACTAAATATGTCATGAATACTTTTTAAACTTCAATTAAGGGGGTATTCTGATGTTTGCGGGGGGGGGTTAAGCAATGGAGATAATGTCTGATTGCGTATATAATAGCTGATGTTTGAGAATCACTGAGCTCGATCTATTTTTTTTCATTGACCACTTGAAAATTTCTGAGGGTCTCGTCGGACCACTTAATGATTTTTCCAAATGTAAGCTCACTATTGTAAAGCACTTTGGATAAAGGTGCTATATTTAAAAAAAAAAAAAAGGTAATAACAATTGTGTGTTTTTATTTGTAGAACAAAAAAACCCTAGTATTTTAATGAGTAGTCTGACTTTTTTCTAATGAGATGGATGTGCCTTCTCTTCCCCGCTGCAGCAGCAGCCCCTGAGCTGGGAAGGGGAGGGGGTCTCCCATGCTGCAGCAGCCCCCGAGCTTGGGAAAGTTGCCTCTTTCTCTGGCCACCACAGCCTGGCATGTCCCATATTCCACTCACCTCCTCTTCTCAACCCACTGCCCCCTCCCACCAGCCCCCTATTCGCTCCATCGCCACCACCTCACCTTACATGTCCATCTTCACCAAAGTCCAGGCACCTAATAATGGAGGCACACGTGCCAAAAGCCAAATTGAGTTCCAAACAGTTCCAAATGTTGTGACTTCAACTAAATTTGAGTTGTTCATACATGTAGGTAAATACTTCATCATTTGACTTTTTTCCCCTCTTTTTTGGTTCAGATGTGAAACTGATGAAATGTGTATATTCTCCTATCTTCTCTATTGGAGACCAGATTTGTTCGGTCACTTATACTGTTTTTAATCTCAATGAGACAAGTCTTGTTCTCATATTAGTACATAGACCGACTAATTCAGTGAAAGTCAGTGCTCCACAATTATTTCAGTGTACCAGAGTAAAATTTTGGATAATATGTCAATTTTTGTGGACTGTTTACTTTAGGATCATAAGCAGATGATTCCCTCTTAACTAGGGTAGCTTGTTGACTATAGGGATTACAAAATATAAGCTTTTTCTTTGCAGCTGTTGATGTACTTTGGCCATACTCTGTGTATTCTTCCATTTATAGTCTGAATATTGGGTGGGGGGGAAGACATTTGTTTATAATATATAAAAAAAGTAATATTTTAAGATGAATTTGACACTTTCAGTCAATTGCAGACATTGTGAATGATTCCTTAGGAAAAATGTTTAGTAAAAGCAACACCATGTTAGTCTGAAGACCAGGGTATTATTGGTGTAATGAGAGTAACTCAGAAGATATCACTGCAGTTACTCTAGATTTATTCTACCATATTGGAGAGCTGAATCTGTTCCTGAGCATTTCGTAGAATATCAGGGTTGGGAGAGACCTCAGGAGGTCATCTAGTCCAACCCCCTGCTCAAAGCAGGACCAATCCCCAACTAAATCATCCCAGCCAGGGCTTTGTCAAGCCTGACCTTAAAAACCTCTAAGGAAGAAGACTCCACCACCTCCCTAGGTAACCCATTCCAGTGCTTCACCATCCTCCTAGTGAAAACGTTTTTCCTAATATCCAACCTAGACCTCCCCAACTGCAACTGGAGACCATTACTCCTTGTTCTGTCATCTGGTACCACTGAGAACAGTCTAGATCCATCCTCTCTGGAACCCCCTTTCAGGTAGTTGAAACCAGCTATCAAATCCCCCTTCATTCTTTTCTTCTGCAGACTAAGCAATCCCAGTTCTCTCAGCCTATCCTTATAAGTCATGTGTTCCAGCCCCCTAATAATTTTTGTTGCCCTCTGCTGGACTCTTTCCAATTTTTCCACATCCTCCTTTTAGTATGGGGCCCAGAACTGGACCCAGTACTCCAGATGAGCCCTCACCAATGTCAAATAGAGGGGAATTGTCATGTCCCTCAATCTGCTGGCAATGCCCCTACTTACACAGCCCAAAATGCCCTTAGCCTTCTTAGCAACAAGGGCACACTGTTGACTCATATCCAGAGGTGAAAGTAAGCTAGTATGGGCCGATACGGAGGACTGGTAAGAAAGAGACTGACTGAGAGAGGGAGAGAGAAGCCTGCTCCCTGCATAAAAATATTTTAAACTCAGCAGTTCCCTGATGCTTCAGCCCCCAGGGCTAGGTGTTTGGCATCTTTGTTAATTTCACTCACAGTAGCTGGAGGGAGGGGGTCAAAGGGAGAGTGTGTTTGACCATGGTAGGGGCAGTCCTTTTCTGCCCCCGGGATGAGGGGATCTCTCCAATACTAATACACAGCAATACAAGCATTTGGCTGCACAGCTTAAATCCAGAGCTAATAAAAGCAGGTGGAAGGGGAAACCTCACTGTCACATTGGTTTCTCAGCTCCTCCCTCCCCCTCCTCCAGCCAGGTGGCAGACAAGGCCCTGCGTTCCTCCCCCTCCCACCCCCCCAGCAGGGGTTCTCCTCTAAGCTCTATCTTGCAGTAGGGACATTGGCTGAGATGCCTGCTGCTGCTGCCTGCAAAAGAACAGTTTAAACTCAGCTGTTCCCTGTGCAGTTCAGTGCCCAGAGTTAGGAGCCGTTTCTGGCATCCTTGTTAATTTCACTCCAGTTGTTGTTGGTGTGTGTGACCATGGCAAAGGACAGTTCTTTTCTGGCCCCGGGATGAGGGGATCTCCTAAGACAAAATCAGGAACCATTTCCAAGTTCAAATCTATCCCATTCCCTCCCCAGCATAGGATCATGGTTGTGATGTCCAACTGCTTGCAGATCCTCGTTTGAAATGTTACTTTTTAAAAAAAAAACAAAAAACATGGAGAACCATGGGGGAAAGATGTGTCATGATGATTAGGGGTTATTGTGGGCAAAGCAATTTTGCTAAGGCAACTAATATTCACAGGGAAAGCAAAATAGCCCCAATAGACAAAACCACAAGGGATTGGAGGGGAAAGCTGAATATTCAGGGGAAATTATTGTGCCTCCTTTGAAAGAAATAGTAGTTTTCATTCCAGTCCACCCTCTTTAGTATATTGATTTAAACACCTGAAATGTCCCTTAGGACATTGGGTGCAATCTCAGATCTCTTTTAGTTTTGTCCTGCCTGCAGAGTGCCGATGCTGAAATGGACAAAATTTTCTCTAATCTCTTGTATATATTCATGAAGGCTATTCCAGTTGTCCTTCATTCATCCTGACTTCCCCCTCCCTTCCCCCGCCCCCCTCCCCAGCTCCTTCCCTGGCTGGCTGGCTGCTGTGTTTGCCTTGGTTACTTACTCCTTGGCAGACCCAGCCCAGCAGCACCTGCTGCCTTTCTGCAGACAGCAAGCCACGGGGGCCGGTTGCTAGGGGTCGCTGCTGGTCGGTTGGCGGCTGCAGCTGCATGGTTTTGTACACATTCATACACATAACACTACATACAGTCAGGAGGTGAAAGTAAGCCGGTCTGGTCCGTTACGCATATCCGGCAAGAGGCAGTACGACCCTGCTGGACTGCATCGACTTCCCACAGCAGGGGATTGAAAGGGCTCTGGGGCTGTGCCCGTGGCTGCGGGCAGCCCTGAACCCTTTAAATCCCGGCCTCTGCTGAGATGTAAAGGGCTCAAAGCTCCCCGTGGCTGCGGGCAGCCCAGAGCCCTTAGAAATCTAGCCCTTAGAGCTGGTGCACTATCTACACTGGCGCTTTACAGCTGTCAAACTTGCAGCGCTCATGGAGTTTTTTCACACTCCTGAGTGAGAAAGTTTGCAACACTGTAAAGTGCCAGTGTTGACAAGCCCTAAGAATTGCACTGTCTTCCGATAAGTTTCCAGATAGCAGTTAAGGGCTGCTCTTAATACAAATCCCTGAAAGGTTTGATATTGGTTACTCGAGGTACTGCCTGATTCCTCATAACACAACTGAGATCAGAGGGCATGCTGCAAAGCTCATCTTTTAACACAGGCATTCTAGGAGATTGGGAGGGTTTAAGAGGGTTGAGACTGAAGGATAATTAAATGGGGTTTTGTCTGAATGGGAGAATTTTGGGTTTTCTTTTGTGAGAAAGTTTATATAGGAATTTGTGCAACTGGAGATGTTCCTTCAAATTTCACACCAGTAAACATTAGTGGGTTTTTTAATGATTTGTTGAAAATTTGGAGCTTATCTAAGGTGTGGATAGGCATAAGACAAACTGAAAAATAATAATAAGCCGTCAAATTGTTCCTGCACTTTGTTTCCCCACCCCCGAGCTTCGGTCAAACAGAGAACTGCCATGACAGCAGTTAATGGAGTGTCTCTGAGTCTCAGTGTAGCAGAAGGGAGATCACTCAATCAAAGTTGTCAACCCTAGGGGAGAATAAAAAATAAAGACATTTAAATTGTCTTAAAACTGTTGTAGCAAATAGTTCTGTATCAATGATTGCGACTGGCAGATCTGCTATAGGGGCATTGTATGGTAGGTTAGCAATATGCAATTTTCTCTGTGAGCCCAAGTTGCACCTATCTAGTGGAATTATGTATCTTAAAATAGTGGAATCCATTAAAATGCTCTGTTCATCACCATGAAATTGATTCTGGTGAATGGAAGGCTAACTCTCTAATTGAACACTTTTTTTTTTTTCATATTTCTCCTAATTGCTAGCACTGTTCATCTAACCCAGAAATTCTGAGTACAGCTATTGCACCTTTGGAAATGATGATAATCTTAATGTTTTGTAAACATTTCTTTTAGAATGAAGAGCATTCTGATTATAGAGTAGCATTCTATGTAATTTACACCATTGCAACTAGCTAAATATTCAGAAACCATTGCTATTACTTAATCAGAATACCACAGCCGTGGACTGAAGAGTTAATTTTTGCCCGTGAACATTCAGTACAATTCTTCTGTAATTTACTTCCAACAGCCTAGAGTTTCAATCAACCATTCTGTACATACTGCCTGTAGTCAATTATAGTGTATATTTTCAGTGTTCTGGGTTTTAACATATAATTCCATTTAAGACAATAGTTGAGCTGGAAAATTGTCATTGAAATAGCTTTCCATTGGAAAATACCATTTTGATTATACCAGTTTTTTCATGAACTTACTGATTTTGAGAATATCATTTTAAAAAATTGAAGGGAGATGTCTCAAATGTGAAAACATTGTATTTTGAGATGTTTTCAGAAAAAAGTTTTAATTTTTTATTTCAAACAACTAGTTGTAAAATGAATTTATTTTGCATACAGTTTTTAATTGTGAAAATCAAACCATTTTGAATTTATTGAAACAAAATATTTTGATGTTTCTGAAATTATTTGATTTTTTTCACACAAAAAAATGAAATTTTGACTTTGTTTCTATGTGGTCCACATTTTTAAAAAATCTCAATCTTTCCTGGGATGTAAAATCCATTTTCTTATGATTACTATTAAATAGAACTGATATGGCTAAAATATATCCCTGTGGCTGCACCTCTAAGCTACATCTAATAGCATGTTTACCCTAAATCATGTGTTGTCTACATATGAGATAACCCTTGATGGCAGAAAGTGCATCTCCTGAGAGTAAATACCTAGCATCCTATAATAACCTCCCTTTCCTTGTGTTGTAACAGTTCTCACTCTCATTTGCCAAACTTTTCCTTAACCACTTAGGGCGTGTCTATATGGTAGGATAATGCACACTAAGAGCGTGTGATTTCTAGGGTATTAATGTGTTGCGCATTAATTGGTCCATGTAGACCCTGCTGGTGTGTTTGAAATAGTACTATCTGAAAACTCACTAGGGAACCTTTCAGGTGCACCAACAGGGTCTACATGGACTAATTAATGCACAACACATTAATACACCCTAGAAATCACACCCTCATAGTGTGCATTATCCCACCATGTAGACAAGCCCTAAGCGGTTACGGAGAAGTTTGGCAAATGAGTGAGTGCTGTTTGTAACAGTTCAGTGTTCAAGCACACCAGCAGGGTCTGCATGGACCAATTAATATGCTCTAGAAATCATACCCACTGTAGTGTGCATCATCCCACTGTATAGACAAGCCCTTAGTTTACCTAGCCTTCCTATGTCTTTATGTGCTCCCACACTCTCACACTTCTATGGGTAATTATATCAAGCCAACTTAGTCTGCAAGTAGGGTGACCCAGATATCCCAATTTTATAGGGGCAGTCCCGATTTTTAGGTCTTTTTTTCTTATATAGGCTTCTATTACCCCCACCCTCTGTCCCAGTTTTTCACACTTGCTGTCTGGTCACCCTATCTGCAAGCTTCTGTGAGCAGAGAACTGGAGAAATTGGGTCAGATCCTCAGGTGTGCCAGAGCTCTGCATGTTGCATTTGGTAGGAAATGTGGGCCCACATTCCGCCCCACACAACTCCACACTCAGATCCTGGGGACAATGGGCTTATTCAGACCTTTGCACAAATAAGAGCGGCTTTTGCGCTGGTTGGAACATTGGGAATGTTTGAAATCCAAACTCTACTTAGAGCCACATTTTGTAAAAGGATTTTGTAAATGGGCTGAACCAAAACTTTGTATCTGAATTTTCAGGTGTTTGAAATCTAGACCTAAATTTCATGTCTTCAGATGATGCCTATATAACGCCGACACACCCTGGTCATCAGTGGGCGGGATCGAATCTGAGACCTCTGGAGCTTAGGGCATGAGCCTCGACTGCAGGAGCTAAAAGCCATATGGCTGTTAGCTAAGGCTGTAGAGCAGGCTCATTTTATCTCTCAGGGTATGGCTACATTTGGAATTTCAAAGCTCTGCCGCGGCAGCGCTTTGAAGTGTGAGTGTAGTCAGAGCGGCAGCGCTGGGAGAGAGCTCTCCCAGCGCTGCATGTAACCCACATCCCTTACGGGTGTAGCTTGCAGCGCTGGGAGCCATGCTCCCAGCGCTGCTGCCCTGATTACACTGAGGCTTTACAGTGCTGTATCTTGCAGCGCTCAGGGGGGTGTTTTTTCACACCCCAGTTGCAGCGCTGTAAAGTGTGAGTGTAACCAAGCCCTGAGTGATCTCAGTGCCACTCGATGGGACAGAACTCCAAGCCCAGGATATGTGTGGGTTATGCCTACATTATTTTTGAGTGATCTATAAACTCCACACTGTGTACTTTGTAAACTGCTATTTTAGCAAATCAAAACTTGTCTTATTGCAATTGTTGTTACTAACACTTATATCGCAGTAGTGTCCAGAGTCCTCAGTCAGGATCAGGGTCTGATTGAAGGGTGAGTTGAGGAGGGATGCATTCAAATATATGCAATTTTTATATTAATTATTATATTGTAATTATTAATCAATAGATTATAATTTGCATCTCAAGCTAGCCATTGTTTATTAGCTGGTTTTCTTATAGGTGTCCAGCTACTGGAAACACAAAATTAATAATAATGTATATTGTGTCGTTGACACACTGACATTTGTTATTTTGTATCATTGTAATTTGATATGTGTATGTGAAAGGAATATCCTAAACATACAGGCTTGTGATACAAACCATGGCTGATAGATCCTTGTTGTCTTTCCTTCTGAATGGAGTTTTTTCTTTATGAATGTGATAATGTAAGCATGTTTTTTTCATGGTATGTGAATGATTTTCTTTTCATGGCATGTGAAAAAGATGGTTTCACTCTTGAAGTTTTCAACTGCATAAACAACTCAGAAATGATGCCCTAGCACAGGGGTCGGCAACCATTCAGAAGTGGTGTGCCAAGTGTTTGTTTATTCACTCTAATTTAAGGTTTTGCATGCCAGTAATACATTTTAACATTTTTAGAAGGTCTCTTTCTATAAGTCTATAATATATAACTAAACTATTGTTGTATGTAAAGTAAATAAGGTTTTTAAAATGTTTAAGCAGCTTTATTTAAAATTGTAGAGCCACCCACCCCCCCAGACCAGTAGCCAGGACCCAGACAGTATAAGTGCCACTGAAAATCAGCTTGCGTGCCGCAGCTTGCCTATCCCTTCCCTAGTACATAAGAACGTGAAGCATTTGGGCTTGCAGGCATGCAGGAGGCATCATGGGAATAACATATGTCCTAAAAGTCAACTTGCCATCACTGGGGGCCTGGTGACATGTTTGAGGCTCTGCTGCTGACATTGCATGCTGCTAATGAATGACAGTGCCAAAATGCCAGCACTTACCTTGTCACCACCAGAGTTACAATTAAATCACCCCTTAAAGAACTGACAAGTGAGGAAAGGGGTTTCAGCGAAGGTCACGAGTATCTAGGATTTCTATTCCCTTTGAGCACTGTTGAAATTTCTGATTTGCCACAAAGAAATAATCTAGCAGTCTTCCCACAGAAATATTAGATTACCGGGGCACCATTAGTAATAGATTTATAGTATTACAACATACTGCATTGTACCAAAGTTTACGTATCAAAACTATTCAGTGTCCTTAACAGTATTTCTCTCCTGTCCCTCAAAATCTCTAAAAAGGTTTAAAAATGCATTTACATTTTTTCTTGAAAAAGAACAAGAAGCTTTTCTGCTAAGACAGCAATTTATATCTTACCCATGCTCCAGTCTTATGGGATCATACAACAAAGATTTGACTGTGTATCCACTGACAATTGAAGATGGAATGAATATACCTCTTGTGCTGCTATTAGTCTGAGCACAATCCTGCAGTCTTTACTCTGTCCTTGCTCATGCAAAGTTCCCATTGACAGAGGTCACAGGACTTGCCCTCTCCATTTCAATAGACTGTCCCTTTAATGATGAGTCCTCATTACACTACAACTTTAGGCCTTGCTCCTGCAAACACTCATGTGCTATACTTTACTTAGATCAGCAGGCCCAGCTAAGTCAGTGAGAGTACTTACAGTGTGTAAAGTTAATGTGCATAAGTCTTCGCAAGACTGGATGGAAACCTTATTTTGTCTAAGTGGTTCCCTCCCATACAGACTGTATCCAAAAATGCATAAAGTGAAATAATAATTACCACATGAAAGATGAAAAGTAAGCAGTAGAATGGGAGAACAATAAAGAGCTATTGGGCAAGAAAGAGAAATGTTTCAGCTGAGATTTGAAGATAGACTACGTGGAGGGTCAATGAGGTGTAGAGAGGCCCGGAAGCCTTTCTCCAGATGCAGAAGTTGGAGAGTAGAGATCCTGTCTCACTAACAATAGTGACATTGTGTGAGGCTACAGAGAGGAAGTCAGGGAATGGAGCAGGCAAGGAGGAAGCCTGACTCTGAGGTAGGCAGGAGCAAAATCCATGGAGAGCTGAATTTGATCATTCGATGAATGAGGAGCCAGAAAGTAAAAAAGAGAGAGATCCACACATGACAAATGCTAGTTAGGTCTCACAGTGCACTTCTGGAAGGATCTTTATTATGGTGATGGAGCCAGAAACAGAAACACTTTGGCCCAAAGTGACTATTCAAGGGTCCTGTTTTGCACACTCTCTCTACCAGGTGTAGTGTTTGCTATAGTGAACAATCCCATGTGACCAAGTGAGCAAGATTTGCCCCACATTTTTACAAATATAGATAGGTCAGTGAATTCATCATGATTTGGAGAGGGGAGGTGTATAGATGTGTGCTTGTGTGTGTATATATAGTGTGTATGCTACTCTTCTGTATACAAAATTAATAAAGGAAGATCTTAATAGAAAATGTAAACCTTGGAACTAAAAGCTGGCTGCAGGTGGGTTGATGATACTGTTTGTTGCTTTAATTTTTCATTGTTGCTACAAATACATATTTTTTTCTGTTGTGTTGCACTGAATTTATTTCATTATGTCCTGCAACTGTTAGATGCAGAATGATGCAATCTGTGATGTATGCAAAGACAATAGATCTTCAGAGTTCTGTCCTGCTTTGCTGCTGGATGGATGCCTTAAGGCAAGAGAAGCTTCTTCTGTCTTTAACTTTCAGGGCACTGGCATAAGACAGTATTTGGCCTTATTTCAAGTGACTCTTTTCAAATATGGCTTTGAAAATCCTATATCTATTTGAATCTTTCAAGCAAAAGTATCTTTAAGCCTGTTTCTGGATTCCATGGGTCAGATTCTCTCTTGTGCTAGGTCACTTTGCACAGCACACCCAGCATGTCACCAGGCATGGGAGGATCACTGCAGTGTAGCAAGATCCTTTGTGGCATAGAACTGCATAATAGTTCTTATATTGCCACTGCCTGCATTTGGCATAGGGAACATGGCATGGCGGGGGAGAGGGATACGGCTAGGTATTCTCTACACTCTGGTCATTCCCAGGCATTTTAGCAGGCCATTGGGGCTGATGGCAGCAAGTGCAAGTCAAAGCTGGCCTAGAATCATGAGGAGCACAAAGGTGTCTCAAAAGCACATTTGCAACTGCCTCCTGAGTTGCACTTTGTGCATCTCCACAGCAGGGCCGGTGCAAGGAAGTTTCACACCCTAGGCAAAACTTCCACCTTGTGCCACGCCCCCCAGCCAGCTAACCCCGTCTCCTACCCGAGGAGCCTGCCACTCCCCCACCTGGGGAGCCCCCCCACCCACAGCAGCTATCCCCCCCGCCATGGCAGCAAACCCCACCTGGGGAGACTCCGCCCTCCCCGCTGCAGCAGCTAACCCTGCCTGGGGAGCCCGCCCCAGCTCACCTCGATTCCACCTCCTCCGCTCAGCACGCCAGCGCTGCTCTAATTCTCCCCTTCCAGGCTTGTGGCGCTGATTGGAGGAGACTTAGAGTGGGGGCTGTGTGCTCAGTGGAGGAGGAAGAGTGGAGGTGATCTGGGGCAGGGAGCAGGTCCCCTATGCGCCCCCCCCCTTACTGCGGGTGGCCTTCCCCACCCTACCCCCCAGCTCACCTTCACTCCACCTCCTCGCCTGAGTGGGCTTTTAGGCGCCCCCAACCACTAGGCGCCCTAGGCGGCCGCCTAGTTTCCCTAAATGGTTGCACTGGCCCTGCTCCACAGCCAAGGATCAGACCAGAGACTAGATCCTCAAAGTATGTAGGCAACTGACTCCCATTGCTTTCAGTGAGAGTTAGGCACCTAATACCTTTGATCTGGCCATAGTATCCAGAGCAGACTTATTAAAGCATATGCATATTAACACAGAGAAATGGTGCAGCTGTTAATATCCATTTTATCATACATAAAATCAAGCAGCAACTGTCTTCACCTTCCCGCCGCTCAGATTAACCAATTTATAATATACTGTCAGATTTTCTAGGCCACCCCTGTAGCGAACTAGAACTTTGCTCCGGAGCATAATTTATTTCTGAAATCTAGTATGTCTAAAAAGTGATGCACATCTCCAAATGTGAGTACCCTTAATTTTAAAATCTTACTCATTAATTTGCAATAATGAGATGTAATGAATATTTATAGAAGATTTTATCTATACCTATTAATTTGCCATGATATGCTACTGATATCTCTGCACTTTGAATTAATAACATGAGAGGGAACTAAATGAAAAGCTGATAAAAATCCTATACTCCATGTGAGACTTGAATACTCTGTTAAAAAGGGTAATACGTTCTGTACAAATGGAAGTTTACTATATAATTCACTGACAGCATCACAGGGAACTAAGTGATTTCATATGCACATACATTTTATTGCTGATATGGATCATCATTTTTCACTTTTACTTTAAGCCAAAAAAAGAATTGTCTCCCCTCACTTACTGGAAACCAAATGTCCTCACCTTTCTTGGTAATTGTGAGTCCTCCAAGAAATCTTTCATTTGGATTACAGATCAGAGGAAACTGACTGCAACTCATCTATGTTTTCACTACAGAGTTTGAGAGATGGCTTTGCTCTCAGTTACTGAACATTACACTTATGACTGCATAAGACTGTATTCAGTTTGGCAAGCTTCCCCCTTTTTAATTGTAATTTTATGTTTGCTGTTACGGTTTATAATCTGCAGGAATAAGAATGTCTCTTTACGTTCCAATTTGCCATTTAAATCACAGATCACAGCAACCATGTGGATGCGCTTAGCTCGTTTCAAATAGTGGAATTCAAAGAATCAGCAGAGTGGGTCAGAAAATGGAGGAACAAAAATTTGCAAACATTTTCCAAATATTTTATACTTTTTTTTTTTTGGTCAGACTCTTCCAACCAGCTCTAAAAACCAGGGATGTCAGAATAACCTTTGGTCTGATACGTTGATTTCTGTGACTGCACTTTTCACCTTGGAATGATTCCTGGCCACTTCAAGCAACTTCACTAGACTACGGCCCTACTTACAGTACAAAACTAAGTATGTTTAAACATGGTAATGAAACATGGTGGTGGCCAAATTGTTAATGTGGTTTATTCTTGCCTAGATGAACAAAAAGCACATGGTCTTCTAATATAACCATAAAGCCTTTTCTTTCCACACGGCAAGATTAAGCTATGTTTGGCCACAGCCGTGTTTTAAATAAGGTAGATTACACTAGTGCTGGAACTAGGGGTGCTGGTGTGCTACCACACCCCTGATTTTAAATAGTAATAAAAAGTAATAACCCAAATAGTTGAATTCCATCTTCAGCACCCCTACTATAAAAAATTGTTCCAGCATCACTTGTAGATTATGTAGTGTAGCTTAAGACAGACTTAACCTTAACTATATCAAACAGAGGCCATTGCTTCCTAGCCCTGGCATATGTTCCCCCAGCATGCCCAGCGGAATTCTGGCTAACTCAAGCAGAATGGGAAAGGAGATTACCTTTGGGGAGAAACCCTTCTCTCCACACCCAAATATGAGCTCTGGGTATAAAAGACAGACTAGAGCCTTCAGTAAGTTCTTCATGTATTAATTTCTTTTTCTGTAGTTTGTAAAAGAAAAGAAGCCTACAAATCACTTTTTCTTCATAGGCAGGTACAATCCCTGGGAATTCTGAAATCCATAATGTATGTCTTCCAGAAGGTGAGTGGAAAAGTAAAAGTTTATGACAGCAAAATGTAAATACTTTTTTTGAGCATAAACAAGTTTTTCCATCAAAAACATACTTTTGAAGTTTCAAGTGTGGCTGCATCTGCTCAGGTCAAATGCTGTAAAAACAGCCTGCAATATCAATTTGAAAGCCAAATGGCTGCTCAGTCAGACTGTGTTAATGCCTGTTTTTTTCCACGATCTGCCAAAACTTTCACAAGAGGTATTTGTTCCTACAGATGTTAGGAGAAAGGCTGTATCCTTTTTCACCTGCAAACATTGGTAGTGGTAGATTCCAAAGGGGACTCACTGTGCACTCTTTGTTGTTTTGTCTTTCATTATTCTCCAGTTCTCCAAGTTAGTTATCCAATCAGGGAGAAGAAAAAATAGCACTTGACATAGGCGACCCATCATACAGCATGTATAATAGATGGCAAGCAGTCAGCAATTCACAACCTATAGAATGAAAATTATTCCAACTAAGACTGGATTTGTTAAAATCAGAATTGTTTCACGAATGACTCATGAATGGAAATGAGAGTAAATTTTGTCAGCTACAACTATTCATGGAGACTGTACTACCGGTTCTAGGCTGCATAGATTCATCCAATATACTCTCCTGTGATGTTGTGGTGCGGCTTCTGGAATGCAGGATGTGCTACAGTTTCTTTTAAAATGAGGGACACATCTAATCCCAATGAGCAATAAACTAACATCCCACTGGGGAAAATTCTTCCTCTGACTTTTCTCCCCCCCGTTTCCTTGCCACAAATGCCTACAACTCTAGAAACAGTATAACTGGTGTCATCCTGCTGTGCAAGGGTAACAGGATATGTAGACTCCTGCCAAAATGCGGAAGGTGTGAGATTACTTCTGAACCTGAAATTTAGACATCAGAAATCTGTGTGGAAGGCATCTAGCTGCATTTATACTGGGAGAGCCTACTGATGTCCAAACAATTTTCATTTTTTCTTGAATTTTGACCACTTCCTAATTTTGACAAGAAAAGGCAGGAGTCTAAACCTCTTCCCAGGACTGTCAAGATGTTTTCTTGTTACTGTTTAGTTTACATCAGCCTCTATCAAGTGATTGGTATTATTCTTTGTGCTTCCTGAGAGGAAAGGTACTTAAAATAGCTCTTCGCTGGTTTAGAAATGAAGCAGTTGCTCTTCATTATACATGTAATTGAGTAGCAGCTAACCTCACATGCCAATTTACCATTTATCCTAGTTTTGCGTTATCAAATGTGGGGCCAACACCATAGTGAACTAGAACTTAGACCTATAGCATGATTTATTTCTAGCTCTAACATCCAAAATGTGGCATGTCTTCATGTGTGGCCATCCCTAGTGTTTTTTCTGACCTTGAAAACTAGAACTGAATGGAGAAAGAAAAATCAACCCGGTTGATTGACTTGTATGAAATACTATTGTGAATCCTGGGCTACTACCTTCCTGCCTCAGCCCTTGAATGAAAACATTCAAGAAAAAGCCATTGCTGAGATGAAGTATATGTACTATACAAAATAATTGCTCTGTAAATAATACTCTAATTATGCTGCTGCTGGTAGAGAGAACTGTAATGGCACAGCTGCAAGAAAGTAATGTAGTTGGACCTAACCTTCTAAATGGACTCTCCTAAACAATGCATTACTCTAGCTGAGAAAAAGCATACAATTGCTGATCTTATATCACCAACACCGAGCCTGTCATACTGATTTCTAGAGTGGTGGAGGGAGGGAAGAAAAGGCAAGGTGGCCTGCCTTTTTGAAACCAGAGCTTGGTTGCCTGGCAACTTGCTGACCTAACTTGGTTTAGTGGCCTGACTCGATGCCCCAAAAGTCACCTGAGAATTTTTAAAGAAAAGCTTGGGCAAAGTTAAATTATTAATGCAATAAACTAAGTGTTATGCTTCCTGTTTGCTTCTTACTAAAGGGCAATTTCTGAGTGAAATTCTCTGTATAAAAGGAAAAAAAGTTCTTTGTGCCAATTAAAAAGAACATAACAGTCCAGAAGATGAGCTGTGCTGTCTTCCTTAATAAAAACTTTACAAATGTCTGTAATTTTCCAATAATGGGCTGAAATTTACATATGTTCCATGGCAATGCATTTAGCATAATTCTTGTCAGGGATGCAAAAGGCTATTTCTCCAATATACTCTCCCAGTGGAGCAGACAATAATAAAATGGTAGATCTAGGCAGCAGATCTTTTGAAGCAGTGTTCCAAATAAAGTTAACAGTGGAACCTGCCCATTCAACAAATTAATGAAACACCATGGTATGTCTTTACTGTGCTCTAATAATAATAATACTTGGTGGTATGGCAGGGTGTTGGCCTCAGGCTTAATATTTTGGGGAAATTATATCAAAACTATTTAAATATTTTCAAGAATGAGATTAGAGAAAAATACATTTTGTCCGTGTTTAAAAAAAAAAAATTCTGGTGACCTTTTCTTTGAGAAGCTCAAAGGCCCCCATGCTTTGGAGTAGGGGCTTTAAAATTTGACTCGGGGTTGGCTTTTGTTTCAGAGATGGGATTCCTATGAAAATCCACCAATATTCAGCAAAATTATACACCTTTGAAAAGTTTGCATGTGCTCACTAGAGATTTGGAAGTACTTCACAGCTAAAATCTCAGGATTCTGTCCACACTGAGCATGCTGCAATCTTGGACTGTGTGGACTTTATTTGAAATTGCTATTCTGGGATGCTGTGGGCTGTTCCAGAACTGGATGCTGAAACTGAGAGCAGGGAGACTCTCTCTCCTGTATTCTTATTGTCCCTCTGCTGATGCCCAGGGTGCATGGAAGAGGAAGCTGCCTGATTCAAATCCCAAAAGGACAAGAACCAGAGAGGGGAATGTATTGGGATTTTGGAGATGGGGGAATAATAGCACTAGAGGCTGGCAGGAGGTGGAGGGGGGCAAGATGACTGGCATTGGGAATTGTGGAGATTAGGGGGTGGAGATTAAGCAGAGGAGACTGGCAATGGTTTCACAAGGAGACTGGGAGTTAGTGGGGCTGGGAAAAGTGGGCATGAGAAGGGACAAGAGATGAAAGATATATCTAATGAGGAGCTCTGAGAGGGGAATTGGGAAGGGCTGAGCCAGGAGAATGGGACTGGGAATGGGGGGAAGACTGGGACTGAAATGAAACCCCTTAGGAGTGAAATCTGGGACTGACTAGGTGAGGAGAATGGGACTGTGATGAGAAGCAAGAGGTAGCGAAAAGCCAGGACAGGGACAGGTTGGAAGGAATAGGATAGAAACGGTCAACTTTTCGGGGAATGAGCAGAAAATTCTGTGCTCACTAGAACACACTCCCCTTCGGAGCCTGCAATGGAACCCTGTAGTTGTAAGTATCACTATTTCTATGCTTTCAGCAAACATCTGTGAACCCACTGGCCAATTTGTGTGTCATCCTTGGCTAGTACTAGTCCACCTAGGGGATGACAACTTACTATTGCTGCTATTAGTTACTCCCTTTGCTCAAGCGGCAGAGGTTTGTGCAGTGAATCTAAAGGTTCTACCCTTGCTGATGACCCATGTGGGGGTTGATATTTTACCACATGATAGAATTTCTGGGATTAGCTTTTACAACCAGATAGGAGGGGGACAGTGCCTAGTTTGATGATCTGCTGAGGCTCAGAAATGAGCTGGGAGTCAGGACTGAGATAGCTGAACGCATGCCCATGCCCATGAGCAGAAATCTAGGTGCCTAGGGGATTTTCCCAGCAGGAACTGAGGTGCCTACAGGGCTAGAAGACAAGTGGTGGGTTTTTTTATGATGATGATGATGATCTAAACTTTTGAATTTAGGTCCCTAAAGTGTCAGTTAGGGACCTAAATCCCTTAGAGGATCTAAACCTCATTCTGTAAGTAAATACAAGATGCTCTCTTTTCTAGATGGCTGGGCAGCTTTAGTCCCGACCCTTTAATGCATTCAGAATTTCCTTAGTAAACACTGAGAAATAGAATGATATGAGTTGAGGCTACTCTGAAGCAATCAGAGAAGCTGTTCGTGAAATTTTTTTTAATAGCCCTTTATTCTTCTCCCAGCAGAATGAATTTAGTCCTGAGTAACATTAAAAAAAAAAATCCTTGTTAACTGCCGGTTTCTCTACAGTTCATTGTGATTTTAACCTGAGCCACACCTACTTAAAAGGCAGACACCAAGAGCCCTGGGCTGAAAATACAACTGCAAGTTTCAAGACGCTTTTAAGGAAGGTTTCAGAGTGACTACTCTAAAGCACCTAGGATCCTAGCAGCCTGGAGTTCAGAGTATTTATGCATTTTAAATTAACTGAAATTCATTTTTAAAAATCAATTTCAACAAATATAGTTTTTTAAAGCTAAGGGACTCCAATATTTTTTTTTAAAAGATTAATTTATTGCTTGTGAAAGGTGCTAGGCACTGGCCCCTGAATACCAGGCCAAAGAACAGAGAGCTGCAGTAGAAACTCCCACTTACATGCCTTGTCTGTGATTTACAAGGGATCACTTCTAAGGGCAAGAGAATAGATTGATCTTTATGTGTCAGTCTTCAGCCCTTGGGCTCTCTGAGACTGCCTGGAGGTTGTCACCTAATATAGGGGGAATCTTGCAGTGGCACAAAGTGGTCTCCGCCATGTGTAGGGGACATGTTGGGGCTGGGGTTGTGGGGGAGAGAGTGAGAAGTTTGGGGTAGGAACTATTTGATTCCTCCCTTCCCACCATTTCTCCTTAGCTGCACTAAATTTACATTTGACACAGCTGAGAACTGAGCATTGGAACTAGCTTGAGATCAACAACTCATTTCATGTGTGTTCCTGGGCAGCCTTCAGAAAAGTGATATGCAGTTACTACCAAGGTGGGCTTAAGTTCATCAAGAAATTAAAGATTCCTATTCCATTATCAGTTCTCTAAACCCACCCTGTCCCTCACAGTGGGTTTTTAATAATACCTGCTACTGGATGTTTTCATTCTTGGTTTCTTCGGTATTAAGAAGTACAAATTGTCATCCAAATTTCAGTGACTCTCTAGGAATTATTTATTTCTTTTCATTTTTCCTGGTCTGTAGTAACCTGGCGTTTGCTTGCAAGACAACATCCCTTTTGTTCACAGGTCTTTTTTCAGAAATTAACACTCTACAAAAATAATGAGCTCAGTGAATCTTATTAACACAAGCTGCACCTGACTGACAAAAAAGTACATAGCTGTCATGTAATCTAATAGTGGTGTCATAATTCAATTACCTATTGATTTTAATTGCCAATACTGTAGTCTAGTTTATTAGGAAAAAATATCTAATATGGTTGTCCTTGGTTTTGCCATGGTGTACTACATGTAATGCATACTATAGCAGTATTGAATATTAGCCAAGTGCAGACATTATGTAAATGTGTGTATGAGTAGATGCAATACAAATATTTTTGTAATCCATATTTTACCAGCTGTGAATTGTATTGCTCAAGCTAATTATCTTTAGATGTAAAATGGGCGATAACTGTTGCTTTTCAGTATATTGTACAGTCTACACCTGTTCAAAGCAGGCATGAAATGTTACCATTCTGATTGGTTAGGGTTCTCCACCCACTTTGCACAGGTGTAAATGACAAGGTAAGGCAGTGGGGAATTGGGTGCAAAGAATGCAACATGAACCTACTTTAAAAATACAGGAATAGATCACCAGATAAACCACGATTCAGTATATTTCTTTGCACTCCCCTACTCCTGAGGATTTGGGTAGGCTAACACAGCCCCTGGCTTAAGTTATTTATAGCAACTCTAATTTATGCCTGATGTTAATCATTCCCCCAGGGCTGTTATAAGTTATGGGCTCATTGAAACACCACAGCCATGCTTCCTCATACCCCTGGCATGCCCCTTATGATGGGGTGGACTAAGAGGGGACATTCTTTGGAGCAAGTTACATCCACTCTGGTCCAGCCTGTGCAAGGGAAAATTGTAGCCAATCTGTGCCCCAGAATAGTGAAGAAAAATGTGCTGGAAGCTGAGGATCTCACCTCTAGGATTGCATTTGCAAAGAGTGACTTCAAGAGCCTCCTGTGAGCTGCTTGGACTCCACTGACTCTCAGTGGGCCTCACACTCAGTGAAAAATAACTGAATGTGCCCTTATGTTTTGGTATCTATTCATCTGATGCATCAAATATGAAAGGCACTGAGATTTTTGCATTGTCTAGTGAATTAACAGGTGTACACGGCAGATGCACTGACTGAGTCAATGGAGCATGGTTGATTGTCATACCAATTTTTTTCAACCAAAAAAAAATTAATCAACTGAAATGGTTTTGGCTTGCTGGTCTGTCTGCACTTATAGCAACAGTTTGAAAGGAACAAGGAATGATGGAGGCAATTCAAAACAAGAGCCTTTGTTGATTAGCACAGATAGTTTAGATGTATAGACTAATATTCCACAGTGACTTATTAAAAAGAGTCATTTCAGTGAATTACTACTTAATGGCGTAGTTCACTTCATCTTTCTTTCCAGCGTAGTCCCAGCCCAGGCACTTTATTTTATTACTAGCAGTGCCAGAAAAAGCAGATGGCCACTTAAATAAATAACTGTAAATAAGCCAGATTCTATCTAGTTTGGGGACGTTAACATATTTCCCCACCCTCACATGGGCACATACAGCATATATACACCAGTATGTGCCTCCTTAAGGGAAGCAGAAGTGAGGTGGATATCTCCTGGCATGCACTAATTGCCTTTTGCTGAATTTTCTGGTGCATCTATGATGAGCAGAATTTTGCTTAATTCTGATGCTGAAAATATAACTAAAATAGTCTTCTGTCACTCCTGTTAACATTCATTTCCTGAACTCATTTTAGGAAAACAAAAATCTGTTCAATCAAATGTTACTTTTAAAATATTCTGGTTATATGGCCTTAAATTTAACGGGCCTGACTCACCATGGTGTTGGACAGTGGCATTTAATGGCATTACAACATTGTAAAACTGCAGTGTAAAAGTGGTGAATCAAGCCTGGCATTATCATATAGACAGTGACATCTTTCCCAAAGACAGCTTCCATTTTAGATGCTTATGGCGCTCTCTCTCTCTCTCTCTCTCTCTCTCTCTCTCTCACAAATCCCACTAAAATAGGGTTCTATAATGTATAATACAATTTAATGTGTACCTGAACTGTATAAGAAATTAGAAATCACATCAGTAGACACTGCTCTACTATATTGTTGGTTCTTTTAAGTATTAATACAATTTGGAGAGACTGGAATTTTCAAAGGTGCCTTAAGGAGTTAGGGGCTCTACTCCCACTGACTTTCAATAGGATTTGGACTCCTAACCCCATTGGCTGAAATTTACAGAAAAAAAAGAGCCTAAAGACCCAGAATCTGGTAGAACTATGGTCAACATAGGACCAGAAGGTATTAAAGATGGCTTGCTTCAATTAGCGTCAAAGCTTTGGGCCTTATCTTCAAAGCCTTCCAGATGACTGCTCCAAATAGGTGAGCTTGTCTTCCATGATAGCTAAAATGGAACTGTCAAAATGAAGAATGAAATTTACATATGTAGGTGTAACGTGCCAGAGCACAATCCAGACCAGTGGGGGCTGTGCCATCCCTGCCCTTCAACCTTGGTGCCTTACAATGCCTTGCTGTTGTAGCTCCCATGTGAGCCGCTCGCAAACAGACTTTGAGCATGCAAGCCACACCAAGTGTCTGTGTGTAACTGCAGCCTCCCAGCTACTACCCTGGCTCTCATCAGCCTTGGTTATACTGCAGGGTGACACACACAAACACCCCCCACACACCTATATCCAGCTCTTCTCCCAGAAATGTATGTCCTGTACTGCCCAGCCCTCTCCTGGATAATAGAATAATGGATTTAATGTATTTGTACTAAGGGAATAATACACTGGTTTATTATTTTCAATAGAATACTCAGAGGCTGCAATTTAAACACACTGGATTAGATAAAATAGTAAAATATGTTTATTAACTACAAAGGTTTCAATGAGGCATAAAAGTCAGAAATGGCTACAAGAAAAAAGATAAAATGCTTACTAGTATCTAGTATCTAGCTGTGAAGTTTGGAATGTATGTTCATAACATCATACAGGGGAATCTATAACTCCATATACAGTGTTGCCACACATTTTATCAGGTCAATACTGACCAGCAAATTATGAGTTTTCAAATAATACCTTACAAAGCATACGTTGTACAAAGATCATTTCAATAGTGTGTAGGGTGTCACAGCAAGAGACAGAGCTTTCACAGAAACCTTTCATATATTCAGTGCTCATTACCAGATGAGACCAGTGTGGCCACACAGCGATACAACTGCAGATGATAATGAAAACCTCGCTATTTCACCCAGGCTTTCTTGCATTAACACCAAAACCCAATTCATAAATAAATTACCCAGAAACTGGCAGGATGAATGTTAGAAAAATACATCTCTATTAGGGTGAGTTGAAATTTTCTGAATTTCAATTTTTCACTATTTTTATCTACATTTTGAATTTCAGTGAAAAAAGATTAGGAAAAACATCAAAAAATTAATTTTCATGCCCAGCTCTATGTGGCTGAGATTTTCAAAGTTGACCCAATGGGTCTGGGACCCCAATTACCATAACTTTTACTCCTTGGAAGATCTACCTTATGTCTATGTAGAGTTCCTAGTTTTCTGAGTTGCCCAGTTACCAAAGTCATGGGAACACGCTAAGAATCTGGAAAGATAGACAGATCAATCACTCCCTGAAGCCCATTCCCTACCATCAGAGCCCAGACTTCTTTTCCTGCCCTAGTCCATTGTGCAACCATACAGTGGTTCACTACTTTTGAGAATGACCATGTCAAGGTTTAGCAAGCATGACCTCTTCTTCCAAAAGTGGATATTGTGTGTCACATCCTATCAGCTCTCAGTTTCTGCCACCAGAGAAAGCAGGCACATAAAACTGAATGCTGATGGCAACAGTAGTAGCTACTGGCAGAGTCAACCAACTTTCTTCACTTATATTCTACTGCACTATGGGCATGTTATTCCAAAATGCATTGAGAGAACATAGAATTGTTCAGTGTGTGCTATCTTGCATGAATGTGTCATACATGTTTGAAAAACAAAAAATTGGTTGGATTGGGTTCACTAATTCAGTGCAGATTGTCTGTGTAATTTGAGTGTTTATTTTCAAAAGAAACTGTGTGGAAAAAGTGTGTGTGTGTGTGTGTGTGTGTGTGTGTGTGTGTGTGTGTGTGTGTGTGTGTGTGTGTGTGTGCGCGCGCGCAATTCTCAGGAGAGTCTGATTGCAAAGAGCAGAATTGGAGCTGATCAGCCTTTTTACCCTGCCTGTTTTCACACACTGCCATATGAACACTCTTGTGCATTTCCCCGAGCAGATTCTGGAGGATGTTGACACAGAAAATAAAACTCAATTTCATTTCCATTTGTAGCCTGTGGTTGCAACCAGCAGAGGTGCTTGAGCTGGAATTTCTTGGCTATAAATGGGAGAGCAGCTAACAGAGCAATCTCTGACAGATCAGTAACTTTGGAACTTGTTCCCTCATTTTTACCTGCCAGAGCCTAGATTTGCTAATCTCCTGGGCGTAATGCAAAACACATCTTTTTTCCCTAGGCTTTTGTGGAGGGTTGCAGGAGGTGGAGTATATTATAATTTTCATTGTTGAGGTTTTTTGTGGGGTTTTTTTTGGTTTGTTTTTTGCAAATCTTTATACACACACTACATATATGTTAAAGAACATTATTAAGATTTCAAAACTGAGCATTCCAAAGCTAGGAAATGCCAGTGTTAAGAATGCCTGTGCAGCCTTAATTTGGCCCTCTTGTACATACTAATTATGATAGTAATTAATTACATTACCACATCCCCTACTGTCTCCTCCCTCCCCACTTGTTCCCAGTCCTGCATTCAATCTCCCCCCATTCCCTTCCTGGTTCCCACTGTCATTACCTAGCTAGTCCCAATCCCCCCTTGCCCCAACACCCTGTCCCAGTTTAACTCCCACTGTGAGCCTTCAGTCCCCATCTCCCTCATGTTCTCTGTCTCGATCTAATTCCCCTGCATTCCACCACACACACCAGATCCAGTTCCTGTCTCCTCTGCTTTCAAATCAGGTGGCTTCCTACCTCCATGTTTCCAATGCCCAGAAGAAGGCTCACTGAGAGCACAGGAGAAACAGGCTCCCTGCTCTCAGCTCCTGTGCACAGCCCCAGCATCACATGGCCTGTAGCAGCCCAGAATTGTACTTTCTGTGACGGTCCGACTCAGCCTCAGGTTGGAGCACACTCAGCATGGATGGAGTCTTCAGGGAATTTAGCTGCGAAGCTCTACCAAGTCTTTTTCCAAAAGGGTTATTACTTGGTCAAACAGGAAAAGCCTAAAGCAAATTCCTAATACAAAGTCAATCCCACTGCTAAATTTCAAGTGCCTGCTGCAAAGCATAGGGGTACTAGAGCATCTCAGAGAAAAGGTCACTAGAATTTTTTTAGCATGAGCGAAACAATGCATTTTCCCCTAACCTTGTTAATCAGAAATAACTGAAGGATGTGGAAAAATTGGACAGAGTCCACTGGAGGGCAGCAAAAATGATTAGGGGGCTGGAGTACATGACTTATGAGGAGAGGCTGAGGGAACTGGGATTGTTTAGTCTGCAGAAGAGAAGAATGAGGGGGGATTTGACAGCTGCTTTGAACTACCTGAAAGGGGGTTTCAAAGAGGATGGATCTAGACTGTTCTCAGCGGTACTAGATGAGAGAACAAGGAGTAATGGTCTCAAGCTGCAGTGGGGAAAGTTTAGGTTGGATATTAGGAAAAACTTTTTCACTAGGAGGGCGGTGAATAGATTGCCTAGGGAGATGGTGGAATCTCCTTTCTTAGAGGTTTTTAAGGTCAGGCTTGACAAAGCCCTGTTTGGGATCGATCCTGCTTTGAGCAGGAGGTTAGACTAGATGACCTCATAAGGTCCCTTGCAACCCTGATATTCTATGATTCCATGATTCTATGAAACATTTTGTTGAATTTTTTTTTTTTAAAAATAGATATTCAGCCTGAGGCATAGAGCCTTCATGTAAAATTTCAGACCAAATGGTTAACATTTGGCAAAGTTATAAGCTATTGAAAACGGGGTCTTATGAAGTGCTACCTTCATACTATGCAGTGCTAAAAGCTCTCGCTGTAACATCTAGATAAGATAAACAGTCCTTTACTTTGTAGGTTAGATTTATTACATATTTTTATTTTGGAGAATAAGCACCCAGATCATTGGATGGGCACCTATGCAGGTTTTTATAAATCTATGGCCCTGTCTACACTGGCAAGTTTCTGCGCAGTAAAGACACTTTCTGCGCTGCAACTCCTGAAGTGTACACGCTGCCAAGCCACTTAGTGTGCAGAAACTGCGCAGTTATAGTGCTTTAAAAAACCCACCTCAAAGAGAGGCATACAACTTTCTGCACCAGGGCTACGGCACTGTCGTGCCAATGTAGACACCGTGGTGATTACAGTGCTGTGATTGGCCTCCAGGAGGTGTCCCACAATGCCTGTCTCACCTCTCTGGCCATCGGTTTGAACTCTGCTGCCCTGCTCTTAGGTGACCAACTGTCATTCCCACATCGGAAATTCCTTTGGAAATTTGAAAGTCCCCTTCCTGTTTGCTCGGTGATGTGTGGAGTGGTCTCAGCGCATCTTTCCAGGTGGCCATGCCTGCTCCATGCACCAAGTGATCCCTCACTTGGAGCAATGCCGAGCTGCTGGACCTCATCCACATTTGGGGAGAGGAGGCTGCCCAGTCCCAGCTGCGCTTCAGCCATAGGAATTATGACACCTACAGACAGATGCATGACAGAAATGGGCCATGACCAGGGCACATTGCAGTGCAGGGTCAAAGTGAAGGAGCTGAGGAATGCCTGCCACAAGTTGCAGGAGGCAAACCGCCGCTCCGGTATTGCTCCCACAAGCTGCCAGTTCTCCAAAGAGCTAGACGCGATACTCTGTGGCAACCCCACTTCCACTGCAAAGACCACTGTGTATACTTCAGTGACTCACGTGCCAGGCGAGAGTGGACTGAGCCAGGTGGAGGAAATCTTGGAAGATGATGTGGAGGGGGAGGGGGACCGAGAGGCAGAGGATGACTAGGCCAGAGATGTATGCAGCCATGAGCACTTTTCTACTCCAGAGGAGGTTAGCCAGTCACAGCAGTCGGATTGTGGTGAAGCACAAACTGGAGAGGAGGCCCCTGGTAAGTGGATTTGATTTTGGGACTCACAGAAGCGAGTTGTTGGGGGCAGGAGGGTTGCAGAAAGCAGGCTTGTCTCCCACCACATGCCTAGTCTGAGCAGTGGAACAGGCTTTTGATTTACTCCCTCACTTCACGGGAATCTCCCTCAGATCTCCAGGAAACTCTCGTGGAGATACTGGGCAATCTGCTGCCGCAAGTTCTTCGGCAGAGTTCCTTTGTTTCTTGCCCCATTAGTGGTAATTTTCCCATGCCACTGTGCTGTCACGGGGGTGGGGGACCATAGCTGCACACAGGCAAGCCGCATAGGGGCCAGGGCAGAAGCCGCAGGCTTGGAGAATACCCTATCTTAATTCCCTGCTCATCCTCAGCAGCGAGATCTTCCACAATGATCACCTCCTGTGGAAAGTGTGGGGACAGGAATGATTATCAGGGCCCGACCCTACTGTGCTCGCTCTCCCCAAGAGCCATGTGCCCAGTGTAGAGCAGGGTCTGGGGAGAGTGATTTACCCTGCCCCTGCAGCTAGTCACCATTGTGGGTGTGATGGATTGGATCACAGAAATCCCCTTGGGGCTACTAACTGATGTGCCAAGACTACTTCTGCCCCTGCTTTCCCTGCCAGCTTGGGACTCCAGCACCTTGTCTTGTTGAGCCAGACACACCAGTCTTCTCCAGCACAGACCCAGGGTCTGAACCACATGCCCCAAAGCTGCAGACTTAACTGAAAGCAACTTAAGAAGTGTTCCTGTCTTCAACACTCGGATGCCAACTCCCAATGGGGTCCAAACCCCAAATAAATCATTTTACCCTGTATAAAGCTTATATTGGGTAAACTCACAAATTGTTCACCCTCTATAACACTGATAGAGAGATATGCACAGCTGTTCCCCCCCCCCCGGTATTAATACATATTTTGGGTTAATTAATAAGTAAAAAGTGATTTTATTAAATACGAAAGTAGGATTTAAGTGGTTCCAAGTAATAACAGACAGAACAAAGTGAATTACCAAGCAAAATAAAATAAAACACACAAGCCTATGCCTAATCCACTAAGAAAACTGAATACAGATAAAATCTCACCCTCAGAGATGTTTAAATAAGCTTCTATCACAAACTGGACACCTTCCTAGTCTGGACACAATCCTTTCCCCTCGTATAGCCCTTGTTCCAGCTCAGGTGGTAGCTAGGGGATTTCTCATGATTGCCCTTCCCTTTGTTCTGTTCAACCCCCTTATATGGCTTTGGCACAAGTCAGAAATCTTTTTGTCTCTCTGGGTCCCCACTCCCACTTCTAAATGGAAAAGCACCAGGTTTAAGATGGATTTCAGTTCCAGGTGACATGGTCACATGTCCTGTGAGATCCCCAAGCCTTCATTCCTCCCAGTCTCACTCACGGGAAGGCTGCCTGCAAACAGAGAGTGGACCGAGCCATCAAGATTCCAAAGCACCATTAATGGCCCACACTTTGTATAATTACAATAGGCCGTCAGAATTATATTTCATATTTCTAGTTTCAGCTACAAGATTGATACATTTATACAAATAAGATGACCACACTCAGTAGAGTCATAGACTCTAGGACTGGAAGGGACCTCGAGAGGTCATCGAGTCCAGTACCCTGCCCTCATGGCAGGACCAAATACTGTCTAGTAGATTATAAGCTTTGTAATGATACTTTACACGAGCCCTTTTGCATGAAGCATATTTTAGTTACATTATATTCACATTCATCAGCATACTTTCATAAAATCATATAGAGTGCAACGTCACAGTGGGGTGTCTTGTGGCTCATGTGTGCTTGCCTGGGGTCAGCCAGTTAGTGACAGGTGTGTAAGTACTGGCTGTGTTTTAAAGCACTGAATCAGTGTTGTCTGTGTTGCAAACAATACTGCTTCTGTAAAATGCAGAGATGACCGTTGGAGCCTGTCATAAACAGATAAGAAAAGTTAATAGCACAGAAGTACTTTATATCTCTTTGACTGTAAAGGGTTAACAAGTTCAGTAAGCCTGGCTGTCACCTGACCAGCGGACCAATCAGGAGACAGGATACTTTCAAATCTTGAGGGAGGGAAGTTTTTGTGCTGTGCTGTTAGTTTTGGTTGTTGTTCACTCTGGGGGCTCAGAGGGATCAGACGTGCAACCAGGTTTCTCTCCGATCTCTCCAATACAGGCTCTTATAAGTTCAGACTAGTGAGTACTAGGTAGATAAAGTGAGTTAGGCTTATGGTTGTTTTCTTTATTTGCAAATGTGTATTTGGTTGGAAGAAGTTTAAATGTGTATTTGGCTGAAAGGAGTTCAAATTGGTATTTTACTGAAAAGATTTTAATTTGTACTTGAATACTTAGGCTGGGAGGGTATTCCCAGTGTCTATAGCTAAAAGACCCTGTCCCTATTCCATTTTAAATTTACAAAGCTAATTTTTACTGTTTTTCTCTCTTTAATTAAAAGTTTCTTGTTTAAGAACCTGATTTTTTTTTTTTTATTCTGGTGAGACCCCAGGGGACTGGGTCCGGATTCACCAGGGGATTGGTGGGAGAGAAAGGAGGGAAGGGGGAGAGAGAGGCTAAATTCTCTCTGTGTTAGGATTACTGTCTCTCTCAGGGAGAATCTGGGAGGGGAAGAGAGAAGGAGGGGGGAAGGTGAATTTTCCTCTGTGTGTTTTAAGATTCAAGGAGTTTGAATCACAGTGATCTTCCAGGGTAACCCAGGGAGGGGAAGGCTGGGAGAGGCAATGGTGAAGGAAAGGGTTTATTTTCCTTGTGTTAAGATCCAGAGGGTCTGGGTCTTGGGCGTCCCCGGGGCAAGGTTTTGTGGGGACCAGAGGTACCATGCACTGGAATTCCTGGTTGGTGGCAGCGCTACGGGTACTATGCTGGTAATTGAGCTTAGAGGAATTCATGCTGGTACCCCATCTTTTGGACGCTAAGGTTCAGAGTGGGGAATTGTACCATGACAGAGCCCAACCTCACTCTTCGTTATCAGCAGCTGAACAGCTGTACAGAATTAGAAAGTGGCCAAGAAGAACCGAAGAGGACTTTCTGCATGATGTTATGATGCACTCCGCCACCAAGAACCAGAAATTGAGGGAGTGGCGGGACAGTGAGACAAGGGACCGAAAGGAGAACGTGGCATGCCAGAATGAAGCCACAGAATGGCTCCTAGAGGTTATGGAGCGGCAAGCAGACACACTCCAGGCGATATTAGCTCTGCACCTGCCCTTCCCTGCAGCTGCTGTCACAAAAATTTCCAATATGCCCCCCAGATACCACTGACACACTCTCTTATCAAGCTCCTGGCTCCCCTCTCTACCTGTTTCATAGACTCTAGGACTAGAAGGGACCTCGAGAGGTCATCGAGTCCAGTCCCCTGCCCTCATGGCAGGACCAAATACTGTCTAGACCATCCCTAATAGACATTTATCTAACCTACTCTTAAATATCTCCAGAGATGGAGATTCCACAACCTCCCTAGGCAATTTATTCCAGTGTTTAACCATCTGGACAGTTAGAAACTTTTTCCTAATGTCCAACCTAAACCTCCCTTGCTGCAGTTTAAGCCCATTGCTTCTTGTTCTATCATTGGAGGCTAAGGTGAACAAATTTTCTCCCTCCTCCTGATGACACCCTTTTAGAAACCTGAAAACTGCTATCATGTCTCCTCTCAGTCTTCTCTTTTCCAAACTAAATAAACCCAATTCCTTCAGCCTTCCTTCATAGGTCATGTTCTCAAGACCGTTAATCATTCTTGTTGCTCTTCTCTGGACCCTCTCCAGTTTCTCCACATCTTTCTTGAAATGCGGTGCTCATTCATTCCATTCCTCCACCCTCACAGTCCAACACTCTGGACTCCCACTACCCGTTGCACTCAAAACGCATCCCTCTGCAGTTTGGCCTTGCTGAAGGACAGTACTTGCTGCATTGTACTCCAGTGGAGAAGGTTGCATAGGCGGCAGGTTATATGGGCTCTAGGTGCCCCAGCTCCAGGAATATTCAGGGCTGGGGGCTGTGCTCCACCAATATCTGGAGCTGGATTTCTCTCCTGGCCCTGCCTGGAGCGGGTACTGCCCCCTGCCACCACCACTACTCCCCGCCTTGGAGCATCCCTCCTCCCACCCAGTAGCATAGTGGGGGGAGGGGGGAAGCGGCCGCTCCCCGCTGAGCACTTTTCCCAAATCGAAGTCTTTCCAGGCAGCCAGCACTGGGCTCCGGACTCGGAGCCCGGAGCCGGGTTTTGCATGTGGCCGCCAACTGGCTCTCTGCTCGCACCACCCTCCCGCAGCCCCAGCCCTGCTTGCTGGCTCCAGGGCTGCAGGCAGCGTAGGCTGGTTGCCGGGCTCCCTGGGGGTGAGGAGGAGGAGGTGCCCGCCCGCAGCTGCCCGGCTCCCCGAGCCGGGGTGGGCTCTGCCGGGACGGGAAGGGGCAGCTGTGCAGCTCCCCCCAGTGCGGCGGGGGACCGAGGAGCAGCCCCCCCGTTGGTCCCAGGCAGCCCCATGCAGAGCAAGGCGGCCACGCAGCAGGGAGGGGCGCTCTGAAGCCCAGCTGGTGCCGGTGGAGAGGGAGGGAAAAGTGGGGGTCGGGGGGATGTTTTTTTCTCCTGGTCTCTCTTCAGCGGAGGGCTGAGGGAGCAGCAGGATCAGGAGGCAAAGGAGCAACTTTGGGTTATTGCCCCCCCTGTTGTACTTACCCCCCCCCCCAGTGTTGTGCCCAGGGCTGTGAAACTCTGCTTAGTGCATCTTGTGAAGGAAGGGGGTAAAGGTGCTTTAAGGTGCCAGTTATGTCACCTCAGTCTCGCTGCTGACTAGCAGCAGACCCAGTGCTCAGAATTCAGCAATGTTCTCAGGGACTGTACGATGCTCTATACGAGTTTTCAATTGCCTGCTAAATGCTTCAGCAAGGCCACCTTTTCACTTAGCTATCTCCTGAATAGTGGTGACTGGGGGCACGGGGTGGGGGGAGTGTAGCAGATGCCAATTTTACACCCTTTCAAGTATATAACTAGTTGTATACAGATATTACAAAGTGGGAATGTTCTTAATGTTTTCTCTGAATACTGTGTGGTTACCTGTTTCCCCTAGGCATTTCTTAACAATCTAGATGGTGGGATAAGGGGATATGATTGTTGTAGAGCCCTAGAGGGCCAGTGTGGTGCTGTCTGCACGGAGAATGGCCGAAACCCTGTCTCCGGGCAACTGGTGGCCTGGGCCTCTCTCCTGCAAGGTGCCAACTGGAGGTGTTGGAGAACAAAGAGTTCATGTGGCCTCCTAATGCCTGGCAAAGAGACAAAGGCCAGAGGAGGGAAGTGTTAGTGCCTGTGTGGACTTCCGGGAAGCGCATGGTGTGGAAGGGGATGCTGGGATGCTCTGGAACCACTCCTTCAAAGCCAGTCAGGACTCTGGGGGAGCCTCCTCTTTCTGAGTATACTGTCTCCAGGGCAAGACGCTTACACCTTCCTGGGTCTGACCTCAGAGCATTCAGCATGCCCTTCCACACCGTGTGCTTTCCGCAGTGACTCCGCCCAGGCAGGGTCCTGGGGCAGCCAGAGGTCCCTGCACCCCAACTGTGCAGTCAGACGTGATTCTCAGCAAGCCAGTAAAACAGAAGGTTTATTAGATGACAGGATCACAGTCTAGAACAGAGCTTGTAGGTACAGAAAACAGGACCCCTCAGTCGGGTCCATCTTGGGGGGTGGGGAGCCCAGACCTAAGTCCTGGGCCTCTCCCCATTTCTCCAGCCAGCTCCAAACTGACACTCCCTCCTCTGGCCTTTGTGTCTCTTCCCGACAAGGAGGCCACCTGATCTCTTTGTCCCCAACACCTTCAGTTGGCACCTTGCAGAGGAAGCTGAGGCACCCACACAGTATTCAGAGAAAACATTAAGAACATTCCCACAAAATATAATACCGTATATTGAAGCAGGCAAGTGCTGCTTCTGACTTTCCACTTTTAATTGACGCTTGTAATCTTGTGGCGCTGACACGTTGTAGATTCATTTTATCCCAGCAACAAATTCTTGATTCGTAGGACCACTAATAATCAACAATGGATTTTTCTGATAGTGATATTGTGCAGCAAAGAGAAACTTAAATGCTTACAGCTTCCAGTTCATGTTTACACTATTTAATAAAATATATATATTGGCTTACAGGGCAGGAATGGCGGGGAGGCATCACCATTTTGGGCACCACCAAAAATTATACAAACCTGATGCCTATGAAAGTTGGATATGATCCCTGGACATACACAAATCTTTAGCCATCACAGGACCCCTCCTCCTACTGGGACCTTCCCTTCCCCCAGCCCCATCCCTGCTGATGTGTTGTGGGTTTTTTTGTTTTTGTTTTTATTTGACTCTCTCCTCCGGTTGTTTTTTTAATAAAAGAATTGTGTTGGTTTGAAAGCAATCTTTATTTTATTAATTGAAGCAAAAAGAGCCTTGCAAAGCGACATACAATTATATTAAACCCACATATTGCATCATCTGCACTAATCACCACCTAGCATTACAAGCACTGCACTCCTGAGCATAGCAACAAATATTAGCGACTTTCAGCTTCAAATTGTTGCCTCAAGGCATCCCTGATCCTTATGGCCCCTCATCACACCCCTCTAATAGCCCTTTCCTCTGGCTGTTCAAACTCAGTCTCCAGGCGCTGAGCCTCTGTGGTCCAGCCCTGTGTGAAGCTTTCACCCTTCCCTTCATAAATATTATGGAGCGTACAACATGCAGCTATAAGCATAGGAATATTGTCATTGGCCAGGTCCAGCTTCCTACAGAGGCAGCGCCAGTGGTCTTTTAAACAGCCAAAAGCACACTAACAGTCATTCTGAACTTGCTCAGCCTGTTGTTGAACCGCTTCTTGCTGCTGTCAATTTGCCCCGTGTAGGGCTTCATAAGCCACAGCATTAAGAGGAAAGTGGAGTCTCCTGGGATCATAATGGGCATTTCGACTTCCCCTACACTGATCTTCTGGTCCAGGAGGAAAGTCCCTGCTTGCAGCTTCCTGAACAGGCCAGTGTTCCTAAAGCTGCATGCATCATGCACCTTTCCGGACCAACCTGTGTTAATGTCTGTGAAACACCCACGGTGATCCACAAGTGCCTAGAGAACCGTTGAGAAATACCCCTTGTGATTAATGAACTCAGTGGCTGGGTGGTCTAGTGCCAGAATTGGAATGTGTGTGCCATCTATCACCCCTTCGCAGTTAAGGAAGCTCATTTGTGCAAAGCCATCCACAATGTCACGCACGTTGCCCAGAGTCACGGTCTTTCGGTGCAGGATGCGATAAATAGTCCTGCACAATTCCATCAACACGAGTCCAATGGTCAATTTTTTCCCACTCAGAGCCGGTTAATGATCTATCGGTAGCATTTTGGAGTATCCGGCTTCCACAGTGCAATCACCATGTGCTTCTCCAACGATAGGGCAGCTCTCATTCTCATGTCCTTGTGCCGCAGGGCTGGGTGAGCTCATCACACAGTCCAATGAATGTGGCTTTCCTCATCCAAAAGTTCGGCAGCCACTGCTTGTCATCCCAGACATGCATGACGATGTGATCCCACCACTCAGTGCTTGTTTCCTGAGCCCAAAAGCAGCGTTCCACTGTGGTCAGCACCTCTGTGAATGCCACAAGCAATTTCATGTCATAGCTAGTATGCGTGGTGAGATCAATGTTGCACTCCTCTTGCCTTTGTAGCTTAAGGAATAACTCTACTGCCACTCATGATGTATTGGTCAGAGCAAGCAGCATAATGGTCAACAGTTTGAGATCCATTCCTGGAGCCCATAGAGGCAGGGCGCACAGTACACAAGCCATTGAAAGATGGTGCCAAATGCAGATGGAAGCATAGGGATTGCTGGGATGAGAAGGGACAGGACCCAGGATGCTCTGCAATCCCCTCTGCCTTCCCACATGTCTTAGCGGCAGAAGAGAAAGAGATGCTCTGTGGGATAGCTGCCCAGAGTGCATCACTGAATACCGCTGCCAGTGCCGCGAGTGTGAACAGGCTATTGCACAGGCAGTTGTCAGTGTGAACGCACAACAGCAGTTTCCCTTCAGCACTCTGAGCGGCGCTCTAACTGCCAGCACTGTAACATTGCCAGTGTAGATGTGCCCTAAATAAATGAAAGCAATAGGTTACGCAGCTATCTTTGCACTGCTCTGGCAACGTTAAGGGGCCTTAAAGTAGGTGTTACATAATTTATGTCCACTTTAATGCTCTTTAACACTGTTAGAGTGGTGTAAAGAGACTTCTTAGCGTAAATGTGCATCGGACCAATAGAGTACAAAGTGAACCACCAGTGGAAATGAGTGGGATATTCTAATTTAGTAACATTTGCACTCCTTTTGCACAGATGTGAATATGAAAGTGCAAGGCAGTGAAGAATCAGGCCCATTAACTACAAGATGTGCAGGCATTTAATACCAGTGAAGAAGTGGAATCACAAGTGCCAGCACAAAACCAGTAGACAGAAAGAGCTCCTGATTCTGATTTATTTCTAAAGCCCTTGTAGATTGCCCTGGCAGTGTAAAGGAGCTTTAAAGGTGGATGGAATGTAATTTACTCCCATTTTACGGCCCCATTGCACCTAATTGCTTCAGCTTTCATCAACACAAATACAAGTGCAGTGCAATCGCAAACAGAAGATATAGAAGGATGTGCATTTTTAAAGGCAAATGATTTTATATTCCTGCAACATGTTAAGGGACAAAAAATGAAACTTTGACTCAGTGACAATTTGGGTGTCTAAAATTGATAGCTCAGTACAAACTGGCAACTGTAAATTGCTTGTTGTGTCTCTTGTGCATCAGCTCATTTTTAGCATGATATTCATTTAGGCATACAAAGTATGCTGCCTGGAAGTACCTTATTTATGCTAACTGTTTTTTGCATAACTTTTCACACTGAAATAACCATGCAAATGCTGTTTCTCAAGTACACAGCTTAATGGTAACGTTTTGAAAACACCTCATACTTTTGGACTTCTGAGACTTTCCTTCTCTCTTGGTTTTATACTAGACTGGTTTGGTTTTTTTCAAAACTTCTGACAAGGGCCTGAGATATTTTAGTGGAGTCACTTAAAAGTGATGCATATACATAATTTAATCTAAAACTGCACAGCTGAACTGTGCTAGCAAATAGTTTGCAAAGTGGCATGTGGGCCAGACTCTGCCAGCCTTACTCACATTGAGTTAGTACCATTAAGAGTCGTCCCATTAACATCAGTGGGCCTGTACGTCGAGTAAACTACTGGTGACTGTGTAAAGTTATCAGATTCTGAACTTTTGTAATTCAGCTTTCTAAACATTTTATTATAACCTTTGTGCTTGGGATAATATTCAGAGAGGAATATTTAATTATATTAAAAAATATAAAATATAAAAATCAGCCAGCTACTTTCTTCATATTTCCTTGTTGTCTGAAGTTTCAGATTATAATCCCCATGCTACTAGTGGCACTTTCTCAGTCAGGAATGTAAACCTAACCAGACTTGTGTTCTTGTTTTGTTGGTGGACATCCTAAACATATCATTGAATTTTGTAGAGTCACTGGCCTCCATATAGCCCGTTAAATTCCAAAAGATAATCTAGTAATGAGGGACCAGGGACATAGGCCTGATTTGTCATAGGCCTTTAACATTCTATAGTGATTTTTACCAGTGAAAAATGTAGTGTTTCACATCTATGACTCACTCTTTGATTTGATAGCATCTCACTTTTACTTTGCACTGGTGTAAGTGACCACACAAGGTGCAGGGCAACAGTGACTCAGGCCCAGAATCCACTCTTGTGTCAAGCTCTTCTTAATGCGGATGGAGAAGTGTGCTGTATGCAATCTTTCTGCCCTACAGCGCCTCTACCCCACCTGGGGATTCCTCTACACTGTGGAAAATCCCTGACATCCTGCTTTAGCTAGCTTTTCACCTGCTTTGTGCTGGTGGAATGGGGCAAAACAGACATACAGAACAAAGGGGTCAGGGAACAAGATGTGATCATGCTAGTCTATATAAACCCACACATTTAGTGACCTTTCACTGTTGCTGGGTGCTGCAAATTATAACCAGCTTCAGTCAATATGGTAATCCTGATGAAATGTGGACTGCATCATCCAATGATGCCTGCCCTAGGAGCTTTGGGGAATTATAGCCTTTCATCCAGAGAAGGAGTGAGTTTTATGCAGAGTATAGTGGAATTTAGATTTCCCATTTATAAACTTGGTTTCTGATATGAGTACCATTTCAAAGACTTCAATGGTGTTTAAAGTAAGTTTTAGTTAACCAGCTGGAGTAGATATTTCCACCTTTCTATAGATATCTGTACTTGCAGAGTTTTAGTCCTGGCAAACCCATGTTATAAAAATTACTCTTTTATAAATCATAATAACATACAATATCTTACCGGAAAAGTAGAGACAGCAGGGGCAAATTTATTACTTTCTGTGAGCCATCTGAATGTTGCTGGCGTCCAGGACATTCTGCAGTGCAGCTGCACGTTGTACTCCATTACTGAACAGATTTGTATCTTTTAAGTGCCTAAACCAGTAAAGAAGTTTTATGGGAAGTTTAATAGGATCAGTATTAGCAGCATTAACATTGATACTTAAATTCAAGAACTGATCCTACCCTAAGCCTTTGGAGTCCTGAAGACAATACTTATTAAAGCAATATAAGTATCCTCTTCAGTGCCATTCAAAATATATACGAATGCACATCAATTTCAGTGTCAGGAGACTTTCTGTAAAGATTAACAGTAATTCTGGCTCTAGATCTGTCTAGAAGAATATCAAAATGTGAGGTATACAGAAACTAAAGTTAGTTGACTAGTATTTACTGAATATAAAATGTAATAAAATTTGGTTTGGCTTTCCAATGCATTCACAAACCAGTCCTGTACAATGGGGATTTTTTTCTGTAATGCAACATAAAATGTGAAGAAATAACAGTATGAGAATTATTTGCAAAGTATTCCATGGTATTTGCTATTTGAATGTCCAACTTGGTCACTCAATACACAAGTGGATCAAATGCATCTATTCAGCTATTCCACTGGGTCAGGCAGATTGGTTGCAAATAATAAAGGACTTGACTGTGGTAAAATTGAGCTGAGATCCTCATATTAGCAAAAGACTGGGTTCACTGGTAGACTCTGGCTGCTTTGTGTCATTCAGGTGATGCAAGGCAACCATAAACCCCCCTTAATCACCCAGGTATGCCAGGTTTATGGCTGCTTCTCAATGTTAGAGGGATACAAAGTAGCTGGAGACTATTGGTGAACCTGGTTGAAAATATTCACAATAATTGTTAAAAGTATTTAACCTATAAATACTATATAATTTTTAACTATAAAAACCTATAATGTATCCAGAACACAAATATACATGTAGACTTAACCTTCTTTAATAATCCTGAAAGTACCAGTAGTTATTTTACCAGCTAATTATATGAGACCTAAACCAGTGGTTCCCAACTTTTTCAGACTACTGTACCCCTTTCAGGAGTCTGATTTGTCTTGCATACCCCATGTTACACCTCACTTAAAAACTACTTGCTTACAAAATCAGACATAGAAATACAGAAGTATCACAGCCCACTCTTACTGAAAAATGGCGTACTTCCTAATTTTTATCAATTGGAATATAACTATTGTACTTATGTTTAAGTGTATGCTATATAGAGCAGTATAAACAAGCCATTGTCTGTATGAAATTTTAATTTGTACTGAATATGCTAGTGCTTTTTATGTACCATGTTGTAAAACTAGGCAAATATCTAGATGAGTTGATGTACCCCCTCTGCATACTCCCAAGGGTACACATACCCCTGGTTGAGAACCACTGACCTAAACTAAGGCATTAGGTGGTTAAGGCTGTATTCATAAAGAAACTTAGGTGTGGTGATTGATGAACAGGGCCGTCCTTACCCATACTCAAACTATGCAGCTGCGTAGGGCATCAGGAAATTTGGGACACAAAATTGCCCCAAATTTCCTGGTGCTCTATACAGCTGCGTGCTACTCCAGCGGCCAGCCTGATTCCCTAGCTGGCTGAGTGGGCCAGGAAAGCTGTCCCCGCCCCTGCTCCGTCCCTACCCTGCCCCTTCCTCAAAGCCCCTGCACCTGCTCCACCACCGCCCTGCCTCTTCCCACCCCTGCTCCACCCCAGCTCTGCCCCCACTTCACCCCTTCCCCTGAGCTATGTCCCGAGGACTGCACTCACCCTGCATTCACTGGACGGCAGGAAGTGGAGTGACCCGACCCCAGCCCACTCCATGCTGCTGGTGAGTGCTGGCGAGTGGTTCCCCCCTGCCTCCCAAGACTGGGAGCCAGGGGAGCAGAGCGGCACGGGCTGGAGCCGTTTCCTGCCGCCCCATGAGTGCGGGGATAGGCCTGCCCTGCAGTCACCAGGCAGCAGGAAGTGAAGCGACCCAGCCCCAACCCACTCCACTTCACTGGCTCGTGCTGGGGGGCAGTTTCCTGCCTGCTCCTCAAGCTTGCTCCTACTCCCTTCCCTCTCCCTGCAGAGGCCTTGGGAGTAGGGCACCAAAATGTCCAGGGACGGCCCTGATGGTGAGCATCACTACACCTAACTGTTAGGAGGCTAGAAAATCAGTGGGATTCACAAAGCCTGGGTTAGGTGCCTAGGCTCCCTATCCAATGAATGGGGTTCACAAAAGCGGTGCCCTGCCTAAGTTACCCTTCTCTTTGGCATCTCCTGTTGGCTGTGTCCTAAGCCTCACTCCTCTCTATCTGCTAGGAGCTGAAGTCCAGGCTGCACAGAGGTGCCTCCCTCTTCCTGGAATTATCAATTGCAAACCCTCTGGCATTAGGCACTTGTGCTGTTTTTGCAAGACAATGGAGATGGTGAGATGGAGGAGGAGGATGACTTTCCTCATAACTTTTAACCCACCTTGGATAAGATTCTGAGCTGGGATGTGGGAAACGCCTGATTCAAGCTCCTGTCCACTTAAGGGGGAGAAAGAATTTGACATGGGCAGGGCTGCCAAGAGTGGGTTCAGGCCCTGGTGAAAAAAAATTTTGGGCTCCCCACCAAGGGTGGACCGGCTAAACAGGACCGACGAAGCTGGGGATGCCGGGCCCCGGGCCCCCGTCTGGACCGCCGGGCCCCAGTAATTCCCTGCCCTCTCGTGGGCCCTGTACATGAGAGCAGCCATCCCTCAAGTAAGTGTCCTAGCCACTGGGCTGTGGGATATTCTGATATGGGGCTCACTGAGTCTCTCCTCTTGAAGCTGTTCACCTGGGGATAAATATTTTTTAAAATGTCATTGGAGTTGGGGCACTGGATTATAGGCCTCACTTTTGAGTGCGCTACCCACCAGCCTTCAACATCATCCCAGTGTTCAGTCGCTCGTTCTCTCTCTCTCTCTCTCTCTCTCTCTCACCCAGAGACTTTTTATTCTTTATTCTCAGTAAAACAGCTTCAACAGGAAAGACCGAGGGAGCCCCACATCAGCATATCCCAGTGAATTGCCTAGTGGCTCGGGCTCTCACCTGAGAGGTGGCAGGTCCCTGTTCAAATCCTTTTTTCTTTCCCCTTCAGGTAGACTTGACTTGAACCGGGTCTCCCTAGTCCCAGGTGATTACTCTCATCACCGGGATAAAAGTTAGGAGAGAATTCCTCCTCCTTTCCCCTGTCTCTTTTGTGGTCTATAGAGGCCTGCTCCAGTAGGTGAACTCTGAGCATATTTACAAGCTATGGCCCTGCAGGCAAGCTATGCAGAGGAATGACTATCTTTCCCTGGTTCCTGGATCATTCTGGCGCTTAGGCATCTGGATGCCTGGTGTGGGACTATACTGTGCATGCACAGGGGCAGAATCATAGGCAAAAAAAGGAAATTGTACTGCAAAAATTTAGGTGCTGAGCAAGTTTAGGCAGCTACAAGGTACAGAGGCTGCTGAGCAGGAATTTTGTGAATCCCAGGGGGACCTGATTCTGGGATTTAGGTGCCTAAAGTGGCAGTTAGGTGCCTAAGTCCTTTTGTGAATCTAGCCCTTAGTAACTAGATCAAATGAGCCTGTGACAAAGTCAACAGTAGAATTCAGTAGTCCTGATTCCCTGTCCCTATTTCTCACTAGTAAACATGTTCCCACACATTTGTACTGTGTCTTAGTTTTATTTTTGTTTTGGGTTTTTTTTTTGTTTTTCTTTTTTCAAATTAATAACCAACTCTCTGTGTGGAAAGGGATGAAAATCCAGTGGATCTGGGTGGGCTGACAAGGTATAGAAGGATTTTTGGCATCATTCCACCCTTCCCTCTATGCAGCGGAAGCACCTGTGGGGCTTTGCAGTAATAATCCCATTGTCTTATGGGATTTCAGTGGGTAGCATTAACTTAACCCCTCTTCCCACCTATAATGTGGAACACCCATCCCACCCAGAGGGAAGGCTCGGGGGGAGACCCTAGCAACGCATCTCCATTAGGAACTCAAAGGACCTAAGTCGAGAGGATATCTTCATTGGTTGCCCTGTACCACATGAAGTTCTTGGAACTGAATCACTTGTACACAGGGAAGTAAAACATACCCCAATAGAAGAATATAAACTTACAAAATCTATCAATCAACATATCTACCACCCATGCATTTTAGGCATTTATATAGTCCCCCTCAGTGTAGTACTGAAGTGTCAAATACTATGTCAAAACCTTCCTGTATCAGAAGAATTCCTGTGGTGTGGACAATGCCACCCTTAATGTTTCATGAACAATAGCATCCTAAGTATCCTTAAAAATCCCATGTTACATACTGCTTGAGTTCCCAAAAGTCAGTGCATATTACTTTGGTCTTGACACTCACAGTAAGTTCAGTTACCATGTTGTCACATGGTGGAAAAAGACAAAAGCTGGCTAAAAACCTTGAAGCACATTTCCCCACACATCTCTCTTAGCAGCTTTGTGAAAGTAAACTTGTACCGTTCATGATAGTATAGGTTTCTCTGAAAACCATTATAGGCTGTTGCGCTAATTCTGTAGCTCTGCTATGTTCTAGAGGCAGAGGTTTATCTTCTGCTCCAGAAATTTTCTTATTACAGAAAGTGTATGTGTCACTTCAGAGAGAGGTTTAACAAGGCTAGTAAATGAGTAGCACAAGCAGCATTCTGTGCTGACTTTCTTTTGGCAGAGGTTTGACATTTTTGCTGGTGTCAGCTGCCTCCGTAGACCCTTGTCATTCATACAGTAGACCAACACCTCACTATTAAGGGTGCAATTTTTACTCTGTTTTCTTTTAATCTCACCAATTATACCTTGCACTTACCATCTAGCAGCATTGCACTTTGTTGAGAACATGTCTTATTGTGCTGTTTTGGAACATGTGTCAGTGTAACTCAAGCAAGATTTGCGCTAACATTTAAAATATTTTGATATGCTGTCTGAAAAGAAGCAGGAAACTAATTCATTGTAAGGGGACATTTTAAACTGTATTGTAATAACAACTGCTGCTGCTTCTACAAGCAAAGAAAAGATGCTCAAATAATACCATCTATATGTCAACTAGATGCATTTTTCCTCCCCTAGGAATGTAGATCTCTGCAGAGTGGTGGCCTTTATTTATATTAACTTATGCAGATGATATTTACTGGGCTTGTGAAGTTATATGTTTAGGACATGTTATCACCAAAGCTGCAGGTTAAGACTAACAAAGGTTATTATAATTTGTGGTTTGTTTTTTTTTTAAATTCTCTTTTTCTTTTTGGCCAGGTCTGACATGTGTTACTCATTTGGAGGGACATTTCAGATTAGTTTTATGGTGTTTTTTAAAAATTGTATTTCAGTTTTATGATTGATTTTGCAATATATTTAAGTAAGACATTTAAAGAGACAGAATTAAATAAAATCTGGCCCCAAATCAAGCTATTGCAAAATTTAGGACCAAGAAAAAGCTTTAAGTTCTTTTTAATTCCAATTGAAATGCTTTTTTTTTAAACAATAAAGATTCCTACCTGTTGTGCAAGCAAAGAGAGAGATGCTAACTTAATTCCTGCAATCGGATGGCCCTTAAGGGCCACTGCTGCACAACGGAATTCATCTGTGAAGCTGTAGGCACTGTCCAGGCACTGAGGAAGGAGAATGATTGCACTGAAATAGATGTTCTATGATACTACCTGGGAAGGTGGTGTCCAAAAGTATATGCTGTATTGCATCTTGATGTATCACTGGCCAAGGCACAGATGGCTGATCAGGGCCTAGGCAACAGCATGCCAAAGAGAGGGAGACATGAGTAGGAGGGCTAGTAATGGTGAGGTCGGTGGCAACAGCTTTATTTTTACCTCCTGTTGCAACAAGGTGTCATTGATGTCAAGTGAGTGAACCTACTTGTTTGGCAATGGGTGTATGTTCTAATGGGGTTCATTCCTCACAGTCAGAGAGAGAGGGTGCACCAGGAGGCCATGGATTTGCACCAGACATGTGAGTTGGCTTTCATAGAGAGTAGTTTCAAGCCTGGCTGAAGCTAGTTTGGGACGTAAAGACACAAGCCCTTTTCTGTGAAAAAGGGTTCTTTTTCATAGAATCATAGATTGTAAAGCCAGAAGAAACCACTGTGATTATCCACCCTGACCTGCTCTGTAACACAGGCTATAGGGATTCTCTGAATTAATTCTTGCTTGAACTAGTATTGTCTTTCCAAAAAAACCATCCAATCTTAATTTAAAAATTTCCAGTAGTCAAGAATCCACCACAACCCCTGGTAAATTGTTCTAATGACTTATTACACTCAATGCTAAAAAACTGCCTTATTTCAAATCTGAATGTGTCTAGCTTCAACTCTCAATGATTGGATCTTGTTATATGTGTCTCTGCTAGATTAAAGAGCCCTCTGTTATCAAATTTCTTTTTCCCATCTAAGTACTTTTAGACTGTGATCAAGTCACCAGATACTTTTGAAGGGCAATATTCTGTGGGTCCCTGTAATGGTTCGTGGTCGGCCCTCCTTTCAGTCTTGGAGGGAGGCCATGCCCACTCACTGTGGTCCACATATAAATGCAATGCTCAGTTGGGGAATTAGCAGTCTAGGGGCTCTGGCCCTCTGGCTGTGTTTCACCTAGCTTCATGGCTCAGGCAGACAGCAAATGCAGGTCTCTTAGCCTAAAATGCGTAGGCAGCCACCCTAGGAGTGAGGCAGCCACAGGGGCTAGAGGGACCCAGGCCCACCCTACTCCATCAGGTCCCAGCCCAGGGCCCTGAGAGTAACAAAGAGTTCTAACACTGGGTCAGCGGATCCCACCGAAACACTCTGACCTAGACTCTGATAACACAACCAGACAAATGTCTGGTGTCCCTGGGCTACTCCCTACTATCTCTTCCAACTGAATCTTCATCTCCTGGGCTTCCTCTTTCTCTACAGGGTGCAGGGCTAGTGACAGTCCTAGAAGTTTCTCCAGGTACTGGTCCGTTGTCAGTCCTGGCAACTCCTCTGGGTCCTGGGTGCTGCGGAGCTCAATCACAGGCAGAGAGCTCAGCAGCAGGCAAGGGACATCTGCTATATTTCCCAGGCTCTCACTCAGCTGAGCTGTAGGGCCTTCCTTTTAAACTTCCTGTCCTTCCCCTCTGCTTTTGGCAGTGGGACATGGCATGCCTGGCTCCCTCATGAGGTAGTAGAGAATGGCTACTCCCCATCAGTCTCGGAGGGAGGCCACACACTCTCACTACAGTCCCATTTCTCAATATGGCTGGTTTCACCTTCCTGAGAGCCTCAGCAGGCAGAGAGTTGTAGATGCTGAGTCCCACTCAGGCCACATGTTCACTTTTTCTTAGAAATTGAGTTAATTGTGTCAATGGAGAAAGAAATAATGTAATAATATGGTTCTATTTTTAGCCAGCATGAAAGAGGTCTATTAGATGAAGAATCTCTTCCCTCTAGTGATATTTTCCTGGGTGTGGAAAGGGGTTGCTTATAATTTACCTTCTTTCAGTGTTCTGTAGCAATCTTGGGCAACATGTTTTACTGGTGATTAATGTCTGTGGGTTTTTAGTAAATCCTTTGCACAAGCTTTTGTCTTTTATTATATTATTCTTAAGGGTATGCTCAAATTGGAATGATGGAAAGCTGAAAGACACTAGACCTATGTTTGAAGAGCATGCCTTGCTTGGACTCCTTGCTATTTTTAAAACATTTTGCCAGAAGGAAGAAAAGTTTGGTAGATACAAGAGAAAATTAGATAAAATTCAGATTCAGATAATGAAAGTTCAAGTCCCTAGAGCAAGATCTACTGTATCTATCTGTGAGAATTGACTACTTCATTTTAACTGTATCTGATTCAGTACAAAATAGGTGATACAATCCATAAACAGTAGACTGTAGATCCATGATCACCATAGTCACAAAGCAGGCAGAATATGTGCATGTGTATGTTGTTGATTTCAGTGATGGGGCTTTGTTTTTATGTCCAAAGGGTTCCAGGACTGACTTTTAGCTCTGCTACCTAGATTAAATGATAAATTGGGTTACCTGGACTACATAGGAAGGAGGTAGCAAAAATGGAGTTATCTTTCTCTTAGCAGTGGAAAGTTTCCGCGTCCAGCAGATACCTGAGGATACCATCGCAGAGATTCTCTGAGATGTGGCCAAGATTGACTCCTCCCTACTGGCACCGTAGCAGAAGATCAACGCCTTGAACACATTCCTTATCCCACGTATTTCATTTGTCCTGAGGGGACCTGCTATGGAGAAGGTACCTCTCAACACCATCAGACAACTAGTGAAGAAGTGGATTTTTTTCCCTATAGGGCTGGCCATTAACTGGTGTACATCTTGCACTGGCATGATGGTGCCAGTGTCCCTCAAATGGGTGATCTGTGCAACATCGTGGTGATCACTCACTCCTTCCACCTTCTGACATACACAGATGCCATGTTGAGGAACATCGCTGCGATGCAGGACGTCATCAGGAAGCGAAAAGCCAGGACCCCCTTCAATCAATATTTTGCCACCTACCTGAGAGAGTCACTGAAAGGGGAATTTGGAAGAGATGGGGGAGACCTTGCTTCGCTCTGGACTCATGCCCGCAGTGCTACGCAATGGCTAGAGAAACATATCGGCTGCCATTGCACATGGTGCAAGGAATGCCAGGAGCTGGGAGTCCTGGTGCCACAGGTGAAGGATACAGAGCACACAAGCCTCACTCCAAAAGCTGGAACTGTGCTGGAGAGGTCCCTGAAGGATGCCGTCTGCTGCCAGTATGTGGAAAACTTGAAACAGAAGCCAGACCAGGGCAAGGCCTTCAAGGTGACGTGCAAGTGGGACATCAGCAACCACTTCCTCTCCAAGGGAAGCATCACCCGATTTGCCGACTGGAGGTTCATCCACAGGGCCCAACTGAACTGCATCCCACTGAAAGGAGCTGTCTTTCATGGGAATCGGGACAAACTACGCAGGAAGTGCAAGTATGCCAACGAGACTCTACCCCACATTTTGTGTAGCTGCAAGCCCCATTCCAGTGCCTGGAAGCTGTGAAACAATGCCATCCAAGGTCACCTAGTCAAAGTCATCCTGCCACCAGTTGCTATGAACTCTGCCATCCCTGGAATGGGCAGCCAACTGCGACTGGACATCATCATCGCCAACGAGGAATGGAATAAGATCATCATGGTGGACGTCATAGTTCCTGTTGAAAACAGGACCCCGGCCTTCCACAATGCCCAATCTCAAAAGTTGGAGAAATACGCCCCTCTGGTTGACAACTTGAGAGCTAGGCATTACGTGGTTCAAACACATGCTGATCGTCGGAGTGCATGGGACCCAACAAGGAGTGTTGCGGGAATGCGAATCAGTGAGTGCTATGTTCACCTGATGGGGGAACTCATGATGTCGGACACCATCAGGTGGTCAAGCGACATCTCCCTAGCACACATCACCAGACATCGGCAATATCAGGAGTGATGAGCTGGAGTGCCAAGAAGCAAAATCGTGAAAGTAACTGAAATACTTCCCTGATGGACTATATTTTCTAGGGAAAAACATATCCTAATTTCTCAAATAGTGAGGAAGAATCTACATCCATTGCCATATCTGCTTTCCAAACCAACTCTCTGTAAAAATTTTCATGAATGATATACCTGAATATTTGGTTACTAATATCTAAACTGTATCATTAGATTTATTAATCTAAATGTGGTTTATTGCTGACTACCTACCATATGTATTGTATGACTTTTAAACCAGCCTTTGTACTTTTGGATAATTTTAAGGAGTATGCCCAGATGTACAGACCCTTTTCCCTTAACCTGTGTATTACATAATTTTAACATTAGCTTTAATAAAATGTAATTATCCCAAATGCAGCTTTAGTAGCATGATCGATTGCTCAGGGAGTGATGTAGCCCAGAGTTGCACAACCCATGGGTTGCAGCTCTGAGTATGGAAAACACTCAGACTTTCAGCCGTCCTAGTGGTCTATCATCCTGACAATATGTCACTAGCACAGTATGAAGCCTCCAGCCTGAAGTAGGAGGGTTCCACATTAGGGACCTTTTTTCCTCACTCATTTCCTGTTATGTCTTGCACAGGCCTGGGCAGCTCCCTTAGCCCCATGCCACTTCTCCCCCTCCTCCCCACCCCCTGCCCTCCGCTGTGCTAACTGCACATTGGGACTTCAAAAGGGAACAACATAAATATAGTCAATGTCACTTTGTCCCAAGCCAATGGCGCTCTGAGCACCAGGATTCTGCTCTTCTCCTCCATTCTGGGGGTGCTGCTAGCTCCAAAGCAAAGGGACACTTACTAGTCCTGAGCAAATGTTGCTTGGAACCCCACTGTGCAGACTTCACAATGTGCTGGGGAGCAACAGAGGGCAGAAGCAGTGGCAGGTGGGGGGATAGAAGAGACTGAGAGGGTCATGTGGATATGAAGGGCAGCAGAGACGTATGTGAAAGAGAAGAAGAGATGGGGGAAGAGGCAAGGAAATAAGCAACAGTAAGTTAAAACAGAGGGATGTAGAATCAGAGGGATAATTGCCAGCTGTGTCTCCAGATCCTGGCAGTCATATCAGTCATCAGTGCTGCCTGCTCTGTCTGAAGCACATGGCCAGTGAGGGTAAGAAGCCTCAAATACCAGCATGGGCAGTACGTGACCCGCTGGCTTGAGGAGTATAGCTCCCAGCCCTGCCCCTTCCACACAAGACCCTGCCCCTTCTGCGCCCTCCCCCCTGCTGCAGCCGCTGGAGCCCAGAGCCCTCCATTGCGGCCACTGCCCCCCACCCCAGGCTAGTGCCTCCCAGCCTTAAAACACCCCCGCCCCTCTTTTACAGCCTCAGTGCAGCCCCAGCCTCCCCAGCTCCAGAGCACCAGGAGAGAGAGGGCAGCACGGTCCCAGCCCCCCAAGTCCTGGAGTGCTGGGCAGGCAGATGGTGTGGCTGCAACCCCAGAGCACCATGCAGGTGGCACAGCCCCAGTGCCAGCCGAAGCCAGGCCCAGGCACTGGGGAAGAGCCACAGAGCCAGAAGCAGGGGGGGCTAGGGGCAGAGTGTGGGTGGGGCCATGCCTGGCTATTTGGGGAGGCTCAGCCTCCCCCAGTCTATGATATCTGCCACCCATGAATACCAGGGTGGGAAATAGATGTATGCTTTGTGTCGTGTACAACTGTCCCTTCTCTCTGTTCCCAACTTTAGTCATTGTGTCATTCAAAGTGTGGCTCAGGAGCAGCAGAAGATACCCTAAAAGTGGGGAGGGGCACACACCGGAGCTTGAACTGTGTTCCTGCCTCCCTGTGCCTGAGATCCCAACCCCACACCACCCATGCCACCTGAGGCCCTGCCCTTACATTGCCTCTTGCCCTCAGACCTCTGCTTCCACGCCACCTCTTCCTCCCAAGATCCTGGCCCCCACTGGCTCCTCTCCACTCCGTACCCCTGTCACTCACGCTTACATCTGGTAAAAATGATGGGGTCATGGCAAGGAGTGCTATAAACAGTAACCTGAGGTGAAACATGTGCCCTGCAGGCAGTGAGCTGCTTTCCTGGGATAGCAGGGTAGAGAGTTAAGAAAGGGAAAAGAGGGATAATATTGGAGAGGGAATGCAAAGTAGCAAAGATGGTGCTAGTCCATTGGGGGCCCTAAGCAGGACTGTCCCCCCCAACCCCCAAAATGCATTATAAAAAGCAAATAAGGGGCCCCCTTGAGCTGCTCAGGGCCCTAAGCACTTGTTTAGTCTGTTTGTGCCTAGTTCTGGCTCTGCAAAGCAGATACAAAACCCAATTCTCCTTCCTTGTCCGATATCTTTCAGCACTGAACTAGTTTCCCTCAGACCTGTGGTTAAAACATGCCAGCCCTGCCCATGCTGTGTAACTCCAAAAAATTAATCACGATTTAAAAAATTAATTGTGATTAATCGCAGTTTTAATTGCACTGTTAAACAGCAAAATACCAATTGAAATTTATTACACGTTTTGGATGTTTTTCTACATTTTTAAATATGTAGATTTCAGTTACATCACAGAATACCAAGTATACAGTGTTCACTATTATTTTTTATTACAAATATTTGCGCTGTAAAAAAGATAAAGAAAGAAATGGTATTTTTTAGTTCACTTCATACAAGCACTGTAGTGCAATATCTTTATCATGATAGTGCAACTTGCAAATGTAGATTTTTTTAATTACATAACTGCACTCAAAAACAAAACAATGTAAAACTTTAGAGCCTACAAGTCCACTCAGCCTACTTCTTGTTTAACGAATCGCTAAGAGAAACAAGTTTGTTTACATTTACAGGAGATAATGCTGCCCACTGGTTGCCTGAAAGTGAGAACAAACGTTCGCATGGCACTTTTGCAGCCGGTATTGCAAAGTATTCGTATGCCCCTTCATGCTTTGGCCACTATTCAAGAGGACATGTGTCCAAGCTGATGACACTCATTTAAAAAATATATGTTAATTAAATTTGTGACTGAATTCCTTGGGTGAGAATTGTATGTCTCCTGCTCTGTGTTTTATCCCCAATCTGCCATGTATTTCGTGTTATAACAGTCTCAGAAGATGACCCAGCATGTTGTTTGTTTTAAGAACATTTTCACTGCAGCTTTGACAAAACACAAAGAAGGTACCAGTGTGAGCTTTCTGAAGACAGCTACAGCACTCTACCTAAGATTTAAGAATCTGAAGTGCCTTCCAAAATCTGATCAGACGGGGTGCAGAACATGCTTTCAGAAGTCTTAAAAGAGTAACATTCCAATGTGGAAACTACAGATCTGGAACCACCAAAAAAGAAAATCAACCTTTTGGTGGTGGCATCTGACTCTGATGATGAAAATGAACATGCATCAGTCTGCATTGCTTTGGATCGTTATCAAGCAGAACCCATCATCAGCATGGCCACATGTCTTCTGGAATGGTGGTTGAAGCATGAAGGAACATATGAATTTTTAGCGCAGCTGGTACATAAATATCTTGCAATGCCAGCTACAACAGTGCCATGCAAATGCCTGTTCTCACTTTCGGGTGATATTGTAAACAAGAAGCAGACAGGATTATTTCCTGCAAATGTAAACAAACTTGTTTGTCTGAGCAATTGGCTGAACAAAAGTAGGACTGAGTGGACTTGTAGGCTCTAAAGTTTTACATTGTTTTATTTTTGAATGCAGTTATTTTTTGCACATAATTCTACATTTGTAAGTGTCACTTTCATGATAAAGAGCTTGAAATACAGTACTTGTATTAAGTGAATTGAAAAATAATATTTCTTTTATTTTTACAGTTCAAATTTTTTATAATAAAAATAAATATTAAGTGAGCACTGTACACTTTGTATTCTGCATTGTAATTGAAATCAATATATTTGAAACTGTGGAAAACATTCAAAAATATTTATTAAATAGTATTCTATTATTGTTTAGCAGCACAATTAATTGTGATTATTTTTAATCACTTCACAGCCCTAATTGAAAGTGATTTTGATGATTATTTGCAAAGACAAAAGCTATTGGATCATATTCAACCCAGCCTAAGCAGATATATAACCCTTTGTGGCCAATGGCAGATGTGCCCATTTATACCACGAGTGAATTTTGTCTTCTGTTTCTATGCTTTTAAAATATAATGGTTTATGAGCTAAAAGATGCTGAAGGAGCTGGGTTAAAAACAAATATGCTCACCTGCTAAACTAAGAACAAGGTTAATAAAACAGGCTATGGAACAGAGATGTGCAAAGCTGCTTTGGTTTCTGTGGGCCTGATTCTCATTTTTGCTGTGGGCTCTTTACCTCGTTTTGGCAGTAAATTATGTAATTTATGCCCACTTTAAAAGGCATTAATGTAAATGAGAATCAGGTTTACACCATGAGGTTTGCTTGGCATTTTGTATCTACAAATGAAACTCAACTGAAACCACAGAATGTTATCTTGTTTTGCCTCTATACCATTATCAATTGTTTTTATTATTATTTATTTGTGTTGCACAAGCACCTAGACACCTCAGTCACGGATCAGAGCCTGACTGAGCTAGGCACTGTCCATACGTAGAACAAAAGATGGTCCCTGCCCTGAAGAGTTTACAGAATAAGACTAGAGGCAACAGGTGGCTACAGCAGACAGGGGGAACACATGGTTATAATTTCCTCATAGTTTTGATTTGAACCCATAAATGAGCCAAGATACACTTGAGTTGAAATTAAACTCTAAACCAGGTGTGGTTCAGGCAGTTACAGGGTTTGTTGCAAACTCTTTACAGATCTCTGTTATAAAAGGCTTTTGTTTTTGTAAGGTTCCTACCATGCAAGTTTACCATTTTGTGGCTTTGATCTCCTTTGAAGTGCATTGTAAAGGTAGATAAGTTCAGGTTCTTCTATCTTTCTATGGCCCTGCCACCTTGCATGTAGCAGACAAGGTAGCTTACTATTCCCATTGCAAAATCAGGCTTAGCTTTCCAGAATGCTCGTCAAACTCCACAAATGACTGAAAAGACGTTGTTAAGAATATGTGGTGGTGGTGGAGAAGAAGATTTGGCTTGGGGAGACTGGGAAAGAGATGGGATAGGAGTCTTTGCATCTGCATGACTAAATTTGACATGTCATTTTTTATATTTATGCTTATAGATAAGCAGATCTGTAACCAAAACCCCTCTCTTGTCCTCAACACAACGAAACATTAGCTTTAGAATTGAACATACATTCTTAATTTTCCTGAAGGCCCTTGAGATACATCACACTGCAGAACATCTCATATTCACTACAACCTGATAAAACAGAAGATAAAATATGACTTCAGAAGATAATTCAAAGGAAGCCACTGTAAAGTCAAAATCCTCAAACTAGATTTAAAGCTTGAAGTGGGGCAATTCACCTCAAATAGGAGCAAATAAAAGATATTTTAAAAGTATAGGATTAAAAACTAGACATAAAAGAATAGTGTTACCCTCTTTTCAATTAATAGAACAAACTACATTATGAGCACATTTTGAAGTATATATCAAACTGATTTTTCTCCTTTATCCTTTTTAATCTCTACCAGATGCACTTTCTTTAAATTCAAGATTTACATTCCTAACCATAACTTGTCTGAACACACAGAAAGAACACTGAGACATTAGTGGGTTTTTGATTGTTTTTTTTTACAACTGTTTTTAACTTCTTAAATGTCTCCACTTATACAGTTCCTTTGCTTTATTTTGAAACCTACTGTAGACTCAAAAACAATTTTATATTGTCCTTCTCCAACATGTTACCAAAGAAAAAAAAAAGTGACCTCTAAGAAAAACTGACGTGTTTGTTCCTGGCATTATACAAAAAAGGCTTTATAATGATATTTTAAAGTTTAAATGATGGTACATATCTTGATTGAAATCTCAGAATGGGGATTTAGTAAGATGAAAGGAGGGTTTTCATGAAGACAGACCAATGCTCAGTAGTAGTTTTCTCTGCTTGATCCCTCAGGATAAGAGTTTTCTCAGAGCACAATGAAATGCAGTTCACATGAACATTTTAAGCATTTGTTGTTTTACAAGAGATCATCAGTAATGATTTTCCCCTCTCTTAACATTGTACTGTGTCTCAGGATGGCTTTGCTGTTATTATCTTTCTTAATTAGAACTTCACGTATATGATACAAAGTATTGTGTGGGGCTTTTTTTTTCCTTTTTTTCCAGCACAGGGAGTATCCATGAATCTCTTCCCACTGTAGCTAGGTCTCTGTAATCATTTTTATTCATTTAAGGCAGCATGGTATGTTTTAATGATGTTCAATAGTTTTTGCAAAACTTCAGCAAGTCTGCCTGCTGACCCTATGCTGTAAACACAAAGTCTGTTCCATGGATAATAAAAGACAGTGGCACTTTAATTATTTTTTCCATAGGAAACAAATCTGACTGCTTATTGTTTTATCGCGTATGTCTCAGCTGGGTGGACAAGAATAATTGCATTTTTAAACATTGTCAAATCCACCACATACAAAAAGTGCAATACACATAATGCTAGAAATAACTCTTGAAGAGGAAACTCCAGGGTATATGATACAAAATAAACCCTTCATATTTTTGATTAATCAACTCCATACCCCACTTTCCCTCATTTTTTTACTTTAATGGCCAAAATGCATTTGCCTTTCCCCAGCATACCAGGGAGTTTGCCTGGAGCCATACCTATATATCTGATCCATGCATAATAAAGCATGAAGCTGCCAATTGTAGGGAGCGTCTGCTATGGCAGAGAGCGATAGGCATTTCATTTGCTGAACTCCCAAGGGACCTCACACATCTCAGCATTCATGTAGTATTTATTTTAGGCACTCACATTTCTCATCTGTGAACTTCACACCATATGTACAATGAGTAACACGAGCTCTGCATGAAAAAGCTCTTCAGGTACTTTTAAATGTAACTGAACAGAGTCGGGATGTTGTTTGCTGGTGAAGTAGGCTTGCATGGGAAATGAAGGAATATTAAGCCTCGTCCATACGACAGCTGCCTAAGTCTTTCAATGAATGATGACAACAGCTTTATTCTAATGACGTCTCTGCTTTACACTTGTACCACATGAATTGCATTGTACTAAGTACTGTGCTTATCTGTATTTTTCAAACATTATTGCTGCTCTGCTGTGCTTTCTAAAAGGAAAACTGCCAGTGCTGCTTTTAAAGTACATTCTTGTTTGGATTGAGGACTAAGAGGCAGATGGATTGGAAGAACAGCAAGCCCGGATGCTGTGCACCTTTGAAATCTGAGGAGAAAATAATGAGCCTGAAATAATTGTTCTGTGGCTCAAAAACCTGATCTTATCCCACTAGCAAAGTAAATAAATATGTATTTGTTTTATATCTGTACTATAGCTATGTGCTGATAGATACAGATTCTATTTCATATGTAGGGCTACATTTTAGCATTAACATCTGGACTAATACTAGGATCAATAAAAAGAACTTTCTATTCTGTATACGTCTCATTTCCAAATAGGTCCTTTTTTTTTCCAAAATGCCTTTTGACATTTCCTGTCCTAATTGTACTTGATGTAATTATGAACAGAGCCTCTGAACAAACCTTGCATATAAGCATCCCCAAAATGACATGATTTCAGAAACTGCAACCATACCGTATAAAATAGTAAGTAACATTACACTCAGAAAAATAAAAAACGAGGAGTCCTTTTGGCACCTTAGAAACTAACAAATATATTTGGGGATAAGCTTTTGTGGACTAGAACCCACTTCAACAGATACATAGAGTGGAAAATACAGAAGCAGGTATACATACATGAAAGGATGGGAGTTGCCTTACCAAGTGTGAGGTCAATCTAACGAGACAATTCAATTAACAGCAAGATACCAAGGGAGGAAAAATAACTTATGTAGTGGTAATGAGAGTGGCCCATTTCAAACAGTTGACAAAAAGGTGTGAGTAACGGTAGGAGGAAATTAGTATTGGGGAAATTAGGTTTAGGTTTTGCAATGACCCAACCACTCCCAGTCTTTATTCAGGCCTGATCGGATGGTGTCCAGTTTGCAAGTTAATTCATGTATTTATACCTGCTTCTGTATTTTCCACTCCATGCATCTGATGAAGTGGGTTCTAGCCCAGGAAAGCTTATGTCCAAATACATTTGTTAGTCTCTAAGGTGCCACAAGGACTCCTCGTTGTTTTTGCTGATACAGACTAACACGGCTATCACTCTGAAACCTGTCAGAAAAATAAGCTGATTTGGCTTCTAGGTGTATATGCCTTATGAGCTTAACTTTAAGTACATTGCTAGGCCCACTGTAGTCCCATTGCTGGATCCAGGGCATAGCACCTTATAAAATTAAACTTTATAATAGGTGCTGGCTGTGCCTGCTAAAGAGAAGAAACCAGAGACTCAGCTGGGGTAAACTGGCTTTAACAGAGCTACATCAGTTTACTTTGGCTGGGGATCTGCCCGAACATTGCCAAACAGTTTCCATTATAAGCAATTGATAACACATGCTTTTGTCTTTCTAAAATATTCACCTCTTGTGCCATAGTTTTCTGCACTTGGTGTCAATCCAAAGGTGATTTTTTTTCTGAAATTTATAAAAATATTTAATCTAGGCCTTTTTTTAGGGCATTTGCACACAAATACACAATATACACATTATATGCAATTCTGCTAATGTGGCAATTAGCTATTAAGCTGTACATAAGAATGGCCAAACTGGGTCATATGTGTATGAACATTTCACTAGGATAGCCTAAATGACCTTGTGTTGCTCTGGTATCTATGGAAGAGCAAATGTGCTTTCATGGTGAATTCTGTCCATTTTGCTGCAGCGACTACCGCAAAGCAACTCCTTTAAGCAACTTCAGTGGTATGGATGTATATGCACACATAGATGTATGCAGCTGTTTATACACATCCACTGTATGTGTGTATGTATATTTATGAATTTGTATATTTATATATGTACACGCATATGTATATATACAAATATATGTATGTGTGTATAGCTTTGTATGTGTGTGCACACACATACATGCTATATATACCTATGTGTGTGTACACATAGGTATATGGGTGTGTGTTATTTATTTCCTTTACTTGCTAAGTTTAAAAGTGAAGGATGAAGGCTATAGACATTTATTGATTCATATGTCAAATACAACACAGCTGACTGCAATGCAGGTATTCTGCTATGCCAGTGGAATTCAGCCAGGACGAATAGGGCCCACCCTCTAATGGAGAAAGATAGTATGTCGATTTTAGGCCTCATTTGAATATTGGCTTTTGGCTTTGCCTTTGTGGCATGACTGCAGCATGATGCAATGAAGCAGAGACTATGCGATGACTTTTCCCAGAAGGTACATTTTATACACTACTTCTAGAGACTGTTTCAGATGCTTCTTCTTTAGGACTGTGCCCAAAGCTGAAGCCTGTTGAATCCTGTCTCTCAGTTTATATTTTATTCTGTTTATATTTTATGTTTGTGAACAACCATCATTTCAGCCATGCAAGTCCTAGTGGCGTACATGGACGTTATCTTTATTAATCTCTCTGCATTGAAAGCAATGTTACTGGCTGTGGTAATTCATAGCCAGGCGATTGTCATACATTCTGTGAGCAGGGCCTTTATATCAGATGAAGAGACACCTTTCATTTTAGTCTTATGCAGGGCCAGCTCTAGGTTTTTTGCCTCCCCAGGCAAAAATATTTTTGGCTGCCCCCCACCCCAGCCCTGGGCTCTCACCACCCCCCACACCAGTGCCCTACCCCACCCACACCCCCTGCCACCCCAGCCCTGGGCTCCCTCTTCCCCCACCCCCGCACCCTCTGCCACCCCAGCACTGGGCTCCCCTTCTCACCCCAACCACACCCCCTGCCGCCCCAGCCCTGGGCTTCAACCCCACCAGTGCCAACTCCACCCACTCTCCCCTTGCTTCCTGCCAGTCCGGCTCTGGCAGGGTTTGGATAAGCAGCGGGGTTCCTGGGCTGTGCCTCAACCCAGGGTCCCTCCAGCCAAGGTTCCTGCCTCCAGGACCGGCTGGGACCTGGGAGGGCAAAGCTGGAGGACTTCCCCGGCAGGGAGCTGAGGAGCTAGGGCAGGGTAGCCCCAGAAGGAGCGGAGTACCGGAGAGTGGGACATGGGCCCTGCGTGGCAGCACCCCGCCCTCTATTGCCCCGCTGCTGCTGCTTCTGGCTGCCCTGCTGCAGTCCCTGGGCGGCTTGGGCCGCTTCGCCCAGTCCTGCAGGGACTGTGGCACCTGCAGGTGGCTCCGTGTGCCCCACAAGGCAGCCCCCAGTCTGAGTGTCCCCTGCTCAGAGCCTGCCTGGCCCAGCCACAAGGCGTGGGCACTGCTCCCCCATGGCGAGAACCGCAGTGGCCCTAGGGCACCCCCTGCGCATGAAGTGCTGCTGCTGCCAGGGCCGGCTTTAGGCTTTTGCCACCCGAAGCAAACAAAAAAAAAAGTGTCTGGAATGCCATCCCTGAAAATGTGCCGCCCCAAGCACGTGCTTGGTTTGCTGGTGACTAGAGTCGGCCCTGGTCTTACAAATAAAAACATAATTGCTCCCTCTTGAAGGCTGGTTTGAATATCATCCATTCATAGAATCATAGAAGATTAGGGTTGGAAGAGACCAACCCCGTGCTCAAAGCAAGACCAACACTAACTAAATCAACCCAGCCAGGGCTTTGTCAAGCTGGGTCTTAAAAACCTCTAAGGATGGAGATTCCACCTCACTCCAGAGGGGAGCTCGCAGTTATCATTCCCTGCTGTCAGGAGCTCACAAGAACTGCAGTTGTGCCATGCCTTGTGAGTGGGAGATTGAAGGATCTTTGCCTGCTCTCCTACTCCTGCCTCAGATGCCCATGCAAGAACCGGCTTCTGTCTGGCTCGTAATTTCTATATCAGTTTGTTAAATTTCTTAAGTGCTTTGAGATCCTGCGGGATGGAAGATGCTAGTTAAATGAAAGACATAGTACTGCTACTATTTTTATTAAAAAAATAGCACACCCAAGTGTCCAAAATGTGTCAGAGAAGATGAGACGAGAGAAGAAGGAGAACATAGGCTGAGTGATAAATCTTCACAAATCAAATTCTGCAACAAATAACATATGTACTTTGACTCATTTAAATGATACAGTCTCTGAAATAGCACTTGGGAGCACTCCCCCACCTTCCTCCGTTGACTTGTAAGCATGATCAAAATGGTAAACTTTAAGGAAGAGAAATAGTGAGGTAGAATTTACCTACCTTTTCCCTTACATCCTACTGCTTCTAATGCCATCAGTGTTCATATTGTGCTTTCCGTCAGTACCCAGTCCAGGCTGAGGAAGTGAATGAGCCAACCAGCAGACCAAATTCGGTGATGAATCTTGGTCACGTGCCACCTGAGGCATGTCACACACACGCTAAGAAGAATGCCACACTTCTTTCTAACTGCTTATGTGGTTCCCATCATCTTTTAATCTGACAGCTTCCCAAGGATTTGTATGTTTAGCCTCACAAGACCACAAAGTGGTTGGGAAATATTTCTTCGTATTCCCAATTTACTGCTGGGGGACTGGAGCACCAAGAGATGAATGGTGAAAGAGTGGCCTGACTGAAGCGCATGACAAAATTCCCCATTGACTTTTATGGGGTTGGGAATGTCACTCAGTGAATTCTTCAAGGTCATGGAGGAGGTATGAGGCAGATCCAGGCAATAAATCCCTAATGCCCAAGTTTTGGCCCAGTGCATAACTGTAAGACCTAATGCTGATAATTCAACACAACTGGACTACAAGTGCTATTGCAACCCAGACTACAAGATATAAGGGGTCACAGACTTTCTGTGTAACCTTCAGCAAATCACTTCACTTTATATATCTGCTGCCTCATCTGTAAAACAGAGTTAATAAAATAAATACCTCACAGAGGTGTTAAAGGGCTTTTACAGACATGACTCTCTTAAGCCCATGAGATTCTAAAATTCTCTAGAAATTAAAATTATTAATTACTCTGGTGCTGGTTTACTGCCCACTGTGCTGCTTCAAGGATTGACTTTATTGGTCAATTTATTTGTACCTGTCCTTAAAAGAATTTTGCTTGTGGATATAATTGACAAGGTGACAAAACCAAACAACCTAAAAGGTTCAATCTGGTCAGAGACATGGGAGGATGGAAACTGTTCACCTGGTACTGTTTTCCTTGACGTTTCAACCTTTCTGGCCATTGTTTGCTATCTAGTGTAAGAATTCAGCTTCAAGTCCTTGAAGTGTCCATGTTCAATTGGGCTGGCTTCCCCCAGGGCATGCTAGAACTCTGTCCTGGAATGACTCCTTGCACTGTTAGAACCAAAGGTACACAATGACAATTAAGAAAAAAAAATAGTGCAAAAACACTACGGACCAAATTCTCAGTTGATGTAAATCAGAACGGCTTTGTTGACGTCAGTGGAGCTATACCATTTACACAAGCTGATGACCATTTATATGAAAATTTCTTGTCTGGGTTACATATGAGGGGCCAAATTCTGTGCGCCATAACACCATGAAATCTTACTGCTTTCCAAGTAGCTGCACGAGTATAACTGAGGGCAGGGTCTGGCTCAATTTATTTTACTGAGCTTTAGTAATCATTTTAAACCTCAGAATCCCTGTCAGCCACCAATTGATTCACTTGAATTATCATTCTAAGCACTTTTAATCACTGGATTAATTAGGAATCAGAGCAGAATCACACTGCCTAATAACTTATTGTATCCTTCTCTGTTGCCTGTCAGTAAGACCAGGTTCTGAATAGGGACAGCACCAGCTGTACAGCAGCCTTTTAGCAAGTCCTCAAGAGTTTCCATTTGTCTTGGAGAAATACTGCATTTCCTCACTAGGGCAGCATTCAACAAAAATAGTTTAAGAAAGCTGCTTTATTTACTGTAGTGACTCTGTGGCTACACAGGGCTTCACACTTGACTCTGTGCACTATGCTATGACCAATCAGAATGTCCTGGCAATAGTGACCATAGCATTTACATTTTTCTGTTCCAAATGCATCTACTAAACTAAAGAGGATGCATTATTATTATTGTTGTTTATTTGTGTTACCATAGCACCTATGAGCCCATTAGGGACCATCGGTGCCTCAACATTATTTAGCATGGGCCCCCCTGAACCTCACCTTACTTGCTGCTTCCTGATACCATACTGAGGCAACTAACCAATGCTGGACTCAGGGAGAAGGCATTGCATATCAACCTTCATAACCCATGCCACTTCTGGGTGGCTCACAGCCCCATAGAAAGGTGTAAAAGAAATCCTCTCAGTAACGCTCAGCCTTTTGTAACCTCCTTCTCTGACGCTAAATAGCTTCAGCCTAATGTATTGATAACAGGGGAAATGTTGTGAAGTGCCTGATTACGCACTCAAGCACTCACTTTAGCATAGCCATTGGGGAGCTGAACGTTACCAGAAGAAAGAGATGGTGATGCCCTCTGTGTGTGTGGAGGAGGGGAGGGACAAAGGAGTTACATATAGCCCCAGAGCTACAGAAGATGAAAAGAAAACTAACCTTGAAGACTTGTATATTAGCAGTAGATACTGCAGAAGTTAGTTGGAAATGAGTATTCAAATTTTGTGCACTTTCAAGAGCTATGTGGCTGTGTGTAACCCCTTTGCTCCTCTTTTCCCACCTCCATCACACACACAGAGAACACAGAGCCAGCTCTTTCTTCTGGTAATATTCCACTCCCCAATGTCTATGTTAAAGTGAATGTCTGAATGGCTAATAAGATACTTCATAATGTGTTTCCTTCTTTATAGATACATTATAGCTGTCCTGTCAAATTCATGGCTCAACTGGACAGCCAATAGCCGATGTAAGAAACACAGTGCCTACACAGACACTGCATTACCCTAATTACACCAACATAAGCCCTAAACCTCTTGTAGAGGTGGAGTTATTATGTTGGTGTAGTAGGGCACTTAGGGTTTGTCTACATTACCTGCTGGATCGATGGGCAGTGATCAATCCTGCAGGGGGGGGTGGACTTATAGCTTATCACTGAGCACTCTCCCATTTACTCCAGTACTCAACTGGAGCAAGAGGCACAGGCGGAGTCGACGGGGGAATGTCAGCCATTGACTTACCGCAGTGAAGACACCACAGTAAGTAGTACTTACTGATGTACTTAGGTACATCAACTTCAGCTACCTTATTGATGTAGCTGAAGTTGCGTAACTTAGATCGATCCCCTCCCTCCCCAATGTAGATCAGGCCTTACATCAGCAGGAGCAAGCCTGTAGTGTAGATACAGATGTAGTTAGGTCGACATAAGGTGCCTTATGAATAACATGTTCAGGGCAATGGATAAGCTCCACATTTATGGTCTGTTTGTGTTTGTTTACACACACACACAACAGTTTGCTGGTATAATAAATCAGTTCAGTTAAATTGATATAGTTCTTTCAGTTGAGTCTGTTTACAGCATGCCACTATCCTTTCACAGTTTGTGTCAACACTGCAACAATTTAAGTGCAGTACTGTGTGGGTAGGTGTCCTTTGCATTGCTTCCAGGATTATTGCAGTATGGCCAATTTTTCTCAACATATTGTTGTCTCAGGCAGACGTGATGTGTAACTGATAGTGAGAATGCTCTGAGAGGCTATTTAATGAAGAGAACCCTTTATATGCTACACTACCATCATGTGAATTGATAATTACAGATGTTGATGACCTATCAGAGGCAGATTTCAAAGCTGCACTACTGAAGTTGGCAGGTGGAAAAGCAGCATGTCCAGAAGAAGTCTTGGTGGAAATGATCAAAGCTTTGAGAGAGGTTTATGTATGGGGGCTCATGTGAGTTCTGTGTGCAGTTTAAGAAGAAAAGAAAATCCTAAAAAAGTGAGAAAGTTGAAAGTGCTAGTACTGATATACAAATAAAAAAGGTGAGCTATATGACCTCAGGGACTGGTCTTTGGATGAATCTTATTTAACATTTCATTGATGACCTTGGTACAAAAAATGTACCTTGAAAACTGGACTAATAGAAATGGGATGAAGTTTAATAGTGCAAAGAGCAATGATGTGTATTTAGGGGCTAACAACAAGAATTTATGCATGCCATAAGCTGGGGGTTTATCAGTTGGAAGTGACAGAGGAGGAGAAAGACCTGGGAGTGTTGGCTGATCACAGGATGACTATCAGCTGTCAGTGTGATTTGACCAAGAAAAAAGCTAGTGTAATCCAAGGATGCATCAGGCAAGGTATTTCCAGTAAAGATAGAGAAGTTTTAGTATAATTATACAAGGCACTAGTGAGCTCTCATCTGAAATACTGTGTGCACATAGACAGAGGTTTCTGGAGGGGTATGGGAGGCAGGCAGCCTTGGTGTGCAATGTAACAAGTTCTGCAGAGTAGGCAGAAGACTGTTCCCAGCTTGCACCTAGGGCCGGCACTTCCATTAGGCGACCCTAGGCGGTCACCTAGGGTGCCAGGATTTGGGGGACAGCATTTTATGTGCTCCCCACGGGGCGCACGGGAGCTTCTGGTTCCGCTCCCATCGTGCCACCGAAGAAGGACTTTCTGCCGACGTGCCGCGGAAAGCAGTGGCAGGCAACTGAGAAGCTCAATGACTGCCGCTGTCGCCTGCGGCATTTCAGCAGAAGGTCCTTCTTCGGCGGCGCGATGGGAGTGGAACCGGAAGCTCCCGTGCGCCCCATGGGGAGCGCACGAAATGCCGCCCCCCCGAATTCTGCCTAGGGTGCCAGAAACTCTGCTTGCACCCAAGTCAGGGAGTCAAAATTTTGTTTCTAAACAGAGAGATTAACAGGTGATTAAGATATGAAAGGGCTGTTAGTATGTTTCCTAAAGTTAAATGATCTGTTTCAAGCTTGGTGAAGTGCAAAAAGTACCCTATATATTCATTCATAAGCCAAATATTTTTGGTGAAAAAGTGAAGCATCAAAGAGCAGGGGTCAGCTTATAAATGGGTCTACATCAATGTGATGATTTTAAGATCTATAGAATTATTGAATTGAATATCTAATACATTGTCATTTTGTTTACCTGGAGCGTCCGCAGGCATGGAGCCCCTTAGCTCCCAGTGTTTGTGGTTCACCATTCCCAGCCAATAGAAGCTGCAGGAAGTGGCAGCCAGCACGTCTCTCGGCCCGTGCCATTTATCACAGCTCCCATTGTTTGGGAACGGCAAACCGTGGCCACAGGTAGCTGAGGGGCTCCACGCCTGTGGATGCTCCAGGTAAACAAAATGTCCCGACCCACCAATGGCTTACCTGGATGGGCCAGGAGCCAAAGTTTGCCAACCCCTGAAATATAGCAAAAGCTGCAAAGAGTCCTGTGGCACCTTATAGACTAACAGACGTTTTGGAGCATGAGCTTTCGTGGGTGAATACCCACTTCGTCAGATGCAGGTAGTGGACATTTCCAGGGGCAGGACTCTTTGCAGCTTTTGCAGATCCAGACTAACACGGCTACCCCTCTGATACCTGAAATATAGGGTCACCTTATGAAAGTTTTTACTATTTTTACCTATCCAGCTTGGGGTGGCCAGCTTATAAACGAACGGGCTAATGAACGGGTATGTATGGTAAGTAACCTAAATGATAGAAGGTACTTGTAGATTTTTCTACAGTTGTTTCAATTGTTGCATTCAAGAGGTGGTCACAAAGTTACTAATATCTTTCTTTGGGAAACTAACTGATTTTTTAGATAAAGAAAATGCAGTAGTACATCTAATTTACTTGGATGTCAATAAGGCATTTGATACAGTTCCACATGAGAAATTATTAGTTAAAATTGGAAAAGATGGGGATTAATAGAAACCTACCCTAATTCTCATATACTGAGGAACAATCTTCACTGATGGATATATTTTGTTTTCCACAACCAACTCTCTGTATAACTTTTCATGAGTGATGAACCCAAATACTTGGATGCGAATATCTAAACTGTATTCTTAAATGTATTCACTTAAATTTGGGTTATTGTTGATTATGTACTATACATACCATATGACTTTTAAAAACAAACTTTGTATTTGTGGATAATCCAAGCACTATACCCAGATGTACAGACACTCTTTTCTCAACCTGTGTATTATGTAATTTTAACATTTAACATTTAATTCAATTTTTAAACATGAGAACTGAAAGGTGGATAATGAACTAGTTATAAGGAAGATACAACAGGTCATACTGAAAGATGAACTGTCAGGCTAGAGGGAGGTTACTAGTGGAGTTCCTCAGGGATCAGTCTTGGGACCAACCTTACTTAACATTTTTATTACTTGTCTTGGCACAAAAAGTGGCAGCGTGCTAATAAAATTTGCAGATGTCACAAAGTTGAGAGGTATTTCTAATACCAAGGAGGACTCGAATACCACACGAGAAGATCTGGATGACCTTGTAAACTGGAGTAATAGAAATGGGATGATATTTAATAGTAAAAAGTGCAAAGTCATGCATTTAGGGACTAACAACAAGAATTTTTGCTATAAACTGGGGATGTATCAGTTGGAAGTGACAGTGAAGGAGAAAGAGCTGGGTGTATTGGTTGATCACAGGATGACTAGGAGCCGTCAGTGTGACATGGCTGTGAAAAAGGCTAATGTGGTCCTAATATGCATCAGGTGAGATATTTCCAGTAGAGACAGGCAGGACCGGCGCCAGTGTTTTGGCACTCTAGGCGCACGGTCATTTCACCGCCCCGCGCGCTGGTCCCGCAGCTCTGTTGGAGTTGCAGCAGGCGTGTCTGTGGGAGGTCCACCGGAGCCGCAGGATGAGCAGACCATCCACAGGAATGCCTGCGGCAGGTCTACCGAAGCTGTGGGACCAGCGGACCTTCCACAGGCACGCCTGCAGCAGGTCCACCGGAGCTGCCTGCCGCCCCCCCCGGCAAAATGCCGCCCCCCCAATAATCCTGGCACCCTAGGCGATTGCCTAGATTGCTTAAATGGAAGTGCCAGCCCTGGAGACAGGGAAGTGTTAGGACCATTATACAAGGCACTGATGAGACCTCATCTGAAATTCTGATTTCCTATGTTTAAGAAAAATTATTTAAACTGAAACAGGAGCAGAGAGGGGCTACTAGGATGATCTGAGAAAAGGAAAAACCTTCCTTATGAAGAAGACTCAAAGAGCTTGGCTTGTTTAGTCTAACCAATAGAAGGTTGAGGGGAGATAGGATTATTCTATATAAATACATCAGAGGGATAAATACCAGGTATGGAGAGGAGTTATTTAAGTTAAGCATCAATGTGGACCCTAGAACAAATACATATAAACTGGCCATCAACAAATTTAGGCTTTCAATTAGGTGACGATTTCTAACGATCAGAGGAGTGAAGTTGTTGAGCAGCTTCCCAAGGGGAGAGTGGGGCAAAAAAACCTAACTGGCTTCATGATTGAGCTTGATAAGTTTATGGAGGGGATGGTATGACAGGACTGCCTACAATGGCATGTGGCCCACCGGTGACTGCCTGTAATAAAAATTACCATTGGTTGGAAATGGGGCAGTAGATGGGGTGGGCTATGAGTTACAACAAATACTTCTTTCCCATGTGTTTGGCTGATGGACCTTCCTGACATGCTCAGAGTTCAGCTGACCTCCATATTTGGGGTGATAAAGGAATTTTCCTCCCAAGTCAGATTGACAGAGACACTAAGGGGTTTTCGCCTTCCTCTGCAGCATGGGGCCTGGGTCATCTGCTGGTTTAAACTAGAGTAAATGGTGGATTTTTCTGTAACTTGAAGTCTTTTTAACTCATGATTTTAGGACTTCAGTAACACAGCCGGAGGTTATGGATCTATTACAAGAGGGAGTGGGTGAGGTTCTGTGGCCTGTGATGTGCAGGAGGTCACACTAGACTATCACAATGGTCCCTTCTGTGGTCTATGAGGCTATGAATGTTTGAGCCCTGAGGAATTAAGCTGCTGTCCCACTGTAAGAAACTGTTAGACAGAATCATAGACAGTCACATTTGTTGAACAGTGAATGCTATTTTAGGAAAGGAGAAGTTTGGTTTTAGAAATGAAAAAGGGGTGCTTGATGCTATGTTTATCACCAGACAGCTGGTTGAAAAGAAGGTGGAGGGAAATGTCGAGCTTGCCTTGATTTGGAGAAATAATTTGGCAAAGTACTTAAGTGAGGGCAAATACCTATGTTACAATTCTATGGGGTACCAGAGGACCTTGTCCCAATAGATAAGGATTTGTATGATGGCTCCATGACAAATGTGGAGGTATCCTTTGGTGGAACAAAGTTTTGAGGTGAAGGTTGGTCTCCACCAAGGATCAGAGCTTATTCCATTACTTTTCATACTTCTGCTGGCCCCAAAATGAATAAAGAAACACTGAAGTCACATGGGTAACTTTTGCAGAACCAGAGATTTGTGGGGGTTTGTTAGTGGCAAAAGGAGAAGTCAACAGAGAACTGCGAACAAAGCTGCTGAACACAGGGGAAGTCTGGTGCAAGATAAGTGAATTGATTTATGATAAATGCAAGTCTAGACTACTTGTGGGACAACTATGCAAAAAACCATGATAAGACCAGTTCTTCTTTATGGATCAGAATCCTGGATGACAAAAGAGAGGCACTTGAGAAGTCTTGAAACCATATAAATAAAATGTCTGAGGGCAGTCAGAGGGGTAACATTGCTGGATCTCATGTGGAATGATGCCATCAGAAGTGAGACGAAGGTCTGCAGCAGGGGTAGGTAGCCTATGGCAAACGTGCCGAACACGGCACGTGAACTGATTTTCAATGGCACTCACACTGCCGGGGTCCTGGCCACCAGTCCACAGGGCTCTGCGTTTTAATTTAATTTTAAATGAAGCTTCTTAAACATTTTAAAAACCTTATTTATTTTACATACAACAATAGTTTAGTTATATATTAAAGACTTATAGAAAGAGACCTTCTAAAATGTCAAAATGTATTACCGGCACCTTAAATTAGAGTGAATAAATGAAGATTTGGCACACCACTTCTGAAAGGTTGCCGACCCCTGGTCTGCAGTATCAGCAAGAAAGTGCAAGAGAGGGGTTTGAGATTACCTGGGCATGTACAAAGAATGGGTGATAGGAATCCTTTTAAAGAGGCATTTGAGATTAGAATCACAGGTATAGAACAAGAGAGTGGCCTAGAAAATGGATAGAGTGGATAAGGATTGAACATTGACCCAGCAAGACTGGAAAAGACTGATCCAGTGACCTGACCACAAGTAGCTAAAGAAAGGGGAAGAAGGAGATTGTTTGGGGGAATTGTGAGAACAGCGGGTCAAACAACCATCATCCTTTATGCTGGATCCAGAACTCACTGGCACCAGCATCATTTCCAGGCTTCTGTTAGCCAAGCATGGATGAGGCCTAGGGGAATGCAACGCTTCTGTCCATTATTATATCAGAGAAGCAGATCCTGTTACATCAGAGAGGCTATGGCACTGAATCTGAAGTGCTGGCTAGAGGAATCCACAGACAAAGGAGAAGGATAGTCAGAGATTCCTGTGTGATCTTATATTGGAATGGAAAAGGTACAGAAAAGGGGAAGAAAAATGTTTAGGGAACAGCTTCTATATGAGGAGAGATTAATAAGACTGGGACTTTTCAGCTTGGAAAAGAGACGACTAAGGGGGGATACGATAGAAGTCTATAAAATCATGACATTAAATTAATAGACAGCAGGTTTAAAACAAACAAAAGGAAGTATTTCTTCACAAAACGCACAATCAACCTGTGGAACTCTGTCAGAGGATGTTGTGAAAGCCAAGACTATAACTGGGTTAAAATATAAACTAGATAAGTTCATGGAGGATAGATCCATCAATGGCTATTAGCCAGGATGGGCAAGAATGCAAAACCATGCTCCAAAGTGTCCCTAGCCTCTTTCTGCCAGAAGCTGAGAATGAGTGAGAGGGGACTGATCATCTGTTCTGCTCATTCTCTCTGATACACCTGGCATTGGCCATTGTCTGAAGACAGAATACTGGGCTAGATGAAGGATTGGTCTGACCCAATATGCCCGTTCTTATGTTCTTATCTGTTCTAAGAACAGTTGTACCCACTGGTGTGATACTTTAGGGCTCTGTCGACAAACACCAAATGGTAAATATTAAGAGTCAAAAATAAACTAGGCAGATATCTTCCTGTATGAGATATTGCAGGACTGAGGTGAATTATGGTAATGAATGGTTTTTCATGATTTTCATTCTCCTTTAACATGTATTATCAGTCTTGACACTAAAAAAATAGCCTTTTTTGAAATAAGTGTTTCTGTAGATAATTTTCATTCCTTTTGAAAACTTCCAGTTTTAATCAAAAACAGAAAATTGATCTATTTGGGATTTTTTAGGGGAAAACAGTGAAAACACTTTCAAAATCCTCCCCTGCAAAAATTTCCTTTCATCTTTTTTTTTTTTTGCTGAAAATACTTATTTTGAAACCAGTACTACTTGATACAAATACATTTTTGAGTTAATTTTTAAAAGCATAACTCAAGAATCTTAGTCCTTTGATACATAAGCCTCAAATAGCCTTTGGTGCCGAGTTCCTCAAATAGCTTTCCAAGCAAGAAGAGCTACAGTTGTATTGCCTATGCTGATGCTCACTTTAACACGAATATATCAGAAGCACTTTTCCTGACTATCAACGTGTCTGTATCAGGACTGGCAAAATTACTAGTTGCAAATAATTTATTTCTCTGATTTTTGGCCCTCGTTTATGTTTATGAATCATCCACAATCTAGTTGTGAGGTTATTAATTTGTCCATTATTTCCTATATTTTGTTTACACATATCATTGGGCCCATATGTCTCTGTGAACTATTCATAAGTGCTTACTAGTCAGATTCTGGTATTTGGTCTGTGCAATGGGACAGGTTCAGATGTTATGGTTTCTGTTCTCTAATTGGATGATGTAACTTTTATAAACAGCAGCAAAGCCTCAAGATACCTTTATAAACAGACACAAAGCCGTCGATGGGGGGGAGGGGAGAGATGAAATCATGACCACACTGAAATTAACAATAAATTAATTGACTTCAACCAAGCCTGATTTCCACCCGCTGCAGCTAAGTAGGCCAAAGAAATCTTAAACCATTGAAACTATTTTCTTGCACAGTAAAGAGTATTCTAGTTGGTAAAGCCCCATTACTCCAGGTTTTAATATTGCTAGTTTCCTTCCTTATAAGCCATGTTTATTGACTTTGCCAAATTTCTCTTATCACATTCCCACCAAGTTATTGTATGTTTATGTACAGTGCCTGGGGAAGTATTTCTGACATGCTATTCATGCTTGTGCACAGATATGTTTTATTTTCACCCAAATTCAGTCATTCACAAATAACTGTATCCAAACAAACAACAACTCCTCCCCCAACATTTATTTCACAAAAACTGGTTACGTAAATGTGCATGGAAAAGCAACCCAAAAAAGTGATATGAATATATTCAGAATGAATCTTGAATTCAATTTAGGAAACATGTTTTCAAATATGGGAGTGATGGGGTTTTTTGCCCAGCTACAGCACTTGATTGTGTAAACACTAACAACTGGATGTAAAATCTGTTATCTTGAATAGTAGTCTCACTGAACCTAATGGTAGTAAGCCTCACACCTGGAAAGTGGCTAATAAATCAGACCTTATTCTGTAAATGATTTCATATAAATTGGATGAGGTTTTCCCAGTATTTAGTAGCAAATAGCTTTATTTCTCAGAGAGTAACTGGGTACCTTATGTGCCCTATGGTCCATGCTGCCTTCTCCAACAGAGATTGAAAGTGTCACCTATTCAATGTGCCCATTCCTGGGGGGTTGTCTGCACTACTGCTTAAGTCGATGTGAAAATGACACCCCCCGAGTGACAAAGCTTACATCAACGTAAAGCCGTTTCCACAGTGTGCTATGTCGGTGGGAGATGCTCTCCCGCTGACATAGCTTCCACTTCTCATTGAGTTGGAGTAGTTATGACAACAGGAGAGCGCTTTCCTGTTAACAGTTTAATCCTTAAGGTAGATATTTTGTTTAATTAGGCCTTGAAATCTGGAAATTCCTTGACGTTTCTAATTCTGGATGTAGAGAAGACATTTTCTTCAGATTTTCTGATGTGTTCTAATAGAAGCTGGGAAAAAGGATGATTTTTCTTTGATATTGCAAGGTTCTTGAAAACTTGGAAAATATATACAATTAGATGTAATTAAAATGACTGGTGCAAGAAACAAAGAACTTGCCATACCAATTCAAATCAGTGGTCTCTAGTCTAGTATTCTGTCTCTCATAGTAACAAATATCAAATGCCTCAGAGGAAGGAGTAAAACCCACAATAAATATAATGGGTCTAACATACCTATAGGGGATGTTTCTGCCAATCCCAAGCACTGGAGTTGACTTATGTCCTGATGTGATGGTATGTATTCCTTACAAAAGTTTAGCCTGCCTAATGTAAACATGAATATTCTTATTGCATATATATAAAGTACATCATCCATATGATTATTGAAATATTGTGTAGCATGAGAATTTCTTTGCTTCCAGACATCTGACAGTTTTGAATGTTAAGTATTGTTGAATTTTATTTCCTGTCTAGTGAAGCTCATACACTATGTTGTCATAATGTAATAATTGAAGATATACCAATCTCCTAGAACTGGAAGGGACCTTGAAAGATCATTGAATCCAGCCCCCTGCCTTCACTAGCAGGACTGATTTTTGACCCAGATCCCTAAGTGGCCCCCTCAAGGATTGAACTCACAGCCCTTGGTTTAGCAGGCCAATGCTCAAACCACTGAGCTATCCCTCCACCTGTCTTATGTTGGCCTCCTCTCTTCTGAGGGCAAGTGATCCTTCACTCTTCAGTTTGCCAGCCTGCACAGTTGCTATATTCCCAACCTATGCTGCAACATTAGCTAGACATTCCATAAAAGTGTCCATACACATTGGTCCCAATTCTCTGTCATCTTATCTCCTGTCCAGTCATTTACACCCGAGCAAAGGGGATGCAAAATGCTATCATTCTGATTTCAAATGGTGTAAATCATTTCATGGGGTGCAAGACAATGGAGAATCAGCCTTCTTTCCTTTTAAATAGACTGCCAACGTGAAGCTTTTCCAAACAAAAGAGTTGAATTTATTCTTGGGGTAACCCAGCTGACTTGAGTGTTACATCAACAATGCATTTGGCTCAGTTTACCCACTGTGTTTTAGTTACTTTACATAAATATTTTGCTTTACTTCAAGACTTGAGACTAAGAAAGTCTTACAAGTCTATGTCTCAGACATGGAACAGGCCAAGAGGTCCTATTTCCCCACCATATTATTGGACACTAAACTGTGCACTGCTGAACTATCTTAGATGGAACAGCTTTGTCAACTCAGACTGCCTAGATGCTTGGCTGGTGTGTCTTACTTACATTCTCAAGTTCCAGATTTGGAGGTAGGAAGTAACCAGCAAGGAACTGCGGTGCAAGGCAAATTGCTTTCATCTGTTGCAGAAGAGTTAGGATCATGTGGATATATTTCACCAAATCAATTGCCTACCATCTCAAGGGCCTTGGCCGTTGGTGGCACTTCTGTGTTACTTATTCTCTAAGCTGTTGTATGCCATCAGCAGTCTCCTGAGGACTAAAATATTTAGCTTAACTGAAATCATTGGGCTCAACATAGGGGTATTTGCGTGATATTGAATAGCCTATGATTATGCAGGAAACCCACCTGGCTCTAATAGTCCCTTCCAGCCATAAATTCTATGAAACTCTGTTCTTGACAATAACAGTTCTTTTCACTGTAGTTTTACATTTTTCTGTCTGACAAATATTAACTTCTTCCTGTGTCCAATGAAGCACATTTCTGAGAATGCTCCTACTTTGTTAGCTATTTGTCCAGAGTTAGCTGAGAAGTCACACATTATTTTTGGTGTGTGCTACACAAATAGTGGCTTTAAACCAACAAACAAAAAACAACTCACCAGTGATGGAATGGTACATCTTTTCTTTAGGTTTCTCTTTGTTCCCCCTCCCCCCATACCCAGTCTAGGATATGTGTGGCATTACCCTCTCTCCTAACAGTAATTGTATCATAGGTCTAATCTGGTGCTTAATTTAGATTCTTTCTTCTTTAACACGAAAGCCCCTTGTATTATTCTGACAGTAAACTGGCTTTACAATGGACATATATGTTTATCCTGAATTTAAGACCCCTTTACACTGCCAGAGTTGTGTAAAGTGGCCTTCATGTAAATGAGAATCAGGCCCTTTGTGTTCCTATAGAGATGTAAATGATAAGATTTATTACAATCCAATATTCAGATACGTAGATTCATTCCATGTTATTTTATAAGGGAGAAACATCTACAAATGTGTGCAATGCAGCTGTTATTAGTATTAATGTAAAAGCTCTATCAGACCAAAGTCAGTCATGAAGGACCTACAAAGTTATTCACAAGAAAATTAAATGCTTCTAGAATTACAGTAGCCTTAGAAAAAAAGTATTGCCTCTCTTTTTTTTGAAACATGGCTTTTCAACTGCATTAGGCTTCATGTGATCTTTCACAGGCCACGTGCTTTTCTGGCAAATCCCAGACACATTCTCTATTTAGCTCTCCTTTGTTTTTATTAAAGCACAGCCAGGTTACGTGCTATGCTGTCTCCTCTCTCCATAAATGTTTTTGCACTGCTCTAGATAAATTATACCACTAATAAAGAGCTTTAAAATAATGCTGATCTCCATACAAATAAATTGAGTGTGATATTAACATTTAGCTATCAGTCCGTCTAGATTTTCCTTTTGATCTTTTTTTTTTTATGACTAGCCCAATAGGAATGTACTTGAAGTCTTATTCAGTTTAAATGTGTTACCATAATCAGACTTACACTCTATCATTACTTGAAAAGTTTTGAATGATCCAAGAGCCCTGCCAAGTAATGATTTATGGTTAATAACAGCCCTATCAGGAAAACAGTCAAAACTTTATTATTTTTGTGCATTGTGCCCTTAAATCATTTTTATTAATTATGCCTGATGACTGAATATTCAGTGCCCAAGACCTTTCTCTCCCCTCTTCCTTGCATCTCCTTCATTTTCCTTTTACATTTACAGGGTATGTGATCTCTCAGGCTCAAGCCCAGAGCAAAAGCAGAATGCATTGAGTGTCTGATCCAGCTCCTACTAAGGTCAATGGCAAACCCCCCACTGAGTCCAGTGGGACAGGATCAAGCCATGAATATCTTCTACACAATCCTGAACAAAGATAAAATAACAGATGTTTCCTTTTCTAATGTAGCAGACAGGAGAAAGAGGAATGAAAGGTATACAAACTCTTTTATACAATAGGCATACTGAACCTGTGCTCTTTATATTGTGCCTTTTCCATCAAAATACACATTGTAACAAATTAAACCACAAACATACACAGTTTCCAAAGTGAAAAATGGCTGGGGACCTCCGGTAAGGATTTTATCTTGAACCTACTCTAGTTTTTTTAAGTCTTAGCTACTAGGAAGTGTTTTATCTTTATTTCTCTTGTAATCATTTCTGACTGTAATAAGTTGTTCTTGTACTCACTTAAAATCTATATCATTACAGTTAAATAAACTTGTTTGAATCTTTAATCAAAACTATTCCGGTGTAGTGTTAAAACTGAATTGCTTGGTAATTACAATTAAAGTAGCAAACAGTTTTATATTGACTCTTTACAGGATCAACAGACCTATAATATCAGAACTGCCCAAGAGAGGGATGGACAGTGCAGAACACGTTGTTGATGAAAATTTGGGACTGGGTATGCGGGCTCTGAGATGGGACTGGTGATGAGGAGTTTCCAGTGCAGGAGGGTGCTCTGGACTGCAACTGAGGCGTTCAGAGGGCAGAAGGGGGATCAGGGCTGGGGCAGGGGGTTGGCACATGGGAGGAGGTCAGGCTCCAGGTGGTGGTTACCTCAAGCAGCTCCCAGAAGCAGCGGCATGTCCCTTTCGAGCTCCTATGCAAAGGAGTGGTCAGGCGGCTCTGCGCACTGCCCCATCCGCAGGCACTGCCCCTGCAGCTCCCATTGGCTGTGGTTCCCAGCCAATGGAAGCAGCAGGGGATGCGCTTGGGGCAGGGGCAGTGTGCGGAGCCCCCTGGCTGCCCCTATCCATAGGAGCTGGAGGAGGGACATGCCGCTGCTTCCGGGAGCCACACTGAGCCACAGTACATGCAGAGCAGGGCAAGCCCGAACCCCACTCCCTGGCTGGAGCGCTGGAGCAGGGAAAGCCCCCGACCCTACTCCCTGGTGAGAGCTCGAGGGCTGGATTAAAAGGTCTGATGGGCCGGACGCAGCCCACAAGCCATAGTTTGTCCACCTCTGCACTAGCTGCTGTCTTGTGTTCTCAGAATAAAACTGCTGCTGCTTCAGTTGTTGTGAGAGTAATCTCATTCCATGAAAGTTCGCAACTCACTTGATGGGAATCCATCAGATGAACCATCACTCAGTAAAAATGATATCCCAATGGTCTCTTCAGTACATCTTAAATATTTGAAGACAATTATAAGAAAAAATGAAATTTGTAATGCAGAACTGCAATATAAACATAATATATAACAAGCAATAATAGAGGGATCAGCAACCTGATGGGCCGGGCTGGTTTGTTTACCTCTTGTGTCCACAGATTCGGCCAATCCTGGCTCCTGGCTGCAGTTCGCCACTCCAGGCCAATGGGGGCTGCAGGAAGTGGCGCAGGCTGAGGGATATGCTGGCCGCCACTTCCTGCAGCCCTCATTGGCCTGAAACGGTGAATGGCCTGGAGTGGTGAACTGTGGCTAGTGGGAGTCGCGATCGGCCAAACTTGCAGATGTGGCAGGTAAACAAACCTGCGCAGCCCGCCAACATGCTTACCCTGGTGAACCACATGCCAAAGGTTGCTGATCCCTGCAATAATACCACTATGTATATGTTTTAAAGCAAATATTTCAACTCTGGTACTTATGAGCTATGACTATTATCATGAAATAGCAAAAGATAATATTATATCTCCTCTGAATAGCTGTATTCTATATTTGTAGTAGACTATAAACAGACAGGACAAATGGCTTCCATTATGAATGATTTTATATCACTTTGTTGAGTTGACTTTTCTAATCAGAAGAATGGGAAAATAAACCTATATTCCTGGAAATTATTCAGGTGGACAATAAGGAAGGAGAATGAGACTATCTCATGGCAAGAAAGAGTTCTGTGTTGTACTAAGAAAGAACTTGTCTATACTTCTCAGTGTTAGGGTTGGCTATAAGAATTGGGGCATGATGCTGTGAAATGTTGAGTATCGTTTTTTATTGAAGTCAATGGGAGATAAAGAACCTTAGCATCTTAAAGCGACATGCACAGGTACAGCAATCAAAAAGTAATCTCAGAAGTAAGATGTGTTTGATGGTCTATTCTCAACTTGAGTGGAACTTCTGCTGCAAAAAACATTAAAAATAAAGTACAGTTCAAAGCAAGTGACTTAGGAGGAAAAGAAAAGAAATTAATAGAACAGGATTTCCAGATCTATTTCAGTGCATCTGACTGTGCATAGTCTTTCATTCCATAACCTCAGTCATGCCTTGCCAGCTGTCGTATCCAAAGGCACAACACTGGTCATAAAACTCTTTCATGAGTTAAGACATGTGGTTACTCCTGTGTGACCATGCTTTGGGTCCACCATCTGCTGTGATCTTTCTCTTTGTTTTGTTACCTTCCTCCTGATATCAGATGGTGCAATGCTAGCCAAAAAGTACAGGCTATCCTTTGGTGTTGGCTTTAGACATCGGGTTATTCCGTGACAGCTATCAGTTAGAATAGGGTCTAGTTTCTTAGCGTGGACAGATTGTTCCCACACTGGACATGAATACTCTGCTATGGAGTAGCACAAAACAATAGCAGTGGTTTGTGAAGTAACTGAGTTGACTCCCCACTTTGATGTGACCAACTTTTGGAGGATACTGTTGCAGGTGCTAAATTTCCCTTTTGTCTTCTCTGCATGTGCTTTGAAGGAAAGTGTTTGGTCCAATGTCACCTCCAGATAAACAGAGTTTGGGTGATTAACCAGTGAGATTCCGTCCCAGGTGATGTTTAGTTTCCGCTTGGCTTCTCAATGGTGTAAGTGAAAGGCCATCACTTATGTCTTGGTCAGGTTGGCATGAAGCTGGATATTATTGTAATAAGCTGAGAGGTTGCTCAATGCACATGTCAGTGTGCTCTTGATAGTGGCAAAGTCCTTCTCCTGTGATGTAATGCATAGATCATAGGCATATATGAAGCTCCTTGTATTGCTCTGGTCATTGGCATATATGTTGAAAAGGTCTGGTGCTAGTACACTGCCTAGAGGAAGGCCATTTCATTGTCATCTCCAGAGGCTCTATTTCTTACACAGTTCTATGTAAAACAGTCTGTTCTCCAGAAGAGATCAGCTGAACTAGGCTGTAGTCATGCCTCATATCATAAACTTTGGCAAGCAGGTTTTGGTGTCTGACTGTATCCTATGTTGCTGATAGGTCTGCAAAAACACAGCACTTGTTATCATCCCTCTCTCAAACCCATCTTCTACATACTGGGTGATATTTAATATTTGGCTAGTATAAGACTTTCTAGGTCTAAATCCAGCTTGTTCTGGTATTAGATGCTATTTGATATAAGGTGAGAAGCAATTGAGCATGAGGTATTCATAAAGTTTATAGAGGTGACATATGAGTGATAGTTCCTTAGTTTAGAGGCATTCTTCCCTGGCTTCAATAGAGCTATTACACAGGCTTGTCACCATAATTTAGGTATTCTACGGGTTTATAAACAATTGTTAAAAAGGTGTAATACCCATAACTTGGTTGTGGGAACCAAAGTGCTTAATCTGCTCTGTGTATATATCATTGAGTCCCGATGGTTTCCCATTCCTCAAGGTGATTTATTCTGGCATTGAGTTCATTTGTTATACATGCTGCACTGAAATAAGTTTCTTCCAGATCAGTTTGCTCTCTGATTAGTATTTTAGGCTGCTTTTTTGGAGCTTTCCAATTAAGCAGAAGCTGGTGTGCCACCTGGCTGGCTATGATGTTGTGGTGTTTCTCTACTTTCTTTGGGTCATTATTCTGCTTACAAATGGTCAACCATGCTTTCCTACTTGGGTGGGTCATGTCTATTCCTTCAATCAATTCTTTCCATCTCTGTCATCTTTCTTCTTGGAAGTTGTTAACTAGGGCTGTCCTTGCTGCGGTAGTGTCTTCCGAGAAAGGATCTCTTTGGAACATTTGTTGGTATTTTTTGTACTCTGCTGCAAGCATGGGACTGAAACCTGGTATGTGCTCAGCTCTGCATCCTCAAGGTATATACTTCTTGGAGGTATTGTGCAGTGCATTCACAAAGAGATCGTAATTCTCTGAAGTTGTATCAATGTAAGGCAATTTGTTATCAAAGTCTTCAGAGAAACCTCTTCTATCTGCTGTTTTGAAAGTGAAGCATCTGTGCATTGGTACCAAATTTGGAGTTATTGCTGCTGTGGCATTGATTGCAATTGGTTTGTGTTCTGTGTGCAGGATGGGTTGCAACATGTCTTTTTTTTGCACATAACTTCTATATTGCTATTAACAAAGGCAAGTCTGGATTATAGCTTTCCCTCCATCTGGAGCTGTTAAAGGACCCAGGTAGCTCTGAGTCATGGATCAAACGTAGGTTGTATGCCGTGGCCCACATCTCATCTATAGTGGATCCCAAGCACTGTCCCAGTGGAGTCTCTGTCATTTTTTTTTCCAAAAGGTATTGTGATCCAAACAGATTATGTTCGATCCAATCTGTCACTTCTAATTTCTTTAAAAGTACCTCATCATTAATATACAATGCTACTCCATCACTTTTACCTTTGTTTCTGTCTTTCCTGAACAGCACGTACCCTTCAGTACTGGTGCTGAAGTCATGACCGCTATTCCACCATGTTTCCATCATCTCTAAAATATCTGGTTTCACTTCCTGCATCAGTAGTTTTAGTTCCTCCATTTTGTTATCAAGGCTCCTTGCATTGGTGTATAGACATCTGAGTTTCTTTGCTTGGCTTCATCCAGATTCCTCACCCAATTAGGCATAGTCATTTTTCTGCCAGTATCACCCACCTGACAGTTACCATCAGTTTCCATCTTTCCTCCTGTTGTCCATTCTCCTACCTTATGTTGTTCCTTTCTCCAGTGCAGCATCCACTTTCACTTGATTTTCCTTCCTTAATATTAGAATCAGACAACTGGGCATCTCCCAGTTGTCTCCACTGAATTCCCAATTTAAAACTCTTGTAATAAGTTATGCCATCCTCCATCCCAGAAGTCTGTTTCCCTCTCCACTCAGGTCTGTCCCAGGAGAATTGTCCTCTGTCTGTATGTGCCTCCCAGTGGTCAAACATCCTCCTCATAACACCATTGCTATTTATTGGGTCATTCAGTGCAATGGATATAGTACACCACATGCTGTGATTGCTATGTGTAAGACCCAAGGCTCTTGAAAGCTCTGTGTGTGTGTGTGTGTGTGTGTGTGTGTGTGTGTGTGTGTGTGTGTGTGTGTGTGTGTGTGTGTGTGTGTGTGTGTGTTATTCATTGTAGCAGTGCAGCTATGCCTGCATGTTTTGCATCTGTTGTTCCAGCAAGACCTGGTGCCACTTTGAATTGGTGTGTCCTGGTCTGTGGTGAGCTTTCTTGTGATGATGAGCTTGAAGAGGTTGGGACATTGTTAGAAGACCAGATGTAACTATTCAGAAATCACTAAAAATCATGATCTTAATGGCTTGATGGCTTATTATAACGATCTGTAACCCAGTAAACTCCCTTTTTGTTCTATGACCACTGAGGTGTTAATGGGCTACTTCACCTTGAATGGTCCCTTAGAATATATGCTAACTACTTATGCTAAACTGTCTGTTTGATCTTGTATTTAGCTGTGACACTCACGGTACCTTTCCCAGACCTGAAGAAGAGCTCTGTGTGGCTTGATGGCTACATCAACATTGTATACAATGATGCCTACAACACACTTGGCAATGCCTAGGAATCTGGAGTGGCCACAGTTTATTACACTAATTATAACTGACTCACAGTTACCTTTTGCTCCCCTCAGTTGTTAGTCATATCCACCCATTGTATCTCATTTTATAGTTAGATTATACGCTCTTTTGGGACAGAGCATGTCTTTTCATTATAGGTTTGTATTGTGCTTAGCACTATGTGGTAGTGATCTGTATTTACTCTGCTCTTACTATTAGTGGTGGTAATTTTCATCTCTCATTTCATGTAGCTGTAAGTGAGTCTTTGATCTGAATAAAAAGCTTAGTATTTGTTTTGTCAGTATGTTTAGAATTATGTAAAGTTTGAAAAATTGTTCATCCACTGGCCTGGGGTGAGTGTTTTGTTTTGTTTTTTAATAGGCATGTAAAATACCACCAGGTTACTAATACCAATCTTCAAGGCAAAGGGTGGGTAAGCAGAATTTGTGGGTAAGCTGGTAAATGTTCCCAATACTTTAGTAAGGCCGAATTCAGTCCCTGTTCTGTAGGGCTACCAATAAGCACCTAACATTGGGGCACCTTGTTTAATCTTTACAGACATAAATCATATGTAAGGATACAGTTTAGTCTCAGCGGTCATGGAGGTCATGGATTCCATTACTGTAACAAATGTCCATGACTTCTTCGGCTTCAGCCCCTGTGGCAGTAGCTGCGGCAGGAGTGGAGGCTGGAGCTGTCAGCCCCCATGGCAGCAGCTGGATCTGTTAGTCCCTGTGGCTGTGGCAGGGCTGGAGCTACCAGCCCCAGCAGTAGCGGCTGGAGCTGTCAGCCCCCTCGACTGCAGCAGGAATTGGAGGCCCCCACTCCCTGGGTGTCAGATCTTAGGCTGTCATTCCAACCCCTACGACCCTCTGTGGGGCTTGGGCTTCAGTCCCTCTAAGTGGTCAGCCCCTCATCTCTCCTCTCCCCATTATTTTTTGCAAAAATCACGGACAGATTGTGGGCTTCTGTGAATTTTTGTTTATTGCCCATGACCTGTCCATGACTTTTGTTAAAAATAACTGTGACAAAATCTGAACCTTAATCATATGGCATGATGGCAGGCTTTTACCTTTATATGGAAACAGACATTTTGAACCTTGTGCCAGGCCTTTGAACCAATTGCATGCGGAACTCCCACTGCAGTAAAAGTGTCAGATCTTCCACTGGTGTAAATCAGCAGCCTTCCATAGAGCTACACCAGTTCAGACTAGCTGAGGACCTGGACCAATGCAAATGGTACTTGCAGGACCTAGCCATTTATTATAACTGTTATGCAAACATTCTGATTACTTTAAAATTCATTCACAAATCTTTATCCGTGCACAATTATTGTACATGACTAAGGCCTTAGCTACACTTGCAGGTGTGCAGCGCTGGGAGTTATAGCTGTGTTCGTACAGCTGTGTAGGGAAAGCGCTGCAGTGTGGCCACACTGACAGCTACCAGCGCTGCAGTGTGGCCACATTTGCAGCATTTGCAGCGCTGTTGGGAGTGGTGCATTATGGACAGCTATCTCACAGAGCACTTCGTCCCATTTTGGCGCTGTGGGTTGTGGGAAGGGGGCGGAGGGTGCAGGTCATTCTGCTTCCTGTCCCAACGCCCTCTGATGCATTGCTTCACATCCCAGCAATCCCTGTTTTCCGTCCATGTTTGGCGACATCTTGACTCTCTCAACAGTTTTTGTGCAGCGCGATTTCTGTGGGAAATGGAGCCCGAACTGCTGAGGAATATGCTGACGAGTCTCACTAGCACATCACGTTTGGCAGTTGAGCTATTTCCTTAAGATCCAAAGTGATGAGGAGTCCGATGATGATTGCGAGTCGCCTGATGCGTACGACATGAAATTGCTGCTGACATTCACGGAAATGCTCAGCACCGTGGAAAGCCGCTTTTGGGCTCGAGAAACAAGCACTGAGTGGTGGGATCACATCATCATGGAAGTCTGGGATGATGAGCAGTGGCTGCAGAACTTTTGGATGAGAAAAGCCACTTTCATGGGACTGTGTGCTGAGCTCGCCCCCACTCTGCGGCGCAAGGACATGAGATTGAGAGTTGCCCTGCCGGTGGAGAAGCGAGTGGCTGTTGCAATCTAGAAGCTGGCAACTCCAGACAGCTACCAATCGGTCGGGAACTAGTTTGGAGTGGGAAAGTCAACCATGGGAATCGTTTTGATGCAAGCTTGCAGGGCCATTAATCTCATCCTGCTAAGAAGAACCATGACTCTGGGGAACGTGCAAGACATTGTGGATGGCTCTGCATAAATGGATTTCCCTAACTGTGGAGGGGCGATAGATGGGACGCATATTCCTATTCTGGCACCACCCCACCTAGCATCTGAGTACATTAATTGGAAGGGGTATTTCTCTGGCTCTCCAGGCGCTTGTGGATCACTGTGGGCATTTCACTGACATTAACACAGGCTGGCCTGGAAAGGTGCATGTTGCACGCATCTTTCAGAACACTGGCCTGTTCAGGAAGCTGCAGGCAGGGACTTTTTTCCCAGACCAGAAGATCACAGTAGGGGATGTTGAAATGCCCATTGTGTTCCTTGGAGACCCCGCTTACCCGTTAATGCCTTGGCTCATGAAACCATATACAAGGAAGCTTGACAGGAGCAAGGACCAGTTCAACTACAGGCTGAGCCGGTGTTGAATGACTGTGGAGTGTGCTTTTATCTGTTTAAAGGGGCGCTGGAGAGCTCTGTATGGGAAGCTAGACTTGGGGGAAAGCAGAATCCCTGTGGTTATATCCACGTGCTGTACCCTCCATAATATTTGTGAAGAGTAGGGTAAAAGATTCAGTCAAGCATGGACCTCTGAGGTTCAATGCCTGGAGGCTGAATTTGCACAGCCAGAGAGCAGGGCTACTAGAGAGGCCCAGCACAGGGCTGCAAGGATTAGGGATGCTTTGAGGGCAGAATTTGGGGCTGAAAACCAACAGTAATGTTTGGTGCCTTGCACGGGAGTTACAATGTTAGTAGGAATCTGTTTTTCCTAAGCTGATTTGCAGTGCTTGTTTCTTTCCTGGGCTAAGGTATCTTTGACTTTCTGCAATAATATAGACTGTTTTCAAAGCCAATAATTCATTTATTGAAAAGAAAATAACTTTATTGACAGACACACAACATTTTGGGAACCTAAAAGGGCAGGGGGGTGGGGTGGGGAACTGTACAGTCACAGGTTTGCATATGTCATGTCTGGAGTGCTGTGCAATGGCTGCTGTACTTCAGGATGCCTATACTGCATGGTGATGGGGGTTGAGTGCAGAGGGTAAGGGTCGTAGTTCTCAGGGCTGGTTGGTGAACGTACAGGTGTTGGAGGCAGCTGGTGGTGGTAAGAACCTGGATGCTGGGGAAGGGGGTTTGAGCTGACATTGGGGCACAAAGGAAAGAGCTTTGGGATGGGGCGGGCGCGGTAATGCTCTGCCTGCATGGCTACGAGCACCTGGATAGCGTCCGCTTGGCGCGCCAGGATGCTTATCAGCTGCTTTGTGCTTTTCTTCCTGGCCGCTGCGTTTTTCTGGCAGATCCTGCTTTCCCTTTCCCTCCAGTCCTGCACTTTTTGATTCTCTCTGGCAGAGTGATCCATAACTGCTTGCAGCAGGTCGTCTTTGCTTTTTCGCGGCTTCTTCCGGAGGTTTTGGAGACTTTCAGCTGTTGATAACACGACCCATGTTCCTAGCAGCCGAGCCAGGCAGGAAGCAGATGGCACAGAACATCACCACCTTCCTAACCAGGCTCTCTCTCAGGCGGTTGTCATGCTGCACAGAGCAGCAACCCACAGCGACCATCCTCAGCTGGCGTGAGAAGTGACTCCTTCCTGCTCCCTGCCCGGGCCTGGCTCCCAGGGACAGCAGCCGAACATGATTCACAAACATTGGTGCTGTGACTCTCCCTGAGCTAGAGGTGTGTGCTCCCTGCTCCTATGCAGCATTTGTGTGTCTAAACCATCCAGGACAGATGTCTAAGCAGTGTCCTTTGAAAACCTCCAGTGAAGGAGCTTCCGTGATCTCTCTAGGCAGTCTGTTACATTGTCATACTGTTCTTACAGTTAGATAGTTTTTCCTGAAATTTAATCTAAATCTGCTATGCTGCAGTTTGAACCCATTGCTTCTTGTCCTGCCCTCTGTGGCAAGAGAGACGATTTTTTCTCCATCTTTTTATGGCAGTCTTTCAAGTATTTGAAGACCACTATCATGTCCCCCCTTAATCTCCAATTTTTCCAAACTAAACATATCCAATTCCTTCAACCTTAGCTCATATGACTTGCATTCCATCCCTTTGATCATCTTTGTTGCTTGGCTCTGAATCCTTTTCAGTTTCTCTACATCCTTGTGGTGACCAAAATTGGACACAGTATTCCAGCTGTGGCCTAAAAGTGCTGAATAGAGTGGTACTATCACCTCCTGTGACTTGCACGCTATGCCTCTGTTAATACAACCTAAAATTGCATTTAATTTTTTGCAACAGCATCACATTGCTGACTCATGTTGAAGTTATGACCCACCACAGCTCCCACATCCTTCTCAGCGATGCTGCTGCCAAGCGTGTTATCCCTGTTTTTGTATTTGTGCATTTGCTTTTTCTTTCTGCATGTAGCACCTTCATTTGTCTTTATTGATTTTCATTTTTGTTGTCTATAGCCCAGTTCTCCAATTTATTAGGATCCCTCTGAATTTTAACTCTATCATACAAAGTGGTTGCAAGATCCCCTAGCTTTGTGTCATCTGCAGATTTGTTCTGTATGCTCTCTATTCCAACATCCAGGTCATTAATAAAGATTGTTATATAACTCCAGACCCAGAAAAGATCCAAGTGAACCCCACTTGAGACGGCCTTCAAATCTGACACCATTCCATTAATAGTTACTCTTTGTTTGCCGTTTTTTAACCAATTATTTATCCACTTACTGGTAGTTCCACCAAACCCACATTTCTCCAGTTTACTTATCAGAATGTCATGTGGGTCTGTGTCAAAACCTTTGCAAGTCCAAGTAAAATATGTCTACTATATTCCCCCTATCCACCAAATGTGTTACCGTGTCAGAGAAGGAAATCAAACTGGTTTGGCATAATTTGTTCTTAGTAAATAAATGTGGGGTGCTAGTAATTACCCCTTCATCATCCAGGTATTTTCAAATTGAACATTCATAAATTGCTTTAGTAGCTTCACAAGTATCAAGGTCAAGCTGACTGGTTTATATTTCTCTGGCTTCTCCATTTTTGCCTTTTTAAATATGGGCACTAACTTAGCCTTTGTCTAGTCTTCTGGGACCTTCCCTGTCATCCATGAATTTGCAAATATTATTGCCAGTGGCTCTGAGATTCCTTCAGCTAATTCCTTCAATACTCTGGGGTGAACAGCATCAGGCCCCACTGACTTGAATTCATTCAAATTAGTCAAAAAATATCTTGTTTTCCCTACTCCAGCCCCGGGTACCTTACTCCTTTTCCCATCCTTTCTCCCACCATTCCTTCCAGAGGACTCATTCAGTTATCTCTCCCCAAAGTCAGTTTTTCTCTTGTCTTTTCACAGGTTATTCTTCTCTCTTCAGTGATCCCCTCAGCGTTGTCATCCACTTGCCCTTGGCGCTTTATCTCTCCCCCCCACAATGTTTTGAGTGGTTTCTCTCCCAGTACTGCTACCCACATCTCTCCCTCAATGCTGTCTCCTTTTTTCCCATTTACTGCTCCACATTCCATTCCCCTCTCATTCTAGTTCTGCGCCTTCTTGTAGAGTGGGTATGACCTATGCAACTGCTATGGAAATAACTGGGATGGTGCTTGACTAATACATCTTTTCTTTCTCTGATTTCTATCTATGTAAAAGATGCTGACATATTGCAACAAAAAATCTGTGCTTATTTGGAAGAATTCATCAGAGCATCACCCACTAGCAGCTTGGGGGAAAAAAATCAGCCTCAAGGCACATAAAAAGTAGGATTGTTCCCATTTTAAAAAAATATATATATTTTTTAAATTAGGAACACGGAAAGAGATTGCTACTAAATGGTACAGATTGTGAACTACCAAATAAACCTGTAGCTTGACAGACGTCCACTGTTTGATGGTCCTATGGCATTCAAATTACCCAGCATATCTCCAGTAATAAAACAGAATAATGATTCAAGCTATGTTACTTATTCGTTTTACTCTGAGACTGAAAGCCATAATATCCTGTGCTGATGGATGTAAATTGTCTCAGATAATTAGTTCTGATAGCATGATAACAAATTTGAAGTCTTTACAGTTTAACAATCAGAATGGCTTGGATTTTAAATTGTAGTGAAGAAAAGAAAAGCATTTTTTTCTTGGCACTCAGATGTGTAATGTTCAGGGTGTGACTGGAAAGCATTGTTAGGAGAATTAATCAGTAGCATAAGACACAAACAAATGCTACAAATCAAATGTAAATTTGCACATCTGTTGCATATTATTGATCACTAATCCTTTCTTTAAGTAAGCAGCAGCATTATCCTGTTCCTTTTAGCATTTCTTAGCTTGATTGGGCTGTCTAGATTACCTTAATTAAGTTTAGGTTTCCTTCATTAAAGAGAAGCTAAAATTCTTCATTGTTCCTTAGCAATTTAGGAAAAACTTCCACTGATACCAAAGGGAGTTTTACCTTGATAAGAAGTACTGAAATGGGCCCTAAATTCTGATTGGTTAGTAAAAGAAATTCCAAAAGGTCTGATCCCTTTTCCTTTTATGAGTTGGGCCAAAAAATGATTGGTTTCTTTTGGATCATCATTCCATCCCTTTCTGATGATAGCCTTCTTTCCTCAGATGCAGTGAATGTAGTGCTTTAAGACTCAAGTTGGACATGCCTGCACTCCATGGAACCAAATTTTCAAGTGCTGAAAGGGTTAATTCAGCTAATTTACCTTCAGATATTGAGGGTTTCAACAAAAAAATGCTAAAAGGCCCCCTTTGCCTTGCAGAAGGCTGAAAATGGTTGGTATTAATGGATTAATTAATTCTTCCAAGACTGATCACATTATGGTGAAAATCCATGAACAGCCAGCATGCAGCAGTAATCTTAACTGTTCACTATTAACTATACTGTTGTGTTGGTGCTTTGGATTTGTATGGATCAAGATCTCTGATAACTTGACCAACACCAACAAATAAATAGTCACACCTTTGTGAGGTAGGGAAGCATTGATATAAGCATTTTACAGATGGATAAGTGAGGCAAATGAGGTTAAGTGACTAGCTTAATGTTAGATAGTGTGTCAGTGGCAGAGAGGGAAAATGAATCCAGGAATCTTGCTGTCCAAACTTGACTGGTTATCATTAGGCCACACTTTATTTCATCTTCAAGCATGGTACCAATCAGGTATGATGGGAAGAAGGCAGCAGCTGAAGATGAAGCCCTGATTTCACAGGCATGATTTTCCAAAATGCCGGTGGGTGCTTGACCCCCTGGCTTTGCCCCAAGTCCAACTCCCACTCCACCCCTTCCCCTAAGGCTCCACTCCCACCCACCTCTTCCCGCCCACACTCCAATTCCACCCCACCTCCTTCCGCCCAATTCTGCCCTCTCCCCTAAGTGTGCCACATCCTCGCTCCTCTCCTCTTTCCTCCCCCCAACTTCCTACTTGCCGCTAAACAGTTGATTATGGCTGGCGGGAGGCGCAGGGAGGGAGGGGGAAGCGCTGATAGGGGAGCTGTCAGTAGGTGCTCAGTATCCACCATTTTTTTCCCCATGAGTGCTCCAGCCCTGGAGCACCCACGGAGTCGGCACCTATGCCTGATTTTGCATTTACACTAAGGCCTGTTTTTACTACTCTGTCAGCACAAATGCCTTTAAATTATGATGTGTGTAAATTACTTTTAAACCCACTTTAAAGCTCCTTTACACTGCCAAAGCAGTGAAAATGGGTTTTGAAATAAAAGCAAATTAGGCCCTATATGTCTTCCACTGTGATCAAAATTGTTCTGCAGGAGCCATTGTGTATCTAGTGATAAACCCAATATACTCTGATATTTTCACTTAGATTGTTTCAGCTCATGTGGGGGGATCCAAATCAATAGAAGTGTATGAGGAACCCTGATTTGATTTTTACTTCTGGAGATCAAGGGAGTTAAATCCTGATATGTTAAAAAGGTACAAAACTGTACTTAAATGTTTGATTCTCTGAAAAAAAGAACACACCAACATTGTGCATGCAACAAAGCCACTTTTAAAACATTCGTCTGTCTCAAATTCTAAACTCCACGTCAGCAATTGATATTCCAACTTCCCATCTGGCATTATTGGTAATTCAAATAATAACAGCAAAATAAATATATAGGCTTTCTCCCTAAGCTTCATTGATGCTAAGTTTTCCCTACAAGACATCTGCTGCAGTAGCATATATAAGACTGTATAAAGGGAGTGGCATGGGCGTAGTTTGGGCGGGGGGGGGAAAGAGTGGCATTGCCCCCCCCCAAACTATAAGCCTTGGACTGGCATGAAATTCCCCCCCTCCTCATGCATAGCCTGACTGGAGCTGCCTCCCCAAATATGGAAGTCAAACGATGCCTATGGGGAGTGGCTGTGGAACAAGTATGCCAAATGGTAATATTACTCAAGTATTACCCATGTGACTGTGTACAGGATCTCTTTGTTCTTGTTAATATCATAATAACTGATTTGGTTAAACTGACTTCAGTGATTTCACTGTTGAAACTGAGAGAAAAGCAAAGAGTAAACAAAGAGCATAAGTAATGACAAGAAAATGGGATTTTAAAAATTATTTCCTTCAAGTCATCTAAGGTATTATTAGTGTCAAAGATAAAGATATTTTTATAATACATACAGATATAAATAAATAAAATAAAAATACTGTAGTTATATAATTAATGTTTGAGTTGTTAAGACCCCTTAAAAGGACACATTACTATTTATCTTATTGCTGTGGTTCTTTTAATTATTTATTACACAAATCAAATAAAGTCATTAGGCTACACAAATAAATTCAGTTTCAGATTGTGTGTTTTGTCATGTCTTGTGCAAAATATATTTTTTTTAAAATAAAAGTTTAACATATTATTTAAAATTGATACTATAGTTTATGCAAATATGGATAAACAGTGGTCTATCTGCACAATCCATAGTGAATGCCATTTGGTGTCAAAGTAGTAATTAAAAACAGTGCAAAAGCAAATCAGGTCCTCCGAATGCTAATCTCATTATCACCTTCTCCGTGCTGTTTGCCAGAAAGTTAACAGCCGTTAAAGCTCTACTGCTCATCCAGTCAGAATATTAAATTAATCAGCATGGCCCTGACACAAATATTGCCAGTAAGTTAATCCTTTGCTTTGTACATATCAAATGGGGAAAATATGAAGCTATTTATGAAACTGGATACATTTCCATTAATATTTTAAATGTGCATACTGCTTTGGAATGTTTATTAATGTCAGCATATGCAATGTATATGCAGAATCTGTCAAAGACTGAAAAGTATGTCTAAATGCCCTGACCCCTATATTTACTCCTGTCTGGGTTCTCTTAGGCATGATCATAGTATTTTTCTATTGTTTTCAGTGTCTACATTCTCATATAATTTCCTGGAAAAATTTAAAAAATGTGCCAGCAGTCTATGAAATGAGATACAATTAACTATACATATGCAGACAGGCTCCTGTGTCCACCAGGCATATACTGTAGATAGATTACAGCACCATAATTTATTATTTTCACTCCATGCATCTGAAGAAGTGGTCTTTTTTATCCACGAAAGCTTATGTCCAAATAAATCCGTTAGTCTTAAAGGTGCCACCGGACTCCTTGTTGTTTTTGACAGTTTATTATAGTGCATTTTTAGATACATTTTTGATAGCACAAGAACTATGGAGTAATTTTCCCAAGACATACAATATATGAAAACAGTGTCTGAAAGGGTTGTGCCATCCTACAAATCTCAGCTAATGAAAAATGCTGTGTTCCCCGAGACGTAAGATACTGTTTGACAGAGGCTTTTGCCCTAGTTTTGTTACGGTGGTTGTAGCTATGCGATGATCTTATCAGAAGTAATCATAGACCATGGGAAATGAGTAAAATGTACATAATAATACTAGCTTAATGTGTATGTACTTCTATTTATAAATAATGTACATTTTTATATATAGCTTGTGTACAGAATTACAAAATTGCAGTTATAGTGTTTGTGTCTAAACACGTATACATATATATATGTAGAAAAAATATGTATATAGCTATGCATACACACACCTATATGGGTACAGATACCTAAACATAGCTGTATGTATATCTATATACACACAACACACAGACACATATATCCTCATGCAACAGCAATAATACATATTAATATATTTATTTTAATAATTCATTATAATAAATATTTATATACTATACACAATATGTGTTGTGATATAAATGTTTTAGTGGCATGCATTGTGGATGGATATCTTATTCATGAGTAACAAAGCTACAAGTTCGTTATGCAGGTCATCGGTGAAGTCTTTATACCATATCATCATGTATCCTGCATATGCTGCATATGTTAGAGGAAAAAGTATTTTACAGATGATTTAAAGTGCTTAACAAGTTATTAGAACTATTATTTTGATCCCTTTCCCTGTAAAGCTTTAGCTAGTATCAGACTGACTATAAAGGGCTCAGAGAAAGCCGAAAATAATCTCTAAAAAGAATTTTAAACAACCATTCTATACCTATAAATGTCAAATTGTTAAATATCAAGGGATAAAATCTTGCTTCCATTGTAGCCACGCAGTGTTGCCTAGTGGCTAGAGAAGGGGCCTGAGACTCAGAAGACCTGAGCTCTATTTCCAGCCTTGCCACTGGTCACCTGCTTTAACCTCTTTGTGCCTCATTTTCCTCCACTTGTAAAATGACACTTCCTTTCCAAAAATGCTTTGAGGGTTATTGATGAAAAATACTAAATAAGGGCTAGCTATTATTAATGTGAGGTTTCCAGTGACTCTAATGGGACAGGATTTCTTGCCAGGTGCCTAATGTCTCAGGACCATCCAGGACTGAAGCAAGTGCTCCAAGTCTGATTAAACAGCTAGGATTCTTCCTTTCCAATGATAGAAACAGAGGTGAAAGTAAGCCGGTACCTTCCGGTAGGGCATACCAGCAAGAGCCAGTATGCTGTGCCTGACTGCATCGACTTCCACGGCAGGGATTGAAAGGGCTTTTGGCTGCTCATGGCTGTGGGCAGCCCAGAGCCCTTTAAATTCCGGCCACAGCTCTGGCAACTGGGCTGGGGCCGGAATTTAAAGGGCTTAGAGCTCCCCGCGGCTGCGGGCAGCCCAGAGCCCTTTAAATCCTGGCTGCGGCTCCAGCGGCAGGGCTGGGGCTGGGATTTAAAGGGCTCAAAGCTCCCCGTGGCTGCGGGCAGCCCAGAGACCTTTCAATCCTGGACGTGACTGAGATTTAAAGGGCTCAGAGCTCCCCGCAGCTGCGGGCAGCCCAAAGCCCTTTGAATCCCCGGCCGTGGCTGTGGCAGCCTGGGCTGAGGCTGGGATTTAAAGGGCTCAAAGCTCCCCACAGCTGCGGCAGCCCAGAGCTCTTTGAATCCTGGCCATGGCTCTGGCAGTCGGGCTGGGGCCAGGATTTAAAGGGCTCCGGGCTTCCCTCAGTGGCAGGAGCTCTGGGCCCTTTAAATTCCTGCCCCAGCCCGGCAAAGCTCGAGGTTTCCTCTGGCGGCCAGAGCCCCAGACCCTTTAATTTGCCTCTGAGCTCCAGGGAACTCCCAGCCACCTCTGCAGCTGGGAGCCCCTGGTTGATTTAAAGGCTCTGGATCTCTCAGCCACAGCTGGTTCCCCAGGGCCTTTAAATCTTGAGAGGCCACGCCTCTTCTGGATGAGGCCACGCTCCCTCAGGACTCCGGCAGTACCGGTAAATCCTGTAAGTTACTTTCACCCCGGGATAGAAAGCTCCAGTTTCTTAGCTTGCAGGTAGCAAGATATCACCCCATGATTGCTCCAGGACTGAATACTGCCCATGCTGGTTCTGAGGCAGATATAATTTTAGGGAAAATTCCACATGGAACAATTAATTCTCTGACAGGTGGATTTTTTAAAATGGCAGCTGTCAAAATCTGCTCTGTGGTCTGGAATGCTCAGACAGGGCTCAGAAGAAATGGATTAGCAGGCAGGAAAAGATGAAATAAAACCATGTGATGAACTATATTTATAGCATGCCTTTGCAATTTATTAACTGGCTATGTAATTTAACATATAACTATCTCCATTATATATGTAGTGCATGTTAAAGGCACAAAATATATTTGATCATATGTATGTTATTATATAGAGATGGACAAAATCTACTTGTCTACACCATATATGTTACTATGATTATCGTGAAAAATGGTTGATATTTGTATTATATTAACATACCTCGGCAAATTAGCAAATACAATTTTTAAGATTGATGTGTAGTATGCACATTGCATGGCTATAACTCCTATGTAGTGTTTTGTTCCAGCATGAAAATGATGAAAATATTTTAATCTGGTTTGGAACAGTGTTTGTGTTAAAGGCTCCACTGTATGTAGTGCTTCAGTGTAATATGTTTTTCTGCCTGGTCTGTGTAACAGCTGCATCATGGCAGGGGGAACATAAAATACACCAAACATACAAGCAAATAATTGCTGATACCAGTACCGTGCTAAACCCTGCAACATTATACCAATATCTCTTTTTCCAAGCCCCTAAGCCTAACTGTGTATATTTTCATTAATTATAATTCTAAGAATATGGAGAGTTTCTTTGAGGTGACAGACAAACAGCAGGATATCATGAATATGTATTGCATGTCTGAGAAAATAAATTAACAGGGGCCATCCACTGATGACCCACTTAGGCTGTCATTGATGAGTGTGACAGTGAGGTTCTGTTAGAACTGAATTTGCATGACAGACTTTTCTCCCGATCAACTAATTTACCTCATGCATTTAGATTATTTTAAGCACTACACATCAGTCAGATAATTAATCACTAAATCACCAATAGTGACATTAAAGTACAAGCAATATATTACTGAGGATTACCACTTAAAACCCTAGCATATTGGGCTCTAGCTCAAAAACTGGAATAATTTGCAGTTGAGAAATTAATTCCATCATCCGATACGTTTGTAAGACTAGATGTCCAGGGATGGGCAGTTGTTTTATAAACAAACAAACTTTTGTTTTTCCACCTGACAAATATCAAGGGAAAATCTACAATCTGACAGTAACACACTATTAACACAATTATAGGATTACTGTCTTATGTTACAGGGGTTTCCTTTCAACCTCAATATCTCATTGTTCCTGGCGCTGAACGTTTATATGTATCCCTCATTATCCTTCTCATCCACAGCCTGGACCCCTTCCCTATGTAAATATGTTTTCAGACAAATAAATTTAGCTGACACCAAACAAATTTTCACAGATTCGGTTTGACTGAAACATTATATCTAGCAATTCATGTTGAATTTTTTGACAAGCTTTTTCAGTAAAAACAAAATAATGATCATAGAATTATAACTTTCAAAAGTCTGTCCTCTGTCTCAATAAGTACAGTAATATGGCACATAGAGAAAGATAGTTATAGGTTTCAGAGTAGTTATGTCATCCTTGACTTATTTAATCTTTGATTGATCTCTGTAAGCCTGATATAATGCCTGTGGAAATCAATGGTAGTCTCGCCACTGGATTCTAAGGGAGTTAGATTTGCCCCTAAAGGTGCATTATGAAGGCACTATATGAATTATTACAGTTTGTTTCACACTGTAACACAAACTAACCTACACAGTTTCTAAATCAAGTACTTAGCTGGTCTCTAAGGTGTCAGTGGAACAATCCAAAAAGAAGGGATTTTGTTTTTGCCAAGGACACATGACACAGAAGGTGCACTCTAACAAACCAGCAGGAGGCTGCAATTATATTAATCCAGTATTCCAGAGCACAAGAAGCTATAAAACCCTGTGCTCAAAAGCAGTAGATAATGCTTCCTGGACTACATCATCTCAGTTATGACACAAAGGTCCAGTATAACCTTCATCAAGCCAAGTGCCCATAGTGAACGCTAAGGCCCAGATCCTTAAAAATCCTTAGGCCCTGCTCCGCTCAGCTTGCAACCCCTAGACAGCCTGCCACCTAGTAGAATCCACAGCCCTGAGTTAGGTAGGGAGGCTCCCCATACAATGCATGGGGAGAGCCAAGCACCTTAGAAAGGGATGCTCAGAAGCTAACAAACAGTAGGAGGTCAGGAATGAAATGCCAAGAAGAGTGGGGAGAGGACAGCAGCTTAGGCACATACATAGAAGACCTGGTATGCCTGGCTGATAGTCCAGAGATAAGCACCTTCCTTCACTTGAAATCCTTAGCTGCAAACCCTATCCTGGCATCTTAGTCAGGTCAGCTGCTTAGGCAGCCCATGCCCTAGCAACCAAAACTCTCTCTCTTCCCTGCTCCCATCAGTACCTCTCACAGTTCGCCCTACATTTTCCTGTGTACCTGGCTGTCTTTTCTCTGGGTGCTGTGCTGCCCTCCTCCACCTATCAGTGGCCAGTATCTGGCCCACCAGCTGCCAGGTCTGAGGGGTCTCAGGCATGCTCAGAGCAGGCCTACAAGATTGAGTCCTACTAGTGAGCTAGGCGCACTCTACCTAATTTGAGAATCTCACCTCAGGGCCTCCAGGGCTACAGCTTGAACTAGGGCTCCAAGCTGCTCATTAGCAGTAGGGTGCTGTCAGGGCTTTGGCAGATTGTGAATGCTGACTGGTGAAAACTTAGCTGCCCAGGGGATTTAAGCATACATGGGTCGAGGCGGCCACTGAATGGCAGTTTTGAAAATGTCATTGGCACTTAAATGTTGGACTTAGCTGCCTAAAGAGGCAGATAGGTGCCTAAAAATCTTTGAGGATCTAGGCCATAGGCCCTCTAGTTGAGGAATCAGACTTGGTTATCTGAGAGATGGTGTCCTCTGGTAACCTCCCAGGAATTGGAATGTTTTTCCTTAACATCACTGAATGCTTCAATTAAGAAGTAATTAAAAATTGTACACATGTAAAAGGACTGAGTGGCCAGACAAGTCTGAAAGAGTTACCTTCTTTGGATGCAGCTGTCAATCTTCCCCCCTACCCCACAATTGACCATGACATTAATAACGTCTGAAACTGTCAGAGAGAAGCAGCCTATCCGAATGAAATCTCCTGAGAAAACCATAACCCACTGGAGACCCAAAATAATTCCTCCTACATGAAAGCAAACAGCTTCCCTCCTCACCCAGTTAGTATTTATTTCTGACTCTGTTCACCACAAGAGGATTGTTGGCTCCCCTGCATTCACTACAGAATGAGACTGGACCACAGTAAGAGAATCCCAAGGAGCAAATGCACTGGTGGACTGATTTGACCCACCAGTGATGGAGCTACATAATGCATGTGCCATTCCATTTGTCTCTGGAACAACACAGGCTCAATACCATAGAGCACAGATATTTGAGATTGCTAAACCTGTGTCCCTGGCATAGCCTTCGCTTCCGACAGTTCCCCGAACAGCCCTGGAAAAAGCAGCTCTAAAAGGAAGGCATTCAATGCCAAAATTAGGAGTGAGGAGTGCAAGCTCTGGAAGTGAGTTTGGGTGCAGGCATCATATGGTCACGCTGCACCTAATCTCATAGAATTCACCGGACATTTCATGAGTTTTACTTTTTGTTAGTGTCATTTGAAAATCCTTCAAGGATTTTCATCAATCAGTGTAACATTCTCAACTATGGGGTGTGCATTGGCTGAGTCTGGGGCAGGGGGCTGGGGTGCAGGAGTGAGGAGTGCAAGCTCTGGGAGGGAGTTTGGGTGCAGGAGGGGGCTCCAGGCTGGTTCAGAGTGTTGGGGTGCAGGAGAGGGTGAGAAGTGCTGACTCTAGGAGGGAGTCTGGTGCAAGAGGGGGCTCTGGGCTGGTGCAGGGGATTGGGATGAAGGAGGAGGTAAGGGTGTGGGCTCAGGGGGGAGAGTTTGGGTGCAGGAAGGGGCTCTGGGCTGAGGCAGAGTGTTGAGGTGTGGGAGAGGGTGATGGGTATGGGCTCTGGAAGGGAGTTTGGGTGCAGGAGGGGGCTGGAGCAGGGCGTTGGAGTGTTGGAGGGCTGTGGGGTCTGGGAGGGAGCTCTGGGCTGGGGGTTGGGGTGCAGGAGGGGATGTGAGGTGGAGGCTCTGGCTGGGAGGTGCTTACCACAGACAGTTCCCGGGCAATGGTGCAGCAGGGCTCAGGCACGCTGCCTTCCTGCCTGCTGTGGACCAACACCACTCCCGGAAGTGGCTGGCTGCTGGCACATTTCTGCGCCATCCCCGCAGCTCCCATTGGCTGGTGGGGCAGCTCACAGAGTCCTCTCATCCCTCCTTCCCTTCCCACAGGGGCCACAGAGACATGCCAGAAGCCAGTCGCTTCTGGAAGCGGCGTGGGCCATAGCAGTCAGGCAACCTACCCGAGCCTGTGCCGTTGGACTTTTAGTGGCCCGGAGATCAGAATCGACTGGCTGAGGTTCCAGAATCGACCAGTCAATCGTGATCGACGGATTGGTGACCACTGGCCTAGTGGTGACAGAAGAAAACATCTTTTGCTGGCATTTCACCTTACTTTTAAGATTAAAAGTAAAAACCTTGGGCTATTCTGTGCTCATGAACCTCTCATTTACGATCAACAGGGAACATAGTTAATCAATTAAATCAGTATAGTTGTGATGAGAGGGAGAAATGTGCTTATTTACCAAAGGCTCCAGAAGGAAAAATAACTCTGCCGTTTATCCAGCCACTAATAATTTCTGAAATGGAAACATAGGCCCCAATCCCAAAAACATATACACATATGTTTAGTTTTTATCTACGAGTAGGCCCACTGGCATCAGTGGAGCTAGCACATGTTTAAGCGTGCGCATTAGTGTTTGCCGGCTCAGAGTCTAAAGTAGTGGCTCTCAACCTTTCCAGACTATTGTACCCCTTTCAGGAGTCTGATTTCTCTTGTGTACCTCCAAGTTTCACCTCACTTAAAAACTACTTGCTTATAAAATCAGTCATAAAAATACAGAAGTGTCACTATTACTGAAAAATTGCTTGCTTACTTTCTTATTTTTACCATATAATTATAAAACAAATCCATTGGAATATAAATATTGTACTTACACTTCAAATGTATAGTATATAGAGCAATATAAACAACTCATCTGTATGACATTTTAGTTTGCACTAGTGCTTTTTCTGTAGCTTGTTGTAAAACTAGGCAAATATCTAGATATACCCCTGGGGAAACCCGTGCATACTTCAGGCCTACATGTAACACTGGTTGAGAACCACTGGCCTAAAGGACCAGTTCTGAAATGCGTAGGGGTTTTCCCAACGATTTCAATGGCAGCAAATTTCATATGAATGAGAGCTGCTGTTTTAGAAACATGATTTCTTTAGAGCAACTGTGTTTTGTACACAGCCAATTTGTTTAACTCCCTAAGGCCTGCATTACTGAGTCTTATGATTGTCTAGCCTTCCTGGAAGAAGCACATGCCGCTTTACCTTGCACAGAGCTCAGAAATTAGCCATTTAACTTGGGAAGCAGAGAGTTATCCCCCCAACTCCTTTTACCAGAAGAATTGATTTAAAAATATGAAAGAATCAATCCAAACCTTTTTTTAAAAAATAGGCTAATAAACCAATAGGGATTAATTGATGACCACTAAAAAATTCACAACTCACTAGCTAACATGACAATGAACAGTTTGGAATACATAGTCCTCTATTCTCATCTCTCCTCCTTTGCCCCTTCCCTCCCTAACAATGTAACTCTTCTTTCTCCAAAGGGGTGGGGGGAGAAAACCTATATGAAGTTATGCACATCTAACCACCAAAGCATCTTGATGTAATCCTGATCCTCCAAGCCCCTGACCCCCCAATCTTCCTGTCACTGTTAGTTTAGTCACACTGTAAAAAGCTGCGTTTTGCAGGATCCAAGCCTTAGATTGTAACCTGTACAGGATAGGGGCCTTTTAAAATTTTATCTGTTTTTTTGCAGTTCAGCGGACATGTATGTTATTGAATAAATGAGAAATACATTAAATAATAGCTCTGTGTATCCAAAATTGGGCCAGATCACCCCCTCCTGTGGGAAAAAAACAAGAGAGGACAGGTGCTGCAGGCCATGGAGAAGGAAAAGTCCACGAGGTGCCCCTCACTGAGCTCTTTTTTTTTCAGCCCAGGTAAGGCTGTGTGGGGTTTGCCATCCCCATAAAGTGAGCAGTGCATTTATCCCTAGTAATCCCTAGAACCTCCAAAATCTCCTGGAGGCACAAAGTCACCCTTGCAGCCTCCAGTCACCCCTGGCTTATTTGAAGAACTGACACTTTAAAGAAATATTGCTTCCCCCTTCCACTTTCTTTCTCCTCCCTGGTTTCCCCCCTACCCCCAAAATGACTGCTTCCACCTCCGCAGCTCCCATGACTATCCTTCCCCCTTCTCCAACCTGATACTTCTCCCAGTGCCCTAGTGGCTATGTGCTGCTCCTCTGTTCCCCCGACTCCTCCATCCTCTTCCTTCCACCAAAGCCACATTCTTCTCATGGCTGCTTGTCCTACGCAGACTCCCCACCTGGCACAGGCAGCAGCCCCAGCCAGCTTCAGCTCTTGCTGTGGTCAGCCAAGGGGCAGCTGCCTGGGAAGCGGAATGGGATAGCACTAGCTGCTGAGAGAGAGGCACAGCCCGTCTCCACACAAACATACGCTGGTTTAATTAAACCAGGACAACCCATAGTGAGGACACTCTTATTTTGGATGAAGAGCAGTTTATTTCAGTTTATCTTTAAATCTGTTCCAAATTGATGTAAAATAAACCAAAATAAGAGTGGTTTGATCTGAAATAAGAGTGTCCAGCCAATCTTTTGCACTGGTTTAAAGTCATACTGTAAGTTAATTTGGAGCAGCTGTGCCTGCAGACGAGCCCAGAAAGCAGGGGAGGGGCTGATGAGCTGCTGCCAGAAGAACAGGAGAAGCAGCTCAGCATAAGAAAACTCCTGCTGCTGCCCACTCTGGCAGTCCTGGGTGTGTTCCATGTTGTATCTCGCACAGCAATTATTTGGGTCCACTTTGGGACAAAGCCCAGATCTCTGTAAAGTATTTTTTGTCAAACACTGTGATTTATCTCCTCTGTGGTGCTGCAGATTATATATTCTGTTAGGGACCTGTTCTCTCCTAGCTTTGGGCTACATTTACTTCTGCTCCTCTGCTGAGTGTCTGCAGTCTTGCAGTCTGGCTTGATGTTTGGTGGGGAGGTGCTTCACCTGTCAAAGGCTGTGACAGAAGAAACCAAACTCCTCCTCATCACAGACTCCACCCAGCATAGCTACCAGATACTGCAGAAGTTCATCTGAGTAATTGGGTGGATAAACAGGTAAGAGACACTCAGTCTGTTTTGGACACAAATGTGTTGGAAGCACTCTGAAGTGTCATGATGGACATCTGGGCTCATGGCTCACCTTACTTCAATTATCTCCCTAGAACTGATCGGGCACATCTAGGCACGGATGGATGTATTTGATGGAGAGATATAGGATGCAGATCGCACCCATGATGGACTATTAATAAACAGGTGAAAGATTAATGACAGCTTGCAAGAGAGGGCCAGCTGTGTCTCCTGTTTTCCAGAAGACAGTGAGCATCACATCCTAGATATCAGCTGTGGGAAAAGGGAGAGGAGGTGCAGAGATCCAGTGCACAAAATACACTCCTACAACAGCATGGTACGCAAAGAAATAAAGAAGACAAAGTGGTAGAGTGTGCAAAAATTTCACAATAAAGTCCCCAAACAGATGAAAACACCTGGCCAAAGAAATTCACCAACATTCACCCAGACATTTGGCAGAATCTTTTTTCTCTCTTTGGAACAAAAAACAAAACAAAATCAAAATCAAAAACAGAGGGTTTCAGTGAAAAGTGGGCCTGAAACTACTAAGTTGTCATTTCCAAAATGTTGTCAAAATTAAACTCTCCAGTTTCATCTGGAATTTGTGTATTCTCAGGAGTGTCCCCAAATCAAAGCAATGCTTGATTTGTCAAACTGCCAATCTTACAGCCTGCCTACAATGTGCACTGAAACTTGCTTGAATGGAAGCTGTTTGCTTTCATACATCTTGAGCATATGGAACCCCAATGGTGGATTGCTTCCTCGGGTATTATGGGACAAATTCTGTTGTCAGTTACACTGGGGCAACAACTTGCAGAATCTGGCCCCACTGTGCATACTTTATCTTTGGATTTTATTTCAGTTGATGTGGAGGCCACAGAATCTTGAAGAAATGTAGATTTAGCCATGTGGGGATGATTAATGGGACAGCAGGAGCCTGTAGGAACAGGCTTTTATAATAAATTAAAAATGAAGGGGAAACCTTGGAATATTCATTTGACTACAAGTTTGAAAAAAATGAGACATCCCTCCCCACTCTTTCCCCCACAAAAATAGAAAATGTAAAGTCGATCTGATAGCAAACTAATTTATAATTGTTTCTACTGTCCTAATGGAGATCCCACTGTAGGTTTGATTCCCAGTATTTCTTTCTCTGTATCTAGATCAGCAGGGGCTGAAGCAGCTCATAAACATACAGATGCAGCAGGCCATGGCGGAGTCACTGACTCCATTCTGGAGAAAGAAGTGTCACAGAATGTGTAATCAGGAATTATACAGTTGATGAAGACAGAAGATTCCTCCTTAAAAATGATGGGTAATAGCTGAAGAGCACAGGAAACCCACTGAACTAACTTGGATGTCCATCAGCTTAGAAGCTGTTTGAAAGAGGGATAAACCCCATACTGTAACTGCTATTATTACTGTGCTATTTCACCATTCCTATTGACTTATAGACCTTAAATGGTTCTCTCATATGCCCGCCATAGATATCATACTAAGATCCAGTCCGTACAAGTAATTCTTACTCATGCAAGTAGTCACTTTGGGCTTGATTCTGCTCACAGTCACTGGTGTAAATCAGGAGCAACTCCACTGAAATTAAAGAAGTCATATCCAGTGGTGAGCTGGAGCCGGTTCCCACAGGTTCCCAAGAACCAGTTGCTAAAATTAAACCTCCGTGGAGAACCGGTTGTTAAAGGGCCAGGGAGTGGGCAAAGAACTCCGGTCCACGGGCCGGACCATCCTGTTGCTCCCAGGATTCCCACCTGGGGAGGCTGAGGCTCTCCCAGCCCTTCCCCCGCTTCCCCCCAGCTGCAGTGTGGCCAGCCACTGGCATCAGCTGGGCAGCTCAGCTGAGCTCTGGAGTTACTTTGAGCTGCCAGCAAGGTAAAGGGGGAGGGGGCTGCAAGCTCTAGGGCTGTCGGGGGGGCAAGTGGGGCAATTTGCCCCAGGATCTGCCGGGGCCCCCGGCCCCACAAGTATGTCTTCCCCTGCCCTGGTCCTTCCCCTGCTCCCTCCTTTAAATCAGAACTTTTTATAGGGAACGGGTTGTTAAGATTTTGGCAGCTCATATCTGTACATAATCAGCATAATGGAAAACAGACTCCAGATCAACAGAACTAATCCCAGGAGTAAAGGTTTTCAAGATTAACCCCCATAGTAGTTTGATAAGGAATGACAGCATCATAGCCTTAGATTGTAAGCAATTGAGGGCAGAGACTGTCTCTTTGTTATATATTTCTACAGCGTTCAGCATAATGAGGCTGGAGCCTGTAAGTGCTACTGCAATAATAATAGATAATAATTATATATCTATTATAAAGAACATTTTTATTTTAATATGTGCGGCACAACATTACCAATGAAGTAAAAATCTCTCTCTTGAGGCAGGACCCACCCAAGCTTTAGTAATGACCAGGGGGAGGGGCGGGGTGGGAATGTCAGTTCCTAGAGCTAAACTGAAAAAGTTTCACTGAATTTACATCATATCCAATATTTTGTTGGCAGATAAACCATTCCTGTTTTTTTTCTTCTCCTTCAGCATTTTGTGAGTTTACATCTCAGCCTTATACTACTATTTATATTTGTGGGTAGATGATTCAGGGACTTTCCATATGCTCAGAATAACTTGAGTAAACTCTTCAGTCATTTGAAATAGGGGTGCTACTATTTAGGAAAAGTGTGTGAGGAGGGAATGACAGATGGTTTCGCTCAGCAAAGTGCTCCCATGATTTTAATAGAGATTTTTGACATATAAATAGTGCTCACAAAGTTACATATTTTCCTGTGATTTTCAGCTATAGGTTCTTTTTTTTTTTTTTTTTTTTGCAAAATGCACTTCAGCTGGAAAAAAATGCAGCTCCATAAATGTAGATGATAACTTAAAATGAAAATAAAACAGAGAAACTAAGGAACACTTAAGTATTAGAAACTAGAGCTGCTTGAACAGTACAAAAATAGTGTTTTGTTTGCATGTGGTCTTCCAGATTCCAGTTATTTTTCTAACCATCTTATTCAATATGGTAAAATTCTCCTTTGTGCAGAGGACTGGGGCTCAAGTGGGACTTGATCCAATACGCTGAAAATGATTCATCCGTACTACTTTGTGAATACTTACACAGAACAGAAATTAGGGTGGGCTCATGAACAATCCATACACAGAAAGGAGGGTTCATTTCAAATCATGGATTGCAAATGAATTATGATCGACTCTAAATATGAGAGAGAAAAATGAGTCTTATTAACAGAAATTTGGGATTCTACACAATAAGGGCCTTGAAGCCCATTCACTTTTTTTCCCTCTCATTGACTTCAGTGAACTTTGGGGCAACCCCTAAGATCCCAATTCAGCAACGGCCTTAAGTATATGCTTAAAACCTAGTCAGCAAAAAATTAATTATACGTTAACTTTAAGTAGTCACTTAAGTGTTTTGCTGAATTGGGATCTAGGTGAATTGTAATTGTAAAATCCTCCATGATAGTTTGCAGTAACTGAATTTGGACAGGTTGTTTTGTGGATAAATGGGAGTTGGAGGATAGGCCAGTGTTAGGTTACTGGCCTAGAACTTGGGAGCCCAGGGTGTGCTTACTGCTTTGTCACAGACTTCTTGTATGACCTTGGGCAAGTCACTTCATCTCCCCGTGCTTCAGTTCCCATTCTGTGTAAAATGGGGATAACAATATTTCTTTGCCTTGTGTGGATGCTGTGAGGATAAAAAAAAGACGGTGAGGCACTTGGATACTATGGGAATGGGGGCTATGTAAGTGCCTCCGATAAATATGCCACACATATAGAAACATTCATCGGTTTTAAAGATGAGAATATTTTTGAGTTTCTGCGTGTTTCAAAGTGGTGGCTCATTTATTCATGGCTTTCAGTTTTACTTCTAATGTGGTGGAATGGTTTTAATCCTTCTTAAGAGAATACCATAAAATTATTGAATATACACACACAGCCAGAAAAGCCTGGGGAATTTGTCCTTTCAACAGTTTTATTTTAACATGATTTAACATGTAGTTATTTAAGGGTTGCTGATGCATTACATACTCTGGACTAAAGATTTTTAAGGAGCCCTGTTCTAACCAAAATTTGACTGTGGAATTAAAAAAACATGCTATGAGTTTTGTTCATTTTTTAAGTGGATTGCTACAGCCACTTTATTGTTTGCTTTTTCTGTTGCCAGTGGGTCTGAGGGCATCAGATGGAATTTTCTTCTACATCTGCATGATTTTTGGACTTTATTATTTAAACCATTTAATTTTACTTTATAGTTTATCTATATTGAGCAGCTTTTTTACCATAGTGCCACATTCAATATTGGAAAGAAATGTGTATTTTTTCCTTTTAAAAATGTGATATCTTTTCTGTTTAGAAAGGAAAACATACTGAAATCATTAGGAACCAGATTTCCCAAATGCTTTTCAAATAAACTGTAAGAGAGACTTTGATCTACTTAGCTGACTGATATCACAGTTCCATGCATGTGTCCATTCTGATTGTATCTAAAGAGTATTGCCCTTTTAAATCATGTGCTTAACTGCTTTTGAGCTCAGTTTCAATGGACAGAGGCCAACAGTAAAGGACCTATAAACTAATGCAACAGCTATTTTACACAAACTGCTAAATCACCTTATAAAAAACAAGCACATCCACGAGAATATTCTTTTTCTTTTTGGTTTGACCTCTGCATAGTGCTACTGTTTTATTTGTATGAGCTGAGTCAACACAATGCTCCGTTAGAGATAATTTCATCATTTTGGAACCACATTTTTTGAGTCAATCAAATCTTTCCAAACCCAAAATTATTGGGGGTAGGTTATGATGGCAAGACATTCTCAAAGTCATGCCTGTGTTGTGGCTGCATGCAGAAGTAACTCTGCTGCAGCACTTGACCTAGTGGTTTATCTTTTGTGCACAATATCATGTCATGAAACACTCACCAACCTCCTAAAGAGAGTCAGAACAATATCTGCCATAATGAAGTACAGTTCCAGTGGGCACCAAATTACATCTTGGATACTTTGTTACTTGTCCTTTATCAAGAAAATGTAAAATTGTAGTGGGGATACTGACAGACTGTATAATTCAGCTGTCTGCTGCTTTATCACAGCTCTCAGTAGGTCTCTAATGAATATTTCTGTATGCATGTTTCTGACTGATAATCAAACTAAGAACAAGTCCTAATTGGGTTTTTTCCAGTGCATAGAAAAATGCCTATATTAGCTTGGCAGATGTCCCAACCAATGTTAAATTAAAAGTACAAACATAACAGACTTTCTTTTATATTTTTTCCCCAAAATAGTACATTTTATTGAGTTATACACAAGGAACAGAATAGCACAAACAGACACTTTTTCATAAAGTACACACTCAGCCCTGGAACAAAAAAGACTAGAATGCAAATAAAGAGCATCATAAGATAGTCTCTGTGGACCAGATTCTCCTCATATTTACATCAGTGCATATGAGGAGTAACTCCATTGAAGATGAAGTGGTGGAAATGGGACAAGAATCAAGCACTATGTTTTTGTCAGATTTATAGATTGATAATGGCTGGAAAGTGGTTAAGGGCCCTATCCTGCATACCTTTCTCATGCAATGAATTTCACTGACTTCAAGGATTTGCCTCCATGGGTTGTAAGCAAAATGTGCCCCTTTGTTATGTAGGGACTTCTACCACAGCTCCTACCCTTTGACTCCGGTGGGAGTTACTTTTATCCTGAGGCAGGATGGTAGGACTTCTGGAGAGAGGGGGAAGAAGAAAAGATCCAATATGTCATAGGCTGTTGTAAAGACTGGCATGGATAAGTTGTAGGCATGAGATGAAGGTTGATCATAATTATACTGCACAGACGAATTCTACTGCTTGTCCTTCATCAGTAGGGAATTGGAGGACTCTGGCTTTGCCCCATCTCCCCGACACTTTCTGGCCAGGGTAGCTGGGTAGAGGGGAGTGATACATTCCCTCATAGAACAAAGAGGGAGCAGAAGAGGAATTGTGGCCTTCTAAGTTACAATTTTTTTTCTGGTCTGTTCCTAGGATGATGCAGCTCAGTGTTGCCCTTCAGTCAGTGTGCCATTAGAAAACTGGAAGTCCATGGGATTTTTGCACCTGTTCATGAATTATCTGTACCAAACACTGGCAGAGACAGGATACTGACACAGATGAACCACTGGTCTCATCAAATACAGCGATTCCTCTGTCCTTAACCTGTGTCAGGATTCAGACCAAAAATGTATTTTTTTCAAGGGCCTTATTCTAGAATTGGGTTACTACAAGGCATTTGAGCCAAATACGTTCACAATCTCAGCAGTGATGAGCAGGACTCAGAGGTCAAGAGGCCCATACTGTGGACTCTTGAGGGTGTCTTGGGTAGTGGATAATCTTGAACTTGCCTCCTAATGCAGGGGTTCATGGGTACATCCTGGGCCCTTTAGAATATTACTCTAGGCCATCAGCTTGCCAGCCTTTCTTTTCTAAAATTCTCAAAAGTGTTTTGCAGGCCAAATTACTATTTAGTAGCTTAGAGTTGACATGATTTGGATCAACTGTGTTTGAAAAGATGGCAGGGCTCTTTGTGTGTGTTTTACACATTTTCTGCTTGAAGAGTGGATATCTGCTAAACTGTCAGATCCACTACATAAGCTTACAATATCTGAACTTAAATTTACAGACATTTATTTTCCATGTGTACTTAAAACAGCATTTGGAAAACACTTCTAATTCAATTTCAATGATGAGAGACTGTCTTTAGGACCAAGTACTCTGCCTTGTTACCTTTCTTGCCTATAGCATTACTTGTATACAGTGTTGTTGTAGCTGCATCGGTCCCAGGGTATTGGAGAGACAAGGTGGGTGAGGTAATATATTTTCTTGGACCAACTTCTGTTGTGAGAGAGACAAACTTTCAGGCCACACAAAGCTCTTATGAATTCATAGATTCTAGGACTGGAAGGGACCTTGAGAGGTCATCGAGTCCAGTCCCCTGCCCTCATGGCAGGACCAAATACCGTCTAGACCATGCCTGATAGACATTTATGTAACCTACTCATAATTCTCCAGAGATGGAGATTCCATAACCTCCCTAGGCAATTAATTTCAGTGTAACCACTCTGACAGTTAGAAATCTTTTCCTAATGTCCAACCCTAAACCTCCCTTGCTTCAATTTAAGCCCATTGCTTCTTGTTCTATCCTAAGAGGCTAAGGTGAACAAGTTTTCTCCTTCCTCCTTATGACACCCTTTTAGATACCTGAAAACTGCTATCATGTCCCCTCTCCGTCTTCTCTTTTCCAAACTAAACAAACCTAATTCTTTCAGCCTTCCTTCATAGGTCATGTTCTCTAGACCTTTAATCATTCTTTTTGCTCTTCTCTGGACCATCTCCAATTTCTCCACAGCTTTCTTGAAATGCGGTGCCCAGAACTGGACACAATTCTCCAGCTGAGGCCTGACCAGTGCAGAGTAGAGCGAATGAATGACTTCTTGTGTCTTGCTCACAACATACCTGCTAATGCATCCCAAAATCATGTTTGCTTTTTTTGCAACAGCATCACATTGTTGACTTATAGTGGACCACAAGCTAAATATAACCCCTAAATCCCTTTCTGCCATATTCCTTCCTAGACAGTCTCTTCCCATTCTGTATGTGTGAAACTGATTGTTCCTTCCTAAGTGGAGCACTTTGCATATGTCTTTATTAAACTTCATCCTGTTTACCTCAGACCATTTCTCCAATTTGTCCAGTTCATTTTGAATGATGACCCTATCCTCCAAAGCAGTTGCAATCTCTCCCAGTTTGGTATCATCTGCAAACTTAATAAGCGTACTTTCTATGCCAATAGCTAAGTCGCTGATGAAGATATTGAACAGAGCTGGTCCCAATATCTTCATCAACAACTTAGGGCTGGTCCACACTGGGGGGGGAAATCGATCTTAGATACGCAACTTCAGCTACGTGAATAACGTAGCTGAAGTCGAATATCTAAGATCGGATTACTCACCTGTCCAGACGGTGCGGGATCGATGTTCGCGGCTCTCCGTGTCAATTCCGGAACTCCGTTGGGGTTGATGGAGTTCCGGAATCGATATAAGCGTGCTCGGGGATCGATATATTGCGTCTAGATTAGACGCGATATATCGATCCTCGAGCAATCGATTTTAACCCGCCGATACGGGGGGTAGTCTGGACGTACCCTTAGATATTGGCATATCTTCTTCAGTACAAGCTCGAAAGCTTGTCTCTCTATATCATTAATGGGTGTTTCTATACTTTTGTCAAAAAAACCCACGTATCTGTTTTGTATCTATGCTAGCATTATCTTCAAAAGTAAATAGATATGGACAAAGCAAATACACTCAACTGGTTAAAATGTGTCCAGTTAACAAGCCGGGCAGCTTCAAGGCTAATTTCCCATAATAAATGGGAAACCTGAACTGATATCTCAGGTATAGCCAGCCACTTCTAAGGCCTGAATGGGAAATATTACCTCTTACAAAAGAAGAATTCAGATATAGTGCTGTAGATCGTAGGTCATTTTTCAAATTCTACAGAAAATAGGCAATCAATAAAATCCCATGGGACAATGGTTTAAGAAAACGTTAATTTCTCTTGCCCTCTAGACAGTACTCATTTATTTGAAATAAAAATATAACTATTTAAAACAGATGTAAATAGTCAGGGATGGATTTGGGATTTTAATCCCAAAGTTCCAAAACTAGATTAGTGTTTCAACTAATGAACTCATTGGATCAGTTATTAATTTGAGAAATAATATAATCTCCTTATGATTTGAACTACAAGATTGAAATTTAAGATGAACCTGCTAATATGGATAAAATACAACTGAATACTTGTTATCCTTTTGATCAATTAACCCTCTAATATGGATCCAAGGCCCTCCCTGCATAAAAGGTAAACATCACCTCTTAAAGGAAGCCCCCCTCGCTGTTATTATTTCTGTTACTTGTATTGCAGGTCCTAGAAGCCCTGAGATCAGCATTGCTTTTTGCTAGCCATTGTACACACACGGAGCAAGTGATTTCATCTATAGTCTTTGTGAAATGTGACTGTTGCTATTCTACTGAAATAAATACATCTGTATCAACAGAGCTTTGGAAATGTGGAAAATAAACAATGGTTTATGATAATTTGCAAAGGGTCATGGTGGCTTCTCCATCACTGACAATTTTTAAACCAAGATTGGATGCTTCTCTGAAAGCTATGCTCAAGGAATTATTTTAGGCAAATTTTATAGCCTTGGAATCTATGAATCTATTAAACAAATCTCTATAAACCACAGCAGATGGATTCTGCCACAGCAGATCTCACTGTAGCATCAATCACCATAGCTAGCAATGGGTTAACTTCCAAAGGGTCAGAGTTAGGGTTTGGTTCAGATAAACAACCAATTCTTCAAATGTTCATCCAAACCTCGTCCAAACACTGGAGAGCCTCCTCCACCAAACTGCACTACTCTGTCAACTACAAACCTAGTTCCCTCCCTCCTTATACACGCTATTGCCCAAAAGAGCCAAGCCCCTACTTTGAATGCTTTTTTATTGGTCGGGGAAAAGATGTATTTACCTACTTGGCATTGAGGTCTTTAGGGCAGGAGTTGCTGATCTGCTCTCCCCTCTGGGTATTCTGGGATCAACTGGCTGATTTACCCCTCCTATCCTCTTGCTTTTGAAGAAGGATGTAAGGGATCTGATAGGCCCACTCCAAGGTATTCGTATCTTCTATGGTTTAGGCAATTTTTCCGACCCTTGTCCCCTCTTTCTCACCTATGGGATCTATCACCACTTAATCCTATTTCTTCCTATTGAAGTGGCCCTTTAGCACTAAAGCCCAGATTCCATTTGGCACTTCTGCGGGGGTGCAATGAAGGAAGGAAGTGAGAAGCCTCCCCACAATCCCTTGCATAGTCCATCTGCAGTCTCTGAAGAAGCCCAGGAACCATTCCCAAATTATTTTCTCAGGGACTCAGATTACCTCAAAGGGGACGTCAGGGTTAGGCAGAGCCTTGATTCTGCCCCTCCTCCATACTGTCCAGCAAAGACCTGTCACATGGGAGTAGAGGAGGAAAATATGCCATTCCCCTCAAAGGGTATATCTGTGCACTCTGCGGTGCACTGGAGAGCTCTGGAAATGATTGCGTCACTGAACCAGAAAGGCTCTGGTGCTCCACTGGGTCAGTGTAGTGCCTTACTGTCCTTAATGAAGGAACTGTCTGAAATTGAACAGGCTGTATTGCTACAGGCCACAGAACAGCCATCAAATGGCAACAACTTTCATTCAATATGGAAAAGTGGACTCCCACCTCTGATAAATCCTTGATGCCAGTCTCCATCGCCCACTTAGTACATTTTCAAAAAAGCATCTTCATGCTTTTCCCCATAAACATCTGCAAAACTAATTCATTATCCTCCATCAAAGCCATTGTTAAAACTCTACTTTGCTATGAGGCCCACAAAAAAATTGACAACTGTTTTGACAGCGCTGACACCACTGTCCATCATGCTGTTATTGTTTCCTTATGTTTCCCCATCTCTCTGTCTGTATCTGTCTGTTGTCTCAGACTGTGGACCTTCTGGGTCAGGAACTGTCTTTTTGTTCTGTGTCTGTACAGCACCTAGCACAATGGGTCCATGACTGGGACTCCTAGGTGCTACGATAATACAAATAAATAGTAATAGCAACAACTGGTGAGCTAAGCTCAAATGGATGATGTAGCATGAGGGTTCACATCCCATTATCAGCCATCTACACCATCCTTTTCCCCAACAACACACTCTTATTGCCAGTGGTCACATCTGGGCACATGAACCTTTTGATGATACAGCTGTAACAAAGCCACATTTTGCTAGTTGTTGGGAGATGGTGACTTTCCGTCAAGAAAATGGCATTCAAGTATAAATTGTGGATTACGGATCAAAAGCCATTTCATTTAATAATAGACAATTAATAAAAACCTTCACAGTGAGGAGCACATTTGTATGCATTTTTTTAAAATCAATTTTAAAACTGCCTCCCTAGCAAAGAAATCTGATGCTTGAATGGCTTTCTGGATTCCAGGCAACTCATTTTCAATCCTTGCTGTCACTGCTGTTGAAGATACTTCAAAGCGCAACAGAATAAACTGAGCTCAAATGCACCCTGACACCTCTTTGAAGTACTAAATCAGAGGTGTCTAAGTATCGGTACTAAGCAGAAACCTTATACAAGTGATATATTATATCATGTCCACGTGAAGTGTGAGGACCGCTTTCTTTGTTGGAAGAGAATGGTTTTATTAAAGGCAAAACTGGCTTCAGCAGGGGATTTATTTATTTTTTGCTTTATCCATTTACATTTGTTGTTGTTCTTAAATTAAAATATGGCCTGTCATGTCTTTTATGGACCTGCATAATGACAACATATAGAATATGCAATGAACAGCAATAGTGTCACTCTCACACAAAGCTAATAGATATTTAGTGCTAGATTCCGCCACCTTTACCCATATTGGTTTCAGTGGGGCTACTCAAGGAGTCAGGTACTATCCTCAGTATGCATAAGGAGGGCAGAATCTAGCCCTTTACTTTCAAAGATAAATACGTCAGACATGTTGTGTTTCTGTCAAGACAAACTAGTGTAAACATTACAGATGAGCTGGAATGGATCTGAAGCACCTCACATTTTGGGAGAGTTTAGGTCTTCATCTCTATGAAGTCCCCATCCTGCAACAACATGGATGTGGACTGACTGTGAGACACCCATTGAAGGCTTTGGAATTCATTGTCCCCCTTGGTCTGAAAGACCACAAATCCAGTAACGTCAGGGTATCAGACGAAGTGGTGTGAGGGGTGTGGCATTGTATTATATAGCACCCAAAAAACAGGGTCCTAATCCATGACTGAGAATCCTAGGCACTACCACAACACAAATAAATGAATAATAAATAATCTTAACAGTGGAGAACTGCTCAAGAGGGAAGGAGATTTCTCTTAAATTATTGCACTTAAAAATATATCCTAAGTTATGTTGAGGATGTCCAGCGAGTATGGCCAAGTGCCCTTTGTAGCATTTCTATACATCAAAATAAATAAATGATCTCCCAGGGCAGCTCCTCCTCCCATTGGTGTCTATGGCATAACTTCTAGTAACTGCAAGGGTGCAGGATCAAACAATCATGAGTATTATCTTTATTTTATTCACTTTCTGGCTCACATGCTTGGAAATGTTTGAGTTTCCTGATTTCCGGGTGGGGTTTTTTGGTTTTTGTTTTTTTTATTTTTAATATCTCTCACTGTGCGACTAATGAATATGTTTAACTTTAGAATAAATTATAATTTATGATCCTACCCAGCCAATGTGCAGTGATCTTGCAAGGTCTGAAAGCACTATGTGCATAGGCCGTCAAGCTGGGAGGATTGGGGGCTCAGCCAAACCAGAGTGATCCTGCATCCACACATGCTATATTGCAACACCACTCACTCAAAGTTGTCCTGGCCACTCCTCCGTCATGAAGTTGGGTAGTCGGGCCAAATGTGAGTGGTGCTGTAACCTCACACACCAGGTCACAACACCATTCACTCATATTTGGAGAGGTACGTGTATGGGCACATGGAGCAGATGTGGGAGAGGGAGTCAGGCTGCCAGTGGTGGTGGGGGGTCCTAAGAGGGAAAGAGGAGCATCAAGTGTGGAGGGGCAAGTCTATGCTCCCCCACATGCATACACACTTTAAATGGTGCTCTACAGCCCCTGATTCTATGGCTGAGATTATACCTCTTCTATATGCTTTATTGCAGCTCTACATACAGTAAGGGGCAAATGCAACCCTAGGTTATGCTTGGCTAATCAGTGAAGATAGCTGGATTACCGAGAAATGAATGAATTGGGAGGTTCCTTCTGATAATGCAAACACTTGAACATTAGTATCAGCATAAGAACCTTATGACTGATTTCTACATCTAGTAATGATATTGGCTGCTTTGTTTTTAAATACATATGGTGGGATTTTCAAAAACAAATCAGCGCGAATACCTAAAAATCTTCCAGTGACTTTCTTGTCATAAAACTATGTCACTTTTTGATCAACTTTACAATAACATATCTTATTACCTCAGATTTGTTGAGAACTGACAGACAGACTCTCTTTAGAATGCTATTAGCACTCCATAAACTTAACTAGGCAAGACCGAATATTTCATTTCATAAGCTCTTAGACTTTCTGTGTCCTCATGGTAACATTACAGATTTGCACTGGGAAAATTAATCATTTCTAAATTGGTTCTTTGGGTTCCTTTTCATCATCACACTAGCAGAAATAAGTCGTCTTGAGAAAGAATGTTGAAACATGATTCTCCCTTGGGATTGGTTGGAAAACTGCTACTCTGTGAACTCTTCAGGTGTGGCTGCATTTTAGACACGAACAAGGCAGAAATCATTCAGCATTTCTGCACTGCTTTTTGTGAGCTTCGTAGTTATTTAGCAATTTATGAGAACAGTAACTGTTGTTTTTTTTCCTGGAAATCTTTCTCTTTGTATCAGTTCTACTTTTCAGAGCATCAGTTTAATGCTGCATGAAATGGAACAGAGATATGTTTATTAACTTAAGCTTAATTATTCTGTCTGGAAAAGTAGATGAACACAGAGTAATAAAATCACAGGACCATCTTGTACCAGATTTCCAGCAGACCTCCCTCTACAATAAACTGAGAGTTCTGCTGAAAAATTGAGGACATAGGCCCCACAGAAACAAGAACTGTTAAAGAGCCTTGTCAGCCAATAAGACAAACAGCTTTCAGGGCAGGATTCCTACTTATAATCTATGTTCCAGTGCTTTGACCTCTCTAGTTTTGAAGGTCTTAGGCAATGGATCTTCCACCACTTCCCTCAACAAACAACTAAATCTTGTTAAAATAGAAGAGTGGTAGTTCTCACCATTATGAATATGTCATCTCATAGCTCTTCTCTGCCCTATTTGCTCAGGGATATTCTCTTGTTGGGAAATCTAAGTGTAATAAAAAACCCAGAAAAGCATGTTTGGAGGAGGAAATGGTGAGGAAAATTAACAGAGTTGAAGGCCAGAAGGGACCATTATGATCATGTAGTCTGACTTCCTGCACGCACAGGCCAAGTCCCAGGAGGAGCTCCTGCAGAATGCAGATAGGGACAAGAAACTCATGTATGAACACACGTTCTCAGAAAGCTGCCAAAGACAGGATTCAAACTTATAGTACACGGTGCTACCCAGGCTCAATTGCCACAGCATGCCATCTTGAGCTATTCTGTTGACAATGTGCATAAAGAGGAGGATTTTGTCAAATTGTGAATGTTCATCTCCTATGGTTCTCTTCAGTTGATCATTTTCTGGTCAAAGTAAGATTTAATTTAGTCTGACTCTGGGCTTAATGTTAAACCTGCTTCTTTTTCTGCTGATGTTCCTGTCAATTAGATCTAACTCCCATGCAGACCAAACATGCATATCTAAAGTAAAGGATACAAAAAAATCTATACGCTTAATTGGCTATTAATGCTAATAATGTAATGTGCAGAGTGCCAGAAACAACAGCTGATTGCAAAGAAACAAAAATTCACTGAACATTCTGGAATGGTAAAAAAGTCACATAAATATGCAAAAGGCAAAAGATATTCAGGGGATTATCCACCATATTTTGAAATGTGTTAATTATTGTTCTTTGATAGGCTATTGAAATGGGTATCTGAAGTTTAATTAAGGAGAATGGTGGTGAGAAAGGAGGAACACAGAGAGGAGCAGAGCAGAGAAAATAAAGAGGAACAGAACAGACACAGAGAGGAATAGAGGGAAGTAGGTAAGTACAGGTGATGGAAGGGGTTGCTCAAGAATAGTATTAAAATTCAAAATGCTCTGGACAAACTGGAGAAATGGGCTGAAGTACATAGGATGAAATTCAATAAGGACAAACGCAAAGTACTACACTTGGGAAGGAACTATCTTTTCCACACATACAAAATGGGAAATGACTGCCTAGGAAGGAGCACTGCAGAAAGGGATCTGGGGTCATAGTGGATCACAAACTAAATATGAGTCAACAATATAACATTATTGCAAAAAAAAGCAAACATCATTCTGGGATGTACAGTGAAACCCCGCTATAACATGATGTTTGAGGTCCAAAAAATTCCATCGCAATAAATGCGGGGTTGCGATATAGTGGGGTTTCAAGCCTGTCGGTTTAAGTCAGTGGTCCCCAACGTGGTGCACTGATGTGCACCGCCTGGTGCCCCTAGTGCATAGTACCCAGCAGGGGAGAGAAGCCGCGGCCCTGCGCCTCCCGGGGAGAGAGAGCACCGGCGCCTGCAGCCTCGGAGTTCTCTGTTCCCAGCAGGCGTGGGGCCGCGGCTCCTCTTGAAGCCAGAGAGAAACCGCGGCCCCGCACCTGCCAGGGACAGAGAGCACCGGCACCCGCAGCCTCGGAGTTTTCTGTCCCTGGCAGGCGTGTAGCAGCAGCTTTTCTCCCTGCTGGGTACTAGGCGGGGGCACATCAATGTCCCGGCGGGACCCATGGCGTTGGGGACCACTGGTATTAGGCCTTAAAGGGGAGCCAACTTATGATTGTGTTATATGCGATTTCGCGTTATGATGGGGTGCGTTATTGCAAGGTTTGACTGTATTAGCAGCAATGTTGTAAGCAAGACGTGAGAAGTACAGTAATTCTTCCTCTCTACTCCACGCTGATTAGGCCTTAGATGGAATATTGTGTCCAGTTCTCGGCACCACATTTCAGGAAAGACAAATTAGAGAAAGTCCAGAGAAGAGCGACAAAAAATGATTAAAAGTCTAAAAATCATGACCTAGGAGGGAAGATTGAAAAAAAAATGGGTTTGTTTAGTCTGGAAAAAAAGAAGACTGAGAGGCGACATTATAACAGTTTTCAAGTACATAAAAGATTGTTTCAATGAGGAGGGAGGGAGAAAATTTGTTCTCTTTAACCTCTGAGGATAGGACAAGAAGCAATGGGCTTAAACTGCAGCTAGAGTGGTTTAGGTTGGACATGAGGAAAAACTTCCTAACTGTCAGGGTAGTTAAGCACTGGAATAAATTGCCTAGGGAGGTTGTAGAATCTCCATCTGGAGATTTTTAAGAGCAGGTTAGATAAACACCTGTCAGGGATGGTCTCGATAATCCTTAGCCCTGCCGTGAGTGCAGGGAACTGGACTAGATGGCCTCTTGAGGTCCCTTCCAGCAGGGCCGGCTTTAGGACGTGCAGGGCCCGATTAGAAAGAGCTGCCGCCAAAATGCTGCCGAAGACAGCAGCAGCAATTGAGCTGCTGCCGAAGATAGCGGCGGCAATTCGGTGGCAGCTCAATCGATTGCCACTGTTTCCTTGGCAGCAGTTGTCTTCCAGGGCCTTACCTTGCGGGGCCCCTCTTCCGGACGCTGCGGGGCCCAATTCATGGGTATCAGAGGAATCAGCCTAAAGCCGGCCCTGCCTTCCAGTCCTACACTTCTATGATTCTATGTAGCCATCACTTGGTAGGTGACCACTGTGGTTTTATTATATCTTACAGAAGCCCCCAAGATAAAAAGATTTCATTAAAATTGTTGTTTCTTTGTAAAGTAATCTTCAGCATAAGTGAATGGCCTGCAAAAGTTTATATAAAGAAGGTCGTCATAGCCAAGGCTGATTGTTTTTTCTAGAATAGGGGTATCTTTGTGTAGACCTAACAGGCACAGATTGTCTAATGATGTGATGGAGAAGTTTACAGCCTGAGCTGTGAGCTTACGAACTTGAGGCCAGATTCATCCATGATATAACTCCATTGACTAAATTAGGTATGACTTTGGCCCATTGGGACAATGAAGGGAAATTTTGCACATGACCAAGGGGGAGTCTCTCTCTCTCTCTATATATATATATATATAAATAATCAGACTATGTGTTATAGAAACGTTCATATGTACCTACAGCACTGGATCCCAAATTTGGGACTAAAGCTTTGATTCTGCACTGGACTTCACAAGGAAGTCCCCTGCATCCACATGGAATCCTCAGCAAGCACAGGGCCTAAATGCATAAAGAGTACACTTTCAATAAGTATCTGACATCAGCCATAAAAGGATATGGGTCTTTAAACTGATTATCTACGCTAGTATGCTTAAAATTCTTAGAGTCTAGCTTTCATTAATTTTGCCTTAATTTTCTTGTGAAATCTTAGGCTCTTCATGCTTTTTGGTGCACCACAGCAGTGTAGAACCTTAAATGACATCCCACCTGAATGGGAATGAACAAACCTGAGGAATTTAGAACTTTTCTATGCACACTGGATCTGCACAGGTGTTTAGGTAGCTAGGAAATAGGCAGTGTTCATTGATGCTCAGAGTTGCATTAGTTTTTATTTGGTTAAGGTTAAAGTAACCCACCATAGGATAGTTATCATATCAAACATGAACATATGGTGCATGCATGGTCTGTGACACTCCTGCCTCCCATTTAATGTATAAAGAGTTCAAAAAGGGAGGAAACAATATCTTTTCAGCTCCATTTTTTAAGCTGATGATGTCTTTTTGACCAACAGAAGTTGGTCCAGTAAAAGATATTCCCTCACCCAGCTTGTGTCTCTAATTCCTCACACTGCAACTCAATAGACTTAAAATACTGACAGGTGTATCCCACAGAATAGCTTAATTGGGCTAGAGATAGGCATGATGCGAGTACTGTATGTATTAACCCATTATCCCCAGTAAACGAAAGTGAAAGATATACAAGATATTACAGAGGCTGCAAGTTAATGAAGAGCTACAAGGAAGGAGTTGTCTTATCTTTTTTCCATTGCAGGTGATTCATTTGCATATCACCTACACCACTTAATGACTTAATTACCTTTATCTACCACTAGGAGGGAAACCATAACTTTAGTGATGGAGGAAACTTTTCAAGAACCGTGCTTTTCTCAGGATACCTTTAAATTAAAAAGCTATGTTGTACTATGTGACAGTAAGCAGAAACACCCCTTGAAATGAATGAGGAGCCCCTCTAAAAAATCAGAAGCCCAATATGGCCCAATATTGGGCTTTCAGTTTTGCTATCTGGTATGCAATTGTGAGTAATTACACATGTGAGTAGTACCAACTGGAATAACACTTGTGTGCAAGGTTCCTCACCTACGTAAATGTTTGCAGTATGTGAGCCTAAGGGCTTGGCTACACTGGCACTTTACAGCGCTGCAACTTTTGAGCTCAGGGGTGTGAAAAAACACCCCCCTGAGCACTGCAAGATACAGAGCTGTAAAGCCTCAGTGTAATCAGCTCCCAGCGCTGCAAGCTACACCCGTAAGGGATGTGATTTACGTGCAGCGCTGGGAGAGCTCTTGCTGGTGCTCCGACCACACTCGCGGCAGCACTTTGAAATTTCAAGTGTAGCCATATCCCTAAGGTAGGTTCATTTTAAGCCTTAACTTAATCATTGTGTAGACCCAACTTCTTTTCTGCCTGAAATTTTACATGCAAAATCTCTACTGAGAGGAGTATGTTTGAGATGCACAAATAGAGGTATTTTTCAGCGAAGGGACTTTGAAAATGAGGTTCTTTTTACTCTTTGAAAAGTTTTAACTATGTTTGAAAGTCATAACAAAACCAGCTCGATCCTTACTGGAGCTGTCTGACTAAGGCCATGGCTACACTAGAGAGTTGCAGCGCTGGTGAGGGGGTTACAGCGCTGCAACTTAGGATCTGGCCACACTTGCAAAGCACGGCCAGCGCTGCAACTCCCTGGTTGCAGCGCTGGCTGTACACCCGGTCGAGCCTCGGGTGTAGCAATTCCAGCGCTGGTGATCCAGCGCTGGTCAGCAAGTGTGGACCCCTCCAGCACTTTTATTGACCTCCGGGGTATAAGGAGGTATCCCAGAATTCCTATCCACAACAAACCGGAAGAAAGGGGGAGCTCGGAGTTCAGCCAAACTGCTTATTTAAAAAACAAACACAGCTACTGTTTGCTGAGCGAGCGGAGGCAGGCAGGGGAATTTCTTGGGAATGTTCACAGCTGTTTGTTTGAAGAGAGAAACAGCACTCTCACATGGCAGAGGGGGAGGGGGAAGTCCGTGTTGAGCAGATGCTTATCTGGTCTGACGGCTATTTAGGAGTGCATAATTTGCATTTAGTGAATGAGAGAGGGGTGGGGGAAAGGGTCAGAACTTTTAAAATGATTGAAGGTAGGCACTGTGTGTCTTCCAGTCCTTAGAACTTGCAAGGCAGGGAGCTGAGAACAGTGTCAGCTCCAAAAATCCATTCTCTCTGTCTCCTCCACGCTCCCTGTCACATTCCACCCCACCCCCCTCTTTTGAAAAGCACGTTGCAGCCACTTGAATGCTGGGATAGCTGCCCACAATGCACCACTCCCAACAGCGCTGCAAATGCTGCAAATGTGGCCACACTGCAGCGCTGGTAGCTGTCAATGTGGCCACACTGCAGTGCTGGCCCTATACAGCTGTACGAACACAGCTGTAACTCCCAGCGCTGCAGAACTGTAAGTGTAGCCATGGCCTAATTGTAATCAAATAAATTATTCACAATACTTTTCAAGTCAATAAATTAATTGTTTTACTCATTTTTTTTCTGAGTTATAGATCTGGGGTAATTATTTTGCAGCTTGATCCAGCTCCCAGTTCTACTGATTTTTATGGGAGTTTGATCAGGTCTTGATCAATGTATTCACAAATAATTTATTCAATACACTTGTTCTTCAGCTAGTTCCTCTCTAGTAACTTCATATTTCTTTGATTCATTAATCTTGGATGAGATCTAAGATCTCACCCAAAGTCCATTGACTCCAACGTAAAAAACTGTTTTTGCATTTTAAGGGGCTCAGGCTATGCACTTCCTTTTCTCTTTACCTCCATCTCCCTGATGCCAATGCAAAAAATAAAAGTTGGCCTTGTAGTTCAGGCACTGGACTGCACCACAGGGGAACTAGATTCCATTCCATGCTCTGACACAGACTTCCTGGATGACCTTGGCCAAGTCTAATAGTATGTGATAATAGTATTTCCTTCCTCAGCTCTGTGTCTGTTTTGTCTAGCTACATTGTAAGACATTTTGGGTGCAGGAACTGTCTCTTCCTATATGTTTGCACAGTGCCTAGCATAATGAAGGTTTAGTAGAGGCTTCTCAATATTATTATGAAATAAATAACAGCAATTTAATAACTCAATGTTCTTCAGTTTTTCTTTTCACTCTCTTCTCTGACATTGCAGATAGGCCCGTGAAAGTGCTCCTTAGTGGTCATGGCCTTGTGACTGGTTAAATTCATTTGCACTAATCTCGTTAGTTTTGTTTACGTTCAAACCACCTAAACATTTGCCTGGAAGACACAGTAGTTTCCTTTGTGCTTCATAGTTTAAATGGCTTGATCCTTTGGATTTGACTGTCCATGGCCCATGGCCATGGGGCCGCACTCAGGGAACAGCCCGCATGTGTTGGGTGGCATGGGGTTGAATAGCTCCACTCACTGAGGGGTCAGAGGGCCAGGCTATGGGCAAGGCAGCTGGACCCACTAGATGGGGCTGGCTGATCCAGTGCTGGTTGTCCCTAGCCTGGGCCGTGCCTCAACCCCCAGGCACAAAGCTCTCTGCATGTCCAAGCCCCACACAGTGGGCCCAAGACAGTTTTGCCTGGCGAGGTGCTTGAGCCAAACTGGGATTTCCAGGCTATAGTGGGTGTCCCAGCCAGTAGCTTCCGAACCACCCCCAGGAGAACTGACTCTGACCCTCTGAGTTGCCGCCAGCCCCTGGCAGAAAGGTCATGTTGCCGAAGGATGAATTTCACCTGCACAGCAGCAAGTGCCAGGGCCAATCCCCCTGCAGCTGAGATTCTATTTGCTGGGAGAAGTTGGAGGGGGTGAAATGGGGTGGAAGAGGCAGGATGGGCGTGGGAAGAGGCAGGGCCTGGGTGGAAGGGGTAGAGTGGGGATAGGGTCTGGAGCACAGCAGGGGTCAAACAGGAAAATCAGAAAGTCAGCACCTGTGCTGCTGCAGACAAAATAGTATCCATGCATCATATATAATGACAATATTATGGCAATGTGCTTTACTTGGGCTACATAATCTATCTGGACATTTAATTTGATGTAGAATGTGGCAACCCAGATGTTAAGCAGTGCCTCTCAATGGCAGCATATGTGCTCCCTGCTCTTCTCTGCCCATCTATTAGTTCCCAGGTGGAGCTAACAGTGTTGGTTTTGACCTACAAAGCCATAAACAGCTTGGGCTCTACCTAGTTGAGAGTGGGAGCACTGTGGTAGGGAAGTTTTTATAAGCCTGAAATCTTAGTAAGTACCTTATATGTGCAATAGAGATTTATCTAACACCCTAAACACAATCTCAGTTCTGTTTTTATACCATATGAATGGAGCGAAGCCTCCAAATTTCAGCAAGCAAGACTGTACTAATTCAAATGCTAACAACTGGGTTGAATTGGTTCAGTCATGAGAAGAGCATATTGTAAGTTCCCACAGAACAAAGATTTAGGATAAAATGACTTTGGGGTTGAACGTCCTTCTAAGACATGCTTGAAGTAAGTAATAAATAAACAAAATCTCTACTTCAAAAACCTCAGGTAAGGGTTAATACAGAACAGATAAATGACCCCTTTGTAGGTATGATACGTTCCCCCCTATACATTGTGACTAATTGACAACTATGTGGATTTTTTTTAAGAGGGAAGAAAAGATTTGAGTTGGCTCCGATCCCATTACCACAACGTAGCTGGAGCTCAGCCATCTGTCACAGCTGCTGCTCGCTTTAACTGCCACTCTAATTGACAATGAACCCAGAGACCTGTAATAATTGTGGCTGCTCTGTGACTTCAGCAGGTAATGCCTTCCTTTTAGCACCCATCAGGCCCCATCTGTGCTTCAACACTGCCTTTCTCCCAGGAAACAGGGGCTCTGTTAGACTCTGTAGCTCTGATTCTTGGTTGGGCGGGATCACCTCATTAGGGAGGCCTTCGGAAGGCTTAAGGGAAACCATGTCCACAATGAAATTGAAAGCCTCCTCAAACTTGTTGTAAGATTTTAATCCTATTGCCAACACACACAACATCTGCCATTCATATGTCATTTTATATTTAGATTTAGTGCACAAGAGCCATTTTAAACCAGGGTCTCTTTTGAAGTATCTTCTCTTGGAAGTCACTTCACTCCAACATCATTTTAAATGGACCGCTCTACCCCATCCCCATCAGACTCGCAAAAGCATTAGGACACAAGATACAATTCTAATTGGGGTGAATAGCTCAGTGGTTTAAGCACTGGCCTGCTAACCCCACAGTTGTGAATTCAATCCTTGAGGGTGCCATTTGGAGATCTGGGGCAAAAATCTGTCTGGGGCTTGGTCCAACTTAGAGCAGGGGGTTGGACTAGATGACCTCTTGAGATCACTTCCAACCCTGATAGTCTATGATTCTATGAATAGAAATGTTTTCAGGAAGTTCTCTGCCAAAGTTCAGGTGCTTTGGCCCCCCAAAACCAGAAGATCTCTGCTGACCTGAAGAGAGGGTAAGATGTTTGGACACCCACCCTTTCCCAAGGACCACATTTGAGCTTAGCCCTAGAGAATTGCCTCTCTCTTTTCTGGACATTGTGCTGCAGAGGTTGGAATGCTGATTTGCAGGTGTTATGCAATGGCATTCTGAGAACTGCCAGCTTATTGAGTGGAAATTTCTAGGAATTAACTTGAATTTTCCAACAGGTGCATACCATCAGATAAAAATCAGCATATATAGTGAAATTATTCTGCTATAATATTATGTTTTTTTGGGCTTCATCCAAAACCCACTGAAGTCAACAGAAAGACTCCCATTTTCTTCAGTGGGCTTTGGAACAGGGCCTTAATTAAGTTTCATGTCTTTTAATATACAACCATATTGAGTCAAACCCTAAGTACTCCCCCAGTTTTCACTAAATTAGAGTAAGAACTGAGTAAAAACTAGATAAGGACTTCAGGTTTTGCCCCACTGAGCTCAATCAGCTCAGAATGGCTGAAGGCTCTTATTTGATTGAAAGGAATATATTTCCCCATAATGTGATTAAAAAATGTTCATGATTAATGATCCAACACAGGGTTTGTTAGATCAGGCCTATCATCTATTAGTCTAGTATCCTGTCTCTGACAATGGCCGTACATTTGGCTTCATCTGCCCATTCACCCAGCTTGGTTTATCCCCTCACAGTTTTCTCTAATCCTTGATAACCTAAAAGTCAATCTGAAACTTTTGTTACCTCGTTGTTTACTCCCTTGGACACAGCCCTGGCTGATCTCGGGTAAGTTACTTCATGTGCCTCAGTTTCCCCATCTGCTGACTTCCTTTGTAAAGCACTTTGAGATCTACCGATGAAAAGTGCAGTATAAGAACTAGGTATTATTATTACTATTTATCAGAAATAGCATCTCATTGTGTTTTCAGGCCACTATGCAGGAATAACCCATAGAGGAGAGAATTTGACCCAATATAATTCTTACCAAGAGTGTAGGGGGTTCCTCTTGAAAAGACTTGCCAGAGCTAATTGGACTGAGCCATTGTCCTCAGCCAGATGATTTCTTTCTCAAGTTTTTGACACAGAGGTGTGGAGAGATTTTGTACTAATGCTAAGTAGATTGCACCAACTGTAGCTTACAGCAGAAAAATGCAGTTTAACGGGTTTCAGTGTTTTCATACCCCTAACCACATATCAGCAAAACTTCACCTGAAAAATTAATGAAATTGTGAATTGAGTAGAGGGACCTGTTGAAATGAGAAGCACAATGCTTTTGGGTTGTTAAGCAGCAGGAGCTATAGTTACTATACTTGCTACTCAAATACAGGGAAAGACATTTTAGACCTGGTATAAAAGAAAAGATGGGGAAATAGCCTTAACAAAAGGCAAAAATATCTGAAATTCGCGTTGACAGAAAATTTAGCTAAGTTGCGGATGTCTTTCTGGCAATGAATGAAACCTCTGAATGAAAATGAGTACAAAAGGGGAACTTCTCAAGCAAAGACGCTTTTGACATTGAAAACATGGATGAATCCCTATTCTGGAATGTTCTGGACCAAAAGAAAATAGCCATTTTGTCAGAACTGAACAAAGTAAGATTTGTGTGGAAACCTGGTAAAAGAGTAAATATTGATGAACTCCTACAAAGCAAAAGTTTCCCATGGCTGTACGCACAATGTCGCAGGGACAGATTCTGATCCCATTGAGGTCACCGCAACTCTGGAGTAATCACAATGAGCTCATGGAATTACTCTGGTGAGACTGAGAGTGGAATCTGGCCCTTCATCTAGGAAATACATTTTTAACTCCGATATTTTCAACATAATTGGCTCACTCATTTGATGGTGCACAAGTAGATTACAATGTGTTACAAGGCACAAATCCTTCCCCTCACCTCCACAAGTGCTGAGCATCCCCAGTACACATGAACTAGCTGCAGTTCCACTGGCTAAGGATGAAACTGCCAAAAACCTCTACAGCAGCTAGAAACCATCCCTTCCATGCTGCAGAGCCAAACTCTCTAGGGTATTCCTAAACTAATCACATTCAATGGTCTTTGGAAACAGGATGGGGAGGGAAAAGAAAAGAAATCTGGCACTTTGCAGATCCTGTAACCTTCCCTTCACCCTGCACCCTTCCATACAGCATTATGCTGGAGTAACTGTTGCTGGCAATATTTTAAGACCTGGTCAACTGAGTGAATGTAAGGGGCAGAGAAAGCTGTATCTACTCAAGAAAGATCGAGGGGCATTCCCACATTCCAGCTAGTCAGCATGTTACAGATCCTGTATGGGCATGCCTGCTCTTCAGCAGCATGCTTAGGACATACTGCTAGGTTTATTTCCTGCAATGTAAAGCATTAGCCTTCCAATTAACATAAGATCTATTTTAGTTACACTGGCATTTTTCTACATTTTAAATTTCTACACGTATATTCTAATGCACCTACCAGTTATTTGTGAATATTTTATTCAGATTTGAGTCAGTTGCTTCAAAGAAAAAGCTCAGTTACAATCCAATGGCTAGAGAGAGATACTGAGGCAGGTGCCAGTGGTGATTCTCCAGATTTATACCAGCATAGCCAAGAACAGATTGCAGCCCATTGTGCTTATCATCAAAGGCATCAGGTCTTAGAATCAACAGTCTGTAGAAACCAGGCAAAATATCCTCAGGAGCTTCTTGCCCTATTCATTGGGCTGCTTTACTTGGAAAACAGTCTGAGCTTTAAACTTCATGCCCACATGCCATACCGGGGGCTTGGAACAACTGAAAACTCTATGGGGAGGGTGTTACCCACACAAATCTTGGTACATGGACTAAAACAAGAGATAAGTATCTTATAAGATAAAAGCTACTTTAAGTACTGTTTATAATAATGCATAAGCATATAGCAGGAGTTAAGGTTGTGTGTTCATCCCTAGATTGCTAACCAAGCAACACTCAATCTCAGTGTTCTCTTCAGATAGGTTTTCTGATAAGATGCATAAGAGTTTCTTTCAATATGAATGGCAGATCCCCAGTTTAGTACACAGAAATTTCTTGCACAACATGAACATTAAATCTTCTGTCCTTATGTGCATGTTAAAGCAACCTTCATTGCTAAGTTTTGGGGCAGATGACTATGTAATATTTTATCTCTAATAGGAAGCTTTTCCAATCTTCTGCAGAGTCTTACATCTGTGCAAATCATTGTAGGGTGCCAGAGGTCCTAGCATGGAGTTTTTTGAACTTCCTCATTAGTCCCTTAGGTCAGGCTGGGCGGTGGTAATGATGATGGAGGTGATGGAATTATGCTTGTTTTTGTGCCCCTTCAAATTCCTTATAGTTTAGAGGCTTTTCATTTTAGTACTGGAAGCTTTAGCTTCACTGATTCTTTTGGGCATGTGCAAGTTAACTGGAAGTTCCATGTTGCTCCACAGGTACAGAATCATAGAAACTTAGGGCTGCAAGAGACTACAAGAGGTCATCTAGTCCAACCCTCCTCACTAAAACAGTGTTAAGTATACCTAGACCATCCTTGACAGGTATTTTTCTAACCTGTTCTTAAAAACCTCCAATGATGGGGATTCCACAAACTTCCTAAGTATCCTGTTCCAGTTCTTAACTAGCCTTATAGTTAGAAAAAGTTTCTGATACCAACTTGAATCTCCCTTGCTTCAAAAAAATTGATTATTTTTTTTCTACTACCATCAGTGAACTTGGAGAACAATTGATCATCTTCCCCTTTATAACAAAGTTTTACATATTTGAAGGCTGTTATCTGGCCCTCCTCAGCCTTCTCTTCTCTAGACTTTTCCTCATAAGTCTTGTTTTCTAAACCTCTTATTGTTTTTACTGCTCTCCTGAGGACTGTCCAATTTGCTCACATCTTTCTTTAAAGTGTGGTGGCCAAAACTGGACACAATACTCCATATCACCAGTGCCAACTAGAGTGGGACAATTGCCTCCCAGGTCTGACATATGACACTTCTCTTAATACAACCCAGAATGATATTTGCCTTTGTCATAGTATAATTCCCAAATCTGGACCTTAGCGTCCAAAATATGGGTACTAGCATGAATTCCCCTAAGCTTAATTACCAGCTTAGATCTGGTAGGCTGCCACCAATCAGAACTTAAGTAGAGTGCCTGATAGACTCTGGTGTCCCCAAACCCTTCCCTGGGGACCCCCAAGATCCAGATTCCGTGAGTCTCACAACAAAGGGAAATAAACCATTCCCTCCCCCCTCTTTACCTCCTCCCAGATCTTTCCTGCCCTGGGTACACTAGGAGATCATGTGATTCAACTCCGTGAATCTAACACAAAGAGGAAATTTACCTTTCCCTCCCTGCTCTTTTTCCCTTCCCCCCATCAATTCCCTGGTGAGTGCTAGCGTCCAAAATATGGGTGCTAGCATGAATTCCCCTAAGCTTAATTACCAGCTTAGATCTGATAGGTTGCCGCCAATCAGGACTTAAGCAGAGCGCCTGATAGACTCTGGTGTCCCCAAACCCTTCCCTGGGGTCCCCCAAGACCCAGATTCCTTGAGTCTCACAACAAAGAGAAATAAACCATTCCCTCCCCCCTTGTCATAAACAGATAAGTAAGAGTTAATAGAACAGAAGTGCTTCATATCTCTTTGCCTGGAAAGGGTTAACAAGAACAGTGAGCCTGGCTGTCACCTGACCAGAGGACCAATCAGAGGACAGGATACTTTCAAATCTTGAGGGAGGGAAGTTTTTGTGTGTGCTGTTAGTTTTGGTTGTTGTTCACTCTGGGGGCTCAGAGGGACCAGATGTGTAACCAGGTTTCTCTCCAATCTCCCTGATACAGGTTCTTATAAATCCAGAATAGTGAGTAGTAGGTAGATAAAGCGAGTTAGGCTTATGTTTGTTTTCTTTATTTGCAAATGCGTATTTGGTTGGAAGGAGTTCAAATGTGTATTTAGCTGGAAGGAGTTCAAATTGGTATTTTGCTGAAAAGATTTTACTTTGTACTTGTATACTTAGGCTGGGAGGGTATTCCCAGTGTCTATAGCTGAAAGACCCTGTACCTATTCCATTTTTTTAAATTTACAAAGATAATTTTTACTGTTTTTCTTTCTTTAATTAAAAGCTTTTCTTGTTTAAGAACCTGATTGTTTTTTTATTCTGGTGAGACCCCAGGGGACTGGGTCTGGATCCACTAGGGACTTGGTGGGGGAGAAAGGAGGGAAGGGGGAGAGAGAGGCTAATTTCTCTCTGTGTCAGGATTACTGTCTCTCTCAGGGAGAATCTGGGAGGGGAAGAGAAAAGGAGGGGGGAAGGTGCATTTTCCTCTTTGTTTCAAGATTCAAGAAGTTTGAATCACAGTGATCTTCCAGGGTAACCCAGGGAGGGGAAGGCTGGGAGAGGCAACGGTGAAGGAAAGGGTTTACTTTCCTTGTGTTAAGATCCAGAGGGTCTGGGTCTTGGGGTTCCCCGGGCAAGGTTTTGGGGGGACCAGAGTGTACCAGGCACTGGAATTCCTGGTTGGTGGCAGCGATACAAGTATTAAGCTGGTAATTGAGCTTAGACGAATTCATGCTGGTACCCCATCTTTTGGATGTTAAGGTTCAGAGTGGGGAATTATACCATGACACCCCTCTTTACCTCCATCCAGATCTTTCCCGCCCTGGGTACACTAGGAGATCACGTGATTCAACTCCGTGAATCTAACACAAAGAGGAAATTTACCTTTCCCTCTCTGCTCTTTTTCCCTTCCCCCCACCAATTCCCTGGTGAGTGCAGGCTCCCTTCCTTCGAGCCTTAACTAGGAGAAAAAAATCAGACAGGTCTTAAAGCAAAGCTTTTAATAAAAAAAGAAAGAAAAAAATAAAAGGTTTGTCTCTGCAATTTAGATGGTAAATAGTTACAGGGTCTTTTAGCTTATAGAAAATGGATAAACAGCCTTAACCAGAAAAAATACAATTCAAATTATTTCCAGCAGACTACACATTTGCAAATACAGAAAAACAATGGAAAAGCCTATTGTCTTTCTACCGTTGTACTTACAAATTGGAAACAGAAGATTAGAGAGCCTGGAGATTCTTGTGGTCCTTCTCAGAGTCCAGAGAGAGAACAGCCCAAGAACAAAGGACCCACACCCAAACTTCCCTCCACCCAGATTTGAAAGTATCTTGTTTCCTGATTGGTCCTCTGGTCAGGTGTTTCAGGTCACTGTTAGTTAACCCTTTACAGGTGAAAGAGACATTAACCCTTAGCTATCTGTTTATGACAGCCTTTTTCATAGCATCACACTTTTGACTCATATTCAATTTGTGATCCACTGTAACACCCAGATCCTTTTCTGCAGTACTGCTGCCTAGTAAGTTATTTCCTATTTTGTATTTGTGTGCATTTGATTTTTTTCTTCCTAAGTGTAGCACTTTTGCTCTTGTCTTTATTGAATTTTATCTTGTTGATTTAAGACCAGTTCTGCAATTTATTAAAATTTTTTGAATTCTAATCTTGTCCTTCAGATTCCTTCAGGCACTCCCACTTTGGTATCATTCATAAATGTTATAAGCATACTCTCCACTCTATCATTCCAGTCATTAATGAAAATATTTACTAGTTGCAGGGCCCCATTAAATTTATCCTCCCAGCAAACCACTGATAATTACTTTTTCAGTACAGTCTTTCAACCAGTTGTGCACCCACCTTATACTAATTTAATCTAGACCAGATTTCCCTAGTTTGCTTATGAGAATGTCATGCAGAACTGTCTAAAAAGTATTCCTAAAGTCCAGATATGTCATATCTACTGCTTCCCTCTGTACCACAATGTGATATTATTTCTATTTTTAATACAAATTCAATATTTCTTATATTTTCTTACCAACAAGTACAAGATAACAAATGGCTTTTCAGCTCAGTTGGTTTACATTGGCCCTATCTCCGGTTTTCTATCATCTTCAAATTTCATTAACATAGAGTTATTCCCTTTTCCAGATTATTAATAAAGATGTTAAATGAGACTGGGCCTAACACAAAACCTTGCTGTACCCTACCAGTCCGTTCCCATCAGTTCACTATCTTGCCAAATAACATTACCCCTTTGAGATCCTTCAGACAATTTTCAGTCTACCTGGATGTGCAGTATCTAAGTCATATGGATTCATTGGAAAGAAAGATGTCATGAGGCACTGTATGAAATATGTTACTAGAATTCAATGTATAATCCATTCATCCCATGATTCACCAAGAGAGAGATTTTCAAAAGCACCTTTGGAATTTAGGAGTATAAATCCAATTGAAAGTCAGTGGAAATCATGCTCCTAAATCCTTCAGTAACTTTGAAAAATCCTCCTAACTTTGTAATTTGATCCAAAAGATCAACCAAGTTCTATGATAATATTTTCCTTTATAATAATACTTACCACTTATATAAAACTTTTCCATGTGTAGATCTCAAAATGCTTCATTATCATTAATGAAATTATCTTCACAATACCTCATTTTACATATGCGGAAAAGAGGCACTAAGTGGCTAAGTGACTTGTCCAAGGTTACACAAGAAGTCTGTGGTGGAGAAGAGAATTGAATCTGGGTCCTCTAAATCCTACATTAGGATCCTAATCATTGGAGCATCTTTCCTGCTTTTATAAGACTTGCCTCTTATGACCATAGTTCCCTAAGTCTATAAATTATTATAATTTTTTCTCAAAGTTCTTCCATTATATTACTACTGATTGAATTAGATTTACTGAACAATAATTGCCAAGAGGACTTTGAGTTAAGTATCAGAGGGGTAGCCGTGTTAGTCTGGATCTGTAAAAGCAGCAAAGAATCCTGTGGCACCTTATAGACTAACAGACATCTTGGAGCATGAGCTTTCGTGGGTGAATACCCACTTTGTCAGATGCATGTAGTGGAAATTTCCAGGGCAGGTATATATATGCAAGTTTCTTCATGAGGTTGATGGATTTCCACTCCATACAGCTAAATGCAGTGCCTTGCATGGTGTCAAGTATCAGAGGGGTAGCCGTGTTAGTCTGGATCTGTAAAAGCAGCAAAGAATCCTGTGGCAGCTTATAGACTAACAGACGTCTTGGAGCATGAGCTTTCGTGGGTGGATACCCACTTCATCAGATGCATGTAATGGAAATTTCTAGGGGCAGGAATATATATGCAAGTTTCTTCATGAGGCTGATGCATATATATACCTGCCCCTGGAAATTTCCACTACATGCATCTAACGAAGTGGGTATTCACCCATGAAAGCTCATGCTCCAAGACGTCTGTTAGTCTATAAGGTGCCACAGGATTCTTTGCTGCTTTTACAGATCCAGACTAACACGGCTACCCCTCTGATACTTGATACCATGCAAGGCACTGCATTTAGCCATATGGAGTGGAAATCCATCAGCCTGATGAAGAAACTTGCATATATATACCTGCCCCTGGAAATTTCCACTACATGCATCTGACGAAGTGGTATTCACCCATGAAAGCTAATGCTCCAAGATGTCTGTTAGTCTATAAGGTGCCACAGGATTCTTTGCTGCTTTGAGTTAAGCATGTTCTGCCAGTGCCTCAGACTTTTGAAGAAGGGTTGGCATGGCATCTTCAAGTCAATCAGACAGTGCAATCCTGAAACATCTTTTGCTTGGTGCCCAAAATCATTCAGGTCTGACAGGCACATTGTAAGGGTTGATTTCTACTCAGGAGCCTAGATGGCAATTGTCCTGCTCAGCTGGGGAAGGGGAATGAAGGGAAGAGCTGAGATTTCTGAGTAGAGCTGGATTAAATTTTTAGACAAATAATTTATTCACTGAAAAATGCCATTCTGGTTGACTCAAAATTATGTGTGAATATGACCAGATTTGTTTCAGCTGCTCAATTCAGAGGAGGGATTTAAATCTACATCTACCACCCAGGTGATTGCCTTAATCACCTGGCTATAAAGTCTCAAGGAATATTTAAATAGTTAAACGATGGACCACCTTCAACAGGAGAGATTGAGAACAACTTAGTCCATTTTAGCCTACAGCCTGGTGGTTGGGGCACTTGTCTAGGTAGGAGGAAACAGGAGTTCAAGTCCTTGCTCTAGGTGGGGATTCAAATGTGGGTCTCCCAGGCAAGTTTCCTAAGCAGTGGGCTAATGGCTCTATGTCAGGGATTGTTTCTTCCAGCAGTCAGTCTCCTGGTAACCAAACATGTGCAGCAGGCTACCTGATTGACTGCACCACCTGACCGGTCAGGAAGAGCAGCTGGCTGGCTTTTAAGCCCAGCAGCAACTCTGGCTAAAACTCAGTGGCTTTAAAGTAAATAATAATTAAAAAAATCCTTGTAACATCTATCAAAAATACAAGGAGGGAGGGCACAATTTTTTTTAACTCTTCTGCAATTCTTTTAAGAACACTGGGAAAGGTGTGAGACTCTTAGTCATGAAAAAGATACAAAGTGCAGTGCATGGTAGATGGAGACTCAGGAAGCAAGTCGGGTATGCCACAAAAAACCAGCAGCTGCTCTCTGACTGCTCCATGCATATTGTGCCTGTGCAGCTGCTGCCCTTGCCTTTGCTCCAGGGCCTGCTCCTGCTCCCCTTTGGCTTCTGTCTCTCCAGTACTGATCCTTGGCTTGTTCCTGGACCCAGCTCTAACAAGTAGGCTGAACTCTTGCTTTAACTACTAGGCCAGACTGTCCATGGCCTGGTTTCTAACAATATAATAGGTCCCACAAACACACACATTGTTTGCTGGCCCAAAACAGGCTTTTTCCAATTTACTGACAAACTCCAAATATTTTTGGAACTGAACTGAATACTTTTTTTCTGATTAAAAATCAATTATTTGCCCAGCTTGCCTCCTGAATTGCGTATTTTAGGGCTGGAGTCTGTAGTTTATTAATACAATTCTGACTTTATTTCAGGGACTAGACCTAATCCTACTGGGGGACTACACTGCTATTGCCATTTCTGTCACTAGCAACTTGAAAAGGATAGGAATGGGCTACTCATTCTGCACTGGCCAAAAGAGGGAAGTTCACACTTTATCTTTGGTAAAGGTAGCTGAATAGTTAATGTAGCAGGCACTCCTTAGAGCAGACCATGAAGGACTCTGTCTAACTAGTCAGAATTCTTTAAGAGGCTCCCCCTGCACCCTCCTGCCATGCATGGCTTAACAGCCACAATCTGATCCCTAACATCTATTTACTTTGGTGGGTGCTTTCCCCGTATGAACACTAGTGCTGTGTGTTACTAGCATTAGTATGCTTGAACTCTGATGTCTGCACTTCGTCATGTAAGCATTAGAATGCTTGTAAAATAAATTGGGACTTTTTTAACGTTTAAAGATCTATTCACCTCTAAGAATGTGCATGTCTGTGTTCAGCTCCATTAGCATTAATGGAAGTCATAGGTGTATACACTGGGAAGAGACCCTGACCCCCAGGGAATTATTGTCCAGAGGCAGTAACAGCAACTGCTTATCCTTTATTTAAATAATCTAGATAAACACTAAATAATTCTTCCAAATTCTGTTTTTTGTTGCATTCAAAGAAATCAAAGGAAGAGGGAAACCACAAGCCACACTCTCAAATTATTACAGAAAAATCTCCAACCCCAAATATCCTGTTTACAAGCTACACGTATCCAAAAGGATAATTTTTTTTAGAACAGCAAACCAATTATAAACATAATCTCCATTTAAATGCTGATTCAGAGGCAAGATCACTATCTTTGTACGATTAGCAGGAAATTTAAATTATCGATTGAACTACGTCTTGACTAAATGCAATTATCCTGAAAATGTAGACTGAAAATTGAATTTAGTCCCTTGATTAAGAAATCCACGATAATTAATATTAAAGATTCCACTTCTATCTGCTAGTTCTTACTTCATATTTACTAAACAGTGACATTTGAGCAACAGCAACATATGCATATTATAGTGCAACACCAGATCACACATACTGGTGAATTCACTACATCTCTTATACTGTACCTTCTCTTTAAAAATGGTTCCGAGACTCTAATGATTTTTTAATGAAATGCAGCTATTTTATTGGATTCACATGCACACAAAAAAAGACAGGTAGCACTAACAGATATGCAGTGATTTCTGACTTCATGGTGATTATTTATAAATACACTAGTAATGACTGGTTAAGCTCAATATCTATAATAAGTAGATACTGAAGGCAGTATCTTACATAACTATAAAGTTCTTATAACAATCTGGTTACAGCTTTAAATGTGATTTGGATAATGTAAATTGGCATTAAGTCACATTCCAGCGGTCAAAGAGATTTGATGGTATCTTCTTTACACAGAGTTAAGTGAGCCTCCAATGTTTGCATGCCAATCCAAAAGAAACCACTTAAAGGGAATAAACACTTTTTAGTACTTAGCACACTTGAGACGTTTTTCAAACAGGGAAACAGAGTCTAAAAGAAAACTCAGGAGACAAGTAGACAAAGGATCATTATTATTCTACAGTTATGTAGTTAATACATATATTTAGAGTGGAAAGTAAAGTTTACAGTCTAAATTAGACAAACACAGAACATGAGGGGAAGGATGGTCTAGTGATTAGTGAACTCGTCTTAGAGTCAGAAGGCGTGGGTTTAATTCCAGCCTCTGCTTTTTTTAAGTAACCTTGGGCAAGTCACTTACTCATTCAATTCCTCAGTTTCCTGTCTGTTAGACTTCCCTGTTCTAAAGATATTACAAACTGTGGGGAGTTTCGGATATGACATAATAGGGACTAGCTAAGTATCTTGGATAGATAAGATTAGACTTGGGTAAGGATGAGGTAAGGGTTCAAACACAGGAGATGTGCCTTTTTTTAAGAGCAGATCTGTTCAGAGCAATAGAAGTTAGCTTGAGGAGCCCGAACTTCCTATAGCAAGAAACAAAATGAATAAAGAGACTTTGGGGAGGAGGATTATTTAAGTCGCTGAGTGGTAGATGAATTTAAGAGCTTGAGAGGTGACAGTCAAGGTGGATGGAGGGGGAGAGGTTACAATAAGGGTAAGGAATGTTGTCCCTAGCCTCTATCTGTCAGAGGGTGGAGATAGATGGCAGGAGAGAGATCACTTGATCATTGCCTGTTAGGTTCACTCCCTCTGGGGTACCTGGCATTGGACACTGTCAGTAGACAGGATACTGGGCTAGGTGGACTTTTGGTCTGACCCAGTACGGCCGTTCTTATGTTCTAATAGTTCAAGAGAAAGAACAATGGTGTTAACCACAGGCATATTTTAGAGCTGATACAGAGGGAAGAAGAATAATATGATTTAGTGAGAACCCTTGATATGGAGACAGAAAGAAAGGGAGGAATCACAATAATTATACTAACGTCCTTTGAGATCACTGATGAAAAGTGCTACATGAGAGCTAGGTATTATTACTACAGAGAACCTCAAAGCTCTGAGCTTAACTGATGGGGAGGTTAGATGGAGAACATGGAGAGAAGACAGATGAGGAGGAAAGATGAGCTGTTCAATTTTTGTCATGTTAAATTTAATTTAAGAAAGCTGTAAGACATCTATGACAAAATACCAAGAAAGAAGAAAGAGCATGAGCCTGAATTTACTGCGGAATTTGTGGATGGAGAGCAAAATTTGAGAGTTGTCAGCATAAATGTGATAAGAGAGATCATAGATAAGGTCACTTGGGGGAAGTGTAAAGGAAAAAAAGTAGGCCCAGGATAGAACCCTGATGAACACCAACAGAGAGAGGGAGGCATGAGGAAGAAGAAGAGGATTTAGTAAAGATGACACCGAAGGAGCAAACAGCAATGTAGTAGAAGAAACTGGAAAGGAGTGAATAGTAGAAGCCCACAAAGAGCTGTCAAGGAGAGAGGGGTGGCTAATAGTGTCCAAAACAGCAGAGAGATTTAGGATAATAACTAAGGAGAAGAGCCCTTTAGACTTGGAAAGGAAAAGATCTGTAGTTACTCTAAGGGTAATTTCAGTGGAATGGATAGGTTGGACATGGGACTCAAGGGGAATGAGGAGGGAATTGGAGGAGTGAAGTTAAGAGACTGTGCAGGAAAATTGAAAATGATTGATAATGCAGCAGGGATAGAATGAGGAAAGGACCAAGAAAGTTTGAGCTGAGAAACAAGGAGATGGGATTGACCTGAGACATTTGACAATGGCTGGAGCTTGGAGACAGTAGGACACAGGGAGAGAAGACTGAAAGGTGTTGGAGAAGTAGAGGAGAGAGAGGTGTGGAACTTACACTGGAGTTTGTCAATTTTATCTTTAAAAAGTTTGCAAGATCCTAGGCAGAGAGAAGATGGAACAGAAGAGGAAATTAGTTTATACAGAGGCAAAGGTGGTAGAGAGCTGCTGAGGATTAGAAGTATGAGGGAGGAGAAGAGAATAGGATTATTTGCTCAGAACACAGCAAAGCTGAATAGAGAAAGGTTACTTTTATAATGAATGAAGGTACTGGATTAATGAAACTTTCTCAAAGTACTCAGCAGAACAAGAATAGGAGCAGAAACAAGGGCAGTGAGGAGAGGCTAAAACTGGGGCTTGGAGAGATGACAAAATGGTGGATGTGGAGATCCAGTTGGTCAAAAATGATCATGAGAGAATAGCACTGAGTAGTAGCAGCTCTGGAGTCAGAGTAGAGTGCTGTCGGGGTTGCGTTTAAGAGCAGTAGAAAAGTCAGAAAAGGATGGTGGACTCAAAAATCACAGAAGTAATTCATCTGGGACTAGAAAGGCAGAGAATGGATGAAGGTGAAAGAGGCAAGGTAAATTCTAAGATGGAGAACTCAGAAAACAATATCAGGATGATCATGTTATGAGGCTGACCATGACTTATTTTGGGGAAATTCTGTGGCCTGTGCTATACAGGAGGTCAGACTAGATCATCACAATGGTCCCTTCTGGCCTTAGAATCTACAATGTGGAGTGGTTAACAGATTCCTAATGATTTGGCCCCACACTCCTGCATCTCTACATACTTTTTATCTGCCCACACATCCCAGATGTCTTGTCCTCTCAACTGTCTATGAATGACATTTACCTGTTATCTCTTCACATGCTGTACTACGAGTTCCCTCTGTATCCTCTACGTCTTTAATTACTCCTCAGTTTTCCACATCTACCTGTCAGCAAACACATCATTTGAAATCAGTGCACACAAAAAATCATTTCTCTTGCCGTTTATCTGCTGGACAAGAAAATTGATTTGTGTGCATTATGCAATACATTTAAACGTTATATTTATGACAGCTTTGTAAATGTAGGATTTAAACAGTTGAGAGTAGGGTGAGTGGAGAAAAATCAAACATGATCAAAACCAACTGAAATAGAAACAATACTACAAACATATTGAATCATTTGAGCCATCATTATCCATAATGCCACTGGACCATTAGCTTTACACACACATTAGAAAGTCTGTCTCAGACTGCAACTAATCACTACTACAGCCCCCTTTCATCAGGCTATTTTGAGCCTCTCTTGGCTCCAGTCACGGTATTTAGATCATTTGAACACTCAATGATGTTTAAAAAGCAAATTCCTGAGACCCCAGCACATACCAAAGATTGGCTTTTCCTGTCCCCTCCCTACTCTGCTCCCAACTCTGTGCAAAACCCAGCGTTTAAGGAAGGAAACAAAAACCAAGAATTTTGACCTGTCTTCCCTGGTCTTTCTTCAAGGCAGGAACCTGCCGCTCTGCTCCGTTGATATCTACTGCACTGTCAGCAGAAAGCCTCCCTAGGGAGCTCAGGGGTGCAACTCCCAGGCAAGCATAAGTGGAACACCATCAAGGATGACAAATTAAGCTCTAATGTGTTTGCTTGAGGCTTACTCACTGGGCTTGGTCAGCAGATACAATATCTCCTCTGGTCTGTGGAAATCTTTGTTTTATTGGGTATATAGAGGCTATTTTATTTTTTTTGGCTTTTGATCACTAGAGCAACGGTCTGCTCCATTGCCACCCCCTGAGGGTAAAAGGAAACTGCCAGAGCTTTGTGCACTCTCCTTATGATTATTAATGCACGGAATGCCTTGTGAAGTGGGGTGGGTGGTTGTTTTTCAATTGAATTAGGTTCCCTTGTCACCAACAGCAGCCTCCTAAGGTTACATGATTCCAAAGCTTCTGTGTCTTTCTTGCTGCTCAGGTAGTGTGAGGTCAGAGTAGTAGATTTTCTCCTAAAATAATCAAGAAGTACTGTTTTTGTTATAGACTTCTATGGCTGAAACCTTCCCTCTCTCCCCCGATTAGCAACCCCAGCCTCTAAATTATTTATTCCAATCTCTCTTCTGGGCTTGTCAATGAGTGATAATTTTAGAAGCTTATCAAGCTTGCTGTTTGCTAGGGGCTAAATCTGAACCACCAGTGAGATGTTCCCCCCGCCGCCCCTTTGCAGGAAACAAACGAAAAAAAAGACACTAATCACTTCCTAGATAATGAACATGCTTTCACAAAATACTTTTAAACTGGACCTCTCTACTGCACATTCTCCTCAGTCAGGAGTTCCTCTCATCTGTAGTAACCTCTCTGAACTCCACTTACCAAATGCTTTGGGGAATAAAGAATAGCAAGGGACTGGCTGCGAGCCTAATGTTCCCCCTTTAGATACTGTATTGAGCATTAGACCGAGCTATGTCAAAGGCCTCAGATAGAAAAACAAACAGCTTCTCACTTAAAGACAGGTCTCCATTATCCAGAACAGATCAATTGCTCTGTGTGACTGATGGAGCTGAGGTGAAAATATGAAAACCAGAATGATGCTAGCTTGATATTTTATTTTTGGTAATGAAAGTGATCTATTGTTGTTTACTTAGTAATTCTCAAGAACAGCAGCACAAAAAACAGGGTAAAAAAATGCTGGCTACAGTGTTGTATTTGTAGCCAGATTTCAGGATGAATCTAATTGCACACAGTTTGCAAAACATTGGTATTTCATCATCTTTTATTTATGGAATTCATTAAAATGTGAGACGCTAATATACCAGGCACTAAAAAGAAATCCTATAAGCAATTCTCCATATCATCGAAACCATTAACCATGCACTAGTGGCTGGCTTAGAGGAACACCTCATATTCTAATGATCAACCTCTTCACTCCTGACAGATTGTATGTGTGTCTTAGCAGTTGTTTTTCTTGAACGTCCATTTACTTCAGTGGCATGTCAGGACAAACCATATAAAGTTGCAAATAAGTAATAGAGAGAGAATAGAACACCTGCATTTTGGTTGTTACAAAGTGGATGTAGAAATTATTTTTATAAGACCCAGGGTTGGGGGGAGACCTCTCAGATACATACAATCTGCATAATCAGCCAATTTTAGAAAGATTAAATATTCACATCAGGCTTCTTGAGTTGTGATAATATGGCTTTTGGTTCTGATGGTCTGGGAGGAATTTTACCACTGAATAACAATTGGTAGCTATTATTGAAACTGTCAGGGTTAGTCTCTCCTGAGCAACCATCTCTTTAAACTCTTGCCTGATGGCTATTCTGTTTTCCCACCAGCTTACAAATGATAGTTTCCATAAGATGGAGTTTGGGGGATTTTTAGTGACTTAGCCTAAATTCAGATTTTTAGCACCTCCATGTACTCCAGTCCCAAAGAAATGTTTGCATCTGCAGGTTTAGGAAAGGCTCATCTCTTATAGCAATCTAAATAGCTCATGGCAGAAGAAGTGAAGTACAAGTTAAGGTCACAGGTAACTCTAAATTAAATGAGAGCATCTGGATAAGGATCGTGAGAAGACCTACTGTACAAAAAGAAGTTATACTCTATTGAGGTTTGTTAGCACTCTTCCTAAATTCCATCTAGGATTCTTTTTTATATGTATAACCAAGTTAGCACAATTCCTCCCTAGGGAATTATGCTGCGGTTGAAAATATTCCTCTCAGCAAAAGGAATTGCCAGTCTGAGCCTAAATTTAGCTCTGTAAAGGAAATCTGGGGCTGTTCACGGGCTACATTATGTAATGTACAGCTCTTAATTTATTTAGGATAGTCACATTATTTAAGGTATGTAGGTTGCTACTGAATATTTAAATTAGAGTTGTTATTTAAGTCTACTCTTTCTGTTAAAATATTTTCAGTAAAGTGCATCTTAATATCCTATTACTCAATATCCTAACATTGGCTCCAAAACTAAGATTATATAATTAGACATATACCTAGAGGAGAGAGGGGTAATGACATGACATGGTAGAGCCACTCTTTCTGATCTGTACTAGTTCCTCCATTCTGCTCCCCAGTCCCTAAGAAGCAGCCAATTCCCAGAAGTTTTCCACCTGACACTTAGAGAGCTCCTCAAAGATTAACAATTCCACCAAATATTTTTTTGGGGGAAAGGAAATCCAAAATTGGTCTATGTTGTTTGTAGATATTGTCTTATTAATAAGAACAGAGATTGAGGGCATAGCAGGTGGTGCTCATCTCATTAAATTGAGCAGTATGCATACATTATGTTGGCAGTAATGCATTAATACCACTCTATTAAATAAAGTGGATGTTCTTTATAAATGGTTGATCAGGTTCATTTTGGCTTAAGAATATCATATTTACTGATG